>NC_047051.1:55904768-58370128 GCF_011762595.2 Tursiops truncatus | reverse complement strand
AAAAATAAAAACTGGTTTTTTGAGAAGATAAATAAAATTGATAACCACTAGCCAGACTCATGAAGAAAAAGAGGGAGAAGACTCAAATCAAGAGATTTAGAAATGAAAAGGAGAAGTAACAACTGACATTGCAGAAATACAAAGGATCATGAGAGATTACTACAAGCAACTATATGCCAATAAAATGGACAAACGTCAAAGAAATGGGACAAATTCTTAGAAAAGCACAACCTTCCGAGACTGAACCAGGAAGAGACAAAATATAAACAGACCAATCACAAGCCCTAGATATTGAGCCTATGATTAAAATCTTCCAACAAACAAAAGCCCAGGAACAGATGGCTTCACAGGGCGAATTCTATCAAACATTTAGAGAAGAGCTAATACCTGTCCTTCTCAACTCTTCCAAAATATAGCAGAGGGAGGAACACTCCCAAACTCATTCTGCGAGGCCACCATCACCCTGATACCAAAACCAGACAAAGATGTCACAAAGAAAGAAAACTACAGACCAATATCACTGAACAACCTAGATGCAAAAATCCTCTCAGAATACTAGCAAACAGAATCCAAGGCATATTAGAAGTATCATACACCATGACGAAGTGGGGTTCATCCAGAATGCAAGAATTCTTCAATATACACAAATCAATCAATGTAATAAACCATGTTAACAAATTGAAGGATAAAAACCATATGATCATCTCAACAGATGGAGGAAAAGCTATCTACAAAATTTCAACACCCATTTATGAAAAAAAACCCTCCAGAAAGCAGGCATAGAGGGAAGTTACCTCAACACAATACAGGCCATATACAAGAAACCCAAACAAGCATCATTCTCAATGGTGAAAAACCGAAAGCATTTCTTCTAAGATCAGGAACAAGACAAGGATGGCCACTTTCACCACTTTTATTCAATATAGTTTTTGGAAGTCCTAGCCATGGCAATCAGAGAAGAAAAAGAAATAAAAGGAATACAAATTGGAAAAGAAGTAAAACTGTCACTGTTTGCAGATGATATGATACTATACATAGAGAATCCTAAAGATGCCACTAGAAAACTACTAGAGCTAATCAATGAATTTGGTAAAGTTGCAGGATACAACATTAATACATAGAAATCTCTTGCATTCTTATACACTAATGATGAAAAATCTGAAAGAGAAATTAAGGAAACACTCCCATTTACCACTGCAACAAAAAGAATAAAATACCTAGGAATAAACCTACCTAAGGAGACAAAAGACCTGTATGCAGAAAACTATAAGGCACTGATGAAAGAAATTACAGATGATACAAGCAGATGGAGAGATATACCATGTTCTTGGATTGGAAGAATCAACATTGTGAAAATGACTATATTACCCAAAGCAATCTACAGATACAATGCAATCCCTATCAAACTACCAATGGTATTTTTCACAGAATTAGAACAAAGAATTTCAAAACTTGTATGGAAACACAAAAGACCCTGAATAGCCAAAGCAGTCTTGAGAAAGAAAAACAGGTGGAGGAATCAGGCTCCTGGATTTCAGACTATACTACAAAGCTACAGTAATCAAGACAGTATGGTACTGGCACAAAAACAGAAATATAGATCAACAGAACATGATAAAAAGCCCAGAGATAAACCCACGCACATATAGTCACCTTATCTTTGATAAAGGAAACAAGAATATACAATGAAGAAATTACAACTTCTTCAATAGTGGTGCTGGGAAAACTGGACAGCTACATGTAAAAGAATGAAATTAGAACACTCCCTAACACTGTAAACAAAAATAAACTGAAAGTGGATTAAAGACCTAAATGTAAGGCCAGACACTATAAAACTCTTAGAGAAAAACATAGGCAGAACACTCTGTGACCTAAATCACAGCAAGATCCTTTTGACCCACCTCTTTGAGAATTGGAAATAAAATAAAAAAATAAACAAATGAGACCTAATGAAATTTCAAAGCTTTTGCACAGCAAAGGAAACCATAAACAAGATGAAAAGACAACCCTCAGAATGGGAGACTATATTTGCAAATGAAGCAACTGAAACAGGATCAATCTCCAAAATATATAAAAAACAAAGAGAGGAAGTCCTCTGCTGTTTACTTAGAGACTCTGAAGCTAATTCACAATACTAGTACCAGTAATTTGAACATTAACAAAACAACAGTAGCGAGTGGGCACGTGTGCCTGGGGAAGACGGCAGTGGTACGTGTCCTGGGAGGAGCCCTGGAGGCCGGGTGCACCGAGCTGCCAGCCTGGGGTCCGGGAAGCTTTCTTGATATAATCAATAATATTTAGGAGTAAAACAAATGCAGGTATGAATGCCAATGTAGACCAAGAAGTTGAAAAGTTTCCTACTGGATCATTTAAATCACCTTAGTCATCTGATGAATATGAAAAAAAAGGGGTGGTAGATTTGTAGTTATCTACAGTGGAGAGACTTTCTAATGCCTGATGGAGTAAATGTGAGAAGGGAATAAATAGAGAAACATCAAGATTTTAAGACAGTTTTGAGGGACCAGTTAAAACTGAACACTAATTGTGTAGTGGCACCACTCTGAGTTATTTTCTCTAACTGTACTGGAGGGGCCTCAGCATAGGACAAAAGTAAGCAAATAACTGCAGTTATCCTGTGTTGGGATTTAAAAAATATATATATAACACTTAAGCATATTTGCAAAAAAAGAAAATAGTTGAAAATCATAGAAAATAGTCTAACTAAGGAAAAGAATAAAGATAGAGAAAAGGGACTGAATTGAGATTAATGATTGAAACCAAGGAACCAGAGGTTGAACAGTGTAAGTACCAAAATTAGACTACTGGAGTAATCAGAAATGACAGCCGAAGGATGAAGAATTTGAAGATACTGCTTCCAAGTGGAGCTTTTCTGAATAATGCCAAGGTACACCTTACAGTTATGAAAGTGAGTTTCTGAGGTACGTTGACACTGAATACCCCTAAGTGTTGAAAATATCAAGCAAATGACAGATCAGGGTGTTGAATTGTTTATCCACTTGATTGTTGAAAACCAATGTTAAGTGATGAGCTGTCTCTTGAGTAGAAAGAATGAGACTGAATCAAGTGTAAAATTCCATAATAAAGAATGAACAAGAGCAAGAAGTTAGTAGAGGGCTGCATTACGGCTTTCATGGGTCCGGGGCGCTATTACCTTCATGATCCTCTTCCTCCATTAAAAATAAATAAATAAAAATTATACCTTACAGCTTCTTTGGTTTAATGACAAATATATTAATATTACATATTGAGACATTTTTTCAATCTAAAACTTCATTCATTCTTTTCCTTCTGATTTTAACAGAAATTACTACATTTCTGTGGGCCTCTAAAACTACTGTAGGCCCTAGGCACTGTGGCTACTGGATAAGTTGGTGCTGAACACGTCAGGAGAAATACAAATCAATCAAACCCAACCCCAACTTAAATTACCAGACAAGACTGTTAAAACACTTATGATGACTATATCTTCTATGCCAAAATGTTTAGTAGAAACATAGAAGATATACAAGAGACCTGAATCAAACATCTAGTGTTGAAATATATACTGTATGGGATAAATATACAGTGAATGTGTAGATGAATGGGACTTGCAGAATGGTAGTGTATCTTTTCCCTAAAAAGCAACAGGTAGAAAAACATTCAAAAAACCAACCATTCCCCAAACCTAGAAATTTAACAAAACCGTACATCACACAACAAATTGAGTGGTATTTATCCAAGGAATACTGCTAGAAGCTTCCAGTTTCCTGTTCATCTTGTAAAGATCTTTGAAGTCACTACTCCATCCCCCAAACAAGTGAAAAGCCAAAGAGACTAAAAATTGACAAGTCTTCTTTAATCTGTAAGGGAGGACACAGAAAAAACACTGCCCCCCAAGATGGAGAGACAGACAGGCAAGCACAGGGAGTCACAGCTTACCAGAGCTGAGACTCACCTCGGGAATCGGTGCTTGGTAGGGAAACCAGAACTGTAATTGATGAACTGCTAGAGGCTCAGCATGGATCAGTCTGAGAATTAAAACCTCCAGAGGGACCTAGTCCCTCCTCCCCCCAATATTGTGAGATTTACCTTCAGGAACATGATCAAGGTCCCACAGATTATGGGAGAAAAATCCTTCCATATTTCAGGCAAAGTGAGGGGAAAAGGAATACTAAAACCTGGTTAGAACAGCTGCATCCCATGATATTTTAGCCAGGGTCTTCTGCTTGTCATCCACTGAACATAATGGCAGAGTAGTTAAACCAGGGCTGCGCAGGCCAAGAGTACCTGCAGTTCTGCTGCCTGAGGGGCTAGCCAGATTGAGAGAATAGGAAAATCACCAGGCCCAGGGGAACTGTCAAAACAATGGCAACCCCAAGGCAATCAGTCAGGGAAGGCCAACATCCCAGCTGCCTCAAGACGTGATACCCATCAAGTCAAGCATTTGTAAGTGTGGAAACACATACTCAGACAAGCCAAAAATATAACAGGGAAATCTGAATAAGGAGACAGACGCAGTGGGCCTCGATAAGCTCCGACATATCCCTAGTGCTCTGGAAGTCTGAGCACATGTACAAGGCAGCACACGCATGCTTAGGAGAGACTGGAGGGGGCTCCAACTACCTGTAAGTCAGGATGAACATGAAGCTTTGCAGGAGCAGAACATAAAAGCTCAGGCAGCCTTCTAAACTGCCTGAAATGTAAATGTGTTCTCCAAACCACACACAGAGACATCACAAAGAATGGAAGTCTTACTGGCTCTATGTTCTTAAGCACAACCTCTGACCAATCTGCAGCCAGTCACTAAGTTATGCTTCCAAGGAGTGGCACATAGGAAGCCAGACTTAAAAATAAAAACAATAATTAAAAACAAACAAAAAGAACAAGCAGTATCATCATTGGCCTCACACTGCAGGAGAGAGATGATATTGAATTAGTCCATGCAAGTCAAATTAACACAGACAAGCAAATTCCAACAACAAGCCCCAGTGGCATCATAATTCAGAACTGATCAACATATTACCTAAAACATCCTGTTTTCACCACCACCACCAATAGCAAAATTGTAAGACCAAAAAAAAATAAAGAAAGAAAGAAAGTAACCCAAAAAGAGAGGACAACAAAAACCAGTACAACTGTCTCTGTGAGGGCCCACGTGTTGAATTCAGCAATCAAAGCTATTATAAATATGTTCATAGGGTTAAAGAAATTAAAATATGGCAACAAAGACTCAACAACTACTGAATATCAAGATAGAAAGTTTAAAAAGCACCAAATACAAATTATGATATTAAAATTACAATACAAAAATGAAAGACAATCACTAAAGGAGCTCAACAGAAGATCTGAACTTGCAAAAGAGATAATCTGCTAACTTGAATGTATATTAAGAGAAATATCCAATGTGAAGAACAGAAAGAAAAGAAAGAATGATGAAAAATGAGCAGAGCTTCAGAGATGTGTGGGAGCAGCAGAGAGAAAGAGAAAGAAGCAGAAGAATAATTGAAAATAATTGCTGAAAAATCCCCATATTTGCTATTTTTTAAAGAAGTGATGGCTGTTTTTGTATGACCCACTTCCTCATCCGCTTGTTGCCACCAAATATATAACTAGAGTCAATTCCAGTGTGATCCAGGGAAGTAAGCTCAAATTTCTGACCCAGCAGAGAGAGCTTGTGCTGCAAATAACTGGAGCATTTAGTTAATTCATATCAGCAGAAACCTGGGGGATATTTCATGAATGAATTCTAAGAATGCTAGTCACAGAATAATGTAATGTAACATTAGAATAGGTTGAATTTATTGTTTGGGGTATACTTAATGATTTTGGATTTAAAAAATGACTAGCTTTGCATAGCTGGAGGTGACTCAAACAGTTTGAAAAATTGACTGAAACTTGATCTTAAATTGTATTGGCTTAGATTCAGTTAGGTTGAGATACTAAAATACCCTAGAAAAAATGAAGAGAAAAAATCCTAAAGGTTTAGAGAGAGAGGAATGCTGTAGTGTATTTATCATGTGCTACTGGCAAAACCATCTGCCTGATATATCCTCCAGCAGGTGAAGAGTCTGTTCACTTCACTAAGGCTTAAGCTGCATTAATGAGGTCTCCGACATCATCCTCATAAACTCCATTGTGGTTGGTATGTAGACCATAAACGATGATGAGAAACAGCAACACTGGGATGGGTGAAATGATTTCCAGGAGTATAATTACATCCAGAGCAACAGACACCAACTAATAGTACTTAATCATCAGAGACAAAATAATCATAAATACTGTAATAGGCAGCAAGAATTAAGTAGAAATCAAAATACTCTGACATAATCTTTGCAGTAGTCAAGTAATGATGGATTATTAGCAATAAAATATGAGGTCAATATACTAAAATATTACTTGATGTATACTACAGAAAAAATCTTCATATTAAGAGAAGATTTATTTGTATTGTCACAATGGAAAGTGATAAACTTTTAAGAAATTTCTGGACTTTATTCAAAGTTCTGTAATCCCTTGATTCAGAGAGGCTAGATTTCACTATGGAAAGACTTTACAACATTGACAAATATAAATGTAATTATGATTCCAAGGCTATCTCTAAAGGAATTGGGATAATTTATAAAGGTGACAGAATACCAGCAAATGATAATTATTCAGAACTTTTGAGAACATACAGACTTTAAACTTTAATGCACTTTTCTGAGGACCAAAACAATATTCTGCCTATGGTTTTCAGAGCATAAAAGGATTTTTGACCTAAGGTCAGCTCACAGTGAGATAGTGAGCTTGCAGGCCCACTTATAATTATTTTATTTTGTCAGTTTTTAAATGCATAATTGAAATAAGCATAATCTATATCAGGGGCTTAAGAAATGACCTCAATTTTGGCAGGTATACCTCTTATTTTCTTTTCCATATTCATAATAGGTATAATCAGAATCCCAACATTGGCTCCTGGACCAATGGATTGAGAGACATTTTTATTTACCATAAATTATGGCCAAACTCTGTTAACACCTACTGTCCAGATGTAATTATTGCACATCTTTCACTCAGAAAAGCATCCAGTTGTGCACAATAAATTAAAATGTTCATCTAATCTATTATAGTATGTACAATGCTGTAAATTACACTTATCAGGATAATTAACAGGGAATTGCAGAAATTAGTAATGACTTGGAAGATGTAGAGATATAGATTCCTATAACATCCTTACTTACTTGGCTGTATTTCTTATATAAAAGGCAGATGAATCTTGGTGATAAATTGTGGCTTATAATAATCTTAATTAAATGGCAGATTCAACTGCAAATGCTCTCCAGGTATGTTATCTCACCTGGAACAAATTTTACCCAGCACTTGGTTCGCAGCTATTGATCTGGCAAATGCCTCTTCTCTATACGAATTTACATGCATCACCATAAGTTGTTTGCTATCAACTAACTGACATAGCAGTGCAATTTCAAGGTCTTGTCTCAGGACCATGCCAGCTCTCCTATTCTTGTCCATAATCTCTCCAGTGCTATTTGATGCCTAATCTGTGTATTTATGCCAGTCTCTAATAACGTAAGTAAAAGCTTACTTTCAATTTCTATACTTATTGTGGGGCAGTAACAAAGAGTTTTCAAATCAACACTAGACAATGGACCTTACTTTGAGTACCACTGATTAAGTTCACCAAGAACTTAATTGTAACCCATGGAAAATCACAGTGGTCAATTAAATTCATGTGTCATGCTGACTGGACCTAATAAGAAAAAAACTAGCAAGTCTATAAGATGCATGTGTCTTACCAGTGGCGTGCATCTCAGATAATGGGAGGGCAACTCATTGTTAATAAGGGTCATGAATCCAAGACCCTGTGGTGAAATTTCTGCCTAGAGGTCTTGACCTATACAGGATAGACCCAAAATAAAAGACAATTTGTTATATCTTGCACTGACTATGACTAAAAAAGAGAAAAACAATTCTTAAAGGGGCTTTTTCAATTTTAGAGGCAATAAAAATCATACACAAGTGTGTGTTCATGGCTCATTAATGAGGTAACCATAAAGTTGACATTCTGAGTAGGGCTCAGAGCAAGAGAAGGCTCTGCAGCAATTTCAGGCTGCTATGAAAGCTATTCTATTATTTTTCCCTCATGACAAAACAGATCCAAATATAATCTATGTATCCTTGACAAACAGAATGTTCTATAGAGCCACTGTAAAAGCCTTTATAAGAGAATCACTAAACAGACTTCAAGAGTTCTGAAGAAAGACCATGCTCTTTTTCCTCTAGTTTTGAGAAACAGGTCTTATCTTTATTATTGGAATCTAATAGAAAATAAATGTTGCTCATACAATCAAGTAAACGTCTGATTATAATTTGTGTTCTGTCTGATCCAACTTGTTATAAAATCATTCATGCACAAGTGTAACCCATCTTCAATTAGAAATAGGTTATTACATGATCAGGCTTGAATAGTTCTTCATGATAAAAATAAATTCCAGATGCATATGGCTCAGCTTCCATTGCATCTGATCTTGTTACATTTCTCCTTTATTTTATTCCATAGCAATGTACACACAGACAGTTTCTCAACAACAGTGGATTTAGGAAGAAAAAAAAATGTTTGGTTACAGGTGGTGTTGCTTAATATGCAGGCATTAATGGAAACATTTAGTGCAGCACTAACATTCTAATTGACCGTCTTCCTGACACACAGTAGTGCCTAAGTTCTCGCTAGGCAGCTTTGACTATTGCATCTGATCGTCCTGTTTTGACTGAAAATATTGCAAAATCACAATGATGCAAGGGCAGCGTTCAAAACTTTGACCAGATGTTAGGATCTTAGAAAGATCAAGATTGGAAGATTATTAACTTGGAAATCCAAAAAGGAGATATGTGGCTGGACTTCTCAAAAGGGGTAGAGTGAGAAGATACTTGTGTTATATTTGAATGTTTACCAAAGAATATCCACTGCAGAGTCAACTCTTAATAATCAGAAGAAAAAGATTACATGATCTATGGATACCAGTCATTCTCTTTAATTTGTTGTGTGCACCATGTGCCCATGTTCAAAGTGGCCATGACACTAGTCACTTGGAGGCCAAGCACGAACTCAGCAATGTGAATTTTCCTTGCTAAGGCTGATCTTACTACAATTGCTGATGAGTAAACCTGCCAAAACTGAGACCATTTCTTAAGCCCCTGATATATTCAATGGTAACCTCCCTCTAAGTAGAGCAACTAGTCACCAGATAGCAAAATGACATTGGACCCCTTTCTTGAGTAGGCAATCATTTACCTGTAATATTCCCTTTAATTCTGGCTATGGATTTGCCTTCTTACCTTAAATGATTCTGTTAACACCATTATCTGTAGACTTATAGAATGCCTTATTTGGAGTCATGGTACCCAACCCAACATTGTTCTTGGAGAAATGTATTTCACAACAAAAGTTACACCGCAATGTGCTCATGCCCATAGATTAGTGGTCTCCCTGCACAGTGCATCTACAGGCAACTGGTCCAACAGTATGGTAGAAAATTCTCTGTAAGATTAAAGAGCTGTTTACAGGAGGGATGTTTCTGATATTTTATGATGCAACAAAAATGCTTGGATTCAAGGATGAAGTGGTGGAACTGAGTGCAGCCTTTCTCACTATTAGACTATAATCTCCCTGCAAAATTTTTGCTTCCTGTCTCTGCAGCTCTGGGTTGGTTTAGAAGTCTTAATTTCTAATGGTAAGAATGTTTCTATCAAGTGATTCCAAAATAATTACATCGAATTAGAAGTTGATATAGCCACCTGGGTGTTTTGTTCTCATTTCTATGAATAGGCAAAGAAGGAGCTAACAGTTACTACTGAAGTTATTAAATTATCAAAGACAGACTGTGTTACATTTACACAATTGAGACAGAATATTTCTGACCTAGGGTTTTTTTGTGAGGTCACTCTTAAACATAAATGAAATATTACAGGGCACAACAGGAAGGACCTATGAGGATACAGACCCTTCAGGAATGAAAGTTTGGATCATCCTTCCATGTTACTGAACACTGACCAGCTGAGCTGGTGGCTGAGATCAAAAAGAATATGAAATTGGCAATGAAAGGAATTACATAAACCACTGAACCTAAATATAAAAATGAAGATTATAGTAACTATGCATATTTTCTTCCCTGCTTGTTATATTTCTAGTAATTAACTGATATTAACAAATTTTTATTTTTCTACCTTTTTTCCTCTTTCCCTTTAGTATTTCCAGATAATATTTATTTTTTATGGATAACTCTATAGTCTTTAAACTGCAAGGATATTCACAAAGGATTGTGACTAAACTAAAAGATAAAATGGTCCAAATATTCTTTCATGACTAGTGCCCTGAGATGGATACCAAGATACCTCTTGTATGAAAGGATGAGAATGTCTTCGTTCATGTGAAGGATATGTGGATCTTATTGAGGAAAAGTATGTTACTGTTTCATAGAAGATCAGTATGTTTAACAAGATACGTGTGGATGCTGGGTGGGCAACTTATTTAGCTCTTGTCCCTCAGAGGTCCTCGGCCTGTTAGGAACCAGGCAGCGCAGCAGGAGGTGACTGCACGGAGAGCGAGCGAAGCTTCATCTGCCGCTCACATTACTGCCTGGACCATCCCCCCTACCCCCGTCGTCCGTGGAAAAACTGTCCTCCACGAAACTGGTCCCTGGTGCCAAAAAGGATGGGGACCACTGTCTTAGCTCCAAAATTCCTTTGAAACCTATTTGGACAGGCTCAAGCTAGGGTTCTACAACCTTCATTTCCCTTACTTCTTTGTCAGGGGCTTCCCATTAGATTCTGGCAGTAGGATAAACTAAAGGAAAATTCGGAAGCAAGGTTAGAGGAGAAGGGTCTTGTGTTTCCATCTCTGCTTGCTGTTCCTTTCAGCGTTGCCCACATAGCCACAGAGTACCACAGCAGAACCAGTTTACCACTGTAACAAAAGCTGGTTCTAGCCTCCAGTTTGTTCTGGCCTCTGGAACCAACATCAATGCTCTCTTCAAACGTATCCCTCCTTTCAGACCTGGATCTCGAGGAGACTCCTCTGAGCTTCTAGGATGCTTCTCATTTTCCCAACCACAGACATGGTAACAATTTCCTGCAGTTACTAACTTGGGGTTACCACATTTCTTTGTTTGTTCCTTCAGCTTCCATACACCTGTGTAACCAATTTCTTATACTAAATCCTTTATATTACCTCATGCAATTTCCATTTTACTTAGTTGACCCTGACTGATACACTTAAAATGCATTTTTCAACCTTACTAAGGAATATACATAATTATATAACCTTAGCTGCATCTTGCAAAGCTCAGGGACAAAGCATAGCAGGGTCCAGCTAAAAATGTGACCTAGCTCTGGCAGCTACTTTCCTCTCATTTTATTTTCTCTTTCTTCTATTGGAGGTAAGTTCAGTTCCAAGGGTATTCTGCATTTTTTATTGGCTCCCCAAAGTTTTATAGTCTACAATTTGCAAATATTTATGTGGCTGCCATCCACTGTATCTTCTTTCTCAACTCCAAGTTATATATACATATGTATGTGTATGTGTATTCATTACCAAAATAAACAACTTCTTAAGACTGCTTTCACGTAGAATGCTATTACAGAATTGTTTCTCAGAATTCCAGAACTGAAACTTAAACTTAGTTGTAACAGACATCTTGTTCAGAAACTAAATATCAACTAATGTAATGCCCAATATAATACATAAAAATGTAAATGTATTTTCATATATTCCAACAAGAAAAAATATTAGTTCATCAAATATTTTTTTGCAGTTTAGTTACCTCTTGCTTTTCTTTGTGTGAGGCCACCCTGTTACACATTTGAAACCACTGAGAAAGTATGAGTTCAGCTGCCAAAGATGATTATGCTGCTAGGTAATAGCGCACATAGTACTCGTAGTTCAGAATGATTTGCTAAACTCCAAAGTTTAAGGTAATAACTATTTTGTAATACTAACTCCCATTACGTATGGTGCCTTCATGTGTTTTTTTAATACCTTTCAAGAGATGACAAGACCTCTTAAGTTAGCAAGCACATACATTTTTTGTCTCCTCAGTATATTACACTTGTTACACATTTGATGAATTTATATTTATTGAATCAATGCAATATACTTAATTATAAAAAAGATTTAGGATCTAGTCCTACCACTTCCACGATATAGTTGTGATATTCTTTCACCTAACACTCACTTGTAAGAGCTATCTAGATTCATTCCCCATGATTCCATATAATTCTATACTGATAACAACAATAGCTAGTTCCAAAATGAAAAAAATATAGATAGTACATATTTAAAACAAAGTTATATCCAACAAGACATAGAACACATTGAGACATGGATAAATGTTACTCGTGGTGTTCCGAATTCAAGAGAAACAGCTGGATAATTTAATAATAGGTATTGGGAATATCAGGCTTTTATTGTATATAACAGATGGCTACTTTATACTATATATAAAACTAAATCCCAAGAGAACTTAAAACATAAACATTAAAAACATAAAAAAAAGATCAAAGCTCTTAAAAATTCATAAGAAGATATCTTTATGACCTTGAATGTGAAAAATGAAAGGAATTCTTAAACACAAAACAAAGAACACGTGTGTGTGCATTTGTGTGTATATGATATATATATGTGTACATGATATATATGATATATATGTTGTATGTCAGATAACAAATGCACACACATACGATATACACACCAAGACTCACACCAAAAAGAAAAGAAAGAACAATGTGACAAACTGAGGGAAGATGTGAATTATATATAGTAAACTATAACTTTTCAGAGTATATAAAACCTCTCAAAATCAGTAAGATTAAGATAAATGATCCTGGGACTTCCCTGGTGGCACAGCGGTTAAGAATCTGCCTTCCAATGCAGGGGAAGTGGGTTCAATCCCTGGTCAGGGAACTAGATCCCACATGCGTGCCGCAACTAAGAGTTTGCATGCCACAACTAAGGAGCCTGTGAGCTGCAACTAAGGACCCTGCTGGCCACAACTAAGGAGCATATGTGCCACAACTAAGGAGCCCACCTGCCGCAACTAAGACCACCAACGCAATCAAAATAAATAATAAAATTAAAAATAAATAAACTTAAAAAAGAAAGATAAATGATCCAAAAAGAAGGTCAAATCTATGAAGACAATTTCACAAAATGAAAGATGCAAATGACCAACGAACATGTCTAAATAATTTCAATCACCTTAATAAATCAGAGTATTGCTAATTAACTGAAATAATGAAGATCACTGACTAACTGTAAGCTTGGAAAAATTCAAACAAATCTAGGAAAATCAACTGTTTGCAAAGATGTGAAAAAAGGTTGTCCAAATTTCACAAACATACTGACTTGAGACCACACACGTTTTTTATTTCCCACTTCCCTGTGGTTTAGAAGTCCAGGCATGACTTAGTTGGGTCCTTTACTGAGAGTCTCATAGGTCTGAAGTCAGCCCCAGCTGAGCTGCAATTTCATCTCGGGGGCTGAACTGAAATTTCATCTGCAATTTCAGCTAGGGACAGGTTGCTGGCACAAGCTATATCCTTGTGACTGTAGAATACGTACATGGCCACTTGCTTCTTCAAAGCCAGCAATGAAGAGAGAGAACTTCTCCTGCTTCAGTGCCCTCAGCTTAAGAGTCTCTGATCTATGGAGATCAAAGGATTCAGTCCCAGCTGAAATTATCTTCCATTTGATTAACTTAAAAGTTTAGGGACCTAATTACAACTACAAATCCTTTCACCTTTACCATATAACCTTACATCACAGGTGGGATATGCCATGTTCTATTAATTAGAAGAAAGTTTCAGATTGTGGCCACACTCAAGCAGAGGGAAATATAGTCAGCTCTGTATCTGTGGATGTGATCTACGGCTGGATGCAGAACCAGTGGATAGGAGGGCTGACTGTACTATGCCATTTTATGTAAGGGACTTGAGCATCCTCGAATTTTGGTACTGGCATGGGCCCTGGAACCAATTCCCCCAGGATATAGAGGGATGGTTGTACACAAAGCCTGGATATCAAGGGCCATGATTCTCTGGGGCCATCTTGGAAGTCTACTCATCACAGTTTGTGAAAACATTTATGAGAACAATTACTTGGTGACTAATTAAATTAGAAAAGTGTACGTACTACATTTCAGTAACACCATTTCACAGGTATGTAGGCAACAGTAAAGTTTCTACATATATACCAGGAACTTGGATGAATATTGTAGCATTCTTTGTATAGTGAAAAACAGGGGATAAATAATTAGTGTTACATTAATTGTTGAAATGCTGTATACCAACTAAAGAAAATGATTTAGATCTAACTAGAGATAGATAAAAGAAATAATCTATTGATTAAAAGAAAGCCACAAAACAATAAATAGAGCATATATTTAAAATTCCCTTGAATAGATTAAAACAGACTTGAAGTCTAAATATCAAATTCATGTTTAATGTTTCCTTTTGAGAAAGACTGATATTGAATGAAATTGAGGGTGTGGCTTTTAAGTGAAAATATTTTGGTTTTATACGTTTTTATATTTTAAAACATGAAACAAATAATGCAAAAAGGAGGCATCATATAATGGTTAGTACATGGACTCTGAAGCCAAACTGGATTCAAATTCTGACCCAGCCATTTACTCGCTTTGTAAATTTGGATAAGTTAAAAATATTCTAAAATAGATATACTAAATGGAAAATAATGATGGGGATTATAATAACAACATTACATGGTTGGAATAAACTTGTCATATAACATATATATGAATATAACAACTGTCATATAACATACATATGAATATAACGACTGTCAATTTTTATAGGTGTGTATCAATATAATAAGCTTGTCATATAACATATATATGAATATAATAAACTTGTCAATATAATAAACTTGTCATATAACATATATGTGAATATAACAACTGTCATATAACATATATATGAATGTAACAACTGTCAATTTTTATAGGCGTGTATCAATATTTGATACAATAATTAAATTTATATTGTTTTAAATTTTAAAAAATTAAAAAAAAAAAAAATAAGAGGTAATAAAAAATTCTTTATTATCATAGCCTGCTAAAAATCAACCTATTAAACTGAGGACAAAAATGATTTTATAAATGTACTTTTAAATTATTAAAGATCATTAAAAAAACCTCCTATGTGTGTATAAATGTACTGGTCACCTAACTGACCTCATGATATAATTTTTGGTCTTGCCGTTCTGCTAATATTAACAATAAGTAACAATGTATAACATAATAGTTCAAGAATTTCCCATTATTATTTGAATGTTCACTCATCTTGTGTCTTGTATGAACAGGGGTATATTGCTGGCAGTGGGGAAAAAAAAAACCTTAAAATACCTCATCATAGCATTTTTATTACTGCCTAATCTACTTCTGTCAAATGATTGTGCCTAGAATCATGGAAACATTTCTGAAATTTATGTGGAATGAGTGAAGCACACCAAGTTATAAATGACAACTATTTTCCTCTGTTTATTTTCAGATGTGTAAAATAGTAGGTAGGGTGAGTGGTGCTCACATTCTTCCTCTCCACTGAGCTGTATCTAGAATATACTCCTTTCCATCAGTGACAGTATTTCTTTATCAAGGTGATTCTTAATTATTCTTATGTGGTGTCTATGGGGAAAGGGACCTATATCTCTATAGGAGACATCTAAAAATGCAGTTATCACTAAAACTGTTTCTTCAACCAAATGTAGCAAGGAATAAAAAGAAATATAATGGTAACCTAGTTAAGAGAGATTTAAGAAACTTAATCTAATACAATGTAATGGACTTTATTTGAATTCCAAATCTAACAAAATGTAAAGTAAAATGTGAACACTGACTAGATATATGATAATAGAAAGGATATTAATAGCATGTTAATAATGTTTTAAATTGGTATTTTGATACAAAATAATAGTGACGGCAAGGGGGCCTGCTAAGTGAAATAGAATAGACATTTGTCGAAGTTGAGATCTGGATGGATCAGTCATGATATATTTCCCTCTACTTTTTAATATCTTTGAAATTTTCCATAATGAAAAGTTTTAAAAGATAAAGAATTAAATTTCTTCGTTGCCCAGCCTTCTTAAACCAGAAATTTACCAATCTGAGTTTCAGACTGTCCAAGGAAAAATATTTTCTAACATCTTTGTACAACCTAAGACACCAGTTACATTAGTTTGAGATTTATCAGAGGAATTTTTTTAAGATTTTGTCTCACTACTTAAGTTCAGATATGTTTTAAACCAACTCTAATAAAATACAGCAGAAAAAGAAACAAAATGTAAGAAAGTATTAACAGTAATTCTGTCTGGGCAGAAACAGAACAAAAACCAGAACACCTCCTGGTGACCCCTGAGGGCTCTGCTATCAGATACTCTTAAGTAATAGTCATTCCATAGAAAGGGCCCACTCCTTTATTGTTTAACCAAATTATATTGCGTGTTTATAGATTGTATCAGAATTACTGTAAAGGGTTATGAGTGGATTTTCCAGAATGGCACTTTAAACACAGCATGATTGATTCTTTGGTTCATTCTCCCAAACATTTTTATTGTTGACAAAGCTTCTCGGAATATTCTAAATGTTACAGGTCGACTGTGACAAAAAACATGTATTTATGTGTTTGTAATTTGCTTCATGTACTGCATACAAAAACTTTATGAACCTGAGTGGAGTTACTGCAATGTTCTTTTTAAAATAATTACTATATTCCCTAGTAATATCCTCCAAAAGGAGAAATGGGAACATTCATTACCTCATAATTTTGCTCTGTAACTACTTCCCTGATATCATTTTTAAGATGTCTTTCTTAATTGATTTAAAAAAGAAAAGACTGGAAAATTGTTTTCCCTATGTCTTTACAGAAATTACAGAGTATTCACCTTGTGCTTTCTCTTTACTTGAATATATTTCTCAATACGGAAAAGACATGGAGCTTCTCTTTTTTTCTTCTTCAGTAGTTTCTATACCTCAGTGTGCCTTTGAAATTGAGAATGGTAAACTCTCAGCAGCAGCTGCTTATATAAGCTGTGCCTCTTCTTTAAATCAACTTATATTGATTTTCTGTTTATGCCTTTGTTCTAATAATAACGAGCAATATTCTTAAGGCTATCCAGATTTAGTTGGTTAAAACATACTCAGGAGATCCATCCATGAATTTGTGGGTGTGATAATTTGATTCAATGTTGATGAGATCACAGCTATGTGAAGGCCCTGCTAATTTGTTTTTGTTGTTGTTGTTTTTAGGAAAATTATTTCATTCTTTTCTGAATCATAAAATAAGTAAATAAAAAAATCACCTCTGTCTTGAATCTTCAAATATGATTTTTATCTCTTTCCCAATTCTCCTTTGTATCTAGTTATACCTTTGATAATTCAACAGCAGGTTTAAAGAAATACAACTGTATCAGTAAAAAACAATAAACTACTGAGTTCTGTTAAACAAACCATCAGCATATTATCAAAATAATTTTATGTAACTAAATCAAACTATGTAGTAAAAATGATTACTCAGGTGGGTTCTTGTCCATTTAACCTACATATGAAACTCATTCTGCATCCCATACAGTGACTTTTTCCTTAGCAAATATTGCTTCATCTGCTGGGACTCTCACTTCAAGTTTAATCAGGTTCTTTTGAATTGTGATTCAACATTCCCTTTTTAACATTCTGACATCAACTGAAATGCTAAGTATCATTGAAAGTCAAAACATTTAACATATCACAAGAAGCTGATTTCTGAGTACTTTATTTAAAACTGAGTTCCCAGCATTTGTTGAAAATAAACCATGAAGGTTCTGACCCCAGTGAAAGACAATAGATAAATGGTGCGTGACCTCTATGAAAATTTTTCCCAGCGGTGGTCTATTATTTGCATTTGAAGTTGTGTCAGTTATTATTTCTCAGTGGAGTTATCCTATGCTTAAATGTTTTTTTATTTAAAAAGCAAAATATTAAATTAAATGAAAAGATATACTCAATAAAGTCAAATTCAGTTAACTCTAAGATCTTACAACAAATAAGTATCATTCTTCAGAATATAAGGTCAAATGTGCTATTCTGCCCTGAAAAGCTACAAGATTACATCAAATGTGTTTTTGTATCCCTCAACTCTTACCCAGAATAATCAAAATGTATGTGAATAGCCACCTATCATAAAAAATGTTTTCATTACTTTTGTGCATTCTGTTTCAGCAAAGCACTTAGACCACATCAGTTTTTAGAGTATTATCTCTTTGAGAAACTCTAAAACATAACCTTTGTAGTGTAATTTAAAGACCTGTCAATATTATGAAGTTCATTAGTACTAAAATAATAACAGATTTTAAAATTCATGAACAAAAATATGCAAAGTAAAATATAATAGGATTTTTAAAATATATAGGGAGTGCTTTAAATGCAGAATGATTCCATGAAGTCCCTTTGGAGTAGGTACTTTCTTAATAGGAAAGAATATTTTTTTGTGAATTAAAAGGTCTTTTCTTTAACATTATAAGCAACTTTTTTTTACTGGGTCATAAGTTGAATGACAACATAAGGTTTGATATTTCTTGAGTGTTACTAGATAGGGGAGAACAATAAAACGAGTTCTGGGATGCAAGATGCTAGCTGGACAGCCAGGCTGAGTAATCAGCCAAATCCGGCTTACTCACCACCTTTGAAGGTTCAGGATTTAAATTTGTGACCCAGAGTAATTACAGGTCACTTTGTATCACAGACTTTCAAATTCCTTGTAAAAGTTTTAATTAAGAACAACAAACTTTAAAATGCCACTTTAAATAAAACTTACCAAAAATCCAGCAAAAGCAATTACTGTACTTTTTGACTATGCTTTTTTTAATGGGTTAAGCACAAGTTGTCTGATCCCTTTTATTGTTTAGAGTGCCTTTAGCAAATATAAAATAAAGCAAAACCTCTCAATGGCTTGACATAATAGAACTTTATTTCTCATGCATTCAAACTGAAGTGGCTACCGCTGTTTGGGAGGAGGTGACTTAGGGGCACAGGATTCTTCTATCTCAGAGCTCTACAGAAGGAAAGTACAGGGAGAATTGAGTCCTAGACTCAGGCTAAAAGGAGCGCATATCACTTCCACCCATATCCCATTACCCAATCTCACGGCCACACTTAACTGCAGGGAAGCTGGGGGCTATCATCCAGCATTGTAACCAGAAACAAGAACAAATGTACTTAATTATCATCCAGCAGTTGCTACCACCCCACCGAAGCAGAACTTTCTATTTTTTATGAAAAAGGCTTGGCAGGACATGTGCAGACTTGGAAAAACAATTATATCGAACAGAAGTTTGAATTCAAATATCATTTTCTCCTATATAGAGATGAAGTCTCTATATGGGAGATGCACATATTAATTTTGCCCTGATTGGATTTGTATGCCAATGAAATCAAATAACAATAAAATATAATTAAAAACTTGACATTTTAACATTTTCAAATGAATGATTCTAAATCAATAACATCTGCTCTTCTGGAATATATTTCCATCTTGTTTTCCTGTCACATGTTAGAATCTCAAAGATAGGAATGTATAACAAAATTAGTTAGTGACAAGAGTGTATATAATAAGCACATTATGAAGGATAAGATGATTTACCCCTTAGTCTTTTTTACATAAATTAAAGGTTACAATTGTGCTTACAGCAGCAGTTTTTTTCTCCTCTTCCTCTCTTATCAAGGGTATATACTGCCTGTATCACCATTGTTATCATAGAATGAAACCTGGATGTTTGATCATTGCTTATTGTAATTCCAGTTCAGGGCTACTAAAGTTCTAGTTTAAATAATCATTTCATCCTGTTTAGTCTTAATGATAAAATTACACTCACAGAAAAGATAACAAAATTGGAAAAGGTGACTATTTCTGAATCAGTGTAAACTAGGGCTATAAATCTAATCATAAGACTCAGTTAAGAGCAATGTCTTATAAAGCTAAGAAACTAATAGCACTGAAGAATACATACCACCAATTCAAGTTACTTTTTAAAGCAAAGAACTTTTTTTTTTCCTTTGGGGTGGATGCTAATATCCCATCGGATTCAGCATATTTATATTTCCAGCTAAGTACAATCTAGAGTTTTCAAAAAGTTACTACAACAGATTGTAAGAGTTCATGCTGCAGCATGGATATCTTGCTGAGGTAGGTAGGGCCTCCGAAGAGTTTAGCTTAATGCTGCTTCTCATGGCATATTGGCCTATTTGCAAAGCAGTGAAAGAGCAGAGCTTGGGATGAGTAATTAATAAGTTCCCACTAAAGTTATAGATCATTATTAGCTCAGTAATTTAATTATTAATGTTTCAGGCAAATTAGGGTAAGAAAAACAGAAAGCAGTCTAGGTATTTTAATCACAGAGAATGGGAACAGCAAATCCATGGCAACATCATTAGAAAAATCTGTAGGGCAGCAAGAGACTGGGCTCCTAGACAAACAGACAGGAAGAAGGGAAACCCAGAAATCAGAAGAGCTAATGCCCCAGGGCTGGCATATATGAGTCAACACCGACTCTGCAGTGGAAGAGGATGCTGCATTTAATTCTCGACCTGCCCGAAATGGGCAACTCCATCAAAGCCTAGAACCACTGAAATTGGGCTGCTCTGCCCTGGCCACTGGGGACCAAGATAAACACACCACTTCCACCTAGACAGAAAGCAGCAATGGTAGGAGCCAGGGCCAAAAAGATTTTTTTTTTCCCTCCTTCCATTTTGCTACTCCAGTTCCGTTCCCCTTACTCTTTTGTTGACCTAGTCTTTCTAGTAACTTGGTAACCAGTTTCCTATATGGACTTCTCTCCTTTTGAAATAAGGAGTATAAAGTCTGTTTTTCTTTGCATCAGTAGAGTGGTTTTCCTCTATGCATGGGCAACTAAGATACTTGCTATTCATACATCCAGCTTACCAGGTCTAATCTGCCTGCAAGCGAGGTAGTGGACCACTATGATGTTCTACATGATGTGGAAACAATTAAGTTTCATGAGTAGTAACTATGGAAGAGGCAGTATCAACACAGCTTTGATCTAAGACAGTGAAGTTGGACAGTTGGTCTGCAATTTGGAAGTACCTCCTTCTGACGGTCCTGGGTAATCAATATATAGGAAAAAAAAGCGCGAGGGGAGTATTTTCCAGCTCTCCACATTAGTAGCTGAATATTAAACGCCTTTCTCTGTTAAGTGTTCCAATAAAGAGACCACAGCTTGACGAGTAGCTACAAATGCAGTCACTAACAAATTATCTAGATCATGCTTTGTAAAGGACTCCTGTGGTGAGTACTCATTTCAGATACAGGTATCCTTACACTCCATACCATTACTTAAGGTTCATCTATATTTCTCTTTCTCAACTTCCTTTTAAATAATTTTCCAATCTTTTTCTGACTCTCCTATCACACAGTTTGGTTCTGTGTTACTGGTTATGAATCAGTTATCAACTTAGTCCTCTGGCTACATCCCCATCAAAGAACAAGGCACGGTGGATAACCATATATGCTCCTTGACCTTTTGCCTAGTGGGATGGAGCTCTGTGAGGGGACTGTGATGCTTCAGCATGTACTTCTGCTTGGTGGGAACATAATGCAAATAACCATCTGAAAATACAGCCTTTTTTTTTTTTTTTTTCCTTCTTTTCTCATTTGGTGAACTGGTCCTAGTCAATGAGACAATATATATGGATGGAGGTAGATGGAGCAAAACAGTTGAAGTGTGTGTCTTGGGATTCTGAGCCACATACTCTCCTAACTTACTCAAGAATTTAGGATCTGATTGACCCAAATCTTGCATGTCATAATTCCAAATGATGGTGGTATATTGCGTACAGCCCATCTTTATAACTCTGTGAACCCCTAATTGATAATTGACAACTGAGGTCACAATTGACTTGGGGTCTTATCACCAATTATTTAATCCTTAGCAGGGCAAAGAAGCAAGTCACAATATATTTTTTTTCTTCAAACGGAGAATCATTTTCTGCAGAAAGCTGGATTTGCACCAGAACCTTAGGGTCTGACCTATGATTCTCCAACTAGGATTACTAACTGAAAGCCAGCTACTAAAGGTGCCCAGAAATGTAGGTTTTAGAAACCCCATGCTAGTATTCAATTATACAAAGTAAACTGTGGGACTGAGGGATACCAGTTAAATTATGAGCACAATTAATAATATTAAGATATTTTTATGTACTTGTGAAAGCTGTTTTTTTCATTATCACAATAGAAATGTTTAATAATGAGGTATTTTTTAAAGGTGTATTTCAGTAAGACTGTCTCTGCATATTAAAACAAATAAAAAGCAATTCAATGGAAGAAATTATCAGTCGCACCAATTTGACCATGTTAATTGAGTTGAGCCAAATGTATTCATCTTATTCTTAATTATATGTTATACAGTACTTAAATACTTAAGGAACTATGTACATATGGATTCCCAGTTAATGCTGTTTGGTTACAGGCTTTTAATAACTGATGTTTGGACTTCTGAACTATTTGTATGAAGTGGGTGATGATCAGAATCAGGGCAACTATTTTAGATGTGTACAACTTTAAAAAGATGATTGTTGTACGTATGAAAACATAGGTATGTATAAGTATTTTCCTTTAGTCTCTACCACTTTTAGTATACTCATTTATTTTGGGATCCTTCTGCTATTAAAATTGACATTGAATCATTATTTATTCAAAAATAAATTATACAGAGACAATTTAGTCACATGTTATTCTTACAGCTTAAAAATTTATCTATGGTCATTTCTAGCACTACTGAAACAAGACCCCAGAACCAACATGTACAAACAAGAACTTATTCAAGAGTAATTATAATGGTAGCGAAGTTAAGATATCTATCAATATGTTGTACCTAACAATTTTTCCTCCATGAATTTCAGTGGAGCCTAGTAGGTCTTATCTGCTTTTAAACTTTGATCTTTTTGGATAAACATATAAATTTCTTGAGAAAGATCCTTAAGAATCTTAACCAATAACTTTTTTCATGGAACATATATGTAGAAAAATGTGAAATTTTGTAAAATAAATATATATAAATATGCATTTAAAATATCTACTTCTAGATGGATTATTATAAATTCAGTTTCTAAAAAGTAGTTTGTGAGGATAAGTAGAAGGGTATATTGAAAAAGTAAATTTAAAAACATACTTTCAAATATATTCATATAAATGGTTACATTAAAAAAAAAAAGGTCAGTAGTTTTCCAACTAATTTAGTGAGTGGAAGAAAAGAGTTACCACGAATTCTGTTGCCTTTTCTCATGTAAGTTCTTGGCTCAGGTAAGCATGAAAATGTGACTTTAAGTAGAATCCTCCTTGCAACACTAGATCAAGAAATGTATACTTATTATACTGCTAGATCTAAGAGAAACGATTACTTGGCCATATTCCCCATGTACCAGAACAAACAACTCCACTTCTTTTTGAGATTGTTTACTGACTAATGATTCATCAGGATTAATCTGATATAACTACACCATATAATGGGAACTATACCCTTGAGGGGCTTATGTAATTAGTAAGTTATCAAACTAGATGAGATCCTGAAAGCTTCCCTGAACTGAGGCGTTGACAAAAATTCTTTGTTTGATCAATCTGCTAACCCTTCTAGGCCCATCTGTGCACTTCCTTGTAAAATCCAGTTTTAGCAAGAACTCTGCTAAAACAGTTTAACCAGACCCCTCCCACCCTCTGTATCTGATCATCCTCAACATCTGATCAGGTTTCTCATCCACCATCCCCCAGGTGATGCCTGATCCCTGACCCTGGCCTGTCTTCAGCAAGAATTCTGCAAAGCTGATTTAACCCTAGTCCCCCTTACTCCTGATGCTTCCTCTTAGTACTCTTCCATTCACTGACCCCCTACTCACATCTTTGCTTATAAATTCCCACTTGCCCATGCTGTGGGCATTCAGGGTTGACCTCAATCTCTCTCCCCAGCTGTAAAATTCCATTGCAGTGGTCCCTATACCTATTACAATGGTCCTGAATAAAGTCTACCTTACTGTTTTAACAAATGTCATGGAACATATTTTTCCTGAACAGTACTCTGCACCCACTCAGTCTCATCACTTGTGAACATCCACATTCCCAGTGCAAAAAAACTGAGATTGCAATCTGTGGCCATGGATCACATGATCTCTACTATATTCTTGATGTTCATGCTTCAAGGTAACAGTGCTGGGTGAAGACTATCTTGTCTCATAAGTTTGATTTCGAATCCAAACCCAAGACCACTGCTGCTGGTTAAGCAGAGTGTTACAAACCATTAAACACTAACGTACTGAATATTTCCCAAGTGACCTGAGACACGACCAGGCACTATAAAAACATACGCAAATTAAGAAAAAGGACTTTTGCTTCAAATAATTACAAGTAGGACACTTTATAATTTAATGTGGTGATAAGTGTTGTACTAGAATTGGAAATAGATGTGGCCGGGAAAATGAAAAGGAAGAGCATTATGAAAAGATTCCTGGTGCAGGCACACTAACAGTGTGAGCAAAAATATAAGTGGTCCTTGCCTTCACGGAGCATAAGGCAAGTATGTCTGAATATAGGATAGATACGTGGGAAACTTTCAGCTTCTTAAGCTACAACTACATCCAAGTGGAATCTCTGGAATTACCTCATTTATCATGCCAAGGAGTGCAAATTTTATTCATTTTAAAGTTTTTGTTTAACTTTTAAAGTGTCACTTAACCAACTGTCCATACACTCATCTGTATAGAATCCCTAGTGAATATCCCAATATCTGAATATTTTCTGAAATATTTTCCTGAATTATAAGTAGTAACACTAATATATAAATTTATAATCCTTAAGCCTTAACACTCAGAATATAATAAGATGGTTTCTCAAAATCCATCACATCATAAATGATGTGATTTCTATATGGCAAAGACTGTGCTAAGTATCAGGAAAATAAAAATAGAAGGGGAAGCTTCTCTTAAACTGTTCAGCCAGGAATTCAGATGAGAGGAAATGGAAACCATGTTTCTACTATTCTCTAATTATTTTATTATTTTATCCTTAAAATTTACAGTGATTTTCCCCTTCATGGATGGTAGAATATTATGCTGACCAAGCCTCAGCCTCAGGAATATCTAAAGCACTTAAAATATCAAGTCCATTAAAAAGATAAGGCAGTTCCTAAATAGACATTTCTCCAAAGAAGATATACAGACTGCCAACAAACACAGGAAAGAATGCTCAACATCATTTATCATTAGAGAAATGCAAATCAAAACTACAATGAGATATCATTTCACACCGGTCAGAATGGCCATCATCAAAAAATCTACAAACAATAAATGCTGGAGAGGGTGTGGAGAAAAGGGAACACTCTTGCACTGCTGGTGGGAATGTAAATTGCTACAGCCACTATGGAGAACAGTATGGAGGTTACTTAAAAAACTACAAATAAGGCTTCCCTGGTGGCGCAGTGGTTGAGAGTCCGCCTGCCGATGCAGGGGACACGGGTTCGTGCCCCGGTCTAGGAAGATCCCACATGCCGTGGAGCAGCTGGGCCCGTGAGCCATGGCCGCTGAGCCTGTGCGTCCAGAGCCTGTGCTCCGCAACGGGAGAGGCCACAACAGTGAGAGGCCCACGTACCGCAAAAAAAAAAACCAAAAAACTACAAATAGAACTACCATATGACCCAGCAATCCCACTACTGGGCATATACCCTGAGAAAACCATAATTCAAAAAGAGTCATGTACCGAAATGTTCATTGCAGCTCTATTTACAATAGCCAGGACATGGCAGCAACCTAAGTGTCCATCATTGGATGAATGGATAAAGAAGCTGTGGCACATATATACAATGGAATAGTACTCGGCCATAAAAAGAAACAAAATTGAGTTATTTGTAAAAGTGAGGTAGATGGACCTAGAGTCTGTCATACAGAGTGAAGTAAGTCAGAAAGAGAAAAACAAATACCCTATGCTAACACATATATTTGGAATCTAAGAAAAGAAAAAAAAAAAGGTCATGAAGAACCTAGGGGTAAGACAGGAATAAAGACATAGACCTACTAGAGAATGGACTTGAGGATATGGGGAGGGGGAAAGGCAAGCTGTGACAAAGTGAGAGAATGACATGGACATATATACACTACCAAACGTAAAACAGATAGCTAGTGCGAAGCAGCCGGATAGCACAGGGAGATCAGCTCGGTTCTTTGTGACCACTTAGAGGGATGGGGTAGGGAGAGTGGGAGGGAGGGAGACGCAAGAGGGAAGAGATATGGGAACATATGTATATGTATAACTGATTCACTTTGTTATAAAGCAGAAACTAACACACCATTGTAAAGCAATTATACTCCAATAAAGATGTTAAAAAAAATAAATAAACTATGATGTTAAATTGCACATTCCCCAACCAAGAAACTAAAATAAATAATTTCTTGTTATCACATATATGTGAAAATTATTTGGTTATTTAAAATATAGAAAACTGTACATAGCATAAAAAAGCAAATTCTACATGTAAACAAGGAAAGCAATGTAAAATTTTACAAGCATAAAAGCAGTGGAAAAAGTAATACCTCAGATTTAACTTCTCTAGTTAATTACATGTGATTTTATTAACTTCAAAAAATTAATTCCTGAACCCCTGCCCATGTTTATTTCACGATTATAGTTAACATCAATTTAGTATGAAAAATTATCGAACATAAATACTGAAGTATATTAACACATGAAAGTTTATAGAGCCATACAGTGAACTTTGGAAATGCAAAAGTCATTATAGCATTAGTATAAATTTTAAACTACCGAGTAGTCTGAGATTCCACGTATAGCTCAATTATTCATATGAAAGTCTATGCTACTGAGAGAAATAAATGCCTCATCGTACCATTTTAGAATTGTTTTTAAGCAGCCTCTGAAACCATCTACTTGCTAAGAAAGAAATAAAAGTCAAATGCAAAAGATACCGTAATGTATTCATGTCCTTCAGCACTGAGCAGATAAATCACTGTATTCAAATAAAATCCTTTACTTTTTTTTTTTTTTTTTCCTGTTCAAGCGATATGCTAAGGGTATACGAATTCTCAGAGAACACTCTGTCTCTCCATTTTCTTTTTTTTTCCTTTCAGGATGAAGAATGAAACTAATGGGAAGAATGCAACCTAAAATGAAACCACAACGGATAATTCATTGAAAAATGATGCAGGACATGGACTATTTGGCAGAGAATTTTCACATGTCTTGTTATTTCTATCCACAAAATCCTGTGAGATTTTTCTCCTTTTCAAACAGAATGTTCACAGCACTAACTATAAACTTAAGGAGGGCTGAGACATTTTGTAACTTCCCTATTACTGCAGAAATGTTATTTTCCTCTAAATTGGCTTAATAGTGACAGCCCAGCGACCAGTTTGAGGTATCCAAAAAAAAAATTTAACTAGGGTTGGTATCACCTACAGTGTTAGGCTAAG
This sequence comes from Tursiops truncatus, assembly GCF_011762595.2. Lineage (NCBI taxonomy): Eukaryota > Metazoa > Chordata > Mammalia > Artiodactyla > Delphinidae > Tursiops > Tursiops truncatus. Next base: position 58,342,607 of record NC_047051.1, on the reverse strand, counting down.
ACAGAATTATTTCCTGTTGTAGAAGGAGTCAGGGGTACCTTATCACAGTAATGCTAGTGCTATTATGTTTTAAGAAACAGTGTGAAAATTCCCAGTAACAGGAAGAATATGTGTTCTGTGTGCGCACATAAAACTAGAATGAATTCTCTCCAGAAAAATAATAATAAGATAAAAATTTAAAAAATAAAATTAATCCTCACTTTGCAATATGTATTCCTTTTTAAGTAACTAGTGTGGAAATTAATAAAGCTTTATGTGTTGTATGAATTGTATGTTATGTGTTGAATTGTTATGAATTGTTATGAATTGTTATGTGTTGTATGAATTGGTGTTAACAGCATAAACAGTGGGCCAAACAACCACCTTTCTTTTCGGTTTAGAAACAGTAAGATCTCTTTTACCACCTGGCCAATGTCTGAGAAAGTCACCTTTGCAAAACAAACCAACTAAAGAGATTTTTTACCCCCTTCTTTGGGGAATAGTTGAAATCCCTGGTGAAGAAGATACACCAAATTGAGGATATTCAAAGAAAAGGTTGCAGGAACAAAGAAAGGATTTTAGGTACATTAATACTATCTTTGACATGTGTTCATTTTATATTTGCAGTAGAGTCATAATTTTACCTTTTTTGAAAATTTTACTTTAACAGTTTTGTACATCATCTTCAAGTTGCCAACATGGACTCACCTGAGAGAGCCAATAAAATACATTTTCATAGAAGTATACACTTCATGGGCTGCTTAAGTTCATGCACGTCTTTTCTTAGCTTCCAGAGTAAATCCTAATTGTTGTTGTTTTTTAATCTTTTCCTACCTGGGGTGCCATATTTGAGAATGATTCTCATTTAGTCAGTTCTGGCAAGGAGACTATTAAGGAACACAAATTGACTTTCCTTTTTTCGTGGAACCAGTGCCCTACACAAAGCCCTCTTGAGAAAACTGGGCAGTATCTGGCTTCTAGGGATTCAGGTTCATTGGAAAAACCACTGGCAGACCAGGGACCTTAGCAGATTTTTGAAACCTCAATAAGAGATTAATTTACCCACACTTATACGAGACAGAGGTAAAATCTGATGGAGGAAGTGTCTTGAGCTTATTCTTCTAGCGTCAGAATAGAAGCGGTAATCACAGGATCTCTGAAAAATCTATCCTAAGATACCATGTGAATACAGACAAACAGGAGTTATCTGGTCTTAGTTTGCTCAATAATATATGTTAAAAAAATTATATAGTATTAAAATAATTAAAGAACATGGCCATTAGATTGAGGGGGCTTTAATGTCTTAGGAGTCTATGTAAGTAAACCAAAACATAAGCCTATGATGCCTCAAGGTTAAGAAATCGAAACCTAAGGACAACCAATCACAAATAGCCAAGGAGGCTTTCCCAAATAATGCAACCACTTAAGCTACAGACAATCAAAGTATTTCCGCCTTGCTTCTACTTCTCTGTAAAAGTCTTGCCCCAAGCTCCTATCTGTGGAGTTCCTCTACCCACTTCCAGCTTGGTGCTGCCTGATTTAATTTTTGCTCAAATAAACTCTTAATTTTTTAAATATGCTTCAGTTTATCTCTTAACAGTCATGATTAATACTTTAGCTATACTTATGAAAATAAATAGACCAAACCTAATGAGGACAGCTCTCTGTGATTATGAATCATCTTTGGAGATTAATTATGATCACACAGGAGTGGACTATCAGATTAGAGGGACCTGGGCGTAGACTAAACTGATTGCTGCTTTTTTCCCTTCAATGCTATACTGGCTTGTACCTTTAATTGATTTTCTATGTACTGAGCTATCTTACACCTCAGTACAAGCAGAGGTTAACAGGTAGATATTTATCTGTTGTAGACATCAATGATTTCTGTCCAGTGAGAAAGAAAACTCCAAAGGTCATTGCTTATTGCTCTGTTGTTATTTAATCAGTTTTGCATCTCCTCTCACATTCTTTTTCTAAAACTCTACTATTAAATGGTCTAAAAATACCTAACTCATTAAATGTTCTTAAAACTGGTTTTAACATCTTCCTTAATTAATCAAATCTGTGACTCATGAAAATTACAGATTAACATACATTATATAACAAATATTTGAAAATAGTCAACACAATTTTGGAAAAAAAAATATGGTGAGAAGCATGTACTTCTAAATATAAAAATACACTGTAGGCAGTATGGTTCTGAAATAAAAATAAAATGCTCATAAGAATAGACTAAAATATCCGGCACAAAGTATGTGAATTTTTTTTATTATCAATATAACTTTCTATTATATTAGAGATTGATTCTTTGAATAAAGATGATGAAATGATTTATTTATATCATATATGAATAAACATAAAATAAATGAACATTTAAATGGGAAAAATAATTGATATAAATTATTAATGAAATTTTTAAATGTAGGCCTTTAAATTTCCATATAGTAAACAAAAAAAAAGGAAAAAATTAAATTGGATAAAAATATTCAAGACATATATGGGAGATAATTCTATTTTATGAGGTCAACTATAATTCAAATGGCTAAAAATTAACAACCTATATAGAAAATAAAGCTGAGTGAAGGAAGAATATGAGGTCAGAAGTGTACATATTAAAATTTTTTATTTTAGGCTTTTATTTAGCTAAATGAACGTCAAATAAAACAAATATCTTGTAGGGTTTTCAAAAATATAGTTCCTTTTCAAATTCTAGGCAACAGGGTGGGTTAAAGAGCCACTCCATGCATGACTGCCTCAACTACTTCTTGTGAAAATGGAATGGGGTCTGTGGTTCCTGCAGCACAATTTGTAACTCTTTTAAAGAGTATTCATTTTATTTGACCAAATGTTATATTTAGTAATTTATCTGGAGGACTTAATTAGAAATGCACACCAAGATTAAGTATAAGAATACTTTGTAGGATTCTTATAATAAAAAAGAATCAACTTAAAAAGTTACTGATTAAACAAATAATGTTAATACATTAAAATTCATCAGAATAATCTTGCAAAACACTTTACTACACAGGGATAGACAAACATTGCATAAATTGGAGAAATAACAGTGATTATAAATTAGTATATAAAGTATAATATTTATGTATAAATATCCATGTACAGTACTGATTAGCATATTCTATATCATACCAACTGTGAGCTTTACTGGATAGTACTTTTCACAGATAAATAGGTAGATAAATAGTAGTTTTCATATATATATGAATACATATATATACATGCAAAGGTAAAAATACAAAAGATGGGAAATACCACCCTGAAGAACTGTTTTGTAGTTTCTTATAAAATTAATTCCTCTTGCAGGTAATTATATAAGATAAATGAAAATGAACATCCACAAAGACTTGTGCTTCAATGTTCGTAACAACTTTTTATAATAGCAAAACTCTGGAAACAACTCAAAAGCTCATCAGAAGATGAATGGATAAAAAGAAACTGCAGGAGGACCTTCAAGATGGTGGAGGAGTAAGACATGGAGATCACCTTCCTCCCCATAGATACATCAGAAATACATCTACACGTGGAACAACTCCTACAAAACACCTACTGAACACTGGCAGAAGACCTCAGACCTCCCAAAAGGCAAGAAACTCCCCACGTACCTGGGTAGGGCAAAAGGAAAAAGAATAAACAGAGACAAAAGAATAGGGATAGGACCTGCACCAGTGGGAGGGAGCTGTGAAGGAGGAAAGGTTTCCACACACTAGGAGCCCCTTCGCGGGTGGAGACTGCGGGTGGAGGAGGGTGGAAGCTTCGGAGCCGCGGAGGAGAGCACAGCAGCAGGTGTGCAGAGGGCAAAGCAGAGAGATTACTGTATGGAGGATCGGTGCCGACCAGCACTCACCAGCCTGGGAGGCTTCTCTGCTCACCCACTGGGATGGGTGGGGGCTGGGAGCTGAGGCTCGGGCTTCGGTCGGAGCGCAGGGAGAGGACTGGAGTTGGCGGCGTGAACACAGCCTGAATAGGGCGCTAGTGCGCCACAGCTAGCCGGGAGGGAGCCCAGAGAAAACTCTGGACCTAAGAGGCAGGAGACCACTGTTTCAGGGTGCACGAGGAGAGGGGATCCCTTCCCAGTCTGCCCACAGAAGGTAGAGCACCGCCTAAATGAACTTCAGAGATGGGGATGAGCCACGGCTATCGGCACGGACACCAGAGACGGGCATGAAAGGCTAACACAGCTGCTGCAGCCATCAAGAATCCCCGTGATCCAGGGACAACTTCCCTGGGAAAACGCACGGCGCATCTCAGGCTGATGCAATGTCGTGCTGGCCTCTGCTGCCGAAGGCTGGCCCTGCATTCCAATTATAACTACCATGTCCCTCCCTCCCCCAGCCTCAGTGAGTCAGAGCCCCCTAATCAGCCACTGCTTTACCCCATCCTGTCTGGGCAGAATAGAAGCCTGAGGGCCACCTACACGCAGAAGTGGGGCCAAAACCAAAGCAGAACCCCAGGTGCCGTGCGAACAAAGAAGAGGAAGGGAAATCTCTCTGTGTAGCCTCAAGAGCAGCGGATTAAATCCCCACAATCAACTTGAGGTACCCTGCAACTGTGGAATAACTGAATAGACAACGAATCATTCCAAATTGAGGACATGGACTTCGGGAGCAACAGCAGACCTGGGGTTTGCTGTCTACAACTGACTTGTTTCTGACTTTTATGTGTATCTTAGTGTAGTGTTTAGCACTTGTTATAATTGGTGGATTTGTTTATTGATTTGGTGGCTCTCTTCCTTTTTAAATTTTTTTATTTTAATAATTTTTTAATTTTAATTATATTACTTTATTTTATTTTACTTTTTAATTATTGGTTTTTTTATTATTGTTTTTTCGTTCTCTTTTTCTCCCATTTCTTCTGAGCCCTGTGGATGACAGGGTCTCGGTGTTCTAGCCTGGTGTCAGGTCTGAGCCTCTGAGGTGGAGAGCCGAGTTCAGGACACTGGCCCACTAGAGACTTCCTGGCCCCACGTAACAGCAATCAGTGAGAGCCAGCAACAGCCAGCAAGCTCCAGTACTGGACACACCATGCCAAACAACTAGCAAGAGAGGAACACAACTCCACCCATTAGCAGAGAGGCTGACTAAAATCATAAGTTCACAGACACCCCAAAACACACCACTGGACGTGATCCTGTGCACCAGAAAGACAAGATCCAGCCCCACCCACCAGAACACAGGCAGCAGTCTCCTCCACCAGGAAGCCTACACAACCCACTGAACAAACCTTACCCACTGGGGACAGACACCAAAAACAATGGGAACTATAAACCTGCAGCCCACTAAAAGGAGACCCCAAACACAGTAAGTTAAGCAAAAGAAGACAAATACACAGCAGATGAAGGAGTAAGGGAAGATACCACCAGACCAAACACATGAAGAGGAAATAGGCAGCCTACCTGAAAGAGAATTCAGTGTAATGATACTAAAGATGATCCAAAATCTTGTAAAGAGAATGGAGAAAATACAAGAAACATTTAACAAAGACCAAGAAGAACTAAAGTGCAAACAAACAATGATAAACAACAGAACAAATGAAATTAAAAGTTCTCTAGAAAGAATCAATAGCAGAATAACTGAGGCAGAAGAATGGATAAGTGACCTGGAAGATAAAATAGTGGAAGTAACTACTGCAGAACAGAATAAAGAAAAAACAATGAAAAGAATTGAGGACAGTCTGAGAGACATCTGGGACAACATTAAATGCACCAACATTGGAATTACAGGGGTCCCAGAAGAAGAAAAGAAAAGCAAAGGGTCTGAGAAAATATTTGAAGAGATTATAGTAGAAAACCTCCCTAACATGGGAAAGGAAATAGTCAATCAAGTCCAGGGAGCTCAGAGAGGCCATACAGGATAAATTCAAGGAGAAGCATGCCAAGACATATTAATCAAAGTATCAAAAAATAAATACAAAGAAAAAATATTAAAAGCAGCAAGGGAAAGCCAACAAATAACATACAAGGGAATCCCCATAAGGTTAACAGCTGACCTTTCAGCAGAAACTCTGTAAGCCAGAAGGGTGTGCCAGGACATATTTAAAGTGATGAAAAGGAAAAACCTATAACCAAGACTACTCTATCCAGAAATGATTTTATTTAGATTCAACAGAGAGATTAAAACTTTACAGACAAGGAAAAGCTAAGAGAATTCCGCACCACCAAACCAGATTTACAACAAATGCTAAAGGAACTTCTCTAGGCAGGAAACACAAGAGAACAGAGAGACCTACAATAACAAACGCAAAACAATTAAGAAAATGATAATAGGAACATACATATGGGAAGAGATATGGGGATACATGTATATGTATAGCTGATTCACTTTGTTATAAAGCATAAACTAACACACCATTGTAAAGCAAAACTAAAAGCTGGTTCTTTGAGAAGATAAACAAAATTGATAAACCATTAGCCAGACTCATCAAGAAAAAAAGGGACAAGACTCAAATCAATAGAATTAGAAACGAAAATGGAGAAGTAACAACTGACACTGCAGAAATACAAAGGATCATGAGAGATTACTACAAGCAACTATATGCCAATAAAATGGACAACCTGGAAGAAATGGACAAATTCATAGAAAAGCAAAACCTTCTAAGACTGAACCAGGAAGAAATAGAAAATATAAACAGACCAATCACAAGCAATGAAATTGAAACTGTGATTAAAAATTTTCCAACAAATTTTCCAACAAACAGAAGACCAGGACCAAACGGCTTCACAAGCGAATTCTATCAAACATTTAGAGAAAAGCTAAACACCTATCTTTCTCAAACTCTTCCAAAATATAGCAGAGGGAGGAACACTCCCAAACTCATTCTATGAGGCCACCATCATCCTGATACCATAATCCTGAGGCCAGTATCACTGATGAACATAGATGCAAAAATCCTCAACAAAATACTAGCAAGCAGAATCCAGCAGCACATTAAAAGGATCATACACCATGGGCACTTCCCTCGTGGTGCAGCTGTTGAGAATCAGCCTGCCAATGCAAGGGACATGGGTTCGGTCCCTGGTCCAAGAAGATCCCACATGCTGCGGAGCAAGTAAGCCTGTGCGCCACAACTACTGAGTGTGTGCCCCAGAGCCCGCAAACTGCAACTACTGAGCCTGCGTGCTGCAACTACTGAAGCCCACGTGCCTAGAGCCTGTGCTCTGCAACAAGAGAAGCCAACACAATGAGAGAAGCCCGCGCACTGCAATGAAGAGTAGCCCTGCTCGCCGCAACTAGAGAAAGCCTGTGTGTGGCAACAAATACCCAATGCAGCCCCCCCCAAAAATTAATTAAGTAATTTACAAAAAAAGAGAAAAAGAATTCGCCTGTGAAGCCATCTGGTCCTGGACTTAAAAAAAAAAAAAAAGGATCAGGCACCACGATCATGTGGGGTTTATCCCAAGAATGCAAGGATTCTTCAATATACGCAAATTAATCAATGTGACACACCATATTAACAAATTGAAGGATAAAAAACATATGATAATCTCAATAGATGCAGAAAAAGCTTTCAACACCCATTTATCATAAAAACCCTCCAGAAAGTAGGCAGAGAGAGCACCTACCTTAACAAAATAAAGGCCATGTATGACACACCCACAGAGAACATTGTTTGTTTGTTTGTTTTTTTATGCGGTACTTGGGCCTCTCACTGTTGTGGCCTCTCTCGTTGCAGAGCACAGGCTCCGGACGTGCAGGCTCAGCAGCAACGGCTCATGGGCCTAGCCGCTCCACGGCATGTGGGATCTTCCTGGACTGGGGCATGAACCCGCGTCCCCTGCATCGGCAGGCAGACTCTCAACCACTGTACCACCAGAGAAGCCCGCAAACATTGTTCTTAATGGTGAAAACCTGAAACTTTTTCCACTAAGATCAGGAACAAGACAAGGTTGCCCACTGTCACCACTATTATTCAACATAGTTTTGGAAGTTTTAGCCACAGCAATCAGAGAAGAAAACGAAATAAAAGGAATCTAAATCAAAACAGAAGTAAAGCTGTTTGCAGAGGACATGACACTATACTTAGACAATCCTAAAGATGCTACCAGAAAACTACTAGAGCTAATCAGTGAATTTGCTAAAGTAGCAGGATACAAAAATAAAGCACAGAAATCTCTTGCATTCCTATACACTAATGATGAAAAATCTGAAAGAGAAAAGCAATCTTCAGAAAGAAAAGAGGAGCTGGAGCAATCAGGCTCGCTTACTTCAGACTACATTAGAAATCTACAGTAATGAAGACAGTATGGTACTGGCACAAAAACAGAAATATAGATCAATGGAACAGGATAGAAAGCCCAGAGATAAACCCACTCACATACAGTCACCTTATCTTTAATAAAGGAGGCAAGAATATACAATGGAGAAATGACAGCCTCTTCAATAAGTGGTGCTGGGGAAACTGGACAGCTACATGTAAAAGAATGAAATTAGAACACTCTCTAACACCATACACAAAAATAAACTCAAAATGGATTAAAGACCTTAATGTAAAGCCAGACACTATAAAACTCTTAGAGGAAAACATAGGCAGAACACTGTATGACATAAATCACAGCAAGATCCTTTTTGACCCACCTCCTAGAGAAATGGAAATAAAGACAAAAATAAACAAATGGGACCTAATGAAACTTCAAAGCCTTTTCAGAGCAAAGGAAACCATCAACAAGACAAAATTACAACCCTCAGAATGGGAGAAATTATTTGTCAATGACGCACGGACAAAGGATTAATCTCCAAAATGTAAGAGCAGCTCAATATGAAAAAAACAAACAACCCAGTCCAAAAATGGGCAGAAGACCTAAACAAACATTTCTCCAAAGAAGACACACAGATTGCCAACAAACACATGAAAGAATACTCAACATCATTAATCATTAGAGAAATGCAAATCAAAACTACAGTGAGGTATCACCTCACACCGGTCAGAATGGCCATCATCAAAAAATCTACAAACAATAAATGCTGGAGAGGGTGTGGAGAAAAGGGAACCCTCTTGCACTGTTGGTGGGAATGTAAATTGATACAGCCACTATGGAGAACAGTATGGAGGTTCCTTAAAAAACTAAAAATAGAATTACCATATGACCCAGCAATCCCATTACTGGGCATATGCCCTGAAAAAACCATAATTCAAAAAAAGTCATGTACCCCAATGTTCATTGCAGCTCTATTTACAATAGCCAGGACATGGAAGCAACCTATGTGTCCATCGACTGATGAATGGATAAAGAAGATGTGGCACATATATACAATGGAATATAACTCAGCCATAAAAAGAAACGAAATTGAGTTATTTGTAGTGAGGTGGATGGACCTAGAGTCTGTCATACAGAGTGAAGTAAGGCAGAAAGAGAAAAACAAATACCGTATGCTAACACATATATATGGAATTAAAAAAAAAAATGGTTCTGAAGAACATAGGGGCACGACAGGAATAAAGATACAGACGTAGAGAATGGACTTGAGGACACAGGGAGGGGGGAAGGGTAAGCTGGGATGATGTGAGAGAGTGGCATGGACATATATATACTACCAAATATAAAATAGAGGGCTAGTGGGAAGCAGCTGCATAGCACAGGGAGATCAGCTTGGTGCTTTGTGACCACCTAGATGGGTGGGATACGGAGGATGAGAGGGAGACGCAAGAGGGAGGAGATATGGGGATATATGTATACATATAGCTGATTCACTTTGTTATAAAGCAGAAACTAACACACTATTGTAAAGCAATTATACTACAATAAAGATGTTAAAAAAAAAAAAAGAATTAAAGGGCCCAAATTCCTGGCTCTTTTGGCTTCTCTTCTCTCCTTATTCAAACCCTGTAATTCCTCACTGCCTTGGCAGGTTCCCAAAACATTTGAATATGTTTTTAAAAATATCTTGTCCAGATTTTCTAGTGTAAGTGCTGGTCAAAAACAACCTAATCTGCCATTTCAGGAAACAGATTGTTGGTAGTACAGTGTAACATTTCAAGAATGGGTTTTGGCAGCTAGGATTTCTGAGATTGAGTCCTGGCTCTCTTATATAGAAACAGCAATAACATAATGTTCAAGAGAAGAAGTGTTGAAGCCAGATTGCCTAGGACTGAATCCTGAACTTCTAAATTGTGTGACCTTGGACAAGTTTCTTAATGTATCTTTGCAATATGACTTCATATATAAATTAGGAATGATATTAATTCCTACCTATATCATTGTTGTGAAAATTAACACGTTTAAGCAATTAAAACATTGTCTGGCATAAATTAAGCACTCAGTAATGTTAGATTTTTATTTCTCCATGTTATCTTGGCAAAATGAAGATAATATAATCTGTTAATAGGGTTGCTTTAAAAAATGGAGGCTTTAGTATAAAAATTTATTTTCCTAGTGCTTAGTATACAATAAATACTGTTATATATTAGTATGTAAATAATAAATGAATGAACAATATATAGTAAATGAATGAATGAAGAAATGGTTTTCCCTCTTATAGTTTTCCTTTAACTCCTTTGTGTTTTAGTAGATTGCCTTGTCAAGTTCAGAGTTAAATAAGGACTGATGGATGCACAGATACTTGTTTTTGACATGATTAGATGTCACGAAAATCAAATTAGAAACAATCAGAATTGAATGGTCTTTTTCTGCACATTGGAAGGCACATTTCTATAACCACATGATCTAAACAAAACTTGTGTTTGTTATTCAAGTCAAAGGTCAGAGACCAAGAGGCAATTATAATATTTTTAAAGAAATTATTTGAAAGAACTTTCAAATTTGTATGTACTTAATCATTTTTATTATTTCTCTTAATAGTCAGAAATGTTACTTTTAAGTAAAAAGTAATGAAATCTTCAGTAGTCATGATTAGAGTTTACTTGATAAAACAGTTTGGTTATACAGTTTTCTGTCTGGCTTCACCAGAATACTAAATAATATGGATAATATGAATAATGGACTTGTATGAACACAGAAGAAGGTCTTATACTCGACCCTATGTTTTGCAAGAATTTTATTAATCCTTGAAGAAACACTTACCCAATGTGCAAGCAAAAACTCTCTGAGAAGATAATAATGGATTTCAGATACAAAAAATAATTTATAGGCTGAAGAAGCACCCTTAACCCTGAAACACAGGGCACGTAATGATGCAATTTCAACCCTTGCATTAGGGTCACAAAAAATGCACAATAAATTATACATTTCTTCCATTCATTAAAAATTAAACAAACACAGAACTGTTAATTTCAGAATGTTTAACACAGAATTTAGAAGAAAAGTGTTGGAAAAGTAGTTAAAGAACTTATTACCAGAATTTTTAATTTATCCTTAGATGTAACCTACAAGTAGAAGGCACACAATGGGAAGTTTTAAAGTTAAAATTTATTATATTTCAGATATATAAAAAAGAGAACAGTATAACAAACACTCATTTGCCCACTACTTAGCTTAAGTTAGATACAAACATCAGTATATACAGAGTTAAATATCCTTGTGGCCCTAATCAATTTAATTCCCCACTTATACACCCTACTCCTACCAGAGCTACTCAGTTTCCTAAACTTGGTGTTTTTCATTTCCATGCATGTCTTTATACATTTATTTCACGTCATTATATCCATAAACATGATGTAGTATTCTGCATATTTTTAACTTTTATTTAAATGTAATAACGTCCTTTGCATTATGCCACTTATTGTCAGATTCCTTATATAGAGTTTGGAGGCCACCACTCTGTCCTAGCAAGTTAAAAGCCGAACAGATTTACAAAATCAACAACTCTTTATGGATCCATAACAAAGGGACAGACACAGGCCAAACAGCTCCCCCCAAGATGGGAGAGACAGGCAAATACAGAGAATAACAATATATTAGAGCAGAGGCTCATGAGCCTAAACCTCCTAAGAAACCAGGGATGGGAGAAAATCTGAACTATAATCGACAAATTGCTGGAGATTCAGTGTGGACAAGGCTGAGAGTTAAAAACTCCAGGGGGACCTAATCATAGGGGGATACCACAATTTTGTGAGATTTACGTCCAGAAGCTCAGCCAGGTTCCCACGGTAATAATGGAGAAAAATCCGCTCAAGCTTCCAACAGGGGGAGAAGAAAAGGAACCCTACTGAAATAAGCCAGAGCACTCTGTTCTTAATACAGTCTGCCCTCAGGGGAAACTAGTTAACCAGACCCTAAACTTCTGGGGTATTATCAGAGACTAACTAACCTGGGTGAAAAGAAATATCCAACTCTAGCCCACCCTAGTTATCCTGTGACACCAAAGGGGGAAGAAAAACAAACAAACAAAAACCCTGAAAAGCATTTGTAAAGTTCACAATTCAGAAGTATAGGCTCATTAAAAGACAGACCTAATCAAATGCTTCCCCCACTCCCAACCTCCATTTCATCACATTACTCAAGGTCTATTACAGCAGTTCTTTTTACCTGGCACATTTCATATACAGCTATCAAGAAAACAACTATAAGTATACCAAAAAGAAAAGAAAAAGAAAAAATGAAGACACAGAGCAAGCATCAGAACCAAATGTGGCAGAGATGTAGGAATTATCAGATTGGGTATTTAAAACAACTATGATTAATATGTTAAGGCTCTAATGAATAAAGTAGAATGCAAAAACAGATGGGCAATGTAAGCAGAGATGCGGAAACTCTTAAGAAAGAACCAAAAAGAAATGCTAGAGATAAAAAAAACCCACTGTAATAGAAACGAACAATGCCTTTGATGGGCTTATTAGTAGACTGGACACAGTTGAGGAAAGAATTTCCGAGTTAAGGATATCCCTATAAAAACTTCCAAAACTGAAAGGCAAAGAGAACAAACACTGAAAAAAAAAACAGAACAGAATATCCAAGCACTGTGGGACAACTATGGGTAATGGAAATACCAGAAGGAGAAGAAAGAAAGAGAAGAAATACTTGAAACAATAATGACTGAGAATTTCACGAAATTAATGTCAAAAACATTATGATATTTACTGTAATTAATAACCTTATGTGATTTATCCATGTTGATAAATGTTGTTCTACATAATTTACTTGCATTGTTATATATTTCATTGTATAGATACACCATAAATTAGTAAATTTATTCTCCTGCCGATAATATTTGCTGCCAATTACTTGCTGACATAATGCTATAATAAATATTCCTTCTTAATATCATTGTACATATGTATAACATAGGGCAATGCTGACGAACAGAATTTTCTTTGATGATGAAATGTTCTATATCAGTGTTGTCCAAAACAGTATCCACTAGCCATATGTAACAACTGAGAACTTAAAATATAGCTAGTGTGGCAGAGTAACTGAATCTTTAATTTTAATAAATTTAAATAGTCACATATGGCTAGTGATGGTACTTGAAAGTATACTAAGAAGTACTATGCTATAGAAGTACTATACTATAGAAGTACTATGCTACTAGAATTGGTACCATTGCATCATAGATATATTCATTTTCAACTTTACTATTTCATGTTGCCTGAAATATGAAACATTTGTTGTTTCATATGATGTATTATTCAAGCAGTTTAAACTTTCTTCAGCACAGATAAGAAAATCTGTTTTATTTCCATATCTTTACCAACTTTTGGTATTGTCAGTCAAAATAATGAGTTCATAATTTTTACCTTTTTTTTTTCTTTTTTGAGGAGAGAAGAGGTGCTGTCTTTTTCTGATCACCAGTAAGATTAAGCATTAATTTTCATGATTTTTAGCTATTTGGATTTTTCTTTTATGAAATTATAAACTTCTCCATTGATTTCTCTATTGCTTTGTTTTTCTCACTGATTTATGATAGTACTTTATATATTCTGAAATTAATCTTTCTTTGGTTATATTGCAAAGCTGTTCTCCACTTTTATTTCTGGCTTGTCTTTCTACCAATTATCTATTTAAGCCTCAGAAAATTAAAAAAAGAAATAATGTAGTTTAATTTATCGGCATTTTTGTATGGTTTTGCTTTTAGTGTCTTGTCTAAGAAATATTTTCCTAATTCAACGTCTTCAAACCATGAGTTCTCCTAATTCATGGTTTTGTTTTAGGGGTCTTGTTTAAAAAATATTTTCTTAAATCAAGCTCTATATTTTATTTTATGTGTAATAATTTAATAAATAAATAAGAAAGAGAAATCTAATTTTATTTTTATCTGTGTCTCAATACCATTTACTCAACTGTGTTCCCCCGATTTTGCAAAGCCATCTTTTTCACATATCAAGTTATCAAATATTCATTGATTTACTTCTGGCCCTCTAGTCTATTTTTCTTCTTTTACACAAATATTGCATATTAATTGCAATATTTTTATAATTCTTGATCACTGGCAAGAAAAGCCCTCCCTCTTGTTCTTCTTAAAAATTGTTTTGACAAATAGTGTACACAATGTTTGGGCTCCTTTTTAAACCATTTTATATATCCCCTCAGTTTGGGTGGACTTTGGGTTCCAAGTATCTTTGTGCCCCTGGAACCTAGTTTTGTCCATAAACAGGAAACCAGAAGCAACCCCTAACCAAGAACTCACTACTGCAGAACTATGAAGGATCAGGTCCATTGTCTTAGAAAGGAACAACTCTGAGTTAGTTTACTCCAGAGTTTTCCTATGGAACCAGCCTAAATGTATTCATTATGGTAATTTGTCTGAAATCACATCCTTGCCTGGCTCCCTCCTTGCTCCTGTCCTGCTTTCCTCGCTCTCTTACTAGTTTCTTCTTGGCACACTTTCTTTAAAAATCACTTGTACAAGCATACTTATTTTATAGGCTGCTTCTGAAGAACCAAATTGAAAACAGCAGTATGTACTTAACATAATGCTTGTCTAGTTTCACACTCACATATGACTATGCACAAGCACACACACAAACGTGAATTAGTTGGGATTTTTAATGGAAAAATACATTGAATTTATAGATTATCACATTTCATATAGCATCTTTATGTTCATAAATCTGCACCTCTCCTGTTTTTTTTAGTTCTGCTATAACTATTCAATAAAAATTTACTTTTACATAAAAGTGATGCACACCTTTATTACATTTATTCTTAGATGCCTTATGCTTTCGTTGTTATTTCCAAAGACCTTTTGTTGCTGATTCAAGGAAATTGAATTTGTGACAATCTAATATTTACCAACACTGCTAAACTTCTTTACTCTATAATTCTCTTTAGACTTTTTGGTTTTCTAAGTAGACCATCATATAATCTAAGGATGACAGTTTATTTTCTCTTAAATTCCTTTTATTCCTGTGACTGTTCTTACAGCTATAGAATACTGATGGCACTAAGGGATAGATTTGGTGATACTGGCTTGACTTTTATTTATAAGCTTGTAAATAAAAAAAATACATTAATATTAATCTTTTGTTAAATATGATTCGTAAATCAACATATATACAGTGATTATTATATAAACATTATTAACTTTATTAAATTTATTAGTAACTGTTTTTTATATGTTCCATCTAATTAAGAAATCCTTCCATAACTCGATATAACAGACTTCCCTTTACACATTTCTGATATTTTAGAGTTCTATCAAGAAAGTACAGAAAGACTTCCCTGGCAGTCCAGTGGTTAAGATGCCGCACTTCCACTGCAGGGGTCATGGGTTTGATCCCTGGTCAGGGAACTAAGGTCCCATATGCCACGTGGCATGGCCAAAAAAAAAGTACAGAAAAATAAAAATTCACAATTACATTTAAAAATTTCATTTGTAGTTCTGTTTTTTCATAATGCAAATTATAATATTAAATGAATAACACCTTAGATTCTTTATACTTTCCTGGTAGATTAAAGATATATTTTCATGCTATACACTCTTTATTCTTAATTCAGATTTTTACAGTAAACTTTCATTTCTCCTAATATTAACATGGCTACATGAGGTTTTTCATGTATGTTTAGTATTTGCACAGGAATATTTTTAATGATTTGAGTGATCTCATATAAATAACCAATAGTCATTTTTTTAAAAGTTTTAGTCTTTTAAGTTTAGTTTTTTATTTGGAGAGCTTTTTATGATTATTGAAATATTTGAAAGTATTCTCAAGTTTATTATATGTTTTCTGTTTATCTGGATTTTCCATGATTTTTTTCTCAACGTCTTTCATATCTATTAATTTTTATACATTGTTTTCCTGCATTACAGTCTTAGAAGTTATGCATTTAATTTTTAAAATTTTACTGATTACCCTTAAAACTTACAATGCTGTAGTTATTTAAAAGGCTAAAATTATCAGTATCTTTACACTACTTATAAATATTTCAAGGATATCTGAAGTTTTCTACGTCAATTACCTATTTGGGTTTTAAATGTCATGGATGTTCAATATTTTATTTCCACCATTTTCTGCAAAATTAATAATATTGTTTATATAGTTGATGCATTTTTATATTTTCTATACTTATATAAGTTTGTAGGCTTCATATTTTCTACACCTTAGATTTTAAATTCGGTTTCAATTTCTTATTTTAGCAAACATTCTTTAAAGGGACCACAGATGTGAATATAATGGTGATAAAAATCTTTTGTTGTTTTTATTCTGAAAATATCATGATACTGAACAGTCATTCACGTGGTGAAAATATTTTTAGTCAAGGGATTTTTTTTTCTCACAACACAGAAGGTATTCCCATCTCTTTGTGCTTCCATTTATAACTTATAACTTTATATGGTGTGTGTGTGTGTGTGTATATATATATATATACACACACACACACACATTCATCCACTGATGAACTCTTAGGTTGCTTCAGTATGTTGGCTATTGTAAATAATGCTGCAATGAATACTGGGGTGCATATATCTTTTCAAATTAGCATTTTTGTTTTATTCAAATAAATACCTATAAGTGGAACTGCTGGATCATATGGTAGTTCCATTTTTAATTTTTTGAGAAACCTTCATACTATTTTACATAGTGACTGCACCAATTTACATTCCTAATAGCCTTGCAGGAAAGTTCCCTTTCCTTCACATCCTTGCCAACAACAATAATTTCTGGTCTTTTTGATAATGACCATTCTAACAGGTGTGAAGTAACATCTCACTGTGGTTTCAATTTGCACTTTCCTGATGATGAGTGATGTGCATCATATCACGTGTCTGTTAGCAACCTGTATGTTTCCTTTGGAAAAGCATCTATTCAGATCCTCTGCCTGTTTTTAATCAGATTCCTTCCTTCCTCTCTCCCTCCCTCCTCCTCTCTCTCTCCCTCCCTGACTCCTTTCCTTTCTTCCTTCCTTCTATTGTGTTATATGAGTTCTTTACATATTTTGGAATTAACCTCTTGTTGCACACATGATTTGCAAGTATTTTCTCCTAGTTAGTAGATTGGCTTTTTATTTTGTTGATGACTTCTTTTGCCATGCAGGAGCTTTTTAGTTTGATATAGTCCCAGCTGTTTATTTTTTCCTTTGCTTTTGAAGTCATATCCAAAAAATCATTGCCAATACCTATGTCAAAGAGCTTACCACCTATGTTTTCTTCTAGGAGTTTTATGGTTTCAGGTACTACATTCAAGTCATTAGTCTACTTTGAGTGAATTTTTCTGTACTGTGTTAAGACAGTGGTCTAGTTTCATTCTTTTGCATGTGGGTGTCCAGTGTAACCAACATCATTTTTTGAAGATACTGTCACGTCCCCATTCTATATTCTTGCCTCCTTTGTCATAAATTAATTGACCACATATGCCTGGGTTTATTTCTGGGCTATTCTGTTCCATTGATCTGTGTGCCTGTTCTTATGCAAATACCATACTGCTTTGATTACTATAGCTTTGTAATATAGTTTGAAATCAGGGAGCATGATGTCTCTAGTTTTGTTCTTCTCTCTGAAGACTGCTTTGGTTATTTGGGGTCTTTGGTAGTTCCATACGAATTTTAGGATTTTTTTTGTGTGTGAAAAATACCATTGGAATTTCGATAGAGATTCATTGAATCTGTAGATCGCTTCGGGTAGCATGGTCATTTAAACTATATTAACTCTCCAATCCATGAGCATGAACTACCTTTCTATTTATTTGTGTCTTATTCAATGTCTTTCATCAATGTTTTCACAGCTTTCAGTGTACAGATCTTTTATCACCTTGGTTAAATTTATTCCTAGGAATTTTAATCTTTGTGAAATGCAATCATAAACTGGATTGTTTTCTTAATTTTTTATTTCTGATAGTTCACTGTTAGTGCATAGAAATGCAACAGATTTCTGTACATAAATATTGTACCTGCAACTTTTCTGAATTAATATATTAGTTCTAAAAGTTTTTTGGTGAAGACTTCAGGGTTTTCTATATATAAAAGCATGTTGTCCACAAATAGTAGAAATTTCACTGGAGGCTTTAGCAGGTTAGCTGGAGAGTGCTTTGGCTGCATGCTCCTGCCAGTGCTAGCAAAGTAGAGGGAGAACACAAAAGTGGCAACTGCCAGTGCCTCTGTCCCCAGTGCGAGTCCCAGCAAGCCCCTACCCCACCAGCAGATGCTTTAAAGTTAGCAAGTCAATCTTTTTCACATATAGTCTAGGTGCTTTTCAATCTTCTGCTTTTGTTCTGGGTCCCTGGGTGAGTGTGTCTGTGGTTTGAGCCCTTTAAGAGCAGAATTTCTGTTCCTTAAAGTGCTTTGGGTCTCCAGGATGTAAGTCCTGTTAGTTTTCAAAGCCAGATGTTTTGGGGGATTGTCTTTCTACCTTCAGGGCTCAAGTGTTTGTGTGCCTGATGTGGGGCATGAACTCCTTGCTCCTGGGGGAGAAGCTCTGTAATTGTGAGATCCCTCCCTATTATGATAGTGACATCAAGTCTCTGCCTCTCCTCATTGTTGTCCTTTTATCCTCTATTATGCAGGAGCTAATTTTCAGGTCCATTTGAGAGGAAATTGTTCCATATGTAGCTGTAGATTTGGTGTGTCCATGGGCAGAGGGGATCCGTGTGTGATCTCACTTGATGGTGTAGCTCTCTTGAGAGGTACTGCATTTGTTGCTTCCTTGCATCCCAGACACATTTAGCACTTGGAGTATTATTTTTGTTTATTTTTTTCTTGATTTGGGGTGTTCTAGAATATTAAGGTAATACTAAAGCCAATGTCAAGTCCACCTAAGGGTAGAGTTCTTGTTATTCACTTACATAAGAATTCTTGTTCCTTTCCCCAGTATTAGCCGGCTCCATCAGAATTGTCTTCTTTTCTTTGCAAGATCATTTTCCCCATGGTCTATCATTTCAATAAAGTTGTAAGCCTTTGAAAACCTTGGATTTAAAAGGCATCCCAGATTGTACTCTCCATATCACATGGCCACAGGCCTGTTATTCTACCCCTGTTTGAACCATTATCTAAAGCCTATTTATTTCAGATAAGGAAAGCTCACTACCTGCCTGTTCTTCCTTCCTTCCTAACTTCCTTCCTGCCTTCCTTCTCTGTCTCTCTCTCAATACCTCTCACTCTCTCTTCCAATCTCTCTCTCTCATTTAACTCCTGGGATGTGTTACTTTCTTCTGAGTTCAGCTATGCTTTTAAGGAAATTATTAAAACATATTTCATCAGCACTTATAGATATTATTTTATTGTAGGATTTTCAACAGGTCTAGTTTACCATGTCATTGGAAACACAGGAAATCAAGTGACATTTCTAGGTACTTGGTCTCTCAGAAGAATAGAGAAGAACTGAGCAAAATGCAAACATTTTGCCCGATATGTCAAGATTACGACCTTGACATACTCTGATTATTCAAATGTAAATAAAAACCTATTTAGTTTCATAACCTGATGGAAAGGTGTAAAGTTAGTGTTGATTTTTCTTAATGTTTACGATATTTCATCCATGACCTCTTTTCAACAATCTCCAGATAATTCAACTTTAAAATTTTCTTCTTCTGTGAATTTGTTATAAAATACAATACTCTTTTTACAAAACCACCTTAATTTATGTAGGAAGACAATATTCCTTATATTTCGAGTATTTGTGATTATATGACACTACCCAAAGCCCCAAAACAGAGTTATGGCAAGCACAATGCAAGCTGAAATGGCTGAGGCTAATTCCTGGTAACAACAAAGTTTCTTCATATTGTATTACTTTAAAAATTATATTTATTACCGACTATCAAGATAAAACTGACAACTATAATAAAGAGATGCCTGTCTGTATCTCTGTCTGTACACACAATTCAATTCTAAAAATTGAATTGTAACCTTAATCTAGCCTTTCCTAAAGCAGAAAACCATACATAAACCCTGATGTTGTCCCTAAATCACAGCATATTTCTAAAGTGGTTTGAAGTTAACCAAGTACTTTCACTTCAGTGATCTCATTTGATTTGATTTTCTGATTATCTTTGTGCTGTAGACAAACAGAGGTATTACTATTTCTACAAATGAGAGACCTGAACTTCAGAAATGTGGGTTAAGTTCTCAGAGCCTCTTATTTCTATAATGAGGATGAGGAAAGAGGTCTTGTTGTCAACGTCTGCCTTATACTACAAAACAGCAGACTGCTAAAGTGCGCTGTGCTTTCAGGCTCATTCTGCAGGGGTATAACAAGGAGACCACAACAGAGTGACTCGAAGATGAGGAATGTATGTTCTTTTAGCATAACTCTACAGTCAATCAATAAAGTAAGTGTACTGATACACTATTGATTTGGATTTAGTAAGCAAGTCCTCTATGAGAAATCATGTTGAAAGCCAGAATACTTTCTGTTATGATCAAGGTTAAATGTAATAACTCATACAATTGGATTTTTTTGAGTACTACTGCTTTTGTTATGAATTTTATTAAATATTTTTTCACTAATAATGAACACTGTGTGGTTATTTTAGATATAAGGAGCAATGCTTACGAGTTTTTCTTTAAATTTCTTACTTTTTTTCTTCCGTCTATTCTTGCTTCCACTCTTATTTTTATTGAAAAAAAATCAAACCACATGGCAACAAGAGACTAAAATTGAAATATAATGACATTCTGGTGGTATAAATTATGTGAACAAATTTTAGAGATTTGAAAAAAGTTATAAAAGTGTGATATATTGTGTTTCTATCTCTACCTAAAATAATTAAAAGTGTCTACAAAGAGAAGAAAGTAAAAATGAATAATAAAGAAGAAAAAGTTTCTATTTCAAATAGTACTAACTCTTTGTTCCCTAGTCTGTACCTTATTTATGTATATTTGCCCATTCTGCTTCCAGTAATGTATAAAGTTTTCCATCACTAAAGCCATTTCACATTGTGGGGACCTAAGCAGATGTATTAATAAGGTGAACACAATGATACCACGGTCCCTATGTCTCATACATTACTGTGAACTAAGCCTTAAGTTATAATCACTCAAAATTGTGTATTAAATATCTAAATCCCAAATGATAAATCCACTATAGAAAACAACATAAATTCTTTATCTTGCAATGTTTGATGAGACTACATAATGAAACAAAGTCTGGAAACAGATTTTAATTATTTTTTTCTCTTTACTAACATGCAAACAAATAATAAACTATATACTAATATTGTTAAAATATATACAAAATTTTGTATAGATATTAACTTTAAAGACATACATGTATGTGTACTATACATGTGTATGAGCACATAAATGGCAAACATGTTTGATTACTATTAGTTGCATTTCACTTTATGTATTTGTAAAAGTGAAAATTTTAGTGGGAGTATAATTTGGTGAAACTCAGGCTGTGAATAGAAATGCAAATACCTACTACATTATCTAGCCATTCCACTCCTAGGTAATTATCCAAGATAAATGAAAAGGTACATACATATAAGGACTTGTACATGAATATTCATAGTAGCTTTATTTATAGTAGCCCCATCCTGGAAATAACCAAGTGGTTGTCAACTGGTGAACGAACAAATGAACTGTAGTATATCCATACAACGGAATGCTACTCACCAATAAAAATGAATGAACTATTAATATAGACAACAGCAAAGATAAATTTCAGAATAATTATGCCAAGTGGAACAAGCAGGAAAAAGAAAAGTAGGTATTGTATGATATCAATTATATAAATTCTAAAAAATGCAAACTAATCTATAGTGAAAGCAGATCAGCTGTTGCCAATATTGGTGCTCGAGATGAAGGAGAAGGAGTGGGGACAGAGGGGCATGAGGAGGAGTTTCCAAAGGGTCCTGAGGTAACTGCTGTGGATGATGGATATATTAATTATTCTGAAATGAGTGATGATTTCAATGTATATACTTTTGTAAAAATTTATTGAACGATATTGTAAGTATATGCAGTTTATTATGTGTCAGGAACACTTCAATAAAGTTGTTAAAAAAATTATAGAACCAAGCCCAAATGCCACTCCCTTCCATCCACTTCTCAGATGGAATTATTCCAAGAGCACTTACTCAAAAAAGACAGAACCGGGGCTTCCCTGGTGGTGCAGTGGTTAAGAATCCACCTGGCAATGCAGGGGACACGGGTTTGAGCCCTGGTCCAGGAAGATCCCACATGCCGCGGAGCAACTAAGCCCACGAGCCACAACTACTAAGCCCGCGCACCTAGAGTCCGTGCACCACAACGAGAAGCCACCGCAATGAGAAGCCTGCTCACTACAAGAGTAGCCCCCGCTTGCCGCAACTGGAGAAAAGTCCGCGCGCAGCAACGAAGACCCAACGCTGCTAAAACTAACTAAATTTATTTAAAATAAAAAAAGACAGAACCTTTATACACTGATAGTTGTGTAACCTGTGTAGTCTCTTAAAAATTGTGAAAATTTCCTCGAGATATCTCACAAGTACTCAAGAGTAAATCTGGTCAGTTAAGTTTACAAAGGCTCCAGTGGTTTTCCTTGACAATTTTTGTTTCACTCCATGAGGACAGCTACCCCTGCTGGGTGCCATGCTGCTCTTGCATGGTACTGCACCTCCAGTTAAGAGAACTCCCCTATTGACATCTACCAGATACTGGCTGTCTCGGGCAAGATTTGGCTACAGGAAGGAGAAACCATTTCAGCTATTCTAAGCAGAAAATAATTTAGTATTGAGGGATTAGGTACTAACAACATTATTAGAAGGGCTAGATAAGTGGATTCTAGACTAACCTATTCAGGAAGGTGGGAATCAGGAAAGATTACTGGAACTCAACTTCAATTACATATTGTCTAGGTATGATCCATGGATCAGATAAACACTGTCTATACCAACTCAAAAGAATCTCAACATCAACAAAGCCACTGATTGTACACTGGGAGGCTGCTGCAAAAGCTCCAATATCTTTATGCCTGCCAATGAGCAGGAAAATTTTTAAAAATTAAACAAACAAACGAATAAATAAAGAAGTAGCAAGATGGCCTCTGCCTCACTTCTGCCTTCCAGGTCTAATGGAATTGTTTATATTTGGTGAAACCTGACTCACCTCCAAATTTCTAGACATTTCCCAGAGTCTGGGAAATATAATCTAGCCTATACAGTATAGGAAGCTATATCACAGTATAAAGATTGTGGATGCCGAGTGTCATTCACCATGTCCGCTAAATTATCCATCTCCACCAGATGCCAGAGTCTTGGTGCTGCCTAAATGGGAGCTGTGCTATCAGGTATTCCTGAAGTATAGAAGCTGCACTGTATTCTTCCAGAGGATAGAGAGACCACTGTCCTGCCCTTTGGTCTTAATATTTTTCCACAAGAATACCAAAGCAGTACTACTTGTGATTGTATGCCTTAAGGGATTTTTAACGAAGCAGTACTGTTAAAATATTGTAATTTTACTTTTATTTGACCCTCTTACTCCACAATACAGATATGAATCTAAGAAAAGATGGGTATGTACCTTAGAGAAATCTTAATGATAAACTCCATACTGCACTCTGAATTTTTTCTCAACAATGCAGGTTTTGTCAGTGAGTCATATTTATCTCAACTCTCAGTTCTCCTAGAGTGAATTCTCATCTTCCATAGAAATCTAGTTTAAAGAGTTTGGCAGATCATGTTTCCTAAAATGACACTATAATTCCCATTCCATATGCTCTTTTGCAGTGTTACCTTGACATTCTCTAGTCAAGAGGTAAAGTCTATTTCAATTTCATTTTGAATTTAAGCTACCCCTGAGACTACTATGACCAAAATAATCAAAAGGAAGTGGCATTCTGGGACTTTTAAGACCAAGTGTTGAGAATGCTTGGTAGTGTCTGCCTTTGTGCTCTGAAGAAGGAAGCATGCAACATGCAAGAAATTGTGAAACCACCATATTGTAGGGAAGCCCAAGCTATCCATATAGAGAGGCCATGTGGAGACAGACAAGGAGACACCTGACCAGCCCTGACCTGCTCTAGTCATTTCAATCGAGTGAAAGACACATGGGTAAAGAAGCCATCTTAAAAATTTCAGCCCCCTGTGTCAGCAGTGTACACCCACATGGAATAGAGAATACCTAGTTATCACCATCCAATATAGTGTAAGTGCCAGATATTAAGCTTTTGATTGCCAAGGCATCCATTTCAAAATACATCCAACTTGAATAAACAAATATCCAGCTGTATGACATAGCTACTAGCAAAACAAGCAGGTAAGGAATTAGGCCGCCTCCACCCATGAAGTTCCCTCTTCAGAAGACCCTGGGTAACCTAGATAACTGACCTCTTGAGTGACCGCATTTCTCCCTTCCCACACCCTAATTCCCATTCTTTAAATTAGCCAGTAAAGAGTAAACCTGCAAAACCACACATACACTGTAATAAAGGCCG
Organism: Tursiops truncatus; assembly: GCF_011762595.2. Taxonomy (NCBI): domain Eukaryota; kingdom Metazoa; phylum Chordata; class Mammalia; order Artiodactyla; family Delphinidae; genus Tursiops; species Tursiops truncatus. Next base: position 58,317,927 of record NC_047051.1, on the reverse strand, counting down.
AGCCCCAGGTTCACAGTCTCTCTCTCTCTCTCTCTCTCTCTCTCTCTCTCTCTGTGCCCTCAACCTCACTGTGTGGCCCTCAGGCATGCCAAGTACCCTCCAGGACTTGAAGGGTAATAAATGTTGTTCCTCACAATTCCTGATGGTTTTTGCTAAAGTATGTCCTGCAATCTTAAGAACCACAAGGGCCAGTCCAGTCACGGCACTGATCACAGTGGGAGAAATATCTGTGGGGACTCCATACAAGTTAACACTGACCTCGCCCAGACAGCGCCACTATCAACAGTCTGGGACCGAAACAACACCCAACTTTAAGAAACAAAAGCCAAGATAGACCATAACTGTTGTTTCAAGCACTACCACCCCCCACACCCCCAAAACAAAACAAAACAAAAAACCTTCAGCTACATTTTTTAGTACAGTTAAATGAAATATTTGACTTCAACATAACAAATAAAAATTTTATACTGGTATTTTAAAAACAGAACTACTTTTTAAGCATGTTTTAACTTCAGATTAAAACGTACCTTAAAAACATTCTTTTATGAATTAAAATATTTTAAACATTTGCTTTTTTAATGTTCTGACATTATTACTGGAACTCTGATATTTCTTACCTGAATTCTTTATGGCTGCAAATTCTTGATTTAATAAGGACATCATCAAATTATATAATTAGGAATAAAATTTGGCTTGCAACTTCTATTAGTGCCATTACATAATGTTAACAGGTTGTATTTAACTTCAGCTGGATTTTAAGATGAATAAAATTAGCAATTTATAAGTGAAGTGGACTCCAGTTGCCCAAAGAAAAGGAGAGGGTGAACTGCTTTATCAAAACTAGCTCTCCCTGCAACTAGCAATCCTGAGCAAATGAAAAGAGAAGGTCACATATTTAAAATACATTTTCAAATCATTTACAACTGTGTTGGTGGAAATCCACTAAGTTCTGTGGAACCTAATAAATTCCAAGAGCAATTATTACTGTTATTTATTTGCATTAGAAACTCTATGTATGTTTAAGTATTTTAAAGTCAGTAGTGTAAACTGGTTAATTATGAATGAATTTACTCAGAGTCCCTCACTATTGAGTCATCTATTGGGTCAGAGGATGGCTAGGTCAGTGTAATGACTGGTTCTCTTGAGGCTGACACAAAAGCCCCCACTTTCTCTTTTCCTAGGATCATTTAGTAAGAAAGCCTGTCTGAGCACAAACTAACTTGGTGTTGGCAATGAATTTCTGAAACCTGACAGGACAGGAAAGAATATCTTCCTTTGGATATACTCTCTTCTGGCATGTCTGAAAAATCCAGTGTTAGCCTGAGGAATAAAGTTACCAAACCTCACTAACTCCCCAACAGAAAGCAGGTGTTCCTGGGGCAAGTCTGTAGCATTTAATTGGAGCACATTCAACATTCCTCTCACTACAGGCTACTGTCACCATGTTGAGAGAGCCCTTTGAAAAACATATTAGTGCTCCAGGCCGCTCCCTGCCCCTCCCTAAAGATAAGGCTGACTAGTTTGGAATAATCTTTGAAGGACTGGGTGGACAGCTTCAGATAAAAGTGCTGCTAATTTACAGGGCAAAGCTGGGAGGGACTGAACAGATTGTGAGGCCAGGAAAAGAAAGCCAAGGTTGAGGGAAATTAGCCAGGAGTGCTGTGGAGGAATGCTCCTTCTTATGTGGGCTTATTAAAAGTTTGCCTCTTCCCTGGTGGTGCAGTGGTTGAGAGTCCGCCTGCCTATGCAGGGGACACGGGTTTGTGCCCCGGTCCGGGAAGATCCCACATGCCATGTAACGGCTGGGCCCGTGAGCCATGGCCACTGAGCCTGCGCGTCTGGAGCCTGTTCAAAAAAAAAGTTTGCCTCCCTCTAGCTAGCACAATCTAAAATAAATACATTATTAATATAGCATTTGAAAACGACAACAGTGAATACATGTGAAAACGGACCTTTATCATAAATTCTGGGCAAATCAAGAAAGCAGCTAACAACTGCCCCTCCTTAATAGTGTCTTCCCATTATCACTGATACAATGCTATTAGGCAAATGCTCTACCCTCTCAATTCTAAGACAATCCATTTTTAGGAGGTACTTCATAATGCCTTTTCAGAAGACTTAGGAAATCTAGGATTTTACCTGAAAGATTTATGTTAATTTTCCACCCTACTTAAATTTTAAAAGGGTTCATGCTTTGGGGGAAGAATCCTAGTCCCAAGGTAAGAGAACTATTTATGTTTTGGATCTTTCATTTAATCCAGGTCAAAATCCACTACTCTTCAATGGAAACCATCATTACCTTTATTCTATCTCCTTCTCCAGAGTTATCCCAACTCCCTTCCTGGTCAGTGAAGACTGTTCTTCACTCCATAGATTTTAATTAGTTTTTCCTGACTTGTGTTTATTCTTTTTGATTTTTTTTTCCTAGTAGGGTAGAAACTAAGTTTGTCAAAATATAAGCAAAAAGTTAAAACTACTTATATAGTTATTGTTCATTCAGTACAGGATTTGTATGAAATACAGTCATGTATACACACTCACAATACTGGCAGCAATTTTTTTTTAAAGTTTATTTAGAAGGATCCAACACTCTTAGAGAAAGTATAAAGTATGTTTTAGATCATTAAGTTTAAAATAGGCAATTCATTCCATAGTTGCATGTGACCTATATATCACTGAAGATGTAGGTTTAATTTAATCAGAAAACCATGTGTTTAGATTGAAAGATACACAAAATTTAAGAAAAATTAGAAATACTACTTCAATAATTAATAATTGAAGATTATTTTGACAACAATAGCAAAATTTTAAGCAGAAATAGTCAAGCATTAAATTGAAACAATAATCATGGCTCTTCTAATAATATAGATAACTAAATATCGAGAGAAAAGGAAACATAATGTAGACTGAGTTTATTTTGACTTGTTCCCAAATTTGACCCTCCTCCACAAGTTTCAATATACTTTTTATCCTTTTGGCACTGCAGTTTATACCATTAAAGACTTTATTAACCTATGAGTCTAACAGAGTATCAAAAAAAAATGAACACTCCAAAGAGTACACTTTCATTAAATAACATTCAAGTTAAAGGAATTAAACTGAGATTTGATGACCTGTTTTCCCCAAAGAGACTTTTTAGAAGGAACTAATTCACATCTATTTACATTTGTTTTCTTAAAGTATACACCTACCTTTCCAAGTGGAAAATTTAAGCAGTACTTTATCTACTTATTGACACTAAACTTTAGACCAGTTGGTAAGCTTCATGTTTTCTCTTTTAATAGACAGCTTTACATACTCAATTGAAAGCAACTTTATATTCTTAGCTCATATGTAGCAACAACAAATAAGACAAATACTTAACTGATTCTACAGAATGTCAATGTTTTTATCACATTGATCGCCACTGGTGTGCTAGAAATGTTTAATAGCTAACACAAAGAAATAAAGGAAAAAAAAAAGCCGTAATTTTTTCACGTTTGCCACTTTCTGAGGTATATATACTCCCACAACGGCCACTTTCAAGACACAACCTGACATCACCGAATATGTGGTTTGGAAAAGAGGAGCATAATTGGCTATGCTGAGCTGATCTGAGCTAGTTACAGCACAACACTGGGTAAGTTCTTAATCATGGACTTTTGAAGAACAAATACAATTCCATACCTAACACGTCTGCTTCTGCTATTGGAATTTTCTAGGGTTATTTATATTTTTATGATGTTTGCAGTCATAAGCTTTCAAGAGACATTAAGAGATTAGGATGATGTGTAAGCTACCTAGATAAAACAACTGAGATATGCAATCTAATAATATTATCATTTTTAAGTTGCTACTTCTCTTTGTACCTATTTCTCTGCATTTTACTCCCACAAAGTTTTTTCTTGTTTGTTTTTGGTTTCTTTGTGTGTGTGGCTATTCGTTTAATGATTACAGAAATTAAAATATATCATGTTTTGATAATTTGAGAATGTATCTTGAGTCCACAGAAGATTCTCTGATGGGTCAAAAGTACCAGAGAGGTACCATTATTCAGTACTTAAAGGATTTTGAGCATAATAACTTTGGTGAATGACAATTACATCGCACTTAGTGGAAAATTATGTTCTTTTTTTAACCTAATAATGAAAAAACACCGAAAAATGAATATTCACTATTCACATAGTTTACTCATTTTGATCCTACATTGTTACAGGTATGTCATTTGAGAGGGAACAGAACAAAGCCTATTAACCTAATTTCATCAAAATAAGGAATAATAAAAATGTAAATGCAAAATTTAGGCTACTGACACTCTTATTTTACTTTAATGTCACTAAATATATACTTTGTATATATGTTAAAGATTAAACCATAAAATAACTTTTCAGAATTTCCCATCAAATGAAATCCCTTCCCTTCCATATACATATATTTGTATATTTTAAGTCCTGTAATGTTCAGGTCTGAAAATAGTTCATGAATTATGATTTCCTCCCACCTTGAACATTCAAAAATCCATAGGCTAAACCTCATCCTATAATTTTTTTTAATAACTTTACAGGCCTAGGTGATTTTGAACAGGCCTTGCCCTGACCATTAGATTTGATCTCAACCTAAACGCCTTTATACATTCTCTACTGTTTCCAGTTCTAGCTGGAGCAAATTCTATTAATTTCAACACTTGTTCAAATTCCCTTTACCCCAGTTCTGTTGACTGGTACCACTGTCATTGGTAAACCATGTTCAGGGCCAGCAGAGTTAAGGAGCTCTCAGAAACAGTATCAGACTATCTAATACCAAATCTCTGGGTACACACACGGAGGCCTGAATCTGTTTTTTTTTTACCCTCAGAAATCAAAATATGTGAAGTTGTACTGTAAAAAGAATCACTCCACTGACCTTGAGGAAGCTGTCAAACACGAAAGGAATTTCTTCTTTTCTACAAGAAAGGAAATAACACAAAAATGAGAGGTGCCAAATGTCTCTAAATGGTAAAATACAACTACAAATTTTCGAAGCTCTTTCTCCTTTCAAAGTTTGCCAGGATATGTTACTTCACTTCAGTGTTTGGTAGGTGGACATCCTTCAGCAATATGTTGAATGATAAAGATATTCCCTGAACAATTAGTTAGATTCAAGAAAGTTTGGCAGGAGTGAAAGTCTTCTTTGACAAATTAACGACTTAAGGTAGCATTTCTAAATATTAGGTTAAATTATTTCAGAAATAACCCACCAAAGTGTTAAAAATAAAAATTGATCAAGACCAATTTAATATGAAAACAGACAAATACAAAAGTAAACATAATGATCACAAGAGGAATAAGTTTAACTCAGAATATCAAAGAAGAAAAAACATTTTTAACCTTTTTGCCTGATGACTGACATACTCTTAAGAGTATGCTCTCATTCAATAAATTATTGGTAAGTGTTTATATAAATAAAGATACTGAATAAAAGAGGAAAATACAATCAATTATTTGTGATTGGCAATGATAATAGCCATGTTTCAATGTTCTTCCAACAAATAACAAAAACATACATTGCTTAGGGTCTACATACTTTACCAGGAACACCTATTTTCATTAATCTCACATGTACTGTGTCCTCAGAAATTGCATATTACAAAAGTTTACCATATGCTATCAAACTGCTAATAGAAATAAGATCACAAACATTGTAAAGCACGGTGAATCTATGATATAGTCTAGGATACTGCCACAGTGAGCTTGGGCTCCTATAACAAAATATCATAAATTGGGTGGATTATAAATGACAGAAATTTATTTTTTACAGTTCTGGAGGCTGGAAGTCTGAAATCAAGGTGCCAAGCATGATCAGATTCTGCTGAGAATTCTCTTGGGTTACAGACTACCTACTTATCCTCAAGTACGGCCAAGAGCAAAGAGAGAAAGCAAGCTCATTCCTGACTCTTACAAGGGCACTAATCCCATTTATGAGAGCTCCATCCTCATGACTTCATCTAATCCTAATTATCTCACAAAGGCCACACCTCCTTACACTATCACACTGTGGGGGTAGGGTTTGGAGGATACAAACATTGAGTCCATAGCAGGTAACATACATAATTCTTTAATAAGTGCAGCTTATTCATGTGATTCCAGCAATTTCCCAATGATCCTTACAAATGTGGGAATAATTGCATTACAAAAATAAGCCAACTATGTGACATCCAAGTGCAGACATGGCAAGGCAATTACTATAAAAAAGTAAGTCTAGAAATAACAGAAGACTTGTAAGGACCTTGGCAGTGTAGGGATTTCATGAAACCTCTGGGTTTATTTAAAAAAAAAAAAAAAAAAGCAGCCAAAATTTTTTCTGCAATTCCTTGCCTGTGATCACTGATCAAAAGTATAAAACAACTTCTTAGCTTCTTAATCTAAGTTTTACAATCAGATATCTTCGTCAAGATTAAGGATCTTGCATGGGTATTAGCCATAAACAAGCTAAGGAGTTTAAGAAAGTAATAATATCAAAAATTAAATCATATTCTTAGAGAAGACATAGGTGATTGACAAAACTACTAGAAATGACACCAAGTATTCTTTTTATATCTTAGTTTAATTTCATTCTAGGTACATATCTCTAAAGAATATACATTCAAAACATTCAGGAAAAGAGGCAGAGGTTTGTTCACATACATAAGGATTTATAAATGTTTATTTCCAAAGATATAAAATATCAAAGAAAGAAAAGATCTAGGATGCTAAAAATCATCATGAAATGAATCTTTAGTCATGGGAATTACAGTAGATGATACACAGATCGAAAGATGATATGACAGAGATAGACAGATAGATAGTTGTAAAAATAGGATAAGATTAATATTATATTATTCTAAAGAACAGACCTAGGAAAATAAATAGAAATAATAGGAAGCTCAGAAAAATATAAAAAGTAGGGCCCTTGCTCACTGTCTCTCTCTCACTAATAAAGACAGAGAATTATCTATATGTAAAATATTACAAATGAAGTCTAGATAGCTATTTCTTAACGTTGTATTATAAAAAAATATTTCTTAAATTATGCAGGAACCTGAAATACATAATCTCTAAAGTCTCTTTTAAATTCCTCCTAAAAGTGTTATTTGCAATATGGTTGCTACATAAGTAAGAAGAATAGACATTCTATGTCATTTAACACTTAAAAAGCTTAGACAAATGGCTATTCACGAAGTTAATACGATTCAAACGTAATGGAAAGCAAATCAGAATCCCAAACGAAAACTTCAAATTTTAAAAGTCAACTGTGTAACACCAAGAGTGAATGAAAATGCAAGCTCTAAACTTTGGGTGCTTACGATGTGTCAACGTAGGGTCATCAGTTGTAATTAATGCTGGTAGGGCATGTTGATAATGGGGAGGCGCGCATGTATGGGGGAAGCAAGCATATGGGAAAACTCTGTCCCATCCCCTCAATTCTGCTGTGAACCTACAACTACTCTAAAAAACTAAGTCTTACAGAAGAAAAGTCAACAGCTGCAAGTACCAAAAATAAACTTATAGCAATGCATGCAAGTAAAGCCAATAAACAGTGCATTGCTATAAATGAAATGAAATCACTATATTGTCCTGGCATTTTTACCTGAAATAAGTTTCAGAAAGTTTTATTCAAATAACAGGTGAATGGAATCATAAAACCGTAGTGACTGATTTGTTTTTCCTTGGGATGCCAGTAACCACTGAATACACTTCTTAATTTGGAAGTTTGTGTTTTATGTCCTCTTAGCTGAATATACTTCGTGGGAAGACTTGAGATTTTTAAAGTTAATTTTGGTCTCTGGTTGATTAATGTAAGAGTAATAGATTGTGGTCATGCATTTCCTTTTTCTTCACCTCTAAGGTGTCCATTCTAATCGAAGGCATCATTTCAGGCATTAGCCATCACATTATCAACAATAATTAGTCACAGAATAAAGCCTAGTTTATTTTACATTTTCTATAAATGTGGTCATTCTGTTGGCCTCTACAGTCTTTTAAGGTATTTAATTGTCACCAGATGGTTAGACAATTGAAACTCATGAAAAATCTATAATGTTGGCTTTAAGACTAAAAAGTTTGAACCTCTCCAATGATCATTTAGAGCAGGGGTCTGTGTAAGCCACATCTGGCCAAGGCCATCAGTTTAGGTATGGTATATGGACATTTTCCATGCTACAAAGGCAAAACTGAGTAGTTAAAGAAAACCTGTATGATCCACAAAGCTGAAAATATATACTGAAATAACCTGTTGCCTGAGCTTTTGAGGGAAGCTTTCAGAGAAGTCTTTAGATGTTGGTGCCTTCCTGGGCTTTTCTATCAACTTGCTGGATAGGCCAGAGTTGAACTAGCTACTCTACTCATTAACCAAGAATAGGCACTGTATTCGCATTAGATCATTAGATCATGTTCAGATCTACATGCTAGTCTACAGATGTATTTAATATTTAAATATTCTAGAAATTAGATCTTGTAGAAACTTTCAGATAATTTCAGACTGGATTTTTTAGAATTTTACTGAGTTGTAAAAACTAAATTCACTCTTCTAAGATATTCGCTCTAGGAGGCATAACTCACTCTTCTACCTCTTCTCTCCCTCAACAGACACACTCAGTGTATGAAATTCAATATATGTTAGCCAAATTGTTAACAAACCTACACTTTATTTCTTGGTTCTGTCTGCAAGAGTTTGATCAGGGAATCAGGACACTATGAGTTTCATGGAATAACAAATGAAATAAGATTTTTTTTTTAATTGAAATTGCATCTTATGCAATTGAAGGATGTGCTAAGGATGTAAAGTTCTGAAAAGGATCAGAGGAAAGTCTTCAGCATGGAGCTGCTGGAAAAGAAATGTGAAGAAGGCTATTGTAGAAGTCTATGGAGACTGTTGGTACTCTGTTGCTACTCCCTTGGTGAGTTTGCTACAAAACATCTAGTGGTAGGCCTGAATCACTGCTGGTCAGCAAGACCTGCAGTTAGGAATGAGAAAATGATGTGTTGAAGCAAAAAGATGGCAGGCTGCTCTGTACCTATTCCTCACAGACTCTAACCAGCTATAGTTAGTAGAGCCTCCTGACTGCTGCTGTATCATGCAGACTTCACTCATGACCAAACCTAACCTGGAATCATATACAAAAGAGAACACTGGGAAACATAGTTCAAGTATTCCTAAACTGACAGTCTTAAACCATGGCACTGATGGTGTGTAAGAGAGCAATAAAATTTTAAACTATTTGAAATTATGTGTATGTGTATAATCAGTCATTAATCAAATAAATATTTCAGGCCAATTAAGGAAACTTACCAATAGTAATAAATACATATTAGATGTTTACCTGAATGCCTTAATTAATCAAAAAAGATATGAGATAGAGCAATATATAATCCTACAATTCTAAAAATCTGATTGTATTTCAAATATTTTGGAAAAAATAAATTTAAAAGTTATATAATCAGCTTTAAAGAAGGAATAAAATATAACCCATCCCTAGTAATAGTAATGATATTTCTATGCCATAGTAAAACTGTCTTATATGGTCTAGGTCCTTATTAAAAGGTTTATTTCTCCTCTCTTCAATAAACAACATGTTATCATTTTCCATTCAATATTTGTGTTTTATGTTAATTACGTTTCTTAATTTGAAGACAAAAATAATTTAAATTTAGAGAAAATTCTAGACACTGTAGTTTATACTTATACGTTCAACAAAATCATGAAGATGGAAATGAAGAAATAATCTGGTACACATGGACAGATAGCATCTCTCAACAGAGTAGCTGCTTATGTATTTGATTGAAGGAATATGGAGAGGGCAAGAGAGTTATGTTCCTAATATAATTCCTCACACTGTATGATGACTGGTAAACACAATTGGCCATTCTTTTCATTAAGCCAAGTATTTTGTGTCCCATTGAAATTTAAATATATTCGGAAGAAGAATTAAATAATACTCATGATCTTAAATATACTATTCATATCTTCCATTCATTCATTCACACATTCATCAAATATGCAAATGTGGATGGGGTAGTTTGTAAGAAGGCACAGTAGAAAGAAAGAGGTAGAAGAAGCTAAATGATGATATATCAGTAAATATTTTATATTTCTTTACAGCATGTTTTATCCATAGTGGCTATATAGCAAACACATCCATATGAAAGAAAATCAGTATGTTAAAAACTATGACCATGGTGACTTTATAGAAAGCCTCTCACTTTTCCTGGGAGTCCTCATGTAGGGTCTGGCTATAGAAAAATGACTGCATAAAGAACTCAGAGTTCTTGTAAATAGCTTTAAATGCTCCCAATTGCAACTGCTCATTTCAAGCCAGAAGTAATGTGCAGCTATATTTTAAATGCCAGAATTACATGATAATTCTGAAATATCAATTCTATTTCTGTCCTACAAATACTTGTAAAGTAAATTTACTCAAGGACACTCATTGAACAGATTATTTGTGGACTTCAACTTTCTCTAACTGGATGTTATTCATTGATCTTTTTACCAGCTTTTTTCCCCTCACGTTGCAATGTTGATTAAAGAAAATTGTTATTTGAGATGCAGCATTGCTATTTTCTGTTTCTAAGGAACAGAAAATATCATTGCCATTTATTTTCTAAAAGGATTGAAATGTGTGGGATGACAAGGAATCTGTCCAACTTGCTATTATACTCAGCAGCTGCATACAAACATTATGTTATGGGAATGTAACTATAATCAATTATAATGTTATTTCCAAAACAATTTTCATTGTAGTCCATTTCACTTAATATATCGCCCTCATTCATAGTATGGACAGAGGCAGACTAGGCAAAATAATATTAAAATAGCAAAGTTATAAAATAATATGTTGAATACAAGCATAACAATATATAAAACACATATGCAAAAATAAATCCCAGGCATCATGGACTAAATTTTCTCAAATCACTCATTATATGAAGAATATCATATAACAAATAAAAATATGATTTTACTGATCTTGACTGAAAATCTTTTCTTTAAAATTAGCTTCTTTGAACTTTGTTATGTGCTATTTAATGTAATCTTGTGATTACTAACCAGATATTTGCCTTTATCATTTATAGTGTATACTGCATTGTTCCATCCTTATTCCCTATGAAAAACCAACACACTAATTCACTAGTTTCTGGGAAAGTCTTTCATTCATGTTTGCATTTGTATTTATCATTATGAATTGCCTTTAGCTACACAAAAAGCTGTCTTACTCAAAGTTATCAGTGGGAAGCCTGTGGCTATTATATATGGCTCTGTACAATATGCAGGCACCACCCAAAAGTGGCCAAATGAGGAACAGAAGGAAACTTCCTCAACATGACAGAAAACCCATAATTAATATCATACTCAATAGTAGAAGACTGAAAGCTTTCCCCCTAAGAAGGAACAAGAAAAGTAACCTCACTTGTGCCACTGCTGTTTAACACTATAGTGGAAGTTCTAGCCAAAGCAATCAGATAAGAAAAAGAAATAAAGGTATCCACATTGAAAAAGGAGAAGTAAAACCATTTCTATCTGCAGATGACATGATTATGATATATATCCCCAAAGAATCCACAAAAAGACTATTAGAACTAATAAACAAATTCATAAAATTTTCAACATATATCATCAGTATACAAAAATCAGTTTATGTCTATACATAAGCACTGAACAATCAAAAATGAAAGCAAACTATTTCATTTTCAATAGCATCAAAAATGAAACAACGCTTAGGAATAAACCAAGCAAGTGTATGACTTGCACACTGAACCTACAAAATATTGTTGAAAAGTATTAATAAGATTTAAATAAATGGAAAGAGCCTTCATGTTCATAAACTGGAAGACTTAATATTGTTAAAATGTCAATACTCCTCAAAGTGATAAACAGATTCAATGCAATCTCTATCAAAATTCCAATTGTCTTTTTTTACAAAAGTGAACAAGCTGCTCCTCAAATTCATATGCAATTGCAAGGGACCCAAAATATCCCAATCATCTTGAAAAAACTGAATAAAGTTGGTGGACTCACACTTCGCAATTTCAAAATATACTACAATGCTATAGTAATCAAAACAGTACTGTAGTGGCATAAGGACAGACATACAGATCAACGGAATATAATTGAGAGTACAAAAGAACCTGTATTGCAATAGTGAATTGATTTTTAACAAAGGTTACATGCAGTTGCAGAAAGAACAGTCTTTTCAACGAATGTTACTTGGATATCTAGAATTCCACATGCAAACTCCTGAAGTTGGATCTGTACCTCACACAAATACAAAAATTAACTCAAAATTTATCAAAGAACTAAATGTAAGTACAAAAATTATAACATTCCTAGATGCAAATGCAGATTTAATCTTCATGATCTAGGATTAGGTAACAGCTTCTTAAACATGATACCAAAGTTACAGGTAGGGAAGAAAAAAAAAACTACATTGAAAGACACTAGCAAGAAGTTGAAAGACCTTTTTAAAATATTTTTTTAAATAAAATGCCCTTAGAAAGTTGAATGAAATTAAGGAGAAATATTTACAATTTATCTAAGTGATAGGGTCCTGTATTCAGAATATAAGAATATATAAAGAACTCCTACAAGTCAACAATAAAAATATAATCCAATTAAATAATTCACTTAAATAAACACTTCTCTAAAAATATATAATAGACCAACAGGAATTTGAAAAGATGCTCTAATTCACTGAACATTAGGAGACGCAAATCAAAACCACAATGAGATACCAGTTCACACCCACTAGCATAACAACAATAATAATAATAATGAATAATAACGATGAAACTAACAAGTGTTGGTGAGGATGCAGAAAAACTGAAACTATCATACATTTCTGGTGGGAATGTAAAATGGTGCACTGACTTTATAAAACAGTTTGGCAGTTCCTTCAAAAGTTAAACACAGAGTTACCATGTGACCCAGAAATTCCAATTTTATATATACTACCTATGAGAACTGAAACCATGTTCACACAAACACTAGTGAATAAATATTTATAGCAACATTATTCATAATAGTGGTAAAAGTAGAAGCAACTCAAATGTTCATCAAATGATGAATGGATAAATAAAAAATGGAATACTATTCAGCTATAAAAAGGAATAAAGTACTAGTACATGCTACACCATGAATGAATTTTGAAAATACTATGCTATGGGAAAGAAATCAGGCACAAAAGGCCACATACTGTATGATGATTCCATTTAGATGACAGATAGGAACGGGCACATCTTATACACAGAGGAAGTAGATTAGTGGTTGGCAGGGGCTTCGGGGGAGGAGGAAATGGGCACTGACTACTAATAGGTATGGTGTGGGATTTCTCTGGAATTTGCTCTGGAAAATGTTCTGAACTATGTAATAGTGATGGTTCTACAACTTTGTGAATACACTAAAAACTAATGAATTGTACACTTTAAAACGGTTAAAATGGTGAACTTTACAGTATGTGAAGTTCATCTCAATAAAGAAAATCTCACTTCATTAAAATTTCATTCCACTGTTATTGCCAGTTAAAAGCCCATGTTCTTAACATTTCCTGCAAGGTTACTCTAATGCACCCATATTGTCCACCTGCCTTATAAAGCAATATTCCCATCTAGCCCATGGCTACCTTTTCTTAGCTAATTGGTTCCATACTCCCCTATTTGGCTTTCAAAGCCCTTTAGCTATTGTCTACTTCATAATTTTCCAAGATTTTATCCACAACCCAGAAACAAACTCAATAAAGTCATACTAATCTCTTTGCAGCTTACCTTTAATGACTTAATTCCTATATCCCTGCAGTATATTGTCATTATTTCTAAGAATCACTTCTTTCCTCTTATCTGCTTACAGAAATCTGAAGTCTACAAAGCATCTAATTACCTCCATATACTTTTTTAGAAATAATTAAGCCCATATTATCCTCTTATATTAGTCAAATTAAATAACACATTTTATCTACTAACAGTTTTCTGTAGTAAGTTAATAAACAATTTAAGTACATGGGAAATACATCTGAAATAGCTACTATAAATGCCTGAGATAGCTATAAAGAAGAATCTTGAAAAATAAAGAGAATACATGTACACAGAGAGGTAACTTAACCCTGAAGCCAAAGCTGCCATAACATTAACTACCAGTGCCTCAAAGCCTAGAATTTTAGTTTTATTAGTTCCATGCAGCAATCAAGAGATAAGTCAAAAACCTGATCATTAATGGACTTTGAATTAGAGATGCTCTTTAAATAGCCAGGGCGGCAAAAATGACACTTTCTATGGGTAAACTAGTAGTAATAGGAGGATAAGGATGGGGGGGGAGGGGAAGGGGAGGATAAGGATGGGGGGGAGGGGAAGGGGAGGATAGGGATGGGGGAGGGGAAGGGGAGGATAAGGATGGGGGAGGGGAAGGGGAGGATAAGGATGCAGGGGGGAGGGGAAGGGGAGGATAAGGATGGGGGAGGGGAAGGGGAGGATAAAGATGGGGGAGGGGAAGGGGAGGATAAGGATGGTGGAGGGGAAGGGGAGGATAAGGACAGGGGGAGGAGGGGAGGATAAGGATGGGAGTGGGAGGGGAAGGGGAGGATAGGGATGGGGGAGGAGGAGAAGGAGGAAGAGAAGCAGCTGCTACAGAACTGCTGGTGTCAGACTTGGCTTTGGGTAAAAATAAAAACAAAAGTAATTCTCCCCAGTCCCTGATAAACTGTTAGCACAAGTTGAATTCCCATGGAAATCTAAATCCAGAATTCATCATAACTTTTAATCACTAGAGCTATAGACAGATGGTTTACTTAACTTGGTCCAGGATTGTTACTGCTTTCAGGTACCTAGTAGAAGTAATGCAAAACCCATCAGAAGACAGTCACTTAAAACATGACCCCAAACATTTTTTTAAGGTCATATATGGTCACAATAAAAAAATATAGATACAAAAAACATGGAATAGAAGTCTTACTTACTGACAGATGAATAAAATAATACACAAGAAGAATCTAACTACATGTATTTGAGATATTAAAAGCATTGTTATCAGAAAATACATTTAAAAATTTATTTCAGATATGTTAAGCTATAAGAGGAGGCTAGACACAAAAATAGATTGCTCTAAAATTTTTAAGAAGTATGTTTCCACCAATAGTAATTACATTTTTGCATGTAACAACAATTTATATGTTCAGGAAATTTATAATTTATATGTTCAGGAAATGAGACTTGAAAAAGAGGAGAATTTTTCTTTTATTGGGTTATAAACAGTGATTAATACCTGAGTACACCTAACAGAAGAAGAGAGGCAATAATTCAAAGGAAAAAAAAGTTTGATTGATTTTCTCAAAGATGGTCTGGATTCCAGGAAATTATTGAAAAGAACTCTCTGAAAGCTTCTGATGTATAATCCATAATAATAGTCCATAATAATAACATTTAAAACATTAGATGATTACAGGATAAAAAGAGGAAAACTAATTGGGATGAAATACCAGGAAAATGTATGTACAATATTTCTGACTTTATTGTATCAGTTACAAGGTGACACAGTTACTGCTACATGGTGATATAGTTATTCCTTCTGTCCCTAGAGCTCCTGCTTAGAATATGTTAGAGAATTACAGGAAGCAAGAGAAACACTAAGGTACAGAACAGAGGACAAAATAGGTTAAATCCAATCCAAGCCCCGTAAGATAGGAAAACAAAATTGCTTAGTTTAAAAAAAAATAATAAATCTCTGGACCACAAAACAGTCTGAAGGGAACAGTAATAAAGGTATTGCAATTCAATCCAGCAAACAAGGCAAATAAAAATGTGACCAACTTAAGAGGAGATACAGGGCTTCCCTGGTGGTGCAGTGGTTAAGAATCTGCCTGCCAATGCAGGGGACACGGGTTCGAGCCCTGGTCCGGGAAGATCCCACATGCCACGGAGCAACTAACCCCGTGAACCACAGCTAGTGAGCCTGCACTCTAGAGCCCACAAGCCACAACTACTGAGCCCGCATGCCACAACTGCTGAAGCCCGCATGCCTAGAGCCTGTGCTCTGCAATAAGAGAAGCCACCACAACGAGAAGCCTGCTCACCACAACGAAGAGTAGCCCCTGCTCGCCGCAACTAGAGAAAGCCTGCATGCAGCAATGAAGACCCAATGCAACCAAAAAATAAAATAAATTAATTAAAAAAAAATGAGATACAGATTTTTAAAACTCAGTTATCCCTAACTACAAAGGGTAAAGGAAAAATGGAACACAGAAGCCGTGTTCTACAACCACAGAAAAATTCATGGCAGAAGGGACTCTCTACTCTTTGAAACCCTGAATCACCAAAGGTTTCTAAAGGCTTGGGATAATCAAATCTGCAGAAAGGCAAAGTGTCAGGGAAGACCATCTGGCAGAAGTGACGATTCTCACTAGGTCCTTGGGAGCCCAGGTTCTGCAGGCATCATCAATAGCAGCTTCATTTCAAGAATGCATGAAGAAGTCTCATGCTGAATCAAATGCAAATGCTCAAGGGAGGCCTTCCCTATCAGATAAATACTACATACCTAGGAAACTCCACTCCAAAAATTCACAGGAGCAGATACTGTAGCACAGGGTTAAAAATGCACTGGGTCTCTGAGGAAGGAGAAAAACAGAAGAAAATACAGGATTTGAGACATGTAATAAAAGCACTCTGTGAATGGAGAGTTGGCTGCTACAGATGCAATTTTCTCTGCATAGTGGAGCGAGAAAAGAAAATGTCACCTGACAGAATTCACACTCAATTTAGCATTGAAGTGCCTAAAACAAAAGGCTCAAATATAAGTGGAAATTTAGAAGTTCTAAATATGCAAAGTGGCAAATAAGAGCAGAGTTCATCACTGCACATTTCTAAAACTTTTAAGGAAACTTAAGTATATCAAATGACGAGAACTGCTATGCACAGAAGAATTTTTTAAATCACTTTACATGATTAAGTGAACTTCCACACTTAACTTACTGACTGCAACCTCCCAGTAAGTTAAGTTTCCCAGGCTTGAGTAAACTGTCATAGACTTTTTTTTAAATTTATTTTTATTTTATTTATTTATTTTTGGCTGTGTTGGGTCTTCATTGATGCTCACAGGCTTTCTCTAGTAGCAGCGAGCAGGGGCTACTCTTCGTTGCGGTGGTCAGGATTCTCATTGCGGTAGTTTCTCTTGTTGCGGAGCACAGGCTCTAGGCATGCAGGCTTCAGTAGTTGTGGCACGTGGGCTCAGCAGTTGTGGCACACAGGCTTAGTTGCTCCATGGCATGTGGGATCTTCCTGGACCAGGGCTCGAACCCATGTCCCCTGCATTAGCAGGTGGATTCTTAACCACTGCAACACCCAGGGAAGTCCTGTCATAGACTCTTGAGGCCAAAAGCTTTTCCCAACTCGCAGGAGTCCTCTACTTACTGCTTTTGCCAGAGATTTCACTGAGTCTCCACTATCAACTCTTATAAAAGTAGCATCTTTCGTATTGTTCTATGCCCTGGTTCTGAAAACATTTTGTTTGAGACAACGGCTCTAGTCATTCTTCCTTGAGTTTTCTCAATATCATAGGTGTGGAGTGATGCCTTGATAGTTTTGATTTGGAACTTAAAAGCTGGGACTGTTGAGAGTCTTGGTATTAAAGAACTTCAATTTTGAGGTTTTATATAAACTGCCTCATTTCCTTAGTAGACAATTCAGGCTGCAGTCACTGATGAAACAAAGCTTCAGGATTAAAGCTTTTTGAATTTAACTCCCATATACCTTATTGTACCAGGAAAGGAGGATACAGTGTTTAAACTTACATTACTCTATGTGAATTTGATAATGGGGGAATACTGTTAATGTTCAAATTTGCATAAATCCAATGTCTTGTGTGCATGCAACAGAAACTAATATTGAATTAATGGAAGACTATCAGGATGCATGGGATCATGGGAGCAGGAGCTGGAAAATGGGTAAGAATCAAGGTGACTTCTGAGGAAGAAGAGAAAAAAATCCAACAACCATGTTTTAACCAGAAGATACTGGTGGACATCACAGCTGGAAATACCTAATGCCACATACTATTGCACTTGCCATGCAACACTGTTACAGTTGCTTTTAATGAATTCTAATAATTTCTTTCTATGTGTCACCTACTCCAAATTCAATTTTATGCTCTCCAGAAACACTGAATTTTCTAAGTCTAGGTCCTATGCCAATACCCTGCCTGCTGGGAGTTAGATGGGACAGAGAACAATGAGCTTTCCCTTTTTGATTTGTGTTATAGTGGTTGGCCCTTTAATTACAGTAATATTAAATACAAAGGATTTAAAAAAATTTTTTTTTCCCAAAGTAGTTGTGGAGTTGGATTTTTATCAGCCCTTTAAACACATACACATATACACAAACACACAAATAAATCTGTAATATATATTTTATAAATTTAAAATTTATATTATATATATTTATAAAATAATTATGTAAATATATTTATATAAGTTTTATATATTTAAATGTACATTTAAACAATATGTATTACATGTAAAAATATACATTATACATATATTTTTCTCTGTTCCTTTCACTGTTGAATAACCATACATTCCATCCTTCCAAATCCCAGATTTAACATAAATAAATAATTCTGCCAAATGTATCCCCAGTGAAGTAGATACTAAAATGGAGCAGAATTGCAAAAGCTTTACAGGGAGTAAAAATTTTCAAGAAAACAGAAAAGAACAGGCCAGGCCAGATGAAGGCATTAGACTATCATACCAACCCAAGAGTCTCTGCCAGTGCAGCTGGGCGCTCCAGGCTGCTGGTCAGAGGAGTGTCTCACCGGACACAGAGGGCTAGGCCCTTGCTTAACCTACTTGTTCAGTCATTGGCTGGAAGCTTCCTGGAGAAGAGCAGGACCTTGTTTGAAACTGAGGCAGGCCCTGCAAAGTCTCACAGCAGCAACCTCAATTAATCATTATCCTAGCAGATATTAGGCAGCATATCATTTTTTGCAAGGGCTTAGAAGTCTCCATCTCTGTGTGACCTAATAAGCTCCAAAACATCATAATACAATGACCCTTCTATAATGGATATCAAACTCACATTTAATCCCAAGGAAAATCAACCCAATACTGTATTAATTTCTGCATTAGGTTCACAAGTTGGGATTTTTATATAATTCCTATTTCTATTCTAATATCATCTCAGTCCCATATTTGTATATTGCAAGTTACATCTAAATTTGAAATTTAATTGCCATCAACAGACTCTAAAAGAGATTGAGGAAAACAGAAATTTTAAAAGGACAGCGCTAATACGTATAAATACACACACACACACACACACACACACACACACACACACACGTACTATATATAAAAAATATATAAATTAAGAAAAAATCATGTGGTATTTTTTTTTTCTTTTTTTTTAATGTTGGCCTTGGCCTGGCTGGTTTTTGTGACTATTTCTAGTCACCAATTAAAATTTTTGTCTTTGTCTTCAGGTAGCACAGAATGTCAAGAATCCATAAAAATAAAAGCACATATGTAACCATAAAAATTATTAGCATTTTAAAATTTTATATTAACATATTATTATATTATATTGTTATATTATATTAATTTATATTATATAATAATAAAAATATAACATAATAATATAATATATATAATAATAATATATAATATTATATTAACATATAAGGATAAAGCCCTTATAAATGGTTCAAAAAGAAAAAAAAGACACAATCACCTTTTCTTAAAGAGCAATTTATATAAGAACAAATTCAAGAGGCTACAAACCACATTACTAATGCTTATATTCAATACTGTAAAGAATGCTAATTGAGATGAAAATAAGTTTCAGTTAGGTCTTTTTCAAAAATTAAAATTATAGTAAGACTGCCTGCTTGTTTTTAATAATTGCTAATAATTTTATAAAAGCTAAATATATATTAAATATTTGTATAACTGTCAATAGCATATCATCACATTAAAAAAATAAGTTGCAGAGTGATTCCATTTCAATGAAAAAACTTTAAAGTGCATGTTGTTTGTACATATGTGTATATGAGTCATGTATGATGTGCTCTTGATGAACTGAATGTTGTGGAGTGACAGGGCTTGGCTTCTGAGGCTAGGTTAGAAAGGTAATGCTGCTTCCACCTTGCTCTCTCTTGTGGGATACTCGTAGACAGCAGCCACCATGTTGTGAGAAAACTCTGGTCACAGTAAGAGGCTCCTGCTTGTAGGTACAGCTAATTTTCCAATGGAGAGTCAGCTCATCCTCAGAGAATGAGCCCTCAGATGATTCCAGTCTGCAGCCTCTTAGCCACCTCAGGTAATGTTCAGTGGAAGAGTTTATAAACTGACCCCCGTGAACCTTTCACAATCTACCTTATGTTGTCATTGTTTTAAAACATTAAGTTTGTTAAGTATTTATTTATTTTGAGACAATTAGAAAATGTGTATATCCCATCAATTAAATGTTACATCATGAGATATAAACACATTTAATTTCACAAAGTACTACTACTATGTGCTCTTGAATAGCTGGAGATTTTGATTCTACAAGCAGTGTAAAAAGTTTGCCACTTTCTCATATTTACATTAACACTTTTGGAGGTAACTTTCCAATTTTTTCTATGTAACGGATATAATGTGGGACATAATCATCGCTTTGATTTGTATTTCTCTGATTACAAATGAAACTGACCATTCCTTTCTGCATTTATTAACTACTCATTGTTTCATTATGTAACATGTTTATGCATAAAATGTGCCTATTATTCTTCTGTTTTTCATTGTTTTGTTGACTTGCAGACATTCCTTGTTTTTCTAGATATGATCCGGTGTCATGTTTGGCTGTTGCAATTATCTTACTCAGCTATCTAATGAATATTTTTCACAAGTGTGTCTTCATGAAGTGAAAACCTTAGTTTTGATATTTTAGAAGTCTTTCTTTATCTTTCTCTCTCTCTCTACATCATGCTTTTGCTTCTGAAGTACTTGGTAACATTTTTTTCCAATTCACACATTTTTACTCTACACATTTTTCTATTTCCTTTATCTTTCACATTTAGGTTTTCATTTTACATAGATTTTATATTTATTTATGCTGTGATTTTTCAACAAATACATACATTACTTTGTAAAGAAATGATTATTTAACAAGTATGAGTTTCATAAAAATCCAAACAAATCTATCTCCTGTCTTCTGTTTTTTCACCATAGGTAGAATCACCACATTCTTTGAGATCTACATATTAGAAGGCAAGGAGTTCTAGTGGTAGGACTTGCAAGGAAATATTTATTTCATTTATTCACATATTTTAAACATAACTTGGCTTAATCTATTTAAGCAAGGCAGGGATGCGTTTCCTTGAACTGGTTTTCATATATTTTTTATCCTGTTGTACTTCTTCAAGAAGTCAATAAAAAAAAAAATCTCAGAATTATTCACAAATTCAACACTTGCTTGATTACAAGGAGCACACTGTTGCTATGGTCCTGAACTCGATATTTTCTTCCACTTGTGATTGTAAGTAGTATTCAATTTAAATGAATTCCACACATATCTTCAAAATTATTTTTAAAAGGTTATTTTCTAGGCAATACAGTATTTGTAAGGAAGACTAATAAGTCAATATTTGAGTATTTTCTATTTATCATTAGTGTTTTTCATCTTTGAGTAAATTAACTTTTTTTTTTTTTTTAAAGAAGATGTTGGGGTAGGAGTTTATTAATTTATTTATTTATTTTTGCTGTGTTGGGTCTTCGTTTCTGTGCGAGGGCTTTCTCTAGTTGTGGCAAGCGGGGGCCACTCTTCATCGCGGTGTGCAGGCCTCTCATTATCGCGGCCTCTCTTGTTGTGGAGCACAGGCTCCAGACACGCAGGCTCAGTAGTTGTGGCACACGGGCTTAGTTGCTCCCAGGCATGTGGGATCCTCCCAGACCAGGGCTCGAACCCGTGTCCCCTGCATTAGCAGGCAGATTCTCAACCACTGTGCCACCAGGGAAGCCCGTAAATTAACTTTTTATTGAAGTAAGATTATGATGTTCACAAACAGTATGGCTAAAGTACAATAAGAATGCATCTATGATTTCCTAGACTAAAGAAAAGGACAAAAACCCACAACTGTATTTGCTTACAATTTACAGAACACTTCCCAATACATTTTGTTTTGTCCTCACAACAACCCTGGGAGGAAGCTGTATTTAGTATCATCATTTTACAACTGGCCAAACAAACTTTTATAAAAGTTATATTATGTATCTACAGTCACAGTGAGTTGACTACTAGGATTAAAACCTCCGTCACCAGATTCTATAGCATGTTGGGAAAGGTCAGGTAAAGGTAAAAGTAGCATTTATGGGAAACTTAAAAATGATATAGATAGGAACAGAGAAAGTGTGGTTAATGAGCACTTTGGCAGCCAAATGGGGAGGACGGACTAAGAATTGGTCCTGATATGTCCAGGGACGGAATATAGGCAATTTGATATAGCATTATACCATGAATCAGAAAACTTGGGTTTATGTCCTTTCACTGTGACCTTGACCGCACGACATTTAATTTCCTTTGGCAACAGTTTCCACATCTACAAAATTTACAGTTTGATCAATCTATTCCTCTAAATCAGTCACCACTTTACAACTTCATTTTGGAATGGATATGATTAATAACAAAGCCAACTTTTCAACAATGCAGGGATTATATCTGTTCTATGGTGAAAGAGTAATCAGATACACAGT
This sequence comes from Tursiops truncatus, assembly GCF_011762595.2. Taxonomy (NCBI): domain Eukaryota; kingdom Metazoa; phylum Chordata; class Mammalia; order Artiodactyla; family Delphinidae; genus Tursiops; species Tursiops truncatus. The sequence continues at coordinate 58,295,228 of NC_047051.1, read as the reverse complement.
AGAACTTGAGGAGTGACAAAATCTCTCAAAGTATCTATCCCCTTTCATGGATATTGACATTCATGCATTAGATGTATACATCATTTCAGACATTAAAATATCTACTAGCATACAAGTATTTTCAGCAAATAATACTACATTATACTATTACTATCCATAAACAACTTTGGTTAGAATAAACCATTTTTGATCATCAGACATTGATTTAGCTAGCTCAAATAAGTCCCCAAAGCTGAGCAGGAACAAAAACCCAGTGATGCTAAAGGATAAAGAATACAGAATGTTCAATGTTAAACATTTTCTAATTTTCATGGAGGCTCACCTTAATAAAATGAATTTTTAAAAAATTCTTCAAACCTAAGGACCAGAAACTTTCCTTTTCCTAATCATAATTCTAAAACATCTCATGCTCATGGGTGATATATTCACTCGAATTCACAGAAGCTTGATTCTGCCCAATACATTCCACACGTATCGTTGTCACTGTGATAGCAGATGATTCCTCCTCTCTGTTTATTAAAGTGAAAACATTATCTTAAATCCTACTGTTATTTGTTCTTTTAATAGATAAATTTACCCACTGCTGTTTTATTTTATTTTAGTTTTCACTAGTCCCCCTTAGCTTCTCTGATTTACTTGTAACATTACTGACTACTCCATCTTGACCATGACTGTGAGTTTCTTTCTCTGTTCATCTTGTGCATTTAGATGGGTCTAGAAGGCCCTCTATGCTTCTGACTTACCAACAATGATTATAAGCTCAATCAGACCCAAAGTTTCTCCAAAAAAATACATTTTAATACTCCTTTACCCCACTTCATACCCATAAAGATGGAAAGTAAATTAATGGTTACCTTGGGATGGGGTGAGAGAGGAACTGGGATATATGGGGTGCCTTTTGGGGGTGATGGAAATATTATCAAATTAGATAGTTGCACCAACACACATTAAAAATATATCAAAAACCACTGAATTACAAACTTTAGAATGGTTAAAATGGTGAATTACCATTTATGCTAATCTCACCTCAAACAAGTATCTAAAACATTTCATCTAAAACAACATATAAATAAAACTGGGCAATGTTCTGAGGCTTGAAGGACCTTGAAAATATGGCACCTGAAGGTAGGAAGCACAACAAAAAACTGTTAATAAAAGCTGAGGAAAAAATGACCCATGCTGCGAAAAGGTGGAAGTTTGACAACACCATTATCTATAATAACATGGAAAATAAAGTTTGTATAATGAACTTGTCATTGTGACTAAATAGTTTCAGAGATATTTAGATATCTGAGCATCTTCAAACTGCAAGGTGCTAATTGGCTTTTTCTAACTGTCTTAAGGTAATATATGAGAAAAGAGACACAAAATAAGAAGGAATGTAAATGTTTTAGAAGAATTTAGAACTATTAAGGATATTAAAGAGTCTTTCCAGTTAAAATATGTTTTTTAAAAAAGAAGTGTCTTTTAAGAAAAAGATGAAACTCAGGGTGCTACCACTAAAAAAAAAAAAAAAAAGAATAGTCTCAAGACTTTTTTAATACCTCATAAATATTGAGGGTGTTATTTCATAGACAATTTCAGCAAAAAAAAAAAAATCAAGAATCTTAAAACATGCATCTTCAATCTTCTTGTTAGACATGAAGTATTCTAAGAATGCTAAGGGTTTTTTCCACATAAACCTGATTTTCATCCTTATTTATAGAAGGGCCGGTGCTGGAGAGTTAACAGGGAATAAAATGGGATGGGGGCCTCTCAGTTCTCAACTTAGCACACGCATTTAGCAGTGAGAAAGCTACTTAACTTCTAGCAGTATTTGTGAGGAAAAGGAAGAAAGACTCAGAGGGCAGAGCCAAGAGTTGAGGAAAATCCTTTCTAGAAAGCATGGGTATTGATGAAACATGGCTGGCTGGATACCTGAACTACTATGAAACAGTGTCTCCCCAACCGGCAACCCTTTAAACGCAGGTATTTGTTGCAGTTATCCTGTTCTTTTCTCAATATTATATGTTGGATGCTTTTGAATTCACAAGTCTTTGAGACAAAACAAATGCACCTAAGATGCTAAACACAATGAGCCCACCTATACCTTGACCTTATTTCAATGATGAAATCTTGAACTTTTCAATAATGACATAATTAGAAAAGAGGGAAGGAGGGAATGTATTTTTCACATGGAAATGAATTATTGTGACAAGAGGGTGAACAAAGCTATCTAATTTTTCCCAAATTCTTTCCTTCCCTGTACAAGCCCCAGGATCTAAGATTATGCTGTAACAATCTGATGAAGAGATCGTGACAGAAATGATATTCAGAGACTTCTGATCGCAGGCCTTAAAATGATAGGAAGAATCTGCTTATTTGCATCTGGAAAACTTGATCTTGGGATGCTTCTCTTGGAACCATACCATATGAAGAAGGAACGGAGTGGGAAATAGAGGCAGTCTGGTTGACAGTGCCAGAAGGGCTCCCACAGCATCGACTATCGGTCTGCTGATCTCTGTGCATGACTGTAGCCAAAACATCATTCAGTAGTGGCAGAAGACTCAGGTGCACTGAGTCTAGGCACAGATTATAACACATAATAAAACAGTTGTTTTAAGGCACCAACTTTTAGGATTTTATACAGCAGTAAATCATTTAAATATCCACTCACAGTAGAATGTATAAACAAACTGTTTCACAGTCATTCAACAAAATATAAGAATGCATAAATACAACCATATGGAAGGGACTCACAACCATGATGCTAAATAAAAGAAGCCAGACACAAAATGGTGCATGCTGTTTGCTTCCAATAAGAAATTATTCCAAACCAGGCAAAATTAATCTAGGATGTTAGAAATCAGGATATCAGGTACTCCTGGGAAGAGGTAGTGACTAGAAAAGTGAACGTGGGGGGCTCTGGGGATCAGGCAATGTGTCAATATTCTTTGTTTTGACCTGGGTGCTGGTTACAAGTGTGTTCTGAGTTATGAAAACTCATCAAGCTGTGTACTATGCTCTGTTAACTTTTCTGTATATTTGGTATAATTGAGGAAAATTTGTATTTGACTTCAAGACTTGTAGTGGTAGAAAATATCACACCTATCCGATTGGCAAAATTTAAAAAGACTGATAAAGCAAAATTGCAGCAAGTATCTGCAAAAACAGAAATATATTTTCACTGTTGGAACATGCACAAACTAATGCAACCACTTCAGAAAGAAATTTGGCAATAGATAACATTTGAAAATGTGCAAGGCCCACCCAGAACTTTGCAATTCTACTTTCACCTAAATGCCTTAGTGAAGACGGTGCAGGTAGGTGTGCATGAAGAAGTATGTACAGGAATGTTCACTGAAGCATTCTGTAGCATAAATATTTAGAAAAAGAAAACAACTACTCATCCATAAATAAAAGAATGGTAAAATAAACTGGAGTATAATTGTAAACTTGAATACTATATGACTATTAAAATGAATAAATGAGAATTAAATATATCAATATGAAGATATCTCAAAAGCACAAAATTTAACTAAGAAAAAGCAAGATGCAGGCTGATATAATTTATAAAATATTTAAAAGAAAAATACAACACTTTTTTATAACTTTTTATGGATACAAAGACATTTGGTGGTTGTATAAAAATACTTTTGTGTGTTACAGTAAAAACAAAAGTCAGTATCTTTAAGGAAGGAACAAGAGAACAGAACAGAAGAGAGGAATGCATGGGTGTGTGAATCGCATCTGTAATATTTAATTCCTAAAAGATAATCTGAAGCACACATGGCAAAATATTAAGATTTGATGATATACTCCTGCTATATAGAAAAAAGTAAGTATATAAACAGTTTCTCTAACTTAGAAATGTCATTATTTATCAACCATTAAATTATGATTTTTGTCTATCTGCGACATTTGACAATTAAAAATCAGCCTGATATTTCTGATCTTGTGTCAAGATCTCACTTTAAGAAAATATAGATTTTAAGTCTTTAGAGTCAACTTAACAAGAATGTTACTTAACATAACTCTGATTTTTTTCAAATAGTTTGCGGGCATGCCTTTATTTATGCGATCTGTGCGTGAAAAGTGTTCTGTCTGAATGAAATCAAATCCCTTTGGAGAATCCCAAAGGAGATATTTAAAAGCTCACAGATAATAATGGACATACCATTTTGTTTATTAAGTGGTATATAACACCTTTATGACTGTTATCAGGTCCAAGAGATTGCCTTTGAAATCCAGACAGAACACAGCCTAGACATCACCAAAGTCCTGGTGCATTATTCCCAGTTGTGCTAAATGCCAAAGGAGATCAATGAGTTTTGTGATCTGAATGACCTCCCTGTAGCTCCTGTGTTGGGGCAATTTGTTGTGACATTCAATATTATTCATTCTCTGTTGGTGGTCACGCTCCAGTTTACACCTGAATAAAATTTCAGTGCTCTATAATTACCTTGACTATTCCTGGGACTACTATTAGCCACCATTATTTGTTTTTTTTAAAAAAATCTTATTTCCAAAAATCAGAATTACAACATACTGTAACATAGCTGTTTCCTTATAATGCAATTTTTACATCTCAGTACTTAGGTTATAAACTGATAAAAAACAATTTCCTTTTTATATTAACTCTTTTATAAATCTTTGAAAGGACTGTGCCCCAGGAGCTGGAAAATAGGAACTTGAGTATTCATTCATGGAAGTTTATTGAGCTCCTAAGATATGGCAGGCTGTGAAGCACTGTCCTTAAGAAGCTTACAGTCTAGTGAAGCATACAATTAGATAATAGGTGAATTAATATGCAGTTAGTGGCACATACTTCTAGGTAATAGATGCACTACTATACAGTGTATTAAGCACTTTGACAGCGGTAAGTGAGGGGTCAATGTGAGGTCATATATAGAAACACTCAAAGGAGGTTTTGGGAGCTAGGGCCTGGAATCATAGGGGGAAAAAAGGCAAATGCTCTTTAAGTGGACAGTATTTGAAGGACATACATGTTATCAAGCTTGAATTGACAGCTGAAGGAGAGCTCTAGGATGGCAGAGAATCATCAAAGGATAAGAGGCAACAGAGCAAACAGGGAAGCAGCATAAAGTTCAACCTTAAATGAATATTCAGTGAATGTGTGAGTGATATCGATGGGAAGGGAGGGATAAAATAGGGATTAGATTATCACAGGATATTATGAGGGACTGAAAAGAAGTCATTAAATTCTAGAAACAGAATCAACAGATCTTGATTGCAGCAGGTTTTGCACCCATACAGTATGTCTTTCTACTCTTTTCCAAAGTTGAATTATCCAAACACATTGCTAAAGCCAGCTCCTTGATTATTGTGCCAGATCCCATCCTCTCTTGCCTACAAATAAAAATTTCTTCCCTCTTCTAAATAGTCATTAATTTGCATTTGACAGGATGATTTCCATGAGTATAGAGATATGCTGTTTTTACTGACATCTTAATAACAAAACCGAAAACAGTTCTGTTGCTACCCCAAATCTTTGTTCCTTCTTGTTAGATTATCTTCAAACACTGTCAATTTATACTGCTGTAACAATTAACACTGGGTATAAACCCTGGCCCTTGGTCATGCCATAAGAAAAGTTGGTGGTTCCTGAATCATGTCTTCTACAAGCGCCCAGTCCAAAATTTGACATCCAGCTCTGCTAGCATATCTTCCCTGCCCCAGGATGCAATGGGCAATAAGAAAATCTCACACCTGCTATAAATATTGTCTGAAAGCCTGGTCTGTGTACTATGATGGCGTATGGCATTATTTGCTCAACATTTGGTTTCAGTTATTTTGACACCCAGTTTTGTTTTGTTTTTTTTAAATCTATAGCCCAAATGGCTCTTATGAAATCTAGATGTATACATCCAAATGCCTATTGGGCATCTACATTTGGATGTCAAAACGACCTAAAACTTAACATTCCCAATGCTATACCCATCTTTTTTACTCCATCCCTCTGAATATACTATTCTTCCTGTGTTCTCTATCCTGAATGATAAATGCTACATCCATCCACACAGGGTGTCATCACTTGTTCTATCCTGCATATTAATTCATTCATTTGGTAATTCAAATTATTTATTGTCAACTTGCTACTTTCTAAGCAATGCTTTAGATGGTAGAGCTGTATAAGTGAACTAAAGAGAGAAGATCTCTAGCCTTAATAAGCTTGTATTTCAGTGACTGAGATGAATAAACACCTGGAAATGTCAGTGAAAGCCATTTACTTTCCCAGAGGCAGCTCTCTATTGCCACAAATAGACTCTTATTTCTAGAACCTACAGAAAACTTTCTTTGGTATGCTGACCACCATCCCACTATTTTCCACAAATTTCAGTGGATTCAAGTGGAAGGTTTTAAAATGGTCTTGAACTTTTCTTATTAGTCTTTCAGGGAGAAGGAAGCACTCCTTCCTTCCTCCTTGGAATGTCTTCCTAATTTCCAACGACTCCTCCATCCCGTCAGCTTCTTTCAGAGCCTGGAGGGGTTTGGTCTCCTTTGGTCTCAAAAACAGTTTTTTGACACCTCCTCGGTTTATCATGTCCACGTTCTTAAACATGTAACTTTGGAAAATGACTGTAGTTGCCACCATTTTTAAAGTTAAGTTGTAACAGAGGAAGAATGTGTTAGATAAAAGACACAGATGTAATTGCTGCAGAAATGTGTCTAAAGCAGTGGTTTTTAAAGGGTCCAACCACTGGGGAAGGCAGCATTTTAGAAATCGTTATTGTTGTATTCTACCTTATTCATTGGTACTGCTGTTTGCCTCTACTGGCTTGGAGATAGCACAATAACTGTTATTTGATGTGCACCGTATAAATCACTTTTGAATATGTACACTTTGGGAGAGTAAAAATCACTCCAATTCCCCTCTTGCCACCAAAACCTGAAATGTTTTCCCTAATTCTCCAGAACATTCACATATTCTACTGGATATTCATGTAGGTGAAAAATATGGTTATACTTTTCTAAGCAACATTTAAATCTATATAATAAAATTATTTTTGCAGAGCTTAATAATTACAAAATATGCAACAAATTCAACTACTACATCAAATGAATAAATATAGGGGCTTCCCTGGTGGCGCAGTGGTTGAGAGTCTGCCTGCCAATGCAGGGGACACGTGTTCGTGTCCCGGTCCGGGAAGATCCCACGTGCCGCGGAGCGGCTGGGCCCGTGAGCCATGGCCGCTGAGCCTGCGCGTCCGGAGTCTGTGCTCCGCACCGGGAGAGGCACAACAGTGAGAGGCCCGTGTACCGCAAAAAAAAAAAAAAAGAAAAAAAAAAGAAGAAGAAGAAATATAGCACTTTGCTTTGTTCAGAATTATACTAATATTTTTTCATTGTGTCAAGAAACTGTGTTCTTTTGTTAATGATGCCAGTGGCATGAAATTTACCTTATAGCATTCCTATCACATTTATAGTTAAGACTGCTTGTAGGTGTAAGTACATGATGACTTTGTTATGTCTTCTAAGCTAATCAGGATACAAATTTAAGAAGTAAATGGAACCCATATTACTTAACTGCAAATTACTCTCCTTTTATTTCAATTTACGTTATAATTAAGAAACTGGAGCGACTGTTAAAATGTATTAGATTGTGGTTTTGATTTGTGTGTCTCTAACGACTAATAATGTGGACCATTTTTCCATGTGCTTATTGGCCATTTGTATATTATTTGAAGAAATGACTATGCCTTTATCCATTTTTAAGTGGGTTGTCTCTATATTGTTCAGTTAATACTGAACAATACATTTTTATATACTTAATATACATTTATACGTAATACATATATTTTACATATTTAATATATAGTTACATATTCTGGATACTAGATTCATCAGATATATTCCTTGAAAATACATTTTCTTATTGTATACATTGTCTTTTCACTTTTTGTTTGTGTTCTTTGATGCACAAACATTTGCTGTGACATGAAATATTTTTTTAGGTCAATGCCTTTTTCAAAGCTATACAATATGGCAAGAATTTTATTGATTTTTAAATTATCTAAAAGTAAATTTTCTCAGAGATTTGCAGCTATTTACAGTTTGACTTTATAGGTAAAGCAGGTGTTTGTCTAACTGCCTCCTTTAAAAGAAACACATAATAAATGTTTTTATTTAACAAATTAATAATTTAGCTTTAGAGAACTGTATCTTTTTATATCAACTTCTCACAGAGTATAAAGTCATTTTTATTCATATTAAATTCAAATAAATACACCTTTAAAATAAAAAGAAAAAAACCCTTTCTTTAACGGAGGGTAAGCTCAATTAAAAGAGATCGTAATAGAGGTCAGATTTGCAATTATGAACATGGGAATCTATCCACGGCAGGAAATGGGGAGAAAAAGGGAAGAGCGGAGAACAAATGCCAAACACAGTCCTCCCCCCCAAAAAAGCCATGCAAAGTCTTTAAAATAAATCACTGTGAAGACAAAACATTTCTATAAGCTATAGTCACCTAATCTTCTATACCACTATTCTCCATTTCTACTTTATACCTACACTTCATTAGGTCATGCATAGTATGGAATTATTTTTTTTTAACTGACAATAGCAGAAAAGGCTTTCCCCTCCCCTCTCTCTCTCCTCTCTCCAGTTTTGAAGGCTCTGTGCAATCTATTTTGAAATAACAAAAAAAACTTTGAAGATACATATATCACTCCTGATATAACTGTGCAACACAGTAGATGCTAGCCATTGTGGCTAGTTAAATTTATATTTAAATTAATTAAAATAAAACAAAACGTTCTTCCTCAGTCACACTAGCCATATATCAAGCACTCAACAGCTGCACACGGTTAGTGACTACCACAATGGACAGTGCAGTTATTAAGAGTTTCCATCACTGAAAAAAACTCTCTTGGATAGCACTGTTCAAGGTTATGTGAGCTTTAATATGCCTTACTTTCACCAACTAAATTATTGCCATTCTATGTGGGAAATAATTGAGAAATTACTAAGAAAATGAAATATATAAACCTGTCGGGGAGGAAGAGATTTTCCTCTACCCTCCTACATTCTTCTGGAGGGTCTAAGAATTAAGTTGACATGAGACACAGGAACAGGATAAAATTAAACAAAAGTTTAATAACATATATACATGGGAGAAACCCAGGAAAACTGAGTAACTCGCCAAAATGGCCAAAATGCTCATTTTAAGTACCACCTTCAGCTAAAGAGAAAAGAGGATATTAGAGGTAGTGGTTTGGGACGTCAAGTGGAAGGAAAGACAATACACATGGAGCTGAAAAAGCAAATGAGTGGTACACAAATGTTTGCTGGGCCAGGCAGAGACCATGGGGCACAGGAAGGAACAGACTTTGCCAGGTTCCACCCTATCTACACACCTAGTTCATACTACAGTTAACTGTCGTGATAGCTCCCTTCCTGGAACAGGTTCTCTAACTACATTCTTTTAGGCAGTTAAGGCGAAGGTCACATTTTTTTTTTTTTTTTTTTCCTGAGTCTTTTGGGCCTTGATTGTTTTCAGCTTGAAATAATGTGCATGCCAAAATAATATTTTGAGGTGGCAAGTTTTGCTCCCCTGAAAACCTTATTATGGTATTTATTGGGAAACACATTTAAGAACATTAGGAAAATATATCAGTTCAATTTTCAGACTTTCATGTATTGTCATATATTCTACAGCCTGATATTTGTAAGAGCACTGCAAATGTGAGAGTGCTTTTTATATTTAATAAAACTGAATATAATCAAGGATATTTGAAACATATTTGAATAACTTAAAAATTACACACATGCACACATACATTATATATATATACACACACACACATATATATATATAAGTTCTCAAAATACGTTAACATGCATAAATCAATTATTAATTCTAGAAAATAGAAGGAACATTATAAATGAGTTTAGATACGGTTTTGTCAAAGAATCCACAATTTCTAAGATTGCTTGTCACTCCCCAGCTGTTGCTTTTCAAATGTATCAGGGTTCAAATACAAAGAGAAACAAAACTAAAAGAAAATAGAATATTAACATTTCTTATTTTTTTACAGCACAAATCCTCCAAATCATTTTAAAAATAGAAGACCACATGTAGATATTCTTCTGGATCCAAATTCTTGAATGCATAAGTAACTAATCATGAGAGAATTTGTTGAATTTGCATTAAATTGTTCAAGCCAGTAGGGTGCACACATTTTACATTCCAAAAATATCCAAATATAGTTTTCAATAATGGGTAATATCCTGCATTGATCACTTAAGCATTAATCTTATATAAATATACAGGCTACATTTAGCTTTAGGAAATGCACCCAACTCACCACACACAACCACACACACACACACACACACACACACACACACACACACACACACTCTCTCTCTCTCTCTCTCTCTCTCTCTCTCTCTCTCTCTCTCTCTCAATATTTCCTGAGTACAACCTTTGTTCATTAGTTAGAGGATTGCCATTTCTTAGAATTGTTCATAGTAGGGAGTTTATTTTCCCTATTGTTTTTATTTTATCTCCTTATATTTAATAATAATTTTCTCAGATCAAGTCTTATAGAAAAATAAAATAGTCCTCTATCTATAGAGTGAGCTGAGGACTGTTCCTTAGGAGTTTCATTGTTCAATTGATCTCTGGAGTTGATTCTCCTGATGTGAACGACTAAATGGATTCTCCATTTCTCCTATTGGCTTATATCAAACATACCCACAGGTCCATTTATTGTACAATTTTAGGACCTCCTAAATATCTCCAAAGAATGTCTTACATTCTGCCTTTAGGTAATATATTTTTCAACTCCACTCCAAGGAGAAATAGTTTATGAACTCTCTCCAACAAAACTAGTTTGCTAGGAGCAGGTATAGTTTGAAGAGTAAACTAGAGAGATTAGTCTAAAACACTGAGAATTGCCTTACGAGGATATGTCAGAAATGATCATAAAATAGGGAGCCCTGAGTAATGAGAGAATAACTAGTAAAGAAAGCAGAGAGAAAGAAAAATAGGACAAGACAAGATAAAGAGAAGATTTGGACTTTTCCAATGATTAGTCCCACTAATTTCAGGCTTTACCTTTTAGAATCAGACTTCCATTTATTTCAATTTCATTTTTATTTCAAATATATAAAATTTAGTAAAATCAAAATTTTGCTTAAAGACCTATAATTTTAATATAATAATCTGTCACTTGAGATGTTAAATAAGACTTAATGAAAGGCTATATATATATTTTCAGATTTGTCCTTTCCTCATACATCTAATATCACTAGTCAACTATTCATCATTGCATTCCATCACTTTGTGTCCTCTAGCATCCTATTTCGACTACAGCAAGTAATTCAGCAATGTTTCAATAAATATTGCTTTTTCTACCATCAATTATTAACTATACCTTTTCTAGTTCTTTGTAAACCAATATAAAATATTTGTTCAAAGTGATTATTTCATAGGATTATTCTTTTATTATTATTTGGCAAATATTTTTGAACGCTTAGTTTGTGCTACGTACTTGATGTATATACAAAACTAAGAATGATCACTGATCTCTAATATCTCTAGCAGATTATATCCAACTCAGAAGGATATGTGCTAAATAATTTTACTTTTGACAATAGGGTTCCCTACTAAAGAATCTCATTGTTTATACAGCAATGGCATCAATGTTTACACTTTCTATTTTAAATTATCACGTTGAACTCACTAACCAATTGCCACACAGCCAATGGGACTTCACGGATAGTACTGCACTCATCCTTATATTTGTTGGAATGCTTTCAGGTGCACATAACATAAAACTATCTCAACTGAATTTTAAAGGTAAGGAAGTATTTTCTCTAACACAGCAAGAAATTCAAAGGTAAGTGTTATCAGAGTTCTTAACTATCAATGATAGTATTAAAGTCTCAGTTTCTTTCCATCTACTCTGTCAGAAGCTTTGCTGCTGTCATGTTCGAAGGATGGCTGCTGTTGTTTCAGGTCAATGTTTATGGAAGGAGACGGAGTCAGGGAGAGAAGAACACTCCTCCAAAGTGCTTGGGTCTTCTTATCAGTGACAAAAAGCTTTTTAGAAGTTTGCCAATTGTGTTCTTTTCATATTACAGGTGAGAATTAGGTTATAGTTCCACTCCTAAACCAATCCATGATGAGAGCAATGGGACCAGCACACACATCTTAGACCAAAAGGATTTTATTTCATGGACTGAGTTCTACTTCCCTGGAGGATTATGGCCACATGGAGTAGGGTGGATTCTTAAGAACAAAACAAAACAAATGAAAACTTATTAAAATTATGGCTTGAGGGCTTCCCTGGTGGCGCAGTGGTTGAGAGTCCGTCTCCCGATGCAGGGGACACGGGTTCGTGCCCCGGTCCGGGAAGATCCCACATGCCACGGAGCGGCTGGGCTCGTGAGCCATGGCCGCTGAGCCTGCACATCTAGAGCCTGTGCTCCGCAATGGGAGAGGCCACAACAGTGAGAGGCCCGCGTACCAAAAACAAAAAAAAATTATGGCTTGACTGAGGAGGGAAAGAGGAACGATATACTTGGTAGTGAAGTCAGGCAACAGCAAGGTCTTGTACCTTCTTATCTGTCACATACCCTCCATCTGGCAGGTCTTAACTAGACCATCTGTTTTATAGTTGGAAAGTGCTGAGAGGGTCTTTTTATCCTGCCTGAAACTACAGACAAAAATGATCTAATCATTCTGTCACCAATAAGATTATTTTCCCAGACACCAGTATTCTCAACCATTGAAGCTTTTTTAAAAAATAATTTTTAGTTCCAAAATATCTTCTCAAACCTCTCACAGCTGTAGAACAAAAAAAACATAGCCTTACTTAATATGCAAAGATTGTAACACAAATTACTGCTATTTCTTAATACACTTTAATTTTATAAAGTTAAAATTCTTATTTTGGTAAAGAAGTTGGGATTCAGGGAGTATAATAATTTGCCTAATAGCTTCATTCCTCTATCAAAATATTTCCCTTTTTTGGTGTATACAAGGCGAGGGATTATTTGCGGGGCACGGGTCCTTGCTAAACACACAGAAGCAGCAGTTAGTGTGATACAGCTAGTGAACATCAGACCTGAAACTTGAACTCAAATTCTCTCAACTTCTATGCTCTTCCAGAACCACATTATACACAGAAATCATTATTACTGGAGGTTCATGGGCTGACTATTTTCACCAAAATTACCTTGAATTAATTAGGAAATTCCTACAGTGAAGATACTACGAACAAAGAACAAAAGAGCGTTCCTCACCACCCAGTTCTATAAGGGTTGACTCATAACCCACTGACAGTGCAACCTGAGAGGAAGTCAGGATGAAAACAGGATGAGGCACTCTGTACTTTGGATAAACAGGCCCTTACATAGTTAGATGCGCATCTCAGGAAGAATTTCAATGACCTCAGTTTCTTGCATCTTCCCATACCTAGAAAAGCACTAAAATCATTAACTTGAGACATCTGTTCTTTGTGATTAGCAGTAATCTAAGATGTATCCTTGACTGCATGTATTTCTTAGCAAAAAAAAAAAAAAAAAAAATCATATATAAACTGGCCTCTCCTCTACCTCTTTGGAACACCTCCTCAAAGCTACCTGAGTGGCTGTCTTTCAGGCTATCATTCTCAGTAAGACCCTGAATAAAACTTAAACTCACAGCTCTTACGGTGTGTGTTTTTCTTTAAGTCAACAATATAGAAAGAGTAGGATAGAGGCAGTCACAGGAGGTCATCAGTCCTATTCTAAAAACCAAACCATGTTTGATACATTCGAGAAGCATTGATTTTTCTCAGAGAGTTGATGATAAATAAGAAGCCTTGGAGAACTAAGTGGCAGGAGTGAGAAGCCTCATATGAGAGAACAGAGTGATGACTTCTCTTCGCACTGATAGAGCAATGAGAGAATCAATCAATTGGGTGTAATAAAAAAACAGAAAACACATAATTGAACTTGTAATGACTCTGTGTATGTATGACAGAATCGCGAGGTTCTCCGGCCAAAACGTTGTAACAACTAGGCACTATTTTCCTAGGATCTTCCCCAAGTGATTGGGAGCAGTATGCCAAAGACGGGGCACAGGGCAGAAGGCCTGAGAGGCAGCTTCCCTCATGAAGCTGTGGCTTCCCCAAGTGTGAGGTAAACTTAGACTGAGTCAGAAGAGGAAACCTTAGAGAAATCCCACATGAGACCTTATACCTAAGGAAGCAATTATCATCATTTATGTATAACTTAATTTTTGCACTTATTTTTCTCCTGCCTTATAACAATAATCAGTTACCAATTATATACTTTATGCCAGGCACTGTGCTACATGTTGAAAAACATTACATTATAAAACTAACATAATTACTCCAAGAACTCAATGTAAAAACTGAGACTTAGAGGATTTAAGTCTTGCCCAGAGTCATGAACTAGTAAGCAGCAAAATCACAATTTGAAGCTATGACAGACCATAATATCTGTGCTTTACTCTGAATAATTCAGAAATACTGCACCCTCCACAATATTTGATATCCTTATATATATGAACAAATTAATAATACTGTATATTCATACATAGGATACAAATTAATGTGCTAATGTATTAAAAATGGGTTCATATTTTAAATCTTCTAAAATCACTTATGTTCCTTAGCAGATTTATATTATACAACTGTAATAAGTATTCACAGAGGTTTATTTTTTTGAACATGTAATTAGTGTTTGTTTAGTATAAAATATGAAATTGTAAACTTTAAATAAAATGAAATGCATCTTTATGTCCTTAGAGACAGTATTTACATTTCAATTTATTTTGACAGCAAAAGTGATTAAAATATTAGAACACATGTTGGCATTATAAAAGTGCTACAATAGTATTTATTTGATTCAGAAAATTCACCCACCAGGGTTTTGTGTTTGTTTGTTTTTCTTCCAATAGTAACAGATTACCATGCCATCGGTAGCAAACGATTTGAGGAACTGTTAATCATCTAATCAATTTGACTCAGTAGGAAGTAGGAATACAATTAAACAGGTAAAGCTAAAACTAAAGTTCATACAGCAAGGGCCTGAAAAATCTGCTATTTTTACCTAAGTTATCATTTGTTTCTTGTACCTGTGTTACACTCAACGTCTTAAATTAATCTCCACAATGTACGGTGCAAATAATATTCATGTTAGTCAAGGTTAATCTTGGCTCATTAGAGAACTCAATTTTAAATGCCTTAAGCCAGAAAAATAGAATAAAAGAAGAAAAAAGAAAGACATTTATTAAAAGAATGCAAGTAAAGGATGCAGCGGTATTTCATTGAACTCAAGGGCAGGCAGTACATTCAGACCTCCTGAGTGCTGAGGATTGAGATGTGGAAATCCATAAAGGATCAAAGCTTCCACATCATCAGTCTCTCTCTCTCTCCCCCTGGAGCCACATGACCTCTCATCTCTACAACAGTTAGTGGTCTCCTTCATTCTCTCTGTAAACTGGCTTTCTGTACTCATCAGTATACCAACACAGCTGTGCAACTTACATCATCTTGATTCCCAACACAAAGGGAGATTTACAAAATTACTGAACGTCAACTTTAAGTTCCTGAGACTAAAATATAATTGGGTAAATAAAGATGTAACCCTTTACCATGGTTGATATATTAGATTTTAGATTTTATAGCCATTAGCTGGGAGAAAGGAAGCATTCTCACCATTAGACCAATACAGTAGACAATACTACATCCAAATATTTTGGACATACACGGTTTAAGGCACTGTTAACAAACCTTTCAACTGCCAAACAAGCATTAGAAATGATCAGTTCTTTACTTTGTGTGTAGAGTTACCTCTTTTGTACTGAATAATTTGAAAAAAAAAAAAAAAATAAAGAAACTGATAAGATATCCCCAAAAAGGAAACAGAGCTTTGAGTTTCACAAGGCAAATATCTGAAATACATTAAGTATTAATATATACCCAAAACAATGAATTTGGAGTATTTCTTGAATCTGTATTCTTCACTTCAGAGGGGATAAAAACTCTCTCATTTATAGGTGACAAGTAGTAGGCTAGATGAATGTCCTTGCCAAGAGTCCTTGGTACTGTCCCTTCTTTTATTCCCAAGACTGAGTACCATAGAGAGTCAGGCTAGAGATATGAGAAAATGCCTAGTCAAGCAGTGGAATCTGATGCCTCCCTTTATGGAGGAAAAAAGACTTAGCCAGCTTTCCCACAATCCCCTTTTTCAACAGAGAGGAGGCCAAACCATGATGTTCAAAACACCAAAACCAAAATGTAAATCCAAAAAGTCTGCAAAGAGTAAGAGTGGTCATCTTCAAATGAATGAAAATAATTGTTCCCAGTATTTCCACTGGCAAATATATGCAAGAGGATGAAATGGCATAAATAGGATTCTGTTTTAAGTATGATGTCTATGATCATATCTTGAAATATATATATATTTACACACTAGATAATATGTTCAGACTACAGAGAATGTCTCAAGAAATTCCAAATAAGATCAATTAGCTAGGTAACATCCAATGACCTCAATGTATTAATGCAATATAAATAGAAAATAAAAATAAACTATTCAAATATACCTACCTGTGAACTGTTAAAATTTTTTATGTGTTTGATTTTTGAATGATAAAAACAGAAATAAAAATAGAAAAGACAGAAATGAAATATATATAGAAAGTAGATTTAAAATACTTGGAGTGAACCTTTTCCTTATAGTTCAGGACACATCTCATTTAGATATGGGAAAAAAATAGATAAAAATCAAAACTGAAAAATTTTATAGAAGACAAAATAGAAAACGTACCGAATAAAATTCCAATAGAAAATGACTAGGTGCCAAAAGAATGTGACCACAAAGCAAATGGAAACAGAAACCTAATGATTTAAAGTTCTATAAAAGAAATTCAAAGAATTGTCCAAGCTTTGGAAGGACACAAATCAGAATATAAACAAATTATGATATTTTGTATCTAGACAGGCAGGAGGCATGAAATGAGAGCTGACACATATCATAAAAGAACTGGAAAAAATACACGTTTTTTTTTTCAGAAGTAAGAAATAAATTCAAAGGAACCTAATCAGATATGTATGTGTATACAGAAGCCAAAATATGAAGAAAGTGATAAAATTTGAAAAACAACATTTGGTAATTCCTCATGAAATAATTTTTTCAAGAAATAATAAGGAATAAAATTTTTGAGTGAATACTTCATGAAGAACTGCAGAATGGAAACATAAGGCTGTCATCTCCTGAACCACTACTGGAATCTCAGATTCTCTAAAAATGGACAACAAATATTCTGTTTCCTGATATAGAGCAATATGAATCTCAGAGGAATATCTTTGAAGTGTTCATGTCAAATTTGTAAAGCAAATATCTAGAATTAACTTCAAATTTTAGCAAATACAGAGAAGAAGGAAACAAGTTAAATGACAATCAGAGAACAAGCAGAAACACAATGTGGTATGTTCTAAAGGGAAATGTAACAGGTTTCCACATTAAGAAAAAAATTAGACGTAGAACATCTAACGACTAAATGTGGTACGTGGACCTTGTTTAAATCCTTACTAAAATAAATCCACTCTAGATAACAGTTCAGAGAAAATGAGAAAAAAATGTGATAACAGAACAACAGCATCATGGTTATATGGAAAAAAATTATCTATGACCTGAAAAACACATATTGAAGTATATATGGGTCAAGGTGTGATCCATTCGGATTTGTTTAAAATTCATTACAGGAAAAAAAGGACAAGTAAAGCAAATGAAGAAAAATTAATTTTTGAACCTTTGTGTCATGCATATATGGGGTTTAATTCACTATTTTTCCTACTTCCCTATTTGATCATTTTAACAGAAAATGATAGACAAGTAAAGGTGACTAAAAAATACCTTGTGGGTTATGGCCTAAGTAGTTTACAAATAAAATATTACAGCTTTAAGTAGATTTCTGAGAAAGAAATGGACAAAATTTTAATATCAGGAATCTATGAAAAGACCAACAAAATAAAACAAACTAAAAAAAAGGAAGTAACAAATTTGCAAAGATATGATAAGAAATTAAGGTATTTGCTGCTAATCAAAACTGTAGTATTATTAATTAAAACTTAAGTTGGCTCTTTGAAAAGATAAAAATATATACATAACTTTAGGAAGTTTGAGAAAAATAAATAACATAATGTATAAATGCATGCAGTTATTTATAAGGTACATATTTAAAAGTTAAGCTAATAGTGCAAATACCTGTACTCCAATACATTTGTGATTATATAGTATATGGATTATTGCCTATTAAATTGTAATTTACAATAATGAGGTCAAACAAAATAGAGGCAGAACAGGAAATAAACCTAAAAGAAAATGGCAAGGCACTACAAGTTCAAATCCTAAAATACACTAAGTCAACGTGACTTATTTATTTAACTCATTAATTCATTTTGCAAAGTTAGGCTAATGTGGCTTCGAAATTAAACAAGTCACACATTATGAAAACTAAAAATGTCACTTAATAAAGCAGAAAAAATTTTAAATACCATATTATACAATCATACCTAAGTAAGAATAATTCCAAAATTTCATGGGAGCTTTATTTTATGACATACTAATCCCGGTTTAAAAGCTTCAGATTGAGAACCTGCTGGAATTTATACTCACACAAATAGTTCACAAAAAGAAAGAAAAAGATGTACTAAAGTATATGCTACAAATATAAAAGTTCATGTATACCCTCATGTAAGTCAATTAAGGGAATTATCTGTGTTCAGAAACTCTTAAATGTATTTGGAAGAGGCAAATCAAGGAAAACACCTACCTTGAGGCTGCCTCTTTCGAGGGGAGACCATGTGTGCCACCTGTGCTCTCAGCCTGGTTAGGGCTCACACTGGAAACCGTGAGCCCAGCTCCATCCGATGTTGCCACAAATACATGTTCTGAAAAATCCAAATTTTTAAGACCATAAATTGATTTTTATCAAGTCTTTAAGAAAGTAGTATAAAAATTAAGAAACTGAAAAATAAATTAAAATTCATAGGACTGGCAGTTACATCCAGGGCTCTAATGATTAGGAACAGGAGTTCCAAAAACCGTGAAAAAAAGAGGAAGTATTTGAAGCATTGATGGTCATTTCAAAGTTAAAAAGGACAAACATCCTTCCTTTAAAAGAGGAAGTTAAAAAATGCATTTACTAGTGTAATAGCGATTTTTAAATAATGGAACAAAAATATTATTTTTTTTTCTGTAATATGTACATAAGACTAAGAGCATTTGTCAAAGAAAAACGAGGGGATTTTTGTCTTACCAGAAACAAACAGTATGAAAAGATATAAATTTTTATAAAAGGTGCCATTATCACAATGATGTATAAATAGACCCAAGGCACAGCAAAGAGAATTTGGAAACAACCTGATGACTATATGTTAATTAAACAGTGGAAAGTTAATTTAGAGAAGGAAAGCCATTTTCAAAAATTAATAATGGAGCAATTATGAAGCAATTAATAATAATAATTGTGAAAATGTAGGCTACAAAATATATCCGTTACAAAACTGACAGCTAGTTTAAATTGATTAAGAAAAACAACTATAGGGCTTCCCTGGTGGCGCAGTGGTTGAGAGTCCGTCTGCCGATGCAGGGGACATGGGTTCGTGCCCCGGTCCGGGAAGATCCCACATGCCAGGGAGCGGCTGGGCCCGTGAGCCATGGCCGCTGAGCCTGCGCGTCCGGAGCCTGTGCTCCGCAATGGGAGAGGCCACAACAGTGAGAGGCCCGCGTACCACAAAAGAAAACAAAAAACTATAGAACTGTTAAAAATATAGGACAATTGTATAAATTTCGAATAGGTGTTGTATTAGTTTCCTATTGCAGCTGTAACAAATTACCACAAATTTGGTGCCTGAGAACAATGCAAATTTATTCTCGTTCTGTACTGAAGGTGAACGTCCAAAACAGGTTCTATAGATCTAGAAATCAAGGTGCCTGCAGAGCTGCCCTCCCACCACAGGCTCCAGGAAAGAATGTCTTTCCTTGACTTTTCTAAATTCTAGCACTGCATTCCTTGTCTTCAAAACCAGCAGTATAGCATCTTCAGATCTTTCTCTGAAAAGTTTCATAATGTCTTCTCTCTTATAAAAACCATTGTGATTACATCAGATCCACCCATATAACCCAGGATAATAAATTTCACACCTCAAGATTCTTGACTTAATCACATCTGTGAAGCCCCATTTGCCATTTAAGGCAACATATTTATAGGGATTAGGGCATGGAAGTCTTTGGACATCATTATTCAGCCTACCACAGGTACATTCTATTTCAAAATAGCATTCAAAATTCTTAAAGTACTGCTAAATTTGATGACATTAATGTTTTAAACTCCTATGAAGCAAAAGATACCGCAAAGTTACATGGCAAGAGGCAGATCGGAAGAAAATATCTGCTATATTTACAATGAGCATTGTTATCTAACATATTAAAAACTACCAATAAATAAAAAGTTAAATACAATATAACAGAGTTGAATAAAATGTAGATGACTAATTAAAACCTGAAAAGATAATCAATGTCATGGATCACAAGGATGCAAATTAAAATAAATTATTGTTTTTTACTGTCTAAGTCCACAATGATAATAGAGTGAATTTGCAATTGTTTATATCTTTGTTAAACATTATGAAGAGTAAGTCAGCATTTATTCAAATGAAATAGGTCTGAATTTTTACTCTAAACTTTGCCTTCTAATATTTACTTTGGAGAGGTATTTGCCATATATCCAAAGGAACATGAGCAAGAATATACTTTTAGATCTTTCTCACTGTGTGGTGGTATAATATCTGCAATAATTTATAATATTTAAGTGGCTTTTAGTAGAGAAATCCTTAATAGAGTTATGTAAATGTTATAGCATGCTATTCAATAAATAATTAATAAAATTATATATATGTAAATATCTCTATATTATTAATTTGAAAATATCAACTGATTTGATACATATGTTCAGCATGTTTTCATCAATAAATTTAATGAATATGGAGTTAGAACAGAAAAGCATAACTTTTGTCAACATGGCTTCTTGAAATCTCTATATCATTAATTCACAGGGACAGTGAATATGGTTTTGTGAAAAATATACACATTTATTAATTCATTTTACAGAAACTAAGTAATGTTGCAAGATTTAACAAGTAAAATTTTAAAATACCAGTTAAATTTGAATTTTAGATAAACAATGAATATACAGTATTGTACTGCTGACTGCTGTTTGCTTCAGTTACACAATTTTAAGTTGGAAATCACATGCTGGGAACATTTTGAAGCTTTATTTTTCAAGAATTAAAATGGTTTGCCAGTAGTTCATTAATGAATATATGAAAACAACTGTAACAGCAGCTTTCATCAGCACAAATTAAAAACATTTATTAATGAATATGCCACTTTCATAAATAATCAAAGTAGCATTACACTTAGTAGTCTAATGATCAATGCCTCATACTATGAAAGATGTCTAGCAGTAATTAAACCTGTAGTGCTATAGTATTTTGTATTATAAAAATTTATATATCATAAGAACATATTTTCTTTCATCAACTAGATAAGGCCCTCAAAGACAGGATACTTATTCCTTAATTCTTTCTGACTACATAATGTATAATAAACTATTACTTTTAATAGAATTCTTTATAAATGTTGTTGGTATTTGACAAACAGCTTAAATTTTCACATGAACTTAAACTAAGACTTGCACTGATATTTGCTTCAATTTCTAATTAACATTTGTAAGAAAAATATTTTCAAATGTGAAAAAAAAATCTCAAAACACTTTTTTGCTGAGGTTTTCTTTTCTTTTTTTTGAGTCCAAAAATAGCAATTTCATTGAGAATACCCATTTTTGGTGGGTTAGATAATAGTGTACTTCAAGTTCTTTAATATTCTTCATTCAGGTGAGATACTTTCTCTTTCAGGACATGGACTGAACCTCCAACTCCAGCCAGAGAGTTAAAAAGGAACTAAAGTAAAATATGTGGATGGTTAACCACCATCCTTCACCACTGCTGAACTCATCCACTCAAAAGGCAGATTTCCTGAATGAATTTTTTTTGAGCTCTAATACATTTTCCCAAATACAACCTGCTCATCTCTTGGATTTTCTTGTACTGTCCCCGATTTTTATTCAGATTAAATTACTTTGTGGAGTGCATAACAATGTGACAGTGTAAACTGATTTGATACAGATGTTCAGCACGTTTCCATCAATAAGTTTAATGAATATGGAGTTAGAAAGAACAGAAAAGCATAATTTTTGTCAACATGGCTTCTTGAAATCCGATCAGTGAAAATTCCTAGCAGGTGAGACCTCCACATATATTCTGGAAGTATTTCCCCTTAGAATGGCAGATGGATATTTAACACTATCAAGTTATGAGAGACCATGGTTGGGTAAAACAGTGAAAACACAAACATTCTTAATTTAAGCAGGGTGCATTTTGTAGAAATTCCATGTTTTCTTACTGTGCTAGCTAGCCATCCTAATCCAGGACGAAGTTAGACAGCTCTTAAACGCTGTTCTTATGGTGAATTCATGTATACGTAAGTTTAAGAAAAATCTTAAGTTCATCTGCTAATAGTTCATGGTATACTCACAGGGGATAATATAAATAAGAAGTACACGCTGGTCAGCAGCAGATGTATCATGAAACTAAGGAAGTATAGCCATTCAAGGACTTACCCTGTCCTCTGCCTTCCCTTCCACCACAATTCTCCTAGTACCTAGTGAAATGGAGAGACAGACGGACTTTTTGGGATCTAGCTGAGAGATAGCTGAGTTGGAACTATGCAATTTTTATAGCAAATGTGAAAAATGTCTTCCTATGTAAATAAAACAAGTGAGGAAAAATTAAAATCTCCTAACATATAAGTATAGAAAGTGTATCTTCTTTTACTAACATTAAATGTATATACTTAAAAAAGAAAAATTTCAGATAGATTTAATGAGATTACTTTAAAAATCTGATAAATATGACAAAATACTAGATTTTTTTATTGAGAAGCAAATTCTAACATTTTTCAGACTTTAATAAAAGCAGAAATTTATTAAGAAAATGTGTGACTTTTGAATTAAAATAATGAATAATCACTTTGATTATTAGACAATTTATGAAAACTACTGATACATGATGTACATTAAAATTGAAATTCATGCTGATTTGTCATTCACTATTGACAGTGAAAAGATATTAAAATTAAAATACAGCACAGAAGTAAGAATATCAAAAACGAAGTGATTAATAATAAATATAATCAACTCAAATGTGTTTTGGACATGTCACTGCTCAAGAATACAGGAAATAATAAAAAAATAGTACAACTCACTCACATGTGAAAAAGTGGTGTCTTCCAAAATTGACACCAAAAATCCTATATGTTTGCATTATGTCATTAATCCAACATGTGAAGCTGAAAGATACTTATAAAATCATCAATAATAAAAAAATTAATTCTGATATGCCATGCCAGAAGAAAATTTAAATTCCCTTTAGTTAATCCAAGAATATATTACATACCTTTTGTTTTAAAATATTGTGCTTTATAGAATCATTTAGGTACAATTTGATGAGTGCAAAATAAAATAAACAATTGTGATTTAAGAGATCACTTCAGCAAATTTCTTCCTTCTCAATTTTAGACAAGGTTTTAACATCTATAGATTTGAAGAAAAACAGCAGCTTAAATGCATGTGATTCTCTGAAACACAAATCTATTTGTAACTTCTTTCTAGAGTATTTTCGTCAGATTTCATTTACTCAGCAACTCATGTTCCAGGGGGTATTTTATACAAGATATTGAGATTATACAGACCTATTAAACACTTCCCTCAGGATTCTCAACCTAATACCAATAATATATGTAAGCAAATAATTATAGTAAAGTGTGATGATGTTATAGTATATGAATCAATGTAGTTCTACTTTTTTTTTTTTTTTTGCCACACCACACTGCATGCGGAACTTCCCTGACCACAGTGGAAGTGCGGAGTCTTAACCACTGGACCGCCAAGGAAGTTCAAATGCAGTTCTACCTTAAAACAAAAAAATACTGAAGCAGACTTCCTAGAGAAATCTTGTTTGACTTGAATCGTAGAGAATGAACAGGAAATCACCCTATGAGTGAGTTTTAGAGAGAAATTTGCCCAGACCAAGTACAGAATGACATGCAGCCCACTCTGGGAGATCACAGCATACTCAGGGAAGTAGGTGAAATTCACTATCAGTGGTCTTCATGCCGTTTTGGTCCCATATCACCCCCCAAGATTTTGTAAAGCCATATGCCACCTTGGTCACTTTTAAGTTGATATCGAGAACTTTCTCATATCTTTTCAATATAAACATTTTAAAATTAAATTTATCACTCACTGAAACATACGTAATCAGGGGCTTCCCTGGTGGCACAGTGGTTAAGAATCCACCTGTCAATGCAGGGGACATGGGTTCAAGCCCTGGTCCGGGAAGATCCCACATGCCGCGGAGCAACTAAGCCCATGCACCACAACTGCTGAGTCTGCGCTCTAGAGCCCGTAAGCCACAACTACTGAGCCTGTGTGCCACAACTACTGAAGCCTGCGCACATAGAGCCCATGCTCCGCAACGAAGAGTAGCCACCGCTCGCCACAGCTAGAGAAATCCCACACGCAGCAACCAAGACCCAATGCAACCAGAGATAAACAAATAAATATTTTTTTAAAATAGTATAAATATATGTAATCAAATCTAAATCCTTATAAAGTTGACATCACTATCTTCCACTTAAAAAAACAAAAACATAAACTCTTTCATAGTTAGGCATTATTCCATCACCCTTTTTACTCCTTCACCAAACAAATCCTGTCCATTTCTTTCATAGACTGGTATCCTCAAGCAATACACATTTATGCTTTAAAGTCCTTTATTAGTTACCATGTAAACAAACAAACAAACAAAAAAAGACATCCAATATAATTTTTATATAAAGTAAAATTTAACTCAATTTTCTATGTCACAAGAGTCTGTTTTAAAAAGTTTAGTGGAATTATTATAACTATCAGTAGTACATGACAAATTTAAAATATATTTATGTTACAGGCTTTGTTAAATATTTATTATAATAACTTTAAGTTTTTAAAAATAAAAGCCTTAGTGAGACTGATAGGGCTTTTGTTTTCTTTTGTCACATGTACATGAGTGATTATTACTTATTACTAAAATGAGATAGTCTTCAGCATCAATTTTATTCCTATATTTCTTTCCTTTTCTTTTTTCAGGTATGTGTTGAGAAAACATGTTCACATAAATAGATGGTAATGAAAGCTGCTTCATTATAGCAAGGTTTCTCAGTTCTTTGAACTTCTTAATGGCGATATGCCAAAGATTACATAGCTATCTATCTTCAAAATTATTTTTAATAATCTATCATCTGACAACTCTATTAGGTTTTCCTTCCATTGTGTTAAAAATAAATAAGGGGAAACCTGAACAAGAGGATTTATTATCTAGTCATTAGTGTCATTCACTTTTGTAATATCAACCTTAATACTTCTATTTATATAAGAGGGTGCCCTCAGTTATTTGCCCTCTGGGGCAATGCACCATAGTTAGGGTGACCGTATAGTTTATCATCCAAACTGAGAATGTGGGCAATATTAATAAGTAAGCAAGAAAAACAAATATAATCCAGACTGATACTGGCAAATCAGCATATAATTGTCCCTAATGATAAAAAATATTAAAAACAGATGAGAGGCATGACATTCTCTGCAAAGTCAGAAAAAGGATTTTTGTAGAGGGAGAAATGGGAAACTGTGGACTTATTTTCTTAGGCAAATACATTTTAAATATATACATTTTACTTTGAGAAAACTGCATAGTTGAAAGTTGAGATCTTAAAACTCCCAATCATATAAACCACTTTTTGAGGACATACTCTATGGTTTTAAGAATATAAGAAGTAGGAAAACATGGGTTCAGACTGGAAAGGACCTCTGATGTGATGCTAATGCATTTGGAATTTCTCTTTCAGTAATATGAAATTATGTTCTAAGGCAACTGAGACCCCCCCTCACTGTATCTCTATATCTTAAGCTAGGGTAGCATGTATTATTAAAGTGTCTATAAGGATTGTACTGGTCAGAGGACACACCCCTAAGTAATGTAATAAGTTAAAGCTCCAATCCATTATTAATTCACAGAGAAAAGTTTGCACAAGCAGCTTGTATGGTCCTAAATTTAGGTGCTATACCTTCCTGTCTTTTCCACACTCAACACAAACTAGTACTATTCATATCCACATGGCCAAGTTGTAGAGTGGGGCTGGGGTAGGGAAAACTGTAGAGAAATAAGTGTATCAGGAGAGGAAGCTCCCTCTTGCATATGTCTTTCCTCTTTTTTTTTTTTTCTTTACTGAAAGCTTTTTTTTAAAAAAAATCTTGGTTGAAGAACTTGTCCCATCATTTGATATTTCAAGTAGATCATGAAAAAATTTCTTGTTACCCATATGCCAAACCTCAGAAGTCTAGGTATTAAATTATTTAGATCCAAACATATATTCTCCATTATTCTGACCTATTTATAACCTTCTTAACCAGTGTATTCAATAAATTTGTAACCAGACATCAGCAGAAACATTCAATTTAGTTTTCTGAGAGGCAAATAAAAGGAAAGAAAAATAAGGAAGCCAACTTTCAGAACTTTTAAACCATGCTGCTTAAAATGAAAGTCCTGTCCTCCTCTTCCTCTCTTTTCATCTTCTCAAGGACTTCACTACAACTCTCTGCTGGATAACAATTTCTCTCCCTTTCCTAGAATATTCCCCAGTACTCTCCATGTGTAAGAAGACATGAATTCCCCTTGATCTCGCATTTCTGATCTAGAGAGTGGAATTTCTTCTATTTAGACAGTGTCTCCGCTCCCTGACTATACGTGCCTTTTCCATCTACTCCATAAAGGGAGGATACTGTGGATCTATAAATTCAATTTTCACTCCTCTATTCTTACTTGACTTAGGCGTGTTCACAGATACTTTGGTCACATTTCCTGTAAAAAACTCATTGTTAGCTGATATATTTTCTTGCTTATCTGATTTTTATATTTGTCTGATAGTTACATACTTGCTTTTTAATTGTTTATTTTCAATTTTTTTTTCTTTAACAGTATAAGTTCCTTAAAGTAAGAACTCTATTCACCAGTGCAGAGGAAATAATAAATACTAAATGAATAAGTGAAAGATATTTTTTATGAAATGGTTTTACTGAATACATAAAATTTGGAGATCTGTACCTGACGGCTCATGTTGCCATCATGAGCTAGGTTTTCTTCGTTTTCTCAATTTTAAGTACCTTACCTATTCCATTGATCTTTGACCTTTTCTTTATTATTACTCATTTCTTTTGATTTATTTTGTTACCTTTTCTAAAAGAGAACTGGCTTTGTTCTATTTTAGAAAATAGAACCAGAAAAATAGAAAAATAAAATAAAAAAATATGCCCTGTTATATATAGACAACATCTCTACCATGCCACATTTTTATTATTATTTAGTTCAAAATATTTCTTTCCTACTTCTTTGTGATTTTTCCGTTAATACAGGGGTGATTTTAAAGTACATGGGGAGTATCCAAACAAATGAACTTTTATAGTTATCTTTTTAAAATAATTGATTTGTAATTTAATTTATCCCTAGTCAAAGAACATACTAGTGGTTGATATTCATAATTTAATTTTGAAAGAAGTGCTTCATGTGTACATTTGGTACACCTTTGTATAACCTTTGTATAACCTCGAGTCAGCAGCTATAACTTCTTTTTGTTCCTATGCTCGCCTCTAGCATCACCCCTTTACTGCCTCCAAATTGCTGCTTTTAATTTTCTGTGTGCTAGGAAATCAAATAAGCATTTTTTTTTAAATGGCGTCTAAAATAAGACTGTATACGACCTGAGGGACTTTCTATGAAGAAGTGTTTGGCTTTTAGTTCAGAATCCATGTCACATTTATATCTGTTGAGGCCACCAAGAAACATGTGTTTGTTGATTTTCAGGTTCATGACTGTGTGATCTGATTAGTTGAGTTTATCGAATTTATAATGAGTGCCCACTAAATTGCAGGCGCTGGACCTGAGCTGGATTTACAAAAGTGAATAAGACAGCATTCACCCTCAAGGCTCTTAGAGTTCAGAAGGGCAGAAAGTCACACACAGAAAATATCCCCCAACGATTGCTATGTGGAGGCTCATGTATGAGCATACAGAGTAGGCACCCAATCAATCCTGGAGTGTGTTGGGGTACTGGGTGGGGCAGAGGAGACAAAAAAAGGAATTGTGGTAGAGATAAAGCTTGAAATGCATTCCAGACAGAAAGGAAACATCATCAAAGGCAGAGAGGAAAGCAATCAAAGAACAAGGGGGGGGGCGGTATTACAAGGGACACAGTATGGAATACAAAGTGAGCCCCAGAGAAGGATCAGAAGAAGTGCTTTGTTTGAGCTTTGGTCGCTGGTTAAAATGTTTTATATACACAGAAAAGAATAAGAGAGCTACCAGTAGATATTACTATATGATTCCAATCATTTTGTTCAAAAAACAAAAGCAAAAACAGGGCTAAACACTTTTTTTTGTCTGCCACTAAGCAAGTTCTGGGTTCACCAAGTTGGTGGAGCTGTCCTCATCACAGTTTTCATCTTCTTGATACTTAATAGGTTCAGAAAAATCAAATGCAATTGGGAGTTCATAGCCTTTGGTTAAAATGTAAGTTTGAATTTAACATTTTGTGGTAGAGGAAACGCACATACTGTTGCATATTTTTCATTCTCTGTAGATAACCATCTCAAACAATGCATTTTCTTAAATACTTGGTATTTAAGATTTCCAAGTAATCACCAACATTTTATCCTGGCATTTTGGTGGTAATCTAAGTGCCATCATGGCCTATGTCTGAACAACAGGCAATCCTCATACCAGTGAATCTCGAACTCTGATGCGCACAGTAATTGCCTTGTTAAGATACAGAATCCTGGACTCCATTCTCAGAGACTCTGATCCCGCTGGCCTGGAGTGAAGTCAGATAATCTACATACCTAACAAGCTCCCAAGTCATGCTGATGCCCACAATCCATGGTCCACTTGACATAACACTGCTTCATACCATAAAAGCTTTCACTTAAAAGCTGCCATATCTGTAAAATCATGTTAGTAGTAACTGTCCCATATGACTGTTTCAAGTCCCCAAAAGCTTGTACCAGTGGTTCCTGAAATTATTACCAAGATTTGTCCTGGCTACAGGTGGCTAGCTTACTGTGTTGAAATAGTTTAGTTGGCGTAGGTACTGAATCATAGGTAAAAAATCCAAGAACCACCCCTTCCTTCAAAGTTCCACCTTCAGCCAACTCTTCCTCTCTTGACTTGAGGTCAGCTCCAAATACAATGTAACTTTTAAAGAAATATAAGTCCAAAACCAAAAGTAATGAAGTCAATTTAAATCTTTACTGAAGCCTTTCCAAAATGCCAAAGTGAAAGGTCGTTTATAACTCATTTTTCTCCTCATCTCTCTTTAAATCAATATAAACAATAATTGCATCAGTAACCAACATTTTTCTCCTACCTCTAGCTAATATCCCCAAATTCCCCAATCAAATCTGGTCTCATGGGCTCTTGACTTTTCTACCCATGTCCTTTTTATTGACCTTAACTTATGATCTGTTTCTCTGTTTCTATCCCTGTCTTCCTTCCCTACTGTGTTTTATGAACCACACACTCTAGAGCTAGACTGACTGGGTTTGAAGCGTTGCTCAGGAACTCAGGACATGTGTGAATGTGAGCTACTTTCTGAAAATCCCTGTACCTCAGTTTACTCATCTGTAAGATAAGGATTCTAATAATACCTACTCACAGGATCACTGTAGAATTAACTTAGCTAATCCTTTTAAAATGCTTAGAACAGAGCCTTGTACTCAGGAGGTAGTTTTAAGTACTCACTATTGTCACAAGGCCTGTCTATCACACGCTGTGCTGTGTTATGCATATTTATGATTTCCAAAGAGCTAAGGACAAATCTATGCATTTCCTATTCACTTACTAGAAACTAAGAGGTAACTTCAGAGATAAAAGAATTGCCAACTTATCTAAATACAGTGAGAATGAGTGATTTAATATAAATTATTATAAAACCAAAATTCTTTTTCTCAATTATCTTTTAAGATATTTCCCAAGGACCAGAACTCTCATCCACATCGTTTATGCAATAATGGCTGAAGTATGTCAGGTGACTCGCATAATGCTTTCTTCTTCACCAAGAATCTCTCTTCCCTTAAATAATCAACAATACGAAGACTCAACTCTGATATCCCACAGTAACAACATCCAGGCCTAACTAACACACAATTAAATCCTTACACTCACTTTCCTAGCAAGGTTTCTTCTCAGAATGATCTGTGTGGCATTCTCCTTTGCTGCAGAGAGTCAGGAAAGCTCACACTGCTTTATTCATAAACACATTTCTTTACTCCAGAAGGGGACCTTCTACACTGGCAACAGTTAAGAATCATAGCTGGGCTTCCCTGGTGGCGCAGTGGTTTAGAATCCACCTGCCAATGCAGGGGACATGGGTTCAAGCTCTGGTCCAGGAAGATCCCACATGCCTTGGAGCAACAAAGCCCGTGCGCCACAGCTACTGAACCTGCTCTCTAGAGCCTGCGAGCCACAACTACTGAAGCCCATGCGCCTAGAGCCCATGCTCTGCAACAAGAGAAGTCACCCAATGAGAAGCCTGCGCACCACAACGAAGAGCAGCCCCGCTCGCTGCAACTAGAGAAAAGCCCGCACGCAGCAACAAAGACCCAATGCAGCCAAAAATAAAAATAAATAAATTTTTAAAAGAAAAGAATTGTAGCCAGTATGTCCATAGCCAAGTAGATATCTTTTTGCATGAGAAAATTTTAGAAATTGCCTAAACACATTTATAAAAAGAGTTTCAAGAAAAGATAAGGCTGCAGATAAGGTGCTCATAGCATGGCTGAATGCGATCAAGAAAATCTTAGTTAAGGCTGGTCCTGCTAAAAGAAGAGGGACACGCAGTGTCCTTTAACAAGAAGATAATGCAGTATTTTCAATAACACACACAGATCTGTAGGTCCTTTCCAAAATATACCCTAGAACAGAAACCTCAAAAAATCCAGGGTGTGTTTTGAAGAGTCAGGTTCTGTAACTCAAGCTTCCAATCAATACTTTTAGATAGGGAGAAACAGAAGTTCTCTCTAGGGCTACAATATTTGGTGCCAAGATTCCTCTAGGGAGGATTTTTACCTCACACATACAAAACCTTTGTAAGCAAAGGCATATATTAGAAGTATTTGTAAACATAGCTGATGTTTTATTACACAGAATTTTATGCTGGCTCAACTAAAATCTAAATAGGTTATTTGATATTTCAGTATTTAAGGTTTTTTCCTGTGGGAAAATACTGAAGAAAATACTATTTTGGGTTAAGAGAAGAAAAATTTGAATGATTTGAATTTCTCTTCAGGTGAACTAAAATCACTATTCTTAAATTGAAAATATAAACACATATCAAACAAATGTCCTTTAAATGATCATATTGTTATATTCAAACTGATGTAAATCTATTTCCTTGAGGAATGCACCTGTCATAAGAAGTTGGTGGATGAATGGTTTCTATAAATTGCTATTAAATATTTTTCCAAAATAAATTTTACGTAAGCAATAAAAAATATTTAACTGGCTATGTTTTAAAGAATGTACTATTTTATTAATTAGAAATATCTTTTACTGATGTCCAAAAAATTCAGCTTGATTTTTCCATCTGAATTTCACACATGAAAGGATACCTCTGTAATTGTCAAGATAGAATTTATTATATCAAATTATATTTCCATGGAGTTAATCTTCCATTTTAAAACTGTTCTTAACTAGAGTTGCTTTTTCTTTTCTCATAATGGTTAAAGATATCTTATTACTGGTTTTATGTAAACTTCCCCTGCTTACAAATGACAAAGCAAAGGAAAAAATGTGTGCTTATACTGCAAAATTATGCATCCATTTTACAAATGAAAAGTGAAAAAATATTAAAGTACTGAAAGCTACACTGTGTTCTGTAGACTATGGGGTAATATGCAATGTTCAGTAGCTGATGCCATACAATATTTATTAGGATTTACTATGTAACTGATGGAATAAAATGATAAATAAATGAAGATTTGTAAGAAATCATTTTTAGGCATATTATCAATGGCCCAGAAAATTTTTTAAATTACATTTTTATTAATTATATTCATTTGTGTGACAACCTTAAGAAATTTTATACTATTTGTCCCAGTAACTCCATTACAAGAATAAATTTAAAAGTACAGTATTAATAAAAAATGTGGATATTAATTAATGTAAAAAAGTTAATCAATACATAACAGTAGTATTTTAATACTAAAAGGATAAAGGGCTTCCCTGGTGGCGCAGTGGTTGAGAGTCCGCCTGCCGATGCAGGACACATGGGTTCGTGCCCCGGTCTGGGAAGATCCCACATGCCACGGAGCGGCTGGGCTCGTGAGCCATGGCCGCTGAGCCTGCGCGTCCAGAGCCTGTGCTCCACAACGGGAGAGGCCACAACAGTGAGAGGACGGCGTACCGCAAAAAAAAAAAAAAAAAAAAAAAAGATAAGAAATAATCTAAAAAACAAAAGCATGGAAATGATACATTTATTTTTTAATACTACATTCATTTAAAAATAGTTCACGGATATTTTTAAAAACATTCAATGACACGGGGAAATTTTTCTGTGCATAAGACTAAGAAAATACATAAGACAAAACTATATGCCAGATATGTTATAATCTGTGTATGGATAGGGCCAAAACAGAAATTTTAAACAAAATCTTGAAAGCAACGCACGTCCATAGTGTTTAATTTTGGGCAATGTTATTTGGAGTGATGTGCTTTTTTTTCTATGTAATTTCTGTATGATTCAGTCATTTATATTTGACATAGCTAATTGCCTATTCAGTTAAAAATAAATTGTGCTTCAGAATACAGAACTATTTTTACTAAGAAATTATTCTTATGGAATATTTCCTATAAATACTTTTATTAATGGGTCTCTTAGTACTGATAAACTATAGACCCTGAACTAGCTAGAAAAAAACAAAATGAAGTGAAACCAAGGAAAAGAAATAGTATTCAAAATGAAAACTGACTATATCTGTGTCTTCTGAAAATATTATTAAATTGAAATTATTCCTAAGATAAATCTGGTTATTGCTTGCTTCCATGTATGGAAACTTGTGAGAAAAAGAAATGATGAAACCCAGTCACTACCAGTGATTCTGTGCTGCAAAAAGATGAGAGCCACAGAAGAATGTCCTTTTTTTTTAATCAGATCATAGTATAATATGCAGATGTTGGGATTTGCCAGTGTTGGGGAAATAAAGAATTAGAGGGCTCTGTAGAGTCAAGTGAGAGCAAAAAGAACTGAAGAAGGAGTACACAGGAGATGGTACTACTTGTACTGAATGAAGAAATATGTAGAATGAATAATGTAATATGCACTTTGAAGCATCCTACAACCACAAGAGGGACTGGTGGTAGGATAAATCTTAAACTGTGACTAACGTTATCAGAACATGGAAATACTCTGGTTTCTCTACAGCGAAGCTGCTGGATGACTCTGTCTCCACATTTCTTGTTATGTAATCTTACACCCTTCCTTTCATTTAAACCAAAAGAGCTGACACTGTAACTTGCTCTCAAGTCAAAGGCATTCTAACTGATATATTATCTTCAAGTAACCTCAGATGACAACTGGGTTTTGCAGGGACATAGGGGTATCAAGACATACAGTTGCACCTCTAAGAGGACTAGAACCAGAAACAGAAAATCCATTAGGAAAAAAAAAATGCCACCATAGCCTGTGTGTCTCTGTCTTTGTCTCTTTCTCCTGTCTCTTTCTCATACATTTTCCAACATTATGTTACCTCTGATTGGTAACACACAACAAAGCCTGGTAGAGAGCCTGGTTTTCAATTTCAAATTCCCAAGATATAAATTACTGACATTTTCTGAATCAATATTCACCTATTACAAAGGGAAATTTTTCATAATATTTTATGTGGAGGAAAGAAAATAACTGTTGACAATGTTAAAATCAGTTTCTCCAATCTATATCTCCAAGTGATAAATTCTATTTAACTTGTGACAGGGGCAAATCTTGCTAATGCTTTTACTGAAAACTTCTGTGCTGCTTAGATGCTTCTTTGGTCGTAATTCAACTTATAAAACTTTTTGAGTGAAAATAATATATTTATTCAATGATCTTCTCTTGAATAAAGATGGGCTTGATATCATAAAACATTTTTTTAACAAATTTAGCAAACTTAATTAGGAATTTACTAGCTGAAGACATAGTCGGTACAAATAAGGAGATGAGTAGCTGGTGCCTTATCTAGTTACTAACATTGCATACTAATCTACCCATATTTGGAGGCATAACACAATCATTTCATTGTGCTCGGGGACTCTGAGGCTTAGAAATTCAAGAACAGAGCAGTGATGACTTGGTCTATTCACTGATGTCTTGGGCCTCAGAAGAAAAACACTAAGTCTGATGGAACTTAACAAATGTGGACTGGTAGCATCTGCATACATCTTAATCCACATGTCTGGCAATTGTTGAGGGCAAGCAGTGGAACCACTACCAGCTATCAGCTGAAACGTGGCTCCTCCATTTGATACTTTTGCGGGGGTTAGTTTGGGCTTCCTTGCAAAATGGTCATGGCTGAGTTCCAAAAGCAGGTGTTCCAATGGAGCAAAAAGCGTACGCTATGTTGATGACTTAGCCTCAGAAACCACATAGTGTTACTTCTACCACACTCTGTTGCCTGAGACATATAATCCCTGTGATCCAAGGGACAGAACACTGGGAGGAATGTCAAGGTTACATTGTTAGAAGAGTATACGGTATAGGAGATATTACTGTGGTCATCTGTGGAATGACCAGAGGGCTTACGTTCATTCCAACAGTCTTTAATGGTACACATTTGAGTACTCTAAAAATCAAAGGGCACTGTCAGCATATGCAAGATGGGCACAGCAGTCTGTCTACTCAACACATCAACAACAGGCAATTAGATGCCACCGACATGGAGCTCTGAGTTAACACAGGTAGTCTGTAGATACCAGCACTGTCTGAAGAGCGGTCAGTGAGTTTCTGGTGACAGTATATGATTTTAAAAAGTTTGTACATGCTATACTTTTAGCCTCAATTAAGAGGACATTACATAAAACCGTATATCACAAATACTTACCTAAAAAGGGCACTGAAATTTTTGAGAGAATATTGGTCTTGAACTACCCTTTTTTTCCTACCTTTCTTCAGTAGTCCCTCGAGCAGCTAAACAGGTAACTGTGTTAATGATCTGTTTATGTAAAAGCTTCACATAATTGCTATGAAATTTGCCATTTGTTCTACCACCTCAGGAGTAAAAAAGTTTTCTTAATATTTGCACTGCAACTTCTATTTAATTTTATAATAAACTAGATTGTTCTTGACATTTTACGCCCTTTCCTTGGATCTAGATGAAAAGTTTCTATTGTTTTGCATCCCTGTGTCTCTGTAGAGGTATACTATGGACTTAGAGGAGACTTACAGGTTTTTAACAGCTGGAAGGCCAGCACTCACTATTTATCCTGAAGTTGCCATGGCTACTAAGGCAGACAAAATTTGCTGAACAAGTTCAAGTTAGAGATAGCTGGAAAAGCACAAGGGGGTCTCACTAACAGTTTCAACAATTATCCACAGTGAAAATTAGTGAGTGAATGTGCTGTTTTGATTTCCTATTCTGTTGATCTCACTAACAATAAAGTGAGACTACTTAGGAAAAAATATACATAAATATAGTTTGATAGTATCATTTGTATTGTTGATGAGGTGACAAAGAGAAAATTACTCTAATCTTACTCCATTATCACCTAAAATCATTAATGTAAACAACATCTGGTAATGTTCTTTACCTAAAATCAGGCCAGTAAGCCTCTGCTATTTGTTAAATATTTTGTATTACACTTTTAGCTACATTAAAATATTAGTAGAAAAACATACACAAGAGATATTGTGTGTGTGTGTGTACAAAATATAAGCTTATTTAGGATACAGGAGATTTCTTAGGATTAACCTACCTTGGCTTTGTTTTTGCCATTAAAAATTATATTTATTTAGACTGTAAATGTTACATTACTAGCAAGGTTGGACTTTTTTTTAAGTTCACTGATCTTCAAAAATATGGTCATATAATTAATTTCAATTTTATTCAAATGTTTTTGCTATGTACCTCTCTAATGATTTCATTATAGAATTATTTTATTCAGTTAGCATGCACTCAGTTGCTAGAACAGAATATCCAAATACCTGCAGTTTGAAAACATAAAGAGAACACTTATGAAGATGCTAGAGGTATTTGGATTTAGAACGTAGGCACTAATTCATTTGATTTATTGAAGAATTCACGGGTCCACGGCTTCCCATTTTTCCACTCTTTCTTAAACTCAGTATATTACTGATGTCCCTGTGCATGATTTGGAAGACTACAGTCATAGCTTTAAATATCACATTATTGGTTTTTAATCACCTAGTTTATTAATCAAGGGGATAAAATCTTTCTTAGAAGTATCATTGTTCCAATATAAGTTACATGAACAGCACAATGTAATATCTGGCAAAAGGAAGTATGAATACCATATTAGTTTAAATTAATCATGGTTTATTTACTGTCATCCACATAACAAAAAATAAGCAATATAGCCATGGGGTAGGCAACCAAAATTGTGTGTCACATGTCAGGTCAAGCAACAGTAAGGTAAGTAGCCAAGATAACTTTAATACAAAGTTGACCTCTAAGTCACCTCCAAATTCCTAGCCCTTCTTAATATGCTTCTGAATTATTAAATTTAATTGGAGGAAGAAGCAAAGGCAGGAATCCCATTCCTCTACCTCCAAAGTCCATTCACTCTGGGAAATTGTCTCCTCTCTTCAGCCATAATGCTTTGGCGTTATTGAATCCTTGTTATCCATCCATAAACACTGAAGAATCATTCTTTATATTTCAGCTACACTCCATACTCCAGGCTCAGTATTAAGTAGGTAAACAGTTGCTCAAAAATCCAAATAATATATGACAACCTGGGAGAAAAGTGAAACTCCAGGTGGCTCCTGTTTGTTGGATTAGATAATGCAGTTTCGCAAACTATTTTGCCTAATCCTGTAGCACCTATATTTTTAATCCACAAGTGTTTATGCAGAAAGCTCAGGATGCTCTATCAGTGTCATTCTAATAGTGTGAGTTCTACAAATACAGAGCGTGACAGCAATATTAACTGTAAAATGTCTATATTTTCTGACAAAAAAGAAATTATTTTAATTATTCTTCAGTTATTATGTTTCTTGGTGCCCAAAAATATAAAGACATTTTTATGGTTATAATACAATTTTGGATAGGTCATTGCTTGCAATGGAAGGATCTTAAATATAAACTTGTCACATAACTTATTATCAAGTTATGTGGTAGACACCAGTGCAACTGAAGGTTTTCTTTCCTCATTTATTGGCTAAATGAATTTCAACATTTTCCTTCACCTTTCTGAGGTCATATTTTCTCTCCCATAAAATGTAGATTCTGCCTGCAAAATTACTAACTACTGTGCTAGATACCATAAACACAAAAGGGGATCAACCACCTTCCCCAGATCCTAGTCTTGGTGGAGGGAGAGGAAAGGGCACAGAAAGTCTTGATACAAGCAGAGTGAAACGAGTATTTAAATAGTGTTACAAAAACCGTTTTCTGGAGTTGGGAAGGAACTATTAACCCTGAATTAGAGATAGGGAGGATCCTCTGAGGAAAAAATATTTAAGCAGAGTCTTGGAGTTTGAGTTGTATTATGCTAGTAGAAAAAAAAGGCTATTGAGACAATGCAGATAGAGGTCTCTCTATAAAATCCTGTGTTTTTAAAGTGTATGTAGGCTAGCCAACTGTCTTCAATGGCCTAGGATTTAGAAATTTCCCAGGATTGGGATTTTATTGCCAAAACTGGGACAGTCACAGTCAAACTGAGAAAACTGTTCACACTAATATTAAAAAAAAAAAAAAGCTGTATCACAGTGTTGTAGAGCAGCTGCTAAATACGGCCCCCAATGATTCCCATCCCCTGTTATTCAAACCCTTGTATAATCTTGACTCTTAAGTGTGGGCTGAACCTAGTAATTTGCTTCTAACAAATAAAAGACAGTAAAAGTGGTAAGATGTTAGCTCTGAGATTAGACTACAAAAAAATCCCTGGTTTTCTTACTTGCCTTTTTTACTCTCACTCTGAGGGAAGCCAGCCACCACATTGTGAGCTGCCCTATTGAGTGACCAACAAAGTGAGGCCCCTGGTCAACAGCCGTCAAGGAATTAAAGCCTTCCAACCATCCATGAGTAAGCTTGGAGTGGAACCTCCCTCAGTCAATACTTCAGTTGAGACCATAGCCTTGGACAACACCTTGACTGCAACCTGGTGGGAGAAGCTAAGCCAGAGTTACCCATCTAAGCCATATCCAAATTTCTGACTCACAGAATATGCGAGATAATAAAATTTTTTTAAAGTTTCTAATTGTTGGGGTCATTTGTTACAGAGTAATAGATGACTAATATATATACTATGGTTGAAGCAGTGGGCTCAGTTGGAGCATTGGGAATGATGAGAGATGAGTGGTGGAAATGTAGTTTTAGGCAAGACTTTAGACTGATTTAATATCTGTATTTAAATGCACCTTCATCTCTACTTTCCTTTTAATGAAGAATGTTTCCAGAGTTACTATTCTCTTCTTTTTCTCCTGATTCATATTTCTATTTTTCTTACTGTGCAATAAATTCTCTAAAAATAAAAATTTTATTTTATATTATTTTTTATTTAGAAAAATCTTTAAGATTTTTTTTTGATGTGGGCCATTTTTAAAGTCTTTACTGAATTTGTTACAATATTGCTTCTGTTTTATGTTTAGGTTTTTTTGGCCACGAGGCATGTGGGATCTTAGCTCCCCGACCAGGGATTGAACCCATAACCCCTGCATTGGAAGGTGATGTCTTAACCACTGGACCACCAGGGAAGTCCCCAAAATTTTATTTTTAAAAATAAAAAAATACTGTGTGACTCTCCTATTCATGCATTCTAAGGTAAGTCATCATTATTATTCCCCTTACATTACCCTGCCTCTTTCATTTGTAGGACTGTCAAACTTATAAGGATAAATTCATTTGTATGTTTTCTTTTAAACTGCTTATCTCTACATGACTGCTTCTGTTTGGTTCCACAATGTGTGTGGCAGCTACACCTTGACCATCACAGAGTAGGCATTTAATAAAGTTTTGTTAACATGACTGAATTAATAACTACATATTCATGCTGAGTAATAATCCTGAGCTTCTCTAGAAAAGCTACATAAAAGAGTTCAAGCACTGTCAGGATATTCCACGTATCTTCCCATTCCCTAGGAAACACTAAAAAGATAAAATATAACAGAGAAGGTATGACAAAAGATGAAATATAGCATAGAGAAGGTAGAAAGTATTGCTCATAAAAAGGAAATATGTTAAGGAAAATAAAGAATATACTCTTCCAGGTTCTCTTCTGTCATGGAGAATATTTTGTCATAATCACAGTGCAACTGTCATATTAAAAACTGTAGGTACGTGACAAGAATAGATGTTAATCTAAAGAAAAAATACAAACTGAGATTTAACTATGGTAGAATGAAATATATGAAATATATCTGAAGGCAAGAGAATGTTTAGATTATATCTGTATAAAGAAGTTCTAGTTTAATTTCTATGAAAGGTATTTCCAAAACAAATCCTGAACACATACAAATTTGAAAATTGCCCTGTCCACCACCCATCTTTTCCTTCATTCTTCATCTATTCATCAAGACACAAGCATTTATTACTTACTTTTTTGTACTATGTTCTGAGGAGATTTGCTGCAGATACTAAAATGAATATCCACAGACCATGTCTTCAAAGATATAATACATTGGAAAAGTAATTGTAAGTGTAAAGGATCCATCCAAACATGTGCATACATAGCTATTAGTTTCCCATTTTCAATTCTAGAGCTTATTAAAAACTTTGCAACTGTGGACATCTCACCAGATACTCTGTAAATTCCAGATGATCCTACTCGTCCCTCCTCTTCTTTCATAAATTGTCTAGGTATATTCTTTCATTCTGTGTTCACATTAATTTCAGTTGATATCTACTGAGCAGGAAGAATGTCAAATCATTAATAAATTTTTGTGCTGCCCTTTAGACCACTCACCTATAAGGTAGAAAGATACAAATATCGTATAGATGTCTAAGTGTGGCCTCACATTGTGGAAAGGCTTTTTTCCCTCAAAAATGTATATTTAAAGCAAATTTCATCAGTTGTATCTATGTAGTGGTATAAGGTCTAAAGCAAACATGAGATAGAATCCCGAGTTTCCCCTTTGTCTTCTACCAACCTTGCTTCTGTTTTTGCTACCTCTCCCTCCTGGTGAACCAATGCAAGGTTCTCAGAAACGTGGAGAGTAGTCTTTTGATGGTTATCAAGATCACACTGAGAGCAAGAGGCATGATGCAGAGCAACCTTCAATCCTAAGTTTCAGATAAAGACAAAAACGGCTGCCTGAGCCAAAATGATGAGGACACATACCCAACCTTCCTCCATCCTACAAAAATCCAACATGCTCTAATCAGGTGCTGATCTCCAGGGCTCCTTGAGAGGCATCAGCTGAAGAAAGCTTTTAACGGCAATCAAGTCTGTTAAACAGTCTTCTTTGAATAGAGGAATGTAATCCCCCAACTGAAATATAACATTTGAATAAGGATAGCACTTTTTTTTTAAAGATTTATTTATTATTTAGTTATTTTGTTGATTTTTGGCTGCGTCAGGTCTCTTAGTTGTGGCACGTGGGATCTTTGTTGAGGCATGCGGGATCTTGTGTTGTGGCGTGCAGGCTTTTCCTCGCGGGGGGCAGGCGTCTCTCTAGCTGTGGTGTGCAGGTTCCAGTGTGCACGGGCTCTGTAGTTTGCGGCATGCAGGCTCTCTAGTTGAGGTGCGTGAGCTCAGCAGTTGCGGCGCGTGGGCTTAGTGGCCCCACGGCATGTGGCATCTTAATTCCCTGACCAGGGATTGAACCCATGTACCCTGCACTGTAAGGCG
This sequence comes from Tursiops truncatus, assembly GCF_011762595.2. Classification (NCBI taxonomy): domain Eukaryota; kingdom Metazoa; phylum Chordata; class Mammalia; order Artiodactyla; family Delphinidae; genus Tursiops; species Tursiops truncatus. The sequence goes on along the minus strand of NC_047051.1, from coordinate 58,253,991 downwards.
GATTCTTTACCACTGGACCCCCAGAGAAGCCCCAGATAGCACTTCTGACTCTTGGATGAGCTCATCCCATATAACAATTTATCTATAATTTTATTTATCGGGCAGTTTTTTTTTTTTTAAGCCAAGATAATTCTAAAAGCCAAACTTGTAGTTCTCATGTACATACCTTCCCTGAAGTCTCTGGAAATCTATGAATGGAGTTAAGATTGCAGTTGTGCAGTTGGCAAGAGATTGCGGGACACTGTGAGGACTGATAAAAGGATAGAAGGACTCAAAACTTGCACAACTGCATAGGCACTTCTTGATTCTAAGGTTACTTGAGTTTTACTTGGTGTTAAGAATGCGGTAAGGGATGGAAACTCCTGATGAGAGGTCCATTTAGAATCTCTTATTATGTCATTAAAAAATTATATTTAGGCTCAAGTTTAAGGCATTCAACATCAAAATTCTTTTCGGTTACTGTTGAACATTGAGTAAATTCTCATTAAATTTTCCAGCCTGGTGTGAATTCTTCTTTGGAGGTGAGGAGATGCTTTAAGGAAGTTAGTCAACTTTGGATGAAGCAATACAAGAGCAAGAGTAGTGGATTTCAATAACAGAAAATATAATTTTCAGAAGAGAAGTTCCATTGACTAAACCAGGTGGCAGATAAAAACTCTAGCCACAAGGCTCAGAAAATACATAAACATTAACTGGAAATCAAAAGAAAAATATTGTGAGAAGACAACATGGGAAATAGAGGTCTTCCAGCAAGTCCAGGGAGGTGAAAACATAAACTAAAGTGATTGGGGCATTAAGCAGAGCCAAATAAGCTCTTAATAATTTGGTTAATTGAATTATGCCATTTAAGAAAAAGATTACCTTCAGTTTAATATCCTCTACATGTTAATGCCTTATTTGCTTCCAATAAAAGCAAAATATGTTTTATTATTTCTTAAATCTATTAAGGGACAGGTTTGTCAAATATTTGTATAATCCTCCAAATATAACTACTCACTTTATAATGACTGCTTACTTTTTTGGGTTGCAATATATTCATTTTTTTCTTGGCCAAAATACTAATTCCTTAACAGTGACTATTAGTACAGCTAATGTAAATAAAGTTGTCAAATATTGGAATCAAATAAATTTTTATTACTTACATTATTTCTATGGAGTATAATGAACTTATATTGGGAGTAAATATCTTCTAGAAAGAAAAAGAGAAATAGGTAGAAAACATTTTTTAAAGGAGCTTAAATATAGTTCTTATAGAGCCACCTGATTTTAATTAAAAAATCTCTTGAAAAATATATTGTACATGCAAATGATACATAAAGTGTGAAAGAAAATAAAATTATTGTCAATATGTTAAAAAACTGAATTTTACTAGTAATTCTGATGTGCCTTTCTGCTCTTCAATATAACTCTTTCCAGCTGTAGATATAACTTTGGCATTTCTTAGTCAGCTAGGTATGGTCATACTAAATTCTGTCCAGTGATTTATAAGGGGAAGTGTATGGTGGGACATCTGAAACAGTGCTCAAAGGAAAGAGGTGTGTCCTTTGTCACATCCTCTTTCCTGCTGGCTGAAATATTGGCATGATTGCTGTACCATGATACATGTTCTGAAGTAAGGGGAAATCAGAGCAACAATGAATGTAGAAGTAGCTAGGTCCCAAATAAAGCTCTGAGTAGCCAGACCAATTATGGACTGATTTCTTCTGGACTTTAAGTATATGAAGGAGAAATAAGTTTCTGTTTTGTTTATACATCTATTAGTTTTATATTCTGTCACTCTCAAGTTTACTTAATCCTAATGTATACATGTTAAAAACACTTTTTCCTAGACCAGTGCATAGCTTTTAACTTAATCGTGTTTTGTTTTTCAATGTTTTAAATATTTTAATGGAGACAAATTAATCAGCATTAAATTTTAACCCATTTTCACTAGACTTCCCTATTCCAAGTTAATATATAATATTTATAGTGTTTTCTAATATTGCCATTTTTGAGGCTTTAGTCAAACTGTATATCTGCCTATCTATCTATCCATCCATCTTATCTATCATAAAGTAGAACATTATTCAAAGGCTTTGTTTGACACTATTTGGTAGTTTCAATCAATGCTTTGCTTGTTTATTCACTAAAGATGGAGAAGGTTTATAGCAAATAAGAAGATAACATATGTAATTCAAAGTGACAATAACGCCATCCATCAAGTTCCAGATTTTGAGAGGTCTGTGAGAAGATAATTAAATGCCAGTGAATAAAAAAACATATGATCAGTGTACCCATACTTGGAAGGGCATATAACTTTGGTGAATACGTAAATGACTCAACCATCTAAAAATATCACAAACCCTGTGACTTTCATTAGTATATTATTTTGTATGTTTTTAGGCATATTCATCATTCTGAATGGAATGAGATGAAGACTTTATTATAGTACTCAGTGTTTCTTAGGCTAATAGAAACCTCCTCAATTAAGCTAGCACTGATGTGAAATCATTTTTGGAAGTTATTCAATATATGCACAGATAATTTATGTTATGCCCTAACTTAGCCTTCAAAAACATTCACTTTTAAATTAATTGTATTGGCTGTATTTTCTCCATTTAAACTTAATAAGTCAAAATATTTGTTAAGGATATTTGAACATGATCTACAGTATTCAAGATATTCAGCTAATGAATCCTAAGGCTGATAATGTTTCTTGCAATTGAGTAGAACTTCATTTTTTTAACTATAATTGTTAACAATAGTCTAGGCAATGATTAATAGATATTGTGGAGAATGGAAATTTGACAGATTTTAAGCAATATAACCCCATTGCTAATAAGTTATGGAACTGTAATCTCCTCATTCAGGTGCATCTTCATAAAAATAGCAAAGCATACAATAAAAAGACAGCCTATGTATCAATAATTGGCACTAGCACCTTTATAAAAGCTTTATAAGAATTCCATTGTTTAATTTGTCTAAAAGCAAACAGTGATATGATAAGTATGCACGAATGGGAATTTATATTTAGAAGGCATTCAACAATAAATGGACTTCAGTGGAGTTCTGTGATTCAGACAGCAAAAACAGAAATATGTGTTTAAGGCAAAAGAATACGGGATGTTATTTATGTTTTGCTCCTTTAGTTTCATGCATTAATATGTTGTACTAAACAGCATGTTACTGTTGTTGAAATTCAGTGAATTTCATTTTTAAACTACTCTTGGATGTCCTCATTTTAGAAAGTCTAGGTGATTAAAGAAACTAGCCTGTTTTAATGCCACTTCATGTTATGAAATATAACATAATTAACATATGTAGACATGTTAATAGATGTAATTAATAATATCTGGGGCTATGTATAACAATTATAGTAGTCATTTAATCAAATTATTATAAATATATAAATAAATATATAAATAAAAACAGGGCACTATGCTCAAGAATTAAGGTTTCTTTGCTTGCTCACTCTTGTTTCAAACCTTGGTTATGCTCCAAGTAAAAATCACAAAATAGGCTCCTGTGGAGATCGTTGTCTGTATAGATCATTTATCTAGATTGAAAAAGATATCTTGATACCCATAAAGAAGATATAACAGATTCTTGGTTGGCTGTGTTGGGTTTTCGTTGCTGCATGCAGGCTTTCTCTAGTTGCGGCAAGCAGGGGCTACTCTTTGCTGCAGTGCACAAGCTTCTCATTGCAGTGGTTTCTCTTGTTGCGGAGCACGGGCTCTAGGCACACAGGGTTCAGTAGTTTCAGCACGGGGGCTCAGTAGTTTGGCTCGTGGGCTCTACAGCTCAGGCTCAGTAGTTTTGGCGCACGGGCTTAGTTGCTCCGCGGCATGTGGGATCTTCCCAGGCCAGGGATCGAACTTGTGTCCCCTGCATTGGCAGGCGGATTCCTAGCCACTGTGCCACCAGGGAAGTCCCATCAGTTTCATTTTTAATTTATATTTTTATATAGCTGAGATCAGAGTATATACGTCTTGATATTCTCTATTTTTCACCACCATTTTCCATGTTATTAAATTTATGTAACCATAGCTCTTAACAGCTTCATTGTTAAGCAGATATATTGTGATATACTTAACTTCTTTACAAATGTTGTGGATATTCAGGAGACTTTTGCCCATATTTTATTATAAATATTAGTGAAATAATGCTATTTGTAGCAACACGGATGGACCTAGAGATTATCATACTAAGTGAAGTAAGTCAGAGAAAGACAAATATCATATAATATCATTTATATGTGGAATATAAAAAACGGTACAAATGAACTTATTTACAAAACAGACTCACAGACTTAGAAAACAAACATGGTTACCGAAGGGGAAAAGTGGGGGAGGAATAAATTAGGAGGTTGGGATTAGCAGATACAAACTACTATATATAAAATAGTAGTTGACTTCTGGTCAACACTAAAAAGGGGAGAAAAATGAAAAAATATGAAGGTAAGAATTGGATAAATATTATTTATGGATTATATAATCTATCTAAAAAATCACAATATAATCAAAATATAAACTATTAGAATAAAAGACTTTCACATATTTGCCAAATTTAAAATCTGACACAAAAATTAGTAGTATTTTTCAAACCAACAATAACTAGAAAACTTACTAAAAATAAGATATCATTCACAAGAGCCTATGCTATAAGGTATCACAGAATAAATATAATTAAGAATTTATAACATCTCTTAAGGAGAAAGCTATAAAACTCTGAAGTTATTCTATCCGTTCTAAATTTCCCCAGTTTATAACATCTTCAAATTTGGAATGTCTTATAATAATGAGGTATGGAAACATTACAGCATAATTTAATTAACAGTATTTTTTTCTTTTTTCTTAATTGTCCATACAATAATGCTGTATCTTCCAATGAACAGCATCTTATATTCAATGAATAATGATAAAGGATACAGAAGATGATTTGAATAAGATGACTTAAAATTATAAAGATGTCTATTCTTCATAAATTAAGCTACAGAGTTAATGCAATCCTAATTCTAATCCAATGAGGTTTTTCAAAAAATTGAAAAACTAATTAAAATTCAAATGGAGAAATTAAAGATTATGAAAACTAGTCATACTCATAAAAAAAAAACAGAAGTGAGGAATCTGTTCTACCAAATATTAAGAAAGGCAGGCAGTCCTCGCGCACTCACACATGACACCTCCCCACATACACACAAATAAATGACCATGCGGGCCAAAATCGTGCAAAACAGTCTAAACGATCAGTTGGAAAAATTACTATTGTTCCAGGATGATCTTTAAAAATATTTTTTCTCAAAATATTAAATTCTCCTAGTGTTAGTTATAAATGCATAGGGAAAGGAAAAAGACTAGTAAAATGAATGCTCAGTGCACTGTAAAGTAAAATATTTAGAGACTGAGAATTAAAGTCTTCTATTTATTTGTAAAAATTTTATCAAGAGTAGTTTGAATGTTTGCCTATCTTCTTCCATCACATAAATTATCAGATGGAGTGAGCATCTTTTCTATGCTTTGGAAACTGTCATACTCCTTTCTAAGCACTGATCACTTCCAACATTTTATCCTTTGTGCTTCCAAGGTCTTGAAATACCTCTGTGAATTCCTTTAATGTGAACATTTTAGCTGGCATCACTTCCTCTGGAACATCTTCATCCTATTCATCAAAACCACTTTTTTCATTTATGCCAAAAAATTCACATTCACCAAGTCCCTCTAGTTTTATATAGAGAGTCTCTCCAACAGCAAGACTGTCAACATTATCATGATCAGTTATTTCTTCTATAATTCCACTTACATTTGGTTCACATACAGCATTATCACTTTTCATTTCTTGTCTGCACTCTAATTTTTGTGGGACAATTCCTTCTTGTGACTATCCATTTTTTATAAAATGTCATACACGTGCGACACTAAAAGACAGCACAATTACACGCTTTGCCATCTGTGTGTGAGCTGAATAATGGAGGCCCACTGACCACTCACCAACAGACTTTGAAAGAAGTGAAAGGATTGGTCTCTGACCATGATGTGCACCTCTTATTTACACAGTGCTAAGTGAAATGAAAAGCTCACAGTGAAATTTGTGCTTTATGAAATTACTCACAGTTAACTTATTCTGGCAACTAAGTTTTGAACTGTGTTGTTGAAGGACTGGTATTATTTAACTAAACTATGGCAACTAAAACTCATGAAAATCAGAACCAGGCAATGTGAGGATTGCCTGAACTTCAAAGGCAAAGCAACAAAACTGCCCGTTATTGTCACAAGAACACACAAATAGCACTGGAGAGGAGAGAAAGCTTCGGAATAGCCTCAAATAAAGCAAGTCAATAGAGGAGAAGCATTTCTTTAGGAGGTGAACATAGACAACTGGCTCCCTTCATGAAGAGACATACAACTAGATACCTCCTATAACAAAAAGATGGAATCTAGAAAGACTAAACTTTTAAATATTTAAGGCAAAATTATATAGTTAGCAGAAGAATATATAAAGAATATCTTTGTGGAAGTGGGATGAAAGAAGTAATTATTTTTTTAATCCATTTTTGTTTTTCCTCATCCTTTTCATTTCATTAAAATATTTTTTGACTATGCGAAATGTTAAGATGATTCTAAAATCATATCAATATACAAGATATTCTCAGAGAATCTCCCTCTGTGCATCCCTTTTACTCTATTCCCATCACACTTTTCATTCCTACTTTTTTGTTCTGCATGAACATTAAAGGAAGTTTAAAGCATATCATAAACTGAGACAGAGCATCTAAAATATATGTGACCAGACCACATAAAGGATTTTTAGAAATAAATAAGAAAAAGTCAGTAAACTGGTGGAAAAATCGGCATTTATCTGAAGAAAAAATTTGAATATCCAATACTCAAATAAAAAGGGGCTCAATCTTCACAATATTTATATTAGTCACATGTCCTAAGATCTCTACATATGTTTAAAAATGTTTAAGTACTGATTTTTGATGAGGATGTGGTACAGTGGAAATGCACATACAGTGTTTTTTTGTTGTTGTATACATTTATACAATCACTTTGGAAACATCTTCCATTTCCTATCATCCACTAAAGCTGAAAATATGCATTCTTCAATAAATAGAAATTCCATTCTTGTTAAGAATGGTAAACACAAAATTAAGAATAATGGTTACTTCTGAAGCTGGAGATAAATGAGATAGATGATACTCTAAAGTTAAGAGAAATGATCTGTTTCATAAACTGGTTAATAGATACACTGGTATTCAGCCTATCACTAATTATGGAAGGCAGAATGATTCCCAAAGACACCCACACCCTAATCCCTGGAACCTATGAATATGTTACGTTACATGATAAAAAGGGCTTTGCAGATATAATTGAGGTTAAGGATTTCAAAATAGGGAAATTATCCTGCATTATCTCAATGGGCCAAATCTAATTACATGAACTCTTAAAAGCAGAGAAGTTTTTTCAACTGGATTTAAATAAGATGTGGCAGGAGGAGATTCAAAATCTGAGGGAGGCAACCACACAAAGCACACACAAGAAGGGATGCAGGTGGCCTTGAGAAGCAGAGAGGGCCTTGGCTAATAGCCTGCAAGAAAATGGAGACCTCGCTCCTATATCGGCAAGGAACCAAATTTGGCCAGCCAACTAAATAAGGCTGGCAGCAGATTCATCCCCAGTGCCTCCAAAAAGGAACACAGTTCTGACAATACTGTGATTTTGACCTTGTGAGATTTTAAGCAGAGGACCCAAATGAGAATAAGAAATCATGAATTGATTTCTCTGGAGTGGAAAAGAAGTGAAGGTTGAAATTGGACCACATTCTAAGAGAAGTATAATTAGATAAAGTTAATGTTCCAAGCAGGATCTATATGTTCTATTTCTAATTTCTAATCTTCACAGAGCTTCTAAATCCTTTCTGCCTCTTAGCATAGATTTAATCATCACTCTCCCTGAAAGTGATTTAAAATGAATTCATTATGTGGCTTATTTATTTAACAGTTGAACAAGGGGAGCTTCCAAATCTAATCATAGCCTAAAACAAATAAATTACAATATATAAACAAGCAACAGCCACAATTTAGTATATACAATTAGAATTTTATCTATACATTTTTCCATGGGTCATCAGGATTTGAAGAGATGCACTTAAATATTATTATGCTCTTCTGAGTTTTTCATGTCTTTTCTGTTCAAAGTAGCTAAATGTATAGAACAATTGATTTTTCTCTCCTAAAAAAGGGAGACTAAACTGTAATATGGTCTTTAAACATTCACCTCTGAAACAGTTCCTAAACTCTACACTGGATAATCAGAGAAAGAGGACATTGACCTACGCAACCAGAGATCCTGTTGGTGTGATCAAAATACTGTAGTGGTTTAACCAGTTAGTGATGAAGGCAGAAGAGGTTTGATGGGAGAACAGGAAGATTAGAACATTTTACTCAGGAAAGCTTGAAAGTTAAATTTTTTTTTCCCCTTGTTGCTTCTTAAAATTGTGACTTAGTGGTTTGCACTTGGATAAAGCTAAGAACATTTTTATGTTTAGGAACAAAGTGTCCTTGCAAACAATCATTTAAAAGGGAGTAAGCTAATGAGGAAAGGACAATAAACATTCTATCACTTATTCAATATACAGTAAAAACTTATCAAGATGCCAGGTACTGACATTTCTTGGAATGGGGAATCTAACAATTTATACTGCCCCATTTGAAACCTATGAGTTGAGTCATCTGAAGCACATAAGGCTGTACTCCCTTCTCACAGCAGCTTAGAAATTCTTAGCTATAGGAAGTTAGCATTTAACCTAGCAGAAAATCTGGAATCAACCCTAGTTGAAGACTCATATTCATTGTGGGAGAAACATTATTATGACTTCCTGGAAAAAGACAGTTGAATTGACAATTATGCATGTATGCCTGGGATAAGTGAATCAAGTAAACCAATGAAATCTTTTTGAATCTAAATGTCTTCATATGCAAAATGAGGACACTTTTTTTTTTTTAAGTTTCAAGAGGGTATTGTGAGAATTAATGAAAATGTTTAGATTGCCATCCTCTTTTATGTTCCTGTACCCTTTATATATACTTTCCTAACTAGAACTTTTCTTTGAGATTTATGTATTGTAGATCTTCTTAATGCTACTAAAACAGTCTATCAAAGTGTAAATGTGATTATACTACACTCCCCCTTCATATCCCAAGAGTGACTACTTCCCTCATGGCTTGAACTCAAATTTTTTGGTATCAGTATACAAAAAAAAATCCATGAGCTGGACCTAGCTACTCCCTAACTTTCATGTTTTGCTTAGAAAATACTAAATCCCTTGCTTTTTAAAATAGACACCAGGGCTTCCCTGGTGGCGCAGTGGTTGAGAGTCCGCCTGCCGATGCAGGGGACACGGGTTCGTGCCCCGGTCCGGGAGGATCCCACATGCCGCGGAGCGGCTGGGCCCGTGAGCCATGGCCGCTGAGCCTGCGCGTCCGGAGCCTGTGCTCCGCAACGGGAGAGGCCACAGCAGCGAGAGGCCTGCGTACCGCAAAAAAAAAAAAAAAAAAAAAAAAAGGGGACACCGTTTCTGACACCAGTTTCTTTCCACTTACACTAATTAGTCTTCATGTTCCTCATTCTCTGACAAATCTGTGTGTGTGTTGCGGGGTGGAGTGGATCGGTAATCTAGTTATTCTAATCCTTTAAGAGACCTCAGCTTTCACGCCCTTAGTAAATTTCCCCTGATAAACCATCTAACACCAATTACCCTTCACCAAAAACACAAATGACTACATTATATGTTGTTCTTTTGGAGTCTAACCCAAGCTCCCTAGATGAGATTTTAATATGTCTGGCTCTTCATGGTGATTATAAGATCTTTGAGGGCAGGCAATTTGAGGACAATTATTCATATTTATAAACTTAAGTAACTAGCCTAATAAATCTCTGTTGAATTACATAGAAAACACAGTATTTTGAGTAGCCAACAGTAGTACTCAGTGCATGTGAGTTAAATATCAACATTTCAACATTTTCAAATATCAACATTTCAAATTGCCTCAAATTGCAGGCAATTTGAGGACAATTATTCATATTTATAAACTTAAGTAACTAGCCTAATAAATCTCTGTTGAATTACATAGAAAACACAGTATTTTGAGTAGCCAACAGTAGTACTCAGTGCATGTGAGTTAAATATCAACATTTTCAAGACAACAACAGAAAAGTGGTGCAAAATAAAATTAATTTTAAAGTTACTTAAAAACACTCAAATTTATATGTTTTGGGGTGTTTTTTGGGTTGTTTTTATTATTAATTAATTCTACAAATGTTTATTAAGATTATACTTGGTGGGCTTCCCTGGTGGCGCAGTGGTTAAGAATCCGCCTGCCAATGCAGGGGGCACAGGTTCAAGCCCTGGTCCAGGAAGATCCCACATGCCACGGAACAACTAAGCCCGTGGGCCACAACTACTGAGCCTGCACTCTAGAGCCCACGAGCCACAACTACTAAAGCCTGCACACATAGAGCCCGTGCTCGGCAACAAGAAAAGGCACCGCAATGAGAAGCCCGCACACCGCAACAAAGAGTAGCCCCTGCTCACCGCCAACTAGAGTAAGCCTGCAAGCAGCAACAAAGACCCCACACAGCCAAAACTAAATTAATTAATTAATTTAAAAACAGAAAGATTATACTTGGTCAAAGAATATGCTAGGAATTGAGAATATAAAAATGAATTGGATACAATCTCTGCAGTGAATGGAGGTCATCAAACACTGGGAAAAGTTCAATATGTAAAACAATAAAATATATATATATATCTAGGTCCAGAAAGTCCAACAAAGAAAGGCAATCTGGAGCTGGCTGTGACTGTAGATTTCGTGAAGAATTTGTGCCGAGTCTATTAAATTAATATAATGTTACTCATTCTGGAAGCCATCAGTCATGCCCACACATTGCAGGGGGGGGGGCGGTGGTGGTGGTACTATCTACTAAAAGTGAACGAAGAAAGTCAGGGTTTCCCCAAATACCATTGCTTGTTTACTTTCATAAAAGATTTCTGGCATTCTACTTGAGAAGAATCATCTTTTTCAGAAGAGCATACATTCAGAGATGAATTGACCATGAAGCTAAAGATTCACAGCTCCTCATTCAATAGGTTCCTTCAAAGGGCTTTAGCAATGTGTTCACTTTGCTCTTTATAGTGCCTGTATAAAATTTCAAAATTAAGATGGTGTTTGTTTTTACTTTGCCCCTCTGCCTCCATCAGACTTAGTCTAGAGTCTACAGTGTAAGTGTGGATGCAGGTATTTTTGGAATAAAGATATGGTCAAGGGGAGTAGGGAGTCTTGTGAGATGTACAAATGGTGACAGTCCTGGCTACTTACAGTTAAGATACTGCTAGAACCCTCAGTGTGGAAATGAATTCTAGGAAATAAAATGGAATCATTCCAGATATATTTATTCATGAACTTCTAAATTTATTCAACAATTACTTACTGAGCACCTTTCATGGGTGAGGAACTATGCTAGGAACTAGAAATATAATGATGAACGAAAGAGACATAACCCCACACTGATGGTTCTGACTTCATTCCTTTCTAACAGTACCCGTGCTCACTCTGCTATACGTTTATGAACCTTTCTTTTTATTCTCATTCTAGAGTTACTGTGACAACCTTCCTGGCATCATGATGTAAGCCTAGGCACAGAGGATGTGTTCACTCTTTGAATGTTGTTTACAGCAGGAAGCAATGATGTAGATGTAAAGAAGAAAAGATCTATCCAAAACTATTACCTCCATAGAAAATGTTTTAAATTATTTTTATAGAAAGAGGTGATTAAGGAGTACTCACCTAAATAATATATAGGGAAAATGCTATAGAGATGTCAAAAAGTAAATTATAAAGAGCATAATGGTATTTTTTTCTGGATTTTGCAGCATTTGAGGCAATTTCCAGTTTTATTAGCTTTGTAATTTATGACGATTTCTCCTCATTCTAAATAAATATCAATTTGTCTATCCAATATTATTTATAATATGTATCCTTTATTTTATATTGTATAAGCTTCAAGGCTCAAAACCTGAATCTACTGACGGCTATAGTAATGTAGAAATTCATTGTTTATATAGCTTTTTACATATAGTTTCTCAACTACTCCTCTTCTAAATGTGTATTTTGCATCTGCATTTTGCTTCTGAGTAAGAAATTATGGTTCAAAGACTTAAAGACATCTATCTCCCAGGGTCATTCAAGTGAACTGAGGCTCTTCCCACTCCAAGCCCAGGACTTCCCCATATAGAAAAATTTTCCCTATTCACACTGAAGCAGCTAAGTTTGCTAAATTTTGCAGAGCTTTGCTATTTATTTTTTCAAATACATTCTTACATAATGATGAAAATGTTTTTTTCTACGTTATTACCCTGACTCTCCAACACATTTCTGACAGAGTGTATAAAGCATACTCATTACAGTGTGTTTGATGACTTGCCTAAGGTCAGGGATATGCTTACTTTCAACTAGACTCTTGGTGTATTTTAAAAAAATCATGTACAGAATTCTTTCATAAAATAATCATATGCTCCTCGAGAAGCAAAAGAACAATGTATACCCAAAGACTTTTCGAGGGTTTGCCAGTAAGCAATTAGAATTTACTCACAAAACTGCAGTGATTTATTTTTATAATACTTTATGACACTGTATCTTTGTATTTCTAATGTAGGATTTTAATGTTTTTACCACCAAAGGAGAGAGTAACGATTAAGTCAGTGAACTGGAAAATCAGAAAGCTCATTGTACATTCAGTATTTCCTAGACATTGTACATTCAATATTTCCTAGACAAGCTTTTTATGAGCAACTTGTTCTAGTAAACTCTAAAGTAAGATGACAGCATACATGTGAAAAATATTAAATATTCAATAGTTCAAAAAGATTGAAAGATAGTGGTAGTTTTTAGTAGAATAGTGAATGATAAAATAAATTTTAAATTATATATATTAAATAAAGAGATTATACATCTTTAAAACATGAATATTGTAGCATAAAATGCCTTGTTAATCACAAAACACCAAAGAAATGTTATTTCATGCAAAATGCAAATGACAGAGGAAATATAACACAAGTGAATATTCAATAATTAATTGAGAAACAAAGTACAAATTACCCAAGCCTGTTTTAGTACAAGTATTTAGTGATAATTACTAGCATATACTAAACTTTATTCCTCAGAATACACTACGCTAAAATTAAATAGAAATTATATTCTTTGCTTTCTGCTGTTACATGTAACTTCTATATAATATTAGCAAAAATGAATATAACTCAGAATTTCAATTAAATTAATTTTCCAGGTTTTGGGGGATGCTCCAGGATAGATGAAACAATTACAGTCTGTGCTTAGTTTCTATCACACCATGTATACAGGGAAAACAGGATGGATTATTAATCCATGGAAAATACAAGCCATTATTTAGAGTGTGCAGGTGTTCCCTTGATAGAACACAAAAGTTTGTCATAACTACTATTTATCAGCTCCCTCCTACATCTTTAATTTTAGATTTTCTTCACCCTCAGCCTGTACTTACACTGGACTGGGATTCTTGCCCGCTACAGTTCCAGAGATTTTTATCTCTGTAAGGTATGAGCCCTTTGTGGGCTTACCTTTATTGGGCTAGGGTTACTGCAATACTCTATTCACAATTATCACCAGGCACAAAACATCAAAAGACATTCAAGAGAATCTCTTGAGTTCATGACTTACTTCCAGCTTTCCAAGGATATCAGAATCAATAAATCTTCTATTTACCTCTGACCCACTGGCAAGAAGAGCCCACACTGGCCAGTGGTGTACCTCTTTTAGGAACCAGGGACTGAGGCTGAGTAGGGCCTACCTGAGTAGGAACAAGGAACACACCCTCCATGAGTGGGTAATCTGTGAAAAGGTGCAAGAGGAGCCAATACTATGTTCACTCCATGGTCTGGTTCTAAGTCCTCAAGATTTTGGAGGTGTGGTGTCGAATCACATACTCTTGGGTATAAGAATCTAACTGAAAGTGCATCATGAATGTTTGCCAAGTCCAATCAGCAAAATGTCATCAATATAGTAAAGACTACCAAGTTCAGATAACTTAGTTTCCTGTAGTCCATATGCCTACTGAAACATGGAGAGTAAATGTGAACTGCATTTGATCCTTCTTATGGAGGGAACTGAAAAGACAATTGCCAGAGCAGCAGCCCGTAACATTTTTTCCATTATTACCAATAAAATACCACATCTGCCCTAGCAACTATGAGTAGGGTTATGATTTCTTGGTATAAGATGTACTTACCTAGTGTGATTCACCACAATCCACGTGTTGCTGATTTCTTTCAGGGACACACAGGAGAGCTGAATGGGGAAATGGCAGGCACTGACACCCCTAAACCCTTTAAGTTTTTCATGGAGGTCCTTTCTAATTTCTGAATTTTCCCTGGGATATGGCTTGTAACTTCTGATTTACTTCTTGGGTGGTTTGGGGATCAGGTTTAGGGATTACCTATTAGCCCTTCCTAACATGATGGGTCTTAACTCCAGTCAGGAAACAAATATGGGAGTTCCATTAGATATCATGCATATCTATCCCAATTATGTACTCTAGAACTAAAGAAATAACAATAGTGTGGGTCCACAAATCCACAGGCCTCAGACAAGGTAAACTTCTTTTAAGACTTCATAGTATGGGATGGATGGATGGATGGACGGACAGACAGATACACAGAGAAATATGTAGATAGGTTGATAGATAGACAAATTTTCACCTTGCCAAATAAGCCCTCTTCCTTATGGAAGGACCATGATGTCATTTGGATCCCCTGACATTTCAGATCCTATATTTAAAAGCCTTCACGTGGCTTTATAATTTCTCTTCCTTCAATGCACAGTTCCCTGGTAAATGCCTATAGGTTGCTTAGAAAAAGACTGGAGAAATATTTATTTCATATTATTGAGGTGATACTGTAGAGAAGTTTTTAAAGAGGACAGAGCATCCTCTTCAGTCTGTGAACTGGTTTAGACCTAGAAACTGGTGAGATATGAGAATTTTCCATTGTAGCATCTGACATCTTGTACTTTTGCTTGCCACCTCTTGATAGTTTCAGGAAAATAAACACATTTACAGTAAAATACAACTAAAAGTACGAAGTTAAACTGTATTTGTCCACTCATATGTTCTAATTATCTATTTCTGTTTAACAAATTAGTCCAAAACTTACTGGCTTAAAACAACTGCTTAATTTTGCTCACAATATTGTGGGTCAGAAATTCAGGAAAAGCTCAGCTGGCTGATTGTGTCTGATCCCTGTGCCATCTGGGCTTGAGAAGTTGGCAGCCAAGATGGTTTTTATTCACATTTCTAGTCAATATGGCTCACTGTCGTTCTGTCTCTGTCTCTCTCTCTCTCCCCACATGGCATTTCATTTCCTGCCTTTTCTACGTGGTCTGAACTTCTCACATGAGGTTTCTTATATGACAGCTAAGGTACCATCACCACCACCTCCCCTCAAACACATATTTCTATAGCAAATTTTTCAAGAAGTAGGGTGGTAGAAGCTGCCAGTCTCTTAAGACCTAGACCAGGAAACTTGTGCAGTGACACATCTACCATATTCTGTTGGTCAAAGAGAGAGAGAGGCCACCCAGATACAAGCGAGGAGGTTTAGATGCTACCTCTCATTAGGAGGAGTGTCAACCTGGGTCCGTCGTGAATCTATCACACTATTTTGCCCATGGGAAACTCAAAGATTACGGTAACCTTTTTGCCACTCCAGATCTCCTGTTCATTATATCAATAGTAATTAGAATCCTGAAGTGTCATAACATGGCCTCTGGCATTTTAAAAGAATATAATTTCCATGAATTGCAGGAAATCTAGCTAGATGGAAGCATCTTTTAAAATCTATCCAAGCCTACATATTACATCAAACACTGACTCAATCAAATATTCCGAGGCCGATCACTGGTGTATCTCTTAAAGCTTTAGTGAAGGGTGTGTCACACCAAAGTAGGAAGCATTCTTCACCCTTATGCAACAAATCCATTCTTACAATCCCATCATTTCTGTAGCCTTCTGAGTCCTTTTTCAGTACTCTACTCTGATAATCACAGCACATCATCACATTTACAGTTGGCCATCATTATGTTTACAATTTAAGAATCACCCCAGCAGAGTGTTATGACTAGTTCCATGCGTCCTGGGTAAGAAAGTTAAACACAATTCATGAAGATGTATTCTCATGCCAATAACTTCCTCCCTGCCAAGTCTTTCATTCTGCCCACAAGTCCAATATCAACAAGACCTACTCCCTCATGTGTTCCTCTGTTTTCCTTCTGGTTTGTATTAACTAGGAACTCCAATTATCCTACAAGGCCTTTCCTTACAGCAGAAATTCTATTTCCCTGTTGGTATGTGCTGAGAAGTGACTCCAGTTATTGGTCCAAGAGGCAATAAGCAAAAGCAGACGTGGAGCTTGACAAAGACAAGCCTTATCTTGCATTGCTCTCTTCCAACAAGTGAGAGGGGTTAAGTCCTCCACCCGGTCCAGGGGATTAATGAGAATCTGGAGGTTCAAGATTCTCACAGTCATCTATTTAAATGACCCAATCACAGACCTCTGACTTGTACTATTTTCCTTAGAGGGCCTGAGGACTCGGCATAAAGTGTCTTTAAAAACTATGAGTTCAATACTTTTTGAGCTCTGCCACTCATATAATTAAATCCAGGACTAGGTTTTCTCCACAGTATCCTTATTGTTCCAAGAAGCATGAATCTCTTTAACTCAGCAATGAGTTAAAGCTTGCCCAGCATGACTTAAGGAACTGAGTTACCCAGTTATCCAACACTTCAACTTCAACTTCTACATGTGCCTTATCACAGCCCTCCACTCATGACAGCCTAGAAAAGTTTGATCATTTTGTATGCCTGGTCTAATCGTCACTTCACCACAATGTGGTCCTTTTGTCATCAGATAGGTAAAGTGGTCCACTTCCAGAATGCTATGTTATGCAGAGTGGGGCTGTTCTTATCACCACATTCTTAGTCTGTGTTTCCTTCCAAAGGCTCAGTTTCAGTTAAGGTCTTACCTACAGGCTATTTGACTTGAATGTGACTCCAGAGAGAAGGAGTGAGAGTAGAGTGAAACAAGGAAGGAGAAAAGGCCAATACAAAGATACAGTTTTCAGTTGGCAACCTCTGTGGAGGACTAGTATTCTAATCCTCTAGAAATTTCTGAGGAATCCTATAAACAGGTCCCTTAGGGAGGAAATGGAGATGCTTTAACCATTCTGTTTCTATTCTGACTGGGTAAAGGCTTCACAGGGCCACAGGCTCTGCTGCCCTTGGGGATACACATGTATGAGTCAAAAAAGGCTCCTGTAAGATCCCAAGCTGCACCATCAGAGAAGTTCCAGTTCCAGGCAGGAACTAGAGAAATGTGGTGCCTGCTAAGGTGGGACCTTTTCAGCATGAAGCGTGTCAAAGCTTGTGTAGAACTCTTGCTCTGTGACGTGAATCAAACATGAGGCCAGTAGGATCTTAGATATTGCTCAAGAGCCCATCTGAGAAAGAGTCCAAGAGAGAGATGACATGAGATATAAAAAAAGGTGATAGACTTTAACCATGAAGTAAATACAACAAAACTTGGCGATGGCTTTATATACTTGGTGTAAAGGGTAGGATTCAAATATTCTGGATTTTGGAACCCTGTGTCTGAAAAAGCTGAACCAAAAATAGGTTTGGGGTTAAAAACCAATTTCAATGGCTTGCCATGAAATGGAGCAGGACCCTGTGGTCCTTGCCCCCCACCCCCACCCCATGTCCGCAGCCTGCCTTTTGTCTTTGGAAAAACTGTAGCCAAAGAATAAGTTTAATCAGAGAAGTGAGAAAATGCAGAAACAAAGGAAAACAGTCTCCATTTCTCTAGGAGGTGGGTCAAAAAGGATCTTGCTGTTATTTATGTCATACAGTGTTCTGCCCATGTTTTCCTCTAAGAGTTTTATAGTGTCTGGCCTTACATTTAGGTCTTTAATCCATTTTGAGTTTATTTTTGTGTACGATGTTAGAGAGTGTTCTAATTTCATTCTTTTACGTGTAGTTGTCCAGTTTTCCCAGCACCACTTATTGAAGAGGCTGTCTTTTCTCCATTGTATATTCTTGCCTCCTTTATCAAAGATAAGGTGACTATATGTGTATGGGTTTATCTCTGGGCTTTCTATCCTGTTCCATTGATCTATATTTCTGTTTTTGTGCCAGTACCATACTGTCTTGATTATTGTAGCTTTGTAGTATAGTCTTAAGTCCGGGAGGCTGATTCCTACAGCTCCGTTTTTCTTTCTCAAGATTCCTTTGGCTATTCGGGGTCTTCTGTGTTTCCATAGAAATTGTGAAATTTTTTGTTCTAGTTCTGTGAAAAATGCCATTGGTAGTTTGATAGGGACTGCACTGAATCTGTAGATTTCTTTGGATAGTATAGTCATTTTCACAATGTTGATATTTCTAACCCAAGAACATGGTATATCTCTCCATCTGTTTGTATCATCTTTCATTTCTCTCATCCGTGTCTTATAGTTTTCTCCATACAGGTCTTTTGTCTCCTTAGGTAGGTTTATTCCTAGGTATTTTATTCTTTTTGTTGCAATGGTAAATGGGAGTGTTTCCTTAATGTATCTTTCAGATTTTGCATCATTAGTGTATAGGAATGCCAGAGATTTCTGTGCATTACTTTTGTATCCTGCTAATTTATCAAATTCATTGATTAGCTCTAGTAGTTTTCTGGTAGCATCTTTAGGATTCTCTATGTATGGTATCATGTCATCTGTAAATAGTGACAGTTTTACTTCTTCTTTTCCAACTTAGATTCCTTTTATTTCTTTTTCATCTCTGATTGCTGTGGCTAAAACTTCTAAAACTATGTTGAATAATAGTGGTGAGAGTGGGCCACCTTGTCCTGTTCCTGATCTTAGTGGAAATGGTTTCAGTTTTTCACCATTGAGAACCATGTTGGCTGTGGGTTTGTCATATATGGCCTTTATTATGTTGAGGTAACTTCCCTCTATGCCTACTTTCTGGAGGGTTTTTATCATAAATGGGTGTTGAATTTTGTCAATTCATCAATAATAAATGTAACCGTATAATAGTAAAGTTGTTGCCTATTGTCTATTTTTCTGGATGGGAGACTCTGGATCATCAAATCAGGTTATAATTACACTTTAAAAATATTAAGTAACCCAATACAATAAGAATATATTAAGTAGGAAACAGGCTTACATGTTTAGGACTCATCAATTAATTAAGTCATTCTTACGACAAATATTTTCTGAGCACCCTCCACATATGAGACACTGGATGAAAGCATAGCTTCCCTAGAGATGCTGAGCTGAATACTGGTTTAACAACACACTGCATATTCAATGTAACTCACTGTTTAGATGAACAGCCAATATATACTATATATAGTTATTATTATAAACATGGGATTTTCATCTTTGTAAGTTTTAGTAATAAAGAAGCTTAATGAGTATTGGTGTACATATATGTTAACAATATTGATATGTTAGCTATTGGAACCAAATAGTAATTCTAAATCGGTCAAGTTAATTCCTTTTGGATTTTATGAATTCTCCTTGTCAATCTTAGTCTATAATAGTTTTCCTTTTCTTCTATTTTTTCTAAATAAAATTACTTTTTCTTTGGTCTGGAGAATATTTCAATTCTTTTGTTTCATGAACTCCACCTACCTGAAGACAGACTGGGCTTGTGGATATTAAGCAGGTGTCAATATACTTTTTTAAACTCAGGTCTGAAGCTTGCTGAAGAAGCAAGATTCCTTCCTGACCTTTTGATTAGAGTCAAGCATGATCTGTTTAATACTCAACAGAACTTGCTATTTTAGCAATAAAATTTCCAGAAGAATTTCAGGGGTTTATTTCCAATTTTGTTTTGGCTCTCAAAACACAGATTCATACCCATCCCACTAACCCTTTCATTAATGCATTTACTAGGTCGTCTGACTCTTATTTCCGCTGGCCTTGGAGGACTGTGCAACTTCCAAATATCCTAGACTCTTCACTCATCTTCTCTAAACCAGCACACAGACTATAAGGGAAAACCAAAACTTGACATGACTAGTGAGTAAGAAGTCTTTATCCTCAATTTTTCTGTCTTTTCAGTGCCTGTTAACCAACTCTTTTCCAGAATTCACATCTATTTATAATTAGATTCCCAAGTCAATGAACACTCCATTTTAGATCTTAGCATTCTGATATTTGAAAAGGCCATTGACTTATTTGTGAAACTGTAGGAAATGCTGAAAAATCAGTGGCTGATTTTTGGCAACATGCATGTTTTAGTCGCAGCCTGGGTCTTAGAAATCTTAGAGAACTCAGTAACAAAAAGACAGGATGTTCACATCTGAGGAATGTAATCACTATGCTTGTCCGTGTCTCTCTCCAGGCAGGTTAGTTAGAACTGATATTTCCACTTTTATTTCACTTTCTTTAAATCTAGTGACCATCATCCAGTATATATATATTTGGCTATAAGTCTTCCAAAGCCATGCCTTAGTGGGCATGTGAACTAATTATGGAAGTACTACAAGCAACAGTCACATGGCTGTGATACTTTGGAATGTTATGGTCTACCACATTCTCACGCTAAAGTGAAAGAATCCTCATTATCAGGCACCATGTCTGAACCCTACAGTCAGTAAGAATTTGCTGCGAGTAAATCCATTCAAGAGCATTAACATATATTCTAGGCAGGGCTGCTTTTAAAAGAGAAACTCATTCAAAACTAGTTCAAAAGGTGATTATTTCTATACCTGTTGCTATGTAAATAAATATGATGTATGCATGTACACAAAATAAATAATATCAATAGAGTTAACAGTTATTTTAAACACTAACCAAGGACTAGCCACTGAGCTGATAATTTAACAAGGATTCTCTGAATTCTCACAAAAACCATATTTCTGTGCTCATTTTATAGTTGCTTCCTCTGGTAAAAATTCCACAATCTGACTGGTTTCTGTGTCTAATATAATTAGTTTGCATATCTCATTTTAAAACTACCAAGAGATAACTAATGGTCTGAATTAGGTTTAGAGGACAGTTTCTTATCCATGTAGATTTTTAATCCTATAAAACTGTTAAAGAGGTCAATTTTTAAAAATTGCTTCTTAAGCTCTGATTGATGATATAACTTTTCATGTGATATTTCTGACCTAAAATTTAATGGAAATCCTAAAATAAATTAGTCAAATATCTTTACCTAAATCATTTATTCCAAGTATTCTGAAGTTTCACAAATCTCTTGTAAATCTTTCAATCTATTACTTACACCTAAACATCTACCAGTATACAATAGTAAATTTTATACTATTTTGAATCTCGCTTCAATATTGTTAGTTATGCTCAAATTTCTCTTTCACCATCCCTATAAATGAACACTATTCTGTTACTTCAAAGTGCATCTGTGTCTATACTTTCCTCACCTGCCCTTTGCAGTGCAGAATGTAACAGAAGTAAGGTTGACACCCTTGTCTATTCTGCTATATTCAATTTTGCAGTAGCTAGCATTTCCATTGAAGAGTCTGTTATTACTCAATCCATTTCATGTAAAAACTCAAGAAATTCATCTCAGGCTGTTTATTTCAAAGACAGACACCATAAATTGGGACTGGGATATACATGTTCACTTTATTCAATACTCTTCTGGCATATGCTATAACAAGTAAATTTCCATTCTGAAACTGATGTTAAGCAGCCTCTAAGCACGTAGCAGTAGTATTAGCAGCATAAGGTAAATGCAATAATCCTATTATCAACCCCTTTGCTTCCAGTTTATTCCCTACCAAAATCAATCATTTTAACTGCTGCTATATAATCTTTCAAAATATCACTTTCATCACGTCATAATATTGGCCAAAACACTATGTCAAAATTCATTGTCTCAAAGAGTCAGAATAATTTTCTTTCCACATTTTTCCAGTTCCCAAACTACCTTTCTAATTTTATGTACTAAAGATCCTAATACCAATGTTTTCCATGCTAATTAAAGTGTTCTGCTTAAAGCCTTCACACTGCATTCCCCTAATTTTCTAACACTCGCGCTGAAATAACTTTCTTTGTCAGTCATATGTTTCTTTCTCAGTCATAATCTTCTTCATAATCTTATTTTCAGATGGGAATCCCAGAATATATACATTTTTTTTTCCTGCTTCCACCTCCTCCCCAAAAACTGGAGTTTATTAGTTGATTTCGTCACAAATTCTCTAACCTCTATTAACTTGCATGTTAAATGATGATACTGTGCGTTATATTTGTCTTAAATTGTCCCACTTTTCTCTTATTCATGATGTAGAATTTGTGTAATTCAGTGTATGTGCTGCTAAACTATGTTAAATATTTGAAGATATCCAAACTTCAGTAAATCTAGTAAACACAAATTATGTTGTAATTATTAGTGATGTTACAACAGATCAAAAGCTGAAAAGAAATTATACAAATTAAGGGACTAAAGTACAACAGTAAGCTTTTTCAAAATATTTCTCCTTATAATGTATCCCCCTCCCTATATTTGTACAATATACAGACTATACTACAAAGCTACAGTAATCAAGACAATATGGTACTGGCACAAAAACAGAAATATAGATCAATGGAACAAGATAGAAAGCCCAGAGATAGACCCACATACCTATGGTCAACTAATCTATGACAAAGGAGGCAAGGATGTACAATGGAGAAAAGACAGTCTCTTCAATAAGTGGTGCTGGGAAAACTGGACAGCTACATGTAAAAGAATGAAATTAGAACACTCCCTGACACCATACACAAAAATAAACTCAAAATGGATTAGAGACCTACATGTAAGACCGGACAAAATAAAACTCTTACAGGAAAACATGGGAAGAACACTCTTTGACATAAATCACAGCAAGATCTTTTTTGATCCACCTCCTAGAGTAATGAAAATAAAAGCAAAAATAAACAAATGGGACCTAATGAAACTTCAAAACTTTTTCACAGCAAAGCAAACCATAAACAAGATTAAAAGATAACCCTTGGAATGGGAGAAAATATTTGCAAATGAATCAACAGACAAAGGATTAATCTCCAAAATATATAAACAGCTCATCCAGCTCAATATTAAAAAAACACACAACCCAATCCAAAAGTGGGCAGAAGACCTAAACAGACATTTCTCCAAAGAAGACATACAGATTGCCAAGAAGCACATGAAAAGCTGCTCAACATCACTAATTATTAGAGAAATGCAAATCAAAACTACAATGAGGTATCACCTCACAGCAGTTAGAATGAACATCATCAGAAAATCTACAAACAACAAATGCTGGAGACGGGGTGGAGAAAAGGGAACCCTCTTGCACTGTTGGTGGGAATGTAAGTTGATACAGCCACTATGGAGAAGAGTATGGAGGTTCCTTAAAAAACTAAAAATAGAATTACCATATGATCCAGTAATCCCACTACTGGGCATATACCCAGAGAAAACCATAATTCAAAAAGACACATGCACCCCAATGTTCACTGCAACACTGTTTACAATAGCCAGGTTATGGAAGCAACCTAAAGGTCCATCGACAGACGAATGGATAAAGAAGCTGTGGTACGTATATACAATGGAATATTACTCAGCCATAAAAAGGAACGAAATTGGGTCATTTGTTGAGACGTGGATGGATCTAGAGACTGTCACAGAGTGAAGTTAAGTCAGAAAGAGAAAAACAAATATCGTATATTAATGCATATATGTGGAACCTTGAAAAATGGTACAGACGAACCGGTTTGCAGGGCAGAAATTGAGACACAGATGTAGAGAACAAACGTATGGACACCAAGGGGGGAAAGAGGCGATGGGTGGGGGTGGTGTGATGAATTGGGCAATTGGGATTGACATATATACACTGATGTGTATAAAACTGATGACTAATAAGAACTTGCTGTATAAAAAAATAATATGAATTCAAAACAAAACAAAAAAATCCAAAAATAAAAGAAAAAAAGAACACTAAGCATATGGCTGAACAACCTTTTGATAAGGATATTAGAGATGGGATTATACCAGTGGAAACACTTCCAGCTTGGACTAAAGAAAACTGAGAAAAATGAGGTGGAATGAAAGAAAGCTGCAAATGTGTTATCCTTCAAAGAAAAGGAAGCAGGACCTCCAAAGCAATTCAGAGATCTGCAGTGTTGCCATTCCCATCACAAGCCTAGAGGGCAAGGCTGCTTCCTCATTGGTTCAGAAGGTGGGGTCCCCTCCTAAGTCTCAGTGAACCCTGTGGCCCACACAGAAAGCCAGATAGGCAGGGTCACCCTGTAGAGATGTGAGGCAGACAGCGTCACTCTAGTGACCCTGGAGGACAGAGTACTGAACCAGAGGAAATTATTCTACAGCCTTAAGATCTAGTGGAATTTATCTTGCCAGGTTTTGAACCTGCTTAAGACCTGTCATCCTTTTCTTCCTTCCGTATTGAAAATATCTATTCTCTGCCTGTCCCATCATTGTATTTTGGAAGCACGCAACTTTTCTGGTTTCACAGGTCCACAACTGGAGGGGAACTTTTCCTCAGGATAAATCCTACCTCAAGTCTCACTCTTATCTAATTTAGATGATATTTATATGAGCTATTTAGTTGATGCTGATAAATGACTTTTGCAGTTGTTGGGATCAAATGAATGCATTTTGCATAAGAGAAGGACAGGAACTTTAAGGGCCGGGGACGAAAACTATGGACTGAATGTGTTCCCTCCAAATTCATGTTG
Organism: Tursiops truncatus; assembly: GCF_011762595.2. NCBI lineage: Eukaryota > Metazoa > Chordata > Mammalia > Artiodactyla > Delphinidae > Tursiops > Tursiops truncatus. The sequence continues at coordinate 58,229,198 of NC_047051.1, read as the reverse complement.
AAGCCCTAACCCTTAGTGTGGCTGTATTTGGAGACAGGGCTCTAAAGAATTAATTAAGGTTAAATTATGTCATTAAGGGTAGGGTCCTGATTCATGAGGATTAGTGTTTTTATAAGAAGAGACATGAGAGAGCTCTCTCTCCCCATGTACGTGCATTGAGGAAAGGCCATGTGAGAACATAGTCAAAAGGTAGCCATGTACAAGCCACAAGAGAGCACCCATCAGAAACCAACTCTTCAGACCTCTGATCTGAGACTTCCAACCTCCATAACTGTGAGAAAAAAATTTTTTCTTTTGTTTAAACCACCCAGTTTATGGTGATTTCTTAATGGCATCCTCAGAAGACTAATATACTTGATGAAAATAGAAGTAGCCACAGTGAGAATAGCCCACCTGGTAGAAACTGCAGGAAGCCCTCAGGAGGTGAGGGCAGTCTCCACTCAAGAGCCAGCAAAGCCTCAGGTTTACAACAGCAAGCAAATGAATTCTACCGATAAGCTGAGGGAAAAGTCTGGGAAAGCAGATTCTTTCCCAGGCAAGCCTCCAAATGAAAACTAATAAATAAGGAACAAATTCAGTGAAGTTGAAGGATACAAAATCAACATACAAAACTCAGTTTTATTTCTATACACTAAAGGTAAACAATCCAAAAAGGAATTAAGAAAACAATCCTATTAATAATAGCACCAAAAAGAATAACAATTTAGGAATAAACTTAACCAAGGAGGGGAGGAGAAAGAAACAGAAAAAATTATTTGAATAAATAATAGGCAAAATCTTAAATCTGATTAAAGACAAATATATCTACACATTCAGTAATTCAAGAATACATTCAGGAACTTCAATAATTCAAAGGATACATTCAAAGAAATCCATATTGAAACATATTGTAATCAAATTGTCAAAGGTCAAAGATAACACAGAATCCTGAAAGCAAGCAAGAGAGAAGTAACTCATCTCAAACAAAGGATTCTCCATAAGATTCACAGCAAATTACTCATCAGGAACCATGAAGGCAAGAGAGAGTAGGATGAGATTTTTGAAGTGCTGAAAAAGATAACTGTCAACCAAGAATTCTACATCCAACAAAACTAATCTTCAAAAAATCAATGAGAAATTAAAGCACCCCCAGTAAATAAAAGCTGAGAAAGTCAGTCATTAGTAGACCCTCCCTACAAGACATGCTATAGTCTTTCAGGCTGAAATAAAAAGATGCTAGAGAGTAACTCTAAGCAATATGAAGAAATAATGAACTTTGGTAAAGAGCAGCAAATATTGTATTTTTAGATTGTAAATCTTTGCATTTCCTATATAATTTAAGACACAGGCATAAAACAATAATTAAAAATCTACGTTAAGACACACAGTGCATTAAAACGTATATTATGAAATAACATAGAGAAGGAGTATATAGGTTTATTTTTTAAATGTTATTTAAGCTAAGTTGGTGTCTCTTCAAACTAGATTGCTAGGAATTTGGATGTTACTTGTAATCTTTATTGGAACCACTAAGACAATATCTAAAAAATAAACATGAAAGGAAGTGAGATGGGAACCAAAAAGATACACTACAAAATAAATCAGAGCACAAAAGAAGGAAGCGATGGAGAAAATGATGAACAAAAAGGTATATAAGACATTCAGAAAACATACAGCAAAATGACAGAAGTCATTTGACAGAAGTCTTCTTTATGAAAAATTATTTTAAGTGCAAATCAGTTAAAGTCTCCAATCAAAAGCTAAAAATCCATAAAAAACTGTTGTAAGAAAAGATAGGGGTAAATCTTCGTGACCTCGGATTTGGAAGTGGATTCTTAGATATGATACCAAATACATGAGGGACAAAAGAAAAAAAACAGATTACAAATAGACAAATAGGACTTCATCAAAATTAAAAACTTTTGCACATGAAAGGGCATTATTAAGAAAGTGAATATACCACATAATGCATGGGAGAAAATATTTGAAAATCATATATCTGATCAGATCTACTATCCAGAACAAAGATCTCTTAAAACTGAACAACAAAACCACAAAAGACCAATTTATAAATGGGCAAAACTTGAACAGACATTTCTCTATGGATGATACAAAAGTTTCTAACAAATAAAGAAAAGGGTAACATCATTAGTCATTAGGAAAATACAATGTATATTGTATTTTATACAGCTATACACCACTCACGCTCACCAGAATGGCTATGTTTCAAGAAAGAAAAACAGTGTTGGTGAGGATGTGGATAAATTAGAAACCTTTTACCTTACTAATAAGAATGTAAAATGCTTCACTGTGTGGAACATGATTTGGCAGTACCTCAGATAATTAAACATGCAATTACCATATGACCCAGCAATTCCACTCCTAGGTGTATACACAAAAATAATTGAAAACAAGTACTCAAACAAATATATGCTTGTTCAGAGCACCATTACTGACAGTAGTCAGAAGGTAGAATAAACCCAGACGTTTATCAACAGATGAACAGATAAACAAATTGTGGCATATACATGCAATGGAATATTTTTCAGCCATAAAAGGAAGTGACATACTAATACATGATATACAACATGGATGAACCTGGAAACATAATGTTTAGTGACAGAAGTCAGACACAATATGTCTATTATAATTCCTATTTGAACTATCAACAATAGGTAATCTATAAAGGCAGAAAGGTGAATCTTTAATTACCATGTTGAAACAATGTACAGTCAAAGAAAATTTATTTCTAACTCTAACGAACATAACCCTACACTGTAGAAAAATGATACTGAAATTTGCTTTCTACAGTTATCCTATACACAAATTATAAGATGAATGGAAAAAGCACAGTTTAGAGAGGAAAATAATATTGTTAAAAGGCATTAGAATATATTAATGATTCTACTGATATGTAACAGTGATATAAATCAAATTAAAAATTTGAGTCAGGTCAAGGTGGATATCTGACAAACTACAAAAATTATACTCATGTGAAAACATGTTTATTTCTGTGTTATTTCATGTTTATTTCTATGTTTATTTCTGTGCCCCTGTATGTCTCTGTTTCTTATTCTCACTGTACACACACAAACATATGTTTACACATATAGAAGAGAACTAAACTAAAAATAATGCGAAGACATATTAAGATAGCAATGCCAACTACCAAAAAGACAACAAGTAACAAGTGTTGGCTGGGTGTGGAGAAAAGGGAATCCTTGTGCACTGTTGGTGGGAATGTAAATTGGTGTGGTCACTATGGAAAACAGTATAGAGGATCATTAAAATATTAAAAATAGAACTACCATAAAATCCAGCAATTCTACTCATGGGTATTTACCCAAAGAAAACAAAAACACTAATTTGAAAAGATATATACAACCCTATGTTCACTGCACTATTATTCACAACAGCCACGACATGCAAATATCCTAAGAGCCTATCAACAGATGAATGAATGAAGAAGATTTGGTATATATGTGCACTGGAATATTATTCAGCCATAAAAAGAATGAAAGCTTACCATTAGGAACAACATGAATGAACCTAAAGGGTATTAAGCTAGTTGAAGTAAGTCAGAGAAAGACAAATACTGTATGATTTCACTTATATGTGGAATCCAAAAAAGAACACAGATGGTTAAAAGGTATAAACTTCCAGTTATAATATAAACAAGTACTAAGAATATAATATGAAATATGATTAATATAATTAACACTGTTATGTGCTACATATGAAAGTTGTCAAGAGACTAAATCCTGAGTTCTCATGACAAGGAAAAATTTTTTTATTTTTTATCTATATGAGATGATAGATATTCGCTCAACTTATTGTGATAATCATTTCATGATGTATGTAAGTACATTATGCTGTACACCTTAAACTTATACCATATCGTATGTCAATTATACTCAATAAACCTGGGAGAAAAAACAAATATCATCTATAGACTTAAAGAAATTATAAAGTTTAGATGAGTAAATCTATCAGTGTGCTAAAAATTGTACAGTACTTTTTAGGAACAAGAGAGTTCATGCAGGAATTGTGAATTATAAATGAACTGTACTCCATAGTCCATTACCCTCTCTTCTACCCTCTTAATTAGGCCTCATACATATGTACTATTTTACTAATTTTAGCTTTTTAAGGGGCCTTACAAAATTACACTTAGGTAACATGATTTTTTTGGTACTATAACTGACTTACAATTTATATTAGTTTCAGGTGTATAGCAAAGTTTAAACTGTTTAGTTTTTAGTTTCTGCATGGTATTTTAATTACATCTGAATAAAACTGTTATAAAAACTTATTAGCATAAGTATAAAAATGAGGTTATGAAGTTAGTCTCAATGAAATTTACTGCTTAAAAGTTCAAACAGACACATGCACACATATACATACATACATACATACATACATACATAAACTTAGTACTTAACACCCAAGGTTAAAATATTATGCCCATTGATACACATACATACACATTTATATATGTATATTTATACATTCATGGTATATTCAAGAATGGGCATAGAACTACTTTTTCTAAAAGAATAGTAATAGAATATTTCCATGCCTAAAAAGAAAAATCACAAAGCATTATAAATATACATTGCAAAATAGTCCAAATAAAAATGATAAATCTTTTACAGTTTCCTCTTTTCATTTTAAAAACTTTCTTTAAAATCATGGACATCCTTGATAACATATTTCATCAAAACAATCATATTTGCAAAGGCATTAATATTTACATAATTTATCAATTGAACATTTTGACAAATGATTGTTATATTACAATTTTGGAAAAATTAAGAGTAGGTTTGAATTTATAATATAAAATGTCATTTCAATTTTAAACATAAAAGCAGAATAGTGAAAATTAACAATGGGCCAGGAATTAAAAGATGGTGGTGTGAGTCTTGGGACTGCTGCTACCTGCCTTTGCAACTTCTGTTTAGGTCCAAGGTTTCTTCTATCAACAGAATTCTCTGTTGTGTATTAGCTTTTGAAACTTTATTTATACGATTAATCTATTAATATACCGTACTGTTACCTATTTCCTTAGTTAGAAGCAAAATTTTTTAAGCAAACGATTTTAAGTGAGTTCACTCTTTACTATGTCATGTAGTAACTAATTATATTAGAGAAGATACTGTAACAAAATAATGCATTCTCCATTTATGCACAACACAGTAAGGAAAGTTTTTTTTAAAGTTTGGTTTTTGGAATGATTTTCAGAAATGAAAATAATTCTATATTTTCAGAATTTGACTAAATTGTATAATAGTGTGGTACTTAATTTAGATAAAGCCAAAATATATTTTAAGAATTTCTTCCTATTGACTTTGCCTAGTGCTATCATTTGCATTGACATACTGCCAACAGATTTTATGGTCTTTCAAAATAGGAAACAGAAAACATATAGTGAAATTATTGCTGAAAAAATCAAGAATCTATTGCTAATTGACAAAATGATAACTATTCTTTGGGTTTTTTATATTTCTTTGTAATGACCAGATTCTTTTTTTCTCCCGTTTTGTAGACATTGCTATCACTTTACACAGATATGCAGGAGTATAGGTAGAGTGTCTGTATAAATATTTTACTACAAATAACCATGTTTGCTGCTTCCTGGGGTAGGTCATGCTTGATAGCCAAGATGGGAATTAGATTTTGAACTTTTTTCCACAGGTCTATCCCTTTAGGAGAAATAGATGCATACTCAGGCAGACTATGGAAAAAGGCTCCTTTCCTTATTTTTTTAGAAGACAGGTACACATACAGACACACATGTTAAAAAAAATTCCTTTCCAACATGGCTCCGATAACAGTACCGTATTACGTAATTGCAGCTTCATTTACTTTGGTCATTTTTCCTGTCAAAATATAAATGACTGGTAAGGATAAAGCTTGGATGCAATGGGTATTGGCCACTCTAACTTATTCTTTAATCTCATCTTTCCAGTTACATTAGCTAAAAGCAGTATATGAGCGGAATGTGAACAGTGAGGTAAGTATCACTGGATTCTGTTATACACATTGAGAGGGCCAAAGGCTTTCAAAAGGAGTTGGGAGGTGAAGCTGAAATCACGATCACATCAAAAACAAATGTCTCTGATCTAATTATGTTACTTTGGGTCAATCCTCATTATCCATTACTGGAAAACCATAAAGCCAAAGACATTTATCATTTCCCTATCTTATCTTCTATTTGAAACAAACTGATTATTTAATTCGGTCTAAAATGCTACCAATATTCTTAGAATCACTGAGTGATTACACCCTAAAATAGAGAAGAGATAAGCTTATCACAAAAGCATAATGTATCAACCTATGTTGGGAGAATAAAAGGAGGAAATATTACTGGAAAATGACATATCTTCAACATGGAAAATACTTTGAGAGAAAGCTAGATGAAACTCTAGACAGAAGAACGTAGCACAGAAGAAAGAAAATGTCAAGCATTTTAAACATCAAAATAAATATATAATGAAAAAATAATTTAGGAAATTGGACATATAATGCATGGAATGGGAATAGGAATGGAAATTATCTGGTAACCTGAATGTGGTTTCTGGTATTTTTAGCATATAAGTGAATAGGAATTGTAGGAAAAACAAAATGAGTTTCTCTTCAACATACAGTAGACAGAAGACAATAAGCATTATTACAAAGCTATAAAAATATATTTTTGTAATATATTTTAATCCTCTCAGGTTTATAACCAAGGAATTCAATAGTAAGCCATTAAACATATGCTGGTAAATTTACATAGGGCAGTAAGGGAGAAAGTGGCTGTCCTGTTAATATCATTTTCCATCTTGCTGAAGCAGAGCATCTGTGTATGTGTGATTACCTCACTCTCACATTTCTTAGATCTCCTAGACAGGAAGGGAATCTGCTGGAGGCAAGAGATGATGCATAAAAAGTCATGCTGACAACTGTCAAAGTCAGCAGTCATAAAAGCACAGAGGTTAGATAAGGTATTTATTGGTTGGAGCCTGGAGAGTATTATGAAGTGTATATTTTAAAAAGTCTCCTATTCCCGAAATGCAGAAAATTACTCTCTAGAGAAAATGGACAATAAGTTCACTATTACATCACTCTAATATATATATATTTTATTGCAGTATGCGGGCCCCTCACTACTGCTGCCTCTCCTGTTGCGGAGCACAGGCTTCGGACACGCAGGCTCAGCGGCCATGGCTATCGGCCTAGCCGCTCCGTGGCATGCTTCCCTGGTGGCACAGTGGTTGGGAGTCTGCCTGCTGATGCAGGGGACGTGGGTTCGTGCCCCGGTCCGGGAGGATCCCGCATGCCGCGGAGTGGCTGGGCCCGTGAGCCATGGGCGCTGGGCCTGCGCGTCCGGAGCCAGTGCTCCTTAGCGGGAGAGGCCACAACAGTGAGAGGCCCGTGTACCACACACACACAAAAAAATTTAGTAAAATAAAAGACTATTACAAGAGACAAAGAAGGACACTACACCTAATGATCAAAGGATCAATCCAAGAAGAAGATATAACAATTGTAAATATTTATGCACCCAACATATGAGCACGTCAATACATGAGGCAAATGCTAACAGCCATAAAAAGGGAAATCAACAGTAACACAATAACACTAGGGGACTTTAACACCCCACTTTCACCAATGGACAGATCATCAAAAATGAAAATAAATAAGGAAACACAAGCTTTAAATGATACATTAAACAAGATGGACTTAATCGATATTTATAAGACATTCCATGCAAAAACAGAAGAATGCACTTTTTTCTCAAATGCTCATGGAACATTCTCCTGGATAGATCATATCTTGGGTCACAAATCAAGCCTTGGTAAATTTAAGAGAACTGAAATCATATCAAGTATCTTATGCAACCACAATGCTATGAGACTATATATCAATTACAGGAAAAAATCTGTACAAAATAAAAATACACGGAGGTTAAACAATAAACTACTAAATAACCAAGAGATCACTGAAGAAATCAAAGAGGAACTCAAAAATTACCTAGAAACAAATGACAATGAAAATGCGATGACCAAAAACGTATGTGATGCAGCAAAAGCAGCTCTAAGATGGAAGTTTATAGCAATACAATCCTACCTCAAGAAACAAGAAACATCTCAAATAAAAAACCTAACCCTACACCTAAAGCAATTAGAGAAAGAAAAACAAAAAACCCCACAAAGTTAGCAGAAGGAAAGAAATCATAAAGATCAGATCAAAAAGAAATGAAGGAAACAATGGCAAAGATCAATAAAAATTAAAAGCGGGTTCTTTAAGAAGATAAACAAAATTAATAAACCATTAGCCAGACTCATCAAGAAAAAAATAGAGAAGACTCAAATCAACAGAATTAGAAATGAAAAAGAAGTAACAACTGACACTGCAGAAATACAAAGGATCATGAGAGATTACTACAAGCAACTATATGCCAATAAAATGGACAACCTGGAAGAAATGGACAAATTCTAAGAAAAGCACAACCTTCCCAGACTGAACCAGGAAGAAATAGAAAATATGAACAGACCAATCACAAGCACTGAAATTGAGACTGTAATTAAAAATCTTACAACAAACAAAAGCCCAGGACCAGATGGCTTCACAGGTGAATTCTATTTAGAGCAGAGCTAACACCTATCCTTCTCAAACTCTTTCAAAATATAGCAGAGGGAGGAACACTCCCAAACTCATTCTACAAGGCCACCATCACCCTGACACCAAAACCAGACAAAGATGCCACAAAAAAAAGAAAACTACAGACCAATATCACTGATGAACATAGATGTAAAAATCCTCAACAAAATATTAGCAAACAGAATCCAACAGCACATTAAAAGGATCATTCACCATGATCAAGTGGGGTTTATCCCAGGAATGCAAGGATTCTTCAATATATGCAAATCAATCAATGTGACATGCCATATTAACAAACAGAAGGATAAAAACCATATGATCATCTCAATAGATGCAGAAAAAGTTTTCAACAAAATTCAACACCCATTTATGATAAAAACCCTCTAGAAAGTAGGCATAGAGGGAAGTTACCTCAATATAATAAAGGCCATATGTGACAAACCCACAGCCAACATCGTTCTCAATGGTGAAAAATTAAACCATTTCTTCTAAGATCAGGAAAAAGACAAGGTTGTCCACTCTCACCACTATAATGCAACATAGATTTGGAAGTTTTAGCCACAGCAATCAGAGAAGCAAAAGAAACAAATGGAATCCAAATTGGAAGAGAAGAAGTAAAGCTGTCACTGTTTGCTGATGAAATGATACTCTACACAGAGAACCCTAAAGATGCTACCAGAAAACTACTAGAGCTAATCAATGAATTTGGTAAAGTAGCAGGATACAAAATTAATGCACAGAAATCTCTTGCATTCCATTACACTAATGATGAAAAATCTGAAAGATAAATTAAGGAATCACTCCCATTTACAACTGCAAGAAAAAGAATAAAATACCTAGGAATAAACCTACCTAAGGAGACAAAAGACCTGTATGCAGAAAACTATAAGACACTGATGAAAAAAATTAAAGACGATACAGACAGATGCAGAGATATACCGTGTTCTTGGATTGGAAGAATCTACACTGTGAAAATGACTATACTATTCAAAGCAATCTACGGATTCAATGCAACCCCCATCAAACTATCAATCGCATTTTTCACAGAGCTAGCACAAAAAATTCACAATTTGTATGGAAACACAAAAAATCCCGAATAGCCAAAGCAATCTTGAGGAAGAAAAATGGAGCTGGAGCAGTTAGGCTCCCAGACTTCAGACTATACTGCAAAGCTACACTACAGTAATCAAGACAGTATGGTACTGGCACAAAAACAGAAATATAGATCAATGGAACAGGACAGAAAGCCCAGAGATAAACCCATGCACATATGGTCAACTTATTTTTAATAAAGGAGGCAAGAATATACAGTGGAGAAAAGACAGCCTCTTCAATAAGTGGTGCTGGGAAAACTGGACAGCTACATGTAAAAGAATGAATTAGAACACTCCCTAACACCATACACAAAAATAAATTCAAAATGCATTAAAGACCTAATTGTAAGGCCAGACACTATAAAACTCTTAGAGGAAAGCATAGGCAGAAACTCTATGACATAAATCACAGCAAGATCCTTTTTGACCCATCTCCTAGAGAAATGGATATAAAGATAAAAAATAAACAAATGTGACCTAATGAAACTTAAATTCTTTTGCAGAGTAAAGGAAAACATAAACAAGATGAAAAGACAACCCTCAGAATGGGAGAAAACATTTGCAAATAAAGCAATTGACAAAGGATTAATCTACAAAATTTACAAGCAGCTCACGCAGCTCAATATCAAAAAAAAAACAACCCAATCCAAAAGTGGGCAGAAGACCTAAATAGACATTTCCCCAAAGAAGATATACAGATTGCCAAAAAACACATGAAAGGATGCTCAATACCACTAATCATTAGAGAATGGCAAATCAAAACTACAATGAGGTATCACCTCACACCGGTGAGAATGGCCATCATCAAAAAATCTACAAATAATAAATGTTGGAGAGGGTGTGGAGAATTTGCATTCTCACTGTTGGTTGCAAATTGATACAGCCACTATGGAGAACAGTATGGAGGTTCCTTAAAAAACTAAAAATAGAAGTACCATACGAACCAGCAATCCTGGGCATATACCCTGAGAAAACCATAATTCAAAAAGAGTCATATACCACAATGTTCACTGCAGCTCTATTTACAACAGTCAGGACATGGAAGCAACCTAAGTGTCCAATGACAGATGAATGGATAAAGAAGATCTGGCACATATATACAATGGAATATTACTCAGCGATACAAAGAAACGAAATTAAATGATTTGTAGTGAGGTGGATGGACCTAGAGAGCGTTACACAGGGTGAAGTAAGTCAGAAAGAGAAAAACAAATACCATATGCTAACATTTATATATGGAATGTAAAAGCAAAAAAAAAATGGTTCTGAAGAACCTAGGGGTAGGACAGTAATAAAGATGCAGACATAGAGAATGGACTTGAGGACATGGGGAGGGGGAAGGGTAAGCTGGGACGAAGTGAGAAAGTGGCATGGACATATATACACTACCAAATGTAAAACAGATAGCTAGTGGGAAGCAGCTGCATAGCACAAGGCGATCAGCTCGGTGCTTTGTATCCACCTAGAGGGGTGGGATAGGGAGGGTGGGAGGGAGACGCAAGAGGGAGGGGATATGGGGATATATGTATACATATAGCTGATTCACTTTGTTATACACCAGAAACTAACACACCACTGTAAAGCAATTACACTCCAATAAAGATGTTATTAAAAAAAGAGCAAGAGACGAAGCTAAAATGCACAAGTGTTTTTTTTTCAATCCTTTGCTAACATTGGCCAAAGCCAATCATATGTATGTACTGAGAATCAAGGAGGGTCCACCTTCCTTGCCTTTACTGGAGGAGTTATAAAGCCACATTGCAAAGGAAATGGACACGGGAAGGATGAAGAATTGGGGCCATTAAAGCAATATATGTACCATATATGTGTGCATGCACACACAAAAGTATATATGGAATTTGTCATTGTTTCTTTTGTATTAATGGGATGCTATTATTCTATATCCAATTTTGCATTTCTCACCAGTAGACTGTGGAAAACTTTGGTAGTTATTTAAATTTTTCTTTTAGGTGCCTGTGTAATACTTCAAATTTGACTATTCTCTTCCAGATAATTTACTAAATGTACTATCACTTTATCAAGTGCATCAGAACTCTTCTATTAACTTACTTTCCAAGATATATATTAAAAGTCCATATATACTTGAATGTATTTTTCTAGTCTTTTCCATTGATCCCCAAATAATAATAATAAAGGAGCAATGACTGTTACTGTAGTAATAAAATAGGGCATATATAGTAATAATATTAAAATAATAATTACTAGATTATTATTCCCTGTTTATTATTATTATATTAGATTCAAAGTGCTATGAAGATAAATGTGAAGTCCTAAATTAGTTTTCCTGGATAAAAGTATTCCACGTAGGCTATAAATAATATTACCACTAACACAATAATTATTACCATTAGCAATACAACTTTGAGAAAGTGCTTAAGTGCTATACACCTCAATCTCTATTTGAAAGTGGCAGTACATTGTAAAGCAATTATACTCCAATGAAGATGTTTAAAAAAAAAAAAGTGGCAGTAATAATATTTATTTTGCAAGTTCATTTAAAAAATAAGTGATATAATGTAAGTGTAGATAATATAGATATATATATTATCCACGTTTTCCTGCTTTATACTTGCTTAATATACTATTTAATACCAAAATAACTGCAAGCTCACTCTTCTTTTGAAGTTAAAATATTTTAAACTATAAACTTATATTTTTATTTATTTCCATTTACAGTTTTGTTCTTATCCAGCAAATAGATGCAAGTAACCATAAATATGTATATTATGGAATGTGTGAAAATAACTAATGCCCACTGAGTTCACTGAAGTTCACAGAAGATATAAATAAAATGATGTCAGTTGTAATAAAACTAAAAAAATTAATATTTGCATATATTTCACCATCAGTACATGTGTTGCTGTAAGCTTCATATACACAGACTCACTTCAATTATATATTATTCAGCTTCTAGTCTATCCTGGTATATTTCACTTAGGCAAACCACCTTATCACAGTATTTTTACGAAAATTATCCTTTAGAGATTTCAGCTGTGAACTAATTTTCCAGTAAGTTTTCTAGTTGCCTTGACCCCAGAATTGTGACGAGGAAACAGCAGTAGAGCTGATTTCCTAAAGAAAATATGTTGTTACCTATAATCAACAAACTTATACCTAATTTTAAGACATGGGTACTTTAAAAGATGCATATTTTGGTGTTACAATTTATTACTTCTCTAAGACTGAAACAAATGAATAAGTTAACTAAAATTTAAAATTTATATAGTAATTTCCATTTCTTCATTGAATGGAATATTACGACTGGTGGAGTTTAAAGGCTTGAGCTAAATATACCTTTACAGACTCATGCATAATTGCATCCATAGATTATCTAAGACAACATTCTTGAAATATTCACTGAGGTTATTATCTAAGAATTGTCATGTTTCGGTATTTCATTTTGTCCTAAAAATTTGTTGTTTTTGTTTGCTTTTAAAACCTGTACATCACTTTGCCTCATCTCCAAAATTTTAGTAGCCCTAAATTATTAGGAAGAAATGTTATTTCTTTCGTAAGTAGCTAAAATGACTAGTTTGTGAGCCTTAGATTCCCTTTCAACGAAAATGTCTGATGTTATCTTTAGAAAGCAGCTAAGTATGGGTGTTAACAGTGTCCCCTCTGCACTCAAACTACCCAAGATCAAATCCTCGCCCTCCACCCTGGAGAGTTACTCATGCCTTAGTTGTCTCCTCTCTAAACCGGGAACACTAACAGTACCCACATCATAACATTGCTGTAAGGATTAAATGAGTACTATATGTTACAATACTGCCTGACACATAATAAATACAAATATGTCAGCTATTATTCCTTCTGTTGGGTGTGTGGTATTAAATGACATCACTATCATAGGTAGCAAATACAGGCTCAGCTTTTATAAACTCGTCTCTCCTTTGAAATATACCTGAAAGCTACACACACTGAGTAAATATGACCAATTTATAGCTATGTATATATACAATTGAGAAAGAAAATAAACTACACCATCCACTTACCCCAGTATGATCATTATGTATGTACAGTAGTCCCCGCTCAGCTATGGCAGATATGTTCCAAGACCCCCAGTGGATGCCTGAAATCACAGAGTACTGAACCCTATATATACGTTTTTTCCTATACTTACATACTATGGTAAATTCTAATTTATAAATTAGACACAGTAAGAAATTAACAATAATAATAACGAAATAGAACAATTATAACAATATATGTGATAAACGTTTTATGAATGTGGTGTCTCTCCCTCATCAACTTCTTTAGCTCTGCTGGAAATGTGGCAGCAGCTTCTTCATTTGCAGATACAGCCTCTTAGGTAATTTATATATATTTTTAGTCCAAACCTATCCATGAATGTGTGTAAACATCCCTTACGTGCAACCAATGGCTTGGTGTCACTCTTTTCAGGGAAACCTTTTCTGAAGTCTTCGTATAGGCTCCATACTTTCTGGCACAACACGTCACTGTCAATATTTAGAACACGTTTTCCATTCATGTTTTCCACCCCCAAAGATTGAGCGCTTATCACACACTGTGGCTCTAAGTTTTGCAGTTTGAGGTGTGGCAGCAAAACTAGCATGAATTTATTTTTCCTTCTTCACAATTTCAGGAATAGAAGATTCATACTGTAGATCTTAGCAACCTCAGCATACATTTTTTTTTTTCTTATTAAGTCTAGAACATTCACCTTTTACACTTAAAGGAAGCACTTTATGGCTTCTCTTTGGCATATCTGAATTGCCAGAATCACTACTCTTATGCTTTGTGGCTATTATTAAGTAAAATAAGGGCTATTTGAACACAAGCACTGTGATACCACAACAGTAGATCTGATAACCCAGATGGCTACTAAGTGACTAATGGTTCGGTTCAGCTGACCAGAGATGATTCACACCCCATAGGTGGCACAGAATGGGAAGCAAAGGACAGCATGAGATTTCACCACTCTACAAAGAATGGCATGCAAGTTAAAACTTCTGAATTATTTATTTCTGGAATTTTCCATTTACTATTCTCAGACCACAGTTGACCATAGGTAACTGAATCCGTGTAAAGTGAAACCACAGACAAGGGGGTACTACTGTGTATGATGTGTCTGATTTTCAGAAGCATAAGTTGTACTCTCAGGGTATAAATTAGCCATGTCTAACAGCTAATTTAACACTATTATTTTCAAAAATTTACAGTTTCAGTAAGCTTTGTAGTTCTTGTGTGTGTGAGGAAGTTAATTTACTTGTCTTACAGTATTCCTCTTATTAGCAAACACATTAGATACTTAAAAACTTTTTGTGTATTTATTCAGGTCAATGTTTGTATACTGAAACCCTTACTTAATGGTTAACTTGCATCATATTCTTTATTTCTTTAATGAAAGGACAGTATTTGGACCCTCTTTTTCATATCTGCCATTCTTATTTTGAATGATAATCATTCATCATTTTATACCCACTTCCACCTTTTTTCAATATCCAACTAAAGGTGATCTTTTTAGTAGGGTTACTGGCTCCTTCATCTTCACACCTTTTTATATAGATTGATGGAATCTACTGCAACTTCAGCATGTGGTCTGCACAACACAGAAGACTTAATACAAAAATATGTCAGTAATACTGTAAAAATTTTATCTACAAGAGTATGAGTAATACAAGTTTTGTGGCTGCCAACAATGAAAGAAAAGAAAAGAACTAAGACTCATTGGTTTAAGTACATGATCTGTCAAAACTGAATCATAGGCAATTAAATTGGACACTTAGGGAAATGTCTTTTAGAAGTTTCTCAAAAAGCAGAATGAGTCCAAGTTTTCTTCTTTTTAAATTAAAGACAACAATTTGGATTCTAAGTACTAACACAGCTTATAAATATGCATGGTATATAAATGTATTTAACTGTGGCATATTTTTAAATGTTCATATTACAACACTCAAATACAAACTACATTTGTCATGAGTTACCACAAATCATACTCATATTTACTATAAGACACTGATAAAATACTGACACATAAAGAAATTGTTTTTATATCGTGTATGTCTGTGCGTATAAAATACCCTCTGTTAAAGGGCCGGTGATAGGAAGGACAACACAAAAGCCACCTATTTTCAATTTGTTGCACCACTACTCAAAGGAACTGAGATTGGCTTTGTTTTTCTTTAAAGAAGTTATAGAATAATGAAAGATTAGAGTTGGCTTAGCTCTCTTTTTTAATCTAATACAACCTTGGCATTTCACAACTGAATCCAATACAGCTAACTTACTGGCTGTCATACATTAGGAAGGTGAAAAATGTTTGTTGAATGAAGTGGGTTGTTCTTCTCAGTAACATAAAAGTACTTATTGGAAGACACAAAGACAAAACCAAAACTACATAGGTCTCTGGAATGCTAATCACTTTCAGAAAGGGTGTATAAGAACACAATCAAATAGTCTCTGATAAGAGCTAATTTGTGTATGTGGTTACTGGGACTATATTTAAATACACACACACATATATAAATATGTACCCTAATTCTACATATACTTGGAGACGAAAAACATTTTAATGTAAAGGTACATCTTCTCTGATCCAGGTTTAACCTCAACCAATATGAAGTATGTTTTTCTAGTTGAGTCAACTCCCAACTGTACTTAGGCACTGCTTTTGAAAGACAGCAGTGAGCAGAAAACTTACTTAGTTTCCAGAGCTCTGCATACCATATATACAAGTTTTAAAAAAATTTTATTAGAGTATAGTTGATTTTCATTGTTGTTTTAGTTTCTGCTCTACAGTAAAGTGAATCAGTTATACATATATCCGCTCGTTTTTAGATTCTTTTCCCATATAGGTCAATTATAATTGTTTGATTCTTTATTTCATCTCCGAGATATATCTTCTCCATCATTTCTACTATATATTGATGGCATAAATATATATGTATATATTCATCATATACCTCTATCTACAAATAGCAATTATTTCCATAGGCAGAATTACTAATGTGATTTTATGAAGAGGGAAATATTGTTATCTCTCCTTATGGAATTTCTACTCTATGATCCAAAGGTTCAAGAACAAATAGTTGTTACTTTTAAAAAAGTAAAATTTATTTTTGTGTTCTTCTTAAATTGATAATTGTTCCTTAATAATTACTTATTTTGCTCTGTCAACTTATACATTTTTTTTTGCGGTATGTGAGCCTCTCACTGTTGTGGCCTCACCCATTGCGGAGCCCAGGCTCCAGACACGCAGGCTCAGCGGCCATGGCTCACGGGCCTAGCCGCTCCGCGGCATGTGGGATCTTCCCAGACCGGGGCACGAACCCGTGTCCCCTGCATCGGCAGGCGGACTCTCAACCACTGCGCCACCAGGAAAGCCCAACTTACACATTTTTTGTGTGTTTAACCTGGAAATTATCTCCAAGATCCCTTTTAAAAACGGTGAATATTAAGAAATAAAATAGTCTCCTTTTGTTGATTTTTAATACAGATCTATGTATTGATTAAGCACCACAAAGAGTCATTTTTCATTCTTCTCTACTTATGTATAGCAGATTTGACAATCATTAAAAAAAAGCATCTATAGAATACAAAATGCATAAAAAGCCAGAGAAAAACATCAGAAAAATAAGGTATGTGTGTTGGAGGGGGTAGAGAGAGAAAGAGACTGAAAGGGAGGAGAGAGGGAGAGAGAAAAAGGGAGAGGGAGGAGGGAAGGGAAGGAAGGAGAGAAGGAGAGGGGGAGAAAGGGAGGGGAGGAGAGAGGAGAGGATGGAGGGAGGGAGATTTTCTTAAATTCCAATTCTAAATGGTACAATTGCCTGCCTTCCATTATGAAGTTTTATAGTTGACATCTGACCATTAGATAGGAATATGTTATCTATCAGTGTTGCAGAATAATATACAAAAAAACTTTAATTAAGTGTGATTACACAATATATACTTACTTTTCTAAACTGTACTACTGACTACATGAAGTTCAACTTCCAACGTATAAAATTAGAATTTGTATACTATTTAACGCCAGTAAAATTATCTCAAATACTAAAATCCCATACTCTTAGCATTTTTATATTAAAAAAAGTTATAACATTTATCTCAATGACCTGTGAAAAACTTTAGATTGAATGACAAACTTCTAATATTCAGATATATTCAGGGATAAATGAATACAGAGCATTTTAGTGTGCAATGAAGCTATCTAATTTGGATGTAAGTTAAAAATACTGATTGCTAAAAGTAAAGCAAATAAACGTGTTTCTCTTTTTTATGAATTACAAGTCATATATTCACTCGATCAAGACTTACACTTAAATATCTGAACACTGACTTGATACTATAATAAGAAACTTGTTAATCTTAAAGTATGTTAATGATACTGTGCTTATATTTTTTAAAGAGAATACTTTTATCTACCAATATGTACTAAATTTTTTATAGATGCAATGGGGCTAGAGGGGAGATGGGTGAGAATACAGGTAAAGCGAGATTAGCCATGAGTTTATAGTTTTTGAAGGTAGGTGACTCATATATGAGATTTTATTAAACATTCTTCTAGCTACTGTTACATACATTTGAAACTTTTTATAATTAAAAGTTAAAAAAATATTAAACTGTTCAATTTTTTAAAATCAAAGCTCTTTTGGAGCATATTGTTTAAGAAGTAGATAGCAACCTAATACTGACATTTTTTATCCTGCGGATTTACTGTATGTTACTAATTGTCTGGATCTGTACCTACCTAACAGAATTGATCTTCCGTTAAAGTTGTCAATCTATTGGGTTGGCCAAAAAGTTTGGGTTTTTCCGTTAACATCTCACAGAAACCCCCGAATGAACATTTTGACCAACCCAATATTTTCATGTGACAGCAGAAACAGAGGTAAAAATTATTCTATAAACAGGGTTCAGGAACTGTAGGAAGCAGGAATATAAACTTGTGCCTACACAGGAATCAAGCATATCTGGACATGAAGGATGGAATGCAGTTTCATCCTGTAAGTGGTAAATTTTCAAGAGCAATTTGAATGCTACTGTATCAGTCAGCTTGGGCTGCCAAAACAAAATACCATGGACGTGGTGGCTTAAACAACAGAAGTTTATTTTTTCACAGTTCTGGATGCTGGAAGTCTGAGACAGAGTTGGGTTCTGGGGAGGACTCTCTGGCTTGTAAATGGCAGCCTTCTCCCTGTGCCCTCACAGGGCAGACAAGGTTCTCTCCACTGACACACCCTTTCTTCCTCTTCTTACAAAGCTTACTGATCCCATCATGAAGGTTCAGCCCTCAGGATCTCATCTAACCCTAATCAACTCTCAAAGGCCCTGCCTTCAAATACCATTACATTGGGGGTTAGGGCTTCAACATATGAATTTGAGGGGAATACATTCAGTCCATACAGCTGTTCTGGCTTTAAAAAGGAGGAGGAGTTTGAAGATGTCTCCTGGGAGGAACACAACATGATGCAGACCTTAGGAATGTTCTCAGGATTTGATTTCTTGACTCAGATCAGAGCCAGAAGTCTGTTGGCCTAAGTGTAAGAATTCCTATGATGCAATCACAAAGACAGAGGAGGAACAAAGTATCTTCTAAAATGACAAAGTAAAGATAGATGGTGAAATATTTTCTCCACTTCTGCTTAAAATTCAGTATATTTTTACTAAAATGAGGGCTCCACTGCAACTTGGACTACATAATCCACAGCTTGTAACCTTGGCACAGACACATCTTTCTCACTGACTGCCACAGCTTTAGAGTCAGAGTTTGCTTAACAACTTCAGGGGAACTAGGAGTTGCGACTGGAAATTTGTGCACGAGATCCACAAGGGTGGATCCTTCATTCACAAAGGTGAAGGAAGACTGTGAGGTCATATTAGATAGATACTCCCAACAACTAAATGAGACTTATGGGCAGGGCAACAGTTCTTGAATTACACAGTTGGAGGCATGGTCCCAGGAATGTCAGTTACCCTGTGATGTGACCACATTAGTACAGATGCCTGATTAGCTCTGGGAGAATTCTGTTACGTGCAGAATATGAAGTGCAAAAAAATCTCAAGTTGGCTATGCTAATACAAATCAAACATACACAAAACACCTTTTAAAAATATTTTCTATTTTGAACACTGTACATGTCATTGGTGTATTCCCACAAAGAGCATCAAGTAAAAATATTTTAAAATAAAGTTGTAACAGAATATTAATAGACTTAATATGCAGATTATACTCCTCTTATCTGCTCAACTCCATCATCTCCCTGCCCCCAACACACACCCAAGCCAAATGGTTGTTTCAGCCTCTCCTCAGGATAAGGGCTGAGCTCTGCCATGGTCAAAATCACAACTATTAACACACCAGCTACAGCAGCCCTAGCACCCACGTTCAGTTCAATTACAACCATGCAGACTCTGGTTTCCCCAGCAGCAGTCAGGCAGGGCCAGTTAAAACAGTGCATAAATGTGTAGGGGTGTTAAACTGTATAGAGTAAACTTTGAACAATGAAAGACAGGTGACCTGAAAGAATGGCTAGATAGTCTGACTCTCCTTTTCTCTCACCTTAGTAGTTCCAGACACAGTAATTCCATATGTCCTTTCCAGAGATGCACTGTTGCCTACATTCCCTTGTGAATTTGTGGTCAGCATGGTTATTCACAAACTTATAGTTATTTCTCTCCTTCCCCAGAGCAGCCCTCATACTTGTTCCCTCAGTCTTGTTGCCCTAGTAATGCAGCAGTCCTCCCACCACGCCTCTCCCCTCCAAAAAACACCCACAATGATTTACCATATAAGCTATACCTCTGGCTCGATTTTCAAGAAAATCTGGACTAAGACAATTGGTTACAACATTGGTCCTATAAATAAACCCTCAGAATGAGATTTCCGGCTTGCATTCTCACTGATCTGAAGTAATACAGACACATTTTTTTTTGGATAATTAGAGTGAGTAATGATCCCTGTCAAGCACTGGCATCATATTTACTAAGGCTTTCAGAAATGTTTAATTAGGAAGAAGCTCAGATACAAGGTAAAGAGTAGGAAAGTAGCTGCTGCACTTCATTAGTATAGAGGCAATGATAATTGTAAGAAACCTTAGGTAAGATGTCTGCTTTTGCCAGATATGGAGACTTTGCACACGTACACACACACACACACATGCTCAGGACTAACAGTCCCTAACCTTAAGCATGCTATGAAAAACCTCAGGAATTCTCAGGCCATATTAGAAGCAATTCTTAAATATTTCAGCTACAAGGAAGAGTGTGTTGAAAATCAGGTCTACTGAAAGGTTATAAGGTTGTAAATGCTGCAACCAACACTAAACATGCAGCCTCGACGTATCTTGACCCTTATAAGGAAAAGTGGGACCCTGACACTTATGGGGACATTTGTGTAAATGGGAATAAAATATATCAAACATCCATACTTTCCTGAATCCTGCTGGACAGGAGAAGTAGCCTTTTCTCTTTTGCTAAGAATGGCCTCATGCTATGATCTGGTCTATAGCAAGTGCCTCACAACGTGATGCCGTTCTCCTCCACACTTACTGCCACTGTACATTAGCCCCCAGATTTAAAAGGGTCAGATCTCAGCCAGATCAAGTGAGGAAGTACAAGCCCTGCTCAGAAAAAGAAAATAGCCTACATAAACCAAGAAATTTCAGGAGCTAGTTAATAAATAGTGGCAGGCAAAAGGGGATCTGGAAATTTTAGCCTGAGGGAGTAGGATGGTAAATAAGGGGGTTGAGGTTCAAGCTGCTGTACACTAGTGATATCTAACAGGATGTCTGATGGTACTCTAGGTATCCAGGGAGGATAGGGATGCTGTACAATGTCTTTGGAATGCTCCAGCAGCAGTGGAAGCCTCAAAGTTTCTGCATCAAAGCCAGACATTACAAATGCATTTTCTAGGGAATAGAGAGTAAGTCACGCTTTATAGGTGACTATGTGTGGCATATGTGATTATATGTGGCAATTCTTGCACTGCCTTTCACTACCATCAGACTTATTAAAAGACTTTTGCAGCCAATCCTTGCAGCCACTTCTGACGGCACAGCAGTTAGCCTCTGCTGTCACCGGTGTGATGCTGGGAGGCACACCGGCCCTCGAACAGCCTGTCCTCATCCCCTTCAGCATAGCCAGACGGCTAGGAGGGCAGCAAGGACGGGTCCTCACACTGCCCACTGCGAATATCACCGACATCCAAGGGCTGGTAGCAGCAGCTGCAGCTGGAGGCATTATGACTCTGCCACTGCAAACTCTACGAGGTAACCCACTGTGTTCCTGTGTCAGGTAGGGCTCTATCAACTGGCCCAAGTTCTTTGAAGTGGACAAGTGCCCTGAGTGTTGAAGGTGGTTCAGAGTTGCCTCCACCATAAAGCCTATGGATGGCTTATGTAAGAAAAATAAAAAGAAATAAAATTACAATGTCCCCACAAAACCTTGTATTCTTTTTTTTTTTTTGCTTTATTTCTTTTCATAGCACTTCTATTCATCTGACACTATTTTTACTTATTCATTTAACTTATTAACTGTCTTTTACCACTAGATTGCATGTTAAATATGGCAGGAATTCCTGTCTCTCTTTTTAAAATTTTTTCAAGTTTACCTCAATAATCTTGAAGATAGTTCACTGCATAGGTGCTCCTAAATTAATACTGTTTGAAATAACTTATAAATTAATAAGTTGAATCAGGTTTTCACTCACTTAAGTAAAACTATTCCAGCTCTGGCATCACCAAGGTAGAAATTCAATGAAGACTTTTACATCTTTTTTTTTTATTATTATTTTTTGCGGTACGCAGGCCTGTCACTGCTGTGGCCTCTCCCGTTGCAGACCACAGGCTCCGGACGCGCAGGCTCAGCCATGGCTCACGGGCCCAGCCGCCCCGCGGTGTGTGGGATCTTCCCGGACCAGGGCACAAACCCGTGTTCCCTGCATCGGCAGGCGGACTCTCAACTACTGCGCCACCAGGGAAGCCCTTACATCTTTCTTGACTGCATCAAAGTCAAAACTCATTATCAGAGAACCATGTTTTTGTTACCAAAACACTGTTTCATCATTTCCATGACACCATATTCTTCTGGAACTCTTCCTTTTATTTGCTAAAAATCTTTAAGTATCATGTCCATAAGGCCGCCATCTAGGCCCTCATCCTCATCTCTTTCTACAAGTGTTTATTTTAGCTAGCCGCATCGAGTCCTACTTTAATAATGCCACGCATATGCTAACCACCAAACACACATCTGCAGCCTAGACCTGTTTTCTGCACTCCACACCTCTGTATTCAAATGTTTACTAAACATTCCTTTGGTCCCACAAAGACATGTCAAAGGCTCCTATCCAATGTGGACAGGAGAGTCTAGATAGGACACTGTCTTGCTGGTTAAATGAAGAGAGTGATTTTACATACTTAGTCCAAAATTTATAAAGCAATGAAGTCCTGGAATCAATGTGGGCATTTTATTCTTATACTATGTTAAGATAATGTTCATGGAAAATAAAAAGCTTGTGGTGTCCTGGAGTCAAGTGGGTTTAACACCATTCTGATAAGGGAGAAAAAAAAATCATCCCTTTCTCCAAACACACTTTCCTCTCTAACATGTAGAATTAGAGAACATTTTACCATTCTCACTCTTGGAATACTCACTGTTAATAGAGACTGAGAGAAAGGAAGGAAGGTTAGGTTCAATTAATCTATTCCCTGTGAGGCATATGCTTTTATTGAAACTGCCAGTTAAGGTGATTTTCCTTTTTGGCTGTCAGGTCTCCTACCTTGGCCTTACCTTTCTGGGTTAAACGATTATCAGTTCTTTGGAAACAACCGGTCACTAATGTCAGGTTAAGAAGTGAACTACTAACTCAGGCAGCTTGCTGGCGGAAGTCTCCTACTACTAGACTCATTTAGAGGAGAAATTAACAGCATTCCTTAATGTAAAGGAAGAAGTGTTACAGAAAAAGAAAAAATATACTGAAATACAATAAAACAACTTATAAATTAGAAAATACGTTAGATATTATAGCCTATCTCCCAGTTTTCAGTTTTGGATGAGATGACTGAAACGTAATTGGTAAATGACTTTCTTTAGGTCACATTGCTAGATAAGTAGAATTTCAACTAAATTTTCTTGATTTTTTTTTAATGAAGTGATTTTTCAGAAAATTAATATTTTGGTACTGGAGGAGAGAACTCACCTCTACCCAAACATGTGAAGGCTGGGGTTATACTAACAGTAATATTAATTAAGTACTCTGTGCCAGGCTTTGTGCTACACACTCTCTTTGATCTCATTTAGTTCTTGTAAAACAAAATAAATAGATACATTCATATTATTCTATCAGAGATAAGAAAAAAGAGACACTAAGAAATGAAGTAACTTTTTAACTATTGTACAACAGTTAATGACTGAGACATATCCTGGAAGAAGGGAGACAGTCTCAAAATGGGCAGGTCACATGAGCACTATGGTCAGCGGGGCTGTCCTGTTGGTTACTGGGATTCCCAGGGGAGATGCAGACACTTTAATACCTTCACCCTATAAAGTGAATCATAAACATCTACAGCCCAGACATTTCCTTTAGGGATAATTAAGGGTTGTATCAATGCATACTGTCTGCCCGAGACTATAAGCAATACTTCCAGAGGGAAATAACAGGTTTAGAAGAAATATGTGTGTGTGTATGTGTGTGTGTCTTGGACCTAGCAGGAAATACTCATCTTTGGTGAGTGAGTTTTTCTTTTTCCATATTAATAGATGTCTGGAAGTACTGCCGTGTTTCCTCTTTACTCTCCTTGACCCAACATGTCAGGCCACGTAGATCCTATAAAACAGAACCAATCTCCTTCTACTCCAAGGTGAGTCAGGAGAAGCAGTCATTAAAATAACACCTCTGTCTCCTCATTTTAAATCCCCTTAACTGAAGCCTGACCACTGAAAAGTAAAAATCTGAGACTGAAATTTTGAACCAGATCCTAGATAATACCAACTGAGACACTTACTGTAACCAAGTGTAATCAGAAGATTGTAAAATCTGTTCAAGGTGATAGTGAAACATTGTTTATCATATTGTGATTCACAAAATGTTACTGAGTGGTAAAGAGATATGGTGCTGGCGTCAGAATGTAAATAAACATATTGTTTTATTTTTAATATGTTGGTCAAAGTAAGATATTAAAATGATAAAAATTAGTATAAGACATTAATAATAAGATAAAGAGTTATGCTCATACTTCTGCATACATAGCACTCTCCAGAGGCCATTGAGTACACTGGTTTATCCTCTGCAATGCTGGTGGTTACTTTAATGCTTTTACACATAATGTATGTATGTTTGCATGTATAATATATGTGTATATTTATACCTATGTGTGCATCTGTGTGTTTGTTTGTGTAATGTGTCAGCACCTTTAATGAAAAGATATATACATTTTAATGGGAGCCACAGTGTAGGAGACAAGCAACTTTAAAATATTAAAATACTGTTTATGTATGTCTTGATTTATTTTCATTTTGAAACTCCTGGATTGAGTCTCTGTCTCTTACTTTTTACACATATTTTAAGTTATTTTATTATTTTTAAATATTTTAAAATATTTTAACAAATCTGTTTTCCAACATATCTATTATTTATATTTTAACCTGGGAAATCATGTTTTAATATTTCCAAAGCCATCTCTTCTTACATTATTCCACCTTCATATAATTATTTTCACTATGAATATAAGATTATTATGAATTCTTTCTAATATTTGAAGTTTTCTAATTAAAAAAACTATTTGTCTTGTTACTCATCACATATCTACTTTTTATTTTAATTCAATATTTTTGCTTTTATAATACTGGTATTTTGCCTTTAATTTCTGGATTTTTCAAATAGCTGATAAATGTTTTGTCTTTCCATGGCTCTTTTAGATAAGTACTGGCACCTAACAAGTAGTAAATAAAGAGTCCTTTAACATAATTTTTTTCTTCTAATAGTAAGAAAAGCTTGGTTACATGAAGACTTTTCTCTACAGTGAGCATGAGAGGGACTAACCCATGTATTAGGGGTTATCCAAATGTCAGAATAAGCAATCCTATTCTTAAGTCAGCTTCATCTATACTAACTGCTCATTCTTCTGCTGGAGAGATTATATAACACCATCAGAAAAGAAGCCTACTGTTTTTTTTCCTTGTGGTAGGCAAATTCCTAGCTGCCCTGCAATCTCTAAATAAAGGCAGGGGTGGGAAGTGTGAATGCATAATATACCGTTATGTAAATGACATTAAACTCTTCAGTTAAAGCTTCTGATTGCTGCTTCCACCTCTCACTCCTTCCCTCTGATATACCTGCTGCCTCCAAGTCCAGGGTCCCTTTGGTTCCAAAAGCAGCTCAGCTTCTTTGTTCTTCTCTGCATCCTCCTCCATATGTATATAGGCTGTGACTCTCTCTGGTTTGCTTCATCAATAAATAGTCTACCATCCGTTTTTCAAATTCTAGAAGTTGATTAAAATTTCTCATACATTGAGATGCTCCTTTAACTACAAAATCATGCTTATTAATTACTGTTCAATATGATTGGGAAATAAGAATGATATGAAAGCATGAGCTTAAACTTTCATTTTACTCTGAAAGTCACTCTAAGGATATTTATGCCTCTAAATTTCTATCTTTAAATTTCTATCTATTGCAGTTTCCAACCCCAGACTGTAGAGTCCCGGAAAGAGCATCTCTCTAAATCTCACAAAAAAAGAATAGGAGTAGTAGTAACAGTAGTAGTAGTAGTAGTTAGATGGGCTAACTTCAAAATTACAACATTTTTGAACCCACTGAAGTAAAAAGGTCACAGAACAACGAAGTAGTACGAGATCTTTGAGAGACGATGTATGCATTGAAAGGAGAAAGGTAGGGACTCAGTCATTTGGGGAAGATGCAAAGCTAAGAGTTTAGTTAGAATAGTTGTAAATTGATGAAAGCTGAGCATGCTCATAGAAAAGACTGGAAAAAATCCCAAGAGGCATTCATGTGATAGATCCAGACCTGGGCCAGGAGAAAGCGGCTGTGCAGGAAGGGCAAGAAACTCCACTCAGATCCTCTTTCCTATTCACTACTGAACAAAACCTTTACTACTCTCAGGGAATGAAAGGTAACTAAGAACTGCAGTCCCTAGGGCACTGGTGAAGTCATTACAACTGATGGAATATATCAGGATTAAAAAACAAACAAAAACTATTTCTTAGAAAGTAGATGGATTATGCATTGAGCCCACAACTACAGTCAGACAAGGCGCAGCAGGACTAAAGTAGCTATAATCTCAGACCCAGGGACATGATACCAGGTTAATACTGAGACTTAATTAGAACATCAGAGAATGCACCTCTAAGACCACACCCACACCATTAAGTACAGAAGCTTCAAGTAACAAGTAAGCAGAATGCTGTCAAATATGAAGCAGTAAAATATTAATTAAGGGTAGATTCTGATTATATGAAGATGCATATTATAAGTGCTCATTCCTTTCTGTGACTGGCTTATTTCACTTAGCATACTGTTCTCAAGGTCCATCCATGTTGTCACATATTGCAGAATCTCTTTCTTCATTAAAGCTGAGAGGTATTGCATTGTGTATATATGTCACATTTTCCTTATCCTTTTATCTACTGATGGGCATTTAGGTTGTTTGCAAATCTTGATTTTTCTGAATAATGCTGCAATGAACATGGGAGTACAAATATTTCTGTGAGACCCTAATTTCAATTACGTGAGTTATCTAAAAAAGTCCAATTCATAGAATCAAACAGTGGAATGGTAGTTGCCAGGGGCTGAGGAGAGGAGGAAATGATGAGTAACTTAGTCACCAGGCATAAAGTTTTAGTTAATCAAGAGAAATAAGCTCTAGAGATCTGCTGTGCAACACTGTACCCAGAGTCAACAATAATGTACTGTGCACTTAAAATGGTGTTAAGAGGTTTGACCTTATGTTAACTGTTCTTAACACAATAAAACAAAGTGTAAAAAAGTAAATGAGTCCAACACTTCATATAAAACACTGAGATGACCAGATGTGATTAAAGAAAACCCATCTAAAAAAAACTTACTTTAAATTTGAAATTAAAGATAAAAGATGGAAAAGATATACCATGCAAACACAAATTTAAAAAACTGTAATAGCAATATTAATATCAAAAATTGGAATTCATAACAAGCGATATTATCAGGGATAAAGATATTACATAATGATAAAGGAAATTACATCTCTAAGAGAACATGTAAATACTAAATATGTATGCATCTGAAAACTGAGTATCAAAATTCATGAAGTAAAAAGCTGTTAGAAATGAGAGGAGAAATAGTCAAATCCACAATCACTCGGGGAAATCATCCTTTCAGGAATCAATAGAATAGGCAGAAAATCAGAAACAATAGAGAAAGACTGAATACCATCACCGAGTAAGCAGTCCCAATAAGCTGTTACAAAATATTTCTTCCCCAAGCAGCATAATATACTTTCTTTTAAAGTGAACTTAGGGGCTTCCCTGGTGGCGCAGTGGTTGAGAGTCCGCCTGCCAATGCAGGCGACACGGGTTCGTGCCCCGTTCCGGGAAGATCCCACATCCCGCGGAGCAGCTGGGTCCATGAGCCATGGCCACTGAGCCTGCGCGTCCGGAGCCTGTGCTCCGCAATGGGAGAGGCCACAACAGTGAGAGGCCCGCGTACCGCAAAAAATAAATAAATAAAGTGAACATAAAACACAGAACATTCACTAAGAAACATCATATTCTAGGTCATTAAAAAAAAAAACAAACTGAAATTTAAAATCAAGCAAAGTGTGTTTTGACACATAACAGAATTAAGCAAGAAATTGAGAATAAATACATATCTGGAAATGTATCTAAATATCCAAAAATTACCAACATACTTCCAAACAACCCTTAGTACAAAGAGCAATTTCAAGGGACATTTCAAGACATATTTAAACGGAAGGAAAATGAAAATACAACATATTAAAATTTGTGGGATGCTGCTAAATCCTTGTCTTGTGTGTGTGTATGGCGCATGCACGTGCAGGGTTTAATAATGCAAATACAAATACTTACTGTTCACTACTTTAAGAATTATTTGATCTTTTAATAGTTTAGCATTAATAGATGGTTGATACTCAAGATAAAACACAAATGCACATGTGCATGTGCTCTGAGGACTAAATTATGACTGATAAAGGCCTTTCAATTTTTTCTATGCATTTATAAGATAAAACCTTGATAGCATTAATTTGGCACTTCTCTGGACCATAAATATAATCTCTTCCTCTTCAATTACTAGAGTAAATCACGTATATGATATATAATTGTACATAAATATTTATATGTGATTACAAATAAAATTTTGTATTTGTATATATATTCAAGACGAACATGAAAATTTGCCTTGATACATATTAAGTACAGAGATATAGGATTCTTGAAGCATTTAGTATTTAATCCATTCATCCAACAAATATTTCTTAACCACACAATTTCCAAGCAATTCTCTAAGCCCCGAAGATACAGCAGTAAACAGAGCAGTAATTTTTTTTTTAAGTTTCATAAGGATCTACAGTTTAAAGAGAGAGAGTAAAAATAAAAATTAAAAAGGATTTGATATAGTAAATTTAAAAGTGATAAATACTTACAAAAGTATGAAAAGGGTATAAGGATTACAGCAGTGCGCCAGAGATTGTTTTTGTAATTTTATTTAGAGTGGTTAGAAAAAGCCTCAGTGAGAAAGGGACTTTTGAACAAAGACAAGGAAAGTCAGGGACCAAGCTGTATGGACATTTGAAGGCAAGCACTGCCTACAACCAGAGGAACTGCCCGTTTAAAGGCCCTGAGCCAGGAGTGTGTGGGGCATTTCCTAGGAAGATCTGGGATGTTCCAGGAGAGTAGAAAGTAGGGAAGTGCTGAGTGAGGACACATGATACTGCAGAGTTAAGGGTTTCAGGGGAGGGAGCTAATAATATAAGGCCTTTAGGCTTCATAGGTTCTCAAAAAATCTGGAACATTCTCTTCAGCCCTAAAAAAGTAAGATCAAGAAGAAATATACAGATGCCAAAAATGCTCTTTCAAAGGCAATGTTATATAACCAGGCTTCATTTACATATTAATGCTAAGGAGTAGTTGCTCAGTGGTTACTGATAAATTATACTCAAAGGGGTAGAACAAAAGCAGGTAGATTTGAATTAAGTTTGACAGCAAAAGCATAGCTATGTTTGTTGACAGTGAGGGCTATTACAATTAAAATGGGAAAAAAAGGAGATTTTTAAATTTCCCTCTTTAGAAGTACTATGGCAATCTTTAAATAAGACAAAAGGACACATTTGTAAAGTTGTTTTCATGAAACTCAAGGATTCTATAATTAATTTTATTAAAAGTATTTGTTTTCATGCTTGAAATTCTCATGATGAATTAATAATGGATAGAATATTTTTTCTCCAGTATGGAATAAACTGTGATTAGAATTTATCAGGCATGGACTTTGATATGGAAACTCTGGAACAAGTATAAACTAGGAATTAATGAGGTTAGAAAAAACTGGTTTAATTATCCCTCAAATATCATGCAAAGATATTTAATTTTTATGGCAGAATTACAATATATCTTATAAAATGAATAGCAGGTGGAAAGATTACTAGTCCAATAAAAGCTCAGGGAAAAAAGAAGCATTTAGTAGTGAGAGGTGTGAGGATTTTCCCTCTGGCTTGAAACCAGAGTGAGACTTCTAAAATGCAAATCAACCCTGTCTTTGCTTTAAACATTTTCAAAACTTCCCTCTGCCCTTAACATAAAACTAAAATTGCTTAATATGGTTGTATAAAAGTTCTAGAGCCTGTTTATCTTGCCCGTCTTATTTTTTCTCCATCCCTCCTCTCACCTCCTCTCATATTCTAAGCTACAGATACATTGAAAGCCTCTCAGCAGCAAGCATAAAATGTCTTCTCTACCCTGTGGATTCTCAAACAAGCATTCTTCCCGTTTCAAACAATCTTGGCCTTTCTACTTCAGTTATCAGATTAAATATAATCTTTCCTGACCATCTCTTGACTGGTGTCGCTAGAGAATACTTTTAGATATAATCTGGGAAGCTTTTTTTCTTCCTGTCTAACCACATTTTCTTTTTTCTCTTTCTCCATAATTCTTGGAATAGCAGGTCTCATGCCTTTCTGCCTCAGGGGAGTTGTCTGCCAGGGGAAAAAATAAGTAGTACAAGTCAGCAGGACTTCCAAGCTTTTGTCTTCAAAATCTTAAAATCATTGACGAGGGATGGGTTTTCAGTAAAAAAGTCTATATGAGAAAGTATAGAAGGAGGAGAGTAAGCCCTGTCAATAATTATGTAAAAAATTACACCAGGAAGGGAGAAGCACGAAAGTAGTGTTGGATCCCTAGCCCTCAGCACTGAGACGCTGTTCTCTGCCACTGCCCGAGTAAGACCAACACTGGAGGTGGCTTATGCCCTGCAATATCTTTGGGCTTCAGAACATTCAAGAACTGTAATAGTGCTCATTACAGATACTCAAGACATGTTCTTTGGGGGAATGACTCTACCAGAGTATAAACCCAGAGCAGAATACCCGTAGAATTAATGAAACAACATTTCCTAAGGGCCTGGAAGTACTGAGGGCTTGTAGGAAAACTTTAATTATAGAAAATAGTGACATTTCTTACACACGTGCATTTGGAGACAGAGCAATACTGCTATAGTAGTATATTGTCTCATAACAACCTATTATTATTATGATAGAATTCACCACATTTTATGTCTATTGCTTAACTGTGTTTGTTTTCTACTAGAAAGGGGACTGTTCCCAAGTCTATGTCGCTTTATATTTTATTCCCAAATGTCCAACATTAAATGGCAATTAAAGATATTACGCTTAAAGAACTGGATAAGAAACTATGAATTATAAGTTTTGCCTCCTGGAATGATTTCCATTCAAATAACATTATTGTTACTAGAGATTTTAAAAACCATCTGATTCAGAGCTTTTTATCTTCCATCTAATAACCTCTTCACTCTCTGTAGCCCATTCCCCTCCTTTTTAAAACTGCAGCCACATTGATGGCAATGGCCTTGTAAAACACTTCAAGTAGTACATACATATTATTTACTCTCATCTAAAGGAAAATATTCTCTCTGATCAGATTTTAAACCTATTAGGAAATAAACAGGCATATGAAGATCAATTTACGAAGATGACACAAATCTATGGGTAAGTGGGCTTAATAAAACACTAACTCCACTGTGGGATTCCCACTTCTACCCTATACAACTTTAAAATGAGAAGTGGAGAGATATCTGTGTTGCCTGCAATCAGATAACTAAGAGAAAGAGAAAGTTATTGAGAGGAATTTCTAGTTCATTATTCCCCAATTTACCAGTCAAATATATTGGACAACAGGCTCATCTTATAGGCAGCAGGTGGAATTTGTCCTCATTGTGTGTACATAAGAATGACACTTTTAAGATAGGTGTTAGCAACTCTGGAGAAAATCCCAGAGACAACAGTGGTGTGCTATCTTAAATGTGGCAAGCCAATTCTCTTGATATTCCAGAATATGACATTTTATGGAGATAGATGAACACCAATGGCTCTGAGTGAGAAGAAAGTTTGGACATACCTTAATCCATTTACTTCATTTATATTTTACTTCCTTATGTGTACAAAAGAATGGTACATAATAAACATCTGGATCTAAATGAATGCGTTCTTCCCATAAGCGTAAAACAAAACGCAATGTGGTCAGATTTTTTTTCCGTAACTGCATCTGTAATGTGTTCTATTAATTAGGGTCTCATAAAATAATGGAATACCTTTAGCTAATAGCATCTTGTGTTAGAGGAAATAGGACAGTTCATTAAAATATACTTGTAATTAACTAGTCAATATCAAGTGGGAATAGTACTTATTTAGTATTTCAGAGATAACCTAACTCCAGACTCTTTTGAACAATTGACTATGGATAGTAATTTAATTCAGATCATTGAAGTTAACAAGACAATAAAAAAAATTCTATTTCAACCAAGATTCATAAGAAACATGTTGGACATTTGGCTGTTAACAACGTTATAGTTATTAATTTCCTTCTAAATAAATTCTGGCTTCCAAAACTTAGTTCTGTCTTCCAGAAAGAGAAAGTGTCAGGATCCATTTTATTTTCATTGCCTTTTTGCTGTGAAAAAATAAGCTTTTATTAGACTAGGCAGGCTTGCAGCAGTAATCTTGGCTATTGCATCCAAATTCTCTTATAGATCCCTTTCTTACCATAAAAGATTTACATGTTCTCTTTTCTGACTAATCTGATTTCAGACCCTGGCTGCATTTTCCTTAATTCTTGATCTTCGATGTACACATCTTGACCTTAAGCTGTCTCCTGTGGCTCCCAGCTCTCTTTCTCTCACATTTCAATTTTACTTTTATGTGCATGTAATAGATTCTCTATTTTCTACCAAAGATCCTCCTTTTTATTACGACTCAGCCCTACACTTGGATAAAAATCTTTCACTGAGATCCTGGAGCCCACAGCTCTAGGAGAGAGTCCTCTGTCTTCCTGGCAGACAGTACAGTTCACAGGGCATGACCCAGCGGTGCTTTTGCTTTAATAAATCTCCTCCAATTTCCTAGTAGTATGAACACTACCTCAACAAACTTGCCTAGTTTCCAGCTAGCTTAATTTTTACAAGTAGAATAAAGCTTTTAAAATCTGTTAGAGGACATTCCTAGTTGTGCTCACTGTATCTTCTGAAGCTCCAGAATAACAGTATCAATTCATGTCAGCTCTTCAGTATCTAGTTTAATATATATTTGTCTTAAAAAAACAAACAAACCTGAATCTCCTTTTGTATAAGTATTTGACTTACTGGAATAGAAATAACTGCTTCACTTTATGGATATAGAATCTCAGTTACATCTGCTATCTCTTTCACTCCTTCTTCTGCAATTTCTCATATTAACTCAGACACCAATAATGCACAGATTAGCAACACACAGTCATGCAGTTTCTACTGTACCTCTTAATTTGTGACAAGTTAATTTTCGGTATCACAGAACATACTTTCAATTTTCTTTACTCCCCACTGCAAATCTGTAGGAATTTCTTTAAAGATAAGTTATTATAAAACATTTTTGTTTTCCTAAACCCATATCTCCAGAAATTTTATGCTAGATTGCCTTATATACTAAAATCCTCCTTTGTGAATCTCCTAAACAGAGCATATGATAACAGCAGATATTGAAATATAATTTTAAGGAGTTTCCTCATATAAAACTAAGTGTATTTTATAAAAAGGGAAATGCTTGCTGACAAAAGAACAAATCATTTTTAGGGAGATCAAACATCCATCTTTCTCTCTGATCATAGTTACAGCAGCATTGTTCTTATTTTCTTACTATGTATTTAAATCGTATCAGTCAACCACATAAAAACTAACGCATGCTGTCCCTCTGCTTTACCTCTAACTTCAAAATTGTACACAGTTCCTTTCTAAACCAACCTATAACCTATAGGGAAAGGAGTTATACAAAAAAAAATATATATTCCACAGCTTTAACCTGGAATAGTAGCACCAAAATGACATCAGGCATTTTCCAGAAGCATTTATCTAGTAGTTCAAAACTTACCCACTGCTCTTCAGTGTGACCACTTATGTGTTACAACAAATTCCTATAGATGTATATATGGTTTCTGGGCTTTCACTCCCTTATAATACTGTGTCTTCTCTTGTATAATATCACAGTCTTAATTATCCTATCTTTATAATAAGGCTTGAAATATAGAATGACTTGCTCATTCATAATGTTTAAGGACCTTTTCTGGTTTTCCCCATAAAACTGCAAAACCATCTTGTTAAATCTCGTTAAAAAAAAAAAAAAAACCTGTTTGTATTTTGAAGATAACTGCATTTTATTTGTACATTAATTTGGGTACAAATTTCTCTGTCAAACAGCTGTCCTGTATTTCCCTTTACCTCCTTAAATCTTAATTCAGAAATACTTCATGTACTAGCAGTCCAAGACTCTTGCCCTATCTGAGGGACTGAGCACCAATATAATGACTAGCCTACATGAAGCCCTGACTGAAGAACGTCAGTTTTCTGGACATACAGGGCCATGTATAACGTCCCAGGGAGCTAGAAGGCTTACATATTTGCAGCCAGTTTTCTCAGCTGGGAAAACTGCCTCCCAGGTTCTGACTTTAAGAAATGAACATAGATCTGATCACATCCTCGTGTAGGATACTTTAAACTCTCTTACTCCACACAAGCCAAATTCAGGTAACTTTTTACTGCTTTCTAACCTGGAACAAGATCAATCATGCTAAACCACTTTAGTCTTGGTTATGCTTCTATCATTTTTAAAAATTCATTTTCTCTCAGTTTTTTCTTATTTTGTATTTAATATTTACTGTTATAGTCATGTAATAGAGGGGATGGCTCACAGTGAGAACTTAATGGGAATTAGCTTCTTCTCAGTCTTCTAAAGCTAAACTTTTAAAATTTTGTTTTAAAATTTTTATTATTTTTAGTTGTAGTAAAAATCATAAAGTTTACCATCTTAAC
The DNA here is from genome assembly GCF_011762595.2 of Tursiops truncatus. NCBI lineage: Eukaryota > Metazoa > Chordata > Mammalia > Artiodactyla > Delphinidae > Tursiops > Tursiops truncatus. The sequence continues at coordinate 58,193,921 of NC_047051.1, read as the reverse complement.
CATTTTTCAGTGTATGGTTCAGTAATGTTAAGTTTATTTTCATTGTGAAACAAAGATCTCCAGAACAAAATGAAACTCTAAACCCATTAAGGAACAACTCCTCTTTTCCCCCTCCTACCAGCTCATGGTGACCACCATTGTACTTTCTATTTCTTTGCTTTGACTTCTTCAGATACCTCATTAAAGAGGAATCACGCAGTATTTATCTTTTGTGACTAGCTTACTTCACTAAGCAAAATGTCCTCAAGGTTCATCCATGTTTTAGCATGTCATAGAATTTCCTTAAGATTGCACAATATTTCATCATTCTCTCTCTCTCTCTCTCTCTCTCACACACACACACACACACACACACACACACACACACACACACACACACACACCACATTTTGTTCATCCATTCATCAATGGACCATTAGCCAAGCCCATGAATAAGTATAGAATCACACATCTGGCCATTTCTACATACAAGTGAAGTGAACAACCAACTGCACTGCTCAACATCCTGACCACTGGGAGGATATCCCTTCACCATTGTCCTTCAGGGGTGTCTCAGAAAGGGGTTGTAATGCTACACCATTACACTTTTGGATGGTGCCTGCGTACTGTGCATAATCATCTGTAAACCAGGCCTGAGTCTTCTCTTCCTCAGTTACCTGACCATAGGAAACTCCCCCATAGGTTATAGGTTCAGGCTTAGAGAGAGAAGGCAGTGTAGCAAGAATGGTGACCATGGACATTTGGGCCCATTCTACATGTACTTTACTTGTGACTGCAGGGTCTGCTCAAACCCAATCTCATATATTTACCACCTCCACTGGATGAGGGAGTGCTGCTGTACACAACCAAATGTATGTCTTGGTGGGTCTGATAATACCCAGAACATAATGGACAACTCAGGTTCCATGGCAACTTGGTAGTCCATGGTTAAACATTCAATCTATACTAAGGCCCAGTAGCGGGCTAAGCAATGTTCCTCAAAAAGGAAATAGTTAAAACAATTAAAAAATGGGCAAAGGATCTGAATAGACATTTTTCCAAAAAAGACATACGGATGGCCAACAGGTACATAAAAAGATGCTCAACATCATTAATCATCAGGGAAATACAAGTTAAAACCACAATGAGATGTCACCTCATACCTGTCAGAATGGCTGTTATCAAAAGGAAATGAAATAATGTGTCAGTGAGAATGTGGAAAAAAGGGTACCCTTGTGCACTGTTGGTAGGAATGTAAATTGGTGCAGCTGCTACTGAAAACAGTATGAAAGTTCCTCAAAAGATTAAAATTAGAACTACCATATGATCCAGCAATTCTACTTTTATCTGAAGAAAACAAAAACAGTAATTCAAAAAGATACATGTACCCCATATGCATTGCAGCATTATTTACAATAGTCAAGACATGGAAACAACCTAAGTGTCCATCAATGGATGAATGGATAAAGAACATGTTATATATACCTAATGTAACACTACTCAGCCATAAAAAAAGAATGAAATCTTGCCATTTGCAACCACATGGATGAGTCTTGAGAGCATTATGCTAAGCGAAATAAGTCAGACAGAGAAAGACAAATACCATATGATATCACTTATATGTGGAATCTAAAAAAACAAATAACAATAACAAAAAATAAGTTCATATATAGAAAAGATTGTTGGTTGCCAGAGGCATGGACTGGAGGGTGGACAAAATGTGTTAAGGAAGTCAAAAGGTACAAACTTCCACTTATAAAGTAAATAAGTCATGGGGATGTACAGCATGGTGACTACAGTTAATAATGCTATAGTTGCTAAGACAGTAAATCTTAAAAGACCTCATCACAAGAAAAAAAACTGAAACTATGTATGGTGATGGATGTTGACTAGACTTGTGACCATTTCGCAAGGTATACGAATACTGAATCATTAAATTATACACCTGACATTAATATAATGTTATATGTCAATTAAACCTCAATTTAAAAATGGGCTGCAGTAACATTCCCAAATGAGGAATACATTTCCTCCAAAATCCATATAGATACACTAAATGTTCTCTTCTTCGCTGTAGGTGGGGCCACATGCAACCACATATCCTTCACCTTAGATATATCGATATGCTCCGCATCACTGAATCCCTAGAAATTTCACTGAGATAAAAGGCTGTTGAATTTCTTTCAGATTTATTTTCCTTTGACACACAAATACCTTACCAATAATTCTAGAGTATTTGTCACTTTTCACTATATTGTTAAGTCCTTCATTTCCTTGCTAATCTTCTATCTGTTTCTTATATCCACTATTGAAAATGGAGTATCAAAGTCTCCTAATATTATTTATTGCTATTTTTCCCTTCAATTCTGTCAAGTTTATTTTATGTATTTAGGAGCTTTGATGTTTGGTGCATAAATATTTATAATTGATACATCTTCTTGGTGAATTGATCCTTTTATCTTTACGTAATGTCCTTCTTTATCTCTTGTAACAACAGCTTTTATACTTAAAAATATGATATTAGTATAGCCACCCCTGCTATCTTTGGGTTACCATTTGTATGGAATATTTTTTTCCATCCTTTCACTTCAGCCTCTATCATTAGTTCTAAGGTGAGTTTCTTGAAGATAACATACACTTCCTGGCTTTTTTCATCCATTCACCTGAACAATGTCTTTTGATTGGAAAGTTTAATCAATCTACATTTAAACTAATTACTGATATTAAAGGATTTACTATTTCCATTTTATTCATTGTTTTTCGTACATCTTGTACCTTACCTTTCTGTCCTTCCTTTTCTCTCAATGCCTTCCTGTTTTTTTAATGTTTTTCCAGTAGTGACGTGATTTGATTGCCTTCTCATTCCCTTCTGTGTAAGCTCTATAGATATTTTCTTTTTGGTTACCCCTGTAGTTATTTAAAAATAAAGCTTCCTATATAGCTACACCTATCACTTTATGGTATTAATGTCACAAATTCCATCTTTACATACTATATACCAATTAACATAGGATATTTTTATGTTTTACTCATTTAAATTCTACACAAGAATTAAAAGTGAATTTATGCAACAAATTTACATTAATGTAGGTTACTATATTTGTCCATGAATTTATTTTTATGAAAGAACTTTATATTTTCATGTGGTTTCACATTGCTCTCTATCATCTTTGCTTTTGCCTTGAAGGACTCCTTTATGTTTCTTACAGAGCAGCTCTAGTGTTAATGAACACCCTCAGCTTTTGTTTATCTTGGAAAGTCGTAATTTCTCCCTCATTTTTGAAGGACATTTTCGCCAGATACAATATTCTTGGTTGATAGTTTTTTTTTTTTTTTTTTTTTTTTTCCCCAGTACACTGAATACATCATTCCTTTCCACCCTGCAAGATTTTTGCTGAGAAATCTGTTGGGGATCATTTGGAAGCTTCCTTCCATGTGATACATCACCTTTCTCTTGCTGCTTTCAATGTTGTCTCTTCATCTTTGTCTTTTAAAGTTTGATTATAATATGTCTCAATGTGAGTCTCTTTGGATGTATGTAAGTGGAGTTCCTTGAGCTTCCTGAATTTGTATGACCACTTCTTCCCTCAGATTTGAGAAGTTTTCAGCCATTATTTCTTCAAATAAATTCTGCCCCCTTCTCTCTCTTCTCCTGCTGGGACTCCAGTAAAGCATATATTGGTCCACTTAACAATGTCCCATGAGTCTCAAGTTCTCTTCACTCTGATTCATTGTTTTCTTTTTACTTCTGTGACTTAATGATTTCAAAAGACCTATTTTTCAAATTAACTGATTGTTTCTTCATGCTGATCAATCTGCTGTTAAACCCACTGACTGAATTTTCCCATTCATTGTATCTTTCAGCTCCAGAATTTCTGTTTGGTTCTTTTTTATAGCTCCTACCACTTTGTTGACATTCTCATTTTGTTCATGCATCATTTGCCTCATTTTGTTTGGTTGGCTATTTGTGTTCTCTTTCCACTTATTGAGCATCTTTAAGATAGTTATTTTAAATTTTTGTAAGGCAGCTTTTACATTTGCATTTTTTTAGAGTTGGTTTCTGGAGTTTCATTTTGTTTTCCTTGATTGAGTTATGTTTCCCTGTTTATTTTTATGCTTTGTGATGCTTTGTTGAGATGTCAGCATTTGAAAACCACCACCTCTCCTGATATTTATGGGGTGCCTTAGAACAAAGGGGATGACCATCACTGATCAGCCCTGATAGAGACCTAGGTCCTCTCAAACCTTTTCTGATAATGTTTCATCTCTGAGTGTGTGCATGTGATTTTAATTATCTCAACTCACCTAAACAATTTATCAATGCTTATTTTCAGAAGTTCATAATCTCTTGCTCCACCTAGCATCTGCCTGCAGAACTGAAGCTCTAATAGGCTACAGTGATAGACTCTGTTTTCAGGGGCTTCCAAAAAATGGCACCACTCCTGTCAGTGTTCTGAGTCAGGCAAGACAGATTCCAGTCCTTCAAGCAGCCCCTCCAGACTAGCCAGAACATTGACTCTTGATCCTCTCTTTTGATTCTGTCCCAAAGGAGGATGGCCAATGTGTGGGGTTTCTTCCTAGTTTCACCACAGTAAGTCAGGTAGGAAGATGGGCATGGAAGGGTGTGCAAAATGCCACAATTTTTTCTACTCCTACTGCTGGAACACTTTGTTGACTTTACATTGGTCTGACTGCTGTAGCTTCTCAACTGTTCTCTACACTTCTCACCAAGGCATTCTGAACAATATATTGTTGCTAATTTGGTTCCTATGAGCAATAAGGAGAGCCTGAAGCTTCCTAGGAGACTATCTTAGTGAAGGCACTATCTTAAGCTGAACTTTTACACGCCTTGAAGTCTGTTGTCATGACTTAATATAATTCACATAACACAGACACGCACGATCCCATTTTCACAGATCACTATCCTAATGGGAATACTTTAAGTGGTTCTGCCTCACAAACCACGAATATTACCCTTCTGGTTTAATTTAATCTTTGAGGTAGACTTGACATACTTATTAGAAAATACTACCAACAACTTACATTCACCTTAAATATAAATCAAAACCAGACAAAGAATATTTTGTAGCCTGGCCCTGGAAAATCATCCTGTGCTTTTATTTCAATAATTATTATTAGAATGGTTAAAACAGTGTGCTATCCCACCTTGACAAATATGAGAAAGGTACAAATTTAAATTAAAATCTTCATGTTAAATAGGCTAAACAATGATTTAATTAAAGTCAAATAGGTAGAATTGCTTTCCTTTCAAGAACATGAACATATTTGGACAAATGAAGGGGAAAATTCAAACACTAGAGATCCTTCAACATTACCTATGTTATATATCTGGGTGAAAATTCATTTGAAACAATGAACTAAATCATTTTGTTCAGCTGTGCATTTTATCTGGAAAACAGAATTATTTTATAATTCATAAAATAAAGATGATTAAATTTTACATAGTACTATGTGCACAACAACGGTTTATCTATTATTTTTATGATAAAAAGCACATCATTAAATTCACCATTTTAAACATTTTAAAGTGTACAATTCAGTAGCATCTAGTACATTCACAACCATCACTGTTATCTAGTTCCAGAATTTTTCTTCATCCCAAATGAAAATTCACACCAATGAAGTTGTTATAGCCATTCTCCCCTCCTCCCAAACCCTGGCAATAACTAATCTGTTTTTTGTTTCTATGTATTTACCTATTGTGGATATTACATATAAATGAAATAATATGCAGCCTTTTGTCTGGCTTCTTTTACATAGCATAATGTTTTCAAGGATCGTCCATGCTGTTGCATATATCACTACTTCATTTGTTATTTGTGGATGCATAATATCCCATTGTATAGATATACCATATTTTGTCCATTCATCAGGCAACAGACGCTTGGGCTGTTTCTAAGTTTTGACTACTGTAAATAGAATAATGCTGCTATGAAAATGTGCAAGTTTTTGTTTGAATACCTGTCTTCAATTGTTATGGCTATTTATGTGGGAGTGGAATAGTGGAGTCATATGGTAATTTTATATTTAACTCATTGAGAAACTGTCAAATTCTGTTCCCTAGCAGCTGTACCATGTTACATTCCCATCAGCAACATACGAGAGTACTAATTAATCCACGTTCTTCCCATACCTTATTTTAACCTTTCTGATTTTTGTTATACTTGGTGTGAAAGTAGTTTTTCACTGTGTTGATTTGCACTTCCATGAATGTGAATGATGCTTAGCATTTTTTAATGTGCTTGTTTGCCATTTGTGTATTATCTTTAAAAATATCAATTTGAGTCCATTGCCTACTAAAAAAAGTAAACAGCTTATTGAAATACAATTAACAAATTACCCAGCTCACCCACTTAAGGTATAGTACATATAATACGTTTCCCAGATCATTAGTCACTAATGATGTTGAGCAACTTTTTACCTGCTTATTGGGCATCTGCATACCTTATCCAGAGAAGTGTCTATTCAGATCCACTGCCCATTTTAAAAACTGGGTTGGCTTTTAATAAAAGAGTTGTAATAAGTTTTTATATACTCCAGATACAAGTTCTTTATCATACATCTGAGTTTGCAAACATTTTATCTCATCCTATGGGTTGTCTTTTCACTTCACTGATTGTGTTTTTTGAAACAGAAAGGTTTTCCCTTTTCTGGGCCCCCCTGCATTTTCATATACATTTTAGAATCAGCTTACCAATTTCTATAAATAAGTCAACTGGGAATCAAACAGAGATTGCACTGAATCTGTAGATTCCTTTTGGGAGGATTCTAATCCATGAACATGAGATGTTTTTCCATTAAAATCGTCTTTGGTTTCTTTTGACAATGTTTTATAGTTTTCAAAGTATAAATTTGGAACTACTTCTGTTTGTCTTAAATATTTTTTCGGTGCTTTATTATTCTTTTTTGAATGGAATTTATTTCTGAGGTTTAGTATATTACCAGAATAAATTTTGATTTGATTTGACTCTTAAATTTTCCTGAAACACAGTGATACATATAAATCTATAGACTCATCCCTTCCCTCTTTATACTTTTGAATGGTTTTCTCTCTAATTTGAGGATATCAGCTATCCATGTTTGATTTTATTGACTGTCCTTTTCTATAACCTTTATTATTTTATTGCATTTATTTTTCTTGTTCCTCTAAATTCTATGCAGTCTTTTTTAAGCACCACACGTTTCCAGTTTTCCTTTGAGTAAATTCCATACATTGTTAGGGGTAATAAGCACGTATAATATTTATACTTATAATATTGTAATAATAGTTCTGCTTTTATTTCAGATCCACAGAAGAGAGGAAAAAGCAGATCCCTCACATCACAGAACACTGTTACCTGATGACCTTGCAACAAATTTCTCTTCATTTAATTTTAACCTTTTTCTTCAGAGCTCCTTATTTCATCCTATTGCACTCATTAAAATATAAAATGTGTCCTTAAATATATAATATTATTTCATGTATCTGTTTTTAATTTTCATCAATGATATTATGCTATAAATTACCATCTATTTTGCACCATTTCACATAACACACTTCTTTTTTTTCCCCTTTAAAACACTTACCAATGGATCCATTTTCCTAGTAATGGACATTTAGATTACATCCAAGTATCTTCTACCACAAACAACACTATTATATAAATCTTGTTCTTTGATCATTATCAAATTTGTGAAAATTTGCTTGGGATATAAGTCAAGGAAAGGAATTTCAGCTTTAGAGTATTAGTTTAGTTTAATTAGTTTAATTAATACCATATTAGTTTAATTAATACCAGATTCTTTTCCATAATATATGTGCCAGTTTAAATGCTTACCAGCAGTGGGTAACAGCACCAGTCTCCCAATATCATCACCAATAAGTGTATTCTACTACAAAGTTTAAAAATTGGTTTTTGAGGCACTATCTTGCTTTAATTTGCATTTATCAACTTAGTAGTAGTGACACAGAGAATCTTCATAAACAGCGTTGAGTCATTTTCCCCCCACCTATTCCTAATGATAATTTCTGCCCATTTCCATAGTGTATTTCATGTACCCTCTTGTGACATGCCATCTGAAACATTTTGTCCTATTTCCTATAAAATTGTTTGCCTTTTTCCTTATTAATTTAAAGGATTTTAAAATGATGAATTTTTAAAACACTATATTCTGTTATATACATACACATATAAAATAAATGACTTGCAACGGGTTTAATTATTTGATAGAATTTGAATCACACTGTAGTCTCTTTTACAACATTTCTGCTTCTCTTTCATAGTTAATTTAACATGGGGGCTTATTTGCTGAAGTTACAAAGTTAAATAAGGAAGTCACTACTGATAAACATATAATCTTTTAACCAAATTAGATAACTAAATTGTAACTGTGGGGACTTCCCTGGTAACGCAGTGGTTAAGAATCCACCTGCCAATGCAGGGGACATGGGTTCGAGCCCTGGTCCACGAAGATCTCAGATGCCACAGAGCAACTAAGCCCATGCGCCACTACTACTGAGCCTGTGCTCTAGAGCCCATGAGCCGCAACCACTGAGCCTGTGTGCTGCAACTACTGAAGCCCGCGCACCTAGAGCGTGTGCCCTACAACAAGAGAAGCCACTGCAACGAGAAGCCTGCGCACCACAATGAAGAGGAGCTCCTGCTCACTGCAACCAGAGACAGTCCACGCGCAGCAACGAAGACCCAACGCAGCCAAAAATAAATAAATAAATAAATTTATATTAAAAAATAGTAACTGTGGATAATGCACATATTACAAGTGCCAAGCCTAGGCAATAATATCACATTTAGTTGAGTATGGATGGCTTAGACATATTTATATGTTGTTATAACAAAAATATCTGAGGCCTTCTACTTATAGCCAGAAACATGGAAGAGACAATCCAAAATTAGACTGACCCCAATAAAAATTGATCAACAGGATTATTTGACTATAATATAATTTATCAGTTGCCCACATGATGTCAAGTTGAAACACGGCAATAAATAAATAAATAAGTTTCTATCTCAAGCTTTCTAGGAAATGCACTCCATTACATCCAATCTAAAACAACACATCTGTGTCACTGAAAAAAAGTTAATATATTCATATTTTAAGAGATTTTGGTGACATTATGATAATATGAACAGCAAACTGTTAATTGAATTTCCTAGAGAAAGTAAAATGATCCGAAGTGAAAGAAATCACATTGTGCTGTAAAATGCAGAGGTAAAATCTGTTTTTCAAAAACAGAATTGCATAAGTAACAGGGTATCATGAAAATAAAAGCAGTACCTAAGGCATAGACAATGTAATATATCAGTATAAAACAGCGTTGTAGGTAATGAAATCTAGACACAGGACTCATGGTATACCACATCAGTGAAGATAGGATTAGTGATGGCAACTCCATAAAGATGAAACCTACACTATTGAATTTACATTCAATATGATTCCGTTTTCAGTTTTTTGCTTGTTTATTTTGTTATAAATAACTAAGAAGGAAACACATTCAGCTGTAATCTGACATCTCAGACTCCAGCAGTACAGATGTATTAAGTGGTTCTTTGTTTTGTTTTGCTTTTAGCTGTAAAATATTTTACAAATTAAGGGAATGATTGCTCAATTACATCATTTTATGTATATTAAAATCTATATAAATACACATATATGAAAATATTTGTAAGGAACAAACCCAATTTAGTTGTTACTGATGTTATTACTTTCTTACAAAAATTTTGTTTTGACCTATATCAAATTTGTGTGAACTCACCCATGTACTATAGCATATAACTTAATATTTCTTGGAGAACATACACCTTCCTCACACACACACATGAAATCTCTAAATTAATTTTTACATTAATTTAATAATTAGAAGACCTAAGTAAAGCAATGAGAACTAGAGAGAACTTGAGTCTGAAGTGACAAAGGGTACCATTTTATATATGGACTAAAGCAGAGAATAACAATGAATGTAGTTTAAAAAGCGAAGATTGTCTACCTCTTGGCATATAACGACAATTTTGAACTAAAATATATAGTAATTCCATTAGTTACAGCATCAAAGTTATACTGATTTGTGTTTGATGAGAGAAAGAAGGAAAACCTTTCATTTTTTTTCATCTGCTCATTTAACAAATGATATGCTCCCTAGAGAATAATAATGGGATAAAGGATGAGTTTACTTAGTGAAGTATGTTTGAGGAATTACAGTCCTCTCACAGCAGAAAGAATAACTGGAGCAAAGGAACAGAAGCAGAAAACCAAAAGGTATATTTGACCCTCATAATCAGATGTTTAGAAGCTGCATTCCCTGATGTAGACTTATTGACATTCACATGGTAGCAAAACCTATGACCAGCTCAATTATAAAAATTACACAACAACAATAACAGATTCCTGTCCTCAGCAAGCCATTTCAAGAGACTGTTATCTGGTTCAATTACATACCACTGTAAACAACTTACAGATGATAAAGCAAGAGCTGTGATTAAGGTCACACTACAAAATATTGTGAAAGCAAAATGCTCCATAAAAATAGTCACATCATTCTTGCTAGTATGAGAGGAACAACATGCCCAGCTTATATACTAACTTTCCAATTTAATCCATTTACGAAAATTTCCCACAGCCACTCTAATTCAAGAAAGTTGTAGTCCGTTCACGTTATGAGGAATCGAAATGCCCAGTGAGAGGTATGAGACACTAGGTATAGTTAAAGCACCCATTCTCCTGAGATGTTGTCTCAAGAAGTGATGTCTGGGAATAAATGCAGCGGCCAGATAATTCATGTGTGGCACACTGGTGAAGTTTTCAAAACCATGCAATTTTCTTGTGGAAAAACATTCTTGGACTAATCATTCCTATAGAACTTACTAATTAGATCTTAGAATGTTTACATTATGTTAAAACTCTACAGTATAAAATAAGAAAATTTATCATGAAATCAAGTCACAATATGGATTCACCAACATGACTGTTGTGATGAAATGTTTTATAATTATGAGTATGTTAATTAGCGATGATTTTCTCTCCTTTTCCCTCTGGTCCTATTACTACATTAGCAACCAAATTAATAAACATATATTTTATTTAGTAAACCATGTAAAGCAAAAGAAACTAGAGATGAAAACTATGCCAAGTTAAATCAAAGGAACAATCCGTAAGTCTTTCAGTATACTTGAATTTGACACACAGTCTGCTCATACACCCATAACTTGCCACTCCAAGTTTAATGATTTATTCAGATCTGTTGAATAAATCCATCTTCCTTGTAACAGAGAATAACAAACCTAAGTCCATATCAAGTCTATTTCTTTAGCTCTAACCTTTGTGTTCTGTTTCCTGTGCTTAGTCATGCTGACTTTGCACCTCTGTAAAAGAACATTACCTATAGCCTCTAATATACATGACAGCCCTCTGCAGCTTGGTATCAGGGATGCCAAGGAAAACACAAAGCAGTTAAGCACTGGATCGAACAATGCTTTAGTTACATAGAGAAGAGACAGCTTCAAAGGTCCCCCCCATGACCAGGGGGTCTGTTTTGGTGATTCACCTATGAGCACCCCTTTCATGCCCCAGTGGAAGGAACCCTATCCTTCCCCATGGAACACAGATTTAACAGTGGGGTTGGTCAGGTGCCATAAAACATACATGCTTTAAGCAAAGACAAAATAGTACTCATTGAGCATGAAACAATAACAGATATTCCCATATGAAGCAATAAGGCTGGCATGGGCTCTGTGGGTGTTTTATCTCTTGGTAAGGAAGTGTTCCAGGCCCAAGCCCCATTCTTAAGAGGCTGAGTGGGAGTCAAGACTATGCACGTGAGACAGGCATTTGGATACGAAGATTATGAGGGATAGTTTTTTTCCCCCTTCAAGGATGTTATGTTCTAGGTTAATTACAATAATGCAACTTTAAAAATAAGGTACAACCTGGTAACAAACCTGAAAGTTATATAAATTGTTACAGTAATTTATAAAATGAAGGGGTCACAGCTGGTAAAATTGCTGAAGAGTTTTCTTTTTTTTTTTGCGGTACTCGGGCCTCTCACTGTTGTGGCCTCTCCCGTTGCAGAGCACAGGCTCCGGACCCACAGGCTCAGCGGCCCTGGCTCACGGGCCCAGCCGCTCCGAGGCATGTGGGATCTTTCCCGGACTGGGGCACAAACCCGCATCCCCTGCATCGGCAGGTGGACTCTCAGCCACTGTGCCACCAGGGAAGCCCCAGAAGAGTCTTCTTGAAGATGACGTTCAACTTGAGCAAGAAAGGAGGAAAGGAGCAAACGGAGATGTGAGGTTAAGACTGGAAACCCTATGAAGGACACTCTCTTCATCAGCTTTTAGTAATGCTGTGAAAAGATACATTCCCTGAGAAAAAAAGTTTTCACTACTGTGTATGACAATTTCAGAGGCAGAATCAAGTTGTCATTTTTATTCTGTATTTTTATACTAATTGTAATAACATTTCAAGCTGAAAATGTTATGTCGTCTGTCAGACTTGCATTCATTTTCTCTTTAATGTCTGATTCCAGAATGGCACTATCAGGTGTCTCTTTTTCAATGCAAATAATGTCACCATCTGAAGGTGAATATGAGGTCAAAAAATTTAAAAACACAACTAAAGTTAATTAAAGGTTAAAAACAAAGCATAGTGCAAAGCAATTATACCTTAATCATCTTTCACATCAACATAAAAATTAGACTGCTTTTCAAGTTCTTCTATTGTGCCTAGATATATATTTTAAGTTTACACGTGCAGAATGATTTCAGTAGAGTCACTGCTTCAATCATTTTGGGGTTTTGGCAAGCTACTACATCATACTTCATCAAGGAACTATTTTACTGGAGATTGTTTCCAATCTCATACCCTCCTTCTATGACTCTTCATTATTTTTTTCTAGTTTTACTGAGATATGCTTGACATAGCACTTTATAACTTTAAGTTGTACAGCATAATGCCTGACTTACATATATCTTAAGATGATTACCACAATAAGTTAACATCCATCATCTCACATAGATACAAAAAAAATAAATAAAAGATAATATTTTTCCTTGTCATGAGAACGTTTAGGATTTACTCTTTTTTTTTTTAAAGGACTTTTTTTAAAAATAAATTTATTTATTTATTTATATTTGGCTGCGTTGGGTCTTCGTTGCTGTGCGTGGGCTTTCTTTAGTTGTGGCAAGCGGGGGCTACTCTTTATTGCGGTGTGCGGGCTTATTGTGGTGGCTTCTCTTGTTGCGGAGCACGGGCTCTAGGCACGTGGGCTTCAGTAGTTGTGGCATGTAGGCTCAGTAGTTGTGGCTCGCGGGCTCTAGAGCGCAGGCTCAGTAGTTGTGGTGCACGGGCTTAGCTGCTCCACGCCATGTAGGATCTTCCTGGACTAGGGCTCAAACTCATGTCCCCTGCATTGGCAGGCGGATTCTTAACCACTGGGCCACCAGGGAGATAACTGGATTTACTCTTAACAACTCTCATATATATCATACAGCAGTGTAACTATACTCATTATGTTGTACTTTACATCACTGCTACTTATTTTATCTTATCATTGGCAGTTTCTACTTTTTGACCACCTTCATCCAATTCCCTCTTTCTCTACCCCTCTCCTCCACTTTTGGTAATCATAAATCTGACCTCTTCTTTTCTATGACTTAGTTTGTTTTAGATTCCACATATAAATGAGATTATATAGTATTTGTCTTTCTCTATTTTACTTCACTTAGTATAATGCCCTCAAGGTGCATCCGTATTGTCCTGAATGGCAGGATTTTCTCATTTTTTGACGGCCGAATAATACTGTATGTGTGTGTGTGTGTGTGTATATATATATATATATATATATATATATATATATACCACAATTTCTTTATCCATTTATCTGTCAGTGGACACTTAGGTTGTTTCCATGTCTTCGCTATTATAAATAATGCTGTTGTGAACATAGGGGTGCAAATATCTCTTCAACATAGAGTTTTCATTTCTTTAGGATATATTCACAGAAGTGGGACTGTTGGATCATATGGTCGCTCTAGTTTTAATTTTAGAGGGAACCTCCATCCAGTTTTCCATAATTGCACCAATTTACCGTCCCGCCAACAGTGCACCAGGGTTCCCTTTTCTCCACATCCTCTCCAGCATGCTCTTTTTGATGCTAGTCATTATAACAGGCTTGAGGTAATATCTCATTGAGATTTTGATTTGCATTTCCCTAATGATAACTGATGTTAAGCATCTTGTCACATATATGTTGGCCATTCATATATCTTCTTTGGAAACTGTCTATTCAGGTCCTTTGCCAATTTTTAAATTCAATTGTTTTCTTGATATTGAGTTGTATGAGTTTTGTTTTTTGTTTTTTTTTTTTTGCGGTACGCGGGCCTCTCACTGTTGTGGCCTCTCCCGTTGCGGAGCACAGGCTCCGGACACGCAGGCTCAGTGGCCATGGCTCACGGACCCAGCCGCTCCGTGGCATGTGGGATCTTCCCGGACCGGGGCACGAACCCGTGTCCCCTGCATCGGCAGGCGGACTCTCAACCACTGCGCCACCAGAGAAGCCCCGAGTTGTATGAGTTTTTTGTTTTGTTTTGGTTTGGCTTTTTTTTTTGCGGTACACGGGCCTCTCATTGCTGCGGCCTCTCCCGTTGCGGAGCACAGGCTCCGGACGCGCAGGCCCAACGGCCATGGCTCACGGGCCCAGCTGCTCCGCAGCATGTGGGATCTTCCCAGACCGGGGCACGAACCCGTGTCCCCTGCATCGTCAGGTGGACTCTCAACCACTGCACCACCAGGGAAGCCCTGTATGAGTTTTTTTTTATAGTTTGGATATTAACCCCTTATCAGATATATTGTTGGCAAATATTTTGTTCCCAAACAATAGTTTGTCTTTTCATTTGGCTCTTTTGCCGTGCAGAAGCTTTTTAGTTTGTATAGTCTCACTTGTTTATTTTTTATTTTCTTGCCTGTGCTTTAGGTATCAAATCCAAAAACCACTGCCAAGACCCATGTCAAAGGGCTTTTTTCTATGTTCTCTTCTAGTAGTTTTATTTTGCCTGGTCTTACATTTAAGTCTTTGAGTTAATTTTTGTGAGTGATGTAAGATAGAGGTCTAGTTTCATTTTCTCACCTGTGAATATCCAATTTTCCCAGTAGCATTTATTGAAGAGTCTGTCTTTTCTCCATTGATTGCTCTTTGCTCCACTGTCAAATATTAGTTGACCACATATGTATGGGTTTATTTCCTGGGCTCTTGACTCTGTTCCATTGTTCTACTTCTGTTTTTATGCCAGTATGATATTGTTTTAATTACCATAGCTTTATAATACAGCTTGAAATTAGAAAGTGCGATGGTCTTCACTATTATTTTACATTGTTTCAACATACAAGTAAAATTACCATGATTTTTGTAAATGATCTCCCAACCTCTAGGTTATTCTTTATTCTCTTTTAAAGTTTAAAATACTCATTTAAAATAATTCTTGGAATTACAAGTCAATGTTCAAAATGTGAGCAGGCATATAGTTTTGTACTTTTTGTGAAAAGTATACAACTAAAGAGAAATGATAAAAAAAATAAAAACACTGGAGAGAAGGGGAACTTCATAAAACTCACATATTAAAATGACAATATTTTTCATCAAAGTTTCACAGGCCTTTTAACACTTTCTTCTTATGAAGAGTAAGACTTATATAAGACTCTGATGAAGAGTCTTACTCTGTAAAATATACACGTATCATGCATATACATTTCTTCTATGTTTGAAAAGTCTGTATCTGACTGTAGAGTTAATTCAATATCTAAATATACATTTCCTGTTTCTTATCTCTCTATATAAAACTGTAAGACTTTAGATTCCCCCCTTTCTTTTTCAAACATGGACCATCACACGATTCAACAATAAGATGAAATCATCATTATTAGAAATCAGTAAGAGCTTGACTCTACAATATGAACTTAATACACATGTATTTAAGCACAACTGTTCCAATCTCAAACTATTCCCCTGAGATTTAGTCATATAATCTGGATTTGGAATCTAATACTCTCTGAAACCACCAAACATTAAAATGTCCTACTGAAAATACTCTTGGTTTCCCAAAAGTATCACGCATTTAAGATATCATAGCACAGTCGCCTAAAAAGAACATCACCCGCTTCAACATCTAAAAACTGCCATCTAATCCTCCTTTATACAAAGATTAAATGATCACAAATGAATATTTTAGGAAATATTTATCAGGCTCTGCTGATCCTCAGGTCGTCAAGCAGGACTTGCCCCATATTCATATTTAACTATGAAGTAGTTCCATCTGCTGCTGTTGTCGCAGGGTAGTTCAGACTCAGATGTTTCATGTTATTCATTAACTAATACTTGCCTGAGCTTTTTTATCCCCCAATATTTGCTTAGCTAAGCAATTTCCATACATATCCAGACCAGACCATTTCAAAGTGAAGCAAAACCTTCATCAGCAAAACCCATGATGAATGATTGAACAATGATTCTACTGTTTTCTAAACTAATTTTATGAAATTCAGAAAGATCAAGATACTTTAGAGAAAAAACCCAGGATCTAACGTGGTATAAACAATCCATGTAGCTCTTTAAAGAGTAGTATACTACAAGCATTGTCAAATAGTCTCAATCAGGCCAGTGCTCTGGAAGTCTAATTTGTTTATACATATTAAGAAAACCACCTCGCTAAAAAAATATACAGGATAAGGAGTCCATGTTAGGCCAGGACCAGATACCAGTTTTTTGGATTTTATTTTCCCTATTTTTTTTTTTTTTTTGATGTGGACCGTTTTTGAAGTCTTTATTGAATTTGTTACAATATTGCTTGCTTTACGTTTTGGTTTTTGGCCGCGAGGCATGTAGGATCTTAGCTCCCCAACCAGGGATGGAACCCTCACCCCCTGCATTGGAAGGCGAAGTTTTAACCACTGGACCACCAGGGAAGTCCCTATTTTCCCTATGTTTTGTTTTTAGCAAAGGACTTCAGTAACAGACCTTGAAATAAACACTTTAAACTTCAACACAAGAGTGAACACTTTAAACTACAATATAAGAATAAACAAAATCCACTGGCCTTCTTGGACTCAACATTTCCTCTTTCCAGAAGGCTCTTTCATTCACTTTCTACTCATGGCTTGCAGTGATCCAGTATTAAACTCCTGTCCCTTTCAATACCAACTGCTTTTCAGCTAAGACTCTTAAGTCTCATTTCAGTCATTTTAAATTAAATTATTTAAAGGAAACTTGATTTAGGTATAACCGTATTAACCTAGGCAAAAAACAGTTACCACATCACTGCCGCTTCCTATTTTAAAGACTATCCAATTACTGCTATATCACAAATTGCTTCCTCAAGTGGTATTTTACTTTCCTTTTTCCTTTCTAAGAAACTTGAGAAAACTATTCCTTTTTATCAAAAACTTCCTTTCTTCCCACTCAGTTCGCCCCTCTATAAAACAGTTTTCATCTACTGTGTTGTGCTGAAACATCTTTAACTGCTGTTCTGTTCCCCGCTTCCTCTTTAAGTTTGCTTCTGCTGTTGACATAATCAGTCACACCCTCCTGCTCTACCTCCAGCAGCTCCATCACCGCCTTGTTCTTTTCTCATCTCCTACTGAACTTGAGTACCCCTTAGACACAGAGAAGAAAAATAAAACAGGCTTAAGCAACAGCTTTTCATTGTAGTTAAGTATGATAGAACGACTCACACTTTACTTTTATAAAAACCTGTGTGAACTCAAAATAACAAGCACAATAATACTTACAAAGAGATACAAAGTATTTCACTGATATAACATAGGCATCGCCTTTCTGATCAATATTATTTGAATTAAACTAAGAAGCCTATATAGCTGGGAAAATTAAACATGTTTTTTTCTTTCTTGACTTTCCTTTTAATTGGAAAAGTACCTCATATGCATTAACTGGGATTTAACTGCATAAGCCAAAATCCTGTAAAAATCAAGTCAGAGTTTTAAAGCACCTAATAAAATATTCATATACAAATATTAAATATATGGCAGGGGAAAACTACTCTCCATTTTCAGACATAACCACGAAAATTTTACTAAGTGGTTAATACTCAACATTTATTGGTAGGCAGTCTAAAATTAAGAGTTTATTAATCAGAGACTATACATGTATAATGTTATATATTATATATGTATAATATTATAACTAATATAAACATCAGTTATAATAAACACTACATTTCATTATAACTGAACCCAGATGACTCATAGTCATACATTGCAGCAGGAATCTATTTAGGTGTTAATTCTCAATATGTCTGGAACCATTTGGGTTATTAAATGTGTCCTTTAACTCATACATACTCAGAGTTAAGGGTTGAACTGTGTTTATAATTTGATGTCCTAACTCCCAGTGCCTCAGAATGTGACATTATTTGAAAATAGGACTGTTGCAGATATCATTAGTCAAGATGAGGTCGCGCTGGAGGAGGGTGGACACCAAATCCAATTAAGTCCAGTGTCCTTGTTAAAAGGGGATATTTGGACATAGGCACAGGGGAAGAACACCACGTGAAGATGAAGGCAGAGATCAGGATAATGCAGCAGAAGCCAAAAAACACCAAAGATTGCCAGCGAACCACCTAAGAGAAAGGTCTGGAACAGATTCTCCTTCACAGCCCTAAGAAGGAACCAATGCTACTAACACCTTGATCTCACACTTCTAGCCTCCAGAACTGTGAGATGAGAAACGTCTGTTGTTTAAGCTGAACGACAGGTCCTTAAGGTTCTCCTCCGCTTGACTCAATTTTAAACAGGTTTCTTCCTGACTACAGGCCCCTGAGCTTCCTTATCTTAGCACATTTATTTTAGAAAACTGGCAATTAGGAATTCCTTCCCTACCCCTTTGAGACGTAAATCTTCTCCCTTCTTCTTGCCACTTTCACAAGCCAGGAGTATCTTTCTCAAGGACCTGGGAGCCACCCTTCTGAAGTGTAAGCGCCAAGAATAAAGATAGGTTCTAACATCCCCAGCCTCTTTTGGGGAGCAGGGGCCAGACTTTAGAAAGCACCAACTGGCAAACACTGATGACCAAATCACATTCACCAACCTACCCTCTACTGTCTTCTAGTACTTTTCCACTAGCTACTCTGGTGTGGAAAACTCTCCTGCTTTTTGTTTCAACAGAGTTGAGTTCAATCCCTCATCCTTATTGTGACAGTCCTGAATAAAGTCCCACTTGCCTATTTAACTCTGTCTCTGAACGTTTCATTGAAGCAACCACCCAGTTTGTGGTACATCAGCTCTCGCAAACTAATACACTAAGTACTGCTATTGAATGTCTGGTAAATTAAGAAGCCATAGCAAATCTAAATCTAGCAAATGCTAGATTTAGAGTGAACTCAGCATGAGCAGGAATCCTATCTCTAGAATTTTGTAGCTAATCCCCTTTAACTATAGTTTACACATATTTAAGAAACAGCTTTGGCAGCTATGAATAGTGTAAAAAGATCATCAACTACAATGTTATATGGAGACATAAAAAAGTTATGTAAAGAATTTGGGGCAGAGTTCAGCATCTATTTCTAATCTCAAAAAATGTATGCATATGCATGTTTATAAATTTTTATACACATGTGTATATAACTATATATGCATATGCATATATACATTTCAGTCATTATTATTAAATATACATGTTCCAAGCTTTTGTGTAGATTTGGCCATGATTAATATAGTGTAAATTATTTGTAAAAGCACTGCTTAATGATAATATGATTTTTAATTTTCTCTATGGGTGGATATTAATATATCCTTGAAACTTCACCTGCATGTAACTCTTCAGAGAATCTCTATCACAGACAGAATGAAGTCAATGAATACAAATTCCTCCTCAGATACTTTTACAGCATCAAATCTCACTGCTCCTAAGCATTCTCTGATACTACGTAATGATCTGTCATTTTATTTTCCACAACGTACTTTTCAGGTCACCCTTCTTTTACTTATGCTGCCCCCTGTCAGGGAAGCCCTTACCACTTTTTCTCACCTGCTACTCTTACTCATTTCTTTAGTCAGCTCAGGCACCATCTCTTCTACCAAGTCCTCCCTGAAAGTAGAGGTTGGAACAATTGTCTTAATCGCTGTGCCCTGGGGTACTCTTTTGTCTTCCTTTATTTTTTTAATCCCTTTCCACATTATATTCAAATGATCAGGTTACATACCTACAGCCCCTCAAAGAACTGTAAAATCCTTGATGGCCCTGTCTAGCACTGATATTTAATAAATGCTCAATAAATGTCTGTGGAAAAAAACAGAACAATCAACTCCTGTTTTTCCTAGGAAATGTATAGGTGAATGAATATTTTTATTCACTTACAATACTATCAATCATCGTTATTAAAGTTATATCCAAATCCATATTACCTACAAGATTTTAATACCCATCACTTGGAAACTTGTAATTTAATGATCAGTAACCAAACTACTATTCTTATAAGAAGTGACTATTTTCTTCCCCTACAACCTTATAACGTTGTGAGAATACTCAAAACATTTCAGTTTATTTTCCAAAGTTCTGCTTTTCCATTCCTCCCAGGATTGCTGAAACTTTCAAACTGGTTGCAACTGCCACTATGTGTTTCAGGGTGAAAATGAACCATTCTGTTTGTGGAAGAAAACAGAATGAGGAAAAAAATATAAAATCCTGTATATTATGCCATTCAAATCTTAGATATGTGACATGATGTCATATAGCCACAGTCTGATATACTAATACCAGTTGTCAAAGGCTGTGTTGAACCCTGCTCACCCTTCTAACCTCTCACCCTGTGCAGCAGGACCACGGTATAATGCATTAATTAGCATCATACACTAATTAAATTACTAAGGCTGAGATTTTCTTCTGGAGAAATGTTCCCAAGTAAATTGATGTTGCCAAATATATCCTCTGACTTTCTAACCAAGACACCACTCCCTCACATCAGGATAACTGGAACTGCTTCTTAATGCTCGTCTTTGCCTTCTCGTTTCCACTCCTATAATCCATTCTCCACACAGCAGTCAGTGTGAGATTTTACCACACACATCAGATTGCTCTTTCCTCTCTTAAAAACCCTCCGGCTGCATTCCATTGCCTTGAAATAAATCCACACTTCTTCCCACAGCTAGAAGAGAGAACAGAGAAGACCCATGCTTCATTCTCCCACCTCACCTCCTAGCCCTCTGCCCCTCACACACCAAACTGCAGTCTATGAACCTCTTTCTGATACTCATATACACCTAGGTTATTTCCTTTCCGTGGCCTTTGCATGTGTTGTGGTTTCCTCCTTCTAGAAAAACCTGATACTAAATCTCCTCATGACTGTCTCCTCCTCATTATTCAAAATTCTAATCAGAGTGGGTGACTCCCAGTCTATAGCACATCTATGGTCACTTTTTTATCCCGCTGACCGTGTTCCCAGTGAATGCAGGCAGTTGGACTTTAGAGATGGATCAAGAGTTCAACTGCAACACTACCCCACTGTGAAAAAAAAAGAAAAAGAAAACGGGAATGTTTGTGTTTTAGAGCTTCTACTTCATCCCTTTGTTAGGTACGGTGGGCATTCATAATAAGGGTAAAATTAGGCAATGAATTTCACCGGGTCAATAATAAAAGATAAGAAAATAAAAGGGGAATATGAGTGTACATTTTCCACTAAAGGTGAATGATATCTTAAGTTGGCAGTCTTCAGCTACACACAATTACATGTATAAGTATGAATTAGAAACACAGTACAAACAGGCAGCACTAATGACAGTTTTAAGGCCATTAGACATTAGGTAATAAAAACTCCTTCATCTGTTGATTATCATTTACATATACTCTTACTACAGCTATATCCTTAAAACTAAATAAAAATAAACAAAGAATAAATATTAAGGGAGAAGGGTTGATTCATATAATATATAGTACATATTATATATATTATATAATACATACTGGTATGTATACACACATATATACACATAGAGAGACATATATGCGTGCATATATATATATTGCAATCCAACAAGCTGGAGAGGTACATGTTCATTACACTTTTCAATTACAGCTACTAAAGTGGCATATGGGTGACAATTCAGCAGAGAACAGACAATTGCCTTGCTTTCTAGATCTGTAACTCAGAATATATATTAACTATCTTTAGATTAATGTCTATAATAAGGAGGATGGACATTCAACAGCAGCTCTGACCAGATGATAATCTAATTGACATAAAGAATGTAGAGGAGGAGGCATGCATCAAGGGGAAAATGCCCAACACTCTGAGATGTACAACGATAGACCAAGTGGCCTTGGGATGCACTGGACCAGGAAAAGCAGGTTGACCTCTGATGCAAATATGATAGAGACAACTGAAGCCCTAGTATGTAATGGGATTAAATAAATTTACTTTAAAAGGCATTAAAGACATTTACTTTTCCAACTCTGAAATTCTGAGACCCAGGGTTGAAAACCAAAATTGTTTCTAAAGGATGTATCTTCTGGTATAAAAATAAAAGAATCTCTGTAAGGCAAATACTACTCTTTACTAATTAAAACTCTCCAAGATTATCCTTAACATGTGTGTTTCTCACATATATACATATATGTTTATGTATGTGTATGTATCTGTTTATGTGTGCATGAGTATTTGGTATATTTAAAATTATTCTAAATATTTTACCTTGATAGGACTATTGACTATTTTTAAACTATAATGATTTGCAGGTGGCAGCCTTATTTATCTTCTGTGTTATAATACGTATTGTTGGAAATATGAAAGCTTAGTTTAGGTTGAAATAAAATATCAGGCCATCATTTAATTATCACATCAATAGATTTTACTGAAGTGGAAACAAAGCATATACTTATATTTGTTTTGTTAAATTGGTAAATAGATAGCCTGCAAAATTTAATCCATTTTTTAATTTACAGTTATTCGTATTCCTAAGTGGGTATCTATTTTTCCAGAGGAAATCATTTTTAATATAGTTTGTGGAAAATTTAAGACTTTGTTCATATCCTCTGTTTAATGTGTGTACTTCCATCTCTCCATAAAGAGAATAAAACTCTAATGGTTTTATTATCATATGAATTTAAAAATCCAGAAAACATTTGACATAAAGGTAAAAGAGAAAAATATTGGAAATATGACAGCTGTATAGCTGTAGTAAGTTCTCCTTTCTCAGAAAACAACTTGGGATTTATTATACAAGGTCATGTCTGGAAGAAAAGATTAAATATTGCAGCACCATTAAAGTCTACAATAACTGCTCTCTTCCACTTTTATTTAAAGCCTCCATGACGGACACATTTTATTAGCTCCATGCCCTTAGCTTTGTCATAGCAATTGCTAAATTAATTTACAAACTTCAGTCGACTTGTGTTTTTATAGGTGTCTCCCTGAATATCTTTCATAAGCAATACTAGAATTCCCCCCAGACAGAGCACTGCTGTTCAAACTTTAATTCTTCCCTTGTTAAACAGTTGTGTTCTTTTGATTGTACCAAAGGGCTAAAGGGTAAGTAAGCTTCCTTTCATACGTGCTATTTTGTCAACAACTGCTTCAGGAAGTTGTCAAATTGCAACGTGAATGGGATGCAACACTTACCTTCTATTGTGACACAAGCCATTATAATTCACTGTACTCTATAATACTTACGTTATAATGTATTCATTGGCAAATTATTTAGACTCTAGGTAGGACAACAGTGATTCAGAGCAAACTGAAGATAGTTTGGTGTTTTACAAAGAAATGTTTATAAAAGAAATGTGATTTCTGAGTAAATCTAATAATTTTAGGAGAATATTTATCAGGGGAAGTCTGAAAAATTGGGTAGGTACAATAAGATACTTTTACTTTCTTACTAATATTATTTACTATGCCAAACCAATTTTCTCTTAAAATAATCCAGTTTCTTAAATCATTTATTCTGCTTCAGATGAAACCTGATTTCTTTGAGATCTACGACAGGAGTATTTTTTCTGAACAGAGGGAGGTGAATGAAGGAGAGTGGTTCAGATCTAATGAGAGAACTTTAATGTCAAAACAGGTTCTTCTGACGGGGAAGGAAAACTCTCCCCAATATGACCATGTGATTTTCCTTGTTGATTTTCCTTGTTGATTCCAAGGAGGCAAAAATGGACTTCAGTCCTTCATTTAGACACAAAACCACCACAACAACTGAAACAAACCTGGTCTCATAAAACTATTTACACGATACCTTTTCCCCCGTTATAAGTTAGATCACATATTTCTTAGGCTCATGTGAGAAGGGCTCTGGTGGAAGATTTTCTATATAGTCCTGAAAATCAGATTTGCGGTTTGGTATATTCATTTCTTGCTTTTAAGATTTCTTAAAACATAAATTTAGTGAACACTGAAAAAGCTATTTCACATATACTATTTTCTCAACAAACCTATGTGTAACTCAGTCCTCAAAAATCCTACGTGTAAATAATAGATAAATTGGGCGGCGGCTCGGGGGACCGGGGCCTTTTGTTTGGAGCGGCGGCGGCGGCAGCGGCGGGGCCCCCTCCCCGCTTCCCCTGCTCGCTCGGTCTGGGCCGCCCCTCGCGGGCGTAGGGGGGCCGCCCCCTGGGCCGGGCCTCATCTCAGGTGCCCCCGCCCCGCCCGGCCCCAGGGGAGGGCCCGAGGCTGCCTCTGGCCGCTCAGGCCGACGCCATGAAGATCAAGGATGCCAAGAAACCCTCTTTCCCACGGTTTGGCATGGACATCGGAGGAACTCTAGTAAAGCTCTCATATTTTGAACCTATCGATATCACAGCAAA
Organism: Tursiops truncatus; assembly: GCF_011762595.2. Taxonomy (NCBI): domain Eukaryota; kingdom Metazoa; phylum Chordata; class Mammalia; order Artiodactyla; family Delphinidae; genus Tursiops; species Tursiops truncatus. The sequence goes on along the minus strand of NC_047051.1, from coordinate 58,169,131 downwards.
GGAAGAACAAGAAGAAGTTGAGAGCTTAAAAAGTATCTGAAAATATCTGACTTCTAATGTAGCCTGTGGATCCACTGGTATTCGGGATGCACGCCTTGAACTAAAAGATTTAACACTTTTTGGCCGGAGAGGGAACCTGCACTTTATCAGATTTCCAACCCAGGACCTGCCTGCTTTTATCCAAAGGGGAAGAGCGAAAAACTTCTCAACACTACACACAGTGCTACGTGCTACAGGAGGTGGTGCTGACAAGTTTGAAAACGGTTTTCGCACAGTTGGAAACCTCCACCTGCACAAACTGGATGAACCTGACTGCCTTGTGAAGGGCTTGCTGTACATAGATTCTGTCAGTTTCAATGGACAAGCAGAGTGCTATTATTTTGCTAAGGCCTCAGAACCTGAGAGATGCCAAAAGATGCCTTTCAACCTGGCTGATCCCTAACCACTGCTGGTAGTGATCATTGGTTCCGGGGTCAGTATTTTAGCAGTCCATTCCAAAGACAACTATAAACGAGTAACTGGGACAAGCCTTGGAGGGGGTACCTTTCTGGGTTTATGTAGTTTATTGACTGGCTGTGAAAGTTTTGAAGAGGCTCTTGAAATGGCATCCAAAGGTGAGAGCACCCAAGCTGACAAGCTGGTCCGTGATATTTACAGAGGAGATTTTGAGAGATTTGGTCTGTCTGGCTGGGCTGTAGCATCTAGTTTTGGGAATATGATTTATAAGAAGAAGCGAGAATCTGTTGGTAAAGAAGATCTAGCAAGAGCTACGTTAGTTACTATCACCAACAACATTGGTTCTGTGGCACGCATGTGTGCTGTTAATGAGAAAATAAAGAGTTGTCTTCGTTGGAACTTTACGTATCAATTCTCTCTCGATGAAACTTTTGGCATATGTCCTGGATTACTGGTCAAAAGGTCAACTGAAAGCACTGTTTCTAGACCATGAGGGATGTTCTGGAGCAGTCAGTGCACTTCTTGGGCTGCCAAATTTCAGCTAAAGCATCGGGTTTCTCTCTGTTAATAAATGTCATTCGAGAGGAACTGAAAACCAGAGGTGTAATTACTGCATTATTTGTCACTGGGAACCGAAGGATAAAAGAGTAGCACTATTCCTCTTGATTTTTAAGTGTCAGAATGGTAAGCTGCTATATGTTGCCATATTAAAATGAGAGCTCCAGTAATGTAAAGAATTTCAAAGTGAAATGCTTTCCCTTCTGTATATAGCCAGTGTTAAATCCTTAAATGCAATACAGCCTCTGATGATTGAACTTCCTCTGAAAAAGATCTTCTATTTATTGTATTTTATGTAGCCAACATTGCAGTACTGTATGTTCAAACATGAATCTTAAAGTCTCAGAAATGTTTAGCTCATGAAAATAATAGATTCTGAATATTTGTTACGAGTCTTCTATGTGTGTTTTGGTTACTAGTAAGTGGACAGTAACATACCCTGTATCGAAACTTACTGAAATGGCAATCAAAGATGATCATTTTTATGTGATTTTAGAAATGTTAAAGCAATATTAATTATTCATTATTGTTGTTTTCCAAACATATCTTCTCCCAAAAAGCATGTTTATGTGATCCTTCCTCAGAAGTATAACCTTTTCCAATGCCATAATTTAACTGAAATGCTATTGTTAAACATTAGCCTGAATTTTAAAACGAATCCTAGAAAATGCACATAATTGGTGATACTGCATTTTTTGTATTTTGAGTTTATCAGACAGTACATTTTAAAATGTTTTTTAACGGGAGGCTTACTTATTTGAAAGTCCGTTCAGTAAGGTCCCAGGACTATTTGAATGGAGTATGGTTTATGTGTATTGGTAGGGATCTGTGCTCTTCTTTCTATACCACATTTATCTTAGGCCCAAAGTTAGCCATTTCTGTTTAATTAGGTCTGAACCATCAAAGCTAAAGACTGTCTTCTACTGTGAACAGCAACAAAATCATTTATGCTAAACGGATGTTATGGAAATTTAAAAGACAAGTTGTTTGAAACTGTGGGAATCTGAGGCAGTATTGCAGAATTATAAAGGGACCAATGTTTTGTACATTGTGGTAATAAAAGCACTATAGTTCCAAAAAAACATAATAATAATAAATAATAATAAATAACAATAATAAATAAATAAATAATAAATAAATAAATAAATAAATAAATAGATATTAAGCCACATAGCAAGGTAGTATACTGTATAAGCAGCAAAACCAGAATCAACACCGAACCTGGCTAATTCAAGACTTCACATTTTACTCAAAATACCATAAACTTTCTGTTAAGCTTCTGTATAAGAATCACCATACGGAAGCATGATATGATTTTCACCTTTATTTAGGTCTTATTAGTTTTTGTATGACTTCTTATGCTATCAGCTAGGCCAGCTAACCATGATTCAATCGATGAACTTTAGGCAATGAATTAGGGAAAAAAACTCCTAGTTTAATGCTTATATTGGAAATTCATTATATAAGAAAATCCAACACAACAGAACATTGTATTCACCAAGATATGCAGCTACATTCTCAGAGTGCCTACTTTAGTACTTTTAAATAGTCAAGTACCTTGGGAAAAAAAGAAAACTATGTAAGAACTGCATATATATCCTCTATGTTCTATAGTAAGAGATATATAAAACTTAACTATACAAAGATTCTGTAATTTGAAATCTAGGTATAGATATAAAAATAGAAATAACTACATTATGAATTGCAATAAAAACCACAAATGATGCCTAAATCCTACAGAAATTTAGAAGGTAGAGGATTCCCTTCTATCTGAATTTATCTGAGAAGGTACTGGAAATGTACCTTAGAAACAATATGTTATTTTTAGCAAAAATAAGCAGGATTGTGGAGATAGGAAGGCCTTATACTCATTCGATAAAATCCAAATTTCTGGATAATAGAATTCTATATTAAAAGTATTTTTTAAAGTAAATGTAGTGTTGGAGTAGTTGCCTACAATGAGTTGGCTTAGTATATCAATCCAAGGATGCTGGATTTTAGGTTTATTTTTAGTGTTTGCTAAAAATAGCTTTACTTTGGTAATATTATTCTTAGAGATATATGTAGTATGACTTGGGGAAAAAAACCCAAAACTGATGATTGGAGGATATAACACTAAGAATAAAATGAGCTTAAACCATATTGGTAATGGTGGGAACAGGTATAAAGAAAGCACTGTTATTAGTTGGTGTCTCTCTCCTACTTACACAGAATAATATTGGAAAAGGAACCTAAAAAACAGTAGGGAAATTGGTCTCCTAGTATTATTGAGGTTCCCATCAAGAAATAAATCACACTCAAAATTAGAGAATTTGAGAACTGATTTACAAAGGAACTTGAGATAGGCAGAAAAATACACCCCCGCCCAAGATCTCCATGTCCCAATCCTTAGAACCAGTGAATACGTTACCTTAAATGGCCAAAAGTACTTTGCAGATGTGATTAAATCAAGGATTATGAAACGGGGAAATTATTTTGGAGTGTCCAGATGGAGTAAATGTAATCACAGAAGTCTTTATAAGTGAAAGAGGGAGACAGGAGGGTCAGAGATGAGATGTGATGAGAGAAGCACATGTCAAAGTAATAGGGAGCCAAGGGCCAAGGAGTGCAGGTAGCCTCTAGAAGCTGGAAAAGAAAAGAAAAGAGACTTTCCCCTAAAACATCTGGTAGGAAAGCAGCCTTCCGACTCCCAGATTTTAGGACTTCTGACCTCGACCTCTAGAACTTTAAAATAAAAACTTGTATTGTTTAAATCACTAAGTTTGTGGTGTTTTGTAAAGCAGCAATAGGAAATGATTAAAGGATTCTATATAAGGTGTGTGTAGGGGAACTCCAAAGGCTAAGGAGGTAACAACCCAGAGTCGGAAAGACAAGAGAAAAGTGAAATTACCAGAACCCAAAGGTACTGAGTGGCACAGTGTCAGCCAGCTTGTAAAAGAGTAGTGAACCTCTCTTGAAGGGTCAAACTACCTAAAGGTGAATTTGCAAGTTGGGAGCTAGGGGTATAAATGTACTACCAATGTCACTCTCCTTCTGTATTTGATCTCCTACGAGGGCTCCCTGTGGGATGACTCAAACTGGAACCAAGAAGGCAGGGGAACCTGCTGAATGGTATGAACTGCTGGGACTGAACACATGGTAGAGAAGAACGAAAAGATGCCTGGCACATCTCCCTCTGGCACTTCTGCACGCCCCCCCCCCATGTGTAGTTACTAGTGATAGGTCCGCAAGTAAAGAATTCATCACTTCTAACTGCTCAAGCATGTATCGTCCAAAAACACATTTTCTGACCTTGCTCTTGAATCCTTTTCATTATTATTAGAAAAGGAAAGAAGCTATTGAGAACCTAAGAAAATATATTCTTGGAAATTTTCTAAATAGAGTGAAGGAACTGAAATAATAGCAATAAGACAGTATTACAAATAAAATAAATAAGTAACATTTGGGGACTTCCCTGGTGGTCCAGTGGGTAAGACTGCGCTCCCAATGCACGGAGCCTGGGTTCAATCCCCAGTCAGGGAACTAGATCCCACATGCATGCCTCAACTAAGAGTTCACATGCTGCAACTAAGATGCCCATGCACTGCAACTAAACACGCTGCAACAAAGATCCCGAGTGCCACAACTAAGATTCAGCGCAGCCAAAATAAATAATAAATAAAATAAATAAATATTAAAAAGATAAGTAACATTCGTTGTGAGCTAAGATCTCCTAGGAATTGTGCTAGGCACTGTATACAACCTGTATTTATGCCTCTAAATTAACCTGTGATTTAGATAATGTCCCATTTTACAGTGTTTTCAAAAGAGATTCAAGTATTTATGTACCTTGTCCCAAATCACAGAGAGCACATGGAACAGGGGGAACACAAAGCCCATTTGCCTATTCCTCTCCTTGAAGTACGAGTTTATTTTCTACTTCACGAACTTGAGTTTTATATATACTCAATGGGTCTATTATACAAAGTTGCTTTAAATATTTGGTACTTAAGTTTCCATTTAATCATCTGATATGTTAGCAATGTGTCAAGTGAGCTGAACTACAGTGAAGGATGTAGGATTTCAAGGACACTTATTTTGCTTGCCAATGAAAATAATGCATCTAGTTGAATGCTTATAGACACAGTTTGGAAGAAGGATAAGGCATTTGATATGTTCCTCTGCCATAACTAACACTCTTTTGCATCATTCCAGAATGTAACTGATTCTAATGTTAATTAATTGTAATCAAGTAAAACAACTTTCACTGTTAGAAAATTTACTTTTAATATACAACTAATACTATATGTACCACTTAACTCTCTTTGCTTTAATTTTCCAAGTATTTTGTAAAAGTATCTAAGTTGGAATAAAAATTTGGACACTAACAAAAAAGTTAATAGGAGATGTGCAGAATAATGGCATTTATTTGAAATAAATATTGTATGAAATGAATCACATGAATTGCTTTAGTAATGAAACAGTGTGAAGAAATAAATAATATTCATATAGCAAGTAAGATTATGATAATAGTCAAACGATGACTGAACATCCTCTTCAAAATACCTATAACCTTTTACTGATATTTGCTTGTTGAGGGTGTAAGAGTGGTAAATGCATGGACATGGATAAGTGTTTAAGACAAATTAATTTAAATATATTAAAACCAAAAAAGTTCATTTGTAAATGAATTTATCCCATTCAAGTGCAAAAGCATATCATGTTGATTATTATTTCCACACTCTGGAGGAAGAGGCAGTTTTAGGTATACATATATGGACTGAAATACAAGAGAGGCATTTTTAGCTATTATTTTTCTTCCATGACTTAAGAATAATCAATAGGAAACCAACAATCTGAGTTCGGTCAATATGAACTTTTATTTTGAAGTATACTGGAGTATTCCAGATACTAATGCTTATAGCAGTAACTAATTTTAATCAGACATTTTATGGAAGTGGTGATAAAAAAAGGAGTAGATAATTTAAAAAATCTCAGTGTGAAGTACTACTTTAAATAGAACACTGCATAAACAGTAAAGTCAGGAGCTTTTCTGAGTCTAAGGGCAAAAGCAGCAAAATAGAACACCGTACACAGTGTAGTGTTTGTAACTGTAACCAATATGAAATACATACAAGGGCCATATACATGGAGTTATATTTTAAAATTTTCTGCAAAGACTCTTTTGCCTCAAGCCATTAAGTGGAGACCTGTATCAATATATTCTTGCAAGGTGGAAGTAATTCTACCGTAAGCACAAAGGAACAAATATACTTAAATAAATCCTCAATAATATTGGAGCGGAAGGCTGTGTAAAGTATTGCCCTGGTTCAGTTGCAAAAGGAAAACATTTATCATAATATGTCATCGTGAAGCCTAGGCAAAATTGTGGCATGGTGTGAAAAGCTGTGTCGGCCAAACTACACCCATTTTTATAATTTATATCTATGATCAAGATACCAATGTCTAGTAGTCCTCAAAAGTTCTGATTAGTTCCTTTCCTCCAATACACCTTGGTGAAAGGCTGCAGGTTCTTTGAGGAAGGCAAGGAGAAAGATTAACTGTACAAATTTATGGCAGAGTAGCAGGGTCCTTCCTCAAAAGGACCTCTAGGTCAGTAAACTGGCTCAAATCTGAGAGTTAAGGAATCTTGACTGTTTGACTGTTCTTGTGATTCAAGGTGAGAATTTTATTTGACCTAGAAATTTTCCTTACACAGATCAAGTAAGAGTTTAATAGGCTTCTTATCTATTTCACCTCTAGGAACACCATGATTGACTAGGTAATAGGTCTATGTGAGTCAGACTATTCTGCTCTTTGCTTTGATTCTGCAGTCATTAGTTAACTATGCCCACCTTGTCTTTAGCAGTTGAGTGCTGCCACTTGGCTCCTGTCACCCTGAGATGCAATTACTCCCATTGCATTTCATCTTCCCAATTTGGTGACTCCAGTTCCCACTGTAAAGCCTGGACTACAGAAAAGAGAGAGAGCTGAGCTCTTGAAGGATGATGCGGCTCCCCTCACAAATTTATTTCTCATAGTATTGGAGGAAGTTTTATTTGTGTGTCTCTCCCAGTGTGGGTGAGTAAATCTTAAATGACAAATCCACTCTACCATTCCAATCTCCCTAAGCTTTGGAATCCCTCCCTCTACATTAAAGCAAGGCAGGTCTGGCATTTCCAACTCGCTAACTCTGAGCCACCTTTTGGTCCTGTTTCAGCCAACCAACCAAAAAACTGAGCCCTTTTTACCTCCCTGAGCTCCATCAATAACACAGAATCTTTGCTTAGTGAGCCCATCAATAAATTTGGCGTAACCCAGTTTTATATTCCTTCCATCATTATCCCACATCCTTAAAGCCATCTTCACACAAGCTCCCTGGATTTTTTTCTGTATAAATTAGGAAACTCAAGAAGTTCTTTAGGAGTGCAGAACACCTTCTGGATCACACTTTGTACCTCACCAACTTGAGTCTAGTTATAGGCCTAGAAGGAAAAAAGGGTGGTAGGGTGGGTGCTGAGGACATCAGCATTGTCTTACATGGCAACGGCCTCCAAGCTAGGGGCCATTCTAGTTTCCTTAGTTAATGTAGGGTTAACCCCCTCAGAAGGGGTGGAGAGGCCACTTCCAGTAGAAGTCAAAGCTGCTTCCAGTGTCAAAAAAGACTTGGCAAAATCAGGGGAGCTCAATGTCACCAGCTTGATCAAGGTCTTCCCACGTGTACACATTCCACCTTTCAAGAACCCATTCCTTATAACAGACACCCTGAGAAGCTGCAAGTTCAACATGCATTGTATATCATCCAGTTGTAGGATGAGTGTGATTTTCAGGCACCCCAGTCCTACAGCTACAAGAAATTAAGGTTCTCCTTCAGGGAATACACAAAAGCCTTCAGAACTTTTAATATAGCACTTAAATTGAGAATTTGAATCCCTGAGCTCATCCTTTTCTTGTTCAGTGACATTAGGAGCAACCTGACAATCTCATTACCTGTATGTTTACCAAAATATTCCAAAGTATCACACACAATCACCCATTGCTTCTTATAAATGTTTGATTAAGAGTATCCAATAGTGATAGTTGGCCTATCTCTATTGCCACACCGTAGGCTATCATCAGTTCTTTCTTTTCTACTGGAAAAAGAGTCATTAGCATCTTTAAATCTATTCAGATTACAGAGCTAATTGCAGAAACCTTCTTACTCAAGGGAAGGTCAGCCTTTTTACTGTATTCAGGTCTTTAATTGATTGGAGTAAACGTTTATCTCATCCCAAAACACTCTCAGAGAATTACTCAGAATAATGTTTGATCAAATATCTGGGCATTCCATGGACCAGTCAAGTTGGCATATAAAATTAACTATCACAGATAATATGTATTACCAATTTCTACTAAATAATATGAGAAAACTATTCATATATATATATATATATATATATATGTGTGTGTGTGTGTGTTAGATTTCTACTGCTATGTAACAAACAAATCTAGCGGCTTAGATCAACCCACACTAATTATCTCATAATTTCCTTGATCAGGAATCTATGCATCTCTAAGCTGGATGCCCTGCTCAGGGTATTTCAAGGTTGCAATCAAGGTGCTGACTGGGCTGGATTTTTGAGAGGCTCTGGGTAAGGTCAACTTCAAAGCTCATTCCAGTTGTTGGCAATCTACAGATTTAACACAATCCCTATCAAAATATCCATGACATTTTTCACAGAACTAAAATAATCCCCACTTATTTGGAACCACAAAAGACCCAGAATTGCAAATGCAATACTGAGAAAAAAGAACACAGTTGGAGGTATAACCTTCAAGACTTCAGACTATACTACAAAGCCACAGTAACCAAAACAAGGTGGTATTGACACAAAGACAGACACATAGATCAATGGAACAGGATACTGAGCCCAGAAATAAGCCCACACACCTATGGTCAATTAATCTACAGCAAAGGAGGCAAGAATACACAATAGAGAAAAGACAGTCTCTTTAACAAGTGGTGCTGGGAAAGCTGGACAGCCACATGTAAAACAATGAAAGACATAAATGTAAGACATGAAACCATAAAACTCCTAGAAGAGAACATAGGCGAAACACTCCTGACATAAATTGCAGCAGTATTTTCTTGGATCAGTCTCCCAAGGCAAAATAAATAAAATCAAAAATAAACAAATGGGACCCAATCAAACTTAAAAGCTTTTGCACAGCAAAGGAAACCATCAACAAAATGAAAAGACAACTTACAGAATGCAAGAAAAAAATTGCAAAGAATTCAATGGACAGGGGTAATATCCAAAATATAAAAACAGCTCATACAATTCAATATCCAAAAAAAAAAACCCAATCAAAAAATGGGCAGAAAATTTAAATAGACATTTTTCCAAAGAAGATATATAGCTAATAAACACATGAAAAGATGCTCAACATCACTAATTATTAGAGAACAGCATCCATCCACTTCTACAAATATATATTTCATGTTTACCATTCTTTGTTTTCGTATTTTCTCCTACTTAACATAATGTTGAATTTTATTCACTTGCTTGACTTACTATTATCTGTCTCCTCCAGTAGAACAAAAGCATTAAGAATGCAGATTTTGTTTGTTTTGGTCACTGGTCTTTCCTAAAGATTGGGAACAGCTCAGAAGAGGTACTGATAAATACTTGCTATATTCAGTCTTTTGTCCTTTACTCTGTTAATATGGTAAATTACTTGATTAGCAAATTTAGCATTAAACCATGCTAGCACTCTTTGAACAAGTCCTACATATGATTTAGTTTTTAATATACATTTAGATTTTTATGCTAATATATTACTTTAAAAATATGGATATATAGACCTAAATAGGGATTTTTCCAAAGAAGACATACAGGTGGCCAACAGGCACATGAAAAGATGTTCAACATCACTAATTATTAGAGAAATGCAAATCAAAATCACAATGAGGTATTATCTCACACCAGTCAGAATGGCTATCATAAAAAAATCTACAATTAAAAAATGATGGAGAGGATGTGGAGAAAAGGGAATCCTGGTAAACTATTGGTGGGGATATAAATTGGTGCAGCCACTATGGAAAGCAGTACGGAGGTTCCTTAAAAAAACTAAAAACAGAGCTACCATATGATCCAGCAATCCCACTCCTGGATATATATCCATAAAAAAAATGGGAAGTCTAATTCAAAAAGATACATGCACGGCAATGTTCACAGCAGCACTATTTTCAACAGCAAGACACAGAAACAACCCAAGTGCCCATGAACAGACGACTGGCTTAAGAAGATGCGATACATATATACAATGGAATATTGCTCAGCATAAAAACAGAATGAAATACTGCCATTTGCAGCAACATGAATGGAACTGGATAAATGTTGTGCTTAGTGAAATAAATCAGAAAAAGGCAAATACTATATGATATCACTTATATATGAAATCTAAAAAATAATACAAGTGGATGTACACACAAAACAGAAACAGACTCACAGGCATAGAAAATAAACTCGTGGTTATCAGAGAGGAGAGGGAGTGGGGAAGGAACAAATTAGGATAATGGGATTAACAAACTACTATACATAAAATAGATAAGCAACAAGATTTACTGTACAGCACAAGGAATTATACCCAATATCTTGTTATAACCTATAATGGAATATAATCCACAAAAAACTCAATCACTATACTGTACACTTTAAACAACCACAATATTGTAAATCAACTATTCTTCAACAACAAAAATAAGAATTTGACCTTTTATTCTGGATATGACTGGTTGACCATTAGAGATCTAACTTTGATTATGGATTTTTAATTTTTTTTTTTAATTCTAACTTATTATTAAAGTATAATCTACCTCATAAAGGACTCATACATCATAGGGCACTGCTCAGTGAATTATTACAAAGTGAACACATTTCTGAAACCAGCCTTGGATTTAAAAACAAAAGTCTCATAACCAACATCCCAGAAAGCCAACTCATTCCATTCCACCACCCAATCATTCTCTCCTCCCTCAAAGTAAACACAATCCTGATTTTTGTAAATATGTTGCAAATTACACTGTAAATATGTAAATATGTTTTGCCTATTTGAAATTGTGAAAATGAAGTCATACCACATCTATTCTTTTATTTCTGGCTTCTTCCTCTCAACATTTGTTTTGTAATTACACCATGTTATAACTGTAATTAATTTATCATCCATGCTTAAGAATATCCATTTGATGAATCATTTATTTATGTATTTCACTCTACACTTGAAACCATTTACCATTTGGGTGTATTAAAGACAATTTAACTACAAACATACTTATACATATCTCTTGTTGCACACATGAACTTGTTTTTGAGGGGTGAAAACACTTCCAAGACAAGGGTGGTAGCTTTTTTAGTATTATTACCTTCCAGAATTAAATAGTCACATACTCAACTTTCAAGGTTCACATCCATGAGAATAAGGTAGGTTGTACTGGCTGTGTGGGTCTGGATAGCAAGGTTCAGGCAACGAGGCAACCCATTTTGCCCAAGATCTTAAAAGGCAACATTTATTAGTAGATATTTTTATTTTTCTTTCAAACCGCTGTGACAGACACGGCAATCATGTGAATCAGGGAAGTCAGACACAGAAAGTAACAGATGGAAAGCAACAATGATTCTACCTTTTATAAAACTTAATAAAAGGTATGTATGGTGAGCATTTTTAAATATTTCTTTAAAAATATACCATGTAGATATAGAAACAGGTAAACATTCAGGAAAACTTTTAGGATTAGTATATATTAAGGAAAATATTTCATTTTAAATCAAAAAATGGAAGGAGTTTGCTTAATTTTGGGGTACATCACAATCCCACCTCCCAAATATGCAACTAAATTATGTAAATTTTCACTTCCTATTGCTAAAAATGAACATAATGCATGGAAGGTAATCTTGAAAATTTTAAGGTACATTTTCCTTTTCCCATGAAATAAAATAGTATTTGATATAGTTCACTGATTTGTGTTTCAGAAACGAGTGCTATTTTAATTAAGTAATTATACGTAATTGTAATTATACATAATTTGAATTATACTGTAATTATGTAATTATACATAATTTTAATTATACATTTGTCATAAAATCTAAGAAGTTGGAGATAAAATATCTACTAGGTCAAATTCAATGTAATGAATCTCATTTACAGATGGGTAAGGTTTATGAATTGAAGCTACCTAAGAGATTCCTTTCCCTAAGCTCATTGGTATCATTCAATCGGGATGGAAACCTATAGAATGTTGCTGCGGAATTGTGACTTCCAACACCCTTGACTTATACTAGAACTGACCCTGACTAGGGTGGAAGCTTGCTTTTCTTCAGTCCTGAACCAACGATACAGCTATTAGAATACTACGGTGCAGATAAACAGGTCAAAATTGATGCTGCTCTCAGAACCATTAAAATGGTATATACTCTACATGGTGGGTTTTGACATCTAGATCATTTGGGCAGGCACTTTTAACTTGAAAATAAACTGAATACAAAGTTAAAGCTTTCCACAAGCAGTATTAACTTACACAATCAGCACTCTCTTAGAAATTCACCTCAGCATTGACTGACCTTAGCAATATGTTTGCAGTATTTGCACATGACTGAATCGTTCCTTTGCACTATTGCTAAATTAGGAATAACCGCAAATTTCCTTTCAGTGGTAGGCAAGGTAAGCAAGCTTCTGCCTCTGCCTCTCTCTCCCTTCATCATGATGAGCGTATATATGTGTGTGCATACCTGCACACGCACTGGCGTATATAATGTATATAGTATATGTGTGCATATACATGCATTATGGAGGAGAAGCCATTTCTCTTTTCTATGGATCTTTTTAAGATATCTACTAATCCATCCATCCATCCATCCAAAATTACAATCACCAGCCACCGGTGATTGAAGTAGACTGCTGACACCTAATCTTTCAATTAGAAAGAACAGAGAGATGTCCTGCTGATAGTGTGTGCAGTGATATTAAGACAACTCCTTCTTAATCAGGAAAGTCAAATTACATATCTTCTGTTATCAACAGACTAACTCCTAATGGAAATATGCTGCCAGTAGAATGTGTTCTATTTGGGAGTGTGGCAAGGTGCAGCAGAAAAAGAATGAGATTTGAATCCATAAGGACATCTCTAACATTGAATAAGTTATATAATCAATTTGATGCATCTTTCTTCATCCATTCATTAGGGCTGGTTGTACTTTCCCTTGTAAAGCTTAGGTGAGAGTTTTAAGTCTCCTACTAGAATGTTTAGCACAAGGCAATTGCTCTGTGTTTTCTTCCAGGTGTCTAGTCACCATATCCTGTTCAAACTGGGCCTACATGTTCTGTCACTGACTGAGCCATGCCTCTGGTTACCTTGCTGCACTCTGAATACCTGGACCCTGCTCAGGACATCTACATGTATATGTATCCTTAGCAGCCATTAGCATCTGGTTGCATCTACTGTGTGTCAGGCAACTATGTACTAAAATTCACATAGGAAAAGTCATGCCTTGGTTATGCTTCTATTTTAATGGAAAATTTAGTTCTAAGCCTAAACTGAGAGATCACTGTGACCATGATTATGTCTCATGCAGGGAAATAAAGTAATACAAATGCAAGTCCCACATCACTGGAGATGTTACTTCCTTTTCCAAGATGATGGCTCCTGTTCCACAGGATCTCTGGGAAGCTGGAATGAAGCCCACAGAGTAATGCCTCACAAAGAGTACACTCTAAATGGTTTGAACAAGGAAAGGATTTTTATTTTAAGTCCCAGATTAAGGCCCTGTCAAAAAACTTAAGTAAAATTAATAAAATAGCATCTTTGAAACAGGCACTAAACCAGATAATCTGATCTAACTTGCCTCTTTTCTGAGCCTCTAATCTAAAGCCCTTTTGACTTTGCCCACCAGCACTGTTATGTGCATAATTTATAAAACAGGAGGTTATGAGATCTCAGAGTTGCCTCTTCTTGTGTAATTTTATATACTGGCTAGCATGCTTTCAATGTCACAATGCAATAATGTTATGTCACAGAGTGTACACAGTGCCTGTTCTATATTAACTGCCTAATAAATATCAACTGTGGATAATAGTCAAGAAGTAGGATGAGATATTGGAAATTAATTATGGTTGTAGTGTATTGTTCTACACTGACTGCAATCTGAATCGAAGAAGAAGCTTTATCCTCTTCCTTTTATCTGAGTTTCTTAAAATTCAGTCCACAAACTCTGCTTTCTGTATACACTTGGATGACTGTCTTAATCACATTCTTGGCTTCAAGGATGCAAATTCAAAGCCTGTCTCATTCATACTGTATTGCTAGCGGTCTACATAAAAATCACTAATGTGTTAATTAATCCATATATTTTTGACCCATTTCCTAGGTTCCACTCCCAAAATTCCACTGCCTGCTAGGATATTTTCCCTTGGATATCCCATAGGTATCCTGAACTCATTTTGTCCAAAATATAAATCATCAGTTTCTTCACTTGAACCTAATATGTTTCCCATCTTATTGAATAACACTGTCACTCATCCAGTTGCTCAAGGCACTTTCTTGGGAATCATTCTATATATTTCTCTCTCCTTCTCTAACGTAAGTCTCCTGTCTCTGATTCTCTCCAATTCAGCTGAGACTGTCTTGTGACCATACTATCTCTAGTGCAAATTATGATAATGACATGCTGCTGGTCTTCAGCCCTCCAGTCTGTTCACCGTCCTGTCAATGCCCTACAATTTTGTCAAGGCCTTTTTATGAAACACAAATCTGATTCTGTCACTGCCCTACTTATTTGCTTCTTTCCCCATTCCCTACAGGCTAAAAATTAATTTCCAGCAAAGTCTGTAAGTGCTCCATGATTCAGTGCTAGTCTACATGTTTTGTCTTATACCAGTAACAACAACAGCAAAAGAAAAGTGCTTCAGGCAGTTCTTCTAAACTGGGTAAGTTATACCGAATGAGACATATCACATCACACCTTCTACTCTTTACTCAGGTTTTACTTTCAGCCTGTAATGATCTCTTCGTTTTTTCGGTGCCTGTTCCTCTTTTAAAAATCTGATTCAGGGCCTCTTATCCTGTGAATCTTTCCTAAATGGCTGAGGCAGTGCTTGTAATTCTGTTATATGGTCTCTCATAAACACAGAACATAATTCTAAAGTGGAAAATAACATATATTGTAACTGCATATGAGGCTTTCGTCACATCTTTTCTGGAAATACTTGGAAAGCAGAGATATGGTCTTTACTTGACATAGTATTTGATGTTTGGCATACAGCACAGATTTGATAAATGTTGTCTCCATGTATTAATGTTTATCTAACGTGAAAATTAAGACTACAGAATAGCCTTTCAAAGTCAAACTGGGCATTATTTAACAAGGCCACCCATGGATGATGTAATTCATTAGAGAATTCACCATATTTGGCTTTGCTAATTTACTACTTGATTAGTGCCCCAACACAGTGAAGTTTTGTGCTAACCTGAAAATTTCTGCTCCATAGAAAAGATAACTCTGATAGTTATATGTCTTGTAGGACATTAACCAGTTTTGTTTTGAATGCAGAAACTTTGCGAAGTGAACCTCAGGCAGTAACAGAATGATTCAGGTCACAGACTGGATGCATACCTTGGGACAAAGTAACAATT
Source organism: Tursiops truncatus (assembly GCF_011762595.2). Taxonomy (NCBI): domain Eukaryota; kingdom Metazoa; phylum Chordata; class Mammalia; order Artiodactyla; family Delphinidae; genus Tursiops; species Tursiops truncatus. The sequence continues at coordinate 58,153,470 of NC_047051.1, read as the reverse complement.
CTGGTGCTATTACAAATTCTCATGGTCAAGTAGCAAAATCATATTTATTTCCTGTTTTTTCAAGATAATTCTTGGTTATCTGAACTATAAAATACATCAATATCAAAGTATAAAACAGCCCCCCAGGGAACAAATGCCTCTCAGTTCTGGAAGGTAAGTCCATTCAATTCTACCCTTGGATAATGTCACAAATTGGTGAGATTTCTGCCAGTATGATGATAAATAAGAATATTTTCATTATAAAATTATAGTATTTCTATCTATACTCCTGCCTCCCTCCCTAGAATGTTTTATTCCCTATATAATATGAAACCCAATTCTTCTTATAAATAAAATGGAGTTCTTCAACATTTGTTTTCTGCAAATGGCCCTATCAACATAAATAATAAAGTTTTGGGGAAAATCTATTCACGAGAAAATTTATAACGGTTAAAATTTATTTCATAATTTGTTGTATAATATCCAGATTTGAATACCGTTTTAAATCTAGGTAGCAAAACAGAATTCATCTGATGACAAAGTTTGGGCTGCAAGGAGTAATTAACAAACAACGATGCATAACAATCAGACTTAATAATAAATGTTCTTGTTTAGAGTCTCCACAGTGTTATTTCTACCTGTCTCTATCAATCTGGCTATTCATATTATCATGCTTATTCTGGCTAATATTTAATAAATGTTTTCAAGCAACACATCCTAAGAATAATACTGATGTTGCTATTCCTGTTTTGCAAAGATACAACTGAGACATGGAATAATCATTTAAAAATTTAATGCTATGTATAAACAAGCAATAAACTGTATTTCAAGCAAAATGTTAAATTTTCTTTAAACTTTTAATAACCTCTATTAACTTTATGTTTGCAAAATACACAAATAAATAAACAACAGAAATTGTTTATCTAAATTTTTTTAACTGACAGATCTCTTATGTAGTTTACAATATTCTCAAAATTAACACTGAGATTTCACACCCAAAACTTTTTCAGAAAATCTCTAGACTTCTTGTTAGAAGTTATGAGAAGGAAACCAATTCATAGCTGTTACAGAACAACCAGACATAGACGGTAAATGGATCAATGAGGTGTCACAGCCACCCAGATCACATCTTGTCAAAAGGTCCTCACAAACTAGTCATGAAAGACAACCTCTGTCAGCAGTAGTCACGGAGTTGTTATACACTTTTAATAGAGCAATTCTGAGATCATGATGTGCACAGAATCCTACTTGAAATGGCTCAAATGAGTTCACCTAAGACAAGGCTGCAACTGAATTATGAAAAGTTTTCCACATACGATGAGTTTTAGGCTCCAGGTATCTTTAAATGTCGCTGTTCCAATTTTGTTTTTAATTCTAACGAAGCTCTTCTCCTCCGAAAATTATAGGTAAGAATGACAAAGAACATTTTGGAAGGAACAACAATATATTCAACTATTCTGTACTTAATTCTCCCATTCCTACATTCCTCTTCTAACATTAAGATTTCAATTTATTTGTCCAAAATATAAATTGATTTAATTAATTTAAATCTTTAGTGTAGGGCTTCCCTGGTGGCACAGTGGTTGACAGTCCGCCTGCCGATGCAGGGTATGCAAGTTCGTGCCCCAGTCCGGGAAGATCCCACATGCCGCGGAGCGGCTGGGGCCCGTGAGCCATGGCCACTGAGCCTGCGCGTCCGGAGCCTGTGCTCCGCAACGGGAGAGGCCACAACAGTGAGAAGACCGCGTACCGCAAAAAAAAAAAAAAAAAATCTTTAATGTAATAAAAGTTGCTCCTTCCTGGCTGGCTAAAAACTCTTAGATTTAAAGATGATAACCTATTAGCATATTTTAAAAATAAATTTTATAATATCTCAATGTTAAGACATCTGATAGGTAGTGGTAGTTTTCATTAGTAAAATAAGGGTTGCTGAAATTAATTCAGAATACATTTGTTGGGAAGGGAAATCCAATAGGAGGAACATAATTTGGAAATCATTTAAATTAGAAAATATTGAAGAAAATATAGTAAAACTTGGATTAGTAATTAATAAAATTTAAAGAAACTAGAGCTAAACAGAATACAACATTTATTTGGGAATAGAAGTAGATGATAAAAACACTAAAGGTAAAGTACAAATTTGAATTATCCAAATGGCACATATTCATGTTATACCTCCATGTGCTACCCAAGATACAGTTCTGCCTGTAAGCACTTCGAGGTATGGACATGCAATGTCACCACAAAGTTCATATTGTTCTCTTTGTTGATAGAACTGAGAGAATTTTCAAATGCTTTATAATTGTATCTCTAAGGACATTAAAAAAATCACTTGTAAAGGTACCAGTGATACTTAATATTGACAGTTAATAACTGATAGAAATAAAGGCCTGTATTTAAATGAGAGAGGGAGAAAACTAGTGATAGGATTTGTGTATTTCCTTCCATGACTTTCAGGTGTTCAACTCATATTTGCTTTAAGGACTTCTATTCCAGATAGTAGTTATATATGCGTGTATATATATACTTTTTCTCTTTTAATCTAAATAAACAGTCCCCTATTCAATTCACAAATAACTGTGTGGCTAAAAATGAGACAGATGAAGAGCACTTGCAACTATTTTATCCTAGAGAACACGTGACTGAAACGTCAAACACATTTTCTTCCTGGTTTCTTCACATGATAATGTAAAGGACTGAAACAACAATTAAAAAAAAAAAGAGGCTGCTGTTAAGACGCTCAGGACATTTTTCCTCTGAAGGTCACATTAATAATACAAATTTAAGATAACGTGTATGCTTAATGAGAAAGATTAACCAGTCAATTTGCTATACTCTCACATCTGACCTTCTATGGATGAAGTTATCACCTACTAACACTTTTACTAGCTTTTGATTTTTTTAATAATGCAGATTTTAATGTGATAGTAAGTCACACACCATGGCCTAATGATAGTATTAAAAGTCAAACCACTGCTCATAAAACACTTCTAAGTCTCTTTGCCCTTCATAAGCCACATTTCTGTAACTATATCATTTGGAGGTAGGGAAGTATAAAGGTGTCCCCAAAGCCTTTCTCGGCAGGTAAGCATGTTTCTTGAAAACGCACCAGCACCAATTCCTTCTGTGCCACTGGTTAACTGGAGGTACACAGATTCAGAGGCAGATGGGGTCAGTCTTCACTGACTACACTGGCTGAATTTTTTGTTTTTTCATCAAGGTGAGATCCCTCGTTTTGAGCTTCATCTTTTGCAGCCTCGCCAGAAAACACATTTGGTTCAGATATTTGCCAAAAAGAAACCATATTAAATTCCTAATGTCAAGTCACTTAAAAATATCCCAACACTTCTTCAAGATAGTGAGCATTATGTACCCACAAGTCTTCATGAAAAGAGTTAAGGGATATGTTGGATGTATAACAGCAGATACATTTCAAATGTTTTCATGAATCAAGAGACGGCAAAATACTTTGAAACATTTTTTTAATTTACATGTCACTAAAAATCTATGTAGCTTCCAGAGAGTATGTTTTATTATAGGTGGTATTTTAGCTTCAATTCAAACCTGATACTTCTAGCCTGAGAGACCTACACTTTGGTTTTCAGTTTTCATTCAGAGCTTAAATTGTCACCCACATTTAAGATGATGTTTCTCTTGTCAAGGTCCAAGATCAAAGATAATCCTCTAAAAAGGTATAACACCATCTTTTCCACAGTCACATTGCTCTAAACATTTCACATACTTAAGAAGAAATGAGATTATACTAATAAAAGTCTTGTCTCTATGAAGCATATTTTTTGACTATTTTCTCCTTCTAAAATGTCACTACATTACATGTAAAGACTGTGTGCATGTTTATAACATTTTTTTTCCTTTTAACATCTTTATTGGGGTATAATTGCTTTATAATGGTGTGTTAGTTTCTGCTTTATAACAAAGTGAATCAGTTATACATATACATATGTTCCCATATCTCTTCCCTCTTGCGTCTCCCTCCCTCCCACCCTCCCTATCCCACCCCTCCAGGCGGTCACAAAGCACCGAGCCGATATCCCTGTGCCATGCGGCTGCTTCCCACTAGCTATCTACCTTATGTTTCTTAGTGTGTATATGTCTATAACATTTTTATGTATGTGAAACTTCTCAACGAATAAACACTTGATCACTTTCATAAATTATTTTCCCCCAATCTCTCATTCTATATTTCTTCTTCAATTTATTTATTCAAAAGGGCCCTATAATACATATTAATAGAAAAATATAAACATAGTTGGCAAGATGTGTATCTGTTTATTAGAAGGCATATTCAGCATCATCAGCATAAATCCTACATGAACTACTTGACTCCTCTATACCATGTGACTTGTCTAGAGTAATTCTGCCAAATGCCAATTACTCAAGCATCCCCCAAGAAGCTGTACAGTTTTCTATTCTGTTAACTATGCAGTACTTCCTCAGTCATTTATTTCACAGCAATATTTCAAATTAGGTACAGTGGATAAGTCTACCCGCAATTAACAGGTATAAAAGTTAAACCTTTGGAATGTTCATATGTACTTTTTAAAAAGTCTATCTGTCAGGTTGTCCAGCTTCACAATATAGAAAAAAAATCCAAATAGCTGGGATTTAAATAAAAAAACAATTTGTGCTTCTGATATATACAATTCAGATACTGACAGTGAGGTTTGATGTGGCGACTATACGATGTTTTCAGTTCCAAGACTGTTTTACTTGCTACCACTCTTCAGACACAACTCTTTCCTTTATGGTTCAGTGTGGCAGCTGGAGTTCCAGTGGAGGAAGGAAATAACATATCTACATTTATACTTATAGCTCTGTCCAAAGTTTAGTAACAGGGCCATATCCAACTGCAAATGATGCTGGAAAATGCTGTATTTTCACTGAATGAATATAATCAATGCAGGTGAAGTAGATGAAGGAGATCAGATTATGGAGTGGGCAACTAAAATGATTTCCACACAGATGGATTAGAACATACATCTCTAGGTTTAGAACATACATCTCTAGGTTTAGAATTTTCTTCTCTTTCTGCTGTTAACCTTCCCTATGTATTTCACAATTATTTGTTTTTCTCTGTAAATTCAAACTCTATAATTCATTTATACATACTTTTAATATCCTAATAGTTTAGGTAAATATCAAAGAAATCTAATAAAAGCAGGCAGCTAAAAATAGGAATATTATCTCTATCATTATTACTTATACAGTAATATACTAACATATGTATCTAATCATATATGGCATTATATATAAAAGAAATATGAAAATGGGTAAGTAAAGCAGTATTTCTTATAATAGAAGTAAAAACTTTTAATGAACATTCTTGAATAAAATTTCAATTTATTTATTTACAACAAGCATAACTTAACTTGTCTTGTCACTTAATGTTTAAAAATAAGAGGCCAGAGAAGCAGTAAGAATACATTATAAGAACACAAAAGTATAGAATCAATCATATCTAATAGCATATATTTCACATACTTTAATATCTGTGTACTATCTTTAAGTCTGGATTACTTATAAATGATCCAAAATCTACATCATGGTCAACTCAGTACCTGATGTGGTTACGATCTGCTATGTATCAGACGTTACTAACCAACAATCCAATTTAAGTGCTTGTGGTGAAGACGGATTTCATATACTGTATAAGGTTCCCTATTTTACATTCAATTTTAAGTACAAAAATATATTTTTTCCCTAAGGAAAAATTTAACGTGTATGATTTTTTTTCTTAAATGGGTATCTTTAGACTCCAATATCTTTTAAGAGCCAGCAATACTCCTGTGTGTGGGCAAATTTTACTTTTCACAGTTTAATGCTCCCCCAGGAATTTTTTTTTCCCAAATAGACTATCTTCTTCTAATCCAGTTATAAAAATAATATCCTGCTATTTTCCTTAGAAGCTTGATCCAAAATACGTTCTTAGTTTTAGCACAGAGAAAAAAAAATCTAGTGTTGTACAACTTTAACTTTTCGCACTAAAAATCATATAGGGCACAAAATTTGAAATTTAGAGTTATGAAAATCTCACCTCTGACATGCATTCCCTTTAAAGAGGTTTCATCTTCAATTAAGTCAGAAAATAACTGTCTTGTTAATTAAGCAAACTTAAAATATTACTGTAATTTAATACAAATTTAACAATGAGGTTAACAAATTAAGAAAAGCTTATTATTTGCAGGGTTCGTCTTAAAAGAAAATTAGCAAAATGTCTTGGAAGATCCTAAAGTTAATCTAACTGAGGATACATAACTTGAAAGGTTATTTTATTGCATAATTATCTGGTACAATGAGAACCAGAATGGATGTTTTAGAAATACTGGGGAACCTAAAAGCAGTTCAAAAATAGCAAGAATACTCTTAAACTATTATAGACAGACTTCTACTTCTGGCTATAATAAACACCTTACAATAGAGTAATTCTCCCTGAAAGAAAAACAAAAAAAGCAGGATCTAATTTTTAAGAATCAGTTTTTTGTCATTAGGGAATTGCAAATTAGAACAACTCTGAGATAACTCTATGTACCTATTACAATGACTAAAAACCGAAACATCAAATGCTGACAATGGTGTGGAGCAAAAGAAACTCTCATTTGCTGCTGGTGGAAATGCAAAATGGTACAGCCACTTTGGAAGACAGTTGGCTCTATCTTACATAACTCACCACACTCTTACCATATGGTCCAGTAATCACACTCCTTGGTATTTATCAGAAGGAGTAGGAAACTCACATCCACACAAAACCTGCACACAAATGTTTACATAAGCTTAATTCACAATTGCCAAAACTTGAAAGTAACCAATATGGCTTTCAGTAAATACATGGATAAAAATTCTATGGTATATCCATATGATGAATACTATTCAATGATAAAACGAAATGAGCTATCAAGCCACGAAACAAAAACAAAACCAAGCACACACACAAAGAAACCTTAAATGCACATTGCTAGGTGAAAGAAGCCAGTTTGAAGAGGTTACACGTGAATGATTCCAACTACATGGCATTCTGAAAAAAATGAACCTACAAACATAGTAAAATGGTCGGTGGTTGACGGATGTTGAGAGAAGGGAGGGTATGATGAATAAGTGGAGCAAAGGGGAATTTTAAGACAGTGAAACTATTATGTATGATGTTATAACGGTGGACAACTGTAATTATACATTTGTCAAAACCCACAGACTGTACAACGCAAAGTGAACCCTAATGTAAACTATGGACTTTAATAAAAAATGTATCTATGTTGGTTCATTAATTGTAAAAACAATTAAAAGTACGCAAATGCAAAATGCTAATTATAGGGAATATTGCTGGAGATTGGGGAGCAAGGGGTTTATGACAACTCTTTGTACTTTCTGCTCAATTTTTCTGTAAGCCTAAAACTGCTTAAAATTGTCTTTTAATTAAAAAACACAAAACAAAACTATCCTCAAAGTAGTCAATATTACATTCACTTCATAGAACTGCTAGGCACAACTGTCATTTGAAAGAATAAAGCAAAACTTAAAACACAAAATGTGGTTTATAAATCAGTGCCTGACAAATGTTGCAAACAAATTTGTTTTATCTGTCATCATGCTTTAAAAACTTGAAATCTGTGTTGTTTTAAGCAGTGAATGTTATTTATTTCTTCTGTTTCCTAAGCTTTGCGTATTAGGGTTCTCTGGAGAAACAGAACCAAGAGAATTCAGATATAGTTATAATACAAATATGAAGAGATTTATTATAGGAATTGGCTCACTGGATTTTGGAAGCCAAGATTCCCACAATCTGCTGTCTGCAAGGTGCAGAACCAGGAAAGTCAGCGGTAGAATTCAGTCTAAGACCAAAAGGCCTGAAACCCAGGGAAGCCCATGTGGTAAGTCTAAGTCCAAACCCAATTATTGGTGGACCAATGGTGAAGCCCTGCTCTAAGTCCAAAGGCCTGAGAGTCAGGCACACCAATGTCTGAAGGTAGGTGAAGATGGATGTCCAAGTTCAAACAAAAAGACCAAATTTGCCCTTCTTCTGCCTTTTTGCTTTACTCAGGCACTCAATGGATTGGATGATACCCACTTGCATTAGTGGCAGTGGATCTTCTTTGCCCAGTCTCCCAATTCAGATGTTAATCTATGCCAGGAACAGTCTCACAGACACTCTGAAATACTGTTTTTATCAGCTATCTGATAAAAGGAATATCTTTGAAAATTGGATATTTTAGAGGAAGTCGAAAGACTGAGCTTACGTATCTCTAAGGAAGTTTCTATATCAGCCTTATATTTAAATTACTTTAAATCATCCCAGTCCTCTATTTTCTTATCTGAATAACACATAGACACATAACTATTTCTGTGATCAGTTATTCTTTAAAAATCTATTCAACAAATACGCATTGCCTCTGTAAACAGAAGTTAACAGGAAAGTTCTCTGAAGCTTAACATCAATTGGTGAAGACAAAGTTAATAAGCAGACAAAGAAATAAAATTATAATTTCAGATAGTAATAAGTGCAATGAATAAAATAAACGTGTGAGAATGAGTGGGAACATCTTGATCACAGGTTCATAGAAGGCCTACTTGTTTTTCTTTAGTTCTCTTACTTATTTCATTGTTAGTTGGGATATTTGCTTCTTCATTACTATCACGTAGACTTTCAAAATTACAAAAAGTTGATACAGTGTTTGTACTATAAGTTTGTACCATACATATATTTACAACAGCAAATATACTGAGTAATGCTGGACTGAGACGCATGTATTGCACACAGGCACACAAAATATATGCACAGAGCTTACAATGAAAAGCCATTAAAGGAAAGAAAAGTTGCTGAAATCTGAATCACTCATATTCAGAGATTATACTCACTTAAAATAACATATATGGAAAGATTTTCTTTTATGCTATTAACATGGCAGTCCCTGTTCACTCATCATTCCACCTTTGTCCACCCCTTGTCCACACAAGGGAAATTTTACTCCCTATCAAAGTTTAGCTAGACAACCACAGCCTATTAAAGATCTGGTTCATTTGCAGCTCAGGAAGAGGGGACAGGTGTCCTGAGGGATGCTATACTACCCAAAACTGAATTTGTTGAACTTAACAGTTTCTCACTGCTTTCATTTTCACAGGTCTCTAATGGTATGATTCAAATGCTAAGATTGGTCACTTTTTCTTATTAGGGAATATATTAATAAATATATTTATATATACATGTATACACACATATAGTATGTAAATATATAATTTTGTATATGGAATTGTATATATCATTTTGTTTATGGGAAATACCAATGATCTCAGTACTTAGTGATAGTATTACTGAGTGGGAAAACTCAAAAAATGTACCTTTCACTGATAAACACACTACATGTATATATATAAGAAACTAAATTATTTAGTAATTCAAGAATAGATTTAAGTGCTGACAAATATAAGAACATAGTTTTTTCTTTTTTTGAGAGATGGGATGTCTAGAGAAACAAGGTAAATTAAAAATACAGATACAGAAATACTAAAATGTGTACATATATGCACACATATACATATTCCAGATACTCTACAACCACCTAATAGAAACTTATAATGCAAAAAGTTTTAGTATAAATAACAAAATAAAATTACTTTTAAGAATTTATAATTCAAACACAACCATAAGAGAAATTATAGATTTCTGAAAAATATTTCAAAATTTTAATATTACTACTGATATCTGTTTTGGAAGAGAAATTAAGATCATTCTTAGGTTTCAACTAGAAAAAGAAACAGAAACTATCTTTTAAGGTTTTGGAAACCCTTTACCACCTGTTTATACATTAAAAAGTATATAAAGCATAAAAGTTGTATAAAAAATAAAAATGTTGAAAAATGACATTTTTTATGATTGATACCTAAATGCAAAGCAATGATGACTATGAAATTTTGATTATGAAATTTTTATAAAGATATTTTAAAAGTCAAAAACATGTAAACACTGGCTTAATTGCAGTATTAATACTAAATCAGCTACACAAGTCAGCAAACTATATAGCTCATGTGGTAAATCTGGTTCCCAGCAGTTTTTCCAAATTAAATTTTATTGGAACAGTCATACTCATTTCTTATCACATTGTCTATGGCTGCTTTTGCACTACAGTGGCAGATTTGAGGAGCTGTGACAGATACCACAGGGCCTAAAATCTTAAAATATTTATAGTCTGGTCATCTACAATAATAGACTGCCAACTCTTAGATTATACCTTAAACTGGGATATATCAAGGTAAATATAAAGCATTTATATGGGAAAAACTATGTGTATGTGCAGGTATGTAGTTACACTCCATTTTTATTAGATGATTGTGCTACAACAGTTCACAACTATTTGCATTTTCTGCAATCCTATAAATAGTCCTGCATAACTATGAAGTCATTTCTTTATGTTGTCTGATTTAAAAAAGAAATTACTTTTCTTTCTTCATAGTACAAACATAATTTAATTTGTTGATAATTTTTCAAATAAATTAATTTGCTCTAATAAGGAGAAATAACTTACCATATAGCTCTTTAATGTAGTGCATTCAGCTACCAATTACCCTTGATCTACTGACTAGTTGTTTTCAACATTGATTAGGGAGACGGAATCACCTGGGTTCTTCTCTCAACTCTCCAATCAGCTGGGAACCTTGGGTTAAATCAGTTATACCTCCAAAGCTCAAGGAAAATGTTTTTTCCATTCCCTATGCAATAGTTTTGATTGTATGTGTGATTCACAGAACATAACAGATATAAAGCATTAATACACTATAGTGATAAAATGGTTTCTATTTATAAATATACAAAAATTGTATAAGGTGATATATATTAAAATAGTTTTTATTTCAATGATTGGCAAAAGTGGCCTCCTTACACTTACACCAATGGACAGATCATCCAAACAGAAAATCAACAAAGTAACCATGATCTTAAATAACACAACAGACTATTTGGACTTAACAGATATCTACAGGACATTCCATCCAAAACAGCAGAATATATATTGTTTTCAAGGGCACATACAACGTTCTCAAGGATAAATAAAATGCTAGGCCACAAAACAAGTTCCAACAAATTTAAGAGGACAGAAATTATATCAAGCATTTTTTCCAACAGTATGAAATTAGAAATCAACTACAGGAAGAAAAATGGGAAAAGTACAAAGACATGCTAAATAACAAGCTACTTAAAAACCAATGGGTCAATGAAGAAAATCAAAGAGGAAATCAGAAAATACTTTGAGGCAAATGAAAATGGAAACACAACTTTGCAAAATCTGAGATGTAGCAAAAGCAGTTCTAAGAGGGAAGTTATAGTAATACAGGCCTACCTCAAGACACCAGAAAAATCTGAAAACAACACAACATACCATCTAAAGGAATTAGGAAAAAAAGAGCAAAGAAAGCCCGAAGTCAGCTAAAGTAAGGAAATACTAATAATGAGAGAGGAAATAAATAAGGGACCAAAAAAAAAAAAAAAAAAATACAACAAGCAACAACAGAAAGGATCAACAAAACTAAGAGCTGGTTTTTGGAAAGATAAACAAAACTGACAAACCTTGTGCCAGGCTCACAAAGAAGAAAACAGAACAAAACAAGAAATGAAAGAGGAGAAATAACAACTGATATCACAGAGGTACAAAAAAATCATAAGAGAATACTACCAACAGTTATATGTCAACAAATTGGACAACCTAGATGAAACTGACAAAGATCTAGAAACATACAACCTGCCAAGACTGAATCAGGAAGAAACAATCTGAACAGACTAAACAAAAGTAGTCTGATTGAGTTTATAATTAAAAAAACCTTCCAGCAAACAAAAGTCCAGGACCAGATAGGTTCACAGGGGAATTCTACCAAACATATGAAAAAGAGCTAGTACCTCTCCTTCTAAAACTATTCCAAAAATCTGTAGAACAGGAAACAGTCCCAAATTTATCTATGAGGACATTACCCTGATACTAAAACCAAAGACATCCCAAAAAATAAAAAAAAGAAAATTACAGGACAATATCACTGATGAATACAGATGTAAAAATCCTCAAAAAATATTAGCAAACCAAATTCATCAATATACAGAAAGGATCATATGCCATGATCAAGTGGGATTTATTCCAGGGGTGCAAGGATGGTTCAATATTTGCAAATCAATCAATGTGATACACATTAACAAAAGGATAAAAATCACATGATCAACTCAAAATAGGCAGAAAGAGTATTTGACAAAATTGAACATCCATACATGATAAAAACTCTCAAAGTTGGTACAGAGGAATATATTTCTACATAATAAAGGCCATTTATGATAAACCCACAGTCAACATAATAATGATGAAAAGCTGAAAGCCTTTAAACTAAATGAAGCAACATTTTGTTAACTGAATATCTGGAAAATCTATATTATTGACTAATGACATACAGATCTCAAAAGTTTAGCTATTATTGAATTCTAGTTTTACTTTTGTATACCAGGGGATACCAAGTCATCAGAGAACAAAGCAGGGAAATGTATGGAGACCATACTGCTCACGAATGTACTTCCTGACTTAAGGTTGTGGCTTACAAACTGTTCAGCCTGTAGGAGTTTACATCTTTGTCTTCATGTCAATAAGCAACTTTTAATTTTCTTCAGTGCTTGGATGGGGCCTTCTTAATCATAAAGACTGTGCTTTAGGTGAACAATCCCCTGAACCTAATTAAAACACATTTTAATTAAACTTCAATACTGCACACTGAAAGAAAAAGCAGGTAAAAAGTATGCTCATGTATGTAACAAGAGCCTTCTTCTTTTGTAATGTCACATGCAAAAGAGAGTTGATACTGCATAGGTAAATCTTAAAGGAACTCTAGAAAATGAATACCTTTTATCCACTGAACTAAAAGTATTCAGGCCCATTTGTGTGGTCCCGTGCTCATTCCAACTACCCAGCTCTCCACTTGCTCATCCAGACAGAACCTCGAGTTAATTTTTATGTTACTCATCCTCCTTACTTTTCTTTAGTTTCACATAGGTAGGCAGCCCCCCCACACCACACACACACTTGTATTTTCCTGTTTCTACATGTTATATAAAGGAAATCTTAGCATATATGTTCTATTTCTTGTTCTTTATGTTCAACATGACATATTTTGAAATTCCTTCATGTCATAAATGAGCTCTAGTTGTTTTAATTTATATTTTATAAACATTTTACCAGCATTTTTATGGATATACCTGGAATTATTTTATTCAGTCTGCTACTGGTAGGTATTTAGATTGTTTCCAGCTTTAACTATTAAATGTCTAGTGTTGAACTATGTAAGTATCTTGATTGTGGTTAGGCCATGGCTCTTGGGATATCACCAAAAGTCATGACAACACATTATATCCCTATTTGGCTTTACCACAAGACATTCATTCTTCTCATATGTGTGTTGGCTACATTGATCCTCTGTGAAATGTTTCTTCTTGACCTTTTTACTATTTAGAGTTATTATTTTTATATTTTGCTTTTTGGATTCACAAATACTTCATATATTCTGGTTATCATTCTCCTATTGTGGATGCCTCTTCCCAGTGTTTGGTCTTCTCTTTCATTTTATGTATTTTTTAAATACAAACGTTATAATTTAAATACACTCAAATATATTTGAGTGTATTTAAATTACACTCAAAAATTACACTCAAAAATCACAACCTTTGGGCTTCCCTGGTGGTGCAGTGGTTGAGTCCGCCTTCCAATGCAGGGGACGCCGGTGCGTGCCCCGGTCCGGGAAGATCCCACATGCAGCGGAGCGGCTGGGCCCGTGAGCCATGGCCGCTGAGCCTGCGCGTCCGGAGCCTGTGCTCCGCAACGGGAGAGGCCACAACAGTGAGGGGCCCGCGTACCGCAATAAAAAAAAAAAAAAAAAATTAAAACCTTTGTATATATTTTTTATATACAAAGGTTGTAATTTAAATACACTCAAAAATTACAACCTTTGTATATATTTTTTATATACAAAGGTTGTAATTTAAATACACTCAAATATATTAAAACTTTCCTATATTGGCAAGTTTTATGTCATATTTAATAGATTATTAAAATTCCTAAATTTTGTACCACGTTCTAAAATATATAATTTTGACTTTGATTTTTTTTCCACACAGAGTTGCTTTTTGTGAATTCTGTATAGTAAAAATCAAATCTGAAGTTTCTTTTCCCCCCATGTGGATTAGCAATTGTCCTAAAACATTTAGTGAACATGCCATGATTTCTTCAGTCATTTCCAAGGCCAGCTCTGTAATAAACAAAATGTGTATTTATATCTCTATTTCGAGGTTATCTCGCTTTTTTTCATCAGTTTTCTCCTAACCTTGTACCAATGCAACACAATATTATTTAATATGGTAATAAGTCTCAATATGTTTTAAGGCATATCTCATTGTGTTCATATTTTTCTTCTTGGCTTTCCTGACCCGTTGTTCCTCCTTACAATATTAGTGTGAGCTTGTCAAGTCTCAAATCACATTTTTCGGCTTTTGATTGCATCCTTTTGAAAATATGTAAGTTTTTTTCTTTGAAATGCTCTTAGCTCTCTGATGACACTCATTTTTTTTATCCAAGAGTAGAAGGTAAAAAAGTAAGATTAAAAAAGGAAAAAAAAAATAAAAGACATAGGTAGCTACCACGGAGTTTCATGATCATTTGTTTCACCAGAATATACAGGAGTTTTGCAACCTCATTAACTTACTCTCAAATTCTTCTCTTTTCTTCTGACATTTGCATTTTGTTTTGCTTTTCAATTCACATATTCCATTATAAAAAATAAAACTGCTGTATATGCTGAAAAAACTAGGTTTTTAAACTAGTGTTTAATTCATCACTAATATTAATTTAATGTAAAAATATAATCCAATTCAATAGCTGTTGAATTATTAACCCATAACAATGTAATAATCTGTGAAAACTAGTCCCCATATACTTAATGTGTTTACTCATTAAATTGGACTCCTAAGTTTTTTTTAATTTAAAATTTCAGATTATTGCTATAATTAAAATATACTTATGGTCATAAATTATTTATCTTAGAGACAAAATTAAGGTAATATTTCATAATTCTATAAAATCCATATTCCTTAGGCCAACATTAATATGTTGGGCATGAAGGGATATGAGAAAGTTAACTGCACTAACTAGCTATTCTAGTCACTCTATCTGAATATATAATGTATATTCATATACATCTGTTAGTATATGTGTCTAATTCAGCATGTACATATAATGGTAGCAATATAGCAATATAAATATTAATTTTATGACACTGATGAAAATTTAGGGAATTAACAGATAACCTAAATTGTTTTTCAGAAAATAATTTTAATATTAATATTTAAGCCATTCAAAAATCCTTTACAGTTGTGTCTCTTTTCATATTTGTACATAGTTTCAACCTTTTTTAAATGTACAAGGACAGCTCTATGATTTAAAAAACTATGAATGCCATGTTTTAGGATTTTGAAAATCTACGCAGCAATATCATTTCCTTTTAAAGCTGGAGTTATAGAAGAGCTGGAAGTACAATG
Source organism: Tursiops truncatus (assembly GCF_011762595.2). Classification (NCBI taxonomy): domain Eukaryota; kingdom Metazoa; phylum Chordata; class Mammalia; order Artiodactyla; family Delphinidae; genus Tursiops; species Tursiops truncatus. The sequence goes on along the minus strand of NC_047051.1, from coordinate 58,137,932 downwards.
AATACTCTCAACCTGTGGATAGTTAAAATTCAGGTTTATCTCATGGAACAGGAAAAAGTGGAATTTTCACCATGTGGTTAAAAATAATGAGTTAACAGGAATATTTTTATTTGCAACATTTTAGCAGTTATTTGTTTTCCCCTTCAAAATAGATAAGCTCAAATTTCTTTCCATCTTATTCTTTGTGCCTAATAATTATTCACTTCTATCAGATTTTCCTGGTAAAGACTGTGTATCTTTTTTGTCATAATGAAATCAAGAACAAAACAATGACACTTTTACAAATGCACATTTCTGGTTTCTTTTTTACTTAACAGATGCTATTTTAGTGCTTTACTGTCATTAGAATTTTACTACATACAAATTTAACTATTTTTCCATTTTTTTCTAGATTTTTAAAAGGGCATTTCTGATCTTAGCATCAGACATATTCTGATATATGATGATTTGACCAGAAAGTGACTTACATGGAAATATATAGTTATTATGAGATCATTGCTGGAAATTTTATTGGCTCTCCCATTAACATGAACATGAGATACATAACATCACGATTAGTAGGCTTATTAGCATTAATGGAAATTATGCATGAGAATCAAATGGTGACTAGATTTTCTTAATTCTAAACATTATAACAGTGTGAGTATTTAAATTGACAACAATTATTTCCAACAAATGTTTAAAATCCAAGGATGGACTATTAGGGCTTCAGGTAATTTCCCTTAATATATGTAGCATCATACATCTTTCCTATTCTCAATTCCTGACCTCTACCATATAAATCATTTTTCCTGATGGCAACAGAAGGTGCCAAGCGCTTCCTATTTAGCACACCAATGCTATACAACACAAATTGGCTTAATGCCTACTCATTTTTTCAAGGTCTAGTGCAAACGTTATTGCTTTCCTGAAGCTTTTCCAAAACCACCATTACCAGACAAATTTAGTTGTCAGTGAAACTTGAGATGATAAACATATAGTGTGATATTCACACCTGTATCTGAAGACAGAAAAAAATATTATATATTTAATGTATAACCTATGGAATTATTTTATGGAGAAATTTCTATATGTACAGGGTAGAACTTTTTTATCATGAGGGGCCTTCATTTGCAAAAGGCCTATTATAAGTTGAAATAAAACTCCTTCAGCATGAGCAGCTTTTAGACATCTTTGAGCTCAAGAAAGAATCTCCTTCAGTACAGAACATGAATAAAATTGAACAGAAAAATATTAGATATTAGACAATAATGGAATTATATATAGGTACATAGTATTCTGGCTAAACAGAGTATTACAGGTATAGGAGGTAAGGAAAAAATATATAAATCGTTGTCCTCTTTTAAAAATACAATTTCAAAAAGTAATCTCTTATTACCAAGTGAGAAAAACATCACTTAGTCACATGTTTCCCTATGGGAAGGAAAAAGCTATCATAAATTCACAGAAAGTTTTCCATGCCAAAGGGAAAAGAAAAAATATCTTGCCAATTTTTGTTTTTAGATTCAGCCTTCTTTTAAAAAAGAGAAAATTAAAAGTAGTTAAGTGTATTATTTGAATAATATTCTTATCTAGAAATGCCTAGTTGATAAAAATTTATTCTAAGATTTCTAATTATACTTTTTATTAATTTTTAAATGAGTATTCTTAAATAAGTTATGTAATTTACATAACAGTTTTTTTGGTCCAGAAATCTCCCTCTTCTTTAGAAATTATCATATAATGTTCAGGCTTTTTGTAACTTTCAACATATTAATTTAAATTAGCTTTCTTACATTGCCTTTGTGTTCCCAAAATTTCTCAGTTGCCCTTCCAAAGCAATGTCTTTTTGGCAGCCCCTCTCAGGAAAGGTTTGATTAACTTACAAATAGGCGTAATGCCATGTAAACAGATGGGGAGAGTGTAAACATATTTGTCAATATAGTCACTGTGCTAGTATAATCCATGATTCCATTTAACTAATCACATTAATATACAGATGAAACCATACACACCTAATACATAAACTCTAATGGTGAACAGGAACTTTTGGAAGCTGCTGCAATTTTTTTAGGCAAGACTATGTTCTATGCATTAAAGCAGCTTAATAAATTAGACAAGTACAAAAATCTGCACTCTACTAATACATTTGGAGAGTAGTGATGACTGCCTAAAGGCAGTCTAAATCCCCATGAATTGTTTTATTTCTTCTTTAATCAAGTATTACATGTCTCCTAATGTTTAGGCAGTTTGACATATATTTTTACATGTTATTTAGTAGGCACAAAATTCAATCCAGCAAATATAATTCCTATTTTTTTTTTTTTTTTTTTTTTTTTTTGCGGTACGCGGGCCTCTCAATGCTGTGGCCTCTCCCGTTGCGGGGCACAGGTTCTGGATGCGCAGGCTCAGCGGCCATGGCTCACGGGCCCAGCCGCTCCGCAGCATACAGGATCCTCCCGGACCGGGGCACGAACCCGCGTCCCCCCCATTGGCAGGCGGACTCTCAACCACTGCGCCACCAGGGAAGCCCTAATTCCTATTTTTAAAAGATGCAGAACACAGGCAGAGATTACTCTCTTTCCTTTCTTTGTCATTGTAATTATTAATTATGAAAAAATTTCTCTTAGGTCTGTGTAAAACTGACAATCACCCACTAATAGAGAACTTCGAGTTTTTCACCTAAGAGTCAGATTACGTACGTGGTCTTCGGGTGTTGCTGATATTGTAGGATAAGATTCACCACAACTGGGATTTGGGTTTCATCATAAATTGAGCAAGATGGACTTGGCAGAAATAAGATCAAGTACCTTATGTAGGAATTATCTTTACCTGTGAGACTGATGATCTGCTATAAGTATTCAATTTGATCCGGAAGTAAATGTTTAGGCTACTGCTTCTCATTCACAGTGGAATCCTTGGGCAATCTCCTCTTGACACCCAGATTACGTAAAGTAAGACCAGAATGAGATGCTACCTTTTCCCTTCCCAGTTAGTGAAAGCGAACGCAAATCACGGAAATGGATTTTAATGGTCAAACTCTTTTTCTAAGCTCTGTAGTTCACTCCATGACTGTACGTGAATCCCTTAAATTTAACAACAAAAAACCCTACAGTATTCAATCCATGACTGTCTTCCTCTTTTTTAATTCCAATGTGTAATGGGCACAAAAAACGTTAAACAATAAGGTCACTGAAATACAAGGAGACAGAGTTTAAACCAACCTCCTCCTACATAGTGAACAATTAGCAAGTTAGAAAGTAAATATTCAGAAAGGACGGACTTGGAGTAATGAGGTGAGACATCTGAAATGCATCGAAAGATTAAAACTTTAATCTAGTTTCAGACTAACTATAGGGAGCTCTACAGCGCCCTATCCCCATCCAGTGCTTCACAAGAGGCACAAATCCAGACAGAAAACAGAAGTAGTATTTATATGAGGGAAAAAGGCCATTTAGCAATGTGTAGGTGGGAAAGTCTGGAATGTACATCGCGGACACTAGCTGTGTGAAGTGACAAATGAAAATTGTTTGCCAGGTGGCAGTACAAGTACTGCTCAATTATTCCTCTCCTCCCTTCCTTACCCCTTGCCATCCTCCCTCTCTTTCTCTTTTCAACAGCAATATCTAACTCAGCTTCAAGCTTCTCCCCCATCCAGGCAGTGCCTTCAAGTAACCATAAAGTCTAGATCCCCAAAGGGTAATATTTGGGTAGATCCCAAATCTTAGTATCTTTGAGATGAAAAGGTGCTAGTTAGTTATCCAGAGTAGAATGGGAAACAGTGACTTAAATCCCAATTATCCCTTACTGTTTTTAGTAAAAAGCCAGAAGATGTTTAATAGGTATAAACTGATTTCAGTTAACACTTAAAGTATGTGTAAATGATGTTTCAAGTAAGGATATAACAGATGGCAGTAATTTGAAATCCCTAGGAAAAATTAGGTTTAATAGAATGGTTCATTATCTTGTAACAAAAAAGTTTTAATAGAAAATCTAAGGATAATATCTGTTTCTGTAATTGCCATCTTATTGTTGCCCAGTATTTGCTGAGAACCATTAGAGTATAGCTGTAAGAAGTCCCATTACAGATGCTATCATTTCACCTTAAGTCTTTTTTCTTTTTTTTGCGGTACGAGGACCTCTCACTGTTGTGGCCTCTCCCGTTGCGGAGCACAGGCTCCGGACGCGCAGGCTCAGCGGCCATGGTTCACGGGCCCAGCCGCTCCGCGGCATGTGGGATCTTCCCGGACCGGGGCACAAACCTGCGTCCCCTTGCATCGGCAGGCGGACTCTCAACCACTGCGCCACCAGGGAAGCCCTTAAATCATATTTTAATCCAAACATTTAGTTTATACTGTAAATGCTAAACAGATTTTTATTACATCGCAAATCTCAGCAAATACCACAACTATGCTGCTTAGTAATTAAGAAAATAATGCTGTGATTATTCCACTCGTTTGGGCAAAATGTTTTAAGTAATTTGGCTATTCAATAGTTTTGGCACCTCAATAAATATAACATCAGCAAATATAACATCAGTTAATGAACTTGGCTAAAAGGAGTTTGTGCATAATAAATAAACTACTTACTAATTGCCAGATTATTTCATGGAGTAGAGGGAAATGTTTTACCTTGTTTCTGGTAATATAAATTATTTTTACAGTTTAAATGACAACAATGGAGTGAACAGTGTCAGCAAGTGTATTGTTATATGATAGGTCCTTAACCTGCCATAAATCAGCTCTTATGTCAGAAAACCTAAAAGAGTAAGAGTTTACACTTAAATTATGTTTTGTAATTATAATCATATAAAACATTTTTTCTGTAATGTTTTATTTAAAAGATGTTTTTCTAGTTATTTAGAGTGATAATAAAATAGATCCCCTTCTGTGTTCCTTATACTACTTTACTTCAGAGAAGTCAACTGTACTGTGAAGCAAGATGGCATTTCTTCATACAGAGATCATTTAAGTATGCACAAGTTCTACTTTACTGTATAATGTGCTTGCGGATAATAGGTATGTTTTTATTTTTATACTTGAGAAACTCTGGCATTACGCAAATCTGAAATGGATGATCTGTTTGTTATCTTAGTAACAAAGATTGCATGGCCAAGTATTTATATCTATATCTATCTATATATGTATATTTCTGTGTATACACATATATTTATACATATATAATAGATATGTGTATATATACATATATCTGTGCCTGTATCTAAGTCTTATCAATAAGGAATATCTACACCTATATGTATCTATATATCTATGTCTATAACATTATATATTACATATGATACAGAGTATTCAAAACATTAGATTACATAAACATTGCATCTTAATTGACGCTCAGCTTTTCACATTGATATACTGGACTAATAAGGCGCTACCACTACTATAAGTATGCACAGCTTATCTGAATTAGTCTTGTCACCTACTCCCAACAATTCACTATAGAACTTGTCATCAACTCTTATGTGGCTAATTCAAAACTACTTCCATCTTCTCTCTTAAATCAATCCCACCAGTACCATTCTTCAATTTTATTGTGATGTGCTACTTTTGACTGCATTAATTATACTTACTATATCATTATTCCCCTTTCTTCATTTCTTTCCTTATTTAGATTCATTTCTATGCTGTTATTGTAAAAGTTTGCTTTAAAATAAATCTCCCTGTGCCTATTTTCATAACACACGTATGGGCAGGCTAGTTTGAGGTAACAAATGTTTAATATTAATACCAGTGCACTCTATGATTTGGCCCAAGGCCTGTTTTAGTAAATAAAGCTTTATCGAACACAGACACGTTTATTTGTTTAAGTATTTTCTATGACTGTGTTTGCCAGTGGTAGGTACTCTCCTTTTCTGAAAAAAGGCTAGATAGTAAATAATTTAGGCTTTGCACACTATAAGGGCTCTGTCACAACTACTCAACTGTGCAAATGTACAAAATATACATCAAAACACCTCAAACTCTATTCAAGTCACTTTCTTCTTTCTAGGGCAAGTTATTATCATCATTTACCTGAAATAATACAATAATTTTATCTGATTATATCCATCAATAAACTATTTTTTCAAATTCTAGTGTCCACAATGTAGGCAGAGAAATAGTATTAGCTTGCAAAGATGAATGCAAACATAGTTATTTCCCCTTCCATTATATTCCCTTATCCAAATATAATGGTTCTCCTTTCAGCAGCATGCTGAAGACCATATAATTGCTATCATAATGGGAAAAAAATATTTAAACACTTAAGAGTCAAGTTACTTCTTATCTTCAAACTCACCCCTTGCAGGTCCTCTACATTTCAGCCTCATGAGCCTTCTTTCCTTCACCACACCTTTGGCCTTTCTGTTTCTTCCTTCAGTTGCCCCCTGCCAACTTACTCCTGAATGTCTCTTCTTTGAGGAGTTAAAATCTGTTCAGCTACCAGAACTCAGTTCTAATATTATTTTATTGAGGAAAGTTAGGATATCAGTTTTTGTTTTTGTTTTCTTTTTTCCCTAATAGTACCCTTTACTTTTCTTCTGTAGCACTTACTAGAGTTGCCATTTGGTCTTAATGTGTCCATTATTCACACTCTCAATTAATGTCTAACTCATTAGACTGTGAACTCAAGGAAAGTAAGACCTTTACCTAATTTTGCTTGCCATTTTATCTTCAATGCCCAGTACAGTGCTTGAAACTGAACAGGAAACGAAGAAGTATTTACTTACTAAATTACCCCACAAATAAGCTGATGAATAAAATCAAAGCAATTCTAGAGCCATGTAAGAAATAATATAGAGAGATCACATGTACACTATGTATATATGGTTTTTTCCCAATGGCAACATTTTATAAAACAGTGATACCACAATGAGAATGTTAACATTGATCAAAATCATTGATCATATTTTGATAACTTCTTTTACTTTCATTCATCTGTACACGTGTGTGTGTATGTATTTAGTTCTACACAATTTTATCAAATGTACAGGTTCTTGTATCCACTACCACAATCAAGATAAAGAACAGTTCAATGTGACCACTATCCCTTGTGTTATTCTATGATAGACACACTTACTTCCCTGGAATCTCCTCTGACCTTTTCCACTAACCCTGACTCCACCACCTGCTCTCCATTTCTCAATTTTTGTCATTTCAAAACTGCTATATAAATGAAATCATAAAGTATGTTACTTTTTGGAACAGTTTTTTATACTCATAATTCTGTGAAGCCATGCTGTAAAAATCAATAGTTCATTCATTTCTATAGTGAGTATTCCATGGTGTGTACATACTGTATTTTGTTTAAACATTCACTCCTTGAATCTGGGCTATTCCCAGTCGGGACTACAATGGATAACACTGCTACGTACACTCATATATGAGTTTTTATGTGAACATACATTCACAGTGTTCTGGGATAAATGTGAAAAAGTATAATTGCTGGGTTGTATAATAACTGCAAAGGATTAATATTTAACAAACCTCTTCCTAATCTTTCACCAATTGCCATAAGGTGTTCTCTGAATGGCAGAACTACTTGAGCTTGGGATTATTAACACTTTGAGTAATTCATGAGTGCAAATCAAAAAGTGACTTGATATTCTAACTTGAATAACAAAAAGGTCAACTCACAGAATGCACGTTTTTATCCTCAACAAAGTTTCACTAATAGTTCCAAGGATGCAAACAATCACAAGCCACAGTTCAACAAACTTGGCAACATCTGAGACGAGCATTTTAACTTCTCAGGTTCTTTCTTTCCATATTAAGGCAGACTGTTATTCAAACTTAACATACACGTTCCTAAGGGATGCATCATGGCATCACCTACAGAAATGGCATTATTTTAGTCATACAATATCTTCATTTATACTCTGATAGTTACAAGTCATCACTGACATCTCCAGCAGTGTATGGCTTATAAATTCATAATTTCAAGTTTTGTTTATAAGTCATTTAGACAGACAAGGTATATTCTATTGAAAGTATTTAATAGATAAAAATGTTCCATTAGAGGGCTTCCCTGGTGGCGCAGTGGTTGAGAGTCCGCCTGCCAATGCAGGGGAGACGAGTTCGTGCCCCTGTCCGGGAAGATCCCACATGCCACGGAGCGGCTGGGCCCGTGAGCCGTGGCTGCTGAGCCTGTGTGTCCGGAGCCTGTGCTCCACAACGGGAGAGGCCACAACAGTGAAAGGCCTGTGTACCACAAAAAAAAAAAGTTCCATTATGTTTTCACTAGCAAATACCATCAGGAGGTCAGATTAGCCCGTTTACAAGGAGGTCTAACCACACCACTACTTTGTAATTCGGAACATTACCAAGGAAAAGGAGTTTCAAGCCAGCGATTAACTTCTTCCTTCATTCTTTAGATTACCCTAAAAGTATTTTATGACATATTTGGATGAGATGGAATTATACACACACACACACACACACACTTCTTGTGTCTACTGGGAAGAATAAAAAATGACTTCATGTCCATAACATCTTTATCTATTGGTAATTTTCTCCTAGCAGAATTTACCCAGGTTTTTTCAGAGAGAAAAATACTGATAATTCTCACCAAAAATGTGTTTCAACCTTTCCTTCAACCTCTAAAAATTCACCTGTAATCTTGACTTATACATAATACAAATGCTACCCTTTCTTGTATTGATTTTTGGTCTGTGGTCATGTTTTGAAATGCCTGTGGTGGTAATTTTACATCATAAATGACTAGAACTTTTCTTTGGAACCTTATTTTATAAAGTATTTTCAGTTAGGATTTGATATATACTTTATAAAACGTAAGTAATTCAGTGACGGTGGCAGAAAAACAAAATAAACAAAAGTAATATTTAAATGTAAGGACATAAGTGTGAAAGAAAAAAATGCAGTCAATGTCTCTCATACCGAACACTGGAAAAACAAACCAAATGACAAAAAACAACTATAAAATGAAAACAGTCATTGATTCATCAAGTTGAATCGCATATTAAATATATTCCTTTATATGAAAGTAATATGGCATGAGTGGTGTCATGATGGGGACACGGTATCTTAGCTTAGAATAAAAAGAGCAGTTTTAGAAGATGGGTTCACTCAACTTTAAGGATTATATAAATATTTTGCTATTTCATTGCAATCTAAAATCATTCATTTAAATAAATTCATTAAAGAAAATTCATCTAATTAAAATTACATGTAAAAGCTAACTTTGACAGTAACAAAAGTAAAAGAGAAAGACAACAAAAAGACAATAGCGAGAAGTAGCAGCCATTCATATGAAATTCATAATACATATGAAAAACTTTAATACAATTTTCTCATCAACATGGAAGTGTTTTCTTAAACTTTTGGTATGTTACTGATATTTTTATTCTATATTTTCTCTACAATGAAAACAAAATTGACTAACATTCTATTTCTGAATGTATTTCATATTACAGAAGTATAATATGTGCCTTGATTTAAAAAATAGAAAAGGATCTCAACTTTTTACTGTATTTTTCATAAGAAAGAAGGTCATTTTCTCTAGCTGTGAAAGGACAAACCACATTTAAACCCTTGAACTTGGTTTCTTTGTGAGCATAAGGAACAAATAGGAGAACTCCCTTATACTCAGTCTTCAAGATCACCTATAAAGGCAATTTCTTCACAATTCCCATTATGAAATGTCAAGGGGGCTACAGAAACTAGAAACTCTAAGATATAAACAGAAGGTTGACTACTTGAGTAGATTACCTTTAACATACCTACCACATCTGATTTATATGTTTCTATGATTCCCTGTAATATCCTTGTAGCTAGTAGTGGAATATGCACATATCACTATTCCATTTCGTTCTGAAATGATGTCACACTACCTTGTCTCTCCAGTATCTCTTAGCACACTGATCAGCTTACTATTCTTACAATTCCCTTTTATTCTCCCTGCTCCATACTTCATTTACAATTCTAAAAGCTAGGAAATATTACTTCTAAATGTTTTACCAACATTTGAGTCATAATTCAAACTCATTCCCTCAAATATACTCTTCCAAGCTTAAATCCATTTTTTCGTCTTTTTAAAGATTTAAACTTAAGTATTTTGTACACACACACACACATATATATTTATTTACATTTATATATTTTATATTTACTAGACTCAAACTCTCCAACTATGCTTGGAGATTCTGGAGAGCAAAGATATTTGATCCATCTTGCTAACTTCACAAGACCTACCAAGCAGAGCACTTTCCCCATAGTACATGCTCAACACATGCCCGATCAACTGAACTACAAAATATCCAGGTGTAAACACCCTTCCAAGTACTTCCAAAGTGTCAACCTCCCATCTGGGCAATCTCAGGTTTCCTCACTTAATAAGGATCCTTTTGAAACCAATGAGTAAAACTTTCCTAAAGTACTATTATAAAATTTTAAACGTGTTAGTGTTAAATATTCTCTTTTGCTAAATGTTGCAAACATTTCAAGCCAGATAGAAAGCAGAAAAATAAATCCAAATAGTTAAAGAAAAATTACGAAGTCTTTGTTTTTGCTTCTTCTAGAGACTAAAAATCTCTTTCCAGACAACCTACCTTAGGTTTCTTGGCTTAAACATTCTATTGTGGATACTTCTGTTTGTAATATTATTTATTTGTGCAAGCAGAAGTGGTATTTCCTGGTTATACTGGTATAAGCACCTCTAATTCACAGGGTATATTTTCTGTTTTTTAGACATTGTTTGGGTGCGAGGTATTATTTTCAAATGTCTGAGTTTTTAAAAAACTCTAGCTATAAACTAAGCTCTGCCAAAAGAGACGTATATCATAAAAACCCCTTAATGTTACAAGATTAAAATCTACACACACAGCCTCATTGTGCTCATGTATACCAGAGCCTTGCTGACCTAAATTGTTTGAATTTGCAAATGAGAAAGCTCATGATTCTACAGGCTCTAGGTTATTTGAACATTCCAGCTGTGCTAGCTTTATAGGTTGCCAATAAATCCTGCGGGTACCTAGGGCTTCCTTTTTTTTAAATTTATTTCTTTCACACAGCAGGTTCTTATTAGTTATCTATTTTATACATATTAGTGTATACATGTCAATTCCAATCTCCCAATTCATCCCACCACTTCCACCCCCCTACCGCTTTCCCCCCTTGGTGTCCATACATTTGTTCTCTACATCTGTGTCTCTATTTCTGCCTTGCAAACTGGTTCATCTGTACCATTTTTCTAGATTCCATATATATGCGTTAGTATATTTGTTTTTCTCTTTCTGACTTACTTCACTCTGTATGATAGTCTCTAGGTCCATCCACATCTCTACAAATGACCCAATTTCATTCCCTTCTATGGCTGAGTAATATTCCATTGTATATATGTACCATATCTTCTTTATCCATGCATCTGTCGATGGGCATTTAGGTTGCTTCCATGACCTGGCTACTGTAAACAGTGCTGCAATGAACACTGGGGTGCATGTGTCTTTTTGAATTATGGTTTTCTCAGGGTATATGCCCAGTACTGGGATTGCTGGGTCATATGGTAATCCTATTTTCAGTTTTTTAAGGAACCTCCATACTGTCCTCCATAGTAGCTCTAACAACTGACATTCCCACCAACAGTGCAAGAGGGTTCCCTTTTCTCCACCCCTTCTCCAGCATTTGTTGTTTGTAGATTTTCTGGTGATGCCCATTCTCACTAGTGTGAGGTGATACCTCACTGTAGTTTTGATTTGCATTTCTCTAATAATTAGTGATGTTGAGCAGCTTTTCATGTGCCTCTTGGCCATCTGTACGTCTTCTTTGGAGAAATGTCTATTCAGGTCTTCTGTCCATTTTAAATTGTTGTTTGTTAGAAGATTTTTAATCACAGTTTCAATTTTATTACTTGTGATTGGTCTGTTCATATTTTCTACTTCTTCCTGGTTCAGTCTTGGAAGGTTGCACCTTTCTAAGAATTTTTCCATTTCTTCCAGGTTGTCCATTTTATTGGCATAGACTTACTTGTAGTACTCTCTTATGATGATTTGTATTTCTGCAGTGTCCATTGTAACTTCTTTTTTATTTCTAATTTTATTGATTTGAGTCCCCTCCCTCTTTTTCTTGACGAGTCTGGCTAAAGGGTTATCACAATTTTGTTTATCTTCTAAAAGAACCAGCTTTTAGTTTTACTGATCTTTGCTATTGTTTTCTTTGTTTCTATTTCATTTATTTCTGCTCTGATCTTTATGATTTCTTTCCTTCTACTAATTGTACTAACTTTGGATTTTGTTTGTTCTTCTTTCTCCAGTTCCTTTAGGTGTAAGGTTACATTGCTTATTTGAGATTTTTCTTGCTTCGTGAGGTAGGATTGTATTGCTATAAACTTCCCTCTTACAACTGCATCCCGTAAGTTTTAGGTTGTCGTATTTTCCTCGTCATTTTGTCTCTAGGCATTTTTTGATTTCCTCTTTTATTTCTTCAGTGATCTCTTGGTTATTTAGTAACATATTGTTTAGCCTCCACGTGTTTACGTTTTTACGTTTTTTCCCCTGTAATTGATTTCCAATCTCATAGTGTTGTGGTTGGAAAAGATGCTTGATATGATGTCCATTTTCTTAAATTTATCAAGGATTGATTTGTGACCCAACATGTTATCTATCCTGGAGAATGTTCTGGGTGAACCTGAGAAGAAAGTGTAATCCATTTTTGGATGGAATATCCTATAAATATCAGTTAAATTTATCTGGTCTATTGTGTCATTTAAAACTTGTGTTCCCTTATTAATTTTCTGTCTGGATGATCTGTCTATTGGTGTAAGTGAGGTGTTAAAGGCCCACACTATTACTGTGTTACTGTCGATTTCCTCTTTTATAGCTGTTAGCATTTGCCTTATGTTTTGAGGTGCTCCTATGTTGGGTGCATATATATTTATAATTGTTGCATCATCTTCTTGGATGGATCCCTTGATCATTATGTAGTGTCCTTCTTTGCCTCTTGTAACATTCTTTATTTTAAACTCTATTTTATCTGATATGAGTATTGCTACTCCAGCTTTCTTTTGATTTCCTTTTGCATGGAATATCTTTTTCTATCCCCTCACTTTCATTCTGTATGCATCACTAGGTCTGAAGTGGGTCTCCTGTAGACAGCATATATATGGGTCTTGTTTTTGTACCCATTCAGCAAGCCTGTGTCTTTTGGTTGGAGCATTTAACCCACTCACATTTAAGGTAATTATCGATATGTATGTTCCTATTACCATTTTCTTAATTGTTTGGGGTTTTTGTAGGTCCTCTTCTTCTCTTGTGTTTCCCACTTAGAGAAGTTCCTTTAGCATTTGTTGTAGAGCTGGTTTTGTGGTGCTGAATTGTCTTAGCTTTTGCTTGTCTGTAAAGTTTTTGATTTCTCCATCAAATCTGAATGAGATCCTTGCTGGGTACAGTAATCTTGGTTGTAGGTTCTTTCCTTTCATCACTTTCAATATATCATGCCACTCCCTTCTGGCTTGTAGAGTTTCTGCTGAGAAATCAGCCGTTAACCTTATGGGAGCTCCCTTGTATGTTTTTTGTTGTTTTTCCCTTGTTGCTTTTAATAATTTGTCTTTAATTTTTGTCAATTTGATTACTATGTGTCTCAGCATGTTTCTCATTGGGTTTATCCTGCCTGGGACTCTCTGCACTTCCTGGATTTGGGTGGCTATTTCCTTTCTCATGTTAGGGAAGTTTTTGACTATAATCTCTTCAAATATTTTCCCGGGTGCTTTCTCTCTCTCTTCTTCTTCTGAGACACCTATAATGTGAATGCTGATGCATTTAATGTTGCCCCAGACGTCTCTTAGGGTGTCTTCATTTCTTTTCATTCTTTTTTCTTAATTCTTTTCCACAGCAGTGAATTCCACCATTCTGTCTTCCAGGTCACTTATCCGTTCTTCTGCCTCAGTTATTCTGCTATTGATTCCTTCTAGTGTATTTTTCATTTCAGTTATTGTAGTGTCCATCTCTGTTTGTTTGTTCTTTAATTCTTCTAGGTTTTGTTAAACATTTCTTGCATCTTCTTGATCTTTGCCTCCATTCTTCTTCTGAAGTCCTGGATCATCTTCACTTCATTATTCTGAATTCTTTTTCTGCAAGTTTGCTTATGTCCACTTCAGGGTTTTATCTTATTCCTTCATCTGGTTCATAGCTCTCTGCCTTTTCATTTTGTCTGTCTTTCTGTGAATGTGGTTTTCGTTCCACAGGCTGCAGAACTGTAGTTCTTGCTTCTGCTGTCTGCCCTCTGGTGGATGAGGCTATCTAAGAGGCTTGTGCAAGCTTCCTAATGGGAAGGAAGAGCTCCATGAAACTTTAATCTCCTTGTCTGCTGAGGGGTGGGGCTGAGTTCTCTCCCTGTTGGTTGTTTGGCCTGAGGTGACCCAGCAATGGAGCCTACAGGCTCTTTGGTGGGGCTAGTGGCGGAACTCCAGGAAGGCTCACCCAAGGAGTACTTCTCAAAACTTCTGCTGCCAGTGTCCTTGTCCTCTCTGCCCTCCGCCTCTACAGCAGGCCCTCCAGCACTAGCAGGTAGGTCTCACTCAGTCTCCTATGGGGTCACTGCTCCTTCCCCCTGGGTCCTGATGCACACACTACTTTGTGTGTGCCGTCCAAGAGTAGAGTCTCTCCTTCCCCCAGTCTTGTCAAAGTCCTACAATTAAATCTCGCTAGCCTTCAACGTCTGATTTTCTGGGAATTCCTCCTCCCATTGCTGGACCCGCAGGTTAGGAAGCCTGATGTGGGGCTCAGAACCTTCACTCAAGTGGGTGGACTTCTGTGGTATAACTGTTCTCCAGTTTGTGAGTCACCCACTGAGAGGTTATGGGATTTGATTTTTATTGTGTATTGTGCACCACCTACCATCTCATAGTGGCTTTTCCTTTGTCTTTGGATATGGGGTATCTTTTTTGGTGAGTTCCAGCATCTTCCTATTGATGACTGTTCAGCAGTTAGTTGTGATTCCTGTGCTCTCGCAAGAGGGAGTGAGTGCACGTCCTTCCACTCCACCATCTTGAACCAATCTCCTCCAGGGCTTTTCTGAAAATCTGGGCTGCCATAGATTTGGAGGCGCACTCATAAATGCTAAGTATACTTGACAGAAATAGCATCAGTTAGCTTATTCTTTTCATTTTTTTTACGTTAGTCTTACAGAGTTTGTGATGGAGACAACAACCTGTATTCTCAGTGAATGGATACAATTTTACTTTTAGAAAGCTCTGTTTGCTTTATTACGAAGAATATAATGTAACATTTTTTTGTGCTCCTAAGGATTTATTAGTAGGAAATATAAAACTGTAAAATCTCTCCTGCCAAAGGAGTAGATGACAATCTAGACCTCTGTCATGAGGAGAGAGCACATAACTCACTACAATACAAGCCAGGCAGTGATTACGTGAAACAGAGACTTTAAAGGGATGCTCTTAGAAGACACACCATCATGTCCAACTGATCTGTGAAACCAGGTTTGACTTTCTCAGTTCAAAACAACAAAAAACTAATATTTACATTACATGTAAACAACAAATTGTAACAGTCTGCCAACAAATTTAAATGCATTCATCTTTAGATGCACAGAAAAGGGTGTGAACAAGCAATGAAAGAAATTTGAAACTTTATACATTTCCCTAAGAACACTTATCAAGGAAGAGCCTTCAATTACGAGGACTTACTTACATATAAACTATAATTTACTGGTATTCTAATATATAAGTGTATGTGTTCATGACTCTACATACAACAAGCTTGCCTTGCTTATTGTATGGGGACAATGCATAGCATATATAACGTGTGTAATGATCTAATACAGCGGCTGGCACATGATAAATAGTCAATAAACATTTGTTGTTACATTAATAAGGTTTGATAGCATAATGAACTTTTACTCTTCAGGGAGTAATTTAAAACAACACTTCAAGAATATTGGGAAATGTTTTGCATGCTGTTCGCTCTACTAATATAAAAAATGTAAAAATAATATTTTGTCCAAGTTTCCTATGTATGATTTATTTATTCAGCAAACATTTATTGGGTACATTCTATGTGTCACAGACTGTGGTGAAGGCTGAGAATGTTCTAGTGAATGAAAAGAAAACCTCATGGTGCTTACATTCAGATGATTATTTCAATCTTAAATTAGATATCAAATATTTTTTGAATAAAGAATTGTTCAAATTATTTTCCTTATACAAATTTCATCTAATTTCCGACTGTTAGAAATACTAAAATGAGAGTCAATCTTACATGTCACATTGGGAAGCTCCTAAATGACAAAATTCCTCCTCTGTTGGCATTACTTGCTTGGTTACTGGTTTCTCTAAGTAATGTGATTCACACAGGTGTGTCTATTTACTTCTATGTTTCCATGTGTGTCTGTAGCAAAACATGGAAAACATATTTCATAAAGATGTATTTAATATTAAGACTACATACTCTATTATTAATCTTCACTTATGTAACATGATTAATCTTTCAAAACTGTTAACTTTTTAAAAATTGCCAATGCTCTGCTGATAACACTAGTTTGTCAATTTGTATACTATTTTCATACTCTAAAAGTCAAACTGACATATTTTGTAAATAAGATACTAGGCAAGATATTTGAGAAATATGGTATCAGCAACTGCAGTCCTCTTTACTATTAATGCTGAAAAGAGATGTCTAAACTGATGAATTATTCAGATAAACTGTGTTCATCAAAAATAATGAAGGCTAAAATAAAGACAATAAATAAAAATCTTAAGAAGTCATTATTAGCACTTTATTTTTATGAGAAAACAATTTTGCATTGGAAGATAAGAAATTTTGTTTTAAAGGTTGGATTATACATAATCATTTGGAATGACTATATTTTTGGTACAACCAAATTTGATCACTTTTCTGGGTCCTAGCTCTCTCAACCAAATCTTTTAGATTCTGAGACCTAGTGTATTGATACCCTTATTTTTATCAATAGTAAAATATAAGTCTCCCTGATAAAACATTTGCTTGACTTGCTGGGACACTGGTGGTCACAGGGAAATACTGTAATAAAAAAACAGAGGTAGAACTTTCAAAATGCACTGAATAATCAAAATTCCACTAATACATTCTCAATTCTGTCCTCCGTATATCTGATTCTATATTCCAGGTAGAACAGACATTTTGGAACTTTATATTATAATTTTTTAAGTAAGACTAAATAATGTTAAAGTATTTAATCTAAAAGTGTGCCATTATAAATACATCAAAACATGAAATTAAATGAATACTTTTAGGTGACTTGAGTTCTGACAATCTTACAAACTATATCATCTTATGTTGTATTTATTTCTATTTTTCTAATTCTATAGTAGTGACTCATGTATCAAAATTAGAATAAATAAATTTCCTGAAGTTACTTTTGCCTTTCATGGAAATTAAGTTTTATAGATTAATTAACTTGAAAATCATAATAGTCTTTCAAAATGTTCATAAACATGTAAAGGAAAAACTGGAAAAAACAGTCTGGGCAGTAAGAAACCCCTCAGAAGACATTTTCAAAGGGTAAAGAAACTATCAGTAACAGTCCTCACATGTTAAATGGAATGTCTTTTGCAGAGTGGACCCAAAAGTTTAAAATTCAACATTTTTATTCACAGAAAAATGAGAAATGAATATACTGAAATACAGTTTTAATGCCAAAATATTAACATATCACAGACATTGTGCCAGGAACAAGTGAAAAAGAACAAGTTCCTGACACCAGAAGATTCCTAGACTAGTACCGGTGTCGGTGTCAGACTCATTAAAAAACTCTACTACTATATAACACAGGATATAGTAGTCACATATGATGGCTGCAAATGTGAGGAAATATTCATTTCTTCCCACAAAATCTCCAAGTAGCAAACTTACCTATGGATATATCTAGGCAAGTTACATAATAGTTAAGACGTGTAAAATTAATTATGACACAGTACAATAATCTTAGTTATGTTTTAACAGCAAACTAAAATAATGGAAACTATCAAAATTCGAAAGCACACTATATTTACTTATCTCTTATCCATAGAATTCATGTGTCTTTCCCACAGCAATGGCTCTTTCTGCTTCAGCTTAATTACAGCTGGGAAGCCATAACATGCTGGCATTAAATGGTACCCAGATACTATGCCTCCAATTTGCAACTTGGAATTTTCCCACTCTGGTTAGTGTTATATTTCATGACAGATATCCCCTATTCAACACTTTTACTTTAACATAACCGTTAACATTGAAATCATTATTCTTTTTCTCTTGGAACAAATACTTTCCTCTCCTTTTCAAATTCATGAACCAGATCCCTTTTTTTCCTTAAAAAGATGATATTGTGTTCCTCCACCTGCCTCAGTAAAACTTCTCACGTTGTCAATGGTTAAAAAAATCACAAAATCTACCTAAACCAGTTTTAGAGGGGCACATACATTACTTGTTAATAAATTAATTCATTAATTACCATAAATAAAATACAAAAGATATCTGCCCAAAACTGCAGGGTGACAGATCACAGTAAGAGTACTTTCATATCCCATGCTTATGTGTCAACACTATGACTCTTCTAAATACAGATATTTCCTTCCATATAGTAAAATCAAAGTTAATTTTTGAACTAAGTTTAAAATCATGTTGAAATCTAGGAAGGCAGTTTGTCTGCTTAATACCTACTTTGATCCTATTTCAGAGACTGAAGAAAAACAAACCATAGACATTTTTTTCAAAAATGATTGTGTTACTTTACTGGAATTATACACATTTACTGATTTATAAAATTTTATTCCCTGCCACTCTTATTCCTATGAATTTTTAAGTATTTTCTTACATCCTAGTTCTCAGAGTCAAAGATCAAACAAATTAATGTTGCCATTGTTTGAAAATCTAGATTATATGCACAGCTAAACACAGCCAAGTTTTTTGTTTGTTTTAACATTCATAGGTTATTCTTGGGAATATATAATGTCTGAGAGTCTTCTTTGCTCATTTGTATTGTGGGTGGGACAAGCATCTTATCTGTTTTTGCTTATCAATTATCCTTTCTGTAGTAGTAACTCAATTTTATGGACTTAAAATTTTTTCTGTTAAAAATGAAACATTTGGGGAATAAATGAATATTCTACTAATCCTTACATTCATGAATGTCTGCGTCTGTTTGCGTATGATTCACCCTTTCTATTATGTGCCTTGTACGTATGTTTTCTGTTGCTATGCGCAAGCTCTACTACAAGAACCGAAGAAAAGAAGTAAATGCAGATGCACTTATGGCCAATCACCCACTGCCATTTATCCCTGAGATGCCAGAATGGTTCAACATATGCAAATCAAAAAATGTAATACATCCCACGAACAGAACTAAGGGTAAGAATCACAGATCATCTCAATATGCAGAAAAAGAATTTTAAAAAATTCAGCACTCTTTCTTGATAAAACACTCAACAAACTAGGTATAAAAGGAACTCATCTCAACATAATAAAGGCCACAGCTAACATCATACTTAACTGTGAAAAATGAAAAGCTTTCCCTCTAAGATCAGCAATAAGGTAACTGCCCACTTTTGCCACTCCTATTCATCACAGTACTGGAAGTCCTAAATAGAGCAAGTAGGTAAGAAAAAGGAAGGAAGGCAAATTACAAAAAATAAATTAGGCAAATTGGGGAGGAAGAAGTAAAATCATCTCTGTTTGCAGAGGACATGATACTATGTGCAGAAATCCCTAAAGACTCCACACAAACACACACACACAAAAAAACTGTTAGAATAAACAAATTCAGTAAATTTGCAGGACACAGAATCAATATACAAAAACCAGTTTACTTCTATATCCTAACAACCAACCATCTGAAAAGAAAATTAAGAAAACTCCATGTACAATAACATCAAAAAGAATAAAAAATACTTAGGAATAAACTTAACGATAGAGATGAAAGATTCATACATTGAAAACTACAAAACACTGATGAATGACATTCAGGTACACTCAAAGACATCTCATGTTTATGGATTGGAAAAATTAATATTATTAAAATGTCCATATTATCCAAAGCAATCAACAGATTCACGCAATCCCCATCAAAACCTTAATGTCTTTTTTACTGAAATAGAAAAAAAAATCCTAAAATTTGCATAAAACCACAGAAGACTCAGAATAACCAGTGCAATCTTGAAAAAGAACAAATCTGGAGGCACAACAGTTCCTTCAAAATGTAATACAAAACTACAGTAATTAAAATAGTATAGTTCTGACATACAGACAGACTTATACACCAATGGAACAGAAGAGAGAGCCCAGATACAAATACACACATATACAGTCAACTGATCTCTGACAAGGGTTTCATGAACACAGGAGGGAAAGATTGTCTCTTTAACAAATGGTGTTGGGAAAACTGTATCCACATGCAAAAAAGTTAAGTTGGACCATACACCAAAAGTCACTCAAAGTGGATTAAAGATTTAAACATAAGACCAGAAACTGTAAAACTCCTAAAAGAAAAAAATAGGGGAAAAGCTTCTTGACATTGGTCTTGACAATGATTTCTTAGATATGACCACAAAACCATAGGTAACTATAGCAGAAATAGGCAAGTGGGACCACATTAAACTAAAAAGTTTCTGCATGGTAAAGGAAATAACCCAGAGAATGAAAGGCAACGTATGAATGGGAGAAAACATTTGCAAACCATATATCTGATAAGGGGTTAATTTCCAAAATATATAAGGATTATACAATTCAATAGCCAAAACCCACAATCTAGTTTAAAATGGGCAAAGGACCTGAATAGACATTTTTCCAAAGAGGACATAAAAATGACCAACAGCTACATCAAAAGTTGCTCAACATCACTAATTGTCAGATAAATGCAGATCAAAACCACAGTGGGTTATCAGCTCACACCTGTCAGAATGGCTATAATCAAAAAGATAAGAAATAACAAGTGTTGATGAGGATGTAAAGAAAAGTGAACCCTCATACACTGTTGGTAGGAATTAAGTTGGTACATCCATTATGGAAAACAGTATGGAGATTCCCCGCAAACTTAAAATAGAACTACCATATGATCCAGCTATTCCTCTTCTGGTTATATACCTGAAGGAAACAAAATCAGTATCTCAAAGATATATCTACAGAAGTGCAGGGAAGCATTTCAATGCAGCATTATTCACAATAGCCACGTTACGGAAACAAACCAAGTGCCCACTGATAGATGAACACATAAAGAAAATGTGGTGTATACATACAATGGAATATTACTCAGCCTTAAAAAGCTAAGACACCCTGACATCTGCAGTGCAGGGATGGACCTGGAGAACATTATGCCAAGTGAAATAAGCCAGTCATCAATACTATGATTCCACTCTTAGAAGGTGTCAAAATAGTCAAACTCAGAAGAGAAGTCAATAGAATAGTGATTGCAGGGGCTGGAGGTGGAGGGAATGGGAAGTTGTTCAAAAGATACAAAGTTTCAGTTATTCCAGATGAACAGGTACTAGAGATCTGCTGCACAACAGAACAAACACGAAATTCTGATATTTTTCTTCAGGTCTTAGATTCATCTCAAATATTACTCTAACACAGCAACGTAGCTTTTCTTTTTATTACGAGAGAAAAATGGTATTTATTTTCTGTCTACTTTATAATTATCTTAAGATTTCCAACAAATCACTGTCCTTTTTTGGGCCAGAGTAGTACACTGAGAGAATGAGGCCAGGAAAAAAACCCTATAGTGACTTTGCACCCTTCTGTGTGTTATTGATAGTTCAAACTATATCATCCCGTAAACTTTATTTATTTAATATATTTACATTTCCACCACAAGGAGGTGCTTATGCTAACAGGCATAGATTCAATACAACTGACAACCATTTAAACAAGAAAAAAAGTAATAAAATTAAGGGAAGAGGGAGAGTGAAGAAATAATTATACTGGGAAACAACTAAGGGAAGACAGTGTAATTGAGCACAACTCTAGCTCAGAGGTTCCTGGTAGTTAAGGCAAAAAGCTTTACAGAGCTACTGTGATATAAGTGAAAGAAAGCATACCAATTCACCTCTAAACCACTGTGGGAACTTGGTTTGGTTCATGACACAAGGGTAAGAGAATGTAATAGAGAAGGTCCTCAGTTAGAACTTTTATAAAACAACAGAGCTTTTCCACATAGCCATTTCTCACACTGACTCCAGATATAAGCAAGGACTTACTTACAATGTTGAGATCTACAGAGATGGGGCAAAAGTTAACAGATGATTTTTATATGTAGCTGTTTTGTCATCTGCCTTGATACAGGGATAAAACTGACTTTTGTGAATGAATTATTATCGTGTCCCTTAAGTTATATCTATCTGCCATCTTACGTCATGCTTTTGAATGGAGCTATATAGTAGACGACTCAAAACCGAGATAAACATACATCTGAAATGCTAATATATGTTCTATGTTACCAACTGAAAGGAGATCAATATGCTCTATTTCTATGATGAGGGAATGATGGAAAGTATGCTTTCCAGGGGATATTTGGCAATGTCTGGAAACATTTCTGGTTGTCACTGCTGGGAAGCTGCTACTGGCGTCTAGTGGGTAGAGGCCAGGGATGCTCCTAAACATCCTACAATGCACAAGACAGCCTCCTCACAATAAAGAATGATCTACTCCCCAAAACTAATAGTACTAAGGTTGAAAAACACTGCTGTAGATCAGTGGTCTTCAAACAATGCTGCTCCCATACTCCCTAAAATAATTTTTTTAAACCACATACTCCCTCACACATTTTTAACTTGACTTTTAAAATTTTTCACCATGGATTTAAATGGTTGGGAAAAGTATTATTTCCAGGATATTGTAAATATTGCCCGTAGTATTGAAATATTATAGCATTCTTTAAAATGGAATTTGATAGCCACAGCAATTTGATAGCCATTATGATCCAACCAAGAATATGAAAGGGCTCTTCTTTAAAATTCAGAAATTTTACATCAATTGTAGGAAAAACTACACATATAAAAACTGAAGATCTGGAAACTGATTATTTTAAAGACACACTGTGGGCTGAACTGTACCCTCCCAAAAAGATATGTTGAAGTCCTAACCCTCAGTACCTCAGAATGTGACCTTGCTTGGAAATAGTCTTTGCAAATTTAACCAAGTTAAGATGAGGTCATTAGGGTAGGCCCTAATGCAATGAGACTGGTATCCTTAAAAAAGGGGAAATTCAGGCTTCCCTGGTGGCACAGTGGTTGAGAGTCCGCCTGCCGATACAGGGGACACGGGTTCGTGCCCCGGTCCGGGAAGATCCCACATACTGCGGAGTGGCTGGGCCCGTGAGCCAGGGCCGCTGTGCCTGCGCGTCGGAGCCTATGCTCCGCTACGGGAGAGGCCACAACAGTGAGAGGCCCATGTACCGTAAAAAAAAAAAGGGGGGGGGGGAATTCAACATACACAGGGAGAAGATGATGTGAAGACATACAGGCAGAATGCAATGTGAGGACAGAAGCAGAGAACTGACGGATGTGGGGCGTTCCCTGGTGGTTTCCTGGTTAGGACTCGAGGCTTTCACTGCCGAGGGCCCGGGTCCAATCCCTGGTCAGGAAGTAAGATCTCACAAGCATGAGCTGTGTAGTTTGTACAGTTAACTGGTTCTTGTGTAACATCATTGATTTTTGGATCTATACTGTCCCACTTTGAGGTCCCCGCACTTAAGTGATTCCTCGCCACCACAGCAGCCACTCTCCAAGGTCCCGTGGTTACTGACATGACCCACAGGACAGCCAGGAGCCGAGCAGCAGCAGCAGTCTTGGAAGCAACCAGCCGGCCAAGCGGCCGCCATCCAACATAGCTTTTCTTGATTCCTACTTATCTGGCCTGGTATTCCTCCACCATCATCGTACTAAAAAGCAACTGTACCCATTTCTGAACTCCCAAAGCTCTTTCAATATTCTTCTATAACAGAACTGAGTACAGCTTTTACTTCAGTTATCACTTATCTTACCTTGTTTTTCCCACTGAAGTGTAATTTGCAACACTTATACACTGACGCTTCAATGAAAATTGTGCAATTATCATATAAATATTACATTTTTGTACAACTAGGTAATCAAAGCAGTGGTTCTTAAATGTTGGTCACAGTCTGCATTGTTAGTGACATATATCATTGGTATCAGGCCAGACATTAGTGTGTGTTTTTTTCCCAATAAAATACATGGTTTAAAAATCCTTTTTACCTGGTCATGCACACTGGCAAATATTCATTCCAGAATATACACTACTGAGAGTTGCCGTGGAAATTCAAAGATTTAATTTAGGGATTTAAATGTGTAGTAGTTACAGAAGCAAAACAATGGGAAAGTTAATGAGGCCAAATGAATAAAAGCAGAAATATTTTTCTTTCATTCTACATACAAATGGTATATATTCCCCAGTCGCTCTGAAACACTGATGTGGGTTTTCTGTGGTTTTTTGTTTGTTTGTTTTTGGTCTCATTATCTCTCTCTAGGCCATAAAATGTTTGACTTACTCATATAAACTGTCCATCTGTTTTGTTATTTTGCTCTTTATTTGTATGAGCCCAGTATTTTACTCTTAAGACATATTTCCTACTCATTTACTTGTTCAAAAAATATTATCAAGCAATTTTCTGTTTTAGTGATTTTAATGTTGTGAATATACATGTTAAAAACCAGATAAATATTTCTACTTTCCTAGAAACATCATACTACCCCATCGCCTAAGGATATCCTCACCAAATCCAAGTAATGTCAGCTTAATGGTATCCATTGTGTCTGTATTTGTGGGTTTACAGAGTGAAAAATATCATCCATGTCATATCAATAAAAGGAACTGAAGAAACTTCCGTGATTCACAATATACTGAATTATCACTAATTATCAATGATGGTAAAGGGAACTTACAGGTTTCAACACATACTCTAATCATTATATCCTATGTAAACTCTGAGTTGGCTGTAATATAAATGAAACACTTTGACAATTAAGGATTACAGAACATGTGCCCAGATTCTGCTTTTGAGATGGTGGTGGTTTAAGCCCATGACAGACTGTACAACTCAGAGTTAATTATAAATTCTGGGTAAAATACAAAATAATAACTATTACTATTCAAAGGCTGTGGAACATAAACAAAAACAGAGTTTGGGAGTAGTGAAACTCTGCAGAAGCTATGACCATGAAGTGAGTGCTATATTTTGTGACTCTGTATGGAGGGAAGGCTGTAGTCTTTTTGTAGTGCAGTATGGCTAGAACTCCAGTCAATAGTCTGCCTTCTTTTTCAAATGAGGAAGCAGGGGATGGAGCAGAGGCAACCATGGCTGCTGGAGAGTTGGTCAGAAGAGAAAAATGGAAGAAGGTAACTGAGATTTAACTGAGAATCATACTGATTCTGACAGATTTTTCCAGTTTGAATCTAAACAAGCTGAACAAAATGTCACCATTCTTTAGAATAATATAACAGAATCCAGTGTCTTCAAAACACAGTATTTACAATGTTCAGGGTACAATCCAAAATGCTTGAAATACAAAGAACCAGGTAAATATGGGCCAGCTTCAAACGATAACATGAGGGTGTCTTTGATAGGACACAGATTTTGGTACTATCAGAAGAGAGTTTTAAAAGTTAGTTTTAAAAGTTATTTCAATTACACTCAAGAGGTGAAGAAAAACTAAATGAAAATATTAAAAACATTAACAGAGAAGTAGAAAATGTATGAAAGAACAAAAGGAACTTGTGTCCTTTGTTCTTCTAGGAAAGACTGTGCCGTTACTTGACACTAATAAAGTCTAATGCCATAATCTAGAACAATTTCCAGTGATGAATATTTTCTAAGGCATGAAAATATATGCTGTAATTTTCTTACTAAATTTGACATTTATGATACTATTTATTTCTTCATGTATGTCCAAACTTCATTCTGGTATAATTTTCTGGTATAAAGTTACATGAAGTAACTTTAATCAGCATTTTATTGTCATACACAATTTAAGACAGTGAATCTCTTAAGTTTTTTTAATATGAAAAGGCCTTTATTTTGCCTTACTTCTTGAAGGATATTTCCATTAAATATATAGAATTCTACATTTACAGCTATTTTAATTCTTCCAGAAATTTTAAAATATCATTTCATTCTCTTCTGGCCTCCATAGTTTCTGATGAGAAATAAACTGTTAATCAATTCACTTTTTGCTCTGTATTTAAAGTGTTGATTTTCTCTTGCTACTTTCAAGATTTTCTCTTTCCCTTTGAATTTCAATATTTAAATAATTATATGTATATATGTGACCTTCTTTGTGTGTATTTAGGATGGGATTCATTTAGCATCTTGAAACTCTAAATTGACCTGGTATGTTTTTGACCATGACTTTTTTCTATTACATTCTCTCTTCTCATTCTGGGACTACAGTTGCCATAGGTTAGACTTCTTTGTATTATTAGACTTCTTTACTTTGTATTATTAGACTTTCTTTACTCCCTAAAACACAGAAAGATTTGGTAGGGGTTCATTTCGCCCCACCAAAATACTAAATGAATGAACTGTAAGAATATACATTAAATTGTCCATAAATAACACATTAATATCTTCTGAAAACATGAAGTTCAGCATATTCCCTTTTGTTGTTGTAAAACGCAATTTCCTTTTGCTTAACCCAAGCAAGTAACTTGGTAAAGAAAATTTTCCATTTTTGCCCCATTATCAAGGTTTTCCGTCCCCCTGTCTTTTCTCCAGGCTATACAAATCTCCTCACACATAGCCTTTGGCAATCCACTTCAGCTATCAGTCTCACCTTTCAAAGTGTACCAATTTCAAGGGCTTTCATTCCACACCATTGTCAGATAATCACAATCTTCCAGAACATCCCACCTTTCTCCTAAAACTTTCAAGAAAAAATAGAGAACTCACTCACTCCATGATATATTCAGTGCTCTCCAAACTGCGATGTACTCTACACACAAAACATAGTCTTCCTAGGGAAAATTTTCCCTAGGAAAATGTGAAAACTGGTTGGAAGACATAAAATTGGACTTGGGGAAGGGGTTTCATCTGGTTATTTGGTGAAACTCCACAGAACTTTGTATTTGTGGTTCTATGCTCTCTGGGTCTATACTGATAAATGGGACTTTGCATAGTTAGTTATTCAGTAACTTTGAAATTGTACTTTACTGAAGTATAGAAACAATTTTACCAGCTCATCAAAAGCTAAAACAGCTTTTCTGAGATTACACATCTCATTTTAAAGGTACATTTCTACGATGTCGTTAGTCTCTGCTACGGAATTCGGTAAATAAAGATGTTGATCCTTATCCATCTGACTATGTTTAGCTTTGTTTATTTTAACATGCTAATGTATTTCATTAGAATTGCACCTGTTACCGTCACTGAATTTAAGGGTCTCATGTTCTAGTACACTCTCCTATTTTTAGAACCATATCTGGTATATCAGCTCTGTCAAACATTTTCAATCCCATAACAATTAAAACTGGATTTCAATAAATAGCCAAGAATACTCCTTTGAGCAACTCTGTTAGTACTGTTGTTACTCCCCATGTTTTGGTTTTTAAAGCTTCCAATAAAGTATCGGGACAGTTATTAGGTTTCTTTATAAGATAAGATAACGCATTATCTTACGAGCAAAAATACTCATAAAGCGACACCATGTTTCTCAAAAGAGTTTTTAACAGGAGTATTATCTCCCACACACCTTATCTTCCTTATTCTATTACAAGATATTCTCCACCACGCCTAGCAAAGGATCCTACATATGATATGCTCAGAGTTAATATTTGTAGAATTAAAAGGAAGCAAATGAAAATCATTATAAATTTCAGATTACTCTGCAAGTCTACTCTGCAAGTAAAGTTCCAGGGAGGTATCATATAACACCTTTTCTACTGTCACACCTGAAGCAAGTCTTCAGATCCCCAGTCTGCTTCTTTCTTTTGATAACTCTGTACATTTTTCCCTTCAAGTTTTTGTTCATTCCTGACTACCTACTATTTTTTGAAATATTCACCTTTTGAAATGTCTAAAAAATACAAATGTACTTCACCATTTAATGGCTTATAACTTAACACTAAAGTAAAATATAAAAGAACTGCAACGTTGCAATTGCTGAAATCACAAGGCCCTCACTTTAGACTCAGTATTACTGTTTATAATGTGTGGATGCTGACCTCATCTAAAGAGAAGTTCGACAGGGTGTGTACATTCATTCATTCAGTGCATATTTACTGAGCAACTGTTCTGAGTCAGGCATGGTACTAACATCTAGGGCTTCAATAAAGTAGAAAAAGTCTCATCATCAGGGAATACTTGTAATAATTCTAGGGAGGAGATTATCAACAATCCTGCTCCTTCTCCCTGGAACTTCCTTGCAACAAATAAAAGCTTTATATACTTGAGCTATTCAGAGCTATATACACATAATTTGAATCCAAGTTCTTCACAAAAATGAATGCAATATATTGCATTACATCTTCACATAGTTTACTTATGCCTTTATTCTTTCAGTACGTATGTATCCATCAACAGTCCTAAAATATTTCCATAGAAAAAAATTCTATGGAAATATTTTAGGACTGGAAAAGAGCACAGGACAAAGCATTCTATGTTCCCCTTTTTTAGTGTATTAAAATGAAAACATGTTAAAAAAAATAGTATCTCAGATACTGAAAACTGATAAATATTTCAATCTTAAGTGCAACACCAAAAACGTTTTCAACTCCTGGAGATTATGAAGATCCCATAATTTCCCTCTTTAATTAAAATAGAGTATGGCCAAAATATTTGATAATAGA
This sequence comes from Tursiops truncatus, assembly GCF_011762595.2. Lineage (NCBI taxonomy): Eukaryota > Metazoa > Chordata > Mammalia > Artiodactyla > Delphinidae > Tursiops > Tursiops truncatus. The sequence goes on along the minus strand of NC_047051.1, from coordinate 58,109,179 downwards.
AATGAAATAGAATAACAAAATATATGCATTTAGTTTATGTGGGAATAAAAAGAACTTAGACTTACTACAGGCCCTATTCTCCATCTGAGCCAACATATTAAATTTAATCTGATTTGAACCAATTCTGGAATACATGTCTATCTCTTAGCATCCTTGCCACCTTCTTGCTATATAAGAATCTTTGCTGCAAACCCATAGATTATTCCTCAAATTACTCTTTTGACACATTATTAAACACTGAAACAAAAATGGAGTAAGGAAGCTACCTAGGCTGTTATTAACTGATTCTCTTTCTTCTATGAGTAAATTCTAAATTCTATTCATGTGCTTTTGTGTCTAATCAGACTTAAGTTATATATAATATGCCATTACAAGTTATTTCCAAGAGATTAATTTGAATATAGCAATAAAAATATGGATGCTCTTTGGGTTGAAATGCATCCCAAGTTACCATTAACACTAATTATGGGAAAAGAATATAAAGAAACCCATTTAAGCCACACCATTTAAAGCAGAATTTAGGGATCGGCTGGGCATGAATTAGAATATTTTATGTAACTCTAATGTACAATTGATTAAACAATTTTAAGACAATGTCAAAAACATACAATTGAGTAGATGTGTTGGAGGATGAATTAATTTAACAAGGCTAGAAGAGGTTACTGTAAATATGTAACTGTGTAAGAAAACCCTTATCACTATGTTCAACAACATTAATTCCTTCCTTTACTGCATAACTATTGACCATTTAATATATGACAGACACTAGACATGATATACAATGGTGAATATAAGCTTGATCTGTCACCTTAGAATTATGGTCTATTTGAGAGAAAAAAAAGGAAATAGGTCATTTTCATAAATAAACTACGCTATTAGATCAGTAAATATGCATCACTCTGTAGGCAAACTTTGAGAACCCCCCTACAATAGATGTCTTTTTCTCTTGGTTACAAGTGCCTCTGTTTCCAGGGGTGACCATCAGTTTCCGAAACTGACAGCCACTGGCTGGAAAATTAAAACAAGAGTTCAGAATCCAGACAATGCATTTGTGACAAGAGCTAAAACTGATGAACTCTGGGGAGGTAAAACTTACATGTATTTCTTAGAAAGTGAATACACACTTTAATAATCAGAGGAGTGATTTAATAATCACAGGAGAAACTCAGAAATGTGGTATCAAAAAGAAGAGTATACATAACCTAAATGGTCATTAAATATATTTTTAGTAGTGAAGTAAAAGCAACCTCAGGGGGCTTCCCTGGTGGCGCAGTGGTTGAGAGTCCACCTGCCGATGCAGGGGACACGCTTTCGTGCCCCGGTCTGGGAAGATTCCACATGCCGCGGAGCGGCTGAGCCCGTGAGCCATGGCCGCTGAGCCTGCGTGTCCACAGCCTGTGCTCCACAACGGGAGAGGCCACAGCAGTGAGAGGCTCTCGTACCGCAAAAAAAAAAAAAAAAGCAACCTCAGGGAATATATGGTATAAATTTGAAAATTCACTGAATATTAAATATTTTCCAAGATTAGTATATCTAAATGTTTTTACACCTAACTTCATTGGGATGTATAAAAACTCATGTCATTATTTAGCATTTGAAATTTTATATATGAATTAATATACAACTAAAATAAGTCAGATGCTATTGCTTTTCTTGAAGAAGTCAACATTTTCCAAATTCACTTTTAATTTCCCCATCTTCTGCCCTGCCTATAATAACACCAACAACAAATGGAAACTCATGGCAGAAGAAGGTCACTGGAAAGAACAGGGAACTCTATTTCATCTTCCCAATTTGGTTAGGTTCACAATAGCAGGACTCTAGATATGATGAAAAATGTTTCTACTTACCTGGGAGTGAAGGGAGAACTGGCAAGATAACCCTAGGGTCATGGAACAGTCTTATTTATCTGTGAAATTCATGGGCTAAAAGACACTTAAAAAAAAATAAGTACACTGTGGTATCTGAAGTATCTAACTGGAACACTAAGTGATCTCTGATAAAATGCAAGCTAGTAAGGTTGTAACAGCTTGTAGCTTGACTTCAGGGGAACATAAAAAAGCACAACTATAGGAGTTTCTCTTTTGAATAGACAAAAGAAAAAAAAAAAAAAAAAACGAGAGAAGACATTCTAGTTGGTAATTGGAATCCCTTGTGACCTGTTAACAAGGGAATGAATAAGAGCCCAATAATCTGAACAAACCAAAAGGAGACTGATTCCTTCCAACACTGGCTAACCCGGGAAACACTGAGTTCTTTCTTTCTGGAAATGTTAAAGTAAAGGCTGAAGAATAACCTTCCAAAAATGCTATAAATAGAATTTCAGTTCTGCCCTGGAAGAGTAGCTGCATGAAAAGAAGTGCAGGCCAGTGGTGTCATGCTTTAAGGAAGAGTCTTCTTTCCCCCGTATAGGGTTATCCTTCCTGTTTTTCCAAGTTATCAGCAGCACCCCCCCCTTCTACCTGACACATGCACATAATACATAATGATTGCACTCCATGAAGATGCTTCAGTTCACCTTTTTCCAGTTTTGAGTGCCTGGGCTACAGTGTACTTTGTCTTCAAAAATAGAGTAGCAGCGGCTCTTTTTACTGAAAATGGCCCCAAGACTTACGGAAGCCCATATCCCCCTCATGTATATAGAGAAAGAAGACCTTGGAATTTTTGTCACCTCCTCTTCCTTCCCATTACACATATATACACCGATGGGTAAAATATTCAAAGCCCCTGCTTCTCTGTCCTAGTTCAGAGCAACTGCAGGTTATAACAACCCCCCAGACTTCTTCTGTAGGATCAGGCTGAAAGTACCCACTGTGTGATTTTATCCAAGATCAAAATCTCCTTTTTTGGCTTTTCATCCTTTTCCCCTCATACTTCTGGGAATACTCTTTTGAATAAGTCACTTGTATACAAAATGTCACCTAATGTTTGCTTCAAGGGTATCTAATATAAAATATGTTCTTATCATACTTTTCTTCAAGGTTCTTTGTTGCTATTTTCTCCTTGGAGCATTCACCAACAACTCTTTCTCTGAACTTTAATACAGGCTGATGTAGCAGATCTTGTGCTAAGAGGTTCACATTCAATCTCATTTTTTCCTTCTAATTTTGAAACAATTACAGACTTACATGAAGGTGCAAAAATAGTACATGGAGTCCCAGGAGCCTTTCACACACCTTCCCCCCAAATGGTATCTTATGTAACTAGCACAATATTGAAACCTGGGAACTGACATCAGTGAAACACTTTTTACTTGATTACATACACTCATTTGTCTGTGTGTGTCTGCATGCATGTGTATGTCTGTGTGTACTCTTCGGCAATTTCACTGTATATATACATTTGTGTGACCATTATCTCCATTAAGATGGAACAGAACTCTTCCATTACTACTAAGGAACTCTCTCTCATGCTACTCTTTATATTTACAACCCACCCTTGCCCTTAACTATCACTAACCATTAATCAGTTCTCCTTCGCCATAGTTTTGTTATTTTGAGAATGTTGTATAAATGGTATCATACGGTATATGATATTGAGGCGTTTTTTTCCCACTAAGCATAATGTCCTGAGGTCCACCAACGTTGTAGCATGTATCCACAGTTTGCCTTTATTGCTTAGTACTACTGCACTGCATGAATGTATCAGAGTTTGTTCAACTTTTCACCCACTGAAAACATCTGGGTTGTTTTCAGTTTTAGGCTGTTACAAATAAAGCCACTATAAAAATTTATGTACAGGTTTTTGTTGTTCTTGATCTCATTTAAAGCTCTCACAAATCCTGTGAAAATGAAGACCTAACTATGTAACTAGAAAGATTTACAGTTTACATTCTAGTCCAGGCCTGGATTATTTCAAAACCAAGTTTGCCAATCACACAGTGATACTAACTGTTCTGATATTTCCTGCATCATTAGATTTCGTGTTTCAGGACTCCCATAACAACTAAAGAGTAGGATCTGACACTGAGAGTGCCTTTAAGTACTCAGTATTTAACAATTATTATTTATGAAATGTTTGCTTCCCTCCAAAGAGCACTACAAAATACTATCTGCTTCGTGGTGAACATAATGACAGCTTCTCTAACAAGAGCGATCGCAGTCCTGTGCCTATATGTTCTACTCCTGCTCAGAGAGCCACTCACCATGTTTAATAGAGAATAAAAAAGAAAAACAAAACACATTTAAAATCCTTTTTCTTCACTGGCAGTGTTATCTCCTCACTGAATAATGAGCAAAGCATGTTTATTCCTGTTTACTCAGTTCAGTTGAATTTTTGTGGAATATTATTAAATATTCCTAGACTTCATAACAACTCTGGGCAATGTATAATAACTATATACCAATATTATAAAGTTAAGAGGTTAAAACATTATATAGATGAGAGAGAGTGTAGTAGGCAGAAGGCAGAATAAAGGCCCACCAAAATGTCCATGTCCTGGGCTTCCCTGGTGGCACAGTGGTTGAGAGTCCGCCTGCCGATACAGGGGACACGGGTTCGTGCCCCAGTCCGGGAAGATCCCACATGCCGCGGAGTGGCTGGGTCCGTGAGCCATGGCCGCTGAGCCTGCACGTCCGGAGCCTGTACTCCGCAGTGGGAGGCCGCAACAGTGAGAGGCCCGTGTATCGCAAAAAAAAAAAAAAAAAGTCCATGTCCTAATTATGTAACTAGACAATTTAAATATATATAAATTATATACCAGAACCTATAAATATGTTATGACAAAAAGAAATTGAGGTTGCCAATAGAACTAAGGTTGCTAGTAAACTGACCTTAGATAGGGAGATGATCCTAGAGTACTCAGGTGGGCTGACTATAATCACAAGAGCCTTTACAGGTTGAGTAAGGAGGCAAAGAGGAGTCAGATTCAGGGAAAGAGATGTGATGATGGGACCAGGGAGACGGTGATGTGAAAGAGACTCCATCCAACGTTGCTGGTTTTAAAGATGGAGTAATGGGGCCAAGACCCAAAAAATGTAGGTGGCCTCTAGAAGCTAGAAAAGGTAAAAGAACTGATTCTCCCTAGAGCGTCCAGAAGGAACACGCTGTTTTTACCTACTGGATGCAGTCAGTAATTTGGATTTTATCCAGTTAAGACCACTTCAGATTTCTGAACTTCAGAAATGAGGTAATAAATGTATGTTTTTCAAACTAAGTTTGTGAACATTTATTACCAGTAACAGGAAACTAATATAATATACATAGGTCAGACGGACAGATAGACAATAGACAGGTGATCGATGGATGGTTGATTTTATGTGTCAACTTGGCTCAAACAGCAGTCAATATGTTGCTGTATTTTTTAGGTGTGACTAAGATTTAAATCAGTAGACTCTGAATAAAGCAGATTACCCTCCATAATGTGAGTGGACCTCATCCAATCACTTGTAGGCCATAAAAGAAAAAAAGACTGAGGTCTCCTGAAAATGAAATTCTGCCTCCAGACTGTCTGTAGACTCATGACTATAATATTAACTCATCCCTGGTCTCCAACTTGCTTTTCTGTCCTGTAGATTTCAGACTTTCAACTCGACATTCATGTGAACTAATCCCTTAAGTATCTGTGTATACAAGTGTATATATATATACACACATATATATGTATGTATATGTACACGAAGATACATTCTATTGTACTGAGTCTGTGGCTTTGGAGAACTCTTACTAATATAGATGAGAGAGGAAGAGGGGGCAGGAAGGGGGGGAGGGGGGAGAGAGAGAAGATATAGACAAAGGAAGTAGAAAAATTGTGGTTTACACTTGAATGAGAAAGCCTAGACTTTTCTTCAGTAAGGAAGCTCTAAGTAATATTCTCCTAGTCTTTCATATAGATAATTGACCTTCTCTTCCTCTCATAAACCTAATTTGAGGTTTATAACAAAAAGTAATTTTTACTGGCATATAACCGTAAGGACATTGCATGGGTGACGGCGGGGGCGGGGGGGTGTATGATTTATCACCATGATAAATTATATACATGCAAATATACTTACTTATATCCCAAGGACTGTCCTTTTGAAACCAATGGAACAAAACCACAGTTTCCAATAGTATTAAATGTGAACATAGTAGAAAATGAGATTGGCCCAAGGCTTTAATGAAGAATTTTTAGTGCAAGGATTACTTACATAGATCCAGGCACAGTTACAGAACAAACAAGGATATGTGAAGGATTCAAGTATTAACAATAGCAGGAGGCCATTATCCTCACCTCCAGAACTGATGAAAAGGGGGAGGTAAGTGGTACCAAGGGCCAGTGACAGCTCTAACTATGGATAAAGACCCACAGAGGGGAAGCCACAGTCACAACAGTCATAGTTGGAGCATCACTACCAGAGACATGGCACTGTAGCCCAGAGACCTTTTTTTCTTTAAGCCCCCCATCTCCTCCCAGTACCACTCAAAGGTTTAATCCAACTGCATACCAGAGAAGTCAGTCTTCTGGGGCACAGAGTATGGTAAGGAATGCTAAATAATAACTATGTGGGGAACAAATTCAGAATAACCAGTATTTTCTGCCCTTGGTCTACACACAACCACAAAATGCCTTGAGTGGAGATTTTTCCATCAATCTTACACTGATTCTCATATCCTTCTGTACCTCCACTTAACCACATGTATCATCTTAGATATTCCATTAATTCCCTACTTGTTTATTCTTTTCTATGGCTAGTCATCTCATTTATTCCAATGTCTCTAATTTCCTGTGACAGAAATATGTTGGGTGTTCAGCAAGCATTTCAATATTCTCTTCCTGGACACTTCCCTGTGGGTCCCCATGACTGAGTTCTAAATAATGGAATGTGAGCAATAATGGTCTGCATCACACATTTAAATTGTCAGTATTACAAAACAAAGAGTATGGATTCCTGAGCAGCTAGGGATATTGTGGGTGAGAAATAACCCTTTTTAATGCTGAACAATGAGATAACTGGATTGTTAGACAAGCTAGCATGAAACACCGTAACGTTTACATACACACGTTCTAAATTAAATTTTCTCCTTTGGATGTCTACTTTCCTCATTTCTTTTTTGAGTTGTCTAATGACCTAGACCCTATTCTAATCTACATTTGGTGTCTTAACTTAAGTGAATATAATGCTCACAAAACCAACACAACTTCTGAGAATAAAAGGCTATTTAAGCTGCTTGGTGGGAGGGGAACTCTTCTCGTAGACCCCCCAAACAGTGCATCAAATAATAAAGAAAGCTATTCCCATTTCCCTCTCTTCCCAACAGTGATTATTTTCAGATTGACAAGTCATACGAACCCAAGAAAAAAACCGCTGGTCTACTGTCAAATTGCCAAGATGATAGAGGGAACTAAATATAAAAAACTGCATGAATTAATAAACTCAGAGAAAGAGGCTTTCAGATAAATTTTAAAATCATAATGCCACTCTTTCCTTGATTCTTGAAGGACTTTCCTTAAAGTGGCTAGGGGATGTGATCTGGGAGAAATGGAAATAACATGGATTACAGACAATATCAAATATATTTAATTTGCGATACCTTTGGTCAGAAGCTTGATTGCAATCAAATTGTTCCCTCTACAGATGGCAGAGTTTCCATGATTTTCATCATGAACATGATTGGACTATCTCAATGTATCGGCTGCAGACTGAGCATTCACTGGGTTTTTTTCCGAATAAAGCACAAGAATTCTTCCCCTTAATTCGCATTTGATATTTACTGTACATAAAATCTGTACTATTAGAAAAACTAGAGGTTTATTTTCGCTCACTGAAATGACTAAAATTTACTGTTAATAAAGCAAATAAAGCAAATAGTATCTTTGATCTAACACAAGCAGTAAAAGCAATATAACACAATTTGCATATCACAATGATACTGTCTCATTTTCTTATAATGTATACAGTTGTTCAAGAAAAAAATTTATATTTTATTAAATTAATATATTATATTAATAATTACCCAACTGCAGGATATCTTCAAAATGCATTTGTTCATATTTTTAAATTGCATCCAATTAATATTTTATTAATATTTTATCTTTAAGCCATTTTAAAATAAATTTATGGTAAGTTCAATGCATAGCTCACAATATATAATGCTTTTAAGTTTTGCTACTCAGCTCATTTGAATATAATTAGGTGCTTAATGAATTCAACTACGTTTTCTTTAATTGATAAGGAGCCTATTTTAGATGGAAGTATTCAAAATTTTTACCATCTGGAATATATTACATTTCAGTGAACTTAGACTACTGCCTAAGTGTGATAGGGTAGAATGGTCCCCAGAATAGTTTACATCCTAATCTCTGGAACTTTTGAATATGTTATGTTTCATAGCAAAAGGGATCTCTGAAGATTATATTAATTTTAAGGGTCTTAAATTAAGGAGATTATGGATTACATAGGGGGGTCCAATCTAATAACCGGAGATCTTAAAAACAGAAAACCTTCTCTGAAAGGAGTTAGAGAGATGCTGTACAGAAGGCAAGAAAGATGCAGCAGAAGAGGAAATTGGAAGAATTCCAAGAGAATTGTTTGACACACCATTGCAGGTTCTGAGATGTAAGTGCACCACATGCATGGATCTAAGAGAGGTCTTAGATCCTTAGATACCTAAGGAGGTAATTGTGGTTCCTGGCTCACACCCAGATGGGGACAAAGTACCACAGTCCTACAACCACAAGGAACCAAATTCTGCCAACAACCTAAATAATCTTGGAAGTGCATTCTTCCCCAGAGCTGAGAGAAAGATACCCATCCTTGCTGACACCTTGATTTTGATCCTGTGAAGCCAGAGCAAAGGAACCAGGTGTGCTACACTTTGCCCAGACTTCTGACCTACGGAAACAAAGATAATAAAAAAGGTTTTCTTAAAACTGCTAAGTTTGTGATAATCATATACAATGAATATTCTCACTTATCTAGGGCAGCCATCTTGTTTTATCCACTACATAGTATGTTTGAGCACCGGTTTTAAAATATATCTTGTCAGGTGTCAAATATTAAAGTGGAAAGTGTGCTGAATCAAACATTAATCTTTATGGAGAGTAAACTAGATAGATTTAGGGTTATTTTTGGAAGTAGTATCATTCATTCACACAATGAAACAAGACATTTTACATTAAGTGGTAATTATACGAGATATATGAAATACAGAGTGGTCAGAAAATAACAGATAAATCTTAGACTATAGTAAGTATTTAAAGTACAAAATATGACATATATAGGAAATTCTAAAAAAGTTATGAACATTCCATAGTAATATTTGATTAAATGTGACTTACAGTCAGGAGGGGATATTATATGTAATTGTTATCATTATGCAATGATATTTACAACATTGCAATCAACATTAAGTTCACAAAAATCAAATAATTTAGAAAATGAATTCAATTAAGAAAATTTGTATACTCTGTATTAAAGATAATGAAAATACTTCATATTTTATATGTAACATTTTCTAATCAAAAGTATAGCTTTGATCCCCAAAATAAAATTATAAACTATCATTAACATAAATATTAAAATATACCTATCACTTCATATAGTTTCATTTCTGGCTATCAGTGTAATACTACAATACCCGTCTTGGAGGTTGGTTTCTTGTTCCCAAATTGAACATGTTTTTCTCACAACAAATCCTTTATTTGGTTACAATCACAATTTAGTGGTCAAAATAAAATGCTCATATGAAGTAAACATATGTCTTAGGACAATCAGAACCACAACATGTTTTTGGTCACGTCCTCTTCGTGACTTTTGGTTAGAAATTATCTTAGGACTGCCAATTAAAAAAATCATAGCGATTTAAAAGAAGGTTGGTAGAATTTAAGTGGGAATTCAATACCTTCAGAAAACAAAAGTTTTCTTAAAAACACTGGACTGAACAGGAACCAAAGAAGATATACGGATGGTAAATAAGCATATGAAAAGATGCTCGACATCTTTGGTCATTAGGGAAACACAAATTAAAACATTTATTAAAATGGCTATAATTCCAGCAATGGAAATACCAAATATGCTGGTGAGGGTGCAGAGCAACAGAACTCTTAGTTGCTGATTGGGATGCAAAATGCAGCACTTTGTAAGAAACACTTTTAAATACACATGTTTAGCCCAAGTGACCTGAAAACTTCAGTCAACACAAAATATGAATGTTTATAGCAGCTTTATTCACAATGGTTACAAAGTGGGAGCAACCAAGATATCCTTCAGAAGGTAAACAGCTGAAAAAACTGTGGTACAGCTACACACTACAATACTAGTCAATGATGAAAAATGAAAGAGCTCTGGATAAATCCTAAAGATACTGTCCTAAGTGAAAGGAGTTAGACTGAAAAAACTATTGATAAATAAGAAATTCCATTCATATGACATCTGGGAAAAGTAAAATTACAGATGTAGGCAACAAATCTGTGTTTGCCAAGGGCATAGGGGTATGGGAACACTGTACTAGGGTAATATTAGGGGATTATTTTTAGGGTGGTGGTACTATGACGATAGGTATGTAACACTACCCATTTTTCATAGACCATAGAACTATACAGAACAGAGGAGACCTCACTTTGTTCAAATTAAAATCAACCTGTAGGTCAGAGGATTCCAGGTTAAAAGGCAAAATGTGCTAAAAGAATAGAACTTTATTACAATAATCACAATATGACCTAATCTATTTAAAGAATGTTACTTAACTAGCCACATTTTCCATTATAGAAACTCAGTAATAAAAAAAAGTATTTGCTATCAAGAATCCTGTATCTGTTTAAATTACAAAACTATGCAAAACGAATATTGCTTTTGTTTTCCCTACTTTTTTCATTGATAAGTTTTAAGCCAAAACCATGGCTATATAATATTACAGCTCTCAGAAAGAAACAACTTTCTATGTTTTCTAGAGCTGTTAACACCAATGGTTTCACACATTTGAAGATTTGAGACAAAAGTTCAAAGTGTTCTTTAATGAGTTTCACTAGTTGCTACTTGCAGTATGTTTGAAGTTAGTATCTCAAAGGACTCTCTTCAAATCAGCTTTAATGACTGTACAGTGCAAACCCTAGTCTGAACCCTTATTTTATGGTTTGATATGCATATCTGTCTTTAAAAGGAATAAGAAGAAATACGACCCTATGATCCAAGATAAATTAAATTATAATTTCAAGTATTTTCAGATTATAATTAACATTTTTACCATAAAGTGACAGTTTTAGCCAGGAAACTAACAAACAGTAATATATATCACTTCAGCAGAGTTACTCTACCAAAAGGATGCAGGTAAAGCCACTGTGTCACCCATTCCCTAAACTTGCCCCAATCTCAGTGAGCAAACTCAGATCTTGGACTCAGGGCGATTTAGGCAATTAATGTCATTTACCTTCTACCAGCAATCCAGAAGTAATATAGACATACACATATTGTTTAGGCAATGCATTAGTTTAAAAGGTACAGATATCAAAACCTTTACAACTGTCACTGATTTGGCGTCCGGAAATTTCCACTTCACTGCATAAGAAAAAATGAAAGTATGTTCTGGACAAGAGGGGAAAACATCCAAACATCTATGACACATAAAATCATACAATAACTTCTGGGATCTTCCTACACATTTGAACAGTAAAAGAAAGTACTCAGTATTACTGTTCCAAAAAAAAGTGCTTTGAGGACAGAATGAAGAAACTTATAGTACCAGAATGCTACTTCATTTATCCACTTTACAGGCAAACTTATAATTTCAAAGACTATTTAAAATTACTTGTAAGTAAAGAAAAAACTACATATTTTATTAATAATTGTGCCTTAGCTTAAACTGTCTTAATCATTTCATTCTATGAATTTGCATTTTTGAACTACTGAGTATATCTTAAAATTATAAACATTTCGTTTTAAAAAATATTATTCCCCAGGAGCACCATTCTATATTTAATGATAGTATTATGACATATAATATGCACAAAAACAATCATCTGAATGCTCCTGACATGTGAAATATACCAATTATATCAACATTTTAGTTAACCATCCAGAAGTATAGACTCCTGCATCTGCGTAAATCAGGTTGGGTTGAATGTATTAGACGTGTGGTGACATTTGAACATAGTTGTTGTAATTTTGATATATTTAGAAAATGCATTACACAATAGGCAAACCTTACTTTCATTCAAGTACCGTATATTGATTGTGGAAAGGTATCAAAGAGTATTCTTTTTGCTACTTCTGGAAACAGATCAAGTGAAAATTTTCAAACTAATTTTGATTTAACCACTGACCCAGTAGTAAACTGCTACTGAAGAAAAATACCATTTTTGGTTATAAGTTTTATATAAACTAAGAGTGATGAATATTTACAAATGTGATATTTATATAGTCTAAAAAATGAAAGACGTTTGAGTTTCTAAGACAGATGAAATTATTAAGGCATTGGAAAAGATATAATGTTCAAGATATTTTCAAGCCACTTATGATTTTCTCAGAATGAAACCTTGTTTTGCTTTCTCACAATGGAACAAAATCTCCAGAATCATGTAGTCAGAACACTGGAAGGATCTCAAAAATACATATGAAATCATCTTTGGATACTTGAGAAACTTTCAGCCAACTCTATTCATACTGCATTAGGCCTACTGATCAATTTGGGAAGAAATGATATCTGATCAATACTGAGTCCTCAAATCCATGAGCACAATACCATCTATTTAGGTCCTCTTTGATTTCTTCCATCTGGGTCATTTTATACCATGTAAAATTTAAAGCTAAGTATTTCATTTTTAAAGCTATTTGAAATGATGCTGTTTCTTTCTGAAAACTTTTATTTCCAACCATAATTGTAAGTGCACAGAAATACGAATAATTTTCCTTTACTGACCTTCTTTCCTACCACTTTGGTAAACTCATTGCTTAGTTCTCAGTGTTATTCTGTAGATGTGTTAGAATTTTCCTTGTAGCCAATCACAGTACTTTTGAATACAGTATGATTTCTACCTTTCTAACCTACGACTCTTTATAACTTTCATCACCTGAGAAACAAAAGTGTGCTACAACTAAGGTGTGTAAGTGATGAGAGAGTATATTACAGCCTATTAACAATCTTAGAGGGAAAGTATTGAGTTTTTCACTATTAAGTATGATGTTAACTGTATGATTTTGTAGATGTTCTTTATCAGATTAAGGAACTTCCCTTCTAGTTTACTGAGAATTTTTATCATGAAAGGTATAAAATTTTGTAAAATGATTTTTTTCCATGTATACGGAGATTGTCCCTTTTTTTGTTAGTCTCTGAATATGATGAATTATATTGATTGATTTTCTGATATTAAACCAGGCTTGCATTACTGGCATGAACATTACCTAGTGTTTTCGGTTTTTTGTTTTGTTTTGTTTTGATATGCTATCTGGTACTACCATCAGGCTAATTTGGGCATCATAAAATGAGTTACGTACTGCTACATGTATTTTCTGTGGGAGATTGTATGAATGGTTATTGTTTCTTCCTTAAATGATTTTTGAAATTTGCCAATAAAGCAATCTGGCCCTACAATTTTCTTTGTGGGAAGTCTTTAAACTACAAAGTTAATTGATTTAATAGACAGGAGTGGATAATCTGAATAGTTCTTGAGTTAGGGTAGTTTGTGTTTCTTTAAAGAAATTGGTCTGTTTCATCTACGCTGTCAAATTAACAGGCAGACTATTGTTTTTAGTACCATCTTAGTATCTTTTCAATGTCTTTGGAGACTGTTCCCTTTTAGTTTCCAATATTAGTATTTCATGTATTCTTTTTTCGTTATCAATTGGATAAAGATTCATCAATTTTACTGATGTTTTAAAAATAACTGCCTTTGTTTATACATACAAATTTTACTGTATTAATAGTCTGTTCTCTTTTTCATTATTTCCACAATGATCTTATATCCTTTCTTCTGATTTTTACTTTTCTTGCTTTTTAAGGTAGAAGCTTAGACAATCAATTTAAGACCTTTCTTCTTTTCTAATACTACTTTTAACACTACTGTGTTTCCTCAAAGAAATGCTTTAAAAATTCACTACATAAATTTTGTTATGCTGTATTTTCATTTTCATTCACTTTGAAGCACATTCTACTTTAAGACTTCTTTTCCAATACATCAATTATTTAGAAGTGCATCATTTAACATCCAAATATTTGCAGATTTTCAATATACCCAGTATTACTGATTGCTACTTTATTTTCCTTAGGATCAAGGGACATACTACGTATAATTTCACTCTTAAATTTGTTAAGATTTGTTTTTAACCTAAGGCATGGTCTATTTTGTGATGCTCCATATGCACTTGAAAAGAACATATATTCTGCTGTTTTGAGGTTGTGTATTCTATAAATATCAGCTGTGTAATGTTTGCTGATAGTTATTACTGATATCTCATTCATTACTATTTTTCTCTCTACTTGTTCTATTAATTAAACAAGACAGGAGTGTTGAAACCTCCAAGTGAAAGATTGAATATATTTATTTATGTATTCAATTCTGCCAGTTTTTTGTTTCATGAAGTTTGAAGCTAGCCTCTTAGGTGCATACACATTTAGGGCTGCTATGCCTTCTTAATGAATTAGCCCTCTTTTCATTACTTAATGTACCACTTATCCCATGTATTTTCTTTATTATAAAGTTTACTTTGCCTGGTATCAATAGTTACATTCAAGCTTTCCTTATATTATACAAATCATTTTCCATTCTTTTACTCTTTAACCATCTATAATTACATTCAAAGTGGGGTCTTGCTGGGACTTCCCTGGTGGCACAGAGGTTAAAAATCTGCCTGTCAATGCAGGGGACACAGGTTCGAGCCCTGGTCCAGGAAGATCCCACATGCCGCAGAGCAACTAAGCCCGTGCGCCACAACTACTGAGCCTGTACTCTAGAGCCCACAAACCACAACTACTGAGCCCACGCGCCACAACTACTGAAGCCCACGTGCCACAACTACTGAAGTCCATGCTCCTAGAGCCCGTGCACCACAACAAGAGAAGCCACCGCAATGAGAAGCAAAGCCTGCGCACCACAACAAAGAGTAGCCCCTGCTCGCCTCAACTAGAGAAAGCTTGTGCGCAGCAACGAAGAGCCAACGCAGCCAAAAAATTTTAAAAGAAAAACAAAGTGTATACTTGTAGACAAAGTATAATCCCCACTCTGACAGTATCCATTTGTTGGGCTTAGGCCATCTACATTTAATGCAATTATTGGTGTGTTTGAATTTCAGACGATAATTTCATTTGTTTTCTGAGTGTTTGTTCTTCTTCTATTTCACTTTTCCTGACCATTTTAAATTTTTTTAATTGAAGTATAGTTGATTTACAATATTGTGTTAGCTTTAGGTGTACAGCACAGTGATTCAGTTATTTTTTAAGATTATAGTCCATTACAGATTATTACATGAAATTGAATATAATTCCTATGCTATACAGTAAATCCTTGTTTATGTATACTAGTTTGTATCCGTTAATCCCATACCCCTAATTTGTCCCTCTCCACCTCCCTCTCCCCTTTGGTAATCATAAGTTTGTTTTCTGTGTCTGTGAGTCTATTTCTGTTTCATATATGGACTCATTATTATTATTTTTCAGATTCAACATATAAGTGATATCATATATGTAAATAATGAAATTAGAACATTCCCTCACACCACATACAAAAATAAACTCAAAATAGTTTTAAGATCTAAGTATAAGACATGACACCATACAAGAGAAGATAGGCAAAACATTCTGATATAAATTGCAGCAGTATTTTCTTAGATCAGTTTCCCAAGGCAAAAGAAATACAAGCAAAAATAAACAAATAGGATATCATTAAATGTAAAAGCTTTTGCACTGCAAAGGAAACCATCAGCAAAAAGATAACCTACGGAATGGGAGAAAATATTTGCAAATGATGTGCCTGACATAGGGTTAATATCCAGAATATACAAACAGCCCATACAACTCAATATCAAAAAGACAAATAACTCGATCAAAAAATGGGCAGAAGAGGGCTTCCCTGGTGGCGCAGTGGTTGAGAGTCCACCTGCCGATGCAGGGGACACACGTTCATGCCCCGGTCCGGGAAGATCCCACATAATGCGGAGCGGCTGGGCCCGTGAGCCATAGCCGCTGAGCCTGCGCGTCCGGAGCCTGTGCTCCGCAATGGGAGAGGCCACAACAGTGAGAGGCCCAAGTACCACAAAAAAAAAAAAAAATGGGCAGAAGACCTAAACAGACATTTTTCCAAAGAAGATGTACCAATGGCCAACAGGCACATGACAAGATATTCAACATCGCTAATTATTAGAAAAATGCAAATCAAAACCACAATGCAGTATCACCTCACACTGCTCAGAATGGTCATCATCAAAAAGTCTACAAATAATAAATGCAGGAGAATGTGTGGAAAAAAGGGAACCCTAGTACACTGTTGGCAGGAATATAAACTGATGCTGCCACTATGGAAAACAGTACGGAGGTACCTTAAAAAACTGAAAATAGAAATACCATATGATCTATAAAACCCACTTTGGGGTGTATATCTGAAAAATATGAAAACCAATTAGAAAAGATACAGGCACCCCAATGTTCTTAGCAGCACTATTTACAAAAACCAAGACACGAAAACAACCCACGTGCCCATCAGCAGACGACTGACCTAAGAAAATGTGATATATATACCTACAATGGGATATTACTCAGCCATCAAAAAGAATGAAATATTGCCATTTGCAGCAACATGGATGGACACCGAGAATATTATGCTTAGTGAGGTCAGACAGAAAGACAAATACTACATGGATTTTTATTTATATCTCACTTAACGTATCTACTGGCTTTTTAACTATATTTCTTTGAATCATGTTTTTACAATATATATGTTAAACTACTCAGTCAACTTAGAGCAAATATTCTACAATTTCAAGTAAAGTGTAGAAACTTTATACACAATAGTCCTTTAACTACCCTACCTTAATTTGTAGTTGTCATATGTACATCCTTATATACTGAACATCTCTCAGATAAGGTTTTAACTTTGCTTTCAGCAATCAGATTTTTTTTTTTAATTAAGAAAATATAGGCTATTAGGTTAATGAGACATTTATCATTATTGTTGCTATCCTTTAATTCTGAAGTTCCAAGATTTCCTCTGGTATTATTTGCCTTTTGTCTGAAGAACTTCATTTAGCATTTCTATTAGAGCAGCTTTGCTGATGATAAATCACCTAAATTGTTTTTCTATTGTTCAATTTGTTTGCTCTGTATTTCTTTAAATTTTAGAATATCTCTTCTATCACCTTTCTTCCAGAAGGATATTTTTGTTGGATGCGAGGCTGAGGTTGACAATCACTTACTTCCAGTATTTTAAAAATATTGTTACACTATATTCTGACCTTTATTTTTCTGGTGAGAAATATGCAGTAATTTATATCTGTGTTTCTTGATAATGTGCTGAGTTCCTGATTTGCTTTCAAGTATTATTTTTATCTTCGGTTCTCATCTGTTTTGTTACAATGTATCTGAGTATGGCATTCTTTGAATTTACTGTGTTTGGACTCCTCCAAGATTCTTCAATCTGTAAATTAATTTTTTCCTTAAATTTGGAAAGTAGTCAGCCAAAATTACTTCAAATATTTTTATTCACCAATATTTCACCTGTATTTCTGAGATTCCAATAATAGGAATGTTAAGGACCCTTTGCTATTGTCCTATGGGTCCCTGAGCTTTTTCTTTTTTTGCTCCCTCTTTCAGGTAGATTAACTGTGATATTTTTCAAATTTATAACTTCAACCCAAATCTCTCAAATTAAGGCAATAACTGTCCACTGGTAAACTTAGAGGACTTTATCCCAATGTGTCTAAAATCGATTTATCTTTTCTCTCAAATCTGCTTGTGAGAAACCCTATGGACTCTAGTTTAATAAAATGCACCAAAATCCATTCACTTGGCAAATGCTTGGAATCTGTGGCATCATCTTTAAATTTTTGTTGTTTGATCCATTTTTAACCACAAAATTTTGGAAATAAAATTTTTGTATCGGTCTAGTTCTCTCCATCTCTCCAATCAGATAATTATCACCTCTGCTCAGCACTTTTGCCATAACGCCACAACCACTTTCCCAGCCTTTAATTGTTTCCCTGCATTCCTGTAGGAAGAGTAATTTTTTTCCCCCTGAGACCTATATTTGAAAATGGGTATTCAATTAAAACCCTTTGGTAGTTAGTCATCCTACTTCGGATAATGTTCAAACAACAAAAATTCTGCAAATTACTACGTAAGCTTGGTTTCAGCTATTCTCCCTAATTTCTATCCCCTTGTCTATGACCCAGCCATACCAAACTTTTACATTTATTAACATTCCATGTTCTCTCTAAACTCTATGCTTTTGTGCATGATGTTCCTTTCCTTATCATTTTTATCCATAACACTGATTACTGGTTATCAACTCATGCTCCTCCCTTTATATCCTAGGTCCAAAGTTAAAAGACTGCCTTTCTTTTAACTTTTCTTTTAACTTTCTTTTAATATACTTGACTTTGTCTAATACACTAATATACATGTCAAAGGACTAAAAATGGTGTTTGGGGGAAACAATCTTTCAACCTTGCTGCAACAAAAATCACCAAAGAGAGGTGGCTCTGCAAGGAGGGTGAACAGAAAGGTAATACACAAATGATGAAAGACCTTCTGCCAAGCTAAGAAGTTTGCTTTAGACTACAAACTGCCCTCAAGCGAACTGATCAGACTTTCATCAGTATTTTTAGAGAATGAAATACTAAACTACTTATGAAGTCAAATTTGCAGTGGCATGTTGAATACCTATGCTTCCAAATTCAGAAAGCATCTGAAAGTTCATATACTGGAATAAAGAAAATATATGAGAAAATACTAATAGCTGATATTTGTTTTCAGAAACATTTTACCTGATATAAGTCAATTAGTTTCTTTAAAAATTATGCTAATTCAATGAGGTGTGACTATTATTATTCAATTTTAGAGATGAAATTTTAGCTAGAGATACTAACTTATTTGCTTAAAGGCATACCATTCATAATAAATGAATACAGGATGCAAATTTAGGCACAAAGACCTGGTACATGTGACTACAACATTATATAAAGAACAATATTTAACAGGAAAGAAATCATCATCAATTAAGGAAAACAAAGCACAACTCTACAAGGTAAAGAACCAGTACATGTTTCTTAAATGCTTATTTGCCTTTGAGTCAAATCTACAAAAATTAGCTAGATCTTTTTTAAAAATGAAGATAACACAAAGTAAGACATTTTAACTGATCTATATCTACGTGTTATTATACTGGATTGTGTCTCTTGCAAACATTCCATTGTTAGAAGATTTCTTGTGTAATTATAAGATAAGAAACAGATTACTGATATTACCCTCTGTGATGGGACTCCTTGCTGTTGCAAATGGAAGGAGATTTTTTTGAGTTAATTGAAAACACAGCTTGATGTCCTTTGCAGTTTAAATACAGAAATTCAATGCATAGAAAAATTATTAATAAACTGTGCTAATGTTTGAATTGACAAATTGGTTGATAAAGACAGTTCTGATTTATAGTTGTTATATCATCTTCAAATATCTCTAAATATACAATGTGTACACTACATTACTGAAAACAAAGATTTCTTCTTAAGTGAATGTTCATCATTTGTACCAAACATTCAAATTAGTGACTGGGGAACAGTGTCTACTGTGTCTACAGTGCCTGGGGAACAAAAAAGATTTTGCCAGAGCCAATAGGTAAACAAGCATTTGTATAAGTGCTTTCTGATATAGTATGTAATTTTTTTTTTTTAAATATTTATTTATTTATTTATTTAATTTATTTGGTTGAGCCAGGTCTTAGTTGCAGCTCCAGGGCTCCTTAAGTTATGGCTCCAGGGCTCCTTAGTTGTGGCATGGAAACTCTTAGTTGCGGCATGCATGTGGGATTTAGTTCCGTGACCAGGGATGGAACCTGGGCCCCCTGCTTTGGGAGCGCAGTTTTATCCACTGCGCCACCAGGGAAATCCCTATAGTATGTAATTTTTATGCAAACATATTACCTTTCTGGGAAGATATTTTCATTATTCCCATTCCTCAAGTGATAAAATCTGAGACGTGGTAAAATTATTAAGCATGCCTGTAATGTAATGACTACTTGGTGACAAAGCCAGTTACCATATTTGTGATTATTCAACTTAATAATCTTCCTCTCTAAATTTATCCAGTGTTTTTAAAACAGGCACTGTCCTATGTGCTAAAAACAGAGCCACAAACTGTGGCTACAAAACTCATATTTGGTAGATTGAAACAGGAAATAAACATTACAGGACTAAGTAATATAATTTATATGAATAAACTAATGCAGGTTAAAGAAAAAGAGTAGTTGGGGGAGAGGGGATTGATATTCCCCACAGAGTGGTCAAGAAGGTCTCTTCAAGTAACAAACTCTTTAGGGAAGTCAAACTGAAATAAAATGAAAGAGTAAACCACAAAGATATCATTATTTATATCCTATACACCTCCTTATACATATATTCTACACCATATTATTTTACATGTTTTATATATACACATACTTATATGTACGTATAAATACATGAAAACCTAACCTATACGTATATATGTATAAACATATGTAAATATACATATTTCTATAGTTTTAAAAGTAGTCTCTCAACTAAATTTAAAATTCCTTCAGGGAACAAATTTATAAGTATTTCAGAATTAAAATAACTTTAAAATTATTCCAACCATCATTCTCTACCCCTCATCCCATATATAACCAAGCCAAGGGTAGACAGTAGAAATACTTGTTTTACTGACTAAAGAATATAATTTTAGCTAAGTATAAAATATGAATATCCTTTAGAACATACTGTGTTGCAATACCTAGTATGCCCATATACATCATGTGAGTATATATGCATATACACATACATTATACATGCATGTATATAGTACGTATACATAGTATGAACATATATGAATTCCAATCCTATTCCAAACTGTCAATCCAAAAGCCCAGGAATCCTTGTCAGAGAAATTGCCAATTCGTTATTCCCCAATTCCTGACTATCCAGTCAAGCCATTACTTCCTGATCACAAGTATAAGGTATACATTTGGCCATGTCTCAATTCAGACAATGAAGAGAAACAAATGTATTGCTGACTTTGCAGACATCTCATAGGGATGCTTCTCATGCTGCCACAGCCCACTGCTAGTTTGAATAAGAGAACTGTGCAGAATCGAGACTTTTAAAAAATTCTAACAAACATTCAAAGAACTCCCTGTGAAAAAATAAATGTGAACTGAGGGCAAAACAGCAGGCAGCTAGGAGTGAATACCATACGAGTGTTAGAAACATACTTATAAACATACTTGTGCCTGGGGAACTGCTCTTAGTCAGGAGAATATATACCATTTTCAACTGAAAGATATCTTGTTGCTATCCGAAAGCCTATAATGTGACAGCTTATTTACAATTTACAATGGCACCTCAGGTTACATGGGCACCGTATGTCCCAAGGACAGGTATTAAGTTTCTGAAGTCTGCTAGCAAGTTTTGAAGAGTATCTCACATAGCTGAAGAGCCCAAATCTCTAGGGATCTCCTCTGTGAAACTTGTATTGGGGCTTTTCACGGGTTTAATATGACATACCTATTTATTAAAGTACAGTTGGATCTACTGGGTTACAAAGACCAGTCAAGAAGAAAATCTTACATTCCACCCTGGAAATGCTGCAGAATCTTTTCTGGCTCAGGGTCACACTCAAACCCTGCAGCCTTTGGAACTACTTGAATGCAATGCATGCTATCTCTAAAATCTAAGGGGCCCAACCAAGCTCTGTGTATCTTTTTTAGTTATGCGATGTATACGTAATAGTAACTTGTGTCCCAATTTGAAGAGGATACTATAACCATTTTTTAGACCACTGGATCCCCCAAAATTTCACTGAAGTGGAAGGACCCTGAATTCTCATGAGGTTTATTTCTTACCCTTTTAACAGATATCTGTCATAATTTATTTTGTTTTCTCCTTCTCAAGTCTAATCAGCATGTTATTACCAATGTAACAGATATTGTGTTATATTCTGTGTTATGTCAAGGAGATCAAGATCTTTGCACTACTCTACTACACTACTTCTAGTAGTCCTTCTTAATATAGGGAAAAGAGCAACTGCCAGATCACAGGCTTCACAATAGGTTCCAGGCCTTGCTCCAGGAAGGATATCACGCTTGAAACTACAGTGCAATTTAAGTAAGGACCAAGTAAAATTTCACTACAGTCTATAGCCATTCTTGCAGATTGATAAAACTTCTGAATAGACTAAATGTATAATATAAAACTTCTGAATAGACTAAATGTATAATATAATAGACTAAATGTATAATATAAATAAGAATGTGATAGAAACCACTGAGCTCCTTTTTCCAAGTTCTTTTTTAATGACATTACTTTATTGAATTCTCCCAGCTATGCAGTATTGTTCTTTATCTTCCAGATTGGCTAAAAAAAAACAGACTAGCGAAGCGCTTCCACACAGTACTACCTACCATAAAAGCCCTCAGTCTATTACCTGGAGAACCAATATGGGAAATCTGCTGGTTGGCAACAAGTTTACTGCAATCATATATTCAGGAACTAGAGCAATAAAACTAAAAGCTGCTTCTTTGAGAAGATAAACAAAATTAATAAACCATTAGCCAGACTCATCAAGAAAAAAGGAAGAAGACTCTCAAATCAACAGAATTTCATTTCATTAGAAATGAAAACTGAGAAGTAACAATGGACACCACAGAAATACAAAGGATCATGAGAGACTACTACAAGTAACTCTATGCCAATAAAATGGACAACCTGGAAGAAATGGACAAATTCTTAGAAAAGTACAACCTTCCAAGAGTGAACCAGGAAGGAATAGAAAAACATGAACAGACCAATTACAAGCACTGAAATTGAAACTGTGATTAAAAACCTTCCAACAAACAAAAGCCCATGGCCGGAAGGCTTCACAGGTGAATTCTATCAAACATTTAGACAAGAGCTAACACCTATCCTTCTCAAACTCTTCCAAAATACAGCAGAGGGAGGAGCACTCCCAAATTCATCCTGAGAGTCCACCATCACCCTGACACCAAAACCAGACAAAGATGTCATAAAAAAAAAAAACCTACAGACCAATATCACTGATGAACATATATGCAAAAATCCTCAACAAAATACTAGCAAACAGAAGCTACCAGCACATTAGAAGGATCATGCACCATGATCAAGTGTGGTTTATCCCAGGGATGCAAGGATTCTTCAATATACGCAAATCAATGTGAGACACCACATTAACAAATTGAAGGATAAAAACTGTACAATAATCTCAACAGATGCAGAAAAAGCTTCTGACAAAATTCTATACCAATATATGATAGAAACTCTCCAAGCACAGAGGGAACTTACCTCAACATAATAAAAGCTAGATATGACAAACCCACAGCCAACATCATTCTCAATGGTGAAAAACTGAAAGTGTTTCCTCTAAGATCAGGAACAAGACAAGGGTGCTCACTCTCACCACTATTATTCAACATAGTTTTGGACGTTATGGCCACAGCAATCAGAGAAGAAAAAGAAATAAAAGGAATACAAATTGGAAAAGAAAAAGTAAAACTGTCACTCTTTGTAGATGGCATGATACTATACATAGAAAATCCTAAAAATGCCACCAGAAAACTACTAGAGCTAAGCAATGAATTTGGTAAAGCAGCAGGATACAAAAGTAATACACAGAAATCTCTTGCATTCCTATACACTAATGATGAAAAACCAGAAAGAGAAATTAAGGAAACACTCCCATTTACCACTGCAACAAAAAGAATAAAATGCCTAGGAATAAGCCTACCTAAGGAGACAAAAGACCTGTATGCAGAGAACTGTAAGACACTGATGAAAGAAATTAAAGATGACACACACAAATGGAGAGATATACCATGTTCTTGGACTATAAGAATCAACATCGTGAAAATTACTATACTACCCAAAGCAATGTACAGATTCAATGCAATCCCTATCAAATTACCAATGGCATTTTTCACAGAACTAGAACAAAAAGTTTTACAATTTGTATGGAAACACAAAAGACCCCATATAGCCAAAGCAATCTTGAGAAAGAAAAATGGACCTGAAGGAATCAGGCTCCTTGACTTCAGACTACACTACAAAGTTACAATAATCAAGACAGTGTGATACTGCCAGAAAAAAACAGAAATATAGCTCAATGGAACAGGACAGAAAGCCCTCACACATATAATTATCTTTGACAAAGGAGGCAATAATGTACAATGAAGAAAAGATAGCCTCTTCAGTAAGTGCTGCGGGGGAAACTGGAGAGCTACATGTAAAAGAATGAAATTAGAACACTTCCTAACACCATACACAAAAATAAACTCAAAATAGATTAAAGTCCTAAATGTTAAGGCCAGACACTATAAAACTCTTAGAGGAAAACATAGGCAGACTACTCTCTGACATAAATCACAGCAAGATCTTTTTTGACCTACCTCCTAGAGTAATGGAAGTGAAATCAAAAATAAACAAATGGGATCTAATGAAACTTAAAAGCTTTTGCACAGCAAAGGAAACCATAAACAAGTCTAAAAGACGACCCTCAGAATGGGAGAAAACATTTGCAAATGAAGTAACTGTCAAAGAATTTACCTCCAAAATCTAGAAACACTTCATGCATCTCAATATCAAAAAAACAACTCAACCCAAACATGAGTGGACGATCTAAGTAGAAACTGCTCCAGCAGACATACAGATTGCCAACAAACACATAAAAGGATACTCAGCATCAGTAATCATTAGAGGCACAACATCAGTAATCATTAGAGAAATGCAAATCAAAACCACAATGAGGTATCACCTCACACTTGTCAGAATGGCCGTCATCAAAAAATCTACAAACAATAAATGCTGGAGAGTGTGTGGAGAAAAGGGAACCTTCCTGCACTGTTTCTGGGAATGTAAATTAATACAGCCACTATGGAGAAGAGTACGGAGGTCCCCTGAAAAACTAAAAACAGAACTACCATATGACCCAGCAATCCGACTACTGGGCATATACCTTGAGAAAACCATAATTCAAAAAGATACATGTACCCCAATGTTCACTGCAGCACCTTTTACAATAGCCAGGTCATGGAAACAACCTACATATCCTTCGACAGATGAATGGTTAAAGATGTGGCACATATATACTATGCAATATTACTCAGCCATAAAAAGGAACAAAACTGAGTTACTATAATGAGATGGATGGACCTAGAGTCTGTCAATACGGAGTGAAGTAAATCAGAAAAACAAATACTTTATGCTAACACGCATATATGGAATTTAAAAAAACGGTACTGTTGAACCAAGCAGCAGGGTAGTAATAAAGACGCAGACGTAGAGAACAGACTTGAGGACATGTGGGGGAAGGGTAAGCTGGGACAAAGTGAGAGAGTGGCATGGACATATATACACTACCAAATGTAAAATGGATGGCTAGTGGGAAGCTGCTGCATAGCACAGGGAGATCACATCGATGCTCTGTGACCACCTAGAGGGGTGAGATAGGGAGGGTGGGAGGGTGGGAGGGAGACGCAAGAGGGAGGGGACATGGGGATATACTATACCTATAGCTGATTCAGTTTGTTGTAAAGCAGAAAATAACAACACTGTAAAGCAATTATACTCCAATAAAGATATTAAAAAAAAAAAGATGGAAGAAGGCATACAGTAGGTGCTCAGTGTATATAATATTCTTTTTGTAAGTGTTTAACTTGCCCATTGAATATGGAGATTCTGGTGGTCGTTTTTTTCCTGGATTCTAAGTATATGAAAGATGACTCTTGAACAATCAGCCAAATGGGCAACTGGGAAATATAAAAGACTGGATTTATGAGGAATTAATCAGTTCACTGAGATTGATTTTTTTTCTGACACTGACCCAACTGGAATGAGCAGCTGTCATAGGAAACAAAAAGGAGGGGTGTGTTGATAAGATCCGGCACATTTTCATGTAGGTAATTGTTTAGATGAAAGGATAAATTGTCTTTTTAACAACCAGTTGCTATTTATTGACAGTCCATTTTGTGGCATATTTTCTACCTCTACACTGATTTCAAAGGTTTAAGCCAAAATATTTTTCCTGATTATAGTACTATTTCCAAAATTTAGAAGACTATATTTTAACAACACTCAGACCCAAACATAAATGAAGTATCTTCCATACTGAACCTGTTTTGAACCTTGTTTTTTCATTCAAGTTACCTCCTCTACTATCCTGATGCTCAATTAAATATCAAATTCTCCCTAGAGAAATGAGTGTATGTTTGTGAGTGTGTTTTGTAGGGATATCAAAGACACTTCATATTTTGAAGATACACACATGCTGTCTGAGAACACAGAAGCCAACACCATAGAGTATTGACAATGAAGTCAGTTATTATAAACCAAGATAGCAGAAAGAAGAGGAGGGAACCTGGCCCCTTTCTTTCTCAGTTAACCTGCATTCATGCCACATTTCCTCAACTCAAAGCCCAAAACTGTCCATCCGTAATTTCCCTTAGCATATTTTTTTACGTGTGTTAAAATAGGGAATTGATCAATTGTATGTCCTTATTTAAGAATTGGAAGAATATGTATTCTTGCAATGAAATTTTAAGGGAACTGCAAAGCCAAAACTTAGTATGTTCACAATTTATGAGCCAAGTTGTATGCTAGGCAATTGTTAAGCAATTGGCATTTCTTCTTTTATGACAAACCTTACTGCCACAATTGCTGTACAATAGGAAACCAGTTTAGAGACATCACAGTCTTGTCAAGGTCACAGAGCTTAACACTTGCAAAGCCAGAATTAACCTCTGTTTGGTCTATCTTCAAAATTCTTAACATGATGAAAACCAGAAATAAGTCAAAGCATTCTTGCAAAACAGCCCTACTATATATGATCAGTTTCTCAATGGTAGAAAAAGAAAATTTGTTTGAGCTCAGTAAAGTTGACTTGGAATATTTTTTGAGTTTGTGACTGGGTCAGCTCGTCAAGTTTTGAGTCTCAAATCCACTGTTTTAAACCAAGTGACCTTGAACATGTTATTTACTTTTCAAATGAAATTAGAAGCTCAGTGAAATTAAATGCAACTGGTTATACTGGAAGTTAAAATTCAACAGGCCTTGATTTCCAGTAAAATGTTCTTTACTCTTTTTCAGCTGCTTGAACAGAATGAGTAAAATACTGTTTTGTAATATCTGCTACATTTTCCTCTTGGAAGCTAAACACTTAAGAGGAAAAAAACCTCACTTTTTTAATGGCTATGGAAAGCCATCTTCTTGGGCTTGGAGTTGGGAGATAGACATTGGATAAAAGGTATTATTAAAAGAAGAGATTTATAATATGGCCCCTAACCAATATTTTCAAAGAATGCTATGGTCTAAACTAGGGGTAGTCAGTATGGCAAGGATGAAATTAACCAAGTGATAAAAAGGATGTATAGTAAATAAGATTTACAGAACTTAGTTTCACATTAAGTTCAGTAGAAAGAACTTGAGGAATAAAAATTGTTTCCTATAAATCTAGTTTGTAGAAACAAAAGATGCTTATAGATCCAAAACAGCCTTTATGAATAAGACAGTAAATGGCAGAAACCAAAATATACAAGTTACATGTAAGTGCACTTAAAAAATACTGTCTTAATATTTTAGACGAAACATCAAAATTCTGTGGAAATATTTCCCATAACACGTCCATCAGCAAAAGTTCTAACATAGGAATTAAAATTTAAGCATATGCTTAATTCTTGTGTCCCCTGCACAAAGGACTCTTTGGTCACTCCAGTCAATGAACTTTATTTCTATTTAACTTTCCCTGTGCTATTTACATTACCTTCTCCTGATTGTAAGATCTTAGAAGGCAATGTTCTTGGAGTACTGTTTTTAATGCCAAAGCATCTTGGTTAGGGTCATTCTTATTTTTGTGTATTAAATATATCTGAGTAAACCACTGACCTATCAGCCCCACAACAGATCCAATAAAAGCTTTGTATTCAGATTGCCATATTTAAAGATTAAAAAACCGGTAAAAAAATAACATCACTCTCATGCTAAACATTCTTAACTAGCCTTTTATTTCTCTCCAGATAAATATAAATTCTTTAGCTTGCATGTATACATCCATTATAATAAACTATAGTTACCACAAGATGTAATTTCATCACTTTCAAGGCTTTTGCACAAGTATTTTTCTATACCACTAATTTAAATATTTCCTTCCTTTAGAATTTGGTTAAGATACTACCTCCCTGAATAATGCCTCTTATAAGTGGGCACACACATACCCCAATCTGAATTGGCTCCTTTCCTATGTGCTTTGTTTCCTACGATAACTAGGCACCGTAATTGTTGTGTTATCTACTATCATTAAGAGATGATAATACGAAGACAATCACTTTTTGTACGTATTATATACCATAATTCCTGCCATGTAAAACTCAGTAAATAAACATTGATCCACTTCATACAATTTTAAAAATCTAAAGATTCTATTGTAAGCAGTCTGTAGATTTTGAATCTTCTAATATACCTCCACAAAACAGACACAGCAACTAGGATAACAGGTAAAAAACTTCAATACAACATATAAAACAAACCTGAATGATAAAGTTTCCACTTGTATCGCCAAGACTCTAATAGGTGAGGAAGAAACCCAAACACACATAAAACCTGTATAGTAGCAGAAATGGTAAGAAACAGAAAACGCAAAAAAACTTCTGAAAGCCCGGAGAGTTGTAAATAATTATCAACTAGAAAACTTGAATGGCCAATCTGAATTCTGCAGACAAATGCGAGCGCATGTGTGAGCTCCAATTAAGTTGCAGCTACGAAAGAAGCTTTGAATGATCTGACAACACGGGAATTATCTGGGATCTATGAACTCATGGAAATAGCTAATGAAATCTTCTCCTTTAGACAAAGCTTCAGGCTGAAGACAAACTTCTGGATGTAAATTCACAAAGAGCAGGACTGAAAAAATGAGAGAAATGGAATGAAGTTTGAACTAAAAGGAAGTGAAGACAGCAGGCAGCTTTCAGAAATTATGAGGCAATTTTGGAGCCACCCTGATGTATGTTCCTCTTTCTGAGTACAGAAAAAAAAAACCTCTTTCTTAAACATAAGCACAGTAAAATAGTCTTGAATCTTATTTAAAGTTATTGTAGGAAAAATAAAGAGGATAATATCCCACTGAAAATTAAGTTTAAAAGATATACACACAAAGCCAAAGAGAATGATAAAACAATTTTCCCCCTTGCTGTAATTAATTTTATTGTGTATTTAATCCAGGGATTTCCTGTGTAAAGATGTGTGGGAAATTTGTGTTGTCTAGATACCCCTCTTTTTCTTCCTTTTTTCCTTCCAGTTTTATAGAGATAACTGACATTCAGCACTGTATAAGTTTAAGATGTATGGCATAATGATTTGACTCGCATCACAAAATTATCACAATAAGTTTAGTGAACATTCATCATCTCATAGAGATACAAAACTAAAGTAAAAGATTTTTCCTTGTGATGAGAACTTACGATTTATACTCTCAACTTTCACATACTTACATAGAGTACTATAAGTTATGTTTATCATGCTGTACATTATATCCCTAGAACTTATAACTGGAAGTTTGTACCTTTTGACTGCCTTCATCCGAGTCCCCCTCGCCTCACCCCTTACCTCCGGAAACCATAAATCTGATCTCTTTTTCCATGAGTTTGTTTCAAAGTATAACTGACCTACAGTACTGAGTTAGTTCCAGGTGCACAACATAGTGATTCGGTATTTCTATACCTTTCAAAATGATCACCAGGATAGGTCAAGCTACCATCTGTCACCATACACAGATATTAGGTACTTACTAAACATATTCCCCACACTGTACATTTCATCCCTGTGACTTATTTGTGCTGTAACTTGAAGTTTGTATGTCTTTATCTCCCATCATCCCCCCCCCCCCGGCAACCACCTGTTTGTTCTCAATTTTATGTTTGTACCTTTGTTTTGTTTTCTGGATTCCACATATAAGTGAAATCATATGGTATTTGTCTTTCCCTGTCTTATTCCACACAGTATAATACCCTCCAGGCCCATCCATGTTATCACAAATGGCAAGATTTCACTTTTTATGGCTGAGTAATATTTCACTGAATATACATATACACATCTTCTTTATCCATAATTTGACTATTGTAAATAATGCTGTAATAAACACAGAGGTACATATATCTTTTCAAATTAGTGTCTTCATTTTCTTCAGATAAATATCCAGGTGAGGAATTGCTAAACTGTAGTTCTATTTTTAATTCTGAGGAGTAGCCAACCTTTCTAAAGAGGCCAAAGTGAATCAATATGAGATGGTATACAGTAATAGCTAAAAGCTATTTTTTAAAACTTAAAATTGAGGCAGTTAGAAAAAGTGAAGATTTGAAGAGAGTCGACAGAATTCAGAGTTGTATCTTTAACCACTGTTAGATAATGATTACTGTCTCCTTCTAGTTTTTGTTGTTCTGATATGGCTATATTTTTCCATTTCCATTTATCTGTTTGCTTTCAGTTTCATATTCTATTGCAGGATCATCTCTCCCAATTTTAAAATGACTAAAGGTGAGCACTTCCAAAACTCGTCATGCTTCTTTCCTAGCCTCTTGTTTAAGTCGCCTTCCCCTTGTGTATTACAGCTCTAGCTTACTTCAATGTTTTGCTCTTTACAACAATACCCTTATAGTCCAAATCTATGTTGCCAACTTTATTTGAATTACCTCCTTTGCCTTTGTTTGGCTGGTGTCCACTTAATTGAAAGTCACATGTCACTGCCTCAAAAAAATTGCCTGAATCTGGTTCCTGGCTGAAAAAACCTGTGTGATTTTTCATTTCTGAACACAGGCAATTACAAAGGCTTTACCTGTCATGCTTCATGTGGGAAAGTTGCCCTCCCCACATCCGACATGCTGCACAGCCAATTCACAGCCATCTCTAAAGAGAGTTGAGGTCAAAGATTCAGAGTCCCCCATACCATCATGTTCTTCACATACTTGCAGTCTTAGCTCTGTCACCTTCATTCCTAGGTTTCCTTACCTGAGTCACTGGGCAGAGGTCGTACTCAGGCACCACTGCTGAGGACTCCTTATTGGGAAGGGGGTGGGAAGAACAGGAGGCAGGGAAAACCCTGAAGGCCCTTTCCCCTACTCTTAGTACCACGAACTTTTCTACTCACTGATCAGCCCCCAAATCCTTCAAACTCCGCACCCCCCCCACACACTCATATATTTCACTACCTGTTTTCAATTCTTCTGCCTACTAACTTTACAATCACTTCTGCAGCCCCCATTCTTCCCTCCCTCAGGAATATGATGCAAGGATCTTGGCCGTCTTCCATGAATTTCCTAATACTGTGTATAAGCCACACTGTCTCATACTGCCTTGACCATCACAGCAACAAGCCAAGAGGGCAAATGTAGGCCCACATGTCATACATTTAAATATTTTAGTTATAGATTAAGCCCTTGTCCCAGGCTGTGTTTCCATGAAGGGTCCTGCTTCCCAGTAATCCCACAGAGAATGAGTATAAAGATGTTTAAGATATAATTACACCACTACCAGAGTCAGCCCTCCCATCTGAGTGATAATGTGGATGTTCTAGACAGATCACGGGCAAGAGTGCTCAGATCCCAAACTCAGGCAGTGACTGGACCTGAAACTTGGATGGAGACTACCAGGTCAAACTGCCCACAAAGTCAGACAAGTTCTCCTCCTTCACATTACCGGTTTCCAATTCAGAACTGCCAGGCAATTCCACATAGCTCCCAAACTACTTCACACAAGCAGAGAAAGGGAGAAAGAACAGTGGTCTGAGATAACCAGTCTGCCTAGACATTATTAGGGGAATTTGGAGAGCTAAACTTGAAACAAACCCTAGGCAGAGACCATAGACCCCGAAGCCCATTCAGTTATCCTGTAGCCTGGATGGCTATCTTGGTTCATGTTTCCCTCACTTATAATTCCATTTTGCTCAATTGTTAACATTTTTTCTTCAAAAAATTCCTTAACTAAAAAAGTCTTTTATGTTTGAGTATTTGTGATATTCAGGGCCTGTTGCCCAAGTCTAAGGACAGTATTGACCTCCAATGCCCTCCCCATTCTAGTGCTGTCATTGGTGGCATCATGCAGGAATCATTTCCCATTTTCACCATCTTGTAATATAATGTGGACATAGGAGTGCAGTATGTAAAACTCAACTAATTTTGTGTTCCAGGTGGTTAAAGACATAATACTGTAAAAATAGCAAAGTCTACAAATTTACACCCTAGCACTTAATAGGTTCATTGTAAGATAGGTGTGAGATAATGGAAAATATGTATTGGTCCCTGCCCCCGGTTCCTGGCAAACAGCTCCTGAAACCCTAGTCATTTCTTAAGTGAGGACAGCACTAGTGATATCTTTTTTTCTATTATTTTGTCTTTGACTCCAGTTCCCGATACAGAGATCTCCCATGTGACAGGAGTGTCTTTTGTTCTAATGGGACAACTCTAGGTGGCTTTCTGGATGCCTCCTGGATGAGTGCTGGTCACTGGAAAGACCAAGCCATGATTAGAAGCTTGGAATTTCAGCCCCACATCCCCATGCTCTTGAAATGGAGAAGGGCTGAAAATAGTGCTAAGGATCAATTATGCCTGTGTGATGAAGCCTCCATAAAATCCCAAAACTATGGGTTTCAGAGAGCTTACAGGTTAGCAGACCCATCCACATCAGAAGGGCAATGCACCCCAGCTCCGCCAGGACAGAAGCTCCTGCACTCAGGATCCTCCCAGACACAGCCTTTTGTATCTCTTCATCTGACTATTCTTCTGTATCCTTTATCATATCCTTTGATAGACTGGTAAATGTAAGTGTGTGTTGCCCTGCAGTCCGTGAGATGCTCTAGTAAATTATCCCAAGGAGGAGATCACTGCAACCTTTGAGCTATAGCCTGTTAGAAGCAAAGGTGAGAACCTGGGCTTGCAACTGGTATCTACAGAGAGAGGGAGAGCGAGTGAATGTGTGTGTGTGTGTGTGTGTGTGTGAGTGTGTGAGTGTATGTGTGTGTTTTGAGGAAGCAGAGGTGAAGTTCTGTGGGACTAAGCCTTTAACCTGTGGGATCTGATACCATCTCTAGGTAAATAGTGTCTGGACTGAGTTCAATTGTAGAACACCCAGTTGCTGTGTGAGACTTGATCACTGTTGCAGGAAAACATCCCCAGACATTTGGTGACCATAAGCGTCAGAAGCAAAGTGTTCCATGTCGTTTTATTGTAAAAGGAGACACACAGTAGGGAAGAACTGTTTTCCCCAACACAGGTGGAAAACTAGGTAGGGTTTTACTTTTCATTAGAGAAGTGCTCTACCTATTTAATCTCTGCAGCTTGTTATGAAGTATGTGCCAAGATTTTCCTCCGTATTTCATCATTAATCCAGTAGAAATTTCTAGAACTCAAAATATAGTGTGATGGCTAATTTTATGTGTCAATTTGACTGGGCCACGAGGTGTCCAGATATTTGGCTGAACACTGTGGGTGTGCCTATGAGAGTGCTTTGGGATGAGACTGAGATTTAAATTGGCAGACTGAGTAAAGCCAATTGCCCTCTCTAATGTAGGTGGGCCTCAATCAATTGAAGCCCTGAAAAGAACAAAAAGGCCTACTGTCCCAAGTAGGACAGGGTTCTTCCTGGCTACCTGCCTTCAAACTAGGACAGCAGCTTTTTCCTCCTTTGGATTTGAACTGAAACATTGGCTTTTCATGTCTGTCAAGTCTGCTAACCTTCAGACAGGAACTATATCACTGGCTCACCAGAGTCTCCAACTTGCAGACTCATCCTGGAAGATCTTGGGACTTACCAACCTCCATAAATGAGCCAATTCCTTACAGTAAGTCTCCATATATATTTATTTATATTCATACATACATGTTTGTATAAATATATTTATACATCTATATATCCACACATACCCCCTATTGGTTCTTTTCTCTGGAGAACTCTAATACAGCATAACCTTTAACAACTTCTTATAGCTCGTAATGTTCAGTTCTAAGTGAGTCTTCATATATGTAGACATATAAAATATGGTCACTCTAAATTGGTGACAAATTCAAATGATTCTTTAAGTACTTTAAAATTTTTAACTGTTTTTCCCCACAAAGGACCCTGACAAAATACTTGAAGTAGAATGTGTGAAAGGAGACAAAAAGGCAACAATGTAGGAGGTTTGGGTTTGGGGCCAATTATGCAGAAGATAATTTTCACTGCCAGAGACCAGTTGATCAAAAGCCCTATAATTAGATGAAGTATAAGGCACTAAAAGAAAGAGACTATTATATGTAAATTTAATGCTAGAGCCTTTACATAAAAATAATTATTATCATCATCATGTCTCAAATACTCTACACACAGTCCTTCAACATAATTGCTCATGCCCTAACATAGACCCAGCTGTCTGCCACCAACTCAGAATGGAAGAGGATTTGGGAACACTGGAAGCAACACACAACAAAATAGAAAAATCAGCTGTAAAATTCATTGGCTCTGTTCTCAAGAGTTCTGCTCTTCCTCCTTGATTAGAAAATTTAGCCTTCAATTTTCAATGAAGAAAGGCTAACAAGAGGTGATCAAGAGGTGATCAGAGCTGACCAGAGAACTTCTGTACATAATTTAAGCTATAAATGTCAGCAACAGATTATCCATTTCAAAGTAGACTGAGAAATTTTTTTTCTTTTCAGGCAATTATCGAGACTGGACTCAATATTTGAGGATCTGAGGGAGACCTTTCTCTCTCAGATTCAGTAATGACCTAATAGTTCACGCTTGGCTACTGCAATTGATGTCAATATCATTTAAATCACATGTCTTTTCATTTCCCACAAAGTTCTTATATATGAAGGTCAACTTCTTTACCTTCAAAATGGGCGTATTATAATTAGTACTCTGTGTATGTCTACCCTAATTTGGAATGTTATTGACAACACCCTCCCGCCATCCACTTGGCTTACCACACATTAATCATTCTTGAAGGACCAAATAAAATTATCATCTCTAAGAAATTTTCCAAAAAACTGTAATTTATAGTATCTCTCTTCTCCAAATTCTGACATGAATAATCTTAGTGACATTTTAAAAAATAAGACTGTGATGGTAGATAGAACAGAGGTAAAATTGGTAAGAGCTTTGTGTGTGTTTAGGAGCAACAAAGAAACTAAAGTACAACACAGTCTTACAGGACCTGACATCTGCTTTTAGAAGGGAGGAGATGAAAAGGATGTAAAAAGTTACATCAGAGTATTCTTGGATACTGTACAGGGTTACGATAAATGGAGCTAAAATACTATACCTATGTGTGAGGCAATGAAGGTCAAGATATTATTATTTTTTTTCTAGCATAATGATGCTCCATTAGCTATTCAATATAGTTTGCCTTTACCAAAAGCATTTTCTGCATAACAAAGCTGTATTTCTTTAGTACTAGTATATTACCTATAAAACTCAGAGCTGGAGTCAATGAGACTATGCTGCTGCACAACTCTTCTCCAGTTCTTCAGCTGAATTAAGCATACTACAACAGAATTAAAAGCTCTAAACAAGAATCACACTGAATAACCATACTACAGCCCTAAAACCAACTACTATGAACAAGTTACGATATATACATACAATGAAAAACCATTTATCAATAAAAGCAAATGAGCTATCAAACCATGCAAAATCAGGGATGATTCTTAAATGCATATTCCTAAGTGAAAGAAGCCATTTCAGAAATGTTACATAATATGATTCCATTTACATGGCTTTCTGAAAAATGCAAAACTATAGCAACAACAATGATAAAAGTGGTTTCCAGAGGTTCGGGGAAGGTTTACCATGTGAGCTACAGGGAACTTTTTAGGCGAGTGATAACAATTCTTTATGGTACTATGATGGAAACATGACACTACTGCTTAAGTCAAAACTCAGAACTTTACAGGACAAAGAGTAAATTTTAATGCATGCAAATTTTAAGTCATTTAGGAAGTCACACAGAAATTCAAACTGTAAGAAACTAATGGTATTACAAATGTATGAAATAACCTGTCTGAAGAGGATGGTGGGAAAGATACTGACCTAAGTAACTTCAGATATGTGTGGAGACTGTAAGACTCAAAGCAAAAGATACTGTACATAAACATACTTAGTTGATAAAGTTGTTTCACACAGGGGTACAGGTTAACAGTTCTGATATTCTTATACATGTTTACTGAAATTGAACAACTAAGTGAATCTCAGGGAGCTGGGATTACTGCTTTTAGAGTGGGAGGTGAATTAAAAGCGAAGAAAGAATGATCTATGAGGTGATGGATTAGAGTGGGAGACCTCCGTATGACTTATGTTTAAAGTAGTATTATGGGCTGAATTATGTCCATTCAAAATTCTTATGTTGAAGCTGTAATTCCCAGCTCCTCAGAATATGAGAGCATCTGGAGATAATCACCTCCTAAAGGTCCTAAATTAAAATGAGGCAGAGGGTCCACACTGGCCAAGTCAAAATGTCCATCCGCACCTAGCTGTAGAACAAGGAGCAGGTGATTAAGGCCCTCCTCAGGGGCAAGTTCAAGTTCCCTGGCCGCCAGAAGATCCACATCTCCAAGCAGTGGGGATTTACTAAGTTTAATGCAGATGAATTTGAAAACATGGTGGCAGGAAAGCGGCTTATCCCGGATGGCTGTGGAGTCAAACACATCCCTAATCGTGGCCCCCTGGACAGATGGCGGGCCCTGCACTCATGAAAGTCTTGGAGCTGTCCCCTCCTTACTCATGCCCACCAATAAATCCTACTTTCTTGTCAAAAGATAAAATAAAATAAAAATAAATAAAATAAGGCAAAATGAAAACATGTAAAATATCTCAATATGTTTTTGATTACTTGATAAAATTTTAATATATTTGGTTAAATTTCCCATTTTTAGCTTTTTTTAAAATGTGGCTATTGGTAATTTTTTAAATGTATCTGACTCATATTTCCATCAGTACTGCTGTAGACCTTCAGAAATATTCAGAAAATATCTAATATTTTTAACACACTAGACAGCTTGTTTCAAACAGACCAAAGAATTTGCTGAGAACATCTCATTCTAAGGAGTCAAAATGTAATTTGCCAGATTAAAGAGTCAGAAGTTCTCCAGTAAAGGCACCTGTTTGTATCAGATATCAATTCTATCATGTTATCTACTGCTACACAACAATCTGTCAAAAACGTAGTAGCCTACACAACATTTACTTATTATTCTGCAGTCTCGGCTGGGCTGAGCTAATTTGTTGCTCTGGTTCATTGCTTAAGGTGTCTCATTGGTCTGCAGTCCTCCAGAGACTCGAGTAGGGCCAAAGAAGCCAAAAAGGCTTCCATCAAATACCTAGCATTGAGGTGCCAGATGTGGACCAGACAACTCTCTCTCCAGGTGGTCTCTCCAGCAGGGTATTCCTGGACCTCTTCAGCATGGTATTCCTGGACCTCTTCAGCATGGTGCCTCAGGATTCCAAGAGAGTAAGTGGATGCTACCAGGTCTTTCAAGGTTTATGCCCATATCTGAGAGTTTCACTTCTACCCCATCCTATTGGTCTCAATGCAGGGTGTTCCCAGATAGAAGGGTAGGGAACAAATCCAACATATATGGAAATAATTTAACAGTCATTTTTAGAAATGATGTACCACACCACTAAATATGTGCTAATTTTCAAACTATATGACTACAGAAAATGTCACGTTTTTCAAAAAAAGCATAATCACATCCTTTAATTTTTCTTGAAAAAATGTATGACTGTCAAAGTTATTTACTGGATTTAAATATGACCATATATTTGTGCAAGTAACTATATGCCTGACATTCAAAAATCTTCAAATTGGAGATTAATAGAAGAGCTTAAAAATAAATGTCAGACATTTATTTTTAAAGGTTCAAAAGCTCAACTTAAGATACCATGAGCTTGTTAACATTTGTGAAAATTTATATTTTTGTGGTAATATACATTAGTCTAAACAATTTTCCTTGATGTTACTAGATCTTAGAACTGACTGCCTGACTTACGTAATGAATACATGAGACTTCTAAGAAAGACTATGCTGCTTTTAAAAATTGTTCATATTTCTTGTAAGTAAAAGATAACTACTTTGGGGAAAAAGGTTTTATTGCTACCTATTGCAAAAGCAACTTTTCTATTTTATAATGCCGAATTTCCTTATTAAACATGTAACAAATTATTCACTTTTATCAAAATCCCCTCTTTTCTAACTATACAAATTAACCTCCAAAACCTCTGAAAACATTTAAATGTATCATATATCACTGTCTTTTCCCAAAAAAGGGAAAGACAGGAGTTAAGCCTTCCACATCATGAAAGAAAAATATGTACAGACTTTTACTGAATAGAGAATGTCTCAGCTCTGGGGAATTCCAACATTAAGAGGTCAGGGAAGTGAGGAACAAAGAGGACAAGAAGAGCAGCTAGTGATACTGGAGATAAAATCACGGAAGTGCAGTATACTGAAAGACAAAGGAATAAAGTGTTTCAAGGAGGACTGAATGAATGAGCGGAATACTCTATCAAATACCAAATGATCAAGATTAAGGAGAACTGAAAATTGATCATTGGATTTATCAATTCAGTGGGTACTGTTGACTAGAATAAAAGCAATTCTGTAGAATGGGTTCAACAGAAAAATGGAGCTGTGAATTGGAGTTGCACTAATGTCCAATATATGTTTTACTGAGTGAGTATATTTGAGAAATCCATTTAGGATGTTCTTTATTGTGCATGAAGGACTATGAGGATGGTTAA
Organism: Tursiops truncatus; assembly: GCF_011762595.2. Lineage (NCBI taxonomy): Eukaryota > Metazoa > Chordata > Mammalia > Artiodactyla > Delphinidae > Tursiops > Tursiops truncatus. The sequence continues at coordinate 58,070,285 of NC_047051.1, read as the reverse complement.
AGTAGAGAAATAGGACAAAAAATAGTACCTCAGTTTTAGACATATTGAATAAAAGTAAAACAAGCAGGATATACGTAGCAGAAAACTGAAAATATATACCACACACTTAAAATGTTATCAACTATGCATAAGCAAATGAGTGCACATGCTCAAACCAAGCTGATGTCTGCTTTTGTAAATAAAGTTTTATTGCAACTCAGCCACACTCATTTATTTGCATATTGTCTGTGGCTTCTTTCACACAGCACCAGAGTCGAGTGGTGTGACAGACCATATGGTCCAAAAAACAAAGTATTTACTATCTGGATCTTTACAGAAAAGTTTAGCTAACCCCTGTGTAAACTCTGTCATGAAGATTGCAAACTGGACTGCTAATGTAGTTAATAATTTAACTAAAATGCTGTTAATAACTAAAAGCTATAATATGTATGATGAAAATGATTCATTTGCTTGTTTTCAAGTGGTCAAACAGCTAAGTTCATACATCCTGGAAAAAATCCTGGAGATTTTCATTCTAGCTAAAAATTCCAAAACCATCTGAAAACAGTATCAATATTTTAAATAAAAAGTTACATTTGGTACTGAAAGATGGAGTATGTCAATGAATGGTTAGCTTAGTTGTGAAACATTCATGAATTGAAAATTTTAAGGCTTTAATTAACTTTGAAAATCTGATCATTCTAGTACTAATGCAAACTTCTATTATCCCTAAAAGACCCTCAAAACCAGAATAATTATGAATGGATACAAATGACATCTCAAATTTTCTCTAGCAGGGAGAAGTTAGTTGCTTCAATCACAATATACAACGTTATAGTGAAGTCTTTATGATAGCAATGATCGCGATGTATAGAGCATCTTTAAAATATAAGACTACATGAAAACTCTACAGTGATAAATAATTCTTACACACTAAAAGGAAAGCAGACATTTGTTGAAATACTTTTATCATCTCCATAAAAGTAACCCTTTACATATAGTAGGACATATACTTTTGGTATCTCATTGTTAATAACACTTTTAATAAGTTAAAAGTGTTAAAATCTATAAATGAATACCCAGCTATATCATGATTATTTTCCACCACCAAGTTGTCAAGGGTTATTTATGTAAGCAATTACCCTAATATATAAGACAATAATTCCCCTGTTCAACTTTTTAACATATTATTTTAATTTATTGAACAAAGAATATCTCTTTTATTTTAGTACCTTAATTAGAACGATGTTTCTCAAATTGTAAAGTAACAGTACAATTTAAAAAGAAAACAAAAATGAAACCAAGACAAAAGATTAATATTGAAGCAGGAATTTATCACAGTTAAACCTACTGAGATAAGACATATTTAATTAGAACCCTCACAACAGAGGCAGAGTTAATATAAATAAAAGCTTCCAAGGTCTTCGCTAAATTAACTAAATTGTGTTAGCATTTTACAAAATCTTTGCCTGAAAAATGTTTGACATAACTCATAATGTCTACCGACTTTGAAGAGTTTAACCTTCTGTGCTAAGTGGGGGAGTAACGTAGACAAAGTACTATTCCAAAGCTATATATTTGTCAAATGATGGTCCCTTTAAGTTTCATAAAAGTCCTTCAAAGAAAATAAGCTTCACTCTAGTGTAAATTACATTGATCCACAATCCTTACAAACTGACACAAAAAAAGTTACTAAAATATTCAGACACACCCTAATAGCTAGAGAAATTCCTGATACTCTGTGAAAACTTAGCTATGAGTCCTGAGGAATTCCTCAGTACACTGCAAAAATTTATTCCAGGTTTTATACCACAGAAGGCTTCTTGAACTCCTCATTGACCTGCTTTCTAAAGTGTAGTCCATAGACTACTCTCGTATTGGATAACGTTATAAGTATTCAGTGTAGTTTTCTCCATATGTTTAATTGGAACAAAATTTCTTAATTATTGTATTTTAGACTTGAAGGAAAACGGCAAATAATTGTTTGGTTTATCCAGCAAACCAAAGTATTACTTTTGAATTTTTATTTTAGAGCAGCACAATAATTAACTTGACATTTAATAATGTTGGCTATTTTAAATATAGTCATATTTGTTTTCTGAATAGTCATCTGTGCCATCTATTTTGGACTTAATTCCACTCTGTGCTGTATTAGCTTTAAATGTCTCATTAAAATGAGATTTAGAACTCAGTTTGAAAGTACCCTGGCATTTTGATCTATACTGTATATTTCCTGTACATACCTCAGGCACATATCAGTGTGACAACACAGGAGTTCCTAAAGGAAACATTTCTTGCAGGTTTCAGGAAAACTGCTCTGTTCCTGAATAGCTTTGTTGCACTGGATGCTTAAAATCTTCATTTACACCCCAATCTTAAAAATATTCTTGATAGAGAACATTTCTAGCTCTACACTGTAGTTGTTAATACACTCACCCTCATTTTCTCTTTACAATATTGTAACTTGAGTCATCTCAAGATTAACTACTAACTCTTTTCTCCTACTGCTATCTAAAAGAATCCTAGAGCTAGGCTTTAGAAAAGATATTTTCCATCTGCTAATACAGGAAATACCTGCATAATAAAGAGACAAAAACGTTTTTTCTTAAGCTATATCTAATACAAAGGCACACAGTACCCTGAATAAAAAGTTCCTTGCATATTACTTCTTAAAAAGCAGTACCATGAGACAATGAGAGTTCATTAACGGTTGCAATTAGTTTGCTCCCATCCCCTCAGCCCAGGCCCTGCCCTCTGGAGCCAATGAGGTAGCCCTGCTTTTGGTAACCAAGGAGAAGCATCTTTTGGGGTCATCCTTCCCTTTTCTTAAGGGATAACAAATTCACAGATAAAGAGCTCTATGAGCCCACTTTATGGGTCAAAAATCTCAGAATTTGAGATACCTTCAAGATGGCGGAAGAATAAGACGCGAAGATCACCTTCCTCCCACAAATTCATCAGGAATACATCCACATGTGGAACAACCCCTACAGAACACCTACTGAACGCTGGCAGAAGACCTCAGACCTCCCAAAAGGCAAGAAATTCCCCACGTACCTGGGTAAGGCAAAAAAAAAGAGAAAAAACAGAGACAAAAGAATAGGGGTAGGACCTGCACACCCCGGAGGGAGCTGTGAAGGAGGAAAAGCTTCCACACTCTAGAAGTCCCTTCGCGGGCGGAGACTGCGGGAGGCGGAGGGGGAAAGCTTCGGAGCCGCGGGGGAGAGCCCAGCCACAGGGGTGCCGAGGGCAAAGCGGAGAGATTCCCTCACAGAGGATCGGTGCCGACCAGCACTCACCAGCCCGAGAGGCTTGTCAGCTCACCCGCCAGGACGGGTGGCGGCTGGGAGTTGAGGCTCCGGCTACAGAGGTTGCATCCCAGGGAAAGGACTGGGGTGGCTGTGGGAACACAGCCCGAAGGGGGATAGTGCGCCACAGCTAAACAGGAGGGAGTCCGGGAAAAACGCTGGACCTGCCTAAGAGAACCTAAGAGGCAGAGGACCACTATTTCAGGGTGCGTGAGGAGAAGGGATTCAGAGCGCTGCTTAAGGAGCTCCAGAGATGGGCACGAGCCGCAGCTAAAAGCGCGGACCCCAGAGATGGGCATGAGACGCTAAGGCTGCTGCTGCTGCCGCCACCAAGAAGCCTGTGTGCGAGCACAGGTCACTATCCACACCCCCTTTCCGGGGAGCCTGTACAGCCCGCCACTGCCAGGGTCCCTGGATCCAGGGACAACTTCCCCGGGAGAACGCACGGCACGCCTCAGGCTGGTGCAACGTCACGCTGGCCTCTGCCCCCGCAGGCCCGCCCCGCACTCCATTCCCCTCCCTCGCCCCGGCCTGAGTGAGCCAGAGCCCCCGAAGCAGCTGTTCCTTTAACCCTGTCCTGTCTGAGCGGGAACAGACGCCCTCAGGTAACCTACACACAAAGGCGGGGCCAAATCCAAAGCTGAACCCCGGGAGCTGTGTGAACAAAGAGGAGAAAGGGAAATTACTCCCAGCAGCCTCAGAAGCAGCAGATTAAATCTCCACAGTCAACATGATGTACCCTGCATCTGTGGAATACCTGAAGAGACAACAAATCATCCCAAGTTAGAATGGGCATCATCAGAAAATCTATGAACAACAAATGCTGGAGAGGGTATGGAAAAAAGGGAACCCCCTTGCACTGTTAGTGGGAATGTCAGTTGTTAGAGCCACTATGGAGAACAGTATGGCAGTTCCTTAAAAAACTAAAAAACAGAATTACCATATGATCCAGCAATGCCACTACTGGGCATATACGCAGAGAAAACCATAATTCAGAAAGACGCATGTGCCCCAATGTTCACTGCAGCACTATGTACAATAGCCAGGTCATGGAAGCAACCTAAATGCCCAACAACAGACGAATGGATAAAGAAGATGTGGTACATATATACAATGGAATATTACTCAGCCATAAAAAGGAATGAAATTGGGTCATTTGTAGAGACGTGGATGGATCTAGAGACTGTCATACAGAATGAAGTGAGTCAGAAGGAGAAAAACAAATATAGTATATTAATGCACATATGTGGAACCTAGAAAAATGGTACAGATGAACCGGTTTGCAGGACAGAAGTTGAGACACAGATGTAGAGAACAAACATATGGACACCAAGGGGGGAAAGCGGCGATGGGTGGGGGTGGTGTGATGAATTGGGAGATTGGGATTGACATGTATACACTGATGTGTATAAAATTGATGACTAATAAGAACCTGCTGTATAAAAAAATAAATGAATAAAATAGATAACCACGAGGATCTGTAAAAATAAGTAAATAAATTTTAAAAAAATTCTTAAAAGATAGCATATCACAAGAGACTAAGGCAGAAGCAAACATGAAAATCAAGCTGTGCTCCCTTAAGCAAGGTATTAGAGTCTTTCAAAACAACTCGTTATTTTAGAAGTTATACTCTGTAAAAATACTACCATGCAATTGCCAATGTTTTTAAATTAATTTAAAGTAACATAATGTTTCTCACTTTTAGTTTTTATATAATATAGACAGTTGTAACTCAAAGAGAAGCTCTTTGGAATTTCCAAACATTCTTAAGAGGGAAAAGGATTCTCAAGGTCGAAACCATGAAAACCACCCATTTAGAGAAACAAGAGAGGAAAAGCAGATGAGAAAGCGAATATATAGCTGTTCTGGGAACTATGTATATATAATGATAGTAGCTATTGATACATAGAGCTGACTGCTAAAAAAAAAAAAAAAAAAAGGCAGCATACCAGGTGTTAAGATACATGCGCTATCAAAAAGCAACAACAAACCTGGCTTAAAAGTCATTGTGATGGCTAAAGCCTTAAAATGGCTCTTGGGCCTCTGATCATCCTTGGAAAGAGCCAAGAAAGTACAGTTCCCCAGTCAAGGCATAGTTCCTTTGCCCAGTTCCAATACTGTCAGGAAGAGAGTGGATAGGGAACAATTTCCCAGAAAGTGTATTTGAGCCTAGAGAGAAAAGTGAACCAACGCTTACTGCATATCTGTTGAGGGCATCTTAATTAGTCCTCAAAACAATTCTCTCAACAAAATATTTCAGCCCCTTTATATAAGAAAACTAAGACACAGGAAATTAAAGCAACTTGCCTAAAATCACATGGGTAATAAGTTGTGCAGACAGCATTTAAGCCAGTGTTATATCAGATAACCATCTTTACTCATTAAAATATGCTTATTTGTTCATTTATTCAGCACATTCTGAATAGCTATTCTATAAACAGCACAGTATATGAAACTAATTAGGAAAAAAGCAACAATAATCTCAGATTTTGCCTTCAAGTAATTTATAGGCTCACAGGGAGGTAAGACATGCACCTGAATATCTGTAATAGAGAAAATATGAAGTAATTGATGGGTTTGTACAAAATGATAACCTTCAATGAAGGATTATCAGAAGAGATTGATGAAAAAGTCATCCTGGTAAAATGCTTTTATTGTTAACGTATGACTCCATTTCATTTTTTTCCTCCAAAGTCCAGTTAGTGTCTTGATATGTTAACCATGTAAAAAAAATTCTATTTGCTAGAACAACAAGAGTTATTTGGACAGAGAAGTGATGGAAGAATATGCCAACGAGCAACAATGGTTTTTAGTTAAGGTTAAAGAATCTGTGAATATCGCCATGTATGCAAGGAACTAATTTTTTATTACTCTGATCTGAAAAGTGAGAAAACTACAATTATAAATTTAAAGCAAACTTAGGATTATAGTCAGGCATAGTGTATGATGCAAAAGAGGCCATGAGGAGAATTATGATATTTTCATTTTAGAAACACGGTGCCTGTGTTCAGAGATTCACCTTCTATAGTACACATAAATATTCAACATAACATCATGTAGTGAGAAAAAAACAGAGCAGAGTAAGGGAAGTAAGAGAGATGGAGGAGCTTCTCTGAGGTGAGATTTGGGCAGAGAACTGAATAAAGGAAGTACTATGTAACACCACCAGGGAAACGCTTCTCAGGCAAAGGGACCTGCAAGTGCTAAATCCAAGAGGAGAATGATGCTGCAGATAATGGGCACTTTTCCACGGGGGCAGTTCCTTCAGGATGTTTCCCCTTAAAGCTGCCCTGCTGGTGGTGGTTCTTTACTAGATTACTGCCTGCTTCTACAATAGGTTCCCAGAAACTACTGTTTATTAAGGCCTTAAACTGTGCAAGGAATTTTCATCTGTGCTATTGTCAAGACATACAACGGTCATTACAGTACTGCAATCATCATTTCACCAATGAGAAAAATTAGATGGTTTGCCCAAGGTAATAACTGTGGAACTTGGATTTGAATTCAGTGGTTTACCTCAAAGCCCTCTCTCTCTCGAATGAAGTGCCCAATGAAGTTTTATTTTTTCAAATAGCAAGGCCTCAAAAAGGATTCTGGAAACTAGACTGAGACCAATCTTATGGACATTGGGAAAATGGCTACTGAACACTGGTGTGAACAGTGAAGAGACTAGGAATTTCACAGCGTGCAACTCTTTCACTTTCTTTGAATCATGAGTACTTTATGGAAGACTGATTAGGAGTACACCATGGTCCTCATTCAAACACTCCCAGGATACAGGCATCCAAAAATTCCAGGGCTTGAAGCATGCACATTTTGAAGTACACAAAACATTTTAGTTGGAGAACAGAACTCATGGTTGGTGGGAGTGACAATTCCAGACTGTCCTTTGCTGTATAAATAAAAAAAATTGTAGGCTGTTAATCATTTTACACTCTGTGTAAACTTCTGTAGTTACCAAATATACTTGCCCAAATGTGAGAACATCCCATGTATGGAGAAGGAGCAGTTCAACAGTTTGTTGGAGGCTGTCCACCTCCTTCAAATATCCTGTGCTCATGTACACCATGGAACACAGGCTTTTGAGCATAGTGAGACCTGAAACTGCTTTTCTTTGGAAGCAGGTATGTGGTCGAACTTGAGGCAAAACAGGCAGGAAAAACCATGAAAGAATCTTCTATTTTCAAGATCCAGGTCTGGGCCATTCACTGATTTGTATTCACTGATTTGCCCCAGTTTCTTTGCAGTTAAAAGCAAATTGGGTTTGTGTCGGTTCTTCAGATTTACAAATGTATTTATCCAGTTTAGTAAATGGGTACTTTTAAAAAGTAAAATATTTGCCATGATTATGACAAAAGTTAAATGTGTTTTATATAAGGAGTTCATTTCAATAAATGATATTATACACAGAAAACCCAAAGACTCCACCAAAAAATGGTTAGAAATAAACAAATTCAGTAAAGTTGCAGGATGCAAAGTCAATACATAAAAATCCTAAAAATTGAACAGAACCATGAAAGACCTCCAAATAGCCACAGGAATCTTAAAGCTGGAGGCATCATGCTCTCTGATTTCAAGCCATACTACAAAAGCTACAGTAATCAAAACATTATTGTACTGACTGGCACAAAAAACGGACACACAGATCAATGAAACAGAATAGACAGCCCAGAAATAAACCCACACTTATATGGTCAACTGATCCACAACAAAGAAGACAGGAATATACAATGGGGAAAAGACAGACTCTTCAATAAACGGTACTGGGAAAACTGGACGGCTACATGCAGAAGAATTCAAACTAGACTACTTCTTCACACCATATACAAAAATAAATTCAAAATGTACTAAAGAATTAAACGTAATACCTAGAACCATAAAGCTTTTAGAAAACAAAGGCACGATACTTACATCAGTCTTAGTAATATTTTTTGGATCTGGTTCTTGAGACAAGGGAAGCAAAAGCAAAAACAAATGAGACCAAAAACTAAAAAGCTTTTTGCACAGTGAAGGAAACTATCAACAAAACAAAATGGCAGCCTACTGAATGGGAGATGATATTCGCAAATGATATAGCTAATAAGTAGTTAATATCCAAAATATATAAAGAACTCACACAACTCATCAAAAAACAAGCTGATTTTAAAAATGGGTGGAGGACTTAAGTAGATGTTTTTCCAAAGACACACAGGTGGCCAACAGAAACGTGCGAAGACGGTCTACATCACTCATCAGGGAAATGCAAATCAAAACCACAATGAAACATTCCTTTATCTGTTATGCTAGCTGTAATTTCATGTGATTTTAAAATTGCATTTATAGTTTATTTTCTAGTTCTTACAAACAACACTTTTGCTTTGATATAGAAATATTTTTAAATTTATAGGATTTCTATCTTTTAATATGTTAAAATTTCACAAGTCATAGGAAAATTTGCCTTATAAACTAATAAGAGATTGAGGTAACTGCTTTTTCTTCATAATATACTCAAATGTGAAGTTTACAGCACACTAAACTCATGTTTTAGAATCTAAGACTAATTTCAACAATTGTGTTTTTCATTTACCTTTTGCTTTGTTCGGATCCTCCCTCAGAGAAAAATACTTTACACATGAAGTGTTCACCGTTACAATTTTAACCAAATTACCAGAAAATGTAGGAGTCTTTTGTGAATACAGTTGGCCTAAACATAAAAAATGTTATTTGATGAGTTTGGACAAACAGTACTTGCCAGAGAGACATAGACTAATGTCTCTACTGAGGCACAGAATTTTGAGAGTCACAGTTATTTTATTGACGTTTAACTGTATATAAACAATTAAGGAAGAATTTGTGCAGATGTGCTGTTTCTTCAGATTTTTTCTTTCTCATAGCTTTTCAAATCAGTCAGAAAATTGTCTCCCTGGTTCTGGCAGTGTGCTGCATGTTACCCAATAAGAAAATTGCTCAGTGAAGGTTTTAGTTCTTGTTATTTTTTCCCAAAGCTCAGAATCAAAGTTCATTATAAGATGCTGTCACTTCAATGGTATGAAAACCTGTGTTAACAAACAGAAAAGGGCAGCCTACCGGGGAATATGATAGAAGACCCTGAAATGAAGTTTAAGTGGAGCAAAACCTCTTGAGTGAGAATTAATATCCTGCGCTACTTCTTAACGCATGTTCTTCACTACCTTAAATGCAATGAGAATAAGTTTTGCAGAAAATCATTTTCTCAAAAATCAGTAAACGTAAGAAACCCATTCAGGAAAAAGAGGGGGAGCATTATAAAATTTACTGAGTCATTAATATGAAACTCTTAAAATATTAAAATTAGAAGCAGTTATTTCCTTTGTCTTCCTTTAATTGGTAGATTAAAATAGAACATCAAGAATTCAGCATTACTCTAAAGTTTTTTGCCCTCAGAGGTAAGTATGGTAGATTGATTGCAAAAATACCCCCTCCGTGTAGCCATGTTTTTTCTAAAATGTGACTCTGTGGCTCATCCCATTAAGAGGTAGAACCTCTTTCCCCATGCACTGAATCTGGCTGACTTTTTGACTCTGGCCAAAAAAAAAAAAAAAAAAAAGGTGCTGTGAAAAATACATGAAGACCATCTAAATGAGAACAAGGAAAACTTATTTAATTACAGTTTGCTATGGCAAGGGAGTCTGCCACTGTTGCTTGCATTGCGCAGGAAGAGTGAGAAAGCTTTCCAGTGGGCAAAAAAGGGGAAGGTTTCAGACATGCCCTCATTAGTGGTTGCTGAGGTAGGGAAACTGCAGGCAGGCTAACTAGGAGAGGGACATCTTACGTGACTGGTTAGGGGTGCATAATTCGGCTTTCTCCAGTGGGTCTGAAGGCGGAGGTAGGGACAAAAATCAGGGAAGCTGTCAGTTATGAATCAAGTCCTAGCCACTCAGGGCTGACTGTTTCAGGGTTATTGTTTGCCCTCCAGGGCTGGTTGATAGAGACAGCAATTTGCTTCCTAAACTGGTTTCTATAGATAATGCACTGACTTTCTGGACTGGTTGCTGCAGACTGTGAGTCAGAATTCCATTTTTATATATAGTCTTGCCACTGTCCAATAGTTATATTCAGTCTCTCAGTGGGAAGACAGTTTGGCAGTTTCGAGCCTAGCACTACTCTTGGTATCTGCTACTGTCATGTGAACAAACTTGAGGCAGCCCAGTAGTAGTTAAGAAGCCACATGGTAGAAAGCTCAGCTGCCCCAGCCAAGCCTGTACTAGACCAGCCGACCAGTCAACTAACCCAAATATGGGGAAGCACCCAGCCAAAGCTGGGGAATCTGCGCAATGCACAGCAAACCGTAGACACATGGATAAGCTTAGCAAAGACAACACTGAGACTTAGAATCATGAATAGTAATAACTGCTTACTGTTTAGGTCACTGAATTGTAGGGTATTATTTCATTGTAAACAGAGTATACATTTATCGTATAATTTGAAAAACAACCTAATTAGGTCCCAAATCTTTTGAGATTATGGGGTTTTTTTGTTTGTTTGTTTTGGGGTTTTTTTTTGCGGTACACGGGCCTCTCACTGTCGTGGCCTCTCCTGTTGCGGAGCACAGGCTCCGGACCCACAGGCTCAGCGGCCATGGCTCACGGGCCCAGCCACTCCGCGGCATGTGGGATCTTCCCAGACCGGGGCATGAACCCGTGTCCCCTGCCTCGGCAGGCGGACTCTCAACCACTGTGCCACCAGGGAAGCCCCAAGATTATGTTTTAAGTCTTGATTTTAAAAAGGATTTAGAAGGAAAAAAATCAAAATAATTTTAAGAACTGTCTTTCATATACATTATTATATTCATGGATTAAAATGGTATTTTTAAAGGGAAGATGAGACAGAAAAGAGTGGTTTAGAAAACCATTTTCCAAGTCTGATTGACACAGTCAAGGGAATTCTAGAAACACTAAAAATGCTTCTCAAGTGCCTAGTTAGCACAGAAAAAATCTGCAAAGCACTTCTGAAGTACTCCAATTTACAGAAGACTGCTTAACATTCTCACTGAGTGAACATTCAGGTGAGTGGTGTTAATCTGCTAGACGATGTGAAAAATTAGATACCCCTACCTGAGTGAGAATGAAATGATCTGAAATTCTAAGTCTACACTGATTTACATTATTAATGAATGAAAAGATAATTTTCTTTAAACATTAAGGAAATTCAGAAGAATAAATTTCCAACAGTGGATAATTTACTACATATATTCAAATATGTTATTTTATTATATGCTGTCCTATAATATAAGCTTCCCTAATAGAGAAGTGTATTATCTCTCTCGATTGAATTATGCTTTGGGAGGCATCCATCTTAAAAATATGGTAAAACCCTTCACAGTACACATTGTGGTTCTGAGTATTTTGAAATCTTCAATTAATCTTTTCAACTGATTGGTTGATATCAAGTGTTCTTTCTTCTAAGAACAAATAATGCCTTCACTTGATAATCTCTTTTCATTACAGTAATGAAAAGAAAGTATATTAAAAGATTTTAGATCAATTTGAAATGCAATAGACATAGAATGATAAACAATGATTACAGAATTTAAGGAAGTCCTTGTAAATCAAACACACCATAAATCCCCAAAACTTTTAGAGAGAAATGCAAAAGGAACAAACAAGAAACAAAATTCTTATACTAATCATATTATGCCTAGGTATATAAAGCAATTTTCAGTTTACTGCCATTTCAATCCAAACTCCTGCCTTTGCAATGAGGTAATTCTTTTGAAAAAGAATTACTTTTCAATTTAATACTTAAATTTCTGAGTTCATGCCTGGGTAACTTATATTTCCAGGACAATTATGGTTACGCATGTTGCAAACATCACTTTTTAATATGTTTTCCATTATCTCGTTAATAAAATTCTGTACTAGACAGTTATATTTCTAGGAACACAGCAAGTCAGAATGAATGCTAAGGAGAATTGAATTGTGTAGTCTTTGCAGGTCTCTTTTCAATCACTTGACCTAATGGCCATATGATATTACCACTTTCCTGAAAGTGTTAAGAATCACTTTTGCCAATTTCTTTTTTTTCCCCTAAAATTCATTCTCTCAGAAAAGTACAAAGAATAAATGCTCTCATGCTATGAGCATCTGAAAGAGTGCTAACAGGGATAAAGAAAGTGTAATGCCTCATACTAAAGACATTTAAAACAAGACAATAAAAACAAAGGAATTAACTGGCTTAAACTGGAGTTCACCTGTGCTCTGAAGTACTGAAAGCTACGTATTAAGAGAGTGAAGAATTCAACTAGTAGAATTTAGAAACTATGATAATAGTATTTAAACAAATGAATTAACTGATTTAAAACACTTCTCCACAGATGGGTTGCTATTCAATGATTCTTATAAACTGTGCCGACACTTATATAATGCAAATATACCACTACTACTACATAATACATAACAATAAGGGCAAACATTAAATGCTGGATATACACATCTGTGTGTTTTAAAGCATATATAAGACAGTTTATATAAAATGTCAGGTTCACTTGTAAAAAGGAATAAATGACAACACTATGACCAGAACATTGCAGAGATATAAGTTAAATAACTATAATCTCTGGTAAGTTGGAGATTACTTGATCATGGAATCATGATTTTGATATGAGTGGAGCAGTGTAAGTGGAATATATCGCAAGACTAAGATCAAGATCTTCAACGAAGAATTTCTGGTAGACAAGTTTAAGATTTTCTCTGTAAGTGAAATAGTTCAGTTAAACTGACATTATAGTCCTTAGAATGCAAATATTCTCTAACTCAGCTGCAGCTTACAACCCTACAGGAAGGTATTTATAATAATATATGTACAAAATTACAACAGAAGATTGAGTTACTAGTGGACAGGAGCTATATTTTATTGATCTTCGTACTACAGAGTACCAAATAACCACAAAATTAATGTTTGAGTTGAATTACTTTAAGTTTCAAGTTATACTTCATACATAATTATACAGGTTTTTTGGTAGGTTATACATAAAGTTATGCACATTTTTACAATTATTGATTAGTTCTTCATTCAGTTGTAGCTATTCTGAGAAGAATCTATCCTCCCCACTACGTGATTTAAGCCATGTAAAAGTAAATATCATACATGCAGTAACACTGGTTTTTCTGTGATACACATCAACGACAAAAATGACTCCCAACAACAAAAGGCTCAACAGGCTACAATATTGGTATAATGGCAATTATCCTATGTATGCCAAATTTCAACAAAGCAACTTGTTAATATATATTTGTAATTCAAACCAGTAAACTCAACATAAGACTATTCCTTAGTTTTTATCAGCATGCCACATAAACTAGCATAAGCTATAAGTTATTGCTTGACTTGGTGCTTTTACTGACCAATAATCAGTGTTATACATACATTGAGAAGTTTTAAATTCAAGGATATACAGGTGATCAATGCCATGGACTAAAATGATAATCTGGCGAACATTCATAAAGAGAGCTTCCGAGTGTAGATTTAAAATCTCAAAGGAAAAGGGTTATTTTGGCATATTTTGGCTTATCAGTAAGTCTCAATGATGAACTGACACTATGATTAAAAGAAAAGTGAGACAAGTTTGTGAAAAACTAAGTAAGTTTTAGAACCATTTCATGTCTCAGACCTGGTTGGCATCACTTCAAAGAACTTTGTTTTCACGTTTAATATAAAAAGTACTATATTCATACAGATAGTTGAAAGTGTATACATATTCACAAATGTTCATCTTTAAAAAACAGGTTAAAGACCAGAAGCGTAACTCTCAGCTCCAGCGATCACATTAGGATGTGTTATTTTTCTGATTTACATAGTTCTACGGAGAACGAATATCAAAGCTTTCAGAAAATTTAATTATGTAAAAAGATATTAGGGTGAAAAAGGCACAATTTTTTGTTTTTATATAAAGGTATTTTTATGTACATAAAACTTAAATCAGTGGATTAAGATAGGCAATAGTGTATCTGTAAAATTTACAAACAGCAATATCTTTTCTAATACAAAACAACTATAATAAATGGTCCTACATTTTATATCGATAGAAATTAAATAGTAAAAATTTTGAGAGAAATATTCAGAATATTTAAAGAACTGATGGAAACATTTTGAAGGAGAAATATACAAGAATGACAAACTACTAGAGTTCTATAATGCTCTGGTTAGATCTAAAAAGGGACTGGGAGATCAAAGCATTATCTATGAACTATTACTTCTACAATTTCTCTAGTTTGAGCATATTGTTTCCTAAATATATAATAGGTTTTTATATAAAAATCAGAAGAAGTTTTTCTGATTATTTTAGAAATACACACACTGAATAGTATATATTCTATTACACTTTCCAAAATAATGGTTAATAAATACAAGAGAAAACATGCATCAAGAGCCTTAAATATGCATAGCTTAAGTACTAGTTCCAGAAATTTATGGGAGATAGAGATGCACTTAATTTATAACAAGTATCTAAAAGATTATGATAAACAAAATTGGATAATTTCAATGCTAATAGAAGTGCAAACATATGCTCTATTAAATACTAGGCAGTTATAAACATTTTTCAAGATATTTAATGCTCAGTATCCAGTATTAAATGAAAGCCAAGTATACATGGATGTATACATGTTACCAAGCAGCATGTTTGTTACCAAGCAGCATGTGTTATCTACTCCCTTCTTCCTCCCATTCAATCACTTCCCAAGAACACATACAAACACTCATATATACATAAAAACAATTTTAAAAGAAAATTATGCAAGGGTTCTTACTGTACTTGAAGCATTAAAATATTAAATTGTTTACTTATAAAAGCTTTAATAGCATAACTAAAGTTCACGAAAGGTAGTAAGTCTCTAACATCTAGTCTACAAAACTTCTTAAAAATTAACTAGAATAAAAGACAGTGTGGAATTAGTGCTTTCAAACACTACTACATAGATCACATGTAGGTGTTTATCCCTAAAACACTGAAGCTGACTGCAATTCAGTACCTTCAAACCATTTACTAATTGGCACATTAAATCAAGTATTTATATACTTTAAAAAACAGAAGTTAGAAGTTAACAGATGGGGATTCACTTCAGGAGAAAAAAATCCTTAAGATATTTACTAACTGAAATTAAGATTCACAAATTGTGACTTATGCCCAAACTTATGTACCATAACATCTCTAGATTAGTGGTTCTCAACCCTACATTTTAGAGCCTCCTGGGGGGCTAGGTTCTAACACTACCATGTGAGAGCTCTGAATCTGATGCCAGGTAAGGGTTTTTAAAAGCTGCCTAGGTGATTCTAATGTGCTCCAGGCTACAACCAGATCTGAGTTTTAACCTCCACTTTCCACCTCCTATGAAAGACTCCTCTACCTTCCTTGAAGGATTAGTATAACGTTTTCATTTGTGGACAGAACATTGTGACAATACTCATTTTGATTTGGAATGGTTTATCTGCATTTGATGGATCTTGAAGCACACTGACACACTGCAGTTTGATCTATGGCCACAAGGATTGTAAACTCAAGTTACCTCAAGAAAAAACAAAACAAAAAACATACTACATAGGGCTTGGAAGAGCTGGCAGCTTCTCTAAAATTCAACTACTACTGTCACCACCTCAGGCCACACAGGATCTCCCTCATCACATCTGCTGCTTACGCCTACTCTACTCCTCTCTATACTACATACTGGTTTCTCTGTTTTCTCAGTTTTATCATCATATATATTTTGACTGGCCAAGTCGATTCTTGTGCTAGGTCAGTCTCACTAGCCTACAGGTAGACTGCTCTTGGCTCAGATGCTCAGCACTATCTACTCGGCCAGAGTGGTGGCAGGGCTCCCAAGTCATCTAGACTTCATGCATATGAGCAGGAGAGGTTCCCCCAGAAGGCAGCATGGATGGATGTGGGCAGGCAGCAGCATGACTGACAGCTCTAATAAACACAGGAGAGTTGTCCAAGGCACTTTGGGTAGCACTGATGTCCAGTTTTAAACTTTGGTAATTCTTACAGTAAAAATGACCAACTTTAACTAGTAAAACTGGTTTTACCAGAATGTTTTCCATGATATCATCATGTCTGTGAGAATGTTGCTTCTGGAACATGAATATAACTAAGCAGTTAGTCCTGTCTTCCCTTGAAAGGTACAAGCTTTGATTGTCTAATAATGATATTCACTTATGTGCAAAACAGAGATTGCAAGTCAAAAGTACAGAGTTGCTCTGTCAACCCTTTCACTAGAATTTCAGCAGCTTACTTCTGAAAGACCTCCTCATTCCCGAATCATGAACAATCTTTCACCACACTGTTAAGAGCTGCATTCTCTTATCTATAGTATGCAAGAAGTTCACAAGTTCTTATAACTTTTTATAACAAGTTATTTCCTGCTTCATTAGAATAGATTATATTATAAATTTGAATCCTCAACCTCCCACTTAAAGACCAGCCAGTATAAGATCTTAAAGAAAGATTATGACATACTAGCATATCGATGCATCATTTAAGTTTTCACACCTCATTAAAGTCTAAGTTTAAAATAGATCAAACTTAGTCTCTTTTTAACCATCTGGTTTCAGAAAATTCATCTTTATAAAATTGTATTGTAATAACTGACAAATTGTACAACCATCTACTGACCAACTATACTTTGACAATGCAGTAGTTCCAAAATAACTGTTAACTTGTTTAAAAAGTTGTTAAAGCCTTTGACCTTTAATGACCAATTTACAAGAAATACATGACACAGAAAAATATCTGATAAAGGGGCTTGCAATCAGCAAAATCCATACTATGGGAAACTCAAGGACAACCAATGGGCTTATTCAATAACCACAATAAAATAAATAAGAGGGAAAGAAAGATCTATAGATTAAGAGAGACTCAAGGAGCAAATTTACCAATTGCAATTTATGGACCGTATTTGAATCCTTGTTTGAAAAAAAAAAAACCTGTCAATCACTTGAGATGAGAATTTGAACACTGCCTATTTGGTGATATAAAAGATTAATCCAGATTCACACCTAGCTTGAGTATTTCGATTACTGTAAAGAACAATTAGCATTTTTCTGTTTCCCCAAAAGACAAGTTCTATTATCCAGTAAGATCTTACCTAGGAGCTCTGAAATTGCACTATGAACTTCAGACAAGTGATCTAACAGAGGTTCCCTAATACTCTAAAATTTGCTAAAGCATCAAACAGAAGTTCTTTCACTAAGTCTGTTCTATTTGGTTGCTTTGTAAAGTTTCTGCTCATGTCCAACACCATCTGGCCTGGAAGGTATTCCAAGCAGTCAATTGCTGCAGAAAGGTACTCATCTTCCCTACTGAGGAGTTATTTTAAAAAACAAGGGAAAAAATAAAACACAGTATCTAATTTACTAGCTATTTCATGTTTGCAAGCAGCTAAAATTTCTACACACTTAGATATCTGTGTAAAGCTTTTTAACGTATAACTGAGTTACATATCACCGATGATAAGTTCAGCTTAATGTTTTAATGTTTGTTTTTTAAGCTATAAACAAAAGCTATTAGATTTCTGAAAAGGACACCAAAATCAAAATCTCCTCTTTAAAATTCATAATGGAGAATCAAACTAATTTATTTGCTCAGGTCACAGCCAGCACCTTATTCCAGACCCAAATCCTAGACCATTATCTTTCCAACACAATGCTTCTTATTTCAAAGCTCTATAAGATCCATCATCTGATTTTGGCTAGGCAAGAATAGAGGGAAACAAGTTAAAGTTCCAAAATAATTAACACTATTTCTAGTAAAATGCCACCTGGGTAGCTTCAGATAAAAACGTTACATTTCAAGAAATAAATGGCTAACTTTCTAATCTGTTATCTAGTTAAAACCAATCCATTGTTATAGAATCAGGACAACTAAGTCTGTCATGACCCATGTGTCATGTGTTATCTTGACTAGGTCACTTCACCTCTCTGGCCATCAGTTTCATCAAGTATATAAAACGTAGTTAGATTTTAAAGGTAACTTACAGCACAAATTTTGGTTCTATATTGTAATATATAGAGAACTCCAAAATTTAAGTTACTTTTAATTCTAAAAACATGATTTAAATTCTTATGGAATATATACGTAGGTTTGCTGTACAGCAGAAACACATTGTAAATCAACTATACGCCAATAAAATTTTTTTAAAAGCCTCCTATTGTAATCAACAACTAGTATGCTGTGATTAGTTCAACCCTCATCTTCTATAAACTGCAGTATTGCAACAGACTCCTGACTTTCCCCAAGAGTCTGTCCATAAAGCTGCAAGGATGACCCTTTTAAGATACAATCTCCTGCTTAAAATTTTTCTGTGGGCTCAACACCTGTAGGATCAAGTCCAAACCCCTTAATATGTCACATGAAGCACACTGCATCCTGGCTCCCGCCTGCCTGCCTTCACCTTCTCTTTTACCATGCTACTTTCATACAAAATCTTTAACATCTACTATTTTTAAACTGCAACTTGAAGCAGACTTTGTTAATCATTAAATATATGAACAAAGAAGAATTATAGGACACAACCAGTAAACAAAAGCTCACTGTATTTTATGAATACAGTGACTATTTCCCATGAACTCAGATCCTGACCTAATTTGCTATTTAGAAAGTAAAGTCAGTCAGCCTTTCATAAAAGGTAGAAAAAGATCCTGTCAGTATCCCCCAAGATAATCTTACATACTAACCTGGGAGGTGAATATAGTTTGTTCCCTTTGTCTGTCTTGATACAGGATTCCTGTGAATCTACTACCTTCAAATGCAGACATTTTGTCTTTTCCAAAGATTTAATAGAAATTCATTTTGAAAATGTAGTACCTACTACATGCCAAATGATGTTCGATGTGCCAGGATACAGCAGTGAACAGAAGAGTCTCTGTCCCATGGACGCATACTTTGTGAAAGGATATAGACAAAACGTAAATGTGTTAGATCAGTGCTGAGAAGAAAAAGGGTAAGGAAGATAATGATATTTTAGATGAGATGTCACCTCTCTGAGAAAGTGCTATCTCCTTTTAACCTGAAGAAAGGAGGAAGCCAGTTGTGCAAGGTATCTGGGGAAAGAGCGGAGAGAGCAAAGACTGAGGGGGCATGTGCTCTGCTAGAGCAGGAGTGGGGCCACCGTGGCCTGAGGGGCATAAATAAGTGAGAGAAGAGGAGTGAAATCAGAGAGTGGAGCTGGCGTTTGGGGTAAGAGTGGGGGCGGTTCAGGTAGGGCTTGGGGCAGGTATCAGTTATATGCAAGGCAATGTTTAAGTTCCTTTCACAAATTCTCATTTTCATAGCAACCCTCGGAGGTAGGTATCATCTTTATTTCAGAAAAAGAAAACAGACTCAGGTTAAATAAAAGTTACAACCTTTATGGGAGGTGGTAATGAGATTTGACCTCAGGGTCTGTGTGACTTCAAGGTATTTATCAACTTTATATATGTTTTTTAGATATATTATCTGTAAACATTTTCAGCAATAGACTAATATTTTAAGCTTCCTATTATGCAGGCTTATGAGTTAAGTATATTTCCAAGAGTGAAAATTAACCACTTGCTTCTGAATAAGAACTTAAGACCTACTGCAAAGATAAGGTGGGCCCAGAAATGAAGATTTTAGCCAAATGAAAAACAACACAGGTTTCAAAGTTTTCTTATCACATTCCCCATTGTATTAATTGATATTTCCCAAAACTACAAAGAAAAGGAGAAACAAGATAATTGACCTTAGTTTTCAGTAAGTCAATGGAACTGAGTCAATCATGACCTTGCTGGCCTTGCTTTTATATGTTACACTTTTCAGGAAGCCTCTAAAAACTTCAGCGGTGCTAATTTTTAGGCTGCCGTTTTTGTCAAGTATATTCCTTCCTTTATTTTTTGGATATTTTGTCAGAGAATGAGAAGTTATGATTGTCCTTAAATATTATTAAAAGGAAAATAGGCACCAGGAGAATAATAAGGAATTAAGGGGAATTAAAATTACAGAAACTACTACTTAAAATTGCCTCCTTACCTTTTCTGATAAATGTGTAAAGTGAAAGCATAATTTCCTGAAGAATATTAGAACTCCCTTTAATGAACTAGTCATAAGTTTTAAGTGGATCATTTGTAATTCATCGTATTGTAATAAATATAAGAAGTGCAGTGAACCATATACCTTGTTCACTTACAGCATAACTGTTATATACTTACTAGCAATTTTAACATCTCTACCATGAAAAGCTTCTAATATACACATATATAAAGCCACTTATTGTACTTGTATCCCAATACCAAAAAGGTGTGATTTACAACTTACCCATTACTATGTTCTTAGTTTAAAATAATCAGTAAGATTGTTTTTAATTTTCAAAATACTTAAGAGACTTCATAAGCAAGTATTAACAAGGAAAGTAATTGTTGCCAGTCTTCCGGATAGCTTGCAAGCAGTTTCAAGAATTGAATTACGGAGAATTAACTAGATAAGTCAAGCTGGAAATAGATTTACCACAGGTAATAAGGTTTAGTCTCTACTGGAAGGAGCCACAAGCAGGCTTTTGATGGAATCTCAAAATAAGCCCAGGCCATTCCTGGTGTCTATAACCCATGAGTAGCAGTACTACCTTCATCCACAATGTCCAAATAAAATGAGTGTTAGCAACACAACTTCCTAAAATACCAGAGATTATAACTGACATTTAAATGAATGCAATATCTACTCTCTAATAATTTTTTCAAATCTTCCTTTTATTATTGTTAATATTTCAGTACTTCGATGTGATAAGGCTCTGCTTTCTCTCATTTAATCCTCATGAACTTCTTTGAAATAGTAGCTAAATCTTACTTTGAGGAAATTAAGGCTGAGTTCAACAAACTTGCCCTCATGTATTGTTCTGGTCGGGCTGTCCTAACAACAACAAAAACAACTACTTAAAATTGGGTGGCTCAGATAACAGAAATTTGTTCTAGTTCTGGATGATAGATATGCCAGATCAAGGCTCTGGCTAGTTTGGTTCCTGGTGAAAACTCTCTCCTTGGCTGCCTTGAAGAAGGCTGCCTTCTCACTATGTCTTCACATGGCTTTTTTTTTTTTGTGGTTCTTGTTGGGGAAGCCGAGGAGAGCTCTCTAAGAACACTAATTATATTGAATCGGGGCCCTACCCTATGACCCCATGAAACCTTAGTTACTTCCTTAGAGATCGCATCTCCAAATACAGCTACACTGGTGATTAGGGCTTCAACATGTGAATTTTGTACGGTAAAAAACATTCAGTCCATAACACCTCAGTTATATTGCTAGTAAATTTATACTACCTTTTCATAAAACTTAAACATTAAAAATCAGTTATCAAATAATTTTAGTGTTAATATTTCATTAGAGACTTAGGAAAGAGATAGCTTTAAGAGAACCACAAGCATTAGAAGAGAAAAACAATTCTAGGACTTGTAAATCTTTAGTTAAACTACTTAAATACAAATATATCAGTCATTTTTCCTGAAATAAGGTAGGGAATAATAAATTGGTATGATAAATACTATCCATATACACACGTTTAAGAGGTAACACAGGAAAGAAAGGCAGACAAGATTTAAACTTGTAGAAATCGGACTGCATTTTAAATCCCAGTAAAACTGACTTCTGGACTAGGAATAATATTGAAGTTGAAACAAAAATCCTAACGCTTGAGCTGTAAATAGGTTAGCCTACAAATTCTAAAAGGTAAGGCTGAGTCATCTACTAATTTGAGATCAATAAGACAACTTGAAGGGGATAAAAGTGCTGATGAAGAGAGAAATATAAGCCTCAATAACATGGAAAAAGGATACTCTCTGCAGGGGAATTAGAGGTAAAGAGTGAGTTTCTCCATATTAACCTGCTGCCTGAAATCGAAGTTTTGCAGGTTGAATAACACTATACAGAAGATTTAACAGGTTAGAACAGGATAGTATGCACCTGTGAACCACACACTGTTTCCAGATTCCTCCAGACATGATATAATTCAGCATCTTAACATTTCCCCTCAAGCATGATCACCCACACACCCATACTAGATCATGTTCACACAAGTACTTTAATACATCATGGGTCCTGGTCTTGACAAGTAAACATGCCAACACCTATACCAGGTTAACCTGTTTTTTAATGCTGATTTTGCCAAATAATACAGATCCCCTGCATGCTGAATGGAAACTACATAATTATCATCTAAGATAAAATAAGAGTTGAAATGAATATTGGTATAGCAGACCATTAGCCCAGTAGGATGAGTTATTTTTATTTCTAAACAGTATTCAAGAGACCAGAGAAACATACAGTGAACAATTTAAGTCCAGCAATCAGAATTTAAGCTTAAGCTTGTCCTTGAATTTCACCTGCATATGATGTGGACAAGTCTTTAAAGTCTGTCATTATTGTACATCTTGATGCTTCCTTATTCACACCCGGTCAAGTGTCTTCTAAGCACATCACGACCAAAGAAATCAAAAAGTCTAGTGACCAGTTTCAATAACTCTGGATATTAGATTTAATCTTTGTAGGCTGAATTCTTCAATTATTGATTCAAGTGTTGAACACTGTTTAAGGTTAGTTTTGGATATAAGCAATCTTAAGAATTCAGAGTAATCCTAGGATAAGTAAATCCTAGGGAGTTTACCTCCCTCCATTTAGATATGAACATTGAATACCCAACAGTATTGAATACCCAACATTGAATACCCAACAGTATATTTCTTAGTTATAGAAGAGATCTATAACTAAGAAATGAAGCACAGGAACAAATATGACCCTGTCAGATACAAGATTTTAGAAGGTTTAGCAAGAGGGCTCAGAAGTTGTTTTATGCTATACAGCATCCTACACATGCTCTTAAGCACTATATGAACCTAAGCTAGCTAACATTTTCAAGCAATCTCACCCTTCTCTTTGCTTGAAAAAATAGCTATTCAAGGAAGCACCTGTCCTTCCTATGTATTTGGTTCAAGCAAAAAAAGTTTAACATTGTTTCATATGTTTAATACTTTTACTAAACACTGATAACATCTGTAATACCTTTTATTAAACACTGAAAGCATCTGTAATACTACTAAAAACCATCTTTGCTAAGAATGCACACTAAATAATAATTCCTTCAAAAAACTCAAGTCATAAAGTAGACACGTCATGCTAAATTACACTTACTCAAAAATTACAAGGGGATAATCAGCATCAACTCTGATCCACACATTCAATGTCAATTATGGTCCTGCTGTGAAAACTACTTAAGGGCAAAAAAAATTCTATATCACATCAAATAGTGAGATATTAAAATCCTTAAAAGTAGATCAATACACACATTATAAAATTGGATCCCAATGCAAGATGAACATACACACTTACTAAACAAACTCTAAATATGTAACAATTTGATTTTCATTCTCAGACTTTAAACTAGAACAAAATCATACACCCCATGTTTTCCCACAAAACTAATAGTGAGCTATGCATTATTTCTTCAAAACGTCCTTATAGTTTTTAGAAGTTCAAATTGTTCCATTGCCTCAGAATACAGCACTTTATTCAATACTTGTTATAGATTATTACCAGCTACTTAAAACATTTTCTAATTAGTGTTAACCCACTGGTTCTCAGTGGGTGATTTTACGCTCCCATCGGAAACATAGCAACGTCTGGAGATGTTTTTGGTTGTCACACCATGTGGCTGCAAGAAGGCGGGAAGGCAGGTGTTACTAGCATCTAATGCATAGGGGGAGGGAAGGGATACTGTTAATCATCTTACAATGCGCAGGACAGCCCCCACAACAAAGAAAACACCAAGACTGCTCAAGTTAAGAAAACTTAGGTTGACTTAAATAATGTTCAGATACGGAAATCTGTGCTAATGTAGCAGACACAGTGCTAACTGCTACAAATACAAAGAATAAGACAAGAGCATGGATTTTAGAGTTTCAAGGCCCTGGGTTCAACCCGTGGATCCATCATTTTCTAATAATGCAACCTTGGACAAACTGTGTAACTGTTCTGTTGCAAAACAGAACTAATTTTACTTCTCTCAGTTATTGTAAGGAGCAAATGAGAAAATATATGCAAAGTGGCCAGGACAGTGACCAGGAATCAATGGATGTAGAATCAAAAATAGGGGAGTGTTCCAGCATAGAGAAACCTAAAGACACATGACAATTCAATGTAATGCAGTATAATACTGGATGGGATCCTGGAACAGAAAATGGACATTATGTAAAATCTAAGGAAATCTAAATAATATGGACTTTAGTTAATAATCATATTTCAATATCAGTTCATTACTTGTTACATATACCATACTGATGTAAGATGTTAATAAAAAACTTGGCGTGAGGTATCATGGAAACAGTATGTATTAACTTCATGACTTTTATAAGTCTAAATCTATTCTAATATTTAAGTTATTAAAAGGGAGGCATTTATATGCTTCCCCTTCCTCTGAACTCATCTAAACGGTCCCCACTAAATGAATTTTCCCTTTACCTACTCTTACCACCTGGATGGATAATGGTATCAAACTCCAAAGAGTATTCAATCTACTAAAGACTATCAGGACACAGAAGACAAGATGTGACATAGCAGACGATTTAACTCTATCAGAAAATATGTTTAGGCCTAAAACATTTAGGATATAAGAGTTCTAAGAATTTTTCCAAAAGAGGTTTGAAAAACATTACGGAATTGTCAAGATAAAAGAACCATATTTACTGGACAGTAACCAGAAACTCATGAAAATAAATGTAAAAAAAAAAAAAGTGCTACGGGTGTTAAAACTGGGTGCCCTGAGTGGAAAAACCTTCCTATACTGTGATCAAGACTACAATGCATTTACTGAATATTGTTTTTGCTAATGCAAAGTTTACTTTTCCTTCTACATGGCATTAGATTTCATGCTGAAGACTGAGATTGCCACTGAAAAGAGGTAAATGCTGCAGATTGGTAAAATATGTAAAGTAAATCTCTACTAACAAAAACAATTAAGTGTTCATAAACAAAAGAACTGGCCCCTGCTTTAAATCAAACAGCTTAATGAGAGCATATGGGATTACTTTGAGCTCCCCAGAAAAGTGATACCAGGCAAACGCAAAGAATTCGGTTATAATAGAAAGGAATAACAGAACATCATACCATTTTCGTGCTGTATGTGTCGACGTTAAAAAAAAAAAAAGTATCTTTGAAATATTGGCTGAAGGTTGGTGTAAGACCTTATTTCTTTTACATAAATCATGTCCCTGGTCTTTACAGCCCCCTTAGGGGTATAGAAGAGTTACAAATAGAGAATCAGAAGTACAAAGCCACTTGCCAGACCACACAGAAGAGGAGCAGTAAGAGTTCTGACTTGAATTGTTTCTGACCAAAATATGCTTAAGTCCTAACCCAGGTGCCTGTGAATGTGATCTTATTTGGAAACAGGATCTTTGCAGATGTAATCAATCGAGTCATTATGATTGTCCCTAATCCAATAGCACTGGTGTCTTTATAAAAGAAGAGACAGGGAGAAGACAGCAAAATGACAGAGGCAGAGATTGCCGTGACATCTTCTAGTGAAGGAATACCAAGCATTGCTGAAAACAACCAGAAGCTAAGCAGCAGCAAGGAAAGATTCTCCCTTAGACCCTTCGGGGGAGCTGAGGCCTGCTGACTCCTTGATTATGGATTCCTAGCTACCAGCACTGGGAGACAATAAATCTGTTGTTTTAAGCCACCAAGTTTGTGGCACCGTATTATGGCAGCCCTAGGAAACTAACACAGTAAGGAACTCAGAAACACTGGCTGCCATTACTGTGTCACTAGAACTGTGACGAGTGCCTAAATATGGAAGAGGCATAAACAAATGCCAGCAGATAGTGAATCCAACTCTAGCAAACAAGTGAGAAATTACAGTGGACCCTCCCCGCCCACTGTACCTTGTGTGCAGCAGACAGTGGTCCTTTTTTTGGGTTTAAATCCACTAACCATCACTTCCACTCCTCCCACTGAGAACCATCAACTTGACTTCTGAACACATATTCCCTTAGGGATATCATCTAGGAACGTATTCACAAACACCCACAACCCAGAATTAGTATGTCAGCTGTTAGAGAAAACAGGTGCCATGTTTTCCACTAAGTGAAGTCTGGCAATTTCCTTCACTCAGTGAACCTGAAGACTATTTGCAATTATCATCTGAAGAGGTTTTAAATTCTTGAATAGTGAAATAAACTCATTCTACAATGCAAAACAAGGCAAAATTCAGATGGTTCTCTTTCAACTTATCATTAGCATTTTGAAGATTAAAAGGAAAATCAGTAACTCAAATGCAAGACTGGACGCATCCACTTGACCTAAGCCATTCGCTGACCACTGCTGCCTTGAATCAGACAGTTTTACTCGTTGGCATTTTGCAAATGAAAGCCTTTTGTCAGATGGAGAACCCAATACCTAGATCACCCCAAACTGTAGCTTCAGAAAGAGGAAGAGTTGTAATTTATCTAAAAGAAGAAAAGAGCTAACTGTTATCCGGACATCTTAACAGGCATATGAATCACACCCATTTACTGAGTTACAGATATGCCAGAACCAAGATTTTAGAACTGCTCATCTGATTCAATTCACTGGTTTGCACATTTGAAGAAACCAAGCTCCTAGGCAAAATGCCCCCCAAAGATAACATATAACTGGTTGATGACATCTACCAACTTTTATCCTAATATCCTGTCAGTATTAGAAAGTCAAAAACTTATATACACTGAAATATTATTTATCCACAATAAGTGCAACTAATATATTTCATGCTGAGTTCCTACCAAGAGAATTTATATCTCCCTCAGGAAGGGTCTGGGGAGAGGAGCCTGACATCAGAAACTGAACAGCCTAGAGAACGAGGCAGGCGAGAGAGATACTCGATCCCTAGTCATATTGCGGAGGAAGCCAAGGTTAAAGGCTGAGACGGGGACAATGAGCTCTACAAATTCCAGATATCCTCGTACTTGCCACAAGTAATGCTGAGGAAACCTACTCGAGTGCCGGGCACACTGTGCACAAAGACAAACACGCCCGCCGTGAAGTTAAAGTTTGAGTAACAAGCATAAGCTGCGCTGTGAGAGCAACCCATCAGCCAGAAAGGAATCCCATCCGCCTATACTACATGGCCGCCGACCGAGTGGCCTCCGCTCTGCCGGGTTCTAGAAGTCGCAGGGCCGGCTATTTACTGCGGGCGCGTGGGGCCCGGTGGGTACAGGGCGTGTCCAGCACTCGGCTGCCCACCTGTCCTGCGCGGGAGCCCTGGCTCGCTTCTCCACCCCCGCCAAGTCCCCAAAGAGGTCAGGGGCACCTACCCGCGGGCCTCTGCGCCGGGTCGCGGGTCCCGGAAAGCCGAGAGGTTCGGAGGGTGTCTGTCGTCAGCGCCATGGTCAGGGCTGTGGCTGCCCAACGGCAACTTCTCAGCTGTGAGGTCTGTGCTCCACCAGAGACGCCAATTAACCGGAACCCCGAGGGTGGGGCTCCGACCAGGCTCCGCGCCCAACCGCGGTCTGAACGCGCAGGCCCTGGCGAGCGCAAGTGGAGCTAGGAGGCCCGTGAGACGCACATCACGTGGAGGCCTGCGCAGGCGCAAATGGGACTGGGGCGCACCTGGGGCAGGCGGCAAGTAGAGGCTCCAGCACGCACACGTAGGGCACGCCGAACGTGGGGTCGTTGTCTCGGGGTCGGCAGGCATGCGCAGACGGCAGGAGCTCAGGGAGGGTGCGGCCCCACCTTCCAGGACTCCACCTTCCAGGGCTCCTGCAGCAGGCAGTCGAGTGCAAGTATTTCAGTGGGCCTCACCCCCAAGCCCGCCTTCATCCCAAGGATGACCGACCATCACCATGCAAGAGAAGGGGTAAGCACTTCGTCAACTCACACCACCTGGGTTCAAACCATCCTTAGTAACTCTTTGGTTAAATTATTTAACCGTTCTGTGCCTCTTTCGTCCCCAGTGACATGGAGGTGATACTAGTACCCACTTCACGGCGTTTTTTGTAAGAATTACACAAACTAATGACCATTTAGTCACTGGGACTGGAACGTAAATGCTAAAATGATGTCGTGGTAATAAATGCACCTAGTTTTTCACATATTCCTTCCTGCAAAGAACAAACAAATCTTTATCTGGCCCAGGAGAGCAATGTTGGAAGGTCTGAGGGCCGGCTGCTAAGGACATCTATGTGGTCTCCTAAGGGAAGTTGGGAGGGCGGGGGAAATTGAAGGTAGGGAATCCAGGCTAGATCCAGTGCAGGGCCAGGAGACCCGTAATTAGCTCTGAAAGACCAATAATCCAATTGCCCGAAGCTTCCCATTTTTCTAAGCTTGAGAATTTTGCAGTCACTTTAAACCTTTGGCATATGTATTATAATGTCTTTTCTTAATAGGGAGGATGCTTGTGTGATTTGGTTACAAATTACCATGGAGTTTAAGTGGGAGCTTATTGGAAAAATCACCTAGGAGTGGTTGTTTCAGAGAATACTTACTAAGAAACTGTGACGCTGGGGGCCAGGGTTTAGTGGTGGGGACGCTGTGGGAGAAGGGACAGAAACAGCTGCTCCCCAGACTGAAAAATTTGTCAACTAGTAGGTCCTTTTGTTTATGTTCGCATTCCTTTTGGTGGTGGTAAAATTACACAGGTGGCTGTAGTTGACACAGGTGGTTGTAGTTAACAGAGGTAGGCTACAGGACCACTTTCAGTCACCCAATAGACCAGTTGACTTTAGTCTGTCCTATGCTGCCTAACTGAATGAATACACGAGTCCATCCTCAGTACTTGGGAGGAAAAAAGCTCATGCTGTTTCTGAAATCTTGACAAACACTAGTGGTGAGTCTTTCGAAAAAGCAGGTGTTTTGTTTCATTCAGGCCACTCTAACAAGATACCACAGACTGAGTGGCTGATAAAGGACAAATTTATTTCTCACAGTTCTGGAGGCTGGAAGTCTAAGATCCAGGCACAGGCCTGGTCAGGTGAGGGCCCTTTTCCAGGTTGCAGACTTCGGCTTGTAACTTCACATGGTGAAAAGGGCTAGGGAGCTCTGTGGGACCCCTTTATGAGAACACTAATTCCCTTGCTGAGTAAAGAGCCCAAAGGCCCCAGTTCCTAATATCACCACATCAGACATTAAGATTTCAACATCTGAGTTTTGGGGGACACAAATATTCAGACCATAGCAGCAGGTGATCTCAGTGGTCATTTTGATAGCTTATGTGACATTTCAAAGAATTTTTCACCAGCTTGTGCTATATTTGCCCTCATCTGGAATGCTTTCCTCTTTTCTACCTACCTACATTCTAAGGAACTTGGAGACCTTATCCAAATCGCAAATCCCACCTTCATCAATGGACAGATATTTCCAGGTTACCCTCATATATTCCTTCTCTGACTTCCAATGGCACTTACCAAGTACATTATTACTTAGCTATATGTCATCTATTTTTAATTAATAGACTTTACTTTTTAGAGCAATTTCAGTTTTACAGAAGAACTGAGCAGAAAACAGTTTCATATGCCACCTCTTTTCCCCCCACAAATTTCCTTATTATATTGCATTAATGTTACATGATTTGTTACAATTGACAGACTATTATTGATACATTATTATCAACTAAAGCCCATAGTTTATATTAAGGATTCACACTTAGTGTTGCAAGAGTCTTGATAAATGCATAAAGTCATATATCCACCATTACAATATAGAATAGTTTCACTAACCTAAGAATCCCGCATGTTCCAAGTATTCATCCCTTCTTCTCTCCACCCAAGCCCTAGCAACCATTGACCCTTTTATTGTATCTATAGTTTTGACTTTTCCAGAATGTCATATAGTTGGAATTATAGTATATAGAATTTTCAGATTGGCTTCTTTTGCTTAATGATGTGCATTATTATTAAGCTCATTTCTTTTTAGCACTGAATAATATTCCCATTGCATAGGTGGACCACAGTTTATCTATTCACCTACTGAGGGATATTTTGGCTACTTTGAAGTCCTGACAATTATCAGTAATGCTGCTATAAGCATTTGTGTGCAGGTTTTTGTATGGATGTAAATTTTCAAGTCCTTCGGGTAAAAATACAATTGCTGGACTATACTATAAGATTATTTTTAACTTTCTAAGAAGCTGCAAGACTGTCTTCCGAAATGAATACCATTTTGCATTTCCACCAGCAAAGAATGAGAGTTCGTACTGCTCCACATCTTCACTGACATTTTGTCAGTGTTTTGTATTTTAGACATTCTAACAGGTGTGTAATGATATCTCATTGCTGTCTTAATTTACTATTCTTTAAGAACGTGAAATGTTGGGTATCTTTTCATTTGCTTCTTTGTCATCCATGTATCTTCTGTGGCAAGACGCTTGCTTTGATCTTTTGCTTATTTTTATTGACATTTGTATTCTTACTGTTAAGTTTTAAGAATCCTTTGTATACTTTATCAGTCCTTTGTCAGATGTGTGTTTTCAAATATTTTCTCCCAGTATGTGGCTTGTCTTTTCACTCTCTTAAAAGTTTCTTTCACAGAGCAGAAGTTTTTCATTTCAATGTGGTCCAAGTTTTGTTTGATTTTTCATAGAGAATATGTCTGGTGTGATATCTAAACCCAAGGGCATCTATGTTTCCTCCTGTGTTACCTTCTAGGAGATTTTGTGTGTGTGTGTGTTTTACATTTATGTCTATAATTTACTTTTTTTTTTTTTTACAAAAGGTGTAATATGTATGTCTACATTCATTGTTCTGCATGTATATATACAATTGTTCCAGCACCATCTGTTGAAAAAACTATCCTTTCTCCATTGAATTGCATTTGCTTCTTGGTCAAAGATCAGTTGATGATATTTTGTGTGGTTCTATTTATAGGCTCCATATTCTGTTCCGTTGGTCTATTTGCCTATTCTTTTGCCAATACTACACTATCTTGATTAATGTAGCTTTATAGTAAGTCTTGATTTCCCATGAGGTAACCCGTGATGAGATAAAGCAGAGCTTTGTAGACTATAATGAGGGGTTGGAATTTTATTTTAAATGTGAAGGAAAGCCACTAAAGGGATTTAAGTGGAAAATGACATGATTTAATTTATTTATTAATTTATTTATTTACTTATGTGCTTATTTATCACTTTTAGAATCACCCTGGATGCTGTTTGGAGAATGGATAGAGGGAATCAAGAATAGAATCAGGGAAACTAGTTAGGAGGCTTTGAAGCAAGTAAGAACTCCTAGAAGAGTCAGATGTCAGATTAGCTAGACATAAATATCTCCTTTAAAAGTTCTTCCTGATTCAATAAGCATGGAGTCTGAACTGAAAATAGAAACAGTGCAGAAAAAGATCTGTTCATAAATCCAGGAATCCAAAGGTGAAATCTGACAGGCTGTGATAGTGTAATATTAAGAAGGATATGCCAGGCTTAGATCATCTCTAATAGCCTGTAGCTTAAATGAACATGTGCTCCCTTTGGTGCATTTTACAAGGTGCCTAAGCTTAAAGAAATGATCCAAGGTTAGTTAGGAAGATGTTCATCAATTAAATGGCCATTTTGTCAGATACATACTCAAAGTCATTTACTGCTCTTTGAATCAGATGTCTAATTAGTTTCTTACTTGAGTATTTGATAGGTCCAATAGCAATATTTGTCTATCTAGTAAGGAGGTGGAGTTTCCAACGTGATTTCCTACATTAAAAGCTAAATTACCCTCCTGTTAGGACAGGTTCCTTATCTACCATTCACAACCTGCCTACCCTTTACCATTCCTCTACAGTGTTTTTAACCAATGTAATTTTACCACGGTTAAAATCATAAACAAGTTTGTGGAATACAACACGAGACTGAAAGGAATCTGAGAAATTAGTTTGTGCAAAAAGAGCAGTAAGCAATAGATGGGTGCTTAAGGATGCAGGCTTGGAAACTGCTTGCGTTTGAATGTCAGGTCCACCAGCCAGCTCGTGACCTGGAACAAGTCATTATGTTGTTATATTGATACCTCAGTTTCTTCATGTGTAAAATGGAGATAAAACTGATAGCTTCCTAATATTGTTTTGAGAATTGAAGCCTACCTAGAAATCTCAGTCTTTTTGTGCCCAGGAAGAACAGGAAACTGATTTGGGGTAAGCTCTAGAAACCTGTTCCACAGCAGGTGATGCAGAG
This sequence comes from Tursiops truncatus, assembly GCF_011762595.2. Taxonomy (NCBI): domain Eukaryota; kingdom Metazoa; phylum Chordata; class Mammalia; order Artiodactyla; family Delphinidae; genus Tursiops; species Tursiops truncatus. The sequence continues at coordinate 58,037,863 of NC_047051.1, read as the reverse complement.
GTAACTTTAAAGAGATAGGATGGGTTTAATAACCATACTAAAGGCAATAGTGATCAAGATCCTGCAAGATTCTTCCTTAAGAGAGGATGGTTGCAACATTTGGTACACATGATGCAATCTACATCCTACTAAGTAATGACGTAGTAGAACTTGAGCTGGTACAGATGTTTTGGAGTTCTTGTAATCCAAGAACTGTAATTCCAACCCATCTGGCTGTAAGTCCAACCCATCAGGCTACTATGTGTTCCATTTCCATACAACTGCTATTCAAAATCTCTAGGCCCTTCAACCAGAATTTAAAAGAAGATAGGCAAAGGGGAAGATTCAAAGAGAAGGAGATCCATGCCATATGGAGTTCAAAAGCCTTTCATTCTTCAGGTTTAATATGACCAGAAGCTGATATATCAGCCACTAAAAGACCTGATGGCATTGAGCCTCAAGATTTGTGGAAAAACAGCTACTCATACACAGGAACTAGGAGGAGAGCCTACACTTCCTAGAGAATTTTGTGGAAGTGATAGAAATGGTAAGTACTACTTTGGTCTCCTAGGCTCTTCAGATCTGACCAAAGCAGCTGAAATCTAAGCCCTTTTGTGTTACTAACCTAGTATTGTCTTGCACTGGCTAGAGAGCAGTATTTGGCCTCAGCTCAGCTCCAGGTTTTATGACCCTTATAGAGAAGCCTGGAGACAGAAGAAGCAGACCTTTAATCTCACTTGCCTACAGTTCCCAAGCCCCTGCATGCTTAGATTGGTACTGGGAGATAAGGGTATGGGAAGAAGTGATTAAAGCAAAGTCCATAGGACATTTTTTCTCTATTAATTGGAGAAACATTACATAGAATGTAAAGGGCTCCTGGTATTTGTGGAAGATTTCTCCATATAGCTCCCTATCCAGATACGATTGTTTTGGGAATCATCACAATAACACAGTAAGAGCTATTGCACAATGGCAATACATCCATGTCCTGGAGTCCTTTCCCATCATGTTTAATACCTATATTAGTTTGCTAAGACTGTCATAAGTAATACCATAAACTGGGTGGCTTAAACAACAGAAATTTATTTTCTCTCCGTTCTGGAGGCAGGCTCGGTTTCCCCTGAGACCTCTCTCCCTGGCTTGCAGACAGTCATCTCCTTGCTGTGTCCTCACATGGACTTTCCTCTGTGTGTATGCCCCTGGTGTCTCCTTTTTCTTATAAAGACACCAATCTTAATGGATTAGGGCCCCACCATTATGACTTCATTTAACCTTAATTGTCTTTTTAAAGGCCCTATCTCCAAGTATAGTCATGTTCTGAGGTACTAGGTATTATGGCTTCAACATATGAATTTTGGGGTGACGCAGTTCAGTCCATTACAATACCTAAAGAATATGTCAGCTTGATATGCTGCACCTATCTTTTCACTGGCCAAGGAACCCAATGCCATGAACCACCCATGTAACATGGAGTGAAAGCTTATTCCTAGGAAGTAGCTTCTCTTGCATTGGTAGGATAAAGGCTAAATCAGCAGTAACCTCAACCTTTAACTAAGAGTGATGGCAGCCTAGAGTTTAAACTATTTGAAACACATAAGGTGGGTGTCTCTGAGAAGTCTTACCTAGATTAATAACTTAAGGAAGTACAGATACTCAGTAAATTTTAACTGCGTGTCTTAACCCTCTCTTGGCCCTCACCTCTTCATCTGAATCTCCTTGTTTATATCTCTGGCTTTATTCTGGAGGTATTAAAGCCTGTTTCTGGCCAACTTGACTAAAGATCCATAGGAACCGAATGTTAATTTTAAATATTTGATGAAGTAGTGAAACCAAATGACAGTAAGAGTATTTCTCACATTTGGCTGCTTGCCTTGGAAGTTCTAAGAAAGAGACATATTTACCATGTAATAACAATATAGCATTTATTGAGCACTTTATGTAAGGATTCTTTTCAAGATGTTTACATATATTATCCTATTATTTATCCTATCCATGTACTATCCCATTATTTATCCTATCCATGTACTATCCTATTATTTACAACAGGACTCTGCTTTAGGTTATATTATTAGCCTCATTTTGTGATTAAAAAATTGGGTAGCAGAGGTATTTTAAAACTTGCTCGAATGTAAAGTGCTAGCAAGAGGTAGGGTTGTAATTAAAATTCAGTCAGATTGGTTAAGAGCCATCATTTGCTGTTTGCACCTTTCTCCTACTTACCAAGGATGATATATTTATATTATTAAAGTTATTCTCTTTTAGTTAAAATGCTAATCACATCAAATAGGTGAACAAAGAAGCAATGAAAGGAACTTACCCTAAACACCTCAGAATGTTTAGTATTGGGTCTTCAAGAGACTGAAATTTTAGAATACAATACATATTCATAAAAAGGCTTAACATTTACCATTTAGAATACCTGAGATGAAATAAGCTTTGAAAACTGGAGGAAAAGTCAAAGATCTTAAACCAAAGAAATACTGAGGAAATATTTCTATAAAATATAAAGAGTGTTGGTATGTTTGTATTTCCCCCAGGCCCCTTTTATTCTGTGTTTATTACTATATATATAAAAGCCACCTTCTTCCCCATCACACTTGTAATGTCAATCATATGGCTTCCCCTGCTATCAAAATTTCAGCGAAACTGATTTCACCAGTCCATTATTTTTTTCTTTCTAGAGGTCGGAATAGCAATAGTAGCACAGACTGATTTCTATTAAATGCATGGTCAGAGGTCATTTTGAATAGCAGTCTTATATTTCTGATAAAAACAAACCAAATGAAGAGATGTACAAGTCAACATGGTGGAAGTGTACACACACACACACACAAACACCCATGCCCTTACCTTCAAAGGCAAATCCTGACTTACTTTATTTTCTGTACTTGTTTGAATTCACGACCATTAGTGACTGTGTTGTGTTGGAAAGGAGACAATGCAATGTAAGGCACCAGAATTCTATAAAAGTCATCAAAAACTGGTATCTGTTCCAGTTGACATGCATGCTATTCCTACAGTAATGAAAATCTTTTTTATATAATTTTTAAAATTAAAAACATTAACAAACTCATCCTGCTAAATGCTAGGTAGTATTTTTTGTTTGTTTGTTTGTGTTTTGTTGTTTGTTCAGAGAAGCTGAACCACAATTGTTAGAATAGAAAAAATAAGTCAAATACTAGGCTGAGACCCCAAAGAGAACCCTTAAGAGTCATCAGCAGATGCAACAGCTAGAGCATTACCTTAGAACTAGAAAAGATTTCGAGGTCTTCTAAGTGCGTGTCCTTCAGTGCTGTTTCTTGTTGTTTTGATTTTGATTGTGAACTCCTACCCACCGATCCAGGACAAAGACAAACCTGTGTAACCCGGCTGTCATGCACAAACAGAACTGGCATAATGTCGCTGGGACTGGGACTGGTTTCTTTTAAACGCTTTTAGAAATCCTAAGTAAAATTATTTTGCACTGCCCGTTAATACATTGCAGATCTGCTCACATTCTCCACAGCCTATCGCCTGATAATTCCCTCAAGTGTATATAATGAGGTGACTGACTCATGAATTCCTGAGGACTTTCTTTCTCTAACATCCATCCTCCAATCTTCTTAGACTTCAGGTGCATCATTCCTCATGTGACTGTCTTGTGTAAATAACGATATTTTGAGCAGAGCAAGGGTAAACATAACATACTGGATACAAACAATGCAATAATATTATAACTATAAATTAATTTTGTATGAGATTTTCTTTTTATACATGGGTTTTGATGTTTTTTTGTTTTTTTTTTAGTGTCTGGCCCCCCTTCCTTCCAGCTTTCCCCTCTACTCAAAAGCTATCACCATTTCCCTTGGGTAAATTATATATTATAACATATACTATATGAAGATGGTATAGATTTATTCTAATCTAGTCAGTCATTTACTTATTTGTTGGCCTTCATCTTATTTTCTGCTACTGTGAATGTTCTCTTATTAAGTATTTTTGAAAAATTGTCTTTTTGTTTGTATTTATTGTCAAGACCTGAGACCTTATCCTACTTGCAAGCTACAACAAAGACAAAATATTTATTATCTGGCCCTTGACAGAAAATCTTTGCTAACTCTTGTTCTAGATCTCATAGTTGGATCTCAATAGAGCCCACTCTGTCCTTTGATTCTTGAAGTTAAATTTGAGATGAAATTATGCTTTTAATCTCCAGAGTAGCCTTTTGGAGGAAGGGGAAGGCTCTTATTATTAGTTACTGCTGGGGTGTGTGTGGGGGTGTTTTTTGTTTTCTGTTTTGGTTTGAGTTTTGGATTTTGTGCCGCTCACTGATCTCCTTATGTTCTTTTCCTGTTTTTTGGTTGGTTGGTTTGTTTTTGTTTTATTCAGTTCTTCGCTCATTAGATAGTTCAGTTTCACTAAGTGTATGCTCTGATTACTCTGCCTGATTACCATCTCTTTGGCTGCTGGGCCATCTTTCGTGGGCTGTTATATTTCTTCTGGGCTCCTAGAAACTTGGGTCTTTTGAAGAGAGTACCCCTCACTGTGGAAACCCTGAAAGTAGAAAGACAACGGAGTTTGACTCTATCTCCTTGCATTAAAGGGCAAGCTGTCAGTGCTCTGCGCAGGCCCCAGAGAAAAGTTTGCTGCTCTCCAAAATCCCATATTCTCGCAGTGTCAAAGCAGGAAAGACTAAATTCACAAAGTCAACAACCATTTGCACTTTTTTTTTTTTTTAAATGAGCAGTTACGGTGAGAGAATAATCACACATATTCCTTGACTTTAGCCTGGGAACCAAAGCTCAAAACTTTTTGTTGGCTGCCCTGTTCTCCAGTCCATCTAGCGCCTTAATGAGGATATTCTTCACCAGTTTTATGCATGCCTCAGCTGCAACCAACTGCCCAAGGATGACAGGATTTGTTGTATGATAAAAGGAAAGTACCATAGAATTAGAATCAAAGGAGAATGGAACAAAGTTCAGGCATCATGTTCTAGAATTTTCACACATATCTCAAAAGCCTTTAAGCATATTTTTTCAATTTAATCTCTTCAACATTATTTTAAAGAAATATCAGAGTTTATATACCGAGAAGCTGTGGCTACAAAATCTAGCACTTTCCCTAGATATTGATAATAAAAATAACCCAAGCCCCCTGAAAACTTACTTCCACTGTTACTTCTGACCAAGAGAGACCATTTAGTTTCATATGATCCTCTACTGGAACCCATTTTCAGAGATTTTTAAATTTCTTTTTTCCTATAGTAGAGGAGCTTGTTTAAATGTCACACCAAAATCAGTTTCATCATGTATTTCATTGATCTTTATTCTTAATTAAGAGAATAAGTTTAGCAAGCTCTAATACTAAGAATAGAATAGGATTTACTTCCAACTTGTTTCCAAGCAATTTTTTTTTTTTTACCCTGAGAAGATAAAATATGAATGCAGGATCTTATACCCTAAAGAGAATACATGGAAGAAAATGTCACAATTCTCTTTAAGACAGCCTCTTCCCCTCTGTTGTCATGTACAATATACATTTCATTTTGTAGTAGCAGACTTTTAAGCCCTAGTAATTGTTGTATCACAGTCCTGCCTTTATATGAATTATATCCATGTTAAGACCAAATATGTAAAGATGGAGAGGGAGAAAAAAACCCCATGTAATAGATTTGTCATTTTTATGCTCTAGTTCAAAGCTATAGGATTTTCTCTATCACCATCAATTATATTTTACACTGTCAAATATGTTCTCTATTATCTCCTATGCAGCCAGAAAATAGAAATAAGAAATGTGATTTTTAAAGGTAGATAAGTTATCAAAGCAGAAATGCTTTTGAATTAGGTCATTCTTGCATAGCATAATGAATCTGAAATTCCCAGTAGAGTTTTGTAAGGAGCATTTAGAAATACTCAGGGAATGTCAAACAGTGGATATCAGTGAAACTTTTGCTCTAATTCACACTTTATACCTCAGCCTTAACATTAATTGAGAGGGGGCAGCCCAGAGTCTGACTACACAGTGAGGAAGGACGTTGGTCTCTACAGTAGGTGAGCACCTCTAGTGGCTGTTCTCCTTCACATGTATCAAAAGGCATCATCATTTTCTCAGATATAGTTCTAGGCAGGAACTGGATAAAGCTTTCAGAATCATAGAGGTAGTAGCTGTGTACCACAGATACTTTTCTGTAAAGTTTATGTCCAAACCATCACCTCCTTGGAAAGTGATCCTACATAGAAGGATTTGACAGAATGTACGGAAGGGATAGAAAGGTCTCTTCCGCCTTTAATGAATAGAAAACACATTTCCCAATGAAGAAAGAATCAAGCCATGGGAATTATTTTTATCTATTATGCATGTCACATATTGTTTCCAAAATGATTTTATATATCTTACAAGGGTGCATAAAATGAAAAAAGATAAGAGTGCCATTTCAGGAAAACAATGTCATAATACCCACAAGTCTACTGTAGATAAACCACAAAAATAGGTCTGGCTTATAATTAAAAAGGCTTCTAAGTTGTAAAATTTACAATGTCCATGAGATACAAACAAAACAATTGCTAAGGAGGAGTACACTATACTTCATAGTTAAGTCAGACAGTACTTTCTCCTGGGGGTCCTCATGAAAAGGGTGTTGAGATGCAAGTGAATCAGGTGTATCCAAAATGGCACACTGTGCTCTTAAGAGCTGAGAATTTCTTTGTTACAGAAACGTAAACCTTTTGAGATAAAGCACCGTTAGGTAATTCGTCGCTTTTTCTAAAAAAATTCCTCCAGGTAATCTTCATAGGAAAATATCTTTATTTGTAGTTAAATATGTTGCACTATAGTTGAAATAAAAGAGATATTGCTAAGCCTACTTTTAAAAGTAGTATCAATTTAAAAAAGAAGGGTCATATATTACAATAAGATTGGATGCTACTGAATTCCATAATCAGATTTTTTTTTTCCTCTTAGGAATTCACGTTTAAATTCAGCCTCTTTTTGGCTGTGAAACCCCTTTAGTATCAGTGTGTAAGTTTACTTTCTTAATATCTCCCCAATTCTTCCCCATTCCACATAGGCATCACTACTGCCTTCATTCAGGTTCCCATCATCTTTACTGTGGATCATTCCTCCAACTGCTTCTGACAACCTAGCTTTGCTATGTCTTGTTTCTACTTGAGCCAGTCTTCTTTTCACTCCCAGGTTGATTTTCCTAAATTGCAAATACGTTTGTGACCATCTACTGTGCAGTATCTTTCAACTGTTCCTGTAATGACTTACCTGACACTTTATAATGTATCCTTTTCTTTCTTTACTGGAGTGTTAGGAGCATTAATTCCAGACACTCAGACACCTTACTTTTTTCCCAGCCATCTTCAGCCTCATGTACTTACCATATTTTGGCATTCTTTGTGTGCACATTTCTTTCTTTGTACATCCTGTTGTCACTGTTTTAAAAGTCTTTCTTCACCTTAATTTCAGTATGATTGTCACCTTCTCTGGAATCACTTCCTGGTGCCAACAATGTGGATTGGCTTATGTTCAGGGATGCTCTGTTAGTCCTGTGTGTTTTTCATCTCTATTCTAACCCTTACCACTATTAAAACACTGTCACTCCTCTGTCTCCCACGAGACTGTGAGCTTTCTAAGGATAGCAAGCATGTCTTTTTAGCTCTAATTCAACATCTAATAGATTTACTTGTACTTGCTAATAATAGAATAACTTTGATATACACAGTTCTTCCTATGGGACAGCATGTTATAAGACCTAGCACATATACACATACTTAATTCTCACAATGACCGTCGGAGGTAGGTAGTAATCTTTATAGATAATAAAACAAAAAATTGAGAGGTTAATCAATTTCTCAATGGCTACCTAACTAGTATGTCTAGTACAGAAGCCAAAAAGAAAAGGCTAAACAATTTCACTAATTAAAAATTTTAAATTTCTGCATGAAAAAAATACCATACTCAAGCTCAAGAATGAACTAAAATCTGAAAGGGGAATATATTTTCACTATTTTAACAGAAAAGAATTAGGTACTTTAATTAACAAAGAACTTATGCAAATCTGTATAAGCAAGGTGAAATCCAACAGTAGAAAAAAACCCTGAAAAATGGCCAAGGCAGATAATAATGATATAATAAATAAAATTATATCGATAATCTGTAGCTAATTTTTATTTAATACATGCAGCTCTTTGCATGGTAGTGCCACACTGTAAAAATGACCATATAAGCTAAATCATGCAAAGAAATCATAATCCATGGGAAACATTGCAATTGTTCTATGACCTTTAAAATTTTTTGTCAAAACATTTAAAACTCTCTAACTATGTTACAGATGTACAGAAAAATAGAATTATTAAAATTAACATTTATTTAGTACATTGCAATTTAAAACATTGAAACATTGAGAATCAAAGTTTTATTCTTTATAAAAGACTTATCAGGAGCAGTTTGGACATTGCTTACCTTCCACTTTATGTTGTTAAATATATGACACAGAGTGAGCATCCTTTCTGTGCCTTGGCAGATTGTTATTTTCCTAAGTTGGGATCAGCTTCCAACATTTCATCCTTTTTGCTTTCAATGTTGTGAAATGCCTCTGAGAATTTCTTTAACATGAAGTTTTTTGCCAGCCTTGCTTCCTCTGGGATATCTTAATCCTTTTTGTTCACAACCATTTTACTTACATAAATTAATAGCTATTTCCTGGAACTTCATTTACATTATGATTCTAATTTCACTTTGTGTTAATTCTTTTTATTTATTTGCTGCACTTTTATCTTTGTTGTCCAATTTCCTCTTTCAATTATCCATTTTTATAAAATGTCACATGGGTTTTTCTCTGCCAGAGGAGGAGACCCAAGTAAATGCTTTTGCTTCCTGTGTGTGAACTGAATAACACGTGCAGGGACCAATCACCAACAGACTTTGAAAGAAGTGTGAATGGCCACCGATCATGATGTACATCTGTTGTTTCTGTAGAGATTTTTGTACTGAAGAGTGAGCAGTGAAGATTGTATTTAATGCAAGTACTCCTATAGCATGGTAGCTGAAACTTGAAATGTGTTTTGGGAGGTTGATGTTACTTAAATAAACCATGTAAGTGAAACTACTGCATATCAGAGCCATGCAAAATGAGAACTCTTATACTTTATACCACACTGCCTGTTTCCCATACACTAAATTCTCACAATAATTATAAGCAGGCACTGTTACAGTCCTAATTCTACAGATGAGGAAACTGCAGCACAAGGCTGTAAAGAAATTCATCCAAGGTTATAATTACCTGTAATCAGGATTCAAATCCAGGCTCTGTTTTGGGGCTGTGCTCTTAGTCAGAGCCCCTGTTACCTCTAGTATTCTAAGTAAATGTGGGCACATGAGGTTTCCTGTCCTCTGTAATTTTTCATTACAGTAATATTATTAAATTCTTGTGAAGAGATGAATTAGTTTTAGAACTCATTACTTGATAATGTTAAACACAAATGACTAAATGCAGAAATGCCCTCTATTTAGAAAAGATAAAATATACTGAACACATTACTCTAGGAAGAGTATGAAGATTAGTAATGCGACTTGGATTTTAATTTAGTGTCACTCATTGCAACTTGGAGTGAAATTCTTCTACCTGTATATAAACAAAGGTGTCTTGTTTTTGTTTTGATCTTTGTTTGGTTTACTTGTTTTGTGGGGTTGCCAGAGGTTGTGATGATAGCAAAGAGATGAAGGATCCTTTGAAGTTCTGATGAAACTATGAGCATTCTTCTCAGAGAAGTACATATCCACTCAACATTTTGTGTATAATTTAAATGGATGCGTTGACTCCCTGAAGTCTGTCCACAGACTTCTTATGAGATTAAGGGCACACGATGCCATCGTCTCAAAACTAGGTTTCTGCATTTACCACTGTGGAGAAAAGAGCATGGGTCATCATGCCCCAGCCCTAAAGCTTCCTTTGCAAGTGAGAACAGCTCTTCTACTCCTGCAGTTTGAAAGCCAGCATTTTAAACAGTCTTATATTCTTTTTTGTCTACTCCTTTTATTTCACATTATGTCCTATGTTTGATTGTCTATTTCCACTCCACCAATTAGTGTTTGTATTGATTACTATTCATGTAGTCATCTAAAATTTATTGGATGCAAAATGTGCGACTCACATATTCTTGATACCAATGAATGATTCCTAGGAAGACTCTGTTTTAAGAGCCTTGCAAATTGATAGGGGCCTAGGGACAATAAACAAGTAAAAATAAATTAAATACTTAATTAGTATGATATCAGTATGTTCAAAAATAAATTAAAAGGTGGTATATTATACAGTAGCTATTTAGGAGAAGAACCTATTTAGCATTTGGAGGGGAGGGGAGGGGAAATCTCTAAAGACTTAATATTTGAGTTGAGACTGTATCTTCAGAGATGTAGGGAGAAATATACCAGACAGAAAGAACAGCAAATAAAATAGGCCCTGAGGTAAAGTGAGCCTGTTTGTAGGGAAAACCTGCATGCACATGCTGAAAGAAATTAAAAATAATAGTGAAAGGTAATTTTAAACCTACAGCCAGATCCTGAAGGATTCTAGAACAGGAACTGAAAAAAAGGGCTGAATAGCTAAGCTTAGTAAGTGGTTTATGAGATGAAGTTAGAGAGCTATACAGGACACTTGAAACAATTGAAAGGAAGTGATTGATCTAATAATATGTATATGATACATTTTATAAACATCACTCTGACTCTGGATATTTCTGAAGGACATTTGGGGAAGCAGTAATGATGTCACTAGAAGGCTATTTTTGTAGTTCAGGTAAGAAATGATGGGTCCTCTATTAAGGTGAAGGCAGTGATGCAGGAGGGGTGTGGATAGCTCAGAGATTGATTTTGGACAGGCCCATCTGCTTTACATTTGGAGAAAGAAAAAGCTTAGTTCAAGTTATTGACCGATTGTACTGATTTAAAATGTTTGTAGATCGCAGTCACTGAAGTAATATCCTTTAACTTTTTATGATTTATTTTTTCAGGTAAACTCTATATATGACAATATAAAGAAATTTCAGTATATTTTGGGTTCCTACAAACTTCGCTAAAACATATTCTTTCTAGTATTTTAAAAATGTTTCACAGTATGCATTCATTTTTTTTCATGTAATCTGTGTTGTTCTCAAATTTTAAATATTATAGTGTTCTGTTTGGAAATAATGTCTTCCTCTGTGATTTTAGAGAACATTTCTTACTTTTGAAAGCAAAATACTTTTCTAAATGTCAAGTAACATATATTATTATTCTCTTATAGCTTCTTTAATTTTTTTTATACAGTGTCTCATTTTTAGCCTTTATTTCTTCTTACCTAAAAGTCTTCTGTATTTTAGTTGTGCATATTCTGATATGGGGATTTTCAGGGACATTTTAAATATCTAAAAATATTTCCTATTTTTCATTTTGGCAAACAATAAACATGCTATTAATAACTTGCCCCCAGTTGTCAATGCAAAGGTGCAAACTTACCTTCTATAAACTGAATCAGTTGTTCAGGCCAGAAATATTTGCCTAATAATTCAGTTCAGTAAATCTGACTGGAGAATCTATCTGATAGGCACTGTGCCAGGTGCTGTGGTTACCTCCCTGCAGTCTTTAAAACTGAATTTACATCATTAATGTAGGAATGACCCTTATTTTATTTCTTAATAGCATGTTGGTAGTAGACAGGTAGATAGACCCCATAGGATTTTTTTTTCAGATGTCATTTGTCGTGCTCCCACCAGTGCCTGTTAGTTTCAGTGATTTTTCTTGACTCATACCAGTTGCTAAGTAACGTGGAAAAGTACTGCAGCTTCACTTCCTTCAAACTACTGCTCCTAAATATGAATAAAACCATAGACATTCTATTTTTGTGTTCAGAACTCACTGCTTAGATTCTCTGAAACATAATGGAGAAGGCAGTAAAATTACAGGCCAAATAAGACTTCTGAAAAATATTTGCTTCCTTTTTTTCTCTGGCTGCAATAGAATTAGTTCTCTCTTACCTCTGAGCTTCCATTAGAGTCCTAAAATGGACAGATTGAACTGAGAACCAAGAACACTCATTGCTTGACCTTGGGCAAATTATTAATTTCTCAGGTCTGCTTTTTAAATCTGTAATGCATGAAGTAGTTAAATTCAATGGTTGTTCTTCCTCTTCCAGCTGGATGATTCCATGAAACAGTTCTGCGTAATATCCCTAAGCCACCAAATGACATTATTTCTACATAAATTTTATAAATTGTTTTATTATTATTTGTGTTGCATCTCTATTTGGCTGACACAGGATAGCTACTAAAGATATTTACAACAGAATTCTACTTCTGCACACTTTATAGTTCTTTGCACTCTCTGTGGATAAGTAAAACTAATCACATAAAAATAATATGAAGTAATGACCCTTTGACAAAGTTTTAGGTCATTTTCCTTCTCAAAATTCACATTACGTCTGGGCCTGCTTTCAGTTCACGTCTTGGGGAATGAAGCAAGCTTGCATGTTGCCTTGCCTTTTATCTCTCAGTTCCAAGTGACTAATTGCTTTAGTAAGTTCTGTCTTGGTGGGAAGAGTTCCTGTAGAGTATGTTGAGTTTTTCAAATATAATATGTATTTTCATCCATTATAACTATGACTGCTTGTCTGTCTTCCTCCCTAGGCTGTGACCTCCTACAGGGAGAATGTTTTGCATATTTCATCTCTACATTTCCAGGACCTAGCACAGGTCCTGTTGTATTACAGTTATTGTATATTTTCTTTAAACCAGCAGAAGTAAAAGTGCTTTAGGAAACCTCATATGTCCTTTGGCTAGTGGGGATATAGTTAGGAAATTACTTCTTTTCAGAACAAAATTTCTTGAGAGATATATCGCCAGATTCTGTACCCTCAGAGGAAATCTAAGAAATAGCATTTCATGTATTTCTACAGAGTATATTTTCACTCAAATTATAAGGGAAAGTGTAAATCAAAAACAAGTAATCAAAATCATTTAAAACTTAACATTTTCTATTTCTACCATTCTGTGTAGCAGGTATATAGCACCTGGAGTGGTGGTAATTGGGAGAGGAGTTACTGTTTATCTCAAAAGGATTTTTTATATTAGTAGTATTTATAACATAAATTTTAGGATAAAAAATTTTCATTACAAGAATACTTTGTTAATTTACAGTTAAATGATAATGTTTAATAGCACCCTCTTCCCAAGTAAAGTATATTATATATGTATATAATGTTATTACATATATATATATTGTATGTATATTATATGTGTGTGTGTAAATAACCTTAAAATATCCTCTGTCAGGCTAAAGAAAATAACTAGTATAGATTTTGAAAACTTGGATTTTTAAAGTAATATGAGAAAAAACCCACCCTTATTTTTGTCATTATTTCATTAAATATAATTTTTGATTGTGTAATGAAATAAAAGAAATATTAAAAAAAACATAGCTAATCACCTTTTTCTCAGTATACCAATTAGGCTCAGTTCCCAAATATGTAAATCAAAATATGAATACCTAAATAAAGTCTTTCTTATATTCTTGCTTGCTTATTCAAATATATTGTCATATTGAAGAGTAAAATGTAGGTTTTTAACTTGCTTAGTGTATAGTAATGGTTGTGTATATTCAGTAACAATTTAATTAAATGAAGATGACCTCCAAATACATTTACTGTCTGTATTAATTATTTGCCTCCCATAAGTGATTGGTTATTTTAAAATGCACTAGTAATTTATCTGAAGTATTTATATATATATGAAAACATTTTTCCCTTTTCACTATTTAACTTAAGGGCATTCACTAATTATTTTTTTAAGGTTAAGCATAATACCATGGAGCAATTTATGTGAAATATAGAGTTGAATCCAACCATGATTTTAAGGTCTAATTTGGAGGGATTTTTTTTTTTTTTTATGCTATGGAGGCTAAGTATTTAATTATTAATTGGAAGCGAAGAAGAAAGAAAAGGAAAAGGAAAGGGAGGAAAGAAACAAATAAAGAAAAGGAAAACTAGATTGATTGTTGTTTTTAGCACTCAAAATGTATACGAAGCAAATGGCCCTTAACCCACCTGACATCACTTAAGCTAAGGCTCTTGACTAGCTTAGGGAGAAGACAAATTTATGCATATGCTGTCAGAATTACATCTCAAATTTTATATCAGTGTGCTTTTTACACATATTACAGCTGCTTTCACAGTTGGACCACAAAGAACGGTTTTGTACACTAGCCCTAGCCTAATTTGGACTTGTTCCTGTGTCTTAGTCAGCTGGCAGGTAGGCTGAGAGGTGACTGCTTAGGATGGTAGTAAATAGCAGTCCAAATCCAATTGGGTTCTCCCACACCACCAAACAACTCAAGTCTGGCACTATCTATCTGGAAATAGCATCTGATCCCACAGGTTAAGGGCTGAGTCCTACAAGACTGCCACCCTCCGCCACTCCCATTTCAGACTTCTATAGTAAGTCCAAGTTATCACCTGTGCTTCTGACTGACCAGATGTAGAACAGAGGTTCCAGCAACCCCCATCTTGGGTTCAATTAATTTGCTAGAGCAATTCACAGAACTCAGATAGAAACATTTTACTTATTAGACCACCAGTTTATCAGGAGCAGCCAGATGGAAGAGGTGCACAGGGCAAGGCAAGGGGAAAGCGTGCAGAGCGTCCATGCCCTTTCCAAATTCTCCACTCTCCTGAAATCTCCATGTATTCACCAACCCAAGAACTCTTTGAACCCAGTCCTTTTTTTTTTTTTAAATGAAGCCTTCATTGTATAGGTGTGATTGATCATATCATTGGCCATTGGCAGTTGATTCAGCCTCCAGCCTATTCCCCTCCCCAGAGATCAGTGGGTAGGACTGAAAGTTCCAACCCTCTAATCACATGGTTGGCTCTCCAGGCAACCACCCCCATCCTTAGGTGCTTTCTGGAAGTCACCTTATTTACGTAACAAAAGACTCTTTTATGGGTCTCACCACTTAGGAAATTCTAAGGGTTTTAGGAGCATTGTGTCAGAAATGGGACAAAGATATATTTCTCGTTATAAATCACAGTATCACAGGTGACCTTGATTAAGGCCCTTCACTTCTGCCTCACATGGTCCTCTTCTTTAAGAAACTAGTTTGGACATGTTTTCATGGTAAATGCAGAGGAGCATGGAGAACAGGTAGAAATGAGCAAGGACTTTTTCATCCTTCTGTTTGTGTCACATTTGCTAATATCCGGTTTCCCAAACCAAGTCATATGGTTAATACCAGAGTCACGGTGGGAGTGGGGTAGTGGACTACAAGTTTATAAGAAAGAAGTGTATGGATGCAGAAATATCATTAACTCACCCCATCAATGAACTCTACCACACCTCAGAATGTGGAGGGATGGCTGCTTCCACTGAAAAAGGAAACTTAATATGATTTGAGGGTTCAACATATGTCATAGAGCAAAGGCTTGTGTGCCCACAGACAGAAAGCCAAACTCTGAAAGCAAGTGTTTGCAGCAAAGTAGGGGTTTATTTGCAGGGTGCCAGGCAAGGAGGAAAGACAGCTCATGCACAGAAGAGCTGAACTCCCTATTGGCAAGGGCTTTTAAAGACAGTGTTAGGGGGACTTCCCTGGTGGCACAGTGGTTAAGAATCCACCTGCCAGCGCAGGGGGCACAGGTTTCATGCCTGGTCTGGGAAGATCTCACATGCCACAGAGCAAGTAAGCCCATGCGCCACAACTACTGAGCCTGCGCTCTAGAGCCCGCGAGCCACAACTACTGAGCCCATTCACCTAGAGCCCATGCTCTGCAACAAGAGAAGCCACCACAATGAGAAGCCTGCACACTGCAGTGAAGAGTAGCCCCTGCTCACTTCAACTAGAGAAAGCCCACATGCAGCAACGAAGACCCAATGCAGACAAAAATAAATAAATTTATTTAAAAAAAAAAAAAAAGAACAGTGTTAGGGGGAGGGTTATAGGATGCCTGATTAGCTCGTGGACCTTCTTCTCATTGGTTGGTGGTGAGGTAACAGGATGATATTTCAGGAATCTCAGTCATCAGCTTCTTCTGGTTCCAACCAGTCTGGGTCTAGTGCTTGTGGTCTGCATGTAGTCACCATCCTCCACTGGGTGGGGGGCTCTTAGTTTCTGCAGCACAACTCGAAGATATGCATCAGGTTGTTATCTATATCCCTTCAGGAAAAACTGATGATTGAGTCTAATCATTAACTGCTTAAGTCTGCTGTTTGGAACTTGGGTAAGGCCTAGGAAACTAAAGCCTTTTTTCTACCAACGAGAAACATGGAGGGACTTCTGTATCCAGAAAGCCCCACAGGGTCCTGCTTGGTTTTAATACCCCCTTTTCTTTGATAGTCCTCAATCCTGAGGGGAACAGGAGCAAGACAAGAAAATGAATAAAGTTTTGGGCAGAGAGATTAATCATAAACTCATCAGGGGAACTGTTTTGGGGGACATGGTTTCGCATACTTATAATTATTGGAATAAACTTCTCCTTTTCAGTTCATTGGCTTCTTTTCTTTCCTAAACAATGCCATATATTTGATATAAGAGACCTGTAAACATTATGAATTCAATTTTTATTTTATATCAGCCACCCAAAAAATTAAAAACTGAGTTTGTCATTCAGAAAACTGATCTTGCAACTGTAAGATATGACGAACATTTAAACATTTTTTAGTTTAAATAAATTGAATTAAATTTTTTAAAAGAAGACTCTTCAGGTAGCATCATCAGGACTGCACTGAGTTGGGGGTTTGCTAAGAATTGCTGACCCACCTCCTAGAGAAATGAAAATAAAAACAAAGATAAACAAATGGGACCTAATGAAACTCAAAATCTTTTGCACAGCAAAGAAAACCATAAACAAGATGAAAAGACAACCCTCAGAATGATAGAAAATATTTGCAAATGAAGCAACTGACAAAGGATTAATCTCCAAAATTTGCAAGCAGCTCATGCAGCTCAATATCAAAAAATCAAACAACCTAATCCAAAAATGGGCAAAAGACCTAAGTAGACATTTCTCCAAAGAAGATATACAGATTGCCAACAAACACATGAAAGAATGCTCAACATCATTAATCATTAGAGAAATGCAAATCAAAACTACAATGAGATATCATCTCACACCAGTCAGAATGGCCAACATCAAAAAATCTACAAACAGTAAATGCTGGAAAGGGTGTGGAGAAAATGAAACCCTCATGCACTGTTAGTGGGAATGTAAATTGATACAGCCACTATGGAGAACAGTATTGAGGTTCCTTAAAAAACTAAAAATAGAACTACCATACGACCCAGCAATCCCACTACTGGGCATATACCCTGAGAAAACCATAATTCAAAAAGAGTCATGTACCACAGTGTTCACTGCAGCTCTATTTACAATAGCCAGGACATGGAAGCAACCTAAGTGTTCATCAACAAATGAATGGATAAAGAAGATGTGGCACATATATAAAATGGAATATTACTCAGCCATAAAAAGAAACAAACTTGAGTTATTTGTCGTGAGGTGAATGGACCTAGAGTCTGTCATACAGAGTGCAGTAAGTCAGAAAGAGAAAAACAAATACCGTATGCTAACACATATATATGGAATCTAAAAGAAAAATGGTCATGAAGAACCTAGGGGCAGAACATGAATAAAGATGCAGACCTACTAGAGAATGGACTTGAGGACACGGGGAGGGGGAAGGTTAAACTGGAACAAAGTGAGAGAGTGGCACGGACATATATACACTACCAAATGTAAAATCGATAGCTAGTGGGAACCAGCCGCATAGCACAGGGAGATCAGCTCGGTGCTTTGTAACCACCTAGAGGGGTGGGATAGGGAGGGTGGGAGGGAGGGAGATGCAAGAGGGAATAGATATGGGGATATATGTATATGTATAGCTGATTCATTTTGTTATAAAGCAGAAACTAACACCATTGTAAAGCAATTATACGCCAATAAAGATGTTAAAAAAAAATTAAGAAAAATGTATATATAGTTAAAATTTCTGAATTAATTTCAAATTTTCCTTGACAAATAGAAAGTCTTTCACTTCAAGACTAAAACTCAAGACTCAGTTCAAGATTGAAAGATGTGAACCTTGACTTAAAGGTTAAAAGTCAAGCTTACTTTAAGGGTAAAGGTAATTTACCAATTTTTCTTATTCCTTTTACATTTTAGTTTTCTTACATTTAAAATTGAGTCACAGGGCTTCTCTGGTGGCACAGTGGTTAATAATCAGCCTGCCAGTATAGGGGACACAGGTTCGAACCCTGGTCCAGGAAGATCCCACATGCCGCTGAGCACCTAAGCCCATGCGCCACAACTACTGAGCCAGTGCACCTAGAGCCCATGCTCCACAACAAGAGAACCCACCATAGTGAGAAGCCCGTGCACCACAACGAACAGTAGCCCCCTCTCTCTGCAACTAGAGAAAGGCAACATGCAGCAAGAAAGGCCCAATGCAGCCAAAAATAAATAAATTAAATAAATAAATTAAAATAAATAAATAAAATAAAATTAAGTCACTTATAATTTGCCCTGGTATACAACGTGAGGGATGGATCCACATCATCATTTTTTTTCAAATAACTAATTAGTTATCAAACATTATTGATTTTTTAAAAATCAATCTTTCCAGTGTTAATTTGAAATGCCACTTTTATTGTATATTAAATTCTGATGACTGGGATACATTTCTGGACAGTCTCTTTGAACCTTTGGTCTCTCTGTCTATTCACAGAGTAGTACCACACTATTTTACAGAGGATTTATAATATCTTAAGTACCTTATAGAGCTAGTTCTGATTCATTGCTTTTCTTTTTTAGAGTTTCCTTGGCTACTTTTGACTGTTAATTTTTCTGTCTGAGCTTTAGACTGAGCATCATCTTTAATATCAGAATTAAAAGCCTTCAATATTGGAGGATGCACATTAAATTATCAAATAATCTAGGGAAAATTAGCAACTTTATGCAGGTGGATATTCTTATTCAATAGCATGAAATGCATTTTTAAAATTTATATTTTTCCTTCATGTATGTTTTACATTTCCCTAATACAGGTTTTGCACGTTTTTTGTTAACTTTATTTCTGTGTGTCTTATGTTGCTGTATGTGTGCACTTGTGTGTATGTGTGCACACACCATAATAAATTGTCCCATTATAAATTTTGAATGGTTGTTATTTTTATATGCAAAGGCTAATGATTTCCAGATAACAATTTTGTATGTTCCTTGTAAATGTCTTTTGTGGCACTTTTCAGTTGATTGACCTGGGCTTTTATATACATTTTCATACCACCTATAAGAGATTTAGTTTTCATTTTTCTGTTCAAATATTCATTATTTATATTTTTATTTTTGCCTAATTTTATTTACTGATATCTACAGATAATGAAAATTATGGTAGAGATGACAGGAATAATTTTTTGTTTCTGACTTTATTGGGAATACCTTTGTTTTTTCTTTTTACAAATGATCTGATCATCTAACTTGTATATGGCTTATTAAGAAAGTATCCTTTGGGGCTTCCCTGGTGGCGCAGTGGTTGGGAGTCTGCCTGCCGATGCAGGGGACACGGGTTCGTGCCCCAGTCCAGGAGGGTCCCACATGCTGTGGAGCGGCTGGGCCCGTGAGCCACGGCCGCTGGGCCTGTGCGTCCGGAGCCTGTGCTCCACAATGGGAGAGGCCACGACAGTGAGAAGCCCACGTACCACAAAAAAAATAATAATAAGAAGAAGAAAGTATCCTTTGATATCAGTTTTACTGGATTTTTTAAAAAATCAAGTACAGGTATTAAATTTTTAATATTTTTATTCAGCATCTATGAAAATCATCATGCTATTCTCAATAACTATTTAAAATATGTGTACATATTAAAATGTTATAATTATATTAAAAGATTAGTATAATAGTGTGTCCAGCTCATCTGTGTATTTCTGAAGTAAACTCATCTTGTTCATGACATAGTATTCTTTAATGATCTGCTAGATTCTGTTTACTAACATTGTTTTTAGAATTATTATATTGCCATAGTAAGCTAAATCTCTAGCATTCTTCTGCCCCACACTTAGGAAATTTTGGTGTCTGTCTCATACTGACCCAATAAAATGTTTTTGGATCTTTTCTTTCTTTTTCTTCTCTTTACAAACAATTTAAATAACACTGGAATTTTCTGAGTTTTGAAGGTTTGGTAGATTTGCCCTGTAAATTTTTCTGTGTATTTTTGGGAGTTATGGTATTTTGTAATCAGAGTATTGTCTATATTATATCCACATTTATGCATTTACAATTACTGAACTTATTGTAAGTTAAATTTTTAACAATATTAAATGTTTCATGAGTATTTGGAAAGATATTTTATTTTCTAATATGAGGGTTCCAAGTCTAATATATATCCTTAAGGTATGCCTCATTTATTATGCTGATAAATCTTTTTTCTCTCTCTTGTATTGAGAGAGATGAATTTATGTCCTCCATAATTACATAATTCCATCTATTTTCTCTACATTTCTGCTGAGATTTAAATGTATTTATACTTAATTTTGTCTTAACTAATTCTGTTCATTATTAAGTAAGTATATATTTGAAACTTTATTTTCATCTGATGAATTTATTTCTGTTTTGTGCTGTGGAAAAATTTGACAAATATGCAGCTGTATCAACATCTAAGTTATTTGTTGAGATGATTATGTGATTTTTATTTTTTCTTGTGTTAATGTGTTACATCATATTGGTTGATTTGCAAATATTGAACCAACCCTGTAATGAATCCCTCTTGTTCATGGTGTATGATACTTTTATATATTGTTGAATTCAGTTAGCTAATATTTGTTTAGGATTTTTGCATCAATATTCATCAGAGATATCAGCTGTAATTTTCTTTTTGTAGTGTCTTTGGTTTCAGTATCAGGGTAATGAATGCCTCATAGAATGTATTTGGCAGTATTCTGTCTTCTTCAATATTTTGGAATAGTTTGAGAAGAACAGATATTAGCTCTTCTTTATATGTTTCATAGAATTTCCTTGTGAAGTCATCTGGTCCTGGACTTTGTTTTCTGGGAGGTGATTTTTTGTTTGTTTTTTGTTTTTTAATTACAAATCAATTTCACTATTCGTGATTGGTCTGTTTGGATCATCTGTTTCTTCCTGATTCAGCCTTGGCAGGTTGTATATTTCTAGAGATTTGTTCATTTTTTCTAGGTTGTCTAGTTTGTTGGCATATAACTATTTGTAGTATTCTCTTTGTTATTTTTTGTATCTCTGGCATTGGTTGTTACTTATCCTCTTTCATCACTTACTTTATTTGGGTCCTGTCTTCTTGAAAAGCCTGGCTAAAGTTTTGTTAATTGTGTTTATCTTTCCAAAAAAAACAGCTCTATGTTTCATTGATGTTTTCTACTGTTTTTTAAAATCTCTATGTTATTTATTTTCTCTCTGATCTTTATTGTTTCCTTGCTTCTCCTGACTTTGGGCTTTGTTTTTTCTTCTTTTTCTAATTCCTTTAGATGATAGGTTAGGTTATTTGAGATTTTTGTTGTTTCTTGAGGAAGGCCTGTATCACTATGAACTTGTCTCTTAAAACTGCTTTTACTGCATCCCATGGATTCTGAAGTGTTGTGTTTCCATTTTCATTTGCTCAAGGTATTTTCTGATTTCTTCATTGACCCATTTGTTTTTCAGTTGCATGTTGTTTAGTCTCCATGTGTTTGTGCTTTTCCCATTTTTCTTCCTATAATTGAGTTCTGGTTTCATACTGCTGTTGTCAGAAAAAATGCTTGATATAATTTTTATCCTCTTAAATCTATTGAGATTTGTTTTGTGGCCTAGAATGTGATCTATCCTAGAGAACATCCCATGTGAACTTGAAAAGAATGTGTATTCTGAACATCTAAGTTATTTGTTTGATTTCTTCCTACAATAAGAAAACTCTCATTTATACATATATGTTCCTTAATATTTTTAAAAAAATGAATCCACATCCTCAGAAAATTGATAGTTTTTGCCCAATTTTAGGAGCTTTACAGAACCTGTGTAAACCAGTTGAGAACTGTTTTCTAGATTCAGAACCCGTGTTATTGATAAAGCAATTGAGAGCCATATGTGAACCATTAATTTAAATCAAGTCCTGTTCCATTGTCCTTTCTAGTAACAATGCTATTTATACTCCAGATCAAATGTAGCACCCTGTGATACTTTAGCACTAGAGAGTTTCTTCTAGTTTCGCCTTCATCCATTATAAACGCTATTTAGGGAAAAGTAATAGCTAGTCTATTAAACTGTACCATTCACAATATGCTTTCACAAAGAAATTTTACTTTATACATCTTTTTGAATTAGGAAGAATGTTTTATTGTTTGTTTTTCTTTAACAAGAAAGGAAATGATGGCTTTAAATATAACTCCACTGACAAGAATATTAGTAAATAGCAGAGGCTTAATTCAGGTTTGGTCTGCTGACTCTGTCTAAAATTCTGTCCACTGTAGCAGTAGATCCTAATGCTAACCTATTGACCAGCACCTGACCATATAAAGGTTTTACATATCCTCAGTAAAGAGAGAAAAGCAAACACAAGGGAAGTTTCATAAAGTAAAGGTATATGTTTTCAGAAATGTCCTATGTTTTAAAGTGTTGCCTTTTTTACTTTCATGGTGTTACACATTTTTCCATTATTAAATTTTTAATGTGAATGATATGTATATATGAATTTCTGTGTGTGTATATGTATAAAAGTACATTTAACTTATTTTAATGACAGAATACAATGTTGCCAACCTTAAACCTGAGTCTCAGTTTATTGTCTAATTTGGAAAACTCTGAATCCTGAAGATTATCTCCTACACTACAGATGCCTAGAATTCATTCACTTAACATCAGCCTAATTGGATTATTACCAAGTTTGCTTTTCTCTCTCCTCTTCACAAAAACATCATGTAAACATTTGACTTTGCCTGACTAAGCTTAAGATGTATAATTTCATGCATAATATTTACCCAGTAAGTCAAGAAATACTGTCAAAATCTGGAACAAATTTGAATTGGTGATCTCATTAATTTTCAGTAATCTTAAATTTTAAGTAGTAAGAAACAATGATAATTAAAATAATTCTTGCTAATGAATACCATCTCAGATATTAATTCCCTGTTGCTTGCTTAAAGAAGTTTTTAGCAAATGTCCTGCTATTTATAGATGCTACATCATTCATCCAGTTTGCAGAGTCAGATATTCTTATAGCCTTAGCTATTGTCAGTCAAATCAAATCATATTTTGATCTTATTTAAAGTTTTTAGTCATCTATTCAGAAAATGTTCTCAACTAAGTACATAAAGACGTATACTTCTGCTTTGGATAGCTTTTTTAAAATATGTTCAGTAATTTTAGGTATTTTTCAAAACTTAATTTTTGAGCATTATTTTCAGAAGTCTTCTTTATATTAGAAATTTACTTTTATAAAATCAATAAATGTTGAGTTTTGGTCACTTGATTAAAAATATATATATGACCAAAATGTATAGCCAATATGTAACTTCTTTTTCCTGGTATAGTTTCATTGGCCTGTTTTCCTGTTTGTGTTTCAGCAACTTAACAATTATAAATCAAGATTATTATATTGCAACATTCACTTACTCATTCAGTAAAATACTGATAATTCAGTGCTTTTTATTTTTTAAATGTATCTTCAGTCTAATTAAATGCTGTAGTCAGAATGGACTAAGGTGTGTTTCTTAAAAAGTACAATTCTGTTTTAATCTGAATTAAGGAAGACTTTTTACTTTTTATTTTTTCTTATAGAAGAACTTAAGCATATACTTTAAATTTCAACAATATGAAACTAATTCCTATTGTAAGAATTGAGCAATATGCAAGTTAGAATTTATGTAATTTTGAATGTAAAAGGTAAAAACTTCATACCAAATAAGGCAAAATTGGAGAGGAAAAGTAAATAGTTGTTTTCAGTGAAGATTTTTATTGTTTCCAAATAAAATTTCAATACAAACTAGTTCTCAGTGCTCTAGTAAAGGCAGCTTCAATAACATTTTCAATCAATAAGTATAATTGCTAACTCTGCATTTTATAGGGCATAATATATGCTTGAATAGGTGGATTATGATCATGCCACAAGAACCTTCCATGTCTACATTCCTTTTGGGAGTAAATACATAAACCACTGTCAACTGTTACATTATAACGCCTAGCAGAGTTAATTGGACTTAGAAAGGCCAGCTCAGGAGGAGAAGAAAACTCTTAAGAGGCCTGCATAGTTGCTTTGCTCCATGGCAATAACAGTGACTATCCAACAAGATATAACCTCTTAGAATGTTTGAATGTGATACATACAGAACATGGACAATAGTAATAAGTGATATTCTTGCCCCTTTCTGCCTGGCAAAACCATAAGAGGTTAATTCAGTTCTTTGTTTACTCTAGCTAATGATGGCAGGTATAGAACATACAAATTTACTATCTGGTTTCAATTTAAATCCATGACTTAACTCAGACGTGTTTAGTACTGCCTGATATTTCTACTACATATATATTGTTTAATAATTAATATTAAATAAAATAATAGTAACATGTGAATTAGTCTCTTCTCCCATTCTCCTAAAATTCTATTTCACAGCATCACTCTTTTCAAACCCCCATCCCTTCAATATCCTGCTCACTCTCAGCTGAAAAGTTTGTTTCTTATCTCACTTAAAACAAAAGTCATCAGAAGAGAACTACATTCCATCAGTGAGGAAACTAAACTGGCATTCAGTCCAGAGACCTCCCCAAACTGTGACTAGGACAAATAAATTGTTCCCCCGCTACTTTTGTTTTTCTAACTCATATAAATCTGTGAGGACAGAGTCCAGAAATGCCATGACATCTCCTTAGTAATCACAGAATTATATTCCTTTTATTTCTCTGCTCTCTTATTCTTAACAATTCCTTTTACTTCTCTGCTTTTCTTAACAAAGGGCTTTTACATTCAAGTTTGACTCATGGGCGCCAAATGATTGCAGGACTTGCAATCATGACTTCTGAATTCGAAGCAGAAAAAGAAAGGGCAGGGAGAAAAGTACACATCCCTAGCTGAATCACCTCTTTTGAAGCTCTAACCCATTTCCTCCAATTATATTTTATCATCTTCCCATCCTCGATGAAGTCTGAGTACAGAGCAGCACTAATCACAGCATGATTCTGTGTCTAAGGAAGATGGGGAAAATGGATACTGGATAGGTGACTGGTAATCTCTGTGACAGTCCCCTGCTCCTCAGAATTTTGATTCAAACTATGAGGTCTCTGAGTGATGTGTAGTCCTCTCCATCTCACGTGGATGTTGTTTTTTCCTGAGAAGGAACATGTAATCTGCAAAACAATATATTTGGCCCCATCACACCCAACATACCATAGTAGAGAATGTAGAGACAAATCTCTCTCTCCCACACATGTACACATACACACACATAAACACACACACACACACAAAACCTTCCCAATCAGAAAAGAGAAGAAGAGAAAACACGCACCAGGCACTGGTTCAGAACAATTATCAAAACATACTCGTGAGGACTCACTGACACGTCTTACCGTGGCAGTAAAACGAGGCCTTCACTTTCTGGTTCTCTTCTGTGCATGTGTCTCTTCGTCATTCAAGTGTTTCTTCATTACCTCTGTGACTCATTCTGAGATGGGCATTGAGGAAAAGGAGGTTTAAGAGAACACTTCACAGACTAGTACAGTTTGGGGAGGTCTAGGATTTTTCTAAGGGCTGTATAGTCACATGCACAAGTGTATGTATAGCCAACCAGGTTTTAGTTGTTTTTTGAAGTTAATACTTTCAGATTCCTGTAAAGTTACCTAGTTCTTTACTTCTGGGCAATTCCTTGGATGAGTAATTATAACCAAGAAATTGTCTAGGTATAACTTTCAAGCACAAAGTTTCTTGTGTTCTACTTACTGTGTTCCATTTGTCTTCCCATGCCTGAAGTTGGCAGTTACCCTGCAACCATATAAAACTATAATTAAAACGAAATGTTTAATATGGTCATCATCAGTGCACTTAATGTCAGTATATGGCAGGGATTATTACTGGAAGATGTTTTTAAAAGTCTGGTGGATACAGTTTCTCTCCTGCCAATCTTACCTCCCTGCAATAACTGCTTTAAGAGCTTCAGTTTGGGCTACAGAGCAGCAGCAGTTAGCCTTTTCCCCAACTGGCTCCAAATCACAGTACTCTTAGTGATCGTTGATATCAGGGCACAGGCAGAGAGCATCCCCACTCTCAGAACAGGATTTCCTTTTATTCTTGCTTACAGCTTAGATAACTTTATCCTGAATTCATATTTTTGTTCAAGAACTTTGCTGGAAACAGCAAAAAGGAGCCACCATATGGAATATTCTAAACATTCCCTACCATTTTCTTTGGTTTTACAGTCTCAGTAAGAATATAGTCTGTTCTCAAAACTACATCAAGTAATGGTTTGACCAAGTGTTTATTATTATTATTATTATTATTATTATACCAACTCTATCTTGAACCATGTGAACTCATGTAATGTCTTGTCATCACTTTTGTTCAGCCACATTTTAGTTTGTGTTACTACCAACACTTCCAAATTATATCTATTTCAAGAATTGTGTTTAGAAAACATTTTTAAAAGGTGTAAGCAAGTTAGAGGCTTATTTTTCATTCAGGTAAAACATATTTGGAAGAAGACAGTCCACGTCTTCTTTTGGTGACATCATACTTATTAGAGACTAGCAATGAGTACCTTCCAGTCTCAGTACATCAGAGATACAGGCAGACCTCGCTTTACTGCACTTCCCTTTATTGTACTTCACAGGTACTGAGTTTTCTACAAGTTGAAGTTCGTGGCAACCCTGCATCAAGCAAGTCTAGTGGAGCCATTTTTCTAAAGCATTTGCTCATTTTATGTCTCCTTATCATATTTTGGTAATTCTTGCAATATTTCAAAATTTTTCATTATAGTTATATTTGGTATGGAGATCCATGATCAGTGATATTTGATGTCACTATTGTAATTGTTTTGGGGTGCCACAAACTGACCCCATTAGAGATGGCAAACTTAATAAATATTTTGTGTGTTCTGACTGCTCCACCGAATGGCTGTTCCCCAGTCTCTCTCCCTCTCCTCAGACCTCCCTATTTCCTGAGACAAAACAATGTTGAAATTAGGCCAGTTAATAACCCTCTAATGACCCCTAAGCGTTCAAGTGAAAGGAAGAATTGCACGTCTCTCACTTTAAATCAAAAGCTGGAAATGATTAAGTTTAGCAAGGAAGGCGTATCGAAATCTAAGATAGGCTGAAAGCTAGGCCTCTTGCATCTAAACAGTTAGCCAAGTTGTGAATGCAAAAGAAAAGTTCTTGAAGGAAATTAAAAGTGCTACTCCAGTGAACACACGAATGATAAGAAATTAAACAGCCTTATGACTGATGCGGAGTTTCAGTGTTCTGGGAAGAAGATCAAAGCCTCCGCAACATTCCCTTAAGCCAAAGGCTAATCCAGAGCAAGGCCTTAACTCTGTCCAATTCTGTGAAGGCTGAGAGAGGTGAGGAAGCTGCAGAAGCAAAGTCTGAAGCTAGCAGAGGTGGGCTTCTGAGCTTTAAGGAAAAAAGCTGTCTCCTTAACATAAAAGTACAAGGTGAAGCAGCAAGTGCCGATGTATTGTAGAATCTGTGGTGAGATATCCAGAAGATGTAGCCAAGATCATTAATGAAGGTGGCTACACACTGAACCACAGATTTCCAATGTAGACTAGACAGCCTTATATTGCAAGAAGATGCCATCTAGGGCTTTCACAGCTAGAGAGGAGGAGTCAGTGCCTGGCTTCAAAGCTTCAAAGGACAGGCTGACTCTCTTATTAGGGGCTAATGCAGCTGGTGACTTGTAAGTTGAAGCCAAAGCTTATTTACCATTCCAAAAATCCTAGGGTCTTTAAGAATTATGCTAAGTATACTCTACCTGAATGACAGCACACCTGTTTAGAACATGGTTTACTGAGTATTTTAAGCACACTGTTGAGACCCACTGCTCAGAAAAAAGAAAAAAAAAATCGTTTCAAAATATTACTGCTCATCAACAATGCACCTGGTCACCCAAGAGCTCTAATGGAGATGTACAAGATTAATGTTGTTTTCATGCCTGCTAACACAACATCCATTCTGCAGCCCATGGATCAAAGAGTAATTTCAACTTTCAAGTCTTATTGTTTAAGAAATACATTTCCTAAGGCTATAGCTGCCACAGACAGTGCTTTCTCTGATGTATGTGGGCAAAGTAAATTGAAAACCTTCTGGAAAGGATTCACCGTTCTAGATGCCATTAAGAACATTTGTGATTCATGGAATGAGGTCAAAATATCAACATTAATAGGAGTTTGGAACATGTTGATTCCAGCCTTCATGGATGATTTTGAGGAGTCCAGGATTTCAGTGGAGGAAGTAATTGCAGATGTGGTGGAAGTAGCAAGAGAACTAGAATTAGAAGTGGGGCCTAACAATGTGACTGAAATGCTCCAATCTCATGATAAAACTTTCACAGATGAGGAGTTGTTTCTTATAAATGAGCAAAGAAAGTGGTTTCTGGAGATGGAAACTTCTCCAGTGAAGATGCTGTGAAGATTGTTGAAATAACTACCAAGTATTTAGAATCTGGCATAAACTTAGTTGACAAAGCATCGATAAGGTTTGACAGAATTTCCAGTGTTGAAAGAAGTTCTACTGTGGCTAAAGTGCTATCAAACAGCAGCATTGCATGCTACAGAGAAATCGTTCATTTAGGGAAGAGTCGATCGATGCAGCAAATTTCATTGTCTTAATTTAAGAAATTGCTACAGCTACCCCAGCCTTCAGTACTCACCACTGTGATCAGTCAGCAGCCATCAACATCGAGAAAATACCCTCCACCAGCAAAAAGATTCCAACACGATGAAGGCTCAGCTGATGATTAACATTTTATATCAATGAAGTATTTTTTTCACTAAGATATATACATTGTTTTTTTAGACATAATGCTATTGCACACTTAGACTACAGAATAGTGTAAACATAACTTTTATATACACTGGGAAAAAAATTTGTATGACTCACTTTATTGTGATATTTGCTTTATTGTGGTGGTCTGGACCCAAACCCACAATATCTCCAAGGTATGCCTGTAGGTGATTCCTGATGGAGCTTCAGTCTACTCTTGCTGTTGTAGAGAAGATAGAAAAATGTGTCAGGGAGAAATTGCTTGTTTCATTGATCACAGACAGTGAATCATACTTACTCTCACTGGCCAAAGCTATTGCAAGGGTGGCTGAGACATTTAGTTTTAGACTGGAAATATTGTCCAACTTCAGTAATACAAGGATCATTCAGTAATTAAGAAGGGGAGATTGGGTATGGAAGAGATTGTATACTCCCATCATGATATCACTGTGTGTACTGCACATTCCACTTCATCTCCTGCTACTTTGGATGAATATTTAGGCTCTTCATAAAATTTTTAAAAGTATGTTAGCAATATATCTGAGGCAAAATCTTCCCCTTGTACATTCTATTCTATACTCATTCACGTTTGGTACTTAGGACGTAACTTGTGTGATTTGCCCTCTTTTGAATCATCAGGATTTGCCTCTCTACTAGGTTATTTATATCAGCCTATAAACTTAAAACCCTGATGAAATAACTTCTGCTTTAAAACTTTTCTGTTACATAACCATCCTCTACCAGCTAATGCCTCATTTCTTTCTTGCACCAAGCTGTCCAATGAGGTGGGTGTTAACTGTTCAATAAAGAAAATATTATCAAAAATTCAGTTTCTCAGGTGCAGTGGACACATTCAAGTGTTCAATAACCACATAGGGCTAGTGACTAACATACTGGACAGTACCCTTTATATACTTCTCTGTAGAATATCTATTGGACAGCCCTATGTAATGAAAAGATACAAGCTTCTTAGCAGTGGAAGATAAAACAATACATATCAAAACTTGGGAGATGCAACAAAATTTTATGTAAAGGAAAATGTATAGCTTTAAATGCATACTTTAGAAGAGAACGTTGAACTCTAATAAGGTTAGAAAAACCACAAAACAATAACTCCAATGAGTTATTAAAGTTAATAATGAAAATAAATAAATAAAATGGAAAACAGGCAAACGAAGAGGATCAGCAAAGCCAAAAGTTGGTTCTTTGAAATTAGTAATGAAATTCATCAACCACTATTAAGGCTTATCCAGGAAAAACAAATGTCTCCTAGAAGATAAATGTTAAGAATAAAACTAGGAATCACAGATATCTTATGGAGGAGAGAGCAAAAGTTGCTGAAGTGAAAGGCCTGTGTAAAGCTGGCTCTGTCTGGGTAGTGGGTGATGTCAAAAAAAGCAAGGTGTAACTCGGGAAGAAGTCTTTAAGAAAGTGAATAATGCTTTCAAAGACATTAAAGGAAAACAAAAATAATTATTATCAGCTTGAGAAAATCACGTGTGATATTTGACACCAGAAGAATGGACTGGCTTTTTTAAGGCAAGTTCAGACTTAGAAGGCAAAAGTCCAGTGGCAAGTGTCCAAACCAAGGGAAGAATATTTGCTTAACCACCTATTCCAGCAAAGGCTTTCTTGGAATCTGCTCTGCATCCAGGTCACATTTCCTATACCACCACTTTGGCAATGAACTGTTCTCTGCTCTGCTTTAACTATGGTTGTGCAGAGATTGCTTCCTGATTCTTCAACCACTCTGAGTTCTGAGGAGATGTTCAAAGTTCTGGATGGAAGTACCCAGTGAATCTCTGCCACGCACTTAAGCTATAGCTGCCTGCCAGGGGCTAAGAAGAGAGGAGATCTGATCTCCTTGCCTCCCACTACGACTCACAAAAAAGGAGTTTCTCCCCAAATAGGACATATGTGGGGCAGTTGAAAAGTATACCAACACGCAATGATGCCTTTTATTATTCTGTAACTGTTTTTCAACTTAGAGTATAAACTCTTGCATAGCAGAACCAAAGTATATCTCAAAAAATACATGTTAACCCCTCGTTTAAAGTTTGACAGATTTGTTTTCAGGATTTATTGCTTTTTATGCTACAGTTTGAATTTAACAAAGCAGTGAATGTTAGAACTTTATTTTGGTATCAGACTTAAAGTACTGTTGCTAAAATGGTGCTTAAATAATTGCAAGAGAAAACTGGAATATCGTGTCAAGCTAAATAGACCACCTATAGTGAAATTAATACCCTGTAGGGTGGAGAGTCAAAATAAGAGGGCTGTGGCCTTGCTTTAGGATTCTGTTAAATGCAACCTTGGACCTAGAGGATATCAGAACTGTAATTGTTTATGTTCTATGGCCTGGATGAGTGTGATTTCGTCTTTGTTTAGACCTCTCAACTGAATTTTGGTAACTATTAGTGAACTGACTAGTAGAGTCATGCGTATGCATGTTTATGGATTTTCAGATTTTAGAGGTCATAAAATAGTCTAAGGTAAAGTTTTTGAGGGCAGTAATCGTGTTCTTGTCAGAGAAAACTGCAATTTTGAAAATTGAATTATATGTGGCAATTAATTTGCTTTTAAGTCAATATCCATTTATTGACTTTTTTATTCATTCTACATACTTATTGAGCCCCAATAATGTGTTAGGTACTCTTCTAGGTGCCAGTGATATGTCAGTGAATGAACCTGTCGTAAACCCCTGTCCTGCTCGAGCAGACTCCAGAGTTTGTAGTATCTATAATATGAGAGATGATTACACATCCAATATAATGTCAGTATGCTTTTGAAAAAGTCTCAATAAAAATATGAAAATGCTGGTACTATGATAAATCTAATAGAAAAAAATATTAAAAACTTCTTAGCTATCATTCATGAGTATGTTAAAATTTTGTATTAGGTTATCTTATTTATAGTAGATAATGCATCTCATTTATAATATCTCTATTATATTCAAATTTTGGAAAAAGTATATGTGTTTACAACCTTACAAACAAGTCAATTTGTATTCCAGTTCCACTGGAAGTGATAAACATCTCCAAAAAGACCTAATTTCTTATGATGGCCTTGGTAAACTTATTATTCATAATTTATTCATTAATCAATTTCAATATAGAAAGATAAATATAAAAAAATTAAAGAAAATTATAATTATACAAATAGTACTGGATCCAGCTCTCAAAAAATAGAGTAACTTTTCTATCTACATGGAAAATTTTTTTTAGTATTTTGTATTCCTTTAAAAACTCTAATGCAAGCTTCTTACTTTTATATAGACTGCATAGTTTACCTTAAACATTTGAAGATTCAGAGATATGTACATCTGCTTAACCTATAAACCTGTCTTAAAAGTGAAGCAGATCGTGCAAAGAGAGAATTATAAAATTAAAATATACCTGAGGCTCTCAATATTTTATGCATTAAATTTGGGGAAATTTATTATGAGGTACATGACATTGGCTCTAAATTTTAAAAATCTAGTTTTCATTAACTTTCCAGTATATACTAAAGAAAGGGAAATTATTAGTTCAAATGAATAAGATTTTTAATATTACCCAGTAGTGGAGTACAATGAGTAACATTTTACCATTAGAAGAAATTGCTTCCCATGAGAGAGATTATTAAATGTCAGTGGAAGGAAGCAAAGATAAATTAGCAGCCTCTGTAACAAACCAGCAGCCATTGAAATCTTGGGAGAGAATTGCTATTTTAAGACTTTCTTATGAGTGCTTAAGAGATGGGGAAAATTCTATGATAGAAGACAGACAGTGATTTTTAAATTTACTATTTGGCAAGGTGAAGGGACAGGAGAGTCATTAGAGTAATATCCTGAATGGGAAACAATATAGAATAATATTAATTTAACAGGCCATTTTCATGATAGAATTAAAAGGCAAATGTAGCATAATTACAAGTAGAGAGAAAAACCATCAATATATAGATGTTAAGTAATTTTAAAAAAAGAGGGCATTAACATTAAAGGACATCCTCAGGGAATGTATTTGTTTGCTTTATTCTTTTTTTTTTAACATCTTTATTGGAGTATAATTGCTTTACATTGTTGTGTTAGTTTCTGCTGTATAACAAAGTGAATCAGCTATACATATACATATATCCCCATATCCCCTCCCTCTTGCATCTCCCTCCCACCCTCCCTATCCCACCCCTCTAGGTGGTCACAAAGCACCAAGCTGATCTCCCTCTGCTATGCACCTGCTTCCCACTAGCTCTCTGTTTTAAATTTGGTAGTGTATATATGTCAGTGCCACTCTCTCACTTCATCCTAGCTTACCGTTCCCCCTCCCCGTGTCCTCAAGTCCATTCTCCTCTACATCTGTGTCTTTATTTCTGTCCTGCCCCTACGTTCTTCAGAACCTATTTTTTTTTCTTTTAGACTCCATATATATGTGTTAGCATATGGTATCTGTTTTTCTCTTTCTGACTTACTTTACTCCATCCACCTCACTACGAATAACTCAATTTCGTTTCCTTTTATGGCTGAGTAATATTCCATTATCTATATGTGCCACGTCTTCTTTATCCATTCATCTGTCGATGGGCATGTAGGTTGCTTCCATGTCCTGGCTGTTGTAAATAGTGCTGCAATGAACATTGTGGTACATGTCTCTTTTTGAGTTATGGTTTTCTCAGGGTATATGCCCAATAGTGGGATTGCTGGGTCATTTGGTAGTTCTAGTTTTAGTTTTTTAAGGAACCTCCATACTGTTCTCCATAGTGGCTGTACCAATTTACATTTCCACCAACAGTGCAAGAGGGTTCCCTTTTCTCTACACCCTCTCCAGCATTTATTGTTTGTAGATTTTTTGTGGATGGCCATTCTAACCAGTGTGAGGTGATACCTCACTGTAGTTTTGATTTGCATTTCTCTAATGATTAATTATGTTGAGCATCCTTTCATGTGTTTGTTGGCAATCTGTATATCTTCTTTGAAGAAATGTCTATTTAGGTCTTCTGTCCATTTTTGTATAGGGTTGTTTGTTTCTTTGGTGTTGAGCTGTGTGACTTGCTTGTAAATTTTGGAGATTAATCCTTTCGCTTCGTCTGCAAATATATTCTCCCATTTTGAGGGTTGTGTTTTCATCTTTTTTTTGGTTTCCTTTGCTGTGCAAAAAACTTTTAAGTTTCATTAAGTCCCATTTGTTTATTTTTATTTCCATTCCTCTAGGAGGTGGGTCAAAAAGGTTCTTGCTGTGATTTATGTCATAGAATGTTCTGCCTATGTTTTCCTCTAAGTGTTTCATAGTGTTTGGCCTTAATTTAGGTCTTTAATGCATTTTTAGTTTACTTTTGTGTATGGTGTTAGGTAGTGTTCTAATTTCATTCTTTTACATGTAGCTCTCCAGTTTTCCCAGCACCACTAATGGAAGAGGCTGTCTTTTCTCCATTGTATATTCTTGCCTCCTTTATCAAAGATAAGGTTACCATATGTGAGTGGGTTTATCTCTAGGCTTCCTATCCTGTTCCATTGATCTATATTTCTGTTTTTGTGCCAGTATCATACCATCTTGATTACTGTAACTTCGTAGTATAGTCAGAAGTCAGGGAGCCTGATTCCTCCAGCTCCATGTCTCTTTCTCAAGATTGCTTTGGCTGTTTGGGGTCTTTTGTGTTTCCACAGAAATTGTACAATTTTTTGTTCCAGTTCTGTGAAAAATGCCATTGGTAGTTTGATGGGGATTGCATTGAATCTGTATATTGTTTTGGGTAGTATAGTCATTTTCACAGTGTTGATTCTTCCAATCCGAGAACATGGTATATCTCTCCATGTGTTTGTGTCATCTTGAATTTCTTCCATCAGTGACCTGTAGTTTTCTGTGTACAGGTCTTTTGTCTCCTTAGGTAGGTTTATTCCTAGGTATTTTTTTCTTTTTCTTGCAAGGGTAAATGGGAGTGTTTCCTTACTTTCTCTTTCATATTTTTCATCATTTCTGTATAGGAATGCAAGAGGTTTCTGTGCATTAATTTTATATCCTACTACTTTAGCAAATTCATTGATTAGCTCTAGTAGTTTTCTGGTAGCATCTTTAGGATTCTCTATGTATAGTATCATGTCATCAGCAAACAGTGACAATTTTACTTCTTTTCCGATTTGAATTCCTTTTGTTTCTTTTTCTTCTCTGATTGCTGTGGCTAAAACTTCCAAAACTATGTTAAATAATAGTGGTGAGAGTGGGCAACCTTGTCTAGTTCCTGATCTTAGAAGAAATGCTTTCAGTTTTTCACCATTGAGATTGATGTTTGCTGTGGATTTGTCATATATGGCGTTTCTTATGTTGAGGTAGGTTCCCTCTATGACTCCTTTCTGGAGTTTTTATCATAAATGGGTGTTGAGTATTGTCAAAAGCTTTTTCTGCATCTATTGAGATTATCATACGGTTTTTATTCTTCAGTTTGTTTATATGTTGTATCACATTGATTGTTTTGCGTATATTGAAGAATCCTTGCATTCCTGGGATAAACCCCACTTGATCATGGTGTATGATCCTTTTAATGTGCTGTTGGATTCTGTTTGCCATTATTTTGTTGAGGATTTTTGCATCTCTGTTCATCAGTGATATTGGTCTGTAGTTTTCTTTTTCTGTGATTTGTTTGTCTGGTTTTGGTATCAGGGTGGTGGTGGCTCTATAGAATGAGTTTGGGAGTGTTCTTTCCTCTGCAATTTTTTGGAATAGTTTGAGAAGGATAGGTGTTAGCTCTTCTCTAAATGTTTGATAGAATTCACCTGTGAAGCCATCTGATCCTGGGCTTTTGTTTGTTGGAAGATTTTTAATCACAGTTTCAATCAGTGCTTGTGATTAGTCTGTTTATATTTTCTATTTCTTCCCAGTTCAGTCTCAGAAGGTTGTGCTTTTCTAAGAATTTGTCCATTTCTTCCATGTTGTCCATTTGATTGGCATACAGTTGCTTGTAGTAGTCTCTCATGATCCTTTGTATTTCTGCATTGTCAGTTGTTACTTCTCCTTTTTCACTTCTAATTCTGTTGGTTTGAGTCTTCTCCATTTTTTTCTTGATGAATCTGGCTAATGGTTTATCAATTTTGTTTGTCTTCTCAAAGAACCAGCTTTTAGTTTTATTGATCTTTGCTATTGTTTCCTTCATTTCTATCTTATTTATTTCTGATCTGATCTTTATGATTCCTTTCCTTCTGAAAACTTTGTGGGTTTTTTGTTCTTCTTTCTCTGTTTCCTTTAGGTGTAACGTTAGATTGTTTATTTGAGATTTTTCTTGTTTCTTGAGGTAAGATTGTATTGCTATAAACTTCCCTCTTAAAACTGCTTTTGCTGCATCCCATAGGTTTTGGGTCATATTGTTTTCATTGTCATTTGTTTCTAGGTATTTTTTGATTTCCTCTTTGATTTCCTCAGTGATCTCTTGGTTATTTAGTAGCGTATTGTTTAGCCTCCATGTGTTTGTATTTTTTACTGTTTTTTTTCCCTGTAATTGGTACATAGTCTCATAGCGCTGTGCTCTGAAAAGATACGTGATATGATTTCAACTCTCTTAAATTTACCAAGGCTTGATTTGTGACCCAAGATATGATCTATCTTGGAGAATGTTCCATAAGCACTTGAGAAGAAGTTGTGTTCTGTTGTTTTTGGATGGAATGTCCTATAAATATCAATTAAGTCCATCTTGTTTACTGTGTCATTTAAAGCTTGGGTTTCATTATTTATTTCCATTTTGGTTGATCTGTCCACTGGTGAAAGTGGGGTGTTAAAGTCCCCTACTATTACTGTGTTACTGTTGATTTCCCTTTTTATGGCTGTTAGCATTTGTCTCATGTATTGAGGTGTTCCTATGTTGGGTGCAGAAATATTTACAATTGTTATGTCTTCTCTTGGATTGATCCCTTGATCATTATGTAGTGTCCTTCATTGTCTCTTGTAATAGTCTTTATTTTAAGTTCTATTTTGTCTGATGTGAGAATTGCTACTCCAGCTTTCTTTTGGTTTCCATTTGCATGGAATATCTTTTTCCATTCCCTCACCTTCAGTCTGTAT
This sequence comes from Tursiops truncatus, assembly GCF_011762595.2. Taxonomy (NCBI): domain Eukaryota; kingdom Metazoa; phylum Chordata; class Mammalia; order Artiodactyla; family Delphinidae; genus Tursiops; species Tursiops truncatus. Next base: position 58,000,897 of record NC_047051.1, on the reverse strand, counting down.
GTGTCCCTAGGTCTGAAGTGGGTCTGTTGTAGATAGCATATATGCAGGTGTTGTTTTTATATCCATTCAGCCAGTCTGTGTCTTTTGGTTGCAGCATTTAATCCATTTACATTTAAGGTAATTATTGATATGTGTGTTCCTATTGCCATTTTCTTAATTGTTTTGGGTTTGTTATTGTAGTTCTTTTCGTGTTTCCTGCCTAGAGAAGTTCCTTTAGCATTTGTTGTAAAGCTCGTTTGGTGGTGCTGGATTCTCTTAGCTTTTGCTTGTCTGTAAAGGTTTTAATTTCTCCATCGAATCTGAATGAGATCCTTGCTGGGTAGAGTAATCTTGGTTTTAGGTTTTTCCCTTTCATCACTTTCAATATGTCCTGCCACTCCCTTCTGGCTTGTAGAGTTTCTGCTGAAAGATCAGCTGTTAACCTTATGGGGATTCCCTTGTATATTTTTTGTTGCTTTTCCCATGCTGCTTTTAATATTTTTTCTTTATATTTAATTTTTGATAGTTTGATTAATATGTGACTTGGCATGTTTCTCCTTGGATTTATCCTGTATGGGACTCTCTGCACTTCCTGGACTTGATTGACTCTTTCCTTTCCCATATTAGGGAAGTTTTCAACTATAATCTCTCCAAATATTTTCTCAGTCCCTTTCTTTTTCCCTTCTTCTTCTGGTTCCCCTATAATTCGAATGTTGGTGCATTTAATGTTGTCCCAGAGGTCTCTGAGACTGTCCTCAATTCTTTTCATTCTTTTTTCGTTATTCTGTTCTGCAGTAGTTATTTCCACTATTTTATCTTCCAGCACACTTATCCGTTCTTCTGCCTCAGTTATTCTGCTATTGATTCATTCTGGAGAATTTTTAATTTCATTTATTGTGTTATCATTTTTTGTTTGCTCTCTATTTCTTTTTGGTCCTTGTTAAATGTTTCTTGTATTTTCTCCATTCTATTTCCAAGATTTTGGATCAGCTTTACTATCATTACTCTGAATTCTTTTTCAGGTAGACTGCCCATTTCCTCTTCATTTGTTTGGTCTGGTGAGTTTTTACCATACTCCTTCATCTGCTGCATACTTCTCTGTCTTCTCATTTTGTTTAACTTACTGTGTTTGGGTCTCCTTTTCACAGGCTGCAGGTTCGTAGTTCCCATTGTTTTTGGTGTCTGCCCCCAGTGGGTAAGGTTGGTTCAGTGGACGTTATGTAGGCTTCCTGCTGGAGGGGACTGGTGCCTGTGTTCTGGTGGATGTGGCTGGATCTAGTCTTTCTGGTGGACAGGACTGTGTCCCATGGTGTGTTTTGGGGTGTCTGTGAACTTATTTTGATTTTAGGCGCCTCTCTGCTAAGGGGTGGGGTTGTGTTACTGTCTTGCTAGTTGTTTGGCATGGGGTGTCCAGCACTGGCGTTTTCTGGTCGGTGAGTGCAGCTGGGTCTTAGCGTTGAGATGGAGATCTCTGGGAGAGCTCTCACTGACTGATATTACGTGGGGCTGGGATGTCTCTGGTGGTCCAGTGTCCTGAACCTGGCTCTCTCACCTCAGAAGCTCAGGCCTGACACCAGGCCGGAGCACCAAGACCCTGTCAACCACACGGCCAGGTACGTGGGGAGTTTCTTGCCTTTTGGGACATCTGACATCTTCTGCCAGTATTCAGTAGGTGTTCAGTAGGAGTTGTTCCACATGTGGGTGTATTTTTGATGTATTTGTGGGGAGGAAGGTGATCTCCACGTCTTACTCTTCCACCATCTTGAGGGTCCTACTGCTTTATTCTTGTATCATATCAAGTCATCTATATCGCCAAGCATGTACTGTGTAATTTTGAACCATCACTTTCTCTATATTATATCATATCATATTATATTAAACACTGACTTCTTTCCTTTACCTATGTCTACATAGTAAAGAGTAGTTTTGAAGGTTCTTTCAGTTTTGCCTTCTTCCTGCAACTGACTTTGAATCTCTGCATTTCAAGCAGATTAGTGTTAATCTAAAATTTATTAAAATCCTTCAGAGATTCTACAACCACCTCTTTTACACAGTGATAACATTTAGTGTTATTTGATATTGTTTGAAACTGCCAGCCTTGACATATCACTGAATTATTCTTTTTTACTGTGCCTTCAGATATAAAAATATTTTCTTATATCATTATCACCTTCATTTCTATACCCTCTAATTAATATTTATTAACAGTGTTATACATTATAATGCCTCATTCATTTCTACTTTCTTTTACCTTTCTCAAGTCTTCATTCTTCTCGTATTTTTGCTTATTTATGTTTCATTTATTTCCTTTCAAATAATCTGTCTTCTCATATAGAAAGTTGGTTGCTCCCTTCTACCATCATTAATTTTGTTTATAATGTACTAACTTTGCTCAATACTGTAAGACAAAAGCATTTCTTTCACATGGCTATCAAACAGACTACTTCTTGTAAAGGTCTGTAAAGCTGCTTATGTAAAGTTCTAAAACATAATTCAATTTGAAAAAACAACGTAAAAGAGGAGGCTTTTAAATATATATGTAAAAAAAGGTATAACAATCATTTTAATTAATTTTTGAATCTAAGATTAAATGCTAATCAATAATGATTTCTTTTTTTATTTTAGAGCTGATAATATCTAATGAAAGTGATTTACTGTGATATTTATTTGTTGCAGTGTGATAGCCTTCGTTATGGTAAAATGCACAGTGGATTAAGACTCCAGAATCTGAGGCATGTTTCAGTTTCCTCCACTACTCAAATATTTGACTTTGGAAAGTCACCTAATCCCCAAGTCTTCTGCTGCTTCTGTGGCATGAGCAGCAAGGTAGCCTGGATGATGTCTTGGCACCCTACGGAGGCAATGAGACAATGATGCCTGTCAATGCAAATGCATCTTGTATTTGCTTATGGAATCCTTTTGTTACTTGGATTTAAATTTGGGTATCTCCTTTATGCTAGAAACCATAAAATAATGAACTGCCCCTCTGAAGATTCAGAAAGCTAATCAGTCTCCTTCCTGACAAGTATAAAACTTCTCTGTGTAATCTATTTCATTGTTTTCAGGCAGTTGTAAAGCTTTCTACTAAGAAATGTTCTCTTTCAGATCCCCATGAAATAGAATTTCTGTATAAGGCTTTGAGATACCAAGGACTTCTCTGATGAAAGGGCAACTGTTTGACATATTGTAAGACTGATTTAAAAATTAAGTAAATCACTCATCTAAAAAAATGGTTTTTACTGGTACAATTGCAGAAGGTTCATTATACAAAGAAGCATATTATCCAGCATCCTACATTATAATTGCTCATATTCCAATGGAGAGAGCCCTCAAATATTTAAGCAAACTTGAAAAAGCATACAAGACTTTAGGTAAAAGACAACATGTGGTTATCTAGAGGCCAATTAGTATATAGTCCTGTGAAGATGGATGACCATTTCAGGAAGAGGATATATAGCACAAGGATTGCACAAAAGACTCAAATGAGAACACCAGAAGACATATAAATAGCTTTGCATGTCGAGGGCATGGGGATAAGTAAGAGATATAAAAGGAGATGGAGGAGACGAATCATTAATGACGTTTTGTGTCTTGCTAAAGGTATTGGATTTTATCCTGGGGATTTGAGGTGGGAAAGTGACCCTATCAGGGGTACGTTTGAAAAAGATTATTATATCAGCAGCGTGAAGGATAGATCTGACTGGGATCTGAAGCACGAAGAACCTTTAATAGACAGGAGAGATGCAAAGAGCAGCATAGACAGTGCACATTAGTGAGCCTTCAAAAATGTTTATTGAGTTGAAATGAATTGAAGAAGTTTGTTGGAACTTTTCTTTCTCACGTCTTATTTTTAGAAAATGTCAATAGCAGCTATTCATTGGGTTGCTTCAAAGTTCTTCCGCTGAACCCCAGTGAGGGTGAGATAGTTGAAGTCTGGGTGAGTGACCCATCTCATCACAGATGCTTCAAAAATGTCATCAAACACTCCTCTATAGATGCTCCCATTGTTCGAAATGGTCTTTACAGGTCCTGAGTCTCATGCTTCAGTCTGACGCACAATATAGCATCCTGCTTTTTGCAATGGAATTCATTAGGTATCTTAATTATTCCCTTTGCACTTGGGCAGATGTATGTCAGTGATTGCATCCTCTTTGATTGTCGTAACGGCACTCCTTGGCTATTAACTAGTCTTACAGCTGTGGTTTATTCTTTTTTTTCTGTATCATTTTCAGAAAATTTTGTCAATAAAGTAAATCATTTAGCAGTTCCTTGTCAATAATTTTGAAAGCTAAGATATACCAAAGAGAAAGCTGTCTACCAGTGATTGAAAGCTGATGGCAGCATTTTTATTTTTGGAACATTTCCATGTTTTTATAAATGTGGCATCATAATGCTGGCATACAGATGAAAAGAAATATAACTTTTTTCATTTTACAAATGAGTGGGTTAAGATCCAAACGCTTGACTTATGAGAAGTTGGTAAAAGAGCTTAATTCAAAAGGGAAAAGAATATCCTACCACCACATAATAATATTTCAATAACTAGAGTATCTATATTGGTGATGACATTTATTAGTTCAGCTTTAGCAATGGAAAAATATTATTTTCAATACACACACACACACACTCTTTCTCCTTTGTATACATATATCTTTCCAAGCCTCATATAAAACAATGGCCAACCCAGTAGCAATGGGCACCTTGGCAAACAGACTGTGGTCTCCACTGAAATGTATCAAAGGTCTTCAAAGAAATGGCTAAATCCAGATATAGTGCAAAAAATGTAAAAATTGGTTAAACATTGCCCAAATCAAGGAACCTATCAAAAAATACCAGGAGCATATCAAAAGGACTCATGTTGCAGTTTGAAGAGGCTTCTATTATTGGGATGACATAGTTTGAGCAGCCAAACAAGTGGAACCAAATGAAAAAATGATTGAAATTAATAATTAATAAAATGTGATAAGTTAATGAATTGATAATGTCACTTAATAAAAAACTAAGTCATATTTGGTGGATACTAGGAAACCAAAGTGTTCTGAAACTGAGAAATAAACTCAAGCATTCATCCTAATATGTTTGAACAAACTAAAGTTAAATAATTGATGAAGTTATTTTCTAAATTAAGCATTCCAGCTAATAAAGGGTGAAAAGTATGCTAGAATTGGAATATCATCATATGGCAACCGCTAATGAAGTTATTCACATAGAAAATGATTCTCAATGACTGCCTAAATTATTAGGAAAGAGGCTAAAGAGGATTAGGCTAACTACACTTGCACCCACTGATCAATATTAACAGGAAAAGAGGAAGAAATAAGACTGCATGCAATATTTCTGTGACAGGAAATATTAAATACTTCCTGTGACTCTTATAGTCCAAAATATAAAATCTGAGTTGGATCAGACCAAAACTGTCAGTTTATTTGAAGTACAGGAAATGGAAGGAAAAATTAAATGGCACCAAGGGATGCAATATCCAGCGTGTGAGAAACGTACAGGACAAATGACCTAGTTTTGTTAGCAATAACGGAACATTTTTTTAATTACAAGAAAAATAAAAGAAGGCATGAAACCTACGGATTAAAATAGTATTCAGAAACCTATTGATCCAATGCAATATGTGGACTTGTTTAGATACTCATACAAACCAACTTAAGAAGAAAAGAAAGAAAGAAAAAATAGGGCAATGTGGTATTAAGGTGTTATTATTAATGTGTTGATGTGATAAATGGTATTGTGGTTATACTTTTTTTAAAGAATTCTAATCATTTAGAAATATGTATTGAATTATTTGTAGGTGAATCATATGATTTTTGGACACTTGCTTCCATATACTCCAAGGAGGTAAAGACGAAACCAGATTGCTAATGAATTAACTGTTGAAGCTGGCTGCTTGGTAATTGAGAGCTGCTTGTACTGTTTTCTCACTTCTTCATATGCTTTAAAGTTTCCAAAATACAATTTTTAAAAATGTTTTAAATTTTCTTTAAATTACATCTATTCCTTAGTGAAGCAATATTTCACTAAAAATTAATCTAAAATAATTGTTTCTTTCTTTCTGTTGAGAGGAACAAAGAGTAGCAAGAGAAAGTTTATCATCCTGGAGAAGGATTCTCCAGGATGTTAAATGACATGGATTTGGGGTAGCTGGAAAAATGTATCAATATGACTCAAATATTGGGTTGGCCAAAAAGTTTGTTAGGGTTTTCTGTAAGATGTTACTGAAAAATCCAAACAAACTTTTGGCCAACCTAATATATCTTATCTGAAGGCTCTAGGAAACAACACTTGGTGCAGAGGCTAATGAATGAAATAAAATAGACTGGGATTAAATGTGTAGTTTACTTTGAATACCAATTAATAGGAACTTTGCTCTGGGTTATGATGGAAGAGTGTTGAAGCCCACAAGATTTGGATAGCAGAGTTACTGAGGGTACAGATTGGATAACTAGAAATAAGTTAGTCCATCAAGGTCCCATATGACCTCAGTCAAAATTAAAGCAATTTATCTCAATCGGGGAGAAAGATAAGATTAGGTAATTGTCCACAACTGGATCTTTCAAGAGCAAATTGTGGAATAAAATATATATTTAATATCCAAGCTCCAACATTGTTAAGCATTGGCTTTGGATTACTTATTTGATTTCTCTGAGGATATTTTTCATCTGTCTATGATAACAAAATTCATATATCATAGTAGAGTTGTACTGGTTAAACAACATATTGCATACCATATTTTAGGTGCTCAGTAAATATTCTCAATAGAGAATAATTAGTTGGGAACAAAATAATAGAGAGTTAATTATCTGCTTGTGATGGGGAAAGCAAGAGCAAGGGGAATAAGGGAATACACACAGAAGCCCACTTTTGAGAAATAAGATAACTTGAAGGGAAGGAGTGCTGTGTTACAGGGATAAAATTGGGGCCCAGTTATCACCTTGTGGTTTATGGCAATAAAGAAACAATGTTGGAGCCCAGGAATCCATAGTGGATAATATACCTTGCATCTCGGCATTTGGACAAGACGCAAAGTCATGAGACTGTTTCTTGGATAAAACTATGATTCCCTACAGTCAGAATGTACTCAGAAACATGAACACAATTAAGCCTGGAGCTGGAAAGATTCTTTTGACCAAGATGTCTGGAGCACATGAGGGAAAACTGAAGAATTGGAGACAAGCCACACTCAGATGTTGCAGTTCTTCTAATGTTGCCTCCAGCCAGTCTCGTTGCTTACTAAATTCATCAACATTTATCCTGTAAAGGGTGCTGGTTTCTCCTACTGCCTTGAAAGAATATCTTCTGTTGGCTGCCAAACTGAAGACTTGTTTACATTAGTGCTCCAACTGAAGTTTATCATAATTAATTTTAACAGCATTATCTGGAATTACAGAATGGTGGAACATTAGAAATATCCACAGATGTTATGCAATAAAAGACTTACATTATATCAAAGGATCTTTTTTTTTACTTGTAGTTGGTTAACAACTTACGTAGGATCTTTCACTCAAATCTGATCTCTTAATGTGTATCTTGTATTAAATCATTACTATTAATACTTGGGAGGAGTGCCTGTGAGAAATATGTGTGGTTTGCATAATACTTTTTATTTAGAAAATAAAACAAAAAATTTTCCAGGACTTCCCTGGTGGCGCAGTGGTTGGGAGTCCGCCTGCCGATGCAGGGGACGCGGGTTCGTGCCCCGGTCCGGGAGGATCCCATGTGCCGCGGAGCGGCTGGGCCCGTGAGCCATGGCCGCTGAGCCTGCGCGTCCAGAGCCTGTGCTCCGCAACGGGAGAGGCCACAACAGTGAAAGGCCCGCGTACCGCCAAAAAAAAAAAAAAAAAAAAAAAAAAAAAAAAAAAAAAACTGACAAGTCATGAAGCATAGCTGCTAATAAAGCCTACCCAAGGAAATGGAGTAAACAATCTCTAAAATTTTAATAGAGACTTTCACTTGGAAGTTAGCAATCTGAGGATACAGGTGACATGCAAGTACATTTTTTAGTCAGGACTGTGGCTTTATGGTATGTCAGTGGCAATTTCTGGTATCCATTGCTCACTGAAGTGGTGCCAGTTATGTCTCTGACCAGGGCAGCATCCATGGGATCAGGCTGGTATAAAAGCTTTCCATGTGTAGGTGGGATTCCCTGAGAAACAGGTTCTGATATGGAGATAAACCAGCCAAAGGTTACTAGTGAGTGCTTTCAGGTACCATAGTTTTAAAAGAGTGAAGGATGCAGGATTGAAGAGAAGGAGAACTGCCACGAAGTTGAATCAGAACCCTCAGCCTATCCCATGGGATGCTCCGGAGCTGGGATAGCAATTTAGAGTTTTTCCAAATTGAGATAAAGAAGGGGTGGAACAGGCTTTGTATACTTAAAAATCAGTCATTGGATGTGGGTTAGTTGTGAGGTGAGGTGCAGTCTTGGGTGAGGCAGCTACCCTTGGCATAGGGTAATTCCTTGAGATAGATCATCTTTAGCAACCAAGAATGCTAGCATCTTGGTCAGAGAAGGGGCGAACTGAGTGATGCACCATGGTACCATCTACGCTTATGTGGTTTAGATGTCCTTCCTGGCTGTGTAACCTCCAAACCCAGCTTTCTGGCCTTCCTGGAGATTGTTAGAGTTAAGAGGCTTAATTACATGCCTTTTGCTTTAGTAATTAAAATAGGTATGTTTTATACAAGTAATAGTTTTGACTGATACAACATTTATTTCCTTAAATTTTTCTAAATTCTTAGATATTTTCCTGTATTGACTGAAAATTCGAATGTCTCATCATACATGCAGAAGCCTTTCAAGATTTTCTAAGTACTGTTGATGTAAAAATGAGGAATAACAGAAATCAGTCTTTACATGTAAGTTTCTCTCCATCTGTCTTTACATTAGAGCTTGTAAGCGAAGACGAGGTGCCACGGAGACCCTGAGAGCTTGTTCAAAGCACAACATACCTATCAGCTCTACTTATTCTACAACAGGCTCCATCTTTGACCAGAAATAAGAGGAGGTAAGAAAACTAGAGTGAGGATGCATTAGTCATGTTCTCACAAAAATGAAAGAAGAATGAGATATCCTATGGAAGAACCTGGGATCAAATTACGATACTTGTTTTTGTTTTGCTGTTTAGGAGACAAATATAAATTGGGTAGAACTAAGCCAGGATATCTGCATCTATAGGTGAAACTTGGAAAAGAAAAAATTATATATGTATATATATATGTATTAATATTACACACACAGAAGCATTCTAGTTGCTCTCCAAGATTAAAAAAAGTGAATCAGGTAAACTTTTTTAGCTGGAAGTTACTCCATTTTGCTCATTATCTTCTTCAACCCAGTGGCCTGTAGTTCTGAAGTATGACTGTTAAGATAGCAGAAATCATCTCCGGGCCAGATCAGCACCAGTGTGTGCGAGCCAGGGGAAAAGAAAATAAAGATAAAATGGCGTTAGAAAAAAACTGAGATGTAGAAGAGTATTCTGGAGAACTTTGAGAGGAATTTGAGTAGTCATTGTAGAGGAAGCATTGGCAGGAATCTGTGGGGTTCCAGAACACTTATGAAGTGTAGACAGCCCTCCTGATTTTCAAGTGATGTGGGCTGCTGATAGAACTGTTAAGCCTACGAAGGAAATCTATGCAGCCCCTGCTGTTAATCCATCTGCAGAAAGTTTCATATGCCAGTTTTCTTAATTAGGGTGGGCAAAGAGGGGCGTCCTTTGAGATGAAGTCCACAGCACAATAAAGGAGGAAAACTGTTTTTACTTACTGGGCTGCTACCAAGAAATGTGTTAATTACCGGATAGGAGAACATTTTGTATATGTGATAAGTGAAATTCTTAACAAGTGAAAAGATTGAAGGTGATCTTTCAAATTTTTATTCAACAAGGAAGACTGCAGCGTACTGAGAATGCTGATTGAACTAACTGTTCTAAGTATATTTATTTGATTTCTACCCCCAATTTACTTAGAATTCTACTCTGCTAAAGTGTGTGATAGACCTTTTTATTCCAGCCTAGAAGGAGCATTTATATTATTTTCAACTAGATTAAAGATATGTTTTATAATTTTGTTATGTAAGAAGTACAAGTATCATTTATGCTTATGCTAGAAATTGAAGAACATTTTGAAATATAGGAGGATTTACACTATCATCTCAAGAACTGTGCAATACCATGGTATCAAATATAAATCTTAATTGCAATCTTTTCATTATTTCTTGTTTTCTTCACACATATTGGCTCCTTGTAGTTTTATAATCTCTTCCATTCTGAAAAATAAGCCTATTTGAAGAGTGTTTATAAAGTTCCTACATCTCTCTAACATTCAGTTGGCACTTTAATAACTTTTAGCCTTTTGTATTATTTTGCTCTGATATTAAATTTCTCCATTGGCTTTTGTAATTACATTTGTCTGCCTTTGTGATTTAAGTAAATATGCAAAGATTTTCTCTTTTGTTCGTATCTTAAACTTTCCCTTTGATAACTCTGAGTGATCTAGTTGATATGTTTGATTTTTCTTTAAAATGCCATTTATAAATTAGCTTACAGAAAGACTAGATTTATAATTTGACCTTCATTATTAATATGCTCACGTCATGTTTTCATAAACACTTGGAGATAAAGAAGTATTCCCTTTAAGTTAAAATTCTTCTATAATTAGAAGACATTTTAATAACTAATAAATATATAACTTATCATAATGCTTTATATTCATTATTAAATATATACATATAAATATATACCGTGTAAAACATATATATGATAAATATAATGTATCCATTATAGATATATAGTGAATTTATATTTATTGATCAATGGATAGAGATATACATAGATACAGGTGGATGTACATATAGGTTTCACGTTTTTCTCTCATGCAGGACTTTGTGTTGTCATCTACACAGTCTCATGCTCATTATACAGAGCCCTAAAGAGGCCAATATAATTTGTAAAGCACATACTCAGTTTACCTCTCTGTTCTAGAAACCTAAATTTGACTTTGATATTCTTTCTTTTTTATACTTGGTGAGCAGAATGGGCTACAATTTATCTAGAATTAAGCAAAGCTGTATATTTACCTATTCCTCTCTCACATCAAAATCATCAAATTTCAGTTGTTACTTTTCTATTAAAAGGGCCCTTCTTATCTTAATTTTTTTTCCCATCTTGCCTACTCTGCTAACAATACCCTTGGTATTCTTGGACCTGTTTACTTACTTTCTCACTTACATACATGCCTTCTCATAAGCTCTTCTCTGTAAAAACAAAACTCCTTCCCACTAATACAGTACCTACGCACTTGTTTAAAGAGCTATCATACCATTTTCAAAAGGAAATTTTCTAAATACTTTTATTCATTTATGACAAGCTTGTCTGTTTTAATCGTGATGTAATATAATATATTCAATATGATATCATGAATAGTGAACCTCCGGTGCATTATACGTTGAGGAAGAGTAAATGATGTGGGTATGACACAATTCTTAAAAACTCTGTGAATCAAAAATCTTGAGAAATATATGTAAAGCTCTATTAAACAAGATAAAATTTTTTATATACATAAATGATATTGTATATATAAATGATATCTAAACTCAAAGGAAATATGGAAAACACTCAATTGAATAGTTAACTTTGGAAACAAAGTTTGAAAGATGAGTTATAGATCGACAGGGAGAAATTATGGAAAATAGAGGTATTTTATCCAATTATCATGCATTTTTAAATATGTATATGTATAGCTCATTCACTTTGTTATAAAGCAGAAACTAACACACCATTGTAAAGCAATTATACTCCAATAAAGATGTTTAAAAAATAAATTAAATACATAAGTGTTTGTTCATCACCTATATGTACAAGGCACTAAGCTAAATGTTCTGTATGGATGGAGGAAAACAATACAGTTATCAGTTGTTAAATTCATACTACCTGTCAGATGTGCCCTTTAGAGCTAGGGATTACAAAGATGAAAGCATACAACCCCTAAGATTAATGAGCTTATATTCTCATGGGGAAAGAGCAATATATAAATAAATATTTATGTATATAGTGATGCAAAAGTTCCTTAAAATGTTATGGGAACACAAGTTAAAAAACATAATTCTTCCTAGGGAAGGTGAAATGAATGAATGTATACATGGAAGCTGTTAGCATTTGAGCTGTATCTAGAAAAATGGGATGATTTCCTAAGGAGAGCTAACCAAGTGGTAAATAAAGTAGACAATCTAGTCCAGTGTTTCCTCAATCTTCTTTTTATTAACACTCCATTCCCCACAAGGCGATTTTTTAGAAATTTTTTTCTCAATCACCACCCCACCCCATGAAATTAAACACTTAAGGATGAAAATTTGGATGTGTACATTTAAGCTTCAGAGACCCACAACCAGTGTAATATCTAAGAATAGTTTGCCCACTCAGAATGATTTTATCCCCTTTGGGGAAAATATCACCCCTTTTTGAGAATTCATGATCTAATCTAATAAGATTTTAAGCAAGTAGGGTTTTTGAAAATAACTCGATGCTGAGGAGACTGGAGAAGTAAGTAGTATCCAGATGTCATGGAAACTGATGAGTTATTCTGAAGGTTTTGGAACTCCGTGAGTAAGGACTCAGTGGTGTAAAGGGGTGGCATACTCAGGAGACACACTAATTTATTTGAAAATCATAGGTAATTGCGGAGCAAAACGGGGAAAATGCAAAAAAGCAGCATTTTTACCGTATTGTGGTGGAGCAGAATATCAGAGAGAGATTAAATTAATTTTTATGTATAGAAGCATGTTTTAAAATGATTACTCTTGACACTTATGACAATAGTTAACTCACATAGGGTATATATATTTACGTGAAACAGGACACTAATATGGGTTGCCACTTAGTGAAACCCTCCTGGATTCTTCCTCCTTACCAATCTGTAAAAGTCCGCTGGCTGTTTAGGGAACTCAGTTAAATCTTCAGAAACAAAAAATTACACTTTTCTCAAAGTATGTATTTATGAATATTTGCTGGCTTATTCTGTTGTCTTTATTCAGGTTGTAATAATATAATTTAATTGTGGTTTTACCCCACAATGATGAGAATTATTTGCATGTCGATCATTGTACAATTATAAAATATTTCAGATGAAGATTCAACAAATGATAATAAACAACATTTATTTTCTCAACACAGTAGCAATTATTTTCTCATTCTCATTTTTATGATGGCATTATGATAGATTTTGATTTCTAGGCACATTTCCAGACTTTGTCAATCCTAGATATTAGTGAACAACTCATTCCACATGCTTTAGCATATTCTGAAATAACAGTCTACTAATGTTAATAACCTAGACTGCATGTGTTTCATTTTCACTGGACAATTTTAGATTTTAGAATTTCTCAAAGTATAGCAGGTGTACTTAGATCCACCTGGGACAAGATCATACCTGGGGCTAGTTGGTACCCAGTGCTGGAGGCATGGGCTATACAAATAAGCAATGCCAGGGGCTGGACCAATCTGGCATTCTTTACTGTGCAACAATGATGAATACAGATTGTTGCAGTCAGGAGACAGAGCCTCTAATCTTTTTTTTTTTTCCTTAGCTTAAAAAACTCAGGATGAATTTTGGTAAGGGATGCAGAGAACAGGGGAGAGAAGCCAGTGGATGTTTTTTTTGTCTTTATTATCAGATCTCATTACATGCTAACAGTGGGGAGCAATTAGTCACAGAGAAAAATAAATGAGGATGGTAACGACAGTTATAAAGAGTATCAACAATGATTAAAATTATCCAGATAGAAGAGCTGTGTGTTTGTACGAGAGAGAGAGAGAGAATGCCTCTGGGTACAAACCACATTATTACACATATATACATATTTTATGACTAATTATAAACCCCCAATGGAAAAAATAACTAGCATCTACGTTTATTTCATCTGTATTTTTCCTATTTTATAATGGAAGCTTTATTTCTTACATAATTTTACAAGAATTTTTAGTGTTCATAGCAAATACTTAGTGAAACCTGTCAGTTTGATTTAAATTGGAGTTAATGGAAGTTTTGCATTTGTTACATAAGATAGCAATTGTTATTACAGCAGGTTTCTGTCAAGTATTTATCTTCTAAATTCTGATCATTACTGGTTTACTAGTGGGCATTTATTCAATCAGTGCCACCAATTGAACGTGTTGAAAAGAAATCTCAAAATTACATATCTTAATTTCAAGTTAGCTACTACTAAACCTATCAGAGTAAAAGCACATATCATCTATTTTGGTGAATTAATTACAGCAGATGTAGGAACATTGTATTTCTATTTCCTTTGCTCCTCCTTTTCAGTCTAATTTGCCCCTAATGCTTTCTTTGTTATTCCTCTGTGCCTTCTTGTTGCATTTATCCTTCCTTTGCAACATCCTCTCATCTCTTCAGTATTCACCACTTGGCTTCTTTCCTTTTTCCTTCTCATCATTACATTGTTATTTTGTCCTTATTGTGCATTTTTTATGTCTTGTGTTTTCTTCCACTCTGTATTACTTTCATTGAACACTCTCCTCTCTTCCTCCTTTCTTCATTCTTTTCTCTAGTAAAATTGGAAGACCTTAGGTCAAGAGAAATGATATTTAAAATTTGCATTTCCTGCACTTAGCAGAATGTTTGGCACATACATATTGATAAACATTGAATAACATTTATTCTTTCTTGTCACAGTGCTATTTTCTTAATTTGGAGTAGGTTTATTTAAAATCTATCTCAGGTCAGCTCTTGTGCAAGGTAATAAAGATAATACAGGGCTTCCCTGGTGGCGCAGTGGTTGAGAGTCCGCCTGCCGATGCAGGGGACACGGGTTCGTGCCCCGGTCCGGGAAGATCCCACATGCCGCGTAGAGGCTGGGCCCGTAAGCCATGGCTGCTGAGCCTGCGCGTCTGGAGCCTGTGCTCTGCAACGGGAGAGGCCACAACAGTGAGAGGCCTGCGTACCGCAAAAAAAAAAAAAAAAAGATAATACAAAGAATACCACCTGTTCCTTTCCTATAAGGAATTTTTTAGCATAAAATTATAAAACATGTTTTTTCTAACTAAAAATATGTATATACCTCCACTCTATATCATATCCTTGTAGTTTGATTATGTTTTAGCTGCAAAGTTTAGTCATGAGAATTTTGTGTCTCCCCAGTGTAATTGTCCAACTTTTCCCTGAAATTGAATTCACTAAAACAAGTTAGAAACTTGGGTTTCAGTCGGTTTTTCTATCTAAAACATCAACCCCAGTACTAGTTAATTGTGATCCTGTATATACACATTCTGAATTTGTACTTGCTGAGTACCATTACCATCAATCCTGGCACTTTGCTCTGTATTGTATATAGATTACTAAAGATTACTAAAGTTTGGGATTTATGTGCCAAGTACGATGCCTCCATCCTATAAGGATTCTCAAAGAAAAGCATACAGAGAGAAAGAGCAAATTTTTTAGGCTGAGAGTAAAACTATATTAGAAAATGTGCTTTAGGGACTTCCCTGGTAGCGCAGTGGTTAAGAATCCACTTGCCCGTGCAGGGGACACAGGTTTGATCCCTGGGCCGGGAAGATCCCACATGCTGCGGAGCAACTAAGCCCATGCACCACAACTACTGAGCCTGCACTTTAGAGCCCGCGAGCCACAGCTACTGAGTCCATGCGCCGCAACTGCTGAAGCCTGCGTGCTTTAGATCCCGCGTGTCACAACTACGAGCCTGCGTGCTGTGACTACTGAAGCCTACGTGCCTAGAGGCCGTGCTCTGCAACAGGAGAAGCCACCACAGTGAGAAGCCCGCATACCACAATGAAGACCCAATGCAGCCAAAAATAATAAAATAAAATAAGAAAATGTGCTTTAGTCCCAAGTAGTGTCCTATCTCCTATTGCAAAACCTTTGAACTCACATGTTCAGTTTTACCTAAAGAAGATAGGCATTGCTGGATCTACATAGCCGTCTTCAACCCTGGTCCACTTAGTCAATTAAAAAACAGCAACATAACACAAGGAAAGTTGGATATGAGCAAGCAAATGGCTACACTTCCTTGATGTGACAAAGCTATACTTTTAACATCTCCAGGGGTCTGTTTTTCTACCAACTCCGCTCCCCACATCTTTCCTTAATGTGCAGTGTAGAGTAGAACAATGGACCTCATTATGGACTTTGACAGGGAGGAAGAAATCTTCTTCTACCCTTCTAGGTTCTTCTGGCTGGTTTAAGAATTAAATTGACATAATGACAGATTAACAGAAGAAAATCAAACTAAAGTTTAACAACATTTATTCATGGGAGAGACCCAGGAAAAGTAACTCACCGAAATGACTGAATCCCTCATATTAAATACCATCTTTAGCTAAAGACAAAAGAGGATGTTGGGGGTAGTGGTTTGGGACTTCAAAGGGGGAAGAAGGCAATTCACAGGGAGCTGGATAAGCAATTGTTTGGTAAACAAATATTTACTGGGCCATACAGAGACAACAAGACACAGAGTGGACTCTGATCTCTAGGCTTTGCAGAGTTTCTCCCACCAAACCTAGCCCATATTCTTTGCAGATAGCTCTGTTAATAGCTCTTTTCAGGGGACAGGCCCTTTATCTAAACTCTCAGGCAACTAAGGGGGAGTTAAAAAGAAAGACTTTCTCAGGTCTTCTGTTTCTTAAAAAGAATCAGCCTAAATTAATCCTCATGCCAAAGAGACACATTTTGGGATAGTAAATTATTCTCCCCTACTACTTCATTATGATCTTGATAAAAGAAGTCACTCATAAAAATATATTTTCTATTTAAGAGGTTAATTTCTCAGGAGAAGCCATTTGCTTGGTTTTTATTTGATGGAATTATAAGTATTTATATATGTTATATATTTATATTTATAACATGTATTTTCATATACAAAAGTAATTAGTAATATAAGTATCCTATAAACATGTTGAATTTCTGCTGACTTTGAAGATCATGTTTCTAATCTTTACGGCCATTTGTGATAGAAGTAAATTTAAGACTAAGTTAAAAATTCTAAAGCACATAGGGCAGAACAAGATTTTCATTCTGCCTCAACCTCTCTTTTCTTGTTTCTGCTTGACTTGGGCAGGAGTAAAGAAATAGACTCCGTGAGCATGATTCATGCAAGCTCTGCTGTCAGTGTGGTCAGCATTACAAAGGGGATGGTTGGTGTGGGGCTTTTGTAGAAGATCTACTTTAAAGAATCTGGAAGTTGCAGTAACACAGGGGGACCTAGTAAAAAACTGCTGCCAGTCCTCCAAGGTGAAACCAAAATGATGATGCTCTCTAAAATGAAGCAGAATAATTCCTGTGTATGAGCCAGAAAAATGACCAAGCTCTCAAGGATCTCAAGAGTATAGGGTTTAGGACTCTGGGGAAGGGCAGAGGAGATAAAGAGTAAAGTAGAGAAGATAGAAGGAGATAATGGAAGAACAGACTCTGATAGCCTTAACAGCCATCAAGGCTAGGCAAACAGAATTTAGTGGGCTTCCTACTTTAGCTAAACATGAAACCCTTTCACTCTGGCATGAGCCTGGAAAGATGATACTCATCTGTATCTCCCAGGCCATTGCTAAGTGAGGTAAGCGCTGAAATTTAGGATGACTCGTTATTTCAGGCCAGGAGATTCTCTTCCTACATGTGCTAAAAACATGACTGACCCCTGGCTTGAATGGGTAAATGCATCAGTCTTTGTGAATGAATCCACTAACAGTACTTCCTTAACGGGAACAGTTTGTGCCTCTACAGGTCTTGTCTTTGTCTGTGGTGGTTATTCTCCTTAGGCCTACCTGGTTGGCACTTCTGGGGAAGTTGAAACTCAGTTATATGGTCACCTAGTAAGCCACTTGACTTAGGGTCACTCCTTCAGTGGGGTTTTTCTTTGAATGGTTTTGCGTCTTGGGGAATATAGCAATGAAATGCACTCCAAACAGTAGAAATTATACTACTTAGAACAGTAATTCCCCCTGGTGCATTGTATTCTCTCAAAAGTTTTAACTGCATGTTCACAACCTCTGACCAGCAGGGAAAGCTGCTGCAATCACCCTAAGACTAGAACATCAGAAAAGAAGTAAGGAGAATGCTTCAGGGGACAGGGGAAGGCTTCAACCCATTCGGGAAACATACATGCAACAGCAAGCATATATTACTGATAACCCATGCTAAGTGGCAGTTGAAGTCCAGCTGCAGATGTTCAAGGGTCCAGAAGGAGGAGGTCTGAGGCCCCTAGGGACAAAAATAGTTTTTCTTAAATGCACTGTTGGGGGAGTGAAGGAATGTAAAAAGAAATAAATGGCAATTGCCGGGGAGCTGGGAAGAACCAAGTGGCCATCTTAGGTTTCTTATAGCCTGACTGTTTGTTAAATTTACAGCCATTGTTTACCCATTTTAGTTTCTCTGATTTAGGAGCAGACTGTTGCCATGTTACAAGGATATCAGAATGGCAAAAGTCTGGCAGTAAGGGGGTCATTTTTGCAGAAGCAGAATGGACTTCATTCATTAGACTTCACACCACATATGCCACAATTTTGATAGAATCTGTTGCCACTGATTTTGTATCAAAGTCAGCTAGGGCATTTCCCTCACGCTCAGTTTCACTCCTTTTAGTATGAGCTTCAATTATGATGAGAGACAAAATTTTATGCCAGGACATATCAGACTTGTAGGAATTTCACACAATTTCTGGAACACATATAACACACACCTATACAGATACAACATAAGGAAGGCTTAATGTTACTTCTTATTTGACAATGCTTCCCATGTAATTTAATGTATCAAGTAAGCCTAATTAGTTTAACAAATCTTTTAGAATGTTCCAGGCGCCCTCTGGAAAAATTCTAAAGTTTCTTCCAAGTCAAAAAAAAACCCAACACTTTATTTTTAGAATTTGATTTTGGGAAGTTTGTCAAAGATATCAAAAGGTTTGGACACTTGACTAAATAAGATCACAGATCAATATGAAATAATATTTAATTGTCTATTTAGCAGATGAAAGAAAATTAAGTTCCAGTTTTACATGACTACACTATTGATATTAAAGCTTAATTTTAATTTTATTGATATTAAGTCTTAATTTTAATAATCCTTATAATAACAATTCCATTTTAGCCAGCTTGATTACACAGGGTAAAGATCCTTTCTTTTTCTTTTCAACCTTTTGTATACTTTTAGTTTGAAGTGTCCTTCATAACCCGAAGTTCTAATTTAGACAAAATTAGTCTCATTTTCCTTAACACAATGCATCTTCACTCCTCATACCTTTTCTTAGACAAAAACACATCCTGCTTTCCTTGCATACAAAGATGTTTCCTTTTATGTTTTTAGTAGCTTTAATTACATTAGAACTCTTAACCCTTAGAAACTGTAATTTCTAGTGAAAATTTAAGACCTAAACAATTGTGAACTGTTTCTTACATTAACATTCTTTAGATTGACAAGATTATAAATACTTTTATAATTTCTAAAAAATGTGCTTTCTCATAGAAAATTTCTCAGCATGGCACTGAACATCTTACACATCTTATCTATAATAAGAAGCCAAAAGTAGAAAAACCTATATTCATTGATGTTTCAGTTTTTTGTTTTTTGTTTTTCTTATTTGAAAATACTCTATTCAACAGATTTCCATCATTTAACTTGACTTAACAAACCTCTAAGCTTTCAAGTTACCAAAAAATACTTTGGAAGATATTTTTAACTGTGTGTACCATAAAATATAATTGTTGCTAAAAAAGTTTATCTATAAACTCTTATCACAGTTACATCTATTTAAGTCATTTTCTCCCAACAATTACATAGGAAAACTTCTTCATACCGAGTTAATTTTTTGCTGACAAATTTGTAAGACTAGGCAGAATAAAAGTATTATATTTAATGCTGATAACTCTAAAGACATGTCTGTTTTAATTAAACCAACCAACAAACTAGCTTTTATTTACTAAAAATTATTTTAGATCACATGAACCTGAAAGAACCATTTGGGTTAGTTTCTCTATTCCTGATGAGATTTAGAATAGCCAATCTTTATAAGTTCTTGACCCTCAACCCAATTAAATAGAGCTCTTTTACAAATTAATTTTGGTAATACCATCTGAAGGTAGGAGAATACCACACATCTGCAGCATACATACGTATCATACAGACAGACACATAGACACAGAGATCTTATAATTTCGAATATTTGTAGAGAAGATTTGTAAGACTTATTAGCCCGATTTCCAAGTACCTCCTGTTTTTTCTTTTTCCTTCTGATGAAAAATATTTCCATTTCAAAGAATGGCTTTTAGGTCCTAGAAAAGCTGGGGGTAGAAAACCTACCTCACAAAGGGATCCAGGATTTCTCCAGGATGGACTTTTGGGGGGGCATATTTTCAGGACAATTCTGTTTCTAATATCCCAATACTACAAGTATTTTGAGATAATAGGGGATGTTTTTGGATTGGCAAAAAGGACTGACTCACCTATCCACCTATTGTTGAATGTGTCTTTCTCTCTGGGTACGTTTAGTTTAGGGGAGAAGGCCTGAAAAAATTCCTACCAGGCTTTGGATATCAGCTATGATCAGAGTTCAGTCAGACCCTGGTGGCTTCCATTTTATTTTCTGCCCTTTTTATCCACTAATCTCAGGAGGTAATTCATTTCTAAAACTTTTGTGGCTTTAAGAAATTCTTAAACTGTGACCCATAGATTGGCCTTTGACCTAGAAGTGAAAGATTTCTGAAGAGGATTGCCTGTAGCCTTGGGTGGTCTAATTTGAAAATGTGTAGTATCCAAGTAAAGGAGGCTAGAGGGGAGCGGTAGAAGTTATATCAGTCTTATAGGTCAGTCTTACAGTCTTCTGTTTTAGGCACATTTTATCTCTTTAATTTTTTATTACTCTTTTGTAATGAATTTTTCAATGGAGCTATTTTGAAATTTCATAGTAGGTTTGAAATTTGGAGGTTTCTGCATAATCCTTATCTCTATGTGCACTTTCTAAATGATTTTAGCTATTTGGAACGTTCCCAATAATGGCCATTGTAATTCAGGATTGTTGTTAGTAAAACTTTGCCATTTTGCTCAATATCTGTAGCTTCCAGGACCACAGCTCTTAAACATAAAATAAGCAGGGGTACCAGAAGTTGGCACACTCAACTCTTTGGATATAAAGATTCCCCCTTTCTTTTAGCTAGGACTTTGGATTTCTCAGAGCCACACTAATCAATTTCTGGGTACTTCTGAAATTCTCATTAGCAGCTAGCCATTATTTAATATCAACCTGAAGCCTCCCACTGGACCCAGTCCAGCTCAAATTGGACCCAGTCTAATCCAGGACTCAGTGCAGCTCTTAAATCAGACCCAGTCCAACTCTGGCTGCTAAGCACCAATTCCCATGGAACTTTGGCCATCAGTCAAATAGTTGAACCATCAGTCCTCGAAGAATGGGGACTGTGGACCAATTCCACACAAATGAAGAACTGCAGCTGCCACCAGCAATTCCCACTGTGGAATATGGGGAAAGACTCCAGACCAATGGGCAATCACAGACTCAACCGTCAGCAGTTCCCAACATGGAATCCAGGGACAGAGCTAAGGGCTGGGGTTTTTCACCTAGGGCATTGCTGTCTAAAAGGATAGGGGGCTTGGCTCTGGGCAGAATCATCTGCCAGCTCAAGCTGATCTGTCCCCATAAAGGAAAGCCAGTTAGATGGGGAGCTCTAATACAAAAAGAGCAGAGCCTAACCAAGAGGAACTCACCAACGACCCTCAGAAATGTGGAGAAAGACAGTGAACTCAAAAGTGTTCGCAGGGTGCCATGCTTGTATTCCTTGTTATCCCCTCATGCCATTGGAAGTTCAGCTAAGGAGATTTGAAGATCTAATTGGCTTTCCTAGTCAATTCATGAATTAGACAGCCTCCCATCTAGCAACCAGAAGGGCACTCTGAAGGGTTGCAGAAAATGAAAGATTTTTATAGGGAGAAGGGTGGCACAAGGGAGCTATTAGCAAAAAGCAAGAAGGGATTATTTTTAGGCCAGCACATCTTCTTTTGGTGAATGGGGAGAAGGGAATAGCAGGGGTCTTACCGTACAGATTGCTTTTTCTTCCTCTGGGGCATGGAGACAGATTACCTCATGGTTGTTGACCAGAAAATTTCAGACTAGCTGACTAGAGTTACATTTCTGGTGAAGGTTGAAATTGCAGTTAGGTTAAATCTATGCTTGGTGAGCTTTAGCACAAGTGATGCCATTTTGGGCCTTTGGTTTTTCTCTTTAACAAAATAAAGAAGGTAATTTCTAAAATCATCATCCTAGTGCCAGCCTTAGAATTTTCAATATAAATATGCATCATTTTACAGAATAATGTATTTCTGAAAAGCCATGTATATTTTTACAGTCTAAGAAATTGGATCACATATTAAATGTATTTAAGAGAGGTGTTACTGTAATTCCAAAGTGAAATATTTTGCAAGGTGAAGAATTTTATTTTTAAGTAAATATTTATATCCTAACATTTTTGAAAGTTAATTTTCATGTACCAAATCTGCTTTAAAAGAGAAACAGACTTCAAACCCTAGACCTTGATTTCCAGTAAACTACTCTATTTCCCTTTTAAATGTGAAATGAAGGCTGAAGTACAGAAAATGTATTCATATTTGCAATGTCCCTAATTCTGTTAGTTGCCTCACCACATACATTTATCTCTTCCTTTTTACACTATCACATAAAATTTATGGTCTTGACGATCTAAACCAACCACATTTACAAAAATAGGATATTGAGGAGAGAGGAGAAAATAATACATTTCGGAAGCTGGAAAGCAGATACAGCAGTGGAACTGATAATTTAGGCAAGAGGAGGCCTCAGCCTGACTCTCTTCTCGTCGTTGTAACATGTGAGAAGGAAGCCATTCTGTGTGTCAGACACTCAAAAAGCCCAGGTCTGAACACTAGGACAAAAAGATACATGAACCCTAATGTTCACAGCAGCATTATTTATATAGACACATACACAATAGAATACTACTCAGCCATAAAAAATAATGAAATTTTGCCATTTGTAGCAACATGGATGGACTTAGAGGGTATTATGCTAAGTGAAATAAGTCAGACAAAGGCAGATACTGTATGATATCACTTATATGTGGAATCTAAAAATACAACAAACTACTGAATATAACAAAAAAGAAGTAGACTCACAGATATGGAGAAAAATTAGTGGTTACCATTGTGGGAGGAGCAGTAGTATAGGGTTAGGGGATTAAGAGGTACAAACTGTTAGGTATAAAATAAGCTGCAAGGATATATTGTACAACATGGGGAATATAGCCAATATCTTAT
Source organism: Tursiops truncatus (assembly GCF_011762595.2). NCBI lineage: Eukaryota > Metazoa > Chordata > Mammalia > Artiodactyla > Delphinidae > Tursiops > Tursiops truncatus. The sequence continues at coordinate 57,977,596 of NC_047051.1, read as the reverse complement.
AGTGACTGTAGATGGAGTATTACCTTTAAAAATTGTGAATCACTAAATTATACACCTGTAACTTATATAATATTACCATATATCAACTCTACTTTAATAAAAAAATCAACAATTCTGAGATGGTTATTTGGGAAAAAGAGAGTTTTAGAAAGTTTGAAATTATTCTTGAAAATGTGGAAGCAATTTAGAATAATAATAGCACAAAAAATGAAATGGCAAATTTGAAGGGAAACTTTGCTTCAAAATACCATTCTATTTATATTTATTCACAAATATGTATTGAGAACAAAACAGACAAAATATCTGGGCTCAGAGTGCTTGTTTTAAGATGGGAGGAAAAGAGGTAATAAAAATTATTATAATAATTATAAAAATTATATATATATAATAAAATTATGAAAATTATATATAATTTTTATTATATATATATTATATTATATATAATATAATTATAAAAATTATAATTTGCAATTAAATTACTTGAAATAAATGGGATCCATCTTTCTTTTTAGTTCTATGAGTATTTGCTTCATATTTGTTGATGGTCTGTTATTAGATACATACACATTTAGGATTGTTATGCCTTCTTAATGAATTTACCCCTTTTACATTTTGTAGTGTCTCTCTTTATCCCCAGAAATATGCCTCGGTCGGCTACATCAGGTGACTTTTGCTTTGTCTTGCCATGATATATCATTCTTTCAACCGTTTGCTTAACATATCCAGAACAACCTTGTCTTATTTGGTACTGATTCACCCCACTTCTAAGACACGATGCTTCTGAGAATTCTTCCCAGTGCCTTGTATAGTGCAAGGTTTCTTCACTTTAGCTGATGGAAACACAAAACGATTCCCAGCTCTGTGGAAGCTCTAGGAATTGTTGGTCTACTAGGTACCTCATGGTTTGTCTTTCCCTTGTCTTGGGGAGTTTCCACTCACACAGATGCAGACCAGTTCTTGGCAGGACTCAATGGGCGGCCTCAGTACACACCTGGAGCTCTTTTCCCTATGTAGCTTCCTCTTGTCAGATAATCTGCCCAGCAATTCCATCCACCTTTGCCTTCCTGAACTCTGTGCCCTCATCTCCACAGTTCAGCAAGACCTCAGGGTTCTTTCTAGGTTCTCCCTACCTGTGCTGCAGCCTGGCAAACACATGCAGGTAGTGAACTGAAATGTCTTATAATGTATTAAGACACATCTGAGAATAACTGAGAAGTAGAAGAGAATGTTAGAGGCATAGACAAGCTATTATGCTATATAGTGGGGAGTCAGGAAGTGAGATTAACACAGGGAGCATTGAAACTGGTTTAAATATAGTCTTATTTGGTTAAGTTAAATAAGTCAGCTTTTTGAGATTTAGAAATAATGAGACTATTAAAAATGCTATGTCGATCCCCCATCCTGAGTTTCTCTGATGGGTGATTCTTTTTTGGTCAGTCATTAAGTTATCATTTGCTCTCCATCACAGCTTTAACATCAGCTCTACCATACCCCAAATGTGAGCTAGAGAAGCCCTAGGGGTGTAGCCCTTTCATCTGTGAGGTGATCCACGCTAGAAGAAGAGCTGTAAAGTCAGGGAATAAGAAGTTACGTTCCAGGTACTCTTAGCTACTCTCACATGCATGAAAAATATTTTCACTTAATTGAGATGGTCTGTAAAATTAAAAACTGTTATTCATATGCATTTAGGGGAAAAAGAATTTGTATCTGGTTATGTATATTTTCCCCTTAATAATGTTGGATAATTTAAAAATACTTGCATAATATTTCTCATTTACCAGGCACAGTTTTAAGTGTACTACAAACAGCATTTCCCTTAATCCACACCATTCTTCTTAAATGGCAAGAATCATTATTATCCTTGTTTGTCAAATGAGGATACTGAGGCACAGGAATTTTAATTACATGATCATGATCGTAGGACTGGCCGGTGATGGTGTCAGAATTCAAGTCCAGGCAGTCTGGCTCTAGAGATTCTGGCTGAAACACTTCACAGGCTATAGCTAGAGCAAGATTTGCTATCGATGCTGATTTTATTGGATCTTCTTCTGAACTATTTCTACATTTCTCTGACTTTCTGGATATCCTTATTAATAGAGTTGATTTTCACTATTTGCGTTAGTTATGTTCTACAAATTCATCATGAACACTGATTTTAAAACACTGAAACATTGCTCCTAGGGGAAATAGAGGGTTAGGATCCCGTGAGCCTCTGGTCACAACATTTTCATCAAGCGATCAATGCGAAAACTTTTTTTTTTTTTTTGCGGTACACGGGCCTCTTACTGTTGTGGCCACTCCCGTTGCGGAGCACAGGCTCCAGACGCGCAGGCTCAGCGGCCATGGCTCAGGGTTCCAGCCGCTCTGCGGCATGTGGGATCTTCCCGGACTGGGGTACGAGAACCCGTGTCCCCTGCATCGGCAGGCAGACTCTCAACCACTGCGCCACCAGGGAAGCCCTGCATAAACTTTCTAATGTGTGTTTTGTTTAAAGACACCTTATTTAATATACATTAAATATATTGATTCATTAGCATTGAATTCACAGACAACAGCCCTATAACTCATGCCTGAATGAAGCTTATCTAACCCATGCATTTTCTTCATAAGGCACATCACTGCCTTTTGCACTTAGGGAAACTAAGCAGTATATCAGCGCTCTGCTTGGTACCATTTTAAACAGTGAAATCACCAACAAAAAGCATAAAATTGTAAGAAATATGACACTAAATAGATTGTGAAAGGGACATTTGTTTGCAGGGCTTTGCCTTGTTTGACTTCAGCTGGGAATGTGTGCGACAGGTCACTCAGTTTTTCGCCACTGGATGCATACCCATGGGTGACCATGAAGGTGAGGCTAATGTTGATTTTGAGGTTACACATAAGTTTTAGCAAATGGGTGAATTCACAAATATGGAATCCATGAATAATGAGAATTAGTTGATAATAAAAATAAAGGAAAATGAAATTGGGTCTTAAACATACAGAATATGAATGTAAAAACAAAAATATGAAAACAAAAACCCGACGTTGTTTGTATGGGCACTTCCATTTTCAACCTGGGAACAGATAGTAAAAACTTGAAAAGGAAACTTTGATTTATGATTTTGAACACGTTAAATAAAATACTTTTTCTTCTGTTTGAAGACACTGCTCACAAGCCAGAGATAGTATCTTCTAAGAGAAAGAATATTCCCTGACAGAAGAGCCCATGTCTACTTTTATTTTACAGTAAATAAGGATATTAATCTGTCCATGAAGAACTGAAAATATGTGATTTTAAAAAGATATTCAAAGGTGTAATTTATTTCCCTGAAAGCTTGATATTCCATAACTGGATGAAGAATGAGATTAGTGATGAGGAGAATATTAATAAGGATAAATCAATAGCTATTGGTCCAGTATCTAGAAATAGAAGTTAATGAGCAAACAGAATGAGTGGTACATAAAACTTTACTGACAAAATTGGTAGCTGTGTTATTTTACATTCAAAGTACTTAACAATTCTATGAAACAGTTGCTGCTCAATTAGAACTCAATTACATGTTAAATGAACTAAATGCCATTTCATTTGCACAGAGGAATCTTTAATAATGATTAATGGAAATTTAATCAAATATGAGTTGAGACTGCAATGTGTTCAGCAATAGAATATGAATGAGTTACATTGGTACTAACTAGATCCATTATCTAGATCATGATGCTGATGAGGTCAAGTTTGAGGGTGTGATCCTTACGCAGCACATCAAGCAAAAAGAATATTATGTAAAGTAACAGGTGGCATCACATAATAGACTCTTCACCTTGCAAATGTATCCCTTTGGCCACAATAGCACAAAGTTATGCAGAATAAGGAAAGTTACTCACACTGGTTCAAAAATATGTCAGTCAGTATTTTTGTTTTAAAAATGCAAAGAGCAACAATTGAAAGGATTTATTAGTTAATAAGTTCTTAATGATTAGCACATAAGACCTATACATCCAAAGAATTACGTTTACTTCCAAAAGAGAGAGAGTGAGGTCCTTGCTCCTCTTTGTTCACCGTCCATACCCAATACCCGTCTATCATCCCAAAGTTTGGATAATTGTATAATATTCTCATAGTAAAACAGTTTACAATGTATATATTTCATTTCAAGTGAAAATAAATTTTAATTTGATTATTTAAAATATGACGTTTTTTATTTACATGTAAACAACAGGCTCAACTTGAATAGCAAATGTATGCTACTTATTTGCATCTAGTATGTTGTGTTCTTTGGCATGTTTTATTCATATTCTATTAGTTTTGTTTTTTAGTTTATATTATTACAGATAATTATGCAGTGTGTTATTTTCTAACACTCGAGAAAAACTGAAATGTTTATAAATTCATTGTTATCTTCTTTCTTCTAAATTAGTTTTGTTTTGCTCTAGGGGTAACAAAACTCTTTCCTCCATCTTTTAATTCTAGTATTGACCCTCCAATTTATCTGTGTAAATTGGAGGGTCTGAATTTACTGAATTCCTAGCATCCTAGCATTATTAGGGGAGCAAAAAAGCATAATTTATTTTCCTCACTACCTGGTGTTTTATGAATATATTTTTCCTCAGTGAGAATATTCTAGCTGTATGAGTATTTGCCCATTAAGCTTATAATTTCTACAGAGTAGAGTAAAAGAAATAAATTGTTTTTGATTAGTATATTATTATAAAAATGAAGTGAAGCTAACATCTATTTTTTATTCATAAGCATATTGAATATGCTGTGCCAGTGATTGAGGCAGGTATTCAAGATAATGCTTACACAGTATCACAGTGCCCCTTTGGTAATCCTGACGCTATGGGGGGACAGAATTCACTGTTAAATTTAGTTTGGTATTATACAAATCTCAACATAGTGACATGCTTCATGTAGTGTATAAATCCAAATTCTACTTTCATGGACAAGATGCAGGTACTGAGTTATTAAGGTCTCATTTGAAGACACCCACTGAGAAAACTGCCTGCTATTCAATTTAACTATCTGTCAGAGGGATAACAAGAGAGACCTAGTTGTTGGAACTCAAACCTGTGTATCAAAGAATATGAGCAATGCATGGTGGATTTCAAGCTGAAGAGAAATGGTATTATTAATATAATACTCATGTGAACTGTTCTTTCATTAGCAGTTCCAATTTGCAAAACACTCTCCTTGTCGTAGATATTCTTTTTAGCTCTATATCCTACAACTGAGCCTACTAGTGTTTCAGACTTTGAAACACTGGTGTTTTAAAAGGTTTAATATCAAAAAGCTCTAATCCAGCTATGTGATAATATCTGTTACCTTTTGAATGTTTCGCTTTGAATGTATATTCAGAGGATCTAAGAGGTCATGTAAATAGATCTTAAGGTATTGTATGCTCTATAAATTTTCTTGAAAAATAGTTAATTAGAAAAAGTATGCTACTGGAAATAAAAAAATTTATGAACTATCAGGATTACTTTAAAAGATAAACATTAAGTTTCTTATTTTAAGTCATATTAAGTTAAATTTCTATAACATTAGCTCAGCTTATACAACTAAAATATATAAAAGAAGTATAATATGTAAGGCATATGAGCTTTCCTCAGTTATAAACAATTTGATTTAAATTTCATAAGTCTGTTTCTCTTTCTCAGCCACCCACATCCTTTCAATAAGCACAGATATTTAGATAAATATCTGTATACTGTTATTTAGATAAATATCATGTGTATACTGTTTTTCCCTTCCACTCCACATGTATTCCAGTACAGAGATTAAATTCTTTTCTTTCTTCCCCCTCCCTTCACCCTTCCACCCTAGCATCAACCCGTGCCCTGGAGATAAGGGAAAACAGTATATGCCTGTCTGTCTTGCCCCAGATCCTCCACTAAATGATGATTGCCCATGTGCCATCCCATAACTGAGTCTGATACATTTCTGTTAACACCACTTTAAAACTTTTCACATATTCGACCATTATTTATAGCTTGTTTCTAGTCCCTAACTCACCTCATAACATCTAAACTTACCTCATGACGTTTTCTCTCATTCCTTCTTTTTTTGTCCTCTCTCTCTGCCATCTTATTTCACGTTTCCTCTATTCATTCCATGTGTGAACCAAAGACAAACGGACAAAAATAAACAAATCAAAAACCAAAAAATAAATGTTTAAATAATGTCTGAAAAGGCAAGGTAAATGTGAGCATTTGGAAAATAAAAATAAATGGAGTCCCATTTATTTTCGCTTTAATTAGACATAGTATCCAGTTAATTAAACTATTGAATGGTGTAAAATGCCAATACAGTTTATTCCAATTTTGTAAAACTTTTTCAAAATTTAAAGTGGTTTTCAAAATTTAAGTGGTTTTCCACATTCACAAGAATGAGGAAGTATGGAGAAACAGTCTGTGTTGGGGAGAGCTCTGACAGATACAGCAATGGTGGATCCTACGTGTTCTCTATGTGATATCACACCAAACCAAACCAGATCTGCTTGCGGAACAAACTGCCGAGTGGAGTAATTTTTCTCTTTCCAGAAGTTACTGGTGAACTTCTGTTTATATTGTTTTTCTGAATTCTTATGGCATTGCAGAAGTACTTCAGGAAGTAAAGTTTCTGTCTGATCCTTCTTAATTTTTATTCATCTTGTTTCATCTAAACGATAGCTAGAAGAATTTTCACATAATTTGTATTTGAAGAAAGACTCTTTCCAGAGTCTTACAACTTATCCAATGTGTTCTTGCTTTTGTACTAATCAAAGTTTTTTATAGGTAAGCGTGTAGGACGTATCAAGTGAGGAAAATTATGGAAGCATAGACTCATATTAATATGTAACTTTTTTTCATTTTTAAAAAATTTTTGTTGAAGTATAGTTGATTTACAATGTTGTGTTAGTTTTAGGTGTACAGCAAAGTGAATCAGTTATACATATACATATAGCCACTCTTTTTTAGATTCTTTTCCCATATAGGCCATTACAGAGTATTTAGTAGAGTGCCCTGTGCTCTACAGTGGGTCCTTATTAGTTATCTATTTTATGCGTAATAGTGTGTACATGTCAGTCCCAATACCTATCATATTTTTAAATGGCTCTTATATTTAGAACAACCTTTTACTTTTTATTTAAGAACATGGACTATGGAATCATTTTGTGAGAGATTTGATTCCTGGATGTACCAATTTGATAAATTTGACCTTGGGCAAATTAATTAAAATCATGTTTTCTCATATATTAAACAAATTCCTAGGAGAACTAATGTATATGAAGCATTTGTATTGCAATCCAGGATTCGTTAAGCATCAACGTTGGATATTCTATTGGAACTCTTTGATATTGTCATGGGATCAACTATATTTATAATAACTTTAATTTATACTTTATCCATTAATCCTAATTGTTACCCCAGAACCACAGAGAATAATTATAATACCTTTACATATGGCAGTCCTTGAAATACTTAGATCATACAACCATGGTCCAAAAATCTCTTGTCTGTGCCAAATCTTGTGACTTCAGAAATTTTTATGACATGATTTTCCTCACATTTGATCCTCTGGTCACTGTTTTATAGATATTCGTTAGTAAATATTTCCTTTTCCATATGGAACCCTAAACTAGCTACTGTACTTCTGATACAGCTTCGTTAAAGATGTAAAGATAATTCATTGAAAAATTTTAACCTGAATTAAACATTATAATTGATGACCTTTGAGCTTATATTGGGCTCCTCCTCTTCCTTGTCATCTTTCTCTTTGAAAACTACCTCATCCTCTCCTTCCCTTTCCTTCTCTTCCCTTCCTCAACTATTTCTTTCTAAGGTGTGGCACAGCAGGGTCAGCATCTAAGTTGGGGATGGGGGAAGGCAGTGTCCCAGAGGGGTTGTCAGGGGAGTGAGAGAGAGATGAGAAGCGTGCTGTGGGGAGATTCTTGTATGACGCTGAGGTGCCCAGTTAATGTGAAAAGGGCATCTAAGCAGGATGGGGACCCAGGGAAGCCTGCCAGAGCCAAGGCACTTTCTACAAGGGGCAGGAAGATCAAATGGGATGGACTAGGAAGGTGTCCATGCACCAGGGCAGGGGCAGGAGGAGACACGACACAGTGCAGACTGTGAGAGACTAGGCTGAGGAGGAAGGTTGTGGGAGTGGGGGAGGAGTCAGCCAAGCACAGGAATTCAGAAACTGAGCAGGACCTACACGTGTAGGTGCAGTCAGGTGTGGAATGGTAGAAATTCATCAGGATGAGAAGGGCATTCTGCAAGGGGACACCTGGGGTGGAGTGTTCAAGCCCAACCGGGTTAAAGAGGGAGTCCTTGAAGGAAATGGCCAATGCATTGTGTTAAAATCTGAGCACAGTAAGGAGGACACCCAGGCAGGGAAAGGGGCATCGGTGGGTGTAGGGAAAGGGGGTAGAGGGGTGGAAGATCTGAGAACTAAATGTGTTCTTTGCTTTTATGGTGTCACTGCTCCCAGGCCTTGTCTATGTACATAGTCAGGGAATATATATGTAGCCATATCCATGTGTATATACACATATATACTCATATACACAAAAATGCATATATATTAATATGCATGAAATGTTCTTAGTTATTACCTTAATGTTGATATTTCTAATGCTGATGTGACAACATCCCTTCATATTTGCAAATTGCTTCATTAATAGGGGGGAACCTGACTCTGTATTCTTAATATGCTTACTTATTTGAACATTCTCTGTGTACGTGGGTGTGTGAATGACTTTAGTATTTTGGCTAATGTTGAGATTATTGCTAATTGAAGTCACTTCCAGTTATTCTGTATTGAAGAGTTTCGTGACTGCTTATTTAATTTCCTGACACTTCATCAAAAATTCTTCAAAGTGACACAAGACTGGGTAAATGATACATGACTTTAAATGAAAGAGTATACAAAACTAAAATATTTGTATAAGATAACAAAGTTGTATTTGCAAATGGCTTCAGTTCCTTACTCAATAATATAGTATATAAATCTGTACACCAAAATAAATTGTTCTAATATAAGACCTGGAATGAAAAGAGAAGAAAATAGAGGAACCTATTTTTTTTTTTTTTTTTGCAGTACGCGGGCCTCTCACTGTTGTGGCCTCTCCAGTTGCAGAGTACAGGCCCCGACGCGCAGGCTCAGCGGCCATGGCTCACTGGCCTAGCTGCTCCGTGGCATGTGGGATCTTCCTGGACTGGGGTACGAACCCGTGTCCCCTGCATCGGCAGGCGGACTCTCAACCACTGCGCCACCAGGGAAGCCCAGGTAGGCTTTTTTTTTCCATCCTTGGAGATATTTTGAATTTCTTCTTTGCTTTCATTGGGCTAAAATTTCACTTGTCACATAAAAGTAGGACACTGTTTATAAAAGCTATAAACAGTCCTCAAAAGAGTCAACTTGACTTCTATTTCACTTGCTACCCAATCTCTGAAACTGCCAAGACTGGAAATTCTTAGTGTGCCAAAGAAAGAATGCCTGCCTTTTTGGTCTGTTTATCTTGCTGTGGTTTACGTATTACATACTCCCATCTACTTTATTTTCCCCTAATGTCTCTCCTCCACATGACTGTTCTCTTTCCTCCCTTTCTTCCAGCTGATATGTGTGTTTGTGTGCGCGCGTGCATGTGTGTGTGTGTGTGTGTGTGTGTGTGTGTGTGTGTGTGAAAATTTCTTTAGCATTGTTTCAGCGTTTCATTGGGAGAAGAGGTAATTCATGTGCGTGGTCAACTCTCATAAACTGTACAATAAAATGCTTTTTAACTTTATAATATGGAGTGCCTTTAGAACTAAGATTTACTGTTAAGGGAAAATCTATTTCTTTGAAACCAAGCAAGTTTTTTTTTTCCTTAAATCTTCAATCAATGTAAAAAGTACTTCTGTAAAAATTGTAATACTTTTAAAGGTTGACTTAAGTCTTCTACTTAAATAAGCAATAATAGGACTCATTATCTATAATAGCATTTATTTTTAGCCCATCTGTATACAGAAATCTAGACTTTATATTTTTTATAGTTTTATGCTAAACCGCCATCTAGTGATAGATGGAGTTCTTTAAAAACGGGCAATGTACAATAACATATATGGGTGTGTAATATGTGTGTGTGTTTATTTTCCTACAGTCATGTATTGAATATCTTTTGTGTGCTGAGTGCTATTCTATTTACTAAGCATACAGAAATAAACAAACTCCGTATTCTCATGTAGCTTAAATTCTACACACAACCATAAAGTAGGCTCTTATTTCCATAATGGAAACCAAGGCATTCATCTGATACCTACTTAAGAGAAGCACTTAGTGAGACTTGTCATGATGTGAGCAGCTCTGGGAAACCTAGCTAACAGGAAGCAATTACTTAGAATGTCTCTAGAACTCAGTGGCTTGTGAACTCTAAAATATTGTCTTTCCCTTCGTACTTTACTGAGGATCTATGAACAATACGAAACCCAAACATAACTTGAGAAAACATCATGGAACAGTGGGAAAAAGTCATCTGGAATTTAAGTTCTAAGTTCTCAAGCCTATTCCTGCCACTCACAAGGCTTATATTCTCTGCCCATACAAAAACCTACATTTTGGGGCTTCCCTGGTGGCGCAGTGGTTGAGAGGCCGCCTACAGAGGCAGGGGACACGGGTTCGTGCCCCAGTCCGGGAAGATCCCACATGCCGCAGAGTGGCTGGGCCCGTGAGCCATGGTCGCTGAGTCTGCGCGCCCAGAGCCTGTGCTCCACTACGGGAGAGGCCACACAGAGACAGGCCCACCCTTGTTTCAATCCCATTCTAAAAACTGTCAGAACAGTTCTTTCCAGAGCTACTTTTGTCAGACAACTAGTGACCAGGTGCTACCCACACTCAGGATTATACAGAGTTGTACACTGCAGTTAGAGGGGGGCAGATCTGTGGGACCATTTTATAAAATCTCCTATGGTGGATAGATAGATAGATAGGTAGATTGGGGGTAGGGAGGGAGAAAACGTTACTTCATATAGATCATTATAAAACTCAAATTTTACATCAGTTTCAAAGTGCCCTGGTTTTCTACTATCTTGAAAAGATGAGAATTGTGAGCATGATAATTAAACTGCACTGCTTTATTTTGCAAAATATAAAAGGAAAAGTAACTTGAATGGTTGTTGTATACAGGTAATTTGAGAGTAATTTATCTGTAAACCTGTTTTATCTGGTGATTACCTTGAAAAGTGTTGTACACATGTAAATGGAAATATTTGAATGTGCCTTAAGTAAGAAATTTTTTTTAAATGTGCACATTGTTTTGGGTATATCCTCCTCACTGGTTACATGAGAATTGAATGAGAATTTTCCCACATGACCTGGTGAAAAAATATGAAAGTAAGGAGTTTAATTTTTTTACAAGATCATTCTTGAGAAATAACTGTCTGCTAGAAGTCTGTCTGTACACATTTAAAATGTGCTATACTTTCATTCTTGAACAGAGTTATCCAAAATTTATTGTAGTTAGTAAGCAATAAGCTATTTTAAATGGAGGACCAGCATGTACTTGTAAGATACCTTTGGACTGTATGAGGATCGAGCAACATATGTGCTTCAGTAAACACCCTTTTTCTTTAATATGCTGATCTTTAGAAGCTCTTTCTGTAAATAGTTAGAATCTAAGTATTGAATTTTTAATCTCCTTGCAGCAGAGCAAAGGGAAACTTAGTAGTGTTAATATATTTTGTACTAGAACACTTTGGAAAAATATTCATACTTGCCAGAGTTAATTTCTAATTTTGTACTCTTGAGACAATGAAGTTTTGCTATAATGAATTTACTGGAAGATTTTACCTTTTTTTGTTCGTTTATAATAAAGGACACTGCAGCTAATTTTTCTTAAATTATCATCAAACAATCAAACATATTTATGGTACAGAAACATATTTGTTATTTACCGACCAAACATTAAGAATATGAGTGTGCTGTTCCCAATGGAAAAAATTCTGTCAGACAATTTGTTAACATTATGCCAGTAGAAAGCATAACACTATCAGAATTTTACTCCCTCTTTAGAATGGGGCAAGGACAGTTAATCCAGTAATTTCTATTTTCTCTGTGTTCAATCCTAAAACCAATAGATCAAAGATGTGCCCAAGAATTATGTACTTAGAACTAACACAAAATTGGCATTTTAGTAACTAGACCCTGCAGAAATTATATCTGACTTAAATATTTACTCTTGGAGGTTTTGGATGTACTCTTTGACTTTATATTCTTTATAGGCTATACCAGGTGAAGAATTTAAATTAATGCCAAATAAGCCAATCTATCTCCCTAAAGTATAGTTAACCAGAGTTTCTCACCACTGACATCATGTCTTTTAGAGATTTTCTCTCCTCCATACAGAGGTGCTATGAAGATACATGAAAAAGTTACATCACATGTTTTAGACTGACACTATTGCCAAAATTTTTAATGCAATTTGAGAAATTTAAATACCAATAAACTATCTTCTTGTTTTAAATTGACTGAATTACCTTACTTAGTAAACTTATCTCCTTACCTAAGATTGCTTTCCCAGTGATTGGCAGCACCATAAGTCTAATTGCCAAACTCAGAAATCAGGCATAACCATTCACATGTCTCTCGTTATCAGTCAGTCACTAAATTCGATTGACTCTGTCTTTAAATATTCTCAGCTCCTCCACTTCTTCCAGCCTTCCTTATTCTTATATATATAGTGCAGGCAACTGTTAATTCTTGTTTGGGTAAGTGACAGTCTTCGATTGTTTCCCTGAAGGCAGACTGGGTGAATTTTCCTAAACATAAATTGTCACCACCACCACCCGCCCCCCCACCCCCCCGCCAACTGGCTTCACATTAAATTTAGGATAAAGTCCAAATGCTTCAACAAAGCCTATAAATTCTTCATTGCATAATCCTAGCTAGTCAGATTTGCCATTTTCTCAGTTTCTTTACCAGCCATACAAAATTTATCTTTGGTTATTTTTTTCACCTCACTTTTGTACTTTCAAAGACGTTCTCTCTGGTTTAAATACTTGTCTCCTTCTTCTTGCCGCATTTTGCCTATCCATCAGCTACTCATAATCTAGGTCTTAAGTTTCTCAAAATTTTGTGATCCCTGAACTGAGTTTATTGGCCCTTTTGTGGGCTGTTTTTGCTTATCCATATCCTCTGTCCAGACGTCCGTCACATTTTTGTCATCCTCATGGGCACATCACAGTGACTAGCTCAGTGCCAGACATATGATAAACATTTGATAAATGTTTGCTGAATGCATAAATGAATGACAGCTAAGGGAAATAGAAGGGAATATAGAATTATTAATAATTATGTTATTTTATTATAATTATATAATTATATTATACAATAAATTCACTTATATTATTGGTTTTTATTGTTTTTTGGGGGGTAGGGTAAGTTGATATCAATGGAAAAAGTATACACATCTCTATTATGTTAGTCTGTATCCTTTACTTACTTCTATTTCCTTTTAATAAAATGACCAAGTTGAAGGTTTTGCGGAAGATAAAGGTGAAAATTCTAGACAATAGATGGAGAAGTGCATAGATGCCTATTATTTCTCTAGTAAATAAAAGAGAAAATGGTGAAATTTAAATACAGAAGGAATTTAGCTCTTTCAGAATGATTGAGTTAATAAACAATGGAGCCAGCCAGCACAGCTGCATAGTAGAAAGAGAGAAGCTTCCTCTTTGAAGTTGCTGTTTTGGTTGTACTCACTAGGATTATCCTTGAACAAGAGAAAATTTTAATCTAATACTGTTGGAACCTAGAAGTTAAAAGAGACATTTTATAATTTATAAACATCAGAAGTGGCAGAGTCTAGAATCATTGCCAAAAGAGTAAGGCTGAGTTTGTAATTTTTTTTTACCACTGACTATATTTCTTGGCATAATTTTAAAATCATAATTCTTAGAAAAGAATTATTAGGAAAAATAATGTTAGTGAAAACTTCAAATATACTGTGTTCTTTGTTTTATGAAATCCACGGTAGCAAAAACAGAAGCCTTCACATTCATGTGATTATTGAGGAAAGATAAAAACATACTGCTTTTTTTAATTGAGGTATAGTTTATAATATTATATAAGTTACAGGTGTACAATATAGTGATTCACAATTTTAAAGGTTATATTCCATTTATAGTTATTGTAAAATACTGTTTATATTCCCCGTGTTGTACAGTATATCCTTGTAGCTTATTTTAAACCTAATAGTTTGTACCTCTTACTCCCCTATCCCTATGTCCGCCCCCCCCCCCACCACTGGTAACTACTACTTTACTAGTTTAAAATATAACAAACCAGTGAGCATAACAAAAAAGAAGGAGACCCACAGATGTAGAGAACAAAAACATGCTGTTTTAAAGTGAAAAATAGAGCATAACAAAGGAATGTATCACAAAAGTAAATAAAATGATCAAACAGGAAAAAAACTTTTTATTTCCTTTTTCATTTTCAGAGTAAATTTTACAATTGCACAGAGAGAGCTATACCCATGTTATTTTTAAAAAAACTGTCCCACTAGTAATCCTACTGTATTGGTATTTTAATGACATTTAATTCATTACTTAAAATTATGTTATTAAAAGCACATTTTAGTAGGTCTGTGTCTTTATTCCTGTCTTACCCGTAGGTTCTTCATGACATTTCTTTTCTCTTAAATTCCATATATATCTGTTAGCATACGGTATTTGTCTTTCTAACGGACTTGAGGATATGGGGAAGGGGAAGGGGAAGCTGTGACAAAGCGAGAGAGAGGCATGGACATATATACACTACCAAACGTCAGGTAGATAGCTAGTGGGAAGCAGCCGCATAGCACAGGGAGATCAGTTCGGTGCTTTGTGACCGCCTAGAGGGGTGGGACAGGGAGGGTGGGAAGGAGGCAGACACAAGAGGGAAGAGATATAGGAACATATGTATATGTATAACTGATTTACTTTGTTATAAAGCAAAAACTAACACACCATTGTAAAGCAATTATACTCCAATAAAGATGTAAAAAAAGTATATAAATAAATAAGTCACAGGCAAAAAAAAAAGCACATTTAAAAAACTTTTCAGAATTCTCTCTCCATCTATGTGTTATTATAGCTTGACTTTTTAATTAAACATGCTTTTTAAAATCTTATATTGGAGTATAGTTGATTAACAATGTTGTGTTAGTTTCAGGTGTACAGCAAAGTGATTCAGTTATACATATACATGTGTCTATTCTTTTTCAAGTTCTTTTCCCATTTAGGTTATTACAAAATATTGAACAGAGTTCCATGTGCTATACAGTAGGTCCCTGTTGGTTAAGATTGTTTCCTTCCTCTTTCACTCTGTTGTTCCTTATGTTTTCAGGACAACCCACTGAATCTCTAATGTTTTGTGAAGATGTGCCCAGCGTGTATTCTTTTTTTTTTTTTTAATAAATTTATTTACTTTTGGCTGTGTTGGGTCTTCGTTTCTGTGTGAGGGCTTTCTCTAGTTGTGGCAGGCAGGGGCCACTCTTCATCGCGGTGCACGGGCCTCTCACTGTCGCGGCCTCTCTTGTTGTGGAGCACAGGCTCCAGACGCACAGGCTCAGTAGTTGTGGCGCACGGGCCCAGTTGCTCTGCGGCATGTGGGATCTTCCCAGACCAGGGCTCGAACTCGTGTCCCTTGCATTGGCAGGCAAATTCTCAACCACTGCGCCACCAGGGAAGCGCCCTAGGATGTATTCTTATCTGCTTGGCATCCCATAATCTGATATCTGTGCTCTTTTCAACATGACAGCTAACTTACCTGAAAACTTAATTGCTAATGGTGTGTAAAAGAAGTATTCATTATTCATATGCTCCTAAAAGGGTAGAGCTATGATTTTACAAGTAATTTTTTGCATAAAACAATAGGAGTACAAAATAAAATTAAAACTACGTTATCTTCACCCAAAATGACTATTTTAAGCTATTTTTACTTTTCAGTTTCTCTTCACTTGACCATATCATCATATATTTTTTTAGTAAATGAACTAATATTGTGGAATACGTTCATCTGTTAATTCATTCGGCAAACATTTATTATATACATTGAGTTTGAAGTTGATTTGTTGGTGCTTTGGAAAGCTAGCTTCAGACTGCAAGGAGCTTATTGTGTATTTGGTGATATGACAAGCAAGTAGAGTAATACCATACAGAGTGATAGCAACTATATTAAAGTAATGTTGGAGTAGTGTGGAAACATATCAGTGAGCAGCAGATCAAATTCCTTTCAATCAGAAGTGTAATGAGACATAGAGAATACAAGAATATTAGCACTAAAGATGGATTATGGATTATGCATTGAACACAAGTCTAGGAAGAAGGGACAACAACAAAGAGCCCAAGGAGAGAGCATGATGTATAAGGGAGCTGCAAGAGTGAGTGCAGAGCGCATGGCGTACTTGAGTGTGTGGAGAAGGTATCAGGAGTAGGAAGCATAATTCTGGATAAAAAGATCAATGCCAGATAATGGGTTAAATGCTCCAACCAAAAGACACAGGCTCATTGAATGGATACAAAAACAAGACCCATATATATATGCTGTCTACAAGAGACCCACTTCAGACCTAGGGACATATACAGACTGAAAGTGAGGGGATGGAAAAAGATATTCCATGCAAATGGCAATCAAAAAAGCTGGAGTAGCAATACTCATATCAGATAAAATGGACTTTAGAATAAAAAATGTTACAAGACATAAGGAAGGACACTACATAATGGTCAAGGGATCAATCCAAGAAGAAGATATAACAATCATAAATATGTATGCACCCAATATAGGAGCACCTCAATACATAAGGCAACTGCTAACAGCTATAAAAGAGGAAATCGACAGTAACACAATAATAGTGGGAGACATTACCACCTCACTTACACCAATGGACGGATCATCCAAACAGAAAATAAGGAAACACAAGCTTTAAATGACACAATAGACCAGATGGATTTAATTGATATTTATAGGACATTCCATCCAAAAACAGCAGATTACACTTTCTTCTCAAGTGCGCACAGAACATTCTCCAAGGTAGATCATATCTTGGGTCACAAATCAAGCCACAGTAAATTTTTTTTTAAATAAATGTATTTATTCATTTATTTATTTTTGGCTGTGTTGGGTCTTCGTTGCTGCACACGGGCTTTCTCTAGTTGTGGGGTGAGCAGGGGGTACTCTTCATTGCGGTGGGTGGGCTTCTCATTGCGGTGGCTTCTCTAGTTGCAGAGCACAGGCTCTAGGTGCGCGGGCTTCAGTAGTTGTGGCACGTGGGCTCAGTAGTTGTGGCACGTGGGCTCAGTAGTTGTGGCACTCTGTGGCATGTGGGATCTTCCCGGACCAGGGCTCGAACCCGTGTCCCCTGCATTGGCAGGTGGATTCTTAACGTCTGTACCACCGGGGAAGCCCAAGCCACAGTAAATTTAAGAAAATTGAAATCATATCAAGCATCTTTTCTGACCAAAACACTATGAGATTAGAAATGAATCACAGGGAAAAAAAAAAACGTAAAAAACACAAACACATGGAGGCTAAACAATACGATACCAAATAACCAATAGATCACTGAAGAAGTCAAAGAGGAAATCAGGAAATACCTGGAGACAAATGACAATGAAAACACGACAATTGAAAACCTATGGGATGCAGCAAAAGCAGTTCTAAGAGGGAAGTTTATAGTGATACAAACCTACCTCAAGAAACAAGAAAAATCTCAAATAAACAATCTAAACTTACACCTAGAGGAACTAGAGAAAGAAGAACAAACAAAACCCAAAGTTAGCAGAAGGAAAGAAATCATAAAGATCAGAGCAGAAATAAATAGAAACAAAGAAAACAGTAGCAAAGATCAATAAAACTAAAAGCTGGTTCGTTGAGAAGATAAACAAAATTGATAAACCATTAGCCAGATTCATCAAGAAAAAGAGGGAGAGGAGTCAAATCAATAAAATCAGAAATGAAAAAGGAGAAGTTACAACAGACCCACAGAAATACAAAGGATTATAAGAGACTGCTACAAGCAACTCTATGCCAATAAAATGGACAACCTGGAAGAAATGGACAAATTCTTAGAAAGGTATAACCTTCCAAGACTGAACCAGGAAGAAATAGAAAATATGAACAGACCAATCACAAGTAATGAAGTTGAAACTGTGATTTAAAATCTTCCAAAAAACAAAAGTCTACGACCAGATGGCTTCACAGGTGTATTCTATCAAACATTTAGAGAAGAGCTAACACCCATTCTTCTCAAACACTTCCAAAAAATTGCAGAGGAAGGAACACTCCCAAACTCATTCTATGAGACCACTATCAGCCTGATACCAAAACCAGACAAAGATACTACAAAAAAAGAAAATTACAGACCAATATCACTGATGAATATAGATGCAAAAATCCTCAACAAAATACTAGCAAACAGAATCCAACAACACATTATAAGGATCATACACCATGATCAAGTGGGATTTATCCCAGGGATGCAAGGATTCTTCAATATATGCAAATCAATCAATGTGATACACCATATTAACAAATTGAAGAATGAAAACCATATGATCATCTCAATAGATGCAGAAAACCTTTTGACAAAATTCAACACCAATTTATGATGAAAACTCTCCAGAAAGTGGGCATAGAGGGAGCCTACCTGAACATACAAACCCACAGCAAACATCATTCTCAATGGTGAAAAACTGAAAGCATTTCCTCTAAGATCAGGAACAAGACAAAGATGTCCACTCTCACCACTGTTATTCAACATAGTTTTGGAAATTCTAGACACAGCAATCAGAGAAGAATAAGAAATGAAAGGAATACAAATTGGAAAAGAAGAAGTAAAGCTGTCACTGTTTGCAGATGACGTGATACTATATATAGAGTATCCTAAAGATGCCACTAGAAAACTGCGAGAGCTAATCAATGAATTTGGTAAAGTTGCAGGATACAAAATTAATGCACAGAAATCTCTTGCATTCCTATACACTAATGATGAAATATCTGAAAGAGAAATTAAGGAAACACTCCCATTTACCATTGCAACAAAAAGAATAAAATACCTAGGAATAAACCTACCTAGGGAGACAAAAGACCTGTATGCAGAAAAGTATAAGATACTGATGAAAGAAATTAAAGATGATACCAACAGATGGAGAGATATACCATGTTCTTGGATTGGAAGAATCAATATTGTGAAAATGACTCTACTACCCAAAGCAATCTACAGATTCAATGCAATGCCTATCAAATTACTAATGGCATTTTTTACAGAACTAGAACAAAAAATCTTAAAATTTGTATGGAGACGTGAAAGACCCTGAATAGCCAAAGCAGTATTGAGGGAAAAAAACAGCTGGAGGAATCAGACCCCCTGAGTTCAGACTATACTACAAAGCTACAGTAATCAAGACAATATGGTACTGGCACAAAAATAGAAACATAGATCAATGGAACAAGATGGAAAGCCCAGAGATAAACCCACACACCTATGGTCAACTAATCTATGACAAAGGAAGCAAGGATATACAATGGAGAAAAGACAATCTCTTCAGTAAGTGGTGCTGGGAAAACTGGACAGCTACATGTAAAAGAATGAAATTAGAACACTCCCTAACACCATATACGAAAATAAACTCAAATTGGATTAAAGACCTAAATGTAAGACTGGACACTATAAAACTCTCAGAGGGAAAAATGGGAAGAACACTCTTTGACATAAATCATGGCAAGATCTTTTTTAATCCACCTCCTAGAGTAATGGAAATAAAAGCAAAAATAAACCATTGAAACTTATTGAAAATAAATAAACCTATTGAAACTTCAAAGCTTTTGCACAGCAAAGGAAACCATAAACAAGACGAAAAGACAACTCTCAAAATGGGAGAAAATATTTGCAAACAAATCATCGGACAAAGGGTTAATCTCCAAAATATATAAACACCTCATGCAGCTCAATATTAAGAAAACAAACAACCCAGTCCAAAAATGGGCAGAAGACATAAATAGACATTTCTCCAAAGAAGACATACAGATGTCCAAGAAGCACATGAAAAGCTGGTCAACATCACTAATTATTAGAGAAATGCAAATCAAAACTACAATGAGGTATCACCTCACACCAGTTAGAATGGGCATTATCAGAAAATCTACAAACAAAAAATGCTGGAGAGGGTGTGGAGAAAAGGGAACCCTCTTGCACTGTTAGTGGGAATGTAAATTGATACAGCCACTATGGAGAACAGTATGGAGGTTCCTTAAAAAACTAAAAATAGAATTACCATATTATCCAGCAATCCCACTACTGGGCATATACCCAGAAAAAGCCATAAATCAGAAAGACACATGCACCCCAATGTTCATTGCAGCACTATTTACAATAGCCAGCTCATGGAAGCAACCTAAATGCCCATCAACAGACAAATGGATAAAGAAGATATGGTACATATATACAATGGAGTATTACTCAGCCATAAAAAGGAACGAAATTGGGTCATTTGTAGAGACGTGGATGGATCTAGAGACTGTCCTACAGAGTGAAGTAAGTCAGAAAGAGAAAAACAAATATTGTATATTAACGCATATATGTGGAACCTAGAAAAATGGTACAGATGAACCAGTTTGCAGGGCAGAAATTGAGACACAGATGTAGAGAACAAACGTATGGACACCAAGGGGGGAAAGCGGCGAGGTTTGGGGTTGGTGGTGTGATGAATTGAGAGATTGCAATTGACATGTATACACTAATATGTATACAAATTGACATGTATACACTAATATGTATACAATTGATGACTAATAAGGACCTGTTGTATAAAACAATAAAATTAAGTTAAAAAAATTTTTTTAATGAAAAAAATTTTTTAGTCAGTTTCTTTTTGTGCCAGCAATGAGTAACAGGAATTTTAAGTTAGAAATAAATATAGGGCTTCCCTGGTGGCGCAGTGGTTGGGAGTCCTCCTGCCAATGCAGGGGACATGGGTTTGAGCCCTGGTCCGGGAGGATCCCACGTGCCGCAGAGCAACTAAGCCTATGTGCTGCAACTGCTTAGGCCCACACGTCTGGAGCCCGTGCTCTGCAATGGGAGAGGCCACCGCAGTGAGAGGCCCTTGCGCCACAGCGAGGAGTGGCCCCTGCTCGCTGCAACTAGGGAAAGCCCACAAGCAGCAACAAAGACCCAACGTAGCCAAAAATAACTAAATTTATAAAAAAAAAAAAAAGAAAGAAAGAAATATATTACAGTGGCACCAAAATAGAGAAATTATTAAATATAAATCTAACAAGTTATTTATGTAGAAAGTTGGAAAACTCTGATGAAATAAACCAAAGAATGTCTAAATAATTGGAAAGGTATCCCATGTTCATGTACTGGAAGACTCAATATTTTTGAAATGTCAGTTCTTTCCCACTTGATCTGTAGATATGATGCAACCTCAGTATCCCAGCAAGATATTTGGGAGGCATTGACAAAGTTATTTTAAAATATTTATCTAGAAGCAAAAATTGATAATAGCCAAAACAATAATGTAGAAGAAGAACAAAGTTGGAGGACTTAACACTACTCAACTTTAAGACTTAACATAAAGCTATATTAATACTTACAATATGGTCTTGGGTAAATACCAGACACGTGGATAACTGGAAAAGAAAACAGAGCTATAAAATAGCCCCACACATATATCACCAACAAATATTTGACAAAGGAGCCAAGGCAATGCAAAAGAGAAAAAAGTCTCTTCAACAACTTGGCATCCATATAGAAAAAAAAAATGAACCTAGAAACAGTTTTTATATCATTCACAAAAATTAACTCAAAATGAATCATAGATTTCCTAAATATAAAACTCAAACCATTAAACTTCTAGAAGAAAACCTAAAGGGAAATTTGCATGGCCTTGCATTTGGTGATGATATTCTAGATACAGCATCAAAAGCATGATCTATGAAAAAAAACATTGATAGACTGGATTTTATTGAAATTAAAATCTTTTGCTCTGTGAAAGACAATATTATGAGAATAAAAATAAAAGTCATAGATTGGGAGAAAATATTTTCAAAAAGAGTTGATAAAAGATTGGTATCCAAAAAAACCCTTAAAACTCAACAGGAAACACAATTCAATTTAAAATGGGAGAAAGATCTAAAATGACACTTTATTGAAGAAGATATACTGATGGAAGATAAGCATGTGAAAACTTACATGTTTTGTCTTTAGAGTAATGCAGTTAAAACACCAATAATTTATCCTAAAAAACTATTGCATTAGCTAAAATCCAAAAATTGACACTATCAGTTGCTGGCAAGGATGTAGAAAAAACTGAGACTCATTTATTGCTGGAGGGAATGTAAATAGTACAGACACTTTACAAGATAACTTGCAAGTCAAGAAAAGGTAAACACATAATCTTACCATATTATTTAGCAGTCCTTCCTCTAGGTATTTACCCAACTGACTTAAAAAAATTTTTTTTAAATAACACATAATCTTACCAAAAACCATCACACAAATATTTTTAGCAGGTTTATTCATAATCACCAAAAACGAACTGGAAGCAATCAAATGGTGTTCAGTGGGTGAGTTTACAAACAGTTAAATCCATACAATGGAATAGTCACTGATAAAATTACATTCAGTATCAAGCTGTACAAATACATAGATAAGTCAATTATTAATGCTTATTGCTAAATGAAAAAAAGGCAGTCTGAAAAGTCTACATTTTATACAATTACATGATATTCTGGAAGAAGCAAAACTGTAGAGAGAGTAAAATGGTCATTGGTTGCCATG
The DNA here is from genome assembly GCF_011762595.2 of Tursiops truncatus. NCBI lineage: Eukaryota > Metazoa > Chordata > Mammalia > Artiodactyla > Delphinidae > Tursiops > Tursiops truncatus. The sequence goes on along the minus strand of NC_047051.1, from coordinate 57,954,833 downwards.
TGTTTAGGGGGATTAAGGAAAGAACAGGTGAATCACAGGAGATATTTCAAGATGATGAAACTGTTCTGTTAAGATACTGTAGTGGTGGATTCATGAGATTATACATTTATCAAACCCCATAGGAATGTACAGCACAAAGAACAAACCTTAACACATGCTAAGGAGATATGAATAAACCACAGACTTTAATAATAATGTATCAGTATTGCTTCATTAACTGTAACAAGTACACCACACTAATTACAATATTAAAAAATGAGGTAAATTGGGTGCAGAGTATATGTGAACTCTGTACTATCTTCACAATTTTTCTATAAACCTAAACTGTTCTAATAAGTAAATTCATTCTAAGAAAAAAATCAATGATGTAAACTTCCAGTGTACGAAGCAAACAAATAAATAAATTATAAAGCAAAAATAGTGAAGGAAAATAATAAAAATAAAAGCAAAATTCAATAACTTAGCAACCAGAAATATAGTAGAGAAAGTCAACAGTATACAAGATGGTTTTTGAAAAAGACTAGTAAAATAGAAAGAAAACCCTAGAAAGGCAAAATAACAGAGAGGGAAAGCTCAGACTACCAATATTATGGATAAAAAATAAAAAAGTACTTCAGATTCTGAAAAATTTGAGGGTATTACAATATAGAAAATTTTGAGCATATTACAATAACTTACGCAACTAAGTTTTGAAAATTTATTTTACATGGGAAGATTTCTTCAGAAAGCACAGTATAATAAATTCTAAAAGATAAATAGAAATAAATGTTTTCACAGATTACTCCAAGTCCAGTTGGCTTCACAAATAAATTTTTTCCAAACATTTAAGGAAGAAATACTAGTAATCTTATTCAAACTTTTCCTGTGTATAAAATAAAATTTGCAATCCAGTTTCTCTCAAAAATACATTGGAAATTCTAAACAAAACTAGCAGAAATAATCCAGAGATATACAAAAATATTAATATATTGTAAAAAAGTAGTCTGAAGTTTGTCATAACATTTGAAATTTAATCAATATTTTCCACATTAAAGGAGAAAACAATATAATTAGATGAATAAGCTGCATTTGATAAAATTCAAGGCACACCCTTCATTTTATCACAGAAATAGGAAAGTTCCTTAATATGGTATGGTATATATATAAAAAATATATAGATATCATTATTTAATATTTTGCTCCTGAGTCAGAGAAAAATGGTTATTCATTATCACCACATCTTGTCAGTATTTTACTGTGAGTCTTATCCAATATAACAAAGCAAGGCAAAGCAACAATAGCTGTTAAAACTGAAAAAAAATGTTGGTTTTTCATACATCATGATAATGTCATAGAAAATCACACACACACCCCCAAAAAAACAGAAATACTACAAACAAACCATAGGAAGTCATGACTGAATTTAGCTGGATACAAGGTAAATAAATATATATTTGTCAATTATATTTCTTTACCGTAGCAATAAAAAATGGGTATAAATTTTAAATAGATAACTCCATTTGTTACAGCACCCAAAACATTAAACACCTAGGAATGTGTTTGGTAAACATATTTTAAATGCACAATGTCTGTATACTCAAAACTATACTTTCATTTACAGAAAGTATATCTAAATAAATGGAGTTATTTCAAGTTCATGGACTGTTAGACTAGTACTAATAAAATGCCATTTCTCCCGAAATTTCACTAAAGATTCTGTGCAACTCCAATCAAAATTCCAGCTGGAATTTTTCTTTTTTAGAAATTTAAAGTATGATTATAGTGTGTAGATGGAGATGCAGATGACCCAAAAGAGCCAAGGTAATTTTGAAGTAAAATAAAGCTGGAGGACATATATTACCACTTACCATGACTTTCTATAAATATATGGTAATTCAAACAATGTGATATTGGCTCAAGGACAAATGGTCCAATGAGACAGAATACAGAGTCCAATTAGAGACTCACACATTAATTTTTAACTGATTTTTTGACAAAAGCTTCACTTTTATTTTTGACAGGGTCTTCACTAATTTTGAAAAAGGCAGATTTCCTGGAGAAAAAAAGTTCTTTTCAATCAATTGGATATACATGAAGGAAAAAAAAAATCCAGTTGCCCTTTCAAATAAGCATAAATTAATTTTAGTTGGCGTGTAGACTTAAATGTTAAATCTTAAGTGATCAAACTTCTAGAGGAAAACGTAAGAATGTCTTCATTAACTTGGTCTATGCATAGATTCATTAAATAGTATATAGTAAGCAGTAACTAAAACAAAATGTTGAAACACTGTGCTTCATTAAATTTAAAAGCTTCTTAAAAAAAAATTAAAAATTTCTCATTTTCGAAAGACCTGATCAGTAATGGGAATGATAAGGACTATCACAGCCACAAACAGGGACATTCTTATAAATCAGGAAAAAGACAGGCTGAAAATAATTGAACGTGTAATTCACAAGAAGATAATAGTTAGAAAAAAACTTATGGAAATGTTTCATCATCATTATTCATCATAGAAACGCAAATTAGTATCACAACAATCACAGCATACCCCTTCAGAATGTCTAATAAATAAAACTGAAAATACCATGAGTTATTGGGGATGTGGAGTAACAGAGCAGCTACTATATTACTGGTGAGAATAAAAATTTATAAAACCATTATGAAGAAAATATTTTGTTAGTACCTATTTGAAAGAAGTTGGCAATACTCATTCATATGCTTGGAATCAGCAATTATATTTCATAGTATATGCCCAACTGAAATGCACCAAAACAGATGGATAGAAGTTTTACTCATAATAGCCCCAACTTGTAATAACACAAATGTTCAATAATGGGTAGCATGAGTAAATCATGTATCTTTCTATCTTGGAATTCTATACAGAAATAAAAAAGATTAAATTACTAGTTGGTACATATGGAGTGAAACTCGCATATATAATGTTGGTGAATGAAGTGAAATAAAAAAGAGTTTATGGGGCTTCCCCGGTGGCGCAGTGGTTGAGAGTCTGCCTGCCGATGCAGGGGACACGGGTGCGTGCCCCGGTCCAGGAGGATCCCACATGCCGCGGAGCAGCTGGGCCCGTGGGCCATGGCCGCTGAGCCTGCGCGTCCGGAGCCTGTTCTCCGCAACGGGAGAGGCCACAACGGTGAGAGGCCCACATACCACACACACAAAAAAGAAAGAGTTTATGTTGTGTGATTCTATTTATATTAAGTCAAGTATAGACAAATGTATATATGCATATATATACATATATATTTATACATATGTACGTATGTATATATGTATACATATATGCATATATATTCTTTTTCAGATTCTTTTCCATTATACGTTATTATAAGATACTAAATATAGTTCCCTGTGCTATACAGTAGGTCCTTTTTGTTTATCTGTTTTATGTATAGTAGTGTGTATATATACCAAAGGGGAAAGGGTGGAGGATAAATTAGGAGTGTGGGATTAACATATAAAATAATGCTTTTGACAAGTGGAGAATTTCCTCATTCCGCAACTCACAGAGTAAATTATATAAAGCTGTATTTTATAAAACACAGATTAATGTACCACTGTGAACTACATTTATTCATGGTTAGTTTCCATTTTCCATTAGTGTAATATTATATTAAAACCATAAAATATTTTAGGCAAGAATGCAGTTTACTTTTAAAAGGAAATTAGCACCATCTTCCACTGTAATCCTATCCATTAGTATCTTACTCAGAGTATGGTATTATAAAAAAAAGGTTCTAATAAAGTATAAAATTTCAGATTTATAAGAACTCTATCATGGTGTGAGATACTACTATGCTTCAAATCAATGAATATTACCTACATCAGACCTGAACACCTTGAACAATAAAAATACAATCATTTTCCATAGCATTAGACTTCAAATACTTTTAATATGTGGAAAGTATAAGATACGGAAATAAAATTCATTAACACATAATAGTAGAAGGAATTTGATCCTAGTTTTTGGAGACTCTTGGAAAATGAAAATTATATAGAGAGTGCCAGTTGTGTGTCAGGCACAATTCCTTATCCTAGGAAAGTAACGTATCACTTAATCTAATAATAATTATAGTATGTATTATTATCCTTTCCAGAGATGGGTAAATTTAATTAAGAAAAATTAACACCCATACTTAAAAGAAATCCTCACACCTTCTATTTATAATGACACATGGAAAAAATTTATCCTGTGGCCATTATACACAAGTTCCACACCTTTTACAACATTAGTAGTGTAATTATTAATATTGCTTCTACCAGGAATCTTCCAAAATGGCATATTTGCGAGAAATTAGATTAAAAAATTCTTGGCTCATTTTATTAAAAGTAATGTTTTCTTTTTTTGTTAAGTCTGTGCAATTTGGAGCAAGCCAAAACATCTGAGAATAAATCTTAATTAATTTTCTTCTTAATTATACCTCATCAGAAAAAAATGTAAATTTAAATTGGAACATAGATAAAAATTTTACTCACATTGTAGTCAATAACAGAGAACATTCTTAGCCTCTGATATTTGATACTGTAGAGTAAACACCATTCTACTTAAGAGTTTTCAAATAAGGGACAAGGGAAAACAGCCAGAGTCGCCACTTTGTTGGCATTCATCCTTGGTTGTTTCCTTATATCTCTCTCTTAGACATCTTCCTTTCTATCAAAACTCCAAATTGGTTCATAATCTTCCAATTTGCTGTATCTTTCAAAGATGCTCTCTGCCTCTCTTCAGAAACATTTTTTTTTTTGGCCAAAAATAGTGGTCTTATTTCTCTTAGTGAATGATTGTTTTAGGCAAAGGCATCTGACAAAGTTGTGGCAATTGAGAAGTATAAAACAGTTCAAAGAAAGCAATCTATGAAGGAATTTTTTATTCCTGAAGCAGATAAAATACAGGGATGTTCTTTTATCTGCTTCTTGATCCTGTCCTTTGCATGTGACACCTTGAAATGGGACTGCAGTCTTAGAAGTACTTGTAGAGAATAAACATGCTGAGGAGGGCAGAACTGAGGACTGCGTTCTTATTTAGCCATGGAATTAACCATACCTGGAATTGCCCTTCCAGACATGTTTTTTAATTTTCTTTAACTTGCAGCCACAAACATCATAACTTTGATTTTTCATTTCTTATGTTGTAAGGGACTACAAAACGAATCCTGTGCCAATTATAGAGTAGATTCTTAGCATTTTAAAGTAGAATACTATAAATATAATTGAAATATTGTTACCATTTTCTTTGACTGGGTGGAGAGACAAAAGGGATCAGTTCAGGAAACAACTTTGCGTGGGTTCTCTTCAAGGAAGGAGAGTATGGTTCCTGTCTAAACAATATTACAAGTGAGTAGTCTCAAAACAGTGTTGGAGGTATTAAGATCAACCTATGAATATTGGTATTTTATGAGCATAGATAAATATATTTTCATTCTCAAATGTTCAAGAAATTATGTGAAGAACTTAAAGTAGTTATTAAGAGACATGAAAGTGTAGAATTTTTAAATTTAACTTCTTATAAAACTATACTTGACTATGGACTTTTTGATGATACAACTTAATGCTGAAGATAATGAAGTACTCAGTCTGTGCATGACTTCAACTGCAGAAAGCTGAATTGACAATAAACTACTCTTGTTTAGTGTCATCATGTTGAAGTTAGTGTGGAGGTTCACAGAACAGAAAAAGAAATTGCAAAAAGAGAAGCCAAGTGACATTGGCAGAAATTTTGTGAAGAGTATTTAAAAGTGACATATAACTCTTCACGATTCCATATTGCATGTAAATGAGCAGAAGAATATTCTTACTAGCCTAGCTAGAGGTGTGGAAATGTGTGTATGTTTGTGTGTGTGTGTATACACACACAATCATTCTATGGAACCTAAGTTTGTAAATTTCATAAAAAATTAATACTGTTAATTCCTTTTGAGAACTCTGAAAATGTGACTGCACTGAACCTGGATTCCCACGTGGCAGCAATCAGTTGTAGCTGCTTAAAGACTGTCCCCAGTCAGTAGGATATGTACTTCCTCTCCCGTCGGCAGCCACAGTCCTCACTACTCTTTATCACTTCTTAAAACATTAGAATCAATGATCAGCAAAGTGAATCAGTTATACATATACATATATCCATTCTTTTATACATTTTTTTTCCATGTAAGTTATTCCAGAATAGTGAGTAGAGTTCCTTGTTGCTGTACACCTGAAACTGATACAACATTGTAAATCAGTTATATGCCAATAAAAATAAATAAATAAACAAATAAATAAATAGCATCAATGATCAGCTACTATTTACTTTCATACCCCAACAAGATAAACTCAGTAGCCTGGTACATATGCATGATGTGATTCCAGCCTTGGCCTTGGTCTCTTCGGATTGACGCTTTCAGTGAACTCACCACAGAGATTTTAATTTTGTGTTTGCCCTTTGGCTCTTTATTTCTCTGAGTCTTACTTCCTTCACCTTGGCTCTGTTCAGGACTCCAGAACACCATTTTTTTCCAGTTATCTGCCTCTTTCTGAATTATATACCATATTCAGGCTGGTAATTTGTACCACATTGACTTGATAGTTTAAAAAAAGTATTATGCTTTTTTTTTTTTTTTGAACACTGTTTTCAATAGAAACTAACTGCTGTAAGGATATCCATGTTGAAGCAGGATACCAAATCTTTAAGGGTTGAGAGCGAAAAAGAAGATAGTCAAAGTGAGTTATTTGTTAACGGGAATAGTACCTTGTAAGACCGATTATGTAGGTTTCTCCAGCATCCCCATCATCACTGTTTTCCCTTATACTGCTAACTTTTATTGATTTATCTTTTTCATTTCAATTTGCAGCACACTTGGGTTCCTTTAGAAAATATTTCATCAATGAAAGACTTTATGGAAAAAATCTGCCCCATAAGTAAAATATTTTTATCAATGATTTACATATACTTTCAATTATGTTTAATTTTTTGCTATGTCAGAAGTGTGAAGAAATTTTATAATTAAATATCTACTACTTATATAGCTATATGAATTCAATTATTTATTCAACATACATTTAATGAACTTCTTTGTGAATTGCTGGAATTACTGAAAAGAAGTGGAATATAGCAGCAGAAATAATTTATAATATAATATGGTATGATATGGTATGGTACCTTTACTCTTAAGGCATTCCTTAAATGTTAAATAATTGGCATGAAATTTCTCTCTTATTATTATTAATGGCTAGATAAATTAATTACAAAATTATATTCACATTTGTGAAAACTAAATTAAACAAACCAAATCATAATCTAATTTCAAACAAAATAAATGCATAAATAAGTAACTTAATTCCCTACTTCCTAAGTAGGATAGCCCCACACATAGTCTCTATTCAAAAAAAATTGTAGCTTTAATTTCCAAGGATTGCTCTTATTCTTTTCCCCAATAAATATTCTCATCATTTCTTTTTTTATTTTTTGTTTTAAACTTTTTTTTTTTTTTGCGGTACGTGGGCCTCTCTCTGTTGTGGCCTCTCCCGTTGTGGAGCACAGGCTCCAGATGTGCAGGCCCAGTGGCCATGGCTCACGGGCCCAGCCGCTCCGCAGCATGTGGGATCTTCCCTGACCGGGGCACGAATCTGTGTCCCCTGCATCGGCAGGCGGACTCTCAACCACTGCGCCGCCAGGGAAGCCCTCATCATTTCTTTTATGCACCATTTTCTAAACTTAAATGGGCACATTTAGTCTCCGTCTTCCTGTCCCTCTCCTTCCCCTCCTCTCCTTTTCTTCCTCTTCTTTTTCTCCTTCTTCTTTCTCTTGCTCATCTTTGTCCCCCTGCTCCTTCTCTTCCTCTTCTCTTGCTTTGTCACCATGCATTTAGAGTGGTGTCACAAATATCTGTGCAATGTTCAACGGCCTAACCCTTGCAAAGAAAACGTAGTCCTCAAAGAAGTTTCAGCTGAATATCAAGTGAGGAAAAATCAATCAACATGACAAGTAGATGGTTATTGACTATCCAAAGAGATGAAAGAAAAAATGATATATATTTTTGGACTTAAAAGAATAATCACATAAAATTGGTATTAATGATAGAGTCATACAATTTGGTCTATTTCTGCTTTGGGGAGTTATAGAAAAATGATGCTATCATTATTTACAAAAATTATGGGCTACAAAATGGTGAACCTTCATTATACAAAATTTTCATAGTTTGTGTGTGTCTGTGTGTGTGTTTATGTGCATTTAATGTTAACTCCTCCAGTTTTTGGAGATAAAATTGTCATCATGGCAGAGAAATATAAAAGTTGTTCAAGAGCATATTTGCATGAACCATAGGAAATATTTAGTTGCTCATATGAAGATGGCTTCAAAATAAATAATTGTGAAACAGCATTCAAAGCGTGTTACAGTATAAAAACAAGCATGGCCTGAAAGCCAGAGCACAGAAAAGAAAGAGGAAACACCCATGCTGCCACATACCAGCTTACCGGAAGTTAGCGAATATATGGACTTCATTATCATAAACTGAGCGTTTTGGCTACTAGAGTTTGTTCGTTTTTTGTTTGCTTGCTTGTTTTAGGACATAATGGGAGAAAAAACAGTAGATTTATGCTAGAAGCAACTTTATCTTTTATAAACAAAAGGTACATTAATGATGAGAGCTAATGAGTAAAAGAGGAATATAAGAAAGGGACAGTGATGACAGTAGAGGGCACCTGTACACCTCAGGGTACAAATAAGAGAAGGACAAATAGCAAATGTAGTAGAAAAATTGCGTTTCAGCCGTGGCAGTTTATAGTTGACCTAATGACAAGGTCGAGTATTATGCACTGAGTGTAAAATTAATGTCAGGTCCAAATGGGCTTTTCATCTGGATGGCAGTTGCTAATGCAAAGCATTTTAAAAAGAAGCCATCAGCAACACTTGGGGAAAGATAATTTTGAAAGGAGAAGTAATTCATGTCATTTATTTTAAGAGGGAAAATAAACCGATGAGAGCAATGCTTTCATTTTCACGTTTAATTTTGAAGAAAAAGAGTCAGATGCAGACAAAAGCCATATAGATATCAATAATTATTTCTGTTCACCTGGAACCAGAATAGTAATTTAATTTGTATTAAGGCAAAATTGAACATTTTTCTTTTCGCTGATAAAAGACCTTTGGTATAAGGTCCCAACTTAATCAAAGTAGCATTTAGGATCCTAAAAAAGAAATGGTAAACAATGTAACTTAGATTAATAATACTTGACATATTTACATGAGAGGCAGCTCACCAGCTTTATACCTTCCAGCTCCCTGGAGACCAAATGGGGCCATATGACCTTCCAGCTCCCTGGAGACCAAATGGGGCCATATGACTAGGTTTTATTGATGAAATTTGAGTGGAAATGGTAAGTGACACTTCTGTGTCGAGGCACTTAGGAAATGAGTCATGCTTCTCTAACTTCTCTTTGCCAACCTGCCACTGAATGAAGAGGTTACAGATGCACTAAGAAATGGAAAGAGTCGTGGCCCCTGAAGCTCATTCACTGACATAGCCACCCTCTTCGACTGAAATGAGAACAAGAATAAACTCTACAGGGCTAAGCTGCTGAACTTTTGGAGTTTTATTTCTCATGCCTAACTGATGTAGCTACAAAAGCAGTATATGTGTTTTCCTTTAAAAATAATGAGTCCCCAAATACTGTTACTGTTCAAGAAGAAACTTTAAAAATCTGAAATATAATACTGTGCTATACTGATTTGGTAAATAAATGTCCATCTTTCAGAATCTTGTAGTTGCACATATGGGTTTAATCAGTCTACTTGGAAGACAGTTAAAAGTAGAGCAGTTTTCTTACAAAATCAGGTTTTTTCTGATTTTCAATTTTATAAATACCTCTTTCCAATTTTGCATTCAATATATACTTATATATTCTGCGAAACGCTCTGTGTTCACTTTACCCCGTGGAATTGTGATATAAAATATACCAAGTTTGGTACCTGATCAGTTTTATACCATCAAACAAATTGTGAGAGTCTCAAGAATGAGTCCTCTCTTTTTTGAAGACGGAGTAATCACCATATAGTTCAGTGTCAACAATGTCAAACTCAAATACCAATCCAGAGAAGCAATCAGGCCAAATTGTGTATAAACAGGTTTTGCAAGTAACACTGAGAACTTGATGATAAGGGTTAACTATGCAGAACAACAAGATATCAATGTCAGGAAAGGAGTTTGTTTTCTGAAGATCTAGAACAAAAGAGAGTAAAGCCAAGTTACAGAACTAAAAAGCAGAAAGTAACAGACACACACGCAAAAATTTTAGAAGCGGGAGATCAACAACAGGTTGTTTATTAACTGAGCCCGTAGCCACACTTCTTGTAGTTTTCTCTTCTATCCATCCTTGATTTTATGGTTAACGCACATCTTTTCTGGTCAACCTACTTTCTTTCAAGGCTTTGCTTATTATGAATGCCCCCCAACGCTATTCACATTGTGCAACACGGAGTATGTACAAAGACACATAAGTATTATACAAAAATAACTATTTTATAGATTTTATCTCCAAGCTGTTATTGCTGTTATTGCTGTAAAATGGACTAACATATTTTTTGCCAGCTTCTCATAGAGAATGTCTGAATTCAAGTTGTTCACACTTCTGAAATTATTTCATTCATAGATAAAAAAACAGAAAAAATTCTCTAGAGAAATGTGTTGAGATATATCACATGTTATATTAGGAACCATCCATGCTTAGAACATTTAAAATAATATTTTCTGAGAATAGTGCATTGAAATCAGATATGTAGTATATTCTGTATATGATTTACTGAAAATATCACATTAAATTGCTAAATATTCTTACAGGAGCATTATTGCATTATTAACTATTGTGAAGTAAGATACAGCTTAATGCTAGAAATGTTTTTAAGAATATTTATTAAATCTCTGCTATCTGTATGTACAAACTAATGTGACAACTTTTTAGTCTTTAAAGATATGATATTATAAGAAAGGAGTCAGGAGATTGACTGTTTTAATATAATATTAATAAAATACTTTTTTAAAAGTTGTTAAAGCCTCCAAACAAGAGATGTCACAACACTGGTTATAAATGGGGAGTAGGGGTGGAGTTATCTTATGGAGTATATCTGAAGAACCTAGGAATATATTTTTTCAAATTAACATAACCTAGTCACCTTTTTTTTCTTCTGTGGATCCTTAGTAAACTTTTCCAGTGAAAAGGAAAGCTGTAGTTGACTCATGTTCCTAGGGAATTATGATTGTTCTTCTGCCCTTTTCAAGAGCACGGTTTGTTTTAAGATTTGAGGAAGTTTCCTTTGCATGGATTAACTTGTAAGAAATGGGCCATGTAGTGATGGGAGAATGTGTTATAGATTGGATGGACTAATGGTAGTATATGGGTAGCACAGAGAGAAGTTAATTATTTTTGCATATTTGATGATTGCGCTAAGAAAATGCATTTGAAAGGATTCAGATGAATTGGCTGTTTTCTATAATTATTAATTTTAAATTTGTATTCTTTATTGTGATTCATAAATGAAGAGATTTTGTAATTAAATCTCTCTAACTTAGCAAATGGAGAGAAGATATTTTCCGAGTTACTTGGGATAAATGTTTATTTCCGGGCTTCCCTGGTGTGCAGTGGTTGAGAGTCCACCTGCCGATGCAGGGGACACAGGTTCGTGCCCCAGTCCGGGAATATCCCACATGCCGCAGAGCGGCCGGGCCCGTGAGCCATGGCCGCTGAGCCTGCGCGTCCGGAGCCTGTGCTCCGCAACGGGAGAGGCCACAACAGTGAGAGGCCCGCGTACCGCAAAAAAAAAATAAAAAATAAAATGTTTATTTCCAAGTTATTTGGGATAATTGTTTATTAACTGATGAAATCTTAATTTTCTTCAGGAAAATGGCAGATTTTCTTTATATACTGTATCATTTAGTCTTTACAGCCCTCTAAGCCTTCTAAGGCAGTGGTCCTCAACCTTTTTGGCACCAGGGACCGGTTTTGTAGAAGACAGTTTTTCCACGGAATGGGTGGGGGATGGTTCAGGCGGTAATGCGAGTGGTGGGGAGCGACGGGGAGTGATGGGGAGCGGCAGACGAAGCTTCGCTCGCTTGCCCGCTGCTCACCTCCTGCTGCGCGGCCCGGTTCCTAACAGGCCGCGGACTGGTACCGCAGGGGAGGAGTTAGGGACCCCTGTTCTAAGGCATGTCTGAATGCTTCGAGAAGGACGTCACTGTTAGAGACAATGTACATGCATGAGGAAGAAAAGAGAGGAAATAAATGAGGATCTTGACCAGGCAGAAGTGAATGGAATGCAGGGCAGATGCAGAAGGTAGCAGCAGATGGACTGCATTGCATATGAAGAAGAATTCACCTTTGATAAATGCAATCACTTGTGCTATTTTGAATCAGGAGGAAAGAAAGTGATAAGGATGAAAGCAAGTAGAGTTATAGATTTGGAGCCTGAAAGTGGAGAAAGTTTCTTGCTAATTATCTGTAATCTTCATGGTATGTGAGACTAAGAGGAAAGGAAGGCCAAAAAGTAAGATTTAAGTAGAATAATAGAGAAGATATAACCAAGTTATTTTAGAAAATTAGGAAAAGAAATGACCAAAGAAATGTGGCAATGTGGCAAAATTTCCTTTATTTGTCGAGGACTCAGTTGAGGTTGCTGATTTATATGTTACTTATTGTGCTGTTCACATAGTAATAAGCTCCCCAAGCCAGAGGGGGAGGATGACTGGAAATAACCAGGGCCGTGGATAGACTATATGCGTACATCAGAAAAGAAAGGAGGAGACAGGTAAAGGTATTTGCGAGGCAGTCTAATGGTAGAAACTAATTAAAGTTATGTGATTTTTATTCAGTAGGTTTTAATAGTAAACCTAAGAGAATTATGTAGACACTAGTGGTGTTAGACTGAAATATGAATGAGATGTGTGAGATGAAAATATGCTACACTGATCACAAAAAGTCAGCAAACAATAAAACATAAATGTATGGAATTTTGAAAGTTGTATTATGACCTCCTTAATTACACAATATACCTATATACAGAAATACAATGATTACTGACAAGTTTTATTTAAAAATGCAACATAAGCCCCAAGTTCTGTTAAAAGTAACCTTCAAAGGTTTCTGTAATCCAGCTTAATAACAAGAACTAAAATCACCTTCTGGAATGGTGAACATGCAAGCATGTTTGGGGGAATTTTTGAGCAAAATTTTATGTTTTCAGCTACGTTTTATCATAGTTTGACCAAAGTTGAAAGGGGTATGAATCAATCAGGCAAGATTAGGTGATAACAAAGATGCCCAAACACTTAGTGGCTTAAAGTTTAAAATTTAAAAAAAAGGTTGCCTTTGTTTGTCTTTATTTTTCTTTCTTAATTCCTTATGCAAGTCACATATTTAAAAGAGTTATTTTAAAAAGTCTCTGATGTGTGTCATTGTTATCCTCGCAAAGTAGCTGCTCTTAGAAATATTGCCTCAGGAGGAAAAAATAATGTTAGAAAACATCCTCTGGATTTTAAATAATCCACCTAGAAATGAGACAAACCACTTCTGCTCACATTTCACTGAAAATAATCACGAGAAGAAAATATAATTTCAAGAGGATGGGAAAGTGCAAACATAGAATGACTGAAGAGAAAAAGAGCCAGCATGTTTGTGAAGAAGTCTAACGTGTATTAGACACCCTGTAAAATAAAAGACATTGAAACTTCTTATTGTGTATATGTCCAAATTCTGAGGTAAACATTAATTTTTCTGTGTGTTTTCCTGGTTAGAAAAATTAATTTACTTTCTTGGTTTCTCATATCAATGGAACATCAAAGTTGAATTTGGAATTCAAGGCTGCCATTTAGCAATTGGTTGAGAAAAAAATATTTTATTGTCTCAAAGTTAAAAATGGAGAAAGAGTCCTTGTAGAGTTAACTGAATGCAAATGGTACTATAAATTTGATGCCAGCTCTATTGAAAATAAATTCCACATTTATGTGCTTCTGTAATTAGTTCCAATCAGCATGCTATAAATATGTAACGGTTTTACCCATCTATCACTTGCATCTCCAGTTTAAAGCTCTTCAGTTGAAATGACAAACACAGATTCTGAGCAGGGTTTACGTCGGTGTAGATTTGTCTAAGATTGAAATAAAAGGTATAGACAACTCCTTATTTTCTTGAGTTTTAAAACCTTATTTTTCCTTTTACTAAATATAGTTATCATTGTTCTCTAAAATCAGAGAAAACTAAAAGAAGTAGTTTTAAATTAAATTTGAAAATAAAGAAATTTTGATTGTCATAGAAGCTTGAGAGATAGGGATAAATCCTCATTATTAGTCATCTAAAGGTTTACCCATGACAGTGGTAGCGGAATAGGAAGAGAAAGGCTGCTTATTAAATATCTAGCTGAAAGTATTGAGTTTCCCATAATGCTTTACCTTTCTCTTATAACCTAGCTCTCCTATTTAAGTCAATAGTTTTCAACATTTTTGCAACCATAAAACACATAAGAAGTCTGATGCACCTCCAGCAGCAGCAATGCTGCACTTTTGCAGTGAACCTCTTAGAAGTTTAGAGGCTGGATAGGGCACATCACTGAAGCGGTGTTTTGCATTTCAAAATTCCCTCAGGAGAGTGATGCTTAAAAACATGCAGTTGAGGACTTCCGGGAGGATGGCGGAAGAGTAAGACGCGGAGATCACCTTCCTCTCCACAGATACACCAGAAATACATCTACGCGTGGAACAACTCCTACAGAACACCTACTGAACGCTGGCAGAAGACCTCAGACCTCCCAAAAGGCAAGGAACCCCCCACGTACCTGGTTAGGGCAAAAGAAAAAACTAAACAGAGACAAAAGGATAGGGACGGGTCCTGCATCAGCGGGAGAGAGCTGTGAAGGAGGAAAAGTGTCCACACACTAGGAAGCCCCTTCGCGGGTGGAGACTTCGGGAGGCGGAGTGGGGGAGCTTGGGAGCCGCGGAGGAGAGCACAGCAACAGGGGTGCGGAGGGCAAAGCGGACAGACTCCAGCGCAGAGGATCGGGCCGACCGGCACTCACCAGCCGAGAGGCTTGTCTGCTCGCCCGCCGGGGCGGGCGGGACTGGGAGCTGAGGCTCCGGCTTTTGTAGGAGCGCCGGGAGAGGACTGAGGTTGGCGGCGTGAACACAGCCTGCAGGGCGTTGGTGCGCCGCGGCTGGCCGGGAGAAAGTCCGGGGAGAGGTCTGGACCTGCCGAAGAGGCAAGAGACTTTTACATCCCTCTTTGTTTCCTGGTGCACGAGGAGAGGGGATTAAGAACGCTGCTTGAGAGAGCTCCAGGGACGGGCGCGAGCCGCGGCTAAGAGTGCGGAGCCCAGAGACGGACATGGGACGCTAAGGCCGCTGCTGCCGCCGCCAGGAGGCCTGTGTGCGAACACAGGTCATTAGCCACACGCCCTTCCGGGGAGCCTGTGCAGCCCGCCACTGCCAGGGTCCCGGGATCCAGGGACGGCTCCCCGGGAGAGCGCACGGTGCGCCTCAGGCTGCAGCGTCACGCCGGCCTCTGCCGCTGCAGGCCCGCCCCGCACTCCGTGACCCTCCCTACCCCCCGGCCTGGGTGAGCCAGAGCCTCCGAATCAGCGGCTCCTTTAACCTCGTCCTGTCTGAGCAAAGAACAGACGCCCTCCGGCGACCTACACGCACAGGCGGGGCCAAATCCAAAGCTGAGCCCCTGGGATCTGTCAGAACAAAGAAGAGAAAGGGAAATCTCTCCCAGCAGCCTCAGAAGCAGCGGATTAAAGCTCCACAATCAACTTGATATACCCTGCATCTGTGGAATACCTGAATAGACAACGAATCATCCCAAATTAAGGAGCCCTGTGGATGAAAGGCTCTTGGTGCTGCAGCCAGGACTCAGTGCTGTGCCTCTGAGGTGGGAGAGCCAACTTCAGGACACTGGTCCACAAGAGGCCTCCCAGCTGCACATAATATCAAACAGCAAAAATCTCCGAGAGATCTCCATCTCAACGCCAGCACCCAGCTTCACTCAACGACCAGCAAGCTACAGTGCTGGACATCCTATGCCAAACAACTAGCAAGACAGGAACACAACCCCACCCATTAGCAGAGAGGCTGCCCAAAATCATAGTAAGTCTACAGACACCCCAAAACACACCACCAGACGTGGACCTGCCCACCAGAAAGACAAGATCCAGCCTCATACACCAGAACACAGGCACTAGTACCCTCCACCAGGAAGCCTACACAACCCACTGAACCAACATTAGCCACTGGGGACAGACACAAAAAACAACAGGAACTACGAACCTTCAGCCTGCAAAAAAAGGAGACCCCAAACACAGTAAGATAAGCAAAATGAAAAGACAGAAAAACACACAGCAGATGAAGGAGCAAGATAAAAACCCACCAGACCTAACAAATGAAGAGGAAATAGGCAGTCTACCTGAAAAAGAATTCAGAATAATGATAGTAAGGTTGATCCGAAATCTTGGAGATAGAATGGACAATAGAATGGACAAATTGCAAGAATCAGTTAACAAGGACCTAGAAGAACTAAAGATGAAGCAAGCAACGATGAACAACACAATAAATGAAATTAAAAGTACTCTAGATGGGATCAATAGCAGAATAACTGAGGCAGAAGAACAGATAAGTGACCTGGAAGATAAAATAGTGGAAATAACTACTGCAGAGCAGAATAAAGAAAAAAGAATGAAAAGAACTGAGGACAGTCTCAGAGACCTCTGGGACAACATTAAACGCACCAACATTCGAATTATAGGGGTTCCAGAAGAAGAAGAGAAAAAGAAAGGGACTGAGAAAATATTTGAAGAGATTATAGTTGAAAACTTCCCTAATATGGGAAAAGAAATCGTTAATCAAGTCCAGGAAGCACAGAGAGTCCCATACAGGATAAATCCAAGGAGAAATACGCCAAGACACATATTAATCAAATTGTCAAAAATTAAATACAAAGAAAACATATTAAAAGCAGCAAGGGAAAAACAACAAATAACACACAAGGGAATCCCCATAAGGTTAACAGCTGATCTTTCAGCAGAAACTCTGCAAGCCAGAAGGGAGTGGCAGGACATATTGAAAGTGTTGAAGGAGAAAAACCTGCAACCAAGATTACTCTACCCAGCAAGGATCTCATTCAGATTTGATGGAGAAATTAAAACCTTTACAGACAAGCAAAAGCTGAGAGAGTTCAGCACCACCAAACCAGCTCTACAACAACTGCTAAAGGAACTTCTCTAGGCAAGAAACACAAAAGAAGGAAAGGACCTACAATAACGAACCCAAAACAATTAAGAAAATGGGAATAGGAACACACATATCGATAATTACCTTAAATGTAAATGGACTAAATGCTCCAACCAAAAGACACAGATTGGCTGAATGGATACAAAAACAAGACCCATATATTTGCTGTCTACAAGAGACCCACTTCAGACCTAGAGACACATACAGACTGAAAGTAAGGGGATGGAAAAAGGTATTTCATGCAAATGGAAACCAAAAGAAAGCTGGAGTAGCAATTCTCATATCAGACAAAATAGACTTTAAAACAAAGACTATTAGAAGAGACAAAGAAGGACACTACATAATGATCAAGGGATCGATCCAAGAGGAAGATATAACAATTGTAAATATTTATGCACCCAACATAGGTGCACCTCAATACATAAGGCAAATACTGACAACCATAAAAGGGGAAATCGACAGTAACACATTCATAGTAGGGGACTTTAACACCCCACTTTCACCAATGGACAGATCATCCAAAATGAAAATAAATAAGGAAACACAAGCTTTAAATGATACATTAAATGAGATGGAGTTAATTGATATTTATAGGACATTCCATCCAAAAACAACAGAATACACATTTTTCTCAAGTGCTCATGGAACATTCTCCAGGATAGATCATATCTTGGGTCACAAATCAAGCCTTGGTAAATTTAAGAAAATTGAAATTGTATCAAGTATCTTTTCTGACCACAACGCCATGAGACTAGATATCAATTACAGGAAAAGATCTGTAAAAAATACAAACACATGGAGGCTAAACAATACACTACTTAATAATGAAGTGATCACTGAAGAAATCAAAGAGGAAATCAAAAAATACCTAGAAACAAATGACAATGGAGACACAACGACCCAAAACCTGTGGGATGCAGCAAAAGCAGTTCTAAGGGGGAAGTTTATAGCAATACAAGCCCACCTTAAGAAGCAGGAAACATCTCGAATAAACAACCTAACCTTGCACCTCAAGCAATTAGAGAAAGAAGAACAAGAAAACCCCAAAGCTAGCAGAAGGAAAGAAATCATAAAAATCAGATCAGAAATAAATGAAAAAGAAATGAAGGAAACAATAGCAAAGATCAATAAAACTAAAAGCTGGTTCTTTGAGAAGATAAACAAAATAGATAAACCACTAGCCAGACTCATTAAGAAAAAAAGGGAGAAGACTCAAATCAATAGAATTAGAAATGAAAAAGGAGAGGTAACAACTGACACTGCAGAAATAAAAGAGATCATGAGAGACTACTACAAGCAACTCTATGCCAATAAAATGGACAATCTGGAAGAAATGGACAAATTCTTAGAAATGCACAACCTGCCAAGACTGAATCAGGAAGAAATAGAAAATATGAACAGACCAATCACAAGCACTGAAATTGAAACTGTGATTAAAAATCTTCCAACAAAGAAAAGCCCAGGACCAGATGGCTTCACAGGCGAATTCTATCAAACATTTAGAGAAGAGCTAACACCTATCCTTCTCAAACTCTTCCAAAATATAGCAGAGGGAGGAACACTCCCAAACTCCTTCTACGAGGCCACCATCACCTTGATACCAAAACCAGACAAGGATGTCACAAAGAAAGAAAACTACAGGCCAATATCACTGATGAACATAGATGCAAAAATCCTCAACAAAATACTAGCAAATAGAATCCAACAGCACATTAAAAGGATCATACACCATGATCAAGTGGGGTTTATTCCAGGAATGCAAGGATTCTTCAATATACGCAAATCTATCAATGTGATAAACCATATTAACAAACTGAAGGAGAAAAACCATATGATCATCTCAATAGATGCAGAGAAAGCTTTTGACAAAATTCAACACCCATTTATGATAAAAACCCTGCAGAAAGTAGGCATAGAGGGAACTTTCCTCAACATAATAAAGGCCATATATGACAAGCCCACAGCAAACATCATCCTCAATGGTGAAAAACTGAAAGCATTTCCACTAAGATCAGGAACAAGACAAGGTTGCCCACTGTCACCACTCTTATTCAACATAGTTTTGGAAGTTTTCGCCACAGCAATCAGAGAAGAAAAGGAAATAAAAGGAATCCAAATCGGAAAAGAAGAAGTAAAGCTGTCACTGTTTGCAGATGACATGATCCTATACATAGAGAACCCTAAAGATGCTACCAGAAAACTACTAGAGCTAATCAATGAATTTGGTAAAGTGGCAGGATACAAAATTAATGCACAGAAATCTCTGGCATTCCTATATACTAATGATGAAAAATCTGAAAGTGAAATCAAGAAAACACTCCCATTTACCATTGCAACAAAAAGAATAAAATATCTAGGAATAAACCTACCTAAGGAGACAAAAGATCTGTATGCAGAAAATTATAAGACACTGATGAAAGAAATTAAAGATGATACAAATAGATGGAGACATATACCATGTTCTTGGATTGGAAGAATCAACATTGTGAAAATGACTCTACTACCGAAAGCAATCTATAGATTCAATGCAATCCCTATCAAACTACCACTGGCATTTTTCACAGAACTAGAAGAAAAAATTTTGCAATTTGTATGGAAACACAAAAGACCCCGAATAGCCAAAGCAATCTTGAGAACGAAAGAAGGAACTGGAGGAATCAGGCTCCCAGACTTCAGACTATACTACAAAGCTACAGTTATCAAAACGGTATGGTACTGGCACAAAAACAGAAAGATAGATCAATGGAACAGGATAGAAAGCCCAGAGATAAACCCACGCACATATGGTCACCTTATCTTTGACAAAGGAGGCAGAAATGTACCGTGGAGAAAGGACAGCCTATTCAATAAGTGGTGCTGGGAAAACTGGACAGCTACATGTAAAAGTATGAAGTTAGATCACTCCCTAACACCATACACAAAAATAAGCTCAAAATGGATTAAAGACCTAAATGTAAGGCCAGAAACTATCAAACTCTTAGAGGAAAACATAGGCAGAACACTCTATGACATAAATCACAGCAAGATTCTTTCTGACCCACATCCTAGAGTAATGGAAATAAAAACAAGAGTAAACAAATGGGACCTAATGAAACTTAAAAGCTTTTGCGCAGCAAAGGAAACCATAAAGAAGACCAAAAGACAACCCTCAGAATGGGAGAAAATATTTGCAAATGAAGCAACTGACAAAGGATTGATCTCCAAAATTTATAAGCAGCTCATGCAGCTTAATAACAAAAAAACAAACAACCCAATCCAAAAATGGGCAGAAGACCTAAATAGACATTTCTCCAAAGAAGATATACAGAGTGCCAACAAACACATGAAAGTATGCTCAACATCACTAATCATGAGAGAAATGCAAATCAAAACTACAATGAGATATCATCTCACACCAGTCAGAATGGCTATCATCAAAAAATCTAGAAACAATAAATGCTGGAGAGAGTGTGGAGAAAAGGGAACCCTCTTACACTGTTGGTGGGAATGTAAATTGATACAGCCACTGTGGAGAACAGTATGGAGGTTCCTTAAAAAGCTACAAATAGAACTACCATATGACCCAGCAATCCCACTACTGGGCATATACCCTGAGAAAACCATAATTCAAAAAGAGTCATGTACCAAAATGTTCATTGCAGCTCTATTTACAATAGCCCAGAGATGGAAACAACCTAAGTGTCCATCATCGGATGAATGGATAAAGAAGATGTGGCACATATATACAATGGAATATTACTCAGCCATAAAAAGAGACGAAATTGAGCTATTTGTAATGAGGTGGATAGACCTAGAGTCTGTCATACAGAGTGAAGTAAGTCAGAAAGAGAGAGACAAATACCGTATGCTAACACATATATATGGAATTTAAAAAAAAAATGTCATGAAAAACCTAGGGGTGAAACAGGAATAAAGACACAGACTTACTAGAGAATGGACTTGAGGCTATGGGGAGGGGGAAGTATAAACGGTGACAAAGCGATAAAGAGGCATGGACATATATACACTACCAAACGTAAGGTAGATAGCTAGTGGGAAGCAGCCGCATAGCACAGGGAGATCAGCTCGGTGCTTTGTGACCGCCTGGAGGGGTGGGATAGGGAGGGTGGGAGGGAGGGAGATGCAAGCGGGAAGAGATATGGGAATATATGTATATATATAACTGATTCATTTTGTTGTGAAGCTGAAACTAACATACCATTGTAAAGCAATTATACTCCAATAAAGATGTTAAAAACAAAACAAAACAAAAAAAAAAACATGCAGTTGAAAATTCTCTCCTCAGGGGATTCTGAGATCCTCAGCTTTATTAACTCATTTATTTCAGTTGAGAGTAAGTGAAAACTATTCCAACACTAATCTTCTTCCTATATAAAGTAGAAAGTCAGGAATGGAAATTTCAGTGAATTCATATTCTGACATTGTCAGAATGTCATGTTCAAGAATTTACTAATAGTTTCAAGTCTCTGTCATCAGAAATGACTGGGTAAATAAATAATCCCCATCAACAACAACAAAAAACAACTAGGAATAGAAAGTAACTATTGCAGTATGCTTGGGCTAGGCAAGCATAGATATAATCTAACAGATACATGTGCAGGACGTGAATTTATTCTAGTTTAGTTAATGAGATTTTGATCTCAAAACCAGTTTAAATTTGGTGTAATTTTGTGTGCGAGGACCTCATTTTTATAGATACTAGAGACATCCGAAGATACTGTATTATTTAGAATCTTTCTTAATATCTCAATATAAAATAAATTAGCATTTTCTGAGGTGTCCACTACCCATTCATTCGTTCATTTAGACTGAACTTATTTAGTGCCTGCTATGTTCAGGCTTTGGTAATAAAAAGGTTAGAAAAAATGAGACATTCTACCCTTTGACAGTTCACAGCCTAGTGGCAGAAGACAAATAGTCATCCAAATAATTAAAAATCACAAAATACAGATAATTGTTTTAAAAACAAAGCTATAAAGTACTGCTTTAAAAGCATATAAAGCACACCTCACTAGTTTGGAAGATGAGGGAAGGTTTACTGCAAAAGTGACTTTTAGCTGTAATATAAAGAATTTTTAGAAGTTAAGTACATAAAGTTCAATGTTGGGGAAGCAGAGCTCTGCACAGAGAATTTCTAGAAGAAGAAAAATATACATGAAAGCAGATGAAGAGCATGGAATGTTTCAGGACCCCACACCAAGGCAATGAGACCTGAGTGTTCAAGCTGGAAGAGGAAAAATGGGAGATAAAAGTAGGATGTTTTACAAGGACTAGAAATACTGGGTCTCAAAGGCCAGTTTGAAGGTGTGTGTTTTGGGCCTATGAATAATGAGAAGTAAAACAGGTTTTATAAATTTAATGATATTATTATATTTGCATTAAAAAATAGCTTTGTTCGCAATGTAGGGAACCAGTTGGCTTTTGTCACTTATAAAATACAGCTTTTCCATCACCATGCAGTAATCACCATTGTTGCTATTTTGATTTAAAGTGATTAACTTAAAAGTGAAAATTAGCAAAAAAAATTGCACAGGAAGAGACATCTACAAAGTTTTTAACTTTTATTTTTTATTGGAAACTATTTTGGAGTATTTTTATACCTACTGTGGTACAGTAGTTTTTGTGAAACTCATAAGATATGTTGTTGACAAACCCACTACATATCATATCATATCATTATATTACATTTTATGTTACATAATATTAGACTACATATGTTATGTAACATTAGAATATATATTACAATAAAGATTTAGCTCCGTATTTATACTAAAGTAAACATTTTTGTTAAATGATTATTAAGTTTTCCAAGGGGTACAAATCAATAGAGGCTATCTTATTATTGGTTTATCATTAATACAGAGATCAAAACGTAAAAACAATCTAATTCTCGTCTAATTTGGCAATGGTCACATTAGTTCAAAGAACATAAAAACATGTAATTTTAAATTGTTTTCAAAGTGTTAATAAAATGTAATGTGTGAAAATCTTGTGCTGCTTTACTCTCATTTTAAAGAAAAAGTTAATTTTGATAAGTAAATGGTGGAGTTCAAAAGTCAAATTTTCACTCTTTGACTAGTGTAAAAAGAAGTAATGAAGATTCAGGAACCGTCCTCAAAAACCTCTGTTCACATATTCTGGTAGGCCAAGAACGACTTCCAGATGAGGGCATAATTGTCCATTTTATGATTTCTTATAACATGAGCTTTCTCACACTTGGCAGTCTCCAGTAATACATTAAGTCATGACAGGTATTAATTAATGATGGGTGCCCTTCTCTTGACATCATGAGTCTCAAAAATACTTTATCGCTTACTAGATTAGAGACTAAGAAATGAGTAAAACCAAGAATAGGAATTAATTAAAGATTTCATTAACGTCAGAGATAATATATGATTTGTTTTCAAGCTGAATTTCACAACAGCTATGACAGAGTCAAGTTCAAATCAGGTGACTTAATCTAGTGTCCATTAAGTGAAGGAGCTAGCATTAACATCCTGAAAGCAAATAAACACAGATATAAACCATTGCAGCCCTTGATGTCATATGACTATGTAGAATAGGCACTAAAAGTTTATATTAATAAACGTGATTAGAGATTCTTTTTGATTATTTCTATCACCACCACACTGAAGCATTCGGATAAGTGTATGTTGTATTTTAAAAATTTCTAAAACAACTCACATTCATTCAAAATTAATATCCATGTCCTTCTTTTAATAATATAGCACATGTAGTCAACATATAAAATGTGGGGCAGTAAAATGGAGAGACCATTCTCCAGTCCTAGCATGGTGATATAAAATTTACACTGTAGCCTCATAGCTTGTAGGGATGGATTTTCTTTTTTTATCAGTCAAAATATCATAATAAAAGCATGTTTCATAGATAATGTTTAATTGAACTAAAGAATTTAAACAGAAAATATTGTAGAAGGAAAATGTATTCAAAATTGTGACCTTTTCTGGAATATTCTTATCATTTTGACTATCATCTAATGTAAAGTTCTCTAATTGGAGGCTCAGTGATTTAATATATCTTGCCCATCTTGGACTATTCCTCTAGAAGAGGAGAAGAATTGTTTTCTATTTGTAAGGGTTCTTAATAAAACTTGTAAAAATCATCACCCTAAGGGCGTATATCAGTTTTGGCCAAGGATAAATCCTTACAATAAAAATGAAAGTGTATTCCAATTTACATGCACAGCAGTTAAGGGCATATCTTTACGAATTTGCTTGACAAATACCTGTTTTCAAATAAGCTCCAGAAGTGCTAATGATTCTAAAGGCTTGACTTTTGTCAAGAGGAAAAGGACTTTTTACAAGAGGGCATATGTCTCTAATTTGTAACAAGATTTATATCATATTTTACTGGCAACTTTCCTCTCTGTGAAAATGAGATAGTTTATGTTTGTTAAATTTGTAGCTTTGAAAACTGAAATATGTATTACATTCAAGCTAACCTATTGCTTGAAAAGATGTTGTCATTTGGCAAACTCTAGTAATCAGAAAATAACTGCAGTCTCTTTGCTTAGAAACCTAATAGACATAGCTATGAGTATTTTCCGTGAGTGACATAGGCTATACACACTTTTGATAGTTAGGTAATATAAGTAAAGATCCTTTATCATGTGGTGAAATAGAAATTTTACTGGGAGTCAGGGGTTATGACTTCTCATCTCATTTCTGCTGCTTCTTAGTTGAACAAATCACTGAACTGACCAATTCCCTAAGTTCTTCATATTTACCTGTGCAATTCTCATTTAGCCTAGAAGGTCTTTAAGGTTCTTCATAATCTAATGCTCCATTATCTTAACATTAACATTCCCAGAAGTAGAAAAACTCCAAATCTTTCACTCAGAGATACATAGGTACTTTTTATGGGTTTATTGAATGGTAATCTTACACAGTAAACTATTTTGGGGTTTACCTGCACAGGACTATGATTATATGTGTCAGAATAAATAATGTTTTATAAAACCTTTGTACAGTAACTTAAAGGAACCTCAAAACTTAACTGAGCCTCAAAATATAATAACATGCAAATACAGATCTTGTTACTCCAAATTTAATTGATTCGGGAATTGATGCTGTCTTATTTGACGTGTATTATAAATTTGTAAGTATAAAAAGGTCATCACTAGTACTAAAAACGTAGTCCTCTGGTTTATATGTCAAAACAGGAATCATCATTGGTATAGCACTTTATATTTTCAATGCTTTTTTTCACACACATTATTAACCTTCTTATTTTCTTAGGTTTGAGAGCTACAGAAGATTGAAACCATATGCTTGGGTACCATTGGGAACCAGAGAGGTCTAACATGTAAGTTGAGGAGTTAATAAGGTATGAAAAGGTAACATATAAATAGAGATAAACAAATAAAAGGTGAAGGAAAAAGATAAAGAGGAGAAGGAGGAAGCAAGGAAGAAAAAACATGTGGGAAGTGATAGATTAATACTGACCAATAATTTAGAGCTTATAATATGGCATCTACCCCACAGCTGCCTTGAAGCAGGAAAAGCTCTCCTGTTGAAGGATTCAGCATCAATGATTATTGAAATGTGGCATAAAATTTTTATTATATCCAAGCTTTAACTCAATTCCCAGCTTATTCCATATTATATAAGTTCACAAGCTGACACTTGAAACTGAACTCATGTAAGTGAACTAATTTTGATGTACATTCTTCATTCAACAAAATCTCAAGTACCAATTGTACGCTACGCTCTGTACTCTGTGCTAAGTGAGCAAAGTGTTCTTAAGTGCTGACTTCAACAGAGTGGTTCTTAAATTGTAACTTGCATAAGAATCACCAAGGATCTTGCTAAACTATCAATGCTTGAGCCATGGCAAAAAGAACTTGATACATTAGTTGTAGAGTGGACTCCAAGTATTGGCATTTTTGACTATGAACCCAGGTGATTGTAGCTCCACCATACAAAAACCATTGCTTTAGAGTCAGAATGATGCTAAGTAAGTAATTATTGAAATAACATCTAATAAGATCAGTTTATTTTGTGCAAGCAAAGTACAGGATAGTATCTGAGGAAAATAACTGGAGAAACTTTATCCAGTCTGTGATGAAGATCAAGTAACACTTTGAGACCTGGAAGATGTGAAATACTTAGCCAGATGAAAATGTTAGGGGGACAGAAGAGATTTTTCAGGAAGAGGAAACACCAGATATGAAGATCTCAATGATTGGAAGGAGTTTAACACCTTTATATGTCAGAGGAAGTATTAGTATGATTAGAAGGAGGGTGGCTGAGGAAAGAGCCATACAGGGTCTTTACCCCTGAGGCCCTCTTGTACTCCTAGTCTCACGTAGAAATCCTCCAACCACCCAAGATCCAAAAACTTAAGAGATAGTGCCTGGCACAGCATGGGCCCATTAGCTGGAGTCTCTCCTGGGAGTTCCATGCCTGTGCTTTACCAATGTTAAGTATTTTCAGTACAGTCACTGTGTACAGATAGAAGATAAAACTGGAAGGTTAAGTGGGAACTGACAATGGAAGACTTTGTGGATAACGTTAAGGATTTTTAGCTGTATTCTGAGAGTAATTGGAATCCACTGATGGAGTTTAAGCAAGTGAATTCCATGATTAGAAATATATCAGTATCAAAGCATCTGTGGGTAAAAGTGTGAAAGAACAGAGGCAGAAATATTCCTATTCTCCTTCAGAGCAGGACAAGGAAAATGTACAGAGGTCTGTTACACCATGAATGTTGAATATTAATTCTCAGAACATAAGAATCAAATTTAGTGTTCTCATCTGGTCACACAATATTGAAATAGTGTCTAGACTTGCTGATTGGCATCTGAGTGCCTGTTTCTCATTAAAGTGTAATACTCTAGCTAAACATGAGAGTAGTTGCGTCTTCAAATGAGATTTTCTATTCAGAGCCAGTATAATTTGGTTCTTCTCTCGCTGAAGTCTATTATCACTTTGTCAGATTAGACTACTGTATAACATAAAATCTAGTTATAGAGACTTGAAATCTAGATTTGGCAGCATTTAACACATTTTTCTCTTGCTCCAAAAATCTCTTTTACCACTATAAGCTCAAGCTTTTCACCCTGTCACATCTAGGCAGGCAGTTGAATACACAATTACTTCATAGTTCAGGTCATAAACTTTGCACCATTATGCAATGAGGTAATATGTATTATGATTTTTCTCTCAGTTTCTTCTAAAATGTTGTTTTCATTTCTGATTTTAATATTAAAATGTTTTCAGTCCTGCCATAAAAATGTGTAATGTGACTGGTTGCTTATATTCTCTGCCCAGTGAATAATGAAGTATCCTAAATATTAAAATGTTCTCGTAATTAGTAGTGTCTGCTATATCCATTTAATGCTGGGTGTGCTTCAGTTTCTTTTGATGCTTCTGGTAATTTACTCAAGCAAACTGCATACTATAAATGAAGTCAGTGTTTATATGCTGTATGCTGTAAACTAATGAATATAAAATTCAAAGCCTTTTTTAATCTCCAGTGACTTACATTATATTTTATTCATTGAAAATTAGAAGAAATGTTTAAATTACTACTGAATTGATTAACTTTATTTGATAATACAGTTCACCAGTGTGACTCAGCGTTGAAGCAATTTCTTCCCTGTTTTTGGTTTTATCCTATCCTTTTTAAATGTCTTCACTGTTGACCTGACTTCCAGAAAATTAATTCTTTACACATTTTATTTGTTCTGTCAGCATAACAGAAACACAAACTTCCAGCCATAAATTGTACTTGCAGTTAGAGCTCAGTGATAAATAGGTTCCTGTTCTCTGTGACTTCCAGTGATGAAATGCTATTAGCACTGAACTCTTACTTTACTACTCCAGGCCCAATGAATAACATTAATTGTTTTATAACCCTACACCAACTCATTCTGCCTGATTCATAAAACAGTTATGCACCATTTAGAAGCATTTCTCAGTAGGCTTCATTTTCTCCCTAAAACAAAGAATTTGACTTAGTTAATCTCCCTTTTTGTATCAAAATGCAGCAGAAACTTTGAATTATATACTAAATATTTACAACTCTCGTGGTTTCTGAATTAGCTGAGAAAGGGAAGATTTAACCCACATTCAAATGTAGATTTAGCCCAAAAGTGTTGCAAAGAAAGTATTCAGTTATTTTCAACAAATACTTCTGTTACCTGAATTTCCTTAAGTTAAAATATTCAGCAAATATTAAATAAAAATGATATTTGATATTCAAACCTCAAAGAACAAAAGCAGCACAAAAGGATACCTAAACATCAAGTGCTACTCAGTCCAGTATTCATAAATATGAAGGAATTATATCAATTCTGTGCCCGTGGTTTAATTAGAGGAAGTAAGAAAGGTTGGATTTAATTCTTGACAAAGACTCTGAATACTCCAAATTATATAACCTTGTAATCCAGAAGGGCAGACGGAACAGGAAATGGAATGAAATGAGTAATTAAACATCTTTTAGAAATCTGTAAAACACTGTATAGGGAATTTCCTAAGGAATATTGTTATCTCACTATGGAAATATGGATAATTAAACCCATGTATGTTTTAGTTTAGAATGCATTCTTCTAATTAAATGAAGTAGGTATTAATTTGTACTAATGATTAAAACCAAGTGGCAAATTTTTTATGATTCATTTTATTTTTATTTCCCTATGCAGAATAAAAAAAAAGATAAAGTAACAATATTTACATTTCTGTATTGAGCACACCTTAAATGTTTAAAAATCTTAGGAAAAATAAGCCACCTAGTGAGAAATAGACCTGTATGAAACAATCAAAGTTTAAAATGATCAGGAGTGGGGCAAACTCTCAAAGAGGATCATGTTTATAGGGCAAGACTGCTGAGGTAGGCATCTTGTTTTATTATTCGGAATACACTCTTAGAAAAATTTTAGCCTCCCTTTTGTTCCTGCATTAAAGAAACACTGAAAATCAGGGCCAATTTAAAGAATGATGGTCCAAAATTTGTCACTACATAATATCCATCACCAAAAGTTTTCTAGTTATAAGAGAAATCATTCTGCCCATGACCTCAATAAATGGGAAACATTGTTTCTTTAGTGATTAAGATTAAGGCTACTCAAAGCAATTGGATCACCATGGAGGATTGAAGTAGGCAGTCTGTATTTATGGGCATACATTTAGCAGCCCTAGGAAACCTGTGCACTTCTAGAATTACTTGATTTTATTAAAAGAGAAGAGTATTTCTCAATATGCTTTTAAGGTTTTGTCTCCATAATAATTCAATAAGACATTGACAGAACTGAATTGACTAAGATATGATCAGTCTTAATCTTCCATGAGGGAATCTATATAAAACTCTTATAGTCAAGGATCTAAAGAGCAAGTTTGTGATGAAATATAAATAGCAATATTACTAAATAGTAATAAGAGCAGAGAAATATACTTGAATATTTTAATTTTATTAAATAGATGTATGCCTCATATCTATTGATAATCATAGATTGATTATATATATATATATATATATATATATATATGTAGATGACTTCTGCAAAGCAGCTCATCTCTTCATTCAATTGTAAGTACAGTGAAAAACTATATAATATCCATTTTGATAAAAGGTAACACTAATGAGAGATACAAAATTCTATGAAAACATAGAAGTGCAGGTCCTTGAAGTGTGTACATGTTTTTATGTGGTGGAGAAATAATATAGAGGAAATGAGCACTGTTATGTACTGAATGTTTGTGTGTCCCCCCACCCCAAATTCCTAAATTGAAGTCCTAACTCCCAGGGTGATGGCTTTAGGAGCTATGGTGTCAGGTTGTTTGGTCAACAACCTGATACCATAGTCTAGATGTTGCTATGAAGTTATTTGTAGATGTGATTAACACCTAAAATCAGTTTACTTTAAATAATGTAGATTACTGTGAGTAATGTGGGTGGGCTTCATTCAATCAATTTAAGGCCTGAAGATCAAAAACAGGGGTTTCTGAGGAAAGAAGAAATGCTGCCTCTAGCTTCAGCATAGAAATCCTTCTTGAGATCCCAGCCTGCCTTACGGATTTCATACTTGTCAACCCCAATACTTGCCACAATTATGTGAACCAATTCCTTTGTATATGTATACGCACACACATATATAAGATTAAGATAATCACATATATTATATTAACATGTTTATGTATAATACAATGTATAAACTTATATTTTAGCTATCAATCCATTTATTTACCTATCTTATTGGTTCTGTTTCTCTGAAAAACCCCGATTGATACAATTTTTTTTATTAACATGATAAATTGAAGAAAAGTTTTACATACACTTTAAGAAAATATAAGTTGCTTTCAGCAATTCTGCATTGTCAACATGCAACTGGCCTATGGTAGCTGCTGCTCTTTCTTCAATGATAAAGAAGTTGAGAACTCTGGGTAATGGCACCGCATGCAACGGCTCTAGAAACAAACCTTCTTTATTCTCATCCAAGCCTTCTTAAAGGTATCCTGCACTCTCAAAATTCATTAAGCTAGGTGTCCCATAGAGGGACTTCGGCTTCCACAAAATGAGAAAAAACATAGGCTGTGATGATTCTGCTGGCAGTGGAAGTGCAGCCTTAACTTCAAAATATGTTTCTGTACTGTCCTACATGGACATCTGCTCAGCAGAAGCTGAGGTCAAATTAAGATGAGGTCATTGGAATTGCCTGCTTCCAATTTGATAAGACATTATTGTGGCTCTTGGGGGAAACGGTTTTCCCCCCTTCACGCAGATACTTTTAAACACGTAGCCTAATGCCATTTGGGGAAAATAGAAAAATTTTGGGAAGTGTGTCACTGTTTATAATCCTGAGAGTACCACTCCTACCTTCATGCTTTGGTTACTGTACCAATGTAGTCAGGCAATAGGGAAAGAGGATCATATTATACCATTGATTTAAAATGTATTATACCATTGACTTAAAACCCCAAACTCACAAGGGTTTTGCTTCCAGCTTATATCATACCCAAAATTTTAACAGGCAGTTGATTCGTTCTAAAAGGACAGGCATTTCTGAATGTGGAGTTACCTGATACAACCATTGCCTTGTTCCTTTTGAGGTTAATCAAATCCTTAGCCAGAAACAATTTTTGTGAGATTCCACACGCAAATACAAAAGACAGGGAACGCTGTATAGAGCCATAGGAGACAGGGAAATAAGTGTAGATTTCAAAATGGCATTTGAAAGCCATAATAGGATTTAGTTCAGTTGAGTAAGGTGATTGGGTGGTACTGACTGTGTTCTATGTAAGGAGAATCAGACAAGCCTGTAAATGAAGTTGTGAAAGACAGAAAGAAACAGTAATCCAGGTACGAACGAATTTGGACCAGGGTGAAGATAGTGGCAGGAAACAGGACATAAGACATACCAACAAACATTTATATGGCTTCATATGCACATATGTGAATATATATTGAAATTTGGGACAGATTTTCATGAGCGTTAAAATAGAGGAAGAATTTGTAAGGAAAATCCAGTTTGGCTGGATAAAATAAGTTATTATTGCAATAAACTTGTATAATTTCCTATAGATCTGATGAAAATATAACAATTTGTCTTTATGATTTTTAAATATTAAATGACATTCAATTAAATATTTTTCTGTAATGAGATTCTGCCTCAGTTTATGTTAGCAAATGCAGATGGTTATGTTCAATTTATTTGCATTTCCAGAACTTTCTAAGTTCAGTGACTAAGCAATGACTTTTTCCAGTGATATCAAAAAGTGTCAACTATTTGCTATTTTTTGAAGCTGAGAACACATGTCAAACCAAGAGATATTATAACACTTGACAATAGAGTTCTCAAAATGAGGGTGGATAAATGAAATCTAATTTTATCTTTAATATTCTACATAATAGGCCATTATTCTCAAAGGAAATTATTTGCTCTATCAAATTTTTCACAGTGTAGCTTTTCAAAAAAGAAAACAAATATTTTTATCTCATTTAACTGATTATTAAAGAAAATTATTTAAAATAAAGTAGATCTACCTTATATTAAAATTTTAAGGAACTGCTGGTTTCATCACTATGTGAATCTGTTTGCCTATTAGAATGTCCTTTCAAACCAATATTAATGGACATTATATAATTTATGATTATACTTTCTGGGTAATTTTTGGTGATAATCTTGTCACTTATGACATAGATTAGTAAGTGTATTGGACTCTATTCTGCTTTTGTGCATTGAAAGTCACTGAATCATTATATTTAGAATCATAATATTCATCTTCATTTAAAGTAAGATCATCTTGAGTAATCCTTTGGTATGATCCAAAAACTAATGGAGTTATATACCTTTTGGAGGAAACACTGGAATAAATAACTATCACAGAATTTGGCTAATAAAGCATTCAGAATGTGAATTGTTATATTGAAATCGAGCTTGCTCTTTTATTTCTGGCAGCAACAGAATGAAATAGTTGGAGCCTTCAATAATAATAATTGTTTTCTTTTCAAAGTAATTGATGAAGGAATCTAAACATTCTCCAATTATTTTTAGAAAAGATATCTAAACTGTAGACAAATATATGTATATTAAATATATACATAAATTATTTTATTTTATTGAATTTCTTTTACAATGTAGCACCATTTTAAACTCTGTGGTTTCCATCTTTGCATTTTACAGGTATACGTGGATGAGGTTTCATGTAGAAGTACTTCAAAGGCTTATGTTTAGTTGAATTGAATTTGTAGTAGAGTTATTTCCTTAAAACATGAGCCATGAAAGAACTAAACCTTTGACAGTATTTCTTGAAAGAAGTCTTTCCTAGTGAATATGCTGCCTGAATGGATTTCTGGATCAAAAAATTGAAAATGTAGCACTCATTCATCATTCATTCATTCATTCTCTGCCTAGTTTCATTCCAAGATCTAAGCATACAGGGCTAAACAAGGCAAACAGGGTCCTTTCAGTCATTTTTATTTGGGAAGAAAAAGACTAGAAGCAAGTACATTATAACTTAAGTGTACAAACTCAGAGAATGATAAGTACTATAACAAAAAGTAAAACTGGGTGATATAAAGAAAATATTAATTTTACAAAAAAAGACATATGATCAAATCTAATCATGTTTCCTTCTTTTGTCAATGTGTTTAGTACCCCAAAATATTTCAGCAAGATTGGAATAGACATTGTTCTGAGGTTACTAAACTTACTCTCCTAGTCGATAAACCACAACACATTTTTGCTTGGGGTTGAATTAAAGGAAAGGGAAAGAAAAAGAGCAATCACAGAGGAAATGTATAAATGCAGCTGTCATCTACTCCAACTTTGTATCTACAGACAATAAAAGGCCAATCAGTTGTGCTCCAAACCCTCCTCCCTCCCCAGTGTGCTCCTTCCCTCCAGTAATATCTAACAGGAACAGAGAATCAGCAGCAAGTTGCCTGAGGCAGACTAATTTATCCAAATCTTTTTTGTCAAACTACACAATTAAAAAAAATCAAAATTAGAAAAATATTTCTTGTGTTTGTGAACATAATTAGGCATGGCAGCAACTACCCATCCCACCATGATCCTACCTTCCATTTCTTCCATGGCTATGTCCCCATATTCCTGTTTCTGTTCCCAGAGTATATATTCTCAACGTCTGGACTTCTCTTCTTGAAGATGGATATGGCTGGTGACAGGATCTTGGTGAGCTCTCCTGGTCCGTGACATGACTTCATTGCTCTTGGGTTTTCCCTAGGCTTATTCTGAGAAAATTTAAAGTGTCTTTTCAAGACTCAGAACATTGAGGAAACAGATAGCTTGCCTGCCCAAGGCTCCCACTGTTATAGTGGTTCCTTTCTATTAATTTCTACCCACAAGAAATTTGTCTATTCCTGACTCTCCCTTCTTTTCAAAGACAAGTACATCAGCTTATTTCCTCAAAAGGCAGAGTTAATAAGTCGTGATGTTTATTATTCAAAAGAATCATATACAAAATAGTCACTAAGTAGTGAGAAATACTTCTGATCTAACAGACATTCCTAAGCAAAATCAAAATATGACCAAAATAATACCAATATCTTCTGGAAAATACACCTAAACAGTCTGACCTTAATTTTTCTTTTCTTCATTTTGCTAATATGAGCTAATTGTAAAAAGAATTATAGGAATACACACACATTTATTAGTAAAGATATCCCCTTAATTAGCTACTTCTTGATCAGATGACACCACTCTTGGCTTCCACACTAACATGAGAAAGATTTTAGATCATTTCAGGTTCTTGACAAGATGAATTCATCTTTATCTCCATACCCAGACTAATTCCTCTAATTATTTGTTCTTTAATCTTCCTCAGCCACACGTTTCCGTCATCGTACAATGACCCCAACAATAACTGCAACCAGGGTGAGCATCACCCTCTCTTATCACCATCTCCTTTCTTTCCTGACCACTTTCTATAGTA
Source organism: Tursiops truncatus (assembly GCF_011762595.2). Taxonomy (NCBI): domain Eukaryota; kingdom Metazoa; phylum Chordata; class Mammalia; order Artiodactyla; family Delphinidae; genus Tursiops; species Tursiops truncatus. The sequence continues at coordinate 57,920,184 of NC_047051.1, read as the reverse complement.
ACCTGACTCCAGCAGTTCTTCAAATATCCCAGGACCTATAATCTATTGATCCTACTGTTGTTAACTATTTCTCTTTCCTTTTCCTACTTTCCTCCTTAACGGAGTGCATATTCCATTATTACTATTATGACTTTCTTATGTATATCTTCAATTTCCTTGTCCTAGAAATTTATCCTCTAGGGACTGATCTGTCCTAGAAATTTATCCTCTAGGGACTGCTTCAACTCAGCCTCCTGCCCTTCTGGTTTCCTACTGAGATCAACAGATGGCATGAGATAGAAGGAGATTGGGGGGTCAGGGAGATGTATTTCAAGGTACTTTGTCTTCTGGCTTGCTTCCTATCCGGCCACGGGTTTTCAGGGGCTGCCAATCCTCTAGCAAAGCCACTGTCCCTACTGAGTGGCCTTTTCACATCTTTCAGCGTTGAGTCCTCTCCAGGTTTTTAGTTCATCTCTAAACAATGGTTTCTGAACCATGCTCCAGTCCCTGGACATCTCTGTTCTTTCTATCTTTCCTCCTCTGGTGATTGTATCCATTTTCAAGACTTTAAATTCCAACTCTACAATAATGAGTGTTAACTTTTTATCTCCAGTCCACAATTCTGTATTGTATTCTGGAATCTATGTACAATAATCATCTCAACTGCTACAGTGGGATGTCTGACAACATCTCAACCTTAATAAATCTAATTTGGAACTACTTATTCAGAGATCTCAAACCTGCTTCATCTTCAGGTTTTCACACATTGGTTAATGGGAGCTTCATTCGTCCAGTTGCTTAAGCCCCCTTAACCCCTCCTTCTCTCATTCCTTCTCACTACCCACACCCCCACTCACTACTTTTAGCCTCAGTCTTCACCTTGCTCATTCCACTTCTTGCAGCCCTTAAACATGCCAAGTATGTTTTTACCACAGGGGCTTTGAATGTGTTACACCGTTTACCTGGAGAACTATTTTCTAGATATTTCCTGGTTCATTCCCTTTCTTCAAGTTTGTTGCTTAAATATCACTTATTGAGGGAAGCCTGCTTTCACCACCCTGCGTAAAGAAAAAAAATCTTCCCATCACAGGCCCTCCCTATGTCTCTGACTTTGCTGAATTTTTCCCATAACTCATATCACTACTTAAAATGATTTATTTATGTTTTTTCTACTCTTTTTTACTATATATTACCAGTCTCTAGAATAGTGTCTAGTGTATAATATGTGCTGAATAAATATTTGCTAAAAGAATTAATGAATAACACAGTAGATTCATGCATATATATTCATAGTCTATAGAATCACAAAACAATCTGAAAAGTATATTAATGTTCTCTTTTTAATATTATCACAAGACATAGTGACTACAGCATAAATGGTGTATTATTAGCATTCTTCAGATATCTTCTAGGATTATGACATTGAGGAATGTAACTTTTTCAAGTAGAAGCAACTAGATATTCCAGCACCCTTATACTTTACATGAATTAGAAATGATTTCTTCTCCCCATCAAATCTTTCATGTCTTACTACATAACTGAATGAATGTAGGCCTTTTTATTAGACACTAGCAAATTATATTCAGTATGAATGGCTTAAATGATTATTTAAGAATATAGGACAATTGTGAATATATCAGACCTCAATATAGTTCTAAACGCTTCTAAATTTTTGCATCATCATTTTAACGTAAATATTTGTTTAATTTATACTAATATAATATAGTTTATAAGTATTCTAAAGTATATAGACATTTGTTAGGATTATAATGCCTTCCTTTATCATATCAATAAATATATATGTGACAGGTGAATACCTCTGTTACAGGATTTCTAAAAGCCTGTACAGTTTAAAAGACACCAGTATACCTTTAAAACATGTAACAGCAAAAAATATATTAGGGAATCTTCCTGGGAAAAAACAGTAGTATGTTGTCAACTCCATTAATTTACTTACTAAAATTAGGGGGTTTTGGGGGTTTTTTTTGGTGATATCAATATACAAATGTTTATTAAGTACATACCACATATCTGGGACTTTAATTGTGATACAAGACAGGCAAAATTCCTTTTCCTTGTTTTCACAGACCCTATATTCTAGAGAATCACCTTTCAATGGAACTTTATGAGATGGTGGAAATGTTCTATATCTGCACTGTCCAGTAGCCCCTGGTCACATGTGCATACTGAGCACTTGAAATGTGGCTGGTATGATTAAAAAGCTAAACTTTTAATGTTATTTAATTTTATTAGTTATTTATTTATTTAAATTAATTTTAATTTAAGTAGACTCATGTGGCTACTAGCTACTAGATAAGACAGCTCAATTCTTGAAGGTCATACAGTACACACCTTCAAGATCATGAAGCCAGTCCCCACAGTTAACAGGTCATTATAATATAGGTTGACAAGTGCTGTGATAAGTGAGAAATTCTGTGGAGCGACACAAATGTATTCTATCCAAGAGTTTGGCTTAAGGAAGTCTTAGAGAAATTCTCATCTGATAGATAAGAATTTCTGTCAAATTATACTGATTTTTAAAATATCCCTGTTATGTAGTAAAATAACATAATGGGACAGTAAATAAGAGCTCTAAACTAGATCATTTATAACCAGGATAATCTGTATGACAGCAGAAAAAATAGGTACTTATTACCTTCCATTTTAGATCTTAGGTTGTCTACCAAGAAATTATGAGTCTTTTCCACATTTATTAAAATGTCTGTGACCTAATACGTTCCATTAGCACATGCAGAGATACACACTACATGATTCTGATGAAACTGGAAATGCCAAATAAAACATTATATTTCCTTTTGATGTCCTAGTTTTAAATCACAAAATCCATTTTAAAAGGCAAATTATTTCTCCCTAAACAATATCAGCATGAGTAAACTATTTTCAAGTCTTGGCAAACATATACCACTTGAATTAGTAAGCCTTCTGTAATTGGTTATGTCTATGAAGAAATTGAATTTTTAATTTTAAAAAATATTCCCAGGCTCAGATAGTGTTACTGGAGAATTCTACCAACCATCTGAAGAATTACATAAATCATATACTATTTCTTCCAGAAAAAAAAAGAAGAAAACAATTCCTTGCTCATTTTATGAAGATAGTATTACCCTGAAACCAAAATCAGACAAAGACCATAAAGAACAGAAAACAACAGAGAAATGTCCTTCATGAATATAGGCACAAAATTTCTTAAAAATTTTAGTAAGTAAAATTCATCAACATATAAAAAGAATAATATACCAAGCAAAAATGGATTTTTTCCAAGGATGCGAGACTACTTCAAATTGAAAATCAGTTGATGGAATTCACCATAGTAACAGGATAAAAAAGAAAAATCACGTCATCATATTAATCTATACAGAAGATACATTTGCCAAAATCCAAAAATTAGGATTTTAACTCTCTATACAGAATGAATTACAGAATCAGAAATACTTTTCTGCAATTGCTTCATAATGTACATAGGTTAAATTCAGCAGTTGGTCACGATTGTGTGCATAGAGTTTTGTTGTTGTTGTTTTTAAGAGGGTAAACTGTGATGCTTTTTTCTATTTTTTATTAAAAAAATTTTTTTGGCCGCACTGCACGGCATGCAGGACCTTAATTCCCTGACCAGGGATTGAACCCGTGCCCCCTGCAGTAGAAGCATGGTGTCTTAACCACTGGACTGCCAGGGAAGTCCCATGTCTGGAGATATTTTTAATTTATAAGTCATTGTAAACAAAAGAGACATGAGTAAAAAGTTATTGTATTTACATTTTATCAGAGTAGAATAGCCAAAAACGCATTTTCCTTGATCCAATGCATAAATAGTGTTAAGATAATTAAAAAGAACATATAAAAACATTACACAAAATTATTAGTCATTTTTAAAATCTAAGAGGCATATTAGATATGAGAGTAAATTTTGCTCAGGCATCAAACTTCTCTCCAGATTTATGCATTTGCTTCCTCTAGTCAAAATTAAAAATATATATACCCCTCAGTCCCTGGGAAACAATGGGGGCAGGTACATCTTCCTGCTTGCATAACCTCTACTTGTCTGCCAAGTCTCCTCCTTGTCTTATAAATGCTCTGTTTAGCCCTGCCTATCAACATTCACCTTAGTGATTTGAAATGAGCAGTCTTCGATAAACAGATTATAGCATATCCATATGGTTGAATGCCACATGACAATAAAAAAAGTGAAAGAAGATACAAAAAAAAAAAGAACATATACTTTCACATTACATTTATTCCAAGTTCTAGAACAGGCAACTCTAAGCTATGGTGGAAGGAACAGTGGTTTCCTACGGGGTCAGAGAAGAGGATTGACAGGAAAAGGAAAAGAAGAAATTTTCTGACTGATCAGAATTTTCTATAACTTGATCAATTTGGTAGTTACTTAATAAATTGTTTACTTAGATTTGTTGTAGGCAAATTATACCTCAACAAGACAAGAAAAAGAGCATTTTCCCTGCTTTATGCCGGGTGGTCTCAAGGTCTAAGGGTTACTCTTCATCTCTACGTTACATGTGAAATACAGTGAGTACTTGGAAGGCATCTAATAAATATTGCTTGAAGGAGCAATCTCTTCTATATGAAATATTACATGACATTTAAAACATTTTATCATGATTTCTAAAGGGTGATATGTTAAATTTGAGTGTTTTCAGATGCTTAACTTTCAAAGCAAATTGTCTATAAGAAAAATAAGTAAATGAAAAGACTAATCTCAAGAGGACCTGAACTTATTTTATTATAACACATTTTTTATGAGAAATTTGTATGTGAAAAGATCTTCCTATAAAGTGCCCTATTACTCTGACAGTAAATGAATAGGCTCACAGAGAAACTCCATATAACCAGTTTTCCTTTTTAAAATCACAGTCATACAACTCTCAGTGTTTTGTCTAACATTAAGTGTACATTATAGCTTTTTTTTTCTTTTCAGGCAACAATAGGAAAAAATGAAAGTAAATATATCATAAGCACAGTGTCTGCTCTATTATTAACAGGGTTTTAAATAAAAAAGTTTAAGCAAATATAGACCCATACAATCTCTGCAACCTTGATAGTAAAATGTATTCTATTGTAAATATCTTGTATATCACTAACAAAAGTCAAAATAAGCAAGGCTAAGGATGAATTGTATTACAGTTTCTTTATTTGAACGGTTCCACCACATACTGTTTTGTTATTGGCAGTGACAGATTCCCTCCTACTGTAGTTTGCTTTCCTTTTATATCATAATGATGACAGTAAACTCAGAACCGGATAATTACGGAGTGCTACAAAATGGGTAGTACGCCAGGGCATGTGGTAACTTGACCTTTACAACATCCCCTGGCAATACTTACCTATTAATATGAAGGAAAATGCAGAAGTATAGATACTAACAAGTATTTTACTTATTACATATATGGATTCTAAAATCAGCCCAGGACACTGTCTAAAGGTTTATTAAAGAAACATATAGGGCTTCCCTGGTGGCGCAGTGGTTGAGAGTCCGCCTGCTGATGCAGGGGACACGGGTTCATGCCCCAGTCCGGGAAGATCCCACATGCCGCAGAGCGGCTGGGCCCGTGAGCTGTGGCTGCTGAGCCTGCACATCCGGAGCCTGTGCTCTGCAACGGGAAAGACCACAGAAGTGAGAGGCCCGTGTACCGCAAAAAAAAAAAAAAAAAAAGAAACATATATTTGCTTATGTGTAAAAGGCATGAGAGAGACAGGTTGTTAATTTGTACCAATTTCTGATTCAATGTACTATACCCATTACATGATTGACTAAAAATAGAAGGAGGGCATTAAAGTTGCTTTGTTTATAGAGAAAAATACAAAATGGCATTTTTATTTACTTGCTTGATAAATTAATTGTATGTTTTGTTATTCCAGTGAAATAATGAATATGACTCATTATATGACTGAAATTTTGAATATGACTACATTGAAGTCTCTGTAATCTACTATTCTAGGGGTACATGAATTCATCCTATTACAGATATCCTTGGATTTAGTTCAAAATAACAATGTTTTATAAAGAATGCATTTCTATGAAGAATAGCTATGTCTATAATCCTTTAAATTTTTCAAATATAAATGAAATATATTATTTTATGCTTATAGGTGATTTAGGGTAGTTGAGACTTTTAGAAATAACAAGATTCACTTTGCATATATATTTATGTATAGGAAGAGTCAGTATACCATCCTGGAATGCCAGGGGATCTTTGTTTGGTAACAGAACAGACTTCATTTTATACAGACTTTCTACTCATGCTCTTATTAGATTATACTTGTCTGCTTTGCCAAAACATTGGATAGAGACTAACTTTAACTAAAACAAAAAAAACTCCATGAATTTACCTCTTGATTGAGAAGCCTCACCAGATAATTTTCAGACATAATGCATTAAATTCTTTAAAGTATTCTTTTTCTGTATATGCACTATTCCATTTCCCTCCTAAAATCTTGTATACTTTCCTTTCAGATAAAACAATTTATAGAAACTTAACATTAGATAAAGTAGAAGAATAGGGTAACACCTATTATAACATTCAAAATATTAAAAATTTCAGAAAATAAATCATCAGACAATCATGAAAAAAGATTTTTCTGAAGATAGTAAAAGAATACAAAAAAGAGAACTTATTCACAAATTATTTAATTTAATTCACAATTAAACAAATAAGTACATTTATGCACACATATCTTTTTCTAAGTTTTTACTGTATCTGACAAACACAAAACTAGCAATTATTCCCTCAAGCTACAAAACATAAAGGCACTTACAATATGAACCAGTTATTAGTAAAAATAATGATGTTTTGTCAAGTATATTTCTAGCTTTATACTTCATTCATTTCTTACATTATTTTCCACATGTTTTCTTATGAAAATGCAAACAGTAAATATGGCTCAATTCACAGGCAGGAATTATGTTTTTCATTGGGATGCAAGATGAGCAAATAGTTGATATTGATAGGAATAAGGTAAATATTTATGCCAACTATAAACTAAATAACGTATTTAAATGCTTAGAGTATCACTTGACATATAGCACTCATTGTGTACTAGATATTTTAAAATATTATTTCAAACTGTGATTCCCCAACAGGTGTCCTAAATAATGAAGTACTATTTTTTAAAATTTCTTATTTCAATGTGGGTGAACGTCTAAAATATTCATTTGTGTATGGGTTTTTTTTTTGTTTGTTTCATATATTGTAACGTGTGATATAATATGTAGGATATCTACTCTCTAGAACCTGACACCATTTCTCTTAATCAACCGAATATTCTTTTAATACCTTTGAACTTTGCAACATTTGACTGTAACAATATAATTCAGGCTATAATTTATTACAGTTGTCTCACAAGATGCATTTACTTTTGGAAGTGGAAGTTGGTTGGCTTGAATATGTAATACTTGAAAGAGTTAATTTGTCTTCCTGTGCTTGGTTACTTCTTACTGGGGATGTGAGTGAGACTCTACACTGTGGAAAATAGTGCCAAATAAATATTAAATCAATCAATCTATTGATGAATCAAAAATGACAAGGAATGTTGGCTTCTATTCATCTTCTTGGAAACTAAATTATAGAGCTTATTTCAGAGCCAAAGCAGAGTATGTCACAACAGCCCTAGCAACCAATATTCTGAGAAAAGACTTACACTGAGAAAACTCAAATGTGTTATCACCCTATCAATGCAGGGAAAGTCACATTATAAATTATCCTAGTGCTACAAATATCTAGCATAATAAACTCGGCAACTACTTTGTAATGTCAGACTAAAAGCATTTGAGTATGAGAGATTTAGTTTTCTGCCCATTTTTTTTTTTGCTTCTGACAGCATGTGGTTTTCAACTGCAAAATATATCAAAAATATTAAAATAGAAGTAAATAATACAAGCACAGTTAAAGGAGTTAAAGAGTTGATCAATGTGTACTTCAGGTTTTGAAATATTTAAAAATAATTAGTTTATTAATACTGTCTGAGTTTTAGAAGGCCTTTAATATTATTTTACTAAACACCTGTCATATATTCATAAACATATATTTTTAATAGATCTTTATTGGAGTATAATTGCTTCACAATACTGTGTTAGTTCCTGTTGTACAACAAAGTGAATCAGCCGTATGCATACACATGTCCCCATATCCTCTCCCTCTTGAGCCTCCCTCTCACCCTCCCTATCCCATGTCTCTAGGTCATCGCAAAGCACTGAGCTGATCTCCCTGTGCTATGTGGCTGCTTTCCACTAGCTAACTATTTTACATTCCATAGTGTATATATGTCGACGCTACTCTCACTTCGCCCCAGCTTCCCCGTCCCCACCCCCCGTGTCCTCAAGTCCATTCTCTACATCTACATCTTTATTCCTGCCCTACCACTAGGTTCATCAGTACTTTTTTTTTTTTAGATTCCATATATATGTGTGAGCATACGGTATTTGTTTTTCTCTTTCTGACTTACTTCTCTCTGTATGACAGACTCTAGGTCCATCAACCTCACGACAAATAACTCAGTTTCGTTTCTTTTTATGGCTGAATAATATTCCATTGTATATATGTGCCACATCTTCTTTATCCATTCATCTGTCGATGGACATTTAGGTTGGTTCCATGTTCTGCCTATTGTAAATAGTGCTGCAGTGAACATCGTGGTGCATGTCTCTTTTTGAATTATGCTTTTCTCAGGGTATATGCCCAGTAGTGGGATTGCTGGGTCATATGGTAGTTGTATTTTTAGTTTTTAAGGAATCTCCATACTGTTCTCCATAGTAACTGTATCAATTTACATTCCTACCAATAGTGCAAGAGGGCTCCTTTTTCACCACACCCTGTCCAGCATTTATTGTTTCTAGATTTTTTAATGATGGCCATTTGACCGGTGTGAGGTGATACCTCGTTGTAGTTTGATTTGCATTTCTCTAATAATTAGTGATGTTGAGCATCTCTTCATGTGCCTCTTGGCCATCTCTGTGTCTTCTTTGGTGAAATGTCTATTTAGGTCTTCTGCCCATTTTTGGATTGGGTTGTTTGTTTTTTTTGATATTGAGCTGCATGAGCTGTTTATATATTTTGGATATTAATCCTTTGTCAGCTGCTTCGTTTGAAAATATTTTCTCCTATTCTGAGGTTTATCTTTTTGTTTTGTTTATGGTTTCCTTTGCTATGCAAAAGCTTTGAAGTTTAATTAGGTCCGTTTTGTTTATTTTTGTTTTATTTCCATTACTCTAGGAGGTGAGTCAAAAAAGATCTTGCTGTGCTTTATGTCAAAGAGTGTTTTTCCTGTTTTCCTCTAAGAGTTTTATAGTGTCTGGTCTTACATTTAGGTCTTTAATCCATTTGGAGTTTATTTTTGTGTATGGTGTTAGGAAGTGTTCTAATTTCATTCTTTTACATGTAGCTGTCCAGTTTTCCCAGTACCACTTATTGAAGAGTCTGTCTTTTCTCCATTGTATGTTCTTGCCTCCTTTGTCATAAATTAGGTTACCATATGTGCATGGGTTTATCTCTTGGTTTTCTGTCCTGTACCATTGATCTGTTTCTGTTTTTGTGCCAGTACCATACTGTCTTGATTACTATAGCTTTGTAGTATAGTCTGAAGTCAGGGAACCTGATTCCTACAGCTCCGTTTTCCTTTCTCAAGATTGCTTTGGCTGTATGGGGTCTTTTGTGTTTCCATACAAATTGTAAAATTTTTGTTCTAATTCTGTGAAGAATGCCATTGGTAGTTTGATAGGGATTGCATTGAATCTGTAGATTGCTTTGGATAGTATAGTCATTTTCACTCTATTGATTCTTCCAATCCAAGAACATGGTATATTTCTCCATCTGGTTTTGTCATCTTTGATTTCTTTCATTAGTGTTTCATAGTTTTCTGAGTACAAGTCTTTCGCCTCCTTAGGTAGGTTTGTACCTAGGTATTTTATTCTTTTTGTTGCAGTGGTAAATGGGATTGTTTTCTTAATTTCCCTTTCTGATTTTTTTGTTGTTAGTATATAGGAATACCAAAGATTTCTGGGCATTAATTTTGTATCCTGTAACCTTACCAAATTCATTGCTTAGTTCTAGTAGTTTTCTGGTGGCATCCTTAGGATTTTCTATGTATAATATCATGTTATCTGCAAACAGTGACAGTTTTACTTCTTCTTTTCCAATTTGTATTCCTTTTATATCTTTTTCTTCTCTAATTGCCATGGCTAGAACTTCCAAAACTATGTTGAACAAGAGTGGCAAGAGTGGACATCCTTGTCTTGTTCCTGATGTTAGTGAAAATGCTTTCAGTTTTTCACCATTGAGTATGATGTTTGCTGTGGGTTTGTCATATATGACCTTTATTATGTTCAGGTAGTTTCCACTGTGCCCCTTTTTCTGGCAACTTTTTATCATAAAATTGTGTTGAATTTTGTCAAAAGCTTTTTCTGCATCTATTGAGATGATCATGTGGTTATTATTCCTTAATTTATTAATATGGTGTGCACATTGATTGATTTGCATACATTGAAGAATCCTTGCATCCCTGGGATAAATCCCACTTGATTGTGGTGTATGATCCTTTTAATATGTTGTTGGATTCTTTTTGGTAGTATTTTGTTGAGGATTTTTGCATCTATGTTCATCAGTGATATTGGTCTATAATTTTCTTTTTGTGTGTTATCTTTTTCTGGTTTTGGTATCAGGGTGATGGTGGCTTTGTAGAATGAATTTGAGAGTATTCCTCCCTCTGAAATTTTTTGGAAGAGTTTGAGAAGGATCAGTGTTAGCTCTTCCCTAACTGTTTGATAGAATTCTCCTGTGAAGCCATCTGGTCCTGGACTTTGGTTTGTTGGAAGATTTTTAATTACAGTTTCAATTTCATTACTTGTGATAGGTCTGTTTTTATTTTCTAATCCTCCTGGTTTAGTCTTGGAAAATTGTACCTTTCCAAGAATTTACCCATTTCTTCCTGGTTGTCCACTTTATTGCCATTTAGTTGTTTGTGGTAGTCTCTTATAATCCTTTGTATTTCTGCAGTGTCAGTTGTGATTTCTCCTTCTTCATTTCTAATTTTATTGATTTGGGTCCTCTCCCAATTTTTCTTGTTGAGTCTGGCTAAGGGTCTATCAGTTTTGTTTATCTTCTCAAAGAACCAGCTTTTAGTTTTACTGATCTTTGCTATTGTTTTCTTTGTTTCTATTTCAATTATTTCTGCTCTGATCTTTGATTTCTTTCCTTCTACTGACTTTGGGTTTTCCTTGTTCTTCTCTCTCTAGTTGCTTTAGGTGTAGGGTTAGTGTTTATTTGAGATTTTTCTTGTTTCTTGAGGTGAGATTGAATTGCTATAAACTTCCCTCTTAGAATTGCTTTTGCTGCATCCCATAGGTTTTGGGTCATTGTGTTTTTGTTGTCATTTGTTTTGTATTTTTTTATTCTTTGATTTCTTCAGTGATCTCTTGGTTATTTAGTAGCGCACTGTTTAGCCTCCATGTATTTGTGGTTTTTACAGTTTTTTTCCTGTAACTGATTTCCAATCCCATAGCATTGTGGTCAGAAAAGATGCTTGATACAATTTCAGTTTTCTTAAATTTTCTGAGGCTTGATTTGTGACACAAGATGTGATCTGTCCTGGAGAGTGTTTCATGTGCACTTTAGAAGATAATGTATTCTGCCACTTTCAGGTGGAATGTTCTATAAATATCAATTAAATCTATCTTGTCTATTGTGTCATTTAAAGCTTGTGTTTCCTTCTTTATTTTCTGTTTGGATGATCTGTCCATTGGTGTAAGTGGGGTGTTAAAGTCCCCTACTATTATTGTGTTACTGTCGATTTCCCCTTTCATGGTTGTTAGCATTTGCCTGATGTCTCAAAGTGCTCCTATGTTGGGTGCGTAAACATTTATAATTGTTATATCTTCTTGGATTGATTCCCTTGATCATTACGTAGTGTCCTTCCTTAGCTCTTGTAACAGTCTTTATTTTATAGTCTATTTTATCTGATACAACTATTGCTACTCCAGCTTTCTTTTGATTTCCATTTGCATGGGATATCTTTTTCCATCCCTTCACTATCAGTCTGTATGTGTCCCTAGGCCTGAAATGGGTCTCTTGTAGACAGCATATATATGGGTCTTGTTTTTATATCCATTCAGCCAGTCTGTGTCTTTTGGTTGGGGTATTTAATCCATTTACATTCAAGGTCATTATCAATATGTATGTTCCTATTACCATTTTCTTAATTGTTGTGGGGTTTTGGGGGGGGGGTTTTCTTCTCTTGTGTTTCCTGCCTAGAGAAGTTTCTTTAGCATTTGTTGTAAAGCTGTTTTGGTGGTGCTGAATTCTCTTAGCTTTTGCTTGTCTGAAAAGCTTTTGATTTCTCCATCAAGTCTGAATGATATCCTTGCTAGGTAGAGTAATCTTGGTTGTAGGTTTTTCTCTTTCATCACTTTAAGTATATCCTGCCACTCCCTTCTGGCCTGCAGAGTTTCTGCTGAAAAATCAGCTGTTAACTTTATGGGAATTCCTTTGTATGTTATTTTTTTTTTCCCCTGTGGCTTTTAATATTTTTTCTTTGAATTTAATTTTTGTTAGTTTGATTAATATTTATCTTGGTGTTTTTCTCCTAGGGTTTATCCTGTATGGGACTCTCTGTGCTTCCTGGACTTGGGTGACTATTTCCTTTCCCATGTTAGGGAAGTTTTCCAGTATAACCTCTTCAAATATTTTCTCAGACCCTTTCTTTTTCTCTTCTTCTTCTGGGACCCCTGTACTTTGAATGTTGGTGCGTTTAGTGTTGTCCCAGAGGTCTCTGAGATTGTCTTCAATTCTTTTCATCCTTTTTTCTTTATTCTGCTCCTCGGCAATTATTTCCACCATTTTGTCTTCCACCTCACTTATTCCTTCTTCTGCCTCAGTTATTCTGTTATTGCTTCCTTCTAGGGTATTTTTCATTTCAGTCATTTGTGTTGTTCATCTCTGTTTGTTCGTTCTTTAGTTCTTCTAGATCTTTGTTAAACATTTTTGTATTTTGTCAATCTGTGCCTTCATTCTATTTCTGAGATTCTGGATCATCTTTACTATCATTACTCTGAATTGTTTTTCAAGTAGATTGCCTATTTCCTCTTCATTTATTTGGTCTTGTAGGTTTTTACCTTACTCCTTCATCTGTGACATATTTTTTTTGCCATCTCATTTTTTTTTCCTTTTTTTTTCATAAGTGGGGTTGTGTCCCTGTCTTACTGGTTGTTTGACCTGAGGCTTCCAACACTGCAGTTTGTAGGCTGTTGGATAGAGCTGGGTCTTGGTGCTGAGGTCAGGACCTCCAGGAGACCTCACTCCGATGAATATTCACTGGGGTCTGAGATTCTCTGTAAGTCCAGTGGTTCAGACTAGGAGCTCCCACCGCAGGAGCTTCGGCCCAATCCCCAGCTCATGAACCAAGGTCCTGCAAGCCATGTGGGCAGAAAAAAAAAAAAAAAAGAAAGGAGAACAATAAGTAAAAAATAAAATCAGACTAGGAAACTAACAGCTATGTTAGAAAAAATATAAAAATAAAAATATAGATGAAACAACAACCAGAAGGTAAAGTAGAACCACAATAGTAAAACAGAGGAGGAGAAGAAAAACAAAAAAGGTGGAAAAGGCCTTGGCTGGAGAGTGTGGGGCCTAAGCAGGGGTGAGGTTTGGGCAGTGGATGGGGCCTATGCTTAGGACCCACAGGGCTGGAAAAGGTGGCGGGGCGGTTTGGGGGGAGTGTTGTGGGGGGTGGAGCTTAAGTTCACAGAACAAAAGGGGCCCAGGCATGCCTCCCTCTGGTCTCAGAGCGTGGGGCATCCCCACCTGGGAGCCCAGCAGGCTTCCTGGGCTCAAGTGGGCAGGGCAAATGCCCTCTACTTCTCTCCTGCTCCTCCCGTCCCAGAGGACCCCTCCCACCTGCCTCTCCTGATCCCCCCAGCCTCCCTCCTAAGCCCCCAAGACCAACCCAGCCTGGAGGGGACCTCTGGGGGCGTAGGACCTGGCCCGAGAGCCGGGCAAACTTCCCTGGCCGATTGGGCAGGGAAAACGCTGTGCCTGCTCCCTGCTGATCTGAGTCCATGAGGGTCCCTCCAGGTGTGGGAACCCCTCCCCCCTCTCAGCCACCCCTCAGGGGCGCCAGTCCTCTCAGGCCTCCACTTGTCCTCCCCTCTCAGTCCCCTCACATCCTACCGGTTCACTTGGGGGGTTCTTCCCATCTCCTTGGGTGTCAGCGTCCCCCACCAGAGTCCAGCAGACGCTCTGGTTATGGAGAGATGTGAACTTTGCATCTTTCCACACTGCCATCTTGACTCTGCCCCATAAATATATATTTTTAGAAGTCAAATTTTTTCTGATACTAGGTAAAATTTTAAACACACTGTAGATGTTTTTTAAGATATATATCCAAAAATTATTATAAGCCTCAGTGTATAAAAATGAAAATTATCTCATATAAATTAAATAAGAATAAACAGACTCTATTTTCCTATGTTGTATAATAATAAAATCAACATTCATCAGATTCAACTACTCAGCATAGCAAAAAAGATATTAATCTCTGTATAAAAAATTCATGAGTTCATAAACTGATATTATCTATTATAAAACAATAAATGGGAAAGCACACATGATAAATGGATACTCCTTAAATCCCCAGTTTTATTATGATACATTCAGTAGTGCCAAAGGGAAAAAGAACAGCCAGAAATACTTGAGAGAGAAGATAAAAATCAGAACAAATACAGACATTTTAAAATTTGGTATTTTCACTTCTTATAATACAGTCAAGGAAAAAATAATATTGAAAGCTCTCAGAAAAGGCATTAACTACATGAATATTAAACAATTGGAAGCACTTAAATACTTGAGTGGAGTGAATGTAAGTAGTGGGAGGAAATACCCTTCAATCATTCAAGACAGAATAAACAAATTAAAGTGATGATGCACATCAATGATATCCCTTCTAGGCTTCACTAATTGAAGCTGTAACAAAATCTACAACTCAATCAAATGTAAATGGACACTTCCTAACAAATAGCTGTACTACAGCTGAGCCTTCTAATCAGAGCTGACAGGAAAAGCAGTACTGTCATCTTACCCAACATAGTCATTTTGCAGATGAAGAGACTAAGGCAGTTAAGTGCATTCCAAAAAAAAAAAGGTGAT
Source organism: Tursiops truncatus (assembly GCF_011762595.2). NCBI lineage: Eukaryota > Metazoa > Chordata > Mammalia > Artiodactyla > Delphinidae > Tursiops > Tursiops truncatus. The sequence goes on along the minus strand of NC_047051.1, from coordinate 57,905,041 downwards.
CAAACAATTAAGCAATAAAAGGAAAAAATTATAACTCGATCCTATGTCTTTGATTACAAGGTCAATACACTGTCTAATGTATCTAACATTTGGCCTGGTTTCAAAGGTAGAAATGTGGAGAATTTTAGGAAAGATTGGTTGGACAAGGTGATGTAAAGTGAAACCTGCAGCTTCGGCATTAGCCAGGCAAAACAAGGAAAGCATATGTGCCTGGCAAGTTCAACATCCTGGGTGTAAGAGGTAACACAAAGTTTGAGGAATTCAAAGGAGTTCAGTTTAATAGCTTTTCTTCTTTTCCTCCTTCCCTTTTTCTTAGACAGCCTTTGCAAATCCAAGATTGGGATGGAATATGGAGGTGAGGGGAGGGGAAAAGAAGAAGGATAACTGACAGAAAACCTGTCACCTGAATAATACAAGCATTTTCTCAGGGGCCTCTGTCTGGCAGATAATGAAATATATATTCTTTCTTTGTGTATTTGTGGTTTCTCAGGCCTTTTTCTTCTGAAGACCCTCACATGCAGACCTCTGGCACCGATGGCATGTTCCTGGTTAGCTGCCTGTAATTACCTCTCAACACATGATTTTTGATGGGGCTCCTCTCCCTGATTTGCCAATTATTAGCATTTTTCACAAGAGAGATAAGTACCTAATCCTGAGTACACCATGTTTTATAAGACATAGACGATATTTTCCATAGGTGTATCTAGACCTTGTCACTTGGAGAAACATGAGCAAGGACACTGCCTGCCCACTCCCAACAAAAGGGAAAAGTACACCAAACAAATCCTCATTACTGACTTATCTGTCCAATAGATTCTAATTAAAAACTCTCTTGTATGTTCAAATTGCATGATAATTAATGGTTTTCTAAACTACATTTTTGGCAGTTGGGCGGTTCCTCAAAATGTTAAGCATAGTTACATATACCCCAGAAGTTCTCTTCCTAGTTATATACCCACGACGGGTATGAAAACATATGCCCATCCAAACAAAAACATTACATGAATGTTCATAGATTAAATCATAATAGTCAAAAGGTGGAAACAACCCAAATATTTATCAGTGATGAATGGATATACAAAATGTGGCATATCCATACAATCAGATATTATTTGGCAATAAAAAGGAATGAAGTACTGATACATACTACAACATGGATGAACATTGAAAACATGCTTAGTAATGAAACATGCAAAGACACAGAATAACACATATGGTATGATTAATGAATTAATATGAAATATCAAAAATAAGTAAATCTATAAAGATAGAAAATAGATCAGTGCACAGGACTGGAAGGGCATAGATGATGACTGACTGTCAGTGGGTTTGGTGTTTCTTTTAGGGTGAGGAAACTGTTCTAAAAATTGATTGTAGTGACAGGTGCACAAACTCTGTAAATACCATTTAATAGTATACTCTATGGGTGAATTTTGTGGTACGTGAATCATATTTCAATAATGTTTCTAAAAAAAAAAAAAACCCAGCATTTTCCCACACTCCTTGCAAGTCCTTCACAGATCTTCCTGCACCTTGTTTTAGATTAGCACATGGGATTACTTTGCATCTATTATTCTCAGCTTTAAAACCTCAACCCCAAGATAAAATATTTATTTTAACATACATATACAATTGTACTCTATTCATAAATAACTAAAGATGTTTTATAAGAATATATATAATACAAAAGAAGAAGAGTGGGATTTTGATGGAATCGAAGTCAAATATAAAATTAGAAAATTAGTAGGTTAGGAAAACCATTTTCAGAAATGCAAAATATAGAGTAGTTTAAGTTTTTATATAATTTCAAAACCCTAAATATATAAACATTAGTTATCAAAAAGTGTTCTAGGGCTTCCCTGGTGGCTCAGTGGTTGAGAGTCCGCCTGCTGATGCAGGGGACATGAGTTCGTGCCCCTCTCATAAGAGGCTACATGGAACTTCACTGCCTGATTTTGTAAAAACAGTCCTTATTCTTTGGTCCAACACTATAGCAGGGTTTTTCTTTAGTGGGTCAGTAGTATTTGTCTATGTAGAGGGCACAGGTGAAGTTATATATTACATACTCTATGTGTTCAAGAATTCACGTAGTCCTTCTTTTAACATTTGATATGATATGCTTTGGCAGAGAATCTAGCTTCTTTCCAAAGGATAAAGGCATAGTTGCTGAAACACATTGTTGGTGATAAATAAGGGTTTCTTTGAGTGTATATACATGGGAAAATAAAAATAGTTCTGGACTATTGGACTTCTAAGAAATTTGTGATGCTGATTATTCCAGGTTTCTAATTGTTGTCCTTATTTAGATGTTTATCTATTTTTATTTATTTATTCATTTACAGTAAGCTTCAACTTTATTTTTAAGATGTCCTCTTCATTCAGGTTTGCAAGAAACCAGAGGGGGTGAATCACTTTTAAGAGAACAGTTTTTCTACTATCCAAGGAATTGAGTCACATTAACATTCATTGTAACTTTAATATTACCTAATAATAGATGAACAATGATTTTAAAAGAATATTAGTAAAAATTATTTAAGGTTTCTTGCTCATCTTAATTCTGCATGCAGTACCTGAACTCTAAACCCATAATGGAAGTGTTACTTTCATTTTGGTTTTCCTCCTTCACAGAAAAATAATTGAAACACTTTTTTTTCTCTCAAGGATTCCCAAATGCAAACCATACTCATTAAATGTGAATCTGTGCCCCTCATAAAATAGCATATATGCCAAAAAAAAGATCAAATGAGGTTTTTCTGATTCTTATGGTTATATATTCTTTTTGATTGAAAATTGAAGCATAATGACATAACTGACATACAATATATTAGATTCAGGTGTACAACATAATGAGTCTATATTTGTCTATACTGCAAAATGATCACTACGGTAAGTCTAGCTGACATTCATCAACATACATAGTTACAGAATTTTTTTTCTTGTAATGAGAACTTTTAAGATCTACTCTTTTAGCAACTCTCAAATATGCAATACAGTATTATCAACTATAGTTGCAGTGCTGTACTGTATTTTATTATTCATTTAATGCTTTAAGTAATTTATAGTTTTTCTTCTCAAGTTTAGAAGAATTTTATATATTTATATTGTATTTCCTGAACACTCTCCTGCCCCAATTTCTATATCTGTAATTAAGTTAAACAGGCCATATAGTACACAAACACTGCTTTCAGAATGAGTATGTATATTCATTTCTAGACTTCTTTCCAGTATATTTAATTCTTTTACATGTCACCAGTGAACCGGCACCTCTAGGCAGGAATGACATCTTCAAAAGAGCAAGTAATTAATCACACACACCCACACTCGCACACGTGTTCACACATACAGAGATGCAGATTGATAGATAGGTACGTGGATCTAGACTTTGGAGATCACAATATGGTAAAATTTATATTCTCCTTTATATTAACCATTCTTTCATGAATACAATTTTTACCTTATTAATTTGTATATTTATGTTTGTGGATATAACCTAATACATTTGTTTTGTTTTTATAAATATTGAACTTTTTGCCTAAAAGCAACATCCAATTTTATGTCTTGCAGATCAGAAACAGCAATATTTCTGTTCAAGTAATTTTAAAATGTGCTATATTTGATCCATCTGTTTTCCAAAGCACGTTGATATATCTTCTGGCAAAGATAGCTGGATATACTTTTCTCCAGACACATTATAGATACTTTGAATTTAACATAACACCTTGATAACAATGAATAAGTCATCTTAATGTTTTTCCAATTTGATAATCAACAAATATGCTTAAATTTTATTTTATTTTTTTATTTAATAATTTGCTGATGAAGTTGAACATTCCACCATATCTTGAAGTAGTAATGCATTGTCTCACATAAAATAAAATGTTCAGTAGCTATACTATTTAACTTATAGCATTTTTAAGGAAACTCATAAATTCAATTATTCTGCAGAAAGAAATTCAGTGAGATGAATATTCACAACTAATTTATATTTATTTTATTAGAATCCATATCAAACATATATTCCTTCAGCTCCCACTATTTTCTAATCATGTATATAGAAGGTTATTCTAAGCAACAGAATAATTGAAATATGCAGTTACCAAGCATTTCAGAATAACTTTCAGTAACTTCTAATGCTTTTGTAATGAAAATTGTCAGAGATACTCTTTTTTTTTCTTTGGCGGTACGCGGGCCTCTCACCGCTCTGGCCTCTCCCGTTGAGGAGCACAGGCTCCAGACGCGCAGGCTCAGCGGCCATGGCTCACGGGCCCAGCCGCTCCGCGGCATGTGGGATCCTCCCGGACCGGGGCACGAACCCGTGTCCCCTGCATCAGCAGGCGGACTCTCAACCACTGCGCCACCAGGAAAGCCCAGTAATACATTTTTGCATCTTGCATTTTATTAATATTTCAATACTAATATTTTCTATCTCTTTTTCATTTTCTGAATTATCACAGGTTTTGAAAACTTATTTCTAGACCCTTTTGTGATAATCTACTTCCTACATGCATGGAAGCTTGAAAGAATAGCTGCTTTGACCACTCAAGCTTCTTTCAAGTTTCTTAGGACCAGCACTTCTGCACATTTTCAGTGGTTGATGAGACATGCGTAGATTGCTCTTTTGTATTGTGTGTTATAACACTTTGATCACTTTCAGAAAAAAATGGTACTTCTAATTGAGAAAAAATATGTATTGTTTCGGTACTTATGTGTATGACTTTAAAAAAACGTTTCTCTGAAAATAAACAGCGATTCTGTAGTCCTTAATATTTACACGCTTTAAACATGGGTTTTAAAATATTTTCTTGGATAAAATCTTTACTTCAGATTTTAAAGGTTCTGGGAAGGAAAGTGGCAAAAATAATTAATAATCTTACTTTAGAATTTATAGTGGAATCCAATGACATATGAGCTATAATCATTTTAATCCTCCTACAAGAAAACATTAAATATTGTCATATGGCAGTAACATTGATAATGGACATAGTGTATGATTCATATTTTTGTAGTATTTATTGTTCAAAGAATATACCTATCATATTATGCTTTTTAAGATAATATGCGTGTGTACATTTTTTAAAAACTTGTGATTAGAGGGGTTTCCCTGGTGGCGCAGTGGTTAAGAATCTGCCTGACAATGCAGGGGACACGGGTTCGAACCCTGGCCCGGGGAGATCCCACATGCCACGGAGCAACTAAGCCCGTGAGCCACGACTACTGAGCCCGCGTGCCACAACTACTGAAGCCCACACTCCTAGAGACCATGCTCCGCAACAAGAGAAGCCACCGCCATGAGAAGCCTGGGCATGGCAACGAACAGTAGCCCCCTCTCACCACAAGTAGAGAAAGCCCGCGCACAGCACAAACACCCAACACAGCCCAAAATAAATAAATAAAATAAAATTTTTAAAAGAAGAAAGAATGTTAAAAAAAAACCCAAACTTGTCATTAGGGAAAGTGGCACTCCCTCCAGTCACACAGTGTGAGATCTTTTTAAAGAGCTGCTTTTAAAGGCCAATCAAGAAACTTGTATGGTATCATGGTGTTAATCAGTAATCAACTTTTGACATAGAGCCCTGATTATTAGTTCTCTAAAAGAAATTTATAGGAACGTACACACCGTTAATAATTTTAGCAGTTAAAATAATAATTAGCTGTTACAACTCTTGCTGATCGAATGGTAATCACAATGTGTGAGTCATCAAATTCTGATTTTCTTAACCAAATATATCTAATTTACCCATAGCAGCCACCTCTGTTCATAAAACATCACAGTATCTCTCTTCTCGCATGTCCGTATGCAATATGAACTTGTCTCTCCCCTATCAAGAGCTGGACTAGTGTACTTCACTCACTTGAATCTGACCAGTAAAAAATTGCAGAAGTAATGCTGGACCAGTAGGAAGTATAGTCTTTAATTGCCTAGCATGTTACATTTTCTAGGAATCCTATATGAAGAGCACTTACCTTGAGACAAAGATTCCATTAAAAAAATAAAATAAACAGGGCCTCCCTGGTGGCGCAGTGGTTGAGAGTCCGCCTGCCGATGCAGGGGACACGGGTTCGTGTCCCGGTCTGGGAAGATCCCACATGCCCTGGAGCGGCTGGGCTCGTGAGCCATGGCCGCTGAGCCTGCGTGTCCGGAGCCTGTGGTCCGCAACGGGAGAGGCCACAACAGTGAGAGGCCCACGTACTGCAAAAAACAAACAAACAAACAAAAAAAAACAGAAAAAAACCCCAAGTCCCATGTATCCCTTAGAAAATCAGAAGAAATACAGAGAGGAAGAGAGCAAGAGCACTAAGATGTGTAAATAAGGAAGCCATGTAGTAAATGGATCCACCAGCTCCAGGCATTCCATTTTCTGCCGCATGGGATCAGACATGACCTGCTAACTGGACCCTTCCACGAAATCATGAGCAAATTAAAGTTTGTTTTGAACCACTAAATTTTCACAGTTAGTTATGCAGCAGTAGATATCTAAAATGCCCATGCTCACATGGAAGAATTATAAAAATACAAGGAAAATATAGATGCTTCAAGTCTATTAATAATAGAGAATAGAAGATCAACAATTAAAATTAGACTGTGTAAAATGTACTTCAGTTATTTCTTGACTGTTCATATTGTTTGCTTTCAGGAACTGTCCCCTTCCCCCCAGCAGACAGTGTCAACATTATCATTGTCCTGCATTCCTTTCGGTAGGTAAATGACAGAGGATAGCCAATAATACCACATTCCTCCTGGATATAGTGATTGGATTAAAGGTTATACAACACTAGATAATTAAGAATCCTATTTGTGGCATCATTACTGATTCTACAAAGAAGGGAATCTCTTTTTGAAATGGTTGACCGAGAACCAGCTTATCCTTGGGCTGCCAGTGGATATTAAGGCCGACGTGTGAAGAAGACCTGCTTAAGAATTATTATTTTTTAAATATATAAAATGGACCGAAGTGGAAGAGATAGACAACTGATGACACCTTTTGAACTCTAGGACCTATTCATGCCTTAAGCAGGAGCTTTCTCTTTGATTTCACAGATATGCAAGCTGCAAGCTGCAAAACGTTATTTTTTTCTTGAGCTGGTTAGAATTGTTTTTCTGTTACTGAAATCCAAAGGAATGTTGTGTGATCTGTGGAGATGGAAAGAATTCATAGTAGAGATCCTGCCCACTATGAATTTATTTTCAAGTTAAATTTAAATTGGAAATTGTATCAACATTCATTTAAAAACCTTTTTGACCATTTATTATATGCAAAACTTTGTACTGGACATACAGAGTTGTACATACATGTCCTGATATTATGCATGTTCTCAAAGAATTAACGATATGTTGGGAATTTTTATATTATTAAAAAGATAAAATAAAAGCTACAAGTTTTAAGAGCATGAGAATTTGGGGTGAAGACAGAGCCATTCATTACCAAGAGTTCCCATGGGAACATGTACTGTTAATTATTGAGAAATAAATTAGAAGATGTGTACTTTTCCTCTCCCTCCTCATACATCTAGTCATTTTTTTTTCCTTCCACTAGCTGACCTTATAAGGCACAAGTCTAAAGAAACTAGTATGTCCCTAGAACACTGGAGCCGTTTGAGTGCATTCAGCAGTATTGCAGGAAAAAAATACCCAGAAGAGCTCTCTGATTTTAAGTGGCTCTTCAGCATGGAAGGGGATGGGGACTTATATAGATGAGAGTATCAAATCCTTATGAGAGTATGTTTTCTTCTTCCATCACCAGGTCCAGCAGAATGATGTTCCAGTGTAAGGTACCTCCATCATGGTGTAAGCTATATTATGATTTCTTCCACCGATTAGTTTTTTATGAACCTAGCAATATAGTTTTCCCAGCTGACTCAATTTCCTCTCAATACCTTAAATATTTTAGTAATTTCTTGTTCTTGAAGAAATATCTCCCTGAGCTTTATGCTTCAACCTGGGATCAGTGTCTCCAGGCTTACTGTGTATCTGACATGTTTGAAAACAACATTAATAAAAGCTACAATAATAATGACACACTTATATACTGCTTAGTATTTCCTGGCATTTCACTAAGTGCTTTACCTTTAATAATTCAAGTAAAAAGTTAATTTTTAATAATTGAAAACATTTATACATGAACATTCTGAGGTAAATACAGAAAAACTTAACTGCCCTAAATCATAGGGCTAGCAAATGACAGAAGTGAGAGTGTAACTAAACAATGTATCTCCAGAGATCTTGGAGGGCCTGAAAATAACTTGTGATAGTTTAAGAGGGTATAAAATTCTGTTGGAAATTATTGCTTTATTGTTTCCCTGCTTTCTGCTTTTTGAGAAATCTGATTGACATATCTGCAGCCCACCTGGACTGGCAGCTTGGGCTGCTTCCAGTCAGTAGAATCTTTCCTAAAATTGGTCTTGCTGAAAAGCTGAGCTCTGTTGATATATCTTTTCTTAAATACTTCCTTCAGTTCAGCTTGTTGCTGCTGTTGGGAATGCAGTCCAAAGAATCTTCTGGTATCAGCTTGTGTATCCTATTCCACCTTTTTCTCCAGCATTGATTGTTTTTTATTGGCAGGATGCACCTCTTATATTGTGTAGCAATATTTGACTACCTTTGTCTGAGATTTGCAGCTGTATATATTCTCCCTAGAGCTCTTCAAATAATATTCATTAAGTTTTATTCTGTTTTGCAACTCTTATTCATAGTGACTCAAGATTATGGACATCTAATAGACTCTACCAGTCATTTTTGTTCTGATATTTCTCTATAACCAGACTGCTAATTGAATATTCTCTCATTATCTTTACCCCCTTGTATATTTCTCCTCATGTATCCATTTCATGTATATATATATATATATATATGAAAATTACTTCTCTGTACCTTATTCTTAAATTTGAATCTACAGTGACCACTTATTTCTTAAGATCTAAATGCATATTTCCAAACTATTTGTATCTACATCTAGAAAGTAAACAAGCAAGCAAACAAACAAACATACCCAAAAGCAACTTATCCCCATAATTTCTTATTCTTAAGTATGCACTATCTATCTCCAGGTATTCAGTGCTGTTATTCTGTATTCGGACTTCAGTCTCATGCTTCTCTTCCTTCTTTTCATTTTTACTTACATCTACTTAGTTACAAATTGTACTGATTCTACTTAAGCAGTATTTCTAAATTTCCTCATTTCAATTGCACTTAACTCCTCTATTTCATAACATATCAAGTCCCTCCTACCACACAGTGTACAGGTTTCTTTGCAAAAGGAAGATTTGAAAATTTCTCCTATTTCAGAAAATATGTAAACATTTTGAAAACTATGCAATTTAAACAGTTGTATATAATTACATATAATATAATATATAATAATGTATATATTATACAAAGCATAAACTAAAAAAGTAGTGGGACATATACAGATTTTTAGACATTTTCCTCTAGTAAGTTCTTTGAGTAATTTCATAAATGTTTTTATTTTTTTTTTAGTTAATTTTTATTGGAGTATAGTTGCTTTACAATGTTGTGTTAGTTTCTACTGTACAGCAAAGTGAATCAGCTATACATATATATATATCCCCTCTTTTTCTGTTTTCCTTCCCATTTAGATCATCACAGAGCATTGAGTAGAGTTCCCTGAGCTATACAGTAGGTTCTCACTAGTTATCTATTTTATACATAGTATCGATAGTGTATATAAATCAATCCCAATCTCCCAATTCATCCCATCCCCCCGTCCCCCTTGGTATCCATACGTTTGTTCTCTACGTCTGTGTCTGTATTTCTGCTTTGCAAATAAGATCATCTATACCATTTTTCTAGATACTATATATATGCGTTAATATACAACATTTTTCTCTTTCTGAGTTACTTCACTCTGTATCACAGTCTCTGGTCCATCCACGTCTCTACAAATGACCCAATTTTGTTCCTTTTTATGGCTGAGTAACATTCCATTATACCACATCTTCTTTATCCATTTCTCTGTTGATGAACATTTAGGTTGCTTCCATGTCCTGGCTATTGTAAATAGTGCTGCAGTGAACATTGGTGTGCATATGTCTTTTTGAATTATGGTTTTCTCTGGGTATATGCCCAGTAGTGGGATTGCTGGGTCATATGGTAGTTCTATTTATAGTTTTTTAAGGAACCTCCATACTGGTCTCCATAGTGGCTGTATCAATTTACATTCCCCCAACAGTGCAACAGGGTTCCCTTTTCTCCACACCCTCTCCAGTTTGTAGATTTTTTGATGATGGCCATTGTGACTGGTGTGCAGTGATACCTCAGTGTGGTTTTGATTTGCATTTCTCTAATGTTTAGTGATGTTGAGCATCTTTTCATGTGTTTGTTGACCATCTGTATGTCTTCTTTGGAGAAATGTGTATTTCGGTCTTCTGCCCATTTTTGGATTGGGTTGTTTGTTTTTTTGATATTGAGCTGCATGTGTTGTTTATATATTTTGGGTATTAATCCTTTGTCAACTGCTTTGTTTGCAAATATTTTCTCTCGTTCTGAGGGTTGCCTTTTCATTTTGTTTATGGTTTCCTTTGCTGTGCAAAAACTTTTAAGTTTAATTAGGTCCCATTTGTTTATTTTTGTTTTTACTTTCATTACTCTAGGAGGTGGGTCATAAAAGATCTTGCTGCAATTTATGTCAGAGTGTGTTTTGCCTATGTTTTCTTCTAAGAGTTTTATAGTGTCTGGCCTTATGTTCAGGTCTTTAATCCATTTGGAGTTTATTTTTGTGTATGGTGTTAGGAAGTGTTCTAATTTCATTCTTTTACATGTAGCTGTCCAGTTTTCCCAGTACCACTTATTGAAGAGGCTGTCTTTTCTCCATTGTATATTCTTGCCTCCTTTGTCATAGATTAGGTGACCATAGGTGTGTGGGTTGTATCTCTGGGCTTTCTGTCATGTTCTATTGGTGTATATTTCTGTTTTTGTGCCAGTACCATTTTATCTTGATTACTGTAGCTTTGTATTATAGTCTGAAGTCAGGGAGCCTGATTCCTCTAGTTCTGTTTTTCTTTCTCAAGATTGCTTTGGCTATTCAGGTTCTTTTGTGTTTCTATACAAATTGTAAAATTTTCTGTTCTAGTTCTGTGAAAAATGCCATTGGTAATTTGATAGGGATTGCACTGAATCTGTAGGTTGCTTTGGATATTATAGTCATTTTCACAATATTGATTCTTCCAATCCAAGAACATAGTATATCTCTCCATCTGTTTGTGTTGTCTTTGATTTCTTTAATCGGAATCTGACAGTTTTCTGCATACAGCTCTTTTGCCTCCTTAGGTAAGTTTATTCCTAGGTATTTTATTCTTTTTGTTGCAATGGTAAATGGGATTGTTTCCTTAATTTCTCTTTCTGATCTTTCATTGTTAGTATATAGGAATGCAAGTGATTTCTGTGTATTAATTTTGTATTCTGTGACTTTACTAAATTCATTGATTAGCTCTAGTAGTGTTCTGGTGGCATCTTTAGGATTTTCTATGTATAGTATCGTGTCATCTGCAAACAGTGACAGTTTTACTTCTTTTCTAATTTGTATTCCTTTTATTTCTTTTTCTTCTCTGATTGCTATGGCTAGGACTTCCACGACTATGTTGAATAATAGTGGTGATAGTGGACACACTTGTCTTGTTCCTGATCTTAGAGGAAATGCTTTTGGTTTTTCACCACTGAGAATAATGTTTTCTGTGGGTGTGTCATATTTGGCCTTTATTATGTTGAAGTAGGTTCCCTCTATGCCCACTTTCTGGAGATTTTTTTTATCAGAAATGGGTGTTGAATTTTGTCAAAAGCTTTTTCTGCATCTATTGAGATTATCATGTGGTTTTCATTCTTCAGTTTGTTAATATGGTGTATCACGTTGATTTACGTATATTGAAGAGTCTTTGTATCCCATAAATGTTTTTAGATTCCTGAGAAAAGAGAGATTTCTAATCACTTTATATATAAACTTAAATATCTTGTAAGTCAACTCAACATTAATTAGCAGTCCTCAGCAGGGAATTTAATCTTTTCTTCAAATAGATTCATACCTTATTCATACAAATTCTGTATTTTATTTCAAAATATAAATCTAAAATAGAAGAAAAAGTATTATCTTTGAATAAATTAATTCGTAAGCTTACTCAATTAAATATTTATTAATTCAAAAAATTATGTATTACTTATATTGTTTTCTCTTAAAGATTGTATGAGAAATAATTTGTAAAAGTAAATATGCATCCAGTTGCCTCCCAATTGACTTTAGTTAAGCAGAATGAAAAGTATAAACTGTATATCAGTGTTAACTGAAATCATAAATTCCATATCCCTCAATGTCTGATATTTTCAAGTGTATTAGTAATGTTTATAAAATAAGATTTCTTTAAATTACACAATCGCTTATTTTAAATTTATGCTTAAAATTAAACAAAAATTATATTGTTAGAAACATATTGTTTAGAGTTATAGAATCTTAGTAGCAAATGGCTCAACTCTTTGTTAAATTAAAAAAAATAAGGGTGCTGCATAATTGTAAAACACTATTTTTTTACTATGTTGATTATAGATTTTATTTTATATATACCTAATATCCATGCTTGATTATAAAGTTAATATATTGTGTATGTTGTTGTTTGTGCTTTCATGCTATAATTATTTAGTAAATCTTATATACATGAGGCCAGCATTTACCTTGGAGATTGAAGAGTGAACTAGCCCTGTGTTAAATAAGTGATAACTTCTGTTTATCTCCAAGAGACATATGCTTTGAAAAGAATTTAATTCCAGTTTAAATTAAGTGATGAAGTGGGAGGATATGTGTTTTATATGTGAGCAACAGGTCTTGAAGCCATATATAAGAAGAAATTATTACCCCTTTACTCTTCAGAAATTTGCCCTGTTTTACATTATTTTAGAAAGACCTCAGATGAGTAAGTTTCATATTCTTATACTTTTTGCATATATCTTTGAGTATATTTAATGTTAATATATATTTACTTTCAGTCATTTTGCCTCTTTGGTATGGAGCAATGCCAAATTCTTTATCTACTTACAGTTTATAAACTTCAAAGTATTTAGTACATAGATAAGTTCAATACGTAACTGTTACTGGAATTTCAAAATTCATTGACTTAATCAGTAGAAACTAAGAAAAATGCTTCTTCCATTTTTTATCTTTAGCTTAAAGTATTATCTGTTGCCTCCATAATTACTAAAATTCTTTGAACTGAATCACTGTTTTTCTCCTTCCTCTTCTCTTATCTCCATCCCCAAAGCCATTTGATTAAAATTTCAAGTCTCTTAGCAAAACTGCTTTTTGAATAATACCCACATGCTTATAGGAGTTCCAGTGGGGTTTTGTTCAATTAAAAATATCTTATGAAATATAGCAAATTCAGAGGTAATACCCAGAAAATTTATTCCTAATTATCAGAAGAAAATGTTTTAAATAAGGTACATTTTTGCTTGGGACAAACCTAAATCTAATATAGATAACCTTGTTAAAACAAAATTATATGAGATATGGTAGGCATTTATAAAGGTTCACATATAACATTTAAAATTGGTTTTTCGGATTCCCTTTAAACTGTTTAGGTTTCAGGAGACTGAGCTAGAGTTGTGCTACATAAATAGGGGAACAATGAATAAGAACTAAAAGCTGACATGGGAGATGATTATTAATAAAATATCTTAGGTAGTATCTCATTAAACTAATGACCTTGAAATCAAGTAGAGATTTGAGATGTTAAAATTTATTTTACATGGGGATGTATATAAAACTGAAATAATTAACTGAGGTTGAATTCAACGAGCAAAGGATTTTTCTTTAAATTTGGGGTGGAAATTTATAACTGTAAAGAATTTATAGAGCCTGTTCTACCCTTACCCTGAGGACTCTCCTCAAACAATTAATTGTGGTCTTTCTTCTAATGGAGATTTAGTTTGACTTTATTCTAATAAATTAGCCTGTGTTGTGCATCATTTTAAATGCTCCAGTGAACACACACATTTTCCAATTCCGAATGAATTCAGCTGATACATTGCCATGAATGTACCTTGCTGCTATGGTTCAATATTTTACAGAGAAGCTTAACAACCCCTCATTAAAAAAAAGTTTCAGGAAAGAGAATAAAAAATTTATTCCACATTATTGTGGATTAATGGATCTTTTATAATGTTAACTCTATACTTCTAACTTAGAGTGCTTCACCCCAAAATGTATGAAAGATGATGTAAGGGCATTTTTTAAAATAGACTACATTATTTGATGTATAGGTAACTTTAGAAACGGTGGTCACTCTAGATTTATAACTCAGGTGATTTGCAGAAAGAAGAGCCTTCTGGTAATTTGATAAACTAGAGGGACTGAAATGGTGTAAGTACAAGCAATTTAACATGAATTTGAAAAATTGAAAATTCTCTCTGTATTTTGGATATTATAGGCAAAAGTTTGGCAGTAGCATCTTCAATAATTACTTTAATTAACTTATTTTATCATTATCTTTAATATCCAGCTACTTTTGATGTCAGTTCCATTTGCTTATAGGTGACTATTTGCAAGATAAAACTCATTCATTAGACTTCCATAGAGTTTTGCACAGAAAAGAAAGCATAGAAAAGAAACATATGAATATGTTAGCCTTTCATTTATACACTAAGGGCACTACAAATTACCTCCACATTAATGTCAAAAATAATTAACATATCATATAAACTCTTTCATGACCTGAACCCTGGTCTCTGTTCACTTTACCTTGTAGTGACAGCTGTATTTGTAATTTCCATACTATTTCTCACTCTGAGACAGTTATACATTAATTTCTACCTGAATTTTCTTTCCCACCTCCACCCTTTCCCATTATACAGTTAAATACTATGTGTCCATTATAATTCATTTTCAAATTTCTCTATTGTGCTCTCAAGACACTTGTACCTTCCCAGGTTAGTTAGTCCATCACATTGTCCTTATAGTAACGTAACATCCTCAGCAGCAAACACAATGCTTACTTTATAAAAGTAAGCAATATTCAGTGTGTCTTATTAGGAATCTAATACCTACTCTTTGTGTGTTCAGCAGACAGAGGGAGATCAGTTTGAACTGGTATTTTTAGTGAGGCTTTTAGAGTGCTATATAGATCAGGTAAATGATATATGAATAAATTTTAGATATTCAGTGAGGACAAGAACAATATTACAGAAGGACTGGAGCGAGCAAAACTTTCAAATTCAAAATGATTACAGTCTGCTTGGGGAATATAAATGAAGTAGGTGTGGGAATGCTCTATGGACTGTCAAGAGGTGCAGATCCAATATTGTCCATCAGTGATTTCGACTGGGCCATTTGGGATCTACCACTAGATCCCCAGGATCAACAAGCATATTGAAAGACAAAGTTGTATCTCAGTAAAGCTGCAAAATTTAAATAAAATAATTTTTGAAATAAATAAAGAAGGAAAAGAAAAGTAAATAAAAAATAAAAAGAAGGACACTTGAAAACTGTGGAAAGCCACAAGAGACTTACCAGCATGATTAAATCCCACCACCCTGGTGATGGTGCCCAGGATAGATTCTAGTGACGGTCCTCAAACTACTCCATCCCAGGCCCCATTTACAGCATTAACACTCTTAAAAAATTATTGAAGACCCCAAAGTGATTGTGTTTATATGGGTTATATCTTCCTAGATTTATAAATTTAGAAATAAAAATGGAGAAATATTTAAAACAGGTATTTTAAACTCACTACGTGTTAACATAAATAATATTTTTAATAAAATAGAATTATATTTTTGAAAACAGAAAAATTAGGAGATTGTCTTGCATGTTTGGGATTTCTTTAATAAATATCTTTATAGAAGACAGCTAAACTTTATTTCCTTCTGCATCAATTCTGTTGTCATATAATGTTTTGGGTGAAGTCTATAAAGAAAATTCTGTTTCACACAGATCTGTAGTTGGAAAAAGGAAGACCTTGAGGCCCTCAGGGGTCCTTAGATCGCACATTGATAACTACTGGATTAAAGAAAATATGGAAGCCAAGTAATTATGAGACTGTTATAACACTGGAACTGTTAGGTGAAAGACAGTGTAAGTCGTTTCATACAATTGCTTAACATACGGATCAAATTTTTTAACTAGCCCAGGACCAACCCCTAAATGAAAACATTTTTAACTTTCCAATGTGCACCCTGAAATGTAACTGAATATTTATTTAACAAGTTTTGTGCCGCTACAAGGATTTGAATCAATACCACTAAAAGAAATTCTAGGAAGGTAGTTTTATTGAATATGCTTTATGCAGTTAGACTTCCTTTGTAACAAGGTGGTAACAGAAATCAGAGGAACTTTTATCTCTATTAGAGCACCCATTCATCTTCTGGGAGCACATACTCAGATGCATCCTAGCATTCACAGTGACACAGAATATAAATCTATGTATTAGGTAGGAATAGAGAAGCATTTGTTTCTATTACTCCATATTTTCCTTTCAATTAGTCACATCTTTCTCATAACATCTCCCACCCCGCACTGTGTCCATCAAACTCTCCTCACTAGTAGTATTTATATTCTTAATTATGTCTCATTAACACCTAATTATATATGCAGTGTCATTCGGAAGCTTTATTTCTTAGGCAAAGATGGATCCTGTCTGTTGAATTAGTATTTCTCTTGTGACATTTTTCCAGTCCATCAGGGTGCAATACTGATTTCTCCTCGATTAACTTGTATGAAATAAATCATATATGTTTTCAGAAATACCTGCCTTAGCTACAACTGTCTATAACTCAATCTTTTCTACTTACATTTGTCTAATATATATACATACAATGTATAACTAAAATGGTATGCACTTCATAGAAGACACAAGACATTTATACATGTCCAAAGTATCTATATGAAATAACCTAATAAGCCATAATAAAGAAAAAAATAAGTAATATGAATGCATTTTTATAAAAGGAAAGATTTCAAATTTCATTTTTTCCTCAAAACATAACCATATTTTTTTTCTATTTTAGTTGTTGTCTTGAAAAATCTGTGCTATTCCTTCAAATGTGCCCTATAAGTCACATATTTTATGAGCTCTTGAGATGTTCTTTCAGAATCCTATTCTCTTCTTGTTCCATTGCTTTAACGTTTGCTTTTGTGAGAAGTTTGAATTTATATTTGCACTTTTTCACCCCAGGTCTAATGAGGAACATAACCAGATATTTTCACCTTGGAATCTTTCTGGCATCCAATCTTTGCTTTGTGTTCCTATCACTAGAATTTAGATCATCTACTCCTTGTCTTGCCTTAACTAGTTCAACAGTGTCCAAACTGTTATTTTTGTTACCACACTGAACAACTCTCAACTCACTCAAACACTCACCATTTTATCTTCCCTAAAGCAGATGTGCCTTTTGCCATTCTACTGTTGAAATCGCTTAAGATGGGATATAGACTTAACATTCATGAGTGTTAAAATCTGAGGATATCCATTTCTTTTCCCCCATTGCTCTTCTTTTAAAATCCCTTATTCAAATAGATAGAAAGCTGGATGAAAAAAGAAGAGATGGAAATCTGTTAAAGCAATTAAGGGGTAAGGCAGCCAGAAGAGAAATTGTTACAACCTATAGGAGAGAAAGGAGGGGGGTGGCGAGGATCAGCTGCCATGCAGACAACTTAGGAGTTTAAAGAATAATTCTTCTTGGGCTTCCCTGGTGGCGCAGTAGTTGAGAGTACGCCTGCCGATTCAGGGGACACGGGTTCGCGCCCCGGTCCGGCAAGATCCCACGTGCCGCGGAGTGGCTGGGCCCGTGAGCCATGGCCGCTGAGCCTGCGCGTCCAGAGCCTGTGCTCCGCAACGGGAGAGGCCACAACAGTGAGAGGCCCGCGTACCGCAAAAAAAAAAAAAAAAAATTCTTCTTAACTGTTGGTGGTTGCGGGGTGGAGAGGAAGGGGAGGTAGACAGTGTGAGTCCATAAAGATGAAGATGTATTTAGGACAGCTGCTTCAGCTACTGCCAAAAGAACAAAAAGTAGCAGAGCTGGAAATTTTCAGAGGCTTCAACAGGCAAACCAAATGAACTGACCACTTGAGTAATAACCAATAAATGAAACTGGATTCAAACTAATGTATTTGAACCTGGAGGCTGTGCTCCATATCTGACTCATCCAGCTTTATAGGAGGTTGAACCCTCTCTTTCATCCTTTATTTGGCTTTATTTGGCCATCATATAATAGAATGGTCAAGAAATTAGGGGTGGGTGCACCAGAATGGAAAGTATAAATGGCCTTCAGAACATGGCCACATGAGTCTACATTTCTGAATCAAATATTGCAAAATCAAAAAGCTCTTCAATGGGCAGAAAAACTTGAAACCTACGTAAAATCTTTTGCCAGAACTGACATAAGTTTACTTATGGTCATTATTTACCTAATCTAGTATGGATATATGGATATTTTTGTCTCACTGCAAAAAAAAAAAGGAGTACATTATTATAACTAGGGATGATATATAGTATAGAGTACATATAAGCTATTGCCTTCCTAAAATATGAAAAATTTAGAAATCTAAATTTTATGTGGCGGCTGTAAAGATTTGGATAAGCCATGATGGGATGGTGGGCCTGTATAGATATGATTGTTATGACAGAAAAGAGCCCCATGACTCTTTAGAACCAAACAAGGAAAGAGATCTGGCCTTTAGCTTTATCACCTCCCACCTCCCCACCCCCATTGGAATGAGTTCTTTCTCTGGGCATAAGCCTGGGGGCATGTTCAATAGGAAGGCTAATCTTCTCTTTAAAATTACATGTTCCCTCTTTGAATTCCAAATGGAGGAACAAAATGTATCAATATATATTTTTCAATTTGTGAGGCATGTGTTTGCTGTAAATGATTACACAAGTATTAAAATCTATCCATCCTCATTATCAAGAAAAGATACATTTTAGCTTTTACATCCAAGTAAGACACACTTTTACAGTTGGTGATTGTTTTTCTTTAACATTTCCGAGGGCAAAATACATAATGCATATAATGAGTTAGAAATTACAGTTATTCATTTACAACCTCTCCAGTTAAAGTGAAATACTGTCGTTTTTAGGTCATTGTATAATAGTGTTTCTGGCATATGTGGGTTGAATAAAGTAACTTTCAGTGCCAAGGTTAATGTATCAACTTCAGGTAGTTGCTTTGTTGAATTTTGTTAAACATTCTTGAACTTCCCTAACCCTCTGAGACAGACTGAAATGAAAAGGAATTTAATTAGAGTGTGCTGTAATGGAATGTAATGTGATACATTAAGTTTTTATTAAGAAAACTGGTTTTCATTAAGAAAACCACCATTATTGGTTCTGAAATTATCCTTCTAGAGAAACAAAGTACACATATGTGTAGATAAACAGATTGAATGTAAAGGGAACTTATCAAATAGTATTAATTCAATGAAAGTTTACATCATAAAATGCTTTTGAAAGAAGAGAGCTTTTTCATGCCATGTAAATTCAAAAATAAAGCTCCTGTTTCATTTTGGAACCACTGTACAAGAGCCGTTATGCTATGCCCGTTTTAGTCGTTGGAATTCAGCACTCTTGTGATTAATTTCAAAGGCACATTGGTCCAGGGTTATTATTAGGTTAGTCTGTTAATGCAGAATCTGTCAAGAAGGGCTTGAAGTGGAAATCACACAGATGCATACAAAGTTCTACCTTAAAATACCTTTAACTCAAGGATTTGACTTTTTTAGCTTCATTGGTGAAGGGAGCTCAAATTAAGACAATTAATTCAGTTAACCTGTGTTTTTAGCAGTGTGTAATATATTTTGGGGAATCAAAGCACTGATACTCCTCAAAAAAAAAAGAAAAAAAGAAGACCTCAATTTAATAAAAATCTGTTCATTCAAAGGAGTTAATATGTATTAAATAAGTATTAATATTACACTAATAAAAATTAGTAAAATGCATATGAATAATATTATACAAAATGATAGTGTTAAAGCTCATAGACAGCTTTCCAGAATTTTTAAATCTGACTTTGAAATAAGTAAGACTTCTTTTCCTCTGCCTCATCAGTCTCACAGACATTGTTTACCTTATTTTAGTATTAAATAGTCATGTATGATCATCTCTTAAATAGCAGTTGAAATTTAAATACATCTCCAATTCAGATAATCCTCCATCCACCACAATATTTT
Organism: Tursiops truncatus; assembly: GCF_011762595.2. Classification (NCBI taxonomy): domain Eukaryota; kingdom Metazoa; phylum Chordata; class Mammalia; order Artiodactyla; family Delphinidae; genus Tursiops; species Tursiops truncatus. Next base: position 57,884,882 of record NC_047051.1, on the reverse strand, counting down.
ATCTGATTTATTTAGTTTGATATAATCCATTATTTAAATCACGAGTAATTATTTAATCTTACCTTTAGTTTAGTTCTATGTAAATACAATGTCATAAAATAATCAACAATTAGGGGCTTCCCTGGTGGCTCAGTGTTTGGGAGTCTGCCTGCCAATGCAGGGGACATGGGTTCGAGCCCTAGTCCGGGAAGCTCCCACATACCACAGAGCAGCTGGGCCTGTGCGCCACAACTACTGAGCCTGTGCTCTGGAACCCGTGAGCCACAACTACTGAGGCCCACAGGCCTAGAGCCCGTGCTCCTCAGCGGGAGAGGCCACCGCAATGAGAAACCCACTCACCGCGACTAAGAGTATCCCCCACTTGCTGCAACTAGAGGAAGTCCGTGCTCAGCAGTGAAGACCCAATGCAGCCATAAATAAAATAATTTTTTTTAAATCAACAGTTATAAATTATCATCACTTTGACTATCTCAATCACCCATTATTGGAAATTATTGGAAACCAGAATATCTTATGTAGACTTTTAAACTATTATGGTTAATTTAAAAGAGGAATTTCATCTTTTTGACTGGAACTCCATAAAATGCACTATAACTTCATTTAATTTTCTTGTAATTTGTAAGTTTATTTTCTGGAGAATACTAATTCATCTTAAAGTTTCTTTTAAAATGATAAATATATTTTGTTAAAATGAATTGAATATTAAATCATATTTAACATAAGCCTATGCAAATTTCAAATATGTTAACCTCAAGAATTGTTGGCCCCTTGATGAATAAGCTACTTTCAGTGCTTATATTTAAGGACACTTAGTAATCTTTTAAGATACATTGCCAATTTTTTTTTTGCCAATTTTTTGATATAATGAATAAAAAAATAAACATACCTACTATATGTGAAATAAAATTTTTTTCTTATTCTTACATAAATAATATTTTAGCTTTCTTTTTAAAATTCCATTTTAATATTGATACAGTTATACATTAGAATTGACAAGTATATTAATAATAGGTAAAATTATATACTAATTAGCACATTTAGGCTGTGTAATGTTTTCATCAACATCTCAGAATTTTACCATTTTTCTAATGGTAAGAAACTATAGCATATTTCTACATAAGGGGAAAATATTCAGTAAATATTGTGTTGAGTAGATTATCATAATTAAAATTAGAAAAGGTTTTTTTAACAAGCGGTACCTATGTCTTTTTATCATTGCTTAAAATATGTTATGTGGGGTTGTATCTTGTTCTTTCAGTTAGAACATATTCCTCTGTTCCTTTATCTTCTGTGACTCTCTGTGTTGGTTTCTATACATTAGATAAAACAGCCACCTCTCCCAGTTTTGATGGAATGGCCTCAGTAGGAGATGAACCTTACCATTCTACCCTGCCCAAGCTCTTGGTTGTGTCTCAAACCTTTGTGGTGCTTTGGAATTTCAAAGACTAAAAGTAAGACAGTATACCTAATGATTCTTTACAATTTCATTTTCTTCTTATGAAGAGCTACCATATTCAAGGAAGGCATTATTTTTGTAACATTGATGGTATCTGATTAGAAGTCATGCCAGCAGATTGTACTATCAAATCATTGTCCTTTCTGGCTTTCTTGGAGTCATTTTCAACAATTCATTGAATATCTTCATTATTACATTGTTCTACTGGGATGTTTTCATCTTAGTACTTTTTTGCCAAAAAAAATGATACCAGGAAAATACATGATTCATTTTAGTTAATTTATTTATGAATACAAATGTTATTGTTGAAAATCCATTTTTATCAAAAATAAGTAAAAATGTGTACATATGCTTAATGTCTATGTATTGAGGACTATATTTGTTATTCACATAATTCAGATTGAAATAGGTAATAAGGAAATTAAGAAGTTTACATAGTACCTAAAACACTTATTAACATCTTCAATTTTATATAATTCAAAATGCATGGGTGTAGATACCCTGATTACTTATCTTATTTAAAACCATGAAATGCTGCTTAATTTTACATAAGTATTTTAAATGTAGAACTTAGCTAACAAAAGAGTGAAGAACAGAAACAGATTTTTCTTTTTTTAATGTGAGTGAGATTAATTGGAGGTAAACAAGCAGCAAAGTTGCTTCTCATCTGCCAGCTAGGAAGAGAGTCCTTACCATGAACTGAGTCTTTGGGCACCTTCATCTTAGACTTCCCAGCCTCCAGAACTTTGAGAAATGAATGTCTGTTGTTTAAGCCACCAGCTGTATGATATTTTGTTACGGCAGCCTCAACTGACTAATACATCAGCCAACATCATATTATTACTTCAAAATGAATCACTAGTCAAAATAATATGTAATATAAATTCTGGACCCAAAGAAAACTATTTAGGGTAGTAGAAATATATATAATATAGCCAGTCCTTCATGACTTTATATTTTTCATTAGTCACAACATTAGCAGCTGTGTTCCTCTTTACTAGAAGATCCTGGAAATAAATGCAGGTGTTCCTGGAGACATGCAAATGATATCAACTTCCTCATTTTTTAATCCACTGAGTGTTTAATTATGGAATGCTGTCTTTAGATTTTAGTTATGTTAATTGTAATGCCTTACAAAATAGATGAAGAGCAAGAGTTAAAACTTCAGAACAGTTTATGAATTATTCTTACCAGGCTTTTCCCTGTTGAAAAATGCTCCGTATGTTCCCAACTTCTCGTGCTTTGCTTGATTTTTAATGTGCTTTGAATATCAACACTTGACTATAATCATATCTAAAAAGAAGGTAGTAAGCTACTATGTAATTTTAAGTGTTATTTTATTTTTCTTATTATCTGTTATAAAATTCCAATTTATACCTTTTGCTATATTTACTTAAGTATGTACTTACCCTACTAAAATGTGGACAATGTAAGGCCAGACTCCATGTTTTATACTGTTTTGTGTTTTTAACAGCAATGGAAAAACAACATTTCAAAAAGTGTTATGAGGTAGTGCACAAAAATTTTATAAATGAGAGTTATACATAAAATATTCTGTATTCCTCCACCTGACTTTCACCAAGTAGTTGTGATTTAAAAGTCCTGGGTACTTTGCATGCTTTGATAGAAAATGAGTTCACGCAAGTTACCTAGTCCCACTATGCCTCAATTCTCTCATCTAAAACCGGGATGTTAAGGGTACCTATCTCATTTTTGCTGTGAGGATTATAGATATTGTTAACTTCAAAACAGAGTGCCATATATAGAAGTGCTATGTATGTATTAACTATTATTTTCCAATAAATCTTAACAATATTATTAAGTTAATCTGTCACTGATGGAAATCTGGATATATGCTAAGATGCTTCTCCAAATGCCCCATGAACACAGAGGGATGAATAACAGATTCAGGCTGAATGACTAGAAGTCAGGAAGACCTAGAGGAAAATGGACCATGTGTGAGCATCACCTCACATCTCATGCTCCCTTTCACACCAAGAGCAAGAAGGCCCTACACTTGTCATTGTGATTCAGCCCTCTGGTTGTAATCAGATTCACTTCTCCTGGGGACTGATTTATAGAAAACACCTCCAAGTTCTTTTGTCATTCAATTCACCTCTTCTCCTTCCTTTTAACCCTCCAGTGCTCTCTTTTATTCTGTAATTTCTATAAATTCAGAAGTGAATTAATAAGCTCTATACTGGTGTGGACTAACATGTCACATGAATAAGTTCTGATTTGTACTGAACCTTTTTTCAAAGATACTATTTATTTTTGCCACATGAAGTATTATGTTTTCACAGTAATTATTTCTGATTCTCACAAAACTTTTACAAGAAGTATGTGGGAAAGCACAGTTGGAAAGCAAATGACTTGCCCAATTTTAGGCAGCTAACAAATGATAAATGTTCATTTCACCTCTGAGTTATGGGACTCAAAAGCATACACTATTTTAAAAAATTGATAGAATATAGATAATACAAGAGGAGTAAAAATGCACATCTCACAGTTTAAGAGCTGAAGAAAATCTCATTGTTTTTGTCATTATGGAGTTTCTAATAGGAAAACTAAAATACTGTAACAAGGGTCCACAGACTACAAAGTCATCTGTGGATTGAGTTCAGGAGTTTGTGAAGTTAAATGGGAAGAATTAAAGCTTCATTTTAACTAACCTCTAACAGAGATATGTTATTTCTTTCAAACATATGCAATAAATCAAAGTAGCATTATATTTGTCAGCAGTAAAACTCAAAGAAATGTTAATATATTATTGAAACTTTTGTAGATATCTCAATTCATTTTTTCTGCTCATTACTGCTTCAGAATTATCATTGTTATTAAATGTATTGCTATATCTTATTTTACCACATTAAGTTCTACACCCAATTCTACTTTTTGGTTTTATTAACTTGATAAGTGAATTTTACATAATCTAGTTCCTTTGCAAAGTTATATCTTTAATTTAATTTATTTAAGAATTATTCTGAAAAGTGGCCCATAGTCCTCACCAAATTGTCCAAGGGGCTCATGTACAGAGATTTATAAGAATCTTTACTAGGGTATATGGTAACCTGAAAACATGCAATTTTAACAAATACATCCAAAACACGGGATGATTTTTTTAAGCAACTACAAATTTATAACGTTCTTTTATTTCACAGGGTGCAAAGAGAAACACAGAAATATGATTACACTATTTAAAAATCTTAAAATTTCTAACGTCTTATGAATGAGCTTAAAATAATGATATGGGGCTAACATTGTATCACAGTGGGCTAACAGATCCCTAGGTACCAACTAAAAGCATGAATTAGATTTTTTTTTTTTTGAGGATGTATTCATTAACTACCTACTATCATGGTTTTTAGGTTAGAAGAGAAATGGACTTTGGAAAATATCCAGTCATTTTCAGTCATCATGAATTTTATGTGCTGGATGGGTAGAAAAAAAGATGTAAAATAAAAATAATAAGTAAATATACATAAAATGAAAAGAACATGAATGCATTAAAATGGGAATAGAGTTGAAAGAGCAATATCCCTTTATGAAACAAAATAGAAACTTTATTTCACATATGAAGTGCTTCTTGATAACTTGAATAAATATTTTGTTGAATAGCATAGGGCTCCAAGATGAAAGACACCACTTGTTAAAAGAATACTTGGGTAGTGACCAGAAATTTGGTTGCCATCCTATTCAATTTTGAGAATCTCACTGTCTATGAAACTGCTTGTCATGAACCAAGGGCATTTCAGAATTAGATAACGGAGAAGTTCAGTGAACTGTAATGTGCATTAAGAAATGGAGAATTTCTGTGCTACCTTCAGGGAAAATGGCCTTTGGTTCCACTGAGATACGCTGTCACTGACCTGCATTAAACACAAAATGTTTTATTGATTTTTAAATGCACTTTTAGATGTATTCTATACATACTCTTAGATGAGAAATCTTCTTTTATACTCTCAATAAAACCTTGGTATTTCTACATGATGACTCTACGAACTGCTTTTAGATGCTTTACCAAGCCAAAATGATTTAATGCTTTAGCTAAATACATGAAATTAAAACTAACAACTTACAATTGTTTAGATGTGTGCTCTTTAAGTCAACTTTTGATACATATTCCTAATTTGACTTAAACACTAGGACTAAAAATATGTTTACCTAAAAAAATCACATTTGAGGAGATATACCATGTGTGAATTGACAAATGAAATCTGTCCAAATTAAATGAGCCCCTATGATCGCTTGCTTCCTGTGATTTTTGCTGAGTAATGGTAGAATTACTAAAAAATATTATTTTAAGAGAAAAAACTATTGTCTTGTTTTACAATGTTGTTGAATTATTTTGACTTTTTTTAAACATCTGCTAGGCGCCACTGCTGGAGGGGTCAGAATTTTTGCCAAAAGTTGCTCATATTTAATAAGGGAAATTATAATAAATTAACCATTAAAAGATACCACATTGCAGACAATGAAGAACTGGTTGGTGAAAGCATAAAAACTGGCTCAAAGGCTACTAAAATACTTGATATATATATTTTTTACATGTAGGGCAACGAAAGAAGGATGGAAAGAAGGAAGAGAGGAAAAATAGGAGAGAAGGAAAAATAATGCTTATTGGTATCCAAAAAAAGTCAAATTTGAGAGCTGCTGAAGCAGCAAACCTTAGAAGCATTCCTCATCAGCACTGGAAAGTTAATAGAGAAATGAGGGGTCAAATTCAGTCCTTCGCCAACCTGTCTGTGCGAAAGGTTCTTGACCAATAGAAACAAATTACCAGAAAAATAAAACAGAAATTAAAAGGCATAAAAATATAGTTTACTTTTTTATGGCTAGATTCAGGAGACACAAACTTGCATTTCAAGGAATACAATCAGAACAAATATAAGGGAAAAGAAAAATCTTACAAAGCTATGTACCTTACACATACCAGCGACTAGTTAAATTTAAAATTCTGGCATTCTGAAATTATAAATAGCACTCTTTATATGAAATATCTATTTACATAATTTGAATTAATAACAGTGTACTGATTTTTAAGGATCTCAATATGACAAATGAGCTTGCTGCTTCTTTTCAACTTGCCTAATTAAGAATGGCTTGATGGTGGTGCCACACCAAGGGAATGTTTAAATTGCTTCTTTGCTTTTCAAAAGCAGCTTTTTTGAAATGTAATTCAAAATGCAAAAACATCACACATATTTAAAATATGTAATTTGATAAATTTTGACATACACCTGTGAAATGTCATCATAATCAAGATAATCAACAGATACAACACCCCAAAAATTGTCCTCATGCTTCAGTATAATCTCTCCCCACAGGAGCCCCTTTCTCAGCCTCCAAGAAATAACTGATCTACTTTCTGTCACAGTAGGTTAGCTTATAGTTTCAGAATTTTGAATAAATTGAACTACATGTTATGTACTTTTTGTCTGGATACTCTTACACAGGATAATTGGGGATTCATTCATGTTGTTGCATGTATTAACCGTTCATTCATTTTTATTGCTCAGTAGAATCATATTTAATGGATACACCAAAATTTGTTTATCCATTTACCTCAGATGTTTCCAGATTATGGTTAATACAGATACAGCTCTTATGTATAAAAGTCTTTGTAAGGACCTAGGCTTTGATTTCTCTTGGGTCTAGGAGTAGAATGGTTGGATCAGAAGGTGGGTGTTTGCTTAACTTTATAACAAAATACAAAACTCTTTACCAAAATGGTAGTACCGCTTTCTATGCCCTCCAGCAGTGTGTGAGCATTCCACTTCCATCACAGGTGAGAATTGGCACTATTCCAGACTCTGTGTCAACTCCAGGTACTATATTCCCTATGAGAACAGATGGCTCTTTCATCTGTTCCAGTAGTTTCTTCACCAACATGCATTAAGCAGTACTCTGCTAAATACTTGAGGAGGACTCTTTCAAAGTATCTCGCTTAGGTCTGCTCTTCTGCAAACGAGCTGCCTTGTCTTCTACAAAGACTTAACTCCACCTCTTTCACCCCAGGAACTAGGAGGATTCAACCTAGGCTCCAAATTCAACACTGCACTTAGGAAATTCTCTCAATGTAGTAAACTGAGAGCATCTTAGGACTCATCTCATTTGTTTCTCATCACTTAGGGATCACTGCTTTTCATTTCCTTATGTCTAGTGTCTTGAAATTTCTTTATGTCTAGTGTCTTGAAACAATATATTGTTACATATATTTTATCTGTTTTAGGAAGGAGAGTAAATCTGGTCCAGGTGACTTCATCTTGACTAGAACTTAGTGTTCTCTATGATATTTTATTGCATAGAAATGTAGAAATTGTCAAATATAATCTTCCAGGGGAAATATGATAGAAATTGGAGAAGACAGTTTTTAAAATTCAAGAATCTTAATTTATAAATATATATGAAAATAAATAAGTTATATTTTTTAAATTAATTTTCAACCCTTCATCAAGGTCCTGTTTCAACATTATCCTGTAAATCTAAGTTAAAATTATATATACATGATTCACTTACTATTTAAATGGATTTTGGATCCATGATTTTCCTGTATAAAGATGAATATTTGATGTAAAGTAAATTGCAAAATGTTTTTATATGGTATTTGGTGATAACTTCAGATGTCATGTATGTACATGTTTACCTGTTTCATTGTTAAAACATTGTTAAATTATGGAACACGTCATAACTTGCTATAGAAACTCTGTCCTTCCTTTTTGAGGAACCTCCATACTATTTGGACACATGAGCTAGCTTGAGGGCTATCACTGGCCAAATCTTGAATAAGTAAAGCTTAAAAATAATTAATATTATTAATAGATTATAATCCATGGAACAATGCAGTGATCCAAAAATCCATACTTATGTAAATAAAATGAATAACGTGAAAGTTTGATGAAATTTAGAAAATTTATAAAGATTCAAATTTTTTCAAATAATTACTTATAAATTTAAAAGAAAAAATGTATAACTTTACAGTGGAGATGCCTAGCAGACACCAGCTTAATCAAGTGTTCAGCATCACCAGTATTGGGAAAAAAAAACCAAAGTCATGTACTACTTGATAAGATGAAGCAAGGAGAACACAACATCAGTGATGATACTCCTGCCAAAGATACATAAACTGAACCTCATCATAAGGAAATATTCGAATTAGTCAAAATTCAAAATAGTCAAACTCAAATTGATAGGCATTAACCAAAATAAGTTTCCTTTAATCCTCAAAGGGCTCAAGGACACAAAAGACAAGAAGAAACTCTGGACTTGATCCAGATTGAAGGAGATTAAAGAGACATGAAAATTAAATACAACATGAGATAATGTACTGTATTATTTTGCTCTAAATAATATTATTGGGACAATTTGTTAGCTACGAATGGGGTACAACAATTAGATGTTAGCAATGTATTAATGATGGTTTCCTGATTTTGAAGGCTGTGTTGTAATTATATAAGAGAAGGTCCCCATTAGTAGGAAATATACACTTTTATATTAAGTGTGATGGGACATAATATTGGCAACTTTTTTTTCCAGCAGCTCAGGAAAAGAATGTCCATTGTATATACTTGCAACTCTTCTCTGTTAGAGTTCGTTTCAAATTTTTTTTAAATATAAAGATAGTAAAATGGTTTCTAGTGAGGGAAAGAAAAATGAAATGGCAGTAACTTGAATGGCCATGAAGGTCAGAAGAAGGCTTTATTAGGATAGGGATAAATTGAATTTGTTTGTAAGCCTGAGAAATATCACCCAATAAAGAGGATAAAAATGAAGATACAGAAAATATCGACCATATAATTTGAAACAGTGAGGTGCCCAGTGGTATCAGAAATGAGCAGCAGTCCACATTTCCTCAGAGCACAGGGGAAAAGTGAAAAATAAGTGAAGTTTAAGAAGTGTCTTCCCATCTAAACACAATGAAAGCCTTCACATCTGATGGCCTGTATTTCCTCTGTGAAGTAGGAGGCAATGCAGATGTATAGAAAGCTTGAAACTCTAAATAATAGTTTATTGAAATGAATTGATTAACAAACATCAGTACTCAATGAGGTGAGAAAAACATGCATAATAGAGTAAACTGGTAATGAATATGAATAAAAGAAAAGTAGCATTAAAGGTCTGTCTGAATTTAGAAGTGACTAACTTATAGAGAAATAATACGATTTTTTTTCTGCCTATTCTCAGTTTCTTTTATGGAGGACTGAACAATAATGTTAGCTTATATTTGCATAGTGCTTCAAATTTACAATTCCTTATTTAATTCTATGGAGACTGTGAGTAAGGTTCCAGTATTCTTACCTGAAACTGTGAGGTGCACAGTTATCTTGTGGTGTTTGTTCCAAGACCTCAAGATGGAAAGTCAGTGACAGCTAAAATGTAGACTGCAATCACTTGACTCCAGTATTCTGTGATCAGTATTCTTCATGTTGGATACTTCATTGTGAATATGCTGATCTAAGAATTGAAGGGATTGGTATTGGTAAGGATAATGTGTTTGAAATGTTTGCACTGTCTGGTCTGCACTGAACTATTAATACAATACAGGAGAATCCAGATGAAGAATGACTGGGAAAATAGGGATCAATCAAGAGTTTGCAGTCTTGGTTAGGGGAAAAAGTTGGGGTTTAGGGGTCTCATGAAGATAAGACATTTGAACAAAGAGGATATATATGGATTTTGTCCTTACATTATCTGTAGGAGTTTTTTATTTCATAATCTTCATTCATTAAACAAGAGAGTTGACCATGTTCTTTATACTTTAATTGTTATAAAGTTATCTGCTTTAGTAAGGGAGAATGTACCTCCACACCAATCTAGCTAGAGTAAAATAACAAAGTCCTCCGAAATACCTGACATGAATAGTAGTTATGGCTTGATTTTCATCTCTCTGATTTAAATGTTTAACTCTTCAGTAGTTTTACTGCCGAGGATTGACGGGCTCAAGCACAAGGAGCTTATCACTGTAAGCCACACTTGGCTGCCAAGCCTAACTCAAAGAAAATGTAAAAACACTTCAGACCTTTTGATATTTCAGTGAAGATTCTTTAATGTGTACAGAAGAATAGAAATGCTCAAGATCACACTAAACTGTGCCCTTAACTCCATTGCAACTGATAATTCATGAATGTCTCTAGTGCAATGTGAGGACAGAAATAATGAGTAATATGGTTGTGGAATAATGAAATAGGTTTAGACCAAATTTAGGGAGCATAATACCTATAAACTAACTTTTATGATTTCCAATATCATTTAATTTTACTTGCACAAGTATTTCCCATTCTGATATAGGAATTTTTATATATAGAAGATAACAGATAAACTGACCATGTTGATATTCCAGATAAGGGTACAAGATGAAAGCCCATCAAAAACTTCTGAGTGTAATAATCCTAACTTGAAGCTACATTCAGACGTGTGCTCCTTTGTGTCTATCAGAGATGTGTTACAGCCACATAGGACCACTGATCTGCAACTGGAATCTCTTTAAGTAAACAGAAACACAAGAAGGTTGTCTTTGGAACCTGGGAACATAGGGAAGATATTGTATAATTCCATTTGAAGTAAACTTAATTCATCCATTTGCAAATAGAACATTGTAGTTTTTCTTATATAAGATTGTTATATTGGATGCAGAAAAGATGTAAACAAGCATGTAAATGGTTTTGAACCCATAGTACTTAAAATGGAAGTCACAAAAATAATTTTAATGCTCAAAGCAGCAGTTGTGGATCAATAATTATTAATAGCATGAATGTCTATATAATCTTTCAAGTAATTTTATGTGTATATATAATATATTAGTGATGGCATTCTTATCATAACAAAAGATTAAAGAATATTAGTCGTCATTTGGTCTAATGTTTCAGGGCAATTAAGTGAACAAAATGAAATTAAGACATGCACCGTCTAGTGGTCAAAAAACATATTGCCCTTTAATTTTGTTTGGTAAAGAGAAGGAAATATTGGGAATAGCATAGAATTGTAATTCAGGACAGGCAAATCCAGAGAACAAAGGAGAGGGGCTTGCTTTTATTAGGTTTCAGAAGGAAACTGGGCAGGGTTGCTTTGAAGAAAAGTTCATTGGAAAACAAGAACTCCAAGTTGTGGAGGTTTCTCCTTGGCTTCAAGGGGTGGTTAGTGTTGTTGCTAAGGGCAGAGAGATCTTCCTTGCATTTTTTTAAAAGCAGGAGGTAAAATTCCTATGTGAAAACGTCCTCCCTTGTACCAGAAGAAAGGTAACATTCCTATCTTCCTTTTCCCTGCTGGTTATGCAGGCTGCAACAAGTGGTTATGTGAGTGAGAGCGTCCCAATCTGGGCTTCCTGACTCCATTTAAAATGAGACTTTATTTTCACAGAGTCAAGACTATTGGCATAGACACAGAGACAGAACTCAACTCTGCTGAAACGGAAAAACAGGAGCACTGGATGGTTGAGACTGTGGAAAACCAATGCAGGACTTTAGGGGAAAGTGGTAAGAAAAGTTGATTACAAGGCACTCTCTTCCTCAATGATCACATTTCAAAGGGATGGCTCCCAGGTCCTTGAGAAAGACATTCCTGAGTTCCTTTCAGGAGGCTGGAACAAGATTTACATCTCAAAGGGGTGGAGGAAAAATTTACAATCCCGCATTTTCTAAAGTAAATGCTCTAAGAATCGGGAGGTGAGAAGACTATATTCAGGAAAAAGCCTGTCTAAAGTTTAGTCAAAACAGGAGAACTTTAATGCCGTCTAGGTCAACACACACATATACACACACACGCACATACACACACTTCTTTTTTCCCTCTTCTGCACTGTTTCTTGTTAACATGGTCAGTGGTTTTGGCAATGGATTTAGTTTCCATAAACTTATTTATTTGCTGGGACTAATGTCCAATGTAGTTCAGTTTTGTTTTGGTTTGTTTATTTTCAATGTGTTTTTTCATTATTCCTTGATCACCAGTCACCTGAGAAAATGCCACAGAATATGTGAAAGGAAAAATTTCTGGAAATAAAGATATGTATTTGGAAACCAAGATGTGCATTCAGGAATAATTAAAGCACAGTTGAGGCTTTTTTCTTTTTTTTCTCCCATTAATTCTGTTATCTCAGTTTCTACCTACCCACAATTTGTGAGGATCATACCATGTAACACTGGTATCTTGTCCACATTCTATCCGCACAACACACTGTGGGGTGACGCAGGAGTCAGTGGACCTGGGAATTCTGAATCTGAGGATTCAATTTACTTATTGGATTATGACATTCATTTAGGATTTCATTATTAAATTTTTCTAGCTTTTTGATGTCATATTGTGACATATAAATTGAAAAATAAACTTAATCATAGCATTATCATGAAGTAAATAATAAAAATAATTCTAGGGACTTCCCTCGTGGCGCAGTGGTTGAGAGTCCGCCTGCCGATGCAGGGGACACAGGTTCTTGCCCCGGTCCGGGAAGATCCCACATACCGCGGAGCAGCTGGGCCCGTGAGCCATGGCCGCTGAGCCTGCGCGTCTGGAGCCTGTGCTCCGCAATGCGAGAGGCCACAACAGTGAGAGGCCCGCGTACCGCAAAAAAAAAAAAAAAAATTCTAAATGGAAACACTTATTTGATGGCAAATCACTAATAATCAAAGCAACACTTAAAGGAATTTAAAGTAATTAGTTATTTCTTTCATCTGATCACTTTCCTCATTCTTTGAGGAGATTGATTCTTTTAATCTCCACATAGCTGTTCATTTAAGCTATAGCATAGGCACTCTAATAACATAAATTTTCAAATCATTACTACTGCTTTGTTGGAACTATTGATGAGCATCATATTACATACAGCATGAAGAAAAAAGATAGAAGCATGTACATGTTCTCTCTTCTAAGAAGAGATAATTTTTTGGAAGGGAATTAAGAAAGATATCTTTACATGTAGAATGCCACCTGTGATTTGAACAATTATCAGAATTCTGCATTAAATTTATTTTTTGCAGATATTTTCAGGGTGAATTTTTGTAGCTTTCAATTTCTTATATCTAAAAATTAAATGATAAAAATGATTAATTTCCCATTTTGAAAATTATTTTAAAAACAGTAATTTGGGGACTCATTTAACTCACTCTCAATCATTTTCAATATGACTTTTTTTTGGTGGGCAATTAGAATTTCATTAAATTCTATTGATATTAACTCTGGAAATTATATTGAGCCCTAGAACAAACAGCTTGTCTGGGGAGTCCAGTGAAACATTGTAGTGTATCAAAATTAAGTACATTTCTATGCTTCCTTCTTATATCCTTTATCTTAAGTACTCTAAAATCTTCAAATGGTTAAAATTTAAAAATATATTTCAATACTCAGTTTTGAGAAAACTGTACTTTTTCAACTGAGCATTAAGGAAAGCATAAGATATTAAAACTCCTTTATATGTTTTCTGCACTTTCCAGGTGACAGTGAAACAAGAACTCTAAATAGGAGGGTGAGTAATTTGCTTCTGTTAATTTTTTAATTGAAGAGCCCATAAAGATGTAGAAGACTTTGAAAAGTTCATTCAAATATAGTAATATTCCAGTATCTATACATAAAGTTCCAACTGCATTCTTTTATCATTTGTGGGGCTGAAAGCAAACAGAAGTGAAAATATTTCATGTTATAAATGATGTAGATGAAACAAGTACAACCATATCATGTAGTTGTCTATTATATAATTTTATCTGAGGGATGTGTAGCATATTGTGAATATACCTTGCTCTTCTCCTAATCAAGGAGCAGCCATAACACCATTTCATACTATTTAACAAATATGACATGCCTTTTCACAAATCTTTTCAGATGCATCTTGAATACCTCTCTTACTCATAAAAGTCATTTCATGTCACTTACATTCTGAGGTCTTTATAAAATCCTTGATTAAAAAGATCACTCGCTACTCTGTGTCCCTGCTATGATCAGTCACCCCTATTATAATATCTATACATTTATAAATCCTTTTCTCAACTTCATGGAAGTTCGTTGAAATGAAAAACTTTAATTTATCCCCCCATCATCAGGATCAAACAAACGGCACTGATAAAGCTAGTTATGTAATTGTAATAGACACCAGGAAGACATATTTTTTCTCCTTTCTTCTCTTTACTGATTTAAGAAACAGTTGTATAAAATAATGTGAGTATATATGTGTATGTGTATATATGTATATGTATAGGTAATATATAGAGTTTAGCAATAAAAAAAATGAATTACTAATACACAGTTCCATGAACCCTGAAAACATTATAAGTGAAAGAAACCAGTCAAAAAAGACCACATACTATATGTACTATATATTTCTATTAATATAAAATACAGCCACAAAAAGCAGGTTAATATTTAGATTATTAGATTATATTATAACTAGAGGGAAGGGACAGCTAAAAGGAAAGGGGTTTCTTTTTGAGGTGGAAAAATGTTCTGCTATTGACTGTGGTGATGGTTGAACATATCTTTGTATATACTAAAAAATATTGACTCTACACTTTAAATGGGTGAGGCGTATGGGATACAAATTAGATCTCAATAAAGCTATTAAATTCGTGGAGGAACATGTAAGTGGGAATCAAGGAATTAGAGGTGAATTTTTGTTTCATATATTTTAAAAGTTGACAAATATACATGACAAGGTTTTTTCCTTGATAACAAGATGATACTTTCCATGATAACAAAAGGATAAACTTAGCAAAAGGTCTTTTTATTTACATTTTTACTATGAAAACTTGATGAGATTTTCATTTGCAGCATGATTTTTCATATTATTTAAGGATTCTATGATGAAAGAATATGGTTGTGCAATTTATCCTTTTCAGCATCTTTCCCAAAAAGCTATTTAATATTTCCTGTGATCCAGCATTTCAATGTGGAAATCAGGAAATCTCTAGCTTTATCTGAATTTTCCAAAGGAAGAACATTGAAAAAAATCTGAATTAAATGACACAAAAATGGAAAAAAAATCTAACTTATTCTTAGATTTAATATTTGTACATTAGTTATAAAGGAAGCTAAACATTTTTATTTGGTAACAAACATTAATAATGTAAAACATTTGAGCAAAAAATACAAATTTGCGTTCAAATTTGTACTAGATTTCCATTTCCATTTACAGATTGCAGACATTTTTTTTTTAAAGAAGATTTCCTGAAGTAGAAATTTCACATACAGGAAGTTTTTCACTGGGTGATCTCTGGAACTAAGGTAAGAAAGGGGTAAAGGGAAGCGAAGTTGGGCAGGGGGAAAAGTTAAGCTGGTATACAGTGGTCACAGAGTGTCAGCCCATTCCGTGGGCCACTCTGGAGCTGAGATGGACCTTCAAAGATGTCCTTCGTTGAAGTAAAGGGCCCAGAATTCTTTTTTATTATTATTGAAGTATAGTTGATTTACAGTGTTGTGTTAATTTCTGCCATACAGCAAAATGATTCAGTTATTTATATACATATATTCCTTTTCATGTTCTTTTCAGTTATGATTTATTACAGGATATTGAATATATTTTTTCATGCTATACAGTATGATGTTGTTTATCCATTCTGTATATAATAGTTTGCATCTAATCCCAAACTCCTAATCCATCCCTGCCTCACTCTCTCTCCCCCTTAGCAACCACAAGTCTGTTCTCTATGTCTGTGAGTCTGTTTCTGTTTCATAGATAAGTTCATTTGTGTCATATTTTAGATTCCACATATAAGTGATATCATATGATATTTGTCTTTCTCTTTCTGACTTACTTCATTTAGTAAGATAATCTCTAGGTCCATCCATGTTGCTGCAAATGGCATTATTTCATTTTTTTTATGGCTGAGTAGTATTTCATTGTAAATATGTACCATATCTTCTTTATCCATTCCTCTGTCTATGGACATTTAGGTTGTTTCTATATCTTGGCTATTGTGGAAAGTGCTGCTATGAACATAGGGATGCATGTAACTTTTTGAATTATAGTTTTGTCTTGATATATGCCCAGGAGTGGGATTGCTGGATCATATGACAACTTTATTTTTAGTTTTTTGAGGAACCTCCATACTGTTTTCCATAGCAGCGGCATCAATTTACATTCCCACCAACAGTGTAGGAGGGTTCCTTTTCTCCACACCATCTCCAACGTTTGTTATTTGTAGACTTTTTAATGGTGGCCATTTTGACCTGTTGAGGTGGCACCTCATTGTAGCTTTGATTTGCATTTCTCTGGCAATTAGCAATGTTGAGCATCTTTTCATGTGCCTCTTGGACATCTGTATGTCTTCTTTGGGCCCAGGACTTTTAATCCCTCAGCATCCACTCAATGGAACTGGCTGTCTCCAGGAAGAGGGACATTTCCTTGAATTAGGCTACTACCTTAAACCAAGGCAAACCTGGGAAGGCACTGTGCTGTGAGCCCCCAGCACCTGATGAAATGGGCACCTCTGCCCTGAAGGGTGCATTTGGGTGGTGCAACCACTGAGATTTCTAAAAGAAAATGGATAAATGAAAGAACATATTTGGTATGTGTAACTAATTATATTGACACGGTAGGAGGAATAAACTATAAAGTGTAAGAACAAAGAAATTTTACAATGCAGAATTCCATTGACATGTATAAATTGCTATATTTAAAATGGATAACCAACGAGGACCTACTGTGTAGCACAGGGAACTCTGCTTAATATTATGTAACAACGTAAATGGGAAAAGAATTTGAAAAAGAATAGATACATGTATGTATAACTAAATCACTTTGCTGTAAACCTGAAACTAACAACATTCTTCAGTTATACTCCAATATAAAATAAAAGTTAAAAAAATTCCATTACACTGGATAATGAAATATATCTCTTCTTTCCATTTATTTTATAGAATAGTTGAAAACTTCATCCACACTCAATCTTAGCATACATGTTATGTATGAGGTAACTTACATGTGATTTAATTAAATACTATCTCTAGTAATAATCTAGAAATAAACATTCAGACTCTTATTTTTCTGTAAGTTAGACTGACAGAGGTTTCTTTATGACCAAGGGAGGGAAAAAACCCTTTTCACTACTTAAAGTAATAAAATTCTTCTTTTGCTTCTGTGTTCATTTGATGAATTTCTATAGCCTCCACTACTTAACTTCTCTGCTATATTTTCTTTGCCTTTGTATATACAATGTGTCATCCCAACTCCACCATCAGGCTCTTGAGGGTAACGTCAGATCTCCCACATTTTCATAACTGAGCATGAAAAGAACTGGTTCATAGATGCTAAATCCATGCTAGATATTCAGTTTTCCAGTAAGCTTTCAGGAACTTGTTGTTTGAGGAATTTAAAAAAATACAGAAGAGCATAAGTATATAAAGAATAATAAAATAAATCACTTATATTGCTATACTCAGAATCAACAACCATTGCTACTATTTTGCAATTTTCTAAGGAAATTACGACTTCTTTCTCTCCTCAAATAGCCTATACCTAATTATTTAAAAGTTGTTATTCAGAATTTTCCAATAAAATAATTTGGAGTACATTTTAAAAATTACTAATTTGTCTTCCTTATTATTGCATTTCTTCGTGGATTTTGGAATTTGGGTTTATCCCTACATTTTGAGTAAAAATACATTTATATATATTTTGGCCCTGCATTACTTGTGCATCCCCCTCCAGTATTCAACTAGGCAATTACTTCCTCTAAAACCTCTATAGCGCCCATATAGAAACAAGTCTTAGCATGTCAGCGCTGCCCCATGGCGATGAGAAAGAAAAAGTGTAGTCTTGAGAGGTGACATCTGGCATTTGGTCTAGTTCCCGTCAGATAGGTTGTAATGTTCCCTTGCTGGAAATAAACATTTTCAAAGAATATCAACATCAGATATGAGTTATCTGTTATCATTGATGGAATGAGACAAAAACAAGACCATGCTATAATCAAAACTCATGAAAACAAATACACAGCACAACCACATAAATGACTAAGCATCCCTCCCCACCAGCTAACTTGAGTGGCTTCTACTTCTTTTCCAAAGGCGACTCGGCTCAGCTTCATTCCTCTAACATCCTATATAGAAATCATTATGACACGTGGTCACTGACAGCACCCACTCCAGAAACTCCTATTTTCTTTGAACCCTCCTTCCACTCACTTAGGGCTGCCCAAATCATATAACAAGTGCCTGCTAATCCCCTTGGTTCCCATGGTTTGCAGTCCCCCATGTCACATCAAGTACTAAACACAGCTCTGTTTGACAACAAGTGTATGATCTTTGCCTTTTTTTTTTTTTCTTTTGCATTGACAGTGATATTGAGTATCTTGGCTCAATTCATTGTCTCCAAGTTCTGTCATTGTTGTCCTTCTCTAAGTCCATATACATAGCTTCCAGGGAAATTCAGCCCAAGTATTTTTCCCACTATCTTTTCATAAATTGAAGAAATGTATCCATGGTCTCTGGCTTTCCACATATACCTGGATCAGTCTCCCATCTTAAGAGAAACATTTTAAACTCCTTTATTATACTATTTGAATTAAAAGCCCAGCAGGTCTACCACTTCAGCCTGCTCACCATGTTTTTATCCTTATGTCCCGCAGAGATGTTTTTCTTGTCTGAAGTTCTCATTAAAACTTTCTGCCTTCCTCCTTATCTGCTAGTGTTAACGTGTCTCGGGGAAGTTAAACATAACAGAGCCATCTTGACCAGTGAAACAGCACTCATATGTTGGTCTTATTTCCCTCAAGTTTTCAAAAAAAATAAAATGAACATTACTTATAAAATCAAAGTCTCTTTTGACGACCAGCACAAACCTCTGTTTATTCAATCCCCAAGACAATCACTTTCATCATTATGTGATATACCTTTCCTGTGTACATTTTTCCACTTTTCCTTACATATGCAAACATGTACAATTTATTATTCTTGGTCTGTGCCTTAAAATTTATGTAAATGGCATCGTTATCTTTGTATCATGAAAATATACTGTTGAGTGTATTTTTTCACCTAAAAGTCTGATTTTAGATCTATCTATGCTAGTGTCCATAGTTTTAAGTATTTACTTTTAACTGCTGCATCATAGCCAATATATTTAAATATCACCCTTTAATTAAAGGACATTGTTACCGGAAAATAAACATACTATTATCAGTGTATATATATATATATATATATACACACACACACACACACACACACACACACACACACACACGTATATCTATAGATATCTATAGCTATCTTAGAGGAAGCACATGTACTAAAGCCACTTGGAGGTGTTCAAAGCACCCTTTAGGACATGTTTGTTTTTTGTTTTTTTCAAAATTACGATAGACATTAATTATCTATCGTAATTAGAAGAATTTCCCACATTTGTAAGATTTCTGAAATGTCCTTATGTAGTCTATTTTCTGTTTTTCATAATTAAGGCAATTTGAAATTTTTGCAAAGTTGGGTTACTTAAATCTTCTTTTCCCTATATTGCTGATTTTAATTGCTTTTCTCCATTTGAAGAGTTAATACTTAAGTGAATAAGTTGTTGCATCTAATAATCTGGAACAATGAATATGTAACAACACTTTAAATTCTACAGAAAATCTCTGCTTATCTTCCTAAGGGTTAAGCAAATCCTTAATTACAGTTCTTAACTTGACTTTAGATCTGGAATTTAAATTCAGCTTCTATAGATCTACCTTCTACCTTGTGGTCTAGCAATTTTATAAAGTGATTGTTCCTTTCCTGAGAAAACCTAAACAGTGTGTAACTTATTTAGAAGGTCAGAGAAAGAAGCAGAAGGAATAAAAAGACTATACGTGTTGTGCAGACATGTCTGATTAGAAAGAATGATGCAGGGAGGGCAAGTTTCAGAAGGATACAGCCTTTGAGTGATCTGATCTTAGATTTAGAATTTTATTTCTGAGCCTCCACATACTAATTAAAGAAGCTGGCCATCTAATATTTAATACTTTGTCTCATTTTATTCACTCAAGTTCTTTTAAAATACATTAATTTTTAGCTCTTGCCATGTAAAAAATTTCCTATAATGACCATTGTTATTTGAAGTCAGAATTTTGTCTTTTATAAAAATAGGTGCGACTTTGTGTAGGAAGTAGAAGTAATTCCAGAAGGAGACTGCGGATTTGACACAGACATTTCCTAACAAGAAAGAGAACCATGATGGTCGGTTAGCAGTGGTTTATAGTGTCTTGGGTTTCCCTGCTAAGCAGAGGCTAGGGAAGTGGTTGAAGAAATACCAACCTGACAGTCATTGACCCCCAAAGCATGGACTAAACACAGTGCCAGAAAGTGGTCTCATGAAGGTTCTGTAGGAGACCCAAAGCACTACTGACAATTCCTCTCTTCTCATAGAGGTCTAACAATTCTAACCATTAGTTTTCAGAATCAGATTTTATTTCCAACCTCCCCTAAAGGGCATATACCTGGATTTTAAAAACTCAATCAGAAGGTCTCTGGTTTTAAATTGCAGAGTTTAGTCTCTTTATATGAACTTTCATTGCTAATACATTTAGATTTATTCTAACTTATTGGTTCCTATTTACTGTGTATATTCTTTGCCTATTTTTCCTGAATTTTCATAGATCTCATTTTAAAATTTCTGTATATCACCACCTGTGTGAAATCTACACAATTTACTTTTATTCTTTTAATGACTATCATTATATTATTAGCATGCGCATTCATTTTAAATATTTAGATATCCTAACAAAGAACTTTAACTTCCTGCCAATTTACACCTCCTCAATTTCCATGCTTTTAAATTATGTTATTTTGTCATATTTTAAGACAATAAATACTTATTATTTCATAATTATGACTTAGATTTATATCACTGACTAATTTCTATGATCACTTTGGATAATTGTACCTTTCTTTCTTTTCCAATTTTAGTCCATATAACATTTTTATTGGAGTATATGCTTTAATAATAGTGGGTCTGTGAGCAGTAAAAATTCTTAGTACTGTATGTCTAAAGTACTTCTATTTCACTCTCACTCATGAAGGAAAATATAACTTGTTATAGGATTCTAGGTTCAACTTTTTATTCAATATTTGAAAGATATTACTCAAGTCTATTTTGCTCAGATTAGAAATCTGAGTCAATCTTTTTGCCATTCCATCATAGCTTACCTCATTTTCACTCTAATTTTTCACTCTAATTGCTTTTCTGGGTTTGTCCTTACCCTCTTATTTCCAGGGTTTATTCTTCTTATTAGTAGTATTATTCAATGTATATGTGCTTAACATGCTTAAAATGCATCCTTCTCAGTATACATCCAATTTTCAACTATGAGGATTAATATCTTTCTTTAATCCCAAATAATTTTCTGTCATTCAGTCTCTTCTATTCTCTATTCAGTTTTGAGAATGCCAATAATTCAGATTTTATTAGTAAGCTCTTCATCTCTTAAATTTTGCATCTGGTTTATATTTTCTATCCCGCTAACTCTCTTGATGCATTTTGAAACATTTCTTCAATTATGCCATCTTGTTTGCCAATTCTGATATTAGCTGTGCACAATTTTTAAGACTTCCTATTTTTTCCCAAATGGCTATATTTTCATTAAAACAATTTCCATTTTTTTCAGATATGTCTTTTCTTATTTAATGGGTATCATCACCCCACTCAGCTTAAAGTATAGATATTTAACAAATACTCTTACATTTTTTAAAGAATTTTTTCCGAATGCACTATTACTCTAACTTAGTCAAGCATAAATTTGCCCTTTTGTTGGGCCTGTTGAATTCATATCAATCTTGTATCAATCATGGGTCTAGGCTTCCCCTTGTAATTCAAAATATTTTTGTGAACTTATCTTGAATACACTTTTAGATCCTCAAAAACTGTGTATTATATTACTTTGTTTATCATGGTATTGCTGGGAAAAATTGTGGAACTGCACACAGCTTATTCTGCAACAACTGTTTAAGGTTTATAGTCATTACAAAGATATAGCATAAAGATCTCTTGCCCGTGTTTGTTCAAATTAGCTATGGCTGGAAAACATGAGAAAATTTGGTGTTCCCTCTTCTAGGGATGATGAAGAAAATTTATTTCAGAGTTGATAGTTATCAGCTGGTCTAGTTGTCTAGATCGATATCTAGAAAGAGTTGGACCTTACTTCCAGGCTCAGCGAACACAGTAACTTAGTAAGGGACACATGGTTACCACCCCGGTTGGAGAACATCAGTAAATATACATACGTGCGTCTGCCTCTAATGCCAGAGTTTCAGCTTGTAAATAGGAGCTCTGATCATAAGGAACTCTTGATATCAGAGACTATTCATCTTTATATCCCCCCAGTAGTATGTGCAGTGCCTTTCACGTTGTAAGCATTGAGTTTTATTTATTGTCTTCTCCATAGCATTTATTCTCATTCCATCTCGGTCTGCAACCTCTCATTACATATAGCAATTTGGAATTGCAGCAGGAAAAAAAAATCAGATGAGGTGATCATTGTCAGGCCCACAGTAAGGTGCCCACTACTTTGTCAGTTTAATTTAGTTCTTTTACCTCAAATCTCAGTAGTACCACCTTTGAGCTCTTTTCATTCTCCTTTTTTAAAAATCGTTATCCAATCCTGAGTAACCTACATAAAATCTACTGGGACCACACTTGAGGAACTATTATTCTAAAAAGTAGGTTAGTGTTCTTTTGTCTGTAAGAGGTTCTTCTCTTTTTCATATAAAGAACTTGATTAATATAATCAAATTATACAAACACATAAAAATATGTGTTGGTCATAGAAATAGTAATGAAAATTGCTTATGACATTTTCTCTATAGAAAATTATTCTGTTCAAGATACATCTTTCTTGTGCTGCCTCAAAGATTTAGTTACTGATAAAGCAAAATGAACCTAATTATAAAGTTATCTCTCAGCTCATTGCCCCTTATGCCAGTATTAGAGAAAAACTTGTGCCTACGCTGATTCAGAAAGTATCAGATGACCAAAGTATTATTTATTAACTGATTTTTTGTGGTAAATGTATTGTGTACACAAGCAAGAAGAGGAAAAAAAATCAAATGGTAGTACTCTGTTCTGCAAATTATTGTTTGTTAAAAGTAGACTATTGGTGAATGTAAATAGTAAGATATGCAAACTCAACAATAAATAATTATTCATTAATTGATAAGTACCAAATGCAATATATGTTGTATACATAGTTTTAAAGTTCATTATTTTTAATGGCAAATGCCATTCCCTTATATAAAAGTATACAGTAATTCATAAACCTTCCAGCACTACTAAGCATGGCTTTTGTCAGTTTCTTCTGCATGGGTTAATTTTTCCATTCAATGTAGGAATGAGTTGACTCAGCTAGGAATCTAAAAACTGTGTTTGCTAGCAAAGAAAGAAGGAAATTGGCAGACATTCATAATCCAGTTATTGTTTGACTTAAACACTCTAGCTGCCAACTACAAGAGACAGTGGAAGAAAATGAGCAGGAATAGGCTTAAAATTTATTTGTTGATTTGGTAGAAAAGCACAATATAGTCTCACTACATTATTTGCCTTTCATGTTTTCTTTCACTATACAATTTTTTTAGTCTTGAGAATTTGTAAATAATGTCTTGGTACAAAGTTACAATTTAAATCATGTAGCCATTTGCTATTTTCATTTAAGAGAAACAAATTCCCAACAGAAATAGAAGGGACACAGAAGTTCCTGCAGCATCTCATTTATTTAATCAGTGAGAGGAAACAAGTGTTTGGCTCTACCAGAAAATCCAGAGATACAGTAGGGACGATCAAAGAATCAGGGAGTTAAAGCATTTTCTAATAAACATTCCTTTGCAAGAAATCTTTGCAGGGGGCAGGGGGGTGGGGAACTAGTACATACTTCCTTATAATTCTGAGAATTATAATGCTACATTTTAACCTTTAGAATTGTACACAGTACAGAATACAAAGAACCCAAACATCACATCCTGTTTTTTTGTTTCTCTCTATTCTTAAAGTGCAATGGCTCAACCTCCCACTGACTCTATGTGGTAACTGCAAGCAAGGTGCTAAAAAAGTGCTTTTCCCTGAATTTTTATGTAGGTTGAAACCATAAGGCCTATTCACTGTGAGAGTAAGCAACCTGTCTTTCGCAGAAGATCCAAATGTTCCTAGAGTGTTTAAAAAACAAAACAAAACAAATCTAAAACCTTTAAAAGTTGTCTTTAATGCGTCATTCTAATGAGGTTTCCTTAACTTATTAATGCAAACATAGGTTAGTCCTCCCATTTTAGGAATTGGAGTTTTTCCGTGGCTGGTAGAATGTGTTACAAAAAGTGTTGCAATTTTATAAAATATGTTCTAAAAGCTACACATGCCCTTTAGGACCTTTAATGTAATCCTAATACTATGGTTAGAAGCTATCAATTTAAAAAAACAACTATGAGTATACTTCTTAATGTGTTCCTTGAAAGGCTTGCTTTAGAATCAGCATGCTTGTTAAAAATGCAGATATCATCCCATACCAATTGAATCTATATTCCGAGGTGTGAGACTAGGAATCTGAGTTTTAAAAGTCCGCCAAGTGAATCTTGTGCATACTAAAATTTGAAAACTATTTTCCAAATCTACATCATACGTATACTTCCCTTACCTATCTAATCATCAGATATCTATAAATTACCAGCCAATATGCCAAATAATTTGCTATTATTAAAAATGAAATTTAAAATAATGCTAAAAGGCTTCATTTAAGAAATTTTATTGGGGAGTGACAGACTTAGCTTCCATTTTCACATCTTTTCTAAGACTTGAAGTAAGTTACTTAACCCGTTTAAATATCAATCTATGCCTGTTATAAAGGTTACATAGATAATCTATGCAGAGCCCTTGGCATCAGCCAAAGTGAAGTCAGATAACGATAAGACAATACCATTTATTGAGAGCTTAATACATGCCAGGCTTGCTTCTAAGTGTTTTGCATGCATCAACTTATTTAAATCCTACAGCAAAGTGGTGACACAGATGATTTTATATCTGTAGTTTATAGATGAACAAACTGAGGCAAATGTTAGATAATTTACTCATCCAAAATTACAGAGTTTATAAGTGGAAGACCCCAAAACTAGGATTCCGGAACAAGGAGTTTATTCGTGAAATGCAGATAATGCTGGTAGGGGAGTGAGTAAGTGATTACACTCAAGCAAAGACAGTCAAGAGAGGGCTTACCGGGGCTTCCCTGGTGGTGCAGTGGTTGAGAGTCCGCCTGCCGATGCAGGGGACACGGGTTCGTGCCCCGGTCCGGGAGGATCCCGCATGCTGCGGAGTGGCTGGGCCCGTGGGCCATGGCTGCTGAGCCTGAGCGTCCGGAGCCTGTGCTTCGCAATGGGAGAGGCCACAGCGGTGAGAGGCCCGCGTACCACAAAAAAAAAAAAAAAAAAAAAACAGAAACAAAAACAAAAACAAAAAAAAAAGAGAGGGCTCACCATCACCATTAGCTAACACCGCGCGTGACTCAATATAATGAGGAAAATCTGGAGACAGTGCAAATGCCACACCTAAGAGTTATCACAGCCGAGACAAGAAAGCTGGGGTAATTTTAGAGCAAATATTGTGTTATTAATTGAGGGATTCTCCTGTCTGTTTTAATTCCTGGACCAATCACATGTGAACAGTCTTGCTTTTCACTGATGAAAAAGGAAAAAAAAAAAAACCTTCAGGTATACAAATGCCGATTCTGGAAGTAGGATACGAGCAGGAGCAGACAGCAAGTTCCCAGGAATATGGGTTAGGCATAATGAGCCCTTACTGCTGCAGTGTCCAGCTAGAATTTTCTTTCTCTACGTCAACAGCATAAGATCATATCTATTATACCCTATTGCTTCTATGTATTTTAATCCTGGCACAAATGTAGCTTTAACAATTTTAATATATTTCATATGCCCTAAGTAACTGTTTTTCTCATCAGCCATTTTTGTCTTTTATAGGACAAATTGGTTGATTTATTTATTATCATATTTATTGCTAGGTGCTGAGTGGATCACCATGCAAAATAAATTGACTGTAAACTCAAGGAGCATATATTCTAAAAGAAATGTTAGACAAATTCACAGATATTGTATGCACACCTAATTGAGATAAGTTAAAGAATTTTGTATAGAGTTAGCAAACATAGTGTTCTTTAGTTGTAGTTTTAGATCAGAATTTAATGCACTCAGTCTACATGCAATTATTGAATGCCTTCTAAGCCATGTTTGTTCTAAGCACTGGGAATAAAATGATAAGACTCATATTGCAAAGGGAGAGACAAGTACATACACAAAAAAGAAAAGATAATTTCATGGACAGTTAAGTAACATGAAAAATACAAAGATAGACTAACTAAATGGAGGATCCTTATGTACAAATGGTTACCTTAGCTTTGATGATTAAGAAAAACCTTCAGAGCAGTTAAATGGCAAGAAGAATGATGAGAAGTAAGCAGCAAAGATCTAGGGAAATCTGCAGCTGAAGAGAATAATCAAGGTAGAAACACAGAGTAATGGAAAAGTAAATTTGTCAGGAAAGAACGGACTAATAAAAATAGTAAAAGCTTCCATGTATCAAGTAACTACTGTGTGTCAGGACATTTACATACATCATTTGCTAATTTCTCAGTAGTATTGCAAAGTGATGTTATCCATACTTTATAAATTGGAATATTGAGAAATAAAATTAAAATGATAAAATGCCATTGAACTAAGAGTGCACACAGTGGTGGAAAAATCTGAACCCAGATCTGTCTAGCTTGAAATTTCTTTACTTATTCAGTTGTGCTTAACCCTGAATGAACAGAGGAATCACTTGGGGATACCCCAGCTTACCCTTGAAAGATTCTGAATTAATTGGTCTGGGTTAGTCATAGGCATCTGCATTATCTCCCAGGTGTTCTAATATGGAGCAGGGAGGTGGTCCATTATCCTGCATCGTGCTTCAGATAAAATAAGAGGATAGGGATTGACCCTCTGGTAGGCATGCTGTGTGTGTCATCTCATTTAGTTCTCAAGTCAATTCTACAAAGTATTATTAAGTTCATTTTTAAAAGGAGGAAGATAATTAGGCTCAGAAAATTTGAGCATAATGGTAGGAAGTGGTAGAGCCTGGTTTCTGACAGTCTACTTAAATAAAAGTCATATTCACAAGGCTGTTGATATTCGTCTGTATTAATGAACATTTTTGAATATTCTAAAATTCATAGACAGACCTCTAGAAGGACTCCATGGACCTCACAAAGCACCGATATGGCCTTACTTGGCCCAATCAGTATGACCACCACATCCTACTTATTATGAGAGGATTAAAGGATGCATAATGTATTATCACTACATAATATACAAATAGATTTTAATTCATCAAGAGAAGGGGTTTTCCATCTTTTATATTACCCAACAGATTTTAGTTTCGTGCTTTACTCATAGTAAACCACACTAAAAGGCTACCTACTAAAGCTATCCCACTGCTTCTCCTCTTAGAGTCTAGAAGAGGCTTCCTCTTGGGGTAGTGCTGGACTGAGTGTTTTGGATGACTCTCCCACTGAGAAAGACTGGATAAATAGCATGGGGTGGGGGGGAAACACTCTTTGTTTCACAATTTGAGAGTGCTAATAAGACAGTGTCAGAATGTATGGATCAAGGTTTTTAGAGATACAGGACACCAAGAGAAACTATAAACACTTGGGTTTTCTGCTTTTCTATCAGGGTCAACAGCCAATTCCAGGATCAGCCAACTTTTTCTGTAAAGGACTAAATAATAAATATTTTAGGTTTTGTGGCCCTTAAGGTCTCTGCCATGCTTTTCAAATCTGCTGCTATTGTAGTGAGAAAGCAGCTGTAGGTAATATGTGAATGGATGGGCATGACTGTGTCCCATTAAAATCTATATACAAAAACAAGCAGCATGCCAGATTTGCCTTCCGATCTTAGTCGAAGAAAATCTAGTTTGCCAACTCCTGATCTAGTTGGATGAAAGAGGGCTTTAGGACCCTCTGAAGGTGGGGTGTCAGGGTTAGCTGGTAAACAGAGTTTATGTGGAAACCTTAAAGGATGAACTGGAAATAGTCTGATTCTCACAGATCTGAAAACCAACTTAAAATAGTTCTGAATAATATTGCTAAATTGTCAATAATGTTGCTGAAGTACTATACCCTAGCCTCCTGCAAAAAGTAAATATAAATCTTCTCCATAGGAAGGTATAAATATCCAAAGTTTTAAATTATATATGTATTTTTGATACTTGATTCTGAAAATCAATGAAAAATAACCAGGCACTTTGGAGACAAGTTTACATGATCAAAAACAGCAGTGTATCTGTACAACAAAGTTGCTAGAAGCAGACTATAAAATAACTACACTTAAAATGTTCAAGAAAGAAAAAGACAAATTTGAAGATTTTAGTGGATAACTAGAAAAACAAAATTCCATAACTCTGTTTACAGTATATTTGATCTAGCTGTTTATAGAAGAAATAGAACAGAATATAGATCAGAAAAGAATCTGCAGAATATTGCCCAAAGATCAAAAAGACTAAGAGTATAGAAAAGAGGGTTAGGGACATAGCATCTAATGTGAGAAGATCTGTCATATGCATAATTGGAGTCTCAGAAAAGGAAAATAAAGAAAATGGAGTAAAGATATAAAAACATATTTCACAAAACAATGGCTAAGGATTTCATAAAATTGATGAAAGACACAAAGCTAGAGATTTAAGAAGCTCAGCAAACTTTCAGCAGCAAAAATATGAAGAAAAGCATACCCAGGCACATCATAGTCAAAGTGACAAAACCAAATACAAAGGGACATCTTAAAAGTAGCCAGAGATGGTGGGGTTTGGGTGGGGATGGCATCTTACTTTCAGAGGGACAACATACAGGAGACAGGCAGCTGACATCTCAAAAGAAATACTGAATGCCAGAAAACAAAAGAGTTGTATTTTCAAGTGCTGAAAGAAAGAACTCTTAGCTTAAAATCCTATATACAGGGAAATAACCATTGAAAAAGTGAGACAAGGATATTTTAAGCAAGCACAAATTATCAACAGGTTGTTACCCACGTGTGCACGAAAAAATACTAATACTAAAGGGTGATCTTCAGGAAGAAGACAAAGAATTCCATTGTTAAAATTCACGAACGCAGAATAAAATAGAGACCATTTACTCAAAGTTTCAGAATGTGTCTTTTTTTTCAAGTATTTATGGAACTTTTATAGCAATTGACCAAATGCTTAAAATAAGTCTCAACACATTTCAAAAATTTTAAATCATTCATTATTTCACCCTGACATGAAATTAAGCTGGAACAAAACTTTTAAAAAATCAGAAATTCTCAAAATGTTTGGAAATTAAGAACTGCACTCCTAAATAGCCCTTGGATAGGAGAAATAATAATCAAAGTTAGAAAATATTGAAATTATTAATATTGAAAATACTGCACATTGAAATTGACAATATGCAGCTAAACTGTGGTTAGAAAGAAAGCATAACTCTTCGTTTTGGTTTTTGTTTATTTTTTAAATTAATTATTTTTTGAAGTATAGTTGATTGACAATTTTGTGTTAGTGTCAGGTGTACAGCATAGTGATTCAGTATTTTTGTAGATTGTATTCCATTATAGGTTATTACAAGATAATGGGTATAATTCCCTGTGCTATACAGTAAGTCCTTGATGCTTATTTATTTTACAATATAGAGTAGTTTATACTTGTTAATCCCATATCCCTAATTTGTCCCTCCCCCCCTTCCTTCTCCCCTTTGGTAACCACAATTTTGTTTTTATGTCT
The DNA here is from genome assembly GCF_011762595.2 of Tursiops truncatus. Lineage (NCBI taxonomy): Eukaryota > Metazoa > Chordata > Mammalia > Artiodactyla > Delphinidae > Tursiops > Tursiops truncatus. The sequence goes on along the minus strand of NC_047051.1, from coordinate 57,854,706 downwards.
GTGAATCTGTTTCTGTATTGTATATGCATTCATTTGTATTATTTTTCAGATTCTACATATAAGTGATATCATATAGTATTTGTCTTTCTCTTTCTGACTTATTTCACCAAGCACAATATTCTCTAAGCCCATCAACATTGCTGCAAATAGCAGTATTTCATTCTGTTTATGGCTGAGTAATATTCTGGTGTATACTATATATATTATTTTATATCTATATATAAAATATATGTGTATATATATTTATGTATATATATATATACACCACATCTTCATTATCCATTTATCTGTTGATGGACACTTAGGTTGCTTCCTTCTGTATCTTGGCTATTGTAAATAGGGCTGCAGTGAACATTGGGATGCTTATATCTTTTTGAATTAGTGTTTTAGGTTTTTTCTGGACATATATTCAAGAGTGAAATTGCTGGATCATATGGTAGTTCTCTTTTTAGTTTTCTAAGGAACTTCCATACTGTTTTCTGTTGTGACTGCATCAATTTACATTCCAGCCAACAATGTATGAGGGTTCCCTTTTCTTCACATCCTCTCCAACATTTGTTATTTATACACTTTTTGGTGATGGCCATTCTGACAGGTGTGAAGTGATATCTCATTGTGGTTTTGATTTGCATTTCTTTAATAATTAGCGATGTTGAGCATCTTTTCATTAAGAAAGCATAACTTTTGGGCTTCCCTGGTGGCGCAGTGGTTGAGAGTCCGCCTGCCGATGCAGGGGACACGGGTTCGCGCCCTGGTCTGGGAAGATCCCACATGCCTTGGAGCGGCTGGGCCCGTGAGACATGGCCGCTGAGCCTGCGCGTCCGGAGCCTGTGCTCCACAACGGGAGAGGCCACAACAGTGGGAGGCCCATGTACCGAAAAAAAAAAAAAAATTCAGTATCAACAAAAGAGCAACTGAATTCACCCCATCATCTGAGATGGGGTAAATGGTGGGTGGAGCAAGTCTGAGCTAATGTCTGAAGTCAAGTTTTGGACGTATCGTGTTTGAGGTATCTATTAAACATTCAAGTGGAAGGACCAAGTAGGCAGGGCGTTCTATAAATTTGGATCCAAAAGAGATTAGGATGGAGAAATACATTTGGCAGCAATTAGCATATTGATGGTTTTAAAGTTATTATATTTTGCATGGAAGAGAATATAATCTGTATGATCTTACATCAAAGAAGGATAAAGTCTGTAATGGCTTGTGGAATTCATTGAAGACTCTTTATTAAATATTCTTTGAAATTTTTTGTGCATAGTTAAAAATAGTGTGTTCTCTGTTGAATGTGGAGTTGTTCATATGGTAGTGCAAACATATTAATAGTTTTGTGTGCTATGTGTGCATATGTACATTTAAATACATACATGTACATATCTTGCACATATATGCACATATGTAATTAATACAATTATTATGTATAACATATGTGCATTATTTGTAATAATATTTTATCTTTAGTAACACAACCTGTTTTATTTCAACTTGACCTATTTGTTTCTGAGACAGGTTTGTTAAATGCCTTTGAGGATCTTTCTGTTTCCATAGCTTTCAATTGTAGCTTTATAATTTTTTCAAATATATTGTTAGAGGCATATATTTTATGATGATTAAATGTTTCTGCTCTGTTATTTCTTTTACCAATGTGTATATTTTCTTTTGTGTCTTATGATATTGTTTGCATTAAATTCTATTTTGTCAAAAGTAGTACACAGCTGACGGTTAATTGACATTTGTTGGATATGATTTTTTTTATCATTTATGTTTTGAAACTTCTGTGTCTCTGTGTTAAGTGTATCTCCTGAAAATAATATATGGCTGAATTCTGTTTGTTTTTTTAAATGTAATTTTAAAACATTTGAATTTTAATAGTTCAGTTTAAATAGCTTCTATATATTTGATTAGTGCTAGAATTTAAGACTGATTTCACCTATCTCTCTTCTTATTTTCCATTTACAGTATTTTTTCTTTTTTTCTGATTTCCAGCATTGATTTTTTTTTTCTTTTCTTTTCTTTTTTGCGGTACGCGGGCCTCTCACTGCTGTGGCCTCTCCCATTGCGGAGCACAGGCTCCGGACGCGCAGGCTCAGCGGCCATGGCTCACGGGCCCAGCCGCTCCGCGGCACGTGGGATCTTCCCGGACCGGGGCACGAACCCGTGTCCCCTGCATCGGCAGGCGGACTCTCAACCACTGAGCCACCAGGGAACCCCAAGGCCTTTACTTTTTTGTGGTAGAGAACAGCAGAGTTAACATAGCCTTTAGGCAAGAAAGTTATTAAGTACTGATGCCTTGAGGTTATCACTAGGTTAAGTTTATAGTAATCTGCAGTCACCACCCATTGTACATCTAGTGTTTGCAGGCAGGGCTGATACAGCAGCAAACCTATAACTTTAAAGTCTTTGAATATGTCAAAACTCTACCATTCCACTTAGGGCATGACTATGCTTCTAATTAGCTTTGCCAGTGGAGGCAGTTTCAGTGGTCTAAAGTGACTTCCACTTGGCCTTTCCTATCATGATAATTTGCATCCCATAGAGTAAGAAACCAATACTCTAAGATTTCTGTGAGCTGGTATGCATATTCATCCTCAATGTGCAGTTAAGAAAAGGAGACCACAGAATGAGACAGACTCATTCATCCCACCATGAGATGAGTATGGACCAGGACACGGTTTATGACCCCATTCTAAAGTGGGACTGTGATTACATTTGCGACTGCCTAGTCTAATGCCAGGTAAGGCCCACTAGCAAACATTTTCCTAAATATCTATGAGTTACCCTTCCCCTGGTGCATAATTACTTTGGTAAATGCCATAGGTTCCATTGAGAAGGCTTGGGAGAACAACTACTATAAAAATGTATGTTGGCATCGCAGGGCCCTGTCTCAAGAGGATCTAGTTTCCTTTCATTGATTGTCTTATGTCTGGGAATTACCCTAGGTCTAAAAACTGGGGGAAAAAAATCATGAGTTCCTTTTATGGCTGCCAACATCATTCTTTTCCTTAACAACTCTCCATCTATCTGGCATCTATAAGCCAGATATAAGAAGATATATGCCAAGCAATATCTTCATTGGCTGCCTATCTTGCCCCTAGAAACACCATAGTCTATTAGTCACTGCCATAAATCCCTTTAAGTCAGGTCGCTGGTTGCCACTTCAAGTGTGCTGCACCCATTGGAATTAGACCCAACTTGTCTCTGATAAAGTGAGGTGCTGCTACTGGCCTTCTTACTTGCATTAACACTAGTAAGCACAGTTTCAAAGATTTACCTCCCATTATCCAATCTGAGCTATGGTGGACAGCTATGACTGAACTTTTCACAATTCCAGCATTCCCCTCACTAGCACATTCCTCATTGCTTTAGTGAGGGAGTGTCTTTCGGGCGTCTGGGGGAACATAATCAGTAAAGGGGTTCTCTGGTATTACGTAATAAATCTATTCAGTTACGTCCGTATATCTGAGCCTTCTGATCACTTCCTCAAGACTCTGCCAAGGATATTCTAGCATGTCCATCCCGTTCACTATAAGCCATTATCATCTCCAGGATTCAAAGTTCCATTTTCGGGCATCCTTGCTAGAGAATTCCTCTGTGAGTCATAAGAGTCCTTCCATATATATTTACTCTCCCCTATCCTGCCTTTTATTTATATACCCCTGCTCCAACATGTTTAGAAGAAACTCACTTACATGCTGTCCTGATCCATTCTGGTAAATATTAGTAAAGTTCTTCAGGCCTTTTGGAATAATCTGTTTCCTTTCATTTCTTCTTTGGGGCCAAATTGAGGTTGTTGGTTTTTTTTTTTTAAGATATTTAAGAAATATTTATTGATTTATTTTTATTTATTTTACTTTTTGGCCATTCAGCATGTGGGATCTTAGTTCCCTGTCCAGGGATTGAACCCACAGTGGAAGTGTGGAGCCATAACCACTGGACCACCAGGGAAGTCCCCCATATTGAGTCTTGATCTTAAGTTATTGGTCTAGGAGCAGTGAGAGCAGGTGATGGGAAAATCTTGACCAGGACAAATATCAACTTACAAGGCATCGATTCAGATGTGGTCTTTGCAGGTCTCCAAAAATCAGGAGGTTATTGAACTCTAGAAAAAGGAAAAGGAGTACTCTTATCAGCCTAAGGGTTTACATGAATGTGTGGATTCAAGGTTCTTAAGCATATCTTACCAAAAGTCCCCAAACCCAGACTCCCACGATTTTCACATCAGGGCACTGATCTTGCCACTCTTACGATCAAATATTGAGCCTGTTTCTGCATAGTCTTTCCTCCAGGTGAAGGAGATGATGGCCTCTTCAAATGCTGAGATGGGGGCTTTTTGGCTTTTACAGTAATGTTTGAGTTGATAGTTGGATGACCCAAAACTATTCTTCCCTTTTTCAAGGCTTCGAAGAGGGTAGCCAAAAGCTACCCAACTCCACAATCCCTCTAATTACCACTGTCCTGTATATTTCAAGAGCTAAAGGTATTGTATAAGCCAGTGCTTCGGCTTCAGCTTTGCCCCAGTCCCAATTTCCAGAAGGTGAGAGTCTTAATAATTATGAAGTTGCAGCATTTGAACAATTATCACACTTATTTTATACAACAATGAATTCTTTTACCACCGGATAAGCAAGTGATCACATTCTAGAAACCCATCTTGAGGATTTGCCTTCTAGAAACATTTCTGTTCACAGCTGTTTTAGTTTGGGTTTCCCCCAAAAAACAAAACCTGAAACAAGGGCTTAAGTGTAGATATTTTAATAAGGAAATGATCTCAGAAAGAAATGTGAAGGGAAAGGGTGTAAAATTTAGACAGAGAAACAAGCAAAGCAAATAGGGTGTATATCTGTGATTGGGTTACTATTGTAGGTAAACCGGTTCCAGTGCCTCTAGGGATCCTCTGAAAAACTGTAAAGACCATGCCCCAGAACTCCTGATGCTCTTTGGTTGATTTTTCCCTTGCCCCAATGCTGGCCTTTAGAGGGACACAGCAGGGGTTCCTGCATTCAGAGAATGTTCTCACACAGAGAAAGCAGTCAACAGATGAGCTCCCAGGAAGAATGGGGAATATGGGCAAGATAACAAAAGTATCTCAAGCTATTCTTCAACAATGCAGATTTCAGGAGAGACCAGAGGTGGTCCCTACCTCTGAGTCATTAAAATAGAAAACTATTCATTATGAGCAAAAGAAATTTACTGAATTTTACATTAGATTAGCATTTCCAGGTAGTTTTTGAACTAAAATTTGGACACAAATTAGATAATCAGGAATGCTGAAGATGAGAGAAATTATGGGTTTTCAAGTAATCTGTTACTTAACAGTTTATCTCCTAATTTTGCAATATCTTTAAAAATCATAGATTCTGATAATAATTACGAAAGTCTATACTGGTAGATGTAATATTTATAAGCAAAATGACTATGCATGCATATGTAAAATCTTGATAGCCCTACAAACATTTTGTTCTTGTTCTTATGATTGAAGCTTAGAAGAAGTAATATTTCTTCTGATTAATTACACCATAATTTTAGGTTCTAGGTACACAACAGCATACAAAATAATTATATTTTAATGAGACACTTGAGAAAACACTTTGTGAACTCCTATTTTGTAACAACTTTGGTATTAAATAATAAGAAGAATAAAACATTCAGACAAGGAATATATACTCTATATTTGGGAGTGGTCTCGGGGAGCTAAGTCTGTAAGAAAATAGCAAAGAATACAAATCAAAATTTAAAAATCGCAAGAATTTTGATATTCGATAATAGTTTCACCTTTTTCCAATATTAGCACTATAAAGTGAATTATACCAGTTATGAATCACAGTTAGTTACTCAGATACTTTTATTTTAGAAATTTTAAAGGATTTTTCTCATGTATCGTCTCTTCCAAACAATGTTGAATTTCATTCAAAGTATAAAATCATACATACAAATGAATAATGTATTTACTGAATGTTCAACATCTAAAATATTTTGAAATATCTTAATTTTTTTGTTCTCATTTTAAACACTGTGACCTGTGTTGTGTGTTTAAAATTTTATATATATTATATGCAATTTTCCTTAACTATATTTTTTACTCAATGATAGGTCTTTTTTTTTTGAAGTGTCGTTGATTTACAATGTTGTGTTAATTTCTGCTGTACATCAAAGTGATTTAGTTATACATATATATATACACACATACTTTTTTATATTATTTTTCATTATGGTTTATCACAGGTATTGAATATTGTTCCCTGTGCTAAACAGTAGGACCTGCTGCTTATCCATTCTATACATAATAGTTTGCATCTGCTAACCCCAACCTCCCACTGCATCTCTGCCTGCCCCCCTTGGCAACCACAGGTCTGTATGTCTGTGTGTCTATTTCTGTTTCATAGGTAGGTTCATTGTGTCGTATTTTAGATTCCACATGTAAGTGATATCATATGGTATTTATCTTTCTCTTTCTGACTTACTTCACTTAATATGATAATCTCTAGTTCCATCCATGTTGCTGCAAATGGCATTATTTCATTTTTTGAATGGCTGAGTAATATTACATTGTGTATGTGTATATATATATATATGATATACATATATATCACAGCTTCTTTATCCATTCATCTGTCTATGGACATTTAGGTTGCTTCCAATTCTTGGCTATCGTAAAGAGTGCTTCTATGAATATAGGGGTGCATGTATCTTTTCAAATTATAGTTTTGTCTGGGTATATGCCCAGGAGTGGGATTGCTGGATCATATGGTAATTCTATTTTTAGTTTTTTAAGGAACCTGCATACTATTTTCCATAGTGGTGGCACCAACTTACATTCCCACCAACAATGTAGGAGGGTTCCCTTTTCTTCACACCCTCTCCAGCATCTGTTATTTGTAGACTTTTTTTTTTTTTTTTTTTTTTTTGCGGTACGTGGGCCTCTCACTGCTGTGGCCTCTCCCGTTGCGGAGCACAGGCTCCGGACGCGCAGGCTCAGCGGCCACGGCTCACGGGCCCAGCCGCTCCGCGGCATGTGGGATCCTCCCGGAGCACAAACCCGTGTCCCCTGCATCGGCAGGCGGACTCTCAACCACTGCACCACCAGGGAAGCCCCTGTAGACTTTTTAATGATGGTCATTCTGACCGGTGTGAGGTAGTACCTCATTGTAGTTTTGATTTGCATTTCTCTCATAATTAACGACGTTCAGCATCTTCTCATGTGCCTATTGGCCAAATGATAGGTCTTATCATAGTCTGTGTTAGAATCTAGGATTCAGCTAGAACTTCCAACTCTTTCAAATATTAAATACATGCATTTTGAATTTTACATGTTAATGGTGCCCGAAATTAAATATGTGTAATCTCGTGTGTGTGTGGTGTGTGTGTAAGTGTGTATGTGTCTGTGTTTAGAGAAGATTCAGGCCCACTGTGATTTTTTTCTACAAGTTAAAATATTTCGCTTAACATTTTACCATCTATTTTATAAGCTAGTACAAATATGATTCATAATAGTGACTGAGTTCTCACGGAAATACATTTAGTATATTCTTATACTTTGCTAATGTAGGAAATATATCATTTATTTATGAAAATATTACCAAAAAGTAACCGGTAAAAAAACGTTTTTGCATATGAAGAAATGTTTATCATCCAGATTGATGCTTGTTAAATTCTGGCTAACTGAAGAGTTTATAAAATACAATACCTAATTCAACAAACAAATCCTATAGACTTTTTTAAAAATTTAATGTTTGTGATCTACTCTTATAGTTTATGCCACCAGGAAGCATAGAAAAAAATGTTTTTAATTAATTTATATACAATACATGTGGATAGTAAAAAATTATTTAACTTACCATTATTAAAAACAATTTTGGAAAAAAACTTGTTTATTCATAATGAATTATGAAAGAAAAGTCATATGCATTAAATCTATTTAGCCATATTTTCTCTATTGTAAATATTCTTCAAGTACAAAGATCAACATAACAGTGCCCTCATCACACAATTAGTCTTATTTCTGCCTTGTAAAGATCTCATTCTGTAGGGATTTGACTAATGAAGCTTTGGTGTTGAAACAATAATGGCTTCCTCTGAGCAGAGACTGCCAATTCAACCATATTGTGCTAAAATGTAGAGAACTGTGCCAAATTGTGTGTGTCTACTTCAGAAACTAGCTGGTCATTAAAAAGAAAAAGAAAAAGAAAGGTAAGCAGCAAAATACATTTTAAGTAGTAACTATGAGGTTCTGGCAGACTTTGAAGATTTGACTTCTTTTCCCACAGTATCAAAACAGTCAGTGGAGCAGTTTCTTTTGGGGGATTAACAAGATTAATAAGCAAACTTCAGTATCAATTTTATTATCTAATCTTCAGGTGGGGAAATGAACATTTTGAAAGTCATATTGCAGTTTACAGTAGTGCCTTAGTGTTCAAACTCCTTCATTTATTCCAAAATAAAATATTTATTCTAGTGTGACCTTATGGCAGGCACCATGCTAGGCACTGTATATACCCCTATTTCTCATTTTTTGTTTAAAACTGTGTTTTAATATTTTACAGGGAATTTTTCCACATTAAAATTAATAAATTATGAGTCAGAGTTCTTTAATGTCTTATTTATGTTAAAATATTGGGCAATCTTAGAGTCATTTTATCTTTTGCTTCACCACATGCTCTCTTGTTTTGTTACTATTTTGTATATGTATTACATTACTTATAAATTAGATTTTAATTCTTTGATATCAAGTTTTTATTGACAACCTAACTAATGATGAGTTTAAGGACCATTTCTTTTTCATCTGGCTCTTCCCTGCTTCTAATACAGTTGCTAACAGGTTGTATGATTTAAAGCTATGTTTATTGCGTAAAAATTAAATCAATCAATTGAAAAATGGAAATTAGGAAGGCAGGGAGAATTCAACAACCAAATATTCATATGCAGAGTACTGTTAAATTTCTGTGACTTACATGTACATACACACACAATTTATATTCATTCATTTTGAATTTATAGAAAACCATGGGTCTTAGTCTATTCTTCATCTTTTATTTTTGTAACTTTTTAAAAGTTCATTTATTTATGTATTTATTTTGGCTGGCTGGGTCTTCGTTGCTGTGCACGGGCTTCCTCTAGTTGCGGCGAGCGGGGGCTACTCTTCGTTGCGGTGCATGGGCTTCTCATTGTGGTGGCTTCTCTTGTTGTGGAGCACAGGTTCTAGGCACGCGGGCTTCAGTAGTTGTGGTGCACGGGCTTAGTTGCTCCAAGGCATGTGGGATCTTCCTGGACCAGGGTTCAAACCCATGTCCCCTGCATTGGCAGGCAGATTCTTAACCACTGCGCCACCAGGGAGGTCCGTTCTTCATCTTTTAAATGTTCTTTTATTTTAGTCCTGTTTTTTGAATCATTTAACAAATTAATAGGTTTATAAAAAACATTCTATTTCCTCTATCATGGTAGGTACAAGAGAAATTATGTTCTCAATTGCTGGAATGGGTAGTCAATTTGGACAAAGAAATCATACCACCCCCAAATTTTGTTAATTCAAGGCAATGTAAAACCAAGGCTTTTATGATTTATATTGCAATATGTAATTTTTGTCTGTTGTCAGAGAAATTAATAGTAACATTCTTAAAAACTATTGTCATAATTTGCTCTTTAATTTCCAAAGCAAAAGAATAAATGTATTTGTGAGCCTCATGTCATCATTAATATATTTAATTGATTTTCTCTTTTGAAGCCATAATTTTTCTTCCTTACTCTTACTTTCATCCTTAGAATTTTTTTTTAACAAATTTACTTACTTTCATCCTTAGAATTTTTTTTTTTAACAAATTTACTTATTTTATTTTGGCTGCATTGGGTCCTTGTTGCTGCACGCAGGCTTTCTCTAGTTGCAGTGAGCGGGGACTACTCTTCGTTGCGGTGCATGGGCTTCTCATTGCGGTGACTTCTCTTATTGCGCAGCACGGGCTCTAGGTGCACAGGCTTCAGTAGTTGTGGCTCCCGGGCTCTAGAGCACAGGCTCAGTAGTTGTGGTGCACGGACTTAGTTGCTCCACGGCATGTGGGATCTTCCCGGACCAGGGCTCGAACCCGTGTCCCCTGCCTTGACAGGTGGATTCTTAACCACTGTGCCACCAGGGAAGCCCCCATCCTTAGAATTTTTATATAAACAATTTTTAATCACCATCTAGAAACTTTAACTGTCGTGTTCAAATGACAATAATTTGCAATAGTTTAATATTTTTCTGAGACACTTAGATATTCCAAATGATCCAGAAGTGAAGGAGGTATGGAAACAACAAGCCAACAATTGTGTTTTATGATAACATCATGCGTACTCCCAATATCCAGCTTTAAATCATGTCATCTATATTGATAGGGAAAGCTTCAAATAATCTTCTTTGACATCCATTAATAGGAAAAATAAAAACTGTGTCTAAGTTTTAAGTTGCATTTTAATAATAAGCTAAACAATGGATCCTTTTCTTGTACTTTGTGAAGACCATCTATTCATGTGCCCTTACCTTCACTCATTGTTTTTTGTAAGAATTCTATGCAGAATAGTGATGATAACTATGTTTCAAATGATTTTCCACATTGTTCTTCCCTATATTTGTTTGTTAAGTCATTTACATGTAGTACAGACATTTTCATATTATATGCTCAAATCTATCAATCATTGACCTCAGATAGTCTTAGGTAGTTGGGTTGACTAGAATGGTCTCTCTTTGAAAGCAGGAAATAGTCCTTCTGTTGTCTTCAAATGTTACTGTGTTTTGAGGGACCAAAACCAACCATTTTTTGTTTTACTTTTGTTTTTAGTGTTTCCCCTTTTTACTAATTTTAGGCAATTGACTCTCTAGAACTAGGACATCAACTACATAATAACATTCTCTTTGGTTTCCTTGTTATCCACCTGTGTGTGGGTGGAAAGTTTCTCCTAGACGTTATACAGAGAATTTGGGATCATTTATAGAATGATTTTAGTCATCCAAAGAGTGAGGATAGGTAACTAAAACCCATAAATCTCATCAGGAAGCATTATTCGGCACATTGCCATTTTTGAGTTTCTTCTTTTGGTTAAACCAACAACCAAGGCAGCACATCATACTGAGGAGCTCAGGCTCTACCACCTGCTAGTACAGGGTCTTGAGAAAGTTTTCTCACCTCTCTTTACATTTCTTCATCTATGGAATGAGGATAAACATAGCAATTGTATCCTAACAATGTGGTGAGAGTTGAGTCCATGTATATGCCAAGTGCTTAGACAGAGTCTTCAGAGAATAAGTCCTCTTGTCGTTAGCTATTATTCTTATTACCATCATTATCAGCACTATCAGGATAAAGTAAATATTTTTCTGTATCTGACCTCCTTCTGTTTCATTTTCCTTTATTGGCTAGTTCGAGATCACAGACCTCTTGGGTTCACTGTTAAGGTTAAGCTCTTATCACACCTCAAGGTTGTTGCTGAGCCTAGCTGCTACATGACCCCAGGGACGGTTCAATGCTTTTGCCAAATACTACTGATTTCAGAAACTACTATTAGTTAATTCAAATAAAATCTTTTCCCTAGTCTCTACTGCCTACCTCACATATTGATCTTATCCCTCCAAATTAATTTATGTCAGTGTTATTCCTCATGGTTCTTTAACACCTACTTGCTAACAATGCTGTGTTTTTTCCTGAGAAGCAATGTGTCAAGGCTTTCACAGGTACAGGATGTAGGAGGAATTCCTCAGTCACCAACACACAGACAAATGGCACCTTCATTTACTTTAGCACAATTCTAGGGTTTTCAGTATTTTTCTGTTCATATTATTAAGCATATTGTCAATGGATATAGAGAAGGTGGCAGTCAGCAGAGAAATCAGGTAAGGTGTTCTTCAAGTGACCTTTCTGCCCAGAAGTGTGAACAAATGAAATTATATATCATTTTACATTTCTGAAATGGAGAATCAGGAATGTCCTGTCATTTTCTTTTCCAATGGTATACTGGGTTCTATGGCTCACAGTTTTGGTGAACATTTACCACATAGCACTTTATGCCAATGAATGAAGAAGGTGAACAGACATGTTCTCCCTTAGTATAGTCAGGGAGGGAAGGAGACCAGCATAACCCAATATCTATATTCAGGATAATCACAGATTAAAAGAAAAGACTATGGAGAAAATAAAAATAGATGCTGTAATGGATAGTAAAGAGGGCTTTAACCAGGGTGATTGTGATCAAGGAGCTCTCCCTGGACTTCAGGAATGAGAAGTTGGTTGTTGTGTGGAACTGGGGGGGAAAGGGGTTGGTTTGAGAGGTAGAGGGAATCAACTCATTTGGGGAGGTGTAGGCCAAAGCACAGTTTGAATAAGACAGAATTTTAGAAACTATACGGAAGAATTTTAAGTAACCATGTTTAAAGGTCTGGCTTGATTTCTGAACAGATCACTCTTGCTAGTAGCTACTGTGTACAGAAAGTATATTAGTGTACTGGTGTGAGGGTGTCTGAGAAGGGGCAGAAGTGGTTAGACCACTTACTTGTTTACTAATGGGGGCAGCACTAGAAGAGTAACAGGTTTAAAACCAGTTTTTTATTGTGTAGCTAAATACATTTTCCCTGACAACAAATAAGAACTTAGCTTCCTCTTAGTGCATCAAGCAAACATGCCCCACATAAACAGCAATTTAAATAATTGTCTTTGTCAGTAATTGATTAATATTGTTTCTATTTATTACCTTCTTTTTCATTTTTTTAATTCATTTTTTATACAGCAGGTTCTTATTAGTTATCTAGTTTATACATATTAGTGTATACATGTCAGTCTAATCTCCCAGTTCATTCCACCACCATCCACCCCATTTTCCACCCTTGGTGTCCATAAGTTTGTTCTCTATATCTGTGTCTCTATTTCTGCCTTACAAACCAGTTTATCTGTACCATTTTTCTAGATTCCACATATATGCGTTAATATACGATATTTGTTTTTGTCTTTCTGACTTACTTCACTCTGTATGACAGACTCTAGGTCCATCCACGTTTCTACAAATGACCCAATTTCATTCCTTTTTATGGCTGAGTAATACTCCATTGTATATATGTACCACATCTTCTTTATCCATTCGTCTGTCAATGGGCATTTTGGTTGCTTCCATGTCCTGGCTATTGTAAATAGTGCTGCAGTGAACATTATGGCACATGACTCTTTTTGAATTACGGTTTTCTCAGAGTATATGCCCAGCAGTGGGATTACTGTGTCATATGGTAATTCAATTTTTAGTTTTTTAAGGAAACTCCATACTGTTCTCCATAGTGGCTGTATCAGTTTACATTCCCACCAACAGTGCAAGAGGGTTCCCTTTTCTCCACACCCTCTCCAGCACTTATTGTTTGTAGATTTTCTGAGGATGCCCATTCTAACTGGTGTGAGGTGATACTTCATTGTAACTTTGATTTGCATTTCTCTAATAATACCTCCTTTTTTCTGTTTTCTTTCTTTGCTAATTTGTTTCCTCTTTATTTCCTTTTAATATTCAGGCATAACTTTGGAAAGACAAGCAAGCAGAACCTCATTTTCCTTTTTAACAAAATGCATCAATTATGATTATACTAGAAATCAGTAGATTCAAAGGAAGAACAGTCCTTGGTGCACATCACATATTCTTTTAACTATTGTTAGGCTTTTTCAGTTTTAAGTAAAAATATCATTAAATAGTTCTTTATAAAGGCACACAAATTAATTACCCAAAGAAAATCAATACAACTTGTTGTCACACCTGTCCGGAATCTGTCAATTTCTAATGTTTTGGAAAACACAAATTATTAAAATTAAGACAAGTCTTGTTGCTGTATTTCTCATGTTTATACCACAAAAAAATGCTCTCCTTTTTCTTCTCTCCTTTTTGCTGAACAGATAATGGATAAATGCTTTTTTTTTTTTTAAAGAGAAGCCTAAAATTCTGGAATATATTATAAATAGAAACTTAAAATAAGTCTGTGCTTAGATGTCTATTTCTGAAAATAAATTATGTATCATAGAGCATTTTTGGTGCCTTTGCTTGAATTGTTTTTTAGGAATCGCATATACATTTTCAAATTCTGCTCTTGCATTCTTGCATTCTCCAGAGTGATTATTTTTTTTGAAAACATGAATCTGATGGCATTCCTCCCTTGCTTTAAGCTTGCAGTAATTCATCATTGCAATGATAATAAATTGCAAACCCTATAACAGAGGCATTTCTACCTCCCAATCTTATGCATCACCACCCTTCTCAATTAACTGTAGCCCAGAGATATTGGTTTGCTCTCTGCCTGTTTCTTGAACACTTTCAACTCTGATCTGGGTTCTTTGTGAACTGAATTCTTTCACCAACACACTACAAGTTCCAAAATTCTTGACATTGACAGCTACCAGCATGCCGACTCCTCTAGAAAGTGGGCCAAGCTTTCAAGTGCACCTAAGTGCCAGCCTCTGGTTTTAGACTACTCAGCTCGTGTCAACGACCCCATGTATTGACATTTCCTTATCTTGCTGATGTGTTCATGCATATCTGAAATGCATCTTCTCAGAGAGGTTTTCCCTAACCACCCGAGATAAAGTAGGCCCTACCCTCCATGTCCAACCTATCCTAGTACCTTGTTTGATTTTCTTTACTGCACTTATTAATATCTGAATATATATTATTCTGTTTACTTGCAGATATACTTATTTTCTGTCCTACAACCATAAGTACAGAGCCTCTGTCTGTCTGGAGTACCACAGCATTGGGGATGGGGCCCAGCAAGCAGTATGTGCTTAATAAGTATTTGTAGAAAGGTGAATAGAGGGAAAGAATAATTAGGCTTATAATCCAATGTAAAGTTAGAATTGGGCAATTTTTTAAAAAATTGGATTGGAGGTGTAGTGAGCAAATCAAGCCTGAAGCCTGATTTTGCACAACCTTGAGACCTAAAAAATGGTTTTTTTTCTTTGTCTTATTTTTTAACAATTTAAAGGATTGTAAAGCAAACAAGGAAGAATATAGGACAGACAGTGTGTGGCCCACAAAGCATAGACAATTTATTCTTTGGTCCTTTATAGAATAAGTCTGCCAGTGCTATTTTAGATTAAGTCCTCCCTGAGGCCAAGTGTTACCTGAATAAATTTGGATAACTTTCTGCTTCAGTTTCCTCCCATAAAAAAATTAGGGAATTGGATTAATAGATCTCTTAATTTCTTTCCACTTTAGACTTCTGATCATTTGTCTGAAAGGTGAATGGACAGTGTAATTAACCACACCTACTTTTCTTAGTCTTCTGGAGGGAGTAGGGGACAGAGAGGAGAAAGTGTAAGAGTGAGTAGACAGGAGAATTTATAAAGAGCATTGCATAAAGCGAGGCCTCTCTCCAGGGAAGCTGAAGCAATGTCATCACCATCTTGAACGTCAGTAGAAGATATAGCGCATCAAAATCCTAACTCAAATTAAAATACAAATCTCTCTTCCTAAATCTTTAACATGTGCATCCAAGTCGTCGACATATAAATAAGGCAAATATGAGAAAAGTCAATAATCAATTAGAACAACATTTTCCTATGAATGAAAACCATGGATCTTTGCCAGTCTGTGTGATTTCAAATCCGGGCTCCACCAGCTTCTGGGCGTGTGTCTCTGAGCCCGCTTAACCAATCTGTGTCTCCATTTTTTCTTTTTTTTTTTTTGCGGTGCGCGGGCCTCTCACTGTTGTGGTCTCTCCCGTTGCGGAGCACAGGCTCCGGACGCGCAGGCTCAGCGGCCGTGGCTCACGGGCCCAGCCGCTCCGCGGCATGTGGGATCCTCCCGGACCGGGGCACGAACCCGTGTCCCCTGCATCGGCAGGCGGACCCTCAACCACTGCGCCACCAGGGAAGCCCCTGTGTCTCCATTATTTTTAAAAATCTGTAAATTAGTGATAATAGAGTTCCACCTGTATAGAATTGTCAGGAGGGTTACATATGTTAATATTTGTAACATGTTTAGACAACAGTGCCTGGCACATAGTCTGTACTAACAATATAGTGGTTAAATAAAATAGAATTTCATTGCAGATTTTTTTTTTTTTTCATTTCCTTTGGGCAATAAAAATGTAGGGCAAATAATACAGTGTCACAATCAGGTTTTCTCATATTTCTGTAACATACATGCCTAATGATGGTTGCATAAGAATTAACCTTATGTTAAATTCCACAGTTAGTTCATTGTGTGAGGTGATGTATTTGTTTTCAAGTTATTTTATCATTGTTAGTAAGGAAAGCTCTGCCTTTCATTCCCATACATTTCAAAATGAAACTTAATTTCATTTTCAAAATGATTTTATTTTAACACATTAAAATAAAAGAACACAAAAAGGTGTTTGTTGGTCACAAATGTTCTTAATTAAGTCAGAGGAAAGCACAATGAAGAGCAGATCCATAATAGATTTTCAAGGGAGAGCATTTCTAACATGACATATAATATGCTCCAAAGGCTGTTTCATCTTCTTCGTTGTTGTTATTTCTGTTCGTTTTCTTTCTCTGGTTTAAAAAAGTGATGAAATAGTAGAATGGAGAGTTGACCCAGCAAGAGAACAATCTACCTAGACTCACTTCCTGTAAGACCTTTGTCCATTAAATACTGTCGTCCACGGTCTGATGATGCACCCATTTTATCCCTACAACATGATCCCCATTTTTACTTGCAGACCTGTGTATCCAACTCCCTCCCTGACATTCAAACAACATCTTCAAAACCAAATTCTTGATTTTCTCCCTAAATTTTTTACCCCCCAGTCTTCCCCATATTACTCAGTGGCAAGTATATTCTTTCACTTTCGCAAAACAGAGACTTTGGGAGCCATGAGCCATCATGAAGAAGCAGCAGAGCCCAGTGACTGACAGCTGAACAGCAGAGCCAGACTGCTAGTCTGGATCAGAATGCAGGATCTGTCCTGTGCAAGCTTCAGACATAGGCAAGTTATAGACTCTCTCAGTATCTTAATTTCCTCATCTATAAATGAGGAAAATAATAACTTCTATTAGGAAATGCTTTTTTAATAAAATTAAATAACACAAGTAAAACAAAACAGTGACAGGTTCATCATAGGTGATCAATGAACTATTAGCTAATGTTTATATCATCCTGATTCATTCCCTTCCCTCATACCCCATATCACATCCATTTGCAAATTCTGTTGGAATTACCTTCAAGATACAACAGAACCCAACGATTTCCTATAACCATCCCTGCCATCCTGTAGGCAAGCAATAGCTTTTCACCCAGCCTTCTTGCTTCCATCCTTAATCTGGTTAGTCTCCTCTGCTTAAAACTTTCCAATGGTTTCCAAATTCATTTTGAGCAAAATTTAAAGTCATTATAATGCTAAAGGGAAGCTGCAGAACCTACATTCCAACTGTCTCTCTGATCACCCCTGTTGCTCACTGAACTTCAAATGTGCAGGCCTTCTCATTCTCATTCTCTAAGTCCTCCTGGCACACTGATGCCTCAAGGCCTTTGCACTTGCCCTTTCCTTCACCTTTAATTACAAGACTCATTCTTTTTTCTGTATACTTAGGGTGCTTATTCAAAGGTCTCTTCTCTGTGAGGTCTTCCTGACCCCCTTCAAAAATTACACACCACATATAAACACACATACACCCGCTCCACACAGCTTACTTGCTTTGTTCATCTCCATGACACTCATTACTATCTGATACACTATATATGTTACTTAACTAATTGATATTGTATATATCACTCTACTAATATACAAGCACTATGAAAGCAGTGAGTTTCAGTCAGTGTTTCTATTGTTTTGTTGTTTTTTTCCTCCTTCTCTATTTACTTTGCCTGTCATAAATTAGACAGTTAATAAATAAATGACAAATGAATGAAATAATTATTAAAAGACAGTTTATGGATTTATTCAATGCATATCCACTAGTCTTTTACTAGGTTTGTAGAGTTTAGAATATAAAACTTGCTTTCATACAGCTCAGTCTGGATTGGTGAGATAGAAGACAGTGCTAAACATGTTTCCCTAAGTGTTATAATAGATTTTAGCTGTTGATGCTATAGTAGTTGTACTTGAATGCATAGAAATGAACCTAAGTATTTCATATTTTGCACATACCCAAATATTTATTCCTACTTGTATATGTGGATCTTTCAGAAATGATAACAAATGGTAGCAAATGGTCTTTGGTTTTGAAGGTTCTTCCTGGTCTCTTTATTGTTTTGTTTTTTCTTTTATCCATCTGATACTTTGTTCCAAACAGTCCTCTGAGACCCGTTAAGTAAATATCTATTTCTATCGTGTGGGCCCATGGGATGATGGAAAATCAAAAACTTTGTTCCCTTGGAGGTTACAGGTGGTGAAAGATAAGTCTGTTTCATTTTTTATGTATTGTTCTATGTGAATAGATAAATTTATGAGTGATCAGAGATTGCTATAGGAAGATTAAAGTACATTGTTAGAAACTAATTGTTACCCAGGGATTTCAGGTACAAAAATCTAAAATGCTCAAAGATTACAGACTTCAGATTCATTGGGGTGACATAAGTATCATCTGTTTCCTTGCTGCAAAATGAGATTTCAACCTTGTTAAGCAACTTGGGTTCTCGTCATTCTCAGGAGATGTTTGAGCTGTTCATCAAGCAATGTGGAAGCATCAGAATAAAAAACATAATCATGACAAAAGGTAAAAGAGAAAAATAAATTAAGTCAAGCGCTAAAGTTAATTAAAACTGCTAAAGATGAAAATATAATGTCAGAAAATTCACATTCCAAAACCAGAAAGACTTTATATAGATGTGGCACAACAGTGGACCAACAATCCAACAGGGAAAAAGCACCAAGCTCAGAGACAAGATTATAAAGCACATTCCTTCATTATGCATTGATTAAACATTAAGTCCTTTATGGCGTGACCTAGGTAGTAACTTTTAATGCATAGAAATTTAGGTAGCTACAGTTACCAGATATAAGATTTAAAAATGCAGGGATCTTGACATCTCTGTTTATCAGATTTATACATATGGCTTTGTAATATCATTTGTCCAAGCAATCTCACTACAGAAATCTTTAACATGTAAATACTTTTACCGTTATTAAAAGTAATGTTCCCCCCTTTCTTTTGCTCTCTCTCATATATATGAGATATATATTTTGTACATTTTTATATATTATATATTTATAATATATATGTATATGCACATATATAGTGATGTGTATATATACACATATATGATAGTAAATACATATGTATATATACACACACACATATATATATATATATATATATAAAATGAGTATACATATATTCACTATCATATATCATCATATCAGGATTATATCTTGGGTAGAAATTCTCATGGCCCTAATATGAAAACCATGCTCCTATTACTAGTCAAGTAAATACTCACAGGAAGAGAATAGCCCAGTAAAATTTCAACTTGTATTTCCACCTCCAGCTAGCGGACAGGAACTGATATTAACTAAGTACCTACTATGTGTCAAGCCTGTAGCTACTGTCTACAGCTTCTATCTTTCAGTGTCCAGTCAAGAAAGTAAACACACACACACACACACACACACACACACACACACACACCAGTCATTTTAAGAGACTGGTTATTATAAGAAAATGATTAAACTAGTGTTGGAAAATTCATTAACCAAATTCTGAGTTAATACCGTTAAAATAACCGTAAGAAGCAAATATCACCTCTAAGACTGGGAGAAGAAAAAGAAAAATTTGGGTATATTAGAACCTACAAGTCAGGAGGAGGGGTTCTGTGGATCTGTGACTCAGATCTCTGATGGCCTGGCATTGTCCAGCTGCTGCTGAGAATTCCCAGAAATCTAGAAATTAGAGTTAGTGAAAAGGTGAAGAGATATTGCAGCGGGGATACTGAGAGTTATAACACACAAACGGAAGGGGCAGGTCTCTTCTCTCTTCCGATCTTTCAGTCCCCACTGTTTTCCCCTATTTGTAGAATCACAAGGACCCAGGTGATAGATGAGACCTGTGGTTTGCATAGCCCCAGCCTCAGCAACACAACACAGGATACAGGAGGCTGAATTTGGAGGGCAAGGCAACAGCTCAATAACTGGCATGTTGATTAAGTATGTGAGTTTAGCTTGCAGGTGTTTGAAGACTCGCTTATGTTATTTCTCCAGTATGGCTACCATCAATGTTCTAGCAATAACCCCACCTTTCTCACTACGTAGCTAACTTCCTTAATGGCTTATCAGTTTAATTCTGTACATTTTAGATACTTAATGGTTATTGAAACAGATACTTTTAGATCTTACAACTTTACCTTTTGTGTTTCATATTTTCAATTTCACATTTTACTCAAAGCTTTTCTCTCTCATATCCAGTCCCCCACCAGTGCAGGCTGAGAGCTAGAGGAACCTAGAGTTTCAGGGAAGACAAAAATCTGCTCTTTCACCTGCCACCATATCTTCCTCTGGTTACCGTTCAGGTTGTGAAGGGGAAGGTACTAAGGGAAAACACATGTCATCTCCTTTGGTGGCTCTCTAGTAAATTTGATGTCTGCTCCCTGGTTACTCGTTACTTTCCTAGTTCATTTCCTACGTATCCATTTGGGACTGATGGTGGCATAAGAAGACCCTGCTGGTAAAGGCTGAATCCCAGGTGTGGTCAGAGCAGGTAATGCTGGTCCACTGACAGTTCATATCAATTTCTGGCTGCCCCCACAGGAAATGCCGGGCCAAATCAAGCAAGGGCCTTTCTATTTTATATCACCCTATTTCATCCTTCACAAACCTATCAGTGCTCCTCTTTGTGGCCTGCATCCTGGAACGCTATGGACAAGATGGATCAGTTATCTGTGAGTCTTTGGAGTTGGGTTTTGGTGCTGGATGACCTTATCCTCGGTTCTCCCCACTCTTCCACCTGCCAAGGCTTCCCGTAGTCTTGTCCATCTCTGGCAGCCCTGAGAAAGCTAGCGTATTCAGTGAATTAGCAGACATTGAACCTGAAAATGAACATTGGACTCTGTACAGACAGCCACTGACTTCATGAGATATTCTCTTGATGTTTCTCTCCCTTGTGGAAGGAAAGGCAAAAGGATAACTTCTTTATGAACTGTGTCCAACCCAAAGCCTGTCCCTGGCCCCCTTCCTTTTTTTTTTTTTTTTTTTTTTTTTTTTTTTTTTGTGGTATGCGGGCCTCTCACTGTTGTGGCCTCTCCCGTTGCGGAGCACAGGATCCAGATGCGCAGGCGCAGCGGCCATGGCTCACGGGCCCAGCCGCTTCGCGGCATGTGGGATCTTCCTGAATCGGGGCACGAACCCGTGTCCCCTGCATCGTCAGGCGGACTCTCAACCACTGCGCCACCAGGGAAGCCCCCCCTTCCATTTTTATACTTAGATTCATAGAGGCAGTGACAAAAGTGGTGGTAAGGCTGTTCCTACTGAAATTGTACCTTTAAGATTATCTTTGGGATTTTAGCTAGCTCTAAGACCTGGCAGTTCCCTAAGATTACAACACTGGGCCCTTCACATACTTCATTCTTGGTTATGAGTCTTACAACCACTTTCAGGAAACCCACTCAACGCAACTCTGTACCCATGAATTCATTTAGTCATCACAACAATGAGTGAAGTACTATTATTATTCCACCCTAAAAATGAGAAAATTATTCCACCCTACCAATGAGAAGATTGATAGTCTTTCAATTAGTAAATGATAAATCTACATTTAAAATAAATTCAAGTCTAATCAAACCCAAGCTCTTTTCACTTTATCTTGGTATATCTGGCTTGGCCTTCAGGACATCTAAGAGGCCCATATTTGAACAGGTTGGAAAGGGATCTAAGTGAGATCATTCCTACAGTGTAGAGTTCTTCTCCAGGGATTAATAGAAATTGTAAGGAGAGGGAACTGCCAATAGCATCTAAATAAAATGAGCAAATTCTAGCATGGACTTCACCTTTGGCTTTTTTTTTTTTTTTAAGATTTGTATACTTGAACTGGGTAACTAATCTCTTTGTGCTCAAGTTCTTCACTTGCAAATAGGAAAAATAATAGTTTCTACTTCATAGAATTATTGTAAGGAATAAATCAATTATATATAAAGTTCTTAGAATGCCAATGGGCACAGACTAAACTAAGAACTCAAATAATGTTGCTATTATTATTATTATAATCATTCCATTTATGTACAGAGAAAATACACTATCTGGGCATACAAATGGAGGCTAGAGAATTCAAATCCTTTGGTAGTATCTCCAAAATATCCCACATTCTCTGAGCTGGGAAAAGAGTGTTGTCTCTCTATGTGGATTAAATGGCGGGACTACAGAAGCTCATTCTATCTATACCACTTTCAGTCTTTTTGAGATCTGTATATATCTCCTTTTCTGTTTAAAACTTTGGGTCAATTTTAGGGGCATAGCTTTTGTCCATTTTTTTTTTTTTTTACCTTGTTTGGTATAAAAGCAGGTTGCTGTGCTCTTGTTTCACAGCTACTATCCCCACAATTTTAGCCCTTGCTTTCAAAGAAATTTTTGCAAGACTGCCAGTTGGAATAAGTAATTAACACTTCAGCTCAGCTCTGAAAGGAGAAAACAACTGTGGCATACAAACTCCTGCCAAAGTCAGTTCTCCTACCCAGAAAATGCCTGAAATACTCATCAGGGTACTTTCAATTTCACTAAAAGAGAAAAGAAAAAAAGCAAAATGATCAAAATGGAAGTTCATCAGTTTATCCCTATCAACTGTTGCACAAAACTAAGGTGGAAGAAAACGAGTGAACTGAACTTATCAACATGGAGAGATCTCACAAACACAGAACTGAGTGAAAAATACCAGGTTGCAAAAGATATAGGCAATATAATAAAATCCAATTCAAGAATTAAAAACACCCAAAACCATGTTAGGTGTTGTTTTGTGATAAATAAGTAACAAAATTTGAAAACACCTATTGAACTCATGTATACCAAATTCCAGATGATAATTGCCTTTTGTACAGTAAGAGCAGAGAAGGAGGAATGAGATGGATTGGGAGGTGTACACAGGGGACTTGGATTTAAACTTGACTTCTTTATCTGGGTGGTGAGTTTATGGTTGTTCTATTATTTCTATTATATGAATATATATGATCTGTTTCAAACTAAGTAAAAGTCAGGGTCACTCTCATTCAAATGTTTCATAAAAAATAACTCCAAAGGAAGGGCTGTTGCAATGAGTCAGCCTATGTCCGGACAAACTTTAGTGCTATTCTAAAGAACACTAGGGATTTTTCTGTTAACACATATCCTTTCTGTGTGAATAACCAGTTATGCTTCTGCCACGCTTCTGTTTTCACTGCCATCGCTGTCTTTCCTAGAACCTGCATAGAGCGGTGATATATAGAGCCAACTTTTATCTATGAATCTGTTTTGAGGTGGAAAGTACATGGGACATCAGTGTTCTGTATCTGCTGTTGAGAGGTCGATAGCCTTCTTCTCTTTTCTGTATAGGATATTGCTGTTCTAAAATATCACTCCTATATTGGTCAGGGTTCTCCAGAAAAACAGAACCAAATGGATCTACATATCTATATATTTTTATATCTATATCTAACTAGCTATTGAGAGAGAGAAAGGGGGAGAGAGAGAGAGAGACAGAGAGAGAGAGAGAGAGACAGAGAGAGAGAGAGGGAGGGAGGGAGGGAGAGGGAGAGAGAGAAGGAGATTCATTACAATAAATTGGCTCATGCAATCATGGAGGCTGGGAAGCCCCAAGATCTGTAGTTAGCCATCTGGAGACCCAGGAGGAAGGCCCGAGAACCAGAAGAGCCAATAGGATAAGTTCTAGTCCAAAAGCCTGATTTTTCAGTTCAAGTCCAGAGGCAGGAAATGACCAGCATTTCAGTTTAGCAGTTAGGCAGCATGACTTTCCTCTCTCAGGAGGATCAGCCTTTTTGTTCCATACTGGCCTTCAGCTGATTGGATGATGGTCAACCATATTAGACAGGGCAGTCTGCATTACTCAGTCTCCTGACTCGGATGTTAATCTCATCCAAAATCACTCTCACAGACACAACCAGATATTGGCCAGATATCTGGGCACCCCATGGCTCTGTCAAGTTAACACATAAAATTAACTATCACATCTACTGCCAAATTTTCAGGTCTTCCTGTTATCTCTCCCTTAAAAATCATTATTTGTTGAGAAAAGGGTAAGTCAAACACAACTCCAATTCCTTTTTTACTGGCATTTCAAATATGGCATTTCCTCAAACCCATCCTAAATATCTCCTTTTATCTTGTGTCATTGAAATCTTATCACTGCCAATATTATCCTCTCAAAGTTCTTAGCTTCTAGATATAATGCTTTCAGCAGGTAGACAATTATTGTTGGTATGCACTGCTACTGGCTAATTTCTTATAAGAGTTTGGTGAACAGAAATTTTTAATTTTGATAATCTGAAAATGAAACAATTGCCTGCTTAAGTTACAGATATATTCTATGTTTTCTTCTAGGATATTTATAGTTTTGGCTTTTAACTTCAATGTTTATGTCTTGGGTGTTAGGTCTTGAATTTGAGAGGACCTGTTTTGAATTAATTTTTGTATTTTGTGTGAGTTAAAGGTCAAGGTTTGTTTTGTCTTCTTTTTTGTATGGCTATTTGGTGATTCTAACACCATTTGTTGAAGAGAGTTTCTTTCCCCATTGGATTGTTTTAACACTCTTGAAAAAAATCACTGGATCATGATACAAGTAGGAGGTGGCCTATTTTTGAACCCTCTACTCTGTTCAACTGAGTTATTTGTCTTTTTGCTAAACCACACTGTTTTGTTTACTATAGCTTAACAGTAAAACTTGAAGTCAGAAAAAGAGAGTTTTCTTATTTTGTTCTTCTTTGACGAGCTTGTTTTTGTTATTCTAGAACTTTTTCATTCCATTTATGTTAAGAATCAGTTTGCCATTATTCACAAAAAAACCTACTGAAATTTTGAAATTGCATTAAATCTGTACATAACCTTGGGAATACTTAACAGGTTAAAAATGCTTCAGGGTACGTGGCTTCAGTGTGCGTGGGCTCTGTAGTTGTGGTGCGCAGGCTCTAGACTGCGTGGGCTCTGTAGTTTGCGGCATGTGGGCTCTAGGTGAGGCGCACAAGCTTAGTAGTTGTGGTGTGCAGGCTTAGTTGCCCTGCGGCATGTGGGATCTTAGTTCCCTGGTCAGGGATCGAACCCGTGTCCCCGGCGTGGTAAGGCAGATTCTTTACCACTGGCCCACCAGGGAAGATCCCTCAGCTATAGTTTTTAATGTAAAGATCTTGAACAACTTTCAGAAAAAAAAAATCCCAAGTATCCTATGTTTTGGGGTACTATTTTTTTTTTGTACTCTTTTAAGTGCTGCTCAGGTCCAGGCACCTGGACTTAATTTAGTCATTTCTAGTGACAAGAGGAATTATTGCCCCATTTTAACCCAGCCAGTTGTTAGAAGTTCTTCCTTATTATTACAACAACATTTACCTTCCCTTAAATTATACCCATTTTTTTCAATTGATTATACAACAAATCTAATTTTTTAGGCATATAATAAAGCTTCAAATATTTAAAGAGGGTTATCTCCTCCAAGGTTTTCCAGTGAAAGAGCCTGAGTTCACACAAACACATATGGTTTTGTGATGTTTCACCATTCTGACCACCATCCTTAGGATTGACTTAGTTTGTCAATAATCCTATGGAAATATGAGGCATAGAACTGATTGTATCACATTCAGTGTTTCGTGACTTGTCTAGTTTAAAGGATATGAAATAAAATTAATAACTAAAAATTAACCAGATCGGTGTATTTAGTCTGGTTATTGTAATCATTGTAATTAATCAATTGTGTATTCATTAGGGTTCAATTGGGAGAGAGAAACCACACAGTTATTTGAACAGGGAGTTTAAAAAATGATTAACTGCAACAAGGGATTGGAGTAAAGACATATTGGCCAGTAAGAAGTAGAGAGAAGTAAGGAGAACTCTATAAAGAATACGGGAACACAGATATAAGATGCAGCCACTACTGGAAAATGAGCACATTCTCCCTCACCCCGACTCTCCCATAGATATGTACTGGTAGAGCTTGCTAGAAATCCAACCTCTAGGTGCCAGAGAAAGTCATTCATGGCAGGTGTCCCACTGCTAGTACTGTACTACAGAAACACCAAAGGGAGCTGCCAGGGGAATCTGTTGGTCTCTGAGTTCTGCAGACCACCCTGTAGTGCAGAACCTGGGTGCTGGAGTAGCCACTGCTGGCTCTCAGGAACCCATGTGCTACAGGAACCCATGCACACGGAAGGAAGCAGGCTCTAGAGAAACCGACTCTTCTGCACGGACCAAGCACTGGAGAAGCCATGTATGCTACAGCTGTTGAGCTTTGGAAAAGGCACCCACTCTGCAGGAACCTCATGCTGGAGAAGCTGCACAGGCTGCAGGAGTCTACTGTTGAATTCCTGGGTACTTCAAGAGCCTGGAGCTGAAAAGGCAAATGCAGTGCAGGAGCTGGGCACTGGAGATGTGTTGTTTGCTCAAGGAGCCTGCTGAGGAGAGCACACTGGAACCGGGAAAGGCAGTCCTGCCCTGTTGCTCCAGCACTCTCTTCTGAAAAACTTTAATATCATGCCCAATGGTAAAAGGAAAATATTTAAAGGGCTTGGCTCCACTTTTTGCAGGATATGCAATCACATTTGGATTTCGAGCTGAGAGGTGATAAATTCATAATGTGAAATGTGAAATAAAATGTAGTCACTATGTCAAGGGGTTTTAACATGGAGCCGGGAGGCCATTAAGAAGGTGGACCTTATGCATTTCCTCATTGGATGGAAGCGTGAACTTTAGAACTGGGCCAAACCACAAGTATTCCAAGGGCTTTGCAAGAACACCTGCAGCTTGCCACAGTAACGACCTTTTACCTCCCTCTAGTGATAGCCATAGCACTCAATCCTGTTTAGCTAAGACTACATCCTGTCTCCAACTCCAATGACAATTCCTTGCAGTGCAAACTTCCCTTCTTTGTCTCCAAAAAGCCTCTGAATTTACTCCCTAGCTGGGACACTGTTTGGGTTGCTACCAGAATCTGTGAGCCCCGCATTGCAATTTTTTGATTACAAATAAACACTTTTTGCTTCTTTATTGCCTCCTAGGTTTATTTCGGACAATAATTAGCACTAACAGGCAAATAATTTTGTGAAACATTCAGTTGTTTACTAGTCAACATTCTGCCTTAGGTTAGTTTTTCTATATCCTTAACACTACTTTGAACAGACTAAAATGATCATTTAATCCCTACACTTAGCCACAAATATATATGAAAGTCCTAACTGTATGCAAATTTAAGAAAAATATGAGAATCAGAACTGACAAAATAGATAAGATATATTGAATGTTAGATATATTTTCCATATACAAGTGTACATGTAGAATATTATATACAAGTAAATTATACTTAAATTATGAGCTATTTTGTTTATTTGAATAATTTAAAGCGTCAACCAATATTTGAAATTTTAATATGTGCATTGATTTTCACAACTCTAACTAGTGTATTGATCACAAAAATAAAATTTTATTATATTCCCAAAGCCTAAGTCATCGCTTACCACAGAATTAATAAAAAGCTAACAATGAATGAGTGAACGAATGGATATGTGAATATGGAAGAATTAATAAGGGGGTCTTTTCTTCTCGGAAAAAAATCCATCAATACAGAGAAACATTTTTTCTGTCTTTCTTTGTATCTTTGTCTCTCAGTCTCTACTTTCTGATTCTCTGCCTTTCTGTCTCATCCTGTGTCTATCTGTGTGTCTATGTGAACATGTATGTATCTGATATGTGCATATATATGCATATGTTTACATATATAAAAATATAATCAGTGAAAAGTATAAAGAAAACTAAATACTTGCTTTTATTTTTACTTATATTAAATATAGCAAGTGTATTAATTACAAAACATAATTTTATTGTTTTATATTTGTGTGTATATTTAAAAATACATCTATATTTTAAATGTCAGTCTAAGAAAAATGTTTTCTTCTTTCGTAGCAGTTCAGATTTCCTGTTTAAAATGACATTCTCCAGGGGCAAGGGAATGCATTTGTATATGATGTGTCAAAATGATCTTGAGTGTTTTTTGCATTTTCCAATTAGCCCCTCTCTCTGCCACTGGAGATTTTGATGCAACTTCCTGTCTCCACCTTTAAAAATGACGATTATAATTAGCAACTGTCTTAGTCTGTTCAGGTTGCTATACCAAATACCACAGATTGGGTAGCTTATAACCAGCAGAAATGTAGTTCTCACAGTTATGGAGGCTGGGAAGTCCAGCATCAAGGTGCTGGCAGATTAGCTGTCTGTTGAGGGCCCTCTTTGTTTCATAGGCAGCCCGCTTCTCTCTGTGTCCTCCCTCACACATGGTAGAAGGGGAGAACTGCGGTCTCTTCAGCTCCTTATAAAAGCACTAATTCCATTCCTGAGGGCACCACCTTCATGATCTAATCACCTCCCAAAGGCCTTACCTCCAAACACCTTCACCTGGAGGATTAGGTTTCAAAATATGAATCTGGGGAGCAGGTGAACACAAACCATCAGGTCCACAGCAGCAGCTGTAACAAAAATTACTGACTGTAGTGTGTCTTATCCCTCAGTTGTGCTTCACATGCACAAACACACACACATGCAGACACATACTTAAATTCACAAACACATTCACCCCTTAAAAAATGGGGAAAAAAATTAAAGCACTTGTCTTTAGTCTTTTAATTATAATCAAAACTATGTTGATGAATTTTCATCCTGTACT
The DNA here is from genome assembly GCF_011762595.2 of Tursiops truncatus. NCBI lineage: Eukaryota > Metazoa > Chordata > Mammalia > Artiodactyla > Delphinidae > Tursiops > Tursiops truncatus. The sequence goes on along the minus strand of NC_047051.1, from coordinate 57,825,928 downwards.
ACCTACTTGTACCTAATTGAAAACAAGAGCACAAATGTTAATTTTATACTATTACATATAAGGAAAGCATGGTTATGAGCAGCTATGGTCAGTATGTTTTTCTGATAACAGAACTTAAATTTATGAAGATTTTACTCAGAATAATACAAGTTATCCAGAAAAATACAGTATTATCCAGAATTGTACAAAGTTTTTGGAATGGTACAATAATACCTAAGGTATGTGTGTGTATTCTATTATATTGCATACTTTTTGCATTTTAGTCACCAGACTGATTGTAATAGAAGGATTTTTATATTACTATGCAAGATATTGAAAAATGTCATTCCAGGAATGAATCCAAACTAATAAAGCTGGTTTCCCATGTAATCATATTTCTAATATTTTAAAATGTGTCAGCTCCTACCTCACTTTGAGTTCAATTTTAGGTTTTATGATCTTCCTAAAATTAATTTGAGCACTCATCTTACTCTATCCCTGTAAAAACATGACCAAATCATAATCATTTGGTGGCGGGGGGCGGGGGCACATTGGGTCCCTCTTTCAGTCTGTTTTATCTAAACTACATGTTCTCTTTTTGAATGAAACCAGGATAAATCAAGTGTTTGATTTGGGATGTTGTAGGAGGTCCAAGTTCTGTTCAGACTTAACATTGTTTGTCCTGAATCTGACTGCTTGCCTCACTTAAAGAACAATGTATGGGGCTTCCCTGGTGGTGCAGTGGTTGAGAATCTGCCTGCCAATGCAGGGGACACGGGTTCGAGCCCTGGTCTGGGAAGATCCCACATGCCGCGGAGCAACTGGGCCTGTGAGCCACAACTGCTGAGCCTGCGCGTCTGGAGCCTGTGCTCCACAACAGGAGAGGCCACGACAGTGAGAGGCCCGCGCAACGCGATGAAGAGTGGCCCCCACTCGCCGCAACTAGAGAAAGCTCTCGCACAGAAACGAAGACCCAACACAGCCAAAAATAAATAAATAATAAATAATAAATAATAAATAAATAATAAATAAATAAAAAAACAAACAAACAACTACCCCTTAAGTTAAAAAAAAAGAACTATGTATGAACATATAGGTAATAAACATTCAACAGTGTAATGTGTTTAAGATTTGAGGTTATCAGATGGTAAAAAGTAAGGAATTGCAACGAGGTAATAACCATAAAACATCTTGTTTTTCTTCTAAAAATACAGTTCAGAGTTTTTATGCTTGCTCGATATTTATCTTGAAGTTGGTGGACTTTGATATTTCCAGGTACTTGCATGTTGGAGTCATGAGTGCTACATCTAGCTCGTGTGCATGTGAGCATGTGAACATGTTCTAGAAACCACTACATCTTTGCTATTCCTAACAGTAATACATAGAGATTTGAAAATATGGGCAATGTAAAAAAAATTTTGAACTTTTCCACGATCCTATTACACAGAAACATACAGTAGAGCTCATTTACATGGGTAACGTATGCATATTAGAAATATTAATTTTCAAAATGTCACAGTAAAATATATTTCCCATATTATTATCTTGCTTCCTCTATGTCATTAAATAATTTTTGAAACATGATATATTTGCCTGGTAGTGATTTATATAATCATTATAACATGCATTCAAATATTTCTCTACTTTTCAACATTTACATTAGTTCTACTTTTCTGTTATTATGCACAATTCTGGGGAGAATATCGTCATCAGCCATTAAAATTTGAATATAGTCCTAATTATTCCCTTACGGTAAATTTAGAGAATTTGAATGATCTGGAGAAAAATAATGAATATATTGTCGGGTTTTTTTTTTTCTAAAATGCCAGTTGGCTTTCCAGAAAGATTGCACAAATATGCACTTCCATGTATAATGTTAGAGAAAAATTCCTGCACCCTCAAAACATTATATAATTTGGATCATTACTCTGATTTCTTCCGTATACAAATTTCCACTGTCCCTAGTGTATTGATTCTATTTTGGTTTTGAATGCACAGCTAAAAATAGAGCATGAGATTACACAGGAAGATTTTTATAAAGCCTTGGTTTGACAACCTAAACTCGTATTTGCAGCTCACTTTGAATACCCTGGCAATGTACCTGAAAGAATTAAGAACTGTTAATACTAAATTACTTAGCAATGATGACATTGGGAGCTATACCTAGCATACCAAATGTCTCATAACATTTTAAAACACATTTCACCATTATCCTATGTTCCCTTTGTGATAATTCTATATGGGCAACTCTGAAAGTAAATCTATTACTGGACCCACATCACTTGCTTTTGTATTGATGAGGCAAAGTCCTAATGGATTCTAGCCAATACAGGAAACTCTTTGGCTTTGGTTCATGTTAAGCTTGTCTAACCTCTTACTTACAGTTGGCTGAACCCCTGCTCTACTGCATATCACAACTCTCCTGCTGACATAGCATCTGACAGATATTCCAGTAGGACAATGTATACATAACTCTAGCACAAGTAAATTTTTATGTGCTGATACACTTTGGTGGCATGAGTATGATGAGTCTGCTCTACTCCCTGTGCAAAGAAACACTACAATACACAATGTATGAGAAAAGGCAGCTGGTTCAGGTAAAAGAACTTTGCAAGGAAACTTCCCAGCGAGAGAAAGATCTCCTCTACCGGCCTCATCAAACAGCATTTAAGGCTTCATGTCTCTCAATACTCTTTGAAAATGACGATTGAAAGGGAGTTGTTTTACAGGAAGAGCACATATGACTGCATTTTCATACATTGATGGGGTGGCTACTGGAGAGACAAAATACTCTGACTTAATGTTCACCTTTCCTCTCTTCCTCTCCCTTTATTCTGTGTTGAGAGGGGCAGACAAAGATGCAGGAGTGCAGCCAAAATCTAAATCTGCAGACAGAAGGGGACATTGGAGGAGGTTGCCTAAAGCAAAGGCATATGGGGATTTGGGGCACATGTCTTGACTGGTGACTAATCACTGATTGTTGAAGAAAACATTTATCAGTACTAGCCCTTGCTTTTTAATTCAGTAGTGTCGGAAGATCTAATATAGACATTGAGGCTATGGAAAAGAACCAAGGTCGAACCTTCATTTAAGCAATTCATAAAAAAAGTTTTCAAAAGGAGAAAAATAACCCCCACAATTAAAATTTACTTTGGTTAGTATTCAGAAAAAGTGTATCTACTTGGAAACACAGAGAATTCAGATTTTACCCTGAGTTGTCCGGGAATAATCCCCAGAAGAGGTAGCATTTAACTGAATTTTGAGGATGAGGATACAGATCAAAGGAACTTGAGTGGATGGAGCATTTCTTAGTGGAATTTCTTAGCCACGTGCAAAAGTCTGAGGAGTGAAGACGTGCTTATGGAATTGCAGTTTAAAGGCTGAAATACCGAATACTTATGCAGGAGTGTTATGCGTCTGAAGGTGTGATCTTGGAATTTGGTGATGGGGATATTTTATACTAAACAATATCTGTAGCCTCTACAGAATGAGGTAAATCATGAAAATATTCTATGGGAGTAGAAGTTTATAAGCCCCAAATACTTTGATTCAACTTTGAACAAAATTTTATTTGAAATCATAGGCTACAAGTCATAATAGGAAAATGTGAAAGAAAAAGACTGTTGATTTCAATTATTTTGAGACTGAAAAATATTGGGTTAGTTATATTCTGTCATAAATTGATTCCTTATTTTAATTGTATTTATTTATGTACTTATTTATTTGATTCATTTATTTATCAAATGTATCTTCCTAGTGTCTGGAGAGTATTTGCAAACCAGATACCACAAGGAAAAAAAATGAAAACGAGAGAGAGAAGATGGAGGTGCTAACCAGATGGGTGAAGGTTTTTATTTAAGTTGTATTTGTCCATAGTTCCAGAGTTTATTCACTGTTATTACACAGTTTATTATTTATCTTCTCTCCAGGAACCAGTAGCATCAATGTGTCTCTGTCAAAGCTCTAGGCTTATTGGTAACTAAAGACATTCTATACAGAGCATCAGCACTCTTTTTTTTTTTTTTTTTTTCCCCCGGTACGCGGGGCTCTCCCTGTTGTGGCCTGTCCCGTTGTGGAGCACAGGCTCCGGATGCGCAGGCTCGGTGGACACGGCTCACGGGCCCAGCTGTTCCGCGGCATGTGGGATCTTCCCGGACCGGGGCACGAACCCGTGTCCCCTGCATCGGCAGGCGGACTCTCAACCACTGCGCCACCAGGGAAGCCCATCAGCACACTTTTTAATACTTGTTAAATTAAATCAGTAGGCCATTAGTCTGAGGAAGCTTTCATGCCCTGTCAGCCTACATAAACAACCAAAAATCTAAGCTTGTAAATGCCTTCAGGTTACAAAATCAAAACTCTCAGGACAGCCAGGCACAAGCAGTCAACTAGGCTATAGCCAGTCCAACAACTTCCTTTCTTTGATTCCTCACTTTCTCTAAATCTTTCCCTTGGCTCCTGTGGGCGGAATGCTCCTAACCACTTCCATTTTAGTCCTGCCCAATTTCAATTGACTTTTGCTCAAATAAATGTAAAATTATTAATATGCATCGGTTTATGTTTTAACATAGTGAAACATAGCTTTCCAATTCTGAGTTGACCATATGTCCAGTTTATAACTCTCACATGTCATATCACCCTTATCAGTTTTTTTTTCATATTGAATCCAGGTTTTTTACATGCAACGCCCACAGACAAAAGCTTTCTGATTTTCCAAGAGTACTGGCTACACAACACAAACTTGAATTGACCTCATATCAAGACCACTTAAAAATTCTGACCTCATATTTTATCTAGATGTGCCCTATTAATGACATTCCCAAAGAATATTGGTCTTGGGACTTTTATCATCTGAAGTAGTGGAAACTTTTATTTATAGGGGGCAAATGACCTGCCCATAATTATTCAGTTGTTCATTATGCTTTACATGGCTATGGATGATTCTAGAAACTTGTGGCTTTTTACCTCTACTGGAGTAAAATATCTCCAGTGGTCTTATTTGTATGCCTTGACTCATTTTTGCTGTAGCTGTTATAAAATGTTACTCATTGAAAATCATATCTTGATTCTAAACAAGAATGTGGATATTGCTTAAGCAGCGCCCATTTCTATTTTTTAGGGGCAACTTTAATAGGTTTCTACCAACTAGTTCCCTTTGCTATATCTACATGACATTGTCTTGTTTCAGGCTCAGTCCACCAAATCAGGTAAGAACTTTTGGTACCTAGCAAGGAGACTGCATCATCCCAAATGAACTAAGACATTCCTCAAGGGCCTACTTGGCTTCTACGTGCATTGGGCAGCAACATGTTTCTTGGTAGCAGATGAACAGCAACAGTGTGGGATGATGGTGGAAGCAACAGAAGGTTGGATCAGATTGAATTTATTGACATGTGTTCAGTAAGCAAAGATTCTGTCTTTAATGTTGCAGCTCTGGTATTTAGAAAGGGTGCTAACAGTTTGGTTTGTTGTCTGGAACATGAACCAAAAGATGGCCACAGTGAGTGAATTGGAAATGCCGGACTAGCCTTGGTTTAATGTAGAAGAAGAGTTATAAAGGCTTAGGGGAGAATGCTTAGGTTGTTTCCATATTGTAGCTATTGTAAATAAAGTCAAACAAGGTTAAGGGTTTAGACAAAAAAAGACCAAGCTTAATATATAATATTTTGAGTAGAGTTTTCATAGAAATCAGAAAGCAAGATTAATAAGAAGAAAATAAACATAAAATATAAGAGAGGGCTTCCCTGGTGGCGCAGTGGTTGAGAGTCCGCCTGCCGATGCAGGGGACAGGGGTTCGTGCCCCGGTCTGGGAGGATCCCACATGCCGCGGAGTGGCTGGGCCCGTGAGCCATGGCCACTGAGCCTGCACGTCCAGGGCCTGTGCTCCGCAACGGGAGAGGCCACAGCAGTGAGAGGCCCACGTACCAAAAAATAAATAAATAAATAAGAGAAAGCTAAGTATTAAAACAATGATAGAACCCCACCCCTAATGTGTATAATATCTGATTTATCCTAGGGAAAGAAATTTGCCTTCTGTTAAACATATGTCCAGTAGAGCTTGAACTTCTTGCTTCTGTGTACTTTTACCTTTTCACCCTCTCTTCTGACTCCTTCGTCATGGTCAGATATGGGTTTTTTTTAATTTTTTAATTTAATTTTATTTATTTTTTATACAGCAGGTTCTTATTAGTTATCTATTTTATGCATATTAGTGTATATATGTCAATCCCAACCTCCCAGTTCATCCCACTACCACAACCCCCCGCCACTTATTCCCCTTGGTGTCCATACGTTTGTTTTCTACATCTGTGTCTTTATTTCTGCCCTGCAAATCAGTTCATCTGTACCATTTTTCTACGTTCCACATATATGTCTTAAGATACGATATTTGTTTTTCTCTTTGGTCAGATATGTTTTATAGTGAAAACCCTGTGGCAAGAAGAGTGACAACAATAGACACCCCCAGATCTATCTCTATCTCTATCTCTCTGGCCACCTTTTCATAGGCTGGAAGAAAGTGAATCATTGTTCCTGTGCATTAAGCTAAAGAAAACTATTACTTAATATTTATAATTTTTAGATACTGGCAAAAATGTAATTTTATTATATGATATTTTGTGAATATGATAAATACTTGGTTTGTTTATCATACTTAGATTAATTTACTAATGTTAAAATATATTTAATATTCTTCATTAGACATCCCTGATGAAAAAGTTACCTCTTTGAAACTATGAAATAATTCCCACCTCCATGGTAATGAAAAAAATTGGATTCTTTAATGATATTCAAATGGGCAATGAAATATTTACAATTTATATTAATAAAATTATATTGATATATGTTGAGAGAAATCAGAGTGAGTTTTGAAACTGTCCTCCGCATTATAGATTTATTCAAGAATAAAATATTCAAGTTTTAGTTAATGCTGAAACATTTCCTTTTAAGGTTGTATAACAAATTGTATAATATAACTATGGCCATAAAATATCTTATGTTTCATAAGATACTCATTGCAAACTTAAAGAGTATCAGCTCATGCCAACAAACATTAGGGCAGTTTGGGAAGAATCTGTGTTATTCATTAATTTTCACCCTTCCCTTGTCTGTTGGCATTGTGTCAATATAGTTGGTATTTAGCTTAACAGTACAAGTTTCCAAGTTTAAAGATGATCGCTAGAACTCTACTGTCCCTTCAGTTCATTGGATCTTTGACTTTGTTGCTATTTTCGCCATCAAAGCTGACTTTATGGCTCTGAACCACTGAAAGAGCTTTCTGTTTTGTTTGTTTTTGTGTGTGGTTGTTTGTATTAAAAGCAGACCATAGATGTATGATGGTGTAGAAGGCTAAATTTGCATTGATTTTTAAAATTTAGTTCAATTTTTTTATTGTGGTAAAATATACATAGCATAACATCTACTATCTTAACCACTTTTGAGTGTACAGTTCAGTTGTATTAAGTACATTCATACTGTTGTGCAACCATTACCACCATCCATCTGCAGAACCTTTTCATCTTATAAAACTGAAATTCTATACTCATTAAACAATAACTCTCTATTCCCTTCTTCCAAACACCATTTTGCTTTCTGTCTCTATGCTGTTTTTATTTTATTTTATTTTTTCATCTTTACTGTGGTAAGAGCACTCAACTTGAAATTTACCCTCTTTGCAGGCTTTTAAGTGTACAATACTGTAATGTTAACTACAGTCACAATGCTGTAAACAGATTTCTAGAAATTATCCATCTTGTGTAAATGAAAGTTTATCTTCCCATTTCCCCCCTGCCCACCGAGCCTCTGGCAGCCTTCAATCTACTCTATTTTTGAGTTAGACTCATTTTGTTTCGTTTTATTTAGATCCCACATATGAGTGATACCATGCAGTATTTCTCTGTCTGGTTTATTTCACTTAGCATAATGCCCTCCATGTTCATCCATGCTGTTGTAAATAGCAGGGTTTCATTTTTTGTGTGATTGAATGATGTCCCATTGTATGTATGCACCATATTTCCTTTATCCATTCATCTGTCAACATTTGGGTTGTATCAATCTCTTGGCTATAGTGAATAGTGCTGCAATGCACATGGGAGTGCTAATATCTCTGCGAGATCCTGATTTCAGTTCTTTTGGATAAATACCCAGGGATTGTTGGATCACATGGTAGTGATATTTTTTTATTTTTTGAGGAAACTCCATACTGTTTTCCATAGCAGTTACATCATTTTGTTTTCTCACCGATATTGTACAAGTGTTCCTATTTCTCCACTTCCCCACCAACAGTTGTTGTCTTTTGGTATTTCGATAATAGCCAACCTAATAGATGTGAGGTGATCTCGTCATGGGTTTGATCTGCATTTCCCTGAAGATTTGTGATGTCGAGCCTCTTTTCATATACCTGTTGTCCACTTGTATTGTATGTCTTCTCTGGAGAAATGTCTATTCAAGTCCTTTTTATGTAACCATATCTATTGGTGACTAGTGTGTGCCTGAACTATAAATGGTTTGGTAATGTTCTCTGTAGAACTATAGTAACTGCCGGCCCATTGTCTTATTAGTATGCTATTCCAGCAAGAGATATACACCTCTATTAAATCTCCAAGTAGAACATACTCCCTGAAGATTGTGCAGAAAAGAAAAAAATAATTTTCCCTCTATTCCTTCTTAGTTCTTTGTTGAGATCCCTATAATGAAAGACAGATTAACAAGAGAAAAACCAACATAAGTTTATTAATATGTACCTTATGTATATGTGAGGGATATCCAGGGGAAAATGAGTAAATCTCAGAGGTGGCTGAGAACTCTGCTTTAAATAACATTGTCAACTAAAGACAAAGTAAAAGATAAGTGTGGCAGAGGCCAGTTATTATGTGATTGCCAGGAAAAGTATGGCCAACAAGAGGACGATTTGCTGTGCAGATTCAAGTCCTCGGTGCCCTTTCCATTGATAAGGGTCTAAATTTCTCTCCAGGGATTAACCTTTGTTTTTCCTGGTAGAGAGGGGAAGAGGGACACTCTTGTAAATTTATGTCCTGCTTTTAGATAAATAAGGGGAAGGCAGAGAGCTTTTCTTGTATCTGCTTCTTCTCAATTGCCTTCAACTCAAAATAATCCTTATGCCAAAGTGGCATATTTTGGGGTGGCATATTCTGCTACCCTTCAATTAAAGTCACTAATTTTGTTTGCTCAAAACATCTACCATAAATTATTGATATTAGTAGGTATTTAATAACTGTTTGTGGGTTCAGTTTCCTCACTATCCCTTTTAATGTGGTTTGCCATTAATAAATAGAGATGTTCTTCAGACAGGTTTGCATTATTGCATGCACCTCTGAGTGGGCCAAGACACACATGCACAAAAACTAATTAGAATTTGGTTTTAACTTTATGACATCCAAAATGCAAAGGCAACAGAATTTAAAATTTCAGAGGAAGAAATGGGATGTGTGATAATTCAAAATACAGCTAGAACTTGGAAAAGGCTAGGCAATGTATAAAGAAAATTAAGCAAGGTCACCAACGGCATGCCAGAGAGATTTTTCATGTATTTATGAAATGTCTAAGCCTTTAAATGTTCCATCTAGTATCCAAATCCACCTTCCTATAAAAAGGCAAATGTTGAGATTTCAATCACTTGTCTTTTGAGAAAGATTATAAAGTGGCACCATTATATCTTTCATGTATCACGAATGGGAGGCAGTGGATATGTAGGAAATGAGTTTCTGAAACCATATAGAACCTAACGTAAATCCTAGACACATATCTTAAGTTCTCTGAATCTCAAAATTGTTATTCATAAAGTAGAGATTATATTTCTGAACCATGGTTATTGTAAGAATTACGCTGAATGAGAAAAATTTTCAAAAGCAATAAAGAATTTATAACCTTATAAATGTAAACAATAAATATATGCAAAATATAATGGTGATGGTGATGACATAAGACTGAATAAAACATTTTTATGGCTATATATCATTAATCCATGCACAAGAATTACATCAAAAGAGACTTATCTTGGCTATGGCTCAATTTCTCCTTCTCTCCAGCAAACTTGAATTGTTGGAGAGTTGAATTTAATGCAGTTTATGGTGCAGTCTGAATAGCATATAAAAATACTTGTTAATTACTATTCTCTAGTAACAGCTTTATTTAAAAGAATATTGAAATGAGGCTTTTGAAGAGAAAAGAGTTGAAAGAAGTAATTTTGGAACATGGGCATTGGGAAAAGAATGCAGGCTTTGAATCCAGCTGACCTGGGGTTGGATCTCTATTATGCCACTTCATAGTTCGTTTTCTTAGGGCCAACTACTTAAACTTTTTCTTCCTAAAATTCAGTTTCCTCATTTTTTGTGAAATAATTCTTAAAGGGGCAATTTTAGTATCTCATGGAGTTGGTATAAACATATTATAGAAAAAGAAATCTCACATTTATCCCTTTATTTCAGCAAGTAATTATTGAGTCCCTGCCATGTCCCAGACATTAGTTCTCAAACAATATTGATACGAAGCCCAGAATATTGCTTCCATGTCTCTCTGGTGCTGTCATGCATTTATAACAAACATATATAAGCCAGAATGCTCCTTATTTAACACAAGAAACAGCCATAAATTAAATTATGAATGATGCTACAGGTTTCAGAATATTTTCCTAAGCAGGAGCTACATAGATAATCAGGTTCATGATAATTTGGGTGTCATTATTACCTGGGTTCAGCCAAGAAAAAAGCATGAGCTCAAGCTTGTCCAAAAGTAGTACATTTTGAACTTGCGTTGAACTTGCTTATATAGCTCTTAGAAACCCCAAGCCAAGTAGTAGGAGGTGAGATTCTTTTCATGTCTGTCTTCTAGAATATTCTTTTATTTTTCATTCATACTCAAATTGTAGAGTCAATTAGTATCCCCACTTTGGGAGACTCTCAGAATTTCAGGTCTACTTTCAGCATTTTGAATGAAGAGAATTACTGGAATGTTTGGCTAAAAGTAACTACTTAGATAAAACAGAAGAAAGCAAAGGTCATTTTTTAAAGCAAATATCTGGCCATTCAAGATTATTCTGACACATGGTAAACACCAATCCTTACGTGGGTGAGCTGATGAAAAAGATGAATTTCAAATGTTTTCCTGAATTTTTAAGCAGAGGTTTACTTTAATTCTAGTTGCATACTAAGCTCCTGCAATATCAATGTCCTTCACTAACTGAAATGCTTGTAGTACTATTACCATCACATTGCATCCTTTAATGAAAATCTACATGAGTATCCAACTGCATGGTGAGAATAGAATTTTAAAGAGAGAAAAATGGAAATACTTTCCTACCTTGATAATAACAGCCCGTAGGATCAAATGGCTTTAATTCATGGGCTTGTTCTTAAAAGGGCTAACCACTTTGCCAGGATTTGACTCTTTCGGTTTACTTTTTCTAAGCACTTTGTTGCTACAAGTATGTTCTCTCTTTCTCCAAACAGATTTCATATAGTCGGTTAGGTTTCTACTTAAATTACTGCTCCATTCCAATCTCCCATCCTGAGATGATTACAGGCCAGTTTGATGGGATATTTAGGAATTCCAACAGTTTTTAGTAATACATTTGGAGACAATTTGAGTTACTCCCAACAGATGGCTAATTACCTCTATTGTGTGGTGATTTAGCTCTCAAAGGCAATCTTATTACCCAGTTCTTGTTAGGAAAGAGGACAGCTCGCTGTTTCCATGATGTTTCACTAAATTTGGAAGGAGCATTAGACTCTCTCATTATGAAGATGGAAGAACTTACTTTGATAGAGTAAGTGGGTAAATCACTTATGAAAAGAATTTAGCAAACTCTAATTCTGGGACGAAATATGTAAAACAACATGCATATGTTTGCATGGACAGGGAGGGGTACCTTTAAGGTGTTTAGAATGAGGTTAAAGAAATAACGTACCCAATATTCTATTTGACAAGGTAAAATAGATACATACAATAATAAAGTTAGGAGGATGTGGTAATACTTTAGGAGGAAATACGTTAGCCAAGAAGAGTGAGAAAAATAGGGAGAGAAGGAGATGGTGTGGGGGAGGGAGAGGGAGAGGGAAAAAATAAAGGGAAAGATGGAGTGAAAAGAAAAGCATCAATTGTATCTAAAAGATTATCTTCTTATTTTTAAAGAAATCTGAAGGAAATATAGAAGAAGTATTATCTCTCTAATACCAGGAGTTCATAAAAGTCTGAAAAAAATATTTTTTTATCTTTCCAAATGTTTTAATTATTTTTTTTCAAACTCGAGGATTGCTGATGCTCTTTTAATAAAAGGAATAATTTGTAAACACAGATTACCAGGACCTGCATGATCTGCTCTGTCTGCCACACTACCCACTATCTTCACTGGTTAAACTGTCATCCTTCCCAGTGTTGGGAGGAAGATCTGAAATTCAGTTTTGGAAAAACTAAACTTGAGATGTCTGTCTATTTACTATCCAAGGCACTACATTAAAAAGGCAGTTTAAATGTATGAGTCAGAAGTTCAAGGAGAGGTCAGAATCTGGAGAGAGAATATGGCAGTCATTGGCATCTATTTGATATTTAAAGTCCTGAAACCAGATGAGATCACCAAGGGAGCAAATGTAAATAAAGAAGAGAAGAGGGGCTTCCCTGGTGGCGCAGTGGTTGAGAGTCCGCCTGCCAATGCAGGGGACACGGGTTCGTGCCCCGGTCCGGGAAGATCCCACATGCCGCGGAGCGGCTGGGCCCCTGAGCCATGGCCGCTGGGCCTGCGCGTCCGGAGCCTGTGCTCCACAACGGGAGCGGCCACAACAGTGTGAGGCCCGCGTACTGCAAAAAAAAAAAAGAAGAGAAGAGGACCAAGGATTAAACTGTGTGGTTTTCTAATTCAGTGATGTTACAGAGAAAAGTAGGAGCCAGCAGAGAAGCCGGAAAGCAAGAACCAGGAGTCAGTAGTTAAACCAAGGGAGGTGGTGCATTGTATGTTTCATGAAGAAACTGTATGACGGAGGAGGAAATATCCATTGTGGCAGAACAGAGGGTGCTAAAAAGTCATAGGTAAGCTGAGGACTGAGAACAGATGACAGGATTTAACAATGAGGAAGGGGGATCCATTGGTGACCTTGACAAGAAGTGGAATTCTGGGGCAAAAATGTGACTGGAATAATGCACTTAAGAAATAATGAGTAGAGACCCATAAATGATCCATTAAAGTACTGTTGAACTTTTGGTTTCAGAGAAATTTATTACAAATAACAGAGAAATAAATACTTTTTTTTTTTGCATTTGTGTATTTCCTAGATGTGATTATCTCCTGGAAGTGAAATTATTGGGTGAAATATTCAAAATAATTTTTAAAAATAATTCTTTTTGCACACTGCTATGCCACAAAAAATAAATAATAGTTGCCTTACCCTTTTCAATTGTTTGACTTGTTAGTCCCATTTTCTGTACTGTAGGGACAGAGCTTACAAAAACATTATTAACAGTGGTGAAAGGAGTCATCCTTTTATTTATAAGAATGTGTCTCCTGCTTTACCATTAGATGTGACAATGGCTGCTAGATTGTCTGTATTTTTATTATTAAATCAGTAACATATGTCCATAATAGAAAAATTCTAAAAATGTACGGCAAAAATAGGAGTCTCCGTTTACTGAGATATTTTTATATCTTTTGATAAATTGTCACGATTTTCATCCTACTCATCCCAGAGATTTCTTTTGAGGAATATTCTTTCCCAATTTGTGTTGTTTTGCTCTTTTGTGTTTTGCTGTTTCTGGTTTTGTGCATGGTCCAGGCAATGGTGCAGTAATTACTTTACTTTCATTTTATAATTGATACTTCTACATGTACTGCCTCAAGGAGAAGGGTGGGTCATACTGATAAGTTTAAAATAATTTACTATCACTTAAAATAATAATAATAAAGACGTATTAACATAAATTATATTTTTTGTGTAAAATAACATATTTTTCAAAACAAAATTGTATATTGAGATGAGTGTGTTTTATGCTTTTGCAAATCTTAATGACTGGCTAAATGGAAGACAATATTCTCATATCTGCCTCTGCATTCAGTTTGTTGTGATTTGACATTTTGTTTGAGGGAGATGAAGAATATAGGCTCACACAGATATGTAGTTTGAAAAAGAAGAAGTATTTATAATAGCCTTCCAGAAAACTGAGGTTATTTAACAAGTTGTAGTTTCTTAAAGGTTAGTTGCACTAAAGAATCTGAAATCACGTCAACTTTATCTTACATGCTGTTACCTTCAAGTTCATTGCTCTATCTTGCACTTTGAATGGATTATTTACTTGTGTATAATTTTGTAACATTTGTTCAGTATACAATATCAAAAATCCATAGTTGTTAAGACCACCGACCTCATCAGAAAGCCTTTAAGGTTTGGAAAGTTGGTTAGCTCACAGTAGAGGGTAAAAGATTTCCAGCATTCTAATTTTTGCTTGAAAGTTCAAATTTTATCATTTCCAACGAATACTATCAGATGTCTTACTTCAGTGAGTGACTCACTTCATTTATTTTAGAGAAAATATCTGCTAGTTGTTCAATTCAGAGTAACCGTGGTTTATCTATCAGTTATTCTTTCAAGTAAACATGTTGCCGCATTTAAAGAGCAGCCAGTTCAGCTGATGGCAAAAACAATTGTGCAGGTGTTTTTCCTAGAGTCAGCCATTGTACTCTGGTAACAACAGAAGTCCTTTATGTGTGCTTGGCCTTTTATCACGTGGAATATTAAAAAGACACTCGGGGTCCATGAGCCACACTTTGAAAAGTGATGATCTAGAATTCATCTTTTTTTGCTCTGAGTCACTTTTATCACTTGCCAATCCTAACAATGACTTTGGTTCTTTACTGAATTCATGTAGAAAAAAGGAGTCAACTCATGCATTAGATTTCCCAGGGGCAATTCTCTCACTCATAGTGTGCTGGTGTCTCCACTCTTCATCCCCAACCTGAAACCCCACTATAAATCCTCTGTGTCTCATAGGCCTGTTGGTAGAGTTCTGTGGTCAATTGTTTGGGAGTCAGAAGAGAGCTAAGCTAGCTTTCTTGTCTCATGGCTAAACTGGAGGTATAATTCTGTTGTGCTTGTCTCGCAGAATACTAAGACAACAATGTAGATCACATTTTTTATATCACGTCTGTACCAGTGCTTTATTATACAACTAGAACCATGAAGACACTCTAAAGTATATATTGTTATATTTATCTTTCAGATGAGGAAACTGAGATTCGGAGAAGCAAGGTGATCTCCTAAGGCCATGTAACTTGTAAGTGGAAAAAATAAGGTTTAAATACAGACTATCTATCTCCAGAAGTTACAGTCTTTCAACTATTTGGCTAATACTTCAATGTGAAAGCTTTCTGCAAGATGTAATGTGTAAATGAACACAAGTTATAACATTACTAAAATCAGGATCATTTACCTTGTAAGATAATTAATTTATTTATTCTTTGTTATATCCCTCAAAGGGTTATACAAATTTTTTTAGAAATTTTAAATATTTTCTCATCTTCACTCTCATATTAATTTATATATTTCAAAATGTGCTTCTCTTATTCTATTCTTCCCTACTCTAATTCAGCAGAGAGAAATTGGTATTTTTACCATATTTTTCTAACATTTTGAGATAACCATCCAAAATATATCATCAATTTATTCTTTTCAGAGTTATTTTGGATTTATGCCCACAACCCAAAGTCATGAAGCCTGTGACTTTAGTTATATGTAAATTGAAATCCTACTTGTTGATATAACTTATGTTATTTGAAGCAATATTATTGGTTTAAAAAGTTATAAGTTAAAATAAACTTTCTGAGATCCCATAAAGATAAGTTAGGTAGATTCTTTTTCCAAAGGGAGATGATACTTTTCTCCCCATAAGCAGCCTGTACATTTCCATGCATCACACTATCACACTGCTAATAAGAAACAGACAAAACTACTTTCCTAGTGCATCTTGTTGAGGACTCATGGGAAACAATACCTCAATAATCACAGTCCATTTCCTTTTGGTGAAAATGATCGTGATGTTACTGTGTAAAGAGCTGGCTTCTCTCCGGATATTAGTTATTCCTTGGGAGAAAGTTAGACTTTGTAGAAACTGTGTTAAGTAACTGAGATCAATAGGGAATAATTCGAAGCAACTTTTCCCCACAAATAACCTAATTTGATTTCCTATAACAAGTTGGATTTGGAAAAGGTGATGGCAGGGATGAAAATAAGCTAGAAGATTTTCAGATATTCAACTAAACTTTTGAGCTCAGGGACATTCCATAATTTATGTTTCTTCCAAAAAGAAGACTTTACTTATTTTTATTTCCAAAACATAAAACAAAGGTGAAATTGTCTTTATTGTTCATCTTCAGGTGTGTCAAAGAAGGATCTACAACGTTATGTATTTCATATTGAATAGACTTGGAGCAAGTAAAGTTATAGAGTTTGTTACTAATACATATATGATATTCAGAAAATTTTCATTTGAAAGTGACAGAAAACCAATGCTGGTAGACCATGAAAAAACAAAAAAAATGATTTGCTCATATATATAGCAGTCCGAGGTTAGTTTGACTTCAGGTGCAATTCTTTTTAGGGAGACAAACAGCGTTGTCAGAACTCCATATTCCACTTCTGGGTAAGGATCCCTGTGTGAGATATTCATAAGGGGAACCAACAGTCTCGGATTACAAACTTTCTGCTTTAGAAACCCTATCAGAAAAGGACTGTATTTTTCCAAAAGCCCAGCAAAAAAACAAAAAAAACCAAGAATTTCTCTGACAAGTCCATCTTAGGATCTCAGGTCACATCCCACCCCATAAACAAATTACAGTGGTAAGATGCACAGACCACTCTGCTTGGCTACACATGGGTAGAACTGTTATGAATGTGATTAGTGCCCTTATAAAAGAGACCCCAGGAGGGTCCCTCCTTCCCTTCCCTCACGTGAGGATACAGAGAGAAGATGGCCATCCATGAACCTGGAAGTGAGTTCTCATCAAATCTGCCAGCATCCTGATCTTGGACGTCCGGCCTCTAGAACTGAGAGAAATAAATATCTCTTATTTACAACTCACCCAGTCTATGGTGTGCTGTTATAGCAGCCCAAATGGACTAAGACTTTAATTATTTATATATTGAGTTATAAATATAGGCTACAAATCATGTTTACTTTTGCCAGGAAATATGCTACAATAAGACTTTTAAATAAATTATCTAATTTAATCATTATATCATTTTTATAAAGTATTATAATTATTTTATATATAGTGAATATATAAATATATGTACTATATATTTTAAATATAAAATAAAATATTTAACATAGTAAAAGATGTTTAATTTATAATATAAATGTAGTTATGAAATTCTTTATTATAACTATTCTAGATGAGGAAACAGAAACACTGAAAGTTTAAATAATTTGCTTTCTTAACCAGTATTCATATTGTTCATAACAAAATATATCTTAACATTTTCAATTATGATTTTGAGAAGCTATCTCTAAGAAACTCATACTGAAGTTTTTTCATGTATTAAGTGGTTTATTACTAAGATATATAGAAGATGTATAAGAAGATACATATAAGATATATGTGTGTGTGTGTATATATATATATATATATATATATATATATATATATATATATATATATATAAAAGAAGGATATATAAGAAGGATATACATATATGTTGGTAAGAAACTGTTAGAAAGAAATTAGGAGTTACGGCTCCTGACCTAGACATAATTTATGTACATCACCACTTTTTAAAAAATTTTGATACTCAGTGAAACCTGTGAATAAGAGATCCACTATCCATCAGAGAGAAATGCCATCCACATCTTCTAAGTAATCTATTTTAACCTAGTATATTATATTTAATTAAATGTAACCAATAGAATTTCTTAACTTTTACATATTGATTTTTAATTTAGAGAATGTCAAAGAAAATAATGCAAGAAATACAAATTTATGCCAACAATGTACTCCAAATGTCACATCAGAAGTGGAAAAGCTGAATATCAGTAATAACATTTAGGAGTATCAATGTCTAAGAAACATCTGAACTCTCTCTTACATTTTAAAAGAAATGTCAGTGAGAATACCTTCAGCAAATACGACAGAAAAATCTCACTGATAGTTTGAGAAGACTTGTGGGAGCCTTAAGATGGGAGGAGAGATAGATGGGAGAAAAGTTAGACGGTACTAGTGCATAAGCGATTTTCCAGCCTTCCATCCTACTTAAACCCTATTTTGCTCTATCTATTTAACCCCGACTTTGGTTTCAGAACTCAGTTCAGTCGTTGCTTCTTTAGGAAAGTCTGTTCTTTTGACTCCTTTGCTGGTTCAAGTACCTTACAATGGAATCGGAAAGTTCACTTCTTTTTTCTCATAATTTTATGCGCATTTTTGTAAGTACTTAATTAATGCTTGTCTCATCTACTAGATAGTAAATTCCAGGAAGACAAAGACTTTGTATTTTTATTGTTGTTATTTTAATAGCATTCTTACTCTAGACAATGCCTGGCACAGAGAACATAGGCAATAAATGACTAGTAAATGAATGACAATATCTACTTTCTCAAGTAGAAATGTATTTGTAAAAGATTTTTCTAGGCCAAAACAACACAAAATTTTCTGTCAGCTGGGTAGGGAGCCAGGATTGATTGGAGTGAGGAGTGCAGAGAGAAGAGAAATAAAAAGAATTGAGACCAAAGATCTATTTATCACACATTAGGAATTCTATGCTTTGAATTTCTATTTTCCTTTTTTTTTATGCAAATGTGTATAGACAGCCATGGAAGGAATGGCCTTTTTCATCTCTGAATTCTCCAACAATTCTAAACATAAAAGAGTCTTGAACATTTTCAAAAACCCTAGCAGCAGTTGGAAAAGTCAGTTGGCATAAGAATTAGCCACTGAACATATGTTGCAGTGGTAAGTAGTTGTAGAATTAGGTTTTTGACTGAAATTACGTTTTTCAAACTTCCTATAAGACTGTTAAAGCCATTTTGGTTTGTGTGTTTTAAATTATAAAACCTGCCAGCAAGTTTTACTTTCTTAATTTGCTGTGCTTAAGAAATGGTTGAAATATTTCAGAATTTTGGAACATAATATGTATTTTCAACACATTGATAAATCATACATACATATACAGATATGATTTGCATATTATGATTAGCCTTAACAGATTTCAATTCTGAATTGTTAATAATGTCTTTGATAAGACAAAAGATTGATTTGTATAGAATACACTGAAATAGAGAAAGAGTAAATAAAAATTTTGTATCGTCAGCCATTAATTTATGCTGATATATAAAAATGATGCTAAAACTTTCACATTTGGGTCACTCTTGTTGAAAATGCATAAAAGTGGAAACGAAGCATACAGAATGCATGCCAGAAGAAAATGCTTTTCCAACAGAAAAGAGGTTTGCTTGTTAAAAGACAATTTAAAAAAATAGGATCAGCAGTTGCCACCTTACAGGAGTAAGTTATGATATTTATAGCTAGATATTCACCCTGTAGATTTCCATAAAATTTTTAAATATGCATTGAAAATATGTGGAATCATCTTCAACATGAGCTCTCTCCGACAGTAATTTACAGTCCATTTTACTCTTACTTGTATTAAAATATCTCTGTGGAAAGTTTAAATATATTCAGTGTTGTTTTTCCTTAGAAGTTGTAGGTGAGTTTCTAGGACTATCATTTATCAACATGGATCTCACTATACATGCAATAAGTGACGAATATTCATTATGACCCGACAGCTCTAACATTGTAGTTTTTTTCTTATAGGATTTGTTTTTTGTTTAGTGATGTAAAATTTTTCTCCAAAAACTTGCTTTCATTTTGTTGATATGAAAATATCAAACATTCACATGACAAGAATTGATCAGAATAACTACAAATACTAAAATGCTATTATGGAGTGAAACTCTTTTGGAATATCAAATTTTTATTAATATTAATACAAATAACCTTCAAATTGTATAGCATGTTACGGCTTTCATTTTTGTTTTCTATATTCCACCTCAGATCATCTACAAAACAGAGGACAGTACACAGTGGAACATGCAAAGATAAACGGATGGGTTGTTCCGGTGGCTGTCACATTTGATTAGGCCTATTTAGCCTTCTGTTCTGTGGTTACAGTCATCTCTCGGTATCCCAGGGGATTGGTTCCAAGACCCCTTAGGTTACGAAACTCTACAGGTGCTCAAGTTCCTTATATAAAATGGTGTAGTATTTGTATTTAACCTAACTAAGCACATCCTCCCATATACTTGAAATCATCTCTAGATTACTTATGATACTTAATACAAGGTAAATGCTATGTAAATAGTTGCTAGAGGGTGGCAGATTCAATTTTGCTTTTTGGAATTTTCTGGAATTTTTGAAAAATATTTTCGATCCTCCTTGGTTGAATCCACGGATGTGGAACCTGCAGATTTGGAGGGTTGATTCTACTTCATTTGAAAAATGCAGGTGATCGTTTCTTGTGATTATGAGATCTTCACTAACTCTGAAATTAAGTCTCCCAGGAGCAGAAACAATGCTCTCAGAGGATAAATAAATCATAAATAAATACTGAATAAACTAGTAAGTGGTAGAACCTGGAATACGCCCAAGTTATCTGACTGATTTTCTAGTAAACATTTTGACAGTAAAAAATTATCAGGACATCTGTAATGACAATGGAAAGATGAGAGTACATTTACTTTCTAATTTCCTTGAGTTTCTTTGATGTAAATAATAAGAGCGTTATCACTGCCTAATTACACACGAATCGTACTGAACCTAATTTTTTACTTCCATGTGCCAGAGAAAATAAGCAAAGTCTAACAATGTCTAACATTTGTATGACACATTTATAGTTTATAAAATACTTTGTCAAACATATGCTGGTACGTGCAAGGAGATTTCAATGATAACTACATGCAGTAAAAGAGAGAATCTTCTTTCACATAAACGTTCTGATTAGACCAGTGCAGTGAATTGGCTCTTAGGGCTTTAGAATATGTAATCTATGTAATTATGTGAACTTTTTCACTTACAACAGTTCATTATTTATAGTCTCGATTATCCAGTGTTCAGTTCTGACCTGTGACAAGGGACTAGCACAGATAAATAACAATATATATAATTCACAAACTCAAATTCAGACAAGAGATTCTCAATTATGAAATCTACTAAAAACAGTATTTAACAAATAATTTTTGGACTCTTGTAATTCTAGATTCATTAATAAAAGATAAAATATCTAGGGAACTGATTCTCAAAATGTATGTACCTTTGTGTGTCTTCCCACATACTATTATAATGAAAATGTTTTTTTCCCTACCTCTGAATATATCTAGGACTAGTGGAGAAATTAATAGACAGATACACACCAAGTGTCCTAAAAGATGGCGTGGTCTGGCATAAATAATAGGATGCAGGAAAAGATCCCAGTGAAAAATAAGCAAGAGAGAAGAGGCTGACATAAAAATAACATGCTGTAAGATAGAAAAAGAGGGCAGCAAGGCAGCAGGGTTTCAATAAAAATATAAATAAAAAGTTTAAAACAGAAGAGAACAGAATTTATGTTTTGTTTTATTACCTAATCATGTTGTAATATCATTTTTTTTTAAATGACCCAGTTTTGAGACCCTGGCTAGAGGCTAATCTGTTCCCCTCCTTGGGCAATGGATTAAGTTCACACCTGAGCCACATCCCATATTGGGCTTTCACACTCTGGGCTACTATGCACTCACTCCAGTTGTCCTAGTGCCAGGTACTGGAGAACAGAAACAGCCCGTATCCCCAGAGCCTGCAAAATTATTCAAGTTGGCCAGTCCAAAGGGAGCCATCAAAACCTACCTTACCCCATCCCACTTGCCATATAAAAGCTGCCTCATCACTTCCAGCTTGCTGTCACCCTGTCCTGTGGTACAGCTTCCTGTGTGGCCCTGCCTGGCAGCCTTCTCTCATTTGGTACTATATGCAAAAAAAAAAAATCTGTTTTTCACCTATGTGAGTGTCATTGTGTTGTGTCCCTCCTTCAAAAGAATCTTGTATCTTATAAAAATCTTATAAAAACATATGAAGGTGCAACTTTCTTAGAATGCAAATATAAGTTCATAATTTACAACTATGAGAAAACATATATTGGGTTTGTGCCATATGGAATGCATTTCCAATGTAGAAATAAAAGGTTTTCCTTCATAAGTCAAAGAACAATTGAAAATTAAGTTGTCAGATATTGCAGAAAGAATATTTCCTGAAGAAAGAATGTAGACTGAGAGAAGACCTTAACTCCAGGAAACATGCTTGAAAAACTAGGCCCATACCTAGATGTATCACAGCAAAATTTTGGACGTCCACAATTAAAGAAATAATCCCACAAAGGAAATCAAAATATGTTTACTGGGCAAAATAAAATGAAGTGGCATCTACATACTAAATTATATTTCTGTGGAGTTGAACTATATGACCCAATATTTTCATATCCAAAGATTTCTTTCCTGTGTATTAAAAATGTAAAATTCTTAATTAAGTAAAGTGAGAGAAATCATACAACCTATTTAAACTTTTTAACATCTTATACCCGTCTATGTTTGATAGAGTATTCACTGTAGCTTTGCTTGTGTTTCTTAGAAAATGAAAATTTCTGTATCAAAAACTAAAACAAAATAAGAGATACAGAATAGGGCAGTCATTATATTAAAATTATAAGAAAGTTTTAAACATAGAAATAAAATTACTTAAAATTAAAGAATTGCCTTAAAAAGTACTAAAAACTCATTTAAAGAGATTTTTTTCTTAGAAGAGAAACTAAAAATTATTAAAAATTATCTAATAATATTAGCATGGTCATTAATTTTATTTTAAAAGTGTGATGAGGTATAAAGAGAAGTATAAGAATGGTAACATCTAAATTAAGTGGGTGTCAAAATACCACTTATTTTACAATTTTTAAATTAGAGGTATAAGTGATATTTTAAAACATGAAAAAAACTGTATTTAGGATAAAACTGAGGTGTACAATTAATAAATATTGATGAAAGTAAGAATTAATAAAATACGTAAACTGAAGTTTCATTTAAGATTTAACAAAGATCAAAACAAATTCAGTGGAACTGAAGCAAGAAAAAAGAACAGAAACTAGGTGGACTAGAGTCCAAAATATAATATGGATTTACTAAAATACACAAAGGAAACCAGCAATTTCTAAGAATACAACTTTCTTGGAGTGGAGAATAGGGAGAGGTAATAGCATACGAATAAAAACTGTAAAACAAAAGAAATTATTTAAAAATGAAAAGACAAGTCTATAAATAAAAACAATAACTGAAACAATTTTGGACAATAAAAAGCTCGAAAAAAATACACAAAATCAAGAAGAGGGTTATTTACACAGATATGGAGAACATTGAACAGTTTTGTGAATAGAGTGTACTGGTTTATGAAAAAACATTGGAAATTTAGGTTAAAAAATATTTCTAGCTATATCCAACGGCAAGTCTGTATGGGCGTATAAAGCTCTGGTGCCCAGGCATCATTTCTGTAGCAATCTTAAGAGCCAACACAGGTCCAGGTCCAACACTCTCTATAGAATCAGCTAAGGCATCATAGTTTAAAGTATCCATCTGCCTATTTCTGCTTCTTGATTTCCCCCAAGTAGTGATCCTAAACTCACTTCCTAGTAAACTTTATGCCCCGGGGGGGAAAAAGCAACATATACTTTTTTCTATTCATTAGTTGCTAGTTTGGTAATATAGAAAATTACTTAGCATCATTAATGGCAATGATATGCTATTATTTCTCCCTATTCTTCACTCCAAGAAAGTTGTATTCTTAGAAATTGTTAATCTCCTTTGAGTATAGTAAATCCATATCATATTTTGGACTCTAGTCCATCTAGTTCTGAAGCAAATCTTTATTGTGAGAATGAATATTCATGGAGAATTCTAAAAAGATATACAGCCCTTCCATCTGTTATCAATTCTTTTTTTTTTTTTTTTTTTTTTTTTTGAGGTACGCGGGCCTCTCACTGTTGTGGCCTCTCCCGTTGCGGAGCACAGGCTCCGGACGCGCAGGCTCAGCGGCTATGGCTCACGGGCCCAGCTGCTACGCGGCATGTGGGATCTTCCCGGACCGGGGCACGAACCCGCGTCCCCTGAATCGGCAGGCAGACTCTCAACCCCTGCGCCACCAGGGAAGCCCCTATCAATTCTTAATTTTATTTTTGTTCCAAACCAGAGCAACAGAGAACAGAGCTGCTTATTTAGGCCTTTTGCAGGTGTGCATTACCAAACTCTGTTTGGCATTATGCCATCACTCTATTTTGAGAGATTTTATAAGGCAGGGAACTCTGAAACTTGCCGAAGTCTTTATTTTAATGATGCTGTGGAGTATATTCTCCTCTATATTATGAAGTGCCTTGTATATGAAAAATCCTTTAGATGAAAACTGTGCCGTTGAGAAATTCCTATGTGTTATTAAATAGACATTGAAAATTTTATTATGAGTGATAATTCTCATTTTACTTGGCCTTCTAGGAATCTGATAACCAGATGTTCTACTCACTTCAAAAAATGGTACTTGTTTTTACAGCTTTCAGTTTGTGCTTTGACACTATAACTATTATTATATATTTCCCTGCCCTGACTTTTCTATTCCCTTATTTCCTCATTAAAAAAAAAACCACTTTTTTTAATCTCATTATATGATATGCTTCACTGTAAGGTACAAGTTTTTCAGGATGTCAAAATAACAATGAACTAGGCTTAATCAATTAGCATTATAGTCTGACCAGCAACCAGCTAGAGAAAAAAGTTTTAACTCTCCAGCCAATTAGATGACATTTTTATAGTTTTATTTCCTCTTGTACAAAATAAAGAGTCTGATCTAATCTATTTAATCTCTAAAACGTTTTCCTGCTCTGAAATACTCTGATCTAAAATTGTTCCTTTCGTCTACTTTCTTTGTAATATACATGGAAGTCTCTACCAAATTAGAGTCATTAAAAAAAAATCTGTGTATGTTCTGTGACCTATACTTACACCTGTTATTGGTATTATTGTTTTTAATACAGATACAGGTATTTTAAAACTTCACATCTATGGCCTCCATGGGGCAGTATGAAAACTCCTACTTAGTATACTTAGGCAGGACACCTAGGTGGACTTGATGGATTAGGAAAGACTTCTGTAAAGAGTGATATGTATAAAGAGGAAAGAGAGTATTGATGACTTAAAGAATAATGTGGAAGGGCCCAGAGGCAGCAGAGAGCAATAAGAGAAGTGCTTCCTCCTCCCCCCACCCTGTGGCTTCATATTCTGGGAACAAGAGATAAAAGGTGGGGAGGGAAAATGGGGCCAGAAGAGGACTTGGTAAGCCATGAGGAGGAATGTGAACTATATCTTTAGAGCATTAAAGAAGTATCCATGGATTTTACTCCAAGTGTGACATGATTTGAAGTATGCTTTAGAAAAGATTCCTTTGTCAACCCAGAAGGGGCTACCTTGAGTGCAAGAGGGAAAGAGGAACTCTTTAGTGGGCAGCTTCAATTATCTCAGGGAAATGTAATAACAAGTTATGAATAAAATATCCTTGTCAAACTTATTTATCATGGTCTATTTATCCTTCATGTAGTAATAACCTAGAAATATCAAGTCTTGGAACGAAAGCTGGCTAAATTTGTCTTAATATTTAACAGAGCTCTTTGAATTGCATGTAATTTTCCATAATCTGTATGTCAGTAATTTGGTGCTAATGGTTTAAATCATACATAAATTATCTCATACGTAAGAAAACAAGCATTGTTTCCGACCTTGATTAGAAATTTCATGTTTCCCATAAGAGTTTTTAAAATTTGACAATAATACAGGAACATCATATAGATGGATTCTTTCTAAATTTATTAAAACTGTGTAAGTGTTCATTTAATGACACTCTATCATCCATAATGTAGGTTCAAATGTTTTTTTTTAAGTGTGGAGGATGAGAGAAGTGTCTGCTGCCTTTGAAAAGCAAATGTTTGTATAATCTCAAAGTTTAGAACAAATATTACTTATGGAGCCAAAATGACATCTGCTAAATAAATCTACAAAATACTAGTAAAACTATGCCAAACACATTTCTTTACAAGAAAATCAAACACTGACTAGAATTTTAAGTAGTGTTTTTTTAATAAAATCATACTGTCGCAAGTTATCATTCATGAACTCTGTCTTTTGTGTTTTCCACTTGGAATTTTACAGATGTTTTAATTACCTGAATATCTTCTTTGAATTGTTTTGGTATTAAAACAATTGTTTTGCATTAAAATAAAAAGTAGAGATTTCATAGTAAATGCCACTACATGACTTTGTTTGTTCAATGGAATATGTGGAATTTATTCATATTAAAATTAAAGTATATAATTTATTCATGTGAAGTTAAATGAGTAGGAACCTAGAAAACAATTAAGCTCAAAAGTCTTACTTTTTTTCTTTTTATATCATTTTTGTTCACAAAAACATCTTTCAGTGTAAGGATATTCCTGATGAAAATAGATATATAGATTTAAAAATCAGTGTTAAATATGCTAAAATAAGATCATAAACTTTCTGAAATACTGTTTTCACTTTAAGAAAAAAAATATTAGATGAATGTAGTTTTAGTTCCAGGAAGGGAAATATTAGCAGAGTATTTTAGCATACTCTATCTGGTCCACAAAAGGAACAAAATAATTTGCGTTGGTGGCAACAGATTATTCAACACATACAAATCTATTGTTCCTAGAATCTGGTTAAGTTCCAGTTCTATAAATAGTCATTAGGGTGTCATGTGAGTACAGAGTACAGAGTATAGAAAATGGTGATCTGAAATTATCTTTGTAGTAAAGATTATTTCTCACCAGGAAGATCCACTATAGGTAGAATAATTAATCTCTGTCCTGCTTGTGAAACTTGATCATGTATTTTTACATAAAAATGAAAACAGAATTGAATACTAATTTTAATTGTCCTCTACCATATTATATGCCTTTGGAATCTGGTCAACACGATAAGAATGCCCTCATCATACACGATTGAACAGAAAGAGGTGCTGTGCATTTGTAAGACTGTAGCTTCCATTTGATATTTTTTAAATAATTATTGAGGAAATATTGATCGTTTTGTGGTATAATCAAGACTCTAAGCAATTAGTTATGTATTTAGAAAACCTGAGAGAATGTCACCATAATTTTTGTGATACATATATGTAAATGTAAGCATAATTCAAGCATATAGTTTTACATGTACATGCATGTGCATATATATATGTGTAATTTCAGATATTTGTGTTGTAACATTATCACTAAGCTTATCATTTATGTGGTTTTCTACAAGTCAGACAGTGAGCTTCTCAGAGAGAAAGATGGTATCATATTTACTTTTATGTTCACTGGACTTCATCATTCACATAATAGGTGCTCAATGGGTAATTTTTAAAAAAGAATTTCATGTTTACAGAACAGGAATATTTATTTTAAAAATGTTTTGGGGCACAGATTTCCTGACACCTTTTAGAAATTGGGTAATGTTTGAATGAAATTGTTACTCATTCAGATAAGATTAGAGACATGTTATATGACTTCTTTCCCTCTATTTTGCCACATTCATCTTTCTTTGGCTGAGAAATGCTTACTGAATCATCGACCGAATCCTTGAGATACTTTTTGCAAATGGGGAAAGAGTTTTCAACACAGTACGCAGCTCTTGTACATGTTTTATTTAGTAATCTCTATCCTGTTGTATCATGTTTGTATGTGTTATTTCCAAAAATAGGGAATTTCTTGCACTGTTTTATTGACTTTGTCCCCCAAAGTAACTACTCTAGTATTGGGTAAATATTAACTATTCCTCAACTTAGTGAACTGATGCATATGTGAATGAAAACTTGAAGATAATAATAAGCTTTAAAACTTATAAAGCTAGTATGCATTTGTGAGTTCCTGCTTCCCTTTAAGGATAATATGTTTTTGTTTAGAAATGTTGTGCAAATATATTATGATCAAGATTCTTAGTAAGTAGTTATAGAGTAAGAGAATTCAGGCAATATCTTCCTTGTCACTGTAACTTCCAGGAAGTAAACTTTAGTGTCCAGTCAAATGCAGAAAGGGACATAGGACGTTCAGGAATGGGAGAAATCTGCATGGGTATCCATCATATCTTTACAAGTTTGGTAGGGCACTTAATTTAATTCTATAGCACTGAATAGAAAAAATTTTTTAAGTCTATGACAATAGTACTTGAGTTTTTATTTTTAAAATTATTCATTATTAATAAATGGAAAATAAATCCTTAGTCACTGTAATTAAGAAATACCATGACTTAAAGTTGGTTTTCATCATGTTGTCAAAATTTAAAACCTTATTTTCTATAATAATTCATAATTACTTCATCTTTTCAATCCATCTGGAGGGTAATCAATATGTAAGCGTATGAACCAGCTGCTGCCCCAGGCATGGAGTAGCAGCCAAGAGGGACCTGGGCTCTTCTCCAGCAGCAGAATCCCCAGAAAACCCTCTAGCTACAAGGAAATTGGTACAAATGCAAATACTGCTTCCTTTTACCCAGGATTTTCATTTATTGGCATCTATGGGTCTTTGGGCTTCTTGTCTTACTTTTCACGCCTATGATTTTTATAACCAAACAACTATTTATTAAGTTCCTATTTTATATGACAGTAATACATACAATTACTTAGGGAATATAAATATGGTGCTTTGTGAAATACTTCTTCTTAGCTTTCAAAGGCATACCTAAGAATATCAAAACTTTAATATGAATACAAGATAGAAAGGAAACAAAACTGTTCTACAATGGAAATTTTTGGTTAGATATGGCATGTGGAATTGTAAGGGTCCTAAATTAAATCTTGAGAGATAATAAGTGAAATAAGCTAAAAGATAAATTAACTGAATAAAGATTATGACCTTTTTGCCTACTTTTATAAGTAACCATGCACAAAATAGATTACAGATTCTATGACTATATTTTGTTTGTTACAAAAATGGCAAGCAGAGACTTGATATTTTTCAGTTAAAAGGTAAAAATCTAACAATTGTTGAGCTTATACTATCAAGCACTTTAAATGCATCATTTCAGCTACTCTTTTTAATAATAGTGTAAACAGATTTTTAGCTTTCTCTTTTTTAAAGCAGGAGAGTAACTTGCATCAGATTAGGTAACTCGCTAGTTCTGCAGCCTGTTAATCTCATGTTTTTCCACTAAATACCACTAAATTCCTTTCTATTTAAAAAAAAATTTTTAACAACTTTATTGGAGTATAATTGCTTTACAATGGTGTGTTAGTTTCTGCTTTATAACAAAGTGAATCATCTATACATATACATATATCCCCATATCTCCTCTCTCTTGAGTCTCCCTCCCACCCTCCCTATCCCACCCCCCCCATCCCACCCCTGTAAGTGGTCACAAAGCACCGAGCTGATCTCCCTGTGCTATGTGGCTGCTTCCCACTAGCTATCTGTTTTACATTTGGCAGGTTTTTTTCCTTTAATAATACTGGCATCATTACTCTTTTTAATCCCTTAATGCCATATTTTCAGTGCTAACATTCCAAATAGAACTGCTTGGAATAAAACACAACCCACACAGTTATTAATATCTTCAAGGAATACTTTGGAAAAGACAGGCTGTAAAAACTAATCACTTCCAAAGGTGGGCATTTGAGCAACTGACATTCTTTTTCTCACTTTGGTTTCTTTTTAATTAGTTGCTTGTTTTTTAAAAGTATTTCCAGGATTTAGACTTATTATTTATATTCTGGGTCCAAATCTGTTGCCCTTATTTCCCTTGAGAAATCTGCTTCCCAGTGACAGAACAGTAATGAAGAATATGCTGGAATGATTCAGAAAAGGGCTACCTCCTTCCAAAACTTCTACTTTTCCTTAAGAACATGATGAACTGTATTTCACTTTATCTGTTATTTTCAATTCCAGTTCCAGTGGATACTTCACTAAAACTAGGCATTTCAAGGGAATATTTACTTTAATTTTCAAAATTTACCATATGCTTTGTGAGCTAGAATTCTATAATCAGAATAAATTAACTTGGCTTTCTTTATTCCTGATCTTCAAGATCCTTACTTGAAAAGCAGATAAATGGTATTTTTAAAGATTTTAGTTGAAACTCTTCTTGATAAAATTATGTTAAGTACTGTTGCATAAATTCTAAAATTCACACATGGACTATTCCTTAATTTGCTAGTTATAATAATTTAGATTTTTACAATTTAGACTCCTTTTTAAATTAATAATTATTAAGATTATACTTGCCTTGGTTTAACTGTCACCTTGTTCATTGTAAACAATCTCTAATGTTTATTAGTCTATTCAGGTACAATACTGTATTTGGTCCTTAGTTGACTAAATAAAACACTTTCTTCCTAATTTTATGATAATACTATTTTTGTATGTCTTCCTACCTCTCTCATTCTTCCTTCTCCAAAATTACCTCTGGATTTATGTACCTACCCTTGTGCATTAGTCTTTAGATTGAAAAAGCTTTGCCTTGGCAAATGTTTCATATTTCTCTCTAGCCCCATCCTCATCTCTAAATTAATCTTGCACTTCTAAATATTTCCTGTGTTTCTAAACTGGATATTATTCTGAAAGCTTAGATTCGGAATGCGCTGAATTCAAACTCAGCTTTTCCTCATGACTTCCCTGAATACATTTTTCCTATCAACACCTTATTTTCATGAATGACACTATTGTTATGGGTTGAACTGTGTTCCTCAAAAAGATATGTTGAAATCCTAACCTTCAGTAACACAGAATGTGACTTTATTTACAAATAGAGTCTTGGTAGACATAATCAGGATAAAGTCATACTGGAGTAGTTTGCACCCTTACTCCCATGACTAGTGTCTTTAAAAGAAGAGAGAAACATAGGGAACCCCATGTGAAGAAAGAAAGTACACAGGGAGAAGACAGCCCTGTGACAACTGGGACAGAGATTTGAGTGACGTGTCTACAAGCCAAAGAGCGCCAAGGATTGTCAACAAATACCAGAAAGTAGAAGAAGTAAGAAAAGATTTGCTCCTACAGGTTTCAAAGGAAGTATGGCCCTGCCAACCCCTGAATTCTGGACTTTCAGTCTCCAGAATTTTGACAGAACAAATTGCTCTTGTTTAACCACCCAGTGTGTGGTACTGTGTTATGACAACTGTAGGAAACTTATACAACTACATCATAAATCACAAAGATGTATTTTACTTAACAGTCATCTTTACCTCTCACAACCAAAAAAATTCCAAATCCTTTCAATTCTGTTTTGACAATAATGGCTACAGCCTTCCCCTGTATATATCCTTTGCCTATCTTACTCACAGGCTTTTATCATATCTTACCTAATTAAAAGCTTAGAAGACTGTTGTACATTGATTGCTTTAGTAGTCCTAATTCTTTACTAGCCTCTGGGTCCATACTCTATTATGTAACTTTATACCTTCTATCATGATTTTGGGCTCCACCATGAGGCATGTTTAAGGCCAATAAAATGCTGGGGACTGTAATTCAAACAGTATTAAATAAGCTTGAATTTTAGGACTTCGATTTTGTACCTCTGCCTCCATGCCCCCCCATGAGAATATGCCCAGTTAACCTACTGTAGGATAAGAGACATACGGCTCAGTCACCTCCAAACCCTCTTAGACCCCCAACTGTCTACATGTGGATGAGACCAGGAAAACTACTCAGCTGAATCAGCCTAAATTGTGACTTGCTTGTTCCTAGGCTAAGTAAATGTTTATTGCTTTAAGCCACAAAGTTTTATGGTTTGTACACACACACACACACACACACACACACACACACACACACACACACACACGGCATTATTATTATGTTAATAGGTAACCAGTACCAGGATCTACACATCGTGCTTAAGAGAACCATAGCCTAGCCTTTTCCTTACCTTCTAACCTTATTATTTTTTGCATAATTCATTTGTTGTATCTTCTAGCAACCTCAGTGGTTACTAGGAGTCTGAGTTATGATCATGTGTATGATTAATAATGCAGACACTTTGCAATAATAAAATGAAGTAAAATGGGATTTTCCTAGTATTTGCATCAAGAACCCCTGATCTTATGAAATCCCAAAGAAAAAACTCGAACACAAGAGAAATTTATTGCTCATGAATTATGGATTATAAAAATTTAAACTTGTGTTGTTTTTGAGATCTCTTCTTAAACATAGTGATGCATTTAGGACAATGATTTATCAACAAAATTGTTATCTCATAAATAAGCCAAGAGTATTATGAAAATGTATCCTTTTCTGGGAATCAAATTATAAATCTAGCATCAAGTGATAGTGCCAGGAAATTCATTTATATTCCATATTGTGCAAACAACTTTGTATTTATAAGACTAGAAAAACTAAATTATTTATGAAAGTGTCAACTTTTGTATACAGAAATACCAATTTGGATTACAAATTCATGAGTATATGATATTGCAGAGTAAGCAGACACTCTAGGGATTAAGGATTCCCAGAGTATATTTTACATTTATATATATTTTAATAGACAGAGGCCATTAAAAAATTATATGTCATCAGTTATTGTCTTCTCAATTTGATAAATTACACATTCAAATAATAAAAATTTAAGGAGAAACTTCAATTGTTTATTACTATATGTATTAAATTAATGAAAGCTATTTATATAATTTAGTTTAAAATTGAATATGTATATAAGTAATTTTCAATTAAACTTTGAATCTTTAGCATTGGCACATAAGACCCTTTTACATTTAATTAAATTACCATGCTTAGAAATTTATCCTTTCTATTTGAATCATGTATTGATTAGTTTGATTTTCTACTCATGGTAATAAGGTATATTTTTGAAATATGTTAGCCTCAGAAACTATTTAACAATCTTTCATATTTTGGTAAAGCAAAAGATAATAAGACACACACATTTGCCTTTTTCTAGTCTAGCTAGCATTATCAGTTATGCTGGCTTTATACAATCATAGATTTATTCATTCATTATTTAAACAAATGTTTATTCAACATATACCTTATACAATACCCATTGTTTTTATATGTATTTAATTTATATATACAGACACATTTTATTATATATACTATATACATATAATTACAACAAATATGATTGATTCATTGAACTTAAGATAACTAATTTTAAGTACATCACTGGAATCAGTTGCAATTACATTTTATTATATTTAGTTTATAATAGTTTAACTACATGAAAGTGTGTTCAGATACAACCTAATAACATGTATTTTATGCATATCAGGGCCGCAGTGAAGTGCTGCAAACTGTTTGCTTTGTTTTGTTGACGTTTCCACAGTTAATAAAGATGGTGAGCATTCTCTGAGAAAGCAGCCCATAGAAGATGGAAGAGACAGAAAAAAATATAGATGATACACACTTATACTAACAGTTACTTTGAGTTTTTATTCAATTAGATTATTTTTAACTAGTTCTTAATTGGCCTAACACATTTAATTTTTGGCTAGTTATCAAAACAAGAAGCCCTGATATGCATGAAATACATGTTATTTAATCTGCTGGAAATTTATTTATCTATGTATACATTATCCAAAACTAGTAGCAGAGTAATTGATGAATATTTTTGTGTGAAAAACCTAGATATGTGTTACTTTATTCTTATTTTATTTATATTCAACACAGTTCAGGGTCTGTTAAAAACGTAGATGTTTTAGCAGATTCTTAAACTCTGAGCCACCAGGAAAGTCCCAGGGCTAACTTTTTATCCCTGCTTCTGAAGGCTTAAGATCATAGGCTTTTACTTTCCCTCTTTTTTTCCCCCGATGAAGATCCTCTTATAGGAAGACCACACGTCATAATTTGTGACAATAAAATCTTCAAAACAAATGGGAAGATGACTTGTAGGAAAATCATAATGAAAAATGTTTCCTTTAGTAAAGATGTTGAAGTATTTTATCTTACAAAGTGAGCATCTAAAAAAGAAATGTCAGTTATGATAAGTATGATTATTAATCGCAGTAAAGATAAATTACTTTAAACAAATTTAATTTACTTACGGAGTCTGAAAGATAGCCTTGAGGAGCACATAGTTCTGTAGTTACAGTAAAAGAAGGAAAAGCGTACATCACAGGGGCAGGCTTAATATCCTGTTCAAAATTATCTTAAAAATAGGAATGTAAAATCAAACAAACATTAGTAATATGGTTTGTACCTGGAAACGAAGTTGTAGCATAATTCAATGCCACAAATACAGATTACAAACCGTTTTGTACAAGCTGTTTTGATGAGTCACTTTGTGAGCTGGTTTTTAAAATTTTCCATGGCAAAAAGGATTAGCAGCAATGTATGTTTTTATTATCCACGAGACACTACATATAATCATATTTCATCTATTGTTTTAGCATATTACTGTCTTCTTGTAAACAAGGAATGATCTTTTATATAAATACTTGTACATATCAGCATATCAATTATAATGCAGGTTTAGTAAAAAGTGATGATCTCTGAAGACAATATTACAGGAAGTAAATACCCTCAATCATTAAAAAAAACTCTCTACTTACAAAGAACTTGTAAGGAAATGGATGTCTTGATGAATAATGTGAGATTTATATGAGAATGGTGTGAAATGCAATGAAACAACAGTATAATTAATTACATAACTTGGATTAAAATATATAGAAGATTTATTGAGTGAAATACATTTAAATCCATACAGCAGTAGAGATTAAAATTGATTTTGAAGTGAATTTAAAGATTTATTCATAGAATGAAATTAATGGTTTAAAGACAACTAAAAGGCAGAATTCAGTGTTTGCCAGGTGATTGTGAGTATTCTCAGAAAAAAAGAGAAAACTTTTGAAAATGTATTCCACAGCAAAGTCCTGGAAGACTGTGCTGCGTTGTCTTTTCTAATAGCAGAAGGCTACAAAAGCAGCATGTGCACTTAATATTTTTAAACATAGTTTAATTTTTTTTAATATTTTAAACTCTCAAGGATGTAATTTTTAAAAGCCTAATTTTATTCTGGGAGCAGCAGTAAATTGGGAGCTACAACACATACCAGAATCTCAGTAGAACGTTTTTTCTTTTATTTCAATTTTATGTACAACCAGGGGAAATGTATTACTGTTATTTTTTCAAAACCCAGTTTTACATGTGTTTTCCGAATTATTCATACAACAATTCTCAAGGTAGGCATAACTCTGTCACCATTCAAACAAAGACAGTTATGTTGGGAGCAGCAAAGTGTCAAATAACAGTGAAACTCAGGTGTGGTCTAGAAACAAGAACATCAAAGAGGTCGGACTCTTCCAGGTTTAAATTCAAGATTGCTTGCTTACTTTCCCTGACACCTTAGGCAAGCTATTGAACTTCTCTTTTGGAGCTGGCATGAAATTTAGATATAATATATGCAAATATGCCTTTGCAGACACTCCAAAAACAGCAACTGCTGATTTACTATAATCCCGAATCCATTGTTTATTTTATTTATTTTTATTTTTTAATTTAATTTTTTTACATCTTTTTTTGTTTGTTTTTGTTTTTGCGGTAGGCGGGTCTCTCACTCTTGTGGCCTCTCCCGTTGCGGAGCACAGGCTCCGGACGCGCAGGCTCAGCGGCCATGCTCACGGGCCCAGCCACTCCACGGCATGTGAGATCTTCCCGGACCGGGGCACGAACCCACGTTCCCTGCATCGGCAGGCGGACTCTCAACCACTGCGCCACCAAGGAAGCCCTATTTTTTTTAACATCTTTATTGGAGTATAATTGCTTTACAATGGTGTGTTAGTTTCTGCTTTATAACAAAGTGAATCAGTTACACATATACATATGTTCCCATCTCTCTTCCCTCTTGAGTCATTTTTTTTTTTTTAATTGTATGACTTTGGAAAAGCTGCCATTTCCTCAGCTCTAAAAGTTGGAAAATACACTTACCTTATACGCTGCAGTAAGGAGTACATAAGGTAATATGCGTAAGCACACCTGGCACAAAAGGGTGACGTCCTTTTCCTGGCTCGTCAACCTGCTCCTTTATCTCTGTCCATTTCAGGTTCATAATCAAGAATTTCTTCCCTCGAAGACACTGCTTCCCTTCACTTTTTCTTTAATTACTAAGAAATGAGGATAAAAATGGGAAATTTGACTGGCTCAAACAAGTCTATTATAGAATAAATCACCTTTTTTTATTCTATGTTCTCTGGAAGTAAACTGAGTTAGAACAGGAAATAAAATAATAATCATTAAGACAATCAAGTTCTAGTTGCTCCTCGCCTCTGCCTTTAATCTCTAAGGGATACATACACATGGACAGGTTACATATTTTCTTGGAAGGAGAGAATCTGTTTTCTAATCTGTTACAATAAACGGATTAAACAGGTGATCTTTAAGACTTACTCCACTTCTAAATTCTATGTTATTGTCTAATCAATCTCCACATCCATGGATATCTATTTTACCTATAACACTGTCCTCAATTTTCTTAGCTTGAATGATAAAATTCTGATGTTAATGAAATCTCAATTGTGATTTTTAACTTTGAACAGACCATGGGTTTTGCTCCATTCCAGAAGCTACCACTAATGTATCCTTTAATGAGAGAGAGATGAGCTGGTAAAATATGGATGATCAGCAAAAACTCATTTAAAGTGAATAGTCTGCTAATATCATCATCACTTACATAGAACTGTTATATGCTCATTACATATAACTCACACATTTCTCAACATTGTGCTCTGTAATCTTCAGAATGTTAGTAGTGTTTTTCATGAATATAACAAAATAGCTAGGATACACTGTAGACACCTGTACGTATATAATATCTAAATATATTTGTTACATTAGAAATTTTAATTGTTGAGTGTATGTTCATAAAAGGGCCTATTCTGTGTCAGATAAACACATTTGGAAAATTTTTCTCGATGTGTACAACTTAATGAGGAGACATAGATCGCTGCTTTGACCAATTTCAGTACACAAACTGATCTGCATTTCAAGGATACTGAGGACATAGATACTATGTGATGGTTATTATTAATAACATTTCTCAAGAAACTAAATATTGTAATTACTAATATTCAGACCAAGCTAGAATACTTTTATGTGATGAAAATTATAGGATTGATTACCAGTCCCATGTTAATACAATCAGGTGAGTTTGAATTTTGTTCAGGTTGATTTGAGTTGTTTTTTTTTTTTTTTTTTTTGCAGTACATGAGCCTCTCACTGCTGGGGCCTCTCCCGTTGCGGAGCACAGGCTCCGGACGCGCAGGGTCAGCGGCCATGGCTCACGGGCCCAGCCGCTCCGCGGCATGTGGGATCTTCCCGGACCAGGGCACGAACCAGTGTCCCCTGCATTGGTAGGTGGACTCTCAACCACTGCGCCACCAGGGAAGCCCTTGATTTGAATATTTTGTGTTTAGAAGGTCCAAAATATAATTAACTACTTGTCTACCTTGCTAAGGTTCCAATGTCAGGAAAATATATATGATTGACCTAATTCTGTTTTATTTTAGGATTAATATGAGGATTGTTCAGGCAAATAAGTGACCAGAAATGAAAACAAGGCATGATTTGTCATCACATCTGAATAACTATATTAACAATATCATTTATTTATCCCAATAATATTTTTAAAGCTAACCTTCTATATTTCAGGAACTGTGCTAAGATAAATGCAAAACCTCTCTTAATTATGAGACTCAGTATTGTTTGTAGATAAAACCCACATCCCAAGTTTTAAATTCCTTTTGGAGAGAAACGCTGATATTTTATTTCAATATAGTACATAAAACTATGTAAAGTAAACCTAAATAAAAGAGATACCTAGGGTGAAAAGATGCATAAAGAAATGCTGTATTGTGAGAATTTAGGCAATTTATCTGATAAAGAAAAAGACGGTCAATCTGCATCATGAATGCCATGTCCTGAACATCTGAGAGCTAAACTGCTCTATAGTTCTAAGGAATCCAGACAGTTTATGTTGTTTTCTTGAGCGAATCCATGATGGCATTTTCTGTCTTCATTAGAACAGACTGTAGGTACCTCTTTTTCATATGAAGTGTAGGAGAGAACTAAAATTTGGATTACAAAGCAAGCATTAAACTGATATTTTTACATGTAATATCTCACTTAAACTTCATAATAAATCCATGTAGATAGATATTTTGGGTCCCGTTTTTTTAATATGATGAAATAGAGTCTCATCTCTATTGGATGTGCTACATCACAGGTAAAACTTACATTCTAGGTTTTCTGGGTCGAAAAACCTTAAGATCTTTTCATTCTACTGATTTGCCTCGTTTGACAAGGATAAAGTTATAGTAGAGTCAAATGCATCATGAACTCCATTAAATATTTGCATTGCCTACCAGAGATATATAAGCAAAATACCTACACTGCCATGATGGAATTTAGTGCTGAGAAGATTCAGGATGAAATCATATTCTATGAAAGCGAATAAAAAAAGAGACGTTAAGTTTTCATTAGATGGAAAATGAATATCAAATAAATCAATACCAAATTTATATCTGTGCACTCTTAGTTGAAATGTCAAAGTGTGTGATCAAAAGTAAATGAGAAGGTAAAGCAATAATAGAATAGAATTTAAATGATTTAATACAGTAATCAGTATTTGTTGAAGGTACTACAAATACCATTGAAGGTATTTGTTGAAGGTGCTACTTGCTCAAAATAGATATTTGATTAATATCAAGTATATAAATGAACCAATAAATAAATCTGGGGGGGTTGCCATCCCACTGTCCCTAACCAATGGCGAAGAATTTCATATGTAAATTCATGGACTATAGGTAAATTTCTCAATTATGCCTTTGTTTATTTACACAGAACTTTTTAAAAAAATCAGCAAATACAGCATCTTTTTGTCATACTATCAAAACATTCTGCTAGAAAACAAAATAAAGATGTATTGACTAAAATGTACATTATTCCATACATGTCATGTTAAGATTTCTTAGCATACTAGGAATTATTATCTTTCCTATATGATTTTAATAGTTTTAATAATGCTTGCTTAATGTTCTTCTAAAAAGAGGTTATAGACTAGATTTCTAGTGTATTTTTCTCTATCCAAAGCAATTGCTTTTTTGATTACTTTTTTTCTTAGTACAATAACTAGAACTAAAGGGCAATGCTATCATTGTGTTTTGTCATTTGCATGTGAGTATTTGAAATCTAATTTTAAACCAAATTAGGTAAATCTTGCAACGATTAACTTTGACTAACACCAAGTCATGACTTACGCTGCATAATGCATTGCCAAATAATTGCAAAACTAGTGTGTACCTTCAGGGAAAGAGCAAACTCAGAAAGGGGTTCATTAATGAGATTCTTATCGCAATACCATTATTTCATTGTGTTCCATCCTAATGGCTAGCTTTTCAAGATTTTTGACAGAGGTTTAAATTTTTTCTGATGAAATTCTGTAAGGACCCTTAATTATTATAATTTGATTCAGACCTTTTAAAACAGAGTACCTGCACATAATGGAGGCTTTCATATAGGTATGCAATAGGTTTGCATTCTGCATTTTCTATTTTGATTTAAAAATATAACACTAATGTGGGCTTCCCTGGTGGCGCAGTGGTTAAGAATCCTCCTGCCAGTGCGGGGGACACGGGTTCGTGCCCCAGTCTGGGAAGATGCCACATGCCGCGGAGCGGCTAGGCCCGTGATCCACACCTACTGAGCCTGAGCGTCTGGAGCCTGTGCTCCGCAACGGGAGAGGCCACAACAGTGAGAGGCCCACGCACCGCGATAAAATAATAATAATAATAATAATGTAACTTTCACTGTCACTGTTATTAACACTGTAAACTGTCATTGGCAGATATGACAAACCATCCTACCAGCTACCTTAATAGTGTGAAAAAGGTAGAAAAAAAAGAATGTGATCTTTATGTCTTCTATCTTTGAAATCTCACAAATTAACAATACAGACCGGTGCTTATTCAAATAACTTTGATATTT
Organism: Tursiops truncatus; assembly: GCF_011762595.2. Lineage (NCBI taxonomy): Eukaryota > Metazoa > Chordata > Mammalia > Artiodactyla > Delphinidae > Tursiops > Tursiops truncatus. Next base: position 57,785,924 of record NC_047051.1, on the reverse strand, counting down.
TATTTAAGAATGTGAAATATTATGCATTTTTAAGAATAGTTGGAATCATCTATATTTTTAATTTAGTAATGCACATATTCCCAAGGATGTATCCCTAGCACACACAACAGAAATTATTGAAGGATTTATACCATTTTTTGGCTAATATTTTTTTAAGTAGCAAACATGAATGCCTGCCTGAAGCTGCGTTGAGAATATCTGTTCATTACTAAGTACAACACCTTCTTCCACTTGATCACGGGCTCAAAATAATCACAGAAGTCATTGCCTCACAATTTTCTGGAACTAATATTTGGTCAAGGATATCTAGGTCTCGGGCAGTGACAAACATCATTGTGTCTTGTAATCCTGTATATGGAAGAAATGTACAAAATTCTGTTTACATCCAAGCCTAAAACTCCCCCTTCATCTGCCACCTCATGTCTCCAGGTAGATGTACTTAAACCAAGGTTACCTAATAATAGTCAATCTAATTGGCAGTCCAGAAAATAACTTTTGAAAATTTTATGTCTATGGCTTCCATGGTGGAACTAAGAAATACTGAAGTTTTCATCCTCTGCTTATCCCTTTAAATCAGTTCACTTGTCCTTCTCATGACTGACTTGTGCTCTTTTTCCCTTGCCCTGTTCTCGTCACTCCAGCTCTCACTGTCTCTTCAAAGAGACACTTAGAGGGCTTCCCTGTTGGCGCAGTGGTTGGGAGTCCGCCTGCCGATGCAGGGGACACGGGTTCGTGCCCTGGTCCGGGAAGATCCTACATGCCGCGGAGCGGCTGGGCCCGTGAGCCATGGCCGCTGAGCCTGCGCGTCCGGAGCCTGTGCCCTGCAATGGGAGAGGCCACAAGAGTGAGAGGCCCGTGTACCACAAAAAAAAAAAAAGAGAGAGACACTTAGAGACACACCCTCTGTCATAGGGTCATGAACCCCTGAGTCCACAGCTGTTCAGATGAATGTTGCAGGAATTATTATACACTCTTTGCAGTGATATTGGTGACAGAAAAATCTCATGAGACATATTTTAACTACTATCATTTAGCTGCCTAGAGAGGAATAGAGGGGGCAGTACTCTCATTGGAAGGCAGGTCAGTGATTAATAGCAATATCTTGTGCAGATAAAAAAAAGAAGAGATCATTAAGGTAGTTGGTTCAATAATTATCAGTGTTTTGGCATATTACACATATGAAAATATTAACATTTATATATGAAATCAAAAAGTAACTTTGGGTTTTAATGATGTTGATAATGATTAAGAATCAGAGCTCCAACTTTACTTGAATAACATGTTAATCATTATGCCATGCAATGTACAGATATTTATTGTTTAATAATCACAATAATATTTTGAAGTTTTGTGTTCATTTTAAAGTCAAAGAAGCATAAAACGACTGTCACTTGCCCAAACTCAAGTACGGTAGTTGGGACTGGAACCATAGATCTTTGAGCTCATTAAGAAAATTCCCTTTCCCAGTTTTGCTCAGATAACACAAATTTGCTCAGTGATCTAGCTGGCTTGTTAGAAAGTCACTCACCTCCTCACTCAATGAGCCCCAGCTAAAATGAAAACCATTGAAAACTGACTGAAACTGCCAAAATATGAATAAATATTTTCATGCTTTGGAGAGGGAAAATATTTACCACTTTCAAGTATTTTCCCAAATAACTGGCTAAAAAGTAAGTGAAAAGAGTAATCAACTGAATGCAGAAACCAGTCTCCATCCACATTTACATAGTACAGTGGAGGTGCTTATTCCCGTTTTCCTCTTGCTTTCATAGAAAGGAGTGACTTTATGCTCCACTCCCCAGGAGAGAAATGTGTGGGAGAAATGCATCTGACCAATACATTTAAGAGAAGAAATGAGTGTGGTTGACTTGGTGCCTCCAGGTTTCCTTTTGAGCCCAGCTGCTTTGCAAGTCATGTGCGTCCTATGCTGTTCCATGGGGGAAGCTTGGAGAGTCTGGCTCTTGCCCTGCCCGGGGAGGTAGGCAGGTGCCCAAAGGCACCAGGGACTGTATGACTGAGTCCACCTAATTCCAGGCTGAAGGATAAGCAAGCACATTTGCCAAGTTAGCTGAAGTTCTGTTCTCTACTCAGTGTTATCAATAATTAACCTAGTATGTCACCTTTCATCTTTCTGTTCTATGTCTGTTTTTTTTAACATATTTATTGGAGTATAATTGCTTTACAATGGTGTGTTAGTTTCCGCTGTATAACAAAGTGAATCAGCTATACGTATAAATATGTCCCCATAGCCCCTCCCTCTTGCATCTCCCTCCCACCCTCCCTATCCCACCCCTCTAGGTGGTCACAGATCACCGAGCTGATCTCCCTGAGCTATGAGGCTGCTTCCCACTAGCTGTCTATTTTACATTGGGTAGTGTATATATGTCCATGCCACTCTCTCACTTCGTCCCAGCTTACCCTTCCCCCTCCCCATGTCCTCAAGTCCATTCTGTATGTGTGTGTCTTTATTCCTGTCCTGCCCCTAGTTTCTTCAGAACCAATTTTTTTTTTTTTTAGATTCCACGTGTATGTGTTAGCATATGATATTTGTTTTTCTCTTTCTGACTTACCTCACTCTGTATGACAGAGTAGATAGGAGTATTTTTTATTGGCTCATGGAAAGCCCTGCATCCCATAGTCTTGAGAATATATAAGAACTGGTATTTGAGGACCAAAGATGATTGATGTTTCTGCTATAGTACTAATAGAAGGCCTTAGGGAGTAAAGGCTATGTGGCATTTTAATTCAACCTTTCACAGTGGCTTAGCCATAGGGGATTTTCTGTTTTTAGAGGTTCAGTGTTGTTTTTAATGGGCCTTCAACTTATTAAGCATAGCCTGTACAGACCTTAATAAGCAGGAATAGAATTCTCTGCAGATGACACCAATCTGACCTAAGACATAAGATGGTCCCTCATGACCTAAACATGACCCCACCTAAGCTGACACAGATTTTATCAAGTAGATAAATTATATTGAACAAAAGGAGACTCTGAGACCTACTTTATGCTCATTTAAACAAGCAAAAATTCATTAAACTACAGTTTAAGTCATTGAAGTATGGATTAATTTTATCTGCTTTTCTTGTACTTCTCAGCCATCACCTCAGATTAGAACGTATCATTGTAAAGGCAGCTACATTTCCTGAGAGTGTCCAATATGTGAGCTAGTAGTGCCAGATCAGACGCCCCAGATTCGTTTAGGCTCTATGTAGTTTTTAACATACACACACTCTTGAGTTGGACCCCATTATTTGGTCTCAAACAGTACCAGAATTGAGTTGTTTCTGAAACTCTGATTAAAGTTTTAAGTTTCAGAGATCCAGATTGTGGTTCCATCCACATAAGCTCAGTATATCTATACAAAATATGATAGGAAAAGAGGCCATTAATTGTGAAGTGTATGCTGAGGACAAAAAACACGTCAATAAAAATCACTGCAAGTACAAAGACTTAAGGCAGCAATTTAAAAAGCCTGAGCTGGAACATTCTGTCTGTAGGGATCTCATTTCTCAGGAAATCTAGGAGTGATTGGATTGATTGAAAACTATGCTTTGCTTTTGATAGCAGGAATAGTGAAGAACGAACACATAATAAATATAAGCTAATTAAGCTTGAGGAAGAGAGAATTTCCACACGAGAAATCTTGTCATTTTAAAGGAAAAGGTATACACATTTGATAGGAGACAAATGACATCTTGGAGGTGAAACCAGACAGATAAGAAAGTAGAGAAGACATATACTTTTAAGGAAGGTGTTAAGGAGGGGACACCTGTTTTGGTTTCTACTAGATCAGAAAGAGTGGCTGGGTATACCCCCAAATAAATAAATAACAGCAGGAAAAAGGCAAGATCTCAATGATTAGGAACCTTCTCTCAGAAAGAGTCCAAAAAATGTTGAGAGATAACGTGTTAAATATTTAATTAAATAAAAAATTCCTAAAACAAGATCAATCACCTCACATCTGTCAGAATGACCATCATCCAAAAGGCAAGGATGTGGAGAAAAGGGAACCCTCATACGCCGTTGATGGGAATGTAAATTGGTGTGGCCACTGTGGAAAACAATATGGAGGTTTATCAAAAAACTAAAAATAGAACTATCATGTGACTCAGAAATTCCACTCCTGGGTATATATCCAAAAAAAAAGAAAACACTCATTTGAAAAGATACATGCACCCCAATGTTCATAGCAGCATTATTTACAATTGCCAAGATACAGAAGCAACCTAAGTGCCTGTCAACATATGAACGGATAGGGGCTTCCCTGGTGGCGTAGTGGTTGAGAGTCCGCCTGCCAATGCAGGGGACGCGGGTTCGTGCCCTGGTCCGGGAAGATCCCACATGCCACGGAGCGGCTGGGTCTGTGAGCCATGGCCGCTGAGCCTGCAAGTCCGGAGCCTGTGCCGGAGCCTGTGCTCTGCAATGGGAGAGGCCACAACAGTGAGAGGCCCATGTACCGCCAAAAAAAAAAAAAAAAAAAAAACATATGAATGGATAAAGAAGATGTGGTATATATATATATGAATACTACTCAGCCATAAAAAAGAGTGAAATTTTGCCATTTGCTACAACACGGTTGGACTTGGAGGTTCTTATGCTAAGGAAATTAAGTCAGACAGAGAAAGACAAATACTGTATGATATCCCTTACATGTGAAATCTAAAAAATAAGCCAGCGAATATAGCAAAAGAGAAGCAGACTCACAGATATAGAGGACAAACTAATGGTTACCAGTGGGGAGGGGGAAGAGGAGAGGGGAAATATAGGGGAAGGGGAGTAAGAGGTACAAACTATTGGGTATAAAATAAGCTACAATGATATATTGTCCAACACAGGGATTATAGTCAATATACTATAATGACTATAAGTGGAGTGTAACCTTTAAAAATTGTGAGTCACTATGTTTTACACCTGGAACTTATATAATATTGTACATCAACTATACTCAATTTAAAAAATTAAAAATATTAAAAAATATGAATCACAATTTGAAGGTAAGGCCTAAGTAGTTAGAGAAATATTTACAAATATTAAGTAGTTGGGGAAGACATGGACAACTTTGAGAGAGGAAGACTAGAAAGATTAGTGTATATAACCAAACAATTACTGAGTGAGTTTCAAGGTGACCCGGGTAATGTAGGTGAGGAAGCATTGCTTGTGCTCTGAAGAAACAGACACAAAAGAGAGAAAACTCCTTGAAAGAGCCAGGCTGGGTAATAACAATCATATCCATTCATCCTTAGTCTGATGGGAAAATATCTCCTTGGGGAAAGAGTCAGACAAGGGATGTGAAGATATATAATATTTCTTTGAATACTATGATTTTTGCAGACCCAGAATTTGTTCTGTCTAACCAAGTGGCCTCACAAAGCAAAACTAGCAAATTCAATGGGAAATAGAGAAGTCTAACACCACCAGAGAAAGAGTAAAATAAGTCTTTCTATCTAGCAAAATCGCTTGCTGTGTATGTGGTTCAGAAAAACAAAAGTGAACTCAGGTTAAACTGCTAAAAACTCATCTGAGCCCTCCTCAGTGTATAGGGGTGAAAGGAGAAGAAAAAGTAAATAAGGGCATAGCTTCTACTACAGAGAAAGAGTAGAAAGAAATGCTACTGCAGGCTGGAAATGTTCAAGAGATGAAAGAAGAAAGACGTCCAGGGCCTCGAGGTGTTATGTAGAGATACTGGTTACAAGGTTTTTTCCCCCTTTTTTGTACTAAGCTCAATAACACAGGAAAGAAAGAGATCTCGTGATCTGGGAACTGGGCCACCACCAGTGCAAATTTCCTCACATTGCTAAAAGGCACATATGCCTCAAATGCCACTTTGTGAGTGAGAAGACAGCAGGAATAAGTGGATGACAAGTTCTGGCACCAGCTACTGAAGAGGCATCCAGGGCCCAGCCTTCAGAGTGGGTTATCTGCCCAAGTATCTCGGAAAGCGACTTTAGCTCACAAGGTCAAAGAGTTTCAGTTTTAGAATTTATTTTATTATTTACTTTAATAAGAAATATGGACTTTGATATATTTTCAAGTTTTATATTCATATTTGGGTAAGGGGATTCAATTTTTGAATTGTAGTACTTTTTTGAACTCCATAATGGGGGTAACTTAAATTCAAATATGGAGAATGTGTGACTGATTACTCTTAGGCCATTCCAATAGCGCTAATTGAATCTCATCTATATTTCATCCACTACAATTTAATTTCATCTCATAATCTCTAGTGAGGTCCATTGAAGATAGTGGTATGGCTAATTTGCATTGCAAAACTGGGAAGAAATATTCAGTTTAGGGTTTAGCAAAGCCTTTGAGGTACTTTAATTAATGACTTGTTCTAAAACAATGCTTCTCCAACTTTAATGTACATAAGAATTACCTGGGGATTTAACTTCCAAGGAGTTAAACCATAGGATAAGTAGTTCTGGGCTGGGTCTGAAATTCTGCATTTCTAACAAATTCTGTATTTCTAAGAAGCCCCCAGGTGACGCTGATGCTTCCGGGTCAGAAGTAGTAAGGTTCTAACCCATTTCAAAACGCAAGAGGGAGGAGATATGGGAACATGTGTATATATATGGCTGATTCACTTTGTTGTAAAGCAGAAACTAACACACCATTGTAAAGCAATTATACCCCAATAAAGATGTTTAAAAAAAAAAAAAAAAAAACCCTTTGGGGCAGAAACTAACTTCCTTCCAGTGAGTCCAGGAGGAGTGACATGGAAACCAGGTTGGCATCAGGCAAGTGGCACAGTGAAGCTGGAAATAGGGGTAGCCTGATCAGTCACCCCTGCCCTCTACAAAAGTGAGCAGCTGTAGTCAGGGCTGAGCATAGAATTAATTGTTTAGCTTCGCAAGAAAAACAAATCTGAAGAGTATTATTGGAGAATATTTACTTTCCATTCCTCACATTTCCATGAAAAAGGAGCACATTCCTTCTTCAGAACTCCAGCAACAAAGGTATGGGAAGAATACATCCAGCTGCAGCCTGCTCCAGGGAGCCACACATTTGCTTAATCGGCTGAGGGCGCTCCAGGTTTTCTTGTGGGACCACCTGGTCTGCAGGAGGCCTACTTTCCTCCACTCCTTCAGAGGTCAGGAAGGCCAACTTTGTTCAGCTCTGCCAATACTGGGCAGGCCAGTCTGTTTAACCCTGTGGTGAAGCATTTCAGAGCCAAGTGGCCATATTCTTAAAGCCACATTGACCAAACAGCTCTATCAGTGATTAAGGGGTCATTTGCTCTCTGGTTCCTCTGTCTTATATCTCAATAAGTTCCAAACTCAGCAGGAGGGGAAGATAGAAGTGCTCCTCCGGGGTTGCCTGAAAGATGGATGGTAAATACAGTATTGGTGAAAGCTTCCTGATTTGTGCTTTTCTATCATAGGACTGGTTTCTCTCCTGACTCTACCTGCCACTGGGCTGAATCATGAGATCACACTTAAGGAGGAAAAAATAAGAGAATAGTCTTCTCACTCCTGCTCTCGAGGATTATTAGAGGAAGGGAGAAGATAGTGGTAACGTGGTGAGTTTTCCCTACTTAATTGTCACTTTGTCCATCAGGTCCTAATCTTAGCGAAGCGCACACTTTAAATGCACTAGGGAACCTAAGCACTGAGAGCAAGTGTCCTGTTGTTCTTGAACCAGCATAGAGAAAACCATGGACTCACTGAGGAACCTTGGCTTTCACATCAGTGCCCTGTCCATTGAGGTTTCTGAGAAATTACCCAGATAAGGAATGAGAACATTTGGGAGAAGCAATTAGTTAAGATACAGAGAAAATTTTCTGCCCCACCACAAACCTATGTGTAGCCAGCAAGCAGTTGAGAAATGATTAAGCAACTCAAAAAGTTAAAAGAAGTTGCTGAACACAATGAGTAAAAGGTTAGAGGTTTAGGGTTGGAGAAAAGAAGTATATGGGTGTGAGGACTTTCAGATGAAAGGCAAATGGACAGAACCACAGATCCTAGCCGTTGCTGTCGGCCTGTCCCACAATATGCCAAACACAACCTTCAGAATCAGTGGTTATTTGTCCAGTAATCATATCAGACCAGCTCCTCGCAGCAGAAAACAGCACAGAGCACATGCGTGAATCTGAGAGACTCTTAATCATGAAAAAGACACAGTGAGACACCCTCATATCAACAATTGTCATTTGGGGAAGAGAAAGGAGAACATAATCTAAGACTCATTTGCATAAGAAGAACTAGTTAAACTAGCACTGGTGGGGAGTTGAACGATGAATAGAGTACTTTAACAGGAAAAAAGCTACGATATTATCTGAAATATGTTTCCTCACCAGTGGCATGAGGTTCTTAAGAAATATGACTGGTTATGGAATAAATAGAAGGTGTATTTTCTATATTGACCAAATAAAAAATACACTGAGAATGGAGGTGTAACAAGACACAGAGGATAAACCCAGGTGATTGACTCTCAAACTTAAGGTATTTGAGAAATGGACAAGAAAGAAAATGGAAAGAAAACAGGCAATTATGAAAGGTAAGAATTACTAAAAGCTAAAGAGAAACATGAATCTTAAAAACACTTTGGCCAACTGTACACACGCACACAAAATTTATATTTTCATATATTGCTGTGAAATTCAGTATGTGAATAATATAGAAAAAAATTATAAGAGAATTCATAGAGGAGAAGATTATCAGTTAATATAGGAAAACAAACTGGTCTCTGAATTCTTATCAGCAGTAATGTGTGTTGCAAGACAATGAAATTGGGCCGTCCAAGATCTGAAGGAAAGTATTTTCTAACTAGAATTGAAAACTCTGATGGCTCAATAATATCTAAGTCAGAACAAAGCCATTATAAAATTCCAAAAACTCAGAAATTTATTTCTGGCACATCCTTTCTTAGGAAATTAGTGTGTGCCTCAGAAGAAATAAGGAATAAGTCAAGAAAAGATCTTGAGATCCAATCAATAGTGATTTCAAACTTGGAGATGAGTAAAAGAAAATACTAGAATAACAGTTGAAGCAGGAGGACAGAGTTCTCTGGGAGGGAGGTCATGGGCATGCAGCAAATGGTGTGCACCAGAATTCACAGTATAATTGGAAATTTGAAAATAAAACCCGATTATGTAATGAAAACATAGATTAAAGGGAAATGGTTAATTATTAATATAGTTATTGTATTAATATTTTATTTAATAATGTATAATATCTAAATAATGGATGATATAATTAATAATTAACATACTATTGCTAAGAAAATGTACAGAACTGAGGGTTAAAATATAAAGCACATTAGAATATTGCATCCTTTTGAGGAATTAATGGCATCTACGTTCAGTCAAGGAGAAGCAGCCGCCAAGGTAGGATTCAACCTGCAAGGATTTCAGTTGGGTGAGTGATTGTGTGAGAAATGGGGAGAAGCTGGAAGGCTAGAAGAGCTTTTGGAAGGAAGGCAATGCAAGTCTGAGTCTTTGTGAAGAAGAGAGGGAAGGAGGACCTCGAGGTCTTCAGGGAGTTCTTGTGCCAATTCTAGCCCGGAGCAGAGTCCCACGTGGCCCCGGACTGTGCCTGCATAGTGACCCTCCCAAGCTCAGTCATTGGTTAGGACCAGTCCCTGGAAGCCTGGCCTCAGTGCACATCTCAGGCCAGCACTGATTTCAGAGCACAGCTTCTGGGGTCTCTGGCTACTACGCTCCCTGCGGCTGAATGTTCACAAGGCTCATTATCCTGGCTACCTCACCCGTAAGAAAAATGACTTAATCCTGGAAATATTCTATTTTGACAAGTGATCATGACGCTGTAGTCGAAGAAGAATCATACCACCTTCAAAGTGAAAGATAAGACGTAATCAATACTCTCCAATTGTTTTCAAATATAAGCTTCATCTCCACACAAATTACAAAAGTTAATGTGGTTACAGAACAGCGGTTGTCTTACAGATGCAAACATAATTTTATAAATGTCACAAATAGATGGTAGAAGAGGGGAAGAGAAGTAAATGAAGGAATAGGGCATTTATAGCCTCATCAAACAAAGTGAGACGTCAAGAGATAATATATGTAGTTGAGATAATAAGAAATGTGGCTTAAATGTTTTATTTACTTTTATATTTTATCTAACCGAAAAATTAAACTGCATGATATGACTGTATTGGTAGGAAAAGGATTGAGTTGGTGCGTGGAGGGGGGCAGGGGAGTCGTATAAATTAGCTAAATCTTTATCTATCAGAGAGACAAATAGTGATATTAGACTAGTATCTAGCATTATGGATGTATCTCCGGGAACTAAAAGCAAACAACTATTTTTAATTTATCAATTCTGGCAAGTAAACCTGAAGGTTAGGAAGATTCGGTTTAGGAGAATTTAGCACTTAATTATATAACTTTCTGTACATTAGATACATTTACCTATAGGAATCTGATTTTTTTAAATTAAGGAAAAATTCGAACATCCAGACAAAACCATTTTTTATAGTTGCTGAATTTTCATATCTTATATTGTGTAATTGATGTTATAAGTTACATGTTGTCTTGCAAACTTTTTTTAACTTAATAACCATTATAATTATTCCCCCATATCCTTACGTATTCTTTAAAATTATTATTTTGACTACGTTCATGTACCACGTCAAAATAATTTGCCATGAATTTTTCTACAAATATAAACTCTTAACACTTAGGTTGTCTCCTTTTCCATTTTTAATATTTCCAAAAATACTATAACTAAATTCCTTTGTATATGAATTTTTAACATATTTTAAAATGTCTCTGTGACAAATTCCAGTAAACAATATTACTGTATCAAAATTATACACATTTTAATTTTAAGATAGATAAATAGATAAGATAGACAATTTTCCCCTCAAATGTATCTATCATGTATTTCCTCCATTTTCAGTAACAGTGTATGAAAGTGCTTGCTTTCTGCTCGTTGCTAATACCTTTTCCCTTTTGGTCTTTTCCAGTGGGGACTCATTGTTATTTTATTTGCATCCCTTTCTGTTTGATTACAAGTAAAGTTCAATATGTTTCGTAGGTTTATTGGCTCTCTTATGTCTTGAGTGTTGTCAGGTTATATTTCTTATTCTGTTTTTCTATTGAAATGACCTTTTTTTCTGTATTTTAACATGTAGACATTTTATGTTTATGTGTGGCCAAATCTATCAAGTTTTTCATTCACATTCCTGTCATTTCTTTTGTCCCAGTGCATCTGCAAAGCTGAGCTGGATTTATCTTACAGGCATGTTTCCTCATTAAAGGCACAGCCTCGGGCTTCCCTGGTGGCGCAGTGGTTGAGGGTCCGCCTGCCGATGCAGGGGACGCGGGTTCGTGCCCCGGTCTGGGAGGATCCCGCATGCCGTGGGGCGGCTGGGCCCGTGAGCCACGGCCGCTGGGCCTGCGTGTCCGGAGCCTGTGCTCCGCAGCGGGAGAGGCCACAGCAGTGAGACGCCCGCGTACCGCAAAAAAAAAAAAAAAAAAAAAAAAAAAAAAGACACAGTCTCACCCAGTAAGCTGTGCAGACAGCAGGGACACGTGGCTGCTGTGTGCCCTGCAGTGTACATGCTGAGCTGGCAGAGCTCTGCACCTGCTCCCAACCCCCGTGCAATCCACTGGACACTCACACAGTGATACTTCCTAGGAAATGGGCTCAGGCATGTCAATCCCAAGGTATTATTGCTCTAAAGACATGTATCAAGCTTTCATAAGTAGTTTCTGGAAATGTTAGCCATATACCTTCTATTTCCTCCCTTAAACATCTCTTACTTTCAATAAGTATTCACATCCTGCTGTAGATATTATGCAGACTGCTAAAACATCTTTTGCATTCAAGTGATTTGGGAACCCCTTGGCCAAATGTGGGTTTTGAACTTTCAAAGAAATGAAACAGGCTGCAAAAATAACATGACTACAACAGAAAACTTTAAAGAAAAAAATTCAGTGAGAAAAGTCACAGAGTGATAAGTAAGTACCTGTGAACGGCGAGAACTTTTTCTTGCTGTTTGTATGAAAACTATAGATTTGGAAAAATGGCTGTCCTGAACTTTGTCTTATAAGAACTTAAAAACAATTATATTTGATTGTTCTGATGCAGATGGAAATGTGGTTGCTCATATCTTGCAAATTTAAGAGTTTATTCAAGCATAATGGGCTTAACTTTCCCTTTTTTTTTTTTTTTGAGAGGGAAGAGAAAAGATTGTGATAAGATCCACAGCAAATATTGTATAAATCTTCCCTCTATTGACTTCTATTTATTTTATTTTGGGAAAGGGAGAACCCCTTCTCAGCAGCACTGTATGACTCTAAGGGGAGAAACTTAACTGTGTCTTTTCCTTTAATCATTAGCAAATCTGTATCAAGCACCAAGTATTTATTCGCCAGGGAGCCAGATTTTTCAGAAGAAACACGGAAGAGCATCATATCATCTCTGATGTGTAGGAGCAATTGACGTTACACATATTTCTGCCCTATGGTTTAGGTGATACTAATAGAAATAGAAATTTGTCTCCACTATGGAAATGATTGTCTAGAAAATGAGAATGTCTACAGTGGTGACTGTCTTCAATGACCAATTGTGGGAAAATAAATTTTTAAGAGTAAGGACTTCAGAGTCATACATATACACCTGAATTGAATGCTTACTTAGTTCATTATCAGCACAGTAGAGGCTCTGAATATTGATATGAGAATTAATGCAGCAGGATGGCTTGGGGAAAAAGCAGAAATATTATTCTTAGTGAGGAAGTTTCTCTGGCCTGACTTATGGGAAGATGTTGGTGCAGACTAATGGGAATGGCCCATCTAGTTATCTCTTAGTATTGCCTTGCCTGAGACCTGGGACAAGTAATGTCTCTGAACATTATATTCCACATCTTTAAATGAGAAATACTACTACCTGATACTAATGATATCTATCTTGTAGTTTCCTGTTAGTATCAGAAGCAATGCATATGGTCATTTGCACTTCACAGAAGCCCAATATATAATAGCATTTGTTTCTAATGTGATCGTCATCATCATCATTATTCCACTTTGTATTTGTAGACAGTCTTTTTTTTTTTTTTTTTTTTTTTTTTTTTTTTTTTTTGCGGTGCGCGGTTCTTTCACTGTTGTGGCCTCTCCCGTTGCCGGAGCACAGGCTCCGGATGCACAGGCTCAGCAGCCATGGCTCACGGGCCCAGCCGCTCCGCGGCATGTGGGATCTTCCCGGACCGGGGCACGAACCCGCGTCCCCTGCATCGGCAGGCGGACTCTCAACCACTGCGCCACCAGGGAAGCCCGAAATGTGGGCTTCTTATCAAGCAGAATGTCACCCTTGTCAAGTAAGGCTGACATTTGCTATAATGTAACAGGATGCCCATCTGTTTTGGTCAAAATGCAATCGGTGTACAATGGAAAATTACCTGAGATTAACTTGACATATTTGCTGTTTTGCAACTCTTTGTCCAGTTACCTTACATAAAATAAGTCATGGATGTAAAAATAAATCAGGTTAAAACTACAATAGAAAATTTATAAGGATGACTCAAATTTGTTCAGGTATAATTAGGACTACTAAAGTTGTGTAAGTTTGGCTGAATACTATTTCAAGTGAAATTTACAATTTATATTGCACAATATTCCATGGAATATAAACGTTTATAACTATATCTTTTCCAGCTTTGAGATATAATTGAGAAATAAAAATTGTATACATATTAAAGGTGCACAACACAATGTTTTTTGGGGTTTTTTGCAGTACGCGGGCCTCTCACTGTTGTGGCCTCTCCCGTTGCGGAGCACAGGCTCCGGACGCGCAACCTCAGCGGCCATGGCTCACAGACCCAGCCGCTCCGTGGCATGTGGGATCTTCCCGGACCGGGGCACGAACCCGTGTCCCCTGCATCGGCAGGTGGACTCTCAACCACTGCGCCACCAGGGAAGCCCTAGACAGTCTTGAATATTCCATAAACGCTGTCATAAACTATTTTCACTTTCCACATGGCAAATATAAAAAGTGCCCTCATTTTCAGAGTCATTTTTAGTTGTGTTTTTTCCCTCTTTCTTTTTTCTTTTTTAAGAAGAAAGCAGTGCTACACTCTTTCATTATAATTCTCTGTGAAACATTATCTGAAATTGCTTTTTCAAGGAAGATCCAGTCTGTACATCTTTTTTTCTGTTATTATATTTGAACAAGGGATACACCTATCCTAAAACAAGCATATTTCTAGAAGTTTGATCCTAAGTAAATTTTCTAGAAACCTGATATGAAGTAAAAACACACTATTTTAAAAATCAAGAATTGAGCTAATAGCCAGAGTGGCCAGAATACCAAGTGAAGTTTATCCCCTCTGGCCAGATTTCTCCTTCAACTACAGGACGCTTTCTGTGGAATCCCTTTAGACAAAAAACGACGTCCTAGAGAAAATTCTGTTTCTTTCATGTTTTACCTTTAATGCCATCAACCATCTTTCTGGGGGGTTGTTCTCCCTCTTTGATGAAGGGTGCTATAAAATAGTGCTGGCGTGAGTACTGCTGCTTCGCTTTCTGCTGCCCTTGCTGAACTTGGCTGCCCTATGGCAGACCTCAGGGGTGCCAAGTGAATTTCTCTAGAGCTACAATCAAAAACTTCAAGCAACCCAGGATGACCAGTGAGGCTCAGCTGGCTTTGTCTTACCTTGCTCTGTTCATCCCAAGGTGTCATGAGGAATTGAGACAAACCAAAGGGCCTCTCTATAGTAACTTTAAACTCACACCTACTGACTCACCCATCTTAGTTCCTGACCCCTTTTCTCACTTGGTCTGAAGAGTGCAAATCACCCTTCTGTGCCTAATGTCAAAAAGCAATACTAAAAGTAATGAGTAAGGACTGTTTACTATGTGTCCAAAACTCTTCCAAATATTTTACATGTATAATTCATATAATCCTCAAAACAGCCTTGTAATGGAAGTATTAGTGTTGTCCCCATTTTGCAGATGAGGAAATTTAAGAGCAGAAAAATTAACCTGTTCAATGTCAAATAACTATTTGACCCAATAGGTATAAAAAAAGATGAATTTTTTATATACTTATGGCAGATGCTTAGGTCTGCAAGATTTATACAGATGGCATGATAATTTCTGCACATTTTAGTCCCCAAAGTGGCTGCTGAAAACCTCAGTAAATCAAAGTGCATGTTCATTTTTGGTAACAAATAACAACACACTGGATAAATCAAATATTATTTATTTCTCTCCAGTACTGTGCACCTGAAATTCTGATGAACATACTAACCAATTAGAATCATGTTAGAATAGATTCTATTTCGGTTGGTCTGCGGTGATTCCTGAAATCATGCATTTCCGACAAGTTCTGAATGATGCTGATACGCTGGTCCTCAGGCTACACTTTGAGTAGCAATCCTTAGTGCATCTTTGAATTCCACTTAAATGAATGCTTGGTTCTTTATTTCAATAAAATTCCTGTGTCACAACATGAAAAGAAAGTTTAGTTATTGCATAAGTGACTCCGCTTTGACTAAGTACACATTTTCTTAAAAACTGAGTACATCGAATCTCTGCTGTCCATCTCACAAATGCACAATATGCACTCCAAATTAAATCATGAGATTAAAAATGGCACCAAGGAAACCCATCATTGCTAGTGCTAGTGAGATGCCCAATGAAAATCAGAAAGTTTTTACCATGGGAAATAAAGTTAGCGTTATGAATTTTCTGATGCATCAAAGTGCATGAAAAAAATCACATCTATACTCCATAAAATTGCAAGCACCCACTTATTAAATAAACACCATCACTGCCTATCTAAGTCTTAAGCAGTAATTGGACTGCTTGTATCTGGTGTTAGAAAATAACTATTTTTGTTGTAACCTTATCAAATCCTAGTCTAGTTCCACTACCTAAGTCCTATTAGAGTCATACTAGAACAAAAGTTGTTTTCACATTTGCCTGAAACTGCCCACCCCCAAATTAGCCTTTACAGCAATTTCATGGATATTTTAGTTCAAATCCTGCGTTTCCTCTGAGCCAACCGGATTGCCCATATGAAGTTCCAATCAGCAGTACTGGGGTTTATATGGTCGCAAACATAGGATTGAGGAAAGAGCAGGAAGAAAAAGAACATCAATCTTGCCGTAGTATTCATAATTAGTCACTTTGTGGAAAGAATCACTGTCTCACTTAGCTACCGGAAATTAGCTTCGCACAATGACCCTTTCCTGAACCTGTACTGTCAGCATCCTGGGCTCAGCTGGAGAGCTGAGGGCACTGCACACTTGGAGTGCTGTCAGCCACCCCTGCAGCCTCACAAGTGGTGAGGGTAGAAATAGAAATCATTAATGTCACAATTAACCTTGATGAGCCACGATCATTGAATACTCAATTTAAGAGTATATGGAAATGCACAGTAAATTCCATTGAACTATTATCAAAGCTACAGATTGAGCTACAGAAATTTAAGAACAAAGACTACATTAGATATCAATTAAAATTGTACTTGGGCTTCCGAAGGAAACGTCAAATGTATAGTTGGTGCAGTTGATTTTTCTTTCTTTTTTTAGGTTAAGATTACTTGCACTGATCAAAGAGTAGTGAATGATTTATAGTTTATAGCAGTAATTCGAAAACTGTGCCAGGGGACAGAATCTCCTGGAGGGCGTCTTTAAAACATATCAGTAAGCCCTTTCCCCATTGGATTCAGTTGGTCTACAGTGGGCCTGAGAATTTGCATTTATCAAAGTTTCCCCTGTCGTGCTAATAACTCTGGACCCTAGACCACACCTGGAGAATTACTGCCTTTATGTGTTCTGTGAAAGTACATTCTCATGATTGGTTAATCTAACTCATTTTTAGTTTGCAAACTCAACTTTTTTTGCAGTTTCGAAAATACTTATTTTTTTCTATTGCTTCAGTTACAAATCTCTCATGTAAATATTTGTGACCATGTTATTCCAGATAATTTTTGTGTCATATTATTCTTTTGAAATAAAAATTTTAGACTTATCTGCATTGTTTAAAATTCCAAAGGAAGTTAAAACTCAGCCTGTTTTCATTTATACCTAACATATAGGTTTAGAAATTTATAATTTGCTGATTATATGTCGTTCAAATAAATGGTACACCATAAGGCAGATTACAAATTTAAGAAAATAAAAAAGGAGATTCCAGGTTGATTGTGAGCAACCACTGTGGAGGATGGTATAGATAGCCTTCACTCACAGCACCCTAGCTAAAAACAGGGCCATGATTCCCGATAAGAGACCTCTGTTTGACCATGAGTACATCTGACATCCCAAGGCCTTACTCAAGGCCACACTATCCACTTGTATCCTCTGCCTATAATACATCTCCCCTCAAAAGAGCCTGTCTGTGAAAAAGTGCAGCTCTATTGCCATCAGATTTCAGCACACAAACAAGGAATCTGACAGATTGAAAACAGGCTGAATGGAACAGCAGTTCTGGTAATACACAAGTAGTGGCCATATCACGTGTTAGTGTTTAGCCTGGAATGATTTTCTGCGAATTATCTGGAGGTGAATTTATCTCAGAAGAAGATAAAATTGTAGGACTCAAACATTTAATGACATAAAACAGGACTTCTGGATGGAGTTTGTGGTCCTAGGGATTTTGAAACATCTCAATATCCATATATCCCACTGAATAGTCAAAAACCTAAAGAACAAAAGACATATTTGACTCAATCTCAAGAAATAGATGTGTTTACATATTCTAACACTGAAAAAAACATAGTAGTTGTAAATCATATAAATTGTATCACAGAGCCCTAGGAGCTGGACTCATAATTTAGCCTCTGTAGATTTTGAGCAGGTTCTATTTTATTTACAACTAAATTTTGGCAGACTTGAAGAATAGAAGTAGCCGTTACTGGGAGCACAGTCAAACAGATTTAGAATACACAGTAGAACATTTTCTTTCAGTTGTATCTCCCTTCTTAATCCCCAAATTACCTCACAATTTCTATGGAATACTTAATATTATAAAATTGATATGCAGAACTAGATCATGGCACAAATCAACTTATAACATTTAATTCACTTTGATTATCCTCAAATTTGGGAGAACAGCATTAAACGAAGTGGACTCCTAAAAAATGAGAAAGGGGAAGCCTTGAGGCTAATTTTGACTTTACGAATTTAAATGTATGAATAAAATATTGGAAGAAGTGTGGAAGGAAATTTATCTTTGATTCAACACAGTAGCTTGAAGCACTTCCTTTAAGAGACTGTGGTTGTTGTTTAATGGGTATAGAGTTTCAGATTTGCAGGATGAAAAGATCCTGGAGATCTCTTTCACAACAGTGGGAAAATACTTAGTCTGTCGAACTGTACACTTAAAAGGGGTTAAGATGGTAAATTTTATGTTATGTGCTTTTAACCATGAAAAAAGAAAGACTGGAATCTAAGGACTAACATGCTAACTTCTTGGTATATCTGATTCTCCTTTTTGTATATTTTAACTAATTTTATTTTCCAAATATCAAAGCTGACATTAATCAAACCAGAGAAGAAAGTATAAAATAAAAGTATAATTTTACCCCTATAAATGCTTAATTTTACCTCTACCCAAAATTTACAGATTCCGCCCTCGCCAAACCCTATAACTACTATTATACATTTTTTTCACTCAGTCATATATCTTTGAAGTCATATATTCATTCAGGCAAAAAAAATTGTTGAGTTTTGAATGCCTGCTGTGTAGAAGACATGCTCCATCTTTATGGACATTACAGACATGAATAAAACAGACAGTCCCTACCTACACTGGGCTTACAAAACAAATGGAGTCCCTTTCTAATAAAGTAACTTTTTAAATGCTTCCCAATATTTTGTTGGATAGATTTATTCTTCTTTATTTAACCTGTCTCCTACTGCTAAATACTTTGGAAAATTCCATTTTTTTTGTTATTACAAATAACACTGCAGTAAACACTTTAAAAAATATTTAAGCACATGTAAGAATCTATTTCCATAATAAATGTATAGTATAATAAATGTATAATAATAATGTATAGACATAATAATGTATAGACATACAATTGGATAATGTATAGACATACAATTATCCAATTGTAATAATAAATGTATAGACATACAATTGGATACAAAGAAGTTTTGCACTTCTGCATTGTAAATTTTGGAAGCCTTTACATTTATTTCCTTACCTAGAATTGCTGATTCCAGCCTAATCACTCATCATAAACACATAATAGAGTCTCATCACTCCATAGTTACCTGTATCTTATCTATGATTGATTCAGTTGATATCTATATGTGAGGGACTATACTTTAGTGGTAAAAAGTCATACTCTGTAGCCTTGCTAGTCATAGCATGGTTTTTGGACAGGCAGTATCAGCATCACTTGGGAGCTTGTTAGAAATAGACTCCTGAGCCCCAATCCAGACATACTGAATCATAATTTGCATCTTAACAAGATCCCTGGTTGATCCAAATGCACATTAAGTTCCAAGAAGCACTGATTTAGGATACCCAGGCCTAGGTTTTTATCTTGTTACACTGTGTAAATACTTAAGGGCTGTGTGAACGTGGGCAAGTCCATACAGTCCCTTGGTATCCATGGGGGATTGGTTTCAGGATTGCTGTGGTACCAAAGTCCAAGGGATGCTCAGGTTCCTTATTAAAAATGGCGTAGTATAGCTGGTACTCCCACGGATGCAGAACCCATGGATACCAAGGGCCAACTGTACATCTAACCAAGTTTTTACATCTACATAATGTGGACAATAATATTATGCACTTCATTTTGGTTGTTAGATGATTTCAATTAACTAATATTTATAAAGTAGGGAGTAGGGCACTTGACATGTAATAATTGTCCAGTAAATATTGGCTCTTATTGTTTTGAATGCCATATTTATCATATTATTATTATTATCTTATAACTTCCTATTATGGTCATTAACTGTTAAGATAATCAAATTTAAATTAGTGAAGTTTACCATACTTTTTCATTATGATGAGTAGTTTTTGTGCACTGATATTAAAAAACCTTTCCCTTTCCAATATTATATATAAATGAACTCAAAATTTCTTCACATCTAATATAGTTTTAACTCTTTAATCCTGCAGTGTACTTTCTAAACATACTTACTCTGAGGCTTTTTTTATGATCATGGCTCTTCAAAATTATTGAAGGTAAATAAACATTTAACCAATTTGCCAGACAGTACAAATAAGTCCTTCTAGCATGTCTCTCATTGTTATGTGTGTGTGTGTGTGTGTGTGTGTGTGTGTGTTTCCTGGACTCTTTTCAAATGATTCAGGTCCAGCCTTTAACACCCCCCAGGGAGACTATCGCATACTTCGATGAATCTGTCTACTATATTTCCCGCTCTGTGTGGAATTTAATTTTTTCTTGGCTCAGTTCCATTACTTTAGCTCAAGTAAGTTTTTGTTTTATCAGTTTGTTGAGAGAGTAAAAAATTGGATATACTTTTTTTTTTCATTTACTAAACACTTTCAACACCTCTGGATACATGTGTACAAGAATGCTAAACTCTTATAGTTGTTATGGTCATTCTGTTCATTCATTGCATGAAATATTTCATCTCTGGTCAGCATTGGGGCCCAGAGGGTACTTTATTAATAATTGATAGGCATCTTCACTTTTTAGCTTCAGGAAGGTTTTCTTTAAATCTTCATAAGCATTTTAGCATTGCTGTCTTCTTAAAATTGATGTATTTGTGTTAGTGATTTGGAATTGCCTATGGAGAATAAAGAGAATATCATGGAAATTATTATTCCATGATAAAGATAGGTTAGAGAAAGAAAAGTGGAAGCTACTAGAAAGCCCTTCTGATTAAAACCTTCTTTAATCTACATATATTTTGGACTTAATTATAATTTAAGATATAGACAGATATATGATTCTTATTGCTACTCTTGCACTTGAGGAAAATATGTGTGATATCCAACTTTATTTTCTACTCTCCCTTCTCCCACAGTCCCTTCCTTCCTTCCTTCCTTTATTCCTTTATTTGACACCTTGATTCTCAAGTCCCAGAGCTTATTGAAATGGCTTATCAGGACCATTTAGAAGATTCCACTATGTTTCTGTAATAAATGATTTGATAGATATTAAATGATACAAATATATATATTAGTTCCTCAATTATCCTTCTATTTTTCTCAGGGAGTGAGAAATACATCTGAAGTTAAGAAAGATTCTTGAGTTTTCACATGGATACCCACTGACAGAAATGGAGCTTCATGACTTCTTTTGGTGTGTTCAATTCCTTCAAGCCCTTTAAGAAAAGTATTTGTTAGACTTCTGTCTGCATCAGATTCCACTTAAAATGTTAAAAGCCACAGACAATATTAACCCCACTCTAACAATGAGAAAAAGCCAGATAACCTATAAAATCATAATCCAAACGCTGACAAGTCCCTTGTAGGAGAGACAGGACACACAGACATGTTTTGCCTTTGGAAGTGTGTAGATGGCAGCCAACATCATCATTAGTCAACGGAGAAATACAAATGAAAACAATGAGATACCCTTAAATATTGATGGCTAAAATAAAAATGACAAAAAAATATGTTCTGACAATTATGCAAATTGCTTTATTACACATTGCTGGTGGGAACACAAAATGGCATAGTTACTTGGAAAGCAGTTTGACACTCTCTTGTAACATAACATACAACTACCATATGACTAGCAATTCCAAGAGAAGCAAAAACGTTTGTCAACGCAGACTTACTTTCTAATATTTGTAGCAGCTGTACCCATAATTGTCTAAATCTGAAAAATTCAAATGTGCTCATACTAGTGGATAAATCAAGAAATGTGGTACACTCCTAAAATGAAATATTACTCTGTTATCAAAAGGGAATAAATGAATTACTGATACATGCAACAGCATGGGTGAATCACAATAGCGTAATGTTAGTGAAATAACACTTAGAATGCATATACTGTGCCTCCTTTTATGTGTCATTCTCCTAAAGGCAAAATTGTAGCAACAAAAACACAGATGAGTGGTTGGTTGTTGGTTGTTTGGGGCAGAAAGAGGCATTGAGTGCAAAGAGGCAGGAGGAAAAGTTCTCTATATTGTTAATGCTGGTGGTCACACAATTCTTCAAGAGGATGTGCTTGAAGAACTGTGCTCTTAAAGAGGATGATTTTTATTTATGTAAATAGGTACCTCAGTAAACCTGACTTTTAAAAAAATTTCAGTCTATAAACCTTTGATTGCAACAAGAACACCTGGGGATCTAGGTTTGTCAGGCATTGAGATTTCTGGGCCCCCAAAAGACGTATTGAATAAGATTCTGAGTGTGGTTCCTGAGAACCACACCTTTTATAATTACCCCCCCCACCAAAGCCCCTGCTCTGACATAAGTATTTGTTCCATTGTTCTAAGCTCGGAGTTGCCCTGCTGAGCTGGTTAAAAAAAGTCAATTCACCATGTCTCACTGGGACCAGCTATAGTCACCCTTTTATTAAGAAGTACAGAACGTTAATATATAATATGCTTCCATTATCAGCTTTTTGAGAACAAATCCATTGATTTTGATGTACCAAGTAATACCGCAGATTTTTTATATCTCATTGGCACAAACAATGGGACTGAATTTGGACCTAACTACTTTTAGGGATGTAGAAAAGTTCACTCTGTCAAGAGCTTCATAAAGATAGACTCAGAGGCTTCACAGAGAATTAAATAGAGAAGTTTATTCTGTTTAGGGCTCTCAGATGAATTGAGCGCATCACACCTGTGCTCAGCGGTCTGCTGGTGACTTATCTGTTTGCAGGTGCAAAGCAAAATGATAACTTTGATGTTAAGTTTATTTATGTTACATACAGACTATGTCTAAGCTTTATTCTCTATCTGGGTAATTCCCTTTCACAGTCTTTATATTATTTTTATACTAAAAATTAGGGATTGCTTTTTAGATTATAGTGGATGAGGAGTCTCAACCACTGCGCCACCAGGGAAGCCGAGGAGTCAAGTTATTTTTGCCAATTTTAATATCTGGATTATAGTTAATGCAGCTGAGGCACTACAGATTAAAATACCTTGTCTAAAGGCATTGACTGGCATGGTGGAAACAAAGATGAAAGGAGGCTGTGCTTTCAAATGAATGCACATTCCAGTGGCAAAATGGAAACCACAGTCTATAGGCATCTAACATTCCATCCTGTAATCACAAAACCTTTTGTTCAAATGGAAAATACCAGATGCCAAAGTCGTAATGAGACTTTATTTTTTTAGTGACCATGATTTCATTAGAAAAATGGAATTGGTAGGTTTTTTTTTCAGCACAGGTCAACATTCCAACTTCTGTAAGAGTAACAATATTAAATGCTTAAGATTTTAAATTACAGCATGATCTCATTTATACATGGAACCTAAAAAAGTCGAATTTACAGAAGCAGAGAGTATAATGGTGGTTGCCAGGGGCTGGGAAGTGGGGGAAATAGGGAGATGTTGGTTAAAGGATACTAACTTTCAGTTATACAGGATGAATAAGTTCTGGAGATCTAGTGTATAGCATGGTGACAATAGGTAATTAATACTGTAGTGTATACATGAAATTTTGCAGAGAAAGTATGCCTTAAGTGTTATCACCACAAAAAAAGAAGACAACTATGTAAGGTGATGGATATGTTAATCAGCTTGATAGTAGTAATCATTTCACAATGTATTTGTATATCAAAATATTGTGTTGTGGGCTTCCCTGGTGGCGCAGTGGTTGAGAGTCCGCCTGCCGATGCAGGGGACACGGGTTCGTGCCCCGGTCCGGGAAGATCCCACATGCAGCGGAGCGGCTGGGCCCGTGAGCCATGGCCGCTGAGCCTGCAAGTCCGGAGCCTGTGCTCCGCAACGGGAGAGGCCACAACAGTGAGAGGCCCGCGTACTGCAAAAAACCCCAAAAAACATTCTGTTGTGCACCTTTAATATGTATACAATTTTTATTTCTCAATTATATCTCAAAGCTGGAAAAGATATAGTTATAAACGTTTATATTCCATGGAATATTGTGCAATATAAATTGTAAATTTCACTTGAAATAGTATTCAGCCAAACTTACACAACTTTAGTAGTCCTAATTATACCTGAACAAATTTGAGTCATCCTTACAAATTTTCTATTGTAGTTTTAACCTGATTTATTTTTACATCCATGACTTATTTTATGTAAGGTAACTGGACAAAGAGTTGCAAAACAGCAAATATGTCAAGTTAATCTCAGGTAATTTTCCATTGTACACCGATTGCATTTTGACCAAAACAGATGGGCATCCTGTTACATTATAGCAAATGTCAGCCTTACTTGACAAGGGTGACATTCTGCTTGATAAGAAGCCCACATTTCGGGCTTCCCTGGTGGCGCAGTGGTTGAGAGTCCGCCTGCCGATGCAGGGGACGCGGGTCGTGCCCCGGTCCGGGAAGATCCCACATGCCGCGGAGCGGCTGGGCCCGTGAGCCATGGCTGCTGAGCCTGTGCATCCGGAGCCTGTGCTCCGGCAACGGGAGAGGCCACAACAGTGAAAGAACCGCGCACCGCAAAAAAAAAAAAAAAAAAAAAAAAAAAAGAAGCCCACATTTCTTCATGTTCCTAGCCTTCACTGTCTTTTACTTTTGTGCCTTGGGCATCACATAAGGTATAGAATTTAAGCCCATGTGCTTATGCTCTCTGCTTCACAACTCATGATTGCTGACAGTTGTGTGAACACCTGACTTAAAATAGCATCATCTTAATCACTTGCAGATAAATAAATAGCAGAGGCACAGATATGAATCTTCCAATACAATATCATGCTTGAAGAAGTAGCATTTAGAGTTGCCCTTAGCAACCAAGCTAGTTTATTTTCCTCCTTTCAGGTACCAGCTATTTATCTGCTAAAGTGCAAGTTTCCTATTTTTCAGGTGGCCTCCCCCTTTCAGTTCACATACTTTTTCTTATATGCACGTGACCACTCACAATTCCCTTAAGGTTTATCTAGCATCAGACTCTGTCAAAACAAAGATTATAATAAATCATAATAAGTTTAATAATATTTCTCACTTTTTATTATTTTTGCCATTGTTGTATTGCTACCCAAAATAGTATGTTGTATTTATTGAATGGGTTTATAAAGTGTTTACAAGGTTGGATGGCTACTTCACAAATAACTGACAAAGAAAAACAAGTCCTGAAATTTGCAAGTAAGCATGAGAAAAAAGTTTTGTTTTCTTTGTTTTAAGAGTAATTGAGGGACTTCCCTGGTGGTGCAGTGGTTAAGAATCTGCCTGCCAATGCAGGGGTCATGGGTTTGAGCCCTGGTCCGGGAAGATCCCACATGCCATGGAGCAACTAAGCCCGTGTGCCACAACTACTGAGCCCACATACCCCAACTACTGAAGCCCGCATGCCTAGGGCCTGTGCTCTGCAACGAGAAGCCACTGCAATATGAACTCATAATTGGGTATAATTGGGTCATTTGTAGAGACATGGATGGATCTAGAGACTGTCATACAGAGTGAAGTAAGTCAGAAAGAGAAAAACAAATATCATATATTAACGCATATATGTGGAATCTAGAAAAATGTTATGGATGAACCGGTTTGCAGGTCAGAAATTGAGACACAGATGTAGAGAACAAACCTATGGACACCAAGGGGGTAAAGCAGTGTGGGAGGGGATGAACTGGGAGATTGGGATTGACATGTATACACTGATGTGTATAAAATTGATGACTAATAAGAACCTGCTGTATAAAAAAATAAATTAAAAAAATACATTATGGAAATAGATAAGTACCAGCAAAATAGCTTTGATCTTGGGATTATATTATAACCTGTCATCACACAGCATTTTGTTAAGGCACAAGACTTCCAAGAAGTGTTATCAGAGATAAATAATACCAGAGACTCAACCTTGTTAAGCAGCATTTGTTTCTACATCAAATGATGGGACAGACCTATGTCATCTTCTTTGTCAAATGCTGTATTTACTTTTACAATGTTCCAACTTCGTTACTGAAAGATCCTGTACCCATTTTCTTCTTGGGGAATGAATAATTATAAAATAATAATTTGCTTAAGTCTTAGAAGTGTTATAAATAATGAAGTAATTTCAATGGTCTGTACTCAAATATAGTCATGTTAAATATTCTGTGATTTTGGAGTCTTTTATGTTTATTGAGCTTTCAGCTTGCAATCCCTCATTCTTCTTACTTTTCCAAAATATAACATCCAGAATAATCTCGCTAAACCTCTATTAGGATAATTTTACTTCCATTCGTCTGAGTTCAACAAATGCTAGCAGTAAGGATGATATTGGACATAAAGCAGTGAATAGGAAGCAGTACGTACATTGTCTCTCAGTGTGCTATTTATTAACCAAAATTTAGACATCTACTCACATCATTGATGTAGTTAAATTACACTGACAAGGGCACCTCTCTAAAATGTCTTCTTCAAGGTCTATAATGTGAGATCACCTTGTAAGTGAAATCATCTTAAAAGAGGCTTATTATTTCATGAAGGAGACATTTTCTATCAAAGATTGAAATCATGTTTGAGGGTAAAATTATCTCCTGTGTCAGATTTTTCTTAATAGCTTATGAATATGCTGCCTGCTGCAAAGATTTTAGAGATGTTATGAGTTTATAGGGATGTATGAAATATCCTAGGTCCTAAAGTATCAATAGGTGCAGTACTGCACCTGACTACACAATAACTCACACAGAATCATTTAGTCAGTGGTGAGAATGAACATCTTTTACCAATAGTGCCTCATATTTTCACCTAAAAGACAGAAGCCCTAGGTATTCACAATTGTTTTAGATTCACTTGGGAACCGAGTGTATATGAGAATCCTGTAAGTTTTCTTTTGAAGAGGACGAAGAGACAGTTCTCAATCCTGGAGTATCAGAATTTAAAATGTTAATGAAAATTAAGGTTTAGTATATGAACAGTTGCAATATGCACTTATATGAAACTTAGAATATATAAAATGCCTTCAAAACCATGATTTTATTGCCTTCTTATAGTAAAATCCTCTCTTGAGATTCTGAATTTACACACAAGTAAGTCGTGTCCCCGATAGATTACATAATTTTACCCTGATTTACAGAGCTAGAAAGTGGAACAACCAGTTTAGACCCTAGTCATTCTTACTTAAAAACCAAAGCCTTATTTTTTATTTTATGTTTCTATTTAAAGTCATTTTGGTAACATGATTCTCTGAGTGGGAAGAGCTCTAGGCAAGCTTACTGAAATAAAATTTATATAAAAACCTCCCCAACAGAGTAGTTCTGCTTTCATTCATTTGTACTTTAAGCTTTTATGTAAACCTTTATCTCAATAAGGGATTCCATAGCTTAAAAAGTTTGAAAAGCACATTATGCATATATAAAAAATAACAATCTTTGGGTATATTACTGAAAATATAATGGTATTACAAACAAATACTAGCTAAGGTTATCCTTTAAAATGTGCTTTTTTTTTTTTTTTTTGCGGTACGCGGGCCTCTCACTGTTGTGGCCTCTCCCGTTGCGGAGCACAGGCTCCGGACGCGCAGGCTCAGCGGCCATGGCTCACGGGCCCAGCCGCTCCGCTGCATGTGGGATCTTCCCGGACCGGGGCGCGAACCCGTGTCCCATGCATCGGCAGGTGGACTCCCAACCACTGCGCCACCAGGGAAGCCCAAGATGGTATAATTTAAACACAAAAGAACAATTGTCATTAATTTAAACACTTCAAATATATAAAAACCCATGAATACATAAGAATGATTTGAAACAACCAACCCATCCATCAATATTAAAGGCTGTCTGTGGTGTGAAGTAGTTACTCCAAGCATTTTTAAATAAAATGAAAAAAAATCAGACATCCTGACTTTCTTACGTTAATTGTATTTGAAATAACTACTTAATTGATGATAATAAATTTCTATAGATATGTGGAGTTAAAAATTAACCATTTTGTAATTTCTAATGAAATAATTGACTCATGTAAAAATAATCAATATCCTAAAATCTAATCAAAACTAGTTGAATGCCTTATAAATGCAATGCAATGAGCTAGGTTCTGTGTGAGGAGGGTTAACTGATAAATAGATTTTTCCCTTATCTACTTGTAAATGAGGCAAAATTATATATAAGTCACATCAGCCACACAGCATAAAATTTAAATACATGGTCTCACGAGTCAGCTGTTGTGGATCTGAATTGTTTGAAAACTCTGTGGATCCTAATATTTAAAATTAGATTAACAATAGTACTTATAGGGTTGTTTCGAGCATTAAATTAGTAAGCATTTGTAAAGCACTGAGAATAGTGTTTAGCACATTGTAAATGTTAAGTTGTTCATAAATTAAAAAATAAAATACATGGTGGGAAATAATACACGTCATTTGGTTAAAAATTGGCTGGATGCACTTCTACCCAGGAGACTCATGTAACATTTCACAGAGGAGATTGCAGTTGAGCTAGGTTTTACATGTTGGGGAAGATCTAAGCAAATGGAGAATTAAATAGAGAATGCCATTGGTGAAAGTGAAAGAAAAGATACAGACCTTGAAATCCAAGGGTTTCCAAAAGGAACAATAAGTCTTTACTTTAGCTAGAGTGACTGATTTTGAAAAAGAATGGGAAAGAAGAGATTGAGTAAGTAGGTTAGAAAAGAGATCCTTGAAGTTGTTGAATGCCTTTATTCCTCTGACAGCAGGGAGCAGATGACATTAATTTGGTAGCACAATGTAGGGTAAAAGCCTAAAAATTGTAGTAGGAAGACCAGTTTTGCGGCACTGCAGCAAACCAGGGGAAAGAGTCAAGGCTCAGATGAAAGAAAATGAAAATAAAAAGAGATATAAAAGGTACTGCAAACATGAAACTAACAGAATTTTGTAGAAGATAAAGGAGAGAATTCAAAGATGATTGTTTTGTTTTTAGGCTATGAGTGGGAATATAATTTTATTATCAAAGGAGCTATAGATATATGGTTAATATTTCAGATTTGGCTACATAGTGGTATTTTTCTAAATTTTTTGAATTTTAGTTTTCTATAAGTCTTAATAAGAGAATATTTGTAATTGTAAAACACTCCTCTTTGGGAGAAAATGCACACACACACACACTCACCCCACCATCACCACCATCATTACCACCACTGCCATCACATTCACTGTTTTCTAAAAGAACATTAAAGCAGCTGAAAAAAGTATTTCACTTTCTAAATCAGCAAGAAAATAACATTTTAAATAATGAAAACACTGTCTTTCTCCTGATTTCCTATGTCATCATTCCTTTACCATTCTAAGCAATTCAGTTCTAAAGCTCTTAAATGGCACACAGCAGTGAAGGCATGTGTGTTAACAGGACTGAAGAGAGGAGCTTCAGCAGGTTGAGAAATCAAAGGTGATAAGGTTACAGAAGCAGTTTAAAGGGGCTCTTCCAATTGGCCAAATAAATAATATTAATTGATTTTATTTTTTATTGAAGTATAGTTGATATATTTATTATATATTATATTATATTAATTGATTTTAACTCATGGAATAAAATAGGAAACCATGAAGCCATATTGATAAAAATAAACTGAATAAATTAAAAGTCTGATGACGAACTTGGCTATTTGCATTGTGTCAAGGTACCTGTCTACAAAATAGTTGTCTATTGCAAAAGAAAAAAGAGTGACTCTCTAATGGAGAACTTTGGCAGACCCCACTAATCAACTGATCAAAGTGGTCATTATCAGCGTTAAGAAAAATAGAAATGACATGCCACGTAATAAAGATGCAAAGAGAACTCAGCATAGCTTCTGGCAAAGATGCATAGCCTCATAATCATGAGGAAGCATTAGGCAAACTCAGATTGAGGAATGCTCTACAAAATGATTTCCTTAAACTCCAGAAGTTTTAACATCATGAAAACCAAGGAAACACTATCCTAGTTTGAAGGAAACTGGAGAGTCATGACAAGTAAATGCCATGGGTGATTCTGAACCTGATCAATTTGCTAAACACACCCTCCTCTTCTGACTGACCCTCCCTCTTAATCATAATGCCTAATCAATAAATGCCTATATACTGGCCCCCGGCCCCAGCTAGTGACTCTTCTAATCTTTAGATCAGAACTTTCTCTATTATGATAGTTTATCAAAGTGGCCCCTCTGCTGATTTCCAGGGTAACGAATGAGCCAAGCTAACGCAACTATTCCCACTATAACTGGTAAAACGCCCCCCTCCCCTCACTCCCATTCCCATCCCATAAAGGAGACAACTGCCACGGTGGGGTGTCTCTCCAGGACCTTGGTTCAGGACATGTAAGATCCCTCCATCCATCCATTAAACCATTGGTGTCTCTGTTGCTGACTCTGGGCTTTTTCTTCAGTCTTGAGGCTGGGCAAGCACAGAGCTTGCAGGCCTGTGGGGTGCAGCCCAACACAAATATAAACTTCTACTTTTGCTTCGCCATCGTTATCACCGATATTTATTCTTAACGATTGTAGTAGAAAATTAATACTCTCCTTCAGCATATCAATTAAACATGTTACGGTAAATTCCAAAACAATTTGTTCTGGTTTTGGATCTATTTATTCTACTAATAACCATTAAAAAACAAGAGAAAGAAAATAGCATATAATACATATTCCAAATAATCTTTTATTTTGAAATTCACTAACTTGACAGTTATTGATTATGTTTAGAAACATGTGAGCTCTTTGTTACAGATAAAAAATTTATTCAAATAATTTAGCTGATTCAAAGTGGAATATGGTAATTTTCCCTTGGTACTAAAAATTTTAATGATCAAATATGAGAATGGTAAAAGAAAGGTATTTTATTCTTAAAATATCATATTAAACTCTCTCAGAAGACCTTTCAAGAAAAAAGCAATTAAAAATGAATTGACATAATTTTGTAAGCCACCTAAAACTACATCGCTTTTCTTTATTGATGTCTACTAAGGCTAGCCCTTACCTTCATACTCTTAGCATTTTTCTTTCTGAAATCTCTTAAAGCTTATAGTGTTTATATTATAGATCAGAAATAGATTATTGATATATTTGGTTCCAGTTTCTATTCCTTTTTTTTGAAACCCAGAAAACTATTCTTGCTCAATGAAAATGTTACTCAAGTTATTAAAATTATTGTAAATTTATACTCATTCTTCACAAATGTTTGCCAGACATTTCTGCATTTAATTCCTGCATCAATCACAACTTATCTTCCTGAATTACTGAGCATGTATATGTCTTAGTAATGCTACTTTGGAACTTTTGATAGATTCTACAAACTACCACTTAAAATATGCACAAAGAAGGAAGACATATTTAATAGCACTCTACTTATTAAGCAAATTTGATTTGCTAGTTTTTACGAAGGAAGATATGTTCCCCAAAGTCTCAGCCTGTGATAAAAGTGACTTGCTGTGCTATTGAGTATTTAAAAAACAAGAGCAAACATTTTTAAATGCTAATAAGCCTCATATTCATATATACATTAGATTGATGTATACTTCTGTGATCAAGGTTACGAGCCTAATATGCAAAGTTGGTCAAGCTCAAATATGTGTCCATTCGTCTGATAATTATTTATGCATCTAAAAAAATAATATGCCTGATTAATAAATTCATTTTGGAGGAATTAACCTTGAAATGTTCATAATTATATAGTAAACCACTTATGATTTGAATTGTAATGTTAAATTGATTCAAATCTACTGGAATAGAGCCTGATGAAAATCTTAGTAATTGGTGGATAGATTCTACTGACCTGTTAATTTATACTTGCTAGCTGAGTATACAATTACATTTTTCTCACTATTTCTGACTAGGTCTGGCTGCATCTGTTATAATGGCAATATTGGTACAAAGCTGACCATAAATGGATAAAACATTTATATTGTGCTTTATGATTTACAATTTATTTTCAAAACCAGTCGTCACCGTAGTCCCGTTAGTCATGATTTATTTACTTATTTTTTTTTTTTTATTTTCGGCTGTGTTGGGTCTTAGTTGTGACACACAGGATCTTCGTTGTGGTGCGCAGGCTCCTCTCTAGTTGTGGCACGTGGGCTCAGCAGTTGTGGTGTGCAGGCTTAGCTGCCCTGTGGCATGTGGGATCTTAGTTCCCACAGGGATGGAACCTGTGTCCCCTGCATTGGAAGGCGGATTCCTTACCATTGGACCACCAGGGAAGTCCCCCGTTAGTCGTGATTATCATTCCCATTTTATAGATGTGTAAACTGAGGCTCAGAAGGAGAAGTGCTAGCTCAAAGTCACAAGAGTTTTGAGAAAGAGAGCTAAGGTCTAACCTCTGGAATTAAAATAAAATTTACCAAGCTAATTTTATGTCTGGAGATGGTATAAAACTGATTATTGCTAAAGATAATATTCTTAGCTGGTTTGTATTAGGAAGACGGAAAGAACATTTTTAAGACTTTTGTTTAATGGTAAAGTACTTATTAATCATATACTAAAACAATATTCAAGGCACTTTACATTTGTCATCTCTATTAGCCACTGCACAAATTTTTGAAAGGTAGTTATTATTACCCTCATATTGCAGATGAGATAACTGAAACATAGAGAGTTTAAGTAAGTTCCACACAGTAAAATCACTAGTGTAATTTTTAAGATTTCAATCTTGTCTCTGACAGGCTCTATAACAAGAGGGTATGATTAGATTAATTTATATTTGTGTTATGCCCACTTTCAGCTCTGAGATTATGTAAGAGTCAGGTATAAAGTCTATGCTTAATTTTAGACACATCTATTAAAGTCAGGATGAAGCCTACACACTACCCTGAAGAGCCTGAGGAAATGTTTTAATCTTTGTCTTAATTTTTGTTTACTTAAGTGGTGATAAAGACTTCTCTGAAATGTCTAAAAAATATGAGACAAGTTATAGAAAAAAAGTGGTTGCAAGAATATTGAATTGAAACAAAAAAAGAAGAAAATAAAAGAAGGTTTTTTTTTTAAAAAAGTATTGAATATAATTATACAAAATTTTATGAAGCATCATAAACTGAGAGGAAGAAGCACAATGACTGCAACATCATTTATACTGAGAAAAGCTGCCTTTCTCAGAAAGTCAGGACAAAAGGATAAAGAGCTGGAGTTCTGGTTCACATCCCAGGGCCCTTGCAACCTCTGATTTCTTTCACTTGACCATTTTATATCTTTAATTTCCACCTTGAAAGATATATTGCCAAAGACAGAAGTTTCTACTACTTAGGTGATAAATTCAATATGATAGGAACACCAAAAATAACTAGAAATGCATGAAGAGAGGCTTAATCTATAGCTAGAATTATTACTGATTTTATACTTCACATTTTGTAATCTGAGTTTGCATGTTGGGTGGGGTGAGGAAAAGCAAAATGTCCCAAATATAATACTTTGAGGGTGATAATGACACTTGGAAATAATCCCGAGGGACCAAAACTAATTGAAAAGTAATTTGTTCAATAAGCACACACATAATAACCCCCAACACCTCTATCCCCTTTCCCCAACACCCAGACACAAAACATAACAAACCAAAACTTTTTGATATTATATTGCATATTAAATCATCAGGTCCAAATTCCTGGTACCCAGGTGGGTACAAGAAAGAATGAAAAAAAAAAAGTCTTATAATCCTTTGCAGATGGTAAAGAATACATTTTGTTGGTAAAAGTGCTAATTTATTGTACTTATGTTAATGAGAAACCAAAGGACCAAAGATCATGACATTATTTTTCATTTATTTCCACAATAAAAGGACTGAAACACAAAATTTGTTGGTGTTATAGGTTGAATAGTGTCTCCCCACTACTCATGTGTTGAAGTCTAACTCCCAATATCTCAGAAAATGACCTTATTTGGAATTAGGGCCATTGCAAATGTAATGGGCTAAGTAAATATGAGATCATTAGGGTGGCCCTAATCCAATATGACTAGTGTCCTTACAAAAGGGGGAAATGTGTAAATAGGCACATGTGGGAGAACACCATGTGAATATGAAGACAGAGCCTCTACAAGAAAGAAGAGGGGCATAGAACAGATCCTTCCCTCATAGCCCTCAGCAGGAACTGACCTTGTCAACATCTTGACTTCAGACTTCCAAAACTGAAATGATACATTTCTATTGTTTAAGTACCCATTTTGTGACACTTTGTTAAAGCAAACTAATATATATACCATTATGTCAATAGGAATTGAAAATCAAAAAAAAATAGTGTCAGTCTAGTTTAATGGGAAGCACACAGAGCTGATCATTAGGAGACTGATCCTAGTTAGAATTAATCTTCACTAATTTGTTGTAAACTTTTGAAGTCAAATGCTTTGAAATAACTAAACTTTAGTGAAAATATAAAATTAATTACTTGACTTGTAAATGTTTCAGAAAGGATGTTGTCATACATGTATACTGCTATATAAACGTTATAAATGAAATTTAATTTATTAAACATCAAACTTCTCCATAAGAATAATCATTGAAATGGAAAAAGATGGCAAATGTATTTCAATGAGAAAGAGGTTTTAAAATTTCTTCCGTGCATCTGCCTAATCAAATAATCTGATTCCAACTTAGAAGGTGATGCAATTTAGCTCTTAGATTCTAGATTGCAAAATATAATAATTTAAATGGGTAGTTTTGAATTAAAATCACACTCTTTCTTTTTTTTTTTGTTAGTGCCCAGTTTTCAAAAATGCTGATTTAGAAAATCACCTCATTTTTCAAAATACTAGGTGGTACAGTTGAAAATCCACTTTGCAATACTTTCTTTATGTAAAATATTTTACCTTCTTTTGCAGTTTGTTTGCTTAGATATTTTTCTCCTCAACTAAACTTAAGCCCCTCAAGAGATAAGTGCCCAGGACCGTGTTTGCAGCACATTCAGGATTCGAATCTTGATAAAGGAGAAATGGGAAGGCCTGAAGAATGGGAAAGGAAAAGGACGAAAACTGTGGCGGAAATGCCGTGTAATTCCTAACGAGCTATTTATTCATGTCTGATTAATTTTTCCCCTGTATCATTCAGGATTATAACTTTCACTTATTGGTAATTTTTACAGTGACCTACTATAATCCAAAACACAGAGTAATGCATTTCTACCTGGAAATGTGGAAGATGTTATAATAGCAATCAGTTGACTTCTGTAAGGCTACATCCACTAATATGAAACCTTGTACCATTATGAGAGGGAGAGAAGAAGAGAGAGAGATGGGAGTAGGGGTGGACATAAAAGATCTTTAGACACTATACAAAGAATATTTTATTATTCTGGTTCAATTCAAGGTAAACCTTTTTGTTATTTTACGACTCCTATTAGTGCAATTTCTCCACTTTTGTGTGTGTGACTTAGGAAATGAGAGACCATGGAACAAGTTAAATAATGTTGTACTCCTTCAAGAAAAACTCAACAAATGTCTATTCACTATTGGTTGAGATGAAATTTCCAATTACACAGTTTATAACCATAATGTTTCTTTCAGAATTATTGATGCAAAATTAAAAATTGGTTACTGAAGTTACGAAATATATTTTCAAAAATCACAGTTCTGAATCAATGTTAAAATTTTAGTGTTAATTACCTAACACATCTTTATTCTGCATCTCAAATATAGTTTACCGATAAGAAAATATGACTTTCATGATTAAAATATTGATAGTGAAGGAAATTCTACTTTTTACAGAATCCATTTAAAAGAGTTTCAACCTATTGCTTTTGACAAGGCCCCAAATAATGTGTAGGATTAAAGTACAGTCTCTGTAATGGAAATACTTGTATTTCGATCCTGGTTCAATACTGATTTTGTCAGTTACTAATTACATGATGCTGGCCACGTAGTTTAATGCATAAGTCTCTATTTTGAACAAATAACAGTATCTATTCCACTGAGTCATTTAAATATTAAACGAGACAATATCTGTAACATTCTTAGCGTAGTGCTGCAAGTGCATAAAAGAATTAGCTATTATAACTACTGAGAGCTACATCAATATGAGCCTGCTACCAAGGGAAAAATGTATATGCTATGCTTCTCCCTGTTTTCCTTATTAAATATGCAATTATCAAGTTCCACTTTGACCAGATGTTTGCAATACAGGAGTGGCAAAAATAAATCAGCAGGGTTTTCTCACACTGGAGTAGGAGTTAGCGAGGGACAATTTCTTTTTGCCCTACTTGACCATGTGGTAGCAAATTGGGAATCATCCTAATTTTTCTAATTAATCCTTGATGCTTCTCCATAGATGAATAAATCCAATATTTAGCTCTTAAGGTGTCCTGTCACAGAAATTTGAGTCAGTTGGTAGATAGGGAGTGGGGCTATGGCTTTGAATGCCAGGCTAAGAAAACCAGAAATGTGTGTTTCTTGTTTATAACCTTTCAATGGCTTCCCCACTTTTAACATGTATAAAGACCGTCATTATTGGGTCTATACTTCACTCTCCAGCTTTATCTTCTAACATTTTCCTATTTTTTCTTTTCTCTCTGACCTTCCTTCATTTCTGCTAGTGAGCAATACTGCTCCCTGCTTTAGACCATCACACACTCTGTTCCCTCTGCCCAGACAATTTTGTCTTTCCCTTTTCTGTTAGCTAACCACTCATCCTTTTGATCTCAATGAAAAAATAAAACTTTTTTTTTTCAGGAAAATACAGAGGACAGTTATCTAGGCTAAGTTAGATCCTTCATTTATAGCATATTGCATTTGTCCTTCACAATGTTTACCATACTATTTTCAGTAACTGCTTCTCCCACTAGACTATACTTTTTGATGACAGCAAAATGGGGTCTGTTTTACTCATTATTAAATTCCTAAATTTCTAAAGGGCTATGAATCCCAAATTCTAGCAACATTTATGAAAGTCATTTTTTTTTCTCTCCTAGTTTTAGAAGCTATCACTCTGGACTCAACACTAAGTATAATTTCATATTAAAGAGAAAAAATTTAAAACAACAAAGACAAAAACCAATTAAACTACTTCACTTTTAATTCTTATTAAATACGATACCTAAAATATTTTCATAAATTAGAATCACCCTCATTGATTTTAGTCTTTGCCCTGAATTTGAGAAAGTTCAGTTGACTGAGTATTCTTAGGACAGGAACTTACATTACTCTATCGCATTAAGGACCATTGCACCTGCAGTAAACAATAGACAAGTATATTGAAGAATTTTTAGAAAAACATACTAACATATGAAAGGAAAGATCTGATTCTTTTTATATGTTAATAAACTTTCCTAGTGTTAAAATTAAAGCCCCTTAGTGAGTGTTCCTCTCAAGCTCTCCAGTGGTGAAATCCCATTAGACTTTAATTTGCTTTATTTGGAAAACAAAGGTACAAATCTCTCCTTAAATAATTTGGGGACAGATACAGATCAAAGAAGAAGGGAGATCCCAGCAGGTTCCAGAATCGTGGAGGTTCAGTTTCAGGTCACTAGCTCCATCCTATCTCTGGACGCAGGTAAAGAGATGCCATGGTTAAGGATACCAATGGATCTAGAGTCTGTCATACAGAGTGAAGTAAGTCAGAAAGAGAAAGACAAATACCGTATGCTAACACATATATATGGAATTTAAGAAAAAAAAATGTCATGAAGAACCTAGGGGTAAGACAGGAATAAAGACACAGACCTCCTAGAGAATGGACTTGAGGATATGGGGAGGGGGAAGGGTAAGCTGTGACAAAGTGAGAGAGTGGCATGGACATATATGCACTACCAAACATAAGGTAGATAGCTAGTGGGAAGCAGCCGCATAGCACAGGGAGATCAGCTCAGTGCTTTGTGACCACCTATAGGGGTGGGATAGGGACGGTGGGAGGGAGGGAGACGCAAGAGGGAAGAGATATGGGAACATATGTATATGTATAACTGATTCACTTTGTTATACAGCAGAAACTAACACACCATTGTAAAGCAATTATACTCCAATAAAGATGTAAAAATAATTTGTTATGGACAAGTAAAAACAAGATTTGGAGTCACCTCGTTAAGACAAGGATCCTACAGTTACCCCTTATAACAAGTCAAAACTAAATAAACCACAGTGGGCAGAAAAGAAGAGGGAGAAAAATATAGGTTGGTGTAGAAAATGTGAGATAGATAGAAAGGAAAGCAGGGAAGGAAGGAAGTAAGGAAGGAGGGAGGGAGGGAGAGAGGAAGGAAGGAAGGAAGGAAGGCACCATCTCTATGGTCTACAAAACCACCAGTTTATGTTATATTATTCTCCCAGAAGACTGTGTTCAGTTTTTACTTGGCCTTTTATAAAATGTGTTTCCTTTCGTTCCAGAGTATGAATTAATTATTTGATTCAGCAAAGATTTATTGTATTTCTTTTATACATATCTTGAGTAAATAGTACATACATGTATAATATATAATAGATATATAGATAGACAGATAAAATAGCCATCATCTCAGTAAATTCAACAGATCTTCAAGGGATGCTACAGTCACAGAAGGGGATTTCAGAACTACAGAAATGGACTTCTTTTATGACTTTAGCTATGCCTGTGTGGATATTGTTTGTAGCCACATACAACTCAGGGAAAAAATTGTCTTTGCCATTTGGGTTTGAGACAAACATGTAAATTCTCTAAGCATATATTCTAATTTATATTCCTTCATCCGGAAATGTTAGATCAGGTTTCATGTCATGTCACACCCATTTAGACATTAGATCCATATTCTTATGTGTATTAGAAATTGAGACTCTCTGTAACTTGTAAATATGTAAAGAACAAGGGCATGTGTGGGTGGGGGATGGGGGGCGGGGGTGGGTGGGAAGGATTTCCAAGAACTCATAAAGGGAAGAGCATGATTTCTTCTAGGTTTCATGCCAGCATAAAAGTCAAATGGTATAACTAACTATATCTTTTCCCCTTCAAGATGATTTTATTTTCTAATTTCCCAACTCCTTTCAGGTTACTACAGTATGTAAGGCATATATATATATAAATATAAATATTATCATAATCCCCTCAAGTTTTCTACTCTGAAGGTGGATCGTCATTTTAGTAAATCATTTTGGAGAAATGTATTTTATAGGAAAATCCACAGGCTAGAATCTCTGCAGTGACCTTACTAGAATGATATTTGGTGAGGAAAGCCTCTATTCATTCTGGAGAAACTACTGCTATTATAATACAAATAAAATGCTGGTCCAATTTATTAGTATGAAGGTAATAAAAATAGGTTAGTGGAGTCCCCAGTTTTCTTGCCTCAGCTCCTCTTATTTTTGTCGAAAATCAAGAAGTTGCATAGGGTAGATGGTGTCCAATTTTAGATTCTCTGCTTCCTTGACCCCCTCTCTCCACCTAGCCTCACAAGCCAAAATACAAAATATTTGAAGGCTTCATTTCCTATACTTATCCTTAAATATGAAAATATTTTGGGCCCAGAAATGTGTCCTCAGACCACGTGACTTTTCCCTTGTGAGGAACTTGAGATTAATCATTGATTGCTACCGGCCCAAATGGAGACACATAGTGGGCTCTTTTGTTTGTTTGTTTGAAGGAAGGTCAGAGTTAATTCCCTTTAGTGAGAAAGGGTGGTCCTGATGAACCTGAGAACACTAGGCATTCTTCTAATGTAATTGAAAAACTGCTCTGCAATGTTCCCTAACCCTCACACTTGCCTTAGCATGTCCCATACTTTTTGCACTTTTTATTTGGTTGTGATTTTGAAGTTATATGTTGTATCTACCTGTATGCTCAACCCAACTTGGGCCTGAACCTGATTATCAATTCACCAAATAAGAATAGCATTTTGCTCCTAGATTCATAGAAACTTTTTACAGTTATCGGGGGAAATTTTCCTTTACTTCCAAAGTCTTATAGGACACCTAACTAGGCATCCTGACACAATTTCCAAGGCCTACTGAATTCCAGGGATCCATGATTTTCTCCCTGGAATTATAATGACATTAACTCTTGAAATCCTTACGTTCTTATAGAATTTGCAGCCCCCTTCAGCATATTTTATCACCTATCTCTCTCCCTATCTATCTCTCTATGTATCATCTATCTATATATATATCATCTATCAAAACTGTCTAGGTCTTCCTACTCTAGAAGAAATAAATTACATTTATAGTGGGATACAAATATTCTCATTTGATCACAGCCCCCCTGATCAGACCACAGCCTCTTTAATATTTTCATATAGATATGTCCGCTAGGCAGTTATTACAGATTGGTCCTTCTAAAAATGTATCCAGCTTAAGCCATTAATGGAATTAGTAATAAAATTGGTTCTGAATTTTTGCTGCCACTATCACCACCACCCGAAATCAAATTCTAGGTTTATGCTACTCCCTTGAAACAAGCAATGCCTCTTTCACCAGGGACACTTCAATTTCACAAAGCCCTCTGTAGACATATAACACACGTGTCTTCTCTCTCATGCACTTAATTACAATCATCATAATATTGGCAGTTATTATTGCATGAAGGTTAAAAGTTTCATCAGATGTTAATGAGGCCAAGCAAAATGCAGCTATTGTCTCTTTCATTAATTTCCATATTAGCTGATGCTTTTCTCTCCATGGCTGATGGTTACTGGAAATAAGCTGAACTTAGTACGTTGTACATCTGAAGTCCAGCTTATTTTCCCACTGAGAAAGATGCACTCCTCTAGGTCAGAACAGAAATTATTTTCCTTAAGTGCCTCCAACATACGGATAGTTACTTTCTAATCTCCCTGTGATTTCTGGCTAACAAGTATTAACAAGAGATCATGAAAACTCTCAATTAACAAATGGTAGCTCTGTTCTTGAAAGTGTTTATATAACTAGAAAAGGTTTCTGATGGAACTCTTCATGTCCTCTGCCTACTTTCAGTGCGATATAACTTTGCACTGAGATCTTTCCTTCACTGGTATGGATTAGAACCAATTTTTAATCAAGGGAATAAAGAACATGGCTCGGATCCACATTTGTGGGTAGTTCTAAATTATTAAATTAAAGGCTAATAGACTTGGTAAGTGTTTAGGCTCACTGTACTCATTCATAAGCCTCTAGGCATTATTAGATTTTAATTTTGCAACATTATGTCAATATAGAGTTTAGAAAGAAGATACATTTACCTTATTTCCTTTAAACTGCAATTAACCTACATGTATCTACCACTTATTTGAAGGTTACTTGTATTAGTTAGCTTTGCTCTGGTTTAAAAAACAAAAAGTCCCAGATCTTTTCTGGCTTACATTGTATCTCACCATGAGCCTTACAGCAACATATTATTTCTCTCCCAAGTTACAGCACCAGCACCTGTAGCTTGGCTCTTGCGGCTCCGCTTCATTTCTAGTTCTGCACTGAAGGAGCAGCTTCTGCCTGGAACATGTCATTCTCATGACAAAGGAAAATGATCTTGGAACTTTAATTTGTAAGTGGCGTCATTCATGTACGCTCATATCCAATTGTCCAAATCCATTCACGTGGCCAAAACCAATGTCAATTTGTTGAGAAAGTGTATTCCTCCTACAGGGAAGACTCTTGGCAATTCACAGGGCAATGGGACAGGATATAATATTCTTTACAGGGAGGTGAGAAGTGAATAATTGGGGACAATAGTAAATCTATAGCAATAACATATTGTTTTCAATTTGCCTGGGGCCTACAGATGTTCTGTCTGTTGGAAACCTGAATACCCAAATACGTATTTTCGTGCTCACCCCATACCTTTTCTGGTATCATAAACGCAGGCAGAAGTCATTGGTACTACTGGAAATTTCGACTGCTAAACATCTTAGCCTATTGGCAAAATATTTAATTATACTTATTTTAATTAGTTCTCCAATAACAAGATAATTAACTCAATTGATGACAGTCTTGCCTACCTTATAAGTAAAGTGATTCCTACAAATTGGTATTCTCACTCCCTCTAGCCATAAATTCCAAGAAGATTGAAACTAATAAAAAACCATTATAGTAATAATGAAATTTCCAGGAATCTGATCTTTGACTGCCATCACCTGGAACATAAGCTGACCACTGTAACTATGAGAAAGAGCATACCTGAACTAGTTTAATGAGTCTATCTGCTTTTCAGATGTGCGGAAATGATCTAACCTTTTATCTGGCTTTGCTTTTATTTTCCTAAACACATTTATTTATTTTAAGCAAGTCACATTTTTTTTTTCACGAATTGGCTTTTTGAAATTGGGATACATCTTTCAGTTCTGTCTGTTTTCATTATGGTGGTGTTTTAATTTTTTCTCTTATAGGCTATAATGAAACTCATAGTCTTAAAATTTTCAAATCTCTGTATTCAGACAGCATGGCTGATTGGTTCACAATCAATCCTGTTCTACTCAGTGTCAGAGACCATTTTCATAGTGAGAAGATCACATGAAAGATAAGTTTCAATCCTGTTCTACTCAGTGTCAGAGACCATTTTCATAGTGAGAAGATCACATGAAAGATAAGTTTCAGGGCTTCACATTACTGATAGTCTCAGTCATTTACTATCCCTCACCTGGCTATGTCTAAGAGCTTTGGAATCTTCAAGGTGAATATCCTACCATCAACCTTATTCACCTTTACATGATGTAGTCTCCTTCTCTTAGGTCTATCTAGCTGACCTATCCTTAGTACAAAAATTGGACATACAACCACAATTCCTTCTTCTATGCTTATTGTTTCATAAATACATTTCCTAATATCCTTTTCCTTTCAGCATAGTGGGGGTAGTAAGGCTATGTCATTGGGTTATTTAACTGACAAAAATATGTGTTATTTGCACAAATCATGTACACTGATACCCCACTGAGAAGAATAATTTAATCCAAAATGCAACCTCTGTTGTTATAGGGACCACACATCCAATTCACTCAGGTCAATGCTGGTTTATATTTATTGTTTTTACATGACTATTAATAGTGTTCTCTTTCACACTCACAAGTGTACCAGTTTGGAAAGCAAAGTATGTGGCTATCCTATTTATTGTAGATATAGTATCTAATACAAAGCTGGACTTAACCTTGACTTCCTTTTTGTGCATATCTTCTTAGTACTTCCCTCTAGATATAAATCCACACACTTCCCAAGCATGCTCTTTCATTAAAAGTGCCAGTCTTACTTCCCCTCACCTTCGCACACAAACTGCGTCATTCTGCAACACACTGAATAGAGCCTGAAAAACCTTCTTTATTGTTTGCTTAAAGTTTCCACGTTGGCGCAAACATATTATGTCATTGCTTCACCCATTTGAAAGAGGTTCCTCAATTGATTCCAGTATTGGTTTATTTTTTGACTTCCAGAAATTGCTGTAACCATCTGGCTAAGTTCACTCTCTTGAATCTTCCCTGAGCTTGAGTCAATATCAAGCTCACAAGTTACAACTAAATATCTGTCTCTTTCCAGTCCCGTATTTAAAGAACTAGACCATCTTTCATTGTTGCTATTTTTCCCTTAGGGTATCCCTCATTTTCCTTTCATATATGTAATTTCTATTCTCTAAAACTCAAATCTTTTCATAAATAGGTCCCCTTTTTACTTTAACCGATGATGAGTTCTACCATTTTCAAGGCTATAGTACCTACGCATACGTTCTCTGATAGGATAGTTTTCTCTATCTCTAAAATTCTTGTATTCATTGTGACCACTGAGGAATAAAAAAAGAGATTGAGAAAATACCCTCCTCCTTCAACTTGCTAACGATTGTGAAGCAATTGTTCATGCAAATCCTGACCTATCCCTAAATTTTACCCCCTGCACCCAGAAGAGCCCGC
Source organism: Tursiops truncatus (assembly GCF_011762595.2). NCBI lineage: Eukaryota > Metazoa > Chordata > Mammalia > Artiodactyla > Delphinidae > Tursiops > Tursiops truncatus. The sequence goes on along the minus strand of NC_047051.1, from coordinate 57,742,275 downwards.
CATATCCACCTGTTCCCCAAGCAAATCGGAGAATGAGTCAAAATAATACTCAGACATGAGAGAGGGAATGACAGACTGAGCTGGATGGGAGAGAGGGGAGGAAGGAGTCAGAGTCCAGTGGGCTGGGCTCCCAGAGCGGAGTAGTGATGGCGGAGGGAGGTTGAAAAATGAGAGGCTTAAGAGAATGTGGGGTGTGAGAGATTCTGGGAGAAGAGGAAACTAGATCCATTGTTTCCAGGTGTTATGTATTAAATCCCTTTGCTATCCTACAAGAGACTGGAGTAAAAAATATGGATTTCTTTTATTTACTTAGTATTTATTTACTAAATAACTCACCTGGTTATATTATATTCTCTTTTCCTCCTTTTAAAAAATTTATTGAAGTACAGTTGACTAACAATATTAGTTTCAGGTACACAACACAGTGATTCAATAGTTTTTATAGATTACATACCATAAAAAGTTATTATAAAATATTGACTATATTCCCTGTGCTGGACATTTACATCCTTGTAACTTATTTATTTTACTGGTAGTTTGTGCCTCTTAAGCCCTTTCACCTATTTCAGCCCTCCTCCCAACCCTCTCTCCTCTGGTAACCACTAGATTGCTCTCTGGACCTGGAGGGTATTATGCTTAGTGAAATAAGTAGACAGAGAAAGACAAAACAAATGAACAAATGTTAAAAAAAACCAGAAAACAGAAACAGACTTATAGATACAGAAAACATTCTAGTATTATATTCCTTTTTTTTTTTTTTTTTTTTTTTTTTTGTAGGCAGCACAGCTTGTGGGATCTTAGTTCTGGACCAAGGATTGAACCTGTGCCCCCTGCAGTAGAAGCAGAGTCTTAACCCTTGGACCACCAGGGAAGTCCCAAGTATTATATTCTTTAAATGTGCCTCCATCCTTAGTTTGACTCACAGGGATTACTACATCAATAGCGTTATAACCACATTAGTGTTATTTTGATTTCCAAAAGGCAAGACATTCCAGGTACAGGCTTCTTAGCAAATTTGGGGGCTTTCTTCCAACAATATGGAAAGTTCCCATGTAATCAGAACCCCCATTAAAACTTTATTAATTAATAATGTTCATAGCAACAACTATACTCTGGGTTTCTAAGATCTACTGCTATACTTGGCACTGATTTAAAAGGCAAGGCTCAGCCTAGTTGAGTTCACTTAGCAAAAGAGACAGGATACACCAGAAAGATTTCTGGAAAGCCAGAGGCTTTCCAACCACAGTTCTTATTTTGAGTCTGGAGTCCATTCAACAACAAGGAAAAGAGTAAAGAAATTTGAAACAGTTAATATAGAGCCAGCTTCCTAGACTCAAAACCCAAAGCCAAAACTCTAGTACCTTCTAGGACCTCTGTGTAAGAGCCTAAAGAAACTTCCCAAACCTTGCAGATGTATTTACTGCTTCAGGATACTGTGCTGCTATCACACAGGCCAAGTCTGATTTATATTGAGGGAATGGAGCAAAGTAAGGTCCATCTGCCTTTCATGGGAAAAAAACAAAGCTTAAAACAGCTAATGAAACTCTGGTTGCATTTGAATGACCACTCTCCCCTTAATCCTTCCAGACTGCCTGCCATGCCCCTGGCCCTGTTCTATAGCTCCATGACCTTGGTAATATAATTGATAGTCAAGGTGTCCAATGAATTGGTTTAGTTGCATCAATATGCAAGATTTAATAAATAGTTAATTATCCATGACATATTATTCAAAAAGAAAGCATTACCTTGAGTATGCTCACAGCTCTGATGCATGCCAGATGTTCTCCAGTATAACATGCTACCAAACTAATGAGCTGTCAGAGTGTATGTGTTCCCTGCATCTGTAGCAGTTTTGCTTTAATTTTAGATATTTTAATTCCTTTTATATTAATATTAAACGTTTAATGATACAAGGCACTATAGAAACTTAAGACATATAGTTTTATTTTCAGCCCCATTTATTTAAGGAATATATTACATAAACACAGAAAATTAGAGTCAAGATAGTTGGGCCATAATTGAAACAATGTGGAATCCAAACTGCAGGTTTTTTAATGAAGTAAAACAGGGGAAGGTGGGGATGCTATTCTATTTACCTAAACCAAAAGGGTAAAGATAAACATTTTGTTTGCAATGGAAAAAGGATACTTTGATTTAAAAGCAATTTGTTTTGTCAGTTTCAAGGCAGTAATTGGATTATCCTCTTGGGAAAGTTCTTCACTCTTTTTTTTTTTTTTTTGCGGTACGGGGTCTTTGACTGTTGCGGTCTCTCCTGTTGCAGAGCACAGGCTCCGGACGCACAGGCTCAGCGGCCATGGCTCATGGGCCCAGCCGCTCCGCGGCATGTGGGATCCTCCCGGACCAGGGCACGAACCTGTGTCCGCTGCATCAGCAGGCGGACTCTCAACCACTGCACCACTAGGGAAGCCCTCTTCACTCTTATTAGCTAATTCCTGTTTTTCTTTCAGGTCTCATTTGGAAAGCTGCCTATTCAGAGAATCCCTCTTCAGATTAGGTTATGCTAGTAGTGACCTGGACCTTACCTGTTCTAGCTGGTAGTGTCATTTTTGGAATAGTTCACCCCTTTATTTCTGGAAGGTGGTTGATAGATTTTTCTGCACCAGACTGATTGAAATCATTCTCAATCTACTTGAGAAACTTAACAAGAAGAGTAATATATCTATGCTTTTTTTGTTAGCTCTTTCTTCTCACTGCCTAGAACAAACAAAAAAACAACAACAACAAAAAAATGCCTCTATTTGGCAGGTTTACTTTTAATATACTTGTTTTTAATGGAGGTTTTTAAACAATGCATACTTAGACTTCATTTGATAGAAATTCAGTGAACAGATTTTTGGATGTAAGAAATTAATGAAGTCATAAATTAATCCAAATGAAGAGCCCCCATCAAACTTTTATAGGTTTTACAGACTAAATTCTGTTCCCTTTCAAATTTGTATATTGAGGTCCTACACCCCAGTGCCTTAGAATGTGGCTGTATTTGGAGATAGGGATTTTAATTTAGGTTAAACGAGGTTATAAGAGTGGGGCCCTAATCTAATATGATTGGTGTCCTTATAACAAAAGGAAGACATGAGACATGAGACAGGCACAGGCCCTGCAGGACACAGCGAGAAGGCAGATAAGGACAGAGGCCTCTGGAGAAACCAAACTTGCTAGCAACTTGATCTGGGACTTCTAGCTTCCAGAACTGCATGTGAGAAAATTAGTTTCTTTTGTTTAAGCCACCCAGTCTATGGCATATTGCTATGGCAGCCCTAGCAAATTAATACACTAGGTAATCACTAATGGCTACCTCATATCTGAAGACATTGACATTTTATAGGATTTAAGTAAATCCTTATGCTAGCTGTCTCTAATTAGACCAATAGATAAAGTTTAATTCAGTACATATCAGAACAATTAGCCCACTTGACTCAAAGCAGAATTCCATTTACAACTTTATCAATCACTACAGTCCAGTCCGTCAAGGTGTAAAGAATTACAGAAAGGGTTTAATACTTAGGAAATGTGTATATTATGTTTATTTTCCCTCTGGTCAAATGTTGCTTTAGGATTTCCATATCCTCGGAGATTTAATAAAATTTGACTCAAACTCCCAGTTCCACCAGCAGAGAAAATTTAGTGTTCTCCCTCACACTGTATAGCTGCTTCTGATTTTCCTTTTCTTTTTCTTTCTTTTTTTTTTTGAATTCCCACATGGCTCCTTCACTCTCTTATATCTACCTAGGGAATCTAATCTCTTCCTCCCCCCACCCAACAGCATGACACTGCAGCTCAGAGCATAATCCTACCCATCACCAAACTCAGTCACACCAGGTATGTCATTATATTTGTAGTATTACTGAAGATTTTTTCAGGATGATAGGAAGGTGAGTGTTTAGGAGACCTGAGACAGGATGGGGGTTTGGGAATGCGATGATTTATATTATATTACTGACCCTAAGAGCACTACTTACTCTTCTGGAAACTCTTACTTGACCTCTCAGCATCTCTATAATGTTCAGGCTCCAGGAATATGATGCTCTCTGATTTGCATAACCCCTGTCTTCCTCTTTATTTCTTCGGTGTCTTAAGCTATTATCTCTTGGAGGATTTTCCCAATAAGTCAATTTGTCATTCTCACTCTTTTTTTTTTTTTTTAATTTATTTATTTATTTTATTTTTGCTGTGTTGGGTCTTCGTTTCTGTGCGAGGGCTTTCTCTAGTTGTGGCAAGCGGGGGGCCACTCTTCATTGCGGTGCGTGGGCCTCTCACTATTGCGGCCTCTCCTATTGCCTCTCCTATTGTGGAGCACAGGCTCCAGATGCGCAGGCTCAGTTGTTGTGGCTCATGGGCCTAGTTGCTCCGCGGCATGTGGAATCCTCCCAGACCAGGGCTCGAACCCGTGTCCCCTGCATTAGCAGGCAGATTCTCAACCACTGCGCCACCAGGGAAGCCCCTTGTCATTCTCACTCTTAACTCTTACTTTATTACCAAATTTAATGTGCTTATGCATGTAATAACAGGATCTTTAAAAACAGAATCTTGATTATATGTTTTATTAATTTTATCCTCTCTTTGTTCATTAGAATTATGTTGTAAGCATTTCCTAAGATCATTAATTACATTCTAAAGTATTTTCAATGGTTAAAATACATTATTTGAATGCTCCATAATTTACTAACTATCGTCCTGCAATTGAAGATGTTACTGGATCCCTTTTTTACAATTAAAAACAACACTTATATGAGCACTTTGAACATAAATCTTTCAGTGAATTTTTGGCTATTTTCATATAATTGATATCTAAAAAGAGAACTGCTAGATCAAAGTTATAAAATATGTTATTGCTTTTTTAATAATTATAAAAGTAGTCAATTATTTCCACTAAAAATCAATAGATATTATAATGTATTATTTTAACTATAACTATCCCTATAGTCCTGTATAAAAAGAATAATATACAATATGCAATGACTAGCAGCTTATCTTTTATAAATTCTGTCTGGGAAAAATTGCCTATATGTTGTTGGGAAAACTAGTAAAGTAGTCTTGTTCAGGCTTCAGATGCAAAAGCAGGCCTCTGACTGACTTGTGACCCTGCCTGGACCACGTGCCTGCCTGCACACCTAACAATTGTTACTAACAAGTCAAGCAGCACGTACGATAAGAAAGGGAGTGGGTCTTGGAATTTCTTGAGCCCTGGGGACCTGGCCAGTCCCCTGGGGTCTGGAAAATCTTGTGACTCACATGGTGAAATTAACAGCATTTTTACAATTGAACCAGAGCTGCATTTTTGCGCGCAAACTGATGCTATAAGTTTGTGGCCTGGAATTATAGACGGAAGCCCCCAGAACTACAATTTGAAGTCTAACCGGTGGGGTGGATGCACCGCCTGGGACCCTTCCCAATAGGGAGTCCAGATTGCTGTCACTCGGGACTTCCCAGCTGCTGTTTGAATTTGGATGAAGGTGTCGGCCCAATCTGGTGAAGTATACTCTGTTATGTCTCTCTAATACTTTTATTCATCCCCTTCTAATGACTGTATATTGAAATTAAGTTAAATCATCTATTAAAGAAATAAATTAAATCTGTTCAGTTGTGTGAGACGAGTGGTTATTTTGCCGGCGAATCCAACGAGCCTTGAAACCGAAAGCAGGCTTTCAGCAATACATATGTATATAGATAAACAAATATCTACAAGTAGAGTGTACATATATATATATATGTATATGTATATACTTTTTAATATGTATGAATAATATCCACTTCAATTTTAAAGCAGCTGTATGCATTTCAATCTATGGAGATAAAAATTTAGCAATTTTGTATTGATGAAAATTTAATATATTTCATTATTTTTATTACAAATCTTGCTGCAATTAATATACTTCTACATATAACCCTCTGTACATAGATCTTCATAGCACTTCCTAGAACTAAATCTGCTGGTTCAAAGCATATTCACATTTTAAAATTTAATTAATTTGAACAAATAGCTTTCCAAACTTATTCAGTTTCTTTCTATTCAGCAGTCTAGGTAATACATATTCCACCTTTCTTTTTCTACCAGTCATATCATATATTTTATTACTACTGACACAACAGATGAATTGATGGATATGAACTTGATAGAAGATTATGTATATATCTTTTCCACTAAGGTAAGCAATATTTCTTAAATTTAGACACCATTTAATTCTTCTTATATAAAAATATGTATTCAATAGACATATATACAATACATACATACATACATTTATTAGTCTGATAGGGTATAGTAATATTGTAAAATTTGGGATTGCACCAACCATTTTCATGCTGTAGATCAATTTGTGTAGCCTAGAAATTGCCTGTTTCTACTTCCAGGGATTATATTTTTTTTAATGAAACATATAATAAGAGTAAAAAAAATAGAATTCATTAAATAAAATAGTGTATCACAATAAAAGTTTCCTGGAAACTTTTCATATCCATTATATCCTGTGTGTATATAAAAATTATATATATAAAAAATGAAAAAAGTCAATTTAATTTTTAAGACTCAAAATGTCCATTTTTCACAAATCCATGATTGAATAAGAGAAATAAATTTATTTTAAAGTAAACCTTTAAAGAAGCTTCTATTAAAAAATTCACACTTTACTCACTTTTTTTTATCCAAAGAAAAAGAAATGATCAAGCCTAATTCAGTACTACAAGATAAACTCTAACTTTGAAATAGAGGATGGAAGAAGAATTGTCATAGGAGTTTTGGTTAAACAGAAATGTTTCATAAAGAAAATTTTCTTTGGTGTTTATAGTTCAAGTACTTGAAAAAAACCCAAAACTCTGGGTTGTAAAGTTCTGTAAAACTGAAATTATGATTTATAAACTTTTCTACTTCTCATAGTCTTAGCACAGCATTTCATAAGTGGCACCAAATATATGTTAGAAGAATAAAAGGAGGTAAAAGGAAGAAAGGAAGGAAAGAAGGAAGAGGGGGAAGAGAGAGAGAAGACAAGTCAAGACAGAAAAGAGGATTAAAATCGATACTTGTTCCACTGCAGGAGACAAAAACAATTATAATATGATGAGACAGTGCTAACAAGAAGATAGGCCTGGAAAGCTAAGAGACAAAATGGGCACCTGACTCTGAATATCTGTGAAACCTTCCTTGAATAGAAGGCAATTTAACTGATATGTGGCATAGGTAGGAATTTGTTAGATAAGGGGAGTGCATAGCCCCTGGATAGAGGAAACACCACATGTAATAATGCTGAGATGTTAAAAAGCATGGCTAGGTCTTAGGTGGAGTTCCCTGGCAGTAGAGCATGAGATGGGGTCCTAATCAAGTGAACTATCTGGGATGTACTCTCAAGAGAAAAGGAATGAGGAAAGTAGGACAGGGAAGGTGGGGGGGGGGAACCCTAAGAATGTACTTTTCTTCTAGACTATCTTGAATCTTAGCACACAAGGAAGCTTTGGGGACCAAACTGCAACACAGAGTGAGTCCCACCTTGAGGCAATCACTCATTGCCTTCAGTCAGTTACTGGCTGAGGTCTGACTCCCAATGTGGGATAGATTCCTCCAGGTCTTGTGGCTCCTGTTTGGTCTGGACCTGTTTGGTTCTCTGGGGAAGGGAGAAACTGTGGGTTGTTATTGGCCAACAGTCACAACACCTGTGGGATGGGACCGCCACCTGTATAAAGAATCTGGACGGGGCATTCCACCTCCTTCATCACTCAACTCTTACATTAAATTCCTTCCATTCTGACCAAGCTTTTCCTTGATTCTGGTTTTTCACAATGTCTGGAAAAACTTACATGAGGAGGAAAAGTGGGATCAACTACAGCCCTTGCTGCTGCAGTTGCTCTCAAGTTTCTTTCTGCCGCTTATCGTTGCCACCCTCCACCGCCTGTTTAGGATTTCCCTCAAAAAATCTAGATTTCCACTGGGAGATTAGTACTTCTGCTTGGCTAGGCGGCTTCACTGGCTTATCTGGTGGGTTGACCCAGACCTTCGTGAGGGGTCAGCCACTGGACACCACACCCTCATCAAGCTGAGATTACCGCACTTGCCTATTTACAGTTAGAATCAGAGATGAGAGCAGCCAGAGATGATTTGGAGGATCATCTAAGTGTAAAACTATTTTTCCCTCTTCCTCTTATGTAGTGTCAGTCTTTTTTCCTCATGATGCTCAGGGTCAATGACCTGGACTAAAACATTAACTCCTTTCTTTTCTTGCTGGTTTATTAGCACAAGAAGGCCAAATTGGTTAGATGGTGGCGTTAGCCTAAGGTTCTGTTGGACTCTCACTGTGTCCACCCTGTGGAAGCACCCCTTGTCTGGAAACCAGGAGCGAGGGGCCACAAATCCCTCAAGCAGGTCACTGGCAGTGGTGGAGTGGGGTCACCTCTACTTAAACCTATTGTTTTCTAGACCTATGTATTGTACGTTTGGGGACACAGTGCCGTATAGGCCATTGGTTTAAGGTACATATTCTATCTTGAAAGATAGAGCCTATTTTCCGAGGATGTCATTTCTTTACTGGCTCCTCAGCTATGCTTTCAAAAGGCCATTCCATTGCTCTGTCAGGAAGCAACTTGGGAATGCAGTATGTGGATGGAGACAATGGATTTCATTATCATGTGCTCACTACCACATCCCCTTTGCTGTAAAGTGGATTCCTTGGAGTGAGGAGATGTTATGTGCTATCCCAGGATGGAGATGAGATACTCTGGAAGCCCCTGGATAATGATGGTGCAGGCACTGCAAGAAAAAAAAAGCAAATTCATCCAAGAATATGTGTCCATCTCAATCAATAAGAAATATTACCTATTTAGGGTAGAAGGGACCTGATATAATCAACTTGCTACCAGGTGGCTGGTTGTTCCCCTTGAGGAGGGTATCATACTGGGGATTCAGTTTTGGTCTCTGTTGCTGGCAATTATTTAGTCAGCGGCACCAGTAGATAGCCCTTGATTTGAAGGAGCCCATGCTATTGGGCCTCTACCTCTGCCCCTATAGTACTGATAGTTATGATTCCACTGCCTAAGCACTGGATTGGCCTAGGACAGAGACTGACTGAAATCTACTCACTGGAGAATCTGTTGTCTACTTACTTGTTTAGGGACACTTCTAGAGGGCATTCATTTGTGATACAAAGATCTCTATACTTTGTCCCCATGTCAGTAGGTCCATCTACACAATTCTTTCTCGGGTCTCCTTGTAATCAATATTTCAATCTCATTCTTCCCAGTCCCCTGACGAACAAACTAAGCCAACCTCTGTTGCCAGGTCTTTTCTATCTCCACGTAAACAAACTTAACCTGTACCCACTGGGAGAATTTCCGTCACTGCTCTCTTTCACTTTTGAGAAAGGGCCACGTTTGAGATGAGCTTTAGTGCAAAAGCAGCTCATTTTTAGCTCATACGCTCACACCATGCTGACCCATCCATGCACCAAGTTCAGATGCTTTCATCCTTCATCAGCTCCTCACAGGGAGGCCGTTAAGGGATAGACATCAGCTGTGAGAGAGGTACTGGTTCAATATTGGTAGGTGACATGCGGTGCTGGGCACCTGACTTGTGCAGCTTGTGCTGTCTAAGTCCTCTTGAGCCCACTTCCATTTCCTGATGGTCTGCTTCTGAGCTCACCCATAATTATGTGGCTCTGACAGTATCAGTATCTAATTCACGATGGAACATTTAAGACACATGATCACTTGCTGGCCCATAGTCAGATACCCTTTCTACTAGGGGCCAGGAGCATGCCAAGAACTGATTTTAAAATGTTGTAGTTTTCTGCAGCAGTTGGCATCGCCTTACTCCAGAGTCCTAGTGTCTGTCTGCACTTTGACTGTTGTATTAAGACTTGTCAGTATTAGCAAATACTTAGCAAATCTGTATGCCATTTTTTTCTACCAGAGATACCTCAAGTACCCTGAAATCTGTAGGGTTATATGGCCCAAGTGACAGGACTTCTTATGTCACAGTCTAGAACAGCTACAAACCCTTTTCTTTTTCCTGCCGTATTCAGTCTAGCAGCCTTACACACCAATAAATGGGTGATGGCCGTATTCTACAGTATGGAATATGCTGATATCAAAACCTAAAGATACCTTCCAAGCCTTACGTTTTCTCTCAGTTGTATGAGGCACAAGGTGCAATGACTTAACCTTTACGTTGGTGTGGAATGTCCTAGCATGCCCCAGATAATTGGACCCTAAGAACATTACCAATGTGGCAAGCCCTTAAATCTTGGTAGGGTTTGCCTTGCATCCTCTAGAGTGTGTTACCAAATCATTCACAACACTTGCCATTTCTTGCTCATCGGTCACAGTTAAAGTGATGTCATCAATAGAGTGGACCAATTTGATGCAGATAGTGGGGAAATTTCTGAAATAGGAAATGTAGGAAGAAACGGCTTGAACGTTTGGTTCATATTGTACATTTTGAGTTTCAGATGTCAGTGAGAATCAGAGCTGAAGATGTCAAGACATTCTTTCTAGATTTATGGCAAGTAATCAGATTCTATTAGGATAGTTCTAGACATAGTTTCACTAAAGGTATTGAAGAAAATAAAGGGTTGGGTAATAGAAAATTTCCAAGTTTGAGGAATAAAAAGAGAAAAAATTTAGTTGTAACCACACTTACTGAAAGCTTTTTTTCAATCTTTCATTTTCTTTTAAACGGAGAGTCCTCCCTTGCACTATTAAACATAAATCAAATAACTGAGCTCTTGGATAATGTTGCAGTTTGACAAACTTTCAGAAAGGAAAGCATACGAAAGTTGTCTAGAAGATTCATTTATTAGCTAAACTCACTAAGACAACCATCATAAAAAATCTGTCATGCGCTAAAGAGTATTTAGAACAATGGCTTTAACCTTTACAGAACAGGTCATTTTACTTTATTTTATTTTTGAGAAACAAAAAGAAGTATAACTATTAGATAAAAAGGAGAGTAATTTTTTAAAATGAGATGTAATTTCCAAAACATCTTTTGAGATGATAGGAATAGCAATCTTTAATTATGGTTGGGATTTGAACAGAAATACTGGCACACCAATTTCATCAAAAGCAGATGTTCTACTTTTAGTGCTTTTCCAAAATGAGGGAAGATGACAATAGTAACTTAGTAACAAAAATAATAGGAAATGTAATATCTTACTTATATTTATTTTATTCAGATGCAGACATTGCCATGGGAAGATCTTTTGTTTAAAGTAGGCTTAATTACTATAATAGTTTGCTAGTTCTGCTTTCCTTGAAGTCATTCCAGAAGTTTAAACTCTTGAAAAAGATGCTACTCATTTTCCATTTTTTTCCCTTCCCCACACACAGTAATGCTTTTACACTTTGTTCTAAATATCTTAGATGGATCTATGACAAATATATTAGACATACATCTCACACATCAGATTATCATTAATTCCAGAATTACTTGAGCATCAATTTTCTAGTTTCAAGGTTATATCTTGCTTTTCTTTAATTCTTCTCAGTTTGAATTAGCTTCCTAAAGCCAGTTAGAGGTCATAGGAATTCATTTGAGTGGCTTTTCTAAATAGCTCTATAATTTACTTCTGAAAGAAAAACAGTGTTTAGTCAAAGTCCACCTGAAAATGTAAAAAGATCAGTTTAGTATAATCAGAATCTGTTTTGGTTTTTTTTTGTTTTTTCCTCTTGTCTTTGGCATCTATCATTTTTTATCACTTCACTGTTCATTTGCAGCAAATGGTGAAAAGATAAATTAATGAAAACAATTTTAATAAAAACATTTTTACATAGCAACTCAATTGAAGCAATGAGATGTCTTGACTCTATATCTGTATTTAAAGACATACAAAAACAAAAAGCTAGCGAGCTTAGTACATTTTCATCCATCATACAATAGAACAGGCAACACAAAACCTTTAGTGTATTTGCCAAGTAATGTAAAAAGCTATTTAAAAAGTTATATATATTTTTTGAATAAATGAATCATTTAATTCCAGCTATATGTGTAGTACTGTACATACATTTTTTAAGTTATATTTTTAAATGTATAAAAGATTAATTAGAAGAATTTATTATTAGAATTAGAATTAGAAGAATAAATAAGTTATTTTGAGTTCTAATTACTGATAACATCATGCCAAGAACTTTAATAGCTCGATAATAAAAGAGTTGGGGGCATTTTTGATATTTCATTGTTAAAGAGCATTCAGAGATTTATGAGGGATTTTTATTCACACAGAACTTTGGGTACAATAAAAAGTCAATGTTTTTGGATGATGGTAATAGGTAGGGTTGACTATATAATTTATCATCAACCAGCAAAGCTTCGAAAATTGAACAGGTTTTAAAAATATAATACAACTATGAAATGTTTATGTCTTGAGTAAATTTATTTATATTTATTAACTTATAACATATTTGATTTTAAAAAACTATTACCAAAAATACCGTTTTTTTCTACACATCCACACCTTGTCTTACTAATGAGCAGCCAAACAAGCCATATTTCCGAGGGTAACCTTTGCTGACATTTCCACAAAAAGGCTCACATAAAGAGAGAATTGTGGTCTCAAGTAATATTATAGTTATAACCAAGTTTTAAAGTGGGACTACTGGAAAAGACCACCAAAGAAGCTATATTTTCAAAGTGGAGTTCTACCAAACCCATTTTGGCTTATTTTAATGTGAATATTACTACAACAATTAAAAAATGAAAACAAAAAGAATAATTTCCAAGTTACATGGTCCAGACTATTCCAACACATATAAAGTGGGGATCCTCCTGGCCAAACTTGGATTTGTATGCCCCCAGCAATCAGATAAAGAATGACATATTTACATTTCATCAAGATAAATAGCCAGGGAAGAAATTTTTATATTCTGTAAAATGTAAAGTTTTGTTATAAATGAATAAATTAATATTTTATTTGAAATACTCTTAATCATGACAAGTAGGCCAAAAGTACATTAAGAAATAATTTTCAAGGTTTTAGTACACAATATGGTGTCTTTTCTTAGATGAACACAAATTATTTTTCCTTTTCTGATTCATTTAAAAACCTTTTACACATATTTTCCTATACAAAATTTGAGAAATAGTAAATGGATTAAAAATTTATATTGTTAGAACAGTACATCTCAATCTTTATCTTTTACTCATGGGGAAAAATGGAATTTCAATAAAATAATTTTATAAATGGTAAAATATGATTAATATTCAAAACAAAAGATATTATATTGAAAACACTCTACCTCATTTGGCTTATTTCAAAAAACTCAATAATCTATCTTCTTTAATTATATTTGATTACATTTTATTTTAACAGCCACTTCTCTATTTTTCCCTCCCATTCATACACTCAAACCCAATGTCACTTTTGATAACAAGCTATCAAGGACAGCTAATGTCCATAATTATCTATGACAGGAAAGTCATCCTAGCTAGAGGGCTAACACTTGTGGTAGAATCATCTTCACTTTTCTAACTGAAGAATGATAGCCTGTGTGTTCCCTGCAGTTGTTGTCTGCATATACTGATTATAAGTAGTGCAGTAAGTTTTTATGTATTAGCCATTTCCCATATCATTTAATAATTATCAAATGACTAGAGTTTCAAAAATTAAATTCTAAGTGTAAGTTTCTCCTGTTACACAACTTGAAAAAATATTTCTCGGGCACCATTTGATTTTTTTTTTTCTTCTAATTTTATATGTGTGTGTGTGGTTTTTTTTTTAACATCTTTATTGGAGTATAATTACTTTACAATGGTGTGTTAGTTTCTGCTTTATAATAAAGTGAATCAGTTATACATATACATATATCCCCATATCTCTTCCCTCTTGCGTCTCCCTCCCTCCCACCCACCCCTCTAGGTGGTCACAAAGCACCAAGCTGATCTCCCTGTGCTTTGCGGCTGCTTCCCACTAGCTATCTATTTTACGTTTGGTAGTGTATATATGTCCATGCCACTCTCTCACTTCATCCCAGCTTACCCTTCCCCCTCTCCGTGTCCTCAAGTCCATTCTTTAGTAGGTCTGCGTCTTAATTGCCGTCTTGCCCCTAGGTTCTTCATGACCATTTTTTTGTTTTTTTTAGATTCAATATATATGTGTTAGCATACGGTATTTGTTTTTCTCTTTCTGACTTACTTCATTCTGTATGACAGACTCTAGGTCCATCCACCTCACTACAAATAACTCAATTTCATTTCTCTTTATGGCTGAGTAATATTCAATTGTATATATGTGCCACATCTTCTTTAGCCATTAATCTGTTGATGGACACTTAGGTTTCTTCCATGACTTGGTTATTGTAAATAGAGCTGCAATGAACATTGTGGTATATGATTCTTTTTGAATAATGGTTTTCTCAGGGTATATGCCCAGAAGTGGGATTGCTGGGTCCTATGGTAGTTCTATTTTTAGTTTTGTAAGGAACCTCCATACTGTTCTCCATAGTGGCTGTATCAATTTACATTCCCACCAACAGTGCAAGAGGGTTCCCTTTTCTCCACATGCTCTCCAGCATTTATTGTTTGTAGTTTTTTTTTTAAAATAAATTTATTTATTTTTGGCTGTGTTGGGTCTTCGTTGTTGCACGCAGGCTTCCTCTAGTTGCGGCGAGCGGGGGATACTCTTTGTTGCGGTGCATGGGCTTCTCATCGTGTTGGCTTCTCTTGTTGCAGAGCACAGGCTCCAGGCGCACAGGCTTCAGTAGTTGTGACACGTGGGCTCAGTAGTTGTGGCTTGTGGGCTCTAGAGCTCAGGCTTAGTAGTTGTGGCGCATGGGCTTAGTTGCTCCGTGGCATGTGGGATATTCCTGGGCCAGGGCTCGAACCCGTGTCCCTTGCATTGGCAGGCAGATTCTTAACCACTGTGCCACCTGGGAAGCCCTGTTTGTAGATTTTTTGATGACGGCCATTCTGACTGATGTGAGATGATATCTCATTGTAGTTTTAATTTGCATTTCTCTAATGATTAATGATGTTGAGCATCCTTTCATGTGTTTGTTGGCCACCTGTATATCTTCTCTGGAGAAATGTCTATTTAGGTCTTCTGCCCATTTTTGGATTGGGTTGTTTGTTTTTTTGATATTGAGCTGCGTGAACTGCTTGCAAATTTTGGAGATTAATCCTTTGTCAGTTGCTTCATTTGCAAATATTTTCTCCCATTCTGAGGGTTGTCTTTTGGTCTTGTTTATGGTTTCCTTGGCTGTGCAAAAGCTTTTAAGTTTCATTAGGTCCCATTTGTTTATTTTTGTTTTTATTTCCATTTCTCTAGGAGGTGGGTCAAAAAGAATCTTGCTGTGATTTATGTCCACAATTTGATTTTAAAACAGCAATTCAATTAATATTTATTCAATATATTTAAAAACACAAGGATTATCTGCATTAAATACTTCTGCTGTAGTTCAGAACTAAATACATTTTACTCTAAAAGGAGAACATGTTGTTGTAGAAAAACTGTAAAACATGGAATTAAAGAATCAAAATTAGCATAAGTCTACTAGCCATAAAAAACACTGATAATATTCAGTGGGGTCATTTTTATAGATAAAAAATTATTATAATTTATTAGGGTATGTTTTTATGTCAAAACACATGTAAAATAAGTTAAAATATTCCATATAAAGAGAATTAATCTGCAACATCACTTTTAAATACTCATTATTCTGAAATACCATCATTTGTTTAAAAACATACTTCAAATTTGTTAAAGATATTTGTAATTCTTTGCTACAATAAGTAACATTAAGATAAGGAATCTTTAGATTTAAGTCTTTGTCCAAATTTTATGTACATTTTTACAACATGTTCTTAAAATTGTACATACAAGAATGTACAAACTAATTTTTTCTTATGTTGGTATTCATGTCACAATGCCTTTATGTGAACCTGGCCCTTTATCTGAACCATACTCAGCATAGTGTGTGTATGCATATATATCTGGTAGTATAATAGAAAAAAAAGTTGTCTCCACTGTTATTTTACTTTCTTTGAAAACTTAAATTTGAAATTCTTTTTTATAGTCTTCTATAGGAATAGACTATATAGTTATGTATTTTGTTATTAAGATGCTCTTTTTCCTTTTTACTAATTTGTAGAGCTTCTTCATGTATCAGGGAAACACACACTATACTTTTAATGTATGTTGTAATCAAGTATTTCTCCAGTTTCCTCTAAATTTAGTTTACTATTTCTCAGATATATAGAAATATTTTTAATTTATATGTAGTTTATCTTCTTCATGCTCTTTGATTTTGGAGTCATGCTTAGACAAATTAGAAAAATACGTGTCTCTGTTATTTTACAACTTTACAATTAAAGTTTAGGTTATTCACCAATTGAAATTTATTTTTGCTATATTTGTTCCACCTGTTTTACTCAGGCTTAGAGCCATCCCTGGAGTTTTTGAGTCCATAAGTTCTGATAACTTCTGTAATAGAATTGCATATATTTTTTCATATGTCATTTTGTGTGTCTTATACTTTAGAAAGCTCTCTTTACATTATATAATTTCTTCAAAAATTTTAAGCCACTGACTAGTATATATAACCTGTTTCATATTTTTATATCCCATACAATTTACTTGAACTTTACATAATATAGAATATAAAAAAAATAAAGAAAAGATGAAATTATATTGTATGTACTGTTTTGAGACAAACTTAGTCAATGGCTGCAAAGAGGCATATACTCATTTCTGTAGAGAAGGTGAATAGGACTGAGACTCTGGCACAAGGACTTGAGGTTGCCTGAGTATATAAATCTAAGAAATATCAGTGTTCATATCCTGCAGTTAGTCATAATGCTGGTCTGACAAAGACTAAATACATTGGAATAGTAGCTTTTTGGACCATTATGTAAAGAATCACTTTCATAGGAGGAAGCACCTGATTGTCAAACTAAATATAAGATATATCCTAATCTTTTAAAACCACTTAAATTATCTCATAAAATATGGTTTTAAATAACTTTTAAGTATGTATTTATGTTAGAGTCAATATGAAGCTAAATGTGTTGTTCCAATTATTATAAATATAATATGAAATTAATTTATATTTTACCCTGATTTTCTGTGAACATCATTTTTTTTTAAAAAAAACCTTCAGGCTCATTTTATTTCTGGTTGTCTTTTCTCTGTAACTTGGTAACATCTGTCAGTGGAGATTCCCCAGGGAAGACAAGCTGTTTCCCAATCCTGAGTCATTCACCTAGGCAACAGTGGGATGTGGGTGGGCACCGTCCTCCAAAGTGGGATTAAAGTGCATTGGATCTTAAGGACTATCTCCATGCCTGCCCCCCCACCTCAAAACAGAAATTATCATTCAAATTTGCATTGACTTGCCTCAAAGGATGCCCTGGCAGCTTCGATGGCTCTTTTCTCCTAGAATCTATATCCTGTCCGCAGGAGCCAGAAGCTCCCCTGTTCTGTTTTAGTCATTCCATGTGTGGAACTCTTGGAACCAAGATATATAGTTATAAACATACATATGTAATCAGCACTTACAACTATTCGCATTCTCAAGGACTCTTATGTCTGGATGAATGATTCTCCAACTATCAGGTCAAGAGCTAGAGTATAAAAGATAAACAATTGAACCTGTGTTTAATGAATTTCCCCTGGATCTTACAAAGTTATGGAAGGAAGAAAGAAGCAATCCTGTGCTACCTTTCCTGCATTCAGGGTCACTCATTTGAAATTTATTTTTATACGTACACTCCTTCCGCCATCTCAATGCCTTGGCTCTTTCTGTCCTCTCTTTAGATAAACTTGAAATAATTTATTACATAACCTTAATATGACCACTGAACAGTCTTCCTAATTCACTTTCACATCCCCTAGGTCTGTTTCCTTTCCCTGCTCCTCTCATCTTTTTCTCAAAATTCAGGAGGCAATATGTAGTAATTACTGAGAGTCCTAGATTTTCCCAAGTACTGAAAGAGAGGCCTATGCATCGGGGAACACACAACTATGCAACTCAGTTGGTATCTTTAACTTTCTATTTAATTGCTCTTTTTTATCTGTAAGGATTAAGTCTTGACCCACACTTGTAAAGAATTATTTGGAGAAGCTCCTAAAGCAGGCTATCAGCTACTTTCTTCTACAGTGCTAATGGTGATTCTCCACAATGATTCTCACAGTTAACTGAAGTATCACAATGTAAACTGAGGAGTCTGGCTCCTGGTTAAAAATCTATGTGCTATATATGGAATCTAAAAAAAAAAAATGTTTATGAAGAACCTAGGGGAAGGACAGGAATAAAGACACAGATGTTGATAATGGACTTGAGGACACTGGGGGGGGAAGAGTAAGCTGGGACGAAGTGAGAGAGTGGCATGGACATATATATACACTACCAAATGTAAAATAGATAGCTAGTGGGAAGCAGCTGCATAGCACAGGGAGATCAGCTCAGTGCTTTGTGACCACCTAGAGGGGTGGGATAAGGAGGGTGGAAGGAAGATGCAAGAGGGAGGAGATACGGGGATATTATGTATAGGTATAGCTGATTTACTTTGTTATACAGCAGAAACTAATACACCATTGTAAAGCAATTATACTCCAATAAAGATGTTTAAAAAAAGTAAAGTAACTGAGAAAGAGAAAAAAAAAATCTATGTGTGATTTTCTCAGGCAATTACAAAGGCTTTACCTGTCATGCCTCACGGGGAAAAGCTGTTGTTCCCACACCAGGCTTGGTGCATAGCAGATACACTGCGATCTCTGAGGACAGTTGCAGTCAAGGACTCAGGCCTCTGCCAGTCATGCTGGTGGCATATTTGCCTTCATAGCCCCTGTGCCTTCATTCCTGGGTCTCTTTATCTGAGGCTTGGGCAGAAGTCCTCTTCAAGCATCTCCCACTGAGGCATCCTTATGGTGGGAGGAGGGGCAACCTTGAAGCCACTTTTCCCCACTCTGGCTCAGTTCCCAGGACTTTTCCACTCCTAGCCCTTCCTCCTTGACCTCCCCGCTGAACCTACCTCACAGTCCAGAAACCTGCTGAAGCCTTTTGTTTGGGGCTCCCTCAACAGTGGGATGACCCACTGACACTCAACCTACATGCCATTCCATGGAGCAAAGTGGAACAGGGGGAGTCAGCACTCCCTCCATTTTTTAGATTCTTGTTTATACCATGGCCGTAGTGATTAAAGATTAACTCTTTCATTTTTGACTTGTTGCTTTAATTGGCTACTCCAACACCTGGTAGCTCTCTTCTCTTTCTCCCAGATGGGTTGAGCTCCTGATGTGAACATCCACCATTTTTAGGATGAAGTAGCAACACATTACGACAGGGAATCAACAGAAGCAATTGACCTTGATGCCAAAAATATTTAGCTCACAAGGACTCAGCATCATGGATCGCTAATTCTCATAGATTTTCAATATACACTTTAACCATCTGTTACTATACCAGTGGATATGGTATTAATTGGGAGTTTTCTTATATGACTGAAACCTATCAGTATTCCATTTTTTTCCCCTTCTTATTTGTATCGTATTTCTTCTTTCCTTGGAAAGAAGAAATAAATCATTGCCAATTCCCTTGGCAATTAACCTTATGCCAAAAATTATTTAGCTCATATAGAATCAGGTGATGCATGTCATGGAAACTGAAGGAAGAGAGTCAATGCTATTGCAGAATTAATATAAAAATATTTCTCCAGTAGATTGTGAGGAATTCAAAGGGCAAATCACACTTGTCTAATTGTAGACCATGGCTAGTATTGATAGTTTAGTTAAATGCTTCAGGAATGTTCTTGGCATAAACATGAATATAATATAGTTTTTAAAGCATACATATTTCTAAATCTTACCAAATATTGATTTCTCTCATATAGGAGTTCAATAAACTTTACAAAATCATAATTATGGTATGATGTCTATGTCTATGGAAAATATTCACAAGATTACACATTTTAATTACATGAAAATAATTTTCATAGCCTCATATTACCTATAAAAATTAATAAAATATTTAAATGTAGTTTATATTGTTTCGATAATTTAATCCAATAAATATTATAAAATCATGAGGAGGTAAGTTTCTAGTTTTGAAATTATTTTTGTTCCTCTAATGTGTATGTGTATTTTTGTATTCTGATCATGACAGCTACTCTAAGAATATTATTTGTAAAACTATTGCACTGTGATTCACAAATTATCATTTGTGATGATGGTAGCAAAGTTAAATATGAAATTGTGACAGAGTAAAATGATAAATTCTAATTTCTGGTTGGTCTTTCTGGGATTTTGTTTGAAATCTTTCACTTTACTCTGTTAATGACTCAGAAAAAATAACTTTTTTATTAAACACAGTTTATGATAAAATTTTTTAAAATCAGGAAAGACAGAAGATATTATAAACTGAAAAACAATCATTAGAAGAGATGAGTGGGAAAAATGTATTTGAAGAAGGAAAGTGTATTAGTATGTATAATTTTGCTTCTAATTAGGGCAGATAATATATTGCTTGTATCTTGATGTTTTAACTTGTACTCTTTTTCAGAAAATATCAACCATAACAAATGAATATATTATATTTGTATATATAAAATTGAGATCCTTGTTCTTTTGTTCTTATATCATTTCAGAGGAGAAATTTCTCTGTCCTGAATTTTCCTGTTTCTCTCTTTCCTTTTCTCATGTGAATTAAAGATAGAGTATTGTTTTTCAAGAGAATCTTACTTCTTTCTGTTAGTTTCAAAGTTTCATTTTATAAGAAAAGAAGGAGGGTTTTAAATTATTAATACCTAAGCCAATTTCAGGGAGTAAGTGTTGTCTTGATAGAAGGAATAGACTCTGAATACAGAGAACACAAAAGTGAAAATAGGAGGTAAAAGAGAAAATTGGGGAAAATTAACTGAGTGCAGAAGACAACACGGTTCAGACTGATGCAAACCCAGTAGGTTATTGTAGGAGAATTTGATGGTGTTCTAGAATGTAATTGAGAAGACAGTCATCTGTTCACCTAATCAGACAAGTGACAGGTGTGGGAAGAGACAGACAAGTCATGACAGAATATATAAATTCTTCATGTAAATTTCAGAGACTCAAAAAAATGGCTAAGAGGAAAGAAGCACATGTAGGTATTAGAAATAAAATTTTTAAATTTCTTGAAATTTTAAAGAAAGAAAATCACAAATATTATCTAACAGAGTAGGTAGCAAATTATAAAACTTGTTTCTTTCAGAGTGTTTCAATTCAAACATTCTAGATAAAATTTAAACATTTGGAAACCATCAGTATGACAGTTCTCTAACAGATAAAGGAAGCCTTCAAAGTTTTCTTGTATAATTCATTGACTGTTTAGAGGCACAAATACTTTCTAACAAGATTTTGGATACACAGGACCAGGATGTATTCATGTTTCTGTCTTTACAACTGTCTTATGCAACATGGGAACATACTAAGTGATGTAGAGGTTATTAAAATCTCTTTGGAGTATAAAGTAATTAAACTGAATATTTAATTTTAAATCATGAATGTTTAAATCACTAAAAATATCTGACTTTTTTTTTTTTACATTTTCAGCCAACCTTACAGTTTTGAATAAAATATACTTATTTAACAAGTTCAGCTTTTAAGAGTTTTGAAAATGTACCAAACTTTCTTTGATATAGATATTTGATATAGGAATCATGTAAATTCTCAAAATCTATCTTTCTGGCATTTAAAAAATATTAGCAAGTAATACAGTGGTGGTATGTGGAAAATGATGACACATGGATGGTGATGCCTGTATGTGTGTTTCCCACACACTTTATCCTTGTTTCATGAAGTGGTCAGATCACTTTTTCAGTATGTGAAGGTATATACATTTTATGATTAATTCAAGTAGAATCAGATTAAGCTAGCTTTGGAAACAACTCTTAATCTCTTATTTATAGTGAATGTTTATACAAAAAAAAGTCTTATAGAATAAAGCATGATATTAATATAATTAAAGTCTTGAGTTTTATCTCTAGCATAGTTAACTTACCACTGTTCAATAGCCCTAGTCAGAATAATTAACCTCATTAACATGAGACAGAGTGCTTCCAACTTATGCCCTTGATCACAAGGAGAACACTGATGACACAGAAAAGAATGTATAAATTTATACACAGT
Organism: Tursiops truncatus; assembly: GCF_011762595.2. Lineage (NCBI taxonomy): Eukaryota > Metazoa > Chordata > Mammalia > Artiodactyla > Delphinidae > Tursiops > Tursiops truncatus. The sequence goes on along the minus strand of NC_047051.1, from coordinate 57,720,181 downwards.
TGGGGATTTTTGGCAAAATCCTTATTGGCAGTTCATCGATTCTATTGCCTTCATCTGCGTAAAATTGAATTTTATGTTTCAGAAAGGCACAACTTAACGTAAACATTTATGTAGGCAGGATGATAAAAACATAAAATAAAATTTGACATCAGTATAAGGAAGTATTTAAAAGCAGAACATTTGGGGCAGGCAGATGTGGGTTTCAGCATTGGCTTTGCCAATTAATTTCTTTGTGAGCTTGAGAAAATTATTTACTGTCTCCAAGATGTTTAATGGTAAATGAGGATAATAATAGCTCTTTCTGTTATTGGGCTGTTTTCTTATTTAATAGTTACAACTGTATAGTGAATTTAAATGCTTAGTATGGTTTTTGGCACTTGGAAGACACTCAATAATTATTAACTAAATTAGTACCTACACTCAAAAATGATTTAAATGTTTTAGAATTTACTTGTGTGCACTTTGATAAAAACACAATGCCATTCAATATAAAGACAAGAAATATAGATATCAACACAATAATAATTATTATAAGGTGTGTCGATAGATTAGTAAACTCACTAGACTCACTCTCATATTAAGATCCTCACTAGACTGGAATCCTATGACTAGAAGTTATGTGTTTAGTTGTTTATCAATCACTAAACCAAGCAGAGTGCTTAATATATTATAGTTTAAATATACATATTTGTTGAATAAATGTGTTTTAATCATTCTTAGATTTTTAGAAAATATAGACAAATAAATCTCACTTATAAATAAATTTTAAATATTTAAGTCACTAGTTTCCTCATAGAAGAATAAACAAATTCTTCACTCTGATGTTTCTAAAATTGTTTTTAGGAATTGCCTAAATATATTTTATCATAAGAAGATGTTATAAATATACTTTAAAAATAAAAGGTCAAAAGTGCATTACTGCTAAATGTGATTTTATGGTGCACTATAACTTATGGCAATGTTCCCTTCCTAAATTGCTTCTTTCAAACCCCATAATAATATTAGCCAATTTCTGACAATTGTTTGGAGAAGGTGTTGAATGGATGATAAAATTACTAACAAAACTTTTACCTAATGCGAATCACGCTTCTTGGTTTTGGAGATCTTACTTTTAATACAATCCCATAGAGAAATTGAAGATGATTGAGTGGCTTGTCAAGAAGCTCCTCTGGCACCACCTTTTCTAATTTTCTTCCATTTTTTTTTAACTCTTTCAGTTTGAGTTAATGTCTAAATTTTTAAGAGAATTGATGAGGTATTTTGCCATGTAATCTTTTCAAGAAGCAGCTCTCTGTATTAATCATTTGAATTTGCCATATATATGTATATATATATATATATGTATATGTCAAAATCAGTTAACATGCAGTGCAGAAATATAACTACAAATCACAGTAAATTAAATAAAAAGTTAATGGGGTAGGGCTTCCCTGGTGGCGCAGTGGTTAAGAATCCGCCTGCCAATGCAGGGGACACAGGTTTAAGCCATGACTGGGGAAGATTCCCACATGCCGTGGAACAACTAAGCCCATGTGCCACAACTACTGAGCCCATGTGCCACAACTACTGAAGCCTGAGCGCCTAGAGCCCATGCTCAGCAACAAGAGAAGCCAAGACAGTGAGAAGCCCGTGCACCACAACGAAGAGTAGCCCCCGCTCGCCACAACTAGAGAAAGCCCACACACAGAAACGAAGACCCAACACAGCCATAAATAAATAAATAAATAAATTTATTTAAAAAAAAAAAAAAACCAGTCAACCAACAGACTCATCATGGTGAGAATAAGAAAGTTAATGGGCTATAGATTATAAATGGAAAAATGGATATTCTTCCTAATAAACACTTGGGTCTGTACTTTTCTGATCTAATCTCTACATGTATATGCAATAATCACTATTTGCAGATTTGATAACTTTGATTTAGTTTTAGTGGATCTCTTTGGTACATTTAACCAGTCTACTCTTCTTTAAAAAAAAATTCTTGATTCCTTTCCATTTATCAATGGGTTTTATATGTCTGAGACACTGCTTAATGTTTCTCAGGTCAGTTTAATTCATAATTCAGTTATAGCAAAGAATTTTAAGTTTATAATATTTCTGACACTTTATGTATTGCCTGGTAGCAGAGTGATCTTCCCTGTTTATTTTTTATCATTTTGACTTATTGATTTGGTGTTTTACTCTTTAATATTTATCTTCATATTTGAAAATCCTAGTGTACACCTCCTCTTGTAGATGCTGTGTAAGTGGTCTCCTCACCAACTCTGTGTAAACTTGACTGCTCCATCCTCCTAACAACCTCTACTTCCGTCCGTAGTGTAAGTTTTCCATTTTGAAAACAAAAGAACACTTTTAAAAATCTGTACTCACTTATGGGATGACTGATTATTAGTGAAACGGCTTTTAGAAACATCGCAAAAAACAAAGAATTTTGAATTGTAAGAAAGTTATCATAGGGCTTCCCTGGTGGCGCAGTGGTTGAGAGTCCGCCTGCCGATGCAGGGGACACGGGTTCGTGCCCCGGTCTGGGAAGATCCCACATGCCGTGGAGCGGCTAGGCCCGTGAGCCATGGCCACTGAGCCTGCACATCTGGAGCCTATGCTCCGCAACGGGAGAGGCCACAACAGTGAGAGGCCCGCGTACCGCAAAAAAAAAAAAAAAAAAAAAAAAAAAGAACATTATCATAGAAACCAAATGTATACATGTTAATTTACTTTTCCAAAGAATTCTATTTTATCAAAAACAATTTATTCTTATAAAACCATGTTGAATTTCTACCAATTTTTATGTTTCTATTCAATTGTTTTACATATTCCTGAAGTTTTCCCAGCAAACATTTGGTCTGTAGTTCCCAGGATCCTCTTTTGATCTCTTCTTATGACTACAAGTTATATTTAAAAATCTCAATTAATTTTTCAGTGCACTGGATAACTATACCAATGAATAGTTGCATTTAAGTTACTTTCAAACTTTGGGGCTGGTACTTACAGCAGCATAATTAGTCTTTGACAGTAATATAAATTAAACATAAAACATCCCAGGTAAATATTTTTTATGGTTTGATTTCATTTTCAACCCTGTCTACTACAAATGATAACAAAACAGTTGGACCTCAAGTTAATGTCTTAAGATTATCCAATATTTAGTATCAAAAAACAATTGGAAATTAAATATTTCTAATATGTGTTCATTTCCTATGCCTGCTGTAAACAACACAAATTTATTGTCTTACAGTTCTGGATATTAGAAGTCCAAAAGGAGTCTTTATGGGCTAAATCCAGCTGTTGATAGGGCCATTTCCTGCTAGAGGTTCCAGGAGAATCCATATCTTGCCTCTTCCAGTTTCTAGAGGTTGCCCACACTCCCTGGCTACACCACTCCAACCACTGTCTCCCTCCTTACATTGCCTTCCTCCTCTTTTGACTTTTCTTACCTCCCTCTTTAAGGACTTCTGTGATTACATTTAGGTCCCACCTCGATAATCTAGGATAACCCCCCCATCTCAGACATTTAACTTGATGTCCCTTTTACCATGTAAAATATTCATTTGCAGGATTCAGGGATTAAGTTCCAGGGATTAAGATGCAGATGTCTTTAGTGGGGTTGGAGGGAACCTTATTCATTTTATCACAGTCAGTGTTCCTTAAAGTATAGGGTATGTGGGTATCACTTATCACAAAATGTATTTGACTGGCATTCTATGAAAGTATCTTCCAATTATAATTGATATTGTACTTCAATATTATAGAGTGTGCATTATATCACTAGATGCTGTAAGATACAATAGGATTTTCCAGAACAAAAGTGAGATTCTATGATATTTACTGTAGTTTCAGAGTTATTCCCGATTTTTTAAAATCTACGTATTTCTTACTTATGTCTAGTATGTTTATTAATTTCATATTAATTACAAAAGTCAACTTACTAATTAGGTGTTATATGATATAGTAGAATCATTATGGGGTTTATGGCCGAACAAACTTAGTTTGCCTTATGACCTTGATTACCTGGTTGCTTAACTTCCCTATGCCTCAGTTTCGTCTTTTGCAAAATAAGGATAATAGATACTTCTACAGATTTTTGTTAAGGATAAAATGAAATAATTTTGCAAAGCCTCTGCCTTTGTTTTCTGGCATATGAGAAATGCTCAGTGCCTGTTAGGTCACTTACCTGTAGGATATGAAAGACTGTAAAATAAATTTGCTTAATTCAGCATTCTTTTTTTTGTTTTGTTTTGTTTTTGTTTTTGCGGTATGCGGGCCTCTCACTGTTGTGGCCTCTCCCGTTGCGGAGCTCAGGTTCTGGACACGCAGGCTCAGCGGCCATGGCTCACGAGCCTAGCCGCTCTGCGGCATGTGGGATCTTCCCAGACCGGGGCACGAACCCGTGTCCTCTGCATCGGCAGGCGGACTCTCAACCACTGCGCCACCAGGGAAGCCCTAATACAGCATTCTTAAATTATTATGATACTCTTCTTCCACCCTGTCATCTGCAAGTAAAACTAAACTAAAATACCTTGGCATGTAATGCATGTTAGTTTTGCATAACTTCATTCAATGTCCTACACTGATACATAGAAAATAGGATAAAAACCTATACTACAAAAATAAATAACTTTGCATTATTTGCATTATTAAATTTCAGACTAACACATGGGAAGAATCACAATGGAATTTATGTTGAATAGCCAAGCATAGAAATTGGTAGGTGAGCACAGATATATAGATATAACTTTAATTACATCTGACCCAGGGCTTTCAAAACCATCTACCTGTAGAGGTCAGGCAGCTCATAAGAGGTTCTGCTCCTTCAGTGTGCATCATGGTGACATTTGTTTCTTCAATTAATACCTTAAAATTTGAACTGTTTTAGCAATGTATTTCTAGAAAAAACTAAAAATAAGGATCACTTAAAGGAATTTTAAAGGGAGGAATTAAAATAATTCAAGACGTTGAGTATTCAATGACAAGACACTTATATGATTATATGGTTTTTCAGTCTGGAAATAAAGAGACCAAAGGAATATCATTGATGTCTCCAAAATTTAAAAAGAAACAGAGAGAGAGAGAGAGAGAGAGAGAAGTATTGTCATAGAAAGCACAAAATTCTTTAAAAAATTTCCAAACTACTAAGATTTACTATTTATTCAAGATGTAGCTCAGAAGACAGCTGCAGAAAGTTCCTTTTGTGCTCTTCTATCCCTTTGTTCTTCTACATCCAGTAGATTGGTTTTCCATCTTATTAACCAAAAAGAAAAAAATGCTTTTTGCTGATATCTTTCGTAGTATTATTAGGCAAGTTTCCTAAGCTCTCAAATGGCCATTTCTTCCCTAATTGCTAATACACTGCTTGATTCATTGCATGAACCAAATAATGTTCTCTGAAGAAAGTGCTATAGGCATGAATGCATGAGCAATCCTTAAAATATGACACTGTGATTTTACAACTAAAATAAATATTATTAAGTAAATACTGTAGATCGAAATCACTGAAAAATTAAGGAACATGCAGATATATTATTGTGGACATTATTATTATTGATACGTTGGAAATAGCAGTGCCATAGTTCTATGTTTTTAGAAGACTGATGATAGATTAGCACGGTTTTCTGGGAATATTTCAAGTTTACAGCCAGTACAAAGGAGGTAGTCTGAGGAAGAATGGCAATTTTTGAAGTTTTTATAGGATTTGATAAATGAAAGAGGATAAGATACTTGACCTAAAAAGCAATAATATTATTATGTGATTTTATCATTGCAATCAAATTTATAGTGAAGGCTATAGCATGATTTTTCTATTTTTCAGTAATTCATTTTGGAACCAGATGACATGTATAATAAACAATTGTGACAGATATAATCACATAAAATATTTCAAAGTCACAACTAAAAATAATTAAAATAAAGCTAATGTAATTGTACTATAAAAAATCTGAAATTAGGTAATTATTTCAGTCCTCAGCATAAACAAAGCAACACAAAATATCTGCCATTTCAATAAATGAGAAAAAATATAATCTGAATTGAGGCATTATGTTTAAATTGTTTTATGAGAAGAATACTTGGTTTAGAATATTTATCCAAAATAATTGTAGATTGAGATAAATACTGGATTAAATCACCTGAAGAAAACAATTATCTCCATCATAATTTTCCTTTTCCCCTAATATTTCAATCTTACTGTGTATGTTATAATAACGAATGGGCTCAGACCCAAATGGGTGGTGAGTGGCCAAATGGCAGTGTGTATTTTTTTCCAGGTACTTTCAAGGCTGAGTCAGGATTTATTTTTTCCCTATAGTCATAATTGCATTCTCTTATAGGTAATACATCTATGGCTGCTGCTGCTGACCAACTGCTGCTGACAGCGATTTTTGTTTCCTAATAGGGAAATCGCCATGCCTCTTTTTGAACAATATTTCTATTTGGCATTTAGCCCAGAAAGAAATACTTTATTTTCCTAGATGTTCTTGACCTCCAAAGTCAGATGACCCTCCCCACATATGTATCCTTTCTCTTGCCTTTATCCAGATTCCTCTCTCACAGGCACTGAACTGCTCTCAAATGCTGTCTTTACTCCTAACCTTTGCCCTTCCTAAGAAATTGCAGCCTTGCAAATAGTTCCTCCATTATCCCTCTTTCTAACCTCTTTCACCCTAGTTCATCTCAAAAACTACATGCTCCTCAAGATTCCACTTAGCCACTAATTTAATATTAAGCCTAAGATGCTAAGACATAGGGGCTATAAAGATGAGTAAAACATAGTCCTTTCCCTAGGAAAGCTCATGGTCTAGCAATGGAAAAGTGACAGACAAATATTTTTATTATATAGTAACTGACGAGATCGTTGTAAGAGATAGGCATCAGATTTAATGGTGCAAATGAAATGGGCCCTATCTGAGTATGGTGCTTTGAGAGTGGTGAGTTATAAGGAAGGACTTTCTGCCTAAGGTATGAACTAGAAGACAGAGATGGCATTCTAGGGAAAGGGGCAGTGTTACCAAATGCAGAGAGATAATAAATTACATATCATGTGTTAATGCTGTGTGAGAGTGTGTGGGTGAGTGAGACAAGGGCCTTAAGAGTGAAAATCTTATTTACCATCTTAAGGATGTTAGCCTTCTTCCTATAGGAAAAGGAGATACATCAGAGAGTTTTTAATCATGGGAATGGCATGAGCAGATTTACAATTTTTACAAATTACTCTGATAAAAAAGTGGATGAATGAATGGAGGTAGACAATATATACTGTATTATATTTAGTATATATAATATAGTATACTATATATAATATAGTATACTATATTATATTATACATATTTATAACAAAATGTCAAAAAACAACTGAAGTTGGACCTTACCTTATGCCATATACAAAAAAATAACTCAAAATAGATCAGAGACTTAAAGGTAAGTGCTAAAACTATAAAACTCTTAGAAGAGAACACAAGAGAAAAGCTTCATGACATTGGATGTAGTGATTATTTCTTGGCTATGACACCGAAAGCACAGGCAACAAAAGAAGAAAATAGGTAAACTGAACTATATCAAAGTTTAAAAATTTTGTGCATCAGAGGACACTATCAACAGGGTAAAAAGAAAACCCATGGAATGGGAGAAAATATTTGCAAAACGTATATCTACTAAGAGATTAGTATCCAGAATATATGAAGAACATCTACAACTCAACAATAAAAAAAAAACAATTAAAAAATGAGCAGAGGACTTGATAGTCATTTCTACAAAGAAAGTATACACATAACCAATGAGCATATGAAAATATGTTCAAATTCAGTAATCATTAGGGAATCACAAATCAAAACTACAGTGATATACCACTTTATACCCATTGAGACTGCCTCTACTATCAAAAGTGAAAACAGTGACAAATGTTGGTGAGAATGTGGAGAAATTAGAACCCTTGTGCATTGCTGGTGGGAATGTAAAATGGTATAGCTGATATGTAAAACAGTATGACATTTCCTTAAAAAATTACAGATAGAATTACCGTATGATCCAGCAATCCCATCTCTGGGTAAGTTCCCAAAATATTTGAAAGCAGGGACTGAAACATATATTTGTGCATCTATGTTCACAGCAGCACATTACTCACCTTGGCCAAAAGATGGAAGCAAACCAAATGTCCACTGATAGATGAATGGATAAACAAAATGTGACATATCTATATCTATATCTATATATCTATGTATATCCCTATATATTTACATATAATGGGTGGTTATTTAGCCTTAAAAAGGAGGGAAATTCTGAAACAAGCTACAGCATGGATAAACCTTGAAGACTTTATGCTAAGTGAAGTAAACAACTCACAAAAGCTCAACTCCCATATGATTCCACTTCGATGAGGTACTCAGAGTAGTCAAAGTTATATAGACAGAAAGTAGAATGGTGGTTTTCAGGGGCTGTGGGAAAGGGGGAATAGAGAGTTATAGTTTAATGCATAGAGAATTTATGTTTGGGAAGATAAAAAATGTTCTGGAGGTGGATGGTGGTGTTGGCTGCATAACAATGTGACCGTACTTAATGTCAGTGAACTATATACTTCAAAGTGGTTAAATGGTAACCATGGTTACCATTATGTATGAAGTTATGTATATTTTATGCATATTTTACCACAATTCAAAAAACCAATTTATGGCCTAAACTTGAACAGTATTATCAGGGATAAAAGAGAATGATTTGAGAAATATTCAAAGGTAAAATGGCAGCATCTGAGGAAAGAGAAGGGTAAATGAAATAATGGAGTATGGGTTAATTCCACTTCACCTGCCTCCTTGTACATTTTCAGCAGGAGTGGTCTATATACACCAGAGTGGGTATGTAGGTTTCTCTTTCACTTGGCAGGAGCTGCAGATCCCATGAACCAGAAAGACAGAGGTGGGGTAAGGGGGTCTCCAAAGCATTTGAAGTTTTAATAAGTTCCCTAGATGACTCAAAAGCTTTAGAACTGGAAAGAAAAGAAAGATTAGGAAAATAAAGTTAGACATCTGGGAAACACCAGTATTAAGGGAAGAGGAACACATGACCCTCAATATGAAGATAGAAGAAATGATCACAGATGCAAGATGGATCATAAGAGGGAGCTGGAAGCTAACGTCACATGATCATGAAATATGGGAGTAATTAACTGAGTCAAATGCAGCAAGGAAGCCCACTAGATAAAAGCCATTTTTCTGGGTTAAAAAGATACTAGTGATATCATCGGAGGCATTGTCAAAATGATTGTAGAATCATACATCCAACTGACATGGGTTGACAATAGTTAAGAAGTGAATGGCAGATCATGGTTTAAAAATAAGGTTTAGTTAAAAGAAGAGAGAGGAGAGACACAATAGCTAGAGAAATCATTAGATCAAATAAAGCTTTTTAAAAAATGCATGTAAATGGGATGTAAGCATGTTTAAAAACTGAAAGTAGAAATCCAGTAGAAAGTGTAAAAAGACACAGAAGAAAAGGGAGGGGAAGATGATGAAACACTGGGATGACAGCCAAGGAACAAGGCAGACTTGATGACCTTGAGTTTGAAGTGTCTGGTTAAACAAATGTCTCTCCTGGATTTCCAAATCCTGTCCAGTGTATGTACCAAGTCACAAATGTCTTCAATCGAAAGTGAAAACCTTTCAACTCCTAATTATTTTCTTTCCCAAGAAACTATGACAACACACACCTTGTGCTTCAGCTTTTAGGTAGATGTTTCAGAAATTCAGAATCTAAACATTTCTGATCATCCCAGAGTTTGCTGTCTTTTCTGCCTCAGTTTGAGTCTCAGATAGAAGCCTGGGAAAATTTATATTCCATTTTTAATTTTGCTTCCTCTCTCAGAATGAGTGCCTAGGGGCACATTTATACATGCACTTAGAAAGGAAATTTGCATATGTGGCGCTACTCCATGTGCAGAGTTCAAATGGGGCCAGCTGGCCAGAGCACAGCTATTATAGCAATATCTCCTACAAGAAATCATAAGGTCCTTGCCCAGATAGCTTCATTTTCAGGTGCTGAATCCTGATCCTACTGTCATTTTATTTGTAGCACACAGGTTGCACAAGAAATTAAGGAGCACTTCAGGGGTAATAGGAATGAGAAAGAGCACACTGCAAGAAAAATCTCACCTCCGGCACCAAGAAAAAATTATGCTGCCCTATGTCCATTTCCTTTTCAGGAAAAAGAGCAGCTGAAGTAAGAACTCATCCAACTTAGACTATAAAATATGCTCTGGGAAATTAGTTTTTGAAAATTTGATGCAGGAAGTCTATTACAATACTAAAAAATATGGATTATGTTACCTAAACTCTTCTGTGGAATGAAATCATTAAACCTCTAAGTCTCAAAAGAACACAGGAGGAATCTTGCTAACTCAAGGTTGTATGTTAACATGTTTGACAGCCTTAGAGAAATTTAGAAACAATTTCTCCCATATGAAAAATGAGAATCCTGCTCTGGTTAATACAACTGGCAGACCAGAAGACTCAAGTAATTAAGTTTATTACTGTGAATAGGAAAATGAAATATACATTTTTATAAGGCCACCGTACACGCACACACAAAAGCAAGAGTGATTTATCAAAGTGGCCCTTATATTGAACATATTTAGTGTATTTTCCATTTATTGGAAAATACTTATTTTCATTCTGCTTTACTCCCTCAGAGGAAAACACATGCAGATTCAGTTATTTATCTTTACCAGTGGTTAAGACTATGAGCATATCCAAGAGGTATTCTTAAAATCCACTGTGCTGATCAGCAATTCACAAAAATGAAATATTTCGGTTCATAGTTAATTAGGTAAAAACTACAAAAATAACACATAAAATTATTTACCACTCTTCATTCTCTATCTGTGGTAGAGTTATGCGCACTCAGAAAAATTCAAAGGAAGTTTCAAAATCTAATCAGCAAATAGAAGTAATGAGAGGACTATTACTGACGTCAAAATTTGTAATCAGAAAAATATATTTTAAAAACACCTCCCTCCCGAGCTTCCCTGGTGGTGCAGTGGTTAAGAATCTGCCTGCCAATGCAGGGGACATGGGTGCGAGCCCTGGTCCGGGAATATCCCACATGCCGCAGAGCAACAAAGCCCATGCACCACAACTACGGAGCCTGTGCTCTAGAGCCTAAGAGCCACAACTACTGAGCCCGTGTGCCACAACTACTGAAACCTGTGCGCCTAGAGCCCGTGCTCTGCAACAAGCCACCGCAATGAGAAGCCTGAGCAGTGAAATGAAGAGTAGCCCCCACTTCCCACAGCAAAGACCCAACGCAGCCAAAAATAAATAAACAAAATAAATTTAAAAAAACTAACAACACCTCAATCCCTTATGTCAAAAATTGGCATCCATTTTCATTTATATTTGACTGGTCTTTCTCCTTCACCTATTATATCTATTAATTCAAAAATGTTTTCTGATTTTGTTGCAAGATCATTTTGGATCCACCTCCTAGAGTAATGAAAATAAAAACAAAAATAAACAAATGGGATCTAATTAAACTTAAAAGCTTTTGCACAGCAAAGGACACCATAAACAAAACAAAAAGACAACCCTTAGAATGGGAGAAAATATTTTCAAATGAAGCAAGCGACAAGGGATTAATCTCCAAAATATACAAACAGCTCATGCAGCTCAATATCAAAAAACAAGCAGCCCAATCAAAAAATGGGCAAAAGACCTAAATAGACATTTCTCCAAAGAAGATATACAGATTGCCAACAAACGCATGAAAGGATGCTCAACATCTCTAATCATTAGAGAAATGCAAATCAAAATTACAATGAGGTATCACCTCACACCAGTCACAATGACCATCATCAAAAAATCTACAAACAATACATGCTGGAGAGGGTGTGGAGAAAAGAGAACTCTCTTGCACTTGGTGGTGGGAATGTAAGTTGATACAGCCACTATGGAGAACAGTATGGAGGTTCCTTAAAAACTACAAATAGAACTACCATATGACCTAGCAATCCCACTACTGGGCACATACCTTGAGAAAACCATAATTCAAAAAGAGTCATGTACCACAATGTTCATTGCAGCTCTATTTACAATAGCCAGGACATGGAAGCAACCTAAGTGTCCACTGACAGATGAATGGATAAAGAAGACGCGGCACATATATACAATGGAATATTACTCAGCCATAAAAAGAAACAAAATTGAGTTATTTGTAGTGAGGTGGATGGATCTAGAGACTGTCATACAGAGTGAAATAAGTCAGAAAGAGAAAAATAAATACCATATGCTAACACACATATATGGAATCTTAAAAAAAAAAATTTGTTCTGAAGAACCTAGGGGCAGGAAAGGAATAAAGATGTAGAGAATGGACTTGAAGACACAGGGAGGTGGAAGGCTAAGCTGGGATGAAGTGAGAGACTGGCATGGACGTACATACACTACCAAATGTAAAACAGGTAGCTAGTGGGATGCAGCCACATAGCACACAGAGATCACCTCGGTGTTTTGTGACCACCTAGAAGGGTGGGATAGGGAGGGTGGGAGGGAGACGCAAGAGGGAGGAGATATGGGGATATATGTATATGTATAGCTGATTCACTTTGTTATAAAGCAGAAACTAACACACCACTGTAAAGCAATTATACTCCAATAAAAATGTTAAAAAAATAAAAGTGAATTAAATAACCTGAAAAAAAATGGGCAGAAGATCTAAATAGACATTTTTCCAAAAAAAGACATACAGATGGCGAAAAAGCACATGGAAAGATGCTCAACATCACTAATTATTAGAGAAATGCAAATCGAAACTACAGTGAGGTATCACCTCACACCAGTCAGAATGGCCATCATCAAAACTCTACAAACAATAAATGCTGGAGGCGGTGTGGAGAAAAGGGAACCCTCTTGCACTGTTGGTGGGAATGTAAATTAATACAGCCACTATGGAGAACAGTATGGAGGTTCCTTAAAAAACTAAAAATAGAACTTCCATATGACCCAGAAATCCCACTCCTGACCGTATACCCAGAGAAAACCATAATTCAAAAAGAAACATGCACCCCAGTGTTCACTGCAGCTCTATTTTCAATAGCCAGGACATGGAAGCAACCTAAATGTCCATTGACAGATGAATGGATAAGGAAGATGTGGTACATATATACAATGGAATATTACTCAGCCATAAAAAGGAAAAATATAATGCCATTTGCAGCAACAACATGGATGGACCTAGAGTTGTCATATTGAGTTAAATAAGTCAGACACAGAAAGACAAATATTATATGATATCCTTATGTGTGGAGACTGGAAAAAAAAAGGGTACAAATGAACTTATTTACAAAACAGAAGTAGAGTCACAGAGGTAGAAAACAAACTTATGGTTACCAGGGGATAAGGGGGTGGAAGGATAAATTCGGAGATTGGGATTGACATATATGCACTATTATATACAAAATAGATAACTAATAAGAACCTGCTGTACAGCACAGGGAACTCTACTCAGTACTCTGTAATGGCCTATATGGGAAACAAATCTAAAAAAAAAAAAGAGTGGGTATATGTATATTATAACAGATTCACTTTGCTGTGCACCTGAAACTAACACAACATTATAAATCAACTACACTCCAATAAAAATTAACCCCGCCCACCCCCCCCCAAAATGTTCTCAGAAATATAACAGAAACTAACTCAAATACTTTTCAAGTTCACTTGACTTGGGATAATCTTTAGTAAATAAAAGCTAGTTTAAGTTTGTTGCTTTAATTAAAACAGACGTATTTTAAGGTTATCGACATTGAATGTAATGCAGATAAACAACTTTTATTCTACTCGGGTTTATTATCAAATTCATGTTCTCTGTTGCAAAATTTGTCAGCAAAAAATGAAATAACTTAGCATGAAAAAAAAATGTTTCCTGGTTGCCTACTCCTTTGTTCCAGATTCTTATCTGAGTGCTAGAGATATAAGAGAGACAAAGAAAAAGCAAACAAACAAAAAGCTCTATGTTCTTTGATTATAAGTTCTAGTAAATGCACTCTATAGCCCAAAGCTGACAATTCTTTCTATATACTGTCTTTGTTAAATGTTTCCTCATTTCCTTTTCCACTGTCTTTCTTTTTCTCTATTTCAGTTGTGTTACTGAAATGCCTACCCAAGCAGTGTTCCTTTCTTCAGTGTTTCTCCTTTTTTAGCCAATCTGCCCTCTTCTGCAACAGTTATTTTTCTAAAAGAAAATTTTATTTATGTCAGAAACTTGCTCAACATTTTTTAATTGGTCTGAATTTTCTGGAAATTCCCTGATGTTGCTTTGAGGTTCTTCATTTTTGAAAAATAATTTGATTTTCCAGAATGCTCTGCAAATTAACCACTGAGCTAACACTAGTATTAAGGTTTAAATAGGACTGCTTCCTACTCTCAGGTGTGTCCCTGTGATTTATGGTTTCCATGCCTTGGCCGCTGCTACACATCAGGATTTCCCACTTTTCCCTGTCAAAATCTTATTTTTGAAGCATTTGAGGATACCACATCTTTCATGATACTTTTTCCAACCCCCAGTGTAATGCATTTTCCCCATTGTTTTCTTACAGACCCTATTTCCATTTTTGTAAGAGATTTCACAGTTATATTTTCGTATATCTACTTTTCTACATATTTTTAGGTTTTAGCATTCATAGGATAAGAACAATAATTTGGAGGCAGAGGGGCTCGCCCTTTAATCCTGATATCAACGTTTATTTTCAGGGTTCATACAGACTGCTGGTATTAAAATAAACCTGAAGATTCCAAGTACAAATCTACATAAAATTTGGAATGCAGATGATTGTAAAAAAAAAAATCTCTAGATGCTGCTTCTGGTTTCCCCTTCCTATGAAGGGATATATTATATTAATCTATGAAAAATTGGTAAACTATATCATACCACATTATATGTTGACTAAACCTATACACTATATCTTATTACTGCTGTACAGTAATCATTTTTCTCATTGCTGATTTTCTAAAAATTAGTTGCAGTAAAAGCTTTAAGACTTTATTACTATAGGTTAATTTCCTATTAAAAGAATCTTATTTTTCAGGGACCAACAATCCTGCAATTTAGATGTGGAAATTAAGTTTATGACACATTTTCCTTTACCTCATAAAAAGAAATTGTCCAAACTTGAAGGAAATAAGACTTTTGAGTATAGACGAATGTTAATAAATATAAAAATTCAACTTTATGCAATATCACTTTATGCTACTCTACTGATTTTCATGCCAACAAGTGCATTAATGTGTAGTATTCTCAGGGAGAGTTAAAAGAGTGAACATTTTTCTGGCAAAAGATAGTAAAGTGTTCTAATTATATCTACAAGAATATTATAGTCTGCATTTGCTGTAAACATATGCAAATTTGGATATAAACTATCAAAAAAGATAAATAGTTCAGCACAGTTCCTGGTAACTCATAATTCTCAAAAAACCTGTTTATTTTAATTTAAGGATTTGGTCAAAATTGCAGTATTAATTATCTTATATATGAAACTCATTACTCCTTTTAATTCCAAACACATAGAGGACAATTCTAAAATTCTGTCAAATGTGTTATACATTTTGAACTGCTTACCTTCTATTAATAAATAAAATTCTCATGATTACTTGAATTTTAACCATTATAAATTCTGATAGGTTCGGGCTGAATCTACACAAACTTACAAAACTGAAACTTGAAGTTTTTCTCAGGTTTGGAGGGAATTGATAATTTTCTAATATCTTAGCATTCATTGAATTGAATATATAAGCATATGTATTTGACTAACCTAATACTTTTTGGTAAATTTTGTTAAAAAAAAAAGTCTCTGCTATAGGTATGTAGCTTGAGTCAGAGACATATCTGAAATTACAAACAAAACATTCCAAAGAACATAGAATATCTTTAGTCTGAATAGTTTAGCTACAGTAAAATGTTAGTAAATCATGTTTTTTAAACCTGATACATCAATTATAGTCTTATCTGGTTTCAAACTGTTTCTGTAACTGAAATTAACTAATTATTTTCAGTCACTTACTGGGTGAAAGAGAAACCAAGAGAAAGAGAAGAATGAACACTTTCATTGTAGTGTCTCCCAGAAACTAATTTCTTTCACTTAGATCATTAGTTGATTCCCAGATAGTAGTTAACTTAGCATGAAGTCCAGGTCACAATTTCTATGATTACTTCTGTTTTCAGTAATCATTTTTGAGTACCCAAACATACCACATTCCAAATCAACTGAATTCTTTATGTGTAAAAGAAAGAAAATTAAAATGTGCACAAGAACCATGATTCTTAAGTAATGGATTCAGATAAATAAATACAGTGTTTTCTTTAATGATTTCAGTAGTAGAACCAATCAAGCTAGTGAAATGTTAGCAAAGATGAATTCAGGTAGGGGATGGGAAGAAAATTCAGAAACATAGGTACTTAGTACGGTTTCAGCAAAATGTGCTGATATAAATACGATTAACAAAATCATTAAAATAAAAATAACTCAAAGTGACCAATCTTCAGTGTTTGATTAATACTTTAAAAGTAAATCTTTTGGCCAAATTTCCAAATTAAAGTGATGATAAGAAGTTATAAATTTATATCCTGGTATATTGAAATGATCTATTTTTCTGTTTCTCTGTGCAGATAGCTAGTGTATTTAGAGTGATGACTAGTTCTACTTCAGCATTTTTAAATAAGCATTGCCTGTGAAGAGTTTCCTTGATTGTCCATGAATGAGTATTAACCTAATAAGACAAGACTTGTTCATTCATTTGCTTATTTAAAAAAAAAAAGAATATAAAATCTGGCCACTATATTAAAGGTCAGTCAAACCTGGCCAGTTTCCAACAAGGACTACTGTCAGCTGTCAAGAAGTCACAAATGTAATGCGCCTGGTTACTTTACTGACCTCACCTCCCAGCTGAATATGCAGACCTGCATACTTTAGCAATAAGAGAAAATGTTAAACGTTAAATATAACATACCTTAGAGTTGCATTATCTTGCAGCTTCTTCTGAAAGTGGTCAGAATGACAGTCACCTGACTTGTCACACATATGGTATATTGCTTTACGTGGTTTACTGCCGTTTGGTGGCTGTCTTCTCATTCTCAGAAGGCATTTCACTATCTGCCACTTATTCTCCTTGCCTTGTGGTCTTCACACAGTGATTTTTCACAAATGCAGCTATTCGTTCTTGTCAGTAAAATCTGTCTGCTGCTGTCATCTCACAGGAATAAATATTCTGCTCCAAATCAGGCTGAAAAATGTTCATATAGAAATTCTCTGACTCATTGACATGATCGAAGTAATATAATTTCATGGTATTATTAAATAATTATTTAGAAAGCCATTCACAAGCCAGCTTAGTTATTAAGGCGAGTTGCCTTTTTCGTGACTTGGCTGTCATTAGATAGTAAGAAGTCCAAATGAAGTTAATGTTCCCTAACTAGAACTGTCCGAGGCCACTGTGGTTTCTTAAGAACTGATGAGGTAGAGGCTTGTTGTAATGAATGATTAATAATCTAGCCTTCATTTTAAAATGAAATCAATATTTTAAAAAGCCATTCTCAGAGACATAGTATTCTTTAGATTTAAATGTATTAGTCTGAACAGAAAAAGAATTCACACAAGTTGTTCATAGTGTGCTTTAAAAAAAGTAAAGATACCTATTGCAAGTGTCCAAATCACTCTATTGGAATCTACATATAACTGCATAAAATGCTGTGGCCATGCCCTTTTACAATGACAGAGTATCTTCAAGGATGTACATTCTTAAATACATCACTTACTTTACTGGGTAACCAATGATTTTTTTCCAAAACCTCAGCATTTCAAATGAAAAGTATTATCAATTTTAATTCTACATGCACATATACATTTCTGTCACTAACAAATAAATTTGGATTAAATAAAAACTTGTGACTTGGTTAAGAACTACACAAAAATGAATTTACAAATGGGTTATTTTAAAACATTATCATCCATAGTCCCTTTTTGATTTTTTCTCATATAAATCAAACAATAAAAACATACTTTTATAATTGTCAACAAAATGATCTAATCAATAATGCCCCTTAAGTATTTATTACCCTGTGTAGATATTACAGAGAACCATATATGACAATATCAAAAATAATTCAAAGATCTAAGTTACCAGGCACATATTTCCAATCAAATGACAGATTATTAACCTCTGCCTTCTCCAAATGTAAAGGCACAGGGGTCTTTCCCAATTCTAAGAAAGTTATTATGCCTTTCAAGGCCTGCAGAAGGAATTCAAGGTAGGTAAGACTGAATGCCACTGAGGAAAGGAGATCAAAGTCCTGGAGATCACCGCTCAGCTCAGGGACTAGGGTTAGACCAGCAGCTCCAGGGAGCAGAGAATAAAATGAGGTGCCTGAAGACAATGTATCTTAGGCCAACTAATATTCACCCCAATTTTTTCTTTTTACTAATGCTTCCGCCTGCCACAACTCCTTACTTCTAATCAGGATTTGTTTCCTCCCTAATCCATCAAATAATAGAATAGAGCAACAAGCACAGTGCCCCCCCTACCCAAAACAAATGCACGGTCCATTTATCTGTTTCTCTGCCTATCTGCTTAGCTATCTACTACTGTTGGTAGTGTTAAGAAAACAGAGATAGGGTTAAATAGTTAACTTTTCTTCTTCACCTGCCAGTCTCTTTTTGTACATAGACGGGGAGTAGTGAAAACAAACAAAACACACACACTCATGCATACAAAACATGTTCCTAATGCATGGGCTACAAACAAACAAACAGACAGACAAAGGAAAACCATCTACATGTCAGAAGGAAATATCAAAGAAATATCATCACAGAAATAGGTCCAGAGGTTTGCACTCACACTCAGGGTACTTTCTGGGAAGTGTGAGTGGAGAAATGCAGAGGGCACTGGGAAGTTCCTGGCATGAACTGTCCTGGGGCTGCTGAAAACACTGACAGAAGGAGCTCCCTTCTCCAGCTCTTTGTCTTTACTCTCCTGTTTTTCTAACTCCACTTTACCACCAGTGGCTCCACCTTTCAGCAGCCCAGGTAGTCTGTGATTGTGTAAGAGGTGAGAGAAGAATCCTAGACAGCATTCTTGAGAATGGAGAGTGAGGGGAGGAGATTTCAAACGCAGCAGCAGGGAAAACGCTTGGGGCAAGAAACACTGAACACTGATGACTCATCTTAGGTGGCTATTCCAAAGTAAGATCTTTGAGTGACTCAGGTTATTGAAATTGTCCAGGTGAATAATCTTAAGTGGTCCACAGTTCAGTATAGTTTTAAAAATCACTTATCCAAATGGATAGCCACTTGTAATTCAGACTTAACAAAATTTAGGAGGTTAGGGGAATAAAATAGCAGAACAGGACCCAGGGAAAACACACACAATATATATTATTCTTGCATAATATATATTGCAGCTTTCACTTGTACACGATATCTTTCATATTATTTTCCTAAGTATTTTTTTCAGGCTTCAGGAGTACTCAAAGCAACAAAATTAAATGAAGAATAAACTTCCTCAATCTTCAAGATTTAGTTTTTCACACACACACACACACACACACACAAATAAAAGAGAGTATAATTTTTTAAAACAAATATGTGGTTCCAAAAAATGACTTTTCCATTTTTTAACTTACCAAGTACTTTCAGAACGTCACGTAAATCTTGTGATAAAAATGAACTCTACATTAAGCAAAATATCAAGGAAAAGGAAAACTAAAATAGTACATAGCAAGTAGGGCACTGGAATGCAAAACAGGAAAAAAAAAGAGCTATATTTTGTAGACAATCATTATCCACAATAATATAATTGGTATAAAGTAAAACCAATGATCTGGAATTCAGTATAATAAGGAATATTGTGATACTTCAATAATTCAAACATTTTTTAGGTAACAGAGAAAATGAGAAGTATGCAAATAAATAACCATTCCAAGAAAAATTGTCAAAGATAATCCTGCTGTGAGACACTAAATATATATTATAAGAAACAAGGCAAAACAAACAGAAAAGGGAGACTAATTCACAGTAAGAGGTCAACATTTCACATGGCTTTGCTCTTTTGTTTCATCTCAGTTACGTGCAACCAGTTTTACACTTTTTGTAAAAAGGATAAAAATGGAAAGATTACAAAAAATTTCTGTTTAAGCCAGATGTGCATTGGCTACATTTACTCAAAATCTTATTAACAGTTTCCTGGATCAAAACTATCTTTTGAAATATTGATATGTTTGACAGTGAAATTTGAAGATGAGTGGCTATTGCTAACATCCTGTTTACCATTCCTGTAATCAGATAACAAACATCTATGCAGTTAACAAGGTGTAGCCACGGCACATTAGTAAGCCCCACCCTGTCTTGAGACTATGACCAATGGAGAGTATAGCCCACAAGTCTTCTTGGCATCATTTTCTGCTGGTGAGTGATGGGACACAAGGATTGTGAAGATTGTGCTGCCCCTTCCTTCAAATCTTCAGCAGGCTCTTGTGTGTGAAGCTTATGATAAAAATATTCATGATGGCTTGCAAAATGTAAAAAAAGAAACAAAAACTAATGAAACAAGCACCCCCTCCTGTAAAACTCGCATAACACAAACATGTACACACATATCATAACATGCTAAAAGAAAAGATCATTTGCTTCTTCAGTTCTCCTATGTTTGCAGTCACAAAAGGTAAGTTTATGACACCAGTTTAAAATTGCTTAAGTTAAAGATGCTAATGATCTTGAAATATTGAAAATATGAGTACTTAATTATTTTATCATACTTGTTAGATTACCTTATATGAAAGCTATTTAATGCCCTGTGTTTGAGTTTTCTTTTTAATAATTCCAATTGTAAGACTAAAAGCATTTTTGTAGTCTAGATTACACTTAAAAAGGGTAAGCACAGTATCTTTCTGTTTTATTCAGGAAATTTCAAATTACAGAATCATATTACTATTGAAGAGTTATGTTTTTATTTAAGAAGCTATTTAAATTAGAATTAAAATGAAAGTTTTAAAGGAAAGAATTACTTATTCATGAAATTGCATTATTTGTGGAGGTAGAAATAAAAGATCTCATTGTATTAGTAAATAAACTATAACTCAATAGTATAGTACCAAGCCATAATTTCAGCCGTTTGTAATTTATTAAGTAAATATACATAATTGCTGTATCAGCCAGTTAATGCAAAAAAAACTATGTACATTTTCTTTGACAATTTTTAAAACTGTAGACTAACATCAGAATAAATTTAGTTGCATCTACGGAAAAACTAATAACTGTTGTAAATGCACTCCATCTTTTCCATTTATATCCCTTATGAAAATTGTGGCAAATGCAGTTTAAAACAAAGTTTTCTTAAAAGGCATTGACATGTAATAGTTAGAAATAGTTAGATTTGACGATTAAAATATATTTTTTTGATTAAGTCTCATCTGTAACACACACTGAATTTCTTTTCTGGTTTTTTTAACCCAATATGGAAAATATAAACCACAAAAAGGCAGTTTAGTTACTCTGAGGTGGCTACATTTTCTGCATGATTGGCAGGCTTGGCCCCCATAAGAGGAGTGGGCTAATCTGCATAGTTTCTATCTTTGGTGCTGAGTTTAGTTTCCTGTCCCACATCTCCTACTATCACTGTTGTCACAGAACTTGGGGTTCTGTAGGTAGAGGTATGTTTAATAGCCTTGAAATCCTGATTTTAAGGCACCTTCGTCATATCACTCTCATGAAGCACAAAGCCGTGAACAAACTAACACTTTAGAAAGAATAAATTGGAAGCGACATGATTGTAACTTTTTGGTGAACTGCAGGTTAAAAGGAAAGCCAAAAACAGAGAACATGTCTGAAAGGAAGTATAATTTATCTACTTCACAGTTTCCCCAGGTTAAGTCCAAGCAGACTGAGTGAATTCCTAAAGTTATGAACAACTAGAACAATAAAATATTTTCAAAACTCAAAGTAATAGATTGACAAATCAACTATGAAAAAATAATCAAGGATATGGCATTTCAGTGAATTGAATATTGTCAACATGTAAAAAGATCAATAATCACTTTAAAATACCTTTGATTTCCCTATATGGACAGATGCCATATCCTTGTACTCTGTTTGATATAGTTACCAACTCTAGCTGGCTCATTGCATTACAAAAAATTATCAGACAAAAAATATTATTTTATGTACCGTGTATGAAAGAAATAGGGTAATTGTGACACAGGGATAAATATTTTAAAGATCCATGAATCACATTCAATTTAAACAATAGAAACCATAATAACATACCATGAAATGTAGTCTAATAATGATGTAAAAGCACGAACCTGGTTCATGTGAATAATTCATTACATAGGAACTTTTGCATCAAGTTTCTATATCCACTGGGAAATTGAAAAATTAAAGAGGAAAACATGAAACCGCAAACCCCAAATTTTAGTTAATACATAGTGCCATTCCAGTGCTAAAACTGTGGTGCTCCCCAATTATAAGAATATAGATATATTTAGAGTTCATGACTGAATAAGTATTTGGTATAAGAAACGATATTTATTTATTTTATGGAGACTTTCTTCATAGCACCAATAGATCCAGTGCAACAAGAGGTCCAGATGATACACCTACATAGGATTTCAATTACAGAATTGATTCTAAGGGGAAAACATAGCAGCAGCTACAGCAACATGATTCTTTTGAAGAAAAACACATTAAGTAGAATGAAATCCAATATCTCTAACATTTTGAATATGAATCTAATAGCAATGTTACAACAGATTATGATGTAGTGGGATTAAGAGTTAGTTTAGAATTATTTATCCAAAATTCTTATGTGATTATCATATTTATGTATGCATTTATTTACTATCTGATAGACACTAAATTCAGAACTTTTAAAAACTAATTTAAGGTTTATTTCCTAAAAATTTTCTTCATTTTATCGTAATGACATTCTTATTTTCTTTTGTTTCATTGTAGCCCCCATTCCAACTGCATGGGAAATTTCCTGTTTCACATAATAATTTTCAAATAGGAAGGAATCTTTATGAGTAGTAAGTAAAATAAGTTGGGAGCAAAATTAAATCAAACATTGCTCCTCCCATTGTGATATTTATAGGCTTGTCATAGCTGTGACGCAGAGTATGCATAAATAATTGTTTAATATCTTTTTTTTTGCGATTTTGAAATAACATTTTTAAAGGGGTTATCTTTAGCATGTATGTTAGACATTGGAATTAATTAAAATAAATGAATACAAAAAGTATGTGAAAATACATACTACTAATTGAATCACCATGCAAAATACCTAGAGATCAGACTTCAGTTATTTGCCTAATTTCCCACATAAACATATTTTTTCCAACTATTTTTGAATAATTAAACAATGTTTATCTTCATTCTCTGGCATTGTAAGTAATGTTGCTTTTAGCATTATTCATACCACATTTAATACACTAACTTTTAATGTAATTTTATTTTTAAAATATTTGCAAATAGAAATTTAACCTTATAAAATTTGAATAAAATATCTACAGTGTTTAACTTTAATACAGGTATTTAATTTCTGCCAATACACATGATTATATCTTTTCAAGTTATTTACAAAATGTGCATAATATATGATATATTATGATACATTTTATCAATACGAAGACCTTAAATTTTCTTACTTAGTTGTCTAGATGTTATGTCATTTTTTTTCCAGTTCAACAAACAAAAGTGTAATTCAGACAATTAAGAGAGTATTTATGTCATGCATATGAATACCCACATTCAATAGGTAAACAGAAATCTGTATCTCAGCAATGTTCATAGAATCACAGTTCAAGTGTTTAAAAAGAGATTCAAATTATTGAATATCCATTAATTTTTTCTCTTTAAAAGTATTTAATATGTTCTAGCATATGATAAAATGGCTTTAATATCCAAGATGTATAATAGGTTTTAATGAAATTCATTTTAAAAACAACTGATCTTAATTAGTCTAGTTTAAACGTTATTTGAATGCACAAATAGCCACGTCAAATTTATTTATGAATAAGTCAACCAATTATTTTTATTTTAAGTAACAAATAGTGATATCATCTTTAAATCATAAATAGCAGTTCAAATTAAGCAATTGTTAATGAATATTAATAACAGGAAACTAATTTGGTAGTAAGAAATAAGAGAAAATAGCAGGAGGAAAAGATCTTTCCCCCCTAAAAAATCTAACTTTCACCTTGATTATGTTAGATATTTTTAAAAGGTGCTTTTTTCAGTGTTATTCCTCATTATTCCACATTAGGCTAGTATTCTTAAAATGAAGTGCATTTTTCTTATTTACCATCAGATTTCCATTGAAATATTTTGATAGTTGCTATATCTTATGAATCAAATATTTATTTACTATAGTTGTTGGCTATGAGAGTGAGTCTTTTACAAACAAAGGCACAATATTAACATATCAGTGTTTTAATATTATATATTTAATATCTAATTGGTTCTTAATTTGGAAAGAAAATTATAAATGTTTGTAAAAGAAAAAATAGCTAAGTATTTAAAATCCATAGAGTTATGTAGCTGTATTCCAATATTCTTTAATGGGCAAAAGTAGTGACTGAAGGGAATTTTGAAATATATTAATGTTACATATGATGATGAAGTATTAAAACACATGGCTATAAAGTCAAACAGCTTCACATTCTCAACTCATGAACTCTCCAAAATATTCTAAGTGACCACAAGAAGTAAATACTTTATCATCCAAATGTTCAAGGTTAAAATGAGGTAAGTTTGTTTGGAGAGAAAGAGTTTATATTTTGGTATTGAAACAGCTTAAAGACTTCTAAAATTGTGCTATTTGGGGTCCATAAGTGCAATTCTAAAGCCATTTCATTTAAGCCTCTTGTTCTCTGTCTCTAAGTTTAACAAAATATGTAAAGTACATATTAATAATTATTTTATTGTACTTCAAATATGAAGACGTAAGTTTTTAAGAATATATAACATTTCCTAAATTATAATTGATGTATAAAAAACCTTAGAAAAATATATCAATATATATTCAAAAAAATACTGTCTCCTATAGTCATGGTGCCTTATGACTAAATGCAATGATATTTTAAAATATTAAAATTCTCCCACTGAAATATACATGCAGTGAGCCCTAGAGAAAAGCATGTCCCTGTGTAGGAAGCTGCCCTGAGGAATGTATTATTCCTTCTGGATTACTTTTTCCCTGGAGGTAACATTCTCATTAAAAGGATGAACCGATTTTCTCACACCCAGAGGAAAGCACATAGTGCTCAGAAAAGCTTTCTAAATAGATAAACACCTCACCAGGCTAAAACACCAGGAGCATATCTGTGAAATGCCTGAAAATTTCACCAGTATCTCGATTAAGGCAGACTCTGAACAGTAATGTAAGACAGAACATCAATCCTTACTTTCCTTAATTATTTAAAAAAGTTAGCCAGTTATACCAGCAAAAAAAAACTAATAAAATTCAAATTTGGATAAGTTTTATGTCTTAGTGCTCAAGTCTCATTTCCATTTTTCTTTAAATATCTGAACATTTTTTAGAAAAGTGGACTAAAAGTGGAGCCATTTGGAAAGTATTTCCCGTGTTTATTATAAATATATTTAAAATTCACTAGTAGCATCCCCAGTGGTTCCCTAATATAAATTTGCATGCCAAGGTACTAAACAGTCGCCTAATATCCTAATTGATATTTTAGCCATCCCTGAAGTTTATGGCAAGGTAAATGGTGTTGTGATAGACAGCTTAGGATCTTTATAGTATTCACGAATTCACCTT
The DNA here is from genome assembly GCF_011762595.2 of Tursiops truncatus. Lineage (NCBI taxonomy): Eukaryota > Metazoa > Chordata > Mammalia > Artiodactyla > Delphinidae > Tursiops > Tursiops truncatus. The sequence goes on along the minus strand of NC_047051.1, from coordinate 57,694,394 downwards.
AGTCTGTAGACATCTATAAATATGTATCAGTTAGTTCATTTGGGGAGTGCCTACTAATTGCGAGGTATCGTTCTATGATCTGGCGATAGATATAGCCATTATCTCAAATATCTCTTTTTCCTACTCTACCTTTATTTAGATGAATTTTGGTAAGTTAGAGAGAAAAATAATGGATTAATTCTGGATTAATAAATTCTCTGTTCCACTGAATAGAAACAATATTTATATAGAACAATATAAATACTGCAAGATGATATTAGTAAGATCTTTTTATTAGGTATGAATGTCAGCTTGCTACACTTCCAGTATCTTTCAGGACATTATTTTAATGTACTTGAGTTTCTGTTCTCTTCTTTATAGAGAAGGTAATGATTTATTATTATGTTTATTATTGATTTATCATTGTTACCATTTTAATTCTAACCATTAGAGCTCTCTGTTTATACCAATCTATAAAGATTCCTTTAAGCATCTGAGGAGGAACTTAGATTGTCACTGAAACTAGTAAATAGCAATTGTAATGATATTTGAAAATATTGAGAATGGAAGTAATTTCATTATTGGATTAACAACTAAATTTATACCAGAGCAGAAAAAAGAAATCAGTACTATCTATACTATTAATCATTATGTAGGAGAGCAGTTGCTAAATTTAGAATATAAAAATGATGAATGATATATCACATATTTATTCTACCTTTTGCAGTTAACTCTGCAAAAAAAATAAACGAAGGAGCCTTAAATATTATATATGGCACAGATTATTGATACATCGTTGTATGATATTATGGAATCTTATCTAATAAAAAATAAGTATACCCAAGAATGTTTGAATTAAAACCAAACTAATGGAAATTATCTCACACATAATTTCAAAATGTGTTAAATGCACACAAAATAAGCAAATATAATAAAATTGCAATTTAGAAACAGCATTCAATTTTGTGAGAAATAAATACTGATCATATATTTTTTGAAATATACTGAAAGTTCAATATTATTTCAAAGAGTAAGAATATGTAATAAAGTCAATAAGACTACACTAAGTTCTTTCCTTTTCAAAGAAGATGTACTTTTAAATTTACTGTAAAGTATCTACAAGTGACTATGCAATTTTGTAAACAAAGAAACTTAATGGAGAAACTGAAAAATACATTTCAAACTAATATATACACATACAAATATATAAAGAGAGAGAAAAAAGTTTTCATCTGAAAGATATGATCATAACTTTCATAGGTATATAGTATAAACAGCAATGATAATTAATTACATGTTGTTAAATTCAGAAAGAACCACAGTTTACATACACCCAGCAGAGAAAATGGAGATCTAAATTTTTTGAGTTCTTCATAAACCAAGTGCATTGTATTAATTTTTACAAATCGAAAATAGGCAGAGACACAAAGAAAGTTGCCAAAGGACACACCATCTGCAATGGGAAAAGGAACATAATTTGGAATTTTAGAATCATCTTCTGCCTTGTTGCCAGTGGCTACCATTTGGTATAAAACAACAGCAAATAATATGCAACTATTATTTTGTTATTTCAGGCACAGCTAATTAGCTTTCAATGAAGGAAAACGTTAAGATTACATGACTGATAAACCAAATCAACAGTAAAAATAAAAATCCAACTGACAGTATATTTGTATAGCAAAGCTAATTCACATTTTGTTAGAAAAATAATTTAAAGAGAAGAAATCCAAAATTTCTTTACAAAATATGTCAGAGTTTAGTCTCAAAAAATGAACATAAATCTTCAAAGAAAACAAACAGATTTGGAGAGTTTGGGAATCTCATCACATTTGCTCTTACTTCCTGTAGATATACACCAATTTACAAACAACTTATCACTAGCACAGTGAAAAATACCGAAAATATCTTTCCTCTACTCATTATTTTGTTCTAACATACTGAAAAATAGCCTTGGCAATTCTGTCTTCCCCTTTACAATTTTTTTTTTGGTCCTAAATCTACTGGATCAGATTTTCTAAGCTTTATTTTCCATCCTGGAAGTGATTCTCATAATATTTGATGCTGACATATTTTTACTGAATTGACCTTTTGCAGTGTTTTCAAGTACATGAGCAGTTAGAAATTTGGGGAAAAGCTTTTGTTGTGAACTGCAATTATAATATTCCCTCTGGAAGAACATACTTTTTAGTTACTACTGCTGCTTCTCTTAGAACGTCTAGGGGCCTGCGAGGGTCAGGACAGTTTACAAAAGTAGCTCTTGGAGACTCCAAGTCAGTGTAAATCTTTAACACTTATATTTACATTTTTAATAGAGTATTCACATATAGTAAAACAGTCCCTTCTGGTTGTAAAGTTATTCATTCTTAGTTTTTCCTTTATTTAATCTTGATTTCTTTATAATATAAACCTACATAGAATCTGCTACTTCATATGTTATATATAAAGAATTAATAACTCTGAGCTCCTAGAGAACAATGCCTGAGAATTCATGATTGTGATACATAAATTTAAATATTGGAAAAATTTTATTTAAACATGGTTGAAAGTTCAAATTTTCTCGTGGTCCAGCAGATAATATGGAATTATATGAAGCTGCTAGGTTAAGGTAATATGGAGGGTGCTTATCTAGCCTAAAGGCATTCAAATTCAAATTTATTTATTTTAAATGGAAATAAAATTGTTCTGATCAAATGAAACAGATTTTCCAGGCTTTTGCCTGTGGGTCACCACTTGGTGAGTATTGCTTTAGTGTTTATAAGCACACAATAGTGGCATTTTGTAAACTATATGCACTACCCGGTTAATCAAAGTGTGCAAGTATGTTAACATTCAAAGATGTTTTCACCTTTGTATTTAGCTGCTGTGTATTTAAGATGATTATTAATGAGGGACAAGTCCATAGTGACAGTTTAATATCCACATCCTCACACTCACATTGTCGTGCTTACACAGCACTTGGATTGCTATATTTGGAAGGATTTGGGATAATCTTTAATTTGACTTCAAAATTCACGTTAAGTTAACAAATGGGAGAAACATACCAACTTCTTTTCAATTTTTGGGGGGGAAGGAGGAAACGATTTGAGTTGCAAGAATTAAACATAATAATACAGACCATTTTCAATACGCTTAAAAATGGGCACAGAGCTTTTAAATGAAGGTGTAGGCCAAAGCCATAATAGGACAATAAGATGACATCCTATGCAAAAGAAAAGAAATCCTCAATCAGATAAACTTTCTTAAATGAAGACAGAGTTCATTGTTGAAAGTAAAAAGATTTTGCAAGCCACATGAAACAAGCGATTTTATAAAATGTATAATTTTACACAAACACCCAATGTAATGATTTTTCCTATATATACAACTTTGTTAGCTTCGGAGAAGATATTTTACATTTAGAATCCAAATACTTAATATTTATCACTTATATTTTTTTCCTGTTAAAATTTCTAATGAAATACTTAATTTTCACCTGAGACTTGGGCTTTTTAATCGTAACTGGGTAACAAAACATCATTGTTCTGATTGAATGAGTTTAAATGGCAGTATGGTGAATGATTTTAAATATTCTCTGATTAATATGAGTAATTTCTGGATCTGAATGTTCACATTTGGAACTACTTATGTAAATATACTATTCACTAGCTTTAAAAATTTGGAGATAATTATAAAATTGAGGGATATTGTTTGTGTGAGACCAAATTTAATTTATACTTTAACAAGTGCTAGTTCATAACTGTATATTTTAATATTTGCTACCTAAATATCAATCAAAAAGAAAAACATAAAGGAAAAATATTATGTGTATTTGTATACCTTCAGGGGACTTTAGCGAGGGCAGAGTTCAGTAATTTAAAGAAAAACATGCACTATGAACTTTACATTGGGTTGACCAAAAAGTTCGTTCAGGTTTTTCCGTTAAGATGTTACGGAAAAACCTGAACTGAATTTTTGGCCAACCCAATACTTGGGAGTGGAGATTTAAAGTCAATATTAAAACTCAGGATTTAGATAAATTTGATAGCTATAACTTTCCCATTATTAGGATTTTCAGACGTGAAATACTCTTATTGACTTTGGACTTAAATAGAGCAAAAATATTATATTGTAATGTTAAAAAGCATGATTTTATATGGATAATTTATACAGATATACCATTACAGGTAAATATATTTATTAGTCAGGTATTCTTTTCCACATATCAATTTTTTTTTTTTTTTTTTTTTGCGGTACGCGGGCTTCTCACTCTTGTGGCCTCTCCCGTTGTGGAGCACATACTCCGGACGCGCAGGCTTAGCGGCCATGGCTCACGGGCCCAGCCGCTCCGCGGCATGTGGGATGTCCCCGGACCCGGGCACGAACCCGTGTCCCCTGCATCGGCAGGCGGACTCTCAACCACTGCGCCACCAGGGAAGCCCATACACATATCAATTTTTACACTATTTAAAATTTTAGTCTACAAGAGCCTGATGAAACTCTCTTGGATAAAACACACTGGTAAGGTCTCTATAGCAGAGTATCTGACAAAAATTTTACTAATCAATTAACATGGGTTACTGCCACCCTTCATGTTTTATTTAAATAGACATGTATTCAATTACAAATTGAAAATACAGTTATTTTAGTTTCAGTACTCAATATTAAGTTGTGTTTTTAATGAACTATACAATAAGATTCTTAAAAAATGTGTTAGCTGGAAACACTAGAAATTATTACTGGTGGTAGAAATCAATTTGTAAGAAACTCTAAAATATGTATATTCCAGAACACTAAAAAGTAACCAAAATTTGCTACTAGCATATATATGCTTCAGTACTGGAGTATCACAAATTTGAATTGAGTTTACATTGTGATACACTGGAAATATGTCTTAAAATGTAATGATCTTCAAATAAGTTTGCTGAAAGTCGACCAAGATGCTGATAAGCCTTCAATTTGAAAAAGCCACAATTCTATTTCTGCATATCTTAACTTAAAAAAAATTCACCCTTAAAATCATTGTTTCATATTTTCCACTTTTAGAAACACATGTAATTTTGAAGCATGAACCTGTTTATTTTATAGTAGAAATATACAATATTCCTTCATGTTCACTGATAAAGTACCTAATTAAAAAAAACTCATTGGAAGACTTCCACTCAACATCTCTCTATGAATATTACTTTTCTTCTGTAAATGACTTTCTTAATACGTAATAAAAATGTATCTGACATACTTAGCATTATGCCATATATCGTTATATTTTTTGACAGTAAATAGAAAGTGAGAAAGTCAAATTATTTCGAATTTGCATTACATCAGTTCTCTATGAAATATTTATGTTTTGATCTTCAAAAGTTCTTTTTGTAAGAAATAATCTAAATCACTCAAATTTAAGGTTAAATGTTGTTCTTTTAAAAAATGAGTATGAAAGCTATTCATTTTATAATACTGGCACCACTACCATGAGAAATGTTTGACCTGTGTCTTGTAAGCCAAATGATTTGCCATAAATAGAGGAAGAAAAGAGTGTATTATTGTCAGACTCAAAGATTATACTACATCAGATTCTTTTCTTTCCCCCCAATCTAACATGCCTAAAGAGTAGAACACAAAAGTATAATTTAAAATAATTAAAAAATTGAAATGAAAATTGGGTATGCCATGCTTTAATAATATATTTTTGTATGCCATATACGTGCTACATAGATTATCAATGGAAATATATATGGATAGTTATAGATAGGCATTAAATTGAATTAAAATCAAATTAATGATAAAATGCACAGTTGTCAAATGCAATATTAATTGATATATGTTTCTTAGGATTTAGATCTTAGATAATTATTTTTAGGCACATGACTAATGTCCATCCAACTACTTTAATTTTATTGTCATATATTTGTATTTGCAAAATAGTAGAGAACTTCAATGGGTATGAGGAACATTATGTATAAACTAGTTAATTTAATAGCAGTTTAATTATCAGTTTCATATTTTATTTCCTTTGAAAAACAATTCATTAAATGCTCCGGCCTTCCAGAGTTTAAATAGTTTCTTTTGTTGTTTTCAGTTCTTCTTTCTCAGTGTAAAATTTGTTCTTAAAATGAGTTAAAAAGAAATATTTTGCCATCTTTGCAAACATCTTAATTTGGGGCCATCTGAAAGTGTAACAAAAGCATATTTCCAAATGAATTGGAAGCATATTTGTGGTCTGCTTTATTTTCATTAATTTGGAGTTGTGTGACTTTGGGAACGACCTATTGAGCTCTTGAAATGAAGTAGCCAGTTTCTGGCATTTCAAACAAGGACTGAACTATTCTCACTCTTTCCCTTGCCCTACTGAAAAATAAAGAAGAGAAAGGATAAGAAGAGAGAAGGAGGAAGGGAAGGGTGAGATGTAAGGGAAAAAAAGAAGAGAGTCAGGAAATAAGAGTAAGGAGAGAAAAGTATACATATTTAATTTGAATAATTTGCTAACTTAGTAACAAGAATAGAATTAATGATATAGGGCAAGAAACTGGTAACTTAGATTAAGTTCTTAAGTTCTAAACTTTTCCACATTTTGTGTGGCTTTTTCATTACACACTAGTTTGATTTTCCTATTGAGGTTGAGGGAACAGTGGTAAGGGACAGAGCTGGATACCCAGAACATTTACCAAAAATTTCCACTTCACATAAGTAGGGGTGATACGGTTGCCTAAACAAAAGATGTGTTCTGAGTCTGATATTAATGCTAAAATTGATTAATTCATAACTCCAATCATTAGCTTAGCTGTAAATTATTTTGAATATCAGCATACAAGTTATCTACATTTACATGGAATATATTTACTTTCTCTGAGATAACTAAATATTTACAGTATAATCATATATATAGATAAAAATAAAATTTTGTAATCTCTACCTGGAGATATATTTGTATGAGATTATGCAACATATCAAATAGAACAAGCACAAAGAGTAAGCTTAGTTTGCATCCAAATTTTAATTGATGCCTGAAACATTACATATTGTTGTTCTCCAAAATTCTATGGAGAGAATTTGCAGGGTTCCTTAATCCAGTCATATACCACTGATATACCCAATTTAATTATTTACTCAGTATACCTGAAAAACCAAAATCCAAATATTCAAAACCACACAAATTATGTTCTGTTGTATATGCTAATGTATTGGCAGGAAACCATGTATAAGGAGAAAAGTAATTCATTATTCTATACAGTTTCATGATTCTACATGTTAAAATTTCTTCAAGTTTATTAGGGCAAGGATAAGTTTACTTTTATCCTCTTAATACAGATGGGAAGAGTATAATTTAAAAATTAGAAGTAACTTCTTTCCATAAATCATATAATTGTTATTTTTTGAGACTAAAAAAATACTGGATACCTTACTAAGAGTAGAGGTAGAAATGAACCACCTACAGTGAGTGTATATGTAACAAGATTATGTGAAATAGTGCTGGTTTGGAAATAATAATATTATTTTGTAAATCTTTGAAAAATACATCAACAAACTTTCTCTGGAAACTACTTATATTGTCCAGAACTACATTTTTGACTTCATGTAATTCTTACCTCTTACTTTTAATGCATCAATTAAGAACTAAAAACTTAGTTATATGGAGGATTCCACTTTGTATTAATATTTTATAAATCATACAACACTGCCATATCTATATATAATAATATTGTGAAAGCGATTTTGACATTTTTTGAAGAAAAATAACTCCCACTGTGAAGAAAAAATTAACCACAACCCCAACTATGATGTCAAATGCTAGTATTTATATTTATCTTACAATGCTGGATCTAATATGGAGGAGGTAGATGGAGAGCAGGAGATACATTTTTTTATGATAATATCATGGCATTAAGTTTATTCCTTTCCCCTTTGAAAAAAAAATTTGCAAGGGAAAACGTTACACAGAATGGGGATAGTTTACTTCACTTGGCCAATGTAGCATTACTAATTATTTTTTAACCCCTTAGGGAAATGCTACCACCCGTTCAATCTGAATTCAAGTAGTTACTGTCAGTTTACTCACGGATGAATGCTGCCTCTTTGTGGCAGAATGCCACGGAAAATATTCCTTAAACATAAAGTTCATGAACAGCCCTTGATGTTGTACACATTCCAGGTGAGATTATGGGGAGATCCACCAACACGAATAAAGCACATGGCTCTTTACGTTTCGATGAATTCAAAAGTTTCCTACCCATAAATATTATCTAATTCACTGGCCAACCTTACTCAGAGATGAACAGCTTATACTCACCAAACATTTTGAACATTTAGGATATAGATCAACTTGAGATAAAGTACCCATCGTAATTGTTGAAGGTAGTTTGACACAAGTTAAACTATGAAAAATTGTAGACCGAATAAATAATACTGGCACGACAAAATACAAAATCAATGTGCAATACATTACTTACCATGCTCCACATGTTAGATGAATACTTCAGTAAGGAAAAGAAGTATACAGTTGAAATTTCATTAATAAACACATTAAATGACACATTTAGATAAACATATTTCCCTGAACCAACAAAGGTGTAATTATATATATTTGATAATTTAGGGAACAATTTTTTTTCTTTCAGGAATAGAAGTTAGCTACTATGTCTTAAATTATTAATCATGGTGATTCAGTCAATCACACGTAGCTGTTTCTTTTGCACCTTAAGTAATCATTACTTCAGTCCCTCATATGTGACATAGTTATCAAGTGTTTATTCAGAAACTATTTAAAAAATTACATGTGCTGGGATACATGAGACTGTAACAACAGTAGCCCCATCTTACAGATATCCTGTTTGTGGCTATCATCATTGCTTGCTGCCCAGAGGGATAAAGACATTGTATAGAGATTTGTACAGTCCATCATTTGGTCTTCTGAGGTGCCAGTACACGTGGATCTGTACAAATGCAACTGGGTTTGGTTAAACAATCAAAAATCGGCTACAATAGTAGTCAGATCAATACATCATTTTGGTTGACTAATAAAAATACTTTTAAATCTTCTCTAACAAAACCAGAAACTTGCACATGATTCTCACTGGAATGGCCCAATTAATTGCCCTAAATCTTTTTCTTTTATACATTGGGATACAATGTTTGTTTGTTTGTTTGTTTTAAATTACAGATCCAATTGGGTGGGTTGCATTGACTTTTAAGATTCTGCCATTAAGTTCTCCATATTTTAATGATTTTAAATGCCTTCCTGATATCACTTCAGTTTTGGAAATGCAGCTCCTGATATAGTGTGACACCTCTGTGAAAATCATAGGCTAAATACTGAAGGAAAGAGAAATGCTAAATGTGCATATAAAAATAGGTGCTACAATAAAATATTTGTATATTTCATCAATAAGTTATTTTGACTAATCAATTATGGATCATATAACTCTGTAATTTTAATGATTTGTCCACATCTATGGTGATCTTTTCAAGATCACAATACGTTTGTTCTTTTAATTCAAATGTCCAGAATGTATACAAACACATCCTTTAAAAAGAAAGGAAAGGAATGAGAGAGGAGGAAAAGGCAGGGAGGCAGAGAAAGAGAGGAAGCAGAAAGGGGGGTGGGGAGAGAGAAAGAGAGAGAGAGAGAGAGAGAGAACAAACCTTCTATTAAAGTTGGGGTGTGCTAATCTCTCCACAAAAGCCATTTAGACCCACCCATGGCTCAAAGGGGGAGAAGGGGAGGGAGAAGGGAGCAAAAGAGGAAGAATAGAATCTATGCGCCACCATCTCCCACCATTCTTAACACTTCCAACCACTACAAAAATTACTGAGACCCTTAACAAGTCACTCGCGAAGCAAATTGCCCTCAGTAAAGCCCTACTCTTCGTCTCCTCCACACGCAAGAAGAGAAAGTGATGTGCCCAGTTTACACAAATGTTTCCCCACGTGTAATATTAAAAGGAAATTGCACACCCTTTCAGTATCTTCCGCCGAAGCTGAGAATCTCGTGCCAAGGCACTTCACCCTAAACGTTGAAACAACACAATTAATCAAATGTGTTTGCGGTGTGTGTCTGCTTGCTTGTCGGTTTTAAACGCAAAAGCTCCAAGGGAGTTTCTCTGCCTTTAGAACTGGCTAAATGTGGTCTGTTTTTCCAGCACTTCGAGGTAGTCCGGCTCAACGTTTAGTTTTGCTTTTAACTCCAGATATTCGTTCCTGTTGGGTTCTACAAAGACAGCACTGGGGGGACTGTAGAGCACCGGTTCCCGCAGCCTGCTGTCCCCTGCCCCCGGGTGCAAATAATGATGGGGGCGTCTCAGGTCATAATTGGGGGAGAAAGTGTAAGCAGCGGGGCTGCACGGGAATTTGGGATATTCCGGGAGGCTACTGCCGGCGGGGGCGGTGGAGCAGTGTTTGTCTGGTTCCAAAATGCCCCTGTAAAAGCGGTCGGCGTCCTGCACCGGCGACAGTAGGTCCTCCCGGGGCTCGATGGTGCTGACGCTGTAGGCGGGGCTCCGCAAGTGGTGGCTTTCCCGCCTCTCCTCCTCCCCCGGCTGCAGCTGCAGCTGCGGCGGGGGCTGTTGCTGCTGCTGCTGCTGCGGCGGCGGCGGCGGCGGCGGAGGCGGCTGCAGGTGATGGTTGCTGCTATAGGTGACCTTGAGCTCGTGCAGGTCTTTGTAATCCTCCACGGAGTTGCCCTCTCGGGAGCGATAGATGGGGTTTTTGCACATGTGGCCCAGCGGATGGGGGATGTACTCGTACACGTGGCCTGCGGGCGTCTTCACCTTGGGCAGCGCCGGCCCGCGGTGGTGCACGTGCGCGTGCGGGTGGCCTCCAGCGCCGCCGCCGCCGCCGCCGCCGCCGCCGTACACGCTGTACTGCATGTTGAAGGAGCTCACGTCGGAATTGTTGGTGCTGGTGTGGTCGCTCTGCTTCTTCTTCCTGCGCTTCATGACTAGCACGAAGAGCCCGGCGGCCACGAAGACCGACATGATGAAAACCAGCAGCAGGCTGAGGATTAACACGGACAAGGGCACCGAGGACGCGCCTCCGCCCGCGCCCAAGCCCGCGGGGGCCCCGGTGCTGTTCAACCGCACGGCGGGGGTCACCGCGCTGGTCCTCGCGGGGACCTGGATGGAGGAGGGCGTGGGCGTGGAAACCTCCACGTCAGAGTAGTCTGGGCACAGCAGCTCCGACCTAATGAAGCGCATATCCATCTCAGCGAACTTCTTGGGCGCCTTGCAGATGACCTCGTCCACCAAGACGCCCACTCTGAGCTGCTCGACCCACAGTTTCATGCCCACCACGTCGCAGGTACAATCCCAAGGGTTGTCGTGCAGGTCGATTTGGATGAGCGACTTCAGCTGGTCCAGAACTCCACTCACCGGCAAGGAGGTGAAGTGGTTACTCCTCAGGTTCAGCCTGAGGAGGGTCAGGCCTGAGAAGACGCCTGAGGGCATGGTCTGCAGGAGGTTGTCATTCAGGAATAGCAGCTGGAGGTTGGGGACCGGATCGAAGGTCCCAGACTGAATCTCGCGTATGAGATTGTACTGGAGGAAGAGATACTGCAGGCTCTGCAGGCCATAGAACAACTCCGGGCTCAGCCTCTCTATCCTGTTGCCATTTAGGTAGAGGCGCCTCAGGTTGGTGAGATCCCCAAAGGCGCGGTCCTGGATCACGGAGATGCGGTTGTTGCCCAGATGCAGAAGGTCCAGCCCGGTGGCCTCCAGGAAGTCGCTCCTGCGCACCAGGGCGATGTAGTTCTCCGTCAGATACATCTTCTTGGGGTTGTAGGGCTTGGGCTGCAGCTCCGCGATGCTCTCGATCTTGCGTTCCTGGCAGTTGACGTTGAGGCCCAGATCGGAGATTTGCAGGTTGCAAGTGCACGCGGTGGGACACTCCAAAGGCACCGGAGATTTGGTCTGGTAGGCGATGCTGGGGCCATAGTTGCCATAGCCCAGGTCCTTGGAGGGCTGCCGAGAGGTGGGGCGCACCCTGGGCTTGTTGGGTTGGCGAGTCCCCTTGGGGGGCTTCAAGGGGGGTTTGTAAACAGCAGAGGAAGAAGTGGCCACAGAATTCACCGATGCCGGGGTGGTATGTAAATACCCCGTGGTGCTCAAAGGCGACTGCGGCCTCATCTCATAGTCTGAAATAAGTTTCCTTGGGCAAAGTTCCTGCTTGGACACCTCGTCCAAGTCCCGGCCGTGTAAGCGGAAGGGGGTCTCACAAACCACATCCCCCACCAGGGCCGAGTAGGAGATGCTGTCTAACCAATCCTTCAGAGAGATCAACTCACAGGAGCAATTCCAGGGGTTTTCCTCCAGCTGTAACTCCACAACTTTGTCCATATGCTGCAACAACCCCACGTAGGGTAGAAGTTTCAGCCGGTTCCCCCGCAGGTCCAAGTGCGTTAAGGGCACAAAACGGAAAAGGTTGTTGGGTAAACTGGACAAGAGATTGTCATTGAGGATAAGCACCTGCAACAAATGCAGTTTCCCAAAAGCATTGGGTTCAATGACACTGATGTAATTGTAGTCGACCTGTAGGTACTCCAGGCCCTCCAAGCCAAGGAAGGTATCATCACGCAGAAGTTCCAGTTTATTATTGTTCAGATGCAATCTCCTTAAACCCCGCAGCCCGTGGAAAGCCCCAGTCTCAATATCCTGGATAACATTGCTACCCAGATGCAAAATTGAAGCCCCAGTGTAATTGACAAACTCATTGGGATAGAGACGGTTCAAAAGGTTTCCAGACAACAAGAGGTGGTAGATTGGGAAACGGGGAGGGCTAATTTCAGAGAGGCTGATGATCCCCCGGTTTTCACAGCTCACAGTTAAAATGCCATCCTTTTCCTCACAAGGACATGCATTGTCACAGATTTCCCCATAATAATCGATGGTTTCTGCACACGAAAGGACGAGAGATGTTAGAGCAAAAGCTAGAGTCTGCAGCATCCAGCTCTGCATTTTTCTGTGAAGGTCCTGTTCCAAAGTTAGTGGGGGGCAGCAAGTGTGCATTTTATCTCCTGCAAGGGAGAGAGGAAAAAAGGAAACAACAGAATATGACAAAAATTTAAGGGATCAATCAGAAAGTCTCTCTCTTTCCTAATACTACTTCTCTGAAATCCAGAAGGAGGGGATAAGAATGAACCTCCCCTCCCCCTCCACCGTCCTTGGTACCTCGAAATTCTCCAGACTTTATTAAAATCTGACATTCATTTTGATTTAAAGGTTGATTTCATTTCCTAAAGACAATAGGAACATGCTGCTCTTTACAAGATAAGGGCAGGTTAGGCAAAGTCCCATTTTAGTATTCTTCCCGGCTGCCCCCCCCCCACTTTTAAACCAATCCATAAATATACATAAAATGGCTGTCAGTTCAGTTTCATGGCTCTAATTTAAAAGAAAGGAAGCACCATTTTACAAGGTTCCCCACCTCACCTATACCCAGTCCCTCTGCCTTTCCTTCTGAACCTCTTCAGGTAACAGTTCACAGTGAAGGTCTCCCATTTTCACAGAAAAGCCAGGAGCCACAATACTTTGGCTATTTTAAAACCATCGCTGGAAATGCCAGAGTGGGAACCTAAAGAATGCTTTCCAGAGGCAAAAAGGATGCAAGATAATGCATCAAAAGGACCCAGAAGAAGCTCTTAAGTCACCAATTTTCTTCAGGAGCTTTGAGTATGGAGAAAAAGGAGAGCGCGTTCGCTTTGATGGTGGACTTCACTATCACGCTATTAAGCACATCAGCGTCCTAATTGCATGCACGGTGCCACTTAGCAGCTCTCTTCCCTGAGAGCGCCCTGCGTCCACTTCTCCTCATTGATCATGTCAGCGACGCTACTAAACCGCATCTTTAAGCCACTGAAATAGTTCTGCACGACGGATTACAAAGAACTCTGCGAAAGCATCCGCAATCCCGGAACACCTCTCAATACCTGGAGTTTAGGACGTTCCTACTGCTTACCGGGAACCAGCTAAAAGTAAACCAAGGACCAGCGCCAAAGCCTCTCCAACCTCGGGCTCCGCGTCTGTTTGCCACGGTATGCAAAACTAACCCTACCGAATTTGCAAGATTTGGAGTGAACTACCACCTCGCCAGCATCCCCATCTTTGGAGTTGCTTATTACATTTAATTGTCAGTGCTTTACTCCCCCTACCCCCCCTTCCCCCCCCCCCCCCCCGAGAAAGGGGACTTGGGCTGATTAAGAGGCAAAATAGAAGGGTGTAAGGGAGGGAGAACAGCAAGTGACACACGCCAGTGCTTTAATATCCGAATTTCATCTCCCCAAGGAATCAATCTGAGCCCCTCTCCCTTTTCGTTCTGGCTTTCTTTTTGTCCCCTTAAAGGCTTCCTTCGACTTCCTACTTCGAGTCGACAGCAGCACTCATAAAGGAAAGGACATAAATGGAGCGAGTGTGTGAGTGTGTGTGAGTGCGTGTTGCGTTGGTTGGGGGAAGGGGGGTGGGAATATTTAGTAGAAATGCTGGGCTCGGAGAACCAATGCCTTTTCTCTGGTCAGCCTTGCCTCTGCCTCACCACCATCGAAGTCTGATGCCGAATCGCAACCTCACACTAAAGCCAAGACGTTTCTGAGTCACGGGTTCAAGACTGGAGACCTCGATCTTCATCCTCAAGCCGACTCCAGCCCGCGTTATTAACAGCCCCTGCATTCTCACGCACATGTGCAAGTGTGCCTGCGAATCATTCACGTGTGGCCACCCAGACGTGTCGAGACGAATGGGAACCCACAGTGTATAAACGTCGCAAGTATCTCCGACCTCCCAAAGCAACGACAAACACCTCCCGGCTTAAAAGCGGCAAAAACACCCTCTATGAAAGCAAAACGTTTACCTTGAAATTTCCGTTCTCCGCGGGATCAAATCTGCACATCCATTCAAGTGGGGTTGGGTCCCCTCCCCCTCCCTCCCAGTGCTTCCCCGCCCCCATTCACCTGCCGCCCCTCTGACAGCCCATCGCAAAATGTGTCCAGCCAATATTAAACTCGAGCGTTTACAACTTTAATTCAGTTCTGGATAGCCAGGGTCGAGGAGCTTCCTCTCACCCCACTCCCTTTCCCCTCCTCCTTGCCATCAAAGGAGCCCCAAAATTTGAAAAAATAAAGTTGAATGAGCCTGGGAAGGCTGACATTCTGACTGGGAAACGCACCTCCGATGTAAATTCGCGGGTACGCGGCACATTCTCAGATTCTCAGATTTTTTTTTTTAATGGAGGGCGGGGGCGGGGTAACTATTTGTTTTCCCCCAAAGAATTTAAACCCTGGATCGTCTCCCTGAACATCCCTGCATTAAGCAACGTGGGGCCGGGCAGGCTGAAGCCCAGCACCCAGGCCGGAACCGCGGTTCCGGGCACAGCTGCTCCCACAGCGGCCCAGGCAGAAGCGCCCGGAGTTCCAGGACGCGAGGCTCCCCCTCCCCCATCCCGCCCCGAAGCAAAGGAAGGGAAAGCGGGGGGGGGGGGGGGGAGGGCGGAGAGGGAAAGAAAGCCACCCGGCCGCCACGCACACAGACACACACACTGGAGCCTCTTTTGCAAAGTAAACGGCCGACTTACCCCGTCTCACATCTCCAAGGCCCACTCATCATAGCCACTCTCACAAAAAATACCTCTTTGGGGTGTGCATCGGGGTTCGGAAGCCGAGGGAGGGCGAGCGCTGAGATCCGAGCGGCTGGAGAAAAGAGGCGCCCGGACGCCGCCACCCCCGGGCCGCCGCCGTGGTGGCGACCGCGGGTTCCGGGGCTCCCCAACCGGCTCTCCCCCGCGCTCTCCGTGGTAGTCGGAGCCGGCAGCGGGGTGGGAGTGGGGGAGAGGGGGGCGATCGCGAGCGGCGAGCCGGGAAGGGAGGGGGGAGGGGGCGGCGGAGGACCGGCGGTCGCGGCGCCTCGCATTAGGGGCCGGGAGCTGGAGCCGCGCGGGGCGGGGAAGGAGCTGTTGGAGGGGGAGGAGGCGTGGAGCCCGAGGAGGGAGACGCGGAGCAGGCTGCCCGCCGGCCCAGCCAACGTGACGGTCAGCCTCGCCGCGCGCTCGCACCCGCTCACACTCATGCTCACTCGCTCCCAGCTCCGCCACCGCGCGATCGCTGGGTCCCCGGCATCCTTCGCCGCACCCCCCAGGCGGGTACTTACAGTTGCCATCTGTATAGGGGCCAACTTTCTCCAAGCTAGCGGCGGCCGCCACCCACTCCAGCCGCCTCCGGCTCCTCGCACCCTCGGGCCTGGGTTCGCGCGGGCCGGCCCTCCCCTCCCCCCTCGGCTCTCCTCGCCGTCTTCACCACATTCCCCCCTGGTCAGTGGCGCACGCCCGGGGACGAGCCAGAGGGAGCGGGGCGCAGGGGTGTGCATACATCGCCCGCCTTCTTCTTGCAGCGCACACTGTACATGGTAGTGAGGGGGCGAGCGAAGGTGGCACCGGCCCCTCGGCTGCTCCCACGGCGGCTGCGGCTCCTGCGCCGTCCTCCGCCCCCCCCCACGCAGCGGAGACCACCGCACTGGGATCCCGCCGCCGCTGCACCCTTGCCAAGCCCGCCGCCGCAACCCCTAATTAGTACATGTAAGGTTCCCGCATCCTCTTGGCTGTTTCATCGCTCTCGGTGTTTGCAGGGGCTTTTCCTCTATTCCTTCTCTTGATGCGGCGCACGATCGTCATTATTTGGGATTCTCTATCTCCGACATCCTTGGGGGTCCGCGGGGAGGTGGGGGGCAGGAACAACGTTGTTCTAAGCCTGTGGCGTGTCCCGGCAGTCCGGCGGCTCAGAAAAACTTAAGAGAAAGTCGCGTCTTCCCTCCCCGGCGGTGAGGAGGTGGCTACGCGGTAAGCAGCGCAGGGGTCTCTGAGACATCTGCTTCGGCGCGGGCGCAGGGCCCCATGCAGTGCACTTGTTTATTGTCGCGCCACCGGTGCGAGCCAAACTGCAGCAGACATGATGGGCCCGGGGCGAAGCGGGCGCTCCGTGGCCGATAGATGGCAGCCGAGAGCGAAGGCGCCCCTGGGCCCCGGCGGCGCAAGGGGAGCGCCCCCCACCCTTGGATGTGACATTCGTGGGAGACAGAGGACTCTTGGACCATGTGCGTAACTCTAGCGTGGGACGTTGCAATCCTCGGATTGAAGAAGGGAGGGGTGGAAATAACCCCGACAGTGTCAGGCTTGTTGGTTGTCAGGGACAGAGGATTCCAGCCCTGGGCTGACCGTCTGCCTTCCACCTCCCATTTAGACTAACACAGCCTGTGCTGCTGTCTCTTGTACTTACTGTAAAGGACCCTGGAAGAGGGAGTGGTTCATCCTAGCTGCAAACAAGGGCGCTATTTTTTTTTTCTTAAGAATTACGTTTTATAAGTATGTTTGGGCGATACAAGGGAATGTGAACGACTTTCAGAGAGATTGTGAACATATTTGGTGTGTACTAGAAAGCTGGAAATCCCTAAATAAATGCAGTAACGGTAGAAAGCAAGTTTCTTGAAGAGTCACCTGCTAAACTCCACTAGCGTCATCTCTACAGTAAGTATTCCTGGCTCTTTCCATGCAACCAGACACCTCCCTCCCCCCAAAAAGGGTCTTTACATTCATAAGGCATATTTCCAGTGTTTGTAATATTTGAGCTGCAGTCCATCCCAGGTATAGAAAAAAAGTTGACTGTTATAAGTGGCCCAATGCAGGCTGAGTGCACATGTGCCTGTTCCTTTGATAACTGGGTGGTTTTACCACTTAAATGTATTTTATCCATTTAATTTTGGAATTAATTATATAGTATCTTTTGGAGTCGTCTTAAACATAGTTGATACTGTGTCTTTCTTGGTAATATTGTGGTTATAACATCCTGATTAAATACAAAATTAATATAAATTCTGATATATATGTATATACATACAGCCACTAACATATCTTTCCACATCTATGTTGAGTTAGAAAGAGTTTTCTAGAGGTGGTGAATTTTGCAGTCTCCTGAGGTTTTGCAACATATCTTGAAATTTCTCCTGAATCTATTCTGCAAATATTTTTTTAGTAAGGTCATTCATACTTGGCTTGGAAACAATTCTGTTTATTTTGCTTAAATTTGGGGTAAGTGTAAGTGAGGAAAAAAAGCAATCGGTAATATCATATAATTAAAAAGAAAATATTATAATAGAACTTCCTGTTAAATTTAGAAACATTTGGCCTAGGAATGATAGCCACTTGCTACAGGTACATTATATAAACAGGTAACTTAAACTTCACCCAAAAAAGGCTTGTTGCTGTATTTTTTTATTTAGTCAATATCTTCTAACATTTTAGAACATTTATTTTAAATAAATGCTTTTATATTTTCAAAATGAAAGTTTTAAAGTGTCATAATTTTCAAATTACATATTAATTACAGTTAGAAACTTTTGGAATATAAATGTTCAGTTCTATCACAGACACATTTTTTTCAATGTTCATAACCTCTGTAGAAGTTCTCAAAGGGTATAAAATAGCTTATCTAATTACTGGACTACTAAAGATGACTGAAACATAGTTATTTTAGTTCATTCTTCTATTACTTTCCTAAATCTTCACAATTGGATTTAATAACAAATTTTAGTTTAATTTTTGTTTTTGTCTTATTTTTACTTTATTATCCTAATTAAAATACATTTTGTTGAGCTAAGAAACACTAAACATGTTTGCAATTAACGTAGGTAATAATTTTGTTAGAAACACCGACACTAAAAATATCCCAGTTTACCTCTTGTGGTTCAAATAAATAAATGACAACTTTCTGCCATTAACTCAATATTAAGGATGGCCTGAGAAGCCGCCGTTAGTTTACCACTAGGTGTCTCTATAAGCTACTCTGCAGGAAAGGGAATTTTGAGAAAATACTGAGACATGAAGAGATAAGAACAGAAGAATGGGGAAGGAAAACATCATAGAAATAAGGAAGAGCCTCATTTATTAGTGTGTAGATTCCTATTTGCTTTGAGTGTTGACTATTGCATAGAAAAGAAATAAATAAGTCATGTAACTGATCAAATTTGAGCAAGATTTTTATCTAAAGGAACAGACATATTCATGTTTTAATCTATATTCAACGATATAGAGTCATATGATATGTATACATGCTACCACACAACACTTAAACGCATGCATATGATTACATAAACACACTTAGGAACTAGAAAATTAAATGTCTGGTCAAATACACCTCTCCAGATTTAAGGTCATTGACACTAAATTAAACATTATTTGATTGAGGTGGGTGTGAAAAGCTGAGAATCTTTGAATGTTTATGAATATATTTATGCATGTCATAATTAGCTCATGATCTAGTGTCATTATAAATACATTTCATATGTGGTAATATATTTGTCAATAATTAGTGCAAATTATGGACATAATTTGATACCTGCCTATTAAAATTTAAATTCAAACCACCGATTAGCATATTTATCACTTGAAACTGACCACACATTTTTGTGAATTCATATTTATTATTACCTGGAATTATTGTTTCAGTGCCTTACGGACTCTGGAGGAATCCTTATGTTAAAAGCATTTCTTAAAATATCTCATCATATTACATTTATGTATCACTGTGTGGGTTCTTCAGAATAGTAAAATGCTTAGTCAGGAATTATAGTCCCTCATGCAGCACTCTAACAGAGATTGTAAACAAGGAAGTTCTCTGGTAATAAGTATGAGATTTTATGAGTACAAATCAACATCATTGAGATCTAAAGCCAATAGACCTCATATTTTGTTGTTGTCAGCCTGACTGGTGAGTTAGGATTACAGAATTCTAATGCTAGATTCCAGACTCCTCCCAAATTAGCTTGAATAGATTACTTGCATTATGGTAATGGCTAAGAAGACTATATTATCTTATTTAACAAATGAAAAATTTTTCAGATTTAAGTTATATTTTTAATGTCTTTGAAATTGAAATTACATATACCACATACCTCTGAAAGGAGAAAAGTTTCTCCTGGAGGTGAAAACATGAGTCAGCATTTATGATTGTTTCTCTATGCAATTGCTAAACTAACTAACTGTATAGCATATGTTTTTGATTAGTTTGATACTTTTAGAATTACAGCAGTTAAATATATCATGCAGTGATATTTGTCAAATCCGAAATGGCTGGCTAAACTAATTTTACCAAGATTATTTATTCACTTATAGGCTTAGCTATTTACAGTCTTAGGAATACGCTCTCAGAGGCATAAAAGAAAGAGGTGCTAAAAATAGACAATTTTCTTCCTGTCTCACATAGTTCCTTGTAAATACCCTCTGATTTTTTTTTTTTTTTTTTTTGCCAGAATTAGGTATTAAAACATACTCTTTGGAGGACCACTTGGAAATATCTACCAAAATTTAAAATGGATATATCTTTTGAACAATCATATTTTTAGAAAGTAGCCTACAGGTGTACGGAAGTTAAGTATACAAAATGATATATAAGAAGATATTCCTTGTAACAGATGCTTGCATTTGTAAATGACTAAGAATGGCCTACAAGTCTGACTACATGAAAAGTGGTACACATCAATCTATACCTTGGAAGACCTTTCTTCCTGTAATAACAGTGTATATAGGAACACAGTTCTGTCATTATTAATAGTATAGATAACATCATCTATGTACCTTGTCGAAACTGAGAGAGAGAGAGAGAGAGAGAGAGAGACAGAGACAGAGAGAGAGACAGAGGGAGAGGGAGAAAAGAGAAGTTTTCTGGAACGATACAGAAATCCAGCAATAGCCATTGCCTCTTGGAAGACTGGGAAATCTTGAGTAGAATGGAAATTTATTTTTCACCATATATATACATTTTTAACTATCAGAACATTTCAATTCACATTCCCAATAAAAAATTAAAAAGAAAAAATATGTACTTCAGAAATAAGGATAATATTTGGAAGAATGATATGGGAAGTGATGAAGAGTTGAAGATGATTTTACCAAATTAATTTCTGTCCTATAGTACTCAAAACTATTTTATTTTTTATGACACATTGCTATCAATGGAGGCACTGAATATCTTTCTAAAAATATGAGAGAAAATTAATTGGCTAAGATGGTTTCTCTTCATAGCTCTTATATGTGACATTCAATTCTAGCTGTCAATATTAATTAATAGAATTGTAATTAATAGAAGCTAGCTTCTGTTATCTTCACTATACAGAACCATGCTGTGTACTGGCAACATTAGCTTTATTTGATACTCTGATGGGTGAAGGGAAATATCAAAATGGTTCTTTAGAGAAGATAAGTAATTATACTTGAAATTGTCAGCAGCAGATCTTCACTGCTGTCTACAGGAAGATGATGAGTGTGTAATTGTGACACATTTAAAATATACAAACTAATATCTGGCCCCGTTAGAACAAAGCCTGCTGCCTTCTGGCTTATATTCACTCACTGAAATACGCACATTCCTGTGGAAAAGAAGCAGTTCCATTACAGAGCCAGATAAGATTTTCTGTGTATCTTCCTCCTGGAGCTATGATCTGTCTCTTGGAATTCATGAGTTCTTCGTTCTCAAATATCTCTAGTCATTTCTAGGAAACAAGTCCAAACAAGCATTATGTTATGCCTAGATTTTCTGTATTCTTCCTGGTTTTTCCGAGAAAAACAATTAATCATCCTAAAACATAGTTTCCTCACGATACTTTAAGATGGATCATGGCTTGCATGAGAATATCTAAATTAACCTTACATTATTCAACTTTTATCATCTGGAATCCTTCATTCAACAGGAGACTCCCATAATCCTTTTATCCCTTCAAAATAAATCTGCTTTTCTCCCAACTCCAAAACTTTGGTTTGTGCTGCCCTTTCAAATAACTGACTTTTCACTTCCTCTACCATTCTTTTATCTACTGTTCTAGAGAATTCACTGTAGATACTTTCTTCATCAAAAAAAAAAAAAAAACAACTTCCATGATAGCAGAACCTACCTCATAGGGCTAAGGTGAAATGTGCAGGCACTTAGTAAATGCGATGTAAGTTTCAGCAGCTGTTGCTGGCTGGTTTTGAAGCGTTTCTTCCTAAGAAAGATCTATGAAACCTCTGTTTTCCCTTCTCTACTTTAGTCCCTGTACAGTGTGAGCTTAAAGTGAAATCTTAACGGTCCTGTTGTTGTCAGTCACGTTTTAGCACACAAAGTTTATATCTTTATGTTTGGATGATATCATACACAACCCAAAATGATATAATTTCAACAGTATCAGGCAAAGGCTTAACTAGAAAATCAAGGTGTTTTTTTTTGTTTGTTTACTATTTTTTTAATGACAGCATTTTATTATAGCACTTTTTCTGATTTTGCTAAGACAATGAAGACTTTTCAATATAAAATGTGAATATTTATAAATTAAAATATTATAATAGGTCTTAAAAAAGAAAAACAAAAACCTTCCCTGTCCCCTCTAACCAACATTAAAGATGTGATTATCTGAACATTCTCTTGCATTATCTAGCACTTGCTGTAGCATAGTGTTCAAGTAACTGCTTAAAGTTTTCTTTTTTTCTGAACTAGATTATCATGCCTTATTGAGAACGGCATTTTATTGTGTTTGTTACCCCCTTAAGAGTGAGAAAAATGAGCTCCAAAAAATTCTTTGTATACACAAGAAATACCCATTTACGAGTTTATTCATTCAACACATTTTTTTAGTACCTATATTGTGTTAAACACTATTATGTTTGATATAAAACAATTAGTTGATTCATATCAGGATGGTTGGGTGATTTCAGAGATATTTTGACTTTCTGATAAACCACCTGCATTCTCTAGTTAAAATAAATGGTATAAAATAAATAAAAATACTATTGCATAAATTGTATGCTTGAATAGTATCTCTTGTAGCATATGTTTGTCAAGCCTCTGCAAGAGTACTCTCCAATAGAACGTTCTGTGATGATGGAAGTGATCTATACCTGTTTTGTCTAATATGATAGCCATTGACCACATATTACTACTGAGTAATTGAAATGTGACTGGTAAATACAGGAAATACAATTTTAATTTTTAAAAGTTTAATTTATTTAAATTTAAATAGCCACATGTGGCAAATGGCTACCATATTGAACTGTGCAGTTTTGGAATATAAATCCCTGGAACACTGAAGCTGTGTTTCTTGTGCAGTTTCTGGGATACCTTGGAAATTCAATCAATATGAACAGCTGCACTCATAACTAATGATTGTGATTATGACACCCTCAATAAATAAGGACAGTTATGATTCATATTTGGCAAGAGGCCTGATTTGCATTCTGTTGAGGGTCTCTATTCAATTCTGTTAAATTGCATTGAGTTGAGGACCTCTACCATTCTTTTAAAGATTTCAAGGCATTTTACAGGCATTTCAAAATTCCTTATTACATCCTCATTACACCCTTATAAAGAAGGAAAGGTAGATTATTTTATATCACTAGAATTTTATTATAAGATAAGTGCCTTTTTATGCATGATGAAGTACTCTCTAAAGTGCTTTTCTCCAGATCACACAGTGGGATGTTAGTAGAACTGGAAAAGAAAGTCCTAAATGGGTATTTTGCTTCAGGAGTTTTCTAGAAGAGGCTTTTTGTGCAGAGAAGTTAGTCCGTAAAATAACTGCACTTGAACCCTTGCATTCCATCTATTTGAATGCAAAAGCTCTATTTGGAAGTTCAGTGGTGTTTTGCACAATTAATGTAGGCAGAGTTTGGACAGCAAATTGTAATTAATGAATTTATTGAATGCAAATAGGGCCTCTAATTTCCATGAAGATCTGAATAAATCTCAGTTTAAATAAAATCATACTTATATATTTGAAACAAAGATGTAATAGCTTGGTAACCAGTTCCAAGTATAACAAATTATTGTAATTTTTGAGATTGCTTTGTTTTTAATCAATCTATCTGAAATATTGGTAATAAAATTAACCTATATTTCCACTGTGGGAAGAATCAGTATAGCTTCAAAAGCAGCATTAATTGCTTCAGAGCTTAAGTCCAAAGTAAGTAGGAAGCCACCTGATCCAGAGCAGTAGAGTGGCTCTCAGAGATCTCAACCCCATTCTTGACTCTGGCTTTGCATCAGTTGTGCATGTGCATTTATGACGACACCTCTCTGGGTAGATCACAGGTTTTACATATAAAGAATTCACTGTTCTTTCTCTTCAATGGACCATAAGACTACCACACTGGTTAATCAAATGTTAAGTATTAAAATGTAATCTCCTTGGAAGAAGAATAACATATAATTATTACTCTTAAATTGCAGATTTTAAATTATTCACTTTATCCTAAAACGTAAAGTTATCTTCATATAAATAAATATTGGCAATCCGACGCCCACTAGTGCATGGTGTACCTTCTGTGAAAAACAGATCTGCGGCAGCTCAGTTTTTGTTTAATCTAACGTGATGCAATTTTTATCCCATGATCAAAGATATTCCATCTAACTAATGAAGCTTTTATAGTGACACTAGATTCATAGTTATTGTCATATGACATATTTCAATGTTTGCTGCAATTTTAATTGATTGTTACATATCCCAATGAACAAAAAACTAAGCTGATTTGAATCACCAGTATGCACAGTTTTTTGTACAATCAATCTGCATCCTTAATTGCTATATTATATAAGTAGTGACTGCTATGCAGGCAGACTTTGATCAATGACTACACTGCCACTTACCCATTTGAAGATACTCATGAATTTCTTTCTAGGTACTTTTAAATTTAAAAGTATTTCATTATAGTATTGATACGGTAGCATTCAGAAGTATTATAGTATATAGAGAAAGGGAGGCCTAAATTGATATGTCGCAAAAAATAGGAATCTATTTGACTATATTTTTCAATTTGTAATGTGATTTACTAACCACAGTTAACATAAGCATCATCAGGCAATTTATACTTCATTTATAATCCAAAATCAAAGGTAAATAAAATGTATACATACATACAACATACATATACTCATTTACTATTTGGTAGCTGTTTTATGTACATTGTCTCATTCTTCCATGTAATTATTACAGTAACTTTATGAGGTGTTTTTCCTTACATATGAGAAAACTGAGTTTCAAGGTAGTTGATACTCTGTAATTCATACAGACAGTACATAGCAGCTCCAGACTATGAGAGAATTACAAGGACTCTCAGTATCCATTTTTTCAACTTAACTATGTCAATTCAAATGCACACTTTTGAACTTTTATCTCAGTTTAAAGAAAAAGTGAGAATAATGTATATCAATACTTAGTGATCAGCTTCAATTAAGACACTTTCTAAGTGATTCATCATTTCTATAATGTCAAATGTATTCTAAATCAACAATAGGAATACATTCCAAATTATTAATACATAATACTACTCTTTAAAATATCACCATAATAAAATATATCTTAAACTGGTCATGAAATATATTTATAAATAAACCATCTTTACATTGATCTACTTTAAGAATATCAAAGATATTATTAACTACCAGAAGTTATTGTCACAGTAACCCAAATACATAAGGTTCTTAAAACAATACTTTTTGAATATTTATAGTATAATTTTTCCTAAAGTAAAAAAGTCTCTAATAATAGTTTGCCCCTATTTTTTGAATTTTTGACTAATTATTATTTTACATTTAATAAAGCAGGAGTCAGAGCATGCATTATATACCTCCTTAGAAAAATCAATAATAAAATACTAAAATGATTCCTTTGAGGAGGATTCATACCAACAATTTCATGCATAAGTTTAGAGATATAACTCCATAGTCCTTTGTGACATGAATTTGTTATAAAAATAATTGAAAATTGCATGACACATATTTTCTAAATTTTTTCAAATTAATACATACAATGAGATACCCATGATTTAATGAATTTTCTTAATAAGTGATAAATCACTTTAGTTCATGAAAATATTAATCACAAATAACCAACATCCACTTATAAATAGCTACAAATAAAATAATAAACATTTTATCAGTTTTAAACATCTGACCTTAATCTTATCAATCATCTTTATCAAATAGTCCAATTTCATTTTGAATGGAACATGCAAACCTCCATAAAACTCAAAGAAAATATTTGAGTGTTTGTGTATGTCAGCATTTCCTCAATGTCAGTAAAATTATAGTGGGATGATTTGCCATAATTATGAATCTCCAAATATTGAACATTTATAAATATTAGAATCATCATTGGCTATCACTTCATCTACTTATAACCATGTTGAAATACATAAGTGTGTAAAAACAATAAAAGTATCTGTCCACTTTAGCAATCATGACATTTCTGACCACCTTCTCCTAATATGCACTCAGAGAGGCTGCAGCAGTGCTCGAGAATGCATCTTGGAGTTCTTCCAGAAACTCTGAGTCAAAGAGCAATGTCTGCATTCACAAAGAAGCATTCACAGCTGTCAGAAGTTAAATGTCCATGAGACTCATGGTACAGCTGCAGTCCTTCCAGTACACTGACAATATCTGTGGAAACCAGAATTTGATAACTAGTTTTCTCCATGGAAAAAATGTCACAGAAGAATGATGAATCTTTGCCTCACCAATAATAAATAATTATGCATTCACAGCATATGAAGCATCATTGTCCTACATTACTTAGCCTGCAGTGCTTTTGCAGCTAATTTTCACTAGAAAGTACTCTTATTGCATAAACTGTCAATGAACTTCTTGTAGGCAAACACCTGCAGACACCTGCCAGCAGTGGGTGCATAAGGTTCAGGATTGTAGAAATTGCAGCATAAACCAGAATCTGTGAAGCAGTATTGGGGAGAAATGAGTGTGTGAGAGCATGCATGAGTGAAGAAATGCACACATGAGCAGGTATTTTGTGTTTCTGTTTATACTTGATAAAATCAATAGAATGAATTTTTTTTCCCCAATGTGTAATATAGTTGAGTAGAGTAATAGAAAAGCAAGCTATATTTGCAAATAAGGTTTTCAGTCTGGGATAATCTACCCCAATTTATTATCAGGTGTTTTTAGGACAAATGATTACTATGCTGAAAATGTTTAGCCATATATTCTCTATGTCCATATAGATATAACAGTCACTGAGACTTTGAATTACTTAAAAAATATACTTTTTGAAAATATCTTAAAATTCTAGGTGAGATTATAAATATCTGTTTCTGTAATAGTTTAGATGAGGTCGAAATGGAGGTAAGTGGATTAGCTTACTTTTGGGTAACTGTTCAATTATATGGTTGAATGGAAAAACCCATTTGAAAATCTATTGGTTTTTAATTGTTGAGTCACTTAGTCGATCAATAGTCCCTAAATACTATAAAGATCTGATTCCTAAGACCTAATGAATTATTGAAGATTTACTTCAAGGGAAGTTTTCTATGTGATCTAAAAGTTAAAAACAATTATAAGCTTTTTAAAAATATCAGTTTTTGAGTATGTTTTTGGAGTTGTTGGTATGAGAAACAATGAAGAAAAGTGGAAAGCTAGTCACATTTACTTTTTAAATTGGCAGGACCCTTAGAGATCATGGAGTACTACACCCTAATTTAAAGGACCCAGAAAATGTAAATGTTTTAACCAAAGTGGACCTCCATTTATTGGAAAATTAGGTAGTTCTCTCAATTTTCTGACCCCTTAGTCAGTGTACCTTAGACTGAACAAAAATGTATAGCTTAGTAAACTTGATAAATAATTTATTCTGAAAAATTCCAAAAAAACCAAAACCACAAACAACCACAGATCCCATGCTACTTTGGCAGGGTTCCAAGGCATTTGCATAAAACCTTCATATACTGAATGGATTATCATAAAAAAAGTCAACTTGGCAAACATCATTCTCAATGGTGAAAAACTGAAAGCATTTCCTCTAAGATCAGGAAAAAGACAAGGATGTCTACTCTCGCCACTATTATTCAACATAGTTTTGGAAGTCCTAGCCACGGCAATCAGAGAAGAAAAAGAAATAAAAGGAATACAAATTGGAAAAGAAGAAGTAAAACTGTCACTGTTTGCAGATGACATGATACTATACATAGAGAATCCTAAAGACGCTACCAGAAAACTACTAGAACTAATCAATGAGTTTGGTAAAGTTGCAGGATACAAAATTAATGCACAAAAATCTCCTGCATTCCTATACACTAACAACGAAAGATCAGAAAGAGAAATTAAGGAAAGACTCCCATTCACCAATGCAAAAAAATGAATAAAATACCTAGGAATAAACCTACCTAAGGAGGTAAAAGACCTGTACTCAGAAAACTCTAAGGCACTGATGAAAGAAATCAAAGATGACACAAACAGATGGAGAGATATACCATGTTCTTGGATTGGAGGAATCAGTATTGTGAAAATGACTATACTACCCAAAGCAATCTACAGATTCAGTGCAATCCCTGTCAAATTACCAATGGCATTTTGCACAGAACTAGAACAAAAAATCTTAATTTGTATGGAGACACAAAAGACCCCAAATAGCCAAAGCAGTCTTGAGGGAAAAAAACAGAGCTGGAGGAATCAGACTCCCTGAATTCAGACTATATACCAGCTACAGTAATCAAGATAATATGGTACTGGCACAAAAACAGAAACATAGATAAATGGAATAGATATGCCCAGATAGAATGCCCAGATAGAATGCCCAGAGATAAACCCACACACCTATGGTCAATTAATCTATGACAAAGGAAGCAAGGATATACAATGGAGAAAAGACAGTCTCTTCAATAAGTGGTGCTGGGAAAACTGGACAGTTACATGTAAAAGAATGAAATTAGAACACTCCTTAACACCATACACAAAAATAAACTCAAAATGGATTAGAGACTTACATGTAAGACCGGACACTGTAAAACTCTTAGAGGAAAACATAGGGAGAACACTCTGACATAAATCACAGCAAGATCTTTTTTGATCCACCTCCTAGAGTAATGGAAATAAAAGAAACAAATGGGACCTAATGAAACTTAAAAGCTTTGGCAAAGCAAACTACAAACAAGACGAAAAGACAACCCTCGGAATAGGAGAAAATATTTGCAAACAAATCAACAGACAAAGGATTAATCTCCAAAATACATAAACAGCTCATGCAGCTCAATATTAAAAAAACAAACAACCCAATCCAAAAATGGGCAGAAGACCTAAATAGACATTTCTCCAAAGAAGATATACAGATGGCCAAGAAGCACATGAAAAGCTGCTCAACATCACTAATTATTAGAGAAATGCAAATCAAAACTACAATGAGGTATCACCTCACACCAGTTAGAATGGGCATCATCAGAAAATCTACAAACAACAAATGCTGGAGAGGGTGTGGAGAAAAGGGAACCCTCTTTCACTGCTGGTGGGAATGTAAATTGATACAGCCACTATGGAGGACAGTATGGAGGTTCCTTAAAAAACTAAAAATAGCATTACCATATGACCCAGCAATCCCACTACTGGGCATATACCCAGAGAAAACCATAATTCAAAAAGACACATGCACCCCAGTGTTTGTTGCAACACTGTTTCCAATAGCCAGATCATGGAAGCAACCTAAATGTCCATCGACAGACGACTGAATAAAGAAGATGTGGTACATATATACAATGGAATATTACTTAGCCATTAAAAAGGAATGAAACTGGGTCACTTGTAGAGACCTAGGATGGACCTAGAGACTGTCATACAGAGTGAAGTAAGTCAGAAAGAGAAAAACAAATATCGTATATTAACTCATATATGTGGAACCTGGAAAAATGGTACAGATGAAGTGGTTTGCAAGGCATAAATAGAGACACAGATGTAGAGAACTAGCGTATGGACACCAAGGGGGGAATGTGCTGGTGGGGGTGGTGGTGGTGGGATGAATTGGGAGATTGGGATTGACATGTATACATTAATATGTATAAAATAGATAACTAATAAGAACCTGCTGTATAAAAAGTAAAATAAAATTCAAAAATTAAAAAAAAACAGTCAGCTTGGTTTATTGAAAAACTTCATTACGCAAATGAGCAATAGGTAACCTATTAAGATGCGGTCTTACCATGTGTTCACTGACAGAAAAAAAATCAAGCCAATAGTTTGGTTAACTTTCTGGGAATAAATAAAATTGGCCTGTGATTAAAGTGTCCTATAATTATGGTTACATGCATATTAAGTTATGCATGTTAGATCATGCTTACAATACCTTCATTCCTGTTAGGGACCTCATATCTGTACATATCTGATATCAACTAATGCACTCTAAACACATTATATCTTGGATTCTTATTTGTGGGTATGTTGAATTTGATAACATTTTAACAGAATTAAAATACAGAATGTTTCTCCACTTGGAGTTCGGGATACATAATTTTTTTAAAAAATTAATTTATTAGTATTGGCTGTGTTAGGTCTTCGTTGCTGCATGTGGGCTTTCTCTAGTTGTGGCGAGCAGGAGCTACTCTTTGTTGCGGTGCACGGGCTTCTCATTGTGGTGGCTTCTCTTGTTGCGGAGCACGTGCTCTAGGCGCGTGGGCTTCAGTAGTTGTGGCACATAGGCTTAGTTGTTCTGCCGC
This sequence comes from Tursiops truncatus, assembly GCF_011762595.2. Lineage (NCBI taxonomy): Eukaryota > Metazoa > Chordata > Mammalia > Artiodactyla > Delphinidae > Tursiops > Tursiops truncatus. The sequence goes on along the minus strand of NC_047051.1, from coordinate 57,663,968 downwards.
ATGTGGGATCTTCCCAGACCGGGGCACGAACCCGTGTCCCCTGCATCGGCAGGCAGACTCTCAGCCACTGCGCCAACCAGGGAAGCCCAGCCTTTAGTGGTTTTCAACACAAAGTATTTGTCCTTTTTGATTGTATTGTTGCTTTCTACTGAGTGTGATGGTCTTTTTCACAGATAGTGCAGGGATTAAAAACAGGTATTTGGATAAACATTCCCTAGGTTCCCATTCCCATCTCTGCCTTTTAGTGATTTCTTAAAATATTGGTTAATTTATTTAAATCAGTGCCTCTGTTTCCTCATCTATAGGATATGTATAATGACAATACCTACATTTGTTGTGAGGATTAAATGAGATTACTCATAAACTTGTTAGCATACTTCTAAGCACATCGTAAGCACTAAGTAAGTGTTAACTATTATTATTGTTTGTTGTTATATTATTTGTTATTACAGGCACCAACATAGTTTTAATCTACACTATAATGCCAAGAATTAGAGAAGGCTACATAGGATTGCAGCAGAGTTTTTTTTTCCCCCAGAATAGACATTGTTCAAGACAACTTGCCTTCATTATCAGCTGATCCTGATTAGTTATGGATTTATAGCACCGAGGCTCTGCCATTGATGAAGTGGTTGCTGGCTTACAGATTTCACCAGTTATTTTGGCTACTGGAAAAAGAAAATGGGAGTGCTTGCCAGACAGCACTTTCTAGTAATGAATGTTATAAAACTCATGCACGTACATTGTTCCAAAAGATCTGGAGGACAGAATAGAGGAGAAACCATAGTTTTGTGTCTTGGGTTTACAACAGCATAAATAATGAAATATTGTAGTGAAACTGTATGGGAAGTTAAGTCAGGTTTAAATGTGAAATATTTTGATACACTAAAGAAATTATAAAGCAGTTCTTAAAACTATCTTCATGATGAATATATAATTTAGATATATTTAAAGTAAGTCTGTAGTTAACAGTTAATATTTAGATATTAAAGTGAAGTTTACTTTTATAGAAAAATACAGGACAGTGAATTTAAATGATGAGATATTAAACTCTAGTGTAAATTACTTAGTTTATCATGCATATAGAACATTATGTATGCATACCAGTAATTCAAATTATTGCTCTGCTGTATTATCTATTAATTTTTGTCAGTATGTATGTACTTATAAATTAGAAATGTTATGGTTTTATTGCTACTTTAAAGAATACATATGTATATATTTGCCTGTATATTGTGAATTTATACTATTTTAAGCATCCTTTCATACTAAGTTTGAATTCTGTTATTTAAAATTTTTCTTGTAAATGCCCCTATTATTGTTGTTCTATTGTTGTTAAAGTGCAATTTTGAAGCCCAAGATTATGACCTTGAAAGTCACATGTAAGAACAAACTTGTTCCTCTTGAAGACAATATTTTGACCACGGATATTTTGTTCGAGTCCATAAAGATTAATTTTGGTGCATTTGACTTACAGATGCTACTTTTCACATGACAGAAAGCTATATAAAAACTTTGGTCTCATATTTGTGGAGATGGACGGCCTAGTTTATACACACGAGCACATGTGCACATGCACACACACGCATACTAACACAGAGGGAGTGAACATGATAAATGTACACACTATACATGGAATATCCAATTTTCAAATATCAGAGCATAATAAAGTGCGCTCACCATAAATGCCATCCTGAAAACTGAATTTTTAGTTTTGCTGCCAATTTCAAAAGACATTTTACCATATGTATGCAAATAAACTTTTTATTTGTTCTCATTAATCTATAATTTCCTTGATGACAGGTAGCAACTAGGTTATACTACGATTTATATCTCCCAGCAACTGGGCTACTTGTTGACTGATGTTCACATGAAGATTATGATCTGCTACATCTGCCCTTCATTTCAAATAACATTTATTATTATATCCAAATGTTAGTTAACAGACATTTTTTGCTGGGAGAAAATCCAGTGATTCGGATTTTACTGCATTTTGGGAGTTTAGATGTTTATAAAATATTTTATGTCACTTTGATTATATATATCAAGGTTCTATCTTGAGGCAATATTCAGATGGCATCTTTAGGCACAGTCCCTAAACCTGTTTTATATATTGCTTGCTATTTTCTAAAACCTTAGTGGATGGATTTGTGTATTTGTTTGCTGTTTATAGTTTTATTCTCTACACTCACAGCCATATTCTTGAAAATGCAGAATAACCCAAGGCTCAGACCTTGAACGCACTGGAGCCACGGTAGCTGGACTCCTCCAATCATCCAGAGGGCTCCTGCCAGAAAAACCCTTCAGAAATATATAGCCATGTAAATCCTGATTGTTTGAGGAGGCAAGTTTTAGCTGACAATTAAAGCTGCTTTGTGCTAGCTTAAAAGACTGTGGAGAAATGTCTATTTAGGCCTTCTGCCCATTTTTGGATTGGGCTGTTTGTTTATCTGATATTGAGCTACATGAGCTGCCTGTATATTTTGGAGATTAATCCTTTGTCAGTTGCTTCTTTTGAAAATATTTTCTCCCATTCTGAGGGTTGTCTTTTCTGAGGGTTGTTTATGGTTTCCTTTGCTATGCAAAAGCTTTTACATTTCATTCTCCAAAGAAAATATACAGACTGCCAACAAACACATGAAAGGATGCTCAACATCACTAATTATTAGAGAAATGCAAATCAAAACTACAGTGAGGTATCACCTCACACCGGTCAGAATGGCCATCATCAGGAAGTCTACAAACAATAAATGCTGGAGGCGGTGTGGAGAAAAGGGAACCCTCTTGCCCTGGTGGTAGGAATGTAAATTGATACAACCACTATGGAGAACAGTATGGAGGTTCCTTAAAAAACTAAGAATAGAAGTACCATATGACACAGCAATCCCACTACTGGGCATATACCCTGAGAAAACCATAATTCAAAAAGAGTCATGTACCACAATGTTCATTGCAGCTCTATTTACAATAGCCAGGACATGGAAGGAACCTAAGTGTCCATCAACAGGTGAATGGATAAAGAAGATGTGGCACATATACAATGCAATATTACTCAGCCATAAAATGAAACGAAATTGAGTTATTTGTAGTGAGGTGGATGGAACAAGAAACTGTCATACAGAGTGAAGTAAGTCAGAAAGGGAAAAACAAATACCGTATGCTAACACATATATACAGAATCTAAAAAAAAAAAAAAAAGTGGTTCTGAAGAACCTAGGGGCAGGACAGGAATAAAGATGCAGACGTACAGAATGGGCTTGAGGACACAGGGAAGGAGAAGGGTAAGCTGGGATGAAGTGAGAGAGTGGCATGGACATATATACACTACCCAATATAGAATAGATAACTAGTGAGAAGCAGCCACATAGCACAGGGAGATCAGCTCGGTGCTTTGTGTCCACCTAGAGGGGTAGGATAGGGAGGGTGCGAGAGAGGGAGAAGCAAGAGGGAGGAGATATGGGGATATATGTATATGTGTAACTGATTCACTTTGTTATAAAGCAGAAACTAACACACCATTGTAAAGCAATTATGCTCCAATAAAGATGTTAAAAAAAAAAAGACTGTGGAAACCTTCTGGCAGTTGTTAGAGCAATTACTTCTAGCCTTCCTTGTCTGCTAAGAGCAATAGGTGATTCTAAAATGTTCAGCCCTCTGGAGTTCCTGAATTTGCAGTGTGAAGTGTTAGGAAAGTCTGATAAATGTTTTCATGAAATAAAACACTCTGAAATGGGCTTTGGTTTGTTTGTTTTAAAACTCTTCTGATTGTGCGATACAAAATAAGAGCTGGGTGTCTGCCAACACATGCAAACTATATTAAGAAATTTACACTTTAAGAGGAAGCATAGTCAGTAGACAGATGTATAATTAATATTTTCAAACAGTCTATTGAGCTGGTATTAGCAACAGATAAGGCAATTTAACAGCAAAAATGGTTATACAAGAAGTAAATTTAGGTAAATTCAAGAAATGCTCAAAATTAGTTGCTTTAAGGATGATAAATATTTAATGGTTCTACCCTGATTTTCCTAAAGTGCTGGATGCATACTGTCTAATTTAGAACAGGTTGTAGTGCAGAGATTTTTACTTTTGTCTCATCTGATTTTAATATGAAGCTTTTCATTAAAACCTCACAGTTCACCCTTAATCTGACCTTTTTTCTTACATTTGCTTTTGAGGGTAAATTATACAAAAACTTTTCTTAGCATCTGATGACACTTTTAGAACTCCACCTCCCAGATATAAGTACTTCATTATTACATGTATAATTATTTCATTTCTTTAATATAAATATTAAATGATTAGAACACTTCTTATCTTTTAAATTATGTGTTATGTGAATAGTACAAGAAGGTTTTATTTATAATTTTTCATGAGAGCAAATCTACCTAATCAATGGTTCATCTGCTATTTTTTGTAATTTTTATCTTATACCACTTTTTCTGTAATTAGTTAAATTTTATGACAGTTTAAAATTTTAATGTCTGTGCATTTGATTATTACTTGCATCTGAGTCAGATATCTTTAGCTATCCATATTAGGTGATTTGATTAGATGGATACTGTTAACATGTATTTTATTTGTGAAATGAAAGAAAAAAATATCTTTATTCTCAGTTTAAATTATGTCTTTCAATTCCTAGTATGCTCTTTATCAGTAACATTGCTTGTGTGTGTTTATATTTTCAAAAATTAAATTCTTTAATATACTTAAACATTTAAACATCATTTACCAATCCCTTAACAAGTATAAGGTCCTTCATCAATTTTCAGAAACAAATAACATCAAGAAGGCTCAGACCTTTAGGGAGTTCACAGTCTACTGGAGAAACATATACAAAAACAAATATTTAAAATGTAGTGAATTATGTAATTATAGTTCAACTAATATGAAAAGCAAATTTTGAGAATAATGTGGGTTAAAAGGAAATTTTGATCAGACTTCCCCTTACCATTATTGGAAAAAACTTTTCCAATAATTTATGAACCAATAGAAGAACCAGGATAATGTGTATTCAGCTCTATTCTGCTATGAATTTAATGTAGAATAAATTCTGGGGTTGCTATTTTTAGGAAAGCAGCACCCTTGCTTTGCACAGGATTGGAGCCATCTAGGATATGATGCAGAGTGAACATCAGGCGATGTGTCAATTGTTGATTATACATATACTTACAAATCATTCTGGAAGGCGCAGAAGTTTAGCTTGCATTTTAAATTAATTTGTGATCTATTTTGTAGAGAAGCATGATACTTTGTTGAGGGTACACTAAAGTCTTCTTCATAAGTAATTTAAGGTGAAAATAGAACCATCAGGAGGTGTTAAAAGTTATCTGTGGATGGTAGCTGAGAAGTAAACCAGTGTAAATAAAAAGGAACAAGAGGTGTGTGGAGAGGTGAAATGGGTGAAGGGGATTAAGAGGTAAAAATTACGAGTTATGAAATAAGTCACAGGGATGTGATATACACCTCAAGGAATATAGTCAATATTTTATAATAACTTTGCCTTGTGTGTAATCTATAAAAAAATCAAATCACAATGTTGTATACCTGAAACTAATATAATATTGTAAGTCAACTATACCTCAATTTTAAAAATATAAGAGATGTATAGAAGAAAATTTGCAGAAATTCATAGTGAGAGAGAGATATCTCTTCTTTCTCTCCCTCCCTCCCTCCCTCCCTTCATTCTCCTCCTTCTTCTATCTCCATCTCCATCTCCATCTCTATATTTTTCTCTGTATTTCACCAAATTCAAGATTTACTGATCTTGGCTCTTGCTTGATCTTAATAAGAGGCATCAATGAAAGTTTTTACACAACTTTCTAACAATTGTCATCTGGTTGATAGTGATTATAAGACACCATTGACTGTAAAATGCACCATTTTTTCCATGATGTAAAAATGTGAAAAAAAAAAAGAAAAAGTGTCTTAGAATTGATAAAAAGCCTAAATGGTAGAGTAGGAATTACTATCCAAACTCTGAAGGGAAGGCTTTCATGTCTTTTCACACATTTTCTGCTTTGTCTGTACCTTCTCTCCATATCTTTATCTAGCTAACTCTTCTGCTCAAATGTCTTTCAAAACTTGAAAGAATCAACTTTCCTAAGAAGACTTTCCCTGACCCTTCCATAAAATTTACATCTGCCTTTACTTTGCTTTAGAGAAAATGTGCATGTCCCTGCGATTGCACTTATCACACCAGGACATGGTGATTTCTTTGTCTTAGTGCCTTATTCTAAAATAAATTCTTTGAACTTTAAAATATAATGAAACTTTTGTCTCCCAAATCAAGTATCATATATAAGCAGCTTATGATAAAGGATCAATAAATGTTTGTTGGATGAAAATTCAATAAAGCAGCTGGCAAACTATGAATGTTAAATATTTTTATTACCATTTCACAAAGGAGAAAACTGGAGATTCAGGGAGACTGAATGATTTGCCCAGTAATGGTGCCAGGACTCAAACTTACTTCTTCTATATTCTAGCCCCAAAGCGCTCTCCATTGTTCAAACTCAGTGTTGTGTTTTCCTTTTGCTAATTAGGTGACATCAAGTGATCACACACCTAATATTGGCTTAGGAACAAATTATGGCAGAGAAGACCGCATTTTGAAAATTAATGTTCTGGCAAATTAAGTTGTGTGTGAATGTTGGACAATTATGTCCACAATAGCCATGACAGTGAAACTGGATGTTGTTCAGTACTAAATGAATGCATTTTCAGAGGTTACTCTTAGTGGATTCCATCATGTGAGGTTTATTTTAGGATAAACTTTGGGCCAAAATATCAGGCATTGGAATACATTGACAGCTAGATTTTGGACTTCTTTTACATAATAAACACTAATAATTTTGGAACAATTCTAAATGCCTGATATTATTTGATATATCTCTTATACTTTAACTTGGGCCTTATTTAAAGTATCTTTAGATTAAAAATTTATGTAAAATTGTACAAATTTATTCAGTTTCTCTCTGTGTTTATAGTTAAAATTCTTAGCTCATAGGGTATATCAATAACATGAAAATCTTATGATTAATATTGTATTTTTGAGCAAGCAGCAATACCTCTTTGAAAACTCTTGAGGTTTTCAACTGCATAAAGAAGCACATGTAAATTACTAGAGAAAAAAGTGAATAATTTTGCTTTCATTATAATTTTCATATAAATTATAAACATCTTCCATCATAATCACAGGTGCAATCCATGGGAATGTTGCAACTTGAGGCTAGCTTGTCTTTTAGGAAATAATATACATGGGTCCATAATACATTTTCCAACATGAATACCAATATTAATGAGAAATATATTAATATAAAAATTATGGAATGGCGTGAAAATGTTTCAGAAAAATATAGATTATTTAAAATTTATAATTTTGGAGGTTTTGTATCTAATGTACTATTTTTAAAAAACTGAGATAGCAATCTTTCTTCAGAATTTGAAAATATATTGTTGTCACAGAAAATGTATAATCACTAGAACAAGTAATTGGTATCAGTGGCATATTTTTGTATCAATATTTTTATATGTTGACACTTTTTTTCAATTTTTTATATCTAAGAAATCATACCAAGATGAAATGTGTAAATAAAACTGTTAATAAATTCAATCAGAAAAAAATGTTTTAGATGGGTTTTTGTATAAGGTGAAGCTTTACTACTAATTCTTTGAGAGTAAAGTTTTTACTCTCCCTTGAAGAATGTTTCTGAAAACAGTGCCAGAATTTAAGTAATAAAAATGAAACCCAATTTGCATTTTTGTACTAGCAAATATGTAGGCCCCCTAGGGCATCCAAGTACTTTTATTTAATGAATGTGAGTGAAAAGATGTAGCCTTTTCTTGTTTTGGTGAAGTACACATCTGTGATTATAATTTATGTCTTGTAGTGATGGTAGCAAAAGTTCTCTGGCTATATTCTAAAGGCAGTAAAGGATCCCTTGCCCTTTTCAGAGGAGGAGTAAATTAAGAATAAACAGATTAATAAAAGGAGAAACAAATAGGACATGTAAAAAGGCATGTTCAATATATGATGAATGAAATCTGAAGCAGTCAAAATGGTGACTAGTTTTATGAATGCTTTATTTGTGCCAAAGGACTTTGTCTTTCAAGCTCTCAATTCAGTATATATAAATCAGATTTCATTATTGATTAAACTAGATTGAAATTATGTTTAGGGTAAAACTTCCATGTATTATTTTTATCAATGATATTTACTTTTAATTATGTAAACACATTTAAACAATTATTATTGAAAATTTTAAACATGTACACATAACCCATGGCTTTTCATAATTTTCATAACTTTCATAATTCATTTTTATTCTATACCACTACTCATTCACTCTCCAGATTTATACTGAGGTAAAAATCACACAACATTTTATTTCACCCACAAATATTTCAACTGCATCTCTAAGATAAAGATGCATTTTTAATAGCATAACAACAAAATCATTTCACCCTTAAAGATTAGCAATAATTCCTTAATGTTCAGTAACCAATGTTCAAATTTTCTGATTTTCTCACAAATTTTTATTGTTTTTCAAATTAAGATTTTATTAATGTTCACATATAACAATTTGTTGCTTTACTTTTTAAGCCTTTTTTAATCTATATGTTCCTATCCTAGCACTAGCTCAATCTCTTTTTCTCTCTCTCTATCTCTCTGTGTCTTTTCCTTGCAAAATATCTGATGAAGAATTAATATCATTCCCCCAATGTGGATTGTACTGATTGCCCTCTGCGGTGTCTTTTTAATCTGTTCCCTGTTTCCCTGAACTTTTTATAGATCGATAGTTTCATTGAAAGGCTGGTATGAGAATCTTGAAAATCCACTCATATAATGAAGAAAAGGGAGGAAAAGTACTGCTGTAGATTTAAGTATTTTTAAGTTGAAAATGAGATGCACAATTCAATTAACATATATTATAGATGTTGAAACTGAGATCCAGCGATACATCAAAAGTCATAAAACTTGTAGATGGCACAGTCTCTTATAGAATCCTGGTGTCCTGAATGAGGAGAGGAGTTGAAATTTCAGGATACAGAAAGTGCCCTGTACCTAACAAAGAGAAATAGGATATATTAGTAAGTAGCAGTTTCAATCTGAAGATATGTGTCTTCCTTACTGTAAACTGACCATGTAACATGAGGTAAGCTGTTGATTTTCTGAACCCATGGCAGATATCAGAATGGTTATGACTTTTTTTTTCCATAGGAAAAGTACAGAAATAAAAATATCTAGTCAAATAGCATTTAATTGGCTGTCAAAGATACAGTGAATTCATCTGGCTTGCCAGGTGCCTGGGTGGGATTTAGCCACTGCCATTCAGAGGTGCAGCTTCAGGGGTCTCCCCAAACCAGCAGGAGCCAGAGAAGCTCCTGCAGTGGGTTTTTCTGAGCAGCCAAAGAGTCCACAATTATTAGGTTTTGAGGTGTATTATGGCGAAAGCTACAGTTCTAGGGGCAGGTTTTGTTTCTGTCGCTCTGCTCTTATTAAATGTATTTATAACAGGAAAACATCTGTGCTAAATGTTTATAAACTGTCACTTAAGGCTGACAGAACTTCTCCTTTGAGATTTTCTATCAGATGAACTTTCCTAGCCGGATAGTCATTCAGAAAGTTGGCCATCTCAATACATATTCACTGCATGAAACTGCCCCATGGGAATTCATTTTTCTCTTTTATCAATGAAGAAGGGATGCAGACTGAAAACACTCCATGGCCTCTGGTTACAACACCTCTGTTTTCTCACCAAATGAAGAATATCATGCCAGGGTCACTGACTGCAAAATAAATGAGTCAAGGACACTTGCTGTAAAAGTGAACACTGGAATTTGAAAGGTCAAAAAGTCCATTGCCTCCTGATAATTCCCCCACTATCTTTAGATGGTAAGACCAAAATAGTCAATATTTTATGTTAAGGTATTGCTTCCAGAAAACCCCTGTTAAAATGTAAATATTTGCCTAGAGTTCCTTGCCACCACTTATATCACAATAATAGCATAGGGCAATTCAGATTTATTAGATATTATAGATTTGATCTCTGAAAACACAGAAAGTCAAACATGACTGAAAAGTGAGATGCCCGTACACTGTGAGTCCATCCTGTTCACAGGAGTGCCAGTTAGGTAATTAGATGGTACAGGACACATGTGTTAGGTGGATTAGATAGGGTTGCCAATGGCTGGCAAGTTTTAAAGACAGGATAAAGGGTAATTTTCATCAAACTTGCTACTTTCTAGGACCTTTTAATTTCAATCCAGCTTTATCTTTCTAGGATCCCTTGAGTTAATGAGAGCTGACTTCATTCACAATTTGCTCTGGTTAATTACGGCAGTGTTTTAGCTGAATGCCCCAAGGTACTGATGCAGTCAGCCACCACTTCAAGCCTCAGAACACTAGAAATCCTGGCAGGACCCTGGAGACAAGTTTATCAATATCTCAGGTATTTATTATTTTTAAAAACTATGCAAAATCTATAGATACATGGGTAATGATACTACAGTGTTAAACAGTACCTGTACCTGATTACCTGTAGATTTTTCAAAACCTTGAAATCATTTTCCTGCTAATTCTCAGACCATGTACTGTGGACAATTATTAACATATGCTTTTCACAAGATAACGCTCGAGTATTTTACGTCCCAATCCTTAGAATTTCAACATAAAGCCTAATACTTTATTTTTAACAGTTCTTTGAGACACTTAATTGGGAAACATAATTCTTAGAGCATACAAGATACATCCTTGGCCTGGGCTCCAGGACACATAAACTCGTAGTGTCAAGTCAGCTACCCGTGATCTGTGTGACTTTGGAGAGATAGCCTGATCGCTGTGAGAGATTTTTTAGCCCCTGCCTGAGGAAGCAGTTTGCTCCCCTGCCTGTTTACGCAGGTCTGCCTTCCCCCTCACCTCCTGCCATTTGCCAGACGCCAGGCCATAGTACTTCAGCTCACATCAGGATTTGCAGTTATCCGATGTCTTGCTTTTAGGCCTTTATACCTGCTATCAAGGGAAGTTTTTTTATAATTAATTTTCATTGGAGTATAGTTGATTTACAGTGTTGTGTTAGCTTCTGCTGTATAGCAAAGTGAACCAGTTATACATATACATATATCCACTCTTTTTAAGATTCTTTTCTGATATAGGTCATTACAGAGTATTGAGTGGCATTCCCTGTGCTATACAGTAGGTCCTGATTAGTTATCTATTTTATATATACAGGGAAGGTTTTTTTTTTTTTTTTTTTTGCGGTACGCGGGCCTCTCCCGTTGCGGAGCACAGGCTCCGGACGCGCAGGCCAACCGGCCATGGCTCAGGGGCCCAGCCGCTCCGCGGCACGTGGGATCCTCCCGGACCGGGGCACGAACCCATGTCCCCTGCATCGGCAGGCGGACTCTCAACCACCGCGCCACCAGGGAAGCCCACAGGGAAGGTTTTGAAGCAAGATCCTAGAAAGAGTTCTGTCCATGTTATAGAACTTTCACCTACATAGTCCAATGATTTCATAATTCAGCTCTTGAAAGTTTTTTGTTTCTAAGCCCCAAGAAATCACATTTTTTGGAAATAAAAGTGTCAACGTGGAATAGAATTACAACTATGCCTGTGTAAATAAGAGTAACAATTCCTTCCATTTACATGGTGATTTAGACATAACCAAAATTCTGATGTATATTGCCTCAATATCTCTACAATGACCCTGTGAGACAGAGATGTTATTATTTCTCTTTTTATTTTTTTTTTGCTGAAATTGATCTTAGTTTGTGACATTGCCAGAGGCTTCTCATTCTAAATTCAGTACTCCTTTTGTTAATCATTTGCATAAATAATTATTAATATACTAATTAATATTAATATAGTCCTGGATAAAAATAAAAGCTTCTCATTTTTCACAATTAAAATGTAGTAATATAGTTACTATTAACTACAACCGTTCACCTCAATTCTTTTATACCAGGGTCATTTGTAACATGAGAACTGATAACTATTACCTTAGCTACAGTGCCAAAAAAAGATACAAGAAAGTCCCTCTGAGACTACAGTTGCAGAAATAATAGAAAACGTTTTTTTCTGTTTTGACCATCCTCTCCATTTTTGTAGATGCAGATAATTATTATATGTCCTAGACAAAGAGTAGCACCTCCAGTGCTATTGGGTTGGGGGGTGGGGGAATGGAGTAAATCATGTTTTTCCCTTCTCTTGCAAAGTTTATTTTAATCTGCTTTCTCATGAGGAAAATTTTAAAAGTTTATTTTTTATATATGCTGAATAAAACAATAGATAGTCTAAGTCTTACTTTATTGGTAATTTTTTTTTACGTAGAAGTAGGGACAGATGTCTGTATTCTGAGAAACTGTGTCTCTGATTTGGTTGAGTTAGAGGTGAATATCAAAAATTGAGGGGATTCATCCTAATTTTAAAGTACAGGTAATTAAACTTAAATACATGTAATGCTAGTCATTCTTAATTGAGAGTTGATTTTTATCAATCAGAGTTTTCATAACTTTCAACAGATAAAAATAAAGCCTAATTTAGTATGAACTAATAAATTATCTTGTGATTCTTTAGACCATAGAAACACAGAACTGTATTAAAAGTTGAATGTGTTCTAGAAAAAATAATTAATGTTATCACAGTTAAAATTGATTTATGAAATAACCAAAACCTCATGGAATGATAATTTGTAAACTAATGTTGGATATGCATTCAACTTTCTAGTTCTCATGAGTCATGTCTTAGCTAAGTGTTCAGTCCTCAGAGGTTTTCTCTGAACCACCCTATCTAAGAAATTCACTATATTCTCCCCAAATCAAGCTCCAACAGTTTCCTTTATAGACCTCATTACTACCTTAAATTATCCTATTTTTACATTTATCAAATATAGTATTCTATCTTTTCCCTTACTATACAATATAAGCCAATCTACAATATGGACACAACTTATCTTTCCAGGATTTTATCTCAACATCCTTTATAGAAATCATACTTTACAGCCAGATTGGAATATTATTTGCTTCTTAAATAGATACATATTCTCTTACACATCCCCCATGCTGTCCTCTCCACCTGTGTATTCCCTTTCTTCTCTCACTATGAGAACTATTTAATTTCCGATGCTCATATCAGCTTCGTGTCCTCCTTTATTCATTTTTGATTATTCAGCTGCATGTAACTTCTTTGTCTTTTGAATAATTGTTGCATTTTGAATTTCTTTTGGAATGTATCTCCCTACACATTATATTACGACTTTTGTATACTTGCCTAATAATTACGAATTTATGAGGTACTTGACGTCAAATACTATGCTTAATTCCCTTTGTATTTTCTGCTATTTACACTGGTCATACTGCTCAAAAATATTTCTCAAGTTAAATGGCAACTTCACTTGGCTACTAACAAGTTCAAAGTGTTACTTTCTCTTTCTTTTTTTTCCTTCTCTTTCTATAGATATAGATTTAGATACATATAGGTAGATAGATAGATAGATAGATAGATAGATAGACAGATAGATAGACAGATAGATAGACAGATAGATAGAAATGACAGTCAAAACTTTGGAGTTCACTGTAACAACTTCGAGAAAAAAAAAGACACAATTAGAGAGTTTATGTATCTTCTTTTTCCTTCCTAACCAGAAAAAAATATTGAATGCACACATATAGTCTTATAATAACACATGTATAATTTTTTTTTTTGGTCCGCTTGGCATGCGGGATCTTAGTTTCCTGACCAGGAATGGAACCCGCACCCCCTGCATTGGAAGTGCCGACTCTTAACCACTGTACTGCCCAGGAAGTCCCATAACACAAGTCTAATTATCCTTAAGTTAATATGTAGTAATATATTTCCAGGATCTAATCTTAATAAATTATAAAGAAATGACATTTTTGGCAAGTTTACAGTTCTCTGTATTGTAAATTATACCACAAAATGTTCATTTTTACTTTGTTTAATTCTCTATATTAAGATACCTCAGGAAAATTAACAGAAAAAAGGTCTATTGGATCACATTCTTGAGCCTTAAAATTATGAAGTGGTCAAAATTGAAATTATTCAGCTGGAGAGAGTCCATTATTAGAGAATTCATCAAAGACTTACAACTTTGGTTTCTATTGATATATTTCCTAGTGATTTTTTTTTTTGGACCGAAGTATTCATTGTAGTGTTGACTTGGAAGAATAATGAGTTTTTTCCCAGAAAATAATCCTTTAAGGTACTCTTTTATAGTTTCCTAAAAATCCAAAATTATTTAAAACAGCTAACTGAAAACTCCTATCATGGGTTGGCATTAAACTCGACATAAAGGGAACTGTGAATAAAGAAAGACTTGGTTTCCCTGTTCATGGGCAAGATCAACAAGAACTCAATGCTAACAATTTACCATTATTATCATCAGTTTACCATCATCACCAGCTTTTAACAATTTGTGAAGCTTAGTTAACAATTTTAATATTCAGAAGGTTAACCCAATTTCCTTAAGAACAACTTTAAAGATATTATTCTTGTTAATGTCTTCATTTTATAAGTAAACATTTCCATCATAAAATTTCTTTCAATGATGAGTATAAACATCGTAAAACACAAATTTAAATGTATAGTTTCTGAAAAACTTCTTAGACCAAAATATGTTGAAAACAGAACTTGCAAGAAATGGGCCTGAATAGTTACCTCTAAAAATAGTTTTTACATACAATGGGTAATGTCATTTTACCGATATGTGAATATTAGTTTCCCAAAGCACTCAGAATATATAATATATAATTTTGTATCAATATAAAGTATTTTAAGAAATATATTGTTCTTTAAATATATATATATGTATCTATATACACACATACATATCCTAATTCTTTAGAGTGCTTTGAAGCAAAGAACGACTTACATTTTATGCAAGTCCACTATGGTGTTTTGCAGGCCTTTTATATGGTATTTTGTGAAAGGAAGTGGAATTGACAGCAACCATAAAGAAAAGAAATCTCCATATAATAGGCATTCACAATATTTAACCACTGAATCCAAGGAATTTGAAAAAATGCATTGTCCTTTCTTAGCTCAATTATTTCTCTCTCCACCTTCTACAGAGGCAGAAGTCTAAATGACAATTAATTTGCTGCTTTTCCATTTGACAATATAATCTTCATTGAATAAATTAAAAATGCTATCCAACTTTGAACTGACAGAAGAATCCAGTATGACATTTCATTTAGGGAAAGTAATTGAACATTAGTAATAAAGTTTCAGGAATTATATTTTATTCATCAATTAAATGAATCAATTATTTATCAATTAATTAATATCAATTATTTATCAATTAATTAATTATAACATGAAAACATTTCATTAGTATACTTAGATTATATTTAGACTTATATTTACAAATATTTGAAATGATTGCTTGTACAGCCATGACAGAGACATGAATATCCGCAGATTTACATACGTTTTGTATATCAATATATTTCAGATAGATATACTGTTTTAATATCTGTACATTTGCATGAAATAAAAATTATATTATACTGGAATTAGTGCTTATGCTGAATAATATAAGTATATATATTTTCATCTAACATATTACATGCAGATATGTCACCATTTTAGGGCAAACTAGCTGGATTTGACAGGAAGTGTGCCATTTTCTTTTTTATTTATGTACCTACAGGAAATAGATTAACTCAGGTCAAATTAAAAGGCATATTTATTCATTGTCTTTACATTTCAGATACATATTTAACTTAAATTTAGATTTCATGAAAAATCACATGGTAAAGAATATGTGGAACACATTATAATTTTTTGCTTCTAAAATTTCTCACATTTTCCCTTAGCTGTTCTACCAATAGTTCCATGTAACTTTCTCTAAGGGTCCACACTTGATTGTGTTTTTCCTAAACTTGCTTATATATGGATGTATTAAGTGTGGGTTTTAAAAAATTTTCTCTGTGGGACTCTATAATTACAACAGTATCTCTGGGTTATCAATTATGATAGCTGCACACAAGGCAGCTGCCATTTCCTCTCTCTTCCTACCATCCTTATATATGTCTCTGTATGCATCCTTACTAACAAAAGTGCCCCTCTTTCTTCTTTTAGACAGTTGTACTTTTCCTTAGTCCTTGATTTATCACTACTACCCGCTCAAAAACCTTCTCCAGACTATTTGTCTCTTCATTTAGTTTTTGCTATGCACCTGAAAAATGTGACATATACAGAGTAAAGAATAGAGCCTTCAAAACTTGGAAAGTTTACATCTGATTCTGATATTCATGATCTCTTTAGCCCTGAACCATTACCTTTAGTGTGAAAAACCATTTTTCCTTACCTATAAAATTTATTATGTAGAAATTGCCATTAACATAATGAAATACCTGGATAGAGTTTTATTTTATTAAGGAAGGAAGGAAGGAAGGAAGGAGGGAAGGAAGGAAGGAAAGGAGGTAGATAGGAAGGAAGAAACAAAGAAAGAAACCAGGAAAATTAAAAAATGTGTAAACAAAACAAAATAAAGTAGGAAATCATTGTCTCTCTTTAGATCTCTATGTTAATAAAAAACGAGTAGGCAATTTAAATGTTTATTTTACAGTTGAGATAACAAATATTCTCTACCAATTTTTCGAAATAAGTGAACCTAGCTGGGCTTTTCCTCAATTAATAAAAAATTAAGTTCACTTTTAAGTACATTTTTAATGCCTTTACTGACTGATTTTCATGCCTATTAGATTTCTATTACTTTTCTGATTTTTTAAAATAAGCTAAGCACTCTTCCTCAATTCATTCTCATAATAGTGATTATCAGATCATATTAGCTCTTCATTAGAATCAGATGCTGGGCTAGTTTAAATATCGAGTTTGCATTCAAGGAGCTCACAGTCTAATAGAGAGACAAAGTGATTAAAAATAATTTAATAATTCAATGTGAAGTGGAGAATCATTGTAAAATTTTATCTAGCCCTGATGGCATGATCAGATTTGATTATTAGGTATACTACTTGTTGTAGCAATGTCTGAAATAGATCAGATACCAGCAGAAGTAAAGAGAACTATTTCGGACTATGTTATAGCAGTTTCTACCAGTAATGGCACTGGCCTGAACTAAGACAGATATGGGAATTCTTTGGATTGAATTGATTAGGGAACTGTTAAGATAAAATCAATAGAATTTGGTAGAATATTTGAATATGAGGGTCGTAAAAGAGGAACTTCCAGATTTCTGGCTATCATAATGGCCATTCAACCCCATATGAAATATAAGAAAAGGAAGGGATTTATTCATTTTGAAGGATAGACAATGAAATCAATTTTGAACGTTAAAACTTTTTTTGACGGTACAGCATGCAAGTGGAGATATCCTGAAGAAAATTAAATGGAGCCATGTCAACTTAAGAAAGTAGTTTAGATCTATTTAAAAAATCTAGGAATTCTGATCCAGTCACATTTAAATTTGTGCTTTGTTTGATATATAGCTCTTAACCTCATGGTGCTTCAGTTGGTTCATTTATATCCTAGCAACCTAATGGAGAAAGAATATTAATTTTATTAATACAATTAAAGTGCTTAAATAATTCTTGCAATGTATGTGCCCAATGAATGTCAGCTAAAACAAAGAACAAAAAAGTGATGTCTTTATTTACATATCATCTGGAGTGAAACTTTGTCTTAACTAAGTTGTTCTGGAACCAGATGGTTTTAAAGGAACGTGCAGCAGCTTGTAAGGAGGAGATTAAAAAATTATCATAAATTTAGGTGTCCTGTGAGAAGGCCAAATCCCAGATTCAACTGATGGGCAAGCGTTACACAGTAATGACGGTCTACGATTTGCTCAAAATTATTCAGCAAGTGAACTGAAGACCAAATAGTCCATTTGATTCAAAGTCTATCCTACCATACTTTTTAGAAAATTTTGGTTATTTATTATTGTAACCATCTAAAACTCATGAACCAGCAGGTTTATCAAACCTAAATATTCTTGGACTCTATTCTGTTCCATTGACCTCTATGTCTATCTTATGCCAATCCCACACTGTCTTGAATACTTGTAGCTTTAAAGGTACCTAGTTTTAATTTTCTTAAAAATACAAAAAAAGGACATTATATGTACTCCACCCAATTTAAGTTATACCTGAAAATAATACAAATGGCAGAACCCAACTCACCATTCCCTTAAATAACACAAATTTGTTGGCCTTTGCAATGTATGGAATCATGTGGCCACAATGGAAAATTCTGGAATATTCCTGTCTTATTAAGTCTGAATAAGATATTAATGTCACCAGGTGACAGGAAAAGTTGACAAGTGAGAAACAAAATATAAGTTATGTTTGCCATTCAACCAGTATTCATTTCAAATATATTTTTAACACTTAATACGTGTCACACATAACTTTGGAGAACCTGCAGAGAACAGGAAGACAATGTCTCTGATTCATGGAGATTAAAATCTAGTAGTAGAGGGTTTCCCTGGTGGCGCAGTGGTTGAGAGTCCGCCTGCCGATAAAGGGGACACGGGTTCCTGCCCCATCCGGGAAGATCCCACATGCCTCAGAGCGGCTGGGCCCGTGAGCCATGGCTACTGAGCCTGCGCGTCTGGAGCCTGTGCTCCGCAATGGGAGAGGCCACAACAGTGAGAGGCCCACGTATCACAAAAAAAAAAAAAAAAAAATCTAGTAGTAGAAACAGATAATAAACCCATAAATTAATGTAGTTAATTTCAATAATAATAAGTGCTTATAAAGAAATAAAATTGGACACTGTAAAAGGGAGGAAGTGCAAAGGGAACAGATTTAACTCTAATGAAGTGTTTTTTGAAGCGGTGGCATTTAAGATGAATGATGAGAAGAAACCACACAAATCAGGGAAAGTATATTCCAGAGAAAAAGTCAACAAGAACAGAGGCCCTGAGCTGGAAGAATATGGACTGATTTGAAGAAGATAAAGAAACCTCTTGCGCCTGAAAAGTAGAGATGGTAAATGTGGAAAGAAATGAGCTTGGAGCTGTGGTCAGAGACCAAGTCAGGAAGGGCTTATCAGGTTCTTCTAAGTAATCTGGGCTTGTGGGGTGTTTTTCCCCAATTCATTGTGCAATTTTTGAGGGTTGAAAATGAGGAAATTATATATTATTAGGTGTTCTGTTCTTTAACAGACCACCTCAAGCCTGTTGGCATAAAACAACATTGTTTTCTTTGGATCACCAATCCATAAGCTAGTGAAAGGAAGGCTGGTCTTGGCTCTACGTGACATCATAGTCATCCACCTAGGAGCTGGAGGATCCACTTTAAAAATGGGTCTCATAAAAAAAAAAAAAAATAGGTCTCATATATGGCGGCAGGTTAATGTTGGCAGTTGACCAGAAACTCAGCTG
This sequence comes from Tursiops truncatus, assembly GCF_011762595.2. Classification (NCBI taxonomy): domain Eukaryota; kingdom Metazoa; phylum Chordata; class Mammalia; order Artiodactyla; family Delphinidae; genus Tursiops; species Tursiops truncatus. The sequence continues at coordinate 57,644,601 of NC_047051.1, read as the reverse complement.
CTGCTGACGGCCAGGGGACTCTATTCCTCTCCATGTGAATTTCTCCAGACAAGGAGAAATTGGGTGCTTGGGCTTCTTTACGACATGGTAGCTGCATATAAGGTGAGGGTCTCAGGAGTCAGGAAGTGGAAACTACCAGTTTCTTTTAGCCTCCTTCTGGAAATTGGCACAATATCATTTCCACCATACACTCTTGGTTATGTGTGCAGAGCCCAGATTCCGGGGAGAGAGATATAGACTCTATTTCTCAATGCTAGGAGTAACATAGAATTTGGGGGCCACATTCTCTCTTTTGGCAACTGATTATTTACATTCTTCCCATGTGCAATATATACTCACCTTGCCCAAGAATCCCCAGAAGTTTCATCCCTTTACAGCATCAGGAACAAGATCGAGGAGTTAAGTTTCATCATTTAAATCATGTATAGCTGTGGATGAGTCTCTCAGGTGCTGTTCCTTGGTTACATTCCTCAAACACAGCTCTCCTTGACATGAATCCATAGGAAATAAAGAGGTACCTTCTCTGCTCCCACATACTTAACATGCAAGGCTGGATAGGCATGGGATAACTGCAGAAGTCATTGAAGGGGGTGAGGTAAATAGGAGGCACAGAGGATTATAACAATAATCTTTAAATCCAGCTGGGAAAATATTGTTAATTCATTGATTGGATGGCAGTGCTATTTGTGGCTTGAGGCTTCTCTCTTTGGGGTCTTTGTCCTGCTCTCCGAAACATCCTTCCCTTTCCATCAAATGTACTTCACATTTGCAGCTGAGTAGTTCTCTCAAGCCTGTTAACGTTCGGAAGTCCAGAGTCTTGCTTTTATTTTGTACTGTTTCTCTTCCTTTCTGTTCAATATGGTGGTGCTTCCACCAGAACAACTCTGCAGGCTTTCTATGAATTTTATTGGTGTTTACTCCATTATGTAGAAGCCACAACCACAAATCTCACTGAGATAAGCTTTACTTGAGTTCCTCCTGAGGCTACTATAAAGGGGGTTCTCATGCACTTGCATTCAGCTGTGACTGGAGCTGAAACAGCAGGTGGGCTGCTGGGGACTGGCCATGTCTCTCTCCTTGTATACTCAGTGTCTCCTCAATGTTACCTTTCCACATGGGCTGATTTGAGTTTTGCTACATTATGGTGGCTGGGTTACAAGAATAAATATCCCAAGAGAACCGTGTAGAATTTTTTGACCTAGCCTTGGAAGTCACATACCATTGTTTCTGTCATAGATATAAGGCTTGTAGCATTCAAGAGAAAAGAGTATAGACCCTACCTCTTGATAAGAGGATTGTCAAAGTCACATTGTAAGAAGAGCATGGGGAATAAAGCATAGTACTGCAGTCATTTTTGAGAAAATACAACCTGTCACGCTTAGAATTCACACTCAACTGCTGTAACAAAGAGATCAAACATGCAATGGTTTTTAAAATGTTAGAATTTTTCATCTCTTTGTAACAGTCCAGAGATAAGAGGGTCTGGTCTGGCACTAATACTATGGAATTCTCAAAAGTTGGCTTCCATTTCCGGCTTCTCTAGAAGACACTGCTTCCCTGCCAGTGGAGAAGGCCAGGGGAGTGTAGGTCCTTTTCCTTCTGAATGCAGAACCCTGAAGTAGCACTCATCCCTGCAGCTCCCCTCTAGCTGGACAACACTTAGTCATTTGTCATACTAAGCTGTGAGAAAACATGGAATGCCTAGTTCTTACCTGGGCAGCCATGTGTCTAACTTGAACCTAGTAATTTGATTATTAACAAAGGTAAGAATGGGGCTTCCCTGGTGGCGCAGTGGTTGAGAGTCCGCCTGCCGATGCAGGGGACGCGGGTTCGTGCCCCGGTCCAGGAAGATCCCACATGCCGCGGAGCGGCTGGGGCCGTGAGCCATGGCCGCTGAGCCTGTGCGTCCAGACCCTGTGCTCAGCAACGGGAGAGGCCACAACAGTGAGAGGCCCGTGTACCACAAAAAAAAACAAGGGTAAGAATGGATGTCACTAAATAATTTGTCATTTTTTCCACAAACAATGTAATCCAATACTTGTTTCAAATTGTAAGTCTAGTACTGTTGGGAGAATCGACTAGACAGTGGTGAGCACATGTAGAAACAGGTGCCCAATGTCAGGAGGCATTGCAAAAGCCCAGGAAACATTTGGTCGTGGTTTGGGCAAGATGGTAACTACAGAGCCTGGGCTTAGATTTTCAGATTGAGTAACTAGATATATATTTGTACAATTACTGAAAAAGAGAACAGATTTTCTTATAGGATGGAATTAAAATTTAGATTTTATTTTTTTACATATTAATATTTTGTTGATTCTTTGGCATCTGAGTGAAAATGGTAAGTTGAGAGTTGGCTAAATTGATCAAAACTCGTAGGAAAAATCATGGACAGGGTTTTCAATTTGGGGTCATTAGTATGTTAATGCTTTTAGAAAGAAAATGATGCAGGGAAGTGGGGAGTGGCAAAGTGGCTGATGGTTTAAAGAATATCAGAGGCCATCTGGGAGGCAGAAGCCCCAAAAGGATGAAGAGGAAAAGAAGACAGACACGAGGGAAAGCCCTTTTCCTTTTCTCTTACTAGAGAATTAGGTGTGTTCATTCAGGTGACTAAAGCAAGGGTATTATTTGGTTAAAGTACTAGAAAGTTCTTGATTCGATTTATTCTCTGTTTTGTGCTTCCACCTCCCTGTTTTCCTCCCCCCTCTAGTTCTCTGTATAAATATCTTTCTGTCAAATATCATTATTAATTTTTAAATACATTTTCTGTTAATTATCTCAGAGAGATAATTCCAAATACTCAGTGTAAATTATTTTCCCACAGAATCTACTTATTTATTTTATAAAATTTACCACAATTTTTAATTTGTTCTAATTTACATGTTTATTGTACAAAATGTCTGTCTTACTTAGAATGTAATTTTTGTGCTTTGCACAAAATTGAAACTCTTCAAAAATTTGACTCATGACCATTAGGTGTGTTTTTTAGTGTTCTTTCTATGTGAACTTCTCTCTAAGAGCACACTGCTGGCTGCATAATACACCCAGGAAGGGACCCTGCCCAGGAAGACTGAGAATGTGTGACTCAGTCTGAGGCTCTAGGCCTTAGGGACACATTGATTTTTTCCCTTTGGTCTTCCATGAATTTTTTCCTTAGGAACGGCTTCCTTTGCTCTCTCTTCCCCATTAGAGTCATAACATTTGAAGAACCATGATTAGAGAAAATGACTGTGGAAAAAGGGCCAAAAACCCATTAGTGTGGCTTTTAGGGTTATTCTTAAGTTTACCAGTCGTCTAGTGGTAATAAAATTGACCAAAAGAAAGCCAATTTCAACTCTTTTCAAAAGGAGTTTTGAAAGCTTTATAAAGACTAACTCAACTTATGAAGCTACTAGGTCTTGGACCAAAGCCACAGCTAGGAATATAATTTGTTCATTACCTGTCTGTGTCTTCTGGCTATCTCCTTTTTTATTCTGTTCCTCTAGAAAATGGGTGGTCGAGGATTCAGACATTCTATGTAGAAGCTGAATATAGTTTCAGTTGTGAAATCACATGCAAATGTAAACATTTCAGGAAACCTTAAGAATCAGGATGGTTAACCACAATATCTAGATATCTTAACAGAGTCTAATATAAATTTGGTTACATATATGAGGTCACAAGACTATTAAGTAGAAGAATGGGAATTAGGATTCCTGATCTGTTGGGATACAATCAAACATATGATCTCCAAATTATATTAATTTCCCTGTGTGGCAAATAATGGTAGCATCCGTAAAAGAGAACCTACTTTTTTACTCCAAGTTTTTCACAATTTTACTGGATTTGAGAGATAGGAGCATGTCCTAAGGAATCAGAGCTGTGGGAGATACTTATTTGTGACAGACGGGATTTAGATAGGAGTAGGAGAGCAAGATAGATTTCCAAGGTGCTGCAGGTGTAAAAGGGTGAGCTCAGGTTTATATGTAGTACAAGTAAGTGCACCTTGTTCCCTACCTGCCACTACAGTGGTAATAGTACTCAGCCACTCAGTAGGTTGAGACTGTCATAAGTACAATAACCACGTGCATGAACTCTTCTAAGACTCATTTCTTTTCCTCTCATGTTTTAATAATGTAAAAAAGTATGAATTTTAATAATAAACAACATGAACCCAACTTGTTTCATGGGCTGCTTGACATAGACTGACGTGACTGTTGTAGTCCTGTTTTTTTCTCCCACCCACCCCCGAGGAAATTAATTGCTTACAATAAATGTCTTGAGATTTTATTTTAGGATACTCCTAAATCTATTTCTCACAAATTAAAAAGATACACACACACACACACACACACTATAATGAAATAAGACTGGATATTGATAGACAATTTTTTTTAGGCATTTCTTTCATTTTCAGATTTCATCAAGATTTATGTACTTTTCTTTCCTGAAGTGAACTCTGTATCTGTCTTCACACATCAAGTGTGTGAAGAATGGGATTCACTGAAACTTGCCTAAAGAGTAATAAAATTGACCAAAAAAAAAAGCCAAGCGTTTACTTTTGCAAAATATGAATAATGTTACAGAGGAGAATAACATTCATTCTGGCTCTCCTTCTTACAAATGCCCCTAAAAGAATTTATTACTCAAGTGAATGACTAGTCTAGTGGGATGTGGTTTTCTAGGCTAAGATATAAAATATCCTAAGAACATTTATTACTGATTGACTATACCTGAACCTTTTGCAAAGGATAGGTCTGCAAATCAGTGGTATTGTGTTGGAAAAAATAGTTTCTATTAAATCTGGAGGATAATATTTTAAAAAGATTAACCTATTTGAATTATCATTTATATTTTATCTGATCTACTTCATATCCTCTGAGAATTTATGAGTAGAATCAAGCTAAATATACACCAACAATGGCATTAAACTGAGAATGATATTCATTTGGTTATGCTGTTTTAGTTCTCGCTTAGAAATGCTGTTTAATGATGACTCTTTCAGAAAGCGTTTTGACAATACTACAAATCTTCTCAGATACAGTTCCATAATAAATATGGCTTAGATTACTATTTATTCCCTGTTGGTAGCTCTCAAAGAAAAGAGCAAATCTACATGATTCAAACCTTTAAAATATTTACCCTAAAAGGAGGAGCTGTTCCTAACTTGGCTCGATCATTGTTTCCACTTTTCATTTCACTTTGTCCGTATATTTATAGGCTTCATATTGCATATGTGAAAATATATGTATAAGGTTAGCATTTGATATATTGTGAATGTCAAAGAGGGAGGCATTTATTGAATATAGATGTGTTTAAATAAGTTACATAGATATTTCATGTTGCATCTGTACAAGTAATTGTAAAAATTATAGCTGCACTCAATTAAACATGATTGAAATATTAAAAAAGAAGTATCTATTTTGTACATTACAATTAACTGTTTGGTTGAGTGCACTTTCATTTTAAAAGATTAGATAGATTAGATAGATTAAAAGATTAGCTAGCAGTAAACTAAATTAATCCCCTTAATTAAAATACACAAAAACTGATGCTAAGTTTGATCTGCACACTGTGTATAGCATTTTTTAAAAAACTCATTTAAAGAAAAATAGGTTGTTTTGTAATCAGGTTTTTCAGAATAGTTGCATTGACCAAATATGTTAACAATTTGTTCATCTGTACCTTTCCATTTTTGCTACAGAAAGATAAAACCATGGAACAAGTGGAAAAGGATTAGGGGATTAATGCAACTTGAATGTGTTTTGTGAAGTTGATTTAAAATAAGTATTAAAAACTCTACACAAATATTTGCAGTGGCCGTTATAAAATCGTTATTTGGACTAAAAAATCCAGGAAATTTAACTTGAATTTGAATTGCATCCACAAAATGAGTCTGTTTCTACATTTCTTTTTCACATGAATTACCCGAGGTTATTTTTTTTTATGTTCTTCTATTTAAATGTAGATTTAGGTGAACAACTCCTATTTCTTTAAAAGATGTATGATTTTTTTTTCCCAATTCACAGTAGAGACCAATAAATATTTTTAACCCATAAGTCAAACAGAAGGCTCATAATATTAATCTACACATAACAATTCTTAATTCATAAGAATCTGATGGAGTCCAATAGAGGATGTGTTTAAGATAAGAAAGGACAGTATTAAAAGAAATTGTAATTGTCCAATAAAAGGGTCAATAAAAGTGTCTTAAAAACAATGAGATATAAGTTTCTTCCTATCATATTAGTCTTTAAAAAATATAGCAGCCATTATTTGAAAGGTGCATATAAACTTTCCAAGCAATGTTGGTAGGAATCTCTGTATGTTGGTCGAAAGAATTAACATAGATGAATTTGTAAAATTTATTTTCTCTACACATTTAGGCAAGTTATTTAAGCCTCAGGTTTTCAGTCTGTTAAGTTAGGGTAATAATATCTACCTAATGGAGCTATTGCATGGAGTAAGAAAATCAGGCCTGTAATATTCTCTGTGTAATGCCTACATAGAGGAAATTACATAAATGGTAACCATTATGATTATGATAGTTTACAATCATGTCTATATTTTCTAGAAATGAGTTTGGTAATCTTAATTAAGAGCCTTCAACATGTTCAGATCTTTGGCCCAGTAATTCTATTTTTAGGAAGTTATCCTAATGAAATAATCAAAATTTCTCTTTCTCTCGCACGCATACTTATAACATTAAATTTTATGATAAAGATATAGTAAATATAATAAAAATAAATAATATTACAGATATCATGGTTTTTTGTTAAAGCTAATTTTTGTATATTGTTAATATATATCTATAGGCTAAAATATTTTGGTATAAGTTTCAGGGAAAATTTGGATTCTAACCCATAAGAATGTGTTGATTTTGGTCCCTGGCTACCCACCTTATCTTTGATTGAGGAGGCATCTGAAGAGCTTCCCTTCTCATATTTTAGCCTAGAGATTGCATTTCTGTCTAAAGTTGATTAAGTTGACTAAACTGAACAAGATTAGGAATTCAAGATATTTTCCTCATAATATATTGAGCTACGATGGTCTCTGTCAGTTAAAAGTTTTCAAGTTACATGGCAAGCCCTAGAAACTTCACAAATATAAATTATAGAGATTATCCTTTCCGTTTACTTAAACCTCAGACATCTTTCTAGGCAGTGTTATATAATGAATGATTCTTAAATGTGCAGACAAACATAAAATAACAGCCCCCATTTACTGAGCATTCACCATGTGCCTGGCAATGTATTAAAGATATATCATATATCATTTCCTTCACTCTCAGAAGCAAGCCATGTAAGTTCTGTCAGCCCCCTTGAATTTTTCCTTATTACTCATAAGCAAGCTGAGCTTAAATGATGCTAGTTTAAAGTGGTAAATGTCATACAGTTAGTGGTTGATAGGGATTCAAACTCAGGCTTCGAAAGTCCAACCTTTCCACCACCTGAAATTCCTTAGGAAACAAACAAAAAATAAAAAAACCCCAATTGGGCCAAGAGTTCCTACGTTTTAATGGCCATAGCCTTTTGGTCTGGTCTCACAGACTCAAATTCTCCATTTTCAAACTGGGAATAATATTGTTTGACTCACAAGATCAATGTGGATAGCCTCCCCAAAAAACACTTTTGTGTCCTTTAGTTCTTCAAAAGCATTTTTTGCATTCATTACTTATAATTTGTGTTGAAATTAAACCTTTACCTTAGCAGTTTTCCAAATATGGTCTGAGACACCTTAGAAGACCCTTTCAGAGAGTCTAGGAGGTCCTCTTTTTTTTCAAATATTCATCTGTAAAGACTGTATCTTCATATACTTCAATTGAAACAATGTATCCAAAGAGACAGTGCAGAAGCAGTGGAAAAATCCAACTGTCTTCTGTTAAGCCAGACATTAAAGAGACTCACAAATATGTAAAACAACACTATTCTTCTCACTAAACTTACTTTTTCTTTGCAGAGTATTTTCATCCAAAGATGCTATTTTGTTTACATTTATGTGTGTCATTATTTTTAAAATTATTAGTAAATATTTTTTTTAATTTCTCAGTTTTAATTTCTAACACAGCAATGTCAATAAATATAACCCACATAAATGAAAAGTCTTTAGGGTCCTCAATAAAGTTAAGAGTGTAGGAGTTTTCGAGAGAGAAGTTGGAGGTCCACTGCTATACATATTTATGACACTTTTTAATTTCTTACATTACTATTTGATATTTACATAGCTACTATTTATTTAAGGTGTAAACTTCTTGAAAATGGAAATAGTGCTGTTTCTTTTACTTTTCAATGTATATAATGTCATAATTTGCACATAATTGCACTAAAAATTATTTGGAGATTGTTGACTGGTAGAGGTTAATTAATCTTTATCTTTATACATATAGTTAAACCCAGAACAGAAATTCAAAACCAGCTCTATAGTGTTATTTGGAGTCACAACAAGAAAATAAATCTGTCTCCAAAATTGGAGGGTTTCATATTTTAGCATTAGAAAATTACTTCCCCTTGTTAGAATATTCCAACTTCCTTCTGGTTAGTGTCCTAATTTTTTCTGCAGCCCAAAACCAGGACATAAAATTATGTCTTACTAAAGAGGAAAGATTTTCCTCATTTTAAAGTTGGAATTTGTTTTCAAAACGTGAGTTTTTAAATATACACACTTAAGTCCTAGCTGAAAGAAACCAATTAACTTAAATTTATTGTAAGTATAGAGGTAAATGAAATGGAATTTAATTTTAGAAAGCATATTTAGGCTTTTCAGTGGCTGCAAAGCCACCTCCGTCTTTCTCTTAAGGTCTTGGATTCTTATCTTTCTCCGTGTATATGTATTCCTGTCCCGATTCTGTATAGGGCTGTCTAATATCAGCACGTAGCAAATCAGAGCACCCCCCAGATGGGAATCTCAGAGACAGGATGTATACAGCTTTACGGGACAATCATGCATAGCTAAGTGACTCAGCATTGTTTTGCCTCCATTCCAGACTCCCTGGAGAAAGAATCCAGTTGTGTTATCCACTCTAAGTCCTATTACCTGAGCTTGTGATGGTGGGTATTAGGGTTAGCAGTGGGAGTGTTCTTTCACAGAGAATGTAAACCTAACTTTATGTCCTTTATGAAGGAAGGGAAAGACATTAATATATGGGAAAAGTCTCTAGCTTTAGGACTCCAAATAATTAAATCCTTCAAAAGATATTAGACCTTTAGATAAAGTGATGGAAAATCCCTACTGATTTATTAAAAATCCATTCCAAAATTATATCAACTTTTGCTTCAATGGTTTTAATATTAGTTGTCATGAGACTTCTGGGAGTTTTGATCAAAAGTAAAAATGTTATTAGAGCTACAGTAGCAAGTCATATATAATGCCTAAATGGCAGTTTTAGTTGGTTGCCCTCAAAAATAACATTACTATTCCACATAGATAAGTATATTGGTTTCAGAATGAGATAAATAGGCCTATGTTTGCAACATTTTGTAACTGTATTCTTACATACTGAAACTTTTCAAGATATATTTTCTTATGATTTTGGCCTATTTAAATGGTAAAAAATATTAAAACGCTGATTTTTATATAATGTATAATGTGGGGATAAAATTATGTAATTTTAAAATAAGCTCATAGTACCATTATAATACGCTTTTATAGAAAAGACAGTATCCAGAAAACACAAGGACTTGCAGTCAGCCCTAGGTCAACAGGCACAAAGCCTGATTTGTTTTCCCATAAGTCTTGTGTCCAGAAGTTACATAATAGCCAAAAAGGAGCTTAGAGGAAGACTCTAAAACAAATGATTCTAGTGCTATGGTTGTCACTGCAATCTTCCCTAAGAATTCTTAAGTCTGTCACTGTGTAATAAAAACATCGCTAACAAATTTTGTTCAATCAACACATCTTACTATATGAGAAATCAGCATAACTTATTATATATTTTAATACTATTCTAAAGATATTTATGAAGTAAAGTATCTAAGTCCCTACTATATTCCAATTATTAAATGTGCAATTGACTATAAAGTGCATTGAACATAGATCCTGTTTACTACTTAAAAATCCAGTTTAACATGGAAAAAGAATATAGGAACCACACAGTATATAGTGCATAATTATAATAATTCTTGCATCTTTCTCATTAGAAGTGGCAATGGTTCCTGTATATTTTTATATTATGAGGTAGAAATGGGAAGACTTGGGCATGCTCACTTTCCCTTTGTGGGAGATGTTAGGAGGATGGCTAAGTAAATGATCAAAAGTGCTGTAAAACAGACACTGGCTAAGTCTGATAAGGCAGGATAATCCATTATGTTCATCACCAGTACCCTTCCAAATCAGATTGGTACAAGGTTGGACTTAGCACTGGGTTAGAGAATGATAAGGAACTTAAACATTTGATTTATTTTGTAACAATTCAACTTTTATTAAGGAAAACAGTTTTAGTGTCTCTGGAAAAAGCAAAAAGATACATTTTTTTAAAACCAATTACAGATATCAGAGGAAAAATAAAACTGTGTGTGTGGGAGACTGAGAAAGTGGGATAGGAAAAGGAGGAAGATTAGCTAATGGCACTGATTAAACTTTACTTGGATGAAGAGAGGGTAGGAAAGATTTTTTCCAGGTATGGGATGCTTGATCTAAGATCTGAAAATATGGTAAGTTTAACTTACCAAGGTAGGATGAGTAGGGTGAAGGTTGCTTTGTAAAACCATTTGTTCTGAGCCTGGATGAATAAAAGACTTCTCTCATTTTCTTTGAATCTTCCGTGCATGGTCCTGGGTTCCCTGTATTTTCCAATTTTGAATATCACCTCCTATATTAGTTAAAGTGAAGCTTCACCTCTGTAAAGATAAAGATCTAAGAATTGTAAAGACTTAAATAAGTGAGATCTATTTCTGTCTAATATAATAGTCCTACTGGTCCAGGCTATTTTGTAGCCTTGCTCCACAAAGAGTCTTAACCATCATGTCTAGTGAGAGTCTAGTGTTTGTAGGTAAGAGTTTTTAGTATCACAGAGCTTCTAAATTCAAGAGCACTACTTCATTTGGTGACCAATTGGTTGTACAACTGTCACCCAGGGGAGCAACCCAAGGTCCCTAACCCACGCCTAAACTGTCTCTATAAAACAAGTTCACCTGTCTGAGGCAAGGAGGCAAGGAAGCACCTCACTCCCATTTCTAATAAAAACCTCCCTCTGGGCAAACTTGCAGAAAACTGAAACTGTATTTTCTAGCTGTGTTTACATGCAGGAACAAGCAGGCTTAACCACAAGAAACCAGTATAAACTAACACAGCTGTCAATTTTATGAAGGTCTTTTGGAGCATGCATTAAGATACATACCCACTCACACTCACTCAAAACTGAAGTTTCTAAGTCTTAGAGTACACGTATACTTCACTTCAGTAGAAAAGGCCACAATGTTTTTTTTCAGTGTCATTGCTATGCTGTCATCAGTTCATGAGAATTTCTGTCCCTCCATATTCTTGCAAACAGTTGCATTATCAGTCTTTTAGATATTAACAATCCTGGTAAAATACGGTTATGTATTTTATCATGATTTTAATTTATATTTTCATAATTCCTAATTAATTATTCACTTTTTCTTATATTTATTAAGATTTTGGGTAACACTATACTTATTCAGATATCTTGCCTCAATTTCTATAATATATTTTTTTCCATTTCTCATTGCACTGTAGGAGTTCTTTATATTTCCATGATTGGAGCCCTTTGACAAATATGTGGAATGCAATCCTTCCTCTATTTATTTAGGTTTTCTTTACTACCTCCAAATGCTTTTTATAATTTTCTCTATAGAGGTCTTCTGCATATTGTGTTATATTTTTAATAATTATTTATTTTTTATTAAAGAATGTATTTGAAAATGTCCTTTTAAAATCTTTTATATATTGAATTTTTGATAAAGACCCAACAAGGTTTTAAGAAGGAAAATGATATAATTCGGATTTTGTTTTTTAGGAAAATCATAGCTACATTGTGAAGGATGGATGGATAGTGATGGAGAAGGAGAATCACTATAGAAGGCCTTTACAGCAACCTAAGGGGCAGGTAGTCTGGGCTCAAGGTAGGGAGATGGGAACTAATATGTGATGAATATGAAAGAAATATGAGTCTGAGTGCATAGGAATTGGCGTCATTTGGATGTGAAGAGTCATGAGGTAGGATGACAGGAGGAAAGTCACTTCCTTAGCAAAAAAAAAAAAAAAAAAAAAAAAAAAAAAATCTCACCCATTCCTTTTTCTGGAAGAATGGGATGAAGTGTTAGTGTTGAGTAGGAGTTAAGGAAGTACAGGAATCCAAACGTTCTGGTAGCCTCTTTCCACATTCTCTTCTTACATGTTCACTACATAGGAGATCAAAACCAAAATTTTTTCAAGAAATTTTCCCCTTTTCTTTGTGCCCAGTCTCCATCCTTCATGATAAATACTCACCTATTGCTACGCAAGATGTAAAAGCACTCAATGAAGGCTTCAGTGATGGAAAAGGAGCTTAGGAGTTTGTGGAGTCTTCTGCCTAAGAAGCCATCAGAAAAGTCCCTGTTATGTCTGATCAGTGCTGGAGATCCCAGATCACACCCTTGTTATAAGAGCTTCCTTGGAGTGCAGACTCTTACCAATAGTCCTGGAGCATGGAGATGCCAGTCTCGGGTAAGGCAAGGTGATGGGTGATACACTGCTCTCCAAAATGGGCATTAGCTTCTAGACCTGGGTTGGAAGTGAACTAGGAAGGACTTTCAAGGAAGAGGAGAAACTGACCAGCAGTGCTTTTAATGAAACATGTGTACTGGTGGGCCAGATACTGAAAAGAGCCTTGAATGTAAATAAAAGTAAATCATTTGCACCGATAATTATTCTTTCCTCTACTACCTAATTTTTTTTTCCTAGACTGGATTTCTATTTTAATCCCTTATCTTTCCAGGCTAATGTATTTCAGTCAACTGAGGATTTCTTTTATTCCTCAGTGCACTTGTTATGTTCAAGGAACTTACATCTTTCCAAAGGCATGGGGATAAGGGATGGGGTGAAATAGCACAACCCATTGTTACCTGCTGCACAAGCATCACTTTTATATCAGTCTTGACCTCTGGGCACTGATAGTTTGGCTTTTGAAAATTCAAAGGCATAGTCTCGTAGACACGTTTAATGATTTCCCTGTCATACCCAGACCTGAGACTGAAAGGAATTGTTTAGTATTTCAAAAGCATGATTCTATGACCTGCGTTTTAATAACTAGTGAGAGCAAGTAATCATCCCTCATGGCACCTATTCTTCAAAATAGTTTTGATTATTTCCACCTGCTTCTTCTAGATGATCTTTAGAATAATGTTGTAAAAATCCATTGTGACTGCTCTCTTAGAAAGAAGGGTCTTATGAACTGCAGTAAACTTCTTTGTTTGTTTGTTTGCTAAGACACACAATCAGATGATATGAATTTGGTTAGAGGCAGACTTTACCGTACAGCAAAATGTTTTGCAAATTTTTACCGTTTCTTAGTCTTGTTAGATTTGGGGAGGTTTTTGGCTTCTCCCTGAAGAGTTGGGTTGGCTTTCTGTGTGTGCTGACAAGCTGTCTGTAAAGGCTCACTCACACCGTCCAGGGAAGCAAGTGCAAGGAGCTGATGGGCGAGGGGCCGCCCGTGGCCAGGCGGGGGAGTTACGCAGGCAACCTGTCCCGAGCTGCTCCCGGGCTGGCTTCCTGCTAGAGTCCACTCAGTGTTTAGTAAGATCCGTGGCCTATTTTTTGGGGTTTTTTTTTTTTGCGGTACGCGGGCCTCTCACTGTTGTGACCTCTCCCGTTGCGGAGCCCAGGCTCCGGACGCGCAGGCTCAACGGCCATGGCTTACGGGCCCAGCCCCTCCGCAGCACGTGGGATCCTCCCGGACCAGGGCACAAAGCCGTGTGCCCTGCATCGGCAGGTGGACTCTCAACAACTGCGCCACCAGGGGAGCAGGATCCGTGGCCTTTGGTGAAGTGTGAGTCCTGACTGTGCTCCCAGCCTCCTCCAACCCCTCAGCCATGCTCATCACATTATTACTTGGGGCGGGCCTCATGGGCAGTGTCCTCATGGACACTGAAGAAGTCGGGCATTCCCTCTGCTCTCGCTTTCCCCACCAAGAGAAATGGTGTCCTGAGTGGGTCTCTCTTGGCATGGAGGTCTTCTGCCGTGGGGAAGCGTGAAAGAGTAAAGTGAAACTGTTCTTACACTGTTTAATACATCTAATTCAGATTTTATGCTCTGATGGTGTGCTAAATCTTCTCCACCAGACTCCCAGATTCCTACAAAGGTATTCTTGTCAGTGTGTGACTGTCAAAATCAACGTTCTGTTGGGGGGTGGGTGGGGAGGTAGGGGAGATGATGATAGTAAACTATTCTGCCATCCTGCTGATGTCTCTCCGTGAATCAGTTTTTGCTGTTTTAAAATTCCTCAACTGCACATAAAATTATTAATAGTTCAAGTTAGGTTTTGACATTCACAATTGTTCTTTTACTATGGATTTTAATATTTATCATCCCCAGTATTCTGTCCAATATGTTTCTTTTTTCCTCCATTTTATATCTTAGTGAAGGTGTCCGTCCTGAACTCAGCTATCAACTAAAATAGATAAGCTAGGAGTCATTCTAGACGCTTTCTTTTGCTTCAGTAGTCCCTGCCAATTGCATCTCCTAAATAGTTCTTCAACTCGGTCTCTGTTTTTCTTTCCTACACTTGCTGTCTGGTGTAGATTCTCATCATGTCTCTCCCAGACTGCAGATTCAACGTCTCGATTGATTCTTCCTCTTCCCTCATGTCTCCACAGCATCAAACTTGCTTGATTGTCTGCATCCAGGCTGTTTCGACTGAACATACTGCTTAATTGCTAAGATCTGCTTTTTAAAACCTGTTGACGACTCTGTCTTCCTCCATTCACCGTGCTTCACAAAGGGGCTACAGGTGTGCTTCGATAATCGTGTCCTCCCCTCTCAGGGCCGCAGCAAGGAGACCATGACTCCTGCAGTCCCCCAAGCCAGGAGCAGCTGCATGCTTACCTTAGTTCACCCTGTGGGCATGCGCATTTCCTATGGATCACTGGATGAAAAAATGTGGAAAACACTAAACCAGAAAACTGAAAGTCCTTTCAATGACATACAAGTCCGTCCGTGCACAGCTGTACTATATAAGCTCTTGTGCAAATTTTAAAAAGCATATCCCTTAGCCCCCAAAGATGACTTTAAAAAGTTACCTCAAGTAGATAGTAGTCCAACCTGATAGTATCTTTGTGCTTACCAAAAAAAAAAAAAAATCGTTCCTTTGGGACAGATGCAGACCTGAGTCAGATTGCAGGAATTGGGTCAGTTTCACAAACTGCATAACCATGCCTTCCTCTGAGGTGTTTGTCATGTTTCACAAATGATGCCTTTACTCTTCCTGTCATTACTGATTTGGAAAATGGTCCCTACCCTCTTTCCTTTAATACTGTTTGCGCACCCACATGCTTTCAACTTAAGTGTTACCTTGAACCTGTAGCTTTTCTTCTCTTGAATTTAATATGCAGCACTATCATAGCCATTATCACACCATTTTCTGTATATAGTGTTTGCCTTTTCCAATGGACTAAAACTCCCAAAAGTTTGATACTTCTCAGTCCAGAAATTGACTCCTAGGTATCTACCAAGAGACATAAAAACATATATCCACATAAAGACTTGCACACAATGTTCTAATTTTTTTCTTTTTCTTTTTTTTTAATGAGGTACAGTTGATATACAATATTATACAGATTTCAGGTGTATGACATAGTGATTCACAATTTTAAAATATTATACTCCATTTATAAAATACTGGCTATATTCCCTGTGCTGTACAATATATCTTTGTAGCTTATTTATTTTATACATAGTAGTTTGTACCTCTTAATCCCCTACTCCTATCTTGCCTCTCTTTCCTTCCCTCTCTCCACTGGTAACCACTAGTTTGTTCCCTAGATCTGTGAGTCCATTTCTTTTTTGTTATACTCACTAGTTCATTGTAGTTTTTAGATTCCACATATATAACTGATATCATACAGTATTTGTCTTTCTCTGTCTGACTTATTTCACTTAGCATAATGCCCTCCAAGTCCGTCCATGTTGCTGTAAATAGCAAAATTCATTCTTTTTTATGGCTGAGTAGTATTCCATTGTATATATATACTGCATCTTCTTTATGCATTCATCTGTTGATGGACATTTAAGTTGCTTCCAGATCTTGGCTATTGTAAATAGTGGTTTTATGAACATTGGGATGCTTGTATCTTTTTGAATTAGTGCTTTCATTTTTTCTGATATATACCCAAGCGTGGAACTGCTGGGTCATGCAGTAGTTCTATTTTTAGTTTTTTGAGAAACCTCCATGCTGTTTTCCACAGTGGCTTCACCAGTTTACACTCCCACCAACAGGGTACAAGGGTTTCCTTTTCTCCACATCCTTCTTATTGACATTATTCATAGTAGTCAGAGAGTGAAAATAAGCTACTTGTCCATCAACTTGTTGAATGGATAAATGAAATGTGTTATAACCATACAATGGAATACTATTCAACTCTAAGAGAGCAAACCACGGATACATGCTATGATATGGATGAACATTGCACACAGTGAAAGAAGCCAGATATAAGAGATTACACATTGTATCAGTCTATTTATTTTAAAAGTCCAGAAAGGGCAAATCTTTAGAGATAGAAAGTAGATTGGTGATTAGCTGTGATGGAGGAGAGGGAAATCAACAGTGAATATGCATAAAGGATTACTGGGGTGATGAAAATCTTCTAAATCTAATTTATGGGGATGGTTGCATAAGGTGGTAAATTTACTAAAATATCATTGAATTATACACTTGAAATGGATGAATTATACAATTTGTAAAATATTTCTCAATAGAGTTTTTAAAATCTTAGATTACTTTATTCATTTTTTGTAGTTTTAATCCAATATCTGACCCACACAAATTTTTCATGCCTTTAGTTCTATCAAGTATTCAGCTTTCCCCCCGTTTTCTAGTTATTACTTCTTCATTTATAATTAGAATATGGAAGCCTTCTCTCCACTTGGTAAATTTTTGGATGCTATCAATAAAGTCATCCATGATTCTAGTATAGTTCCATAAAATATTGTTAACTGTTCATTATGCATTTTGCATTTTCTCATAGCATTTTCTTCTGAAAACAAGTTATCTGAGATAATTCCTGAAACAAAAAGTTCTATAATAAAATAAAAGTTTGCAAAATGGCATGATATTGGCCTCTCTTAGAGTCATAATAAAGACTAGTAATTGTATAGTTTTAGGAATCTTGAGGTAAGAATCTTAAGTTTGTGTTGGTTGACTATTGCTATGATAATGCTATATTTTTTAAAAAGACACATTTGTAGTGGTTTGCAATAATAAACATATTTTTCACTCACAGAACTGAGGGTCAGCTGGACATAGGTCTAGTTGCTTCAGGCATCACTCTTTCTGGAACCTGGGTGAAGGGGAAGAATCTATTCCAGGCAGGCTCTTTTCTTGGTGAATGACAGGAGACAAGAGGCCATGCTAAACCACACAGGCACTTATGAAACCTCTGCTTGGATGTGGGTCTTTTGTGTCCATGAATTAGAGCTCAGAATTAATGGTGTGAGGAAATATACTTTATCCATAGTAAGGTCATAACAAGGGAGGGAATGGAAGAAAGACCTGTGGCCTTGGTAAGCACAGTTTTCTTAACTTATAAATGGAATTCACTCTCCCTTTTTTCACAACAAATTTAGAATCTCAGTTTCATGAATCATATTTTTGGAAACAGTGGTGATATGAAATTGTAATTCTCAGCTCTGATTACATATTAAAATCATATGGGATGATTTTAGAAAATGCAGATATCTAAGCTCAGCCTAGACCTATTGAAACAGATTTTTGTGGGGCTGGGGTCCAGGTATTGGTACTTAAAAATTTCCTTCACCTGATCCATGCATGTGTAAGAAAAGGTTGAGATCTCTTGTTGTAGAGAAATAGACTATGGCTGAACATTTTTCATTTTCTTTATTTGAGCATTTCTAGCTACACTTCAATATTTATTTTTAAGTCCCTAACCTTAAGTCTACTTTGCTTCGGGCATATCTGAATTTTAGCCTCTTAGTTATAGAAAGAGTAGTTATTCTGGAAGTTTAGAGATGGGCTTTATTCCAGTCTTGTGGCCTTATCAGGATTCTAAATTCTATTTTCCTTGGGGTGAGCCTTTCTGTGATTTTTAGTGCCCTATCTTTCTCTGGTACATTCTTACACGGAAGGAAGAATATATTTTGAGTCACAGATACATTATGATTAACTATTATGTCTCCCAGAAGGAATAGAAAGCACAATATGGTCTCAATGTTCTTTATTTGCATAGTTTTTAAAATGCATAGCCAAGAAATTACAGCATTGTTTCAGATATGACACAGGATAGTAAATCTTTTTGGCCTCAAACATTTCAGTCACCCTATAGGAGACTCTTTTCTTCACCACAAAATAAGCATCTGTTATTTGGTTTGAGTTAAATTTATTGCTTTTTAAATTAGTTTTCAAATACTTTGAATATAAAACACTATTTAATAACCTATATTTAATGAGTTAGAGACATTCCATTTATATTATCATTTTATTCACATTTATGATTTGAAATTCTTGAGTACTAGTATGTAACATGGCAATTCAGGGTGTGGAATACGAAGTAAATAAGAAAGTCTAAATCATATCAAAGCATATTAGCAATAAAAAGGCAAGAATCAACACAAAAGGAAAACATAGTACATAAAGCAGGATAAAGTAATCAACAGAAGTGGATTATAGTATACATCATCCTCTATAGAGATGATTATAGGAAAATCCACTGGAGTTATACAGTGATACTAAAGAGGTGTAACAAATATCCATTGCAAATTTGCTTCAAATAAAAGCTAGAGGTAATTCCAGAAGTTTAAAAGAAGACTGTGGACAAAAGAATATTGCAATCATAAAACTTTCTGAAGCATTTCAGAAAATAATTTTTGGAAAATTTCAGGCCACCAAAAAAGAAAAAAAAAGTGTCTGGGTCCTAAACCACATATTTATGTGGCTAAATTAGGTATTACTAATTAGGTAGTAATTATTTTGTGAGGACTTAACATGGATTGTTCCAGTTATTTATTTCTGTGTTTAAAAAATATCACCACAAAATTAGTGGATTAAAGCGACAGTAATTACTTCCCTCTTCTCTCATGGTTGGATGGTTCTTATTAGTCTTGCTTGTGGTGCCAGTCAGATGGTGGCTGAGTCTGGAATGATCTCAAAGGCGTCCTTTCTCACATGTGTCCACATGACGTGGGCTTCCTCACATCAGGGTGGCTTAGTTTCCAGAATAAGTTTCGCAACGAAGATCAGGGTGTATCCCTTATAATGACCTAGATTGGAAATCATATGATGTCACTTTCCACTATAGTACGGAAATTCAGAGGAGGACATGTAGAGCCCGTATCTCAAATGGGAAGAGTGTCAATGTCCCACTGTAACAGCAATAGGTGAAAGATTTGGTTGCCGCCATCTTGGAAGTACCATCTGCTGCATGGCTCTTAAATTTCCTTTTAATTTTACCTTGTTGCAGGTAATGAAATATCTACCCAGGCTTACATAAAGAAAATAGAAGAGTTTACCTCAAGGAATTTTAATATGGAGGCTGAAGTTTGGGATGCTCATAGGATATGTATTGGGGAGGATCTCCCAAGAGTTGGCCTAGCTGTTTAAGTATGAGAAAGGCAGTTGTCTGTCTCAGACCCGAACACATATTACTCTCCCTCTCACTCATTACAATTCATCCTTGGTCTTTTAGTTCCTCTGAAAGTCCAAGCTGGTCACCACCTCACGGTTTCTCTTTACATAGGTTCATTTATCCCTGTAACCTTTGCTTAGGTAGCTCCTTCTCATATTTTGTTCCCAGCTAATATATCAGTCCTCCCTAGGCAATCCTAGGTTCCACCTCCTCCCCAGGTAATTTTCACTTGTTATCATATTATCCTCTTTTCTTTATTTTATCTACACCGCACCCACACCTTTGCATTGGATTGAAATCTCAATGAAGGTAGCTTATCATGTTCGTGCTAGAACAGTGCCTGCCACAGAGAAAGCTTCAGAAAAAGGTTCGTGGAGGAGTAAATAATCAACGAAGGGCTAAATTGACTCATATGTGAATGCTTTTGACAGCTTGAATTTTGGGGTCATCTTTGTTTTTCTTAAATGGTCATAAATCAGAAAACCTTCTTCTTTCAGGCATACGTGTTCCCATTCTGTTATTCTGAGGCCACACAGAAAGCAATGAATTCTTCCACATGTTAGAATTCTTCTACTGTACTTCAAAAATTTGAAAGCAGTGTCCTGTCTCATTTAAATCTTCACTTTAAAGGTTGTGTATGGTTTTAAATACTTTTAATGTGACAGGTTTCTAATTCTCTTGGCATCTTTGACACAGCTCTCTGGAAGTTTTCAGTTTCAAATGACAAATTTAAAGTGTGTGCTCCCAGTAGAACATAATACTTTTAGGTAATGTCTCACCACCTGAGGATATAATAGGACAGCACTTCCCTTGTTACGGGCTCTATATTTTTACTGATGCAGAATCCAATATTTTTCCTTTTCTGAGGAAACATGTTTCACAAAAAATCAAATGTATATTTCCATTTTTAATTGTGTATTTTTTTGCCAAAGCAAAAATCAGAGACCCTTATTTTGTCAAGTGTCAAGTATCAAGAAGTTTAGAGCCTTTTAAAACTGACATTTAGGAAGAAAGAAAACAAAAAACTTATTCTAAATAGGTTACAGCTCTAAAATAAATCCCGAGGATCGACACAAAATGGATCATGCTGTTTTCACATCTGAGATCAAAAGACGCTTCCAAATAATTCATAAGGCTTCTGATTTAATGCCATATGGCTGGCATCTCTGAAATAACCAGCTTGAACTTCCTATTGAAAAATGATAAAGACCTTCAAAAACAGAAATGAAAGCAACAAAACCGAAAATTGATTAACAACCAGTTGTTAGAATTAGTTAAATCTGTAATAATTATTTGGCTAAACTGGGTGGATTAAGTTTCTCTTTCCTCATAGCTGTACCCATTTTTTGTTGTTGTTGTTGCGGTATGCGGGCCTCTCACTGTTGTGGCCTCTCCCTTTGTGGAGCACAGGCTCCGGATGCGCAGGCTCAGCGGCCATGGCTCACGGGCCCAGCCGCTCCGCGGCATGTGGGATCTTCCCAGACCGGGGCACGAACCTGTGTCCCCTGCATCGGCAGGCGGACTCCCAACCACTGCGCCACCAGGAAAGCCCCTGTACCCATATTTTGACTCTAAATTCTGTAATTTCTAGAACTTTTGTTCAGAGTATCAGCACAGTAGTCAGACTTTCTGGATTAAAATAATAGACTCACCACGTATTACGTTATTGATTTTGAGGCAAGTTATGTACCATCTTCATGGCTTGGTTTCCTCATTTGTAAAAGAAGGGTATTAATAGAATCAAATCAGAAGCTCATATAAAGTGCTTAAAATACAGTACATAGGACTCAGCATAAAGCAAGTGCTCAATAAAAGTGGGCTAATAGAGTCATGTTATTATAGAACAGAACTTTTAATTTGCTTAAAGATATTGAGGCATGTAATCTTTTCTTCAATGTCTTCCTTCTTGGCTAAGAAAGCCACATTTTCAGCACCAGAATATTAGAGTTCTGTTGCTCCAGTGATAGGAATTCAGTGGAGGCATCTGGATCATCATCTCCACCATCATCACCACCACTACTATCATGCCTCAAACTCCTGATCTCTCTAGCAGACCCCTACTTCTTAAGCTTGTGTCAACATGAGTGTCACTGGAAGCTAGTTAGAAATTCAGAACTTTAGCTCACCTAGATCTATTAATTCAGAATCTGCCTTTTAATAAGACCTCAAGTTTATTCATATGCTTATTGATATATCAGAAACTGTTATGCATTTATTCAGAGACTGTAACTCCCAGGAAAAGACTGGTTGAGAGAGTAGATCTGTGAGTATGAAACAAGACCTTTTGAGTCCACTAGGAAAGCCAGGTGTGTAGGTTTGGGGCCAAAAGTAAGTGGTGCAGTCTGGGATTTAAAGTTTCTCATTTATTTTATTTGTACACATTTGGATAGTACATAAAAGAATGCAGGAGGGATTAATGGTCCAGTGTTTGGGGCTGGAAACTAATCAACTGACCTCCAGCTCTAGATACAGGAAGAGGATTTGAACTGCAACCAATTAGATAGTAAATAGAGGAAAAGGATATTTAAAAGTACTGTCTGTATTTTTTTTTAAATGCCTGGATACATTTTTCACAACAGATGAAACACTTTAAAAATTAATAACTGGAAGAGAGCCTGGAACACAGGAGACACCAAATAAATATATGTTGAAATCAACTAAAAAGTAAAAATAGAGAGAAAAATGCAAAGAACAGGACAATCTTTTGGCCTTTAGGGAGCTCTATTTGGTGGCAAAAATAGACAATTATAACAGGATGCCATAAGTACAGGAAAGAGTTAGCACGGGGCATATGAGAACTCTTATGGACACTTCATCCAACTTGGGTTCATATGGGTGTGAGAGGGAAGTTTGTAAATGAGAATGTTTCACCTGAGTTTAAAAGGTACAATTATTGCTTATAGAGATGGAAGGGAAAGTAATGATATTCCAGGAAAATCAGTGTAGCCTTTCCTATGAGTCATGTATGATAAGGGAGCAGTGGGAGACATCTTTGGGGAAATATCAGAGTCCATAGCATGGAAGTTCCTGCATGACACCCCAAAGAGCTTATGTATAATAGGGTGGTAGTACAAGTAATTTTAGATGAGGCTTTGCAGTGTTTTAAGTAGAAAAATGTTATGATTTAGCTTTTTGGTCGTGTATAATAATGTAATAATAACACCTAACTGTATTCTGTACTGGCAGAGTATCAGGTATGAGATATACCTGAAGTCCTTTTCCATCAGAGTTTTTAGATAACACTCCATTGCTTTCTTGTTTCCAGAGTCACTGTTAAGGAATCTCAAGTCATTCTGATCCAATTCTTCTTTGTGACCTTAAATTTTTCCTCTAGAAGCTTCTTAAAGTTCTCATTGTGAATAGTGCTCTGATATTCCCTAATCATGTGCTATTCACAACAGAACTTGGTTTATTTTCATCAGTTGTGGTAATCACTCAATGATGGCTTTCAATCTGACAATATGCATTCTTTGGTTCTGGAAAACTGTTTATAATTTTCTCCCTTATATTTTTTTCTCTAATCTCCTTTTGGAAGTGCTAAGTTCTGTATGCAGGATTTTCTGAGCTGATCCTCTAATATAATTCATTTAAATCTCATATTCTCCATCTCTTTTTGCTTGATTTTCTTTAATATTTCAACTTTATTATTAATGCTTCTATTGAGTTTTCATTTCTATTATCATGTGATAAATCCCAAGAGTTCTTTTTATTTCTTGAAATATTTCTTATATTATGACATCAGAGTTGCACTACCTTCTTTTATATTTCTGAAGATATTAACAACAGCTTTTTAATCCTTGCACAAGTTCTGTTTCCATACTGCTTCTGTTCTGTTTATTTTTATTTTTTTAGGTTAGAGGCTTTCCTTAAATGTCTGATAATTCTTGATTGTCAGCTTATATTTAACACTAAAAATATTTTTAAAAACCCAACATCAAATTCTGAACACACAGTGAAGCTTGATAACTTTGGCGTTCACTGTAGGCTGATATAAGTGGGGGTGTTTAGTGGGTGATTTTTCATCTCAGCTTATTTGGATCGTTCTTCTTGACTCATCAATTTTTGCATAGAAGAGATGCAAACTCTTCTTTGCTTCAAACTTTGGTTCAGAGAGTTAAGTATAGCTTTCGGCATTCTGAAAAAAACAGAGAAGTAAAAGGAGTGTGAGGTTTCAGCTTTCCATACCCATGTTTTTTGTTTTTTTTTTTAACATCTTTATTGGAGTATAATTGCTTCACAATGGTGTTTTAGTTTCTGCTGTATAGCAAAGTGAATCAGCTATACATATACATATATCCCATATCTCCTCCCTCTTGTGTCTCCCTCCCACCCTCCCTATCCCACACCTCTAGGTGGTCACAAAGCACCAAGCTGATCTCCCCATGCGATGCAGCTGCTTCCCACTAGCTATCTATTTTACATTTCGTAGTGTATATATGTCAATGCTACTCTCTCATTTCTTCCCAGCTTACCCTTTCCCCTCCCTGGGTCCTCAAGTCCATCCTCTACATCTGTGTCTTTATTCCTGTCCTCTCCCTAGGTTCACCAGAACCATTTTTTTTTAGATTCCATATATATGTATTAACATATGGTATTTGTTTTTTTCTTTCTGACTTATTTCACTCTGTATGACAAACTCTAGGTCCATCCACCTCATTACAAATAACTCAGTTTCATTTCTTTTTATTCCATTAATATTCCATTGTATATATGTGCCACATCTTCTTTATCCATTCGTCTGTTGATGGACACTTAGGTTGCTTCCATGTCCTGGCTATTGTAAATAGAGCTGCAATGAACATTGTAGTACATGACTCCTTTTCAATAATGGTTTCCTCAGGGTATATGCCCAGTAGTGGGATTGCTGGGTCATATGGTAGTTTTATTTTTAGTTTTTTAAGGAGCACCATACTGTTCTCCATAGTGGCTGTATCAATTTACATTCCCACCAACAGTTCAAGAGGGTTCCCCTTTCTCCACACACTCTCCAGCATTTATTGTTTGTAGATTTTTTGATGTTGGCCATTCTGACCAGTGTGAGGTGATACCACATTGTAGTTTTGATTTACATTTCTCTAATGATTAGTGATGTTGAGCATCCTTTCATGTGTTTGTTGGCAATCTGTATATCTTCTTTGGAGAAATGTCTATTTAGATCTTCTGCCCACTTTTGGATTGGGTTGTTTATTTCTTTGATATTGAGCTGCATGAGCTGCTTGTATATTTTGGAGATTAATCTTTTGTTGGTTGCTTCCTTTGCTTCTCCCATTCTGAGGGTTGTCTTTTTGTCTTGTTTATGGTTTCCTTTGTTGTGCAAAAGCTTTTAAGTTTCATTAGGTCCCATTAGCTTATTTTTGTTTTTATTTCCTTTTCTCTAGGAGGTGGGTCAAAAAGGATTTTGCTGTGATTTATGTCATAGAGTATTCTGCCTATGTTTTCCTCTAAGAATTTGATAGTGTCTGGCCTTACATTTAGGTCTTTAATCCATTTTGAGTTTATTTTTGTGTATGGTGTTAGGGAGTGTTCTAATTTCATTCTTTTACTTGTAGCTGTCCAGTTTTCCCAGCACCACTTATTGAAGAGGCTGTCTTTTCTCTATTGTATATTCTTGCCTCTTTTATCAAATATAAGGTGACCATAGGTTCGTGGGTTTATCTCTGGGCTTTCTATCCTGTTTCATTGACCTATATTTCTGTTTTTGTGCCAGTATTGTACTGTCTTGATTACTGTAGCTTTGTAGTATAGTCTGAAGTCTAGGAGCCAGATTCCTCCAGCTCTGATTTTCTTTCTCAAGATTGCTTTGTAATTCGGGGTGTTTTGTGTTTCCATACAAATTGTGAAATTTTGGTTTCTCATCCTGTGAAAAATGTCATTGGTATTTTGATAGGGATTGCATTGAATCTGTAGATTGCTTTGGGTAGTATAATCATTTTTCAGAGTGTTGATTCTTCCAATCCGGAAACATGGTATATCTCTCCATCTGTTTGTATCATCTTTAATTTCTTTCATAAGTGTCTTATAGCTTTCTGCATACAGGATTTTTGTCTCCTTAGGTAGGTTTATTCCTATGTATTTTATTCTTTTTGTTGCAGTGGTAAATGGGAGTGTTTCCTTAATTTCTCTTTTTGATTTTTCATCATTATTGTATAAGAATGCAGAGATTTCTGTGCATTAATTTTGTATCCTGCTACCTTACCAAATTCACTGATTAGCTCTAGTAGTTTTCTGGTAGCATCTTTAGGATTGTCTATGTATAGTATCATGTCATTTGCAGACATTGACAGCTTTACTTCTTTTCCGATTTGGATTCCTCTTATTTCGTTTTCTTCTCTGACTGCTGTGGCTAGTTTTGTGGCTAAAACTTATAAAACTATGTTGAATGATAGTGGTGAGAGTGGGCAGCCTTGTCTTGTTCCTGATTTAGAGGAAAGTTTTTCGGTTTTTCACCACTGAGAATGATGTTGGCTGTGGGTTTGTCATATATGGCCTTTATCATGTTGAGGTAAATTCCCTCTATGCCTACATTCTGTAGGGTTTTTATCATAAATGGTGTTCAATTTTGTCAAAAGCCTTTTCTGCATCTATTGAGATTATCATATGGTTTTTCTTCTTCAATTTGTTAATATGGTGTATCACATTGATTGATTTGCATATATTGAAGAATCCTTGCATTCCTGGAATAGACCCCAATTGATCACGGTGTATGATCCTTTTAATGTGCTGTTGGATTCTGTTTGCTAGTATTTTCTTGAGGATTTTTGCATCTATGATCATCAGTGATATTGTTCTCTAGTTTTCCTTTTCTGTGACATCTTTGTCTGGCTTTGGTATCAGTGTGATGGTGGCCTCATAGGATGAGTTTGGGTATGTTCATCCCTCTCCTATATTTTGGAGGAGTTTAAGAAGGATAGGTGTTAGCTCTTGTCTAAATATTTGATAGAATTCACCTGTGAAGCCATCTGGTCCTGGGCTTTTGTTTGTTGGAAGATTTTAAATCACAGTCTCAATTTCAGTGCTTGTGATTGGTCTGTTTATATTTTCTATTTTTTCCTGCTTCAGTCTCGGAAGGTTGTGCTTTTCTAAGAATTTATCTATTTCTTCCAGGTTGTCCGTTTTATTGGCATATAGTTACTTGTAGTAACCTCTCGTGGTCTTTTGTATTTCTGCAGTGTCTGTTGTTACTTCTCCTTTTTCATTTCTAATTCTATTGATTTGAGTCTTCTCCCTTTTTTTTCTTGATGAATCTGGCTAGTGGTTTATCAACTTTGTTTATCTTCTCAAAGAACCAGCTTTTAGTTTTATTGATCTTTACTATTATTTCCTTCATTTCTTTTTCATTTATTTCTGATCTGATCTTTATGATTTCTTGCCCTCTTCTAACTTTAGACTTTCTTTGTTCTTCTTTTTCTAATTGCTTTAGGTGTAAGGTTAGGTTGTTTATTTGAGATGCTTCTTGTTTCTTGAAATAGGATTGTATTGCTGTACACTTCCCTCTTAGAACTGCTTTTGCTGCATCCCGTAGGTTTTTTGTCATCATGTTTTCATTGTCATTTGTTTGTAGGTATTTTTTGATTTCCTCTTTGATTTCTTCAGTGATCTCTTGGTTATTCAGTAGCATATTGTGTAGCCTCCATGTGTTTGTATTTTTACAGTTTTTTTTTTCCCTGTAATTGATATCTAGTCTCACAGCATTGTAGTTGGAAAAGATACTTGATACAATTAAATTTTCTTAAATTTACCAAGGCTTGTTTGTCACCCAATATATGATCTATCCTGGAGAATGCTCCATGAGCACTTCAGAAGAAAGTGTATGCTGTTGTTTTTGGATGGAATGTCCTCTAAGTATCAATTAAGTTCATTGTGTTTAATGTGTCACTTAAAGCTTGTGTTTCCTTATTTATTTTCATTTTGGATGATCTGTCCATTGGCTAAAGTGGTGTGTTAAAGTCCCCTACTATATTGTGTTACTGTCAATTTCTCCTTTTATGGCTGTTAGCATTTGCCTTATGTACTGAGGTGCTCCTATGTTGGGTGCATAAATATTTACAATTGTTATATCTTCTTCTTGGATTGATCCCTTGATCATTATGTAGTGCTTTTCTTTGTCTATTGTAATAGTCTTTGTTTTAAAATCTATTTTATCTGATATGAGTATTGCTACTCCAGCTTTCTTTTGATTTCCATTTTCATGGAATATCTTTTTCCATCCCCTCACTTTCAGTCTGTATGTATCCCTAGATCTGAAGTGGGTCTCTTGTAGACAGCATATATACTGGTCTTGTTTTTGTATCCATTCAGCCAGTCTCTGTCTTTTGCTTGGAACATTTAATCCATTTTCATTTAACATGATTATCAATAGGTATGTTCCTATTACCATTTTCTTAATTGTTTTGGGTTTGCTATATAGGTCTTTTCCTTCTCTTGTGTTTCCTGCCTAGAAAAGTTCCTTTAGCATTTGTTCTAAAGCTGGTTTGGTGGGCTGAATTCACTTAATTTTGCTTGTCTGTAAAAGTTTTAATTTCTCTGTCAAATCTGAATGAGATCCTTCCTGGGGAGAGTCATCTTGGTTGTAGGTTTTTCCCTTTCATCACTTTAAATATGTCCTGCCACTCCCTTCTGGCTTGCAGAGTTTCTGCTGAAAGATCAGCTGTTAACCTTATGGGGATTCCCTTGTATGTTATTTTTTCTTTGTATTTAATTTTTGATAGTTTGATTAATATGTGTCTTGGCATGTTTCTCATTGGATTTATCCTGTATGGGACTCTCTGCACTTCCTGGACTTGATTGACTATTTCCTTTCCCATATTAGGGAAGTTTTCAACTACAATCTCCAAATACTTTCTGAGACCCTTTCTCTTTCTCTTCTTCTTCTGGGACCCCTGTAATTCGAATGTTGGTGTATTTAATGTTGTCCCAGAGATCTCTGAGACTGTCCTCAATGCTTTTCATTATTTTTTCTTTTTCTGCTCTGCAGTAGTTATTTCCACTATTTTATCTTCCAGCACACTTATCCGTTCTTCTGCCTCAGTTATTCTGCTATGGATTCCTTTTGGAGAATTTTAAATTTCATTCATTGTGTTGTTCATCATTGTTTGTTTGCTCTTTAGTTCTTCTAGGTCCTTTTTAAATGTTTCTTGTATTTTCTCCACTCTATCTCCAATATTTTGGATATCTTTACTCTGAATTATTTTTCAGGTAGACTGCCTATTTCCTCTTCATTTGCTTGGTCTGGTGGGTTTTTACCTTGCTCCTTCTTCTGCTGTGTTTTTTTCTGTCTTCTCATTTTGCTTAACTTACTGTGTTTGGGGTCTCCTTTTCGCAGGCTGAAGGTTCATAGTTCCCGTTGTTTTTGGTGTGTGCTCCCAGTAGATAAGGTTGGTTCAGTGACTTGCATAGGCTTCCTGGTGGAAGGGATTGGTGCCTGTGTTCTGGTGGGTGGGTCTGGATCTTGTCTTTCTTGTGGGTAGGGCCATGTCTGGTGGTCTGTTTTGAGGTGTCTGTGAACTTAGTATGATTTTAGGCAGCCTGTCTGCTAATGGTGAGGTTGTGTTCCTGTCTTGCTAGTTTTTTGGCATGGGGTGTCTAGCACTGGAGCTTGCTGGTCATTGAGTGGAGCTGGGTCTTAGTGTTGAGACAGACATCTCTTGGAAGGCTCTCACTGATTGATGTTATGTGGCACCAAGAGGTCTCTAGTGGTCCAATGTCCTGAACTTGGCTTTCCCACCTCAGAGGCTCAGGCTTGACACCAGGCCAGAGCACCAAGACCCTGTCAGCCACATGGCTCAGAAAAAAAGGTAGAAAGAAAAGAAAGAAAAAATACTAATAAAATAATTAAAATTAAAAAAAATATTAAAATAAAGTAATAAAAAAGTGTTAAAAAAAAAGAGTGACCAAACCAATAAACAAATCCACTAATAATAACAAATGCTAAAAACTATATTAAGATAAACATAAAAATCAGAAACAAGTCAATCTCAGACAGCAAACCCCAAGTCCACAGTTGCTCCCAAAGTCCACTGCCTCAATTTTGAGAACATTCATTGTCTATTCAGGTATTCCACAGATGCAGGGTACATCAAGTTGATTGTGGGGGTTTAATCTGCTGCTCCTGAGGCTACTGGGAGAGATTTCCCTTTCTCTTCTTTGTTCGCACAGCTCCTGGCGTTCAGCTTTGGATTTGGCCCCACCTCTGCGGGTAGATCGCCCTCAGCCTTCTGTTCCACCCAGACAGGATGGGGTTAAAGCAACGGCTGATTAGGGGACTCTGGCTCACTCATGCCGGGCGGGGGGCGGGGTGTACGGTAGTTATAATTGGAATGAGGGGCAAACCTGCCTGCCTCTGCAAGCATGACGTTGCAACAGCCTGCGGCATGCTATGTGTTCTCCCTGGGAAGTTGTCCCTGGATCACGGGACCCTGACAGTGGTGAGCTGCACTGGCTCCCGGGAGGGGAGGTGTGGATAGTGACCTGTGCTTGTACACAGGATTCTTGGTGGATGCAGCAGCAGCCTTAGTGTTTCATGCCTGTCTCTGGTGTCCAAGCTGATAGTCCATCTCTGGAGCTCGTTTAGGCGGTGCTCTGCCTTCTGTGGGCAGACAGGGAAGGAATCCCCTCTCCTCACTCACCCTGAAACAATGGTCTCTTGCCTCTTAGGCAGGTCCAGACTTTTTCCTGGACTCCCTCCCGGCTAGCTGTGGTGCACTAGCCCCCTTCAGGCTGTGTTCATGCCGCCAACCCCAGTCCTCTCCCTGGGATCTGACCTCCGAAGCCTGAGCCTCAGCTCCCAGCCCCCACCCGCCCGGGCGGGTGAGCAGACAAGCCTCTCGTACTGGTGAGTGCTGGTCGGCACAGGTGCTCTGTGCAGGAATCTCTCCACTTTGCCCTCCGCACTCCTGTCGCTGTACTCTCCTCCATGGCTCCGAAGCTTCTCCCCCACCCACCCCCCAGCTCCACCAGTGAAGGGGCTTCCTAGTGTGTGGAAACTTTGTCTCCTTCACAGCTCCCTCCCCAAGGTGCAGGTCCCGTCCCTATTCTTTTGTCTCTGTTTTTTCTTTTTTCTTTTGCCCTACCCAGGTACGTGGGGAGTTTCTTGCCTGTTGGGAAGTCTAAGGTCTTCTGCCAGCATTCAGTAGGTGTTCTGTAGGAGTTGTTCCACATGTAGATGTATTTTTGATGTATTTGTGGGAGGAAGGTGATCTCCACGTCTTACTCCTCTGCCATCTTGAAGGTCCCCCCCTTTTTTTTTTGATGATACTACATATTTAATTATTCCAGAAATCTTTCAGATTCAAAACATTCTACTGATATTCATCCCTTCAAGTAACATTGAGTGGAGGTAGGCTTCGAAATGCTTCTTAGACTTTTTTCAGACCTGTTTCTCCTTATTTTAGTCACATCCCTTCACCATCAGGTGAGGCTAGGATGTGTTATATCCCTTACTACAACTAGACCTCCCCACACCAAGTCTATTACCATTAATAATAACAATAGATAATAGGTTATCTTAGGGTTGACTTTTAATGGAAAAATTATGCTTGGTTATCAGAAATCTATTTATAAGTATGCATGTGTATTTAAGTTTGTAAAACTTTCACAATTAGTAACTGCCTAATTTTCTCTTTTTTAATTTAGAGCAATATATAATCTCAACATGTGCTGTAGAAAATGAATGTACAAAAGGCAATGTGTTTGTAAAGCTATGGCAGCAAGTAATAGCAATTTATAGACACGCTGAGTACCTTGTGAATTAATGCAGTAGGACTATCAAAGACTAAGACAAGGGGCTTACCTGGTGGCGCAGTGGTTGAGAGTCCACCTGCCGATGCAGGGGACACGGGTTCGTGCCCCGGTCCGGGAAGATCCCACATGCCGCGGAGCGGCTGGGCCCGTGAGCCATGGCCGCTGAGCCTGTGCGTCTGGAGCCTGTGCTCCACAACGGGAGAGGCCACAACAGTGAGAGGCCCGCGTAACGCAAAAAAAAAAAAAAAAAAAATAATAAGACAAAAACATGAATATTATTGATTAAGGTGTGAAAAATAAAACTTTGGTAATAATAATGTCTTCCCTGTTAAGGTGGAGAATTATGAGAGTAAATTGTGCACATTTTTATTAAAGTGCAAGTAGACTAAGGCATCAATATTTCTGTGTAAATTAAATTGTGTAAATTATATAAAACATTTGCATTTTATGGAGTTTTTAATTTAGAAAGAAAACTATAAATAAAATTGTGTAGGGGGAATTTTAAGGAAACACAGAAAAAACTGTTTTGCACTGAGTTTTAAGTGACAGGATGCTGATAAAACAGAAGACATTGAAAGTAATCAGAGGTGGCAGAAAATATTCTCATATAAGCAATAGTTGTAACATTGTGCAAAGGGGCGGATGAAATTAAATGCGACTGCACATCTCTCTCTCTGTTTCAGAAAGATAGGCATTTTAAACTGGATCATGAAATGGATTGGGAGCCAAAAGGAAATTGGAGATAAATGAGACGGCAAGCATGAGGTTTAGTGTAATATGAATTCATACAAAAAGCTCCTCCACAATTTAGAAAATGAGAAGCGGAGATTTGTTCATGTTACTTCAGAGCAAACAAAATGTGAATTTAAAAGGAAAGCCAAGAAAAAAAAAAAGCAGACCTTTTAGAGTACGGGGAAAAGGTGGCCACAGACATGATTATAGATGCAAAATGAGTGGAGATGAGCTGAGTTTTCTAAACGAAAATGATCAGAAAAAGTTGATGGATGATCAAAGAGAGGTAAATGAGCATAGAAACCTGAGCTTGAAAGTGTTCCAGATCAAGAAGGAGTTTTGATTTTGAAGTATCTAAACAGTATATAAAATCATTTTAATGTGCTCTTTGGGTCATCCCAAAATTCACAGGGAATATGGAATCAATTAGAGGTGATTTATCACAATTAATTTATATATTCCAGAAAAATAAACTTTCTAGACACATTATGACTATCCAAGCTGCTATGAAATAAGCAACAACAACAAAGCCATAATACTTCCCACCTCTCCACAGAGTTAGAGATTTTTTTGGATATAATTGCCAGAAGCGCAAATTAAGCTGTTGTGAGTGAAAAAAAAATGTGAATTTAATCATTCACTTAAGTGGTTTGAAAAGAGGTCGAATTAGACTATGGCAAAGTTCCACCCAGACATTAAAGAAATGTTATTAAGGATCTGTACCTACCTCTCTCAACCTCTGAGCTCACTCCTGTTTGTGTTGCCTTCATTTTCTAAGCAGTTTTCTCCATATGGTGGGATTATACACCTACCTTCAGAATCAAGCATTTTCTCCATGGTTCATGAACAAAAAGATGCTAACAATAAAAACAACAAAAATGACAAATACCACCATGTAAATTGTTAACTAAGGGAGAGTAACTTCCTGTTCTATTTTCTTCACCTAGTATAGTTCTGTCTGTTACATGCATACCTCAGAGAGATTTCAGGTTCTGTTCCAGACCACCACAATAAAACGAATGGTGTTAGAGAATTTTCTAACTTCATTCTTTTACATGTAGCTGTCCATTTTCCCCAGCACCACTTATTGAAGAGACTGTCTTTTCCCACTGTATATTCTTGCTTCCTTTGTTGTAGATTAATTGACCTTAGGTGTGTGGGTTTATTTCTGGGCTATCTATCCTGTTCCATTGATCTGTAAGTCTACAAACTTATGGTTACCAAAGGGAAAACTTGAGCTGGAGGAATAAATTAGGAGTTTGGGATTAACATATGCACACTACTATATATAAAATAGATAATCAACAAGGACCTACTATATAGCACAGGGAACTCTTTTTCAGATTATTTTCCCCTGCAGGTTATTACAGAATACTCAGTATTCTGTAATAACCTGCAGGGGAAAATTATCTGAAAAAGAAAGGATATATGTACATGTATAACTGAATCATTTTGCTGTACACCTGAAACTAACACAACATTTAAAAACTATACTCCGATATAAAATAAAAATTAAAGAACGTGAAATGAATGGGACACCAAAGTTCATCACAGATTTTTTTTGGGGGGTTTCCCAATGAATATAAAATATATCATATCACCCTATACTGTAGTCTATTAAGTGTTCAGTAGCATTATGTCTAAAAAAACAATAAATAAAAAATAATTTATTGCTAAAACATGCTGACCATCATCTGACAACACAGGGTTGCCACAAACCTTCAATCTGTAAACAAACATGGTATCTGTGAAGCACAATAAAGCGAAGCACAATAAAATGAAGTATGCCTGTACTTTTACCACTGGAGAGTGGGGGAACAGTGGGATAAATGACTATCCACAAAGAGAATAAACTGCTGTCCACTAGCAGTTCAAAGACTACATGCAGCCAATATTTAGTGAATACCAACAATGGGCCAGACAGATACTCTGCTATCGGTGCATCAGTGAAAAAAGACACAAAGATTTCTGTTCTCATAGAGCTAAGGAAATGAGTTAAGGAAATCAGAATATAAATAGTAATCATAAAAAGACATACATTATATAATATTTTAGAAGGTGATAGATACTTTGCAGAAAATGATAAAGAGTTATGTTGAAGGAAAGGGCTTGAGAGTACAAGGATTGGGATATGGGGGGTTGGTACTTTAAATATGGTGCCTAGGGTAGGATTCACTGAGAAGTTCCTGCCAGGGCGAGACTTGCATGGAAGTGGGAGGTGGCCATGGAGATTTCATTCCTTCCAGGCTTAAGACAGGAACCTCTCTGATGTGGTAGAGGAATGGTGTGAAGGCTAGTGTGGTTAGAACGGGAGAGTGAGGACATGATGTCAGAAACTGCAACTCATTTTTGACTTTGACTTTTATTCTGAGTGAAGTGTGGAACCTTTAGAAGGTGTTGAGCAGAGGAAGGACATAATCCAAATTATGTTTTTAAAAAGATCACTCTGGCTACTCTGTTGAGACTTCTCTGGCACATGGGCAGAGAAGCAGTGAGATCAGTTAGTAGGAAATTGAGTAATCCAGGAGAGAACTGATGGTGTCTTGGACGAAGATACCTCCAGAGCCTTCTGGTTCTGGAATAGACATTGAATAAGCAGAGAACACATGTCTGCTATAACAATTTGGACTGCAATTTCTGTTTAATTTGGCTGATGCTTCATGGGGAGAAAAATGTAGCATTTTATCCTAAACAATTATAAGACTTTATTATAATATACCTAGTTATTAATAACATAGCTAACCATGGCTTTACTAATAACATTCTATACAGTTATGCAGGGCTCTCTTCTACCATTTATTTATACAATTATATTCTTCCCTTATTCTGTGAAATAAGGCACCCAAATATTATCAATGCCTTTTTTATAAATAGAGAAATGGACATTCACTATAATTAAGTGTCTTGCTCAACTTGAGAGTTTCAAGAATTCCAAGTGTCAATCAACACTGAAAATGCACCCATTTTGTCCTGCTATCTTCTCTCTTTTCTGTTTAACATGCCATTCTTAGTGAAGCCATGCAGCTGTTATCCATTCT
Organism: Tursiops truncatus; assembly: GCF_011762595.2. Classification (NCBI taxonomy): domain Eukaryota; kingdom Metazoa; phylum Chordata; class Mammalia; order Artiodactyla; family Delphinidae; genus Tursiops; species Tursiops truncatus. The sequence goes on along the minus strand of NC_047051.1, from coordinate 57,609,323 downwards.
CTTCCCATTCACTCCTTTTAATGCCTATGGAGTCTACTCTTAATATTTTGATTGCTCTTTGAAGAACAACCCTCTTGCTCAGCGATTCTCCACCCCTTCTCTCTTCCTTTCCCTGTAATGGAATTTAGAACATTTGATGCGGAACTTCTTTTTTCTTTTTGTCCTCAAACTCTCTCCCCCTTTGGTTCTAACCGTCTAATCTTAGGTGCTACGGGAAGTTGATGTCTAGATTTTCCACTGAAAACCAGTGTGTTACATTCATATAATTTTAGCTTCAACATCAGGAACAGCCAAGTTCAGCTCACTTCCATCCTTACAATTATCTTTAGGAGATGTGAACTTGAATGCTTCACTACTGTCTTAGGAATATTAACACTAATTTGGTAGGGATTCTTAAAACTTGCTATTCTTCTCATTTCTGGTGTCTGATCTTGACATTAGTGGTCTCCCAGTTGTCCCTGATTTCAAAATGTTGAATTATATTTGATACTAGCAGGTCCTTAACTCATTTTTGTTGATTTTTACTTCCAAGCTACTCTCAGGGTCAAACATTCTCCTTTATTTTCGTTTCCATCAAACTGGACCTGGTACTCATTAGCTCATACCAGGTTTACTTTGACAATATCACTTGATGATTTCCTAGCTTCAAGGCAATTTATAATACTTACCTACATACTGCATTCAGAAACCCTATGGTGACATTTTTTCCCCTACAGCTTCAGGCCTAAAGAGCTCTGGTTCTCAATTTCATAACTAATTAGATATCAATTTACTTCTAAAAATTTGCTTTACCAATCCCTAGAATTTTCTGATTTGGCCAGAGGAAGAGAGCAGGGAACTAATGTTTGTGAAATGCCAACTGTATTCTGGTCATATGAGACAGAAAAGAAGATCATAGAAAGGGACTTTAAAAAGAATGTATAGGGCTTCCCTGGTGGCGCAGTGGTTGAGTGTCCGCCTGCCGATGCAGGGGACACGAATTCGTGCCCCGGTCTGGGAAGATCCCACGTGCCGCGGAGCGGCTGGGCCCGTGAGCTGTGGCCGCTGAGCCTGCGCGTCCGGAGCCTGTGCTCCGCAGCAAGAAAGGCCACAGCAGTGAGAGGCCCGCGTACCGCAAAAAAAAAAAAAAAAAAAAAGAATGTATAGTACATGGTATGGTCTCTTCACAGAGAAGTTGATGAAGTTGATATGGTGATGTGACATGTTTTAGAGAAAATAGGAACAGCTCTTCTGAAAAGTGAAATCAGATGGCAAATGCTAGCACAGTCAGTTCATCTTGTTCTTCTCTGGCAACGTGGAAGGATGAATTGGACACATACATAAATAATACAGGAACATTTTCTCCTATTACGCCTTTGGATCTTCAAAGTTGGAAACTGAAACAGTATTCACAAGTTTATAACCTGAGTCTGAGCTAGCACTGAAGATGAGGCAGACCCATAAGGGAACTCTTGGTCAATTCCACGAGCAGTGCTTTAGTTAGGTTTAGAGAAATTATTGGAAGTTCAACATGGCAGCAGGTACATTTCAAGGAGCTAATGAGTTTCATGAGAATGATAATCAGGTTTTTCATACTCACTCAAGAAAAAAAAAAGAAAAAAAATCCCAGTAAGATTTGGAACAAAAATATCTGTGCCATCCAGGATCTTTTTGCAAATTATCACTCTATATTTGGCATATGCTATTTAGTATTTCCTTTCAAATTAATTTCCTAATAAAATTTTGTAACAAACGCATGTTGTGTGTGTGTGTTATGTGTACGCATGTGTGTGTGAAAGAGAGAAAAACAGAGACACAGAGGGAGGCACAAAAACTTTTAGAAAATCTGCTTTCCACAGAAATGTTTTGTAGGGAGATTGAAGATAAGGGTATATATGATAAATATGTGACAACATAACTTCTGTCAAAGATGGTGAAACATTAATAAATAGAGAACTGAAGCCAAGAGCCTGGAGCCAGGTGGGGCGAATAAAAAGACAGGTCACTTCTCCTGGATACTTAGTGAAACTGGAGAGGCATGGGATTTCCACCAGAAGTGGGTTGGAATTTGAGTCAGTTTCATCTGAATGGGAGGGGACAGGCTACACATCCGGGTCCAGTGGGTGCAGACACGGCATGCTGCTAGGCCTCGTCACCTCACACCAGCTGTGGGAGCAGCCACGAGCTGGTGCACAATGCAACCGGGGGTCTATTCTGCGCTGTGAGGGAAGAGTGCCTATTTTCTCACCTTATTACCATGAAGTAAGAGAAGCACTAGTCCTGAAAGCCAGCACGCCAGGAGAATTCCAGAGTTCTGTTGTCAGTTAAAGCAATTAGGGAGATTCCCAAACAAGAAAAGCAGTAAGGGCTTCCCTGGCGGCGTAGTGGTTGAGAGTCCGCCTGCCGATGCAGGGGACACGGGTTCATGCCCCAGTCCGGGAGGATCCCACATGCCGCGGAGCGGCTGGGCCCGTGAGCCATGGCCGCTGAGCCTGCGCGTCCGGAGCCTGCGCTCCGCAACGGGAGAGGCCACAACAGTGAGAGGCCCGCGTACCGCAAAAAAAAAGAAAAAGAAAAAAAAGAAAAGCAGTAAGTAAACAAAAATCAGACCAGTTAAATTTGCATCTCTTAGGAAGGAGAACAAGCTGATATTTTTCTGCAAAGCTTCCTAGGTGATATTAATGTAAGTTAAAGTTGAGAACCATTGTTCTGGATGGAATTACAGACTTTAGTATATTCTAACCATTTGTGCTTACTATTTTTATAGCAGTTAATTCCATGAAGGAAACCCACATTTTCTTGGAGTAGATTGGAGGCACCTTAAGAGCAGGGAGTAATTGTTTGTTTTTGTTTATTTTTTATATCTATTATATCCTTAGTATCCATCACATTGCCTGGCATTACTAGGTTCTTAGAAATATTTATTTTATGAACATTCATGATTGAATACATGATTGCATAATTCCATATCTTGTTTTTTGGTCCCACTGGTATTACCTCAGACATCTACTGGCAGGCTGTTTTCTCTTTGTCCATGACTGGTTCCCCTGTCTATCACACACAGGCTGGGTAAGTTCCTATAGTAACGCCAATAAAACAACTCTCCAGAGTGTCTCTTGTGAGGTTACCCTTCAAAGCCATCAGTACCAGGTGTATTAGTTTCCTAGGGCTGCCATAACAAAGAATAGCAAACTGGATGGTTTAAAACAACAAAAATGTGTGCTCTTACAGGCCTGGAAGCTAGATGTCTGAAATCAAGGTGTCAGTCATACTCCCTCTGAAGGCTCTGGCAAAGAAGACTTCCTTGCCTCCTTTAGGTTCTGTTGACTGTGGGCATTCCTGGGCTGTGGCAGGCTAACTGCAGGTTTCTGCCCCCATTTTCTCTCTATAAACTTCTCTGTCCTCTTCTACTTGTAAGGATACAAATTATTGGATTTACACTCACCACCCTAATTTCAGAATGGTTTAGTCTTGAGATTATTAATGAACTTCATGTGCAAACACCTTATTTCTAAAAAAGATCACAATCTGAGGTTCTGCGTGGACATGACTTTTGGGGGAATGCTATTCGACTCACTACACTCGGATAGTCAAAGGACCAATTAGAAATTGTCTCTATTGAGGGGTTAATGCTGTGTTAGTACCATGACAAACATCCAATAGGACAGCTTTGCCAAACCAGGGAATTTCTAGTTTGAGTCAAAAACTAAATGTACTGCATTTCAAGAGCCAATAAAAACATGTAAAACATACCAAATAGTTTTTGTCTTATTATTTCTGCAATTCTTTATTTTGATCCAGGGAGAAAAATACAATTGTTTGTTAAAAATTATCATTGAGTATCATATATGCAGATGTAAGTGTTGTTTCTATATGTAGGAACTTCATTAGGTAGATTCTAGATTCATCCTAATGACTCATAATACAACTTTAGCTGTAAAAAATCATTTTTACTGTGGCAAGGAAAGCACATTCTTACATGAGGGTAGTGTCTTTAAAACAGGCTCTGGAACTCAAAATTCATGAATTTTCAGGTTTGTAGATTATGTTTGTTATACTAGAAAAAACGTATACTTCACCATTAAGGATTCTAGAACACAGTGAGATTTCTTCCTGGAAGTGTTGGGCTGCTTCAAGACGGAAGAAAGAGCCTGGAGTCAGCAACAGAGACACCAACGGTTTAATGGAAGGGGAATCTTACATGTCTGAAACAAGCTCCTGGAACGACACCCCACCATGTGTGGAAATAGAGGGCAGGACATGGTGTCAGTCTTCGCTCCTGGGGAGAAGGGGAGGTTACCAGTTAGAGAGGGAATTAAGTCAGGTTGGCTCATTGGTTACCAGGGAAACCAGCAGGGGGGGCATGCCCCTCATTGCCCCTTTGATAAGCTATCATAGTGGAGATGTTCTATTCTAATAATTAGCTGGGGTCTGGGGCAAGTATGCAGGAAGGTCAGTCATGTGAGTAGGGTATAGGTGAAGCAGGCACTGGTCGAGCAGGGGGTGTACAGAGAGCAAGAGAACAGCCATCTTGGGTGGCCTGACCATACAAGTGGAAAGTAAAATTATAAATAATATACAAGGACTCACTTTCTTTTATCTTGTAAAACATATCTGTGAATTAGTTATAACTAGACATTTGAAAAACAGATTCTATTTAACTGATTGCATACTGTTTGTGTCACAATACAAAATTGGAGACTTCTTAGGTCAAGAAATTTCCTTCTAGTTATTTAATTTATTCTATGGTATCTGTAAATGAAAAAAATAAGGATATGGACTCCGAAATGGTATATACGTTTCAGAATTGATCTTACAAAAATATTAGTAAAATCAATTTGTTACTCTTACCATGTGTAAATATGGGTGTTTTGGCTGTAAAATGTTATGAGAGTGGCTTTTACAATACAGGCATGCGTACCTTGTTTTTTGTGCTTGGCAAATATTTTGGTTTTTTTACAGATTGAAGATTGGTGGCAACCCTGCCTCGAGCAAGTCTATCAGTGCCATTTTCGAACAGCATTTGCTCACTCTGTGTCTCTGTGTCATATTTTGGTAATTCTTGCTGTATTTCAAACCCTCCATCGGCAAAAGAATTATGATTTGCTGAAGGCTCAGATGATGGTTAGCATTTTTTAGCAATAAAATATTCTTAAATCAAATTATGTACATAGTTTTTATAGACGTAATGCTATTGCACACTTAAAAATCTACAGTATAGCATAAACGTAACTTTTCTATGCACTGGGAAACCAAAAAATTTGTCTGATGCTTTATTGCAGTATTCGCTTTATTGCATGGTCTGAAATCAAACCCACAATATATCTGAGGTATGTCTGTATCATCAGCACCAAATCATGCATCATCTTCATCATCATAATAATAACAGTAAAATATTAATATTAAAATGCATTTATGGAAAATAATAGTATACTAAAATCAGGCATACTTAAATAGTGTTTTTTTTTTTTGCAGTATGCGGGCCTCTCGCTATTGTGGCCTCTCCCTTTGCGGAGCACAGGCTCCGGACGCGCAGGCTCAGCGGCCATGGCTCACGGGCCCAGCCGCTCTGCGGCATGTGGGATCTTCCCGGACCGGGGCACGAACCCGTGTCCCCTGCATCGGCAGGCGGACTCTCAACTACTGCGCCACCAGGGAAGCCCAATAGTTATATTTTTGATGTGTAGCTTCAGAATATAACATTTATGTTCAAACGTCAATTAAGTATGTTACATTTGTATAGATATATATTATAATATATATTTTTCAAATATATGGCTTTAGGTTAAGTTTCCTTCTTAATGTTTAACAAGTAGAAGGAAATAACTGATGGATTAGAAAACAAAGGCAATATGCTTTAACGTTTGCCTAGCAGCATTCTGATTAGGGAGAACAAGGAATTTTGTTTCTAACTCTTACAGCCTAAAGTTTGTTATAAACATGTAGGCAGTATTCATTTGAAGAAACTATCACTATCAAATGGTGACTCTGTGGGAAATCAAACACATTGTGAGAATTGTATAGATTACAACTTGTAAGATAAAGTAGGACATACTTAACTTGCCCTGTAGCTCAAAATAATTCACAGTGTTGAATAATACCTTTATTAATGATCAGACAGAAGAGATAAGTAGCACATGAGACCTAAGAATGTTACAATTTTTGAAAAGAAAAAAAGGAAACCTAGGGAAGGTAGAGAACTGTATCAGAAAAAATAAAGGTGCATGAAAATATAAGTAAAGGATAAGATTGAACTTTAAAAATGTAGAATGAAAAAAACACAAGATGTTTGTTTATTGCCATTTTCAAGTTAACATGAAAATCAATCCTTAGAACCTCATAAAGTTTATTTAACATCATAGAAGAAACATTTAATTAAGGACAGTTTTTTCTTCCCTTAAAAAAAAATTCAATCTATTTTCTTTGGGCTTATTTACTCCCCCCTCCCCCCACTTCACCTATATTCCTATTTCTGTCTGTCTTTAAGATTTAACTTTGATTCTATTTTCCTACTTCTGTTTTTCTTCCCAAACTAGGATAAACCAAATAATTTTTTTCTTCTTTTTCCCCCAATGTTATATCTTTTCCCAGAAGCAAAAATTGCCTGATGAGGTTATAAAAGAATCTAACAGAAAGAATGTCCATTGGCCTATTGCAAAAGTCAAGCAGAATCTATAGGTGCATGCCACATGATCTGCATTCATTTAATACAGGTTACAGGCTATTTCAAACTTGCACATGGAAAGACTCTAATTGGAGCATCTGTACTACATGTGTGTCCATTTTTCTCTCTATTCTTAAGATTTCAAAGCTCAACTATTAGGTTTAAATGTAATTTTAATTAGTCCAGGACATTTAAAATTCATATTTATCTATATACACATGAATATACACATGGATAAATACAATATATATTTTTTTACAAATGCATTGTGATCAAGAATTTCTGCTTCTCCATGGGATGGAGTAGTTTGTGTCAAGCCAGCATTCCAACCAAAGAAAACTAGAAAACCCAGATAAAATAGAGAAGTCATCTCTTTGAAGCTATCAGAGCTCTGCAGTGGCAATGGTATCTAGAGGGGCTAAAACTCCGGAGATGAAAGACCTTCTGAGAGGTGAGCAGACATCTGCAGCCACTTTTATTCTGGAGAACTTAGCTATTTCTAATTCTGCACCACTGTCCAAGAACTGGACCTTTGTGTTGGCAGAAGACTATTGGCAGTGGACAGAGAGCTTTTGGTGGGAATTTGAGCTCAAGAATGCAGGGCTTGTTCCAATCTGGGATTTTATAGGACTGGAACCAAGAAATCTAAGCCATGTTCTAAAATCAGGCAATATTCTCTCAATTTGGGGACAAAATATTAGAGTCAGGTATTGATCAGGGGAGGGGTCCTAGACACTAGATCGATAGTTTAAAACTTCTGGGTGATCAAGTGCACATCAGATGTAGACATCTTCCCTTGGGTCTTTCTCTGTGTGGACTGAGCACAGTCCTATTTAGGTTAAGGTGATCAGCCTCCACTCTCTACCTGGTGGAGGGAAACCTTAATCATCCCTCAGGGAAGTTAACATCATCTGGAGACTTTTAAAAACACAGTATCTATCAATAAAAAAAATTACTAAGCACATCCAAACCATATGACCAAAATGAAGAGAAAAACAGTAAACTCAGATCTGCAGTGATTCACATATTGGAATTAGCTGACAAGGACTTTAAAATAGCTTTGCTAAATATGCTACAGAAAATAAGGGAAAAAAGTAGGGAATTTCACCTGAACACTGGCATCTATGAAAAAAGAATTAATTAGAAAGAAGCAGACAGAGTAACAGAAAAATAGACAAAAAACTTGGACACTTCATAAAAGAGGGTCTTGAAAGGACCGATAAGCATATGAAAACCTGTCAACTTTATTTTCGTCCGAGAAATATAAATTAAAATCACAAGATGCTAACACTACACACCCACCATCATGAATATGAAGAAAAAGTCAGAAAATAACAAGTATTGTTAAGCATGTGGAACAATTGGCATAAACAGTTGCAACCATTTAAGAAAAAACTATTGGATAGTATTTTATAGAGCAGAATATACAGATGCAGTTTGATCCAGAAATTCGACACCTTGGTATCTGTTTAACATGTAGTAAATGAAAGATGTATAGAAAATATTCAACAGAGCTCTATTCATAATATTCAAAAGTTGAAACAACACGAAATGCCTTTTTACTGTAGAATTGGTATAGTGTATAATAATAGTATACTATCAAGGAATGAGAATACGTGAATAAAGACTGCACAAATCAACATAGAAGAATATCTCAAAAATAATAGGGAGCAAAGTAAGCCAGACACTAAAGAGTACATAATTTAGATTCCATTTACATTAAGTTAAAATAAAGATAAATTTGATCTAAAGTGTTCAAGCTCAGGATAGGGGTTTTATGATTGGTGAACATAAAGAGCAATTTGAGAATATTAATGATATTCTGTTTCTAGATTTGGATGTTATATAGCTGTATTAACTTTATGAAAATTTACTGAACTGTACACTTATAATTTATATTCATTTCTTTTGTTATATTGTAATAGTATCATTAAAAATAAAAATAATGACATTTAAAGTCCTGACAAATTTTAATAAACACAAGAGAATTTATTCTACCAAAGTCTTGTTGACCTCTACAGTAGTCATATTCAGACTTTACACTGCATTTATTTCTACTGATGACACTAACACTACATAATCTATTGCCTATAGTGTTGAAATTGTTTTTTAACTTCTTTGTACAAATTATTTTTGAAAATCAGAATTATTACTGTATTTTAAGCTCTTTCACCAATATTCAACGTATTAAAAATAAAAACAAAATAGTCAATGGCAAGGAAGTTTAGACTACATCCAGTGATAAGATAAAACAGACTATTGTAGAAAAGTAGAAACTTAGAAAAATTGTTTAAAACTCTGTGGTGACTTGTTCACTTTCTGGATAGCACTGAAATACTTATAAATCTAAAACAAAAGCAACTCAGATTATTAGGATGACGTTCCCAGGGAAAAGTGAAAACGAAATAAATGATTTTGCTCATGTGGTTTGTCCAAGAGCCTTGATACGACAATCTTGTTGATAAAAATGTCACCTAGTGAGCAGGACACTTTATTTACAAGAGCTGGTTTACTCAGATATGACCACACAGGTGCCATAAATATGACGTTTTAAGAAGTTTTTCTTTATAAATTAAGACAACATGCCAGGTTTTAGCCAAACATAAGCACAAAATATACAGGAATAGCCTCACTCTTTAATGTCCTATCTATTGAAGATTATGTTTAAAGGAGAGCACACAGAAATAGAGAGATTGTGAAAGCATATGTTTTCTGTAGCAGGCTGAAGAGTAGATTTCCGATATCATCAAAGTTATAACTGCTGCATTCAAAATTAAAGAACACATATAAACCTCTAATATATCTGACCTGCTGGTCTATCATTGTTCTTGAAATTTTCATCACATGTATCACTTATTGTTTTAATTTTCTATTTATTCAACATGGACAACATGAATTTTGCCCATAAGGCAATTTCAGCTTCCATTTTATCACTAGCCATCACATTGCTTTAGAATTGTCCTAAATATTAAGGTAGGTTGCAACTTGATGTGAATTTCTTCGATCAGGAAACTAATGTTTCCCAGTAGGAAAACTCCATTTACATGCAACGTTTTTCTTTTCCTCCTTTGGCTTTTGGTGAAGCTGCTGTCCTGAGGTAAATGCTCTATTTGTAGCCCCTTCTTCTAAGAATCACTTTGTATATGAGTCAGGCTTACATTTTGGTGCTGCTGACCAAGGAATGAGAGAGAAGACAGTTGTGCACCTGGGGTTGTGTTTTTCCTTCCAGACCAGCCAATCAAAGATTCTTAATCCAGAGCAACAAAAGGGGTTTTGTGTTGTGTGCTCACACTTGGGCCCATATTTCCAACACTCACGGCTGTGATTTTCTCAACAAGAGAACTGCCTGGTGGCCCTTGTGTGCTTGCCTGCTTCAGTCTGCTGGGGTCAGTGTTTTGTGATGTAATTTGTTATGCTGGCGCCTTCTGCTTTCCCAACTAAAGAAAAGTTCCATTTGTTATTTTCTGTGGATTTAAGATAAAGGTAAATTGTTCAAGTGCCTTGAGAGAAGTAAATTTAAAAAGCTAAATATTCAGTACTATAATACAATATTAAATTACAATGAAACACTGACTTTGAAACAGAGGATCTCATTTCAAGTTCTGGCTCTGTCACTTCCTGATGATAAAATTGGACAAGGTGTATCAAGCCCTGTAAAATACAACAATAATAGTTTTCATTTCTTAGGTTTGTCGTGGAGACTAAAAGAGTTAATTAATGTACAGCAAATAGAATAATACCTGGAAGGTATTACATACAACATTAAGATTAGTCATTATTAATGTTATTATTATTACAAATATTCTTAACCAATTCTTCTAACATATGACTTGCTGCTTCAGAATTTCAAGTTGCATTAACACCTGGTTTTATTGATAATCTCTATGATTCAATACTGAGTAACATAACTTGTTTATAAAATATAATGAAGGCAAAGGAGATTAATACATTTGATTTTAGTAGCTAATCATTCATTTCAACAATCATTCATGTTAAGTAACTACTTCATACCAGAAGAGTTAAAAAAGTGTAAGATATAATCCTGGTCTTCAAGGTCCTTGAAGTCTAATAGTGTTTACATTCTAGCAAAGAGAGGGGGAGAGAGAGAGAGAGAGAGAGAGAGAAAGAGAGAGAGAATAAATATGAATGACAGTTCCTGAAAGTGTTATATGTAGTTAAAAAACTTTGGCTCTGGTATATAACTCCATTAAATTAAATTCATTTATGTATTTATTTACTTATTTAGTGCCTTGACCCTTCATTCATTATTTTATAGATTAAAATGGTATTAAGTTTCCCACATATATTTACTATAAATAGATATTATTATCCAGAAAAGTAAAATATAAATACACTATGTACCTCTAAAGATAGGACAATTTTTCTTTGCTTTAAGCCAAAAAAAAAAAACCATCTTAAAAAAAATTCTAGGTGTCCTGGTATATGGAAGGAAAGCATATTGTACCAAAGAGTGGGTTTCCAAAAATATATATATATGTAGAGAATATGTTATTTATATTGTCAAAGAAAATTTGCACCAGATAGAGTTAAACAGACAAGGAAGACTTTATTCAAGACTGCTGCAATAGGGGTGGAGATTACTGCAATATGGGAGAGGGACTGAACTCAACTCCACTTAACAACAGGAAGGAGAGCTTTAAGCACTGGGTAAGCTAGTGGAAAAGTACTAGGCCTAACATGATTAGGCCATTTATGTTCCCTAATAAGTACTTATGGAAGTTAGGCTCCTCTCCTCCCACAAAGATGAGGAAATATGGGTGCTATCTTTCTTGATGATTACATTCAAAAAGATAGTTCTCAGATCCATGAGAAAGACATTCTTGGCTTATAAAACTGGCAGGAGGTTGGGAGAAGATTTATCTCTGAAAGGGGAAGAGAAAAAATTTATAATTGGAAGTTTTCTAAATTAAGTGCTCTGGGAAAAGGGATGTCAGGGGCCTAGAGTCTGAAAGAATCTGGCTAAGGGGAAGAGTAAGGATGCCTTTGTCAGTTTTCTCCTTCACAATACATATTTGAAGCTATATTTTAGATTAGAAAACAAAACTGGAAATGAAACAACAAAAGCCAGTAACAGCAACAAAAATGAAGATTTCTACAGTAAATACATAGCCAAACATGTGAGAAGAAAGTTCCAATATATGACCATGTTGGTAATTCAGTTTTGCTGTTTAATGTTTAACAAGACTCGTAAATAGTGATAATGAGACGTCACAAAAGACCCAAGATAGATAAGCACTTAACATAGACCAATGTCTAATGGTTATAGAAAAGTGCAGACACACCACTGTTTTTGGATTTTGAACTTAAACCCATTGCTATTTTAATGCACAACATAATGATTCAAAGGCTGCCCCTATTTGCCAAATTATATTTCATTCAATATGAACAGATGGTCTCTCATTTAGACAAATTGTACCTCAAAACAAAAGATTCAATTCCCTGCTTTACAGAAGATACATATTCTGCCAACAATTTTTCTAAGTACGTGTATTAGATAAATAAGAAAAGCAGTTGAAATTATGGTTAAATTACCTATCCGCATTGGAGGTTTCCTGTGGACCACATTTTCATTTCTAGTTTTGTAAGTTAGAATATATTTTGAATTCTGTTCCATTGATGAAACATATTTTTAATGCCAGTGACACTGACATTTCAAATTTTAAATGATTACTGCTGAATTACCAAGACTTGCAATTAAATTATAAAATGAGACCAGAGAACTATATAAAAGCTGTACTTAATTTTCTAAATAGCTCTAAAACATTTAAAAATACAATTCTCTATAATTTTTGAACAATTGCTGGTAATTATTTAGTGAAGGTGAAGGAAGGAAGGACAAGAGTCTCTCACAAGGAAGAAAATGAGAGCTTGATGTAGATTATATGTTGTTTTTCAATTTAAACAAGAAAAACTGCCATCTCAATCTGTGAACAATTATATAATCATAGTCATTGCGTTACCTTCGCCGTCACCATCATTATAATCATCATTAGTATCATATCACCATCATCATATATGAACCTCAGAGGGAAAAAAACCCAAAACAAAACAAAAACTAAATACATTTCCCTTAGCTCCAAATACTGCTCCAAGTATTGTTTCTGTTTCTCTTGATCAACTTAAGAGCTTCCTACCTCTGTTTTCCCTCTGTCCATCAGCCTTTGCTGAAAATCTCCACAGAAACCGCTCTTAAAAGCATCAAACACATAATTGTGCACTGCTGAAACCAGTGTCAGCAATTTAACCTCATCATCTTTAAGATCATCGCCTTTAACATCATCGCTTGTCCCAATCTCTGTAAATGATACCAAATCCACCTAGTTGCCCAAGCCCCTAAACTGAGATTATGTTTGACTCTTGGTTCTCCATTCCTCTATGTACAATCTCTAGAGAGGTTACACACATTTGCTGTTGTATCTCCAACTGCCACTAATCTTGTGTAAGTCACTCAATATTGTCTTTGTTCCTGCATTTTCTCCTAACTTGTCACCCTTTTTCTCATGGACCCCTCCCATCCTTTCTCTACAGGATATACAAAATTACCTTAAATAAAGAGGATCCTATTACTCCACTTAAAATTTTGCACTGCTTTTCCAGTGTATTTTGATTTAAAATTAAAACTCACTTAAATGACCCCTGTTAGAGCTCCTACTTATCTACAAAACCTACAATTTCTTCATTTTTCTTCTTGCCCATTTAGTTCTAACTGGTCTGGCCTCTTTCCATTTCTTAATCATAGCCACTGCCTTCCTGTCTTAAGGCCTTCACACATGAGGTTGTTCCTTCCTGGTAAGTTCTTTTCCCAGATTTTTCCATGGCTGTTTTCTATCCTTGTGTGTGCATATGTCCAAACTCATCAAATTGTATACATTAAATATGTGCAGTTTATTGCATATCGTTTATATGTTAATAAAGCTGTTAAAAGACTTTGTTTTAAAGTTGCCACTCCAGAAATACTTTACCTCATCTCTCTCTTAATTTTTCTTCAATTTTTCTCCAACTCTTTACCCTATTTATTTTGCACATATCCTGTTCACTTACTTTGTAACTGAATATTTGCTTGCTTACTTTTTTATGGTGATCATGGAGAAATTACCTATCAGCTCGGACGATTTCCTATGGGATACATTTTTATTTAGATTTGTGAGTCAGAAAATATTTTTAAAATTCTATTCCATAAATGAGACTAAATTATGATAATGCTGACCTCAGTAAATGCTCTAAATGCTAAAGATCATGTATATACTGTTTACTGCTTTATATTCAGTGACTAGCACAGTATTTGGCACATGAGGCCAAATATTAATATGATTTAGTTATAAATTATATATAAGTGTATTTCCAATCAATTAATGGAGTAAGATAAAAGCTTACTCTTCTCCACAGAAAACTTACAAATTCCCATCACTTTATTAACCATAGTATAGGAGATTTTTAAAATACTTTTCTTCTGCAAAGATAGGAACATATTTTAAACTGAAGACTGCATTTCATTATGCCACATTTAATAGAAACCCAAATGTAAAATCTGTATCGACTCCTCTTATATAAAACACTATTTTTTGATGGTGACATTCTTTTGACAAACACGTTCCTTGGTAGAATAGGTTGTTAGCCTAATCTACCAAGGAGAAAATTTAAATTACAAAAATAAAATGAGAAGCTCCCAAACATTATATCTTAGGCTTCTGTCTTGATTTCATAAGTACTAAATTGTCCTGCTGGTTTGGAAGGAACATTGTATAGCTGCAGCTTATTGATGGAAATTTCTGAATTTAATCGGTTAGATGTTATCAAGAGAAAAATAATTTTATATCAACTGCACATTTCTTCCTTTCCTTTGAGAAACAGAACAATAAATACATATATAAAAGGACTTTGAAAAGAGGTTTGCACTTAAGTCCGAAACTGAAAGAAGAGGAACATCTTCCACACTCTACTTGAACACAGCTGGAAGGCTTAATGAATAAGAACATTGAGTTCTCCTTTACAGCAAGGTTAATTTAGAGCTTTTCTGCCTGCAGAATTATCCATAAATTAATTTCTACAACGTATAACATTTTTATTAGCTCTTTCAGGAGAAAATTTGAAAGTAATGTGTATAAAAATCCTATAATCTTACATTTTCTGCTTAAGAAATGAGATGAAATACCAAACAGAAATGTTTCTGTGCTGTATCTTATGCTTATCAATTAGCAGTGTTATCAAAATACATGAGTTTTAGACATGAATAAAAGACTAAATTGTGTGATTAGAAACATTTCCTGCTTTGATAAGTTTTTCAATATGACTTCCAGTGCTTATTTTAAATATAAAGCTATCCTCTTGCTTATCAAGTTTGCTATAATCCATTGTGAATTACTTGTCAAGAGACCTATTTCTTTCCACTCCTGTTTTCTAGTGCCTGATTATATGAACTTTATCACTTATTTAACCACTTTTCCTAAATTAACCAGGTTTCCTAAGCAACAAAATGAGTTTTGGCCTAAAAATAATTACTGACAGACCATCTATCATTAATAAATTAGGATTGACCTACTTTATTATTAAATAACGTATGACTAGCCTTTCCAACCTAATCAAATTATACAGTGGTATTTTGCCAAAAAGGCATTCCTTTTACGGAACTGGTTTAGAATATATTTCAACTATTTTAATTTACATGTCCCTATTTTAAAATTGTGCAGTTTTGCTATATTCACAGGACATTTGTGCTTTCTCTTCTGTAAAATGTTTGGAAGGGTTTGCTTATGTTCATACTTCCCTGTTCCTCTTTTTCTTATGTTTTTAAAGGAGTTTCTTCATATAGTTCAGATTATAATCCTTTGGTAAATAATTGTGCTGAAATAATAGTTCCCAATTTTTGCCTTCTTTTACCGTCTCACACTTTTTAATCTGTATTTTTAGGAGCAAACTTCTTAAATTTAATATAGTTCTATCTATCATTTCTTTCTTTTATGGTAAATTATTTTAAGTTTTGTTAAAAAATTTTTTCCTTACAGAGAAACAGGAACATTTATAGGGTAATTTTTATTATTCACTAATTAATATTTTAAAGGATACTTCAAATTCTGGATATTACATATTATTCATCAAATCATATTCATTAGTTCATATTAATTAATCTATACTATTTCACTTCAAAGTCTAATTGATTTTAGTATGATGTGTGATAAGAACCCTATTTCCTATTTTCATAGGAAAAGTCAGTATTCCCAGAATCATTTAATAAATAGTCTGTCCTTTCACCCCCTGACCTACAGTGTCCATTCTGCCTGTATTATGTTTCCGTGTGTGTGAACTTATTTCGGGCTCTCTATTCTGTCCCATCACAAGGAAGCGCTCCTCCTCACGTTTAAACTCTGACAGTCCATGGCAGGCCTTTCTCACTTGGCTGGGCCTCTGGCAGAAGACACCGCATCATTTGCCTCTATTGTGTGGACATCTCCTTGTTCTGCCTTGGATCTTACAGAGCAGACGTCTCTGCCCGACCCCCTCACAGTGCTTAGGCTGCTTCATCTCACACTAGGCTTGCTCGCAGCCTTTTTGGGATCTGTCACCTTCACTGGGCCTCTCCCCAACTGTATCCTTCCTCACTCTGTCAGGCCCTGGCACCCAATTCAGATTGGCCCCGCGTGTGACTGACGTCCTCACCTTGCCTAGGCTCTGACCCCCAAGGTGGGACATTTCCCTCCCTGACTGTGTCCCTTATAGTCTCTTCAGAATCAAAACAACAGAATTAAACTCTCCCTCAGCTCAAATGATGGAGTTGAAAGAAAAAAGTAAAATCAGCAGGGACCAAAGGGTTCTGCTGTTCCTCAGCAAATAATTACTTCATTAAGGAATATCTGCCCAACTAATGAGCAGAGGAAAAAACAAACAAAACTATATATATATATATATATATATATATATATATATATATATATATGCCAGAATCTAGCAGATAAAATAATGCTAAATAATTTTTAGTGAATAAGTGAATGAATATTTTTAACAAATAATTAAGTGAATAAATGATTAGATAAAATATTAAAAGTATTAGAAAAACATCATAATTGTAGCTACTATAAAGCTGGGTAGAACTTCATGGATTTCCATAAGGGTAATTTAACTTATAATTTAATGATTTCACTTGGAATTTCTAATAGATGGACAAGGTTTTTTTTTTTTTAACATCTTTATTGGAGTATAACTGCATTACAATGGTGTGTTAGTTTCTGCTTTATAACAAAGTGAAGCACCTGTACATATACATCTATCCCTATATCTCCTCCCTCTTGTACCTCCCTCCCACCCTCCCTATCCAACCCCTCTAGGTGGTCACAAAGCACTGAGCTGATCTCCCTGTGCTATGTGGCCTTCCCACTAGCTATCGGTTTTACATTTAGTAGTGTATATATGCCCATGCCACTCTCTCACTTCGTCCCAGCTTACCCTTCCCCCTTCCCGTGTCCTCAAGTCCATTCTTTAGTAGGTCTGCGTCTTTATTCTCATCTTGCCCCTAGGTTCTTCATGACCTTATTTTTTTTTTTTTAGATTCTATATATATGTGTTAGCATATGGTATTTGTTTTTCTCTTTCTGACTTACTTCACTCTGTATGACAGACTCTAGGTCCATCCACCTCACTACAAATAACTCAATTTCGTTTCTTTTTATGGCTAAGTAATATTCCATTGTATATATGTTCCATATCGTCTTTATCCATTCATCTGTTGATGGACACTTAGGTTGCTTCCATGTCCTGGCTATTATAAATAGAGCTGCAGTGAACATTTTGGTATATGACTCTTTCTGAATAATGGTTTTCTCAGGGTATATGCCCAGTAGTGGGATTGCTGGGGCATGTGGTAGTTCTATTTGTAGTTTTTATTTATTTTTTTTTTGCGGTACGCGGGCCTCTCACTGCTGTGGCCTCTCCCGTTGCGGAGCACAGGCTCCGGACGCGCAGGCTCAGCGACCATGGCTCACGGGCCCAGCTGCTCCGCGGCATGTGGGATCTTCCCGGACTGGGGCACGAACCCGTGTCCCCTGCATTGGCAGGGGGACTCTCAACCACTGCTCCACCAGGGAAGCCCCCAGCTTTCTTTTGATTTCCATTTGCATGGAATATCTTTTTCCATCCCCTCACTTTCAGTCTGTAAGTGTCCCCAGGTCTGAAGTGGGTGTCCTGTAGACAGCATATATACGGGTCTTATTTTTGTATCCATTCAGCCAGTCTATGTCGTTTGGTTGGAGCATTTAATCCATTACCTTTAAGGTAGTTATCGATATGTATGTTCCTATTACCATTTTATTAATCGTTTTGGGTTTGTTATTGTAGTTCTTTTCCTCCTCTGGTGTTTCCTGCCTAGAGAAGTTCCTTTAGCATTTGTTGTAGAGCTGGTTTGGTGGTGCTGAATTCTCTTAGCCTTTGCTTGTCTGTAAAGATTTTAACTTCTCCAATGAATCTGAATGAGATCCTTGCTGGGTAGAGTCATCTTGGTTGTAGGTTTTTCCCTTTCATCACAGCTGTTAACCTTATGGGGATCCCTTGTATGTTATTTGTTGCTTTTCCCTTGCTGCTTTTAATATTTTTTCTTTGTATTTAATTTTTGATAGTTTGATTAATATGTGTCTTGGCATGTTTCTCATTGGATTTATCCTGTATGGGACTCTCTGCGCTTCCTGGACTTGATTGACTATTTCCTTTCCCATATTAGGGAAGTTTTCAACTATAAGCTCTTCAAATATTTTCTCAGTCCCTTTCTTTTTCTCTCCTTTTCTGGGACCCCTGTAATTCGAACTTTGGTGTGTTTAATGTTGTCCCAGAGACCTCTGAGACTGTCCTCAGTTCTTTTCATTCTTTTTTCTTTATTCTGCTCTGCAGTAGTTATTTCCAATATTTTATCTTCCAGGTCACTTATCTGTTCTTCTGCCTCCGTTATTCTGCTATTGATTCCTTCTAGAGAATTTTTAATTCCATTTATTGTGTTGTTCATAGTTGTTATTTTGCTCTTAAGTTTTTCTAGGTCATTGTTAAACATTTCTTGTATTTTCTCCATTCTATTTCCCAGATTTTAGATCTTTACTAACATTACTTTTTATTCTTTTTCAGGTAGAGTGCCTATTTCCTCTTCATTTATTTGGTCTGGTGAGTTTTTACCTTGCTCCTTCATATGCTGTGTGTTTCTCTGTCTTCTTATTTTGCTTAACTTACTGTGTTTGGGGTCTCCTTCTTGCAGGCTGCATGTTCGTAGTTCCTGTTGTTTTTGGTGTCTGCCTCCAGTGGCTAAGGTTGGTTCAGAGGGTTGTGTAGGCTTCCTGGTGGAGGGGACTGGTGCCTGTGTTCTGGGGGATGAGATTGGATCTTGTCTTTCTGGTGGGCAGGACTGCGTCTGGTTTTGGGGTGTCTGTGACCTTATGATTTTAGACAGCCTTCTGCTAATGGATGGGGTTGTGTTCCTGTCTTGCTAGTTGTTTGACATAGGGTGTCCAGCACAGTAGCTTCCTTGTCATTGAGTGGAGCTGGGTCTTAGCATTGAAATGGAGATCTCTGGGAGAGCTTTTGCTGTTTGATATTATGTGGAGGTGGGAGGTGTCTGGGGGACCAATGTCCTGAACTCAGCTCTCCCACCTCAGAGGCACAGGCCTGATACCCGGTCAGAGCACCAAAACCCTGTCAGCCACACGGGTCATAAGTAAAGGGAGAAAAAAAGAAAGAAAGAAAGAAAAATAAATAAAATAAAGTTATTAAAATAAAAAAAATTATTAAAAAGACAAATAAGAAGCAAAAGAAGTAAGAAATAAAGAAGAGAGCAGCCAAAACAAAATCCACCAATGGTAACAATCGCTAAAAAGTATACAAAAAAAAAAAAAAGGACAGACAGAACCCTAGGACAGATGGTAAAAGCAAAGCTATAGACACAATCATACAAAGAAGCATGCACATACACACTCACAAAAAGAGAAAAAGGAAAAAAATATATATATATATAAAAGGAAGGGAGCAACCAAATCAATAAACAAATCTACCAATGATAATCAATTCTAAATACTAAACTAAGATAAACATAAAACCAGAAACAAATTAGATGCAGAAAGCAAACCCCAAGTCTACAGTCGCTCCCAAAGTCCACCACCTCAATTTTGGGATGATTCGTTGTCTTTTCATGTATTCCAGAGATACAGGTACATCAAGTTTATTGTGGAGATTTAATCTGCTGCCCCTGAGGCTGCTGGGAGAGATTTCCTTTTCTCTTGTTTGTTCGCACAACTCCTGGGGTTCAGCTTTGGATTGGGCCCCGCCTCTGCGTGTAGGTCATCTGAGGGCGTCTGTTCTTCGTTCAGACAGGATGGGGTTAAAGGAGCCGCTGATTCGGGGGCTCTGGCTCAATCAGTCTGGGGGGAGGGAGGGGTACGGAGTGCAGGGCGAGCCTGCGGCGGCAGAGGCCAGCGTGACGTTGCAGCAGCCTGCGGCGAGCCGTGCTCTCTCGAGGGGAAGTTGTCCCCGGATCCCGGGACCCTGGTAGTGGCGGGCTGCACAGGCTCCCCGGAAGGGGGGTGTGGATAGTGACCTGTGCTTGCTCACAGGTTTCTTGGTGGCTGCACCAGCAGCCTTAGCATTTCACGCCTGTCTCTGGGGTCCGAGTTTTTAGCCACGGTTCACGCCCGTCTCTGGAGCTCGTTTAGGCGGTGCTCTGAATCCCCTCTCCTCTCGCACCCCAAAACTATGGTCTCTTGCCTCCTCGGCAGCTCCAGACTTTTTCCTGGACTCCCTCCCGGCTAGCCGTGGTGCACTAGCCCCCTTCAGGCTGTGTTCATGCAGCCAACCCCAGTCCTCTCCCTGGGATCTGACCTCTGAAAGCCCGAGCCTCAGCTCCCAGCCCCTGCCCGCCCCGGCGGGTGAGCAGACAAGCCTCTCGTACTGGTGAGTGCTGGTCGGCACCGATCCTCTGTGCGGGAATCTCTCCGCTTTGTCCTCCACACCCCTGTTGCTGCGCTCTCCTCCAGGCTCCGAAGCTTCCCCCCTCCGCCACCCGCAGTCTCCGCCCGCGAAGGGGCTCCTAGTGTGTGGAAACCATTCCTCCTTCACAGCTCCCTCCCACTGGTGCAGGTCCCGTCCCTATTCTTCTGTCTCTGTTTTTTCTTTTTCCCTACCCAGGTACGTGGGGAGTTTCTTGCCTTTTGGGAGGTCTGAGGTCTTCTGCCAGCATTCAGTAGGTGTTCTGTAGGAGTTGTTCAACATGTAGATGGATTTCTGATGTATTTGTGGGGCGGAAGGTGGTGTCCACATCTTACTCCTCCGCCATTGTGAAGGTCTCTCTCAATGGATAAGTTTTTGATGTACATATTTACTTTTCAGCTACTCTACTCTTCTGTTAGGGAACAGATAATATTGTTTAAAAGAAGTCAAAGTGTTAACAGAATATATGAGCCTATGAAGGGTAGGAAAGTTATTCAGATAAGTACAAAAGAACATTTAAATAGAGCTTATAACGTAGGGGATAAAAGGAAAAAATTGTTAAAGGTGGGCCTCAGTAAGAAAAATAACGTATTTGAAGATAATTTTGGTTAAGAAAAAATAAAAATATAGAATTAGAATAGGTACAGGATTTGGAAGGTATAAAAAGCCTAAGGAATAATGCATGCTTAACTTGTTATGAAGTAGGGAACATTAATTTGAACAAGGAGATGGTACAGTAAAAAGAAGAATGCAGGGTAGACTAAACCAGAAAAAATGTCACATAAACAAACTACAAGAAAAATTTAGATGCCTATGCACAAGATCTTGATGATATATTATAGTGGCAAAAAAATAGAAAAAGGATTGACAAATAACCATATATGAGTTTATGATTCTAATTGATTTATAAAGTTCACAATTACTCAAGAATATTATCAAATTGGGATGTGGTAAAATTAGTTTTTATTTTCTGTTTTGGATCTTCTCACTCTTCCAAATTCTACCCAGTGGGGGAAAAGTAAACTATCCTGAGATATCTGTTTAATGTGATTTTGAAGTTCGAAATTAGATTTTAGAAGCACAAAAATAAAATTAGCAAATGAAATAAGTGCATTTCTAATGGAACTCTGGAGACCTAACAGTCTATAATAGAATGTAATGATAATTGGTTTTCTTGAATATTTTTATGGTTTTAAGTCTATTTTGAGTGTCTTATTTTATTTTCATGTTATCAGGCCATTGCTGCTCAATAGTATAGCAATATGAATAAATTCCATTATTTTATTAGTTTGCAAAAAGTAGAATTAGACCATTTTCAAGAATATGCTGAATTTTTTCATTACTTTATGTATCTTCTATCACTTATTTTTCAAAATAATATAAATTCCTAAGTTATTGCTTTAAACTTAAACAACTTAGGGGAAAATACTTATTTCTATATTATTTCATCTAATTTTCAGTGTTGTAAAGATACAAATAACACTGATAATGATAATAAAAATGAATATAGCTTATATATTATCTCAGTAACTATCTATAAAGTTCTCTTATCCCACTGTCGATTTATGATGACAACAGCATTCAAAATGATTTTGCACCTGACAACATGAACATTTAATCTTCAACTTTGGAATAAAAATGGACAACTCTGTATATGCATGAGTGTAAATGATTTGAGAACATAAATGTAATAACACATAGAAGCCTGGAGAATAATGACCTCTCTTGGTCACAGAATAGACATTTGTGATTTAATTATTTGCATTTCTTATAAAATAGTGGAACTTCTAGATATAGTGTCGATTTAATAAGTTACATAGTATAAATACCTAGGTAGAATTATTAAAATTTTCAGTTGTAAATTTAAAAATATTAGTTAATATTTTTGATATTAATTTAGATATTAATAGAGTGTATTTTACAAACAAGATGTGCAAAACATTAACAAACAATGGATTAGATGTGTGTACATGTATAAAAATAATTGTCAATTTTTTTAATACTAATCAGAATCTTTCCAAGTACCCTGTTACTATATCAGTTAATGACCAATCAGGGAACCGATAACACTCTCCAAGATAATTCCAGAATTATTTGAAGGAGCAGAGACCTTAGTAGAGGGCAATTCCTCAAGAAGGAAACCAGGGGCATACAAATCTCAAATTTACATTTATCCTTTCCTTCCATTTCCTGCTGGGCTCCTCTTTGGAAACCAAAGGGCAAAAATGTCCACTGATGCAGGGCATAGCTGTCAGGCTCTCAGGGTAGAGAGCAGGTGGATTATAAAATGGACCTTGAGTGGCAAATGAAAGATACTTTGGAAAGAAAGAGTTCACTTAAGTTAGGAACTATTGTTACTTTCAAATACTGATGGAAATGGCAGAGTTAAGAAAGAAGATTTGATAATGAGAGGAAGGTAGAATTTTTAGAATCAAGTCCCTAAATAGGCAAGACAGCAGCAAAAATGTAGGGACTCTTCTCTGACACGGGTAGGGATTATTTATACATTCTAACAGTGCCCAAATCAGTTTTCATCCTACTGATACATAATGATTGATGTGTCTGACTCACTGGTCCTTCTTCAGTGGAAAGGAGTTGAAGAAAAACTTAATATTATCAACACCTAGAATAAAAAGAGAGAGAAGATAGAGACAGAGAGACAGAGAGACAGAGAGAGAGAAGAGAAGAGAAGAGAAGGGAAGAGAAGAGATAAATTGTCCAAATGTAAAATATAGGAGATAAATATCAGGAAACAAAAAGGAAGAAAGGGAAGGAAAAAGACTATATGTTTGTACATAAAAAAAAGACTGTTGAGAGTCATAATTAACTGAAGCGTACGTTGTGAAAGACGAGTAAAGAGGGAAGTTTTTTGTATGATTTTTTTTTTAAACGGAAGAATATAATTTGAAGGCAAGAGTTGTTGGATTTTATAGTTTTCTGTTCTGGAAAACAAGAACTCTTGATAGGCTAGGTATCTACAAAGAATAGGCTATTTCTGGAATTCAATCAACAGGAAGAGGGTATGGTCACAAAAGGAGTTACTGAAATGTAATTAAAATGTATACTCAAATGATTGAATTATAATTCATCTTGAAAATGAACATATTAACAAAAGATTTGGAATCTGTACATATGAAACCAAATATTTTATGATGTTACTGCAGAGTAGTATTTCATATTTACTACTATAGCAGTAGCAGACTTACTATAATGGACCTATTTGAACTGAAAGAGATGGATATTTATGCACTAAAGAAGAATATGCTACCCTCTTATGAAAGGGAGCAAAGCACGGACACTCAGAAGCTACAAAGTCTGAATTCTAAACCTTACTTACTTGGTCTATGATCTCGAGCAAGTTATATAACTGTATATCACTTTCCTTATTCACAAAGTTGAGTAATAATTGGAACTTCCTCACAGGGTTGATATTAAGATTAGCTTAATTGTCATGCAATATTTCTAGAGCATTACCTTACATGTAATAACTGCCATGTCATCATCATAGGTGTGTTCATCAACTTTCCCAAAGCCTTAACATTATCAACTTGATTTTTAAGGAAACTTTTTGTTGAAGTATAACTTAAAAACACGAAAGTGCCCAACTTACAAGTGGACATATCCATAGATGTTCTCAAAGTGGACACACCTATAGAACCACACAGATCAAGAAACAGAAAATGTTCATTATACAACAGGCCCCCTTAATATAGTGTCATAGTCACTATGCTCCCAAAGGTCACCAAATTAATTTTTTTTGGGGGGGGATTGTGGTGGTGTTCATGGCTTTATAACTGAAAGTGTGTGATCTCATTAACAAGTGTTGTTTTTCTGATTAGAGGAAAGTAAAAGACACTGAATTTTAGATTCACAAACAAGTCACTAGTGATTTTATTAAAATGTATTCATTTTAAAGAAGCCTGATCAACTCTAGGTACCCAAAACAATTGTAGGCTTTGTTAATGTGAAGTAGAGAGATAATGTGAAGTAGATATTTGGTTATAATCATATCACTGAGAAATCTATCTATCTATCTGTCTATCTATCTATCCTTGAATGTATCTTTTCATTTTAAATTCAGCTCTACTAACTACACAGTTTTTTAACTTAGTTTTTCCCCAAGCTTTTTAACAATGACCAGCTGATGATTAGGATAACATGTAACAGTGAACAAATTATTTTCATCTGCCCCTTAGACCAAATAGGAAAATAATATTGCTTAGATAAATTCAAACAAAGCTAAATGCAAACACAAGTAACAACAACAAAAATTGTGTATAAAACAAAAGCCAAGGCAGTTGGTTATCATTTAGTGCATGTCTTCATCTAGGAGAGAGATAAGCCTTTGCGTAGCTATAAATGGGGAAAGGAATTATTACACCAGTTAACTCTTCCTTTCAACCACATATAGATTTTGATCCTTGAAATGGGTTTAGTTCAAGAATGCGAAAGTTAAACAAATTGAACATAGTATTAATATATCAGGTTCTATCAAAAACTTATGGTTTTTAAGAAAATATTTTTTTTATGCAACCATTTAACTTGGAGAAGATGTAGAGTAAGAATGTGGAATCAGAATTGCAAAAGTTGCTTTACTCTGTATGAATCTAAAACGTTATTTAAGACACTCAGTATATAAATACATTGTCTTATTATAAATTGTAATAAATTACAATATGATTTAACTCACATGTATAGAATATTCAGGTGAATCGAATGCTTTTGGATGCATGAAAACATCAATGAATGTTTTTAAAGGCTGCGTAATTTTTGACAGTATAATTTACTTGTATTATAGATATTTGAGAAATACAAATAAAATAATTGTTCATTAACATTCTTTTACATCTACATCTCAAACACTTATCTTGTCCATGTGAATAAAGACACCTGAAAATCTCAGTTTCATCCAAAATTCTTCCTTCTCTCCTTTACTCCTGATAAGTTCTGTTGAACCAATCAAATAACATTACTTACATTACCCCTCTTTTGCACTGTTAATTCCATTAAGTTTTCTTCGGTTCCTCTTGTATAGTGATTGATTCTGACCTGGTCCTTTTGCATTCAGTTTTTAACTGCAAAAGTATCATTCACTTTATCACAGGATGTATTTCCCCAACGTACCCTTCTGATGATATTTTTTCCCTCTGCAAAAGACTTAAATGCTTTTCCCCTCTGCAAAAGACTTAAATGCTTTTCCCATGCCAATAACACAATACTATTTAGCATAGATCTTTAGGCTGTCCAAAATCTAGCTGCAAAATATATTATTTAATTCTTCCTATGTCTAATTTAACCTCAACTCTACTGCAGTGTAATGTCAGCCATTACTTCTATTTCCTCTGCCTATGACTCTCTAAACTTTATGCTAATTAGAGGTAATAGAATTTTTCTATCAGAGGGACTTGGAGTCAAAGATCTAGATGTAAAGGGAAGAGCACAGATTAAAGTTGAGTTTTCAGCATAGGTATGCAATTTTTTCTTGGAGCGTATGCTTCAGATCAGCAAAAATAGTAATGTTTTAGGAGATGCTTGTGTTCACACTGTATATAAGAACGAGAAAGTATCAGTGCTGCATATCAAAAAAAAAAAAAAAAAAACTGTGCGGGGGATGGGATCGTGCCAAAGCCCTCCAAGCCGCCATTGGTGCTAACGCTATTACATTCAATGCAGAGATAATCCACCATCCTGAAAGGATTACTTCTTCTCAAATTCCTCTGTCAAGCAGGTTGTCCCAGTCCAGTGCTGCCACCTGATGACCTTTAGTTCAATTCATACTTTAAGTAGAAAGCTGATTTATTTGAGATATCATTTTAATATATTTTAGATATGTGATCTAAATACAACCAATGCCAGATTTAGATAAAATGTAAATGACAATACTGTGTTGATGGACTATTTTGTATGAAGTATATTAGGACTTATTTCTATAAGAATTAAAATAATTTCTATCTAGATAAATATTTTTGCAGATGGAAGTCATAACAGTATTTAACATTTCCAAAAATCAACTCTATAAGCCAATTCTAAAAATAATTGTCTCACAGTCTGCATCTGTTACAATGTTCTGTTAAATTGCAAGACACATGCTTTTGTATCATAAATAAGGTACGGTAAGTTCATATTCTAATATAACTTTACTGTGTTCCAAAAACTTAAACCATCAATTTTCATATAATCATAATGATGTTATAACTTCTTTAGATGAAATCAACAAAGCATAATTTTGAATGACAAGTAAATTAATCCATTAAGATGATAAAAATAATACATTTTTCTGTCACAGTATATTCTTTAAGGGAAATGTTATGTCCACAAAAATGAGTCTATTTATCCCTTACTAAAGATAGTAAGACATAACAAAATGAACACTTAATAAAGCATTTAATCCAAAGGTTCTCAGGCATTACTCTAGTTTACCATTAAATATAGTATACTTCATGGAGAAAAATAATCCTACTTAGGTTAAATCAGCTATTGACCCAATAATGTCATGTGACAAACCACCCCGAACCCCAGTGGTTTATATTGAAAACATTTATGTTTCTTCTTCCCTGTGTACAGTTCCCTGGGAAACTTTGCTTTAGGTTGTGATTTAGCTGGTCTTGGCTGGTCTTGTGGGAACTCTGCTCCAGTTACCTGACTTTGGGATAATGGATTCAAGTCTTTTTCAAGTGGGTTCAGATTTAAGGGGTCAAGCTACATGGAAGGTCCTATTTTTCTGGCAGATCACTGGAGCACAAGACAGCAAGCCAAGGAAATTCCATTTAAGATCTCTGCTCAGGCACTTTTACACATAGTCATTGGAGAAATCAAATTACCCAGTTAAGTGGAAAATCATACTTCAGGAAAACGGAGTCTTCTGAAAAGCAAGGGGAGTGATTATTTGCTGAAGAGTAATTCACTCTATTATAGTCTAATCTTGTTCACAAATATCCACTTTCCTTCTGTATGCAAAATACACATGCATCTTCCTCATGACATGTTCAAAGTCTCATCTATTTATAGCAGTAAGCTAGAGTTCCAGGATCTGGTGATCAACTTAAGTATGAATTAGGCTCTTCTTAGTCCGGAGACCTATGAACTAAAAGACACATTAAACATACAATGGAGACAAAAAGGAGGTGGGGGATAAATGGTGGAATTGTGAAAATGGAAAGAATTTGAGCCTCATAGAACTCAGTGGTCTGTAGCAACCCTGAAATATGGCCGGGCAAAGGTTTCCAGTCTGTTGATACTGTGTTTCAATTGTACACTAATTTAGGCTTCCCTTTTCATGTTTAGATGCAGGTCCCCAGTTCAATATTATCCAGCGTTTGGACCCACTCTCTGGGAAGTACTTCCTGCTTCCAGAGCCTCCTTGGCCACAGCTGAGGAGGGATTGGAGAATACTCTCTTTCTGGCAACCAAGAACTCTCTAAGCCTTATTACTATGATATGATATTAGTGGCACATGCATTTGCTTTTTCATCTCAGTCAGTTTCTTTTAACCCAGGGTGTGTGTGCTTTCATTAGCACACCTCTCCCAAATATATTGTGAGTTTTCTATGTATGATTTCAGTCAATTCCATGTTCCAAAGCCACACTCCTTGAGATGGAAATCTATGTATCTATTTATGTATCTATGTATCTATGTATGTATGTATCTATCTACCATCTAACTATCTACCTCTAGACTTGCCTACAGGTAATTTCAGTTAAAAAAAAATTCTGTGGGACAATTTGCCTGTTGAAGCCACCTTAATCCTTGTACATGTCTTTGATTTAATGGTGTGTCTTATTATCAGCATGTTGGATTGGTCTTTTCCTAGAGGCTGCATCTGTGGTTTGGTTTGGTTAGAAACAATTTTATTCCCTAACACTTCAGTTTATTATCTTTCTCATTTCTGCTTACAAAGCTGGTTAGTTTTTTTCTGAGCCCATTACTTTTTCGTTGTACCTTGTCAAGAGTAGCTCACACTATTAACATTCTGCCTATAAACTTCTTTGGTGAAATCAAAATCAGAAGTTTATTAGTTACATGACATAAATCTTCCCAGTTAGTAAAAAACAATGTTACCCAAAGTTTCATCTCTATGTAACATGAACCGCTATTTTTCCAGCCTCCTACAAGAGATTTTTCATCACACACTAATATCAGCACCCAATATGTGATATCAGTTTCTATATCTGTCAGTTCTTGTTAAAACAAAGTTGTTTAAATGGTGAGCATTTACTTTTTCACCCAGTGGCCCAGACCTGTGTCAGTCTTTCTATCAGCTGGCCTTTTATTGGGATTGGCTGAGCTTGTCTCCAGGCTGCATGTCCCAGCTTAGTTTCAGGAGGCGCCATGTATGTTCGTTTCAGTGCTCAAGCTGAAAGGGAGTGAATATTTGTCTACCAGTAATACAATTGATCACAGTTTTCTGCTTCTCAGTGCTATCATCTATGAAATGAGGATGATGCTTATAATCCCTAAGATGACTCTGAAACTGAAGAATAGTGATGCCAATGGAAAATATTTTTCATAATGGATATATTCCGTCTCTGTGGGTCAATTTCCACTCATTTTTTTTTTTAAATTGTCACAGTAACCTCATGCTGTTTGATGTACTTCAGTTTTAGGTTAGGCACAAACAGTATCCATTTTTTTCTGGATAACTAATGAAGTGGGAATAATGAATAGACATGATTGTTAGAGTCGTGGCTTTCTTTTCATCTATAGCAGCTCAGATTAAATGAGCAATAATACTCCTATTCTTTGTCTTCCCTCTCATTCCAAGGAAAGTATGCTTTCTTGATCTGTTTTCTCTTATATTTCATTGTGATTTAAAGGCATGTTAATTAGATACTGGCTGAAATAATGCTTGTTATTTAATTTAAATTGTTGGTTGATACAACCAACAAAAATATTTGAATATATTTTTTGCAAAGTTTACTGAGTTTTCATAAGGGAATATTAAATATATCTGAAATGTTGCATTGTCTCCTAATTGCAAAATAATTTTTGTAAGTAATGTTTTTAATAGCAATGCAACTTTGTAAGATAATTTGTAAATTTCACTATGTATAATCATAAAATATATGCATATATACGTATACATGTGATGTTGCATAGTAAATTACTTCTTCTAAGGAAATTATGTTTTAATGTTTTATCAAATTGAAGAAGCCATTATCTTTACTAAAGTCTCCTTTCTTATAGAATTCAAGAAAAATGTTGATCATTTGCCAAGTATACGGTTGCATTCATTATCAAGCCCTCCTTAAACATCTGTTAAATGTCCACAGTAAAAGCTTAAAATAATTTCACTAAAGTTTGTCCATATGATTAATGAATTATGTGATTAAGATGTATGCAAGTGGAAATAGCTTATGATTAGAAATATTACAAAAATGAAATAAGGCTTTTTCTTTATTATTTGAATTTTTATTTATTGCTATTAATTATAGTATAATTTTTAAAATTTAGTTTATATTCTACAATCTCATAATGATCTCAATGTATTGTCTTTTGGAATACAGACAACTTAAATCAATTAGCCAGTCATAAGTCGTAATGGGCTGTTAACAAAATGTAGGAGTTAAAATAATCAACGCTGTTAACTCAAACAAATGTCTAGCCATGATTTATCAATTATTGCAAATTGATTCAAATTTGTGCAGAAGCATAATTTATCAATCTTTATAATATAATCTAGCAACCATACAAAGTTTTCTGCATTGGCATGTATCAAATTGTAACTCCACACACACACATAAAATGATAATAATTTGTTAAACAGTCCAAAGTATTGCCATTTTCTACATAATAGTCATGGATGTTTTGGTATGAAATTGCCTAAAAAATTTGTGTATAAAGGAAATAAATATGAAAAAATGAGTTTTATCCAAACAATTTGTTACAAGGTAACAAGGTTAGTTAATGAAATAGCTGAAATCTTTAACATCATTTACTTTTGTACATGATAATAGCACTGGATAAGTAATAGCTAAGACATATAATTCTATTGTACTGATCCATTCATTTTAAATAAAATAATTTTAAATAACTTTTTATATTTCAAGATGGATATCTATCTGTAAATCAATCTATTCATGAAAGCATACAAGTTAGAATTGCATTTTGCTTCATGAAAAAGAAAAACCTGACAAAAGTGGTTTAAATGAGTCTAAGAGTCAGGGGTTTATTTGTTTTATGTACCAAGATGTTTTGGGTCTGCAGCTCAGGTTTGTGGAAACAACAGAGAGGTCATCTAAGACCTAGACTCCTTCTCTCTCTAGTCGTTTATAGCTTATATCCTCATTGTGCAAAAAAGAGTAATGGTAGATGTAACAAGCTCTAATATCAGTGACTTTAATTTGGTAAGATTTCATTTCTTACTCACCCAAATTCTCATGCATTACCTTAATATTCCTTAATATTTAAAAAAACATGGTTAGATTCTTAGTATTAGCTATGAGTTCCTTAACAGAAAGAACTGTGCCTTATATATCTCTATAGATCCTTAATTACTATGGTGTTTAGAAAATTTAATCTTCTCAAGAAAGGGTGTTGGACTAAGTTAACATGCGTCCAGTAATTGTGACGTGCATCTTCTGAATACTAATATCACTGATTGCCTACAGACAGCGTAAAGCATGAGGACCATACTACTATATGGAACAATTTTGTGACCTATTATTACTTCTGGAATCTTTGAAACCGATTCCCAGTAAACTTTAATAGAAATAGATTTAACAAAATGACCGAGATCAGAGAAAGAGAGAGAGAGAAATTGATTTCTTAATTTTCTAGTCTTGACAATCTCAGATTAACTCCTGTTAGTTGTCTATTTAGGTGTCACAAATTCAAACATAAATATTGGGCGAGAAATGTTAAAATGCAATTATAAAATGAGCAATTATTATAATAAAGATTTAAATACTAATTAAATATTCAACAGATTAATTTATTGCCACATATTTCATGTGTGTGTGTGCACATGTATGTGAGTAATTATACAGTTCCCCTTGCAATTTGTATTGAATAATAGCTGGGGTTACTAGTGGAGATACCTGGTTTTATTTCTCTACATTTAAAGTAGAAACTACAGGGAACCATAGAAATTACTTGTTTGCTCTGCTAAATTATTGGGTATTAATATGGTAGTGTAACTTAAAGTGCATAAATATTGTAGTCTTTCTGTTCTAGGACATAAAACCTATATGATTGATTTTTTTTTTTTTAAAAATCAGGCCTGTTTATATAGCTACTGATAAATGACAAACTTTTATCCTTTTCCAGTGTTCTCAACTAGCTCCATCTCTACTTCATGAGTCTATTAAACAATGTTAACAAATATTCTTGTTTTCTGTGGAAATAAAAATTCCAAAGCATTTCCACTACGCTATTAACATGAATAGCAGTAATAGAGTTCTGTGTACATCATTTGTGTATCATTAGAAATCATATAAAGTTGTGTATCTCAAATTTTTATTTATATGAAGAAATGATTGTCATAGGATTTCACTTTGGCCACAAATGTGTAGTATACATATTTGAATATGAAAAAGAATACATTGAATATATTTTTCAAATCTGCTTTTCCACTACTAAAGCTACTTTTTGCATCCTTTATTTAATGTTGGAAAAAATTGCTTTGTTTAATATTTTACTAACTTAAATAGAAATCTAAAGCATACCTTCTTGAAAATGTTTATTTTCAGAGGAATCCTTTGGTGTGACTAACTACCGTTAGCACATTTAAAAATAATCACGAACTTGGATGTTACTTCAGGGTTTGCATACTTTTCAATAATCTCACATTCTATTTATATAGATTATTCCATACAGTTCTCCAGAACAGATAACATGACTCAATATCTTTTTTCTTAATTTGCAACACCTAAAAATAAACAGAAAAATAAGAGTTCAAGGCTTTCAAAAAGAAACATATTTAATCATTTGGATCGGAAACAAAATTATACACATATCAAGACAAACAAAAACTATATCATGAACTTTATTGCAAAAAAAATCATCCTTAGAGTAAATAAATACATTTAAAAATATGAAAAATTCCAATTCAAAACTTTAGTTAATCTAAATTGAAAACTAATGAAATTCAAAAATTTTCACCATTATATTATTTGTTATATTTTGAAATAAATGAGTTATTCATACAAACGTCAATCCAGTATATATAATTTAAGGGAAGTAAACAAATAATTATAAAACAAGTATAAATAATACATATGTGACTATATTAATATATATTTTATATATACTTATATGTATAATTTAGATATTAATATATCCATATTCATATAGATAGATGAATGAATAAATGGGAAGGGTCAGCTGGAATTGAATTTAAAAAATTGAACCATATTTGTCTTCTAAACGGTCTTTATGAAACTGCAGGAAATCTGTACACCAGTTTGAAAATCAGATTAATGATTCTCTTTACAATCAGAACACCTATTTTCATTTTATGTTCACAGTTTTGTTAAGTATATCCATTCTTTTTTTTTTTTTTTTTGCGGTACACGGGCCTCTCACTGCTGTGGCCTCTCCCGTTGCGGAGCACAGGCTCCAGATGCGCAGGCTCAGCGGTCACGGCCCACAGGCCCAGCCGCTCCGCGGCATGCGGGACCCTCCCGGACCGGGGCGCGAATCCATGTCCTCTGCATCGGCAGGCGGACTCTCAACCACTGCGCCACCAGGGAATCCCCAAGTATATCCATTCTTGATTAGCCCATTTTCTCAAATCAACAGTCAGGTAATTCACAATATTTTTCAAGTCTACTTTAGAAGCATATATTGCATTGCATTGAATTGGTACACGGATCTCAGTTTTCAGAAGTTGAACTTTGATAATGGGCCCATGAGTTAGTATAAAGATTTTGTTACTCATAACATGTATTTATTTGTATAGGGATGATCTATGGATTTATTGAACATACAAATATTGAGGATATTCATTTCTGCTATATAGTCATTCTAATCTTTTAGGAAGTAGGGAGGAAATTTTTTTTAGCCATTCTTTATTGACATCCATGGATTGTAAAGTTCCAAATGAACTGTTATGAAACTTATAATGTGGAAATCAACTATTCAAGGTCAGGTTTGCCTAAATGGATAATAATAATGAAGAGCTTGGCCTTTAGGGTCTACAGCCCAAACATATAACTGATACATTATATTTTTTTGTAAGACTCTTATGAAGATTAAATTAGACTATACATGTAAAATGCAGAGCAAAATTCCTGGTACATAGAAAGATCTCAAAAGAGTTCTCTATTATTTTTGTTATTAATATGATATTAATTTTCTTTCATAGACTATGTCTGAGTAATTTTAACATTAATCCCCTCAGTTTAGTTGATTGAGTAGAACAAAGAAATGTCAGTTAAAACAAGGAAGCATAAATTCCCTCTTAAATATTATATTTTAAATTAAAACACTATCATAAATTTATTTAAAATATCTTTATGTAGAGCCATACAGTTTTCATTCATCTGTTTTGGTTGTATTAATTTTATTTTAGTATTGTGTGATTTTTTATGTTATTAGAGTCATCAAATCATAACACTGCTGTACTTAAAACACTCCAATGGCTTTCTGCCAATTTACAATGCATCAAAAGCGCTTACCTGGATCCACATGAGCTGCTCCTTCCAGCCAGCCTTTCAGTATCTCCCAAACCTTCCAACAACCAATCTACTCCAGAGGCAGTGGCCTCCTTGCTCATCCTCAAATACACCCAGGTAACAATGGTTCACTCGCTCTGTGCTCTGCCAGAAATAATTTCTCTTCAGCAAATAAATCAGGTCAGAAATGTGAAGTCTGGGCGCTAGCATCAGTACAGCAAAGATGCCATTCCTGGACAAACTACTTAAAATGCTTCCTCTCCACTTTCTTCTCTTAGCTAGCTTTACTTTTGCTTACATTATATAAAAGTATGTTAACATTTGTGATATTTTACTTGTTTAGTCTATGAATCTCTATCTCTACACTGTACTTTCCATAACATTATTTTATATTTTCATCTCATTATATCCAGCATCTAAAAGACAGTCCAGCACATAGCATACACTAATAATACATTATTAATGAATGTGTGAAGCCATATATGAGCTAATTTAGCAATCTGAGAATTGGGATCCCTTGTGCTTCTTGAATAAAATACACCCCTAATGCAATCTATGAAAATTCCAAGTTCATTCCTTTAAACTTGTATTAGAACCTGAGGATGTATGTGAAATAATTTGAGTACATTATCTCCTAGATTGATGTTTACAGTTTTTTTTTCCAACTTTCATGTTTTCTCACACAAATTAATTTGATGATATATTTTAATAATCATATGAGTGTCCAACTTTCCAAGCCCCAAATCTCTTTCTTTTCACATTCATATTCTATGTAACTGAATTAAATAATATGAACAAGTATGAATGATAAACAAGTCACGGAAGTTAGATAGAGACTGCTCTTTCCTCGTACCACCATAGTTCTCAGAGAAAAGGGAATTTTTAATATGAGACAATTTTGATGATTTGCTATTTAGTCTCAAAAATGTGTATGAAAAGGCAATGGGCATCTTTTAAATGTTTTAGACCTCTTGATAATCTCTTGAAGCCTATGTTGTCCTACTTAGAATGAAAAATTAAATGCACAAAATATATTGTATTAAATACAGTAGATTACAACATGAGTTATGTTGAAATTTAGTCATCAAAATATTAATTAGAAAAAATTTTGTAATTAAATGCTGTATGTATTTCTTTATTAAAGGATTAAATTAAAAGATCTAGTGAGAGGGCTGTTAAATATCACAATCTCAAGACAATAGTTAGTGAAAATCACGTTTAAAAGCAACTGCTATCACTGCAATATGAAATGATAATATCTGTGGATACTATTGTTACAATGTCAGGTAGTGCTCATCTCCCATGGTGTGTTGCCTATATTCATAAAGGAAGCAAAGGATAATTTCCATTAAAGGTTAATGAAAATAAAGATATACTATTTGTCTCATCAAAGTTCAGTTTCTCCCCAAATCTATTTACAGAAGACTACATTCCATGAAATACAGAATAAGGACCCCTGCTGCCAAATATCTTATGGCACACATATTTTCTTTTTAAAAATATTTAATGTTTTATTTATATTTTATTTTTAGATTTTATATTTCATTTACCTTCAAAATATAATCAATTTAAATTTAAATGTTGTACATTGTTAGAATTGGATTCCACTTTTTGATATGATAGAGTTTTCACTTGGAATTAATTTTGTAATAACAAGACCCTTTAATATCAGAGTCAAACTATTGGGAGAAACTCCCTACCATAAATCCCTACTATAAAAATATGCATAATTATTCACTAAAATAATACAGACATAAATCCATGCTTTATATATTTGTAAAGACAATTTATTTGTTATTCCTTTTCTTCTGTTCCATTAATTTTAAAGTATAAATGTAAATGTAGAATATACACCTTTTAAAACAAAAGAGCTTGAGAATATCCAAAAATTGGTCATGTGAATCAGGGCATATTATTTTATTTTTTAAACCTTGAAACATTGTATCTGTATCTGTAAACAATGGAGTATTGAGAATGAAAAAGTAAGCAAACAACAATAACAACAAAAAACACCTTTGCCCAGATGCCTTTGCAACTTAGTTTAACATCCATTGCTTTGCATGAAAATACTCTGACTTCCGCCCTCCGATCCAGGAGAGGTGCCTCTGTGTGTCCCACTGCTATCAGCTCAAGGGGGCCAAATGGCCTGCAGCTCTGCCATCACCACACATGGAGCTGCGTCCTCAGATTTGTTTTTTGTTTTTCTTAACCTGGTGTCTGTTTATTTGTTTTTTGATTTTTTTTCAACTTTACGGAGATATAATTGACACAGAGCTTTGTGTACAACATAATGACCTCTCATACATACATTGCAAAATGATTACCGCAATACGTTTTATTAAACTTAGATGAGGCCCAAACAGAGCTGCCAAAAATTATCTTTAGTGCATGATCTGAAATGTGTCCCAACAGCTTACACCTTTTGGAGAGCTACCATCTTCATGCAGACGTGTTTACCAGGTATATAGTTCATGCTGTGGTTGGTCTCATATCAAGCATGGTGAGAATGTAGATTAAACACTTATTTCCATTTGAAAAATGCTACTATCTTCACATTCATATTTATCAAGAATTTGAGCTGAAGAAGTGAGAGGAGGTCATGCAACTTCACTCATTCTAAGAGTGACCTGGGTCCCTGGAGATCGGTGTTCTCCACCCTCTAGCCTAATGCCAACAAGAGGAAAAGGGAGTCCTGAGCTCTGGTGCTCTTGGCAAAACCACTGCCCTGAAACCAACAGGACTTGCCTCATACAATTAATTCTTTCTTATATTGTCACCACCTCTTTTGCCCCAAGTGCTTGAGATTCACAGATCATCTTTCACAGGTGGCTCAAATGAAGTATCCTCTGACCAAAGTATTTCAAAATGGCCCC
Source organism: Tursiops truncatus (assembly GCF_011762595.2). NCBI lineage: Eukaryota > Metazoa > Chordata > Mammalia > Artiodactyla > Delphinidae > Tursiops > Tursiops truncatus. Next base: position 57,572,225 of record NC_047051.1, on the reverse strand, counting down.
ACTTGCCACACACTTCCTATCTTTTCCCCACTTTGTTTTTCTCTATATATTATTCAAAAACATCTGGCATAAACTATATTTTACATATTTTTTCTATCACTTGTCTTCCTGATCTGGACTGTAAGCTCCAATAGAGAAAGGAATTTTGTTTATTTTGTGTACTTCTTTGTTCCCGATACCTTGACCGATGCCCTGTAGGTAGTACTTGTTTGATGATAGAGTTGTTGAGTGGATGAATAAATGATTAAATGGGATGTCCCCAAATAGGATTGCTATTCATATCAGTTTTCTTTAGCATCTCAAATACAGTACTGATGACCAAGTAGATGCTGTCTCATTCCATCAGACACTCTCATTATTTATACACACTCTGTTATCTCCTTCAGTTTTCCAAATAAGGAAGAGGGAGATGATGCAGCAAGAAAGTGGGAGATCATCCCTGTCTCCAGCTCTTCTTCCATGTCATATATGACTAGTAAATTTCTAAAAATTTCTGAAAATGATGCTTCTCCTAAAAAAGATTTGCAATCCTTGATAGTCATAGATCTAACGTTCATTATTGACATGTTATTGTTTGGACATAGTTATTAAAATGTCTAGTTTTTCTCTTCTTCCTCCTCCCCGGCTATTATTTTACTCCTCTGGCTATGTTGAGGCAATATGTATGTTTAATTTCAAATAAAAATATAGACTATTGTATTTACATTAGGAACTATGCAGATAAATTCAGATTAATAGTCTAAAAACCTTCAATTTACCTCATTCCTACTACTGTTTTAGAAATGATTCCCCTAGAAATAATGAAGACTGATATTTTCTTAGTATTTGAGCAATGTGTCTTTAATATTTCCATTGATCCATAAATGAATTTCCCTATATATACTTGGAATTCTTTCAAATGCTATGCTAATTTGACTATACAACTAAATAAATAATAATTTCAAAGTGATACCAAGTAGTGACCTTTCCCTCTTTTCTATATGCAGAGGAGAGAAGCAGCACCACAGATTGCATATTAATTAATAGGACAAGCTCATTATGCCAAATGCTTGCACACAAGCGGAAGTTATCTGCCATCCTATCTCCTTCTTGTGTTCATCTGTCTTTCCTTATCTGTGTTCTTTTTTTTTTTTTCTCTCACCACTTGTGGTGGCATGTTCACTTCTCAGTCACTTTACCTTGGCGTCACTAACCAACCTTACTCTTTTTTTTTTTTGCTCCCACATCCAGGCTGTTCATCCAACACATTTCAAAATTCTGTTATTTCTTCCTGTTCCTGTCCTTAAAAACTGTCACTTCCTCTCTGTTCCTGAAGCCAAAAAACCTCATCCTAACATCTTTATCTACAGCAACATGTTCTCCCATTCAACCCCAAATTTATTCTGTGGTTAAACCACGTAAATTGGCAAATAAAGTTGCTGTTTTCCATTCCAGCTGATTACACATTTTACAGCAAATTTCTTGCAAATTACTTCTGACACAACTGAAGTTGAATTCCTGCGGACTCACCCTGGGGCTTCCCTTTCAGATGGTCCAATAGACTCTCCTTCTGCCCACTTTGCTTCTCCACATTGTTCTCAATGCCAGACACAATTTGTTTATAACTGTTGCCATACTTCTGGGATAAAAAACTTTCAAGCTTTATATGCCCGCATCAATCAAGATAGATTAGGATATGCTGTGGTAACAAACAACCCCTGAATCTCAGTGGCTCATAACAACAGAGGACAAATTTTCCTAAAATTTGTGGTATAAGGATATACTGTAGTCCTCCCTTATTCATGGGGATAAGTTCCAAACCCCCAGTGGATGCCTGAAACCCTAGATTGTACTGAACCTTATATATACATACATACTTATAATAAAGTTTAGTTTATAAATTAGGCACAGTAAGAGAATATCTGAATTTCCAGCGAACTTGGGGCCATTATTAAGTAAAATAAGGGTTACTTGAACACAAGCACTGCAATACCATGACAGTCAATCTTATAACTGAGTGTGGCTACTAAGTGACTAGTGGATGAGATACCTGGACAAAGGGATGATTCACATCCTGGGTAGGACTGAGCAGACAGCACAAATTTTATCACATGACTCAGAACAACGTGCAATTTAAAACTTACAAATTGTTTATTTCTGGAATTTTCCATTTAATATTTTCAGACTGCAATTGACTGTGGATAGCTGAAACCTAGAAAAGCAAAACCACGGATAAGGGGGCACTGCTCTATGTTTCCTACATGTTCACGGAGGGAAGGGCACCAAGCTACTTGGCCAACAGCAATGTAATCTACCACCTTCCCACAATTACTACCACCACTACCAAAACTTCTGTATGCATTTCGATGAAGAAAATTCAGTTGATCTGGAAATATGCAAGGCATAATCTATCATCATTCCTCTGAAATTAGGTTGTCGATTTGAAAGAAATCTCTGTCAGATGGTAAGTGTGAATGGCAGAGGCAGTGCAAAATATATCTTGGAAATATGAGCTCCGGAAGGACAGAGAAAAATGATGACAAGAGACTACTGCAGCTCCTTCGGTACAGTTGCCTACACAAGAGTTGTTGTCAGGTATTCTTAACCAAATGTAGGGGGCCAGGATAGAGTACGTGAATGTCCCCAGATTAAAAGAAGAAAAAGGTGAAAAGAACCAATTAGCAAATGCATCAGGCAGGACATCATTGCAGGAGAAAATGTTGACTGAGTTCAGGACCCTTGCCTGAAACGCAAGAGAGAGAATTGACTGGAGACTCAGATTTGCAATTCACTACTGGATTTGAACACTATCAAGGTGAGACTTCTTATTTTAACTAAACATATAATTACAGTTGGATTTACTCATCGATTTTCACTACTGTGAGGTCTTTTCAACTCTAGACTATTATGTTAAATAAATTACAAAAATTTTAAATTTAGAATACAGTCTACAAAATATTCAGTTCATTGAATACATCAATTATTTCTTGTTTGGCATTAGAAAATGGCACCAAATAATCATAAAATCTTAACGCTATAAATGATTTTAGATGATTTCATTTACATTAGCAACCAATCCTGGAAAATTTCTTCAGCCTGAGCTGTGACTATTCTTTCTCTGTTTCAGTCTCTATTAAGGAGCTTGCTGTGCATCACTTGGTGAACATATTATATTATAAACGTTCTATTGATACTTCTTAGAAAAGGCTCCTTTCTTGTTTACCTGAAGTGTATTTTTCTGAAATTTCTAGTCTGTTATCACAGTTCTGCCCACCTGGAAGAGATTAAAACAGGTCCATTTAATCTTTTATGTGAAATAACTTCAAACCTTTGCAAACTGGTATGGATCCTTTCTCACCTTTTCCTTACTCTCTCCTAAATAAATGACTCACTGTCTCTGAGGTTTTCTGATATGGCAAAATGTATAGATCCTTTGACAATCTGATTAAATTCCCTAGGACTCTTTTATTCTCTGAAGAAATATTTATTGTCTGTATGCTCTGGGTTATCAAGAATTGTGCTGATAAAATGATGAAGGTTCAAATGTAGTTTTTTCTCTTATGAAGCTTACAGTCTGGTTGGTAGATAGACAACTATCATCAAATAAATTTATACATAGTTACTTGATATTACATAATGATACATGATATTAAGGGGGATTGCAGTATGCTTTCTTAAGACATCACATGGAACATAATATTACACGAGCATGGGCAATCAACTTGGCTTGCACTTTCGATTTCCTCTATCACATCCTAAGTTGCGTTAGCTTTATTTGCAGTAGCATTAAAAGAGTGACAAATTACTGGTCAATAATATATGATTTCAGTTCTTTAATATGCTTTCATATATAGAACTTTCAATGGACTTTTTTTTTTTTTTTTGCGGTACGCGGGTCTCTCACTGTTGTGGCCTCTCCCGTTGCGGAGCACAGGCTCCGGACGCGCAGGCTCAGCGGCCATGGCTCACGGGCCCAGCCGCTCTGTGGCATGTGGGATCTTCCCAGACCGGGGCACGAACCCATGTCCCCTGCATCGGCAGACGGACTCTCAACCACTGCGCCACCAGGGAAGCCCATCAATGGACTTTTAAATTCTACCTTCTAATTTATATTTTGCAATATTGTCGCTTAACAAAAAAAAATCCCTAAAGAAACAAACAATCCTCCCCTCCCTCTAAAAAGAACAAAGAACAAAAACAATAAAACTCTGGCAGATTTGTGACAACATGGATGAATCATGAGGGTATTATGCTAAGTAAAATAAGTCAGACAGAGAAAGACAAATACTGTATGATTTCACTCACATGTGGAATATAAAAAGCAAAATCAATGAACAAGCTAAGGAAAAACAAGCACAAAGATACAGAGAATAGAGTAGTGGGTACAGAGGGGAAGAGGCAGTGGTAAGGAGGGCGAAATAGGTAAAGGGAATCAACTGTATTGTGAGGGATGGAAACTAAGTATTTGGTGGTTTTGAGCATGGTATAGGGAATACAGAAGTAGAAATATAATGTTGTACACATATAACGTTGTACACATGAAACATATAATGTTATAGACTATGTTACCTCAATAAAAATGTAAATTAAAAATACAATTCTGGCAGGTTTTTTGTTTTGTTTTGTTTTTTCAAGTATTTGGTTGGAGTCATTTTGATTGAATTGAAGTAAAATTTCAGGCTTAGGTACGATGGAGTATGGAAAGGGGATGAGGTGCTGTTTTAGTTGACCCTGGAAATCTTTGGCAAGTGTCAGGTTAGATCACTAGAGACAAGTGCTCTTTGGACTTCTTTGCTAAAGGTTGACAAGGAGTCAGACTGTGATGACTTACTGTTTTTATCCAGCCAAGAAGTAAAAGTCTCTTTATTTTTTTACAATTTGGTAATCATAGAATGCTCAGGAAAAGACTAAAAATGAACTAGATAGATAATGAACTAGATAATGAACTAGAACTAGATAGAACTTAGCAATTTAGGAAAAACTGCTGCTATTGTCCTGTAAAAATGAAAGAGATGATTGAAACTTAAGACATTAAGAGGTAAAATAAATTGAATTCTCAAGATTAATTTTTTTTAAGGACACAAGGAGTTACCTCTGTTTCTTTTCCTTTTCTGAAGATAAGTTGTAGTTGTAACTTGCTAGAAGAAAATGAAATCTTCAAATTCCATTACATAAGAGGAATAGACAAGGTCAAATAACAATAGTTTCCTAAAATTCGTCACTGATGAGAACTGCAAAGGAAATACTAATGTTTCTAGATTAATACTATTTCAGATTAAGTATATTATGAATCTAATCCAAAAGACATAGTTTATGAAAGAAATACTGTGATATTAATTAATATTTACTAATAGACTAGGAGTTTGCTTTGACCAATCTTCTAAAATCTGAAATACTTTATTTAGATAAAATATTAAAATAAAATGTACAAATCCTAAAATGAAAAGTTGACGCATTTTCTTATCTAGAGTAAATACAGGGACAATGACAATGTGATTTTCCTGACAAGGAAGATGGTCAGGAAAAACAGTGACTATCTGTATAAAGTCACCTTTTCACTCACATCGGAGCTTCATACTGAAGTTCACAGACTTGAAGTAACATGCTTTCCCCGGAGTGTGTCTATTTCTCAAGTAAACAGAGCATCATCAACTTCAGCTTGTGTACTGTTAAGTGGCCCACAGTTGGCTTACAAGTCAATTTTTAAAATACCTTCAACTTTGCCTTCTTCAACAGCCCTTTTGCTCAGAATGTTCTGTGCTCTCTGGGTCCATCTTGTAACTGATCCTGGATTTGAAACTCACAGCTGTGAACTAGCAGGAAAATGATGTGGTGAGAGTTGCCATGCTTTGAGAAAATTCAAAGAAAGTCTGTTTGAGCAGGTTGTAATTCACCACTCATTCATGGACAAGAACACAAATTTTTATGTTCTGAGTCCCTTTAGGCCACATGGATTTTGAAGTGCAATTTATATATTTTATTTATATGTATATATTTAACTATTATATAAATATAATATAAAAATAGAAAGTACTTATATTTATTTACATTATTTATAATTTTATTTATTTTGTTATTTATTAAATTATTTATATTTAGTAAAAAATTTATATATATAGTACCAAAAAAAGATATTGCAGTACCCATACCAAATATTATTTAACATTCCAAATAGGTTCTGAGGTAGTACCCTATAATCAAACACATTACTATTTCTGTGTCCAAAGGTAAACCAATAGCACTTTAAATAAATAACAATTATAAAGCATGTTATGGTCATCATGTTCTATCTGCAAATTAACCAAATATTTTTAAATATTGGATTTTTAGAGCTTTTTATATTTTGTTATTGTGGATAAGTTATTATATTAGTCTGTATTCACAAAGTATTTACTGTAAGTCTAATATGTTCAAGGTAACCTGTTAGGTGTGGTAAAAGAACATCAAGGAGTGAGAAAGATAAATCCAGATTTTCAGTTTCACACGAGATTTAAGAAATCTGAGGTTCTGATTTATTTACACAGGAAGGATTGTCTTTGGGTCTCTCCATGTGAGGAGGCTGTGACCCCATCAGAAACAGGCATCTTCTCTTCCACTGCCTACCATAGCATCTTAGAAGCTCTGATTGGCAATTACTTTACATCATAAATATTTTTACTCATGCCCTTTCTCTTACTAGATTGATAAAGCCTTGAAATCAGGAGTCATATCTTATTCATATTTATATGACCTGTACCCAACCCATTGCCTGAACTATGAAAAGCATTAAATATGTATTCAATAAATAAGTACAATAAAAATGTTTTTGCCCAAATTTGGGGGAAAATATTCACAACACTTAACGATTCTCAATTTATGTACCAGATTATATTAAAATTACTCTTCAGCCCATCAGAGAATGTTTATTAACATATGCAGGTGTGGAAAGCAAATATAAGTCCTGTTTTTGGTTTTCAGTACTTGTTAGGTCTATAATGGGAACATAATATGAATGCAAGTGAAAAATTAGAGTAAAAGACACAATATACCTGTCATGTAGAGATTCATCAACAAAATATGTAAATTTTAATTTTAATTGGATGAATATTTGCTGAAGAAATGGCATTTATTAATCCTGGTGGCTATTTTCCTCATCTGTGTAATAAAAACAAAATACCAGTCTCTATACCATTACTTTGTAAAATGATTTGAAGAGCAAAATTTTGTCATGCCAACATTATTTAATACAGGAGCTCAGGAAAGGGAATAAACAGTATGGGTTGAAGGAAAAAAAAAGAACAAATGTATGGACACCAAGGGGGAAAGTGGGAGGGGGGTGGTGGTGGGATGAATTGGGAAATTGGGATCGACATATATACACTAATATGTATAAAATAGATAACTAATAAAAGAAAGAAAAAAGCAATTAAGCAAAGAAAACCAAATAGTTTCGTTAGACTTAGCTATAAGCTGTGTTTAAAACAACCAAGAATTTGAAAACTAACTGCTTCTTTGCATAATTAACTTAGTTATCAAAACAATTACTTATGTGACACAAAAACAATTAATTATTTTATGTTATAGGTAAATATATTTATGTTTTACATTATAAATTACAGTAAAGTAGTGAGGCCAAGATGCAACCCAGCCTCTTTACAGCCATGTCTAACTTAACTTGCAATAGAACTGGGGAGAAAACCAGATGATTTAATTCATGATTTAATTCACCATGAACCCCCCACTCTTGTGCTGTCCACAGTCCTGGGAGAAAGGTAACTCACCTTGGGAGTTATGACAGAATATAAGCATATTTGGTTAGTCAGAGAACCCACCTTTGTTTGGAAGTATATGAAGTAATATGACCTCACATGGCCAAGGGTCCTTTGGATTAGTAGTTCATCAAACACCATATTTTCAATTGAGCTTTTTGTTTTTGTTTTCATTCTTAGAACCTACACTTACTTTTCAGAGCATCTTTCAGAACGTTCTCTTATTTTCTAATTGCAGCTGAAATAACATTTTCAAGCACAGCATCAACAGTTGTTTTGTTCCTTACACATTACACTGTATTCTTCCAGGGATTCGATTTTATTCTTGAACATAAAGGAAAGAGAAAGCAATTTTATCTGTTTTTTCCTCCCACATGTATCTTTTACCCAAGAAATGCATTTCAATATATTTCTGTGGAAGCACAGGTTTTAATTATTTTCTCGGGGACTGACCATTCCAATTTCCCAGATGATGTCAAATGTGTAATGCTCGATTATATATCACATTTCATTATATGCAACTGGATAATATCCATGTGAAAGTTATTCCCTAGAAACAGACCACTAAAGTACCATTTAGTACACTGCTGATTTAGGACACAAAGTGATACTTCAGTCTCCAGAAATAGTTGACAAAACATCAAAAATTATGTAATTTACTGTCTTGAAATATTTTAATAATGCCAAATTCTTTATAGTTTGCAAAGCAATTGCAAAAGTGTTACCATTTTGTACCCATAATAACCCCACAGATAACTATTCCTGTCTCCATTTTACAAATAACGATATTACAGCTCGAAAAGATTTTCTGTTACTAAAATATCCTTGGTTGTTAAGTGACAGGGCTGGAAATTTTACATCCAGACCTTCTGACAGTTGTCTTAGGATGGTTCCTATAATGCAGCTTCCTCTAGTTTCATGTCTGTGAGGGCATTTAAGTCCTCTTCTGAGAGAAGGAAATATTCTCAGTATAATATATTAAACCAGCAAATTTTAGTGTATCATTTGGGAAATGCCAAGAAGAAATACCTTGAAGTGTTTGAAATTCACATTTGAAAATATGATAGTGATTGAATGAAAATAAAATACATGTGGTCAAATAGGGTATAAATTGTATTTTTCTTTGTCTAGGGCTTCTGAAAAAAATATGATTGTTGGTTAGCAGAGCAAGTATTTCTCTAGCAGTACAGCAGACGTTTTCTTTCTAGTGACATGTGAGAGTGGGTGGTGAGCATTTCAGATCAGAACATTGAGTACTTGTGAACAAAGAATGTATAATGGCTGGATTTACTTTTTTTCCCCCTTTTTTTCTTAGATTGGCCATCATACAGCATTTCAGAATTAAACTCTAGCTCCTTTTCAAAAAAGAAAACAAAAACAGTACTATATGAACTTTGGCTATAGGCAACCTCTATAAAAATTCATTTCTTTATAATTTATTTTCTTTGGAGAATAATCCTCAAATGCTCAATCAGACAAGCATTACATTATGTTTTCTCCTTTCTGAGGATAAGATAAAATTAAATTGTAGTCTTGATTATCATTAAATACATTTGTCAAAGTCTAAAAAAATATTCCTTCTCTTGGATTCTGCTTAGAGGAAAGCACATGTAAAATTATGGAAAGGATATCCATAAAGTCAGGAATAGTTCTTCATCCTCACAGAAGACTAGATTTAATATACAAGCAAAAAAACTAGGGTTAATTTTTATTTTTGTATGAGTAACGTGCATAGTAAAACAAGAATTCACTTTGAGACCACATGAATTTTAAGCAAATAAAAATGTACTTTTTTGGCCTAAACATAGGCCTTCATATTCTAGAGAAGTCACAGTAGTGTTTCCGTTCAAGTTTGTAGAAGTCTGAATTATCATCTTCTTGTCAGAAAAACCGAGGAGTCTGGTTTTATCCTTGCTTACTACATATTAGGTATGTAAACATGCATAAGTTACTCACATTTCCTGTACATCATTTTCCCCTTCTGAAAAATAGGAAAAATAAACTAAATTGTAGAGTTATTTTGAGGACTAAATGATAATACTAAAGAGGTTTTTTGGCTACTTCTGATGACTGTATTGGGTCTCCAAACTGAGAAGAGAGGTGCTAAGGGACAAACATTGTTTAAAAAAAAAAAAAGAAAACTTTAAAAAAAAAGGTGTTGGAAAAAAAAAATTCAGTATTTACTAAAAGATATCCAAAAACTAGACTTGCCATCATTCGCTCACCACCTACTTCTACATTTATATGGAGAAGAGTAAAGACCTAGTGGATAGGGACTTCCCTGGTTGCGCAGTGGTTAGGAATCCACCTGCCAATGCAGGGGACACGGGTTTGAGCCCTGGTCTGGGAAGATCCCACATACTCCGGAGCAACTAAGCCCGTGTGCTACAACTACTGAGCCTGAGCTCTAGACCCCGTGAGCCACAACTACTGAGCCTGCATGCCTAGACCCCATGCTCTACAACAAAAGAAGCCACCACAATGTGAAGCCCACCCACCGCAACAAAGAGTTGCCCCTGCTCGCCACAACTAGAGAAAGTCCGCGCCCAGCAACGAAGACCCAACACAGCCCAAATTAAACAAATAAATTTATATATTAAAAAAAAAGACAGTGGATAGAGAGGTGGATGTCTGTGACTTAACAAAGTTTTGTCAGAGTCTTCTCTTTTTTACCTCCCTTTGCTTTCTATGAGGCTGAGGATTTTCCCTTCTTTCAAGGCTAGCTCAGGGAGTCTCAAGAGATCTGATGAGGAAGGGGTGGTTACAAGGAGGCAAGACTGACATCTCCCTCCAGCTGGATGCTTTCTTAGCTGGCAAATCCTGGCTCTTCTAAGTTGCTAGAGAAGAGAGATGTGCTGAGATGGGTTTTGTAAGCATACGATCTGTCCCTCTGAAGAGTTTAATCAAGACAAACACAGACTTGTGTCTTCTTTTGTCTAGAAAAGTCTCCAGGTGCTAGACTGGCTTGGCTGGACTCATCTGCAATTGCAGAGCAGCGGGACCGTGTTGTGAAGGGGAGGCTTTGCTGGGTTTCTGTGCTCTAGAGAAGAAACAAAAGCTGTGTCTCTGGCTAACTTGAAAGGACAACACGTTTGCAAGGAAATGGCAGTTTGGGGGTGCTCCACGACAGAGGAAGTTTGCCTCCAAAAAGCTACAATGTACCCCATGAAAGAATAAAAATAACATATGAGTGTATTTGGCATGCAGAAGACATCAAAGCTAGATTACAAAACACCAGTCATGCCATACCTTCCCGGCCCTGCTGTCTCACCTCCCTGCCATTTCCTAGATGGAGGAGCCAGAGGGCAGCACAGTCAACTAGGGAGAAGCCCTGGAGGACAGGAAGCCACAGGGCACCATTTCTCCCTGCCCTGCAGATTCCTCAGGCCAGACCAGAGCCAGAGAAGGGGACATGCTTAAATTGGATAACAAGTCACAATTTTGATACTAATCTTAGGTAGGCTTAACAAATATATACTTGAAAATAAATTTTCTAATACGTGGAAGTAACCAAGAGTGATTTTGCATCTAAATATACTAACCTAGGGGCAAGAAGGTAAGATCTGACAGAGATTATTTAAAGTGAGGGGTGAAAAAGGAATAAGTTTTTCATACACTGCACACCACTGAGTTCAGCTTTGTAAAAATATGAGTACTGTCTTACCAATTGTATCTTCAAGATAGTACTCAAATCTGTCTTTTCACCTTCAAATCTTGATACCACCTTAGTCCAAACCAACCATTGGTCTCAAATAATTACACCAGCTTCCTCTTTGGTGTACCACTCCTATGCTTTCTCTGCCCTTATTTGGTCTCCAGAAAAGGAAACCTGATTTCTCAGAGCATGATTAAGGTCATGTTTAACTCCCTTGCTTAAACATTTAAATGGCTTTGTATTGCGGTATTACAAAATCTAAATTCCTTTGCCTTGGCCTACCTGATCTGTCCTCTGCCCATTTCTCCATCTTCTTGCTGAGCCACTTCCCTTCTTCTTACTCTGCTGCAGACTCTCCAGTCTCTGAGGTCATCTCCTGGCTCATGACACACTCTTTCCTACATGCAGTTCCCAGTGCCAGCAAAATTTCCCCCTTCCCTCCATCCCTTCAGATAGCCCAGTCATCCTTCCCATCTTCCTCTTTATAGACTTCCTTGACCTCCCTACCTAAATAAAGTCTTCTATGCATCCCTCCATCTCAACTAATTATTTTCTCCTTCATGGTATTAATTTACAGCTCATGACAACGTTTACTAAAATTTGACATGTATGTTTAATTTTTTAGTGCTAATTTCTTCTTGCAAAAATATTGTGCTCCCACACCTCAAACAATGTCTTCACATGGTAGGTGTTCAAATATTCATTAAAATGGATTATTGTGTTATTATTATTGTTGTTATTATATTTATCATAGGTTGTAGACAGCATGAAGATGACGACTCTAATGGGTGGACACAGGCAAGAAATAATTTTTTGAAAGACCCTAACCCTCCAGTTGGATTTGAAAAATAAGTATCCAAAGTCCAAGTTGAAAACTAGCACTAGAAGAGAAAATCAATAGCCTTATTATTAAGAAATGAATTCATTTCTGATAAAAGCAAATTAGAGAATAATATTAAGGTGACTTTAACATGAATATGCCTATGAAATTCTGAGATATTCAAAGTCCAGCAGATACAAGAATTACTGAGAGATCTTGTTAAAATGTAGAATCTGAGCCAGTAAATCTGGATTGGGTTCTGGGATTATGCATTTCTTACAAGCTTCCAGGTGATACTGACACTGGTCATTGGAGAACCACATTTTCCATAGCAAGTCTTTAGAATATGACAAGTCTCTAGATGAATGTAGTAAGGAACAAATTAGAATTTCTGGAAATCAAAATAAAAGACAGTGATATAGAACAATTCAAAACACAGGAATCTCTAGATTGGACAAAGCCAAAGACAAAATTTGTATCGAGGCATTCAGAGGAGATTCAGCTCACAACAAGTATTAGAAGAAAAAAATTATAAGAGAAGAATTAACAAACATGAAGAACATATTAAGGACATTTTAACCTAGATTATCATTGAGAAATGGCAGAATGAGAAAGGCAAGGAGAAAATCCCTTATGATTCCCGGAGGAAAAAGGGAGCACATCTAATAGCAACATGATTCCACCCAAAGGACTTATTCTCAGCAAGAGGTGTCAGAATGGGGAGGGGAATGTCTCCAAAGCACTGAGGCAAAGTAAACATATTCTGAGAATTCTGTACACAGTTAAATTTCATTCACATATGAAAAGCAAAGACTTTTTAAGATATAAAATCTAAGGAGGGTAGTAATACCTATGGATCCACAATGGAATAATCACCAAAGCACTTACTTCAGGGACAAGGAGAAGAGCACAGAGTGATGGAGTTAGATGGAAAAAGGAAGATAGGAGTCAAAGTGGTGAAATACATCAGTAAGTGAATCTATCTATCCATCTCTCCATCTATTGTGGTTAATTCTATGTGTCCACTTGAATGGACCATAGGATACTCAGATATTTGGTTAAACATTATTCCAGGTGTGTCTGTGAGGGTGTTTCTGGATGAGATTAATACATGAATCTGTAGACTGAGTAAAGCAGATTGCCTTCTGCAATGTGGGTGGGCCTCATCTAATCTATTGAAGGCCTGAATAGAACAAAAGAAGGAGTAAGGAAGAATTCACTCTCTCCGCCTGACTATCTTTAGGTTAGGATACCAGCTTTCCTGGCTCAGGCCTTGGAGTCAGCCTGGAACAACAATATCAACTCTCCGTGTTCTCGTGCCTCTGAACTCAGACAGTAACAGTACCGTGTGCTCTCCTGAGTCTCCAGCTTGCTGACTGCAGATTTTAGGACTTCTTGGCCTCCATAATAGTATGAGCCAATTCCTTATAATGAATCTATTTATACTTATATTTATTCTATTGATTCTGTTTCTCCAGAGAACCCTGACTAATTATCTATCCATTGTATATCATCTGTCTATTGACTTACTGATATGTCAATTTATTTCTAAGAATAAAAACTGAACAAAATAAATGTCTTAATTTAAGGGAATCATAACAAGTGAGATGGAAGGAAGTGTTCTGTATCTAGTGAAATCTGTTCAGGTGTGGGTTTGATTTATGAGACGGTTAAATATATACCAATTAATGTAAAAAACTTACACTTTAAATATGTTTGATTGTTAGACTCAAAACTAGCAAGGGAAAATTTAAAGACATATTCATCATTTCAATAAGAAAAAGGAAAGGAGAAAATTAAAACAATATAACAAATAGAAACCCATAGAGAGCAGAAATAATCCAAATATGATCATTATTATTAAAATGGAATGTGATTATCTTACTAGCAAAGAATATCAGATTTGATTTTAAAATACCATCTACTATTCAGAGAGATACATAAAATGTAGGAGCATAAAAGCTCAATATACAGATATATCAGAGAAAGAAACAAGAGAGTGAAAGAGAGAAAACATTAACCTAACAATACTAATTACAGTCAAAATGTAATGATGCTCATCCTAAGGATGTTATATAAATAACATAACTACAACCTCAACAATTCACCAAAGATAGGTAAAGTCATTAATGTATAAGGATATAACAACATAGTTTTAAAATATTTAAAGTAAAATCCCACAAAAACTAAAAATAGAAAGTTGATAAAATATTAGGAAGGATATTGAGGATTTGACAATGTAGCTAACCTATCCAATCTAATAGATGGATATTGATTCTTGAACACATAATAAAGAAATAAATTCTTTCCAAGGGCACATAGAATATATTCAAAATTGGTCATAATGTATTGACAAAGGAAGTTTTAAAAATCGAAAAACTTATATCATGGAAAACACAATGCAATTCAATATAAAATTTTAAAAAAACCCAGAAAACAGCAAACATCCAGTTGAAGAGTATAAAGCACATTTCTAAATGATAAGTGGTAAACAGGAAATCACATGGAAAATTACATGCTATTTAGAACTGAATAAAAATGAAAGTAATAGATATTACAAGTTGTGAGATGTAGTCAAGGTGGTGACAGAGGCAAATTATAGTGGAGGGTGTATGAATTAAAGAATAAGGATGAAGTTATGTTAATTAAAAAATTTTAACTCAAGAAAATAGGAAAAATATGCAAAGTAAACAGAAAAATAGGACAAAGAAATTTATAACAATCAGACATAAATAAAACACATATTAAATCATGGGGAAAAGAACTATACAGATAATAAAACAAAAATTGATTCTTTCAGAGTAAAAATACAAGACAATCCATTAGGACAAACTAGGGAAAAAATGAAAAAAAAGCACAAAGAAGGTAAATGAGCATTAAAATAGAAGAGTTAAATTAGTAGAAGCTGTTTAAAAACTTCAGACTTGTGAAAATGATGATATATTTGAAAAAGGGTAATAGAGATGATATTTTAGAAAATATATTTTCAACTAATATTAATGAAATATATAATGATTAATAAAACTATGAATCAGTGGCCAAAAAAATTTTTTCTATAAAAAGGTTTAGAAAAAAAAATATGGTTTAAGTAGGTTTGGAGATGTCTTAACAAGCCTTTCAGGAAAAAAACAATCCTTATCTTATGAAAGTTCTTAAGAGAATAGGAAAGAAAAAAGGACTCCCCAACAGATTTTATTAGTCCTGTGTGACCTCAATTATAAAACTGCACAGGAAAAATACAAGAAAAGAAAATTGTAGAAGAAACTCACTTATGTACATAAGTGCAGAAAGCATGAATACACTGTTATCAAATTGAAGCCTGCAAGATATATATATACTATATCACATTTAAATTTGTTCTGTTCCAGCAATAAAAAAAGGGCTTTAGTATCAGAAAGTATAAGAGTGTGTTTAGATATTTTAGCAAATAACAAGTTAATCTCAGTTGTTGCTTTGAAATATTTGATAAAAATTCAGCACTCATTCATGAATGAAAATAAAAACAGAAACAAACACTTAGCAAATCATAAAGATTCATTCACCTGATAAAAAGGTATTTGTTAAAAACCTGAACAAATATTATTATCTTTATTCACAAAACTTTAAAAATATTACAAAGGCCTGTAGTAGTCCTCAACTCTAACTCAAAGTGACCTATGCCAGCACTTTGTGATGTCCCTGCTAATGGAGTAGCAGTAGTCAGAGAGCACACCAAGATCATTCATAGGGCACACCGTCAGGCCTCTTAGCATTTCCTGAATGAAAACCTCCCTTACTATATAAAGGACTATCCTCTCCATAAATGTGCTCATAGTGAATATTGTAAGGGAAGGAACATTGCAGGCTGCTTGAAAATTTACTGGAATGGGAATGTGTAGGGAAATAGCTAAACATATTTTGTTGCATTCAACTAAGTCCAAGAAAAATAAAAGTCTAATTCATGAAGGCTGTGGCCTCCCTAACAAACATACCTTTTCTTTTTCAGCTATATGTCTGATTGTAGTTGTTCAGGTTCAATAAGTTATACTCAGTGGTAGTTTCTAATTTTAGTACAGCTGAGGGATTTATTTCACTCCTTAATAGGAAGTGCCTTTTTATATAATTGTTTCATATGCTGATAAAGAAAGATTGCAAGTTAGTCACATATACTAATAATAAGCTTTTAGACTTTATAAAATTGTGGGAAAAGTAATACATTCTTAGATCAACTATGTAACTTATAGATATTTACCAAATAGATAAATAGACATTGAGAATGTGTCTGGTTTTACCTGTGAAAGTCTCTGAACTTTTCATGTTAAAACACATCCTTTGTGGGGCTTGAATTCTCAGTCTTGTGGAATTGACATGGCTCTAAGCTAAGACTACTACAATTAAAATTTAATTAACAGATTTAAAAATTAGCACCTAACATCTATAAGACACAATGTCTAGGAAACTTTCTTTATATTTTAAAGCTTATAATCTAGTAGCTTGGTTGAGACAAATATACCATTTTTACATATAAGATCAGGGTTAATAAAAAAGCTGATTTCCCTCCTCCAGCTTTACTGACTAATAGTATCTGTTTTTGTTGTAGTATCCAAAATCTTTGTATGAAAAGATGGTACTTGATCTTAGATTTTGGTTTGACCCAGAATGACATGAAGTGGTTAATTTGAAAATCTCAACTTTTTGTTACCAATTGGTAGGTTAAAAAAAAAAAAAAAAGATGAGTTCAGGACACCTATGCCCAATGACATAGCCTGAAAACATCAATAAACAAAGAGGAGAACTTTGACCTTTCTCATTTCTTAATAATAAAGTTGCATCATAGTCCCATAGCAAGAGCTATGGATAGATAAAATATCTCTCTTATTGTGGTTTTATATGGCAGTGCATCTGAAGTCAAGTATTTGTACTCTAATGTTTGTGTGTGTGGTTATTTGATCTAATTGTTGTCTAATCTCCAAAAATGTCATAAAGCACCTGAGCTGTCTTACTGAAAGAGAAGTCTTTAAAGAGATAGGACTTGGAATACCCTCACCCATCCTAAAATGTTCTGTAGTTCCTGAAGTGCCAAGTCCTGGCTAGTGCTACTATACCTCATAATGTGTTATTCTTGAGTGTATATTTCAGATTTGCTTAGAGTAGGGGTCTAGGGCCTGGGGTAAGATAAAGCCATGTGGATAAGGGATAGATTTCTCCTTAAAGGAGAACCATGATAAGTAGCCATATGTTTGAAAAAGGATGCACTCTGATGGGATTGAGAGGACTCTTGCCAACATGGTAGACTGAACTAATGGGGGTAGGTCCCTACATTGAAAAATATATAAATTCTAGTTAATATGTTAAGAGTATATAATTAAGCTCAAAAGAAATAAAATCAATTCTAAGTTACAAGTTAAAAGAGGATAAAGTAAAACTGCAAGTAAGAGTTAAGACTGAACATTTCAGTGGGCATCAAAAGGTGATACACACATAAGTCCCAGTAAGAAAGATTGCCACGCCATAGACCGTCACATTCAGCTACAGGGAGATGAAACTGAGCATCTTGCATTAAATCAACATTGAGGGAATACTGCCTTATCTTTGAAATGAAACTATAGGTTTTTACCCCAATGTCTTAGATACGAAGCAAGCAAGCAAGATGCCTATAAATCACCAATGAGTTTTAGAAACGCCAGGTCAAAAATTAATTTTAAAAGTGTTATGAATTTAGGCAACCCATATGAATTATAAGGCATAAATAATATGTTTTATAGAAGTCTTTTCATTCCAGGTCTCTTAAATACCAGAAAACAACTTTCAAAATATATATTAAATAATTGACAAAGAACTAAAGATAATAGAGAACTATGAAAGAGAGCATGTTTACAGTGTTCAAAGTAAAAAATGGACTAGAAACTGTGAGGAAAAAAAGAGCATTATATAAAAATAGTAGACATACAAAAAACTGGAAATTTTGTAAATGAAAACGTAGTCCTTGAATTAAACAACAACAAAAAAGCTTACAAATAGACAAATGAATCCAATGATGAGACATCACCTAGGAGAGAATAAATAAATTGTGTATAAGGTGGAGATCCTGAGGAAAGAAAAACAAGTCTTGAAATTGGGGCTTGACAACACACTCATTGTTAATGTTTTAGTCTATTTGTATTTTTCATGGACTACAAAGGCAATTTAGAACAGTTTTAAAATGTTTTTCTCCTATGATTGAATTTTCCTGAATTATGCTAACCACTTCAAAACTTGTACATATCACTTATACCTTGTTATTGTGGACAGTAAAATTGTAGGGACATAAAAAATAATTGAGCCCGACCTCTTCGAAATCTCCACTGGTGTCTTTTTAGAGATATCAGCCTCATGTTGAGAGGGGTCTGAATGTATCTGCTGTGAATGGACTCACCTACCATGGAGACAGAAACAGGGAAGAAGTGCATGGAACTCAAAATAGCAGGTGCCCAAAGTGACGTCAGATAAATCCTAGTATTCCACAGTACAATTTGTGGGAGGATGATCTTAGAAGCAAGGAATAGGGACAAGAACTTTAGTTAAAGAGTGAGTCCCATAAAAAGATACAGAGTTGTATGGAAGCTTAATGGATGAAATCTTTATATAAGACAAATTCCTTTGGGTATTTTATTTTCAGCATTTGACATAAACATTGAAGAATGTGTTGAACGGTGACAAAAAAAAGAGAAAGCAAAACAAAGAAGATTTTATGCAAAATAAAGAAGGACATACCATGAGCAATGGCAAGTCTGAGCTAGAAAAGAGTGGACAGTGTTCTTTAACTGATAAACTAGATAAATGGACATTTAACATGGAGATATAATCATAGTTAGAAATTGAGAGTCGAGTTTTGCAGAGAAATCTAGGAAGTAGAGTTAAAATTAAAGATTGACTGTAAAGCATACAATAAGAAAAGTAGGCAACCAAGGAGATGTGGAGCTTGCAAAAATAAGAGCAAGATATTATGAAAAAGAGAGGAAACATTAAAAGAATTGAACCTCTGATAAACTAAGAGAGAATGGGTGTTCAAGCTATGAGGATTGTTGTCCGATGCTGAGGTGTTGTAAGAAAGAGGAATGAAAGAATGAAAAGGGGATTTGGGGGAAGGTATTTAAGCAAAGGGATACCATTTAATTTAATCATTAGGTGACCATTATTGACCTTTATTGAGTGCTTTTTAGAGTGATAGTGGCATTTCAGTTTCTAAAGTTAAAATGCTGTGTCAGTTGTTATCCCAAAATACATTCCCCCAGTCTTCCTGGCTGCATCTAGCTGCTGGTGAGCCTGCAAATATAGTTCTTACATTCGGGAACTTCTTGTTACTGCAGCCTAAACTTTAATCAAGATAAAACAGAAATTACAACATAAACCTAAAATATGAGGCCTTGGATTAGTGGTCAGGCAGTAGGGACCCATAAAGTTGGAAAGTTAGTGACCCTTGTTATGTCATCACAGTTGGTGAACTGTCATCTTTGAAAACTTGTAAAGCAGAACATGTGGCTCTTGGGTCTGTATCTCTGGGGAAATGGTTGTAAAGAGCCATGATGTGAATGCATAATGCCTTATTCTTACTGATTTGTGCAATTTATTACAATAAAGTAAAAACCTCAGGCAATATTTTACTTTCAAAACAAGATTTTATTTACTTTCTGGGCACATGGCTGCATAGGTATGAATGACTTTTCTCATCCTCACACTTACAGCCAGGTATGGCTCTGCAGGTAAGTTCTCACCAATGAAATATGAACAGAAAAGAAGGGTGCTTGTTTAAGAGGAGATTTCTTGCCCTGGTCTTCCTCTCTTCCCTTTTGCAGGCTGAAATGTCCTATGTGGTGGAAGTACAATGTCAACCATGCTGATGAAGCCAACATCTGTGTAAATGATGGAGCATGAAATGAGAAGAAAACAAATCCCTGAAAAAAAAAATCACAGAGCAAATCTGCCTCACGTACCTAGGCTCTTTGGACTTTTAAGTTGTTCCATGTGCATGAGATAACTTTCAATCTATTTTAAGCCCTTGTATTTTTTTCAGCAGTTTAGTCTTTATCTTAATAAAACTGCTTAGAAAAATATGGGCTGATTGCTACTTTTAAAAAGCGAATGGGTAAATTGAGTTGTTAACGATAAAAAAAAAGATCGACTCATCTTTAGAGTGGATGAGAGACAGATGGATTGTGTGAAAATAACTAACTTATTGTCCTTTCGTCACATAGTTTCACACATGCTTAGGAAGTAAGATATTAATGAGAATTATAAGGGGAAGACTTAGTCATGAAACTTTATCACAGATATCTCCTCCAACTGTCAGAAAAATATGTATATGTACAATAGAATATAGAGTATATAGTATAGTTAAGAGTATATATGAAGTATAAATAGTATAGACTATAAATTGATAATATAATAAATAGTATAGAGCAGGGGTCCCCAATCCCCTATATAATATAGGAACCGAGCTGCACAGCAGGAGGTGAGTGGCAGGCAAGTGAGCGAAGCTTCATCTGTATTTACAGCCGCTCCCTATCACTGGCATTAGCGCCTGAGCTCCGCCTCTTATCAGCATTATGGTGAGTTGTATAATTATTTCATTATATATTACAGTGTAATAATAATAGAAATAAAGGGCACAATAAATGTAATGTGCTTGAATCATCCCGAAACCATACCCCCATCCCAGTCCATGGAAAAAATTGTCTTCTGTGAAACCGGCCCCTGGTGCCCAAAAGGTTGGGGACCGCTGGTAAAGAGTACATAGTATATGCAGTGGAACAGTAGATAGAGAAGTATTACATATTACTCTCTATGTATTCATAAGTATATCATATATATCTATATATTAATTTCTACACATTCATAGAGAGTATATGTTTTCTGACATTAGCAGAAGATTGAATTTCACAATTCACAAAGGAACAGAACCTTCTAGGTGTTCTAAAATTAGGTAGAAAATAGTTACTTGTAAGAAAAAATCTAGAAATGCATCATTAACTCTCTGAATGTGTGAATGAATCTGACATTTCCTAGGAGCTAATGAGATACATGCTTGCTGTCTAACTTGTCAAGCATTCTTTTTTGGAAATCTTGAAAAGAGAAGACTTCTAAATCTGAATCACTAAGGTGAGACCAAGTCAAAACATACCAAAAATGAGAATTAGATTCCTGTTCTCTAATGGTGTTTCATATGAAAAAGCAAGGTCTCTACTGGTGGATAGATTTGATTTAGAATCCTCCTCCTCTGAATGACTGGTTGTCATCTTAAACAATTTGTTCCATTTCTTGGAGGCCTGTGCATGGTAAAAACTTAGCAGTCCAAACCAACAATTTTGGTCCCTACTATTGCCAATGTTGTAATTGTGTTTTTTCCTTTTCCTTTTTTTTTTTTTTGCATTCTCACCTGTTTATTTTGTAACTGTTCTCCTTGTAGAATTCAAAATCCAGTGTCCTAATTATAAGCTCAGATTTAGACCACTTGATCTCTTAATGCTTGGTAAAGTGGTTTAGTCCGTAACCCACTCAGCCAGTTATTGGCAGTGGATGGCTGCTGGATTCAAATTCATCTTGGATCTATTCCTTTAAGTAAATATGCTTGAATTTTGATGTGTGTGTGTAAAAAATTATGCTGTTTGCACTTGTAAAAATTAGCCTAAAAACTTTCATTCATTTTTTCACTTTTGTGAAATAATAATGTGATTTTCCCATTTATCAATCATATCTTTTCCTGATTTTTATTTGTTTTTAAAATAATATTTTTTCTCTGAAAATAATCCTTCATTAATTATTTACGTTGCAAATATTTTCTCCCAGATTATGACTTACCCTTTAAGTTTTTCAGGATGTATTTGATAAACAGATAGTCTTTATTTTAATGCCATTGTATTTATAAACATTTTCTTCTAAGATTAGCATTGCATCTTAAGAAATTCTACTCTTTCCCCAAGGTGATAAAATGTTTTTCTAAACATTCTTCTGAAATTATTAAAACTTTACCTGCCACATTTAAATCCTTAATCCTTTGAGATCTGAATTTTGCCTTTGATGCATGGCAGGATTTAATCGTACCTAATGGTATTTCTCTATTAGGTAATAATATTTTAAAAGCTCTTAATTTGTTTAATTGGTGACTGTCATTTTACATCTCATAATTTTAAATTAAGCTTACATGAATAAATACAATTTGGTATTAAAATTATTTTGGAGCATGTAGCTTTTTATTTGCTAATGTTCCATTTAGGACGTTTTCATCTATATTTATATGAGAGACTGGCCTCAAATGTTTCCATTCCTTTTTAAACTCTTATAAGATAAAATATATTTGAAAGTTCACAAATTATGAATATACAGCTCAGTGAATTTGTGCAAAGTGAACATACTCATGTATTTTGGATCAAGAAATAGAATACTATAAGCATCCCAGAAGCTTTCCTTGTGACTCTTTGAAAGCATCATCTTCAAAGGTATTCAGAGTTCTGAACACCTTTAATCACTAATTTATTTAATCACTAATTTAAAAAAGTTTTAATTTTAATTAAAATTAATTTTAATTAAAATTAAAACATTGAGTTACTTCACTCTGTATGACAGACTCTAGGTCCATCCACCTCACTACAAATAACTCAATTTCGTTTCTTTTTATGGCTGAGTAATATTCCTTTGTATATATGAGCCACATCTTCTTTATCCATTTATCTGTTGATGGACACTTAGGTTGCTTCCATGTCCTGGCTATTATAAATAGTGCTGCAGTGAACACTGTGGTACATGACTGTTTTTGAATTATGGTTTTCTCAGGGTATATGCCCAGTAGTGGGATTGCTGGGTCATATGGTAATTCTATTTGTAGTTTTTTAAGGAGCCTCCATACTGTTCTCCATAGTGGCTGCATCAATTCACATTCCCACCAACAGTGCAAGAGGGTTCCCTATTCACCACACCCTTTCCAGCATTTATTGTCTCTAGATTTTTTGATAATGGCCACTCTGACCAGTAAGAAAGAGAAAACAAATACCATATGCTAACTCATATATATGGAGTCTAAAAAAAAAAAAAAAATGGTACTGATGAACCTAGTGGCAGGGCAGAAATAAAGACATAGACATAGAGAATGGACTTGAGGACATAGTTGGGTGACTGGGAAGCTGGGGAAAAGTGGGAGTAGCATCAACACATATACACTACCAAATGTAAAATAGCTAGTGGGTAGCAGCAGCATAGCATAGGGAGATCAGCTCTGTGCTTTGCGATGACCTAGAGGAGTAGAATAGGGAGGGGGGAGGGAGGCTCAAGAGGGAGAGGATATGGGGATATATGTATGCATATGGCTGATTCACTTTGTTGTACAACAGAAACTAACACAACATTGTGAAGCAATTATACTCCAATAAAGACGTATATATAAAAAAATTAAAGCATTGATATACATAACTTGGATCAACCTGAGAAATTATATTTTATAGAAAAAGCCAAGCTCAGAGGATACAAACTACATGATCCATTTACTTAATATTCATGAAATAACATACTTACAGAGATAGAGAGCAGATTACCAGATTAGTGTTTGCCAGATTAGAGATAGGGAATTCCTTGGTGGTCCAGTGGATAGGACTTTGCACTTCCACTGCCGGGAGCCCGGGTTCAATCCCTGGTCAGGGAACTAAGATCCTGCAAGCCACTCAGCATGGCCAAAAAAGCAAAAAAATAAAAAAGATTTGAGGGAGAGGGGTTAAGGTTAGCATGAAACTATACATATGATAAAATTGCATAACTCACACACACACACACACGCACACGCACACACACACACACACGCACAGATGTGAGTGCATTTATAACTGGTGCAATATGAGTAATTTATGTTGGTTGAAGCAATATCAGTTTCCTGGTTGTAATACTAAACTGTAGTTATGGAGGATGTTAACAGAGGAGGAAGCTGGGTGAAGAGTGCAAAGTAAACGTGTACATTTCTTTGCAATATTGTGTGGATACATAATTATTTCAAAATAAAACAAAAAATATTTTAAAAAGCACAATTTTGAGTCCTTTAGTTTATTTGTTTAAACAGCAATGTATAACAAAAACATTGTCTAAAATTGCCTAAATGCATTTACTGTTAAAAATGATCAGTCCTATCTGGCTTATGTGTATGTTAGGAAAAATAAGAAATGAGAGTACATCAAACGGTTGGTAGGGATGTGGAGAAAAGGGAACCTTTGTATATTGTTGGTGGGAATGTAAACAGGTACAGCCTGAAAACAGAAAACATTATGGAGGTTCCTCAAAAAATTAACAATATAACTATCATATGATCCATACGATCCATCTATTTCTTTTATGGTTATGTATCCAAAGGAAATGAAATTGTTATCTTAAGGAGACATCTGCGCTCCCACATTCATTGCAGCATAATTCACAATAGACAAGATATGGAATCAATCTAATTGTTCATAGATGGATGAATGGATAAAGAAAATGTGGTATATATGTACAATGGTATTATTCAGCCTTAAAAAAGAAGGAAATTTTGTCATTTGGGACAAAATGATGAACCTGGAGAACACTATGCTAAGTGAAATAAGCCAAACACAAAAAAAGAAATACTGCATGATCTCACTTGTATGTGGAATGTAAAAATTTGAACTCATGAAAGCAGAGAGTAGAATGGTGGATGCCCTGGGCTGGTGGGTGAGGGAAACATGATGCGGAGATGTTGGTCAAAGGTACAAAGATTCATTTATATAGGATGAATAAGTTCTGGAGTTGTAATGTACAATATGGTGACAATATCTAAATTTGAAAGTGTGTTATTCTTGTCCTAACTGAAGAGGCACGTCCAATGCAAAACCCATACAAGAAAATAATCCCCATGTAGTGTAAATGATGAGAAGAAAAGGCTGACAAATAAATATGCACAGTCTTTTTATCCCCTTGAATTTTGATGATCTGAAAGTAATTAAAAAATCATATGAAATATGAAGGCACATGGATGAGAATGCCACAGAAAAATTATGAAATCTTGGTATCTATTTAATATAACTTGGCTAATTATCTTTGATTACAACCATATATTTTCCTTTTAGCTTTTTATGATTTTTCTTTAACATAAATGCTCCCATTAATTACATTTTTCTTTTATTTCTTACCTTCTAACTTGATACTCATCATTACTAGAAAGCAAACAATGTATTTCAAAGAAGAGATCAGTGAAAATCTATATATTATTAACTAAGGATATCAATTTAAGCACTAACAATTAAATTCAGAGCAAAGGAAAATAATCTTTAAAACAAACAGGAAACAGAAGTTTTCATAAATTTGGTATCATATTGTTGTTTTAAAAAATACTGCTACATTCTGAGGTTGTGAGGAAATGCTCTTCTGATGAACAAAGGTATTTTTTAATATTTGAAACACAATTTTCTATACATGGGTTTGGAGATATTATACCATATCTGTATGTTTATTGGAAGGCATAGTTAAATAATGTACTTATAATATTTCTAATAACAGTAAAAGCATTTGTACCAGATACTGTGCTTCATGCATACCTTTATAATACTAATCCTCAGAATAACCCAAGAAGATATAATTAGTACAGTTCAAAACGAATCATGTGATGTTTTTAATATTCAAAAATTGTGACTAATAATGCAATTAAATATTTAGGCACTAAAACCCATTTTAGAAATAAAACTAATATGTGCATTTGAAGCTCCCATTTTCCTGGGCTGATAACATCCCTCTTTCTCTCTGTCCAAATTTGCTTTAGAACATTCCTGTGACTTTAAAAAAATTTACTCTTCATATTATATTCTTAGCCTAACCATGTTTTACAGTTTGTACTTTATATAAATCCTATTTTATGTATTTGTAAACCTGCTTTTTAAATTTTGCATTGATTAAATTTAACACCGTTTAACACTTTGAGATACGCAACTTCAGTTCACTCAGTTTCGTTGTGGATTACTGTTCCACTATGTTACTATGCAAAAACTATTTGGATGTTAGGCTGTTTTCTTAATTTTTGTACATAGTATTTCCTTCTTACTTTGTGTAAGATTTTTCTTTTAGATGTATACACAAAAGTGGAATTGTTTGTTTTTTCTTTTTATTTATGGATGATCCCTATGTTTGTTTGATGAATAATAATCTAGTTTATGCCTTGAAAATACCTTCTTCCAGATTAGAACATCTTTTGAAGTGAAGAAAATTAAAATGTTGATGTAGTCAAATTTATCAATCATTCCTTTATTGATTTTATGTCATACTTAATTTCATAATCTCCAAAACATAAAAATAATGACTAGCTAGTCTTACAAAAATTTAAGGATCTTCTTTTCAAATACAGGTCTTTAATACAAAGAAAATTTTTGCATGCATTGCTTGGGATTGTAATACATTTTTGCATGTATTGCTTGGGATTGTAATACATTTTGACTCAACATTATTGACTTTTTTTTTCAGTACTATTTGTGGAACTGTCCAAACTTTAACTTGTCATTTACAAAGATTGAGTTTGGCTTCCCATTCTTTTTCATTGGTTGACTTGCTGATATATGCTAATCCCAGATTTTTATAATGGTTAAAATTTTTTGAGTCATGATCTATGTTTTCATTCCTAACGTTATATATTTATGGTTTCTCTCTGTTTCCTTGATCCATCTCACCAGAAGAAAAGTGGGGAAAGTTACTACTTTGATTCAGAAGGTGGGTAGAAAAGAAGGATATATCAAGTGATGGACTACATCACTCTGACATATATCGACATATATAGCACGAGTAATGGAAGAATATAAAATGTTATTGTTACATTTGTGTCCAAAAGAATACTAGCAGAATAATATTTGACAGTGACATTATAAAATTGCTGGTCACACACACTGGTTGCTCTTTTTCTCTCAAGAAAAAATCTCTGGCTTTCTTGACCATCTCTATTTTGTATTTGTTTTCTATTTCAGTTAGTTTTCAATAATTCACTTAAAAATTTCTTGCTTCTTTCTTTAGGTTTAATCTATCTTTTTTTCTCTTTAAATTGGATTCCTGTTTCATTAATATGTTAGCCTATTTGCTTTTCAAATTATTGCCCTTAAGTGCAATGATTTTTTTCCTATAGAAGTTTTAAAGGTATAAATGTTCCTCTAAGCCCATCTGGGCTTCATCCAGCAGCCTATATCAGCAGTATTTGCATTATCATTCAGTTTTAAGTGATTTTCATTAATATGGAAATATTAAACATTAAGATTTATTTCTTTCATATTATTTTGTATTTCCATATTATTTTATTGTTTTCTTTTCTGTGTTATAAAGAATACATATTTGTTACATGCTTATGTTAGCATTTTGGAACTTATACACTGTACTTCTCCCTTTAAAATAACTATTATTGAAATTATAATGTCCATTTCATTAAAATTTTGAAGTGAATAAATTTCTTCATTCTCTTTTCAAACAATTCAATGACCTTACAATACTATACCTAAAAATTTCTCTCTCCTGTTTCTCACAAACATGTATCATTGTCTGCTCTTCTGATTTTATCTTATATTATCACTAATGGGGACATTTCAGTTTTATAGTTTCAACACTTGTTTAGATTTACCCACACAATTACAGATTTTTCTTGGCTACGAACCATACATTTTCAATCTTTTTGGGGGGATCATTTTCTTTCTTTCTTTTTTTTTTTTTTTTTTTTTTTGCGGTAGGCGGGCCTTTTACCGCTGTGGCCTCTCCCGCCGCAGAGCACAGGCCCCGGACGCGCAGGTTCAGCGGCTATGGCTCACGGGCCCAGCCGCTCCGCGGCATGTGGGATCCTCCCAGACCGGGGCACAAACCCGTGTCCCCCGCATTGGCAGGCGGACCCCCAACCACTGCACCACCAGGGAAGCCCCTCTTTCTTTCTTAATAACATATAAAACTATATTAGAAAGAATTAATGGATGGCACAGTCACTATGTTTTTGTGGGTATCTTTCTTTTGAAAATTCTTAGTTTAGTATCATTCTGGAATGACAGTAAAGATCATTAACTCATCTTGCATTCAATCCAGATTGAATTCTGTTCCTGCAATGTTTTAAATTTACATAAAGCTAAATAAGCGTCATAAACTTATATACTTCTTACATCTAATTTTAATATACTTTGAAACCTAAAACTATTTTTAACCATAGTTAAGAAAAAAAGAACTGTGTATTTTACAGTGACTTATTTAATGGCTCCTAATGTTGTAGAGAATTGTTTGATAAACAAAGTGCAGAAAACTGTGAATATGTGGTCTGCAATAACTGTTACAGAATTTCTATTTAAACACTTGTCAGTGGCACTGGAGGGTATTTAGTATTAAGAATGCAAATGAAAAGTATAGAATTGAAGGAGGTATGAAGGAACCAGTGTGGTTCTTGACATAGACTTAACAGTATCAGCTTCTATCAATATTTTTCCTAAAAGCTTCTATCAATATTTTTCCTAAAAGTTTTAGAAGTTGAGCAAGTAATTGTCCTGCTACAGAAGTTGTTATGAATGACCAACTACATTGGTTTTAAAGTGTTCATCAGTTAGGAATAAAAGTATGTGTTTTCAAAAATGTTTGTAAGGAAATATAAAGAGTTCCTTCTCAGTCTTGGCATTATGAAGTCCCAGGTTACTCACTCAGCAATCGTTAACTTTATTTTAGCATTTGGGGGTCAATTGATATTACCTAAAACAGGCAAAATGTTTACTGCTTTGTTTATAGATGAGATGGCACTCTGAATTTAGTTTATTTGATAAAAATAATATTCAGATAACGGTCTTAGTTCAATATTTTTGTCAATCAAATCTTTACAATTCATTTTATCATGTTGATATGCTGTCTCAGTAATCGTAATAAATTATCTTAAAGTAACTTTAGTTATTTGATATATATATTTTTTAAGAGTGATTTTATTCTCTAACTGTACCTCCAACCACTATTGGGCACACCAGGAAGTAATTTAAAGACTTGAACTTCAATTTGACTTTAACTCTCTGAGAATCAATTCATTCATTACTAATAGTAAAATGTCCACTTTTTAAAGATAAATCACTTCAGTGAACCTATACGAAGGGTTGGGCGCATAACGGCTCAATATGTTACATTTGTCCACATTCCCCTGGCTTTGTATTCACTAATTTACAAAGGCCTGGTTTTATTATTTTACCGGTGAGCCTAAATTCCTGGAATCCCAACATATATCTAAAGTGTCTTGTGGCAAGTGGTTTTCTGCCTAGGATAATATTTGAGAGAAGAATTAGCGAATTGCTGAAAGCTCAAAAGAGTTTTGATTACTTAATCAAACCATAAATGGTGACCCCCTCTGAAATAAAAGACTCACTGATCTCAAGTAGCACACAACACAGTGAAGACACAGATGAGAGCTCCACATACTATGTAACCCAGAGTAATGAAACATGGTAAACGCCCAGGCAGGCCCAGTTACTGGGCTCTGAGAAAAGTGTGGGTGCCTCCAGGAGAGGCTTTCCAGAGAGAGTGCATTATAGGAAACCACGATATTAAATGTTATAATTGTTTCTGTGGTTGATGATGGCTAGACATTGACAAGGGAGATTCAGCAGTATGCTTATATAGCTTCTTCTACTCTTCATTTGTTCCAAGAAATAAGCATATAATTTGGTGTGATAGCAAGCATATTTGCTACATGATCTTTTATTGCATGATAGCTTCTTATGCAAAAAAATATATAAAATACGCACTCTTGCTATTCTTTGGTCAAGAAATGGATATGTGTGAATGGGGGCAGACTTTTGAGTCTTCCACTTTCTCTCCTATTTCCCTAGACTTGGAAAAGTAATGAGAACAATTTTACCCTAAGGTCCCATCTTAGAGTAAGGCTTAACATTATTGAGAAAAACACAGTCTTGTTAGACAATAGGAAAAAAATCATACTTTGAATGGAAAATGTGAATCAATAATGACAGCCAAGGTATGTGGAGAGAGGGGATGAGAAGACAATGTGAGATATTTACTAGAGGAAAGGGCACTAAACGAAGAGTCTGGAGCCCTGGGTGGCAGTTTTATGCAATGTGAAATTGTGTTGGTCCTTAATTCAGTATCTGGGGAAAGATAACAAAACCTCCTAGAATGTGTTTTAAGGCTCATATACTCCAGGAATAGCGTAGGAAGAGAGGCTGGGTGATAAAACTTTATGATTCTAGCTTTACAGTATATAAGCTAAAGCTGGAGATTGTATGCTTTTCACTTTTCTGTCATCTTCATCTTTCTTCCTCTTCCTCTGGTTTCTTCTACTCTTCCTTCTCCTTTTTCTTCTTCTTTTAAAATATAATCACAAAAACAAGCTCTGAAAGGACCCTGTGCCAAACACACAGTGCTAAAAGTACTTAGTGACTTTGTGAATACACTTGCAATGTCAAATTTAAAACAAGTGATTCCTGGGAAAAGAAAAATTACAGTAATCATCTTTCCTGGATACACAGTAGTTAACTATCAGATCTAACAGAGAGAACCACATCCTATACTTGGCAGGCTCATAAAGTGTTAAACACATCAAGAGGAGGATTTTGATCTGGTTTGAAAGATGCATCCAAATTTTTTATTTTTACATTTTGAAAATGCTATGCTTCTTCAGGTAATTCAGTAAAATCGACATGAAAATTCTTCTAACAAAAGTAAATACAACTTCTTGTATTAGGTGCCAATTTTTTGTTTATTGATAAGCATCTGTTTTAAAATTGTTGGCACAAGAAAAAAAATCCTTTCTTTTGAATTAAACTCATTCAGCTACAACTAGGAGTCAATTTTTAATAAATTATAATAAAATATATTTTCAAGAATAAATTAGGTAATTGATTTGTTTTCAAACACCTTCTATATAACAGACACTATTCTAGACCTGGAGATACCAGAGGGAATAAGACAGAAGCTATTCCTTCCTTCATTAGAGCTTCTAATTTGGCTGGAATGAAGATAGATAATAATGAAGTAAATAAGATAATTTCAAGTTAATGTACATTAAGAGAAAATTAAAATTAACTGAGATAGAGGAATTGAGGACAAACGTATGCATTTGGAGGGGGAAAGGTGTGGGATTTCCTCTCTGAGTCCTTCAATTACCTCAATAATAGATGGGTGTATGATCATTTGGTAATCACTTAAGAGTAACTGGGAAAAACATGTGAGTCTAAAAGAGAATAAAGCAATTAGAAAACACTTGTGTTTAGGGAATTTGCCATTGCTAGGGAATGAATTGAAAGACGATTTTTTTTTAATGATAAATTCAAAGCAAACTGGTCATGTAACTTTATATTTTTTTAATTTTTAAAATAAATTTATTTATTTTGTTTATTTTTATTTTTTTGACTGTGTTGGCTCTTCATTGCTATGCATGGGCTTTTTCTAGTTGTGGTGAGCCGGGGCTACTCTTTGTGTGGTGCATGGAATTTTCATTGCGGTGGCTTCTCTTGTTGCAGAGCATGGACTCTAGGCACACGGGCTTCAGCAGTTGTGGCTCGCAAGCTCAGTAGTTGTGCCTCGCGGGCTCTAGAGTGCAGGCTCAGTAGTTGTGGCACGCAGGCCTAGCTGCTCCGCGGCATGTGGGATCCTCCTGGACCAGGGCTCGAACCCCCGTCCCCTGCCTTGGTAGGCGGATTCCTAACCACTGCACCACCAGGGAAGCCCTGGTCATGTAACTTTAAACGTTGAGATGCAAGCAGAAAAAATGCAAATGGATTGTTATTTGTTTTGTTTTATTAATAGTACAAGGATATTCTGTGGAGTTTGTAATTTTTTCATTAAAATGATGGACTTATTCTAAACAGGGTACAGAGGAATAGAAGAAATATGGTGAATGGTGGTAGTAAAAACAAAAAATTGGCTGAATACAGGATTTTATGTCTTGGGTGTGATCAAATAAATTCTTGATATACAATCCCTTATCTGAAACCCTTGGGACCAGATATTTTTATAATTCAGCATGTTTCAGATTTTAGAAAGTTACCATGTTAAGTAACATGTAAGTTAACATTGTGTAACATCTCCAACAGAGATTGGGGAAGGACTCAATAATCAAAGATAATTATTTTTCTTCATCTAAATATATGCAGAATTCCATCAAGTGAGAGAACTAATGACTATAAAGTGAGATGAATAAAGTCAATTGGGTCAGGTTTTTACCACAAAGTGAGTTTTAGCACAAAAATTATAAAAACACCATTTGCTTTTACAATTTTAGCATTTTGAAATTGCAGCTAAGAGATTTTGAAATTGCATTACTTAAATGAGCAAGAAATATAGGAAGGAGTTTCAAATTGTGGAATACTTCAACTGGATATTTCACAAATGGTGCTATCATGATAAGTGGTCTGAAAGTATAGTCATAAGATTAGGGATGAGCAGAGGTAGAAAATAAATAATGATTTAGTTGGTGAGCTAAAAAATTTAGAGAGCAGGGCTTCCCTGGTGGCGCAGGGGTTGAGAGTCCGCCTGCCGATGCAGGGGACACGGGTTCGTGCCCCGGTCCGGGAAGATCCCACAAGCCGCAGAGCGGCTGGGCCCGTGAGCCATGGCCGCTGAGCCTGCGCGTCCGGAGCCTCTGCTCCGCAACGGGAGAGCCCACAACAGTGAGAGGCCCGCGTACCACAAAAAAAAAAAAAAATTTAGAGAGCAGAATGTTGAACAATTTGTATATATGGATATAAATGCCATGAGGAGTAAGGTTACAGAGGAATCGTGTAAACTAAAATTCAAAAACCTCATAAATAGGAAAAGTGGCTTATCTATTGGTTGATAATAGCAATTAGGAAAGGTATACTTGATTTTTGGTTAAATATTTTATTTTTTTATTTATTTATTTTGGCGGTAATATGCCTAGATTATAGACCTAGTTTCCCATTTTCATAACTCATTAGGAAATACTGAGGTTCAGATATAATATTTGAGTTTTCTAAATGCTATGTGCCATGATTGATTACATAAAAGTTAGCTATTATCATAATGAAATGTACCTGTTCAATAGCTTGTGTGACGTATTCCAGGGAACTACGCATCCCCCCATCTTTGGGTTGTACATTTGTTTATCATAAGTAATTCTAGCCAAATAAGGCACTCTCTGTTAGTAAATACCAACAGTGTTTTTAATAAATATCTGCCATTAGCATATTTTCAAAGAGATTTGACCAGAATGGATTGTAGATCTCTGGGTAATTCTCTTCTTCTCAATGTACTCCCTGACTTCTGTCAATATATTCTTAACACATATGTCAGTTATCTTTATATAATTTGTCTTAAAACAGTTTCTGCAGTATTTCATTTAAAAAAAAAGCCTCTTAACACCCCAGTGACCATCTGGGTTTGAAACATATAAATGAGCATCCTGAATTATTGCTATTAAGCGTGTTGATAACAGCTTCATTCCTTCAGAGGCCTTTTAACAGTATATTTCAAGATCAAATATTTTGAGTTTGTTTTGTTATCCATAGTCATTTGAACATGTGTAAGATTGCAGTAGAGTGTGTAATCTTTCTAAAGCCACTTAAAATTTTTTTTCTGGCCAATAATTCTCTATAGGTATTACATTAATTAGATGCTTCGAATGAGCTTCCAGAAATACACCCTTCTTATGAGTCATTGTGTACATAGGTTTGATTTTCATTTAATTCTAGCAATGAACTTACAACCCTTTTCTTATAATACATACATTTAGCAGAAAAATAAAAGTATTAATTCACACACAGTACATCAATTAAAATTATATCGTTCTTATTTTTTCTCAACATAAATGACCTTTGGCCACTAACTACATATTTCCAGTGACTGGTTAGAGACCAGATGCCATTAACTGATAATTATAGAGTGTACTAGTTTATGAACATAACTGTATTCCAGATATCTAGCACAGGCTTTTATAAACACCGACTTCTAGGTGGTGTATTTATCACTATCCATCAACTTCTATAATATCAACATGGTTTTGTTCTTTTCTCTGCCCAGTTCCAACCAATTGCTCCATAAAGAGGTCAGATTCTCTTTTTAATCTGTGCTGCCCATGCCATCTGAGAAGAAAGATAAAGAATACATTGTTTAGAGATGTTCTGCCTTGAGCCTTAATGCAGTGTTCCCATGAACAAGCACTCCTGTCCCCACTTAGCAATTCTGACTTTTAAAATCATTTTGTTCCCACGCTATTTAGAATGTCAATCGTCCTTCCTGGGTGAGAGTTTTAAGCACACTCCTGGCATTGTTGATGGGTCTGAT
Source organism: Tursiops truncatus (assembly GCF_011762595.2). Taxonomy (NCBI): domain Eukaryota; kingdom Metazoa; phylum Chordata; class Mammalia; order Artiodactyla; family Delphinidae; genus Tursiops; species Tursiops truncatus. Next base: position 57,537,784 of record NC_047051.1, on the reverse strand, counting down.
TAGATTCTATTACAGTAATCTAATTTGTCCATTTTCTCAACTGAAATAGTTGTGCGTGACACTTGCCGCAAGTTTTGGAAGGCTAATTGACCTAAATCTTCGCATCTAGCCTAAGAGCTTTCATTAGAAATTGGAAGAACACATTTTGACCTCTCAGTAAATCTATCTCAGATACCACTGTTTTAATTGGAGGGAAAAATTCAGCCTCTGTTCAAGTATTTCTGTCCCAAATCATAATCCTCTCAATTTGATTTGGGTCTCTCTAAATTAGGATAGATAGAAAAAAAAATTTCTTGGCATTTTAACATGTGCAGGTGGTGTCAGAGTGACTCCTCCATCCCACAAATTCTGATGGTGAACTTTCAACTCATCAATAGAAATCCTGTCAATTAACCTTTTTTTTGGCTATCTCGTTCTTTAAATAATGAGTCTTGTTTCTATCAATCAGCCCCATGGTAGTAACTGAGCTTTCATGTCAGTTACTATTTCCTAATTTTTTTTTTATTCCTATAACAAAATACATAAAACTCTAAGACTGGGAAGTCCTTATCACAGCATTTGTCATAATCCACATCTATTACATTAAATTAGATGTGTCCATGTGGCCATGATAAAGACAACCTGAGATCTTCCGTATTTTGGAAGGTATATTTCATTTCTGGGCTGGTAAGGGTGTATGGCTATTACCCCTCTGAAAATAAGCCTGACAAATCCCTTCATTCAATCAACATAGCCCATCAGTTGTCATTGCACCAGAAAGTACCTGTTCACAAAAATAAGCAGCTACTTGGAGATCAATTCTCAAAAATCTAATTCATTAGCAGTCTAGAATTAGCAATGTTTTCCCATGATCATTAATTCTAAGAATCAATGTCCATAATTGTTCACCAGGCTTCTGCAAGAATTCCTCTAGAAAGTGTTTTAATTCTAACAGAATACCATCAATATTCAGTAGACTCATGTCCTTGGCCTTCAATTATCTGTATACTTTTAAGAAAAAAACCAGTGGTCATATTTTTTTTTGTTGTTTTTGGCTGTGCTACTGGGCTTATGGGATCCTAGTTCCCCAACCAAGGATCGAACCTGTGCCCTCTGTAGTGGAAGCTTGGAGTCCTAACCATTGGACCACCAGGAAATTCCCCCAATGGTCATAACTGAGTTACTTGTGAGTAAATATAACGTATACTCAGGTGGAAAGCAAGAATTACGTTTTTCAGTGAGAAGAAAACCAATTTTATTGCTTTTTTGCCACTATTCATATCTCTTCCTTGAGGGTTCTAGCTTTTACCAGTTCTACTCACAACAGCCAGAGAATTATTTTTTCACTGATCTCTTCTTTGCAATGTGCTGCTTATCTATCCCCTTATCAGTTCTCCTGGATCTATTTCCTCCAAGTTTCATTGATAAGATTTTACCCCAATAATTTTCCCCAAAGCTTTTATCACTTTCTATTAAAGATGATAAGGAAGCCATCTTGGCATCAACTTCTCATTTTGCTTTTCCATTCTTTCCTTTTTCTTGCCCCCCAAAAGTGCTTTAGCTATATTTCATGGTTCAGAAAGGCAATCTGGGACATAGTGCTAACCTGAGATAACACAAAGGTCAAAGTGTCAAATTTGATTCATAGGAATGTGTCAACCTGCTATGCTTCAACCTCACAGGTATCGACATATGATAGCAAAGTGAGAAGAGGTTCAGGACCACCACCACCAACAGATTGGAAAAGTTTTCATACATAAATACGGAATTGTACGGCAAAATTCAATCTTTGCTACAAAAACTGGGAATGGGCTGGGGTGGAAATTCTCTTCAAATTTTAGATTAGATAACAGGAAAAAAAAAGAGTTCTTCATTATTAGAAGAATTTTTGTGTTCAAAGATCTCTAATAAGTACTATTCAAAAAAATTTTTGTGTGTGTTTTCTTTAGTAAGAATCTAAAAACTATGTAGAATTTTTGCATTCTTATAGATGGATTATTTTATATTCAAGTAAAGGCAAGTTGATGTTATATCTACATATGAGATACACTCTGATCATGGAAAAGACTCCAATATATTAACACAAAGTTACTAAGCAGAAGGCTAGAATATTAATCAAATTTTTCTGGCCCATGATATTTTTTATGGCATGATGCTAAGAATTTAAAGATAAGAAATGAATCAAATAGATAAGAAAGATTAATATATAAAAACTATTAAAAAACTTAAATTTTATATATTGAAAACCAGACATCCTTTAAATTTCAAGCTGATTATAATCTGAGTGTTCAAATGCTATCATAAATAAATAATCCATATTTTTTCATAATTATACAGAAAACAGGATTTCATAGTATATGTGATTTGAAGTGTTTAAATAATAAGAATAGTAATTAACATAACATTCTCCCTGAAATTGAGGTGACACTGGAAGAATCACCCTAATAAAATGTAATGTTGTTCAATTAGGGAGGTATGTTTGGGTGTACTACATGCTCTCAGTTCTGTGACATGTTCAGCTCATTTTGAAGCCTTCCACCCAAACTCATATGGATGTGAAGAATGTTCAATCTACATTTTTTTTCCTCTGGCCATGTGAAACTCTTTAAAACTAAAGAGTGGTAACCACTATGATGCCACACAGCACTCAGAAACCTTATATTTTCTAAAGAAGATGTCAAATTAATCTGCAGGATCCATTTTCAGCTTATTGATGATTACAGGTCTTTCTGTTTTGAAAATTCTTGGGGCTGGTATAGCATAAACATTAGTGAAACAGGAATCTATATCTCTTATGTATGGAAAGGGTCATTTATGGATCTTCTGTTGGTATATAGATTCAGCAGCCACCAGGGAGAGTCACAAATCCGCATAATGCCTGTCTGTGTACAATTTTGCATTTGATGTTCAGGTTTAACTGACAGATGTGTAAAATCACAGATAATTGAATGACTCCCCACTGACTTCACAGCTGTATTGTAGAAGCTGGAGAGTGTGAATTACTGCAGGGATGGTCAGCAAGAAGCCACACAACATCGTTCATATCTATGAGTAAGGCACTCATTTGTAAATATGAGCTTGGATTTACGCATAAAAAACAACTTTTTTCATGAAATGTAATTTTTAAGATATAATCTTTAGTTTAGGAAACTTCATAAAATTTTTAGTGCTCATGCTATGACTATTATGGAAGTGAACTAACAGTATCAAATTAACATAAATGTGCTTTTTCATTGCTTTCAGATTTTATTTTCTTAATTGCTTATGTTTCTTTTTTATAATACTCCACATATTCATTTTGAAATTAAATGGTGCATGACTTTTGTTTGAATTATACCAAGAATTCATTTTGTGTATATTTTTAAATTCCTGTTTATTCAGAACTGCAAATCACCAATGATAAGAGAAATTAATCCAGAATTAAATTTGGTTGACAACTTTCAAAATTTTGCCCTGTAACTTAAGTGAACTTTGGAAATTTTGTATACCCATTACTCTTCCTATCCTCTGGGTTGTATCTGAAAATTGCAAATGGATCTGTTTCCCATGTAATTATCCTTCAGGGAGAAAAAGCAGAGAAAATGACATTGTTCTTCTTGCTACTTCATGAGACAAACTGTAGAGTCAGTCTATTTCTTGATTTAACAACAGTATTTTGTAGTCATTAATAAAATATGATCCAAAGAATATCACATTTATCAATTAAGTTAGCTATTCCATTAAAAGGGATGGAAAGGAGTTACAAAGAAAGACAGAGCAGACTCTTCTCCCTCAGCACCACAGCCAAACCCCCGCCCCCCCCGCGCCACAAGAAATGTCTCAAGAAGGCAGAAGGTTTTACCTTTATAGCTCAAGGAACAAGGAACATATGTCCAGATGGCCAAAATGTGGTTTCTACCAATTTCCCTCAATCTGTTCTGTAAAACCATGTGGTCTATAAACTGTGGTAAGGTCTTATCTTTAAGATAAACTTTACCTTCCTTAATAAAAACCTCCCACTTTTAAAGAGGGCAAATGACTACCTGTTGTAAAAACAGGATTTCCCAGCCTTCCTCTCTATGAAGGTGTGGCCACGTGACCAAGCTCTAGTCAATGAGATGGATGGAAGTGTCATGTGCTCATTAAAAACATTTGGTTATCACACATGGCCCACTGCTCTGTTTCCTTTTTCCACCTGATTTCCTGGTACACAGATGAAATAACAGAATCCCCAGCAGCCATTCTACACCGTGATGATGAAGTTCACACTCAGGGATGTCAGGGTGATGAACTGGAAGGAAAGTGTTCCTGAGCATTAAGGAGATGCAATCTCAGCCTGCTTCTTCCAGCTTCTGCCCTTCCCCATATACCTGAGAGGGGATAAGCTTCTCTTTCGTTAAAACTTATTTTGGACTTCATTACTTCTTGTATCCAAGTTTAGTTCTAACTAAGTTATCATCTAAGCCTACAGCCATCTCTTGGGAAAGAAACATGTAAAGGGAGCCCTGCTCTCACCTTCATAAAGTTGCTTCCTGTGACCAAAAAATGCCTGGAGACTAGTGTGTAGACTTCATTTTGCTCTCAAAATGGTCTGCAAATTGTCATAATAGGATCTACTTAAAACAAAGAACACACAGCTATATCAGAGGGGGTTGTAAAATGACCGATATGAACCACATTAGGTATCCTGAAATAATGCAAGTAACATAAAACTATGCCAAATTTGAATACAGACAGATTACTGCTTTAAATTCCACAAAAAATTATATCTACCATGTTCATGGGTAGGAAGACTCGATATCATTAAGACATATATTCTCCTGAAATAAACCTGTATATGCAACTTATTCCAAAATATATATGCATTGCAACAAAGCAAAAATAAAAAGACATAACTGAAGAATTATGTTGTATGACATACCCTATTAAATATGAACATATATCACAATTACAAGTTATAAAATGTATTAATTCAGGCACTGTGGAGTCGTTCCAGAATGCAAATTAGCAGTGTAAAAGAATAGAAACATACATATAAATATTACATTAGATATGCTTTTGAATGGCAATGCTCGGTCAATTATTTTATCTTTATAGGAAAATAAAGATACTTACCATATCTCATACAAACATATCAATTCTACATGGATTAATAATCTATGGATTAAAGGGAATTTAAATCTATTATTTAGGGATGGTTAGGGAACCAGAACCAGTGTGAGTGATATGGTAAAACAGGGGTTTATTTTAAAGATAAGACCTTACCTATTTTGTCAAAAGCTAAGGAAGTAAAGGCTGAAAAGGAAGCTATTAGAAGATAAGAGAAATGCCTTTAACCAGGGACCACATATAGGTGCTGGTGCAGGGGTCTATGACCGGTTGTTGCCTTCATTTCCAGTGATGGCCTTGGAGTCATGATGATGCCTGATAGTCAAGGAGAAAAAATGATTGTGGTCCTCACGCTAGCAGGGTCAGCGTCCCAGGAGCATTTGCTGTGAAACAGTTTACTGGGCCCCAACCCCAGCCTTTCTGACTCAGTAAGTTGGTGGTAGGAAAATCTGCATCCCCACCAACCCCACGTGAATCTGCATTCAGGTGTTGCTGATCTGGGAGCTGGCCTGGGAGCCACTCTCTGAGAACAACTGCATTGAACCAAGTCCAGCGGCGCCAGCAGCATCGGGAGCTTATAAGAAAGGCAGAATCTCAGGCTCCAATCCACATGTACTGAGTCAGAAGCCACTTTTTTTGAGTGTTACTTATGTTTTTAAAAATATCTTTTTGTTTTAGAATAGTTTTAGACTTCCAGAAAAATTATGAAGATAGTGCAAAGGGTTCCCACATATCCCACACCCAGTTTCCCCTGTTATTAACATCCTACGTTAGTACTGTATGTTTGTAAAAATTAACCAATATTGATACATTATTAACTGAGTCCTTACCTTATTCAGATTTCCTCAGATTGTACCTAGTGTTCTTTTCCTGTCCTGGAGTCCCATCTAGGATATCATATTATATTGATGCATCCATATCTCCTTGGGCTCCTCTTGGCTGTGACAGTTACTCAGTCTCTCACTTTTGATGACCTGCCAGTTTTGAGGAATACTGGTTGGTACTTTGTAGTATGTTCCTTGATGATGTTTATCTCATGAGTAAACTGGGGATGTGGGTTTTCGGGAGGAAAGCCGCAGAGATGAACTGACATTCTCTTCACATATCAAGGATACACACTATCCACATGACTTATCACTGTTGATGCTGACCTTGATCACTGAGTTGAAATAATACTTATTATGTTTCTTGACTTTAAAATTACTGTTTCTTCCCCTACTTTTCATACCTTCCTCTTTGGAATGAAGTTACTCTGTGTAGCCCACACTTTATAAGTGAGGACTTATACTTAGCCTTCTTGGAGGCAGAATGTCTACATAGATTTTTTTGTAATTCTTTTGCTTTCAGAGTTTGGAATTGTAGCATTTACTTCTGTGTAAGACTAAGGAAAGGTAGATGGATGATTTTATTTCTGCCTAGTGGTTCCCATAAATCTAATTACCTCTGAGATTCATGCACAACTGGTATGTGTTAGTGCACGCTTTAAAACATGTGGAATCTAGCTGTACTTGAAAAAATATCTTTAGATTGAACAGCCACCTGTTTGGAAGTGAATCTTAGTTGGAAGTTAATGATGCCTCCCAATAATTTACTACTTTAGCTGAACCTACAATATTGCTGCAGCCCTGATAATAAGAGCTACAATTCATCAGTTCAGAATGATCTGCCAAGGCCCACCTGGACTGCACCTGCAAAACCAGCTGTGGTTTTTTTGCTCTCACAATTTGTGTCAAGATTTCCCCGCCAATGCATCATTAGGTTTGAGTTTTATGGAGCTATTGTCTCACTCCTCCACCCCTCTAGTTTTGGACAAATAGGGAATAATTAAGTGAGGTTTAAGTAGTCGTGAGACTATTCAGAATTTGTGGAGAATAGGACAGGACCTTCTATCTCACAACTTAGGTTGAAGGGTCTGGTAAGATTTGCCCATCATTAAGTGGAAAAACAAAAGAATAGTTTGTAGTTCCTGCTTTGGTTGTTAGGGTGACCTTCCAGGATACCTACTACATGGAAGAAAAAAGTTGAAGGGAGTTTGTTATCGAGCCATCAGAAAAAAGGTGTAAAGCCTATTTCCTGCTTTTGACACAATGTGATCCCTCATATATTAGTAAAAATAATGTGATCTTTTTGGATGAAGACATAAAGACTAGAAAAAGAAAGAGTTCCTTTTCTACTCCATCCAAACGAAGGCTGGATTGAGAAAAATTGTCATTCCTATATGGTTTGAAGGTAATACAAAGCAAGAATAAACAAAAGGAATTCAAAAGAGACACAGAGAGAGCAACAGTCCATACTATAAAATATAATTGTCATCATCAAAGTGCTTGAGGGTGTTGGACCATATATTAATAATAATTAGGGCTAAAAACAAGGGATTGGTCAGAAAATTTGAAAGTAATATAATTTTTAATGTTAAATTTAAATTGTTAATGCCTTGTTATATGATGGTTATAAATAATCTAGTTAACATAAATATCATTTATGTAGCATTATATTATAAATAATAGAAATAAGAACAAATGTTTGAAAAGTAATGAAAATTATAGAGAAAATATGCATATCATTAAAATGTATAAAATTAAATAATTATATCAAAGTAACACATTTAAAACATTCAGTAATTCGTAAAATCAACTTGCCATTGCAAACATTCTGGTTCTGCCTCTGCCTCTAAAATGATATGTACCAAGCGTGTAGATAGGGATTGTGTGTGGTAGGAAAGTGAGTGTTAGAATGCCAAGGAAGTGTGTAATTACAATCAAACACAGACATAAATGCAGCTATTTCCAAAACTCATTTGGAACCCACAGAAAGGAAATATTCTTATGTAAATGGTATGAAGGTGAAATTAAAGTAAGTGGTTTCATATAATTATGTACATATATATGTACACATATGTAAGTGTATATGTATATATGTATGTGTATACATATATGTGCATATGCATATATCAAATGCGTGAGGATGGACCATGGTTTTAAAAAGAAAAAAAAAAGGGAAAATTTCCAGTAATATGGTGTTTTGGTATTTGGGTTAAACTCAGACTGAATTTAGGATACAATACTGGGAAAATAGGTTTTCAATCCTCTTATAAACGTGAGACTTCTGTCAAATCATAAGGAATTATCTGACCAAAATCTTTAAGTGACTTTGGGACTCCATAGAGGAAAGTGAAGCACCAAGCTGATTATTCTCTGAGGATATTTACCACCTAGCAGAACAGTACTTAGGTCTGAAGGGGCAGAAATGAAAATTCCAGGTCCGTTCTAGGTGGGATTCTAGTAGGAGACTCTACTCAAGTTTAGGCATTAAAGGTCTATAACTTCAGTGTGAGCCAGAAGTAAAACCATCCTACTCCCTTACCCAGAGGAATCTGAAAGGAAAGTTGCATTGGTACTGAGCAGAGGAAGAGAAAAGAGTCATTGAGAAATAGAACTAGAAATTGAATCCTGTGGAATGACAGCCCCAAATCCACTTTCCTAGGTGGTCCAAAACACTACAAGCCATAGATTTTGATACTTTTCCAAGAATGATAATACTGGTAGGTGTCTGGATTATTAACATAAATTCTTATAAACCTCAGTGGTCTTTAATCAAATTTGAAACGTCTTTAATCAAATTTGAAAGATTTTGTCCATTATTTCTTCAAATAGTCTTTCTGTCCCTTTTTCTCTCCTCACTCTCTGTATGTTGGACTCCCACAATGTGTATGTTGGTCCACTTAAGGGATCCCTTAGACTGCTCATTTTTCTTCATTTATTTTTCTTCTTACGACTAAGACTATATAATTTCAATTGTTTTATTTTCAACTTAACTGTTTCTTTCTCCTGACAGCTTAAATCTTTTGTTGAACACCTTAGTAAATTTTTAATTTCAGTTATTGTAATTTTAAGCTCCAGAATATCTGTTTGGTTCCTTCTTATGATTTCTATCTCTTTATTGACAATCTCATTGTGTTCATACATCATTTTCCTTATTTTCTTATTTCTTCAGCTCTTCAAGTACACTTAAGACAGTTTATTTAAAGTGTTTATCTAGTATGTTCAATGTCTTTGTTTCCTCATGGAAAGTTTCTGTCCATTTACTTTTTCTTCAAATGAGCTATACTTTCCTGTTTCTCTGTATGTTTTGTATTTTTGTTTGTTTGTTTAAAATAGAGGTTTGAATATTACAATTTGGTAACATTATAAATCAGATTCTCCCTCTTCTCCAGGTTTTGATATTGTTGATTGTTGCTTCTGTTCAGCCAGTTTCTTGACTGAGATTTCCTTGAATGCCAGAAGTTTAAACAAACTAATCCAAAACAAAAACTTCTGTCCCAATCGATGTAGATTAGCTCAGTAGTGGGATCCTCCTTTAACACTCGCTAGACCACTTACAATTCTGCTTCAGCCTCAGCCATTACTTCCTGCTTGTTCTGAGCTTATAGATCAACCAGTGGTAAAGCTTAGTGTGTTTTTGGTCTTTTATGAGCATGTGTCCCATCCTGGACATGTGTATTACTTTCTAAATCCCCAAATGTACAAGAGCACTTTTGAATGCCTTAATTTCCAGATGACACTCTCTCTACAGCTTTTCCTTCCACTCCTTATGTAGCCTCTTTTATGTTTCAACCATAATATTTTGCCCTTGGGAGCTACAGTTTCAATCATCTTACAATGTTTTTGAGACATGCTCACAGCTTTTCTACTCTAAATGGTTTCCAAGGTAGGCAAAATAGAGGTGAATGTCTTGTGTCAGTCCCTCAGGTAGCCTCCAGATATTTTAGAACAGACAACACAATAATTTGAGAATAAAGGCTTCTCTGCTTCCTCTAGAAGCAGTGAACAGGATCCCGCTAGGGATGTGGGCTGCTCTCTTTAAGACAGTTGTCAAATTGGGGAGGAGATAGGTCAAGTGCAGGGAAAACCACCTAACCATTTGTTGGACTGGACCCAACAAAACAGTGCAACCATTTTTAAGTTGCTTTTCTATTGATTCAGCATTTGCTTGGATGTTGTAAAACTCAACTGTTTTCTGGAATTCTGACAAAGTTGGTTCCAACAGTTTCTGCTTGTTTTTTTCCCCTTGTTTCTGTGTAGGGATGGGAATCTGAAGGTACGTGCATCACAATTTTCCTGATGTTACTCTCCAACAATTCATTTTTTTAACAGCATGATAGGAAAAGTTGCACAGAGAGACTCACTGAATTGTAAAATAGGAAAAATAAATTACTTGAAATTCAGGAGCATCAGGAAGAATAATTTGCTTAAAATAAATAAAAGGGCAAAGAGAATAGAGTAAGTAGGGATTACATAAATTTAACTGCAGTTAGAAGGAGAAGAGAGAGAAATGTGGCATCAGAGATACTGAGAGAGTTATTGACCAAGAATTTTCCAAAATTGGTTAAAGACACTAATCAGTAGATTCAAGAAATTTGATGAATACAAAGAGTAGTTAGTTAAGGAAAAAAAATCTACACCAAGACACATAAGAGAGAAACTGATGAAATGTAAAGGTAACTAAAAGATCCAAAAATATCCAGAGGAAAAACATGCACAATTTAAAGGCTGTGATAACTAACTTCTCAGAAGCAATGAAAGTCATCATATAGACAAATAACAGATGATAGACAAATAATATCATCAATATGTTGTAAGAAAATAAGTATTAAACTTGAATTCTATTATATAAACAGATAAAAAAAACCTTTAAGAATTCTAGGATTACTTAAATAAATATTTAATTCTAAAAAGCTGAGAAAATTGACAAAACAACCATAACTAAAAGTAAATATATGAAGAAGTTACTTCTGTTAGAAGGATACTACGTCCACAAAGAAGGTCAGAGATTTAGAAAAGAAAAATAAGAAGAAAGAATGAAAGAGAGAAGGGAGAGGAAGGGAGAGAGAGAGAACACTTTTAACTTTAAAAATGTAGATATAAAAAATAATGTCTTGCTATAATAAACAAGATAAAATGATAATGTAAAATAACCATAAAATATAAGTTAGGTGGAGCTAGGTAGTACAGGAGATTAAAGTTATCTAAGTCTCTTTTTTTGGCTCAGGAATAATGTAATAAATACATTATAATTAGGCTTTTATAGGTTAAATATTAATGTTGTAATTTCTTAAATAAGATTTCAAACTGGTAGAAAATATTATGATAAAAGAGTAGAATGATAAAAATAATATAAAAGGCCTGGAAAAAGCAACAGTATATAGAGGACAAACAGAAGGCACAAAAAAGTAATTTTGATATAAACATATCAGTAAATTTATAAAAATATATACACTAAAGTTTCCAGCTAAGAGATTAAAATTAAAAATAGAACACAATTATTTCATGATTAGAAAAGACATATCTAATATATATACATGCAATATGTAAGAGTAAAATGCTGTAGCTATATTATTAATAGACAATGAGATTTTACATTAAACAATGTAAATTAGATATAAAAGGGTCCCTTTTTAGCAATTAAATATATTATGTTTCTAAATTAGTACAAATTTTTTAATACTGCCTAAATATAAAAATATCAAAAAGGACAGAACTAGAGAGAGATACAGAAAAATTTATAATCATATTGGGAGATTTTAATAATCATTGTAATCTGAAAAACAAGCAGAAACTATGTGAGGATATACAGGATATGAACCTCACTAAGAACACCTAATATGTATACATATTTGAATTTTATATTATATATATATGTTATATAAATTATTAAATATAAATCAACATATATGAAAATTTATATATATATTATATACATAAACCACTGCTCCTAACAACTGCAATACACAAAATTTGTAAATACGGATTATTTAATAGTTCATAATGCAAATTTTAGTAGTCTCCTAAGGACTGAAATCATATGCAGTAATTGTAATAAACCAAAAATAATAATACTTATGAATATCTAAGTAAGACCATCAGGTGTTCTGAGATTGTGAAATATACTTTTAAATAGTAAAAGAGCCCAAGAAGAAATCATATTGGAGATTAGAAAATATTTTGAAATGAATGACAAACCAATGCAGCTAAGTTGATACTTAACAGAAATGTCATCACATCTAATGTATATATTGTAAAAGTGAAAGGCTGAAAATCATTGTGTTGAAAAGAATGTCACTCAAGGTGCTGGAAAAAATTCAAAATAAAGTAAAAATGGTGAAAATAAACTAATATGTAATGTAGCAAAAAAAATGAAACCAAGCATATATAAATAAATATTTTATAATATAACTTTCAAATGACAAAAATTTGATAAATTTGTAGAAAACTTGATCAGAACTAGATGATAGAACATATATAACCAATATCAGCGATGAAAATGGTACATTAGCTATAGATGTTGCCAAAAGTAAAACATAACTATATTATGAAGAATTTTTATTAATGAAATATAACTTCATTAGGCAAGAAGAAAAAATGTAATAGAAAACACATAAAACCTTAAACTATAAGGTAATTGAATTACATTAATTCAATCATAAAACAATTGAATAATAAGTAATTCAATTATAAAATGTTTACGTTAAAATGAAAACAACATTAAAAATGTTTACTACAAATTAAATTCCATGCTTATATGATTTTCCTTAAAAACTCTAAAAATACTAAAGTAAAAGCAAGATACCTACCTTATAAACTCTTGCAGAGTATAGAAAAATAGAGAATATATCACTAATCATTTTATGAAGCTTACATCAACTTTATCACCAGTAACTGACATAGCATTATAGGAAAGCAAATTACAGGCAACTCTAATTCCAGAATAAAAATGGAAATCTTAAGCAAAATTTTTGCAAACTGATTTAAAAAATACATCATAGCCCAGTTTACCTAATTTCGGTAATACTGGATTGATTTGTACATTACAAAATCAATTATTGTAAGACATCTCAGATATAGACGTCTATATTCTGCCCTTCTGCATTTTATGTGACAGAAAAATATTACATCTGTCGCATAAAATGCAGAAAGAGCTTTTGATTAACTGTAATGTGTATCCATGATTTATAAATACTCCTAGCAAATTAGAATAAAAGAATTTCCACTACCTGAAAATAGTTATCTCCAAAAGCCAACAACAAACATCTTATTACTTGTGAAGTGAATCTTCTCTTTGAAATCAAGAAAGAAACAAAATGCCATCAAAGGTATTTCTATGTGACAATGGGCTACAGATTTTGACCAGTTTCTCAAATGTTTATCAGTTTATTCATTATCATTCTAATATATAAACACACACACATGCATACACAAACATATACGCATGGTGATAATAGCATTTACTTGTGGCTTATTTTTGGTTTATATAGACAAGCTTGTCTATTATGCATTCTGTTGCACTCGCTTCTTTTTCCAAAACATACGTGTGTTTGATACATTCACGTTGTGTGTAGCTAGCTATATTTCATTAAGTTCCATTAGTAGAAAGTATTACCTCAATATACACCAATGTATTTTTCTATGCTACTGTTGTTGGAAATTTGAGTCTTTTTCAGTTTGGGGCTTTTATAAACAATACTGTTACAAACTTTTCTAACACCTTTGCTGCATATATACAAGGAGAGCTAGAGTTAATTCAGGGTACCTGTCTTGAATTGGAATATAAGCCTAACTAATCTTTGCCCAAGAGGGAGACATTATCTTTATTACACTGGAAGATAAACAAACTCTCTTTACTCAGGAGGAAGACACTCCATTTCTGTCTTCCAAGGCTGTTTGTGATACAAACATCCTTGAAAAGGTATTCCAGAAAAAACAGAGCTGTGACTCTGCATGAAAAACATGCAGAAACATGAGAGATGAAAAAAGAATTACTTCCCAACAGGAATCTCCCAATCTATGATTGTAGTATATCTCAATTTTTATTTATGTCTACTTCAATGTATCTAGATTTAGGATAAATATTATCTCTAAGAGAAAAAAGGGAATTGCTATGTGGAGTGTCTTCTAAGGGACTTCTTGGGTACAGGTAATTTTCTATATTTTGATCTTTGATTAGTCCTTAAATTATACATATATATTTTACAAAACTGTGTTTGTAACTTATCTTGTGATAAAATAAAATGTTTGAAAAATTCTTAAGAGAATAATATGACTAATATAACCCAAGACAGAAAAAATATGGATTTGAGCTAATCCATGGCTTTATTGTACTTTCTGTTAGTCTTGGTCTGTTTCTGGTTTTTCTCTGCTTCTAGGGAATGGCTCCATAGTGATCCAAACTGACAGCCTGGGGTTTGGGGAATTAATCACAAATACACAAATACAATATAAATACAAGTACATTTCATTTGTATGCCTGATGGAAGAAGAAAAAACAGTGTAAACCATGACTCTTAATCTTTTAGATCCATGGATTTTAGACATGGGTGTTCTGTTTAGTTGATGAAGAATTTTAGACACCGTTTCTTTGAAAAAGAAAGTGTATATAAAAATGCACATATATACATTTTCTTATGTGTAATTTTAAAAGGTTCATAGATCTTCAGGAGAACACCCACAGATCAGCTGTGAACTCCTGATTAAGAGCCAGTACTTGAAAGTTTCAAACTAGTTGAAGATGCAAAACACACTTTTAAAGCAATTAACAACACTTAACAACAGTACATGTGAAACACTAGATGAATGGCATGACCAGTAATGACTGTAGTATTCAGAGGAATGGAAGGTCAGAAAAATGTTGGACATTGAGGAATGATTTACAGAAGAGGTGAGACCTGAATGGCAATTAAAATGGAGGGATACAGAGGCAAGAGCACTGTGAAAAAATACTCAGTGTATTCAAGAAACTGAACTCAAAAGGAAGCCAAAAACATCTTCAGTGAAAAAGGTGATGCCTAAATTAAATGTTAAAGTAGAATTCCGGAAAATAAAGACAAATGGATAACGAATTGTAGGTATAGGGTACAATAAGGAGGCAAAAATTCTGTTTGTATGATTTAAAAGCAGTTTGGTTATACTGAAGTCTAAAGCAAGCCTCAAACTTGTAGTAGTTACAAATAGTAATGCCTAGGATGTCATAGAGGTACTTGTATATCAATTATTGCATTTAGATTTTATTTTATGAAAAATGGAGACATATGCAGATAGAGAAATCAAAACCATGGTGCTGACCTCAAGAAAGAAAAAAAGTCTCATCAGATGCCCTGAATATGTCTGTTTGCTTTACACCAGTACCTCATTTAGAAAAAATTTGTGATGACTTATAAAACTACATATAACCATATTTTCTATAATTAAAGAAACAAAACAAAGGAAACATATAAATAGAGAAATAGGAAATTAGAAGGAAGGAAAATAAAGTTAAAATATAATATTGATTAGGAATAAAGGCAGGGTTCAAAATTTACATAATAAATTCCTGCATGTCATCAAAATGCAAGGCACTAAGTCAGCTGTGAGTTTTCTAGGCACTAAATAAATAAAAATTAGCAACTTAAACATAGTATCCATAAAATATATGAAAATTTTTAAAAATAACCACAATTTTTGCAATTGAGACAGTGGATATAGCTTCTATTTTACTTTTAAAAAATAGATTTGGCATATAGTGAATTAATGAATTTTTGGCATAGTTTCTTATCAACATTTTTAATGGCAACACTTAGTTTGGTAATCCATGAGAGATTAAAATTCTATAATGTCATCTATGTAGATGTAGAGTTAAAGGAAGGTACAAATTTATGAATTTATTGTAATAATCTGAAATGAGTTGATACATTTACACACATGGTGTTATTTTTTTTTAATTTTTTTGCGGTACGTGGGCCTCTCACTGTTGTGGCCTCTCCTGTTGCGGAGCACAGGCTCCGGACGCACAGGCTCAGAAGCCATGGCTCACGGGCCCAGCCGCTCCGCGGCATGTGAAATCTTCCCGGACCGGGGCACGAACCCGCGTCCCCTGCATCGGCAGGCGGACTCTCAACCACTGCGCCACCAGGGAAGCCCCATGGTGTTATTTTAACTATGTCTTTTAAAAATGATTACAGTCTCAAATTTATACTTAGAACACTTAAAAATAATTACTGAAACTATCATGTAATTTTATTGCACTGTGAATGATTACCTTTTAAGTAAACTTATTACTGTTTAGTTAATAGGTACTGTTTAGATTACTGGAAATTTTGATTTCCTTATTGATTTATTTTTTTTTTGATAGTGGGCATACTATTTTGTTAATTATTAATTAACAATAATGAGAATAGTCAAGTATACTTCATACATACTACTTTTATTAAAGTAACAATGGAATGGTTTGGAAAGAAGAGTTAAGATAGCAACCAGTCAGCTGAAGGGAAAGAACATCCAAAACTCTCATTACATTCTCTGTATAAGGATGCTTGCTTTGGGGACCATTGGATACCCACGTGGTTGCTACTCTTCTTTTATTACAGTCATAAAGAGCAACTGAAGCTCATAAAAGGTAGCTGGCAGATTTGTAAAAGATATAACAGCTTGTCACTGAGGTTTCTACAGAGCCATCTAAGGAAAATAACCCTTCCAAAGCATAGCTAGGAGCTATTTATGTTAGAACTGCCTACTTGTCACAGTCAGCTGAGTATTCTAGGCTGTCAAATGGGCCCTTGTTCTCTTTGACATTTTACTCAGTACCAGTCGGCAGTCTAAGTATGAAGTATGAGAATTCAATCCTTGTAGAGTAAGGGCGTCTGTTCCTGAGGTGAAAGTCAAATGATATATATTTTTACAAGATGTGTAACATTGGAAAGTTGTTAATTTCCACCTATTTTATAGTAGTTCTATACTTACACATGGGAGAAGAAATTTAACTCACTTTGTTACTGATAATCCACTTGTCTGAAATGTTCACACTATTTAATGTGATCTTTACTTGTAATGAATAGAAAGACCATTTAAATGTTATCATGTTACCTAAGAGCTAATATATATTTGGCTAATACCAGCTGATAATAAATTCACCAAAATCAACTTTTTAAATTAGTTTCTAAGACATGAATTAATCCTTTAAGGGGATATGAAATGGTAAAAAAATTGTTAGGAGGTATTTTCAAAAATTTCCAGATCATTTACTCAACCAAAGAATCTTGGAAGAAGGAGTTCAGAAAATGTAGAAGGAATAAAGATCATCCTAAGTATGTATCAGAGCTAGAGAAACAGAGAGAGACTGATTGGAGGGTTTACAAAGGGAGCTTAGCTGGGAGGAAATACAGTTAACTGCTGCATTCCCCCAGAAGCATTAAATGGTGATTTAAGATATGTGCTATATTTAAGATGTGTGCTATATCACTTGCAAAATGTCACAAGGTCAGTTTCTATGATTCTTCAAAGATCTAGGTTTCTTCCAGCTGTCTACTATCATCTACATGGGTCTCTTTGGCCTGGACCACAGTGAATCTGAATCTAGAAATAACGACCAATATAACACCTCCAAAATGCACTGTGCCTTCAAGCCACATGAAGACTTCTAGGGGGTAAGTATCCAGAGATCTACCAGTAAAGAGGAAAAACATAAGGGAAAGAGCGTGCCTCCTCCTATTAAGACCTCTTCCCCAAAGTTACATCATTCCAGTTCTTCACTCACCCCATTTACTACAACCTGTTTCTATGACTATGCCAAAAGCAAGGGAAACTGAAAAAGTGGCCTTTTATATTTTGTAAATGTAACACAGCCTAGCTTTAGGAGTTTTAATAATAAAGAAAAAATAAAATATACTGGAATACTTCTTATAGTCTCTAATACATCACCTCAAAATATATTATTTATTGTGCTTCAGCTCAATCTTTCATTTTAATATCCTATCACACTACTTTACCAAGATTTAGAATTAACTTTTTTCTTTAAGGGGAATTGTTTCTGATATCATTTAAGCAGTTCAGGTATTTGCTAAGTCAGTGTTTTCCTAGTAATAAGAGATCTTGATTATAATATATATTTTAAACAAAAGAATGATTAAGGAATTAGTAAACTTCAATGAACATATTCTGAGCTTTACCTAATGAGCAAAACAGGTATAGTCCCATGGTCTTATTTTGATTTCCATTGTCTTGATCAATACAGGGGTAAAATATGAAAAACCAATAATATAGCTGAAATTCTGGATTTCCCCAAATGGATGACAAATTAGACAGCAATGTTGAGACCTGATTTCCAGAAACAAAATTTGTATATTTTACACATAAGCAATCCAAATTGATAGGAGTATCACAGCCAGATAACTAAATATTAATACCTCAAGGACAAACAATTATCTAGCTATACAACACCTACAAATGCAGTGGGGCCTTGTGGCCACATGAGGATGTCTGGGGAATAAGCACTCTCACTAAAGGTTTTGAGAAGGTTTTGTGTCTTTTTGTTAGTATTTTTGCCCCCTCATAATGGGGAATTAAATACAAAGTCCTTAGTCTGATGGATTTATGCACTACAGGGAGGGCATTACAACCAAATTTTGATGCTCTTTTGGGGACAAAATTGCACCTGAGTGATATATCCTGAAGTAAGATAAAATGATTAGGTTCATAAATACTTTTGGAAGGCCAGTGCCAGTCAAATTGATGTTTAAACCTAGCTGAATGTCAGTGAATAACAAAATACCATGTTGCCCTCAAGAGATAGGGCCCATTTTGACATCTCTCTTTTTTTGTTTGCTTTATTATTAGTAGTAGTAGTAGTACTGTTAGTTTAGTGCTCTATATAGTCAGAATTTTAAAAAATCATTGCCACTATTTTTCTTCTAGTTGTTTGAACCCTTAATTCTTTTTGGTTGTTTGTTTGTTTGTCCACTGTACCTATGAGTCTGTGTTTTGTTATGTTCATTTGTTTGTTTTATTTTCTTGATTCCACATGGAAGTGAAACATATAGTATTTGTCTTTTTCTATCTGACTTATTTCACTAATCATAATACTCTCCAGGTCAATCCATGTTTCGAACCCTTAATTCTTAATTTTAAAAGTCACGCAGATTTGATAGAGCAGTCTCACTCATAGTGCAATGCACCCAGAGACACACATACATGAACACACACATACAAAAGCAATTTTTATTTCACTTATACAAAATTAAAAATACATCACTCACCAGATATATTCCCTTGACCACTATCAGGAAATTGACTTAACAGTCCCTTTGGTAAAAATACTTTGCTCCACTATGTGAATTCTCTTTAAGCAAATACACAGGATTCATGGAGCTTTTAGATTTTCTCAGCAGATTTTTGTATATTATCATATTTGGTACTTTAACATAGTAATGCACATTAGTTTACATACACTTATTAAATACTTAGTTATATTTACAAATGTGGATCTATCTGCATCATAAGCGCTTTATCTTATTCATTTCTCTGTTTACTAACTTCACATTATTTTATAGTATGTGAGCTGCACCCCAGAATCCCCTTAGGACTTTCCATGATTTTTGTTCTTATATAGCCTACAATAAGAACAGCCATTATATGTAAAATAGAAAAAATAGAATTGACAACAAATACTAACCAGGACATGTACCTTTTAACTATACCGTACTAAGAAAATAAGAAATAAAAGCTTAGTGTATATATATATAAGGTATAATATAAATATAATGAACACTACTGTATGTTATATATGAAAATTCTTAGGAGAGCAAATCCTAAGATTTCTAATTGCTTTAATTTTATATCTATATGAGGTAATGGGTGTTCACTGAATTTATTGTGGTAATCATGTAATGATATATGTAAGTCAAATCACTATGCTGTACACCTTAAACTTATACAATGTTGTATGTCAATAAATCTCAGTAAAGCTGGAAAAAAGCTTACTATGTATAAACTCTTTGCTCAGTTTTCAAAAGAGAAATTGGGAATAGGTTTACGTAATTTAAAGTTTACCATAAAACTTATGAAGAATTAAGTAAATATTTTATTTTTATTATTATGATAAACTTCTATGACTGAGCCCAGTGAAGAGGAACTAGACCCCTTCCCCAATCAAATATAGAATTAATTTAAAAAATAAGAAAGAAAAACTACTAGAGAAACTTAATATCACCTACGTTACTAATAAAACTGAAGTTTAAAATTATCTATTGTGAGAGAAAAAATATATGATAACTAGACTCCCAGTTAAGTCTTTGGAAAATTCTGAGGGAAAAATTGAATTTGTAGAGAAGACCTATTTACTAACAATATCACTTCCCACATGTATCTACTTGAAAAAACAAAAAATAAAAAGACAAATTCACCCTACATACAGGACTTGTAATAAACTAGTTCTAACCAACTAAGAAATTTAAACATCGCTGCTCACTTTCAAGAGAATTCAGATCATCTTCATCCACAGAAATGAATGTTGGAACTCAAGCCTATGGATGATTAAAGAAAACCTCTTTTCAAGAAAGTCATAAGTAGGAGAGAGACATTTCCCCTAATGCCTATGCTTACTACTTTAAGTGCTCTCATATATCTTTCCAGGGTACTAAAGTGTTAGGAATTATTATTATTATTTTATTTTGGTAAGAAATTGAGTAATTGTTATAAATAAGAAAATGAACAAAGGGCAAACATTTAGAAAAAGGAATCTAAATCATGTTAGCTTGGATTCTGTTAGCTGAACATTTTCTTGCTTTTTTTTTTCACTAGCGACATAGTTCAGATCATTTGTTACCTTAAAGTGGAAGGCTCCAGAGACAGCCTCTTATGAATACTTCTTGAAAGATCTTCAAGGTCAAAAAAATGATTTAACCTCAGAGATCAGCCTCAAATTCTGTAGAGTGCAGAAAAAGAAAAATATAATTTAATTTCTAGGACATTCAGCAGCTAGGGATTTCAACAGCTACAGGCCAACACATGATTTGTGTTGTAATAACAGCCAAACAGTCATGACAGCCAAATATTTTTTGGACTATGTTTAAAAGCGCTTCATACAAACTCTTTTAAATATGCTTGCTAGCTTCTTTTGTAGCAATTATTTCACACACACACAAACACTCATAAAGTACACAAACACATGTATTTACATGTATAATGACTCAAAATTCTAAGAAAAAACGATGCATGGATATATGGATGTCCACAGTCAAAGGAGTATGTGGTTGACAAAAATTAGAAAAGTAGATAGCAATAAATCACAGTTACATTTACACAATTCTTACTAATTCCTGCTACTGATTCAGGTCATGATATTATTCTTAATTTACAAGATAAACACTATTTTATTGCAAATGGCCACTTTACATTGTACATATATTCAAGGACCATTTCTTAATTTCTATTGGCTGATCCTTGACTATTGCTCTCAATAAAATGTACACTTGAAATCTGCATTAAGAAATTTTCAATTTGGTTCCAAATAGTAAAAGTGAAAAATATGTTTTCTTCAATGAATATATATTTTGGCTTTTAGCCACAATTATGCACATAAAAATGAAGTTAAATAAAATTGTCATTTCTTAAAAATAGTTAAACATACCTGCTTGCTAAGAACTAGACAATATGTCAATATTCAGTTAGCTCTACATGAGAATAAAAATTGTTCTTTTATTATTTTTGTGACCCAAAGTTGATATAAAATTTCAGCTATTAAGTGGCTATTTTGAGACAATAGCCAATGATTTATGAAGTTCTGGAGTCGTAAGATTTCTCAACAGTAAAATAAGAACGTCAGAAGATATCAAAAGGTTCACTCCCCAGTTTTAAGCTACAGAAGCACAACAAGCCTTTCCTCAATGACTACCTTAATTAAAACTTCTACATCTAAAAATACCCTAGCTTTAGGGTACCATGGAATAGAATTTGTAAAACAGTGGATTAGACGATTTTGATAATCCTTTCAGCTCACATTTTATTTTGCCTATTGTTTAAGAACCAGATATATATTTAATGGGTTAATGTTGATCATGATTGGAGGTGTTTTAGCTAATATAATATGTAAACAAGAACAAACATGAAAACATGCTATTTACTACATTACTGTTGACCCTTGCACAACTCAGGGGTTAGGAGAACCAAACACTGTGCATCCCAAAACTCTAGTTTAACTTTTTCCTCCCCCAAAAGTTAATTGTTAATAGCCTACTGTTGACCAGAAGTCTTACTGATGACATAAACAGTTGATTAACACATATTTTGTATGTGTATTATATACTGTATTCTTACAACGACGTAAGCTAGAGAAAAGAAAATGTTATCAGGAAAATCATATGAAAGAGAGAATACATTCACAATACTGTTCTGTATTTATTGATACTATAAGTTTTCATCATCTGTTTAAAGATGAATTGTCTGTCTTTATTACCTACATCAATATTGTCTTATTTGATATAAAACACTGTAGATGTTATCTGTATTACACTGGACATCAAAACTGAAAAGATAATGTGAAAAAGAAATTCATGTTTATTTACAAGTATAACAATTCATGTATTGATAATGAAGAAGCAGCAGTATGATTTCTTTATGGTAGTCTAGTGTAATTGATATAATTGCTTCATTAATCTATTCAGTAATGAATGAATTGTTATAAAATTTTTGTGACATACAGTATTACAGTTCTATTCACAGTACAGTATTAGAAACATTGTTACA
The DNA here is from genome assembly GCF_011762595.2 of Tursiops truncatus. Lineage (NCBI taxonomy): Eukaryota > Metazoa > Chordata > Mammalia > Artiodactyla > Delphinidae > Tursiops > Tursiops truncatus. The sequence goes on along the minus strand of NC_047051.1, from coordinate 57,515,171 downwards.
TTTTTAAAAAGCACGTAACCTGTGATGATAGGCTGATAACACAGTTTTTCCAGTTATGAGAGAGAGAGAGAGAGAGAGAAAGGCAAACTGTATGGTAATGCAATTCTTTGGAAGCAAATTTATAAAATATTAAGAAAACTTACACATTATTAATTTTACAGTAAATAACACTCACATTATGCCTATGTAAGTATAGGCTGTATTCCACTTCACTACAGGTCTTGCACACCAAGTTCTTAGGTGATGAAAACTATGCTGACACAAAAAGAAGTTCATACAGTTCTTGCCATACAGTTATTAGATTTTCACACAAAGACCCACACACATGCACAATATCATGAAAATCATTGATATGTTCTTTCAATAGACAGATAAAGAGAGATGTATAGATACAAACATTAATACAGATATAGGTATAATTTCTCTAAAATCCAGTTAAATGGAACTATGTTGGTTGAAAAAAAATAGGTTCCTACACAGCAGAAATTTTAAAGAGAATTTCCATTTGAAATCCTATAACTTTTGGTTTCATTCCAACTTTCTCCCTTCTAATCATCACTTTCATCTCTACTTAGGTAACTGAAAGTACATTTTATTTCTCTTAATCTACCTAACACTGGCTCATTTAAATATTTTAGGAATAATAAAAAATGATGAAGAGTAACATGATTTTCTATCTATATCATGTTAAAGAAAACACTGAATTATATAACTATATTCTTTATCTCAGAATATAGAAATATAAATAAAAGTATTTTGTCTCTAATCCCTTGCAAGTATACCAGCACTGTCTTTTCATCATCATCTTAACATGAAAAGTTTCTCTTTCTGTGAAAAGGATACCAAAATCTTTATAAAAATTATGTATTTTCACCTAAGATACATGATATTCTCTCTAGTGAGTGAAATTGTTTCATTTTTCTTAAACCATAAAATTTCATAGGGCTTGGAGGAAATGGCAATTTGATTCAAGACTAATCTGTGAGTTCTTAGAAAAACACATTTTTCTTTGTAAATACTTATGGGATAAAAATTGATAGCTATGGACAGATCTCTTTGCTTTACTCTTAAAAAGTAGTGTGACATGTCTTGACAGGCAAGAGAGAGTTAAGTTGATAGGTAATACCTGTTTCTGGGAAATGAATGTAATTTAAAACTACATGTGCTCTTCCCCTGACATGAAATATTCAGAAAGTATTAGTGAGATTTTTAAAGCATTTTTGACTGCCCAAAAGTTATTTCTATTGTTCACTTTTTGAAATGTCTTTTAAAATACAGTTTTCATATATTACATGACATTCTTTTAATAATGTCTTTAATATCTTCAGTTGTTCAAGATATTCTATTTAGAAGTGTCATTTTCTTTGAGAAAAGTATAGTCCATGATAATAAATTAGTATGAACAATACGTAAATGGTAGTCTTGTGTTTTATAATCTAATCTCATATTGCCTATTATATCAAAGCTTTACAATATCTATATATAAAATCCTACTTGCATTTAAATTTTAGTTTACAGTTCTAAAATCACTTTTCTTTTTAATTTCATCTTTGTTATATATTATGATCTTTGAGAACTGATAAAACAGGCATTACCATTCCTATTTTAAAGATGGACATGGTTATCTACTAGGATGTGCAAAGCATTGTAGTATGGGAGTTAAAAACACAATTTAGCTAATTAATATACTTGCAACCTTAAGGAAGAGATAAAAATTAAATTCAGTTACTCAAAACATTACATAGCCAATCCTTTCCATAAAACCTTGACAAATAAGATGGAGAAGTGGGGAGAAATATTAGGAAGGTAAAACAGGCAGGGGTGCAGCTGTGCTGAGAATGGGACCAGAGGTTCTTCAGCAGGGTGACAAAAGGGTAAAGGCTCTGAGTCAACAAGTCCTCTCATCATATGGATAGAAGATCAACAGAGGCTTCTCAAAAGCTTTGAGTACCTTCATATAAACTAGGTTAAGCACGAACTTACATACACACACACACACACACACATACAGACAAATACACACACACATACAAAGACACTTCATTTCATACATCTAGCATTCTGTTGGCTGCTAAAGAACTTGTATGTGTTGATATTCTGAATATCAACGGCCAATACAAATGGAGAAAACTAACTCAAAAAGATACATGCACTACAGTGTTCATTGCAGCACTATTTACAATAACCAAGACATGGAATCAACCTAAATGTCCATCGACAGATGAATGGATAAAGATGTGGTATATATACACAATGGAATATTACTCAACTATAAAAAAAGAATGAAATATTGATAATACCATTTGCAGCAACATGGATGGATTATTATACTAAGTGATGCGTGTCAGACAAAGACAAATATTATATGATAGTACTTGTATATGGAATCTAAAAAATGATACATATCAACTTATTTACAAAACAGAAATAGATTCATAGACATAGAAAACAAACTTATGGTTACCAAAGGGGAAAGGGGTGTGTGTGGAGAGGAATAAATTAGGAATTTGGGATTAACATATACACACTACTATACATAAAATAGATAAACAATGAGGACCTACTGTACAGCACAGGAAACTATATTCAATATCTTATAATAACCTATAATGGAAAAGAATCTGAAAAAGAACATGTATATATAGTCTTGAAACTTAAGGAAGGAGACTCATAAACAATAATTGTGAAAAAATCTTATAATAAATATAAATGGAAGATGATAGATGGGAATATGTTTTTAATATGATTTAAATTCTAAAGAAGTCTTGAAAAGAGATGTAGTGTAGGGAACTTTCAGTTACTAATCCGGATCAGCAGTCAGCAAAGTAATCCTGCCCACTGCTTGTTTTTTATAAATAACCTTTGATTGAAGCAAGAGCATGTCCACTAATTTATATATTTTTTATGGCTGCTTTACAACAGCAAATGTGAGTAGTGATGACATAGATAGTATATTCCCCCAAACCCCAAATATTTACTTTTTGGCCTTCTACGGGAGAAAAAAAATTCAACCTTGGTATATACCTAAAAATACTAGACCTTCTTTCTCAACAAAACCTAAGACTTTGAGGAAGACGATGATATGTAAAATAATTTCAATGTTCATTGATAGGAAGAGGAGAGTGGAGAAGTATAGGTATTCGAAAGGCCACATTTTAAATGGTCTTCATCCCAAAGGAGACAGAGATTCCTATAGAGGAAACAATGTCTCTTAAAAATAATAGCATTCTATTTTCAAATATCAGTAGAGAAGTATGCATCAGTACTATAGATATACAATACTGAGACCTCTGTAATAAAAGATAGATTAGCAGGAGGAAAACAAACAGAAGTTTATTAACATGTATTCCTCATGTATTACATAGGCGATACCCAGGGAAAAATCATCTCAGAGTAACTATCTGAGATGACTTAGAATTCAGGCTTAAATATCATCTTAATAGGGAAAGGGAAAGGGGAAGTAGGCCTCTTAGGGGAGAGTAAATCATTTTAGGAAAGATGAATAGGACTTAGAAGAACAGATGGGAGGTGTGATAGTTTGCGACAAATTGTGTCTAGGTATGGTATGTTCTTCTTGTCTTCTCTCCTGTGAGATGAGTCATGTGGTCACACCCAACTGCACAAGATAACAGGGTGAACATTTTGTAGTCCAGCGTTACCTCTCCTGCTTTATGGAGAGTTTGATGTTTTCATGCTTGTATAAAGACCTTTATGGGTTAGATATTTGGAGATCAGAACCCAGTTCTGCTGACAGGAGGCAAAGAGAGCAGATTAGTGTCATAAACCTGGGGTCGGTGAGGGGTAGTCCAAGAAACAGGGTGGCGCTTGGTCATGTCATGACTTCAGGGTCATGGTAAGGACTTCTGGTTCTACTTTAAGTGAGATGAGTAGGCACAGTACGGTTTTGTTGGATAAATGCTACAATGTGATGTTTTAAAATAATTACCTTGGATGTTTTGTAGAGAATTGACTGAAGAGAGCAGGGTAAAAGGAGAAAGACCGGTGAGAAGGTTTTTTGTAGTGGTGTAGATGAGTGATACTGATGGTCATAGCACTAGCAGTGAAAATGATGAGAATTGGTACTATCAGGGTATATTTGAAGGTATAGCCAACCATAACTGGCAGATGTTGGTATAAGAGAAAGAGTGAAGTCAAAGGTGACAGTCAGGTGAGATTACAGGTAACAAATAACTAGTAGAAGAAAAAAACATTACAGGTGTTTTTGTAATCTTTATGTTGGGAAGATTGTTAGCCATATTAAAGTAAAGAGAGAAATAATGAAGGAAAATAATAAGCCAAAGAATGTGTTTAGTAATATCTCTTAAAAATAGAATTAAGGTTTAAAAAAATAGGTGATCTATCATAACTGTTATACAGCATCTATAATTGGAGTTAATTAAAATCTGTCATCTAGTTTTTAACTAATTCTATTTCATTGATTTGCAGTTCAATAAAATGCATTTGCCTCCTAGATAGTATTCACAATGAATAAAAATCTTGATGTATAACTGCAATCTTTGTATTTATAGGCGAGGTCATGGAAATAAATGTGTTTCTTCAAGTGACTTCCATATTGGGAATGATCATGTAATGGCAGATTTATTTGAGGATTTTATATGTAAATTTTCAAAATGCTTTCTCAAATGTGGATTTGAACCTCAACACCTAAGCAGACTCCATTCTCACATCCTTCCAAGAGAGCATTTAGATTCAATTCAGAGATCTGTTTTGGCTGGAGCTGTGGAACTAAATAAAAAAACCCCAGCTTAAACCACTGTCTCCCAAACAGCACATGGTAGGGTTTTCTTAAGCAGAATAATTGTAAAAAGCTAGCATTCATTTATTATGAATAAATCTTTTTAAAATAAATATTTATTATGCATAAATAAATCATTTATTATGCATAAATCCTTCTGAGTCAAGCATTGTATTTGTTTACTGGACACAAAACTTCTAAAGCATAACTCTGACCCTTACGAAGCTCAGGGTCTTAGAGACATGAACATATATGTTTCAATGAAAAAATGCTCACTATGATTTCCTTTTATTTAAGTTTATTAAAAAATCCAGCCTAGTATGTAACAGCTAAATAAATTTTCAAGGAAAAAGCTTTAGATTGATGGAAATTTTTACTGTTATAACTTTTAAATTACAATTAAAAAAATCTACACTGAAATTTGATTTATATTTTTATCCAAGATACACAAATTGGGAGAAGAGAATAATTGACACAGGCTGGGCTTTGGAGGAGGCCCAGTAAATAACATCTATTTCCTCTGTGTGTTAGATTGTTCGAAGTATATTTCAAAATACAAAATTTTATTGTATTTTGATACAAAGTTGAGCAAAATCCACATGTGCATAGATTAGAGCTGCTACAATATCACTGAGAAAAAATTGTTTTATGTCCTATACCTAATACCCAAGACATTTTTAGCATCTTTGATTCTGCTCTGTAATATGAGTAAAAACTGACAACCGTTAGAGATTCAGAATATATCCATATTACATTACATAATGCTACATTGAAACAACCTTTTTCAATTTCTTGATAAGATCAATAACTTCATGTCTTATTTAATATGTCATAGGGATATGGAGACACTATTGTTCAATTCACTTATTAATAAAAGTAATTTCAGGGTTTGAACATAATGGCACCCAAGATTAAAAGTGACAAGAGCTAAGGGATGTGAAGAATAGCACAGAAATTTTTTAAAAATTAATTAAATTATTTTTGGCTGCGTTGGGTCTTCATTGCTGTGCGCGGACTTTCTCTAGTTGTGGCGAGTGGGGGCTACTCTTTGCTGCGGTGCGCGGGCTTCTCTTGTTGCAGAGCACAGGCTCTAGGCGTATGGGCTTCAATAGCTGTGGCTCGTGGGCTCTAAAGCGCAGGCTCAGTAGTTGTGGTGCACTGGCTTAGTTGCTCCGCGGCATGTGGGATCTGCACGGACCAGGGCTAGAACCCATGTCCCCTGCATTGGCAGGCGGACTCTCAACCACTGCGCCACCAGGGAAGCCCCTGCTTAATATTGATAATAACGATAGTTTACTATGAGTCAGGTACCTTTACTGTACTGTGTTTTGAAGTTATTTTAATAAATTCTGTAAGTGATAATGTGATGGAAATTAAGGCCTAGATAGCTTAATTGTAACAGAAAGTAAGGCAGCTATTAAAGTAGGATTAGAAACCAAAAATCTGATTCTAGAGATTGTGTTATTAGTTACTATGACATAAAATGTCAACTATCTTTCCAAATGGTTCTTATTTAGACTCCATGGTAGAGAGAATAATGGCCTCCTAAATATGTCCACAGAATAATCCTCAGGACCTGTGAATATTTTACCCTGCATGGTCAAAGGGACATTGTATATGTGATTATAAGTTAAGGATCTTGAGATGGGAAGACTACTCAGACCTCTATAGGTGGGCTTAACGCAATCACAAGGGTCCTTATAAAAAGGAAGGAGGAAGGTCAGAGATAGAGATGGAAATGTGACATCAGAAGTTGAGAGGGGAAGAGGGGAGAGAGAGAGAGAGAGAGAGAGAGAGAGAGAGAGAGAGAGAGGAAGAAAGAAGGAATCTGAAATTAAAGTGGCCAAATTATTGTGGTGATATTTTTGTAGTGATAAGAGTTTCACTAACTTTATTTTGCTACCTTTTGGGGGGTATATTTTAGTAATTCATAAATTCTCTGTCACAAGCATCATTTTTTGAGTAAAATAAATTATTTTTGAAAAAGAAGAGCTACTTCTATTGGTTTCTTTACTCAGAGGATATGGTAATTAGAACTAAGTGTATAATTATTATTGAAAAGTGTGATGAGACAATATTTAACCACAGTAAATACTTCAACATTCTGTGGTCATAATACTGTGCTCTATTTTAGAAATATTTGCTCTCTTCCTCTTATAGGTCTTACAGTTAATAAACAAACTAAAACTCTCTTTTTTCCTCAGATCCTAAAGTGATTTTAGAAATTCATTTATGGATTCTAAATGTTCATGCTCCTTGCATCCCAAATTGCATTTCTATAAAATATTTACAGATAGGCACAACGATTCAGCTGATAAGTACAGCAATTTATCTCAGGATGTATTGCTAAAGAATATTGTCACAATAGATGCTAATTTTAAAAAATTATATGATATGCTGATTGCATATAAAAATATACATATTAGGTGGTTATGTGTATGCTTATTTAAATATATATTATCAATAAGTACACACATATGTATATATGCACACATATATATGTATATACATACGCATATATGCATATGTATGTACATAGACAAGTGTATATCAATATACAGTATACTCATCAAAATATTAAGGGTGATTATTTCATGTTCATATTATACACCTCTGTTGTCTAAATACTCTTTTATAATTAAAAATAGTTTTTTCTATTTTAAAACTATCAAACTGGGTAGGATCTGGATTTAGGATTTCTAGTAAAGAAGTGATGTAGATACTGAAAACATTCCTAGTAATTTTTAGATTGGAAATTGTTCTTAATGTGCATTTCTGATGTCATCCTCACAGTGACATCTGTGAGAGGCTTATTAATAGCGTGGAGGGATCTGCTGTTTGTCTTCAAGTCTCATACACTCTGGAGAGCAGCACACTCTGCAATCCTTCACCTTTGGGTCCTGCACATCTGGTGCCACATTCTGCAAGTTTTCTGTAAATCTCACTTCAGAAAGCAGATAAAGAAATGTGAACTTAGTTTAGAATTGAGAAAAAAAAAGAAAGATACTGATGTTGCCCAAAGTATAAGAATGTTTGGCACAGAGACTGTCTATAGGATCACTGACTTAAAATGATGATAGTGTACATAGGCAAAAAGCATTTAAAGAGTTCTTAAAACTGAATCAAAGGTAGAATTAAATGTCTTGACCTCCACATAAAGCTGGTAGTAGACAGATGTGGATTCTTGATTTTGTTGTATATTTTGAAGAGCAAAAGTTTACTAACAAGGCACAATTCCTATCGTCAATAAAATTACTAAGGGGAACAGCGCAGGAATAGACATGGAAGAGGCTAATAACATGAAGACTTGGAAAGGAAATATATATATATATATATACACATGCACACACATACATACACAGAAAGGTCAGTAGCTCACAGATTAGTTAGATCCAAATTACTAAGGATGGATTTCACAGAGGCATTGGTGAAGAGCACAGAAGGTGCTAATCAAAGATGAAATGTTAAAGATGAGTCTGAAAGTGGTTATGAGGGAGATGTGTATGTGTGGTAGGCAGAATGGTACCCCAAAGATGTCCACACTCTAATCGCTGGAACCTGGTAATGGGTTACATTACATGGCAAAAGGGATTTTTGCAGAGGTATTTAAGGTTATGGATCTACAAATAGGGACTAGGGAGAGTGTTATGGGCTACCTAGATGGAGCCAATCTAATCACAAGGGCCGAAAACTATCTCCAGCTGGAGGCAGAAGAGATAGAGCCAAAGTGGAAGTCAGAGAGATTCCAAGGTTAAATGGCCACGTGCCAGAGGCATCCAGGAGCAGAGAGGGTAGCCCACAAGCTAACAGCCAGCAAGATAATGGGGACCTTAGTAATACTCCCTTGAGGAACTGGATTTTGTCAACAACCTAAGTGAATTTGGAATCAGAGTCTTTCCAGAGCCTCCTAATAAGAGCTGAGTCATCCAACATGGACACTTTGTTTCAGTTTTCATTCTTGTAAAACTTTGAGCAGAGAAACAAGCAAAGCTAATGAGCCCACCAGGACTTCTGTGTTACAGAACTGTGAGGTGATAGATACCCATGGTTTTAAGCCTCTAAGTTTGTGTTAACTTGTTACAGCAGCAATAAAAATCTTAATAGTATAATCTGATAGAAAAGAATAGGGTCCTTATCACAAAGGAAAGGCATGGGAAAACTGGAGACGGGTGGTGCGTGTGGACAAAATTTTTGTGTGTGCACCCATGTGTGTGCACCTGTACAAATAGATGCAAATAAGTGGTCACTACAGGGGACTTTAATCAGAATATTAGGAAAATGAATAATAAGGAAGTAAAATTAATGATGTCCCAAAGTTTAGGTAAAGACAATACTATGGAGATTATTAAACTGACCTTTGATGAGTAGTGGTCCTGAAAGATAGGATGCTGTGTTAATTGATGAACATCAATAAAAGCAGGAGTCTTTATATGAACAAAGGTCTTCCGAAGCTTTTTTCTTGTAATCTCAAATACTGCAAGACCATGGTGGATTACATAAGTTAAATTAGAACTGCTATTCTTTAGATAGAAATGACAAGTATGTGCTTGGATAATGCCAAAATGTGAAAATGACATCCTGAAGGGGGAAAAAATAAAAAAATAAGCTTCTTTGTACTTTACTCATTTTCAGAAAACACTATTTCTCTGAAATCTATAGTATTTTTTTAGCTTTTAACTACGTTTAGAATTCAATATATGTGAATTATACTCACATATATTGAATTCTAAATTCACTGTCACGCCTTCACTACCATTTTTACCTAGTTTATATGAGTAACTAATAGTCACCCTAAACTTTACAAACCCCAAGTAAGGCTTCTTATCTTCCTCTCAGCTCCATCCTTCCATTTCCTCTGGGCAGAAATTGAGAACTCATCCTTGACACTTTTTTATTTTTCATATACCACTTCTCATCTACCCTTATTTCTTGCTGGCTTTGGTTGCAAAATATACACAGATAACGACCACGCCTCCCTATCTCTATTGATACCACCCCATCAAGCCACCGTCATTTCTCATCTGGAGTTCTGAAATTACCTGCCACCTACTCTCTCTGCTTCTACCCTTACCTTTATATAGTCTATTCTTACACAAGACACACAGTGTGGCTGACAGTGCCTAAGTCTGGTCAGGATATTCCTGTCATGTAAATATATCCAGGACTCCGTTATTCCTCTTATCCCTCCGTGTAAAAGCTATTGTAATAAAATAATTTAAAAGTCTACCTGAGCTGACTCCAGTGCATTCTGAGACCTCATCTCCAAGAATCTTTCTCTTCTTCCTTGTGCCCCAGTCACTCTCCCCTCCTGGCTGGAGCATGAACGTTTGCAGTTCTTCTTACCTGCTTTTCCCACTTTGAAGATGCAAACCCCAGGAGAGCCAAACAGCTCACTGCCTCATTCCTCTTGGATGTCTGCCAAATGTCACATTCTCAGTGAGAACTTGGTAGTTTTCTGGTAGCAGCTAGCAAACCCACTATCACCTTTATCTCTGAACATTCCTCTTACCTTTCTGTTTTTTCCTGAACATCACTTATTACCATCAAATATACTATATATTTATTAAATGACTGTCTCTCCTAATTACATTGCTAGCTCCCTGATAGTGGGAATTTTGTCTGTTTAATTCACTTCTATACACACAAATAAACACACAAGAAATACAAAACAAGTATCATGTAGCTGGTAAAATAGCCTGAAGCAATTCTAGGCTCTATATTTATTAATATGGAATGAAAAAAATATATATATCGGTAGTAAATGGAAAATGCAGGGAAATGTGCCTCTATGCTCCTATTTGGGTAAAAAATAATTTTGGTGGATAAAATATTTAGTTTACTCTGGAATCTGTATACAAACAGAAAGAATGGTCATAGGGAGGAGTAGAGGAACTCTGGATGACTGGAATGATAGAAGTTCTTTTACTGTACTTTCAAGGTATATTCTATTTGTTAGTATCAGGTATATGTGTTATATACACCTAAATAAGTATATTACTTAGAATAATAAAACTCTACTATTAATATACTGAATATGGCCACAACACAGGTAAATCTGTGAACCTGCCAACCAATGTACATTTATTATCTACTATATTTAAAAGTTGAGGTAGTCGATTCAAGGAAATCATACAGAGGTAAACTGTGTTTCTGTTTCCATAGTGCATACAATCAAGTTGGAGAGATATTATATAATTTTTTGAAAATTTAAATGTGTGACATATAAATTTATAATTTTCTTCTAGAAATACCTCCTATGAATAGTTTACGCATGGACATTTCTAGGTTATATATGATGTGAAATTCTCATTTAGTGTTCAAGGTACTCATAATCTAAATGGAAAATGAGAATATATTGTCATGTCCTTCACGAGGACGGGGATTCTGTATAATTGTTACCCAAGACACACATTCCAGCTGAGAGAGAGTGAGTGTGGGTCTAAAAGTTACATGTACATCATATCACTATATATTTAGTCATCACTATCTTGGTGTCCCAATGGTCTTTTCATAGAGCTAAAGCCATTATTAGTGATGATCTGTGAGTCTACCTGAGGACATATTTCAATCAGTCTCAAGATGGCTTGTTTTATATTCAAGTTATGGCATGGCATTCCACTAGATATCCCATTCTGGCCATTGGTTTTATCAGTGAATCATGCTATCTTATCAGGTGGCAAGTTTCAAAAGCAAGGTCCTTTTGTACAAGTAGTTTAGGTAATACAGTGAGTGGAACGGGTTCTGCAACTCATGAGTATGTTGCCGCCTCTTCTTGAAATTGACCAAGGCCTTAGGAACCTGGATTGGCCCCTGGTGGAATGTGCCATTTCCACTTCATAGTGGAGGACATTGGAGCAACAAGGTATGAATTTCCTCTTCATTTAAGGTCTAACCATTTTTTTAATCACTGCAGTGTGAGCAATCTCCTCAGTGCAAGTCAGCATCAGAATGCCTTCAATGCAAAGGAACATTTCAACAACACCTACCAATAGCTCATATTGTGTTTAAACGTGTCTGATCCACTGAGGAAATACTGTAGAATAATTCAAATAGCTTTGTGAAAGGAGTGCACAGAGATATTTTCACGTGGAAGCCAATTGATCCTAATCTTTTTGGGAAGAAAACAAAAAGGTTTTAGCGATATCCAAGGCTTCATACCAGGTACCATAATGACAGCTGTCTGTTCAGTCACAGTTGTGATATTAGACCTTGTCTGTGCAGTAGTAGTTATTTTCCTGTTTCAACTTTGATATTCCGCAGAAGGGGGTCCAAGCATCAGTGAAGTCCACTGTTAATGCAATAGTTTTGCACAGGACCCCGTCTATGTTAAATCTTTTGTTAGAAGACCGAGTACTTTTTCTTCTCTTATTTCAACTATAAAATGTTGACAAGCTTTATAAGTATGGTGGGTACCTGGCAATACACCACAAATACAGTTATGGAGCTTGCCAGCAGGAGTTCATGGAGTGTGTCCAGGTAGCAGCTCTGCATGTTTGCACTGGGCTTACACACCCCCAAATGTTCAGATCAAATATTATGTATCAAATGGCCATCAATCACAATCTAATAAAAGAATCCAGGACCCCCAGAATAATTGTAACTGCTGTCTCTAGGCCAAAAGTAATGACATTTTATAATGCTGAAAGGGAAATTTGTTTATCAAAGCACTACTTTAGCTCTAAGAATAATAGATATTTGAGCTTCTTTCCCAGCAAGCCCAGAATTGCCTGGCAAACTGGCAACCTCTGTTTTTTTGTTTTTGTTTCGGTTTTTGGGTTTTTTCTGGTGTATGTGAGTTGGAGAACACAGCCAGCATTCCGGTTCAGGGTATCAGGGAATAGGCTTTATTCCTAGTCTTCATTTTACTAGAATAGACTCACAGCTGAGTATGAGAATAATTTATATGCAGAACAGAGGCTGAATGGGGCCTGTGAAGCTTTTCCTTCTGAAGGGACATCCCAGGTTGCAATTCGAGGGTACCCACTGCACTCTTAGCTACGAAAGAGATTCTCTTTCTCTTCTTAGAATTTTGAACCTTTCCAAAGTGATGAGAAGCAGGGGATGAAGACTGAAGCAAACATACCCCCTGGTGGCCCTCAGTGTTATGTTTCTACTGCTGCCCTAACAACTCGCTACCAACTCAGTGGCTTAAAACAGCATTCATTCATCATCTCATAGTTTTTGTGAGTCAGAAGTCTAGGACACAGAGTGGTTCACCTACCCTTTCTGCTCTGGGGTTTACAAGGCTGAAACTAAATGTCAAGAGGGCCACAGCTTCCTTTTTGTGGGGTCGAGGGATGAATCCACTTCCAAGCTCACTCAGGTTATTGGGTGAATTTAGCCCCTGTTTCTTGCTGGCTGTCAGCCTGTGCCTGACCTTTGTTCCTTAGCAGTGCTAACACCCTGTCATGGTGATGCACTCTGCTTTAGGGTTGCCTGGTAGGCCTACAGCCTCTCATTCATCCAGGTCGCGTTATTCCAATTTAGCCAAAAACGCCGCCATAGCCCGAGGCAGTGAGTAAGACTAGCGAAGCCTGATTTTAAATCTATTCCACTTCCAAAATCTGTAACACGGAGACTGTAGCATTTAATTCCCTCGGGGGATTGATTCTCAGGCACGGTACAGTGCAGATAATTAAGCTATTTCCTCTTTCCTCCAAATCCAACCTTTTAAATGCTCCTTTGTGATGCTGGGCTGGGAGACTGCAGGCTGATGTCTCCTTTGCTGGCTGTCTGTCAGGGGCCTAATTACGGGCAATACAAAAAGGCTGGAAAGAGAAGAGGAGGGGATAAGGGAGATGCCCTCCCCTTTTGCTTTAAGTCTGTGGCTGTTGCCATAGCAATAAACTTTCACCTTGAAGGGGCCTTTGGATCCTAGCTACAGCTTCTTGCTGCTCTGCCAGAACCGTCTTCATATCATATCCTTACAGAGGTACCAGCACCAGCTAGCACCAGCCAGCATCCTATCAGCGGCCTCTGCCCCAGAAACAGGGTCAAAGGTCTCCTCCACCACGGTTCCAGATCTGGCAATGCCAGCGTGTTTCCTCTGTTGCTTAGGGTTATTTGCAGCTGCTTCAGTGCTCCTTTTTTTTCCTTTTAGTTCTATGACATGTTTAACCTTGCACCAATATTAATTTATCTTTGTTTAATCATTAGTGTGATTTCTGGTTTTCTAACTTTACCCTCCTTACCTTCGGTTAGAGAAGTAGGCTGCTGCTGCCGTGAGCTGGAAGAACTGCTGCCTTCCTCAAGCAGGGGTAGTGCAGGGAAGTGGTGGCAGAGACGCACCTGGCCACCCCCCACGGTTCGCTTTTCCTCAATCGCAACTGCGTTGTGATTGCCTAAAGTACTTGCCTAAGTCTGTGTTTTAATGAGTGTTATGATGCCTTCAAAATCAAGTGTGGTGCACATTTTTGACATATTCCAGAGTAACCAAAAAATATATTTCCCAAATAGCATTGTTTTCTTCTTTATGGTATCCTTTTCATGATGGATAAATTGCCAAATGATGGACTTATGCTTTAGGATAAATTTACTGAAATGTGATCATCATCTATATTATTTACACAATTTAAGTGTTTCAGATGTGTAGCTGTTTGCTAATACTTTTATGTTTTACAAATGGTCAGATATAAAGCTACAGGTGTCAAATATTTAAAAAGAAAAACTTGGCAAGGTTTTTTTCCCAGTAATAAACAAATTTACATACAAAAGTTGCATTTATTGACAAGGAGTTACTTTCCCAAATCTTTTATATTCTACTTAGTAAATGGTTTGCTATTAAAATGCCTGTTAAAATGCCACTTACTGACATTGACTATTTCTAATAAATCATACCAGTAGTTTTGGATAAAAGCACTTCCAAGTACAATTATTAATACTGAACATTTATTCATTTGGAAAGGCATTTTATTTTAAATCATTGTGTAGAATGCAAGCATGGCCTTTGAGCTATGATTAACCATGGGTGTAAATTACAAGCAATAAAGTTTAATTATGTCATATTTATGCAAAATAAGGTAATTGAGCATCATACAAGACATTCACATTATGAGAAAATCAAAGTCATTTAGGGTAATTTGAATTATTTTTTTATTCCATGAGATGTTAGAAATAAGAATGGACATTTAAATTGTTTCTTTAGCATGCAAGGCAGACATATAAATAATTGTAATGAGCTTGGATTAAATGCAACTTCAAAGTATTCAATTTATGAAAAGATAAATACTATATACATATGTGCACACACACACATACTCACAAATGAAATTCACTTTTCCTGTTCCAATTATATCTCCTGTCACACGTTTGATTATAAATCTCAAGAAATCCCAGTCCCCCAGCACTACTATAAATAAGGACAACTATAACTTAACTGCTTACTGGCTGAGAAAACACACACACACACACAAGCACACACCTGTGAATTTGTGCCCACTGATACAACAGAGCGCATCAGCGGAAGTGGAGCAGAAATTCTCCCAGCTATTAGACCACAAGTCCTATTTATTCTGTGACCTGCTTGTTCACTCTGTCTTTGCTGACCCTCCCAGACTTTGGCTAGATTCTCTAATCCTCCTGCCAGTAAGGACAGACAGCCAATTGAGATATTATAGTTTGAGGATATTCCTTTAGAACTTAGAATCCCATCTGTATAAAAGTGGAACCCACGTTTATTCTTGTGGTATAAAATCAGGTAATAATCGCTTCCCTCCCCCACAAAAAAAAATTACGTGCTGACTTGTATGTTAGTAAGAGTCCCCTAAGGTCATTAATTAAAGGGACTTAAGCTGTGAGTCCCTTTAGAGAGAAGGAGAAATGGCAAGAAAAATAATAATTACATGTTCAGAGTGCCCAAATAATTGCTTGTCTTTCCTTTATTAGCATCATGTCAGGGAGAATAAGGACAAATATATTCTATTTCCCTGAGTCTATTTCCACTGGTTGAATCTATCTTTCCTTTTTGCTAATTTTAAAGAATAAAATAAAATTACTAATTCAAAGATTTATTTATTTAATTTTACCTGTTGGGTATATCAAGTGTTATTTGGGAAACTATCTTGGCATTTTGATGAAGTCTCCCTCACTGATGTACTCTCAAAAGTGAACTGCATAAAGGTTTTTATTCCAGGAAAAAAAAATAAGGACTTTGCTTTTTAAAACGTACTTCTTAGATACAAGATTCCAGCAAAGCCTCAACTATGTCAGAACAATATTAACGCTCTTCCTCAGGGCTGAAGTCACCACTCCCTACCCCCGGCTACAGCACCTTAGGAAATCTATGTTCAGTCGTCAAATCACAATTTGGAATCCATTGTTATATCTCTGATTCATTTGTCAGTTCCTGAACCTGGTATCGGCACTTTTAGATTCACACTCTTATAATACCTTTCCTCAACTTGGTGATTTTGTTTCTTTGAATGTCTGTCAGCTTCCATTCTATCACTTGCAATCAAACACCACCCCATTCTTCCATCTCAGACCTGGCTCAGGATTGTTGGAGAAATATAATTAAAGTCCAAATCTTCTCCCGACCAAGAAAACCTCACCACCAAGTTAGAAGAGAAAGAAAGCAGTATTGTTATTAAATAAGCATTAGACCAGAATGTGATGTACATCCCAGGCAATCCACTAAGATTGCAAAGACCTAAAGAAATCTCACACCTTTATATAGCCAAGCAGATACCATCCATTACGCACATGTTCTCAAGATAAATAATAACCCGTCCGGAAGTAAGAGGACTTGACAGCACCACTGGTCACGTGTAGTTCGTCTTAACTTTACTTGGTAATAGGGGTGATATCTCTGTTAATTAAGTGGCTTTACCTGGAGAAAGAAAAACTACTCTTACCTTTATGACAAGAGGTCATTTTGCAATTTGAGCAAGGTGCCTGCTGAAGTTAGGTTCCTACCTTCCCACAGAAAGTGGGAGATTGGGATGCTATCTGTCTTAATGACTGCATTTCAAAGAGATGGTTCCCAGGTCCTTTAGAAAGACATCCTTGAGTCTTAAAACCGAGGAGAGGTTTAATATTTAAAAAATATTTACATACATTTCACAGAGAAAGAACTTACATTTGCAAGTGTTCTTAAGTAAATACTCTTAATAAAAGGAAGGCAGGGGCTTCCCTGGTGGCGCAGTGGTTGAGAATCTGCCTGCTAATGCAGGGGACACAGGTTCGAGCCCTGGTCTGGGAGGATCCCACATGCCGCGGAGCAACTAGGCCGGTGAGCCACAACTACTGAGCCTGCGCGTCTGGAGCCTGTGCTACTCAACAAGAGAGGCCGCAATAGTGAGAGGCCCGCGCACCACGATGAAGAGTGGCCCCCGCTTGCCACAACTGGAGAAAGCCCTCGCACAGAAACGAAGACCCAACACAGCAAAAATAAATTAATTAATTAATAAAAGGAAGGCAGGGCGAGGTGAGGCGGGAGATCTCTTCCTTTATTTCCAACTGGGAGAATTTTTTCTTTTTCTATTTGTATTTACTCTTACAGTATCAGTATCATGGCCGTGGACGGCGTATTCAAGAATAAAGGCTGAATGATAGGACCCTCAAAGATTTCCTGGTTTGTGAGTATTCAGGATAAGGACTCTATTTTCAATAATTAAGTAATAACTGTCTAGTGATAGGAACGTGGTCAAAGGGATAGAAATACTATTCTGCATCCTACAGAATACTGTTTAAAGTTCCATTGTGAACATCTAACTTGGAGGGTGAAAATGAAGAGCAGCATAAGTTTAGAGAATTTCCCTAAAGAACGTTAAATAATTTCCTCCTCTTGCAAAAGAAAAGTGGAAACCTCATTATCTTACTGTGAGTATCAGATTGACACGGCATTTTATTTTAAAGTGAGGTGGTTATGCATAATTTTATATTGGTTAGAATGATCTTCTTAGGTATTACTAAATACCTAAGAAATATTAAATTCTAAATCTCTGAGAAAAGAGAGGTTTATAGATCCAGGAATAACTTTAGACTCCCCATTTCTCTGACTGTTCCTTAGGTCTAAGCAGACCCGTGAAAAAGGAGCCCCTAATTTATATGAAACAGTTTTAGGGCTACTTAGGAGCAGGCTTGATGTTTAAGGAAATAAATGCTGGGGATGATAAAGAAAGGGGAAGAATATCAGAGTATGTCTGGGGCTTGCCAACATTATAAAAAGTGAATAAATGCAGGTCCAACAATAGCCAAGAGGAGAACTTTATTGTGTCCTTCTCCTGCTCTCCCTAAGGCTCCCTTCTCTCGCATGTGGAACATTTTCCCTGTATCTCTTGTATTCCAAGTTTATTTCCACCTTAGGGCCTATAGACACTATGTTCCCAGCAAGCAATGCTCCCTCTCACATCACTTAGGTCTTTGATCAAATATTAACTCCTGGGTTTCCCTGGTGGCGCAGTGGTTGAGAGTCCGCCTGCCGATGCAGGGGACACGGGTTCGTGCCTCGGTCGGGGAAGATCTCACGTGCCGCAGAGCGGCTGGGCCCATGAGCCATGGCCGCTGAGCCTGCGCGTTCGGAGCCTGTGCTCCATGACGGGAGAGGCCACAACAGTGAGAGGCCCACGTACCGCAAAACATAAAACATTAACTCCTCACTACCGTCATCCCTGCTCACTATCTCCCGTCCTGCGTACAATACACTGACTGTTTGCCCTGCATTTTTCTCCACAGAGCTTATTATGACCTGATATTTTTCCATTTTTAAATTTACTTTGTCTTCCCAATTAAAATATAAGTTGCCTTAAACCAGAAGCTTTGAATATCTTATTCACAATATATCTGGGAAATATTGCTCAGATCAGAGCCTGGGAAAGATAAAGTACTCAAAAACAACTTGAAAAAGAGATATGCAATATAAATCCTGAAAATTGGGAGGCAGAATTCAGAGAAGGGGCCAAAATGGGTAAATTCAGTATTGTAATTGTGCCCACATGTAAAAACTGAGCCTTTAAAAATACCTTTCAACGCCTGTTATTTTAACATGCTTAATTTTATTGAATCATGTAGGTGAGATAAGAAAATGGAAATCAGCTCTGATAAACTATTCTACAACATCCACTCTGCTCCTTGGTGAAGTTTGAAAGTAGGATTAGAAAAGGCAGGCATCATTGGCTCTGCCTTCTAATCAATTTGTAGTATAAATACTCCAGCACATATGATCACATTATGGGAGTCATCCATTAGTAGACCTGAATCATCTGTATTAGTTTTTAATTTGCAAAGTTACTAGTTAATGACTTGACATTCTCTGTTTTTGTTGTAAATATTCAGAATTATGTAATTTTTCCCCCAGCACTTAGCATAGTGTCAGGCAAGTAATAAATATTCAATAGGTATTTGTCACCAGACTCAATGAATAAATGAACAAATGAAAAAAATTTTTTTGCTATGAAAAATGAAATTTACAGTTTGCAAAAGGCCAAAACAAAGACTGCTGATGCAAAAAGGCATTAGACAATGGATTGTGAAGATATGAATAGACTTAATAGCTAGATTGAATAACAAGAATATGAATGGTTTGTTTACATTTTTTTTATTTACATGAAAACATGTTGTATTAAGTCAATCTGTGAGTCAGTCAACAAGCATTCAATGAGCAACTTCTGAGTCCAGTTCTCCTCTATGTACTGGATATACAGTAATAACCATATATATGGTTATGGATATACAGAGATTAAGAGTTATAGACTCAGGACTTCCCTGGTGGCACAGTGGTAAAGAATCAGCCTGCCAATGCAGGGGACATGGGTTCGATCCCTTGCCCTGGAAGAGCCCACATGCCGCGGAGCAGCAAAGCCTGTGCCCCACAACTACTAAGCTTGTGCTCTAGGGCCCGTGTGCTGCAACTACTAAGCCTGCATGCTGCAACTACTGAAGCTCGTGCATCTAGAGCCCGCGCTTCACAATAAGAGAAGCCACCGCAATGAGAAGTCCGTGCACTGCAACGAAGAGTAGCCCCTGCTCACTGCAACTAGAGAAAGCCCACGCACAGCAACAAAGACCCAATGCAGCCCCCCAGAAAAAGAATATGTGTATGTATAACTGATATAACTGATTCACTATACTGTACAGCAGAAACGAACACAACATTGTAAATCAACTATACTCCAATAAAAAATTAAAAAAAAAAAGAGAGACAGACTCAACACAAAGACATGCATTTTTTTTCAAGCTCCATGGACAGTAGTATTTCTAGATTTCTGCTATCTGATAAAGGACACACACACATACACACACATGCATATTATAGTACTCTAGACCAACAAACTGTGGTTAAATCCAACACATTTTACTCTATTTTTAATTCACTTTTAGCTTTTAATGAAAATGGAAAACTAGGCAGTTCTTACCATTCTCTGATTTACACATATAAATTAAACCTTTAATCGATATACTCCCAAATTTTGATTCATAATAAGCTGTAGAGAAAGAATAGTGTATATGAAATAGGGTATAAAAGACAAAGTATAATATTTAGAATCCTTTTATCTGTAATTAGATGTTTAAATTTCTAATAATGTTTCTTAGTAAAGATTTCAGAAGAAAAAATAATTTATTGTAATAATCAATGTCTTAAAATCAATGTCTTGGTATAATTTGAGATGAGGAACTTTATTTCTTGAAACCACATTTTTAGGTTATAACAGCATTCAAAAAACCATTTCAGCAGCAATCTGATGGTCTAGCAGTGTGAATCATATAGTGAGCACAATCTTATGGGATAATTGATTAAAAACACTGATTTAATTAACAAAGCTGAGATAGGTTTTTTATTATACAATGTACTTCCTTTTTCGTGTTTTTTGTCACTCCTTAGATATCTTTTATAAACTAATAGAGCTACTTGAGATTAAATGATGAAACTCTCCTGTGGGGACCAATAACAGGATGACATTAGTCTGTTAAATTGACCTCAGTGAGGATGAATTCTAGCCTTAGCAATGAGAGGATATATGATACCAGGAGCTACAGCAAAACAGCAACATCTATGATACATATTGTCATGTGCCACAAATTTGAATAGCTAATAAAACACAGTATACAGAAAATATCAAATTCACGTCTAACATTCCTTACCCTTCTGTTGACTCTTTAAAACTACTTAAATGATTAAATTTCAGCATGAGATTTTGAAATTTAAAATTTTCTTGCAATCGTTATGGGTTTCAGTAAAATCATCAGTAATACAAGCTAAATCTTACTTAGTATATGTTCAACACTTACTGTTTATTACTCATTATGAAAAATCCTTTATATGCATTAACTTTGTTAGTTCTGGTAACAGGCCTGTAGCAATATTTATCATCCCTGCATTTTACATTAAGAAACTAAGGCTTGGAGAGTTAAAAGAACTTCCAGGTCGTCTGTCTGGTCAATAGTTTACTCTGAGAGGCCCAGCTCTAAAACGTTCTCTATCAAGGGAACTATGTATTCAAAATTTCAGCTTTGTCTTTATCGTTTTGTCAGTCCTTCAAACAATTAAAAATTAGCATATATGCAATCGATAATAACATGAGGTCACATCACTGTGTTGGGCACTGGGGAAATAAAGATTAATCACACTTAATTACTATCTTTAATTAATTCTCAGACTGGGGAAGACACACTTATAAGCACATTATTATATTATACTGTGATAAGTGATCATTGAGTCATGAAGTGCTGTATAAGCAACAAATGAACAGTGCTCAACTTTCTCTGACACAGTAGACTTTGATGGGCAGCCTAGACAGGGAGAAACAGCATACCTGCAGCCGTGTTAGCCTGGATCGATGTGGAGGCGTAGACTCTGAGGGTACTTTGCTAGATCCCCTTTGGCCACGATATTCATTCCTAGTTGCTGCAAGTGTTGGCTGATAGCCACTCACAGCTGCTCTTTTGTCCAGCGAGTTGGACCCTGTGCCTTGCCCTCCCCAGAGCTGCATCGACCCCAGACCTCCTCAGCCAGTGACTGAGTGACACGAAGGGTACACATTTCTTCCCCCTTGCTTTCAAGAAGGAGTTAAGTCTATGGTAACAATTGTGTTCCATAAACCTCAGGTGGTTCAACCTAGTTAGTCCCCAGCCAAGTACTCATTCCTGCTTAGTTTTTCTCTCCCTGCTCTCCCCTGTTTTATTCACTTCCCTTTTACTGAGAGTATCTTGCTAAATATTTGAACAATAGTTTCTATCTCAGACTCTGCCTCTAGGGAACCCAGCCAAAGAAATGCTGTACCAAACCCACATGATACCTAGAGACTGGATCTTATGGTGTATTCAAGGTAGTAGTAGAAGCCAAAGAGGTGAGATAGTTGAATGAAGGAGACATTAACAATTAGGCAATTAACAATTACAAACTCACGTTTTCTTAGGACTTGTGTGTGTGTGTGTGTGTGTGTCTGTGTGTTCCTAAGCTTCTTGAAAGCAAGAATTTTACCTTTAACTTTATATCTCTTGCTGTTATATCCCTTTGGTCTTAGAGTGATCCCACAAAGATCACATGTCCCATATCTGGAGCCACGTACTTCACATAGTAAAGATTACAAGACTTTTGAATAAATGAACAAAGACATAAGATGGAAAATGTAACAATAATCTTGTCAAATATTATTTATCTACCACAGTGTTTGACAAAATATTTAATCAAATGTTTTTATCAGTTGTTCGTGACATGTTCAATCACATTCAAGGGTAACTGTCATAACAAGCAATTATGCTATTTGGACATGCCATTATTTGAATGAAACATTGCAAATATAATAGTGCAATTGTCACAAAATCCAACTCAAATAGATTTAAGCAAAATATGCAATTATATTATTTAAATGGAAAGCCAAGAATTGTAATGTCAGCAGTTCTGTTTTAATCTGGGTGTCAAACACCGTCACCAGAAACAGAGTCCTTTCTCTTTATCTCATACTTTTATTCATATTGGCTTTTCTCCAGCATCTAATGAAGGCAGAAGTACTGCCCTCAGTCCCAATTCGAAGTCTTTCTAGGTAGCAAGCTCGCAAAACAGGAGGGCTTCTATTTTAATATATTATCATACATTTTCATGGTTTACTTTGCTTACGAAGTGGATAATATGTCTATTCCTGAAATAACCATTGTGGCCAGGAGCTAGTTCTATACAGATTTACTAGGACTGTGTCATCTTGTGTTTCACCAATAAAAACACTGTGGATAAGAGGATTCGGTTCTTGGCTTGGCTAAATGTGGATTACATGTCCCAAGCCTGGTGCCAGGGACAGAGAGCCACATTGTTCTTCTGGGCTCTAAGAGAGGCTGACAGGAGACATTTCCAAAAAGGAATTGAGGATGTTAGGTAGGCCCAAACCAAAGTATTCTGTCTTACGAAAGGTATTTATAGTGAATAATTTAATACTCAGCCAATGCATGGAAAGTACACCTTAGAAATGATGTTAAATTACAGAAAAGAGTTAAATTATTAGTTAAGAATAAAAAGTATTCTTTAAAATTTTATAAATGCACATGAAGATTTTAAAATGTTTAATGGAACATTCCCTATCAAACATCAAATAATTAGAGGGATATAAAATATCCCTATCTTTGAAATTATATTGAAGTATAAAATATCTCCTTTGGATAAGTCGATTTGGAATAAATGGATGAGATTATTGTATATAATCACTGACTTTGTAATATATTCTTTGGTATGAACCTTGTTTATTATTAATAAAACACAGATACAGAAAAAATTTGCACAATAAAATATAGTTGAATGAATTTTTATGAGGTGAATACTAATCTAACCAATACCAGTTCAAGAAATAAAACTTGGGCAACCATCCATGAAAAGCCTCCCTGTGTCCTGTCCCAATATCGAGTTCTCCCTTTCCTACGTAACTAACCACAACCCAGTCCTTTTTGGTCATCAATTCTTACATTTCTTTATAGTTTTACTATCTAAATGTGTAAACCTAGATGATAAAGTTCTTAGTTGTTATTTTTAAGGTATATTTTAATTTACAGATTCACCCTCCATTCTTTGACTTCTTTCTTATACCTTATCTAATGATGTGCTTGTACCCTTTGGCCTGTAGAGTTTCCCATGGTCTGAGTTTTGTTGATTACATACTCATGTTGCATGTTCCTCTGTCCTTTTTAGTTCCTGAGCATTGACATATAGGCCCAGAAGTTAGGTAGGACTCCAATTGTATTCCTTTATCCAGATTTTGGGAGATGCAATGTTCTTTCATGAGGAATCTCATAAGTTTGCTATTCCTTCTTTTTATGACATTAGTAGTCATAGGTGTTCATTGACAGATCCTTTCATTTGTTAGGTTGACAATTGGTAATATTGTAATCCTGTTATATATTTTTATTTATATACAGAATAATTTTATAAATAATTACTTATCCTCCTTTGTTTATGCAGTGGTATGTCTCATAGAGAAAAGGCAGTATAAATATTTCATTTGTTTGTATGTTTTGTTCTCTATATTTGAAGGTTTTAAAATTGTTGCTTATTATTCTATAAAGGTTAATATTTTTAATGTCTTTATAAACTGATGGATTTGAACACATTTGATAGGTTTTAATTCACTGCAAATACTATTCTTAATGAGCTCAAACGTTGTTGTATTTGATAGCAGAAAACTTTTCAGGCTGGTTTTCTAACCTTTTGACAGTACCCCAATACACAGTGAAAGCTTTTTGATATCTGATTTAACAGGAAACTCCAGGCTAATCTTACACATTTTTTTTGTGTCAGAACCGGAGTAGTCATTTCTCTAAGAAGCACTACTTTCTTTATGTATGAGATGGCATCTTATGACCACAATCCCATCTCTAGGAATGTTCATTGCTACTGTGTTGATCACTATTTCTAGGCATTTCAGTTGTTTTATATATAGGAAAATATATGATACACACACAGTAAAATACTTGTGTTCATACAGGTAGTTTCAATTGAAACACTGAACTACAAGCTTTTTATTGAAACACCTCTGTATTTCATCTGTATCTCCTTTTTTCCACACTGAAAATCTTGGTTCTCAAGGATACAGGGATTGAAGACTTAGAATACCCCATAAAATGTACACACCATGGCAAATTGAAGAATAACAATATTAGTACTCTCATTTCGTATCAGTTAGGGTTCTCTAGAAAAACAGAACAAATAAGATAGATAGATAGATATAGATACAGATATTAGGATATAGGGTAGAATGGATATATATATATATATACACACATACACACATATATAATCAACATGACTTATTACTGTTGATGTTAATCTTGATCACCTGACTGAATTCATTATGTTTTTTTCTTTTTAAAATTACTCTTTTTTCTCCCTTTCCATACAGTACACTTTGGAAAGAAGTACTACGTGCAGCCAACTCTTCCCTCATATTATTTATTTATTCAATTATTTACTTATATCAGTATAGATACATGGATATTTACTGTATACTGTGGCTTACAATCCAATATCACTGTATTTTATAGCTCAAAATGTCCAGCTTTGGCCATTTGCAACTCTTTCACTGGTTTCTTTGATAGATATACTTTTGGGGGGTAAATATTTTCTTACTTTCTGTTATTAAAATATACTGCAGGCTTATATTGTTATCTGCTGCCCCAGCTCTAGAATCCTAGCCATTTTTCTAGAAGCCCTGGTCCACTTTCACTGGAGAATGACATTAAAAACAGAATTCTAGGTACTGGATGGGCTTGTTGCTGCTGGGACGTCATGGCTTCCAGAATATGTTTCCACCAGAAGGAAATATATGTGTATATGCTAACCTGTGTATATACACATATTCATGAATATTTTAAATGTATTCATCTGTATGTATAGTAACACGAGTTTATACTGATGTCGCCAGCACTAATCTACTACCACTTGATCATTCAGTTTATCTATATAAGTCTCACTCCAAAAATGAGAAACTTGGCTCTAGTTAGTAAGATTTGTTTATTTTTTATATACCTTAGTTATGAGAATATGCATTACACCCATACTTCTTTATATTGCAGATGTGTGGACATATCGCTCATCCTTTACGGGTTGACCATTTTTATTGCCATGGCTTAATTTACTGTTGTGGCTTCTGTGGCATTTTGTTTTTTTAGACAGTGAATGTCTAATTAATACTTACTAGATTTTAGTTTTTGTCATTTTAATGAATAGATGGCTAAAAAAATTTTTTTAAATATGCTTAATTTGAAGTAAATTTGAACTACCAGGTAATGATATGTGTAAATTCTCTACAAATGTGTTAAATTTATATAATGCAAATATGATCATGTTACATGCCTTAAAAAGATAACTAGTGATTTTTGATAGCCATAATTACTGAAGATTAAAAACTTAGAGTGAAACACAATTGTAATATTTCCTTAACTATACAAATATATCTTTAATATTGTCAACTTTCAATATCACCTCAATTTTTCTTGTGTATTAAGAAAAGTTTGGCATTCTTTGATTTAATAAAACTGTATACCCCAAATTATATTTTCCTGTTACTCTTCCAAGCTTCACTGCTGATTATTTGCTTATATTACATTTGACATAAATGTTATATCATTGCCTTTCGGGTGAACTGAGGCTGTAGGTAGCCTGAATCTGTCAAAATGATGCTGATAAAAAGCAGGTTTCAGAAAGTTACTTTTTCTTATCTAATTCTTTTTAGCAGATGCTTCTAAAATAATAAGTATACTCCCTGGAGATAATCACAGTGAGATTTTACATAATTATTTGAAGATATATAGCATTTTAAGATTGATCCTTTAAAATGATGTTACTTAGATTGTTTCAAAGTATATTCTCTCTCAACACTTATTCGTTGTAAATGTATATATGGCTATTTACGTGAGGAATATAAAGTCAAGTATGGATTTTATTGTGATTATGTATATAAATCTGCAATATTTATTATAAAAAGAACATGTGCTAAATTTAGAGAGTTCAAAGAAATGAATTTGAGGAACTGGTTAGCAATACTAAATAAGTTTTTTCTTTTTTAGTTTGAGATGTCCAAATAATTTTTTTACCATCAAATGTACTTAAATATGTTTGTAGCTATTTACTTTTATGCTTATGATTTATAAAGAATATGTTCTGATCAGAGTAAGCCTCTTTTTTTAGAATATTGTCAGTTAATGAATGTGGAAGGAAAAATTAAATTAACAAAATCACCATTTTGCAAAAAATGATGAAATAATTGTTGTGGAAAAGTAGCATGAGTGAATGCTAAAAAATTTAGGTCTAATGTTAATAAGAAAATTATTCTTCGTAGCATGCTAAAGTTTACCAACAGATTATTTGTTGGTCATAGGGAAAAAGAAACTTTACCACCTAGGAATCCAGTTTTCAGCAACTAAAGCCACCAACAAAATTAACTTTCCCAATCACAGGACAACCAGATACTTTATTCCTCTTGATTGATATAACATGAAGTACACACTATATGAAGTTTTGTTAATCTTTTTGGAAAAAAAACAAAGGGAAAAATAATAAGTAAAATTTTAGTGTTAACTCAGTTTATAGAATATATGGGGGTAGAGAAAAAGGCCAAAAATCAATAGAGGACACAGTACGATAATTCAGAATACAGAGGATTCAAGACAATTGGACTCAGACTTTCAGCAAGTCAATGGAAGGAAAATTGGATGCAGGTGATATTCAAAATTAAAACAGATTTAAGAGACATAACCTCTAAATGTACTATGTGTACTTTGATTAGAATGTATCAATTGTAATATGTATAGTGTGCATAGAGAAAAGTCAGAAAAACACCTTAAATATGGGCTGGGTATAAGATGTGATTATTAAATTATTGCTGTTAATTTTGTTAGCATTGATAATGACACTTTGATCTTATAAGAAAATATCTATACTTTTAGAGAGGCATAATCAAGTATTGTGGCATAAAGTGCCACAATATTAAAAACATGCTTTATAAAACTTCAGCAACAACAAAAAAATAGATTAAGCAAATATGGCGAAATGTTAAATTATTACATCAAAGCAATAGGTTCATGAGAGTTAATTATAATATCTTCTGTCATTTGGATATGCTCATTTAAAAATAAAATTAAAAAAGAAAATAAAATGGGAATAAAAAGTAAACACTATTTTCTTATTGTATCTTATAAAAAATATTTTTATCACATTTTAATCAAGTTTTTTTTCCTGAATTTTACTCTGATGCTTGATAAAAAACTAACCAACAAACAAAAATTTAAAAAATCCAGCATATAAACTTAATAGTCCAAATTAAAAAATGTTTTTCTTTTAATTAGATGTTTTCAGTGAAGTCAGACTTAGAACCAAAGAGTGGAATTATGGGCCCGGCATCTGAAGAAAATTGACTCCCACTGGTACAGAAAAGCCAAGTTTAAGATGTTGAACTTGGAGATAGGCACACTGAAAGCAAAATAAAATGAATCTGTGAGTCAGTCTCCACGTTCGGAACTTTGGAAAACCACTATGTATGCCTTACTTGTTGGTTGTGAAGAGTAAAATAATTGTGCCTATAAAGTGCTTAAAACAATGCCTCATACAGAATGAAATATTAAACAGAATACATGCTAGTATTACCTTATTATTATCCATATTATCATTCATTATCCTTGTAGACAATATTCTATAGAAAGTTAAGTAAAAGACCACAAATAATTCATAGTTCCAGATATGAATTAGCCAAAAGGGTTTTTTGCAAACTGGAAGAGAGAGGCCATTAAGCAGTGAAGCAAAAATCTTCTTGTTTCCTCAATCAAACAAGTGCTAGATAAAAATGACCAGAAAATACATGGATACATAAATAAACTTTGCTACTAGTCACTGATTACATATTTAGATTGCACAAATTCTCTTGACATTCTAGAAATCTTGCTTGATTAATAGCACATTGGAAAAATGCATTAAAATGCATACACATCTAAATAATACTAAAATATATTTTTCAAATGATGTTAAATTTTTCTTTTTATTCAAAGTAAATGTAGTTTTAACTAATCTATTGTCAAAAAATTATTTCATTCTAATCTTTGTTTTTATACCTGTAATTTTATTATTTATTTTCTAAATAAAAGATTATATGATACCCACATCAAATCTTGTGTGTATTATGACACTTTTATTTATTTTTCTAGCAGTTAGTTCCCTAAGAAATCCTGCAGTTTCCAATTTCTCCTTCTATTATTCCCAATCTTGACAGATTAACTTTATATAAACAAATGGTTAATTAAATATTAAAACGTGTATATTTAAACATATAAATAATATGTGTATAAAAATGATATATATGTATGTATATATATATATATATATAGAGAGAGAGAGAGAGAGAGAGAGAGAGAGAGAGAGACAAAGCCTGGTCCAAAATGACTGCTGTCTATACTAAATTTTTCTATCTATATCTCACCTAAAAAATCTGCTCAACCAAGTTAAACCATTTTCCCTTCTAAATCTGTGAGGTTTATCTCTGCTTTGATATTCTTCCCTTTCTCCCCAATTCATGTATTATTTCAGATCAATTTCCAGTGTACATTACAAAACCGATTTACATCATCACAGTATACCAGGAGCTCTCATTCATCTGATACCTGTATAGCAGTACTTCCTGAACGAGTAATTGAAAGTTTATCAGACTGTTGGATGATGGCTGTTAATTTCTCCTTTTAACATTTCCACAGGAGAGACTTCAGATGTCACCATTCTTCTCACTGAGAGTGTCATTGTGGAAACCCTGTCTGTTTTCCCTATGCATCCTCCACTTTCACTTCCCCAAGGTAAGAGAAATATACAATTTAATTCATATTTCTACCATTTTTAAGGTGATGTATCCCAGGGAGTGTTTTTTTCCTGCTTCCTTTAAAATTTAACACAGTAGGTACTCTAGCCTTGCTGCCCCTTCCCTCCAGAGAGGTCCTTCTGGAGATACTTGGGGGGAATACACCATTATCTTACTAATCCATCTATAGTTAGTCATGTGACTTGATTTTGAAATAGAAAATAATAGCACCAACTTCATTATCTAATTCTGTTCTAACTAGATGGTCATTGACAGAGCTTATATGTTGATATTGCTTTGGCTTTGTATGTGTCCTCTCTCAGCCAGAACCTTAGAGTGGGAAAAACTGTTTGGCAGCTTTATGTTTCATGGATTTACATCTTCCAAAATAATTTATAATCACATTTGCTTCCCTTAGCCTATACTTAACATGTAGTGGGGACTTCTCTGGCGGCACAGTGGTTAAGAATCTGCCTGCCAATGCAGGGGACACGGGTTCGAGCCCTGGTCTGGAAAGATCCCACATGCGTGGAGAAACTCAGCCTGTGCGTCGCAACTACTGAGCCTGAGCTCTAGCGCCTGCAAACCACAGCTACTGAAGCCCGCATGCCTAGAGCCCATGCTCCACAACAAGAGAAGCCACCACAATGAGAAGCCGGTGCACCACAACGAAGAGTATCGCCTGCTCGCTGCAACTAGAGAAAGCCCGTGCGCAGCAACGAAGACCCAATGCAGCCCAAAATTAATTAATTTAAAAAATGTAATGGGCATTAAATAAATGTGTGGGGTTTGCATAAATGGATTCTAGTTTTGCGTCATAAGGAATCCTATCTAATCCTATCCTATCTATTCTGTATCTATTTAATCATTTAATGTCAGCCATATTAAACAAGGATGAAATATAGTTATAGTAGAAGCTTTGGGGTCGGCTTTCTCTGGTTAATTTCTGGCTCTATGTCATATAAATTTACTTTTTTTATTTACCTTGCAGAAAATCTTACTTTATTTATCTTGCAGAAATTTGTTGTAAGGAGGAAATAAAATAATAGAGGTGAAATTCCAAGTATTATATCAGGTGTAGAATAGCTGGTTTATAGTTTAAGGAATTTTTATATGCCAAATTCTCTGCTTAATGACTCAGGTCATTTCTCTAAATTTTCTCTCAACTATTTGATAGAGGCTCTATTATTATTGTCATTTTACAGGTGATAAATTTGACACAAAGATGATTAAGTAGTTTTCTAAAATCCTACACTTATTAAGTCATTTCAAGAGCCCTGTAATCACTACCCTATAGTGCTTAATAAATATTCACTGTTTATCTTTTTGCTTAGGTTCAGGTTCTGTGCTACATCTTGATGATACAAAGATGAGTAAGAAAAAGTTGCTGATATTCTAGTGGAGAAAAAGAAGATATAGAAAAGAGTCAATTTTTACAACATTTTTCATCCATTCTTGGTAATGAAATCTGATATTGGCAGAAAATATACTATGCCCCAAAGGTACATTATATTCCAAATTTATCCATATGCAGTTCCAGATAATTACATTAGATTCCAATTTTAAGTTAAATTGCTAGTATGAAGTATGGTGTTTATTTTGACATCAAAAGTAGATGAGAATCTTTATCACAAGGAAGTTAAGGTTTTACTTAGTTTCAATTATGTCCACATAGACAAAGTGAAATGAGTCACAACTTGAGAAGATGAGAAAAGGGAATTGTTGAGAGAATTTTAAAAAGCAGGCTCACACAGTTTCATAACACTATAAAATTTCCCAGACTCCTTAACTTGTGTGCTGTTTCTTATTCTCAGAAAACTTTTTTAAAAAGGAGTACGGGGCTTCCCTGGTGGCGCAGTGGTTGAGAGTCCGCCTGCCGATGCAGGGGACGTGGGTTCATGCCCCGGTCCGGGAAGATCCCACATGCCGCGGAGCGGCTGGGCCCGTGAGCCATGGCCGCTGAGCCTGCGCGTCCGGAGCCTGTGCTCCGCAACGGGAGAGGCCACAGCAGTGAGAGGCTCGCGTACCGCAAAAAAAAAAAAAAAAAAGAGTACGAAAGTGTAGAACAATTAATCAGTTAGCAATTTATAAATTAATCAAATTTATAATCTATAACTATAAATTATATAGTAATGTATAATTTATAATTTACTTACTGATATTAGGTGTGAGGGTTTGTAATGGATGGAAGGTAAAGGAAGTTCTGCTAAAGGTTCAAGTTTTATTGACTGGTGTAAGACCAGTTATGTTAATAAGGACACACATCAATTTTACAAACCCAAGTATTAAGATAGAAGGTCGTAATAATAATTATATTTTGAGAACAGATCCAGAGGCTGGAAAAGGTAAAACCATGGTGTTGATTCAATCTATAGTCTAGTACACTGGTATGTAGGAATTTTGAAAATTTGTTACCATTGGCAATAAAGAAAAGAAGTCAAATATGTTTAGTTATAGACTGGTAGACTGGTAAATCAAATGTTATAGTGGGTTATGCCCCAAATGGAGAAAATCAAGTAAAAATTTATTTCTAAGTGTACGGAACTTTCAAAATGTTGAACACAATATGTTAAAGCAATTGCAAAATGGCTACATGCATTATAGGTAAATCAAATATATCTATTCTACTGTTGCCAGAGGAATTTGAAAAAAATCTTAAGTATATTTTCTCTTGAAGTTATGTTACAAAGTAGAGGTAAATAACATGAGCAGTAATTTGTTAGAAATACTCAGCTATGCAGTATGTCCCTTAGGATTTTCACACAAAACAAAATAATACTGAATAAACTATTGAACATAGTTTATCTGTGATGAGAACATGCAACCCATAGCTGAATTTTAAAATGGAATAAGCAAGCAAATATACATCTTATTTTCAGGTTGTGTGTGTGTGTGGTTTGTTAATGGGTTTAAAATGCAAAAAGCTAAGGCATAATATAATTTGGTAGGGGCAAGATCTGAATCACTATATACTAAAATTTCACCTGTATTTTCCCAAACATACCTTACATCCATCTTTTAGACTGTACAGTGCCCATTCTAATACTTCTATGTAACCAACACAAATGTATGCTTGACTCAAGAAATATAAGTTATCTATATGTGGACAGAGGAAAACACTTAAATTCAGTAATGGCTTTCAACACTAATGAACTGGATCCCCCCCACCCAGTGGAGGAATTTGATTTACCAAAGCTGTTAAGACACATACAGTTCTATGCATATATAAACATCTAAGCAGACGCATGTTTCAACCATGAAAGAGAATAGGTTCAAGTGGACAAAAAAGTCAGGAGAAGAGAGCCATACAACTGATAATTCTACAAATCCCTTTTTGTAATGAATATTTATTGATCCTCCCTACATTAAAAGTATTCTTTGTGCCGCCGAGGCAATAGCAATGAACAAAGCAGCTAGAGTGCTAGTACTCGAAGCTCATAGGGACTGTATAGCACAGGGAATTCTACTCAGTATTCTGTAATGACCTATATGGGAAAAGAATCTAAAATAGAATGGCTATATGTATATGTATAACTGATTCACTTTGCTGTGCAACTGAAACTAACACAACATTGGAAATCAAGTATACTGTAATAAAAAAATGTCAGTGTCACATTGACTCAAGTTATCTATGAATGTCTGCATTTAGTAACCTCATTAAGTAGATATCAGATTGGTATAAGATGAGAGAAAAGGAAAACTCTTGACAGTAGCATTGGTTCCAGGGAAAAGCGTAAGTAGCCTTCCTTGTAATCTAACAAGCTTGAGAATTCTAGACCTTCAGAAAACATTTCTTAACCAAGCAAGATAAATGAGTACATGCCAAAGCAAAAGTCAATGAGAGTGACAATAACTCACTAATGTGGTGTAAAAAGAGAAAACAGAAAAATAAACTCACGCCTACAATACTATAGATTTGGTAAAGCACATACACAACAAAATAAGGCAAAAGATAAAACAATTCTTTCTTCTGAGCAACATTTCATCTTCGACTAAAGGTATCTGAATGAAAACCAAAGTATTTTCAAATGTTCATATGCTATCCTCAAGGTATTTCAGAAGAGACAAAGATTAATCGACATCTAAGTCGTTGCTAAAGTTTGAAGGGTGACTTTTAATTTATTTTTCAAAAAAATCAGAATTTTGTTGAAATAATTTAGCTTGCAATGTGTGTGTATATATATGTGTGTGTGTGTGTGTGGGTGTGGGTGTGTGTGTATATATATACATATACACTATATATATACACACACACACATACATACATATAGAAATGCATACATAGATGCACTTGCCCCAGCTCTTATTCTGGGGCAAGATGAGTTCATTTCAAAGGCATAGTCTTTTTGTAGTTGCAATTGTTTCAGTGAGCTTTTAGTGATATCTCTAAACACTAGATGGTTGGAACGCCTATGTCTTCTGAACAGTGTGAACCACCCATTTAGCTCATAGCCCTCCAGTAACAATTTTCTCCCAGGCATCACAGTGTTTCACTCTGTACATGCATAGCTATGTATTTGGCCAAACATTAAAACGACTTCGATGTGGACTTTTGGTACTTTTCTTCCATTTGTTCTCTGCAAGATTTTAGTACTCTTATTCTGTTTGCTCTTTTCTCTCCAAAACCCTGATTTGAAAATTTTGTTCATCTCCAGACTCCCAAACTTTGATATGTTTCTTCTGCCATTAAGATAGCTGATCTCAGTCAGGATTCCACCTTTTTGTGCTGTTGTATGAAATAGGATCTGAGGCAGAAAGCCATGCTGTATTATACCCCAGCTTACATGCTTTCCTTATCAAACAAATGACAGACTTGGGGTGTTCCGTGTCCCAGGCCTGAAAAACTGTTGTTTCATAGAATGTGTTTAGTGTTACCTTTGTTTATGATGGATAAGCATTCTTATCCATCGTAAACTTCTTATCCAAGTCTGGATAAGCATTCTTCTGTCACAACTGGAACCAGAACTGCCCAAGTTACGAAGATGTAAAAGAAAAAATTATTCACTTAGTGTATCTTTGGCTTCCAGGATTCATGCTTTTGTTCTTGCAATGCTTTAATTCACTTACCTTTGCTATATCGAATTATCACCTGTCTTTAGCAAATGTCTCATATTCTTTATTTCCTTTGATGCTTTTTGTGATCACTCCATCCTATTTTATATGTAAATTCTTATATCTATTTTTTGCTATACAACCTAATTTGAAGTAATCTCACACTGCTTGTTGATATGGCGTATACCGTTTTACAGTGCTAAAATATATTCTTTGGATTCCTCAATTATGCTTAGATGGTTATGATATCTTCTCTTTATGGAAGGGAACTATGTTTTATATTTATCTCTTTTCTTTCAATAACTACAGAGGCAATGTTCATACATTAACCAACCAAAATATTTAGTAATTAATTTGAATTCCCATAAATTTCTAGACAATTATATTTTCTTATCTATATTTGTAAAAAAATTAATAAAACTACACATTTAAGATCGATGACCACTAGTTTTAAAATTGCCTCATGCTTTTATTTCTCCAATATCATTGGATATCCATTAGACAAATAATGTTTTTTGAATTATAAAATGTTTGCAATGAAAATTCCTTACACCCAATACCCTTAGTTTTTAAGATATGGAAACTGAGTCTAAGGGAGGTTTAATCTTGTCAGAGACCACAGAGCTACTTATTGACAGAGCTATGGTTAGAAACTGGTTTGCCAACTTCCAATTGAATGCTCTTTGTACTAAACATTCTATGTGGGACCTTCAGATATGATTTATGAAGAAACAGAATATTTTTTAAAATATTCAAAGAATATTTTTAAATATTCTAGTTCATAGTTCAAATATTTTAAATATTTTAAATATTTTAAATATTCCTAGTTCAAAGAAAGTACATAAATCACTTCAAATATTTGTAAATTTAGAACAGAAAATCATGCATTTATTTATCCTTTTGGAATAATTTAATAACAATTTATTGAACAGTCTGAACTTCAGGCTAGATATAAAAACAAAAATAAAAATATTTTTCTCCACTCACCCTCACTCTACTGTGAGTACTTTTGCTTCCTTATTGAGTAGAAGATCTTATGAGTATTCAGGAAAATACCATAATTTTCCTAGAGTTTTTGGTTATGTAAAAAACTTCAGTTGTTTCTAGTTATGAACTCTAATCTCATATGCAATTTAAATATGATACCTTCTCCCTGGCACTGAGCATTGGTGTGAATAGGAGTGTGTCTTATTTTATTCTTTCCTTTCCTCAGCTTTGAGGGGAGGGTGCACTGTCTATCTGAGACATGCACCTTTTCCTCCTTCATCTTCTAGGTTACTTGGGTTTAGACAAGGAAGAGAAGAAAAAAAGGTAAGTGTCTCTTGGTTGCTTACAACTTTGCTGTCCTTTCTGTTGATTGTGATAACATTTCTGGCTTCTTCCTTTTGTGCAGAAGATAAGAAAGGCTAATTTTTTTGAGAGGAGTATGTGAATGATTTAGGAGTTTCCTAGTAAATGCTTCAAAATCATGTTTCCTTGATGTGCTGATTCCGACTGATTTCATCTCTCCATCTACCTCATCCTGCACATTCACATCCCACCTAAGACTATTACTATCCTCTTGAATGGGTATTAGAAAGATGAAAAATGAGTACAACCTTGGGAGAATTCTGAGGACTCAATAACATAATTGAGTAAGAGTACCTAGCATACAGAAGACTGTCCCTATAATTTACTGCAGAAATTTTAAAATCAGAATTTTCAGTGGTACTCAAAGCTAAACACAAAATTGTTGTAGCAGTCTAAAAACAAACATTTCTTGAATATGAAAAAAAAATAAAACAACCTCTTCACGAGCAATGATTTTATCTTTTAGCCTTTTTAATTAACTTTTAATTTGAAATATAATGTTCCTTTTATAATTTATACTCACTTGTTAAAATGATCATGATGATCATAGCTTATTTGTCTGTAGTGACTAATTATCCCCCATGTTTGTTGGAAGGTTTCATGGGAAGAAAGTGAAGCTGAACCTTTGTGTACGTATAGTCTCTGTGCAGCTCTTCAGTCTTCACCTATTGTATGGGTGGGGAAAGAAGGGATCTTCCTGATTACTCAGAATGTAATTCTTTTTCTTTATGTTTTGACATGTAACTGCATTATTACTACTCAGTATTATGTATTGAATCATATATTTATTTGCTTTCTGTAATGCCTGCCATAGTGTGGAGGCCATTGTGGGTCTCTATTAATTACGTGTTCATTTGAAAATTATTATCTGCAGTAGAAATCCTCTGGTGTTTTACACTATGTCATAATCATAGGGAGAACTTATATACTTAGAGCAAATTGATATTGGAGATGATGGAAATGAGGTAGTTTAGTTCTAAAGAGCATCATCATTTATATCAGAAAATTAGGTAATAACCTCTTGAGTTGATCACTACATGTTTATTGTCTAAGTTGAATAAGTTTTAAAAAACCTCTTGGCTTTAGTTATATCTATACTACATCAAGTTATGTGTATCTATCTATCTATCTATCTGTCTGTCTATGTATCTATCATCTATATATCTGTCATCAACATAGCTGAAGCAGAATTCTCCCGGTGGCACTATTCCCTAATTACAGGGAAATAGCTTCCAGTGCATCCCGTCTTGTTTGCCACAAGCCACATTACCACTGGAGAATGTCAGACTGTGAATTTTGCATTTGGCTGAATAGGCACTGACCTGAGTTCTTGGGACTAAAGAAGACAATCTCAGAAAACCTAAAGAGTGAAGGGTCTCATATATTATAGCCTTGACATGTATATGTCAAGGGTCTATTCCTTGGCATTTTCCTGCTAGAGAGTCACAGTCTTTAGAAATTTACATAGCTTCTGCACTAAGTACAAAAGAACAGTGCACATGTGAAATGAGGAAATGATACACACCCTTCCATATAAACCATGGGCTATCTCGAATGACGAAAATGAAAGACCTGGGATTTTCAGAATGTTTTTTTCCCTTGAATGTTGAAGTCATTTTTCCTCTTGAAAGATGATCTTTTAGGAAATATTTTGAACCGTATTTACCAGAAGAAAAGTATCTTATTTTTGTTATTAAAGAAAAAAAGAGCTCCCTTACTTTAGTGAAGAAAAAACTGGTCTTGTATTATCCAAATGCATTTAATATGCAAAGATATTCAGAGAGCCTGCTAGCAGTACAGATTACCATAAATTAGTAGATTTGAAAGAAGAAATGCATTGATTTGATGCTTGCAAAAATGCAATAGATTTATAGGAACTGAGCAATTTGATACTTATGCTTATGTTCTCTGTGCCTTGTAATTCTAAACAGATATTCTGCTAGTATCATATAGCAAGAATACATAATCATCTCTTCTATTATGATGATTTTGGGCATTTCAATAGTATTAAAATGCTATAGATACATTTTTCCTAATTTATAGTAATAACAAAACAACTGCCAATACAAATATGATAGAATATTTTAATTTGCATGCATTGTATGATGAATCACAAGCCAACATTGTTGTTTTTTTTCCTATTATTACATGAGAACTGTAAGTCACAAGTACTTAAAATCTGTGATAAATTGAAAGAGTATGAACAGGAAAATGTGGAAAGTAGAATTATGATTTTTTTTAGGTTACAATAGAATTACAAAGTAGAAAAACCCTGGACAAAGGATAAAGAGACTGTGCTCTGTTAACAACCAGTTCTGTGATCTTTATAAAGTAAATCATGTTTCCTAAAGCTCAGTTCATTCAACTGTAAAATGATAGCTTAAGGTTGAAAGAAATGAACATGCATGGTATTTTTAGATATAAAATGTAATATATAATAATTTCATGAAGTATAGGAAATGCAACCACAATCAATCCTTAACCTGCATTCTCCTTCATCTTTCCATCCCTCCATCATATGTGCCTGTTCTTTCTTCTACTATTACTTGACATATATAAATGAAAACTTTTTTCATAATACTCAAACAGGAGCAATTTGATGTCATGTTTTCTCAGTTTAAAAATACCTATTGAGTAGAATTTTGTTGGTTTTTCCCACATGGTAGTTCATGTTGTAAAAATTCATTTCAAAATTTAATTTCAATATAAATACAGATGTGAAAGTGAAAACAAGTTAAAACAAAATAATTTCTATTTTTTGTGGGTTAGGTTATGTATCAAACCTCAATTTATTCATTTCAGAAATTACTTTTGGATATATTCTATATTTCTATTATTATTTAGAAAATTAAAGAAGAGGATTTTTATAGAAAAACCTTTGTATATGAGAGAGACATCTTAAAGTAGCCAACACTGCATAAGAGGAGTGATAATTTGCCGTCATGTGGGATTATAAGAAATGAGTGTAAACAATGATCATTAGCTATTGTAGGCAATAAGTAATACAGAGGAATCAGAATAAGAATTTTTTTATATCAACATACAATAATTTTATATATAAAGGAAATATAAGGAAATAAGGTTCCTGCCTTTCTTTTTGTTCCTGGTTCTTGGTTACCAGGAACAAAAACTTACTAAAGTGAGCTTAAGACAATAGAAAGTGTGTTGGATGGTTACAGAAGTGTTAGAGAACCCGAGAACAATAGCTGAGCCTGGCTTTATCATGCAGTTAGCTGAGGAACTGGCAATACTTCAGGCACCAAACTTATTGTTCTCTGAGTTCTGCCTTCCTTTATCTGAGGCTACTTGTCTTGTCCCATTGCTTCTCTTTCTTGATCTGCTTTGTTCCTCCCTTTATAGCAGTCACATACCTGTGTTGTCTTTTTTTTTTTCTTTTCGGTACGCGGACCGCTCACGGTTGTGGCCTTTCCCGCTGCGGAGCACAGGCTCCGGACGCACAGGCTCAGCGGCCATGGCTCACGGGACCAGCCGCTCCGCGGCATGTGGGATCTTCCCGGACCGGGGCACGAACCCGTATCCCCTGAATCAGCAGGGGGACTCTCAACCACCGCGTCACCAGGGAAGCCCCCTGTGTTGTCTCTTAAAGTGCATATTATCAGTGGTAACTTTTGTGTTCTCATTCCTAATTCCTGGGAATAAGTGTCTCTGTTGTGTCTGTTTTGAGTTAAAGGTCCATCCCTGGGTTAAACAGCTTTTATTAGGCTGTTGTGTCAAGTAGCCCAAGGTTTACTCTGTGAGATTATGAGGAAAGAGTCTTTGAGAAGAAGCACTGTGGGGAGATCAAATGATAATGGACCTTGTTAGTTTAAGAAAGAAAAGAAAAGAAATTTCCAGAAAGTAAGACGGGAAAGTAAATAATGTGTATCTGATCGTATGATATTCTTTTTTATCTTATTGGGATGTATGAATATAAGTATATGTCTGATTGCAAGTTGGTATCAAGTCACTATGCAAATTGTGTTAGAGTTGGGGAACAATAAGTACTTCGTGAATATAATTTATGTTAACTTGAACTGAACTGGATTACATTGAAGAAGCGATTCTTGTTTTGCTTTGGCTATTCCATTTTTTTGTTTTAATTGTGAAATTTCAGTTTTAAGACATCACCTGGCTTTTGGGCCCTGGTGCCAGTCTCTCCCAAATGGCGACTAAGAAAATACAGATGAAGATGCAGGCAGGTGACCTCGAAAAATAGCACTAAAAATTAAGTTTGGTAAAATAATCTTATTGCCAAAATTTAGAAGAGACTTTTATTACTAGAATGAATCACCTGGATTGGTGCATACTGTTTGTGTGCTTTGCTACAACAAACAGGGTGGCTAGGAAACACAAATATTCATTCTTAATCTACGTTATACCAATAATTAGGAGATGGGGAGACAGTCAGAAAAAACTCAACTGACAACTGTTATGCTGTTTCTTCTCTGCATGATTTCTCCATTTTGTCACATCCAGAATGCTTCCCCAATTAGTCTTTTTATTTTCTACATATTCCAAATTGCCATGTGGCAGAAGCAGAAATTTACATTTTAAGATTTATAGCTGTTACTTAGAGCAGTTAAAGAGGCAGAAAGAATCCCATTTCCAGGGCAGATTTTATGTTATAGCTTTTTATTTACATGATATATTTAGAGTTTATACAGATCAGGTGGTCAGAGAATGTACAAATCCCATCTTGGGCCAACATGTTATTTTTTTAGACACTGGAAACTGATATAGGAACAAAATGCAGCAACCAACAGACTTGTGACATTGTACCTTGTAAGAGAAAGTGTCCAGCAGCCAAGAAAGCAAAGAATAGATTAAAGGAGACTAAAGTATTATCAACTAACAAACAAATGCAAAAAAATGACATGGGTACATTTCTGATTTAATACAAATGCATAATTTGATTTATTATATTTATGGTCCTCAATGTATAAGATAATAGGAAATAGAAAGTAATAACAAGACAAAAGAGAAATATAAGATAATGGAAAATAACAGAACAGATATAGAGTAGAAATTTATTTTAAAAAATTTGTAAAACCTGTATAAATAGATTTATACTCCTATAATATAAACAGTAAATAAGAGAGAACAAAGAAATATAAGGTTTGAGTTGAAAATAAAATATAAATATAGAGAAAATAGAGAAATATGACAAAGCTATGAAAATGACCATGCTAATATTTTAAAAAATAAATAGATAAAACACCGGATTTCTACCAAACTGCAAAAGTATAAAGATTTCATGATGATCAGTACAAATATGTTTTAGTTCATCCTCTTTTAGCTTTTTGGGAAATTTTTCATGAAATGAGAAAAATGAAAAACAAAACAACCCACAAGAACTCTGAAAATTATTATGCATTATCCATATAGTAAGAATCTGAGAAATATTTTCTTTGAAGAACTGAAATGACAGTATATTCATATCAACGTTGGCAAAGGACTTTATGCCCAGATCAGAAATAATTGCTTTAAGGCACACCACCAATTGTCCAGACTAAGAGAAAAGACTCCAACAGGACATGTAATTATTCCTTGAATGTGAGTAGAGAGTATCTATACATTTCCCAAATGCCTCTAAAATTAGACTAGCTGGGTAAGGAAGAAAATGAGTCATAAAGCATAAGAGAGAAGAGTGGAGAGAAATACTTCAACTTTATGGTAAATTTTAAGAAGTTCACCATTATCAATATATAGAATAGTTAGGTACATTGCCTCTTTCCTGAACCAGTCAGTGAGGCCAAGGAATTGAGATGCTGTCTAGCCTGTTTTGATTCCAATGCTTACTAGTATGGTGGAAGAGTCAACTTCAAGCTTCACCAACAGCAAAAACAGAGTAGGGGGTGGGATAGTTTCCCAGAAGACACTTAGGTTTCTCTTACAGGTAGAAAGGGGAATGGGAAATGATTGGCTCACAGTGAAAAAGGTTCTTTGAATCTAGACAAAATACAAATATTTATTTCCTTTAAGATGGTTTATACCTTCTCTTTTTCTTTTTACAATTTATTAATTGTAATTATCTAGTCTAAATAGATGACCACATCTCTAAAGTGAACAGATTTTCTGTTTTCTGTAAAGTAGACAATTCTAGATCATAAAGGCTCAAAGCTCAACCAGGAATCAAGAATAAAAGGCATTGTTTTACCACAGTCTGGTTCCATTCCCCTTGGGTTGATGTTTGTAGATTTGTGTTAAGTGTTAAACTCTTAGTACATTTTTAATTCTGTAAAAATTCCATTGTTTTTATTTTCATTGAAATTATACCCCTAATATGTTATCCGATGCAACTTGACATCTGAACAAGGAAATTTTGTTCAAAACAAGAGAACAGTGGTTATGCGCTAACGTCCACAACATTCACTGTCTCATCTATATTCTATATTATCCAGGTGAAGCTGGATTTACAGAATTATGGAATATCCCCTTGAAGCCTCATTTATAATACCAACTGGAAAACAATGTCATGAAAATTTGGGATGCTGTCTTACAGAATGAGGTACATGATGACGTATGATGCCATTCATATCTCCTATTGTCTAAATACATGGATCTGGGAACAAGAATGAACATAGGAATAGCACCTTTCAATATAAGTAGGATAACGTATGATTTATCTTTTTAAAATGGGAAATTTTAAGAGTGAAAAAAACACTAAAATAACTAAATTTATATACTATTTGAAATTTGAATTTGACTGGCAAATTAGTGTTATATATGTATTGTCCTTAAAAGGGAGTTATTCATTACATTGTGTAGAGAAATGAAAGAGAAACCACAATTTTCAAAATATTTATGAGGCACAAAATAAGTTATATCGAACCATAATGTGCAACACAAAGTATCTAAGTTGTTTTAATACCACCTTTTTCATATCTGAATGTTCCAAGATAAGACACATCAACAGTAATTCCTCTTTGACTACTATATTCCGAAAATAAGATCTCTGGCAATTCCAGTAACCGTGTAGTTAACCTCTTCTCAGACTTTTCTTACCAACTTCTGGCCTAAATTCACTGTGACCAACCACAGATCCCAATATTCTTTATGTAGCCTTCCCTGACTTCTACCTTTGGAATCACTATTGAGGCTTTGTCAAGGTGTTGCTTATCCTATTTGTAACAATTTTAATACACCTAACTTTATATTATCAATAGGGTTCCCGGGGTCTCTGTGGGAATATCTAAAAGGAGTCAGAGTAGGAAAAAGGTTAGTATATGTTGCATGAGACCATGATAGAAGTTGCATGTATTATGTGGAGAACCACCAAGTTCATTTATAATTAGTTTAATGTTAATATTAATGATACTTTCTTTAAAAATGAAAAATGTAAGACAAGTGCTAAAATGGATAGATTGCTGGGAACTTCTACAAAATGACAGATGGATGGTCCTATGCAAACTAGGATACAAGGTCACCCTAAATATAACACCTAAATATAAAATGACAGATACCTAATGTAGTATCTGTCATTTTTCTTCCTTCCCATACTTAGAACACTGTGGTATGCTCACACAAAGGGATAGCGGAGTCTGAATCAGACACTGAACATGACATAGATACCTACATTGTACAATCTTAGATGACTCATAACATAAAATTAGCATAAAAGTAATATAATACTTGAAATTTGAATTCATTGACAAATTAGTGTTACTATATATATTTGTCTTTAAAAGGAGGTGTTCATTACATTTTATTGTACTGGCTGGGGTAATTTATGTGAGTATCAAAGGGAAATAGAGTTACTATTCAACAGTGGAGATAGAGAACAGTATGTTTGTAACCCAAGAAATCCAGAGTATCTTGTACTTTTGTCAACTAAGTTCTAAGTATGTCTGTTTAAGCTACACATTTCAGATCTAAGGAAATAAACACCAAATGAAATCACTGAACTCCTAGGGATGGCCTTTCATTCAAATCCACTTACCACCTGATTTCCATAAGTCCCCATACTGAGTATGGGACCACATTTGTTTGGACAGTAGTGACTAGAATGACTCCAGAGCCAATGTTCCCTTACACTCCAATATTATGGACAATTCTTTTTCTCCAGTGGCATATTTACCAAGTAAACAGTATTGGACCCCATTAGGAATGATTATGAAAATACTTAGTGAATGTTCTCATGATGTTAAGGGTCTTTTCAAA
Source organism: Tursiops truncatus (assembly GCF_011762595.2). NCBI lineage: Eukaryota > Metazoa > Chordata > Mammalia > Artiodactyla > Delphinidae > Tursiops > Tursiops truncatus. The sequence continues at coordinate 57,471,098 of NC_047051.1, read as the reverse complement.
GATTACCCTCTTCCCTTCGATTATTTGCCTTTGGATCTTTGTTTTAACTTAGGCATGGGAATTGTTTGAGGAGCCCCCACTTTTGATCATGGTGACTCAGGAAGAGGTCTCCCCCAGGAAGAGGATTTGGTTTTGGTTACACAAAGAGCTAGTGCCTTAAAATGCTGTCCAACCACTTCCAACTGAAATTTCCCATAAATCATTTAGTCACATCTGATGATTCCTGTGTGAAAATATTCTCTCTTTCTATATATATATGTGCACATATATATGTATTATGTATATACACACTGTCTATTATTGTAAACACATACATCTTGTTTCTGGTAGTTAAATGCAGTTTTTTGGCTTAAATTCTCCTGGGATTCCATATCATACTGATATCTGAAATCGCATTTTAATCACAGAGCCATCCATATTCATCCTTGGACTAGACAGAACATCCCATACTGTCCTTTTGAACAATGTTATTGCCCTCCTTATCAATGCATTTCTTCTCCTTCATTTCTTTGGAATCATAATCATTGTTTCTTCACATACTCTCATCACTGACCTATATAAATATTTCCTTTATTAATTATTTATTTTTTTATTTTTAAATTTTTTTAGCATCTTTATTGGAGTATAATTGCTTTACATTGTTGTGTTAGTTTCTGCTGTATAACAAAGTGAATCAGCTATATGTACACTTATATCCCCATATCCCTTCCCTCTTGCATCTCCCTCCCACCCTCCCTATCCCACCCCTCTAAACACTTATTTATTAAATTATGTTTAGTAAGAATGTCAGTGAAACTACTACCATATCAAAATAAAAATATAACATTGACAGCAACTTACATCTACTGTTTGGTTTTCCTCCTTCCACTCATCCAAAATGAGACAACCACTAGTGTGTGTTTCTTAAATGTGGTGAAGGAAGTTTCCTAATGATGCTATCAGATATCATGGTTGTGAGCCTTTGAGCTGATGGCAACTTCATGAGTTTTTGGATTTTTTTCTCCTTGACATTATAGATTTTTGATTTGCAACATCATGCAATATATACAATCTTTGAGAAGAGGTTTTATTAAGCCTATAACAAAATTTAGTCAATTCAAACTGCTCAAAGTTTGAATGGAGTCTGTATTTTCTGGCACGTACATCTATACTGATAAATTCAAACTGAAGTAAAATTATGTTCTTCCCTTACTGGTTTTAATACTCTCAGAAATATTCTCCACACATAATCCCCAAGGCTTAACCAAAATATATTAGCACATTTTAACAATTATTGTTTATTATTATTTGTATGTAAGCATTCTGCTTTACAAATGGCTTGTGGAACATGTAAAGGTATGATTCTAATTACAGGTCTGGAGGCAATGAGGTAAGGGGCATGGAATATAAAGAGAATTTCTGTCCCCGTGCAGAGGAACTACTTCTGACAATGTCATTACAGGCTCTTCAGGCAAGGCAGGAACATTTTATCAGACAGGTGAAAATCAAACTAATCTAGTGGTCTGGAAGGCTTAATGAGTTTTTGGAGTCTAGATATAGAGTCAATGGAATAACTTCAACTATTACAATTCTACTTTTCAGAATTCCATACTTTCCCAGTCAATGTCCTAAATTTCAATTAGGGGACTTGGTGGGCTGCAAATATAACCTAGGTTGTAACTCAGTAACGACAGAGCAGACTTTATGTCTGAATTTTAGTAACGTATGAAGATATGAGTTTTTAAAGCCTTCAGAAAAATTGTTTTCCTGACTATGCTTTTAGGCAAGAATTTAAAACCTCTTGTTTATCATTGCTTTTTAAAGATCTCTCTAGTGCAGCTGAAACATTCAAATCCATTTCTGACATCCTTCTATCCCCCATGACCTCCATTAACATGTAAAATAGTAGTTAGTCAGTCTGCCAAAACTAATTCTTCTGTAGGCATTTCAATGTAGGTGAGCACAGGTGATAATATAAATTGGCACCTGGTGCCAGAATCCCATTTTCCAATGGTAACAAAGTTTCTGCACAGCAAAGAAAACAATCAATAGAATGAAAAGGCAACCTACAGAATAGTAGAGAAATTATTTGTAAACCATGTATCTGATAGGGGTTAATATCCAAAATATATAAGAAACTCACACAACTCAATAGCAAAAAAAAAAAACAAATTGCAATTACAAAATGGGCAAAGGACTTGAACAGATGTGTAGACATTTCTCCAAAAAAAACAAAAACAAATAGACAACATACATGAAAATGTGCTCAACATTGCTAATAATCATGAAATTGCAAATCAAAACCATAATGAAATTTCATCTCAGACCTGTTAGAATGGCTATCAAAATGACAAAAGATACATTGGTGAGTATGTGGAGAAATTGGAACCCTTGTACACTGTTGTTGGGAGTGTAAAATGGTGCAGCTGCTATGCAAAACGTTATGGAGTTTTCAAAAAAAAAGTAAAAGTAGAACTATCATATGATCCAGCAATCACACTTCTGGGCATAAATCCAAAAGAATGGAAATCCATATGTTGAAGTGTATCTGTACTCTCATGTTTATTGCAACATTATCCACAATAGCCAAGATATGGAAACAACCTAAATATCTATCAATGGACAAATGGATAAAGAAAATATGGTATACAATGGAATATTATTCAGCCCTAAGAAAGAAGGAAATCTTGCCATATGCAATAACATGGATAAAAATGGAGGACATTATACTAAGTGAAAAAGCCAGTAATATGGCATGATTCAATTTATATGAGGTATCTAAAACAGTGTCAAACTTACAGAAGCAAAGTAGCATGGTGGTTGCCAGGGAGTGAGGGAAAGGGGAAATATTCAATAGTTATAACACTTTAGTTATGCAAGATGAATAAGTTCTAGAGATCTGCACTACAATACAGTACCTATATTAACAATTACACGTTGTACACTTAAAATGTATTAAGAGGGTAGATCTCATATTCAGTATTCTTACCACAAAAGAAAACGGGTGAGAACAGGAGGAAACTTTAGTAGGTAATATGATATGTTTATTAACTTGATTGTGGTGATAGTTTCATAAGTATGCATATCTCCAAACTCATCAAACTGGTGTTTTATATATAAAATATACCTTTTAAAAATAAAGCTTTTTTTTAAAAAAGAAGTCCTCAAACCAGATAAGATAAACAGCCTGCCCCAGAATCCCATGTCTTAAAATAACTGTCACTTCTTGCTTGTTCTTGCTTTTTAAAAATCTCTCTGGTGCAGTTAAAACATCCAAACCCATCTCTGACATCCTTCCATCCCCCATGACTTCCATTAACGTATAAAATATGAAGAAGTAATATTTTATCCACCTTTGATTATTAGAAATATGCCAAACACAATATCAATTTTTTTTGCCCAAAATTATAGGACATGGACCTAATCTTGAGAAGGCATCCAGAACAACAACAACAACAAAAAACAAATTTAGTGATATTCTACAAAATAAAAAGCAATCAGGCTATATTCTGTAATATTTTAAAATGTCATGAAAAATCAAGAAATGCAAAAGAACCACTCCAGCTTAAAAGGAGACTGAAGAGACATGAAAACTAAATACAGTGTAAACTCCTGAACTGAAGTAGGTGATGGAGGGAGCCAGTGCTTTAGAAGACATCCTTGGGTAATTGATAAAACCAAATATTAGTTAATTATATACATAATACTAAATAAATGTTAACTTTGCTGAATTGAAAACTGCACGGTAGTTATGCAAGTAAATATTTTTGTGCAAGAAATACTCACTGAATTTTTTGCAGTAAAAATCGTATCTGAAGCGTTCCCAAATGATTCACCAAAAGTTACATATGTGTGTACATTTATGTATATATAAAACATAAACAGATGTATTTTTTTTGTTATATTTATATATGTGAGAGAGTATATGCATATATTGTTTTAGCCTCACACTTGGGGAGGCTGAGTAGCTGAATGTCTATTTCTGTATAGAATATCTATCTTTACACACACGCATGCGCGTGCACACAAATAACAGACACACACAGACTATGATGTAAGTGTGTCAGAATGTAAACACTTGGTGAAACTATTTGAGGAATATGTGGGAAATTTTATTCAATGCTTACACTTTTTCTATAAAGTCTGAAATTATTCAAATAAAAATTAAAAAATAGTTCCTATTATACTTATGTTTATATGTTCGTACGACATGTAATTGTCTACCATTATTGTTTAAGGAAACACTTTTCAAGGAAGGTGTCTATGAAGTAGAATTGGTTTGGTGGCCAAAAAATGCAGGATGATTTGGAACTCGTGTCAGCCCTGAGAGAGAGACCAAATGGCAAGACAGGATTCTTACCAACAAGGACTTGGGACACTGCCAGTCTGTCAGCATTGTTTTGCTCCAGTGCAGCTTTACAGGCTTGAGTATATGCAAAGTTGGTTAACAGCAGGACATAACCTACAGGAATGGCTGGCAGGAACTGTAACATACAGCCTTGGACTATGTGACACAAATGGAAATGCCTGTAAAACAGCGTTAGCCAAGTGACCAGGCTGGTGAATGACAGTCAGATAGCAGGTGGCTGGGTTTGAGCAAGACAAAGACATCAGGAAATCTCAAGATTAAAAGAGAACAACAGAAATAATCATAATTTTTCATGGACCTGGGGATGAAAGAATGACAGAATGCAGATTAAACAGTTTAGCCTACTTATTCCAATTCATTAAGTGCATCATCTCCAGAATATTGTTGAACAAGAGAAAGAAAATATGAATTTATAAATGTAAAAAATGCATTTTAATGGATAAGTCATAAATTTCATTGAAGCCTAACATTTTAAACCTAATTACATTGGTAATCAGAAGGCAAAAATATGTGCAATTATCTTAAAGTTAATATAAAATTATCTTCATATATAAGGTGCACTTTTAAGACTCATTTGCTCACATAGTGATAAAATGAACTGCATTATTTTTTGCTTAAGGTTTTTTTTAAAAAAAATTTAAAGAAAATTAGAAAATGTCTAAAATTTACTTTTAGATGCTCTCATACTAAATGGAGTACATGGTATATCTTGAAGATAGGAAATATTGAAATCCAATGTGGTAATAATTATAAGTTATTGTCAATTCATTTTGTGCACTTCAATGAATATGGTACACCAAAATCTCTTCTGAAAGAGTGTTACAGAACCTAACTGGGATTCTACTTGCCCACGCGTAATAAAGCCAATCTACTGGCACTGGGTTTTGGTGAAGGAAAGTGCAGCATTTATTGCAAGGCACCCAACATGGGGCCAAGGAAGGAGAACAGGTAGCTCATGCTCCAAAGATCCAAACTCCCCAGTGGCTTTCACGGAAGGGTTTTTAAAGACAAGGTGAGGGAGAGGGTCAGGGGGTACATGAATAACTTGTGCTCAATTCTCCAACTGGTTAATAATGAGGTAACAGTGTGATGTTTCAGGAATCTCAATCATCGACCTTCTGGTTCCAACTGGCCTGAGGTCTGCATCCTTGTGGTAAGCATTTAGTTACCTTCTTCCATCTGGTGGGGGTTTTAGTATCTGCAAAACAAGTCAACGATATGGCTCAGGATATTATATATAGCCCTTGAAGAGGAACTAAAGGTCTTGACTTCGTTTTATGGCTAAACTATTATTATTTTGTCTTGCTTGACTGTTTTCTTTTGTTTCTGCACCGTCTCACTTTTCTGATTAAATTTGTTTATTGGAACATGGAGAAGGCCTAGGAGGTTAAAGGCAGGGGACATGGGGGTGGGGATGGGATCTGTCCCCAGAAAGGTCCAGCAGGGGCAGGGTCCTACTGAGTTTCATAAGCAATGGACCAATTTTGAGAGCGTATTTCATATATATTTATATATAAAAAAGTGTATGAAAGCTGGACATGTGCAAAAGAAGATCAGTGGCATATGGAGGGTGGTTATAAGGAAAATACAGAAAAAGTTTGGAAGCAATTACTAAAATCTTGTAAGCATGCCATTTCTTAGACCAAATTTTATTTTGTTGTTTTCTGATGAGTGAGAGAATTTCTGTTTCCTTTTACAATAGAACAGACTGATGGGATTTGTGTGAAATCAATCATCAAATATGTGTCACTTATCTTAAGGAAAATGCTCAGGTCATATACAATATCATTTAATTTTTCATTCTGAATATGCAGTAATAATGAGATTTGAATTTGAAATGACTGTTTTCAGTTTACACATATTGCTTGTTTCCTAATATAGGGCCAGCGTAGCTATATACATTTGAGTACCACAAATGTTTTGATTTTAAAGGGATAGCAGTGAGATTGAGAAGACAGGTGTGTAATAAAGAATTACTAATAGGATGAAGATTAGAAGAGAGGTGCACCTTTGTATAACAAGAACACAGGGCTATCTTTGGCAGTAGGAAAAAGCAGTGGCAACACTACAGAAAAGATGTTAGCAGTTAAATTCTAAAAGATTGATGGGCAATCTTATTAGGTTCTAAGTAAGAAAATACATTCTAGGAAGAGACAAAGGTATGTTTGTCAAAACAAACCAAGACAGTCAAAACAAATCAAGGTGCACCTAGAGAATCTCTTCTAGTTCAATGAGCTTGTGGGGGAAAAAAAAAAGACTGAAAAGCAGTGTGATAAAAATTGTTTCTGTAAACTTCACGGTGGACATATATTACCAAATAAAATGTCAGCCTGTAGCAAATGTTATGTTGCAGAAGAATAAAAAATATACTAAGGAATATACAAAGGTTATAATGATAATTTGTAGCAATACAGAGACTAGTTCATAGAAGAATCTATATTATAGATCTGTGGCTGAAAAGAGTTCAGTCCTTTTTAATGGCTCACCTGATTGGATTAGGCTCACACAAGGTAATATCCCTGTATTAAATTAACTGATTTAAGGGGCTTCCCTGGTGGCGCAGTGGTTGAGAGTCCGCCTGCCGATGCAGGGGACATGAGTTCGTGCCCCGGTCCCGGAAGATCCCACGTGCCGCGGAGCGGCTGGGCCCGTGAGCCATGGCCGCTGAGCCTGCGCGTCCAGAGCCTGAGCTTCGCAACGGGAGAGGCCACAACAATGGGAGGCCTGTGTACCGCAAATTAAATAAATAAATAAATAAATTATAAATGATGTAACAGTTAAGACTTTCAATTAAATGCATAATGACCACATATTCCAGTTTGTCCCCTAGGTGTTTAAGATAGTCTATGCCCTAACACTTTCACTCTCAAAAATGTACCAATTTGAGTGATAAATTATCACTCAGTGATATCACAGTGGTGAGAGGCCCACATACAATTAAAAAAAAAATTAACTGATTTAAGACCTAATTCACTTCTGCAAAATCTCTTCACAGCAGCCCCTAGGTTCGTGTTTCATTGATTAACTGGGAGAAGGTGTGTGGACAAAAGGAGTGAGGATCTTGAGTTGAATTTGGTTGAATTATGTCTCCCCCAAAATTCACATGTTGAAGTCCTACGTCCTCAGTCCTTCAGAATGTGATCTTATGTGGAAATAGGGTCATTGTAGATGAAATTAGTTAAGATGAGGTCATATGAAAGTAGCATGGTCTCCTAATCCAATATAGCTACTGTCCTTAAGAAAGAGGGAAATTTGGATACAGACATGCACACAAGGAGGATACCATGTGAACATAAATATGGCACCTACAACTCAAGGAAAGAAGTATCAAATGGAGCACCCCTCACAGCCCTCAGGAGAAACCAATACTACTAACACCTTGATTTCAGACTTCTAGAACTATAAGAAAATCAATTTCTGCTGTTTAAGCTACCCAGTCTCTGGAACTTTCTTACAGCAGTCCTAGCAAATTAATACAGAGGCTGTATTTAAATTCTGCCTACCACCAAAGATTTTAAAATTATCATTATCATCTTTTTTACACCACGGTATATTTGTATACTATTTCCTTTGTCTGCACTATTCTTCTTCCCACCACAATACACACTGGCTTGTGAAAATAATTTATCAGAGAAGCATTTTTTAAAATTTGTTTCAGGCTAGGCCAGGCCTCCTTATTATTTAGGAACATAAATTCAAGTACCTGTACTTCATGGCAGTAAACAGCATTGCAATTTTACATTTACTTGTGTGACTATTTTATTGTCTTTCTACTCCAGTACAAGATATATTTCATGAAGGTGGTGAAAGTATCTATTTAATTATGCTATATTTTTTGGATTTTAACAGCACCTGATACTCAGCAAATGCTTAATAAATATTTGATAACTCTTAAGTTAATTGTTGGCTAACAATAAATGAATAAAACCCAATTAATTGACCAGATAGGCAATTTATGAGGAAGAGGAATTGGCTTTATATGATACTGACTTTAATTTTTGAATCTTAATTTGAGGTACTTGTGAGATATGTAACTATAGCTATAAATTAAAGAGTTGAGAAGACATGGCATGTCTAGGCTGCAATTCAAGTCAATAATTTGGAGACAGTGCATATGGTTTGCTTTCAAATATAACAATAGATAAGATTTTTCAGAAAGACACAAAAAATGTTAAAGATTGAAAAATTCATGCTGGATATTTCTTTTACATTTGACAACAGATTATTGATGATTTTAATAATAAAGAATTTACAAAAGCTGTAGGGACAGAAGAAAAAGTAAATCTAAAATAAGGAAATACAACTTCAATTAACTTAATGAAAAAACTCTGGCTTGATGGTACACATGAATTTTTAAATAAGCTTATTTTGTAATTGAGGTATAATTGACATGTAATATTATATTAGTTTCAGGTGTACAACATAATAATTCAATATGTGTATATATATATGTGAAATAATCAACACAATAAGTCTAGTTAATGTCCATGACTATACACAGTTACAAAAAAATTATTTTTTCTTGTGAGGAGGATTTTAAGATCTATTCTCTCAGTTACATTACATTCCCATAACCTATTTATATTATAACTGGAATTTGGTATTTTTGACCTCCTTCACCCATTTTTCCCACCTCCCACCACCTGTCTCTGGCAACCACCAATTTGTTTTCTGTAGTTATGAGATGGATTTTTTGTTTGCTTTTTTTGTTTTTTATGTTCCACATATAAGTGAGATCATACAGTATTTTGTGTTTCTCTGTCTGACTTATTTCACTAAGCATAATGTCCTCAAGATCCATCCATGTTCTTGCAAATTGCAAGATTTCATCCTTTTATATGGTTGAAAAAATTATATATATATAAAATGAATGGATAAAGAAGATGTGGTATGTATATATATCTTCTTTATCCACTCATCCATTGATGGACATCTAGGTACGTTGTTTCCATATCTTGGATTTTTTTAATAGTCATAATTGTAGCCATGAGAAAAACAGATCCCCGAATGTCCTGCTTTCAAATAAATCAGTTTGCCTCTTCCTCCATTTGAGAGCTCAGAAGAGCAAAGAAAGGCCTTGTATAGGTTTGGGGGTGCCGTTATCTCCATATGTTAAACAACCTACTTCCCCAAAGGGGAAGCCATTAATAGTTTTACAGTTGTCTTCAAACTAAAAGAAGCACAGACCTGCTGTATAAACGTGGGTCTACATTAGACTAACTCAGGAACAGAAAGTTTTAAAATAATTTTTAGTTACTAAATTACAGATGCTCTTTTTCTTTAAAATGATCTGCCTGAAATATTTCTCTAGTCTGCTTCTTCCTTCTTATCTCTTCTTTCAAAATCTATTTTTTTTATCATGTAAAATAAACCAATATTAAAAACCAATATTTCTCAACCTCCCCTAATCTTAAGATGCTATGTCCTAGTATTGCTGTTAAGAATGTGGCTGACTAAAAACTGGGGATGCCTCCTTTTTCAGGCAAGTGTTTTCTATTTATTTACTTTAATTACATAATTAACAAAAACTAATTACTCCATGATTCTGGCATATAATTTGAAAGTAATTAAATATCCAGTGACATTGCTAAAATGATTTTCATCTCTCTTTATGTGAAAAAGTTTTCTAAAAGGTTATAACCATAAAATGAAAAATAGAATTAGAATGATATTGAAAACTGCTGCATTCTAGCGATAATATTTATCCATGAAAATATGATCTAGTTGAAAAAACCAGCTCTATTCAATTCATTGACATGCATTTCCAATAAATTTTTAAATTATTATGCTTAATTATAATTAAATTAAAATTTGTGGCATATATTCTGTCAATTGAATACCATTAATAATTATAATGATAAGTGAACCCAGGGGTGGGGGGCAAATGAACACTTAGAGCCTGGTCACAAGAACTTTAAAGTTTCAACTTAAATTTACACACATGTTTTCATTGTGAGACAAGAATGATAGGGTGCTTAATAAAGATTTTCAGGAATAATAGAGTATTATTTTATGATAAAGAATAAAATTCTGTGTGGGAAGTGAAATACATTAAATTCAAGGAGCAAAAGGAAAAATGTGACTTTTCCTTTGTTAAAGAACATCTCATTCATGATCTTTTTTAAATGGGTGATAGTGTTCAGGTTCCATTAATTTCATTTAAAAAATGAGGTGACATTTGGTTTAAGATGTCAACATTGTACCTATATTTTCATAGAACTCATATAATTTTTAAGTATTTAAATAGTATAAAATAATTTTGTATCAATTTTAAAATGCTTGAAGGGTAACAGATATTTTCTTAATTTTTCCCCCCAATCTGGTTTAGCAGAGCATAAGTTGTTTATTTTTGTCTTAGATAAATTATTTTTAAAGTCCTCCTATACTCTGAGTCTTCAGGATCACATCACCATTTTTGTTCTGTGGTGTTTTCTCCCCACAGGCTTTGATTGTTATTTTAAGTTAATTTTACTCATATTCAAGTGCAGAGAAACTAATGAAGCCCCACCCAGTGTTAGTCAATGTACAAAATGTGTCTGTTACCTTGGTCCTCATTTATTTACTAACTACTCTGCTTATTGTCAGAGTACTGAAATGATGAGGTTGATGTGAGCACCCTTGACTCCTTTCTCACCTCTTCTGATGTTGGTGGCCAGAATGAAGTGGACTCCCTCTTTGCCACAATCAACTAACATTCTGAACTTCCAATCCAAGAGGACAAGAAAAGTTACTCTTCAGCATGCAGTGTTACCATAGATGTTTCTGATTTTTGCATTTTAATATTGAAGATTGTCATTCCCTTTGTATCAGGAGCCTCCCTCAAGCTGGCCCTCCAATTGTCATCCTCTATGGGTTTCTGGGAGTTTTAGGAGAGGATGTGTAAACAGTATTTTGGTCAAATAAAAATGCATAAAATCCCTTCAAGAGGAGTGACTGTCAACATTTCTCCTTTTTGATCTACAGCAGCTAAATTAGGCAGCCCTAGACCAATCCTATAGACATTGCACTTTATTCATTTAATGCTCTTTGAATTTAATGTCTCTTAGCAGAATATTCACTTTCAATTTCCTGTTGGGGAAATATCTGTCTTTATTCTTATACCTAGCCAAATTTACATACTCAAATTTCTTGTCTGGACCTTTAAGAAATCTTATTTTGTTAAACTGAAACCAACAAAAGAGTCTTTATTTTATAATCAGAAGAAACACGTTGTTAGATTAAATATAAGCATTTTCCATTCTGGCTCCACTGGCTTTACAGTTAGTGAAAATTGCTCCAAAATCTGTAAATTACTTATTTTTGTAACTTTCTTAGTTGTTGATAGTATTATAATTTTATATCTATGCTGTTTTTCATACATATTTTGAGGGAGATTAGAAGAGAAAAGAGGCAGGGATTTTAGTTATGTCCATCTTAATCTAAATTTTCCATTTCATATTTTAAAAGATTGGTTATATTTGACTGCACCTTAGATTCACATGTGGAATGTTCACATGACAGGAGTACACCAAAGCCACTTAGCTCAGAGTCATGGGAGTGGGGCCCTGACATTGATACTTTAACACATCTCCACAGGTGACTATAATGTGCCAAGTTTGAAAATCATGGTTTTTTAAAAAAAAAGATTTTTGAAGATCTGGTCTTAATAGAAGCTTCTTTTTTTTTTTTAACATCTTTATTGGAGTATAATTGCTTTACAATCGTGTGCTAGTTTCTGCTTTATAACAAAGTGAATCAGCTATACATATATACATATCCCCATATCTCCTCCCTCCTCTTTAATAGAAATATCATAGGGAAAAAATACATTGAAATTAGAAAGTAAAAAAGGAATTTCGTTTAAAATTAATGAAAAATTTTCAAACTTCAGTGAAATGGTCCCATTCTCTAAGATCATGAATTAAAAAAAAAAAAAAGAACACAGAAACATATCTTTGAAAGTTAGTTACAAAGCCATTTTGAATATAGCACTGCATATATTAAAATTATCTTTCTTTCTCTTTTTAAAATAAAAGCCTGTGTAATTTTAATTTAAATTACTTTTTTACAAATCATTATAGACATTTTAGAGATTTATAGAAACAGTTTCAAATATTTTTCTCCATTCAGAATTGTAGACTATTATATGCATTATATATATGACTTTTATAATATATATACTTAATTTTCATTTTTGTAATTTATGATTCTCAATTCTCAAAATAAATACTTCTGTCTCATATGCTACAGTTATATGGAGGCTTACATTAAATAAACATTGGAAAGAACATAAGTTGTCACTTTGGAAAGACCCTAAGTTGTCACTTACCACCAAAATGATGACCAAAACCCCATTCAGCCTGATTATAATTGAAATTGTTGGCATGAATTATATTTCTTAGTTTAAATTATAAATGATGGGCTTCCCTGGTGGCGCAGTGGTTGACAGTCCGCCTGCCGATGCAGGAAACACGGGTTCGTGCTGCCGTCCGGGAAGATCCCACATGCCGCGGAGCGGCTGGGCCCGTGAGCCATGGCCGCTGAGCCTGCGCGTCCGGAGCCTGAGCTTCACAACGGGAGAGGCCACAACAGTGAGAGGCCCGCGTACCGCAAAATAAATAAATAAATAAATAAATTATAAATGATGTAACAGTTAAGACTTTCAATTAAATGCATAATGACCACATATTCCAGTTTGTCCCCTAGGTGTTTAAGATAGTCTATGCCCTAACATTTTCACTCTCAAAAATTACCAATTTGAGTGATAAATTATCACTTAGTGATAAATTGTCACCTTAGTTTTAATTCATAGAAAGCAAGAAGGTATTTTAATGACTAATAAAAGTAAAATTCCAAGAATCACTCCATTCCACTGTGGTTTTAGTCAGACACTGTTCTGCATTCCTCCAGGAACATAATAAATTAAACATTTCCATTTTCAGACTTTTCAGTGTTTTCAGTTAGCCTGTGGGCTAATTATTCACCCATCTATGTGGAATTATATTTGATGTAGACTGAGAAACAAATGAAGCAACAAACAAAATGGTAGATCTGATAGAGTTGGTCAGTTGGAGGAGAGAAGTTTGTTTCCTTATCCTAGAATATGGTAGAGTTGAGATCCTGACCGTAATTGATGAAACAAGAAATAGAAGTTTAAGTATCTTGGAATTCTATAGAAGATGCTTCCAAAGCTTTAATATACATATGTATCATTTGCAGATGCTGATTCAGTAAGTCTGGAGTGGGTGTTTAGATTCTGCAGTTCTCACTTACACGCAGGTGTTGCCCATACTGCTGGTCCGTGAACCACAATTCAAGGTGCCAGGCTCTAGAAAAAGGATTTAAAAACTTGCGAAAAGTTAGTATTAACGTTAACTTGTTTCTTCTGAAAGTAGGAAAGCATACCTTTAAAAAAAAAAAGTGTATTTGTTCTTTTTGAAACTATTGCCATATGTGTCTGCTCTACTCTCACTTGGTAATACAGTCTGCAAACCTCTGCCTCACAGAATTTATGAAGTGAGATATATTAAGGGAGATACATAGCCACAAAGGAAACCATATTTCATTTGTGAATACTCAGGATCAATGTGCTGTTAAAACTTCAGACGTATTTACGTACAAAATGTGCATGTTAAAGTTCCAAAATAATTCTCTGGTAGGAAGCCTAATTCCTAATAATAGAAAACAAAAATTTTCTTTCAATTAAAAAATTTATCTTACTTTCCTAGGAATTTAGCTATTTGCATGCTTAAAATGTTTAGCTTCTACTATCTTTTATATAATTCTAACTCTTTTACCAAAAGCAATAGCTATTTTATCTATTTTTATCTATCTTGGCCAGAATCAAGGTAAATGTATAGATTGGTCTGTTGTGTTTTTTTGTACACTTTTTCCTTGGATCATTGTAAATGAATCTAATTAACGTTACTGATTGTCCTTATTTTAACCAGGAAACAAGAAATAAACTTTAAGTTATTTTTATTTGATCTAGAGTTATATATATTAATTCTGTTATTGATTCAAAATAGAAATTACATTTTTAAGTGTTAGAATATGAAATGGACATGATATATAGTAAAATTCTATGGAAGAAAACTTTAATTATATTACTGATTCATGTAAATCATTTCTTATTCGATGATATATACTAAAATCATGTATTTATTTACATGAATTATAACATTTTGCTGAAGGGAAGCACAATTTTCCATCCCAAAATATGTCTCTTTGGCATAAGGATTATTTTGAACTGGTTATTTTTAAGAAACCCTACACATGAGAAAAAGCTCTGAAAGGCAAGTAGAAGTTACCCATTTGTAAGAGACATTTGCATTTACAAGGGAAATCTCCATTTGTAAGGGAGTCTTCCTCTTTGTACCAGGAAGAAGAGGATGACCAAATCTCTAGAAACTCACCAATGGAGAAGGCATGGACTTTGTTGGAGAGGGGGAAATTTTCCCCTCTATCCCTCTTGAGATCTTGTGGCTAGATTAATTAAAAAACTGACACAAGACAGATTAACAGGAGAAAAAGAAACAAATTTTAATTTGTGCACACAGAGGTCTCATAGAAATGGGACATAAGAAGTGGCCAGAAGCATCTTTTATACTTTTTATAAAGAGAAACGATAAATTTTAAGGAACTGACAGAACAAAGAAACTTAGATTTTGGGTACTTACTGAGTGAAGAATCTAAATAGAATGTGGATTTGGGGTAGTAAATTAAAGAAGTAACAAGGTTTGTTCATATAGGCTGAATTTCTTGGTCTGAATTCCTACCTCTGGTGATAAGGGTGTCCTTCTATCTCCAGATGCAGTGAGTGCACCTTTCCCACAGGAGATTTTTTTCCTGCTTTCAGGTAGACAGAAAATAGGGTCGGAGTGTCCCTTTTGTGTTGGCCATTTCTTAATTTTAATTCCAAATAATCAGTATGCCATTGTGGCATATTTTTGGGTGGGCTGCTCTGAACTCCAACACCATGGACTCTATTTTCCATAGCCCTCTCAGCTTCCTTTTCCTATGAAAAATCTTTATTTTGCTGTGGGGGGATTTGCACGTGGCTTCCTATGGTTGCAGACCCCAAATCTCAATTCTTTGTTGATCCTGAATAAACCTATTTTTGCTGGAGAAATAACTGGCAGTCTATTTCTTTTGGGTCAACAATATCTTTATTTTTAATTTACTGAAAACATGAAATATATTTCAACTACGTAAATATTAGCCATATATTTGCATACATGCATATGGCTCTTTATATATGCATTTGTTATACGTTTTATAGAACTTCTGTTCTTATACATCTATGAGATTTTAGGTTTTTCTCGCGTTTTCAAGGAAGAAAATTATTTCATTTGCAAATAATAATATTAATTTCTATTTTTTAGTTAAAAGAGTTTTTCTTTCACATCAATTCTTATGGCATTTTATTGGCCAGGTTTTTTTTTCATATATTAATAATAAAGGTCAGGGCAAATAAATATCCTATTGCTGACTTTGATGGGACTAGCTCTACTGTTTCATAGGTTAGCATTATGTTAAATGTTTACTTGAGAACCACTTTAGGTTTAGCTCCTCTTTACTAAATCAATTTTCAATAATGAACAATCTACTTTTTAATCATTTTATTTCAAAGCACATATTCACATTATCTTTACTGTCATTAAGTTTTTCTTTCTTCATTACTACTTGCCTGAGTTTTTCCCTCTGGGGATATCTTGGGAAACTTGATTATAGTTTTTTTTAGTAGCTTAATCTAAAAAAAATGTATTTCCTCTGCTAATTCAGTGTCATTCCCTCTTTAAAATTTGTAATGTATTTTCATAAGTGCTGGTAGTTGTTGCAGTTGCTCACATTCATGAGGAATCCCGATAGCATTGCTTTTATACTTGTTGGGACCACTCTCTAGGGAAGAAGTGACCCATCTCATTATGCAGAATACCTCTTTGGTCTATTTGCCTATACTCAACTGCCCTCCTTCCACGTTTGGGAATATTAATGAGACCTTGGTAAGATCTTTCTCATACACCCAATCTACCATTTAATGAGAGTCAGAATATTAAGATGCCCCATTTGTCTTTTTCCAACATATCCAGTTCAGTACACATTACATCTAGCATCCTTAGCTGGCTGTTGCCTGTTAAGAATGGCATTCTTCCTTCTTTCCAGCATGAATTAATTTATGTCCTTGTTCTTAACGTTTGTCATTTCCTGAAGAATATACAGAACAGAGTGTAAACTACCGAGCTTACATTAACTTTAGAAAGACATACCTGTTAATTAAAAGAAAGCATGCCAAATAAACAGTTTTGTGCCCAGTATTTAAACTAGTATATTCCCATGAAAGGTATGATTAATGTGTTTTCTTAGGAAAGTAATCACTGAATATCAATGTTTATATTTATTATTTCAGACAAAGTCATTTGGGGCATCTTGTGGTTTTGAATGTTTTGTCAAGGTGACACACCGGTGTGATCAAGTACAGTTATATCTTCCCTGAGAGCCTATCTTTTTAAATGCAAGCAGAACCCATAACAGGAATTCACAAATTATTAACTGGTCTCTGATTTTAAAGAACATTATCTCTCACAAAAAGCTGAAATTATAAGAAAAGGACAGGAATCATAGTTTCCAGAAAACATTTTTTAAAAGCTTAAAATAAGACACTGAAAGTATTCTTGTTTTTCTTATGAAGGAAAAAAATTGCTTTCAGTTAGAGAGATTTTTCCTTGTACTAACACGTTACTGATAGATTTGAGGTATGACCTCTGTAAAAATAATACAACGCATCTACAATACAGTTTTTCCTCTCATATCTTTAATAACCATGGAGGACAAAATACTCCATTTGCACCTTTACCATCAGGAGACAACTTTCATATATAAATTCAAATGACACAAATATAGCATTATACTATTTTTATTTCATATGTATTTAATGCCTAAAGTTTACAAATCATTGTAAATCAAATAGATTGCTATTCACAATAATTAAAGCAAATTGTGCTTGAATTTATTTTAAAAAATTATTGCTTCTTTTTCTAGGTGAAAGAAAGTAGAAATAGCATGTATTTTCTCAAAATTGAATAACTGTGTCGCATGAACTTGTAGAAGAGGAGGACAAAATGCCCTATTTAACACTTGGTGAATTAAATAGGGTAGAGTTGGGTGTGTGAAAATCAAAACCTATCTGTTTTCAGCAATTTTCTTTTTAAGAAAATTGACTAACAAGTATTTAATGAGGAAAAATTTTGCAAACAATTTCTGGGCTCTGTTTACTCACCTGTAATAAAACTCCTGAAATTCTTTGAATGAAGGAAGTGGGCTGCAAACATTTAAAGTTGGCCTCTCTTGACCCCATTCTCATCTTATTGTCAATCTTGGATGTGGGCAAGAGACAAGATATAACAAGAGTAGAGTAGTAAAGGTAAGACTTCACATTGCTTCTACTATTGGGAATCTCTGAAATTCTGTTTTCTTTATCCACATGTCACCCATATGGACAGCAATCACAAGTATTATGGAAGGATCTGAGATGGAGTAGACTCCAACAGCTACTAGTTGAGGAAATTACATCTCTGAGGCTCAGGTTTCAGAGTTTTCCTGGCAAGGATAGTAACCTTTTTCATTTTGTTATAAGAATGAGATGATACATATAAACCCTTGAGTCTGTATTTGGTACTTAAGTAGCACTGATAGTAATAATAGTAATGGGTGAAACTGGGCTTCAAATCAATGTTTTTCTTCAGAGATTAACTTCTTATTTCAAAAAGATGACAGACATCGGGAGTCTGAGGCAGGTCGTAATGGTAGAGATGGTGTCAAGCTGATGATCTGAACATAATTTAAAGTTGAAGCAAACTAGATTTTCTGATAAATTGAGTGTGAGGTGTGACTTATGGTGACTGACCTCTTGATTTGCCTTAAGTTTTTTTTCTAGTCATAGCACGGAAAGTATCAAATCTTGAGAATCCTCTCAGTCCTAGGAAAACTAGGTGCTTGGTCAACATAGTCTTGAGAGCAAGAGTGGTGGCAGGTAGATTCCAAGCATTTTGGCCTGAAAAGAATGGAAGAATATTATGAAAATATATTTTCTGATGTAAAAACGTAATGTAAAAATGTTCTCCAATGTAGGTGTATCAAGTTAAGCTCTCACCAGCAGTGCCTGAGAGATTCTGTAGATTTACATCTTCCCCAACACTTGATATTGGTAGGCTTTATCAATTTTTGTGAATGGAATGTATATAATATGTAAGATATAATTTAATTGCACTTTTGACTTGCATTCCCCTAATCATTAAAAATTTTGAACATCTCACGTTTATTTTCTGGCCATATGTGATTCTTTTTTGGGGGATTGTCTGTTGATGTTTTCTGTCCATTCTTTCAATCACATATATGGTTATTCATAGTTTTGCTGCGGATTTTAAACAATTAGTTTCTTAATTCATCTGGAGTTAAGTTTTATTTATGAGGATTTGAGGATCCAACTTTATTTTTTCTAATGACTTCACTGTATAGTCCTCCATTTTGCCCATGATGTGAGAGTACCTCTGCCATACTGAAGTTTCATATGGGCAATGGGTCTATTTCATACATACATTTGTCCACTCCTGACCAAATACTGTGTTACCTTAATTTCTATAACTTTATATTACATATTTTTAATGTAGGAAAGCATTATTCCCAGGTTATTTTTCTTCAGAAATATCTTGTAATTTGAGGACTATTTGCCCTCCATATAAATGTTTTAATCAGCTTGTGAAAATTCTCAAAAGAGGATCTGTTGGTATGAGTGGCATTTCATTAAAAAGATAAAATACTGAAAAGTATTTTTATGATATTGTTACAATAAAAAATAAAACATGATATAACCTTCATTTATTTAGGATTTGTTAATGTCTTTCAATAAAATTTTATAATTGTATATATGAAATATCAAATAATTCAGAATTGCCATTTACTATTGGACACCTTGCAGTTTTATGCCTTTATAAAAGATACCATTATAAAGTCATATTTCTCTTTGTATACTTACTAATGAAAATTAATCTTATCTTGATTTTATATTTACCAGTTTTACAGATACTGTTTTCAATATTTCAACAATAAGTATTGTGTTACCTATATAACACCTATATGGCTGTAGTTGTTCATTTGTTTTTTAAAGATACTCTGTAACACATTAAAGGAAGTTATATATTGTTCCTAGTTTGATAAGGGTTTAATTTTTTTTAACAGTGAATGGAGGTTGTACTTTTATGTAATTTTTTTTCTGCAGCTATTCATTTTATAAACATCACTGAAGAATTACTATGTGCCATGCACACTTCTAAATAAGAATATAATATCTAAACAAAATAAAGACAGAAATCCCTGTCATTCTTGTATAGAAAGAATTATAGAGCATACATTCTGGATTTTTCCACTTAATTCTGTAAGTTTAGTTAGTTAAATTAATTGACTTTCTAATATCAAAGACTCTTAATTTCTTGGGATGAAATTACTTAGCCAACATGTATTAGAATTTTTAAAAATTTACTGCATTTTATTTGTGAACGATTTTTAGAATAATTACATGCAAATTTATGAACGAGACTCATCTATAATAATTTTCCTTTCTTTTGCTGTTGGGGGAATATAAATACCTTTACGATACTCTGCAGAAGTTTGTTCTACATTTTAGTTAATTTTTTCACGTCTAATTGTTAGGAAATCTCTAAGTCAAAGAGTTTCTGAAATAACTTTTTATTACAAATTCAATTTCGTTAAAGGTTTAAAACAAGGCTTTACACTTTACATTACAGCTAGGATACTTTATTACTAGTGTACTTTCATTTATTTTTCTAAAGACCTGAGGTCTTTTCTAATTTATTGGTACACTTGTAATATTGTTTGTTAAATATTTCCACCATCACTTCTCTTTCTACTTTTATTACTTTCTAGTATGTTTCAATTTCATCCATTTATTAGAAAGCAGCTGTTTATAATATATACCTCAGGTAAAAGTATTATAATTTTATTCATATATATAATAATTTTCATATATATGTATATATATGAGAGAGAGGAAGGGAGAGAGAGAAAGAATATGTGTTTAAGGAATTGGATGGGGGTTGACAAGCTGAAAATCTGTCAACGAGGTAGGCAGTCTGAAAATTCAAAGAACAGTGGATGTTTCAGTTGTGAGACTGAAATCTACAGGCTGAAACGAGTTATGGCCTCTATGTTGCAGTCTTGAGGCACAATTGGTCTTTGGAAAACCTCGGTTTTAGCTCTTAAGGCCTTCAACTCGTTAGGTGAGGCGCATACCTCCATTATGGAGGCAATCTTCCTTACTCAAGTCTACTGATCTAAATGTTAAGCACATCTGAAATATATCTTCACAGCATGTAGACTAAAGCACGGGACTTGAGATTTCTCTGAGTGAATATGAAAATGGAGAAAAGATGTGCTTCAGGAGAGAGTCATCACCATGTTGCGGTGTGCATGTTACATGGCTGCAACATGAGGTTAAGATAAAGAGGTATATGTAAGGATAACATTAATAAGTTGTAGTGAGAGACTGAGAGTATGGATATGGCCGTATACGTAAAGGATGTGTATTCATTTAGTCTGTGGTTCCTTAGATGGCATAGAATTGGTAAATTCTCATAGAAAATATCACCTTTTAGCTTCCAAAATAAATACTGTTTTAGGATTACATTTTTTTTGTTTATAATTTTTGAATAGCTCTAGTCTCCTGTTCATTATACCATGATTCCTTTACTATGAGTAGTTCAAAATCCTTACCTTTTCTATTTATTGTGTTGTTTTTTCTATCACTATTGCCATTTCTATTTTACTGTTATAGTTATTATCATTATGTTATGCATAAAACTTTTTTGTAAGATGCTTTAGTCATTTTCTATTTATTATTATTGTAATTAAAATTAAGTATTCTTTTTCATGTAGATTTCATAAAATTTACAAGAAAAGAACAGTTTGTTTGTGAGTCTAGCCACTTCCTGCTGTTAGATAAAATTATTCTGGAACATTAAAGCCAAAAAAAAAAAAAGAAAGCCCTTCAATCATTCAAGCACAATAAATGCATTGAGACAGTTTTGCACTTGTTTATTTGTTCTGGAAATCATCCAAATTAACTTGTAGTTCTAAATAACCACAGATGCCAATGCAAAGTAATTTGAAGTGACAACATATTAGTTTAAAGTGCAACCATAGCACTAGGTGTTACAATTTGTGTATACCAGGTTCAACCAAGGCATTCCATTATGACAGTTATTGATTTTCAGCATGAACAGAAACATGCATAAAACAAATTATTCCACCAATTAATAGACTAACAGGGATGGCAATTTTTTGTTCAGAGATAAGGCAAATGACCTTTTATTTAACTGCTTTATCATCAACTATCTGCTAATTATATCAGATAGGTTTCCCAATGTGTATTCATCTACAAGAAATAGAAGATGTTGGGGGAAACATTATATCTTCAAAAGTTTCACAAGTAAATGACTTTTTCTCAAATATCTCACAGAAACCTTAATAATCTGCATTCAAATTTTTGAAAATTTCATTAATTTCAACTTGAAATTTCAAGAGGTAGAAATAATACATTGCTTACAAAATGTTCCAATGAAAATATGTATAAAACAAGATTTCTCAATCAAATGGTTATTTAAAAGCATCAGTTTTAATGAGGGAGAAACTTGATACAGAGGTGATCAAGGTGCGTAAGCACTAACTTTGGTTTATAATTTAAGAGTATTCAAGTAAAAACTATATAAAATAATTGTTTAGTGACTTCCCTGGTGGTCCAGTGGTTAAGACTCAGTGCTTCCATTGCAAGGGCTGTGGGGTTTGATCTGTGGTCAGGAACTAAGATCCCACGTGCTACGTGGCGTGGCCAAAAAAATTTTTTTTTGTTTTACTTCTTTTCCAATCTGAACCTATAAGAAACATCAAAGTTGGCTTAAAAAGTATATTATATGGTAGGAAAACCTGCCAATTCCTTACCAATTTTTTCTTTCAAAATTTAACAGAAAAACCCTTACTTGTTAATTTCTTCATTGTTATATAATTACACCAAAATTATGTAAAAAATTACAATGTGATTTTTTGAATATTCAAAAAAATACCAAAGGCTTACGTATAAATACATGCTATTTTTAAAATTTAATTTTATTTATATTTTTATACAGAAGGTACTTATTAGTCATCAATTTTATACACATCAGTGTATACATGTCAATCCCAATCGCCCAATTCATCACACCACCACCCCCAGTCCCCTGCCGCTTTCCCCCCCTTTGGTGTCCATACGTTTGTTCTATACGTCTATGTCTCAATTTCTGTCCTGCAAACTGGTTCATCTGTAGCATTTTTCTAGGTTCCACATATATGCGTTAATATAAGATATTTGTTTTCCTCTTTCTGACTTACTTCACTCTGTATGACAGTCTCTAGACCCATCCATGTCTCAAAAACTGACCCAATTCTGTTCCTTTTTTATGGCTGAGTAATATTCCATTGTATATATGTACCACATCTTCTTTATCCATTTGTCTGTCGATGGACATTTAGATTGCTTCCATGACGTGGCTATTGCAAATAGTGCTGCAATGAACATTGGGGTGCATGTGTCTTTTTGAATTATGGTTTTCTCTGGGTATATGCCCAGTAGTGGGATTGCTGGATCATATGGTAATTCTATTTTTAGTTTTTTAAGGAACCTCCATACTGTTCTCCATAGTGGCTGTATCAATATACATTCCCACCAACTGGTGTGAGGTGATACCTCATTGTAGTTTTGATTTGCATTTCTCTAATAATTAGTGATGTTGAGCAGCTTTTCATGTGCTTCTTGGCCATCTGTATATCCTCTTTGGAGAAATGTCTATTTAGGTCTTCTGCCCATTTTTGGATTGGGTTATCTGTTTTTTTAATATTGAGCTGCATGAGCTCTTTATATATTTTGGAGATTAATCCTTTGTCCATTGATTCATTTACAAATATTTTCTCCCATTCTGAGGGTTGTCTTTTCGTCTTGTTTATGGTTTGCTTTGCTGTGCAAAAGCTTTTAAATTTCATTAGGTCCCATTTGTTTATTTTTGTTTTTATTTCCATTACTCTAGGAGGTGGATCCAAAAAGATCCTGCTGTGATTTCTGTCAAAGAGTGTCCTTCCTATGTTTTCCTCTAAGAGTTTTATAGTGTCTGGTCTTACATTATGTCTCTAATCCATTTTGAGTTTATTTTTGTGTATGGTGTTAGGGAGTGTTCTAATTTCATTCTTTTACATGTAGCTGTCCAGTTTTCCCAGCACCACTTATTGAAGAGACTGTCTTTTTTCCATTGTATATCCTTGCCTCTTTTGTCATAGTTTAGTTGATCATAGCTGTGTGGGTTTATCTCTGGGCTTTCTATCTTGTTCCATTGATCTATGTTTCTGTTTTGGTGCCAGTACCATATTGTCTTGATTACTGTAGCTTTGTAGTATAGGCTGAAGTCAGGGAGTCTGATTCCTCCCGCTCCATTTTTTTCCCTCAAGACTGCTTTGGCTATTCAGGGTCTTTTGTGTCTCCATACAAATTTTAAGTTTTTTTGTTCTAGTTCTGTGCAAAATGCCATTGGTAATTTGATAGGGATTGTATTGAATCTGTAGATTGCTTTGGATAGAGTAGTCATTTTCAAAATATTGATTCTTCCAATCCAAGAACATGGTATATCTCTCCATCTATTTGTGTCATCTTTGATTTCTTTCATCAGTGCCTTATAATTTTCTGAGTACAGATCTTTTACCTCCTTAGGTAGGTTTATTCCTAGGTATTTTATTCTTTTTTTTGCATTGGTGAATGGGATTCTTTCCTTAATTTCTCTTTCTGATCTTTCATTGTTAGTGTATAGGAATGCAGGAGATTTCTGTACATTAATTTTGTATCATGCGACTTTACCAAATTCCTTGATTAGCTCTAGTAGTTTTCTGGTAGCATCTTTAGGATTCTCTATGTATAGTGCCATGTCATCTGTAAACAATGACAGTTTTATTTGTTTTCCAATTTGTATTCCTTTTATTTCTTTTTCTTCTCTGATTGCTGTGGCTAGAACTTCCAAAACTATGTTGAATAATAGTGGTAAAAGTGGACATCCTTGTCTTGTTCCTGATCTTAGAGGAAATGCTTTCAGTTTTTCACCATTGAGAATGATGGTTACTGTGGGTTTGTCGTATATGGCCTTTATTATGTTGAGGTAGGTTCCCTCTATGCCCACCTTCTGGAGAGTTTTTATAGTAAATGGGTGTTGAATTTTGTCAAAAGTTTTTTCTGCATCTATTGAGATGATCATATAGTTTTTATTCTTCAGTTTGTTAATATGGTGTATCACATTGATTGATATGCATATGTTGAAGAATCCTTGAATCCATGGGATAAATCCCACTTGATCATGGTGTATGACCCTTTTAATGTGTTGCTGGATTCTGTTTGCTAGTATTTTGCTGAGGATTTTTGCATCTATAGTCATCAGTCATATTGGTCTGTAATTTTCTTTTTTTATAGTATCTTTGTCTGGTTTTGGTCTCAGGGTGATGGTGGCCTCATAGAATGTGTTTGGGAGTGTTCCTTCCTCTGCAATTTTTTGAAAGAGTTTGAGAAGGATGGGTGTTAGCGCTTCTCTAAATGTTTGATAGAATTCACCTGTGAAGCCATCTGGTCCTGGACTTTTGTTTGTTGGAAGGTTTTTAATCACAGCTTCAATTTCATTACTTGTGATTGGTCTGTTCATATTTTCTATTTCTTCCTGGTTCAGTCTTAGAAGGTTATGCTTTTCTAAGAATTTGTCCATTTCTTCCAGGCTGTCCATTTTATTGGCATAGAGTTGCTTGTACTAGTATCTTAGGATGCTTTGTATTTCTGCGGTGTCTGTTGTAACTTCTCCTTTTTCATTTCTAATTTTATTGATTTGAGTCCTCTCCCTCTTTTTCTTGATGAGACTGGCTAATGGTTTATCAATTTTGTTTATCTTCTCAAAGAACCAGCTTTTAGTTTTATTGATCTTTGCTATTGTTTTCTTTGTTTCTATTTATTTCTGCTCTGATCTTTATGATTCCTTTCCTTCTGCTAACTTTGGGTTTTGTTTGTTCTTCTTTCTCTAGTTCCTTTAGGTGTAAGGTTAGATTGTTTATTTGAGATTTTTCTTGTTTCTAGAGGTAGGCTTGTATAGCTATAAATTTCTCTCTTAGAACTGTTTTTGCTGCATCCAATAGGTTTTGGATCGTCGTGTTTTCATTTTCATTTGTCTCTAGGTATTTTTTGATTTCCTCTTTGATTTCTTCAGTGATATCTTGGTTATTTAGTAACGTATTGTTTAGTCTCCATGTGTTTGTGTTTTTTATGGTTTTTTCCTTGTAACTGATTTCTAATCTCATAGCGTTGTGGTCAGAAAAGATGCTTGATATGATTTCAGTTTTCTTAAATTTACTGAGGCTTGATTTGTGACCCAAGATGTGATCTATCCAGGAGAATGTTCCATGCGCACTTGAGAAGAAAGTGTAATCTGTTGTTTTTGGATGGAATGTCCTATAAATATCAATTAAATCTATCTGGTCCATTGTGTCATTTAAAGCTTGTTTTTCCTTAGTAATTTTATGTTTGGATGATCTGTCCATTGGTGTAAGTGAGGTGTTAAAATCCCCCACTATTACTGTGTTACTGTCAATTTCCCCTTTTATAGCTGTTGGCAGTTGCCTTATGTATTGAGGTGCTCCTATGTTGGATGCATATATATTTATAATTGTTATATCTTCTTCTTGAATTGATCCCTTGATCATTATGTAGTGTCCTTCCTTGTCTCTTGTAAAATTCTTTATTTTGAAATATATTTTATCTGATATGAGTATTGCTACTCCAGCTTTCTTTTGATTTCCATTTGCATGGAATATCTTTTTCCATCCCCTCACTTTCAGTCTGAATGTGTCCCTAAGTCTGAAGTGGGTTTCTTATAGACAGCATATATATGGGTCTTGATTTTGTATCCATTCAGCAAGCCTGTGTCTTTTGGTTGGAGCATTTAATCCATTCACGTTAAGGTAATTAACGATATGTATGTTCCTATGACCATTTGCTTAATTGTTTTGGGTTTGTTTTTGTAGGTCCTTTTCTTCTCTTGTGTTTCCCACTTAGAGAAGTTCCTTTAGCATTTGTTGTAGAGCTGGTTTGGTGGTGCTGAATTCTCTTCGCTTTTACTTGTCTGTAAAGCTTTTGATTTCTACATCGAATCTGAATGAGATCCTTGCCGGCTAGAGTAATCTTGGTTGCAGGTTCTTCCCTTTCATCACTTTAAGTATATCATGCCACTCCCTTCTGGCTTGTAGAGTTTCTGCTGAGAAATCAGCTGTGAACCTTATGGGAGTTCCCTTGTATGTTATTTGTTGTTTTTCCCTTGCTGCTTTCAATAATTTTTCTTTGTCTTTGTTGCCAATTCGATTACTATGTGTCTCAGCATGTTTCTCCTTGGGTTTATCCTGTGTTGGACTCTCTGGGCTTCCTGGACTTGGTTGGCTATTTCCTTTCCCATGTTAGGGAATTTTTTGACTATAACCTCTTCAAATATTTTCTCTGGTCCTTTCTCTCTCTCTTCTCCTTTTGTGGCCCCTATAATGCGAATGTTGTTGTGTTTAATGTTGTCCCAGAGATCTCTTAGGCTGTCTTCATTTCTTTTCATTCGTTTTTCTGTATTCTGTTCCACAGCAGTGAATTCCACCATTCTGTCTTCCAGGTCACTTATCTGTTCTTCTGCCTCAGTTATTCTGCTATTGATTTCTTCTAGTGTAGTTTTTATTTCAGTTATTGTATTGTTCATCTCTGTTTGTTCTTTATTTCTTCTATGTCTTTGTTAAACCTTTCTTGCATCTTCTCGATCTTTTCTTCAATTCGTTTTCTGAGGTCCTGGATCATCTTCACTATCATTTTTCTGAATTCTTTTTTCTGGGAGGTTGCCTATCTCCACTTAATTTAGTTGTTTTTCTGGGGTTTTCTTGTTCCCTCATCTGGTACATAGCCCTCTGCCTTTTCATCTTGTCTATCTTTCTGTGAATGTGGTTTTTGTTCCACAGGCTGCAGGATTGTAGTTCTTGCTTCTGCTGTCTGCCCTCTGGTGGATGAAGCTATCTAAGAGGCTTGTGCAAGTTTCCTGATGGGAGGGACTGGTGGTGGGTAGAGCTGACTGTTGCTCTGGTGGGCAGAGCTCAGTAAAACTTTAATCTGCTTGACTGCTGATGTGTGGGGCTGGGTTCCCTCTCTTTTGTTTGTTTGGCCTGAGACAACCCAACACTGGAGCCTACCTGGGCTCTTTGGTGGGGCTAATGGCGAACTCTGGGAGGGCTCACGCCAAGGAGTACTTCCCAGAACTTCTGCCACCTGAGTCCTTGTCCCCACGGTGAGCCAAAGTCATGCCCCACCTCTGCAGGAGACGACCCTCCAACACTAGCAGGTAGGTCTGGTTCAGTCTCCCCTGGGGTCACTGCTCCTTCCCCTGGGTCCCAGTGCATACACTACTTTGTGTGTGCCCTCCAAGAGTGGAGTCTGTGTTTCCCCCAGTCCTGTCAAAGTCCTGCAATCAAATCCCACTAGCCTTCAAAGTCTGATTCTCTAGGAATTCCTCCTCCCGTTGCTGGACCCCCAGGTTGGGAAGCCTGATGTCGGGCTCAGAACCTTCACTCCAGTGGGTGGACTTCTGTTGTATAAGTGTTCTCCAGTCTGTGAGTCACCCACCCAGCAGTTATGGAATTTGATTTTACTGTGATATCGCCCCTCCTACCATCTCACTGTGGCTTCTCCTTTGTCTTTGGATGTGGGGTATCTTTTTTGGTGAGTTCCAGTGTCTTCCTGTCGATGATTGTCCAGCAGCTAGTTGTGATTCTGGTGTTCTTGCAAGAGGAAGTGACAGCACATCCTTCTACTCTGCCATCTTGGTTCAGGGCTCTCTTCCTCTCAAATACATGCTATTTTTATTGATTTTATATAATCAATATTTATCCACCTAAATATTGAGTGTATACTAAAACAGACAAAAATAGCATTAGTTTTGTAAATCTTGTTAGCAATATTATTTACACATGTCACTGAAATTGATCTTACAGAGGCATATTCATTAACGAATATAAGTTACTTGTAAATTCTATGTTTTCTTTTAGCTAGTGTAGATGATTTAAATGAAAATTTTATTTACCAGAGAAAGAAGGTGATATCAGTCCCACAAACATGATGAAAGCAGAGACAATCATATTCTCTGAGGAGGAAACAAAACTGTTAAATTTGCTTAGCAATGCCAATGCAATACAAACTTTGTGTCCTGGCCTTATGATGTAACTTTTAATGAACATTTTACAAAGATGTATTGCTCATATTTGTTTGACTATGCATAGCCCGACAACATAATTATGTCTAATTACAAGTTTAAAAGAACAGACACATACACAAGAATTTTTGTTTTATAGTATTAATTTTCTCATATTAAATTATAATAGAATTTGGGGCATACTATTTATTATTGTGATATTCATAAACAAAGTTTACACAAGCTACCAATTTCTTATCAAACTATTCTTAATATTTAACCAACTACTCCAAAATGTGCTTTCAGAATACTGCCACATACATAACATTATCAAGGATATCTAAACTGGGCTCTCTAAACTGTTTGACTGATCTCTTTATGCATTCTTTCACTGATCCACACTATCTTCATTGTAGTAGCTCTATACAAGTCTTGGAGTCTTCTGAGTCTTTTGCATTTTCATATGTGATGGTTAATTTTATGTGTTGTTTGGCTGGAGTATGTGGGTCCCAAACATTTGGTCATACATAATTCTAGGTTTGAATTCTAGGTTTGAATCAGTAGACTGAGTAAAACCAATTGCACCCATATTATGTATGTACCTCATCCAAAAAACTGAAAATTAAATAGAACAAAAAAGCTGAGTAAGAGAGAACTCTTCTTGCCTGACTTCATGGGCTAGGACACTGGTGTTTTCCAACTTTCAGACACCACTGAAACTTTAGCTTTTGGGTATCCATCCTGCTGCCTTTTGGAATGGAATTTACACCATCAGTTTTCCTGGTTATCAGGTCTCTAACTCAGACTGGAACCATACACATCAGCTCTTTTTGGTCTACAGCTTGTCAGTTGCATATCTTGGCACTTGTCAGTCACATGAATCAATTCCTTATCATAAATCTCTTTAAATATATATACATACATACGTATATATATGGATATTAGTCAGGGTTCTCCAGAGAAACAGAAGTCAGAGTATATACATAAATATATCTACCTCCAATAGGTATAATTTGCATATATCTATTGCCAGTCGTTCTTGACATGGATTATCGCTAGTCTTTTTACTACTGGAAATAGAATCATTATTTTTCTGAATATATATTAGAGAGCCAATTCCAGAAACCCCACATCCAGTTTTGAAAATTTAATCTTAAAATGCAGTGGCTTTATACAAGGAAACTTTTAGAACTGACAGCTCTCTATTACCTTAATTTTTGTGATGGTTTCACATGTTATGCAAATGTCAAAATTCATCAAATTGTATACATTAAATATGTGCAGTACTTTGATATCACTTTTACCTCAATAAAGCTCTTTTAAAAATCTATTCCTCTAGAACCACTCTTGGTTCTATTACTTAGGTTTTCCCAGAGAAGCTGAATACACACACACACACACACACACACACACACACACACACACACACACACATATATATATTCTATGTCCAAATATACATATTAGGCCTTGCATAATTTTTGGAGAAAATTAGGAAGTAAAGGTCTAATGATGTTTGGGGAATCAGGAGGAGTCACCAACAAGTCACTGTGGGATTCTGAACTGGCAACTGCTGTAGTAGTCCATGGCAGGTACAGTATTTGGGGGTTCACAGCCAAGTGTCTGGTAATTAGCTTGGGGTGCATATTGTCAAAAATTGGAAGAATTGGAAGGAGCTTTGAGGAGAACAAGGAAAAGCTAAACCTGCCAGTTCCTATGCTTTCATCTGTCACCACAAATAATTACCATGTCCTTCAGAGAGCAATGGCCACAGGTTCACTTTTACCTCCAAATCACACAAGAACCTCTTCAAAGGTAATTTAACCCTGACTCTTAGAAGAATTGAATTTTGCGGATAACCTAACAATAGAAAAATCCAGTGGAGGAAGTGATGAGTATATTTTATAGAGGAAATAGAATTTTTTAATAGATTGAATGTGGAGTGAGAGAGGAAAATAAGAGTAAAGGATAATTCCAAAACATTTCATTGAACAGCTGGAAAATTGGTGCTGTCCTCAAATCAGTTGGCAAATTTTGTGGGGAGAAGTTTGAGAGGGAACCAGAGTTAAGTTTTATATGTGTGGTATTTGAGAAATCTATTAGATATACAATGATAGATGTCATATAAATATATGGATAAATGAGTCTAGAATTTAGGAGAGAATTTGAGTTTTAAACTAGGTATTCATCACCATTCTGGCAATATGTAAAGCCAGGAGAATAGACGAGATTATCAATGTTGTGAATATAGACAGGCTGAACCCTGGCGTAGTCCATATTACGAATTTTGGGAGAAATAAAAGTTGTGCTAAAACTAAGAAGGCTGAGAGCAATCAAACAATGAATTAAGGGAAAAATCCAAGTACTGTGTTGTCCTGGAAGTCCACTGAAAAATGCGTGACAAAGAAATAGTGCACTGGATTGACGGAAAGCAGCTATAAAACCTGCATTTGTCACCAGGTTCTTCTTTAAGGCCAAGTCCTATTTCCTGGAAATGATTCTCTGTCACTCTTGGCTCTACATTCTGATTCTGATTCCACTTTTCTTTCACATGATAAATGACTGATCTTTGCAATTGAGTAGGCTTCTCAGCCCTTTTCCTGCCTGTGGAAGTTTGGGAGTCCAGATTCCTTAAAACAATTTTTTTTTTTTTACTTCATTATGCTTCTTTCTATTTCAATCTAAGCTGGTCAAATACCCTTTTTATATATCAAATTATAATCTGCTCTGCTAGACAAAGTGCTCCCTCCTTTCTTTGCGAGAAAGATACTCTTCCTGCACTTGAGTATCACAGAGCTGTGGACTAGAATTTTTTTTTTTTTTTTTTTTTTTTGCGGTACGCGGGCCTCTCACTGTTGTGGCCTCTCCCGTTGCGGAGCACAGGCTCCGGACGCGCAGGGTCAGCGGCCATGGCTCACGGGCCCAGCCGCTCTGCGGCATGTGGGATCTTGCCGGACCGGGGCACGAACCCGCGTCCCCTGCATCGGCAGACGGACCCCCAACCACTGCGCCACCAGGGAAGCCCCTGTGGACTAGGTTTTAAGATTCTTCTACGTCTTTTGTCTAGGTGACAGGACATATGCGTCTTAATATACTTAATGCCCCTCCAACCCTAAAATTGTTCTAAGGATTAAACAAAAGAAAAGATCTTACAGTCACATTTCTCAGTATCTTTACTCTTTTAACTGCTTTACTGACAGTGCCCTGGATATTGAATATTTGCCATGAATCCATTCCTGAAGTGATAACCTCTTTTTTTTGGAGAAACTAGGGATGAGAAACTCTTTTAGTTTTTGAATTCAGCAAGTTCTGGCTCCTTTAGATTCTAAATTCTGCTTGAACAGTGACAGTTTTTTCTTAGCTCATTTTTCTTCATCTGTACCTTATCACAAAAAAGAAAACTGAATTCATTGTCATATTTAACTTGGAATTCCATCTAGCTAAGTCCACCTGTTAATTAGCTATATTTTATATCTTCCATATTACTGTCGACTGAAAAAAATGCACAACATGTGAGTTGTGAGTTAATTTTTATTTGGGGCAAAATGAAGACTATAGCCCAGAAGCCAGCCGCTCAGATAGCTGGATAGTAAGGAACTGCTCCAAAGAAGTAGGGGGGAGCTAAGCCCTAAGAGTTCACCCAAATTTAGTGAATTAAAATAACAGCCATTTTATCGTATATTATGATTTTATGATTCTTAGATTTAGTCAGGGCTTAGCTGGCACATGTTTCTTCTGTCTCACATGGCATTGACTTGGGTAACTCAGTGGAATTTAGCTGGCAGCTGGGCTGGGGGTGGAGGTGTTTTCCAAGATACCTCTTCTCACATGCCTGGTGCCTTGGGGAGAAGCTGGAAGGCTGAGCCTCTCTCCCTCTCCACATAATTTTAGTGCTTCTTCACACCATATCGCCACCTAAGTAGTTGCACTTCTTCACAGGTGGTTTAGAAACCTTAGTAGCTGTGGTACAGGCCACAAACTTTTCACAGCTTCGACCTGGAAGTCCAGGAATGTCCCACTCCACACTATAGTATATTTGTCAAGTAGTCCTTTAGGTAAACCCCAAATCAAGGAAAGGAGAATTTGACTCCATCTCTAAATAATGGGACAGCAAAATTTTTATGGTCTTATTTAATCTACCTTACTGCTCTTAAATTTACCATTATATTTTCAGTTCTGTCATACTTAATCTTCCCATAACTTCTATCATTAAGCCCTTACATTATTTTTAAAACTTCTTGCTTACTCTCCAAAACCTACCATTTCCAGTTCTCCTTATGGCGGTCTTCTCTTTAATTTTATTTGTTGTGTCTTTTTCATTTACCCCTTTCATTTGTCCCTTTTCAGCATTCTTCCCTAAGTTGTAAACTGAACTTTCATTATCCAAATCAGTATCCTTATTTTTGTAGTTTTTACTTTGGATCTGATTTTTCATTATCCTACTGTACGTTTTCACTTGGTTGGCTTGCAGATACCTCAAACTCGCCATGTCCAATATAGAAAATTCGTTTATTCTGTGCCCTCTAAATCAGTTTCCTTCCAAGGTGAATAGCAATAAGACCCAATTAATTGCTCCCAAGAGCAGACTTAGCATTTCCCTTCCGATTCCTTCTCTTTCTTGTCCAAATGATGCCAAAGTCCTCCCATTCTTCTCTTTTGTATATTTTCTCTGAGTTGATCCACATTTTTCTGTTTACAGTGGCAATTTGCTAGTTTAGGCCAACATCATTTCTTGTCTCCATTGCTGCTATCTCCTCCTAATTATTTTCTTATAATGAGGTCTTAATTCCAACTGATCCATTTTCCAAAATAAACATTAAGCAAATCATTTAAAGTGCAAATCAGATCAAGTTTTACTTTACTTAAAAATATCTTCAAGCCTCTCCCACTTTGCTTTTTTTTTTTTTTCTTGCTTTTTTTAACGAAGACCCAAATCCTTAACAGAGCTTATATGGCCCTGAATCATGTCTCTTCGACACTACCAGTAATCCCTTAGTCATACAAATCAATTGTCATCTATTTCCTGAATGACTCTGTATTTTCTCTTACCCTAGGCATTGCACAAAATGTTCTTTTTTTTACTGCTACTCCCACTTGCATCCATGATTCATTCACCTTGCCAATTTTTACTCATTGTGGAGGGATCACTTCCTTTCACCAGCCCCCAGATGAAGCTTGTGTACCCTTCTATAGTTGTATAACATGGCCAAACCTGATTATCAAAACACTTTATCACACAGCATTTTAATTGAATTTCCACTACACCATATGTTTTAAAAGGGAAGGCATGGTTTTTGTTATTTTCATTATACTTCCTCCAACTGTTAATAGTTATTTACTTAGTAGCTTCCCATAAAATATTTCATGAATACATACATGAATGTACCTATGAAGTGTGGACTTTCTGAATGAGGCATGACATTTGTCCAGGTAATTCTGGCTTCCAAACCCAAATTTTTCAATTACTAGTTATATGACTAATTAATATGACTTTATAAGTTTTTAATTTCCCATCTGTAACATACAGAGATGATAGCATCTCGCAGGGTTGCGTTTGTTGGGACACATTTCTCACTTCCTATGCTTACCTGGAAGTGAGGGAATGTCTACTCTTCTCCCCAGGAGGAGGAAGAATAGGCACAGTACTTACAGGCTTTCTCTGCTCCTCTCTTATCCTTCTTGTTTCACTCTTTTGGACCTCCTTCATATAGCAGTCATTCCCGGCTGGTCACACAAGCAATAGGCTTTTCTATGTAGAAATGACATTGTCCAGCAGTGTTTGTTTCAGGAGAAGAAAGTCACTATGTTTCATGGCTATCTTAAGTGCTTGGTCTCTTATGAGTATTCAAAATGTCTGGTTTCTCTGTCAGCATATCTACAAATTGTTTCCCAATATGATAAAAGAAAAAAAGTTATTATTTTTTGTCTTGTACAACTCAAATGGAAATATACGTACCACACAGATACAAATCATAAGAAATCTGGTGTAGCTATATTAATATCAGACGAAGTAAATGTCTGAGGAAGGAATATTACCAGGGAAATAGAGATGTATTTAATAATGATAAAGGGGTAAACTTTTTTGGTATTTTGGAAAAAGGGTGGTATTATCATAAAAAATATTTAAATGCTGGCAATAAATATGTAAGTAGTTCTTATACTCAACTGAAAAGACTTGGACTCCAATAAAAATCATTATGAATGGGAGGGTCTTTCCTGGCGGTTCAGTGGTTAAGACTTCACCTTCTAATGCAGGGGGTACGGGTTTGATCCCTGGTCAGGAAGCTAAGATCCCACATGCTGCACAGCCAAAAAACCAAAACATAAAACAGAAGCAATATTGTAACAAATTCAATAAAGATTTAAAAAATGGTCCACATCAAAAAAGTCTTTAAAAAAAATCATTATGAAGAAGTAAGGGATGGGCAAAATAACTATGGGCCTGAAGAGACCCCACCATAACCCCCAAATGTTGTTTTCAAAACATGAAACTCAGTTAAAGAATGTCAGCAAACAACAAATGGAGATGTAGTTTACAGTAGCTCTGGACTTAATGTCTTCTAGGACTGTACCTCTATTTTCCAGAGGAGAAGGACCAGCTGGCCCTTGAGGGTGGAGCAGGGTGCTCTGGCCCATAGTTTCTGAGTTGGCTCAAAGCCAACATCTGGGCAGTGAATGTACACATATAGCTGATGTCTTTCTAGTCTTTCATTTGCATTTTACCTTTGTAAATATTTTTGGTCATTATTTGGCATTTTCTATTAAGCTTTCATTAAATCTAGATTAAATATTGCTTTCTAGTTATTCTGGTAATCTATGTTTGCAGTTTTATAAAGTTATTCACAAATTATAATTTAAAATATAAAATAGAAAACATATGTGGATTTATCTTGCATTTACCTATTTTATGTTATCTGTTTTTCCCTTCCTCCCTTCGTTCCTGTCTTCCCTTTCTTTTCTTCTTCCCTATCTTTCTAGAGATGTGTCTGAAAGTAAAAATCACAGGTCTGTGCATTCAATTTCTGGAAACTGCCTGTTTCCAGACAATGGGATCAGTGAATAGGTTAGGGGTACTCTGTAATTGACCACTGTTAAGAGAACTGACTGAAAATTAAATCTTTGTTGTTCTGGAAACGTCAAGAAAGAGCATAGATAAAGTAGGCATTGAAACAGAGAAATAAGTATTGCTAAATGATACATCAGGCTGTGTGGCTGACTTTTCCACATGGTGGTTCTTAACTTATACACTCTGTTCTTGGCAACCTCCAGGACATCCAAAAAGACCTCAAATTGTTTTCTAGCACACTACAGGTGATATAGACCCACTATTAAGAGTAGAATATATTTAAATACTAGCACTAGCATGCACCCTAAAATGACTTGGTTGAAAAATGGCATATGCAAAAAAGGATCTTAAAAAATCTTCAGAAAACTCACAACGATCTTTTCTAACTTTTTAGTCTGCATTGTTTTTTGTTTGTTAAAGAATCTCTCACTAACAGATGAGCCAAAGTAAGTATCTGATACCAAGTAAGACTGCTTGCTCAGTGCTATTGCCCCCAAAGAAGACTTCTGGATGAGCATCAAGACCTTTTACGCCCTGCAAATGTTTTATTGGAGAATGAGCACAGCTTGGTGTGCTGGCAGTACCAGATTTAAAACTCAAATGGTCAATGCCTTCTTAGGGGCTTTTGGTGCTCCAGACTCTGAAAAAACTGAGCAGTTCACATAAACAATAGGGAAACTTTTTAGTATATCTAAAATACTGAGCAGTTCACATAAACAATAGGGAAATTTTTTAGTATATCTAAAATATGATTATAATTAAGCTCATAAATGACAGTTTTTCATGTATGGAGCCTTTTAAAATTATGTTTCTTTTTAGTCTTCTAAACTGAAGAGCCCTAATTTTTTTAACTGCAGCCTCTTGAATATTTCCTTTGCCTTTTGTCTTTTTCAGTTTTATTTTTTCATGGTGTTTTGTTTTTGAGGGTACAACCAAAGAATTTTTATAAGGAAAGCCTACAACTGACACTCGTCCCCTCAAAAGTTGCTATTTATGGAAATTTGGGGGAGAAACATATGATGCAAAAGAGACAAAAGAAAATTTTACAGAGAATTTAGAGACAGAATAACCCCTTATCTTAACAATGAAGGGAGAAGGAAAACAAAACAAAAAACATTGAGCATGTATCTTTAGAAGGTGTCTAAGAGATTGAAATATAAAAGGACCCTAGAGGCAGATAAACATTCCACTTCCCCAGAGGGGCTAGGATGTGGCTACAGCTGTGCAGATAGTTTCACTGGACACCAGGAAAACAATTTGAAGGACTGATATGATATGGCAAGCATAGTGTATAACAAAATTTTTTTGAGTTATTGCGATACTATACACTCTTTCCCTTCTCTTGAACTACAAGCAGTAGAATTCCATGCAGTCAGCTGGTGGGCCTGAACTGAGTAAAAATATATCCATCAGCCTTTACCATTGGAACTTGTACCTCTAATATGAGGTGGCTCACAGAAAACATTGCTATATATGCACTATTTTAGATTTGATTTCAGTATTCATCTTAAACCTTTTCTTTTGAAAAGTAGTATTAAAATAATGGAATTTACCTGAACATAAATGTCTTCGGTATGCATTATATCATATATTATCTGACATCTAGCCTATTGTAACACAAAATTTCATAACTTTATTTCCCTTTCTGCTTTATTCCAGTGCTCTAAAATCAATTCTACAAAGGACTTGCAAAAAGTAAACCTCACCTATTTCTGCGAATTCAGCTTCTGAGATTATCTGGCAATTCTTATTCCTCTCTAAAAGTTTTCTTATAATAAACAATTCTGGGCCTCTGTTTTCTGAAATGATCAACTTTCAGTCTGTTCAAAAGACTATATTGGAAGAGCAATGTCTCAGAAAAAGGCTGGGAATTTCAGAAAAGTTTCCCTAGCCTATCCCTCTTCCGTCTTTTTCTTGTTTTGGTGCTACTAAGTGTGTAGCATTTGGGGGTTGGAAGTCACCAACAGGAAATTGGTGGTTCCAGGAAGGAGATGTAAACTGAGCATGTGATGATTTTTCTAAATGCCAGGGAGAAAGGCTGAGTGAGTGTCGTTCACTAACTTGGAAAGATGAAAGGACAGAGCAGCGATGGAGAGGCTCCTGAGT
This sequence comes from Tursiops truncatus, assembly GCF_011762595.2. Lineage (NCBI taxonomy): Eukaryota > Metazoa > Chordata > Mammalia > Artiodactyla > Delphinidae > Tursiops > Tursiops truncatus. The sequence goes on along the minus strand of NC_047051.1, from coordinate 57,433,270 downwards.
CAGTTGCTAGTCTGAGCCCTCTGTTGGTGAAAATACACATAAAAGAAAAAAACCTTTGTACAAGCATTTTGATGTCCAACAATCAGAAGTCTATTTGAGAGAGGAATTAAGGATTTTAATCAAGATCTGTGCATATATTTTTCAACAAATATAAATAGGATGGTAATAATAAGCTCTTGTTTTCCAGAGTTAAAAAAAAATGGTAAGAAGGTGAATTCTTAGAAATTTACATTAAGTTGATTGTTTAACTGCAAAAGTAAGTATCTTTTGGGATATCTTTTGCTTAGTGCCATTAGCTCCAGGAAGAATATTTGGATGAGTTTCAAGAGCTTTTGGAGACTGAAAATATTTTGTTCGCAAGAGCATGTAAGAGGGTGTCCTGGCTGGGCCAGCTTAAATTGATTTGTTTGAGGAGATCGAAAATGCTGTCTCTAAAATGTGTGGACTCTACCTCTATAGCAAAGGTAAGAAAAAACAAGGCAAAAAAAAAAAAAAAAAAAAAGACAAAAAGAAAAAAGAAAAAACAAGGCAAATGTATAGGAGGTTCTTGCTTGTCATGCAACAGAACCACTGACCTCAAAGCATTTTTTAAATTTATTTTTTTAAATCTAGAGATCATCCTTTTCAAAATATAAGCCATACATTTAACAGAAACAATCTAAATTCTTTGTTTCTACCAGTAGGACTATTAAAGCCATTCATAGGGAAGACATGTGGTATGAAAATATTGGCAAGTTTTCAATGGACAATGTTTTAAATGAACAGCCTGTCCCTGTACTATTACCTCCATTCATATGAAAATTTGTGGAAACTATTATCTATTACAAAATATCACTAGTTTTATTTAATAAGGGGAGTTGCTACTGAGCTGCAACAGAAAGTGTTTTGCTTCATGAAGCAAGTTCAGATTTAGAATCAAACTCATTAAAGATTTCAAAAGTGTATTGTGATAACAAACTAAAGGAGGAGAAATTGCCAGGTTTTACTGTTCGGAAAATTAGGGAGCAAGAATGATTGATTTGGGCTTCCCTGGTGGCGCAGTGAGAGTCCGCCTGCCGATGCAGGGGACACAGGTTCATGCCCCGGTCCGCTGAGCCTGCGCGTCCGGAGCCTGTGCTCCGCAACGGGAGAGGCCACAACAGTGAGAGGCCCGCGTACTGCAAAAAAAAAAAAAAAAAAGTTTGATTTAAGTTCCTATGGCCTTGAAAGATAAAACTAAGTTTGCATAAAACTAGGGTTATGCTGGTGGGTAGAAAAATAGAGAATGCTACTTATTACGAAGACAGAGGAATAGACAAAGATATACAGCTCAGTCACAATATCATAACAAAAGTTCCAAAAATATTTAACTCTTGTGGCTAAGACAACTCAAAATTCATTGTTCAAGAGCAATATCAGAGATGTTTGGATTTGTTTTTTTAATTGAGAGAACAAATATAGTTAAAGTGGATTCCTGACTGGTATAATTTGGTCTGTGCCTTGTACATCTAAGAAATTTGCAGTCAAATTTTTTTGGAAGGTGATGACTTGTGCTTTCAGTATATATTCGTTGTATGCAGAGCTGGTCCTAGGTTCTGTGGTAGGCACAAAGGATACACAAATGTTAGACAGAGCCATGAAGAATCACAAATGCAGGACAACATATTCTATTCTAACAATTCAACCAAGTTCCAGAATTGAAGATTTTATACAGGAAGTTGTGAATTAAGCTACTGAAAACTGAATATTCATTTAGTCTCATATACCTTTCTAACATGAATTAATCAGAGAAATAAAGCAAGCATAGCAGTATTGCAGAGTGAGGATGGCCATCATTCCACAAAATCAGTTCAAATGCATTTTACAGCAAAGCTTTTAGAAGAAGGATGCAGTGGCATCAGGCAAACCTTCTCTCGATTCTCACCACTGGTCAAAAGGTCCATGTGGGCTTTGCCCTACAAGATACAAGTGACTGGTGATGGAAAACACAAGGATACCTCTTGGATACTGGCTCAGCTGCTGCTGTACATGAAACTTCAGCTGTTTTAAAGGTCAAGCTCATCAACTGTTCCATCCCCACAAAATCAGTCCCATGGTGGTCATGGCTTATGACCAGGACTTATTCTTCCAGTGGTAGTTTTTCCATAACTTCTGCTCTAAATAGGAACATGTTCATTATAATTTCACCTCCCTCAGGGCCCCCTTGCACTCTTAAAATCATTGAGCACCCCAAAGAGCTTTTGTTTATGTAGATTTTATCTATTAAATTTACCATACTCAAAACTGCTACAACCATCTCTGTTGTACATTGAGAACATGGGTCACCTTCCCTTTTGGAAATGATGGAAATCAGGCCTTCCTTGTCTCACGTATCAGCAACATGTACTCGAAAATCTTTTTTTCCAAGCATTAGGGATTTATGATATAACAGGGGTTGATACAAGCAGAAAGAAGAAACTTCAAAAATAGGAAATTTCATGCAGTAGTAAATAAAATATTTTGAAAAAAATACAAGTAAAACATCCCTAATGATTAATTAGAATAAGTTAGGAAAATTTTCAGAATGTCTGAAATATATGTTGAGTAGATAATATTGCAGCTAGGGAAAATGTCTTTTTATGACCAGTTTCATATTTGTGGAGTAGCCTTGTCAACATGGGTTTATGGATTCCTGTACAGCTCCTCATTTTTTTTTTATTATATCCAAAGACAAACACTACTGCTTCTGCTGCTACTACTATTAATACTACTACTACTAACAACTAGTACTTATCATCCACCCGCTACCCACCATTCACTGTCATAAGTTCTTGTTATCTTACTCAACTGTGACAAAGTACCTCTTCATTCTTTTTTTACAGGAGAAGAAACTGAGCACGATGCCCAGGAGCACAGAACTAGTAAGTGTGGGGATGGAGGGAGCCCTTTGCTTCATGATTCTTCCTTGCATCTCTCAATGGAGTTTCTCAGTGGAATAAAATATCAATGTTCAAAATATTTTATATAACTATCGAGTATCTCCTTATTCAGATGTTCCAACTATTACACTTGAAAAATAATAACTGCTCCACCAATAAAAAGGGTTTCTGAGAGGTTTAAATTGCACAATCTATGGGAATCCTTTATGAAATTTCAAAATATACGTGGAGTCTTTGTAAAAAGTGTGTGAAAACAATTTGATATTGACTTTCCACGGAGGGAAAAAGAAAATAAGTGAATTTTTCTGTACTTCTTTAAACTTTTATTAGAATAATGTAAACATCATTTACCCCTACAAAATTAGGAATTCCCCAAAATGAGGGATACAGAACAGTTCATGTATTCAATATTTACCAACTCTTTTTGTTTCTGTCTCATAAAAGTATAGGTGATTTAGCACTAAATATGTGGACAATAGTAGTGGGAAAGTCAGCCACATTCTAGAGACATGACCAAAAGTAAAACCTGTAGTAAATACACATTCATTTATTTAATTTGACTAAACTGTAATATAAAGTAATAAAATTTTAAGCTTTTCAATAAATAAAATCATACATACTTTTTACCAGAAAAGTATATATGATTGAACCAGAAAAATATAACTTAAATAATTACTTTTTAGGTACCATTGTTGAATCAAACCAAAATGATTCTATGAGAAAAAGAAAACGAGGCTTATCAATTTTTTATCCATTTTAAATACTTTAATCCAAAGTATTTAAAAAATAGCAGAGTATATTGTTCTGACAATCCTGTGCATATTTATGGTAAATGTTTTATTACATCAAATATTTTAGACGAAGACAAATCTGGGTTTTAATCCTTGTTCACTGATTACTAGATGGGCAAGACTATTTACTTAAAGGTTCTAAAAAAGTCCTTAATTTCCTCATCTATTGGGAGGAGGTGTCAGTATAAACATTGCTAGGTTATTTTAAGAATTAAATGAGTAAGCAAAGGGCTTAATAGAGAAAAGAATATACTTAGTAAACTGTATTCTTATTAATAATAGTGATACAGTAGCAATAATAATGGAAGTTGGACCAGTGATAGAAGTAATGTAGCATCATTAGAGTAAAAATTAATATTTTGATTGTTTTTGACAAAATGTAAAATGCAATGCAAGAAATCATGCCTGTATTTTCAATCTGGTTATCACTTTAAATAAATCTTAGTAAAGAACTCTTCTTTTATTCCTCTAAGGATGAATTCTATTAGTGGATTTTCATAGTCCAATGATAAGAATATCTTTCTTATTTGTAGAAGCTATTTTTTTTTTAGTTTGCTTTTGATCAAAAATTTAAATTTCAAAACATATATATGCTTATCTTAGAAAATCAACCAGATGTAGATAAGTGAAAAGATAATTCCCTTACCAATTTACACGGTTAAAAACATCTGCATATTTATCTACTAACATTTTGTTTTTATTCTAAGTCATATAAAATCATTCTAATTTTTTAACTTAGTAGTGCATTATAAATAGGAATTTCAAATTTGTAAATGCCTTAACTGTATGTTAATTGCATCTTAATATATTTAAACTATTCTTTTGTTATTTGGCATTTCAGTGTTTCCAATTTTTATTTTAAATAGGCTATACTATACACAAATTTAGATATATGTTGTATATAATTTTTTAAAATATAAACTAAATGTAGAATTTCTGTGTATGGATATTATAGTGTATACTATATATCTTCACAATCTTCAGAAAAAGATTTACACATTACCACTTTTTTATCAGCATCTTGCAACTATGAAAGTGAGTTAGCCCAGACATAGGTCTCCCATTCCAACATTATCAAATTCCAACAAATTAAGACGAGATAAAATAAATCAGGACTAGAAACTGTGGACAGATGCTTGAAGTTTATTTTTGTTTGTTTTCTTTCTTTCAACATTTGTAGATAGGATAAAAAACCAATAAACTCTGCTTCTGAGAGAGCAGGCTGTAACATAGGAGGTAAGACAGTTAATGGTATTTGAGCATCTGTCCAGGGCCTGAAAGTTGACTGTCAGCCTTATGTTTAGAGAGAAAAGGAAAGCACGCCTATGAGTTAGGGTGTGCATGCTTGTACTCCTAAAATTGAGCCAGAATATCTAATGATTATGTCCTTGTAGGAAACAAAGAAATATATTTTTTTTCAAATTATGACTTAGGAGGCAATCAGAACCCAACTTAGTTTTGCATTTAATTATGGTGTTTCAGGGTATCCCTGTACTTGAATAGTCACAAGAACACAAGCAAAGTCCTACTGTGTATCAGAAAATCTTCCTTTTAGCCAGTATATTTTGAAAATTGGTTTTATATTAGTGTGAAGAATCTAAAACAAGATTTTATTTTGTACTAGTGTAGAGATAATTATATAAAGCTAATTCATTCCAGGACTAGAAACACAACATTATGTCTACTGCTGGAAACATTAACAAATGAAGCCATCCTCCATAGCTCTACTTATAGAGATGGACAGGATGTCACAGATCATAGACTCATTTTACAATATTATTTTAATAAAATTGCATAAAATATGAAAGTAAGCATACTTAAGCCACTTTTACAATTTTTTAGGTTGTATGTTCCCATGAATCTCAATGTTTAATAGTTTCTTTGAATGATCTCTATGATTTGAGACCTCACTTTATAAACAAATTGCTTGTTGTGACTTCCTTAGAATACAGCTCTCCTAAATATCACTTAAGAAAAAGAATCTTATTTTTATTTTTGAGTAACTTATTTTACATAATCTAATACAGAACTAAATAAAAATAATTTATTAAACAGTAATATTAAACCCTACATGTATTATTGATTCCAATTCAATCAGCTGAAAAATATGAACACATGTATTCATTACATTTCTTGAATCACTCTCATGTGTTTGGTAAATTCATTATACTTATAATGCAAAAAGCATCAAAACTTAAAAAGATAAATTTAGTGTATCATATGGTTTGGGTAAAGTTGTACTTTAGTAAACAGTGCTTCAATGCAAAGTTTTTCCAAAATATTTGATCCTAATATTTTGCAAAATATTTAATCTTAAGTGTAATTTATTTAAATGAATACATTAGTGAATGGTAGAATATATTTCTTTAAGAATACCTTTCATATTGATAACTCTTTAAAATAAAAAAATACCAAAATATTCGTTGGCTCCAGGGATGACTGGAATTAAGTATTGATATAACTCTGCCTCATTCCTAAATTTCTCAGAAGATTAGGGTATCCTCCCAATAACGGGATAATTGATTTTAATGTGCAATCAACTTATGTCTTATTCATTCACTCAGCATGTTTCTATTGAACTCTATGTGTACAGATCACTGCTGAATGCCAAGGGTACATAGAAGTGAATAAAACATTCATCCCATCTTCAAGCATTTTGCAGTCCAGTTAGGAAGAGACAAATTTAATTCAACAGGTAATTATAATACAGTATACACTCCCTACATATAGTAAAAGTACAGAAATATCCTATAGAATTCTAAAAATTAACCTCTATTGGGATTCAGAAATTGCATATTAGAGACACAGAATTTGAACTGTATTTTGAAAATTACTGAAAAGATGACAGGTGGCCCTTTAGACATGAAATGTAGTTAAGCAGTTCCTGCCTATATTTACTCAAGTGGACTCAATTGCTGAATGACAGTTTATTTTACTAAATTGTTCCTTGTATGAGACAAAATGCCATTCCCCCGAAGACCTGATGGGCAAACTACGTATCATGATATAAGTGTATATAACCAGAGAGGAAACATTATTCTTTAGAGCAGTAATAATCCCTTGTAATTCTCTAAGCTTACTTTTTAAATTAAAACAGAATATTTATTAGCTCGTTCTAACTGTGTAAGGCCCTGTGAACAAGGCAAGGCCAATTTTAAAGATGTAAAAACTGAGGCCATGAGAGACCTTGGAAAAACAGCATTCTAGTACAGGCTTGGGGATTCAATCCAGGTATTTTAACTCCCATTTTTATTTCTCCTTTTACTATTCCACCTTGTCTCTTACAAATAGGTTTAGCATTTGGACACTATATTTTGTTATTAAAGCAGCTCACCACCCATCTTTTATATGAGGTAGAAGATAGGTTTAAGCCTCTCCAGGGGAGCTCTTAACCTGGAAAGGAAGGAAATGCATCACAGGTGAAAGGCAGCAGAACAATGTGACCCGCTGCTAATTTGCAGTGGTATTCATTTGGGTGGGATTTGACATTTCTGGGTAGATGTATATTTGTGATTGATATTTCATTCATTAAAGCATAGCCTTTAAAACAGCTGTGAAATGTCAAGTTATTAATTTACACATTGCAAAAAACTGATTTACATCTTTCTAAATTCAACTCTAGGGATACCAGGCTTTTGAGATCAGCACATCATGAATATTATCCCAATCAGCATAATTCTAAAAACTGCTTCTCAATTTTCTGCTTTGCACATAGACAAAAGCATCAGAAAAGTGTTCTGGCCCAGTTACAGGAGAGGCAACCAAAACTGGAAGAGGTATAATTGCAAGGCTTGGCATGAGGGTGGCGCATTTTCCTTCCCTTTTTATTATTATTATTTTTTTGGTTTTGAGTTATTTTATATCATCTTGGTGGGAGGAGGGTATGGGGCTGACAATTCAATGGCTTCCTGCTTAATGCAGTGAAACTATTTATTGAGAGGAGAGCACGTCATTTTAAATAACATGTAAATCTCATTTTACAGGTGTCTCCCTGAAATATTTTCATTGATTTTCCCCCCCCAGAGTAGATATACAACTATAACTATAAAAACAGGTAGTATTACCAAACCAACGATGCCTCAGGCACGCATTTTAAGATACATGAAACGCTATCATAATAAACCTTTTGAGAGCAAATCCATGACTGTTTAAATTCTATTGGAAATAACACCTGGAAACTGTGGTAGAGTTGAAATGTTTTTTAATCACTCCCCATTTTTTCAGTTTTAAAAGATTATATTAACTGGGGTGTTAATTTTATATTAAAATATTTAAAAGAGCTTTGTGATTCAGTCATTAGTATAGAAAAAAGAAGACTAAAAGAAATAAAAGTGGTTCTCTTTTCCTTAAAGATATAGCTTACTAAACGCCTGACTGACATTTTAACAGGGTGAAGACATACGTATTTGTTTAGAAACATGTTTGCACAATTCATATATATTAGTTCCTCACTGAGCAACTTGAATCTTCATAGGAAGATGAAATTTTTGGTAAAGGTGAGAAGATTGAAAAAAATAAGAATAAAAGCTCAGAAACAAGATGCTCCATCATCTTCATCTTTATGAAAGATTTTCCCCATCAGTAAGGGATGAAATGTTCATGTTTGCATCAATAACAGATGCTATTATGTTCAGTAGTGGTAATTTCTCTCTCTTCTAGCTTGGAAAAATAAAACCTACAAAAATAATACAATTCGGTTTACTCTCTTGTTCCACTTATTCACATGGGTTGAAATAACCCAATAAATCATCAACTAAAAAACACTAGTGTTAGCTGACATTTATCAGCTGATAGAACAGCAGAGTTGACAGGCAGGTGTGGCATACAAAGTATATTTCTGCCAAAGGGCTTTACAGATAGGAGAAAAATAAAGTTAAGAATGCTAGAAAAATGTTAGCTCTTATGTCGGTGGTTCTAGCTTTCATTAACTGAAGTAAAAAATTATTCTAATATTTCTCATTTTATCATACTTTTTTTAAAAAAATAACTTTTTTGTCACAAATAGAAAGTGATAGAGGCATTTATAGAAAAAATTGATATGGGGGAAAGTATAGTATTAGAATAAAATAAAGCAGTCATATACTTTGCGATAACTATCTTTTTACTTTGTTTCCTTCTAAGTTTTAATTTTTCTCAAAATACCACTCACTTCATAATTATGTATATATAAACACATATTGCATAAAATGAATTAGCAAAAATTACAGCTCTTGGTATGTTCTAAAGGCTTTAATATGTTAAATAAGTTAATCCAAAACAATCTAATTGGCTAGATATAATTATTTTCCCTGTTTTATAAACACAGGACATAAAGAGCAAATTCTTTTTTCATACATATTGTATTCCTTTTGATTTTTTAATGTGAACAAATCTTATCTTAGTATTAACTTTTGGTCAACTAAGGTAACTTGATAATAAGTATTTGTTTCTACCTCTAACCTCTCATAAGATTTACAGAAATTGCACAGATAATATAAAACAAGAAACTTTAAGAAATTTATAATGTATACATTCAAGTAATACCAGTTTACATGGAACTGTTAAGTGAATTTAGGAAGCTTCCAGGATTCAAGACCAATATAACAAAAAAAATCTGTTTCTATTATGTAAAAAACAGAAACTAAAACAAAACAATAGCATTTAAACAGCATCAAATATCCAAGAATAAAATTTTCAACATTTGTGTAAGACATTAAAGAAGCCCTAAATGAGTGAAAGGATGTACCACACTCATGACTTTTAAGACTCAGTGTTGTTAAGATGTCACCAATTGATCTATAGATTCATTGTAATCACAATAAAAATCCCAGCATGTTTGTTATGAATATTAATGAGAAATTTATAATATTTATAAGGAAATAGAAAAGACAAAAAATAGCAAAGACAATTTTGAAGAACAAAGCTGAAATATTACCTATCTCCATATATATACATATATATGAATGTATATATACACATATAGATGTAAGTGGCTCAAGTATAGACAAATACACTGCTATAGATGAATGTCCTAAAGATAATATTAAGGCAAAGAATTTATATACAAATGTTAATGTACTGTTCAATGTTATTTAAATACAATTCAAAAACAGGCTAAACTAATCTATGAGTAAACTAACACAAAGGATCAAATTGTCAAATCAAACACATAAATCTGAGCTCTTACAAAAAGTTAAGCTTTACTGGTAAGTACAAGGATATAGTCAATCAACAGTGTCAGAAAAGCCTGGTAAGTCTACATATGGAGGGTGGTTCCTGGGTCCTTTCTATATCAATCCTAGATGACTTAGCCTAGAATTACAGACAAGGCTCCAGTTGAAGTTTTGTGGTTTTACATCCGCAACGAAGAGCATTTAGTTTATGAGACATCTCCATTGTCTTTTAATATTTATGTGCCATTTTCTAAGGAGCCATGCCTATTTAACTCATAGATTCTGGACTTATTAACTCTATATATTTCTTAATCAGGGACATCCTTTTTAGGACATTCCATAAGATAAACATCCTTCTCTTAGCAGGTACTATTTGCCTATTTATGCAGAAGTTCAGTTATCATTTTAAAAGGAAGATTATGTCCATAATTCTAAATCAACTCAGTATGCCTTTAGAGTTTAAATAAAATATATTTCTTTCTGCCCTCAGTCTCTTCATACTCTACAAGTTCTACACATTCTCCAGATTGTTATTAAGTTCAGTTTCGTATGCATCACTTTCCTGCTCAATTTTTTGTGTGTGGCAGTGATGAAGAAATAGCATATATGGGAGCAAGAAAAATTGGTTAAGCCTGGTGATTCGGATACAAAGATAACATATGCTGAATCTACTTAATTATATTAAAACAAATGGGTAAATCATTGTAAAATACTTCTTTTATGATTTAAGACATAATTACACTAATCTTTATATATTTGTATGATTTGGTACCTTAATCACTACTGTATATTATCTATCAGGGGATTCAGTTATTTCTCTGTTTTCTCTTTAGAGCTTTTTAATAAAATGTATCTTTTAATATTTTATTATTAAAGTATCCGGATATGATGCAAATTTTGTAAAAACAATTTTTTAAAGGAGATTATGCCTAGTTGGCTCTCTTCTGTTCTTTCCATTAGGCCTTCCTGGTAATCAGAAGAAAAATGAATTATAGGTCAGTAGTTTTAACTCCTCCCTCTCCAGTTGGACCAGAAGAAAGAGTACTGGACTACGGAGTGACACAGGAGAAGTTTCTAAGGTTCTGGTAATATTCTTGATCTAAGTGATAGTTATATTGGTTTGTTCAATAGGTGAAAATCCATTAAACAACAAGTTTGTTCACTTTTCTCTGTGTTTCTTATGTTTTAATGAAAAAGGTTACTTCAAAAGTGACTAGAAGTTTACTTAAAAATGACTGAGGAAATGAGAAAGCTGACAGGAGAAATAATAGCAATACACTATATTACAAATATTTGCCTAACATTGTTAAAATATTATGAAAAAGTTTTTAAAAGTTATGTTATTGTAGTAAACATAATTAAACATTACAATTCTATATTTGTGATTCTTTATTATGATTTTTGTTATAGCATTAACCTGATATTTTAATTTTTCACAGATAATAATCTGGGCAATATTTCTATTCCATATCAATCACTAGTATTGATTTTCTGTTAAAATTGTCCTATGAGGTGTTTCTGTTAACTCCTTTTATAAAGATTCGATTTGATCACTTTTTATATTATTTCTAAGGGAAACAGGGGTGGGAAATAATTTTGAGGTTTAAATTGAAACCTAGGAAGGATGTTTGAGCAATTTTTTGCTATAGCTGTAATTCAACAGATTTCAAAATTGTGAATATAAGCCATTGTCTTCAAAGTAGGATTTCTATGAGGCACTTTTTTCTTTCTGTCACACAGCCCCCAAATTAATGTACATTAATATATGCAAGTCAGGGCTTCCCTGGTGGCGCAGTGGTTGTGAGTCTGCCTGCTGATGCAGGAGACACGGGTTCGTGCCCCGGTCTGGGAAGATCCCACATGCCGCAGAGCGGCTGGGTCCGTGAGCCATGGCCGCTGAGCCTGCGCATCCAGAGCCTGTGCTCCGCAACGGGAGAGGCCACAACAGTGAGAGGCCCGCGTACCGCAAAAAAAAAAAAAAAAAAAAAAAAAAAAAAAAAAAAAATATATATATATATATATATATATATATATATATATATGCAAGTCAATGAGATTAAGCAATTAATCAAAATCATAGGAAAATGAGTAGTGATTTTTAGAAATTTTTCTAAGTGGTGAAGGGACTATGGACAAGCACCTGTTATTTGACAAAAACAGAGATTATTCTGTTCCAGATAATTTTAATATTATGAGAATGTTTTGGTGTGGTAAAATATGCGATAAATTTTTCTATAGACAATGTGGAAGAGAATTAATTATAATTAGGCAAATAATAATTTATGCCTTTGGTGATTATTTATCTATATGTAATATGTTAACATGAGTAACTTTTCACATAATGTTTCACAAAACACTGTTAAAATACGTAGTTTAAAAAAAAAAAGCTAAATGAAATGTATTCTTAGCCAGATTAAAAACTAACATATATGGATATATATGGATTATTATTTTGTGAAATATTTATTGTGATATGCTAAGTTAATTCTCTCAACAGGCTGGCATTAATAAACACATTTGCAAGATAAGAAAGTTAATGCACAGATCACACAGTATTTACTTTAGCTAAATTTTGAACTGAGTTCTTACTGAATCTAAGAATACTGCTTTGATTACACCACGCTAGTAACCTAAATGACAGTGAAATTTAAATTAACAACTGCATCTATAGAATGAAATATCATTGCATTAAATTTGAAAATTCCATCATTTCAAATATTAATATTTTAAGATACTGTCTAGTGGAATAGATTAAATTTGCTGTATATGAATGAAAACCCAGTTTGAGACTTTTAAAGTGATCTCAGATATTAGGCTAAATTAACGTATTTATAGATAATAAATTTCTACCTACAAAATTAGATACTTAATGCAGTTAACAACATCCCTAGAGAACCACTGTTCCACCCCTCTGCCAAAAAAAGATGGTATCTTGGAAACAATATTCTTTGCAGGATATTTCTTTAATTCAGATCATGCAATTTTGGAAATAGGTATGTCATATTCAACAATATCTTTTATTAATAATAAAACAGATGACATTTTAATTTATACTTCTGTCATTCAACTGAGCCTGACACTAAGTATATAAATCAGACATTGACAGACTTATCAATGCCCAAGTAAAAATTCCCAGAGTAAATTTAAAATACAATCTGGGTAATGAGCTGCCCCCAAAATAATAAAATAAAAGGCAAGTAGAAGAGATGCATTATTCAGTTCAGGATGATTCAAGGGAAATTTCCTGAGTAGATAAAGTTTTATGAACGATTTTGATGTAGGAAATGAGTTTGGATGACATAAATTTCATTTGAATTTCTATTTTCTTATTAAGTCTCTGTTTAAAGTTTTGACTACTTGCTACTTGGTTTGGACTTATCCCTGTCCAGAGAGATCTTAAAATGTATCTAATTAGATGATAAAACGCAAAATAATTTGTCCCTAAATTTTTCTTGAAGAGGAAAATAGGAAAATAGATCTTCTACTACTATTGCTAACATCAATACCATTCTCCCTCACACCACATTTATTATTTGTACAACTCTTTTATTCTGCCACTCCATTAATGGAAATACTTCAATATACTGGGCAATATAACATGACATTAATTAATTTAGGTAACACATATGGTATTAATTTAAACTCCAATTATACAGTGTAATACTTTTCCTATTTTACTATGGCTCAGATGGTTTGAGGAATCTGGCCAGAATCACATAGCTAATAAATGAGTAATCTAGAATTCAAATACATAACTGCTTGTTTCTAAGCCCACAGTGTTGTCATTAATCATAATCCCAATATTGTAACCACCATAAGGCCTACTATATATAACTTAGGTCCACCACCAAGAACATTCAACAGATAGCCTTAAAATATGTGTATGAAGAAATCAAAATTAATTACTTGATCTGGAGATTCAATGCACTTTCCTTCAAAATCTTAGCAAGTTATCTTTTGAATATCAACAACCTGATTCTAAAGTTTATATGGAGAAGCCAAAGGCTCAAAATATCCAACGCAATACTGAAAAAGAACAAATTTGGAGGACTGAGAATATCTGACTTCAAGATTTACTATAATACAATGATCTAGCCAGTCTAGTATTGGTGGATGCATAAACAAATGGATCAATGGAACAAAATGGAAAGCCCAGCATCATTATATCCTACTAGGTTTCTGGGAATTGTAAACCATTAGATATGGCAAACTTAATCTTATTTTTGTTATGTATAGGAGACATTTCTATACAGAGACAATTATATGGAATACACATATACATCTATGTTTTAAGTTGTATACATACACAGAATATGCCACGTACAATAAAATAATGTAGAGCCATACCAAAGTTTTACAAAGAGTTGAAGTAAATAAAAACTTTCCCAAGGTATTTACATGATTGGCCTACACATTAGAATATCTACTTTTCCTATCTGACACTTCTCAGATAAGCCAAAAGACCAAGTTATTAACCCCTCTGATTTGATTTCCTATGCCTCGGATGGTAATGACTCAGTAATTCCTGTTCCCTGCCCTTGCATGGAAAATGTGAAACTAGTTGGGAGTTGGTTACCACAGACAGCAGGAAGAGATTTTATAAAGTCGTCAGCTGAAACCAGGGTTGATATAAAAGCCATAGTGGGACTCCTAAGACAAGAGCCATACATTACCCCTTGTCAGCTGCATTAATCATTTTAAAGCCTGAAAAAGACGAGAAGAGGTGGGAGAAATGCTTAGAATTATTCTATAATTCTGCTCAATTGTCTCAGAATGTATTAAAGTTATTCACTTATTCAAACAGAACAATATTTATGTAGTTCTACTTATGAAAAAATATTGCTTTTCTCCTCCCATGTAATAGTGTGTTTCATTTTCTCAATCCAAACCTCTGAGAAAGTCCTTCCACAAAGGGTAAAAAAACCAGGCATGGTAAATTTACAATAGCACCTTATGATTGTGTACAAAGATAAAGAGCTACAGAAAATTTATTAAAATATTATTCAGCAAGTTGTAATGCATTCATTAATTTTTCTATAGTATTTAAATGCATATACCATTAGTACAAAATGATTGCATATACTAAAATACAAAATTAATGGCATTTCTAAATATCAACAACAGGCAAAAAAGAATTTGAGTTTCAAAATAATACTGCTTACAACAGCACAAAAACACCAAATAACAATAAGAACATCCAAAAAATGGTGAGAAAAACTTTATAAACTCTAAAACATTAAAGAACGAATTAAAGAGCACCTACATAAATGGAAGGTTGTCATGAATTTGAATATTTAATAATTTAAAGTTGTAGTTTTTACCCATATTAGTTATAGATTTTGTACCATCCCAGTCAAATTCCCACAAGTGTATGTGTTTGCATGTATATATGTATGTGTGAAATCAGACAATCTAAAATTTATATGGAAATATAAAGGACCACAAGTAGCTAAGATTGACACAGTGGAAGGACCAACTGGAATGGAAAGTAACACTTAGGTCAGAACTACCGAAATTAACAGTAAGTAAGGAGTGAACTAGCATATAGAGCACAGAAACTGACCAACACAAACATGTTTACTTAATTTATGGAAAAAAATGGCATTGCAGAGAAGTGAAGAAAGGAAAGCATTTTTAAACAGTGACTTCAATTCACTAATATGAAGAGAAAAAAGTTAAAATTGCTCATTCTCAAAGCATTCTCAAAATTAAATTCCCTGTAAAGGAAAGAGTAAAAGTAAAATCAAACAAGATAAAACTCTTAGAGGATAATATGAGATACAGCTCTTACTACAAAGTTTTAGAGTGGAGTACAGATGGTAAAATTCATTCATCGTTGGTGGGAATGTAAATTGGTCAATTATGGCAATAGATCTGTCAGTCGTCGCCACTAACTTTTTTTTTCTTTTAACATCTTTATTGGAGTATAATTGCTTTGCAATGGTGTGTTAGTTTCTGCTTTATAACAAAGTGAATCAGCTATACATATACATATATCCCCATATCTCCTCCCTCTTGCGTCTTCCTCCCACCCTCCCTATCTCACCCCTCTAGGTGGTCACAAAGCACTGAGCTGATCTCCCTGTGCTATGCGGCTGCTTCCCACTAGCTGTCTATTTTACATTTGGTAGTATATATAGGTCCATTCCACTCTCTCACTTCATCCCAGCTTACCCTTCCTCCTCCCCGTGTCCTCAAGTGCCACTAAAGTTTAACATATACAAATTCAATGACAAAGCGACTCCACTCCTTAGATATGTATTTAACAATAATGCATGTACTTGAGCACCGAAACATATGCATGAATGTTTATAGCAGCATCGAAACAGAAATCACACAAATGTCTATTCACACTAGACTATATGAAAAGGTTGAGAAAAAATACAGCAATACAAATAAACACATGACGCCTACATGCAACAACGTAGTTATATCTCACAAATGTCAAGTTTAGCAAGTTATCCAAGAACATCTAACATATGAATCCATTTACATAAAATCCAAAAACAGCCAAAATGAAATTATACTCTTAGGAAACAGGATTCTGCCTGTTTCAGGGAAAGAGAGAAGGTAGTGATTTGAGGAGACGTGTCTTTGGAAATACTAAAATATATTATTAGACTTGGATATGGTTATATGTGATTAATTACTTCTGAGTAATTTATAGCACTGTAAAATTTTGCATTGTGCATTTTTTCAATATGTATATTTTACAATAAAGAAGTTTAAATAATCAAAAAGAGTTTTGTCCAGAAATCTGATTTCTTCAGTGCAGAAATCTCTAAGATTTAGCTCTTTACTTTTCTAACTTTCCTGTAGCAATATAATTTCTATTTTCTAGGCATCAGAGGTTTCTTATTCCAAATTATTCTACATATTTTCTCCCTAAACAGCATGTTGTTCATCTCCTGTATCATATTTCATTTTACAAACAAATAGTACTTCAACCTGGCCTGCATTGTTCTCCTTCTTATCAAACTTGCATATCTCTTAAACTTCCCTTCCAATGTCCTCTCAGTGCATTTTCATCATCATATGTTATTTCCATTTTAACATTTTTAGGTCTTGTACATGAGATTCTACATGTGTGATTCTTTCAACAATCTTCCAGGACAGTTACCATATATTAATCTCGTTGTTTCACTATGTAATTAGGTTTATAAAATATGTATTCAAGCCATGCTTTAAAAAATTTTTTTGAATAGAATGTGTTGATAATTTAATCATTTCAGTTCTGTATATCCTATATTTTCCATTATTATCAACTTGCCTCCCTTATATCAATTATTGAAAACCGGTGACCAAGGAAGTTTGTAAAATTAGGTAAATCAGTTTACTCTGAGTTCTCTATAAAGCATATAAACAATTTACAAATAATGGGTATTTGCCTTCATATGGTGCTATTCGTGGTCAGTAGTGACTCTGTAAATTACCAGTACATGGTGTTAACTTTCTCAAGATTTGGGGATTAACATATATGATCAATGATCTACTTTAATAAATTTAGAAGTTGGGTATGTGCTAGATTTAGATTTTGTATTTTGGCAGGTGAATTCTACCCTTCTAATTAAAAGCTAATTATTATTTGTTCCATTTTTTACAAGGCAGAAGGCTATTTTCAAGCACGTTTTCCTTATCATGAAATGCATCATGAAATTTTTGTTAAAAAATATTTCTCAGGATTTGACACTGATTGCAGAGAAAAAGAACACCCTAACATATGATAACTGATAGTTAAGTGTCTGAGTACTTTTGGAAACCTTGTATTAGTCATCTCAGTGTGTTATTAATTCTTCATAATATTTCATGCATATGTTTTGAAAGACAGTAGGGTTGTAGATATTTCATTTCAGTTATATCAAGGTTAAGCAGTCCAAAATATACTCCCAGAAAGCATAATTAGATGGTGGTTTATAAAACTGCCTTAACGTATAAAGAGAACAAAAGTAATTCAACTGAACAGAGGATAAAGATATGAATGGTTAATGAAAACTCATTTGTATTCTGAGCAGTAACAGTTTAGAAAATTATGATTTGAAATACATTTAAGCTATATAAGTAAAGATATAGAAACATTTTATGTTTGTTATTGAAATCATACCATTTTAAATGTCCTTGAAACATTTATAAGCACTGGATGAGAAATATATCCTGCTCAAAGACAGTGTAAACACTATTTCAGATTCTTACAAAATTAAATTAGAACAAGTAAAGGCCAAAATATCTAGTTATTGTTAGCTGGACATTAATTGTACCTGGACATTAATTGTGCTGTACCATAATTGTAAATTGAATGTTTATAATCAAGGGTTAAAATGATCCTCTATCTTTGTCTTTTCACTCGTCAAGTGAAATTGACTTCCAACTCATTTCTCCCCCCTATGTTATAGGTAACAACCCTTCCTCAATTATTTCTGTTATCTCTGATCTACTACCAGTAGTTAACATTGAGTTTTTCTTATGCATGATTTCTTCAGTTGTTGAAAAAACCATACACTCAAGACAAATCATTATAGTGAAATTGTCTCTACTCCAAACAGCATTTCTATGACTTACCTCTTTTTTTTTTTAAAGATATTTACTGGAGTATAATTGCTTTACAATGTTGTGTTACTTGCTGCTGTATCACAAGTGAATCAGCTATGTATGTACATATATCCCTATATCCCCTCCTTCTTGTGTCTCCCTCCCACCCTCCTTATCCTACCCCTCTAGGTGGTCACAAAGCACCGAGCTGACCTCCCTGTGATATGCAGCTGCTTCCCACTAGCTATCTGTTTTATATTTGGTAGTGTATATATGTCAATACCACTCTCTCACTTCGTCCCAGCTTCCCCTTCCTCCTCGTGTCCTCAAGTCCATTCTCTACATCTCCGTCTTTATTCCTGTCCTGCCACTAGGTTCTCCAGAACCATTTTTTTCAGATTCCATATATCTGTGTTAGCATACGGTATTTGTTTTTCCCTTTCTGACTTACTTCACTCTGTATTACAAACTCTAGGTCCATCCACCTCACTACAAATAACTCAGTTATGTTTCTTTTTATGGCTGAGTACTATTCCATTGTATATACGTGCCACATCTTCTTTCTCCTTTCAGCTGTCGTTGGACACTTAGGTTGCTTCCATGTCCTGGCTATTGTAAATAGTGTTGCAGTGAACATTGTGGTACATGACTCTTTATGAATTATGGCTTTCTCAGGGTATATGCCCAGTAATGGGATTGCTGTGTCATACAGTATTTCTAGTTTTAGTTTTTAAAGGAATCACCATACTGTTCTCCATAGTGGCTGTATCAATTTACATTCCCACTAGCAGTGCAAGAGGGTCTCCTTTTCTCCACACAGTCTCCAACATTAATTGTTTGTAGATTTTTTGATGATGGCCATTCTGACCGGTGTGAGGTGATACCTCATTGTAGTTTTGATTGGCATTTCTCTAATGATTAGAGATGTTGAGCATCCTTTCATGTGTTTGTTGGCAATCTGTATATCTGCCCTGGAGAAATGTCAATTTAGGTCTTCTGCCCATTTTTGGATTGGATTGTTTGTTTTTTTGATATTGAGCTGCATGAGCTGCTTGTATATTTTGGAGATTAATCCTTTTTCAGTTGCTTGTTTGCAAATATTTTCTCAAATTCTGAGGGTTGTTTTTTTGTCTTGTTTATGGTTTCCTTTGCTGTGCAGAAGCTTTGAAGTTTCAATAGGTCCCATTTGTTTATTTTTGTTTTTATTTCCATTTCTCTAGGAGGTGGGTCAAAAAGGATCTTGCTGTGATTTATGTCATAGAGTGTTCTTCCTATGTTTTCCTCTAAGAGTTTTATAGTGTCTAGCCTTACATTTAGGTCTTTAATCCATTTTGAGTTTATTTTTGTGTATGGTGTTAGGGAGTGTTCTAATTTCATTCTTTTATATGTAGCTGTCCAGTTTTCCCAGCACCACTTATTGAAGAGGCTGTCTTTTCTCCATTGTATATTCTTGCCTCCTTTATCAAAGATAAGGTGACCATATGTGAGGGTTTATCTCTAGGCTTTCTATCCTGTTCCATTGACCTATATTTCTGTTTTTGTGCCACTACCATACTGTCTTGATTACTGTAGCTTTGTAGTATAGCCTGAAGTCAGGGAGCCTGATTCCTCCAGCTCTGTTTTTCTTTCTCAAGATTGCTTTGGCTATTCGGGGTCTTTTGTGTTACCACACAAATTGTGAAATTTTTTGTTCTAGTTCTGTGAAAAATGCCAGTGGTAGTTTGATAGGGATTGCACTGAATCTGTAGATTTCTTTGGGTAGTATAGTCATTTTCACAATGTTGATTCTTCCAATCCAAGAACAT
The DNA here is from genome assembly GCF_011762595.2 of Tursiops truncatus. Lineage (NCBI taxonomy): Eukaryota > Metazoa > Chordata > Mammalia > Artiodactyla > Delphinidae > Tursiops > Tursiops truncatus. The sequence continues at coordinate 57,413,099 of NC_047051.1, read as the reverse complement.
GGTATATCTCTCCATCTGTTTGTATCATCTTTAATTTCTTTCATCGCAGTCTTATAGTTTTCTGCATACAAGTCTTTTTTCTCCTTGGGTAGGTTTATTTATAAGTATTTTATTCTTTTTGTTGCAATGGTAAATGGGAGTGTTTCCTTAATTTCTCTTTCAGATTTTTCATCATTACTGTATAGGAATGCAAGGGATTTCTGTGCATTAATTTTGTATCCTGCTACTTTACCAAATTCATTGATTAGCTCTAGTAATTTTCTGGTAGCATCTTTAGGATTCTCTGTGTATTGTATCATGTCATCTGCAAACAGTGACAGTTTTACTTCTTTTCCGATTTGGATTCCTTTTATTTCTTTTTCTTCTCTGAATGCTGTGGCTAAAACTTCCAAAACTATGTTGAATAATAGTGGTGAGAGTGGGCAACCTTGTCTTGTTCCTGATCTTAGTGGAAATGCTTTCAGTTTTTCACCATTGAGAACAATGCTGGCTGTCAGTTTGTCATATATGACCTTTATTATGTTGAGGTAAGTTCACTCTATGCCTAGTTTCTGGAGGGTTTTGATCATAAATGGGTGTTGAATTTTGTTGAAAGCTTTCTCTGCAACTATTGAGATGATCATATGGTTTTTCTCCTTCAATTTGTTAAGAGGGTGTATCACATTGATTGATTTGCGTATATTGAAGAATCCTTGAATTCCTGGAATAAACCCCACTTGATCATGGTGTATGATCCTTTTAATGTGCTGTTGGATTCTGTTTGCTAGCATTTTGTTGAGGATTTTTGCATCTATGTTCATCAGTGATATTGGCCTGTAGTTTTCTTTTTTTGTTACATCTTTATCTGGTTTTGGTATCAGGGTGATGGAGGCCTTGTAGAATGAGTTTGGGAGTGTTCCTCTCTCTGCTATATTTTGGAAGAGTTTGAGAAGGATAGGTGTTAGCTCTTCTCTAAAAGCTCTTCTCTATATGTCTGATAGAATTTGCTGGTGAAGCCATCTGGTCCTGGGCTTTTGTTTGCTGGAAGATTTTTAATCACAGTTTCAATTTCAGTGCTTGTGATTGGTCTGTTCATATTTTCTATTTCTTCCTGGTTCAGTCTTGGAAGGTTGTGCTTTTCTAAGAATTTGTCCATTTCTTCCAGGTTATCCATTTTATTGGCATAGAGTTGCTTGTAGTAATCTCTCATGATCCTTTGTATTTCTGCAGTATCAGGTGTTACTTCTCCTTTTTCATTCTAATTCTATCGATTTGAGTCTTCTCCCTGTTTTTCTTGATGAGTCTGGCTAGTGTTTTATTGAGTTTGCTTATCTTCTCAAAGAACCGGCTTTTAGTTTTATTGATCTTTGCTATTGTTTCTTTCATTTCGTTTTCATTTATTTCTGATCTGATCTTTGATTTCTTTCCTTCTGCTAACTTTAGGGGGTTTTTGTTCTTCTTTCTCTAATTGCTTTAGGTGTAAGGTTAGGTTGTTTATTTGAGATGTTTCTTGTTTCCTGAGGTAAGATTGTATTGCTATACACTTCCCTCTTAGAACTGATTTTGCTGCATCCCATAGGTTTTGGGTCATCGTGTTTTCATTGCCATTTGTTTCTAGGTATTTTTTGATTTCCTCTTTGATTTCTTCAGTGATCTCTTAGTTATTTAGTAGTGTATTGTTTAGTCTCCATGTGTTTGTATTTTTTACAGTTTTTTTCCTGTAATTGATATCTAGTCTCATAGCATTGTGGTCAGAAAAGATATCTGATACAATTTCAATTTTCTTAAATTTACCATGGCTTGATTTGTGACCTAAGATATGATCTATCCTGGAGGATGTTCCATGAGCACTTGCGAAGTGTATTCTGTTGTTTTTGGATGGAATGTCCTATAAATATCAATTAAGTCCATCTTGTTTAATGTATCATTTAAAGCTTGTGTTTCCTTATTTATTTACATTTTGGATGATTTGTCTGTTGGTGAAAGTGGGGTGTTAAAGTCCCCTACTATGACTGTGTTACTGTTGATTTCCCTTTTTATGGCTGTTAGCATTTGCCTTATGTATTGAGGTGGTCCTATGTTGGGCACATAAATATTTATAATTGTTATGTCTTCTTCTTGATCCCTTGATCATTATGTAGTGTCCTTCTTTGTCTCTTGTTAGTCTTTATTTTAAAGACTATTTTAAAGCCTATTTTGTCTGATATGAGAATTGCTACTCCAGCTTTCTTTTGATTTCCATTTGCATGGAATATCTTTTTCCATCCCCTCACTCTCAGTCTGTATGTGTCCCTAGGTCTGAAGTGGGTCTCTTCAGCATATATACGGGTCTTGTTTTTGTATCCATTCAGCCAGTCTATGTCTTTTGGTTGGAGCATTTAATCCATTTACTTTTAAGGTAGTTATTGATATGTATGTTCCTCTTACCATTTTCTTAATTGTTTTGGGTTTGTTATTGTAGTTGTTTTCCTTTTCTTGTGCTTCCTGCCTAGAGAAGTTCCTTTAGCACTTCTTGTACAGCCTGGTTTGGTGGTGCTGAATTCTCTTAGCTTTTGTTTGTCTGTAAAGGTTTTAATTTCTCCATCGAATCTGAATAAGATCCTTGCTGGGTAGAGTAATCTTGGTTGTACATTTTTCCCTTTCATCAGTTTAAATATGTCTTGCCACTCCCTTCTGGCTTGCAGAGTTTCTGCTGAAAGATCAGCTGTTAACATTATGGGGATTCCCTTGTATGTTAATTGTTGCTTTTCCCTTGCTGCTTTTAATATGTTTTCTTTGTATTTAATTTTTGGTAGTTTGATTAATATGTGTCTTGGTGTGTTTCTCCTTGGATTTATCCTGTATGGGACTCTCTGCGTTTCCTGGACTTGATTAACTATTTCCTTTCCCATATTAGGGAAGTTTTCAACTATAATCTCTTCAAATATTTTCTCGGTCCCTTTCTTTTTCTCTTCTTCTTCTGGGACCCCCATGATTCAAATGTTGGTGCGTTTAATGTTGTCCCAGAGATCTCTGAGACTGTCCTCAATTCTTTTCATTCTTTTTTTTTTTTTTAATTCTGCTCTGTGGTAGTTATTTCCACTATTTTATCTTCCAGGTCACTTCTCCGTTCTTCTGTCTCAGTTATTCTGCTATTGATTCCTTCCAGAGAATTTTTAATTTCGTTTATTGTGTTGTTCGTCATTGTTTGTTTGCTCTTTAGATCTTCTAGGTCCTTGTTAAACATTTCTTTTATTTTCTCCATTCTATTTCCAAGATTTTGGATCTCCTTTACTATCATTACTCTGTATTCTTTTTCAGGTAGACTGCCTATTTCTTCTTCATTTGTTTGGTCTGGTGTGTTTTTACCTTGCTCCTTCATCTGCTGTGTATTTCTGTGTCTTCTCATTTTGCTTAACTTACTGTGTTTGGGGGTCTCCTTTTCACAGGCTGCAGGTTCATAGTTCCCCTTGTTTTTGGTGTCTTCCTGCAGTGGGTAAGGTTGTTTCAGTGGCTTGTGTAGGCTTCCTGGTGGAGGGGACTGGTGCCTGTGTTCTGGTGGGCGAGGCTGGATCTTGTCTTTCTGGTGGACAGGACCGCGTCTGGTGGTGTGTTTTGGGTTGTCTGTGAACTTATTATGATTTTTGGCAGCCTCTCTGCTAATGGTGGGGTTGTGCTCCTGTCTTGCTAGTTGTTTGGCATGGGGTGTCTAGCACTAGAGCTTGCTGGTCATTGAGTGGAGCTCGGTTGTAGTGTTGAGATGGACATCTCTGGAACTGCTCTTGCCAATTGATATTATATGGGGCTGGGAGGTCTCTGGTGGTCCAGTGTCCTGAACTCAGCTCTCCCACCTCAGAGGCTCAGGCCTGACACTGGCCAGAACACCAAGACCCTGTCAGCCACGTGGCCAGGTACGTGGGGAGTTCCTTGCCTTTTGGGAAGTCTGAGGTATTCTGGCAGCATTCAGTAGGTGTTCTGTAGGAGTTGTTCCACATGTAGATGTATTTTTGATGTATCTGTGGGGAGGAAGGTGATCTCCACGTCTTACTCCTCTGCCATCTTGAAGGTCCTCTGAGTTCCTCCAAAAGCCAATTTCTTGGTCATTACGAAGCCAGGTGCCCTGGCCTGGAGACAGGCATTGGAAATTCCCAGTGTCCTCAGGCACTGGCCTATGGCTTATCTCTTAAGCCTATGATATTTAACAGAAGAGATTCCTGTAATCATTTACCCATGGTGAATTAAAACTAATTGTTACTCTTCTCAGAGCTGAGTGTTGAAATAAGGTTGTGACATTTCTATATTCTGCATATGAACTTTCATTTATTCCCTCTGATTTCAGTTTTAAAATCCCATTGTTAGCTAAAAATGTTGGAAGTCACTTTGGGTCAGACTATAATGAGAAATTTCCAAACTTCTTCCCTAAACTGGCAAAGAGGGTCACATGGTTGCTTACTTTGGGAAAAGGTACTACAGATCTAGAGTTTTCAATCTATCTTGTTTTTGTCCCACCTCCCTCACAAACAAACATATGTGCTTTCAGAGGTGCTTGTAATTTCCAAACATTAGTCAAAAATGAGCTTCCTTCTTAACTTCTCTACACACACACCAAACAATACACAACTAAGCTCCAGCTATTTCTACTATGCTTATTAAGTTTCCACTCCTTAATATCTTGATAGCAAATAGAAATTTATTGCTATTATTTATTACCTCTTTCATTCTTGGGATTCAGGAGGAAGCATATGTAAATTTAGGTAAGTTGTTAACTGTTTTAAGTGTTTAAGTTTCTAATATTCAATCAATTTAAAAATAAATACAACAACAACAAAACAATTACAAACCAAAATCATCAAAGCCAAGTATTAAAATATTGGTAGTGGGTCTCCATATTACCATAATCAACTGTTAAAATGAAAAAAATTATATAGAAAGGGACAATATTGCAAATTATTGGACAACAAGCAGCATAGGGCTACAGTTCTTGAGAGAAAAAACACAGAGCAGGAGACCTCCCTATCTGCCCTGGTTTGCAGAGCCCCAAAAGAGCCTGCTGTGTTAAGCAGACAGAGATTGGATTTGGGGGCTGCAGATATGACTGAATTTGTGAAGCAAAGTACCAGATAAAAGCCAGCCCTGGAAGATGTGGTGCATAAGGATGTCTGATAGTTGCCTGTGGGCCCTACAGGCAATGACCAGACATCCTAGGACTATCTGTGCCTTTGCAGGGTGAGATTTCATGATGCAGAGAAGAGAGCATGTGTGTAGAGCATGGATTTAGATATGTATGGAGACACTGGAAGTCACATGTGTTGAAAATCCCTGCAATCCTGGCATCTTAAAGGTGGATGTACCTTCCTGATCATGTTGAGTGTTCAGTTGAGCTCCCACACATTATACCTTGTCTATAAAAGCCAAACATTATAAGATAGGATCATGACCTAGAGTAAGAATCACGCCCTGGAACTAAGATCAAAACAAACTAGATCCACATTAATAGAGAATCAAAAGTAGTTTGACTAGAAAATAACATATGAGAAAATGTAGGTGACCTTGAGTTTGACAAAGAGTTTTTGGATACAACATCAAAAGCATTATCAATAATAGAAAAATATTGATGTCTGTGTCTGTCTACTTTAAAATTTAAAACTTCTGCTTCACAAAATCACTGTTAAGAGTATGAAAAGACAAGTCACGGATGGGAGGAAAATATGTGTAATACCCATATCTGATAAAAAACTGATATCCAAATATACAAAGAACTCTTAAAGTACAACAACAAACACAGTTAAAAAATAGGCAAAAGATCTGAACAAACACTTCACTAAAGAAAATATACAGATGGAAAACAAGCAGAGAGATATGCAACATCATATGTAATTAGGGAATTACAATTAAAACAGCATTGAAATACCATCTACTTTTAAAAAGTTAAAAAGTTGAATCTTAAATTTATATGGAAATGCTAATGATTTAAAATAGCAAGATCAATTAAAAAGGATATTTGATTAAGCACATAATTTGATTTCAAGATTTTAAATCATAATAATCATGATAGTGTGACAATGGTGCAAGAATTTTTAAAAAATCAATAAATTTAACAGAAGAGGGAATCCATTAGAAGACCCTCATGTATGGAGTCACCTAATGTATTCAGTTTTGACAAAGGCAACACAACATTTTACAGGGATAGGAGGTGGGAGAAACATCCTTTCAATAAATGATACTCAAACAACAGACAAACATATAGAAAAATGACCACTATCTTAGGCTATGAATAAAAAACAATTTGAGCTGTAACACTGAACTCAATGTAAAAACAAAACCACTGAATCTTACAAGAAGTAAATGTAAAAGTATATATTTGAGACCTTGTGGTAAGTAAAGATTCCTGATAAAGCCCATAAAATCACAAAATAAAAGAGAGCATGATAAAAAAAACAACTATAATTTAAATCTTATACTCATCACAAAATAGGCTATGAAAAGACAAGACACATTCTAAGAAATAATATTCCTAATGCATTTTCCTGGGAAATACTTTGTATCACAAATGTATATAAATCAATAAAACAAATTTACCCAGTTAAATTAATAAACAACTGACATTTCAAAAACAAAAATATAGACATGGTTGAAAAGCTCATGGGCAGTGATGTTCAACATTAGTCATGAGGGAAATGCAAACAAAAAGAGTTACCATTTCACACCCACCAGATTGGCTTAAATTTTAAAAACACTGACAATGCCAGATGTTGGTAAGCTTGTAGAGCAACTGGAAATTTCTTACATTGCTAGCAGTAGGGTATAATGGTATATTCATTTTGCAAAACACCTTGCACATCTGTTGGTAACAGGGCCCTACACAGACCTGTACTGACCTGGAAAATCTTCGGAAGCAGTGACCAGGGAACAGCAGGGAGTGATCCAGTGATCCAAGGTGCCTCGTGTTGGGCGGGGCAGACAAGGGCCTGCAACACACAAAACGCTTCAGCCACACTGGGCGCTATTTTCCAAAAACACCGCGTCTGGTCGGGGCCCAAAATCCCCACAGAAAAGTATCCAGTGCTGTGCACGGAAGGACACGTACTGTGCCAGTGATCAAAACTCTTAGCATCCCTCCCGTACGCGGCCTGCGTCAACCCCTGGCCTGAGCCTTTCCACCCTTACCCTCGTCAGCAGATCGCCCTCCCACCCACTTCCTGATCCCGCTCCGTTGGGAAGAAGGGGGCGAAAGGGTCTGATTATTCTTCGTAACTAAGGGTAGTTTCTAGAGCTTCAGCCACACAAAGAAAGCGGCGGAATGATCCGCTATCCGCGACCACAAATGCCGGCTTGCCCTGCGCCTGCGCAGCACAGCGGCGGCAGCGGCGGAGGAGGAGCTGGGCCGGCCGCGTGCGCCGTGGAGGAGTAGAGTCTTCCCGCTGCTTCCCGCGAGGGCAAGGAGTGGGAGGCTGAGGCGCGTGTGCCAGGCTTATCTCTGCGTTGTGAATGCTGAGAAACGGGGAATGCTGACCCTTCGAGATGAAGCTCAGCCATTGGAAGGGCAGCCAGGAGGTGAGGAGTTAACTTGAACTGGCTCTGAATTCAGCTAGGCTGACTGGGACAGGGGTCTCTGTTGAGGTACAAGAGGAAGAACTATGGATGTTCTTTTTCTACTTCACGTAAACTGAGCAGTTGGGAAAAAAAAAAGGAAAACATTTTGGCAGCTTCTTATGAAATTAAATATAAAGCCGCTCTATGACCTGAACATTTTTAGTAGAAGTCAAGTCTTGAATCAAGAAACAGATGGTACAGGAATATTATAGAAGCTTTAGTAATTAAATCTAAAGCTGGTACTGAATCCAAATACCCATCAATAGAAGAATGCTGTGACGAAATGTGTTTTCTTATATTTGTGGTAGAGAGATGTGGTGATCTCCATGACAATTATATCCTCAAGAACCAAACTTTTACTTTTTTTTTTTTCCTTAAGACTTTTTAGAGCAGTTTAGGTTCACACCAAAATTGGATACAGAGATTTCCCATCTGGTCCCACCTAATCTTGTTTTTGCCTCACTGCTTGGCCACAGAGTATTGGCTTTATCCTAAATCTGTTCTTCCTGTGGCGGAAACATGGCTACCTCTAGTGATCATTGCCACATGGGCTTCAGCTATATTCAGTAGAGAGACTGACTAGCTGTGAATCTCTTAACAGAAAGGAAATTTTTGTCCTAGAAGTCCTTGCCTTAGGTCTTACTGCCCTAAAAAGAGTTAGATTTCCCTACCATCGGTCTAATCATCATTGTTGATGCAGAGATTACCTTCATTGGATTACACTGATTGGCTCGATCTAGGGTGCAATTGAATGTAAATATCATTAAATATCATTCCCAAGATACGCTTTAGAAATAAAATAGCCATATGGCTTACTTCTTAGTAACAATATTAGTAGAGCATTTTCAGAGAAAGAAGATTACCATAGCTGGAGGCACCAAATGGTTACTTTAAAAAAACAGATTTAAGCTTAAAAGATTTTGTTTTATTTTTGTAAATTAAAGAGATGTACCTAAGCCAGATTAAGCCAACTGTATTTATTTTCGATATATAATATAAACGTAATTGAAAGCATTTGGTAAAAGAAGTAGAAAACATCTATGAAAATTATTTCTGCAGGATCTGTTTAACATCTAGTTACTGTTGCTTCTCTTAACCTGAGCCTTACTTTTAAAATGTCAAAGGTCTATCTCTGCAATTAAAAATGTATGCTTTGACTGAGATGATAGTGAAAATGACGAAACTCTTTTGGCTTTAGTGGAGAAATAATTCTTACTAGCACAGAGAAAATAAAATTTTCTGTACAAATTTGTTGATTTTATGGTAATTTTGGCTATTTTAATAGCATATTACATAAAAGCAAAAGGTCAAGTTTCCACCCGTATTGGAGGATGATGGACTGGTATTCAAATGTTTAAATTCCCATCTTGTGTTTTACATTGCTGACATGTAACAAACAAGGCATGTTAATTTTAAGAAGCCATCTGCAATCACCCTGGGTGGTTTGCAGGCAGTTGGTATTAAAAAGTCAGTCAGCTCATTAGTGGTCCAATTAGCTGATATGTAGTGCAGCACTCTGGTAAGTTGTCCCGACTGCCATGTTAAATCTAGGCAGGATTCTTAACTATGGAAACTGCTAGAGACAAAAAGCAGGTGGACATGCCAGTGAAGAATGTTACCTAGAAACTTCTTCATATATCAATGAGGCATCTAGAATTCTGCTTAGAATATATAATTTGTCTGGATAGGTATCCTAATCAAAATATGATATCATTCCAAGGCACTATTAATACTTAATACATTTAATTCAGGACAAATTTTGATGCTTTGGTATGCATATATACTTTTTAAAAAATGAAAATCAGTTTAGTTTGATGAAATAAATCTAGGCCTCTTCAGTTATGACCTGAGATATATTTATGCTACATTCTATTTCAAACACAATGGTGTGGCAAATGAATAATCCTTTGTGCCTCTAAGTAAAACTTTGACACTTGAGGAAAGCTTTGAAGCAAAATTAAACAAAAAATAATAATTAGTGCTCATAAACTAATTATTGTGTTTAAAAAGGAGAATAATGAATACACTTTCATGGAACATAACCAAATTTTCATTGCTTGAAACCATACCAAATGACCTTACATCAAGTACTAAATTTCACATAGTATTTCAGTCAATTGAGATCACAGAAGTAGGTAAAGAATATCAAAACACACACACACACACACACACACACACACACACACACCCTCTGTCAATATAAAGAAGAAAGAACAAATTCTAACCTTTTTTTTTGTTCATTTATTTATGAGAAGATACAGTTATTTACCTGAAATTTTAAAGATATGGTTGGGAGGCAAAAAAGGGTATCTCTGACTTCTAGCCTGCAGAACTGTGGGAAAATAAATTTCTTGTTTAAGTCTGCAAAACTCTGTTATGGCAGTCCTAGTAATTTAATACAGGTTTACAGCAAGAAACAGCAATGTAGAGGTTGTTTTAGTAATATTAATAAAAATTGTCTTGTGTTTCTATTAACATGGTCAAATTTACTTGGTATCTTTAAATATTTCCCTGGTATTATTTTATGATTATAAATATAAAAATACATATACATGTATGTATGATTTTAAAAGGAGTAATAAGATATCCAAAGTGTTCTCTACTTTGAGATTTCATTGTTTCCTAGAGATATTTTAATAAGGTAATTAAATTTCAAGTGCAACACAAGTATAGCAGACAGAAGATTTCATTTTTTCCTGATTAATTGCCATTAAAATAGAACATGGCTAATTGCCTGGCTAATTCTATTTTATAAGAGAAACTTCAAATTGGATTTTTCATAACCAGTGCTGTCATCATTGCATTTAATATCAAACATAATATGTACTTTGCTGATATTAGCAATTGCAGAAAAAAATGCATTGTCACTCTTTAATGCTGAAAGGAACTTTATTATAATAGAACTTCTTTGAGTATGTAAAATTTAATTAGTGATATTTACAGCAAAGCAGTACTGATCAGAAAATTCCTAGTGTGAAATGATTTTTATGATTTTTTTAAATTGTGGTAAAATACGCATTTGCTTTATTAACCATTTTTAAGTGTATGGCTCATTGGCATTAAGTCCATTCATATTGTGCATTGGTATTGATCCTATTCTGTTGGATTTTGTTCATTTTGATGCAACAGACATGTTTTTAATTTTTATGCCTTTTATTTCTTTTTCTTGCCTAGGACTTTCTGTATCATGTTAAATAAAAGCAGTAAAAGCAGGCATCCTTGTCATTTTCCTGATTTTTAGAGGAAAAGTTTTCAGTCTTTAACTTTTGAATATGATGCTAGCTGTGGGCTTTTTGTGGTCTTTATTACGCTGAGGTAGTTTACTTCTATTCTTAATTTATTGAATGTTTTTTATCATGAAAGGGTGCTGAATTTTGCTAAATGCTTTTCCTGAATTAGTTGAGATAATCATGTGTGTGCATGTTTTTTATTTGTTTTCCTTCATTCTGTTAATATAATAAATTACACTGAGTGATTTTAAAATGTTGAATCATCCTTTCGTTCCAGGAGTAAATTTATCCCAAATAAATAAATAAATGTGGTGAGCCATACTTGTGTTCCAGGATCATAGTGTATGATCCTTTTAATGTGCCGTCAAATTCTGTTTGCTAGTATTTTGTCGAGGTTATTTACACCTATGTTCATCAGAGATAATGGTCTATAGTTTTAATTTCTTACAGTGTCTTTTTCTGGCTTTTTTTTTTTATCATGGCAATGCTGGCTTCATAGAATGTTCTGTCCTTTTCAAGTTTTTAGATGCATTTGAGATGAATTGGTGTGAATTATTCTTTATATGTTTGGTAGAATTCACTAGTAAAGCCATCTGGTCCTGGGCTTGGAAATGACTTTTAAATTAAAAACAAAAATTAAGGAATAAAGAATACACTCACATTATAGTTTACCATGTTAAAATCTCAAAATATGGTTGAGTCAGTGTGTGAAAAATTATAATAAATCACTATTTTAAAATACCAGTTTGCCCATGAGTAAAAATCATATAATTTACTTAAACACTAATATAAAACAGCTTATAATAAATCTATATATTATCCTTGATTTTCCAGATTTATATGGTACAAAATGGTTGTTATTAGTTGATGTTATGAGTTGTTAAAAGTGTGCCTCCAAAATGTGTATGTTGGAGACCTAGTACTTCAGAATGTAACCTTCCTTGAAGATAGGGTTCTTACAGAGATAATCAAGTTAAAAATGAGGTCATTATAGTGGGTATTAATCCAGTATGACTGGTGTCCCTATTAAGAAGGGAAATTTGGACACAGAGACACTCACATGAGGATGATGTAAAGAGACATAAGGAGAATTTGGCTTTCTATGAGCCAAGAGGAAAGGCCTGGATCAAGTCCTTCCCTCACAGACCTCAGAAGGAAACAACCTTGTGGCTGTCTTGATTTTGGACTTCTAACTTACATTCCTGTGAAAAAATAAATTTCTGTTGTTTAAGTTACCCAGCTTGAGGTACAGGCATCCTCTGCTTTTCAAATGCTCACTCTATACCACTTCAGTTTTACAAAAGACCTGCATTAGTACCTGTTTTCACTAACCAAAAAATAGTTCAAAGAGGATTTTCACTTTTACAAAAAGAGGTGAAAAGCAAAAACAGTGCTCTGCATTGGTTTTGCAGTACGCAGTTACTGAGGCATCATGCATCCTGAGCAGCGAGAGTGGTAGAGCAGGAGAGTGGCATCGCCAAGCTCCTTCCCTGGGAGCTACACTCAGCATCTCAACTTCAAACTGCCATGGCTTTGAACTGTGTCTGTGAGCATCTGTGCTTTATCTCCTTTTATTTTGTGCATCCGTTAGTAAGATATGTCCTAAGGTAATTGTTTCTTCTATTTATGCCATTTCAGCTTATGAAATATGTCATAGGAATGTTCTACTTTTGGATAATGAGGAAACCTATACTTTGTTCAGTCAGTCTTAGAAATTTAATAAACTGGTTTTTATAAAGTATCTACAGAGTGAGGTCATCATTTTATTTCACATGTAACTAATTCTTAAACCATTATACTATATAATATTTTACGTATGTTAAAAATATAAATGCATTATCTAATGATAAACAGTGCAATTTAGATTGATGACATTATCATTGTAATGTATTTGCATTTAGGGACACATATACTTAACAGATATATGTACTGATTTTCAAAAGAACTTGCCAAATTAAGCAAATTAAGGACTTTTAAATTAAGGCCATATTCCACCACATTTAGGAGGAAGAGTTTTTTTAATGTTATACAGGAAAAATAAATTACTTTTTAAAGGCATCTATGATATATTCAGACCCTCATGATTTCACTTTGGTAAACATGGAAGATTAGGAAAAACTGCGAAACTATGTCATTTACAGAGAATACTGTTTATTCTTATTTTAACTTAGAATTAATATCCCTGAAGAGTTTGGCTGGCCATATGTATTATTTGAATCAAACAAGTGAAAGATGAACATTTTCTAATGGACCAAATACTCTATGATAGGAAGTCTGATGAAAGCTGAATCAAGTACCATTTCTCAAATAACACTGTAATAAACATGTAATGTTCTCATCAACAGCCTTCATAAATATTGTGATGATTATGATTGTTTCTGTGGTATGATAATTTTTAAAACATAATGAGAAGAAAGATGTTTTAAAATTACTTATTCAGAGCTAATATCAAACATATTCTCATTTGAACTTGCCCTTTTTCCTCTATTGCTTGTGAAAAGTTCAGAGCTATTTGACTTGGTTTTCTATGGTACTAACCACTGGGGTCGAAATACTCTGTTAAATGAATTCTTCAGGGTGTTAGTTTGGATGTGCCCCGCTTATTTGTGCTCTGCTATTTTCTTGTACAGATATTAGAGACTATGTAAGTAGATTCTATTACTTTCCATCACTCTCCTACCATTCAATCTGTGATTTTGTGACTAAGGAATTTTATTATAAGATCAAAGAAATCTATATCTAAAACATATCTAGAGGCATAGAATATATACATAAATGTTTAAAATGCTTTAGTTTAGCACTATTTAAGGCATTTAGATGGCAAACAAACTAAATAATGAGTTATAAGAATTTCTAAGGATTATGTTATGTTAAAAGGCAATCACTATCAAAGCAATGTGTTCAAAGTCACTATATAACAGTTCAGTTAAAGATTTGCTCACTAGCATTTTATCTTGAAACTTGGCAAAGACATCTTCTAAGGAAGTATATTCATCAACTATTATATGTCGTTGAATACACTCTGAAACACATGAGAAAAAAAAAACCTTGATATGTGCATTCACCTATGAATTTGTATCTGGTTATGTGATTGTATTTATAAACAAATTAACTCCATCTTATTTAGCATTTGTTAACAACTAACAGATCTGAGGTTTTATCCTATTCGCAAGCTAACAGGTTAGCCTGCTACAGTTTCAGGTATACTGGAGGAAGGTATGAAAACCTGTGTCAGGGACAAGGCATTTATTACTCAAAGCAAGAAAAGTTGCAGAACACCAGCACTTTCCTGTGCCAGTTTTTTGAGCCTCAGTTCCCACAAGGTGATGAAAAGAAGGCCATGGTACACCTACAAAATCAGTAAGTTGCATTAAAGGAGAGGAATTCTGAGTTAAGGAAATTCAAATATTTATACTGTACAGTAAGTGTGCCTTCCTTCGTTCAAGTAAAGGACAATCTCTGGCTCTTCCATGGCTATTTGCTAAACAGATACCCCTGAAAAAATAATCAAGAACTAATTTATCTGTGCCTTTGCTCAAAAGATGTGCAGCAATGTGGAACCCAGGAAGAATTATCTCCCAACAGTGTTTCATTTGGTATTATTTAGAAATGCCTAAATTTGCGAAAGGTATAGACTTCCAAAAGACATATTGATACTTGTTTGTCACCTATTTAACATACACAAGCACTCAAGACCCTCTCCAATTCTTTAGCCTACAGTGCAGAAGAGGATATCCAAGAAAAGTTCTGTCACCATAGATTTTAGAAGGCCAAAATCAAACCACATGACAAGAAGCGTATGATTTATGAGGTATATAAATGCATAGTTCTATGACAGTTTTTTCTTTATCTCTCAGATCTTGGCCCCAGCCCTGTCTCCCATTTTCAAATCTGCCTTCTATCGCATATATAGACAGCACACTTTAAGAAATTTAGAGTCAAAATCCATCCTTAAAAATTTTATTTTTAATACCTAGCTTAGGTTAGCCTGTAATGAGAAGAAAGGAACACAAATTATAATCAAGCATTATATATTGCGAAGCTTTGCTTGGTGATGTTAGGGATTTCTTAGAAAATAATATATTGTACGTTTAGTTGGGATATCCTTTGAAAATATTATTCCCTAGAAATTCATGTAGATTTCGGTGGCTGACCAAGAATTTATGATTCTGCCTTTCTGCATCACTTTTCATCAGAGACATGGTTCACAGTTACGAATCTTGCAAAACCATCATATCACTTAGACAACCTCTCAAGCATTGTTGAATTAAGAGACACTGAGGTGATAGTGTTTATGTGGCCCATTGCAAAATGAAGCTATTTTTGTGTCCTGAGGAGATCTCACTGGGGGCTCACAGTTTCAGGGGATCCATAATCTGAGCCACATGTGTATCCCATACATGAAGTGGCATACCAATAGGAAACCTCTGACTTGGAAATTAGTTACATGGAGCTAGCAATGTATCTTAGAGCTGTGCTGTGTACACCAAAGAAGAAAAAAAACCCAATATATTAATGTGTACTATTAAAAATATCACTTAATTATATATTCATTCACTGATACACACATGGAGAGGAAGTACTATGTAACTATGGAAAAGGGACATAACCTCCCTGTCCCTTAGGTCCCATGTCTACAAGATAAGGATTATAAACTTAGCTACTGTATGAAGTTGTGAGGATTACGGGACAAAATTCAAGTTGTATAATGTATCATATAGTGAAAAAGTGTTATTAAAGACTCACATGTAAGGATGCTTATTCTATCATTCCATCAAGAAAATTCCTATTAGTAGAAAAGAACTGAATAAATTATGAGATAGGTACACAATAAAATAGTATTGTCTTAGTCAGTTTGGGCAGCCGTAACAAAGTAACATAGACTGGGTAGCTTTTAAACAATAGAAATGTATTTCTCACAGTTCTGGAGGCTGGAATCTGAGATCAGGATGCAAGCATGATTGAGTTCCAGTGACAGCCCTTTTCTGAGTTGTAGACTGCTGACTTCTCACTGTGTTCTCACATGGTAGAAAGGGCAAGGGAGTTCTCCTGGGTCTCTTTTATAAGGACAGTTATCTTAATCATGAGGCTTCCAACTCATAATCCTCCCAAAGGCTCCATCTAGTAATACCATCACATGGGGAGGTAGAATTTCTATATAGAATTTTGGTAGACACAGATATTCAGTCTCTAGACACAAACATTCAACCTCTAGCAAGTATTTTGACATGAAAAATATAATGAATTGGAGCAGCAAAAATTAATTTTTAAGTATTTTCACAAGGTATTATTGAGTGATATAAAAAAATTGTGAAAAAACACACCAAAACCAAAAAAAAAAAATACTACACTCTGCCTAAGCAATTAATATTGTTAACCACATTATTCATTAGGCTTCCTTTCTCATATAGTCTGTTAACAACTATACTGTGGTTTGCAACACAAACGCATACACACTTATGTCTACACCTGGGTGGAAACATTTGTACTATACACATTTTGATATTATTTTCCATGTGGTTTTCATTCTCACTTAATTTTTAGTTTTAACATTTGCTCTATCAGTATGGAAATAAATTATTCACTAAATACACAGAAATATTCAAAAGGTTAATTGGTTGATATTTCAACTTATGAGGAGTGTGAATTATAAACTACTCAGGACATAAAACTGACATTTGTATACAAAATTCAGTGACTAGAATTTTAACAACATATCTTGGAAATACTATTGGAATTATTTTTGACAGAGAAAGGGATTTGTCAAATTATTTTAGTTCTACATTAAGCCCAGTTATTTCTCTCTGACAGTGAGAACATCTACATAAAAAAATGTCACCCATATTGTTCATTTTATTCAGATTAATAAAAACTAGACATTTAACATTTAGTCATGTTCTTGTGTTTCTAAATAAATTTCCTAATGAAAGTTTTTGAATTTTCCCCAGATTACCATACATATTTTAAAGAATACTGCATTATTCATTCTTATTTCATGTTGTCATTTTTGTCACTTATAGTGAGGTGTCTATTTCATTAATTAAATAGAAAATGTTGATTGCTGAAGTGTCCCAGATATTGACTTGGCTGGGCCATACAAATTCAACCATAGCATATGTAGATTGTATTATGTATTGCCATGATTCCTGCATACATCAATCTTACTGTCTCGTGGAGGAGACAGTCATTAAATAGTAATAACAATAAAAATCACACAGGTATGTGTGTATGTGTGACTGTGTGTCTACATATATCTGTGTGTTTAATTTTGTATTCGTATAAGCGTAAATATGGTGAACTGGGCTGGTCTGACTGAGCACCAACTCAACCCCATTGTGACCTAACACACACTTTATGTTGGGTACACTGTTAACATTTAAAACACACATTGTAGCTGAAATTTAAATAACTGAAACCTCCACATTACACAAATTGAGAATCAACTGAATGTGAGAGGATACTAGAAGACTATGGAGTTATGGGAACTAGATGTATATTGAGTTGGCGTCTGAGAAATAAGACAAACTGGAGGGTATGAACTTGGGAAACAACACACTCCCATGAAATAAAATTAAAAAGAAGGAAAAGTTAATGAATAGCTTAGAGAATATTAAGGAAAAGGAGGAGGAGAAATCAGTGACTATAAAAAGCATAAATAAAATGGTAATGATAAATGCACATATATCAGCAATCATAAGGAATGGAAATATATATTCTATATATTTAAAGGAAATTCAATAATAGGAGGTTCATATAGCAATGCATTTTTACTAAACCTTTATGTAACTGTCAATTCTTTTGCTCAAACTTATTAAGAGTATAGAAAAGAATAAAGAAAAATAAAGGAGCATAATTTTATAATGCTAGTACAACCCTGAAGCTGTTCGGGGACAATGTAAGGAAAAAAAAAAAAAACTTATCACACTGATCACATTCCCTGATGGTAAAAATATTCAATATAATAAAAGCATAAGGAAACTGCAACTTTAGAAATCAAGTGCATATACTCCCAAATAAATCCTGAGTAAAAGAGGAAATCATTAAGTGAAATTTGGAAGCATTTAATCTAAAAAAAAAAAAATGCTTTGTGTAGGAAAACGTGTAGGCACAGCTATAGCAGTTGCAGAATAAACAGAAAAGAAGGAGATGTACATGTGAACAAAAAAGCAAGAACAAAAGTGGGAAAGACCAGCAGTGGTCCAAAAGACAAAACGGTACCGTGCAAAACCACTGAAGATTTGAAGGCAGAACTCCCACATGCCCTCACATACTCGTCCTTGTACTTACTCTAAGTACATTAGACCCAGAAGTTTTAATAACATTTTACTAAATCTTCAAATAATAAGCAATTACTTGAGGAAGTCTAACAGGTAGGAAACTTGTAGAGTGGATCAGCAATATCTAGTAATCTTGAAAATATTTATATCTACTAGCAATTTTGCTTTTGGGCATATTGTCTAAGGAATCTCTTGCACATACATGTCAGGATATGTGTGATACTGTTTACAGCAGTAAAATTTGGAAAAACAGGACTTGTCCACCAGTATGGGACCAGGTTATTAAATTATAGTACCTAGTAAAATAGAATACTATATAGCAGCTAAAGAATTGAACATAACCATATCACGTATTTGAATATTATTGATCTTAAAGCAAAATGTTAATTAAGAATTGACAAATTGTCAGGATATGTATATATGTGAAAACACACAGGCCGAGTTTAAACACACGTACACACAAAGAAATACTGTGCATGATTTATCAATGTACATAGCAGAAGTATAAAAACAGAACTTTCTGTTCCTGTGTGGACCATGGCCAGAGCTCCAGAAGACAAGATTAGATGAGCAGGTGTGCTTCTACAGGGCTCTCGTGTTTCAGGGAGAGAGGTTAGAGTCCTGCATCTTTCTTCACTTGGCAGTCGTTGACAGCCTGGAGGTAAGCGCTGTTTCCACAGATGAGAAACTTCACCTTGTCTGGAAATAGTCAACTGAGGATCTCCATGCCTGCTGGGCCAGATGTAGAAAGATATGTCTGACTTGCCCTGACTCTGACTTTAACCTGAGCCCAGAGTGTTTTCTCTTTTGGTCTCTAGGTAATGCCAATAATGTATTTGCTTGACTTGCCATAGCCAACCCAATAAAGATCACACTTTCAAATGTTAAAAATGTTCGAGACACGCTCAAGTCAAAGGTGAATATATGGGCATCTCGAATTAATACCCGAGAAAAATTCTTTCAGAATTATTTTACAGGCCAGGAAATCCTTTTATATTTATGCTCAAAAGATGAGCTTTACATATCAAGCAAAATGAGCAACTGTAAAATATGGCAAAATAATGTTAATTTCAATCCATTCTGTTGATTTCAAAAGCATTCCATTTTTATAGAACCATACATTTTCTGGAAGGAAAGGAAAATTATAAAAGATTATCTGCACTAGCCTATTCTCCATACTTTGACATTCACCAATGTTGCTATTCATTATCTGTTTAACAACTCAGTGGTAAGTATCCTACCGTCCTCACCCTGGAGGTAACCTTCTGAAGCTATTACAGGGTGGCAGTTCTAATTATTATAACGCTTTTAGGACATTACACACACATCTGTTTTCCAAAAGCTCTACTCTTCAGAGCCACAGGTAAAATATCTAAACTCTAATTGCAATGGAAGCATTTCAAATATTTGAAAATGTTGTATTTGTCTGAAATTTCATCCTGTCTAAAAAGAATCTACTCCCTTAGAACTCCTATTACAAGGTTTCTTTCCTCTCTCTATCCTTACTGCTATTGCTTGGAAGAAATCCAGTTTCACAATGTTCTTGTTAAATCATGGCTATGAGAACTATGTACAACAGTTCAATTGAAGTCTGAGAAGCAGACAAAGAGCAGATATATTAGAATTGTCTGAAAAATATTTACCATTTAATGATATTATCATGATTAATCTGTTTTGCTCTCTCTCTCTCTGAAAAGAACTGCTTGCCTGTGTTTTGCATCCAGTTTTCTGTGCAAAACACAGAAAATTTTTTCTATGTAGCTATTAGGCTTAAATTTTTTTTGTTATTGTTTTTACAGTCAGATCATAATGGTGAGCCTTTAAATTCTACTTGATATGAACTGTTGCACCCAGTAAGTGTAGAGTTTTTAAACTATGTGTTTTACTATATTTCAGACTTTTAAAAAAATTTTTATCAACTTGTCATATTTAATATTTAGTTATTTTCTCTGGGTTCGTGCCATCTGCCAATTTAAACGATGTCTTCCTAAGTTTAATTTTCTTGAAAAGGGGAAGTTAAGGAGAGAGATTCACTAAACTGATCTCTCTTTCTTCATATTCCCAGAGTCTAGCAATATTTAGTGACAATGAAATGATATTTATGTAATGATGAATCTTCTGTTAGGGGACTCCAGTCCATTCATCACTAGATTTTCAATTAGCGTGGTTAACTACCTATGAATTTACTTAAATGATTTACGATCAAGCTCAAATTTTTCAAATATCTGAAGTAGAATCTCACCACTAATTACTTAACATTGATAATGTTTTTTAATCGGTTCCCCTTTCTTCCATCCTGTTTCTATTTCTATCCATCCCATTCCCTCTTGCCAGATAAACTTTCCTAAAACCCAGCTCTGATTAAAATATTTACCAACTGAGATGCTGTATCTAGCATAAGAGCCTCATTAATAATTGTTCCATACTCACCATATATTTTTATCTTATCTCTTACCACTCCCATCAAAACTGGTGAAATCCTCTGAATTTAATGATTTTAACCATTCTTAAACTTCTGCAGTTGAATGCAACCTACTTAAATCACAGATCCCTGGCTTACCCTTGTTGTAAATGGCAAAATTAACAACAACAGTTATTGATTACTTACATCAGCTGGGATTTAGTAATCAGCACTTTATCAACAATAAAATTTATGGTAATAAAGCTTTTGTAATTCCTACCTAATAGTTCCATCTGGAAAGTAAAGCCAGGATTTAAACCCAGGTCTCACTTATTCAGTTACTGTGTTTATAATTGTTCTACTGTTTCCTGTAACCTCCCACAGTATTTTGTCATTTACTTATACATACTTCATCCTTTTACAGTAAGTGATACATACAGTTATACACAAGTCTTTTAGACAGTTCATGAAAAAAATAGTCCCTCCCTCTTTCTCTTTATTGTTGTTTTCTCCTATTTCTCCACTGCTCACCCCCTCCTCCCTTGTCTTCCAAACCTTTCTTCCTTCTTCTCTTTCTTCCTCTCAATTTATAGCTCAACACTGCACAAAAAAGTTTACTTTTTAACTTTTCTCATCAAAAATTGAAGAACAGTTGGCCCAATTTTCCCTTATTTTATTAATTCGTTCTCAAGTTATTCTTTATTTCCTGAATTGATGCTGAAAATGAATAAAACACTGGGTAGTTTCAAACAGATATTACCTGTTTTACTATTAATTTGAATTTTGTATTGACGATACCATTGAAAGTTCTTTTCGTTTTTGAACTTGTGGCTTTTATCTATTAATAATTTAGCAATAATTTTGAAAGGGCAAATTATTGGTTGCTAGTCAGAAACTATTTTTGTAAATAATAATTTAAGTATGTTTTGGTGTACCTCAGAAATTTTCGTCAGGTGTAATGATTGTCTTTTAATCATTTCTGTTTCCCAATAATGCCTCACTAAGTATCTTTAAAATAAAAAATGAAGAACCACAGAAATGTTAAACACTATGTACTTA
This sequence comes from Tursiops truncatus, assembly GCF_011762595.2. Lineage (NCBI taxonomy): Eukaryota > Metazoa > Chordata > Mammalia > Artiodactyla > Delphinidae > Tursiops > Tursiops truncatus. The sequence continues at coordinate 57,391,581 of NC_047051.1, read as the reverse complement.
GGACTGCATTGATAGTGATGTGCTACACTAGTTTGGGATAAAATATTCACTCAGATTCTTTAAGATATTTCTATTTTTGTCATATTACGAGTTAATTAGTTTCTTTAGAGAATGCTCAAGTATGTTTTTAATTTGCACATCTTATTTAAAATGAGTACCAGATCAGCATCGGTTTTTCATTCACAATATATTAGGGAAGATTCTTGAGACATATCACAATTGCTGGAGCTAATTACAATTGCTGGAGCTAATTCCCATGATCTTAGGGTCCTAAAATTACATTTTTTTGTTTAATTGAGTAAAATCCTTATAAATAACATCCATCTTGCAATATTCTGGTAGACTAAAACAATTTACTGAGTGAATATGTAGAATATTTAAATTTCATCATTACAGTTTGACTAGAAAGGAAAACATGAATCAAAAATAAAGAATTGTGATATTGGCACCATTTTTAATTATCTTAATTAAATACATTGCCTAAAATGTGTGGCTGGGGAATTTTTTAGAAAATAGAAGCCTCTGTTTCATTATTTCAAAGTCACCTTTTATTATTAGTCACAGAGCAATAAAAGGCAAACAAGCAACAACATCAGAAAAAACTATTTACAAAACTACTTCTAAAATACTTTTGACTTATTAATTATCTATGAAGAAGTTCTGCATCAGATAAAGCATTGAAAACTTTAATATCTTAATCATTTAAAAACACCTTCATTATCCAGGCGTTAGGATCCAATGTCCTTTAATGGACAACAGACTCTTGAATAGTCCTTTATTGGACATTTTAAGAGTTATACAACAACAAATATTTTGGCTTCACAGAACCTGCACCATATCTACCTCATTAGCCTACATTTGGGTCCTTTCTGATCTGGTATTCCTTTTCCCTCAATGTTCAGAAATACTGCACTAGATGGCCTTTTCATTTCGGGATAGCCATTTCATTACTGATTTTTATGTATGCACATATTTCCTATTATTTTGCAAATCAATGAGATTGATATATATAGATGGGTAGTCAACAGAAGTTACTTACTTCACCTTCAATCTTTAATATACTCATGATTGTTACATTCTTGAACATTTCCAAATGTGCCTTGAAATGCACCTGCTTCAACATATATCATATCCCTTCTTCATTGCCTTCCTCTTCAGAACTTTGAAGATGTTTAATCCTTTTGCACTATCAATGTGGTGATCCATGACTTCTTATAGCTGTGATAATCAGTCCATAGCAACTGTGATTCTCTCCTTTTCTCTCTTAGAAGTTAAGCTTAAGTAAAGCTTACCAGAACCAACAAATTTTTATAATTTTCTATTTCAGAGATAAAAATATGTGCACAATTGTGCAGATACGCATGCCAAGCTTATGGCTGTTACAAATTCAATTCTCTACATAAATGTATTTTTCCAGTTTTTCCTCTTAAGGATGCTCTGCTAAAAACCATTTTAGACTCTTTAGAGTCACATACCTTCCTTCACAGAAAGCTATTTTGGCTTAATAATGTGAGGTGAAGATGGCACAGATGAAAAACCAACTTAAAAAATGCAAGTATGAGATGTATTCCTACTAGGACACAACTGCAATGCAATCTACATTCTTCCCTCTCAGCTCATAATAGTTTCTCTGACATCTGCCTGTGGATTAAGGTACGGGTTTTAAATCCAAAATTAAATCTGAGATAACTTTTGAAAGGAATTTTATTGAATATTTGAATAGCAAGAGTTAAGTTGTGAAGCGTACCTGAGTATATACATGAACCTCCCAATATATACACGAACCTCTCAATTTTAAGATACAGCTAAATTAAATCTTTATTATGTTTCATTTGTTCCGGTCTGTTTTCCATGAATGGCGATTTTATATATGCTATATTTCCATTCCCTGTCCTTCATATCAATCATTTATCCTTTTATTTTATTCTAATTAATTCTGGGATAGATTTCCTAGAAGAGTAACACTGCTGAGTAAATTTCATGCATTATTGATTTTTATTTTTACAAAATTAATTTGCATATTTCATTTTAGGTCTTTGTTAGTAAATGAGTTTTTGTTGTTAAATTCATCTATCTCCTTATTCACCTCAATTTTCTATCTTATTATCTCACTTTTTAATTTATTTTTTCCATAGATTGAAAGGAACCTACAATAGAAATAACCTAGATTTAGTTCCAAAACTTTAAAATAGGTATATATACATATTTCTATCCCTAGGCTCCATGTGCCTCTGATTGCACATTAAAAAAAATAGCGTTTGAAGTTATCTTTTCCTGCTACATTGTAAACCATCTATTACAAACTTCTTGCTTACTCCAATCTTTATACTTTGGCAAAAAATCGATACCTGCCAATTAAAAAATACATTAATAAGCCAAACCGATTCCTTAAGATTCAAACTTAACAAACAAGACACATCACTCTTATTCCTTGATCAAGAAGTAATAGAATATACATTAGCACTCATCTGTAGGCTATTCTTTTAAATTCTATGATGAATATTGTAAAGATAATTAAATTCTTGTTTGTTATTTAACTTGTAATGTATTTAAACATTTTAAAATATGAGAGATATCAGAAAAACATGAAGTGCTGATGAACATGTTTTAATAATATTAATGATTAAATTTTCTGAAAATGTGCTTTATAATACATCTATTTCTAAGTGCTGTACATATGTTATTTCCTTTAATCTTCATAAACGTTAAAAGATGTAGATCAAATCTCTAAACTTATAGTTTACAAACTGTGCTGAAAAAAATCTTTAGTAAATTGTGTTAGAAAAATCTAGCTCAAAATATTCCATATCTGATGCAGTTTTGGGGCCCATCAGTAAAAAAGAAGAATTATGATGACAATGATTAGAATTGGAAGAAGGATGCAGTTATTAGTTTTTGCTTTGTAACAAGTCACTGCAAATCAAGGAGTTGAAAACCACAAACATTTATTATTTTCATGTTTCTCTAGTTTAAATAGGCAGTTATTCTGGTCTGGGCAGTCTCATATAGTGCTGCATGGTGTATGATGCCTTTCATATTTAGTGGTTGGCTGGCTGGTTAGCCTTTGGGACCTCACTCACATGTCAGCCAGTTGGCTCAATGTCAGGTCATGTGTCTCTCTTAAGCAGGCTAGCTTGTACTAACTCACATGATGTGGTTGTGCTTTTTGTGCTTTGCAAAGAACAACAAGATGAGATGAATCCTCACGCAAATGCATTTCTCAAGCATCTACCTGGACCACATTTACAAATGCCCCATTGGCACAAGCAAGTCTCCTGTCCAAGATTATTTCTCTACTGAAGGGTAGAGAAATTAATAAATACATCACTTTTATTTGTCTGTTCGTTTATTCATAAATGCATTGATTCATTTGCTGCCTAGAGAGAAGTATCAGCATGTCAGGGTGTCAGATGATCATATATCCTTGGGATTCAGATATGAAGGGTATAGAATGCATGGATCAAAGAACAGAGGACACTGAGTATCCAGACATTTCAACAGGCACTGCCTGGAGGCATGTTTATCTTTGGCAGAACAATGCGTAGCTAAGTCAATGTCAACATATCTTTGTGCCAATAACAAAATGTGATCATAGACTCTTTCCTGAAACTTAGATGCTGCCCTGCAGAGATGAGTTTTTCATTCTGATAATAAATTCTCATTAAATTTGTGTAAATCGGGCTTCCCTGTTGGCGCAGTGGTTGAGAGTCCGCCTGCCGATGCAGGGGACACGGGTTCGTGCCCCGGTCCGGGAGGATCCCACGTGCCGCGGAGCGGCTGGGCCCGTGAGCCATGGCCACTGAGCCTGCGCGTCCGGAGCCTGTGCTCCGCAACGGGAGAGGCCACAGCAGTGAGAGGCCCACGTACCGCAAAAAAAAAAAAAAAATTTGTGTAAATCATTATAGTTAACTCACACTAAGTATATGTATATATACATACACACATATCTGTATGCACACAAAGCAACTAGTCTTGACAATAGTTGTTAAACAAAAACTGATACTTGAATGTTGGAGTCATTCTCATAAGAAAAATATTCTAGTTAGTCTTTCCAGATTTCCTTCAGATCAGAAGTGGATGTGACTAAGGCTGTTTATACTTAACTCAGGTTTGTATGGAAGCTTCCAGGTGCCTTCAATATAACTTTAGACTCTTGTTTCTGATGAGTTTCAATGTCACATGAATAAGATTGACACAACTCAATGAACATTTATTTAAGAGAAACTTACCACTAAAATGTCTAATTTAAATCAAGCATATAAGCAATAGACAAAATGAGCATTTTAATTTATTTTATCTCCTGTCCTTTTAAAATAATCATCATCATACACAAATAGTCTCTAAAAATAACTAGCAAGTGTTTCATTCTCTGTGCACCCAGAAACTATGCTATTAGCAGTCCTTGAAAAAAACCTCATCTACTGCTTTTTCATTCTAATTTCAAGTAAAATAAAAATTAGACTTTTATCAATATATAAATCATTAAAAGAGTGCCTTTCATTGTTCTTAATTACTGGCAAGGCTTTTATTCAAATTAAGCCATTAATTCAATAATTTTCTAGTGTCTTTATATAGATAAAAGTATGCACAATCTCATAAATATACTTATGTAATTATTTATTTATCGTCATGATTTCTGGGCTAATGCAATAGCATTATTCAGTTTTACCTAACATTTATTCATTCTATTGTACCACCACAGAAAGCTCTTTCATGTAACTTGTGTTTGTGTGTATAGATATATATATTCAAAAATTATATGTGTGTATTAGTACATATGTAAATTGATTTATGATTGTTTTCGTCACAGTCTATTTTAAAAATAATATTATTTTTTCTGTTTTTCAAAGTAATGAATGTTCAAAATAGTGTCCTCCACCCACAGTATTTTTACTATACACTGACAGCATATCTAACTTTGAAAGAAAAATCCCCATCCCACAATATATCCAGGGTTTATGAAGGCTGGGAAACTCTCATTTGGGCTAAAAGACATCATCCTCTTAGTTACTAGATAACATCTATTAATGTGCCATTCATTTATTTGTTTTAAATTAAACTTGGATGTCACATATAATATAGGAATATTCTGATCATGGATAAATTTAGCATTCTCTTTCAATTCTATTTTAGTTTAGTGCCGTAAAGTTTATTAGGGAGAAAAATAACTTGTCCAATTTTATTTACATTGTTGACAACTTAATTTCTTTGCCATTGTGGGGCTGAAGTCATCCTTTTCCTGCTAACTGTGGGCTAGGATCACTCGAAGCCTCTAAAGGGCGCCCCTCTCCATAGGCAGTTCACAGCATGGATTTTTGCTTTCTTCCAGGCCAGCTGGAGTTTGTCTCTCTGAATTCATTTTCCCTTCTAGCAAGAGAAAACACTCATTTAAAGAACTAATATGATTTGATGACACCCACCCAGATAATCTTCTTATTTTAAGATCAAACGTGCCCTATAACATAACCTAGTCATGGAGTAAAGATGATAAATTCTATGATAAACCATGGAGTTATCATCTTTACAGATCTGGGTATTATGTAGGGCACATACACCAGAAGGAGGAAAATCTTAAGGGACATCTTAGTGTGCTGCCATTAATGATAGAATTTTAATGTAGGTGTGAGAAATGTTGTTGTTAAAGTTTGGTCTCTAAAAATTGCAGCATTTTGGGAGACGTTTGAAAGGATATGACTGACGATACAACTGAAAATTGAGAATGTAAGGACTGATAGGAATATGAAATGTGAGGGCCTTATCATCTGCTCTGTTTTCGTGTTTGATTTGGAGGCACCTTTGTAATAACATAGCCAATGTCAGATATTTATCATAGTATTTATTTCAATAATGGGAGCTCACTTTTTTTCATAAATTAGTACTGTATTGCACAGGCCATTTATATTAAATCAATCTTTGTCAACAACTTCCTCAATTTCATCTTTTACTAAAAGCAGTCAGTGTTTGCAACTCTGCAAGTCACACAAATTCTGGAATCTCTTTTCATATTTCATGTCTTCTAACAAACTAGCCCATTCTTGCATGAGCCCATTATTGTCTTGTAACATCTTGCCAAATATATCCACTAAAAACCAATACATACTATTAACCTTATTTTTTCCCCAAGATCTTTCCCTATCATTAGAAGTTCATTGGGATTTTGATTACCATGTCAAGATAATGTAGGCACAAGATAACCAAATATTTTACCCTTACATAATGTATATGAATCTATTTCTTACTTCCTATATCAGTTTCTTATCACCTACAAACTGACCCCTAAATCACTACCATATTTATCAGATTTTTGCTTTTCTTACAACCACTACTTGAAGTGAATTCTACACTCATTTTACATGACCATTGTCAGTGAGGTTCTCTTCATCACACAGGGTGCTAGACGGTTCCTACCATCTCTTCTTGATTAAGGACACCCACTAATATATGGAAATACTTCTATATTAATATCCTAAATTTTATAGTGGTGGGAAAAGTTGAGAGATTATTTCTTTATTTAAATATCTATATTTCAGGTTCTAGGTTTCTGATTTTGGGGACTGATGTCAAAACTTTTCAATGCAAAGTTTTTGCACATATGTTCCTCAAGTTATCTTCATCATCACAATCTTATGATCTTTTGTATTAAATGTGCAGATTATTTGGCACTTCCCCAATAATATTGAATTAAATTTGTTGGCATGGATTCCTGAGACACTGCATTTAAGAAAACTTTTATTGAAATATAGTTGATTTACAATGTATTAGTTTCAGGTGTACAGCAAAGTGATTTGGTGTATATATATATATATATATATATATATATATATATATATATATCCTTTTTTTTTTTACATTCTCTTCCATTATATGTTATTACAAGATACTGAGTATAGTTCCCTGTGCTGTACAGTAGGTCCTTGTGGGTTATCTATTCTATACATAGTAGTGGGACACTGCATTTTGACAGCATTATCATGAATTAATTCATTCACAAACTTTAGGACAACTGTTGGATCTTCTTGGATCAAACATATGTAAGCTATGACTAGAGCTGGTGGAAAGTATATTGTTACAACCACTTTGGAAGTTGGTTTAGTATTATCTATTAAAACTGAACATACACATAACTTATGACATATGCACTCCATTCCTAGGCATATCCTCAACATAGTTATACAGACTATAAATAGCACACTTTCAATCAGCAGAGGACAAATTAATTAATTGTGGTGTATTGTTTTTGGAGTAATCTATGGAAATGAAAATGAATAAAGTACTGCTACAAGCAACATCAGGTCTCTTGTAAAAATATAATTTGAGAAAGAGTAACCAGACATGAATTAAAACTGTATCATCTCATTTATATAAATTTCAAGAGCAGGCAGAACTAATTCATGGTACTATGAATCGAGATAGGGGTTACCTTTGGGGAGAGGTGTTTGGTTGATGAAGAGGAGGCATGAGCGTGGCTGTTTCTAAGTGGTTCTATTGTATTTCTTGATATTGATTGTGGTTCAATTCCTGAAAGCCCATTGAGCTTTATGCTTTTATTTAGGCAATTTTTTCCAGTATACATTTTGTGTTTCAATATAATTGTAATGATAGGATATAAAACAAAATGAACACTTGAGACCAGAATATCTACTTAAAACTATTGATTTCCCAGTCTGAGATGAAGACTTATTCTAAGGCCACTGTTATTATGAAATTTAAACAAGTTGTTTATCTGCCTAAGCCTTAGTTTCTGATCTATAAGATGCTATTTATAATCCATCCTTTGATTTAGTACAATATAAAATTAAATTATGTAATCTATGAGGGGAGCTTTGTGTATTAATTATCTGCTTTTCAGGGATCCCACAATTCCTCACTGTCAGAGCTCCACCCCAGCAACACTCCCAACACAAAGAAATACTTCTTGGAGTAGATGATATTCAAGGCTATTAATTGGGTCAATATGCCATAGAGTTTGAACTTTACATGTGACATGTAAGGACTTCTTGTTGAAGTGTACTCTGTTTTACTCTCTTGTTCCCAAATGGATGTACTGTTAAAAAGGATTATGCCTAGGATTTCTTGGAAACTATCCTTATTTTAGAAAGGTCTGCAGTGAGGAGATTAGGTCAGCCATTCTCTGAGTTGAAGGTGAATCTCCAATCCCTCTTTTGATTTTCTTTAGAGATGTCGTTGGGCACATGTCCCTTTGCAACTAATGTTACAGTTACTGTCAAATTGATGTGGTGCTACTGGCAAAGGGAGAAGAAACTGCTAAGGTTGGCCTTGAGCCTAAGCAAAAGAAACCTTTAACTCAGCCCAATCTTGCACACCAGGGATTTAGAGTGCATTTTATCAGCAAACTGAAAAGAATATGGCCTGATGTTCTTTATCTGTGAATGTTTATATAGTTTTTAAAAACCTGAACAAAATTTTGGTTTTATGATCATGAATCTGGTCCAATCCACTAACCACATAAGGATTTATGGTATTATACTATACAAACATATATTTCTGATAGACACATACAAATTCATACATTTTTATAATACAACAAAACAGAATCAGCAGTGGTGGGGATTGTGGTGGTGGGATGAATAGGGAGATTGGGATTGACATATATACACTAGTATGTATACAATAGATAACTAATAAGAGCCTGCTGTATAAAAACAAAACAAAACAAACAAAACAGAATCATCACACATACTTACAGACTGAATTTAACTATGTTTTTGAGTATTAGTTTTCAAATTGTTCTTCCCAGATCCTGAATTACTGAACGATATGACCCAAATTAGGTGGGAATTCCCAAAGTTCCGACTAAAGTGGTCTTTTCTTTCCTTAATCCACCCAATGGAATAGTAGCACTTGATAGTTTTTATATACTATACTTCTATAGAAGATTTGCTTCAAGAAAATATGCTAGTAATACAAAAAATTTTAAAGTACTCTTTTGAAATAACACTTTTCTAAATAGAAGTTTAGTATCATTTAATATATTTTTTAATGCTTTGGACTACAATAAGGCTCTCATATAAATAAGAAATGATTGTAATACATTTAATTCTAAGTAGATGTTTCTTGAATGATATTTTATGTACCTACACTATCAGATATTCTGATCCTACTGCCCTGTTATAATGATTCATTAGAATGTTTTCCATAATTCATTAAAAAACTAAGGTTGAACTTATGTGTAGAAAGCTTGATAGCTTATAAATTTGAAGCAGAAGGTTCTAAGCTTGTTTACATATAAGCACATTATAATTATCCATTTAAAATATTCTGATAACATTCAACTAAAAAAAATGGAAAGCAGTCATTGATAAAATAGATTTCTGTCATTTTCTAAAGTTACTCATGTCTCATTTGTGCTGTCCATCCTTTTCTCTCTATTAATTCCCTTGAGAGACCTTATCCTTTGAAAAGAGTTAATATAACTCAACTCCCTCTATCTGCTTATGTTCCAAATTCTTTCATTTAAAAAAATTTTTTTACAGGAAAAAAATGCAATGGAAGAGATCAAGGAAGGAATGATTGATAACTACCTGTAAAGTTTTAAAAAGTTTAGTGCATAAAAATGATTTTTACGGGCTTCCCTGGTGGCGCAGTGGTTGAGAGTCCGCCTGCCGATGCAGGGGACACGGGTTCGTGCCCCGGTGCGGGAAGATCCCACATGCCGCGGAGCGGCTGGGCCCGTGAGCCATGGCGGCTGAGCCTGCGCGTCCGGAGCCTGTGCTCCGCAACGGGAGAGGCCCACGTACCGAAAAAAAAAAATGATTTTTACAGAATTAAAAAATATAACTATTAATGTAAAAAGGTGTTATCTTTATTACATATCATATAAAGTGTTGTCACAAACAAATTCATAAATGGAAAACTGCTGTGCCTTTGTTTTAAAATTAAAAGGAAAAATTGCCTGTGCCAATAATTTAAGTAGAATCATTTCTTGGACTCACAGAAAAATATCCTGACATGCTATTGTAGTGCCTCAGTATTAAGCAGTTTTAGTTGTTTAGGAACATATTCTTACCTAGGAAGCAGAACAACTCAATAACAAATTTTACTCCCAATTGTCAGACCATGATTTTCACTATTTCACAAATTGATTTGTAGGATTTATTGGTTTATTCAACAAATATACATTGGGGCCCTACAAGTTTCAGAGATTGTGATAGAGTAAAGAGCAAAAAGAAACACACTGTGAGCAAAGGACCTGGGCAACATGAGGTCTAGTAAACATACAAGCAATACAATAATAATGATTGCTAAACTTCTTGAGTTTTGAAAATGTAAGAAATATTTGGAATAAGATTATATTATATACACTCAGAACCTTAAAATTCAGTACTTAGTCTAAAAGACCAGCTGATACTTTTCCCCTTGTTATTTGACAGTATTAACATCCAGGGTTCATTTCTTTATTGCATTTATATATGAGAAAAGGGAGACCTGAAAATGAATATAAATTTAATGATTATTTACAAGCCAAGAAGTGACTCAAGGTAATAGAAAAGACATGGAAGAGCACAAATTGAATGTAGAAAATACACACTTGCAAGCACACATACACAGTCATATGATGATCAAGTATTCATTAATGGAAGCAAAGATATTATAGGAAAATACAATATATATACTATATATATGTATAAGATATATAATTATATATATACTGTATATAAATTTATGACACTTCCTTCTATGTATCCTAACGCATAAAAATGTTGACATACTTCTTTATCTGCTCTAAATTTATAAAATCAAGCTATTCATTCCTTTATGTTAATTGGTTAATAGTTTATACACATATCATCATGTTATATGTGTATTAGAAACAATACAAATGTGTAATAAAAGTGAAATAAATAAATCAATATATTTGATTGTGTCAGAGTATTGACTAATGTTTAATATTAAAATTCACATATTTAAAATTATGTAATAACAAAGAAATATGCAGTATTTTGTACCATATTTACCACATGAAACTACATTTTATTTATGGAGATCGAGACTGAATGTCAAAAATAAAATTGTTACTAACAGAAAAAGTTCAAAAATACATATTCATGTGATAACTAATTTTTGTTTTAATCTTTTCATGTATGTATTGTCTAATAGTTATGTAATGTGCATATTTATTTTATAATCAGAAAATATATTAAAATTAAAGAAATATATCTCTATAATTTCAGTAAACTTTTATGGAGTGATAACTGTTTTTCTAGAACTGTATTAAACATTGACCCTGATGAGCTATTATTCTACAAAGTTACATGAATAGAATACTTCAGTATATGTTGGAAGTACTGCATTAAGGTAAATGTAAAAAGAGAACTGGGTAATTAATCTTGTTGAAATTTATTAAGCATTATCAAATAAAAAACAAATGCAAAACTATGTTTTGGAAAGACTTTACTCAAAAGGCTACAGTCATCCCCTGATATCTGTATGGGGATTGGTTCCAGGACCTCCCCACTCCATGTATACCAAAATCCAAGGATGCCCAAGTCCCTTATATAAAATGTCCTAGTCTTTGCACATAACCTATGTGCAAACCTATCTTCCCACACACTTTAAATTATCTCTAGATTACTTATGTTGACCTAAAACAAATATACTGCCAGTTCATTCTCCAGCAAAAATGGGTTTATTAGAGATCAGCAAAGAATTGCAATTTGGGGTGTGCCACCATGGTGAACTCTTTTATAGAGGAGAGGAAGGAAGTTGGGAGAGCTATAGTAAGCAAAGAGTCCATAACTTTTCATTGGCTGAGTTGTGACAGTCTCTATTGGTGAGCTCTTGCTAGGACAGAAGATGAGTCTTTCTTCTTCCTGTTTGTCTCTGCTGTTCTAGTAGGGGGTGAGAGCTACCTCTTCTGGTCTCCCAACTCTATTTAACTGAGGTTTCTGTTTATTAATGTTTTTATGCTTATAATACCTAATACAGTATAAATGCTTTGTAAATAGTTATAAGTACAAAGTAAATGCTCTATAAATATTTGTCAACATGGCAAATTCAAATTTTGCTTCCTGCAAAATTTGCTTTTGCTTCTGGAATTTTTTTTTTTAATATTTTCAACGTGTGGTTTGTTGAATCTGCAGATGCAGAACGCACAGATATGGAAGGACAGCTGTTTTGCAATAGGGAGAATTCTCTGATGAAGAGCAAAAGGACTTTCTTAAATAGGGACACATATGCATCACTAGAAAGAACCAAAAGTTGCGAAGTGGGATGAAAGAGTGGAGAGTAGATAAGTTAGTCTTTTACTCTGAGGCCAGCCTGTTCCAGGAGAGGCTATTAAGGAGGAACTGGGTGCTGGTTCAGATTCAGGGTGGGTCAAAATTCAGGGGCCTGGAGGAAAGAGAGTAACTTAAAGTTTTGTTTTGTTTGATTGGTCAGTGGAAACAAGAAGCTTGGCTAATCATTTATGAGACAAAGAAAGGGGATTTGGAGTGTCTGTATCTGTCCATGTAATAGATAAACAGAGAGACCAGTGACATCTGTGAGTCTTACTTAAATCTTATAGTGAAAGATGGTTGCTTACAGGAAACTGTTTCCAGAACACAAACAGTTTGTGTGAGAGGATTTCTTTAACTATTGCTCTTTTTCATGATCACAGGTTTCAGCCAAAGTTCAGTAATGTCAGCAGGCTACTATGATATAGTCCCAACTGTGAAAATAAAGAAAAAAAAATCTTTGGAAACAATCAGTCTACCAGGGAAGGGAGGTATGTTAACAAGTCCTATAATTAGCTAAATGTTATAACATTTATGGAAATAATAAAATACAATTAGGTAAAAAGATGTGCATAGTTTTCATTTACACTGTTTAAGAGTTTTTGAGTTGACATTAGAGGGAGTTCATGAGGTGGGCAAATAAATTGAAAGATGTACTATGCAAAGTGAATAACATGTACTTAGGAGACACACGGGACCAACTTTAGCATGTTAAGACCGTAAGATGCATATGGGGAGAACTAAGAGACGTGGTTCAGAGAAATAGATAGGGGTCAGATCAAGACCTTGACAAGTGATTTGAATATATTCCTACAGGCAGTGGAGAACTAATGAGTATAGCCATTCATCTGAAACTTCCTCAATTAGGTCACTCTTGCCACTTATACACTTGACTGAAATTTCACTCATCCTTTTCTTTGCTCCATGTTCTTAGAAAAGGAGGGACCTTTGATGTTCACTATATAATATTGAAATGTAATTTGATCAAACACCTTTGCAGGAGGCTAAGATAACACTGGAAAAAATATAGCATTTTTACCTTTATTTCACATGACACCAGATTTCTAGAGGAATATTTAATGCTTCAAATAATTTTTTATAAATAGTGGGACAAGGTTATAGCCACCACAGTAAGCTCATAATATGATTTTTTAATATTCTCCTTAGATAGGTGAGATCATGTCACTTCTAAAGAGAAAAACTAGATTTCAAGAAACTGAATTAGAATGCTAGTAAAATCTCAGTGCCAAGGTAAAAATCCATGAGCTTCTGGAGTTTGCCCATAGGTAAGATCAACATTTCAGCAATCTTTGACTGTGTCTTTCATATATTTTATCTCATGAACAAAGATTTAAGATGGCCTTCCTTGCCATTTCTACTCACCCATTCCACAGCTATTTTCCTTCCTGTCATTAGCAGTTGTTCAAACACCCTTCCGACAATTGCTCTCTCTTAATCTTCCTGTCCCATTTTAGTTTTTCCATACTATAACATTTCTTGTTGGAAGGACTTTCTCTTTTTCCTTTTTAGTACTGTTGTTATGGGCTACAGCAATGGTTCTTAAATTTTAATGTAAGAATCTGTTAAAGAACTAATTTAAATGCAAATTATTGTACTTATCAATAAAGATTCTGAATAAGTTAGTAGTCTTAGGCCAAAGAATGTCTGTTTTTAACAGTCATTACAGATAATTTGAATACAGTGATTTCCATAGCATATTTAGAGAATCATTGTATTGATATAATGGGACAGAAATAGGCTAAAAATCAACCTAGTTAGTTCTAGATATTTCATTTTTAGAATTTGAGGTTGAAAACTTAGCAGATAGTAGAGTTTGATATTGCTTTTTTTGTATATTTTGCTTATGGTGTCCATGGGGCGTTATGTTTTAGGGAAAAATTTGTGTAATCTTGTTTTTCTACTTATCAGATAATCAGTATCTTTAGGACTGTATTGTTATTGCTCTGGTTGTTACTTTTTTCAGTGACTGAATCTGGGAAATTGACATGTGGGAGTTAAATACCCTATATAGAATAATAGGACACGTGACACCACCTTTGTAGAAGTGACATTTGTATCATCATTGAACGTTTTGTGTTTAGCAATTTGGCATCAAATACATTTTTCAAAGCAAAAGATGATCTACTTAAGACTTAAGGTAGTTATAAATTGTGTATTTTTCTTATTTTTACCTCTATTTTTATTTTCCCCTCCCTTCCTTCCTTCCTTCCTTCCTTTCTTCCTTCCTTCCTTTTGTTTTATTTTCTTTCTTTCTTTCTCAGCCATAGCTACCACAGTGACTGTCACTGCATGGATGTTCTGTAAGTATCTGTGAATGAATAATTAAATAAATAAATGACAATATCATAATTTCACATACTTAGTTAAATTATATTTTAACTCACTAAAGGGGAATAACATTAAAATACTTTTTACCAATTATTACTGTACTGGGTTGAATATTGTCCCCTAAAAACTCATGCCCTCTAGAACTTGTGAATGAGACCTTATTTGGAAACATGTTTTCTGCAGATGTAATCAAGTTAAAATGAGGTTATATTGGATTAAGGAGGACTTAAATCTGTTATGACTGGTGTCCTTATAAAAAGAAAGAAATTTGGACCCAAACACATACACACACACACACACACACACACACACACACACACAAACACAGATGGAAAACAGCCATGTGAAGATGGAGACAGAAATTGAAATAATAATACTACAAGTTAAGGAATGACAAGGATAGCCTGTAGCCAAGAGAAGCTAGGAAAGAAGCATGGAAATTATATATATATATATATATATATATATATATATATATATGTATAATTGACTTACAATATTATATTGGTTGCAGTTATACAGCATTGTCATTCAATATTTTATACATTACAAGAATCACCACAATAGGTCTAGTTACTGTCTGTCACCATACATAGTTATTGCAGTATTTTTGACTATTCCTTATGCTATACATTTCATTCCCATGACTTATTTATATTATAACTGGAAGTTTGTACCGCTTGATCTCCCTTACCTATTTCACTCATCCCCCAAACTCCTTCCAGTCTGGCAACGACCTGTTTGTTCTCTGTATGAGTCTGTTTCTGTTTTGTTATGTTTTTTCATTAAAAAAAAATATTTAGTTGCCACATATAAGTAAAATTATATAGTATTTGTTTTTCTCTGTCTGACTTATTTCACTTAGCATAATACCCACCCTGTCCATCCATGTTGCTGCAAATGGCAAGATTTCATTCTTTTTTATGACTGAGTAATATCCCATTGTGCATGTACACCATATAGTGTTTATCCACTCATCTAATGAGCATTTAGGTTGCTTCCATATCTTGGCTATTGTGAATAATGCTGCAATAAATATAGGGGTGTATATATCTTTTTGAATTAGTCTTTTTGTTTCTTCAGAAAAATACCCAGTAGTGGAATGAAGCATGGAAAATATTATTCTTTGGATTCTCAGAGAGAGTATGGCCTTTGCTGATACCTTGATTTTGGTCTTCTAGCTTCCACAACAGTAATAAAATTCATTTCTCTTGTTATAGCCCACCCCTTTGCAGTACTTTGTTACAGCAGAACTAGAAACCTAATACAATGCCAAACAATTTTTAAAAAGTAAACATAAAAAAATGATTACATTCTTAATTAAATTTTCTCTTTATTTTTGTGTTTCTAAGTAATTAAATATGCATTTCAAATATCTTCTTCCTATATATTATTCTCTCAGTCTTTACCTCTGACTCTTAAAATCTTTGTCATATACAATATCCCTGTTATTGAGTTCAAGTTCATATTGCTTGCTGAAAAACAGGTCAGCCAATAAATCAAGAGAACTCTTATTGGGTCAAAGAATATAGTAAATCCTCTACATACTAACCTTCAAGTTGTGAACTTTCAAAGGTGTGAATGTGTGTTTGCATATCCAATCACGTAAGTTAGTTCATGTGTCTGCAAGATTACTGTACTGTAAGATTAAAAATGTTTTCTTTATTTTTTGTGTTTGTTTTTCATGTATTATTTGTGTGAAAAGTATTATAAACCTATTACAGTGCAGTACTATTTAGCTGACTGTGTTAGTTAGTGTACCTAGGCTAACTTTGTTGGACTTAGGAACAAATTGGACTTACAAACGTGCTCTCGGAACAGAACTTGTTCGTATGTAGGGGACTTACCATAATGACTTTATTCAGAAAGCCAGCCGACTGAGAATATGGCGGACTACTGTCCCAAACAAACATCTTCCCTAAATTCAGAATTCAGGCTTCATTTATTCTAAAATGGAAGGGCGTGTGGCTGGTTGTTGCAGCCTTCTTAGTGCTGGCGAAACCCCAGAGGGGATGTGACTATCCTCTGTTCTTGCAGCTGTCCACTAGGTCTGGTCATAATATTCTTGTAAACTTTCAACAAGACAAATGTTATTTTCTGCCCTGCAAGTTTTTATCTCTATATAAATGAAAAGGTCAAGCCTGTGAGGCACAGCCTGGAGAAAGGGCTATTATGTATATTTCAGGCTTTAGGCAACACCCTTTTACTGTTTAAGGAGACAAAGGTGCAGGGCAAGCATGAGCAAGCACAGGTAACAGAGCACAAAGGGTACAGATAAAGGAATAGATCCAATGTGAAGTCAGGTTTGTTCTTCCCTGGTACATTCCCACATACTGTATTACTTCTATAGAGGTATAGTTTCGTAGAGATTTTATTTTAGCTTTATATTAAAATATTTGGTTAATAATCTAAGAAATAGTATATGTAACTTGTACATAGAATATGAAGTTCTACTCTTGGAACCTCTGGAAAAACACCATCATTCCAATGAATAAAGAAGGACCAGTCTTAAGAAGAGAATTGATCCACCCTGTTTCATCAAAAGTGTCAGACCACCACCAATGACAGTTTAGCATGGGAAACAGATTACTGATAAGCTCAACAAATGATTTTATCTTCTTTAGACTAGTATGCCATTTCTTTAAAATTTTAATTATAAGAATGTTAGAATTGCTCACTAGAAAATCAAGCTACAGTTTAATAGAGTTGAAAAAAGAAAAGTTCATGATTTACAGCTGGTGTGAGATTAGGCTAAGCATTTTCTAAAACGGTTCATGCAGCTCACACTGGGTTCCAAAGACAATACACTTAGTATTAATTTTAACTATATGTTTGAAGCCAGTTATTTTGAACCTCTTGTTGATAGTGCCCCTTTGTGGGACTTGAAATAGCGTAGAATAACTCATGCTGCATTGTACCCACGTGGCTTCCTACTTAAGAATTAATTGTTAACATTTTCCTTGTCCTTATGTGCATTATGCTCTAAACATAAGGACTTTTTATAATTAAGGGAAATTGCTAGTTCCCTGGCCAGCAGAGTAAATGAAAACTTGTTTTAACAATACTATAAACCCCTGTGTTTGTGCAGGAAATTACAATAATGCCCTAAAACACAATGTCAAGTTTTATTTCTATAATAATGATTTTTTTGGAGCTAATGCTTATTCAAGGAGAGCAAAACTGTGTGAATGTAATAGGCAATGAGGTTATAGCTTTATCACTTCCAGGAATCTTTTTATACATGTGATAAAGAATATTATTCAATTACTCTTCAAATAAAGTAGGTAATTATCAAAGTTTCAGTGAATTTCAATAGTCTTAATTTCCCAGGTATCAGGGGTGGGTTTAGGGGGAAGAGAAAAAATAAAGCAAGAATGAGAAGGAATATCTAAGTTATATTTTCCAAAAAATTGGCTAGATAGAAAAAAATAGCATGATTAGACTTAAATATAATATAACCATGTCAATAATTACATTAAATGTAATTCAACAACATACCACCATTAAAATACAAATTCAGACTGCATTTTTTAAAAACAAGAATTTTTTACTTGAGAAAGAATTCTAGGTTGACAAGTTTGGTTTTGTTGTCTTTGTTTTGTTTTTTATCAGCTCCTTAAGATGATTATTTCAGTGTTTTCTGGTTTATATAGTTTTGTATGGGAAGTTTTTTCTTGTTATTTTTAACTCGATTTATATTTTCATTCCTCTACTTTTAAGAGGCGATCTTTATTATTGGTTATCAGCCTTTTTTATGATTCTCCATTCAGTGATTTTCTTTATGTTTAACCTACTTGAAAATTAGTCTCATCTTTTTTTGAGGATTATTTTAGATTTTGAGGATTTTTTTTTGAGGATTATTTTATTATTTTAGATTTTGTTAAGATATGTATTATTTTTGAGGATTATTTTAGATTTTGTTAAGATATGTAGTGTTTACTTGTGTGTAGTGTTTATTTTTGATCTAGTTTAGCTTTAATACTATGGTGAGAGCTTTCTGTGATTTCTACTGAATTGTGGATCCCCTGCTGATTGCTGGGGGTGTTCACTTTGCCTCTCCAATCAGATTATTTTGAGCACAATTATCTTTTAGCCTTTTATGAGTTCCAGGGATACTCATCTCACAGTCCCTGGATACTTGTTCTTATGCCAATAGTTTTTTTCCCAATCGTTGTTTTTTTTTTTTTTTTAGCCTCATGCAAAGAGTAGGCAAGCATGGGAGCAGCCCAAAACTCAAGGGAAGGCTCTTATTTATGAATCTTTTCCTCTGCTTAGCTGCCTCTTCTCCAGTACTTTGTCCTGCAATGTTTAAACATCTTAGTAACTCCATCTCTGATCTTAGCTTAACAAGGCTGACATATTCTTTTTTTTTTTTACATCTTTATTGGAGTATAATTGCTTTACAATGGTGTGTTAGTTTCTGCTTTATAACAAAGTGAATCAGTTATACATATACATATGTTCCCATATCTCTTCCCTCTTGTGTCTGCTTCCCTCCCACCCTCCCTATCCCACCCCTCCAGGTGGTCACAAAGCACCAAGCTGATCTCCCTGTGCTATGCAGCTGCTTCCCACTAGCTATCTACCTTACGTTTGGTAGTGTATATGTGTCCATGCCTCTCTCTCGCTTTGTCACAGCTTACCCTTCCCCCACCCCATATCCTCAAGTCCATTCTCTAGTAGGTCTGTGCCTTTATTCCTGTCTTACCCCTAGGTTCTTCATGACATTTTTTTTTCTTAAATTCCATATATATGTGTTAGCATACGGTATTTGTCTTTCTCTTTCTGACTTACTTCACTCTGTATGACAGACTCTAGGTCTATCCACCTCATTACAAATAGCTCAATTTCGTTTCTTTCTTTTTTTTTATGGCTGAGTAATATTCCATTGTATATATGTGAAAAAGGCTGACATATTCTATATGCTGTTACTGTCCTCATATACATTTAGAAAATGTGTCCAGGCAGAGAATTAGGATAATCATGGAGCTCATCTCATTTAGCAACTTGTCTCACAGATCATGATCCTGAACCGCCTGCTGTTCAACATCAAAACCCATTTATTTTGTGCTCTCCCTCCCAGTTATTTAGTTGTTTATGATAAAAAGATAGTCTTGTACTTATTACAACCTCAGGACTGGAGGTTTATATTGGTTGTAGAGTTTTAATTATGAAAATCTATTTCTAAATTTTAGATTTATTAGTTTTATTACATTATATTACATTATATTACATTATAAATCACCAAAGCTATTTGTTTTAAACACCAGCTGTAAGAATATATAATTGTGAACTCCTTCCTGTTTTAAATCCCAGAAGTTAATGAACTTGACTTAAGTCATGTAACTACAAAGTTTCAATATACAAACAACTTGACTCACGTGCGTGCACTCAATCATTTTGGTATTTATCTCTCTTCCATGATATTGTGATAATTAATTTTATGTATCTAATTGACTTGGCCACTGGGGGCCCAGATAGTCAGTTAAACATTATTTCTGAGTATGTCTGTGATGGCGTTTCTGGTTGAGACTTGGTAGACTGAGCATATTGATCTTCCCAATGTGGGTGAGTCTCGTCCAATCCATTAAAGACCTGAAATAAATAAAAGGCTGAGTAAGAAAGAATTCTTTCTTCCTGACTGTCTTTGAGTAGGGACAGAGATCTTCATCTGTCTCCATACTTGGACTTGGACTACACCATCATCCCTCCTGGTTCTCAGACCCTTGGATTAAGACTGGAACTTACACCATCTCTTTTCAGGCCTTTGAACTCAGATTGGAGCTATACCATTCATTCTCGTAAGTCTCCAGCTTAAAAACTGCACAGCTTGGATTTTTCAGTCTCCATATTTGCAGAAGCCAATTCCTCACTTTAAATCTCTCTCTCTCTCTCTCTCTCTCTCTCTCTCTCTCTCTCTATATATATATATATATATATAAATATATATAAATATATATATATACATGCTTATAAAAGCAGACACTTCCTCATTAATGGCTCTAAATACCTTAAATTTCCAAATTTAGTAGTCATTTGTATTACAGTAAAACATACTTTCAGGCATATTTTGTTATGCTGCATGTAATTTACCCCTGGTAATAAACCAGAGGTATATGTACCAGTCATAATTTATTCAGTATGATTCACATTTCACATTTCCTTTGTACATATTCCTATTTTTACCAATTATATTAATTAAGAATTGTTATATGTTAATAAAAAATGTAGACTGTTTAAAAGGAGCTAATAAGTCTGGAAAAATATTACCTGGAGCTGGTCATTTAATACCTCAAGATGTACAAGTACATACAGGTCCATGAAGATAGAAACCACATCTGTGTTTTTCAAAGGTGTATTTTCATTATCTGGCCTGGGATCTGGAACATCATGTGTCCACTTAGTGCTTATTGAATGACTGAAGTTCACAAAATGCATTCCATGCACTCTTTATTGTATTGGGCATTACAATAAACATTTTATTCGTTACAAAAAAGGATTAAGGTTTATTCTACTTTTTTTGATTCTTCAGGTAAAATCAAGGCAAAAAAGGAATATTTGTCTAAAAAAGACATCTTAATACTACGTTTGGTAACATCATGATTAGTTGTTACTTATAGCTGTTGACAATATGGTACTGCTTATATCAAAGGCTCAGGTAAGTTATTTATAGTAATTTTGGAATTCAAAGTAGCATATAGATAACGAAGCTGTACACAGCTAGTTAAATAGTAAAAACTACTCATTCGAAGTGAGAAAAGCAGCCGCATAGCACAGGGAGATCAGCTCAGTGCTCAGTGCTTTGTGACCACCTAGAGGGGTGGGATAGGGAAGGTGGGAGGGAGACGCAAGAGGAAGGAGATATGGAGATACATGTATATGTATAGCTGATTCAATTTGTTATAAAGCAGAAACTAACACACCATTGTAAAGCAATTATACACCAATAAAGATGTTAAAAAAAAAGAAAATTTATTTGAAACTAAATTAGTAGACTGTTAAATGGAATCTGTGATGGCTTATGTTTGTGTCAACTTGGAGGTTCTTTTTGATTGAGATTCACATTTAACTCAGTAAATTTGAGTAGAGCAGATTGTTTTCTATAATGTGAGTGAGACTCATCCAATCAGCGGAAGTACTGAATAGAACAAAAAGATCAGCCTCTCCGAGCAAGAGGGAACTCTCCAGAAAACTACCTTCAGACACCATCTGCACCATCTCCTCTCTTGGGTCTCAAACCTGCTGGCCTACACTACACAGCTGGAATTGCTAGTCCCCGTAAACATGTGAGTCAATTCCTTATAATATATTGTTTATATGTAAACATGTATAAATATTTATGTACATATGTAATATATACATAAAAAATATATATGAAGATATTTATAAATTATATGTATCTCTTACTAGTTCTTCTTAAAAAAAACAATTGGTATTGTTTCTCGGGAGAACCCTGACTAAAACAGACTCCTTACTTATTTTGCTACCAGTATAAATTAACATTGAAATTATCAGCAAATTTACTAAATTTCTTTTCAGTCGTTTACGTAGGCTTGCATAAAATTTATCTCTGTCCTGCACGTAAGATTTCAATAGACTTACGATGAGTAAGCACACTGGCAGAAGCTTTCATTCATAAAGATTGCCAAACTCGAGTTCCTGGATCCCAGCCAGATCCTAAGCAATGAGGCAATGCATTGTAACACAGCGCCGCTGGGGAAGACATCCAGGAAGACCGATGACAGCAGGATGACAGCTGCGATATGGTGAGGTGAGGAGGGAAACCACCAGCGCACAGCGTGCAAGAGAAATGCTGCAAGCGCTCACTGAGGCACAACTTCACACGACATGACACAGCAATGGGGTGAAGAGAAACAGCAGTGGACCGACTGTCTTAGGCAACAGTAATTGTAAATGGGTGACTCATGTGTAGTAAAGTCATCAGTTACTCCATGGGGAGAAGAGAAGTGACACTGCATAAAAGAATTGCCTCTCTTAGAAAATAAAGGTTTGACATTTATGAAGTGTGTAAAGGGAATCAGTGGTCCTTAAAGCACATTTATACAAATAAACAGCATTTGCACTTTTTTTTTAAATACAAAGATCAGTGTAGCACAAACAATATTTGTTATTGGGGTGGAACAAGCACTTTTAGTACTAATTTTTACAAATGAAATTGGAGAGGTATGCATTTTACAAATATAATAATGGGGAGGGACTTCCCTGGTGGCACAGTGGTTAAGAATCCGTCTGCCAATGCAGGGGACATGGGTTCAAACCCTGGTCCAGGAAGATCCCACATGCCGTGGAGCAACTAAGCCCGTGCACCACAACTACTGAGCCTGCGCACCTAGAGCCCGTGAGCCACAACAAAAGAAGCCACCGCAATGAGAAGCCCGCGCACTGCAACGAGGACTGGCCCCTGCTCACTGCACCTAGAGAAAGCCCGTGCAGCAACAAGGACCCAGCACAGCCAAAAATAAATAAAATAAATAAATTAAAAATAATAATAATGGAGAAAAATCCTTAAAGAAATCCTGATTTAATTGCATGAGCTGTACAACAGGATACTTGGTGTTATTTACATTCTTAAATACTTTTCAACTATTTCTCTTTTACTTTGACCTTGCTTCTCTATTCAACTGTAGGTGGTAGTAGCTAGATTTATTAAATTGTATGATTTGCAGCTTTCAAAAATTATCTAACACCATTAATATGTTTTTAATGGTGCCCATTAATATGTTTTTTGGAACTATAGACTATTAATTAAAGAAACTCACATAAACGATAGTATGATAAATGTTTGTATGACATAATGTATGAATGTTAACTCTTTTTTCAGTCTCTTTGTGATGTGAGAGTTGCTGAATAACAAGGATGTTTCCCATGGAAAATGCCCTAAAACATATTATTTTTAGTTCACTTAATTCAGTGGCTTAAAGAATTCAAGATACTCTTGGGTTCCTAAAAGTATTTTCCCAGTCCCTTCAGTGATATTAATGATTTAGGCCAATTTGTGACAATTTTAATTCAGAAAATATCAAAATTTAATAGAAATTTATTTTTGTCTTTTCTTTTATAGGAAGAATTGAGGTTCCAAAGTTTAGTGGATTTTCCCATATTATTTAACTTGACAAATGTTACACTGCAAAAGTGCCATTGCTTTTCATGACCTCTAACTTCTTTTTTTCTTCTCAACATGAAAAATAACCTCTTTTCCTACATTTTAAATGCTTATATATAATTTATTTTCTTGGGACATGTTTGTGTACTTATTATAATTAAAATACAGGACATGGAGGGCTAAAGGGTAACTGGAAATTATGACTTTAATCCTTATGGGTTCATGACATTGTGGGGGGAAAGTAAATATAAATGATCTCGTTAAAATACAAGGACATGTGATAGAACAAAGAGTTATTCAAGTTAAGAAACAGGAAAACAGCGTTTCCAACTGAGCTTTTCAGGGTTTGCTTCACAGAGAAGGTAAAAATTGTCTCAGGATGCAGGAACTGGTAGAATCTTGACAAGAAGTGATTATAACAGGTATTTAACCTTTATTCATCCTCTATATATAATGAGGAAAACATTAATATGTCAAGAACTGACATGAGAATTGTTCTTATATTTTGAGAAAATACTTTTAAAAACTTCCTAAGGTAG
This sequence comes from Tursiops truncatus, assembly GCF_011762595.2. Taxonomy (NCBI): domain Eukaryota; kingdom Metazoa; phylum Chordata; class Mammalia; order Artiodactyla; family Delphinidae; genus Tursiops; species Tursiops truncatus. The sequence goes on along the minus strand of NC_047051.1, from coordinate 57,367,333 downwards.
AAAGTGAAATTATGAGGACACAGAGCCAGCAGGATTCAAAGTAATTCACCATGATGGAAGAAAATGATAATTTGTGGATTGATCCTGGTAAAAGAGTAGATGTGAGAAGCCAGGGATATCTCATAGTAATAATATCACAGAGTAAATTTTTAGAACGTATTTGAAGAGGATTTCTTGGCTTCAATAAAAACATTTCCTCATAAATGCTCCTAATTTTCAGTAAATGAATTCTTATATTTTGTTTGTCATTCATTTTGTCTGGAAACTGGATTGACATATTTCATTGAAGATAAAGTATGTTCAAAATCGGAATCCAGTCTTCAGGGGAAACTATTTTTATGGCATTTTCCAGTGAATTCAAAGACATTTAAGATAGCTTTGACTTGTATAGTTCAAAGAATAGAGGTCCGAACAGCTATTATAGATATATTTCTCCAGATGCTGAAATAATGGCTGAAGTCTGAATATGCGTGTGTGAAAAAGCTTATATTTTAATAACTTTAAAAATAAAATTGTATATTGTTAATAATCATAAACTCTTGATATGTAGAGATAGTTCAGGTTGTGTCAAAATCAACTGTCTTCATGTGATAAAGTATCAGTAGAAAAGTAATGTGTTCTGCATAAATATGAGGAAAGAATTTCAAAATTATCATTGACACACACAATAATATAATTTTTTATCTGGAAGAAATATTAGAGATGTTACTGTATAATTCCTTAATTTTAAAATAGACTTCTCACTCAAAAAATACCAATAGGTAGATAATTTCCAATTCTAGAAGGCACCATGAGTTGACATTCTAAACTAACCCTCTCTCTTACAAACCCAGTTGTGGCAAATTAAATATTTTTAAGTACAATGTCACAGACACTCTTAAGTTCAAAATAAACTTCTCCTGGGCAAGAAGCAGAGCAAAGCCCCAGCACTATGACAAGAAGCGTTGAAGCTGTCAGTCAGGCATCATTTTGAGGGATGGAGAGCGTGGTGGCTGAGTTTAAGGTAATCTATGGTGTGTATTGATTAAAGCCCAGGCCTCATGAAGTGGGTTAGAGCAGAGCTTTCCCATCCATCCATTCAGGCATTTGGAAAAAAACTGTGAGTTTACTCTCTGGCACTATGGATTATATAATTCTTTCTGATTGAGGTCAAATAAGGATTCACAAAAAATCCCTAAAACCAGACAATCGTAACTGCCTACTGTGTCCAGAACTGGGTTTGCAGTATCCTCTGTAACAAAAAACTGGATCCTCCAGGACAGGTACAATATTACACACAATTTTGCAAGATTTCTTTAACTTTCAAGGAACATGAAAGAGAGTGTGCATTCCCTTTGCTCTCATAGAATTGCAATGTTCTATCACAATCTTACTTTGGCATTATCATAGTCTCTATATTAATTTTATAGTACTATATATATTATATTAATATTGATATATAAATACATGGTATATTATATATGCATATATTGTATTAATATAGAGATAAACATGTATATGTATTACCTATGTATGTATTACCTATGTATACTGTAGCATTAAAGATTAATATTTCATTAACATTAAAGCTTCACCTAAGCTTTAGGATAATTATCATTTCTGCCTCTGATTTGGGCAAAAATGGTAGTTAACTTTGTCAACTATTTATTTGCATATTACCATCTTGAACTTAATTTTCAAATAATCTTTCTTCCTTGACTTGAAATCTTTTTTTCCCCCTTCCTAATGTGGGGTATAATTTGTTTAATTGATTGCTCTTACTTTAAAATGTCAGGATTCTCATTCTGCCAACATTTTTAGACAGAACAAAATAGATGTAAGTATAGCATCTTGTCTCAAATTGACTGAGTAAATACAATATTGGATAGCACCTGTCAAATATGCTTTGGTGAACAAATTAAATGTAATAAAAATAGAACTAATATTTAAAATTCATAAGGTAGGCACATAGAAAAAATTAATATACTATAAAATTGAAAATGAAATGAGAAAAGATTCATGGTAATATTTTCACAAATGGTAACTTCTAGCAACTTTTTAGTAGGCAAGGAAGTAAGCCAATGTAGTATTGTATGGAAATCAATACACATTGTGCTGAAAGACAGTAGCTATAGAGTGCTTATAAAAGAGGAAACTAGGGGTTTCCCTGGTGGCGCAGTGGTTGGGAGTCCGCTTGCTGATGCAGGGGAGACGGGTTCGTGCTCCGGTCCGGGAAGATCCCACATGCCACCGAGCGGCTAGGCCCGTGAGCCATGGCCGCTGAACCTGCGCGTCCGGAGCCTGTGCTCCACAATGGGAGAGGCCACAGCAGTGAGAGGCCCGCGTACCGCAAAAAAAAAAAAAAAAAAACGGAAAATAAACTGGGCTGATTTGAGACCTTTAACACTAAATTCATTTCAAGGCTTTGCTTATTTTACACAGTGGCTATTCAAATATATGCTATTTGAAAGGAATGTAAATTTTTGTGTCTAATGTGATATCTTTTAGGAAAATACGCTTGATTTTTATATTTTTCTTTTATATTATTTAAATAATTTTGAATTTAGCTTGTAGTTTTGAAATAATTCATTTTTTCCAATGATTTAGTTATACATACATATTGTCAAAAGATTGATAAACAAAGCTGGAACTACTGATTTAATGCATTCAAATTTTAATGATGTAGACAGTTCTCAGGGCAATTTATTATTCTTCTTGTTTCTATAACTTATTTTATGATCTGATAATTGTAGGCTTCTTTTTTCTTGAAATTAATAGTTGTTATCAAAATATTCATACATTTATTTCTCCTTTACCTAATTGAGGTTGGTTCAGAATCTATCTTTGGATTAAAATTTCAGTTATTTCTCTATCTTCAGCTGATGAATAAACCACATGTGATATATCCATATAATACAATATCATTCAGCCATGAAAAGAAATGCATTACTGACATGCTACAACAATAATAATCATTAAATTATTATGATAAATTAAAGAAGCCAGCCCCCCCAAAAATCACATATTGGATAATTATATGAAATATGCAGAACAGGCAAATCTATAAAGACGTAAAGTGGATTAGTTTTTGCCAGGGGCTGGGTGAGGAGTAAATAGGAAATGACAGCTTATGGTTACGTGGTTTCTTTTGGGAGTGATGAAAGTATTCCCAAATTAGTGTTGATGCTTTCATAACTTTGTGAATGTAGTAGAAACCAATGAATTGACACACTAAAAGGGTGAATTTCATGGTATGGTAATTAAAGATGAATTATAGATAAATAAATTATAGATAAATAAAGAGACTATCAGAGAGCTTGGAAGTCTAAGAAACTATTGTATTAAATTTTGAGTCTTGTCATTTGTAATATAACATTTTTCCTGTAATAAAATGTGATATGGTAATTTCATAGTTTTTCTTTTCCAATTTCCTATTCTATATTTGGTCATCTGTCAAAATTTTTTTTTAAACATGGCATGTTTCAATTATAATAAAAATACATCTAACTAATTCATTCAGTACTGGGGAAATGAAGAAAAGGTAACTTTTGGAAGAGGACAGATAAAATTTTTGCACTCCCCAATGACAAACTACTGGATCATTAATTTAGTACTAGAAAGTGTCAACTTTGTCAATATACCAATAGACTTAATATATAAGTACAGAATAGAATTCTAATAAGACAAAAGGCAAGGGTTTCATGGAGGAAGAGTGAAATTGCCAGGATTTTCAGGACTTGCTGAGTCCTTTGCTAGAGTATTAAAAGATGGCTAAAAAGCAATTAATTATTTCTATGTGAATATGTTATATCTCTCAATTTAAATAGATTTATGTATGAAAAAAGAACTACTTACTCAAATGTCACCTTGAAAAAAGAAGCATCTGGAATGATAGACTTTCTTGATGCTATGAGAGTCAGAGCCTTTCTCCTTCTCATCTCGTGCAGGAAGATGTGGTGACAAATGTATCTGCTTTGTAAAAGCTGTAGCGGGAGAACTGTCTGTGAACCACACAACATTTTTAGATCAAAAAACAGATCCCAGTGGCACGTCAATTTCCAGGAGGTGCTTCTTGGGTGTCATTAAGGGCCACTTAGCCACTAGTCTTATAGTGAGAAAAATCTCCTTTGAGACTTTGCTATGCAAGACCCCTGAGAAACCCCTTCTTGTTTAGCAACGGAACTCTCATTTACCCATTTTTTCATGTGACAGGACCAATTAGTATAAACAAGTTCATGACAAGCAAAATAAAATGGAACATTTCTGTTTCAAAAAGGACCAGTGAGAAGGTAGCTCCCTACTCTCAATTGGTCTAAAACATATCGCAAGTTATAGAATAAAAACTTGAGATAATCTGATTGATCCAAATTCAATTAATTAATGTTTTTTTCCTATACTGTCATTGTATATCAACAACTCAAACTGCTAGTGTAGTTGCAAGTTGAGTACAGCAAAAATTCTGAACAAGTTCACAAAAAGTAAATAATTTACATGCATATATTGAAGTCAATTTATTTTGGATTGAAAAGGTTATATATTTATCATAATATTATCTTTGTACGTCTGAAAATGGCTATGTATTTTTTGACTTTTATCCACATACCACACAATAGTTATAGGCATTGTTTACTAATTTTCACTGGATTCCATCAGGAAAAATTACAGTTATTACCTGACATTTTACATAATTTCAGGTTTTGCAGAGGTTATTTTAATACTTCAAAGGTATAACCTATTGAAATTCAATGATGATAGCAAGAAGCAGAAAAAAGTTGAACAAAAGAATTCGTTGCCCTCAACTGTCTCAAAAGAGTAAATTTTCTGGGTTTTCTTCCCCCAGGGTATATAGAAATGGGCAAGCCAGATTCATAGAAATAACGGCAATTTGATAATGATTAAATTTTATTATTTTTATTAAAGATGCGTAAGACATTTTGTGAAAAAATAAGACGCTACCTAAAAAGTTAATTTTAAATCTACAAGTAATTTTTATTAGGAGTAATAATAGATTGAATAAACATGGAAATTCTAATAATATAGTAGAAGAGAGCATGGAAATCATTTCTTTAAGTCAAGGAATTATGTCCATGTGTCTTTTACAGTATATGAATATACCTGAAAGAATAACTAGAAAAGATTCTCAGATGAAAGTCTGAAAAGGAAGAGTAATGAAATAGTAAATCATTACAAAGAAGTACAATGTTTATAAGTGTTTTATTAGCAAAAGAAGAGAAAAAGACATTGTTGAGGAAATGGTCCAGAAATAGAAACTATTTTCTCTACACAATTTCGTTATCCAAAAAATGGATGAATCACAAATCAACATTAAAGTGAATTATGTTTCACTGGGTAGTTCTGTGAATATAATAACTAAATTTAGATCCTCAAAACGTAGAACAAAACATTTTTCTGACTTAACAAATAAATATTTATAGATCAAATCATATAAAATATAGGAAAATTGATATGAATATTTATGAAACAATGAATGGGAAATTTGTCTATCCTTTTGATGGTAAAAGTCAAATATGCTTAAACAAAAACAAAGATGTATAGCTACTAAAAGATTAAATATTCTTCATATAAAGTAAATCAAAGTGTCAGTAAATCAACACATATTTCTAAATTTTAATTCGCTTAAGATATTTTATTCATAGATGACATAATTTGGATGAGAAATTTGATTACAATCTAAATAATTGTCAAGTGTCAAATAAAATAGATCAATGGTAGCAAATTCAATATCAAAGAAAATATATTTCAAAAGATATGCATTATAAGGAACAAGTAGGGATGTTATCTATTGGTAAGACAAATAGCACATCAAGAAGATAAAGCAATAATCAATATATGTGCACCACAATGAATTCTCACCTGACAAAACTATGGAGAGAAATAAATAAATCAACTTTTATCACTGGAGATTTTAATATATCCTCTCAGAAAACAACAAAGCAAGTTGTCAAAAGATGAGCAATGATATAGAAGATACGTTATATGATGCTTTTATACCCAAACAAACCAAGAATGCATATTTCAATAAAAATCAAAGAAGGGCTTCCCTGGTGGCGCAGTGGTTGCCGATGCAGGGGACACGGGTTCGTGCCCTGGTCCCCCACATGCCACGGAGAGGCTGGGCCCGTGAGCCATGGCCTCTGAGCCTGCGGGTCCAGAGCCTGTGCTCCGCAACGGGAGAGGCCACAGCAGAAGAGGCCCGCGTACCAGAAAAAAAAAAAAAAAATCAAAGAAATATTTGAGAAATTCAACAAATAGATTTTAAAATGTATATGGAAGAATACATACTATCTATGAGTCAAGTCAATTTGAGAAAGAAGTTTTAGTCAACCACATATAAAAGTATACTGTAAAGAAAAATAATCAGGACTTCCTTGGAGGTCCAGTGGTTAAGACTCCGTGCTAGCACTGCAGGGAGCACGGGTTCCATCCCTGGTTAGGGAACTAAGATCTCACATACCACACAGTGTGGCCAAATAATAATAATAATAATAACCATTATCATCATCAAAAGTGTGGTACTGGTGCAACAAAAAATAAAACATGACAAAACATAGAGCTCAGAAACAGACCCATCTATAGATAGAAAATTTATAATGGAAAAATTGACATTGTAAATGAAGCAAGAACATATCAGTAGACAGGGTTGGGAAGATGCAATTAATCTCTGGTGAAAAATTAAGTTGAATTTCTACCTCATGTTACTTTGAAATATAAAATCTATATTCCTTAAAGAATCAAATGTGAAAAGCAAAACAAACCTGATGGATTAAATGTGCACAAATACAGTTTACCCTTTAACAACGTAGGTTTGAACTCTGAGCAGTTACACATGCATTTTTTTCCAATAAATTCAGTACTACATAATTGCAGTTGGTTGAATCTGTGGATACAGAACCTCGGATAGAGGGGTCAACTATGAGACTTGAGCATCCGTGGATTTTGATATCCACAGAGGGTCCTGGAACCAATCCCCCCACCACCATGTGGATACTGAGGGATGGCTCTATCCTTATGACCATGAGATGTAGAACACCTTAAGCAATACCTCAAAACATAATTCCTAAGGTAAGTTGATACATTTGATTACAAAGAATTTACAGATTTATTTTCAATCAATGAAATCTTAGGTAACTAGTAACAGATGGATGGCAATATGGAAGAACATATTTGCAATTTCTAAAACTGACAAGAAACTCTCGTACATAAGCAAATTTAAAAATGAAAACAAATAAGAAAATGGATGAAAATTAAGAATAGGCAATACTCTAAGCAAAAGTCTAAATGTCTTGCAAGAGTAAGAAGATGTCAAAGTCACCATAACCAGCAAAACACCAATGAGATACCATTACATATCACCAGATTGGCAGAATTTAGAATGGTGGATAATTCCAGGTGTTAGTGAGGATAGCGGAAACAAGAAAATGATTGTCCTGACTGTGACTGCTAAGGCTTTCCTATACCTCAACCAAGACAATGAAAAAAGATGATAAACTGTGATATTGATGAGTCAGACAAGGAGGAGTGTCCCCCTCACACGTACTCCAACCTTACACCATTCAAAAATAATAATTAAGAATGGGGGCAGCTGTATGTATGAAAGTCTTCATATTATCTATTCAAGTTAAATATGGGTATTAGACCAAAGTGTCAGTTCACTAACACAACATTGTAAATCAACTGTTCTTCAATAAAATAATTTTTTTAAAGTGTCAATTTACTAAATGAGAAAAGGTCTTCATTCTGATATACATTGCAAAAAGTCGATACTGAAATGTGTATTTTCATTTTAATATGTAAACAAAACCAGTAAATTTTAGGATTTGAGGATATTTTGGAAAAATCAATGTTTTAGATATATTTAATAAACTGTAAACCAGAAATTAAGAATCATCATTTCTAATTATTCTTGGTAGCTTTTCTTATCAAACATATATACTATCTTAAAAGTATATTTTCTGTTTATTTAGAAACTAAATCAACATTGGCTATTTTTAATGAAATAAGGTAATATTAAACTTTCGTTTTATTTTATTCTTTTGGCCATGCCATGTGGCATGCAGAATCTTAGTTCCCTGACCAGGGATCAAACACTTGCCCCCTGAAGTGGAAGCATGGAGTCTTAACCATTGGACCACCAATGATGTCCCAGAACACTCTTTTTTTTTTTTGAACTTTTAATAATACATTTTCAAGTTACTTAACAATTCATTTAATAATCTCTTATTTTGTCTTTGTTTTAAATTTTCTTGTTTTTTTCTACTAAGGCTCCCTTTCATAGCATGTTAATTTTAGATTATCTTGGTTTCAATATTTTATTTGTCTATACTTTTTTGCTATTTCACACTTTAATTTTTCTTCTTCTTTTTTTTTAAATTTATTTAATTTATTTATTTTCTTTATTATTTTTCTATGGCTGTGTCAGGTCTTAGTTGTTGTGCGCGGTCTCTTTGTTGCAGCACGCCAGCTCCAGGGAGCTTGAGCTCCGTAGTTTGTGGCATGTGGGCTCTCTCGTTGAGGCACATGAGCTCAGTAGTTGTGGCACATGGGCTTAGTTGTCTGGCGGCATGTGGGATCTTAGTTCCCCAACTAGGGATTGAACATGCGCCCCCCCACATTGGAAGGCAGATTCTTTACCACTGGACCACCAGGGAAGTCTCTCTTATTTTCTTTTATAGCTCATTTTAACATGATGTCAGGTAATTTCTATTCCATTAAGTATCATCGATTTCTATTCAAAGATTTTTTGGTATACTTGCATATTTACTCTTTCAAATGAACTTAAAAATGAACTTAAAAATTTCAAAAGTAATCAAATTAAGGTGGTTAAAACAGAACTTTCAATAAAATAAAAATATTCATATGCCACGTTAATCAAACAGGGTAGAAAACAGAAAATTATTGTTACCTCATTATTACCTTATGTTATTTTCTTATTAGCAGTGAAACAGAAAAAAAGATATTGCTAAGCAATAAATATTCTGTCTTGAAGTCACATGCACTCATTAGGTGTAAGATACAAAGGAACAGATCTCATGCCTATTTTAGTTAAGCAACATCAAGTTAATTTAATGTGCTGCTGCTTGCCTGGAATTAGTAAAACTGAATAACAGAAGTAATGGTTTGCCTCTTGAAATATATATAGGGTTCTTGTGTGTTTTATCTACCAAATTATATATACAATAATTCATTATCTCACAAAATTGGAATATTCTGATATACTTTATTCTGTTATTTAAACTGATAATGAGATATCCCATCAGGTAATTTTTGTGTCAATTTTAGGTAAGGGTCTAAATTGTCTAACCTAGGCACACTTGTAATGGCTCATGAAATTCTTTTTTTCATTATTGAAATATATTTGACACAAAACACTGTAAATTTAAGTTGTTCAACATGTTGATTTAACACATTTATATATTGTAATATGATTGCGATCATAGCAATGTTAGCACCTCTATCAATAATTATCATTTCTTTTTTGTGGTTGGAATAATTAAGATGTTGTCACCTAGCATGTTGGATAGTTATCATGTAGCATTGTTGTCTGCCTACCTCTGTATTTAGGTTACTACTTTGAGTTCTGTGTATTTCATGTTATAAGATCCATTTATATACCTAGATTTGCCAAATGTTTCCTTATGCATCAATTTTGCAAAGAATAAAAGAAAATATTCATCATGCCCATAGGCTCTGATGTTTCTAAAACCGCTTTCTGGGTTTTTTCTCCAAACAGCATTTAGTGCTTGATATTCACTCTCTTGTCCACTAATGCCTTCACTTTAACTTCTATATAACTAGCTATCTAAATTAATTAAATGACTTTTAGACAAAACATTTTTCACAGTTCTAAAATCCAAAAAATTCTGAAAATTATAATAAAGGCATTTAGTGGCAAATCTGAAGAGAATGGACGTCAGGCTATTTATATTCTTTATGCATCGCAGTTAGTGTGATCATTTTTAGCTGCAGAAATGTTAATGTGTTGCTGTAGGGATGATGCCAGAGATCCTTGTAGGTTGCAAATATTGAATGGTTATGAACTTGCTTGCTTTTCTAAAAGCCACAGATTCTAAACCCAAGTGTTTCAAATGCTGATTGGAGATATGAAGTGGATAATAGATTCATTGTGCAACCATAATTATCAACTATCTGAAAGATTGTTGTGACATTATATCCCTTGAGAGTTATTATTTAGACTCTCATATTGTGCTTTCAAGCCAAAAGAATGAAAGATATTTAAATTTCAGGATGATAAATCTAATGATAAAGACATTTAGAGTCAGAATAAGATTCTTAAAACATAGTAAACTGTTATAATAAAGTACCTAATTTGAGTTGGGCAAAGTCAACCCAACATTTTTTTTTTTCTTTTTATGAAGTTATTGCAAGAAGCCCAAGAATAACTATGGAAGGTAAGCACCGGACACCTTATATACTATGCTTTAATTTTCATTGTGACTAATGAAGAGTAATAATGAACTGCTTACATATTCTTCTATTTTTCTTTCATAGTATATTCTGTTGCTACTGATTTAAATTATATTTATGAAAAAAACTTTTTCTTTCACATGTATCTACCTCCCTGGTGATTGCCAAGTTGACTTTGGCTGGTGGGAATAATGAGGAGAAAACCTCTCCCCGTCCACTTTCTCCTGCTCACTGTGATTTTTTCCATTAATTACTTAGTTTCTCTCAGCGTTAGCTTTACCAAACTAGCAGAGTAACATGCTTTATTTCCCATATGTAATCATATGTAAAAGATTTATTTTGCTTCTCATTTTAGCTCATTAAAGACAGTGAAAGAAATCCATTGATTATCTTATCTTTGTTTATCAAATGTATTTATTGACATGTTTTCTTCTTTGTATAGCAATTAACTAGTTCTTTTTGATATAATAATAGGTAAAAATGTATGTAACACTTATGTGCGAAGCATTTCTGATGTTATATTTAATTTTTTGAAAAATCTAATGAGTATAGTTTATTATTTTCATACCCACTTAGGTGAGAAGAAAACAGATTTAAAGCAGTAAGTCTGTGACTACAGAGCTAACTTAATGGCTGAATAAGCATTTGATCCAGGCTGACTAATTTCAAGCTGGAACTTTAGCCGCTGTTCTCTATGGCCTGTCAATATGATGAGTATGATTTAGCGATTACTCAAGTAGAAGACATTCACATTGTCTCTGATAATAGCATGCTACAGTTAAATCTAAATAGTTATTTTAAGTTCTCCAAGTAACACAATTTGTGGGAAATATGATAAGATAATATTAGATTTGCACTGAATGAACTTCATGTCCGTGCAATATTGCTTTGTGTTTCTCAAATCAGATGGGGACAATATCCAATATCCTACACGTCATACTTGGTTTTAAATGATAAATACTTCAAAACCCAGATGTGTGAGTAGGTAGCATGGTCACAGCCTGAGCAGGGTGAAAGGAAGAAGTTGTAGTGATTTAAAAACCCAGGCTGCCTGCACTCAATGCATGGCTCCCTCTGGCTCCATTTCCTAATTTGCAAAAGGAGGAGGATAAATAGTACCAGCCTCACAGAGTCTAGATAGTATTAAACTATTAAATTAGTCAATACATGTAAAGTATTTACACAATTCTCAGATTTATATACACACACACTATGTAAGTATTTTATAATTTTATAAAGTACATAGATATTATGGTTAGAGGAATGCTACTTTATTTACTACTTTGCCACTTTCCTGCACTTAGAACATATCTCATTCATTCTAACATAAGTTAACAAATATCTGGGATATGGGGTTAAGATCTACTTTGAAATATATGGAAAAGTTGCATAGAATAAAGGTGAGTCAAAATATTTGGGAAAACTTCTAATATTTAAGAAGATTTGGAAAATTATTAGTCAAAAATTATCTTACACTGAAAAGATTGGTAGATATTAGTTTATTAAACAAAAATGTGAGAAAAATCCTGGTAAATAGTTGCAAATTACATAACACACAGATTATTCATTAAAAATTTCTAAAAAATGGAGACAAAAAAGACAAATAATCCAATAGAACAATAGTCTCAAGATTTAAACAAAGGATACACACACACACACACACAGAGAAATGTAAATGTCCCTAATATACAAAATAATGCTGAATCCTGCTTGTAATAAGATATGTGCATATGAAAATATTATAATATGCTATTAATTATTTATCCAATGAAATAAGTACAATAACTTGACAACATATTCTTTTGGACGCTTTGTGGTCAAATGGGTAAATTTCTACCTTCCTGGTATAAATGCAAAATAACAGAAGCACTATATCCAGAGATTTGACAGTATCCTGCAAAAGGCCATATGCATTCATAATTTCACTCAAGAAATCTACTTCTAGGAAAATATTCCTAATATATATTCCCAATTATAATACAACTAGGCATATGTATTAGGTTATTCTTTGTATATTAGTTAATCCAAAAGACTGAAATTAGTCCATATCTCCCTGTACAAGAGGAGACAGGTTGAAATCGCTTTATAGGCTCTTTCCCTAAAAAGCCTCAGTGAACTAGCACAAGTCACGTAGCCTCAGTCGGCCTCAGGTTTCCTATTTGCAAAGTTAGGTAAATCAACAATATCATCTATTTGATAATTTTCATATAAAAATGAATTATTCGAAGTGTCCTCTCATATTGGAACAATAATCTTTCATTTCATTTTGTGATTTATAGTGATTTGCCCATGATAGACCCTCTGTTAGAAAATATCTCCAAATACATCTCCAAATGAAAATTATAGGTCTTAAAAAAATTCTTTTGCTAAATAGATTAATTTCCAATAGATAGTAATATGCTAAAGTACAGATTATTTTAGTTATAGTAACATAGTGTCTAAGAATTTATTTTATTAAATGTGGTTAACACTTTTCTACATTTAAGAGACAACATGTAAATACAGACACCAAATCCTATTACTAGTGATTAACTGAATAAGATTTAGAGCCACTTCTGCTAGTTGATAGCTGTATTAATGTCTCAAGTTACTTAACTTTTTCTAATGCAGTTTCCTCACCTGTAATTTGGGAATAATAATAGTAGCTGATAACCTACCACATGTTTGCTGTGAGGATTAAATGAGCTAATTTACGTGAAGTGCTTAAAAATTTGCCTGATACACAGTAAACATTTAATACATATTAACTATCATTCTGTTTATTGACAAAATGTCCGCTAGTTGAGTGAAAAATATCCCTCTGGTGAGATGGTAAAGGACACACTCTCTCCAATTTTAGTTAGTCATCAAGTTTTAAGCTCAAGAAGTTAAGTCAGATTTCAAAGTTTATTTTTTATTTTTTTGCAACTTAATGTTATCTTTTACATCAATATTGGCTAACAGAGGCTACTATGAAGTGAATGTTTATGCCCTCGCGAAATCCATGTGTTGAAACATTTCCCAATGTGATGGTGTCTGGCGATGGGGCCTTTAGGAGGTGATCTAATAATGAGGGTGAGCCCCAATGAACGGGATTAGTGTCCTCATTAAAGGGACTCCAGCAAGGAGACACCATCTATAAACCAGGAAGTGGAATATCATCAGACACGGGACCTATCAGCACTTTGATCCTGGACTTTCCAGACTCAGGACTGTGAGAAATAGATGTTTGTTGTTTATAAGCCACCCAATCTACAGTATTTTTGTTATAGCGGCCCAAATGGACTAAGACAGAGACTCTTTGTATCTCTTGCCTCTTCCTAATTGCCCTGCAATAGTACTTCTGATATCATGGAACAAATTCAATTCCTTATTGAAGAACTTCTAAAAAATCACTATTTGTTCACCGACTTTTTACCTTAAGCAAAAGGTAGAGATTACACAGCCCTGCTTCTAACAGTTCAACAATTTTCTCACTCAATAGTGCTGTTCGCTCTTTATCTCTGATGTCAATCTCCTGCATTCATTTATTATAATTAGGCTCCAACCAATGCGCTCAATAACTCCAGCAAAGCTAATTAGCATAAAGCTTTTGTGATATTCCTTGTTATCAATAAGAGTTCTGGTACCATAAGGGCTTCTGAAGCCAAACCACTGGCAGCCTGGGGTTTTGGTACTTGTGCTGCCTTACATCCTGTCTACTCTTGGGAGACCTTTTCTGTCATACACTCTACTACAACCTTCCACTCCACTGTTTTACTGTCATGCACTCTCTAACTCCTGGGCAAAAGCTAAAATTTCTCAATGAAGCTTTAAATAGTTTTCCCTCAGAGACAATTAGGGGTAGCTTTATACCTGTTACAGACTTCAATGGCACCCTAGGTATACCCCAAGCCCAGCTTCTCACCTCAAGGATAGAGGTGGAAGAATAGTGAGGAGAAATCCTTGAAGACACAGAATTTTCCTTTACTGATAAAATTTAATCACATACGTTCCCAAAGGGTTAACTGAAAAGAGCAGCTCATTTGTCTCCATAGAAGCATTAAACAAGAATTTTAACTGTCTCCCAATATGGACACAGAGGAGAGAGGGAAACACAGTAGAAGACAACCAGAATCTGCAAGAAGCTTGTAATATTGGAGTATCTTCTGAATATACTTGCCCTCAAAAGACGACCTACAAGAGATACAAATACATGCTTCCAGTATCCTAAAATCAGTTCCTGGAACAATGTGTCAGATTCTGAATGCTATGATTAGCTTATCATTTCTCCAGTCCTTTTCAGAACAGGTATTCTTCCTGAATTTCTGTCCGTAGTCTGTATTTCTAGGTTACAGCCAATTAATTAGACCTAAAAGTCTTGCTTATCAAAATGTTTTTAAAAAACTTGCTGATTAGTGACTTCATCAAACTATGTTCAGGAGATGTATCAGTTATGTAAACTCTGAAGGTGCAAAATATCCCTTTTTATTTGACAGATCTTGTACAATAGTGTGATTAAAATTTACGAAGAAGAGTGATGATTTTTAAAAGAGTTTTATATGCATTCATTATCCAAATGTTAACTCCTCCTCTACAACTGCCTTTAGCACTGAGGATGTCTGAATTTTAAGCATGAACATCTTGGAATCTGAACTGAACTGAACCACAAATTTTGAATGTGATATCCAATGAATAATTTATAGAAGGTTTGATTCAGAAGTTGTCATGCATACAAAAGTAAATAAGGAGAAATAAATAAGTTGTGAATGTATAACAAGCCACAATTTAAAGCCAGAGGCTAAAAGCTGTAGATCCATTTTAGTAGCACCCAGGCATACCGACATTATTTCTCGAGGCAGAAAATATATGAAGTTTAATATTAATATAAATGCCTTTATTTTTGTAAATAATAGTTTGGAATTATCTGCTCAAGGATATATATTTTTTAAATTTATTTTTAAAATTTATTTTGGCTGCTGTGGGTCTTCGTTGCTGCGCACAGGCTCTCTACTTGCGGTGAGCGAGGGCTCATTGCACTTCGTTGCAGTGCGCATGCTTCTCATTGCGGTGGCTTCTCTTGTTGCGGAGCATGGGCTCTAGGTACACGGGCTTCAGTAGTTGTGGCTCCTGGGCTCTAGAGTGCAGGCTCAGTAGTCATGGTGCACGGGCTTTGTTGCTCCGCGGCATGTGGGATCTTCCCAGCCCAAGGTTCGAACCCATGCCCCCTGCATTGGCAGGCAGATTCTTAACCACTGCACCACCAGGGAAGTCCCAGGGATATATTTTACATTCAAAACGCCAAGGCGGACGCACGGTGGCGCATGCGCAGTAGAAGGAGGTGCGCGAGCTGCGTGGGCCTGTGCCTAGGCGCCTGTGGTTCGTGGCCTTGTGCTGGCACCGGGGGCGCCGGGTTGGCGACTTCGGCACTCCAGGCGTTGAGTGGGCGGTATCTTGGGGGTGACGTGAGCCACTGGCATCATGCCCGCGGGCACTGGGGTCAGCGTCGCGGCTTTTCCGGACGTTCGTCGGCCACGAGGAAGGGCGGAAAGCACATCCCGGAAAGGTAATACGCTTTGGCCCCTGCGCGTTGCCGGTGGAGCTCAGAGCCGCTGGGCCTGGGCTTCGTCTCTTGTGCTGTCGGCTGTCACAATTGTCCCCGCGCGCTGGCCCGTCCGCGCTGTGCTAGTGGGTATTGGTCGTCTCGCGGCTCAGTTCACAGTAGCTGAAAGGGACAGTGTGTGATGTTCTGATTTCTCCCCATCGTTTTAAAAGGGAGGCTCTGACCATTGCTCCTCGGGTAAAATGCAGAGGGACTGCTTTTTAAGATGGGACTGTCAGTGTTGGGGACACTCCTTAATTACCAAAATGGAATCCCCTTCAGTTCCTCAAGCTGTGTTGTTTAGGCACAGAAAATGTGAGTAATAGTTACTGGAACTAAGTTTGAGTGAAAAAACGCACCGGTACCGCCGAATTTTCCATCGAAACAGTTGATTTGTGCTGTCTCTTGGAATTATAAAGGGCGTACTGTTGCTTCCTAATCGGTGTCATTTGAGAGATCTACCTCTGTACGTTCAAATGATTAATTTTGAGGCTTTGCTCATATGTGAAGTAAACCCTTTAATTCCCTAAGACCTGCCTTTCCTCCATCTCATACCTCATTAAGCCCGCTTCAGTTTATCTCCTGAATTTCTTCTGAATCTGTCAACTCTTCCTCAACATCCTAATACTGAACTTGCCTGTCTGTTGCAATTAGGTCCTAACTAGTGTCCATATGTCTTGTTTCCTTCCAATCCATAAAAAGACAAGCAAACAAACAAACAAACAAACAAAAAAAAAACAAGACTACAAAGTAAGAATTATACTGTTGATAGGGATACAAAAATTTATTTAACGCTTATATGTTTCAGTTTTATCACTGGTGAATGAAAATAGTGATAATTTCTCTGTATCTTAAAGGGATAGCATGAAGACTAGATGATTTAAGGTATCATAAAGGCCTTTAAGAACCACAGAGCATCATAAAAGTGAAAAATAAATCAGTAACTGATTTGAATTAAACTTTTCAATTTATAAATAAGGAAACTAAAGCACTGGTAGCTTCATTTACTTTTTTCAAAGTCACTATACTATTAAGTGCTATAGATAGGATAAAATGAACCTCTCTGAAAGGTAACTAACTCCCTCTAAAAGCCATTTTGCATGCTACCATGACTTGTTGATTCATTTCAGAAAAGAAGATTCATTCAAATGTGTATCACATAAGTGAGATAGTTCCATTGAACTAATATAATACTTTATATAATACTTTAAAAATCTCAATTCTCCAGGTAAATTTGGGATTGGAGAAATAGAAAACTAATGAAAAAATTTTTACTTTCCAAAAAAATATTTATCTCTCGTAAATTTGACAAGTATTTCCTTTGAATTTACTTGCAAATTACTAGTCTAGACATTGATATCTACAAAGGAAGTACTTTAAACATGTTTATTCTAAATTTCCCTTTTTCCATCCTATTTCAAATGTATAGATGTTGCAGGCATGGTCGATGGGACTTTGAATTATAACGCTGAAGTTGCCAGACTGCTGTCTATAAACCTGATTGAGATAGATTTAGATTTGGATTCTGACTGACTATACTAAACTCGAGAAATGAATCTAAACTGAAAGTTACAGCTCAACCTATCAATAGTTCATTCCAGTGGGAACTGGCACAGTCATAGATATTTCTGTCCTTGCAACTATCAACTTCAGCTAAACCTTGTATTCCCAACTTTGGTCCAGGTGAAAAATCTTCCTTATAGTCTGAAAACTTTCATACCTCTAAGGAAACTGAATAGATAAAATATAAACTCGCAAGACTAATCTGAAACGAGGGTCATCATTTAAAGCTTTCTTTGAAATGGCAAGAAATTTTGTAAATAAACATTAAAGGAAATTAGAAACAATTTGAGTATTGAGTGGTAATTCCATCAATATGCATGTGGATCAATTTATTGCTTGTCCAAATGTTGTTTTATCTGTTGACAGAGTCTTTGATGTATGTTAAGTGCTGGAAATATATGGAATATGTCTAGTTGTGTATCACAAGGATTTTTATGTACTTGGAGATAAAATACATTTTATCAAATTTATTTTAATATAAAATACATTAACATAAGTCAAAAAGCAAAATGACATTAAAGGTATATGTTGAGAGGTCTTGTCCCAACGCTGTCCCAACACCTACCATTCCCTCAATATACTCCTATAAAAATTTACTTTAAGTGCTTTTTCATAAAACCTATCTGACTTAGTGTAAATATAGATACATTTCATTACATTTCCTCTTCTTTCATCTGTGTTAGTATATGATATACACTCTTCAGCAACTTTTCTTAAATCAGTATGTAGTGTGTTACCTTTATGTCAGTACACAGAGATCTTCCTGATATTTTTTAAGGTGAGGAGTTCTCCATTGTATAAGTACAATATATTTTGTGTAACAAATCTCCTATTACTTCATCTTTGATTGTTTTCAGTCTTTTGCTATTATAAGTGATGTTGCTATGAAGAGATCTGTATGTGGATGATTATGTATGTGTGCAGTTATATTTTCAGGGTATATTTTCGAAAGTGAATTGGTGATTTGATGTGTAAATGCATGTGTAATATTGGTAGCTATTTCTAAGTCTGTTTCTATGTGGATCTTTCATTTGTACTCAAAATGGTAAAATGTAAGAATAACTGTTTCCTTAAAGTCTGGTCAGCAGAATCTATAATTGATATTCCAATATTTGTCACAATATTCATCTCTTATTACGAATATGTTTTTCTTATAAGAGAGAGCAACAGCATCGTTTGTAAGCATTTGTTTGTAATGATAGTCTTGCCAGGAATAAGCCTCAGGAGTGTCCATCTTCACCTGATTTGACTGTCCATGCCAGGTGCTAGTCTCTCCTTGTTTTGGGCACCTATCCAAGAAAAATTTCTTAGGACATTGGTCTCTAATTTAAGTATGCATGAGAAGCATTTGTGCATCTCAACATGTGTAGATTCCTAGAGTCTACATACCAATTAATCTAGCAAGAGACTGGAAATTTTAATTTTTTGCAAAGCTACCAAGGTGATTCATTTGTAGCTTTTCCATGGATTATATCTTGAGAAATACTGTTTTTTGTTCTTTTTTTTTTTTGAGCAACCATTACAATTACCTGTCCATTCTTTAATATTGCAGAACAGTATTTATTTTTAATGGTTCTTAAACTAAAAGTTTTGGGGCTGTTTCCCTAAACACAAAATTCCATATAACAGTGTGGCACAAACGGCATTGTTCTCAGAAAATTTGCCCCTAAAATACAGGTTAAGTAGGCAAAACTTGTGTTGATATTGCAAGTGTTGGTTTTGCAGAGTCACTTCACAACCACCTCTATTCCTGATGTTTTGTACTTTGTATTGATACCAGCTTTTTCCTTTTTTTTTTTTTTCTTTTTTAAGAATTGCCTTCTAAGGACCAATCTACATTCTTAATTATCTCTCCAAGTCTGATTAGTACTAGTGATTAGGTGCTTAGGCTAGGAGAGCAATACAACATATGCTGGATTCTTCATTTTGTCACAGCAGATTCCAAATTGTGTTATAAAGCCTTTTGGTTAGTTCTGTTACTGAGAGTTTTCTGAATAATATTATTGAAGAGTTACATATTTGGGATTTCAGATAGCATGGTGTAATCTGCAAATCTGCATGCAGAGCTGGTACTCCACAGAAGCAAGTTGTGTCAGTAATTTAAGTCTGTCACAAGTATTCGATTCAATGGTACGGTAGTAAAGAACCCAAGTGTACTTAGAGAAGATGGTTTTTACATTGTCTTGAGCACAATATTTCCCATATTCAAGAATGTATTTTAAAATTTTTTGACCAAAATAATTATTTTCTATTGGCATGCAATTGATCTTGATGTAAAGAAATTAATCAAAAGCTAGTATGTTTGTCCAACATGGAAAGAACTTACCTTGCCATGAAGAAGAGGAGGTGAAGGAGGAAAAAAAAAAACATTATAGATTGAGCACTTCTTATGTATCAGAAACTGTGCTACGTGCTTTCTAACACACTCATTAACTTCAAGAAGGATCTGGGAGGCTATTACAATTAAGATTTTTTTTTTTTTGGTACGCGGGCCTCTCACTGCTGTGGCCTCTCCCGTTGCGGAGCACAGGCTCTGGACGCGCAGGCTCAGTGGCCATGGCTCAAGGGCCCAGCCGCTCCGCGGTATGTGGGGTGTTCCCGGACCTGGGCACGAACCCGTGTCCCCTGCATCGGCAGGCGGACTCTCAACCACTGCGCCACCAGGGAAGCCCTACAATTAAGATTTTGACATGTGAATCAGAGAGTGTACATAACTTCTAAGGGGCACAGTTTGGATTTGAGGACAAGCCCAAAGCCCATACTTTTTAAGTATTTTGAATGTTAATTGCTATTTTTATCACCACTGTGGAAAATAATTTTGATTGTAAATGTTTTGATTTCACACCAAGCTTTCAACAAAACAATCTCATCTCCAGCATGAATATTCAAAGATTCAAACTACCTGTGTGCGCTCTCTCCCCAGGGATGCTCCATGACAAGCCAAATTAGAATCACAATGTCTGTCAAATTTATAATGGGAAATGCAGACTCTTAGACAAAACACTTTGTAAAGTTCTTAGAGCATTTTTTATCTCTTGGCAATTTCCTTGGAGCCTAGTATTTATTAGATTGTGAGGTGGACTTGAAATCAGAGCAAAGATCTTTACGATGGATTTTTCAGCTGAATGGGGAAAGCACTCTCACCCAGTTGCTCACTCATCCTTTTTCTCTCTCACCATTGGACGACATTTGGCTCTTTGAGGGTTTTTTCATAGCTGTGATTGAAGTATCTCACACATCCTCTCATCATACATATAAACATTATCAAATTATATAAAAAACCAAAAGCAAGGGAATAATGAACACAGAATTCAGAATAGAGATAGCAATCGTTGGGGAATGAAAAGGAAGAGATGAGGAAAGACCAAAAAAGTGGTTCTAGGTTTGGGTCATTGTTCTAATATTCAAATATATGATACTTTATACTATAGATAAAGGTATAGAGATTTAGAAATAGATAGATGATAGATAGATAGATAGAGGCTTGTATGAAACAATGATGAATGTAAATAAGATTAAATCCAATTCTGTGAAATTAAAATCCATTAAAAATAAAAATGGAAAAAGGAAAAATAAATTAATTAAAATTTAGCTAACAAAAGACAGTCATGATAGAATCCCTAGATGAGTTTCCATGAGATTACTACCAGAACATCATAACTGCAATCTGAATCTTCCTGAATTACTTAGCATACATTGATACATAAACTCTTGATTATTCCACAGATTGCTAATAATTTCTGGCGGTGTCAAATTTGCCCAATTTATTATATCTTTTCCAGGATTATCTAATGTGTCTCCAACTTCTTGGGAAGGAGTGCATCTGAATATCACCAACAGATATTCTCTGAAATGTGTCAGTTGGAAGGACTGGTCAAAAATAAAAACAGAGAAAAGAATGAGGTTGGAGAAGAAAAAAATGCCATCATTATTCAAGGAGTGAAAAGAGAAGATGTATGACCTTTCTAGTTCTAGGGACAGGTATATTTCTGCAGAGGAGACAGATGCATCAGACTATCAGAAAGTATTATTATTTAAAATTCTCCCCTTAGGTCTCATGACTACCATGCCATTCTTGAAAAATGTGTCAACTTCTAATGCAACTTCATCTCAATAGAGGAAATATATTAATCAGACAAGAAATAAGTAGTGTTTTACATTGCAAAGTAATAAATCGGCATTTGAACTTAAATATCAGCCTCTGAGAGTTGTCAGTCTACCCCTGAGAAACAGATCCAAGTCCAGTGTACTGGCAAAAGCTAATTTCTGCCTCAAGTCTCCATAGTAGATTGCGGACACTTTGCTGCAGCAAAGCTGTCCTGTGATGCCACTTGGTCAACAGCTAATTTACTTCCCCTGATGACCGTCTGACTTCCCCTGCTCTTCTTATTCACACTTCAACAGGTTCTACTTGATTGAAGTGCCCCCTCAAGCCTCACAAATGGAGATAACTCTCTTAATTAGAGTTCTCAGTATGTGACTGAAAACCTTCTGTGAAGACACCAGTCACAAACCTGCAAAGAAAAAGGGATTCAAATAATACCTGCTTTGGGCTTCCTTGGTGGCGCAGTGGTTAAGAATCTGCCTGCCAATGCAGGGGACACGGGTTTGAGCCCTGGTCCGCGAAGATCCCACATGCCACGGAGCAGCTAAGCCCGTGTGCCACAACTACTGAGCCTGCGCTCTAGAGCCCGTGAACCATAAATGCTGAGCCCACGTGCCACAACTACTGAAGCCCGCTTGCCTAGAGCCCGTGATCCACAAGAGAAGCCACCGCAATGAGAAGCATGCACATTGCAACGGAGAGTAGCCCCCGCTCACCGCAACTAGAGAAAGCCCACGCCCAGCAACGAAGACGCAACAGAGCCAAAAATAAATAAATAAATAAAATAAATTTATTTAAAAAAATAGAAAAATAATACCAGCTTTATACTGCTGGCTTCCTCAGAGTCCGCTTTCCTCTAGTCCCTTCTGTCTTTTCATTTGCCTGTCTGGCTAGACTATCTAATTTCAAATTCAGATCTTGCTTCCTCTTAAACTTGATGAAAGCAGTCTTAGCAAAGCACATTTGAAAGAGTAAGGATTGCACGTTTCAATTGCAGGTGTAGCATTTGATAGCACTCATTGGGGGAGAACTTTTATTAGTTATGTATTTTGCTGATAGGGACTCATAAATTAAGCCTTTTCCAAATAGATGAAAAATTATTCAAAATTTTGAGTGCATTGGCAAAACTACCTAAACTCTAAATCCCCATTTCTTTGCCTGTAAAATGAGTAAAATGTACTTTCCATTAAAATATTATGATTATTGAGCTAGATCTAATATACAGGCATCATATTCTTGTATACTTTCACAAAAATATTAGTTGTAGTTGGCAATATTATAAATGTTACACCATTTTCAACTTTATTAATTAGTAGTAATTTGTGGGGTATGGAGCTCTATTTACTAATCAAAATATGGCAATCTTTCCCCACTTTGGAACTTGTGTCAAACACCTATTTATTCCTGTGTATTCTTGTAGTTTGGTAGACTTTATTATCTATTATCCTAAACATTTTTTTAATCTGCCATTAAAGTTTCAAAGACCTGATTAGTACACTTAAAAACATCAAGTCAGCCTCTAATTTCTCAAATTAGCAACTTAAAATATTGCTTGATTCTTATAGACTCTTGCTTTATTAATGAGCTTCCAGGGAGTCAAAGTGAAAAAGTCTTAGTGTTAAACAGTTAAAAGACTAGTGTTGACAAAACACTTGCTTACAATGGGAAATCCTCATTGTGATGAAAACAGGTTTTTTTAATCAAAACAAATTATTTTTGCTAAAAGTTAATGATGAATATGGATATATTTAAAAAATAGATTAAAATGTATGTTTTAACCAGTACACATAAGGCAAGGCAGGAAAGACACTGAGGGATCAGTTGTCCAAGGTTATAAAACAAGATACCGGCATACTCATAGCTTGAAAGCAGATCTGGTTCCTAATCCAGTATTTGAACACAGCATTAAAAAAAAAAGTTTAATTGAGTTTTTTTCTCATCATTCAATCTTTCTACCTTTAAAAATGATAAAGAATGATGATATTACATAAAGCAGATAATAGAAAGGGAAGAATGTAAGAGAATCGTTTTATTTCCTAATTATATGATCATTCCCTGTCTTGAACATAGTTTAGGGTAAGATGTAGTTGTTTCTCTTTGTTAAAACTTGTATCATCTAGGGGCTTCCCTGGTGGTGCAGTGGTTGAGAGTCCGCCTGCCGATGCAGGGGATACGGGTTCGTGCCCCGGTCCGGGAAGATCCCACATGCCGCGGAGCGGCTGGGCCCGTGAGCCATGGCCGCTGAGCCTGCGCGTCCGGAGCCTGTGCTCTGCAACGGGAGAGGCCACAACAGTGAGAGGCCCGCGTACCGAAAAAAAAAAAAAAGGCAGTGGTAGAGAGAAGAGAGATGCACTACCCTAAACTAAGTGAAAGCTGTCAAAACCGACGTGGAAATAAAATCCACCATATTAACAAGGTAAAGAAGAAAATCCCATCATCATATCAACTAATGTAGTATTTAACAAAATTTAACACTCATTCATGATAAAATGCTCAGAAAAAAAAGAAGAGTGAGGAAATTCCTCCACTTGATAAAATTGTCTACAGAAAATATACAGCTAACATTATGTTAGTAGTGAATGACAAATGCTTCTCTGCTAAGATCAGGAACAAGGCATCTCGCTCTCACCACTCCTATTTAACATAGCGCTGGCAGTTCTAGAAGGTAATTCGTAAGAAGATAAAAATATTACAGGGTTGGAGAAAGTATTTCTTCAGGTAAAAAACTGAAGAAATCATGATGAAATGAAAACAATCAATTATAAGATCCAGTTTTCAACAACGTATTACTCAAATATGTTACATTTACAGTCTCCAGTTATAATAATGAAATATTTTCTTTATTTGAAGATAAAAGTACTCATATTGCTTTATCTAAATATATAAATTAACTTGGAATATATAGAAAATGATGGCAAAATTTGGTGACATAGCACAGCTATGAAAACACCACATATTTGACAAAGGACAAGTGCCTAGAATATATAAGAATCCTCAAATAGTAAAAAAGAAAATAATATTGTAAATAGCAAATAATCCGATTATCTTACACTTAATAGTATAAAAGCACATAATTCAATTAGAAAATGGGCAAAAGACTTGAAGAATTGTTTCACATAAAATGATATATAGAGAGCAAAAAAAAAAAAAAAAGGAAGAAAAATGTGCAAAAATGTTATCCACTAGGGAAACACAAATTAAAACTACAATGATATATCACTACACACTTAGAATGGCTGAAATAAAAAACAATGACAACACCAAATGTGGGGAAGAATGTGGGAAAACTAGATCATCCATATATTATTGGCGGGAATATAAGATATCATAGCCACTCTAAGACAGTTTGGCAGTTGCTTAAAAAACTAATCATGTAACAACCAAGTCACCTAGCAATTGCACTGTTGACTTTTATCCCAGAGAAATGAATACTTATGTTCATACAAAAACCTGTACCTGGTATTCATAGCAGCTCTATTTGTAATACTAGAGTATATAACAGGAAGATTCTAAAATTCTCCCTATCTAGACTCTTAGATACGTATGCTATGCTTTACTATATGAAAACAACCTTCTGGTTACATAATAAGGTAAAGAAAATCATTAGAAAAGTGAAAATAAAGTTTTAGAAACATGATTGATATCTCTATTGGCAAAAATATAAGCTCTGTTTAAGTATTTCTAATTTAATTCTTACCAAGCTAAAAAACTGAAGAAATCATGATGAAATAAAAATAATCAATTATAAGATCCAGTTTTCAACAATGTATTACTCAAATATGTTATATTTACAGTCTCCAGTTATAATAATGAAATATTTTCTTTATTTGAAGATAAAAGTACTCAGATTGCCTATATCTAAATATATAAATTAACTTGGAATATATAGAAAATGATGGCAATATTTGGTGACATAGCACAGCTTGCTCTCTTAATCAGTTTCATGAGTCCATTAATATTGTATGGAATTTTAATAATTAGCAATGGTGTTTCCATATTTAGATTTTTTTCAATATTTCCAAAAATAATATTTCTGTCTTTTTTCCTATACCCAAGAATTCAGGCTTAGGAAGTAGCTAGAACTACCTTCAAGTATAGGTTCCATAATTTATAAGCTGTGTGTTTTGAAACAAGTTATTTAATTTCCTTAAGATTCTTGTCTTCATAAAAAAAATGGATTATAATAGCACTGACCTCACAGGATTGTAAAAGAGCTGAATGTAACAGAGTACAAAGTTCTTATATGTATATCTGTAATTTATTAAAATTTCTATAAATTGTGTACATTGTTAGTATATTACCAAAATTATATCATAATCCCTCCTACAGAGACTTGAAAAAATTTGAAAATTGACCAATTACTTATTGATCATTTGAATAAATATATTAGTCATTTAAAATTTTGCCTTGAAAATGTAGTAATTGAACAGTTAATTTAATACAGAAATTCCTTTCAATTAAAATATTTTTAAGAAAGCAGAATATAAGTGGCCAGTTGGTCAGAGTAGTAAGATAATTTTTTTTAAGTCAATTAAAAAAATTTTATTGGAGTATAGTTGTTTTACAATGTTGTGTTAGTTTCTACTGTACAGCAAAGTGAATCAGCTATACGTATACATATATCCTCTGTTTTTTGGATTTCCTTCCCATTTAGGTCACTACAGAGCATTGAGTAGAGTTCCCTATGCTCTACAGTAAGCTCTCATCAGTTATCTATTTTACACATAGTATCAACAGTGTTTATATGTCAATCCCAATCTACTATTTCATCCCCCCTGCCTTTCCCCCTCGGTATTGGTACATTTGTTCTCTATGTCTGTGTCTCTATTTCAGCTTTGTAAATAAGATTGTCTATACCAATTTTTTCAGATTCCACATATATACATTAATGTACAATATTTGTTTTTCTCTTTCTGACTTACTTCACTGTGTATGACAATCTCTAGGTCCATCCATGTCTCTACAAATGACCCATTTTGTTCTTTTTTATGGCTGACTAATATTCCATTGTATATATATACCACATCTTCTTTATATACTTCTCTGTTGATGGACATTTAGGTTGTTTCCATGTCCTGGCTAATGTAAATAGCACTGCAGTGAACATTGGGGTACATGTGTCTTTTTGAATTATGGTTTTCTCTGGGTAAATGCCCAGTAGTGGAATTGCTGGGTCACATGGTAGCTCTATTTTTAGTTTTTTAAGGAACCGCCATACTGTTCTCCATAGTGGCTGTATCAATTTACATTCCCACCAACAGTGCAAGAGGATAATTTTTTAAAAACAAAATTTTTTGTAAAAATGGATTACCTGCAAAACAAAATATATCATCCACCAATTTTCTTTGCTTAATTTCAGTGCACTCTCTCTCATATTGCTCCTCCTAAAGTTGTCTTTTTCTAGTTGCAAAATCAATCCTGTAGTTTAGTCCATAATTACTTTAAATGTGTAACAAAACATCACTCTGTCATTTAAAGATCCAAATCATGTAAAATTGAGATAAATTAAAGCCAACTTTGGATTTTTCTTACTTTTTATTGTACCTGAAAAATCCATTTGTTTCTTGTTCTTATATTTGGGCCAAACCTACAAAACAACACTTGACTAATTTCAACTATTTTAACAATGAATTAACCACTTATAACTAATTTCACATTTAACATATCAAAATGATTTAAAACCAGCCGTACAAAACATATGCTGTAAGATTATACAGATTTGTACAGAATGAAAAGTATACAGAAAAAACATTTCCATTCACCTACTCACCTCAAACTACTCTCTTCCTTAAATATAACCACAGAAAAATTTTCATTGTGTACTCTTTCAAAACTTTAAAAAATTATATGTACATGAACACACAATACATGTAATCATACCTGCATAAATATATGCATAGAAACATACAAAATTATTTTATCTAAATATCACAGAATAAACACGCCTGTTATGTCTAATTCATTGAAATTACTTGGATTTCTTTTTCTCTCTCTGTGTCTTATCTATGTCTGTTATCACTCATCATTTGTCATGTCTACATTGTACTAAAATTAATTTTGTTTGAAGCTCCGCTTGATAGATTTTGAGAATATTTCCAATAATTTTTATATTTTGTAATTCCAAGTAATGCTGGAGTCTTTTTCTTGTTCATAAATATGCAAAAAATAACACACTATTTGCAACCAAATCAGATACATTTTTTGTACATGTGTAAAAGTAAAATGGTGTCCTGTAAGATTATTAAAAAATAACATATCATTCACTAATATACACTTGCCAATATATATAGATGTAAGGTAGGATCTTCATACACCTGGACAGGCACAGCTCTATGCTGATCTTTAGGAACACATAGAAACATGGTACCAACTCTTGGCCAATTGGAGGACAATGTGAGATATTAATAATCTATAGTACTCTGTGTAATGTTTAAAACTCCTCCTCTGGAAGCACCCTGTGCCAAGTGGTTATATTGTTTAGGGATGTTTACATGACAGTTTCCCCCTGGTTTACCCAGCTACAAATTCTTGTTTGCCTGTGTGACCAGTGGGGCATAAAATTCGCTAGAAACTTTTGTTCAAGCTCTACAAAAACCAGGAGTCCTTGCACATATCTTGGTGATTTACAATAAAGTTATGAACCATATTCTGTGCAACAAAAAGTGTCTCAAAGGCTCGGTTCTTATCTGTGTTTTGTTTTCCTGCTGTACCATATTCTTTCTCTGCATTAAAACTAAAATCTTGTGTGAATAAAATCTGTGGAGTCTTGTGAATCCTTTAAATTATTCAGACGTTTGAAATAGTTGCATGTGTGTGTATGTAATTTATAATTTATATATAAACAGTAATTATATATATTATTATATATTTGAAAATAAATATTTATAGAGTAGAGAGCACAGATGGAGGCTTTGAAGCTAAATCTAGGAGTCAGTCTTGCCTTGCTTGGCAGTTGAAATCATTGAAAATTTAAACTTTGTACTTGAACATTTTTAAGAATACATGATTGTCCACTTACCATGCATTGACATTTTTGTAACTTTAACGCTATCTTGAATTACTTTTAATATATCAATAAGCATTATTTAGTTGTGCCATTGTTCCTACATTACCTTCAGAACACCTGTGTGTCTATATAATCTTTGCCCATTTATTGGTTGCTTATTTTTCTATAATTTTACTTCATATTATTCCTCAAACATCAGCTGATTTAAAATAATAGATAAATTCCTAGTATTGGTTTCCTCAACTATATCTTTCTTACTAAATTTTGACCAGAACTAGAAGCTGGTTTCTGAGCTTTGAATATGTAGATGGAGTATTTGTCTAAGCTGGCTTCATTTAGTGGGTACAGATAAGAATATACTGTGGAAAACAGAGCCCCTTCACCTAATGGAATACCTTCATTTTGGAAGACTTCTGAAAACTGCTTTTGTAGAATATTTATATCTGATATCTAAATATAAAAATTGTTGGCATTCTGGTATATATGAAACAATGAAAAATTTATTTTCTTCTTTTGCTGGTGTTGTAGATCTTTTGACAAATGGCTATGATCACCCTCCTTCCTGTATTCATAAGTTGGGTTAATCCTCTTCCACAATAAATATGGTTTGGGTCACGCGGCTTGTTCTGACCGATGAATCAGTAGCACTTGTGATATAAGTAGAGACTCAAAAGATGTTTTCACATTGGGATTTGCCCTTTCCTATTTCCAACATGTGAATAAATTTGAGCTAGCCTTCTGGAGGATGGGAGTGCATTTAGAGAGTGGAACTGACCATTCCAAAAGTCCCAAGAATAGCCTTAGCCATTTCAGCTGAGTCTTCAGATACGTCAGGGAGGTCATTCCAGACCATCCAGCCCTACCCAGGCTGGCTCAGACAAAATGAATTCCCCAGCAAAACCAACGAATTGTAAGAAATAATAAATTTTTTTTTGTTTTAGGCCACTAAATCTTGAGGTGATTTATTACATAACACAACCAAACTGATATATCTGGGTGTCTTTTTTCTCCCCAAATGTCAGTAAGTTTCTACTATGGTGTATTTCTGTCCACAGAAAAATATGTCTAAATAGTAAAAGGTACTGGGTTATGGAGATATAATATTTCTTGAATTACTGTATAAATAATTATCATTGATTTCAGACATTAGGATTTGAAGGGTTCCATAATGAATATCCCTTTGGCCTCTTCCCATTAATAAAGATACAAATACTTGATTTATTAATGATATATGCTTTCTTGAGACTATGGCTTAGACACATGGCCTCAAAGAGATTCTTTTTACCTTCATCACTTAAACTAAATTCACCAACCCAAAGAGCTTTCTTTTTCAAGGCAGAATCTGCTCTAGCAAGTATACAAAATAATGAAGAGCAGACAAGAATTTACTGTTTCAGCACTCGAGTTGTATCAAAAATAGGAGGATACACAGGGCACTCAGCCATGGCGATTCTACTATTTCTCCTAAGTTAATAAATCAG
The DNA here is from genome assembly GCF_011762595.2 of Tursiops truncatus. Lineage (NCBI taxonomy): Eukaryota > Metazoa > Chordata > Mammalia > Artiodactyla > Delphinidae > Tursiops > Tursiops truncatus. The sequence goes on along the minus strand of NC_047051.1, from coordinate 57,337,193 downwards.
ATAACTTATTCTCACACATTTATTTTCCTTTTGTGGAGTCAATTTGTGATTTCCTACCTTCTATGGAAGCATGGAAAGTAGAATAGATATTATTTCCATCAATCATCTTGAGATTTAGAAACCCCTGAAACTCCCACGAGGGAATGTTGCATACAGGAGACTAGAAATTTTCTCAAATCTGGTTCTATTGATGTAAGTTTTTAGCAAATAATTTGTGGGAAGTGCAGATATTTTAAGGAGTATTGTATGTATTTAGTAAATTAGCTCACATGTTTTCAGGAACATGATGAGATTAAAAATTAGTAATATAAAATGAATATTCCATTACTTCACTTTACCTATTACTCTATATATTTCACTTCCGCATTGCATAATTACTTTTAGGAATCATCATCAACAAAAAAACTGAATGATTTGTATGTTACTTTTTTTGTCATGAATAGTACTTTAAATTAAGCATTATCACTTGAGGTTCTGAAATTATAAGTGTATTCAGGGATAATTTTGTTTTTTTTATGGACATATTATTGTATAAAAATAAGTTTAGGATCAATCTGAGTATGATTTATAATGTTTATTTATGCTATGTCCATGTAATTCTATTTTGATAATGTATAATCATCCAAGTTTACAAGTATAAATTGAGAATCTTTTAAAAAATCACTGTGGTTGTGTAAGAAGCATCTTAAATAAGTTTTATTTATGAGAACATTTTATATATGCAACAGATATACTGAAATACTAATTTATTTTGGGTTCAAAAAGGAAATATTTTAAAAGGTACGATGTCAATTTATTATTCAAATGAAGCTATGTTAAAAGCAAACTATACTATGACAATCTATAAATCAACGATATCTTTCCTTTAATTTTAAAAAATTTACATTTTTGTATTACAAAATGTCTAAATTATGTAAGCATCCATAGAGATTGTAATCCACTAATGTATTCAGTTGCTGAAAACCCAAACATGGGTTGTTACTTTTAATGTAGTCTGTGTAATAAATAATCAACATAATGACAGTTTTTCTAATTGGATTGGACATTTTCCAAAACCAAAAAATAATTGTTCTTGCTATAATCTCCCATTTGCTTTTCTTTCTCCTAGTCAAGAGCTCTTGGAACTACATTGTTTTAACTGGGTTGGAACAAGTTATTTATGTTATTTTAAAAATATTAATTCTCATTACTTTGTGTTTCTTTTTATACTAACGCTTGTTTATAAAATCCATGTATATAATAATAGCCAATGTTACATATTTGGCAACATACATTGTTTTCTTAATGCTAAACTTTCTTCAACATGTTCAAAAACCACCATCTGTTTATTATAATTTTTGATAATATGTTGGATTGAAATCCACACAATTATCCCCAAAAACCTGTTAGCTGACAATTAAAAGTCATCATTGCTATTAATATTTTAAAATGACCAAACGATGCAAAATTTTTTTTTAAATCATGTTATAGATGAGTTAAGATGAAAAGCAACAATTCCCTACCCTAATACTCCCACATCCATTCCTCTTATTAAGAGCAGCAATTGAATCATTTCTGGTTTGGGTTTCTTGTGGTAAACTCCATAACTCTAAATTGCTTAATAAAAGTTCCTTGATATACTAACTTTAGACCACAATTGCATAACCTCAGCAACACTGACATTTTGTACAGGGTGATTCTTCATTACAGGGGTTTCCTAGAGCTCTACAGGATGTCTTGGAGCATCCTGCATCCCTGCTCTCTCTCCACGAGTTGCCTGTAACACGTTTCCCACACCCTCCTCCCACCCCAGACCCCCAAGTAATGACAACCAAAAATGGCTCAAGACATTGCCAAGTGTCCTGTTGGGAACAAAATAACCCCTACTGATTAGACATTATATATTGACACCTCACTCTGAAAATTAAAATTTCAAACACCTAAAACAGTAATAGGTCAACTTTCCTTTTTTTAAAAATGTTTGAGTTTTACCAAGTGTTTAGTAAACACTTTTTTTGGTTACCTTTGTAAGTTTTAATAAAATATGTAACTCTCCATCTGTTGATCCCTTTATTTAAAAAATTATTTATAGATTTCTCAGCATGTGTAACCCTCACACTTCTGTGAACTTATCCTAATTATCCTTCTTCTTGTCCAGTTACCAAAATCTCAGTTATGCATCTACTTTTAAATTATCAAGATATATTATATTTACACTGTGTTCAGTAACTATTTAATCATATTGCTGCAATGCTACAAAACCAGATATTTAAAGGGATAAGGCCAATAACAAAAATTAATGTACTGGGTGTATGGGAAAAATCTCCCTGTACCTTCCTGTCAATATTGTTGTGAACCTAAAACTGCTCTAGAAAAATAGTCCTAACAAGACAAACAAAAAGCAAACAAAAACAAAACCAAGAGGATATGTATCCATCTCAAGAGGCAAAAAACCCCCATAACAAATACAGAGTAAACCCAAGGAAAGTAGAAGGAATGAACTAAAAAGAGGGATCTAAAAGTAATAAAATAGAAAATAAACATATAATAGTGAACAGAACATAAGTGGAGACTCATCTAACATAACTGGAAATAATGATGGATTGGATAGTGCATGACTAAAATTGAGACATTCGTATCCAAATAAATATTTAAAAAAATATTCTACAGACTAATGAAACAGTTAATATCAGGCCCATGGGCTTCCAGTTTGCACAATAATCTTTTATTTGTATTATTTTAAGCACAATATTTTAAACACAATAACCTTTATTTGTATCATTGTGATTAAGTAAGTAGTGTTTACTAGTGATCATTTATTCTTTTTTATTTCTCTATGCTCCTGTGATTTCAATTCCTGGTGTTAAAAAGAAAAAAAATCCTGAATTAATGATTGTTTTAGCTGTGATCCCCAAATACCTGAGCATAAAGAGAGGTCTTATTTTTCATTATTTTAATCGGGGAGTATAATTGCAAGGATCAGGAGTGAGGGCTAAGAAGAATGAAGCAAGAAAGGGTGTAGAGACCCATTAAGGAAAGGTGTTTATGAGCTGGGCATTGCTCCTGAGCTATCAGTGCCCTTGGTCTTTTTTCAGAGAAGCTATCTAAGCTGAAGTTCAGCACCTTCACTTGAGGCAAAGCAGGAACAAATCCTTCCACCAGTTGCCAGCTCACAGAGTCAAAGGTGAGGTTTAGGAGATATTTCTAAGGTACAAAACCATAAACACAGAGGAGGTGTCTGTGGTGGGGCAACAGGCAATCTCTGGGGGAGGAGATCAGAGGTGTAGGTGTCATCCTGAGGAAAGATGCTGTCAGGTTATGTACGTGTGGATTTGCTCAGAGCCCACAAGTATCATTGACTCAGCAGCAGATGGAATAAAAGAAATTTGTGTGGACAGTGCCTAGTACAAAGGTCAAATTGCTTGTGCTTTTTAGTGCACCAGCTCTTAAAACAATGTCATGTTTCAGTTTTGTACTTGGATCATGATTCTGTTTTACAAATACCTTTCATTCAGAGACTCTAATTACTTTTATTGAGAGAAAAAGTGTATTTTTATTAAGGTGTTACAAAGTATATGCATTTTATCTTTGTTACGTGATATTTTTCTTTTCTTCCTGAAGACATTTTTTTCAGATCTTATTGTCTTACTACCTAATTTGAAATAATTGCTTTTTAGATTAAATACTTTTACTGTTTTTTTAAAAAAATTATTCTTCTTGTTCATTTCCAATTTTTTGTAAATCCTAAGCTTTCCCATTCTTAGTTTGAATGTTAATATTGTTGGACTGCAATTACATTTAGTTTTCTCAAAAAGGATGAATGATGCCCATCTTTTTTGAATCATTTTGTCTGTAAAAGTCATTAAATTATGCATGTAACTGTATTACTTAAGAGAATATTTGACTGATATAGCATAATTTAAAAATATACTGTCCTCCAAATTCCATAATTATTTTTTCCTCTTTTCTTTTAGCAGCTAGTGTTGCTGTTGAGAAGTGTAATATCAGTCTGATTTCCTTGCCTTTAAATGTGACCTTCTCTGTCTCTGTCTCTCTGTGTGTCTCTCACACACAGACACACACATACACACATCTTCTAAGATGTCAGGCTTCTAGACATTTATTTTATCTTATAATTCTAAGCCTTTTTGTTTTCTTCAGTTATGAATAGTTTTATGACATAATTAGTTCATATATTTTATCTCATCCAGTATGTTTTCTCAGAATCTCTTATTTTCAAATATTGAGCCATCTGGATTTACCATCTTCTACCTATTTTTAATTCACTATATATGAGATTGTATTATATGTGTATATGTATGTATGCACACACACATACACATACATCTGGCTTGATATGTCATTAAAAGCTTAAATGGCAAGTCAAGTCATTAATTGCTTAATCAAAAGTTACATTTTTAAATGAATATTGCTGTTAAAATTATCAGTTCTGCTTATGATTGAAAGTGTTGGTTACACTTATATATTTATATGTAAGTATATATAATATAATATAATAATATAATACATATTTATATGTAAGTGATATGTATATACGTATTTTTATAATATTTATATGTAAATATGTATATATAATGTATATATAATATGTGTATATATGTACATATATACATATATACATAATATATATTTACATATGTAAATATGTATATATAATGTGTATATATAATATGTGTATATAATTTATATGTAAATATGTATATACATATGTATATACATATGTATATGTAAGTTACACTTACATATTTATATGTAAGTATATATAATATATAATAATATAATACATATTTATATGAAAGTAATGTAAAAAATTAGTAAGTAGAAACCTCAATTAGATAGAGTTGAGACTGGAAGCAGGAGCTCTCACACCCTCTGACAATTGCACAGCCCCACAGGAAGAAAGACTCCACTATTTTCCTGGCAAGGACTCAGCCAATGAAAGCCATGGGCTCTTTGTTTACTTAGAGCCCTTCCAACTTCCTTTTTCCCTCTGTCACAGCATTTTCCTTCCCTCCTTGTTGTGCCGAGCAAGTAACTCACCATGGTTGCAGAACCCCAATTGATTGCTATTCTCTGTTAATTCCACGTAAACTCATCTTTGCTGGAGAAATATCTGGGCCATCTTTTTAGTTACAATCAGTATTTTGGTGGCCCATTCGGGGACCAGAGAAGACTCCTGAGGGCTCCGAGGCCAGTGAGCAAACAGGTGCAGTACACATAACTGAGCCCACTACCGCTCACTGTTTTCTAAGGTACTTCTTCCTCTCGGAGGAAGCTAACACTCTCTTTGCATCTAAAGCTCTCCACTGTTTCCTAAGGTACTTCTTCCTCTCGGAGGAAGCTAACACTCTCTTTGCATCTAAAGCTCTCCAGGCTTTATTTGGAATCTATTTAAAAGTTGTGTCTTTCTGGTTAAGACCTTGTTCTATGTGCAGATATGCATTTGGCACTTCAGTCTGATCTGAGATCAGACTGTTTCACCAAAATCAGCTAGCCTTCAGCCCATTCCCTTCAGAGCCAGGACTTCTGAAATTGGCTAGCTCTCAACACATTCCTTCAGGAACAGGGTTAGTTTCGTGGAAACATTGCCAGATTTCTTCAGTCTTTTGCCTATTCCTTTGGAAGGGCTGCCCTCTGGAGACTGACTGGAAAAAAAAACATTCAAACAAACAAACAAAACTTCAGCCTGGCTCCTCAGAAACCAGGCTGTCTTCTTAGAACTGACTAGGATTGATCTGCAAGCTGTTTGAATTCAGCCATTTGTGTTGTAAGCTGTTTAAACTGTTTGAAAGTTGCTCTTTACTATAGAGAAAAAATTGCTAGAAATTGGGATCCCAGTTATTTGTATTTTGAAGGTGCTGCCCTCCACCAGAAACTCCAACCAATTTTATGTATAAAGACTGAAGTCCTTCCTCATGTGCATTTCTAACCAAATGGACTGACCTGGCCTAAGGCAACATAGAATATCAATGGCCAGTATGAGGAACTTTTGAAATCTCCAGACATAATTTCCTTAAAATCGAATTGGACTACAATAGCTCAGAAATTTCTAGAACTGGAAGAATGCTTATTTTGATTGGCCTTTTGAGGCCTCCAGATGGCTCTCAGAAGTCTAAAATTGCCTGTCTGAAAAAAATTTTTTTTAATTAACAAAGGTAAACAAACAATTAAAGAAAGATAAAATGGCTCCTGCAGTCGACCTTGGCTTCTTTGTCTCACGCTAATTCTTTCACCAAAATTCCCCTTTTCTCTGAAATTCTCCCCATTCCCTTTTCTTCTGAACTTGTCAGAATCTGTCCCTTTGAAATTAAGCCTTCTGAGGATCTAGAGGTTAAACCCTTAACTTGTACTCCCTGGACTAAACCTGAAATGTGAGCCGTGTTCAAAGATTTTCCCAGAATAACCAAAGATCCTCATAGATTTGCTGAGGAATTTACTATAATCATTCAAATTTATCACCCTGGTTTCTCTGACTTATACCAGCTAGTTCATGAAGGCCAGGCCCAATATTGAATGAAAATTGCTAATTGTGAAAATCCTGAGAGGTCTCTAGAATTACAACCGGAAGACGATCATGCTGACTTATTACAAGATTACTAGGCAATTTCAAAGAGCAAGTCCTAGGGCTGTTCCAAAACCTGTTCCTTGGAACAAAATTCAGCCTTGCACACAGAAATCTGATGAACCAGTTTATGATTGTTACAATTGACTTCCGACTGTTTTTAAAGAAAATTCTGGTCTTCCTTCAGATATTGATCCAACATGGGTAGCTTTTAATTCTATGTTTATTAATGGGCTGAAACAGCATCTTTCCCTTCTGGTAAAAAGGACCAGGATGGAACGAGAAACTATGTCCACTCCAGATTTAGTTAATCTGGCATGTCAGCTCTATATTAGTCTAGATGAGTCACCTAAAAGGAAGACTGCCAAAATTCTTAATTTTCAACTCCTGCAAAAGGGGGCTCCTAAATGAACCAAAACACTCCTAGTTTCTGCAATTTTTGCAAAGAGCCAGGGCACTGGAAAAGAGATTGCTACAAATTTAAGCATTTTAGGCACCTTCAGCCTTCTAACCAGCCTTTCCAATGTCCTCTCAATTCTCAATGGTGAGGCTCCAGGGAACTACAGGAACTCTCACTAATCCTCCTCTTTAATTGCCACAGAGAAACATTTCTCCACATTGGGAATGAAATTCTTCCAGTCCTAATTGATACCAGAACCACACTCGTGGTGCCCAGCCCTTCTACTATAAAACAGCCCCAGAGAACTAAAAAAGTTCAGATAGTGGGGATCTCTAATGAACTTCAAGAGGTTCCTGTCTCTGAAACCATTTCCTGTTGTTTAGGCTGGCTGAGAGAGACACATCCTTTTCTTCTTATATCTTCTGCTCCTACCAAGTTTATTAGGCTGAGACTTTTTAGAGAAGTATAATGCTGGAATTCCTTCATCCCAAAAGGGGGAAGTAATTCTAGAACTTGACAGTAGTCATAAAAGTAACCAACCAGGTGAATTAAATGACCCTTTCACATCTTTTATTCGTTCCATCTCTGATAGCACTAGAGCAGATTCTGGAAACACTGATCCTTTGTCCATATTGAATTAGTTATCACTTTTCATATGAGCAAGATCTCCAACTACTGTTGGCAAAATTTGCTGCAAATCTTCCATCAAAATTCAAATAGACCCCTCAAAAGCTCTTCCCAGAATGAAGCAATACTCTATAAATAAAATAATGCTTCAAGGCATAAAGCCCACAATAGAAGATTACAAGTCTTAAGGCCTCATTATCCTCTGTACTAGCCCCATAACACTCCCATTTTAGCACTGAGAAAACTTAAAAACCAAAGATGAATATTTGTCCAGGACCTCCCAGCTATAAACAGTATTGTTATTCCTCTCCACTCTGCTGTTCCTAACCTTCCTAAGTTTCTAACATCCATTCCCACCAGAAGTAAATTCTTTATTGTAATTTATTTATGCAGTGCATTCTTTAGTATTCCAGTTGAAGAAGCCAGCCAGTACATTTTTGCCTTGACTTGGGAAGAAAAATAATTCACCGGAACAGTAATGCCTCGGGGTTTTACTGATAGTCTTTCTTATTTCTCAAAAATCCTAAAGGCTGATCTGGATGATATAAAGTTCCCAGAAGTTCTACTTTGTTGCACTCTGTGGATGATTTGCTTCTTTACTGTCCTTCTCAAGCCTCCTCACGAGAAGACTGCATCCATTTGCTAAAGCTTTTAACCTTAAAGAGACATAAGGTCACCAAAGAAAAATTGCAGTTTGCCTAAACCCAGGTTAGATATTGAGGACATCTGATATCACAACAAGGACTATATCTAGATCAAGATAGACTTCCTAGTGTCCTAAGTTTCCCCAAAACCAAAACTTAGTGCCAGGTTTTCCAGGGTTCCTTGGTTAGTGCCAAAATCTGATTCTAAATTTCTCTCTTATGGCCAGACCTCTCTCTGTTTTACTCAACAATAACAACCCCGGCCCAACTTTATGGGAAGAATCAGAAAACACAGCCTTCAAGGCCTTAAAGGAGAGTTTGATGAGCCCACCTGCCCTTGGGTACCACAATTATTGGATGCCTTTTTTCCTTTTGTATTGGGAAAGGAGTTGAATGCCCTTGTGGTACTCACCCTAAAACACAAAGATGAAATAGTCAAATTCATAGAATTAAAATAGTCAAATTCATAGAATTAAAGAGTGAAAGAGTGATTGCCAGGGCCTGGGAGAGGAGAGGGACATGAGAAGGCTTTATTCAATGGGTATAAAGTTTCGGATAAAGATGAATACATTCTAGCGATCTTCCATACAACATTATGTCTATAGTCAAGAATACTGTACTGTGCATTTATAAAATAAGATGATAGATCTTATGTTAAATGTTCTTCCTACAATTAAAAAAATGATGGAACAACTAGCAAAATGTGAATGGGATCTGAGGAATAAATGGTACCAATGTTAATTCCTAATGTACTCTAATGTATCAATATTAACTTCCTGAATCTATAATTGTATTGTGGTTATGAAGAATAATGTCCTTGTTTGTAGAAATCATACTCTAAAGTATATGGGGTTGACAGGACATCATGGCAGCAATGTGATTACAAAGGCTCAGGGGGAAAATTTTTGTTATACCGTACTTACAACGTTTTCAAAATTTGAGGTTGTTTTTAAAAATGTGTGAAAACTCTATGTCCAATTATATGTGCTACTTACTAAATGCTACAAGCTGCATACCACGCCAATGTACTAACTTAATAACTTGTTTTCTAGGACCTCAGAATAAAGCTATTCCTTTGCTTACCAATAACAAAAAAATAATGAGTTGATTTTCTAGAAAGAAGTTTGGTATTCCCTTTGTTGTTGTGTATTAGTTCTGTTTCCCTGGTAGGCCTTTCTCTAAATAAGACAGAAATGACTTGGGTAGATCTTGCCAGTTGGCTGTCTTTTCTTGATGGCAAGATAACTGATAGTTTGAAGGATAGTTTATTCTGGGGAATAAATTAGTATAGCTTAACCCTGAGTCACCAATATCCAAGATAGTATCCCTACTATCCCCTAGGCAGTTTATTCAGATTCTCTAGAGGTTAGTCCTCAGGTCTCTACCTGGTCGTAATCTTTTGATATGTACTCTCCATAATGGAGTGAAAGAGACAAGTTCAAGAGCTGACTAGTACTGTGACTTCATAGCTAGACCTTTAATTAATGAGCCTGTTTCCAGCCTCAGTTTCCCACTATTTCTGTGCATACATCATGTTTGGAGATTCTCAAGTGTTCTGCCTGGAGACCTGACTCCCACTTTCAAGGCAGTCTGATACTGGATCTCTTTTGGAAAAATGCTCTCTTTTCTCTGTTTCATTAGTAAACTCACTTCCAACTGCTGTATTCATTTTTTTAGCCAAAAGAGCTCCTGGGAAACAATTTCTGGATTCATACCTCAGTGGTCAATATTATAGGTAATAAGCAAATTCCCTGAAGTTTTTGCTTAAAAATAAAAATAAGCGTCATGTAAGGATTATTCATAATTATTAAGTTCATCAGCTTATTTGTGCACACCCTCATTGAATACAGCTGTTCATTAACTAGTTTGTTTATGTAATTGGTAAGTTTCAGATTTACAGCTTTCTTACTCTGAGCCTGGCATATATTCTCATTCAGAATTAGAGGATTCTTTCCTTTAGTTTTCAAGATTTTCCAAAATTTAAGTAAACTTTGCCAGAGGCAGAATTACTAAGAAGCTAATGAAGCTCATAATTTATGGATTTGACTTGTACAAGCCTCTTCATGGGTACAGGGAGGGATCTTAATCATGTTTATTTATAGACACAATGGTTTTATAACATTTACAAAATTTAGAAATTTTCGTAGCAAGCAGTTAATATTTCTTCCTTTTTTTCTGCTCCAATTTCTCCTTTTCATATCTCTCCCATTTAAGTGGTTCAATTATGTTTATTGCCTCATTTCTTCCTTTCTATGAATTTGTACTTGGCATATTACCTTAAAACAACAATTTGAGCATCTCTCTTAAAATTAAAAAAAAATTAAAACTCTCCATTTCCTCTGTGTCGTTGTCTATATAAGATTTATATTTATATTAATTCTTACATATCTAGCAAAATGATCTTATTAGCAAAGTACCATAAGCTGTTAAAGGTCATTATCTTTTTAATTTCAGATAAAATCAAAAGATGTCTTTTGAAAACTGTTCTAATGATCACGATTTCTAATTTCCAATACTAAAAGTTCTATAACAAAATAGAATGATGAAAAAATAAGCAGAGAAGCTCTCATTTCCTTTTTCTATTCTAATCTTCCAAAAGAAATAAAATTGCAGTTGTATAAACAGATGGTTGATCACCAGAGCAACTAGAGTCTGATAAGAATTTTTCAGAAGCTTGTCAGGATCACAGCCCACACATGTGTACTTAAAAAAAAAAAAAAAGATTTAAGATTTAACAGAATTTATACAAAAGCTATTGTGACAAAATCAGAGCTCTTTTCCACTTTTCTCCAATTTTATCCAAGTGTAAAAATTAAGTATAATTAATTATAGCATTAAATGTAATGAGGGGATGATGGGAAACAAAACAATTCTTTTAAACAGTGTAATGAAGTAGCCAATATTCTTGTAGCACTCATGAGTTATTTTCTAGTAATTACTAAACCCAATAAATATGTAATGAGTACCCTGTTTTATAGGGCACTATACAAAGCACAAAAATAGATAGATAGATAGATAAATATCATATAGACTTTTCCCTCTAAAATGTAACAATCTATATAATAAATTTATAAGTATGCCCAACAGCAAAAAGTATGACAAAAACTTTAGTTTTATCACATAGATTATCAGTTATGAAAAGTAATGATCAGAGACTTAGCTATATTGTTGTTTACTGTTGTTTTTGACATTGCTGTTACTATTATTACAATAAATAAAAAGTGTTGGCTCAGTAGTACCGAGAACATGTTTCCCTGGGGAGTCAGTCTTCGATGTCTAGGTGGACTGAAGATGACCGTAATGACTGCTAGTACGTAAGGGTTGATGTTTTGAAAGTGGTCAGAAGAGTTGACTGGAAGACATGTTTCCATAGAAAGTGCACACTGGTTTTTACCAACAGTGTGTACTGTTTGGAGGTTTGAGGTGAATGTGTGTGTGTGTGTGCATGTGTGCACGCTTGTGTGTTGAGCGAAGCCAGGGAGAGAGAAGTTAAAGTTTCTCTAAGTCACCAGTAGATAATGGAGATGACACATTGCACATTTTAGAATTAGGAAAAATAAAATGGAGACTAGGAAGAAGTGGTGGTGTGTTCATGGATGAGCAAGGAATCAAGTTTGTCCCCAGAGTGCATTTAGGGTGATTGAGAGAGGGGCTGGAATATTGTGGTGTCCTAAAATAGTCTCATAGACTTTACTGTTTTCTTGACTGCAGAACATCTGGACTCCCTTCATACTTCAGAATACCCTCTTTAATGAGTCTTAGAAGGCAATGCCATGGTGTTGTAGAGAATGCACCATTGTAATATGTCAGATTGTTCTAAAGAGCATTTTCATGACAGTTTAGAGGCCATTAGTAATTTATCATGCACTATAATTCTTAGATTCTATGAAGTTAAATTATGAATACCAAAGCCATGTCTTACAGACATCATTGATTTCAGTGTCCATTCATGTTCCTAGGACGTTGCCCTTCACCTAGAAGGTACTCATTAACTAGGCATTAAATGAATGATAGAATAACCAATTAATGCATTCATGCATGCATTAAAGAATGTGTTGGACAGAGTCTTAGGTAAACAAATAAATGAAGTACCTTTTATAAGAAACAAAATTTCAACTAAGGAAGAATTATTATAAGGCTCATCTGTAGTCACGAGTGGAGGAAAATAATAAAATATTTTAATGGAAAGTATTCAAATCCTTGGTCTAATTTTTGAAGTCAAAGGATTTCTTCTTATGTATTTTGCCCTGAACTAGCTACCTTACTTGTACCTGTGAAAAAAATAATAATTATGTAATTTGAATATTAGTTACAATGGTAGCCTATTATTTTATTTTGAAAGTATCTGTATATTTATACCTTGACATTAGGAATATTTGAAAAGGAAAAAATTAGATTGATATCTCTATCAAAATTGAAATACACAAAAGAACACACATGCATGTCTTAAAAATCATACAGCATTATATGAGACTAATAATTACTTGGAATGTCAACTAGCAAGTTAAATGATCTTATTTTCTTATAAATGGAGGTCCAATTATATTTAACATTTGATAAAATAATAATCAAACAATAATCCTGTCAAAGGTAGTGATTTTTAAAATAATTTTCAAAAACTTTATAAACCTTTGATATAAAATAAGTGACTAAAATGTTGCTATAGTTGTACACATCACTGAATATTTTTTCTATCACTTTAATCTGCTTTTATTATCTTATGATACTTATCACCATCATATATTTTATTTTTCTACTTCATTAATCATATTTATTTATTTATTTGTTTATTATATCTTGCCATATAATGTAAAGTTCATGAAATAACCAAAGGCATACAATATATATTCAATAAATAGAGTTAAATAAATAAATTAATTAAATGAATGTATAAATATAGAAAGATTACACCAAGTTGGGACATTTTGTGTGTGTGAAATAGGTCCCTGTGGTAGCCAAAAGGAAAATATAACAATTGACAAGGTTAACTTAAATAAGTATAAAAAAGTGTTATATCTTATTCCTTGCCCATAATTAATATTCAATAACTACTTTTGAATGGATAAATGAATAAGTATGGGAGTGAAATAAGTAACAAGTTAATTCCTATATCTGGTCATATTAAATTGGATTGGGTGAAGTGGTCTCTGTTACAAGTGCCTCTAAACACAGTGAAATTAAACTTATTTGGTAGTATTGGGTCCAGTGAAACAAAGTAATTAGGAACTAGTGGAAACTTTGACTTTATAGCAATTTAATTATGTAATGAAACAAAGCATTACAAAGTAAATATTTTAAGAGCACATTGTCTTAGAGATAGGAAAGAATGCTTATAGTATTTCAGGAAATAAAAACCCTCCTTTCTTTTTTTTTAGTGATTTAAACAAAGCTCTGAACACTTCAATTAGTTTACATTTCATTATTAAAAAATAATATAGGAATTTTGTCTTTTTTATTGATAAATTTAAAGAGAGTTAATTCATTAAAATTTCTTATTATAATGTATTTTCTCCCTATATGTATTCACATTTGTGTAATCTTTGTTTTGTTACAGAAAGGAGTTGATTTCAGGTAGAAAATTATTATTTTTTTTTTCAGGTAGAAAATTATTTAATAAAGATTGTTGTAGTTTCTGTCCTCATCCTCATACTAAGGAAGTTTTACCGAATTTGTATTAAATCTTTGATATTGTATGTTAAAATATATAGATCTGTACTAATATATGATTAATTAAATCTATGGAATAGGTTCCAAAATGTTTTGGGGACGGACAATCTAGTTTTATTTTTTTTCCAAATGTTTAACTAGATTACTGCTTTTTAAAAATTAATTTTTCTAATGACATTAGGAGATATTTTATGTGCACATCATTATAGATAATTCATATTTAGTGACGTATTTATATATATATATAGCTGATATATGCATAATAATGTATATAGTCATATATAACTAAATATTAGGGACATTTTATGTTAGTTTATTGATCTATTTTTTTTGAACTAGTGATAGACTAATTTTATTATCATGCTTAAAAGTAATAATAAGTAACTATTAAATAGTAATTTCAATGTAGTGTTAAGCCCTAGGAGCCTTTGAAATGGGCTGTGCCAGGCACCATTTTGTGAGCATTATCTGCCTTATTTCCTTTAATCCTCAAAAAGTCCCATGAAATAAATGTTCCTTATACCCAGATTTAGAGAAGAGGATATTAACATGGATAGGTTAGGTGCTTTTCATCAGGTCACAGAATTTCTATATACTGGAGCCAGCACATAAACCCAGGCATTGTGATCCTAAAGCCAGCTTATTTCACCACTATTTTTATCTTTTTCTTTTTAACTCTCCTTTATTCTTTATTCTTTTTTAACTTCCATGGAATAAACCAGCAATATTTAGCTCCTACCTTGTTGAGGGCCTTTAGGATTTTCTACTTTATCACTCACAAACCATGCTTTAATTATCACACTTGTTCATGTCTTTTTTTTTATTTTTAAATCACATCTGTGAGTATTTTTCCAGGCCAGAAAAAATTGAACTGATGATACAAAATGTTTACAGATTTTATAATGATAGGTCCAAACTGCAGGAAGGCTACCTTTGCCTCAAACCAATGTACTGTGTTGTTAGATAGTTAGAGGCCATTAACATGATAGTCACTTCATCAACGAGAGTTGAAAAAGAACATTTTACAACAGTAGATTAGTAAGAAAAATCACCTTCCTTGGGTTCAGCAATGTGACTGGCACTGATTCATACCTGGGATAAGAATTCATCTTGTGTGCCAGACTGTATAGCAAGCCTACACAAGCATAAGGCACATAGTAAGTGAGGCGTGTTGAAGTATTGGTCTCAATTCTTTACCGCCCTCTTATAGCAGTATTATACAGCCATGTGTGTTCCCACACCTTGATATTGGGCTTGGCTTTGTGACATGCATTAGCAAATTAGATGTTTTTAGATGTCAAGTGAGCAGGAACTTGAGCTATACTTGTGCACTTGAGCTTGCCCTGAATTTTGTCCATGAAAACTTGTGCCTAAGGTACCTCCTGATCCAGAGAATGAAAGTTGTGGGACAGACTTGAACTCAGTCCACAGCCTGAAGTCAAGACCAGTGAAGTACAGCCTAGATCAGCCAAATGCCAGCTGATCCAGACAGTGTGGAATTACACTTTGCATTTAGTTTGTAGTCATGTCTCCTTCAGTCTGGAAGAGTTCTTCAGTCTCCATGACCTTGACACTTTTGAAGATTGCCAGTCATTTATTTTGTAGAATATACTTCAATTTGGTTCTTTTGATTAGATTCTGGTTATGCATCTTTGGCAAGAAGATTAGAGAAGTGATGTTGTGTTCTTCCTTCTCTTTGTGTCCTGCCAGATCACAGTGCCCCAAATGATTTGTGTCATTGCTAATGATATTCACTTTGATCACCTGATTGTGTTGTTGGCCAGATTTCCCCATTGCAAAGTTATTATTCTACTCTTCATAATGAATAGATATTTTGTAGAGAGAATACTTGAAACTATATAAGTATTTATTAATGTAGTAATTTAGATTAGTACGGAGTCATGGTTTCCAAATTTGGTCAATGGATTATAATATTGATACGTTACTTTATTTAGGTGTTTCAGTTGTCCCAGACTTGACTATTTGTCAAATGGCTGGCTTCTGTGTCATTTGAAATTTCCCCTTCAGTTTTTGAGCACTTCCTTGCTTTCTGCCACAAGAAGAGGTTCTAGTTTGGCGGGGGGGGGGGGGTGCTTTTTTGTATTTTATATGCCCTAATCAGGGCATCCCTGAATTCCCTAGAGAAATTCTATTTTTCTAAGAAGTCCTAATTCCTCTAGTATTCTCTATGGCTTAATTTACATCTTATGGAGAGAAAAGACATTGTGGCACAGGTGTACCAATTAGGTCCCAAACTTGTTTCCCCCTCACATGCCATTTTATTGACATTTCTTCTCATTGGTAGAGAATGAGTTTCTTGATAGCAGAGCCAACCATCTCCCAGCTGTGACGCTACTGGCTGTGGATGCCAACAGAACTGCCTAACACCTCCCATGTGTTCCCAGTAAGACGATTTTGTGGCCTCTTTCTTCTCTTGCCACTATTTTATCTTGTTCTTAATACATACTAAGTAACAACACCCCTTATTGAACTTCTTTTTTATATAATATAATATGTATTTTTGGTGTGTTTTCTTTTGCAGATAAACTTAGTTAAGAGCTTCAAAAGTAATTAGGTCTGTCTTTAGGTTGCTTAATAGAGTTTGGGGTTTTCTTTATAGGTCCTCATATCTTTTCTTTTTCTCAGCTAATGTTTAATTTCTAGGGCTCTTCATAATAACAGCTCTTAAAACGAGCAAAAACTCTTAAATTTGTTTTTGATTGATTATAAGAAGGGTTTTTTTTTGATACTTTGGTATTCATTTGGAATATAATAAATTCATTTGTAAATAATCTAATTTCCATGTTCAATTGTTAAAATGTTTTGCGATCATTTATAGTACAATAATGACTATTCTTGTGAATTCCTCCTTTAAGGAATTTTTTTTGAGTCAGATATAGCAGTTAAGGAAAATATACTTAACCTGCTTCACTAAAATGTATTTGTTTAACTTTAAATCACCACAAAATATTTTCTTCTACCGATTGTTTTTTTTTTTTTGGTAAAAGTAATAGATTTTTCTACCTTAAATTGCTAATATTCTTAGAAGTAATAGTCATAAATAAAGAGATTTTTATGATGGTGTTTTAAGGACAGACATTATAAGAACTCAGAAAAATAGACTAACTTGCTAAGAAATAGGGCCTTTCTACACTTGAAATTTCTGCATGGGAAAAGGGATATTTGCTAATGGATGGAAGTACTGTAAGCCAGCAGGACCCTAAGAGGTCTTCCCAAAATAGACCACCACCCATGTCCGCCACCCACCTTTTGTCTGTAGAAAAACTTTAGTCAAAGAATAAATTTAATCAAAGAAGTGAGACAATACAGAAAGAGAGGAAAACAGTCAAGCAAGACAAAATAATACTTTAGCCATTAAGCAAAGTCAAGGACCTTTAGTTCTACCTCAAGGGCTACGGATAACATTCTGAGCCGTGTCCTTTGAGCTGTTTTGCAGATACTGAAACCCCGCACCAGGTAGAAGAAGTTAACTGGTGCCCACAAGCATGTAGACCCCAGACAGGTTGGAACCAGGAGGTTGATGATGTTGACTCCCAATTGCATCACCAACAACCAATCAGAAGAATGTCCACGAGCTGATCACACCCTGCTCCTTGAACACTGTAAGACTCCCCACTACCCCCTCCAGAGTGGGACACACAGCTTTGAGGGTGTTAGCCTGCTGTGGCCCCCTTTGCCTGGCTAAGCAATAAAGCTATTCTTTTCTACTTCACACAAAACTCTCTCTGCATTTCTATTTGGCACCAGTGAACAGAGGTCGAGTTTTGGCAACAGTATCAAGTTAAAAAACAGCTTTCAATCCAAGAGGAAGAAAGCTTCTCCGTCTGTGTCTTGCTTTAAAACACATTAAGTGCCCAACCCCCTGTACGATATGAATGAATTATTTGCTGAGTGAAGAAAGGGAGAAAGTATCCACTCACTTACTATTTAGTTCATTTTGTTAAATTCTTTTTTTTTTTCTTTTTGGCTACACCGTGTGGCATGTGGAACTTTCCCTACCAGTGATCAAACCCTTGCCCCCTTCAGTGGAAGTGCGGGAGTCTTAACCACTGGACCACCAGGGAAGTCCCCATTTTGTTAAATTCTTCAGCTTATCATCAAAGGTACTGTTCACCGTGTTCTCCTCAGGGGAGAGTCTGATACCATTTCCATGTAAAAACATGTAAAAATCTTCTCAACTTGTGCCACTTTTTTATATGACTTTTATATGGCTAATTATATGGGCAGCTAAACCTCTAAATATTCTTCCATATTTTTCATTTTCGATTAGTTCAAAAAGCTTCTAAAAAGGCTACTCCAACTGCATTGTCCATCCTAACTCTTAGTGTGTTTTCTACAATGCATAGTACATTTAAAGATTCATAAAACATTTATCGAGTTCTTCTTGGACTAGATATTTAAACAAAACAGACAAATTCCCTTTCCTTTATGGAACTTTGATCTAACAAAATAAATGACAACACATCTCAAATTAAATGATTTCAGCAATAATAAAATCATTGAGAAATTAATTCTACCATTTCTCTCCCAATTTCAAGTGCTATCTACTTTTCAATAATAAGTTAGAGTTGAAAAAGTAGTATTCCAAAACCCTTGCAGAAAAGCCAGTCTTTAAAATGTGTCTTCTCCTCTTCTTCACTTCAATACAAAGACTGGAAGAAATCCCAAATCCAAGTAACTCTGGCCAAAAAGCTTTTTTAGAAAGCTCACATAACTCTAGAAAAAGCAGTAGAGTAGCAGAGCCTCAGTACTAATGGAACCACGGCCTTCACCATGAAATCGTTTTCATCTCATTTCTTGCCTCTGCTTCCCATCGCTTATTGGTGTCATTTACCAGGCAGGCTTCCAACACATGTCAGGAAACAAGGACACACAGAAGATGAGCAGGCTTGTCCCCAGAGAAACACTTGAACTTTTTCTTAGCTTTGGAAAACAGTTTAGTCTACTTTAATGAAATCAAGACCCCTGAATCAGTCAAAATATCAGACAAGGGGATAAGAATTTAAAAGGTAATAATTATCATATGAGCCTTGTTTGTAGATGTAAGATCAATGTTTTTAGAAGGATTGAAGGGCAGCTGCTGAGCAAGTAAAGTATTATAGGTTTCAGGTATTGGTCTGAACACTATTATTTAGACTGTCTAGTCTGTAGCTTCAGTTTGGACTTTATTCATTTTTTTTAATATTTTATTTTTTTATTTTTATTATTTTGGTGGCATTGGATCTTCTTTGGGTCTTCATTGCTGCACGTGGGCTTTCTCTAGTTGTGGTGAGCAGGGGCTACTCTTTGTTGTGGTGCGTGGGCTTCTCATTGCGGCGGCTTCTCTTTGTTGTGGAGCATGGGCTCTAGCTGTGCGGGCTTCAGTAGTTGCAGCACACAGGCTTCAGTAGCTGTGGCACTCAGGCTCAGTAGTTGTGGCTCACGGGCTTAGTTTCTCTGCATCATGTGGGATCTTCCTGGACTAGGGATCGAACCCGTGTCCCCTGCATTGGCAGGCGGATTCTTAACCACTGCGCCAGCAGGGAAGTCCCTGGACTTTATTCTTGATAATGGATAGAAGTCTATTGGAATACACCAAAAGAGATTTATCAAATTTGTGCAAATGTCTGCCTCAGATCTGCCTAGTGATTCAAAAGGACAATAGGATATCAAATTCAATCTCTACACTCTTATATTTCAAGGTACTGCAGCAAAAATGTCGCTTGAAATAATATCTCTACCTAGTATTTGTTAGACATTGCATTTTAGAAAAAAAAATAGAAAATAGAGGAATTCATCTTAGTTTTGTACCAAATTTAACCAGTCTATGCCACTTGACCAGATCCTATGGACTGATATCTTGAAATCAAATGACAGAAATCATCCATGAGGAGATTAATTATGACCTCATCCATCCTATGTCCAGATTAGCTGTAATGACAACAGTTTGATATAATTTCTCCTCGCAATGAATCTCTTGAATATTTGAAACCATTCTATTTACACTTTCGTCTTTAACAATTCCATGCAGGAATCACAATGCATAAATATATTCTCTGTGATGAGCAGGGCACTCTAAATTGAGGACAAGCCACAGGTGACATTATTAGTCTTACCCTAATCCCACCTCATGTTATTCTGTCTGCATTGCTTCAATCACAGGAGAAACTCAGGGCATTTTTGGAATATATTTTATTGGGTGTCCATCTTCCACTCTTTTTCTTTTCTCCTCCTGAGTTCCTTAGGTCCATAAATCCAGCCTTTTGAAAAAACTTCCCTCTTCTTTTATACCAGCTGGAGAATCATCATTAACAGATTTCTGAACTGAAGCTGTTTATTGATGCTTCCAAATTCTGTAACCTTATGCATCCAATAAGAAATTACATGTACTAGCCAGGTGGTCCTCCACAAAACATTGGCGTCCTTCAGCGTTTGAGTTTCCCAGGTCTTAAATAACTTGCAGTACATCAATGACTGCATAAACATTCTTTACTTGTCACCTCCTTTATTATAGCAATTAGATATACTTATAATCTTTCTTTAATGTTTAATTTCCCTTGTTCTTCCTCTAAACCTTTGAAGCAGACAGAGCTGTTAAAAATATATTTTTAACTTAATTCTCAATTTACCTGTTTTCTACCTCTGTTACCTTTTGATGGATCAGAGTACCTTCCTCTCTCTTTGCTTCCAGGTTAGTACATTCATTTTCCTACCAAAGCAGAGCAAATATTTCTTTGTGAAATTGGGACATGGGGGTAGCAGTTTCACAGGTGTTAACTCTTACCCTCACAGGCAAGAGTTATCCATGATGCTATATATTACTTTGTCCCCATAAAATGCCTCTAACAGGAAGTCAATGCTGGCACGTTGGGTCTCTGGGTATCCATGACCCGATGTGACTGACAGGGGTACAGTTCTAAGAAAGTTAATGACAAGGACAATGTTGAGTCTTTAAGCCAAAGTCACCAGTTAGCAATATAACATATCTCCCAAGAACAGGCCAGCTTCAGTGACCCGGCACTCTCAGTCCTTGCTGAGAGGACACTACTGGAAGTATGAGCTCACTGAGAGTGCATTGATGGATTTCAAAGCACAGCAGCTGGGACCAATGGTCAATTAGATTCCCTGAGGTCAGAGATCTGATAGGCATATCCTCATGACAATGATTCCCACCAGCTTCAAGGGAATGCCACTTCTGCCATCACACGTGGTCCTCAGTTTAGAAGGGCTTATGCTTAGTTTAAAACTCTGATGTTGACATCTTAATTTATTAATGATTTTTAAATAAAGAGCCCCACCTTTTCATTTTACTCTGGGCCCCAAAAATCATATAGTTAATCCTGTCTGTGACTATAACTATAATTCACATTTTAAGAAAATTTGCCAATTTCTACCTTTTACAGTAAGGTATTTCCACACAAGAATTAACTTCCAATTATCAATCCAAAACTTCTCAAACCCATACTTGATCTATTATGATTTTGCAATTGCTCTGTTTTTGTCTCTTATATCCTCCAACTCTGTAAGCTCCCTTGGTTTGACTCCACATAGATGTAATTTCTGTTTTTGCACCTACAAATATTACCTAAATTCCATCAAAGCTTAATGATTCTCTGCTGGACTTTACCTTTACTCAAACACATTTCTGTAAAAATCAAGAATAAAGATGCGAGGGGACACTAGCTTTAAGAACTAAAAATAAAACAGTGAAACGCAAGATGAAAAGCCTTTAGAACTAGAACTTGAAATAGGAAACCATTAATTAGGCTTTTAAAAGGGAATCTTAAACATAAAAGGAAAACTTACATTGTAATAAAATCATCTTAGGAATGGTCTAAAGAGGAACAGTGTGACATAAAAAACTTGGAGAAAAACTACTCATTGTTCTGAAAAAAGCCTTTTTATTTGAAGATCAGGGAAGGTTGGAACTATATACAAAGGAAAGAACCGGAAAAAGCGGTTAACTTTTAAGCCATGATCTAGGTGATTATGCATTTTTTTTTGTTATTCATATTTTGGAGACTGAGTCACAAAGATATATCAAAGTAGGAAAAAAGTCATCTCAACAGTCAAACTGGAATAAACTCACCAGGTAATTTAAGGTGATGACAAAGTTTGGAAAGGTACGCCTTAAAATAGTATCTAGAATATATTAGCATCTATCATATAATAAACACTCAATAAATGTTAGTAACAGTAGTCCTTTCACTGTCACTAGCAGGTGAGTGAAATTTCGCTCAACTTTTTTTTTTTAAGAAAAAAGGGCATTTATTTTCTCTGTAATTGGGGAATCCCAGAATATAGTTGCTTTGTGCCCTATCCTTTATATACAGTAGAGCTCAATCTGATTATTTTTTGTCTTTCAATCAGGCTCCCTCCACATCAACTAAAGTCTGTTATAGTCATAGACTAGGCAAAAAAGAAATTAAGTGGATTTGATTCCGTGAACCACCATCATGAGTATTGTTGAAGAACATTTACAAAAAGAGCTGCTTTTTCTAAAATAATCTGTTAAAGTAGAATAGGTTCAGAATCTCTTTAAACAAAAACTTTATTAGTTTTCATAAATGGATAACATTGGGAAAAATGGAAGCTAGTGTGCTGTGAGCTAGAAACAACAAATACCTATTATCACACTGATGTACTCCCTGGAGTAAAATACGAGGAATTAAAGCAGAAATTACATTTTACAAATGTGTGGAGCCTAATTTTCTCTTATGATGGTCCGAATATTTTTTTTGAGATATAGAATATGTGTGGGTTTGGGTTTTGCTTTTTGTCTTGGGTGTGTGGTTGGGGGAACTGGAGCATCTAAGAAAAAAAGAACAGAGTATCAAGCCTTGAAAGAGAAGCAGGAATGAACATAAAGGAGAAAAATTCGGAGGATAGAGTTTTTAAGGCTTAAGGTAAATTCCATTTGCTTTATGGAACATAAAAGTCTACAATGGTATGCATATTTTGTTTGAATGTAAATATTTTGTTTTTTATTTCTGCTTAGGTAACAGAAAAAAAAATAACATATAAAAATACATCAAGTATTACTGGCTTGTAAAACTGTTGTTAAATAAGTTACCTTTCCAAAATCCTCTACAGTGCCACTGTATTCTCTATGCTTGCAAAATGTTCTTTACTGTCCATTACTGGGTTCAAAATGTTCCTTTGTCTTAGCACGATATTTTAAAATTAATGTGTGATAATTTATTTAAAACAGTTTTGGTTTTTGCATAGTCATAAAGAGTGTTCTTTTTCATAGCTCTGTAATCATTGTGATAATATAAAAAAATTTAAATCTCACTTTTATTCATAAAGGGCTATAATGAAATTCTCAGACTTCAAATCCATTCATAACTGCACTTTTTCCTTGGATCTGAAAATTCACTGAGTAATATCATTGTGTCTTTTCACTACTAATTGAATTTTATTAGTCATTAAAACTCTCTGAATAAAGGTGAAAAAGAGGGGCTTCCCTGGTGGCGCAGTGGTTGAGAGTCCGCCTGCCGATGCAGGGGACACGGGTTCAGGCCCCGGTCCGGGAAGATCCCACATGCCGCGGAGCGGCTGGTCCCGTGAGCCATGGCCGCTGAGCCTGCGCGTCCGGAGCCTGTGCTCCGCAACGGGAGGGGCCACAGCAGTGAGAGGCCCGCGTACCGCAAAAAAAAAAAAAAGTGAAAAAGACACTCATAAGAACTGAGTCAACATGAGAAAAGTATTATGTCATCATGATAATAATACCATATATTTGTATAGGGCTTCATAGTTTATGAGGTGCTTTTATTTGATCTCTACAATAACTGAATAAGTAAGGGTATTTTTGATTGCACATGACAGACATATTAACCTATACTAGCCTAAGTATTTACATGAATTTATTATAAAGGTCCTCAGCTGACATTTGGAACTTAGTGGACTGCTGGGAGATGAAGATATTGAATAATATCCTCTGAACTAAGAAGGAAATTTGAGACCAAAAACAAAGCCGGCAACTCCATAAAGTGCAATTATGAAGTTTATTGTGGGTAACTTACATACAGGCAGGCTCAGACAGACAATGATCCAGAGGCATTTGCAGCTGCTTGTGACACCACAAAGGGTACAGGGGGAATTTAAAGGGGCCAAAGCTAAAAATAGGGTCTGACCACTAGGGAGAAGCATGTCTGCACCAATGGGAACCAGGGGTTTTTCCTCTCCCCCAGTGGTCTCATGACCATTAACCATGTGTGTCAGCAAAAGGCACTCTTCCAGTTTTTACATCAGATGAAGGCAAGGGTGAAAGTTGATGGGGACCTTATCTAGCTTGGATACCTTCCTTGTGAGTAGGGTAAAGCTCAGTCATTCAGAAAGACAGGCTTAAGATGGAGCTGACAAAATAGCTTCAGTGTGGTTCAACCCCACGGTGGACAAAAGTGTGGTTGCGGAACAAATACAGACAACAGTTTAAAAGCATGAGCTTGTCCTCTCATTCCTGCTTCTTCTTATGTGTGTACTCTCGTTGGAAAAGAGGAGGAGGTCCATGAGAGGGCATGACTACAGATCGACCTGGAATCTGTACACTGGCAATGGGAGGCTCTTTATCCCCTCCCCATCCTTGGAATCTATGTTCAGTGCATAGTTCCCATAGTTGGAGCGTTTTCAAGGAAGCAACCTTGAGAGAGTAATGTGTTCTTAAGACCATCTGGACTGTATACATGGCTGAACCCAGTTAAGGCTTCTATGTAAGCTTTTAGGATTCTGATGGGTGGGTGCGGAGAGCTACTCATCTTTCAGTGGCCCAAGGCAAGCCTCGTAGTAAGTTCCCTAGGTCTTTAAACCTGCCACCTACCAATGCGGAGTGGTCTGCCTCTTTCCTAGGTCTCTCCTTACCCTCCAAGTACACGGGCCAGTTTGTGAACTAACAACTCTCTTTCACCCTCTATCCTCTTCCATTTCTAATTCTTCGTTCTAATTTTACCCATTTCTCATGTCTGAATGGTAGGAAATGCTTCCACTGATAGTTTTAAGCTTTGCTACATAAATACAGAAAATGAAAGATTTCTCTTGCTCAATTCCCTTCCCAGAATGTTTGGTGAAGTGCCTTCAAACATCATGGAGATGAGTGGGAAATAGTGGCAGGTCCAAAAAGGAGAATACATTTCCCAGAGAAAAAAGGCACAAAATGATGCTTATTCTCTACAAATATCATGATACGTATGATTATGATTGTTCCATATTTACAAATGAGGAACAAATGAGTAGCGCTCAAATAATTTACGATTTCTTTTCAACATACTGTATACATTTTTATCGAAAGTACTTGTATACGATTTTATACTGAAATTCCTTAGAAATTTTACATATAATAAAGGGAGAATGTGATTAGGTGATGGCAAAGTAGACATAGGTAATTTTACTTACAACTATTTTAAAACTTATCTGGCCATATTCAGTCTTTAATTTAGGGTTTTTGATAGATGTATAGATAAATGAATATCTATATATGCATATACATTAAACATATACATACATATATACATTAAAAATGATGAGCATATATACATACATATTATACATTAAAATTTAATGCTTCTGTAGTTGAATTTATCAGTCATTTACTTAATTGTTACTGGGTTCTGAATCCTAGTTAAAAAACTTTCTTCGTTTCCAGTATATAAATGAACTCACTCATCTCTCCTTCTAAATCTTGCTTATTTTGATACTATGTTTATTTTTTACTTTTGGATCTCCAACCAGTTAGAGTTTTTATGATAAGTTTTATGAAGTACAATTCCAAATTTTATTTTTTCCAGTAAAAAATGTTTTTTTCTATTTTTTTATTTTTTCTATTTGAGACTAGTACCTATTGTCTCAAAATTCTTTATTAGAAAAATGTTGTTTTACCCACTAATTTGAAATAGCACTTTTATCATATACTAACTGTTTAATCTATTTCTGGATCTGCGCTGTTGTGTTTTTTCTGGTAATCTTTCTTGTGTCAATATCATACAGCTTTATTTATAAAATATTTATACTATATTTCTATTTTTTTGTTTGAGCTAGACCCATTCTGCCTCAGCCACATCACTGACCTTTTTGAGGATTTGCCTGGTTGCTCTGACTTTGTATATTTTTCTATAAAAAAATTAAAATCAATTTTTCTAGTTTCAGACACAAAATCCTCTTGGCATTTTATTAGTATTTCATCAAATATATAACTGTACTTGACAAGAATTTTTCTTTTTAATGAGTCTTCCTATAAGAGAAGATTGTATGTCATTAGGTTTAGCACACTTTCATCATTTCTAAGGCATTTTTTTTCTTGTTTGTTACTACTTATGATGAGATTTCTCTTTAATTTTTATCTTCCAACCAGATGATATTTGCAGTAAAAATTATATTATTTTATTATACTCTTTGCCTGTGTTTACTGTTTGTAATTTTGAACCAATAGTCATATGTAAGTTTGGTCTTCAGTTTTTATTTTTCTGAACTTTCTTTCTCCAATTTGGTTCTCAGTTGGTGCTTAATCATTCAAACATGCTGGCTTGAGCAGATCTAGATTCTGGACCCTCACATTACAATTACACACTGAAGCTGCCTGCAATAGATACATTTTTGGAACCAAAAGAAGGAACTTTCTCTTCCAACCACCTTCTAAAAAGCCAAGTAGCAAAGGGTCCTTGGATATACAGTTTGCAGATTACAATCACAGTTTTGTAGAACAGAATATATAAAAGTGTGGTGTGGGACTCAGTGGTGATATGCAAGTAACCAAAGCCCTCCCCTTCTTTTCTGGATTAGGTTAATCAACAGTTTGTTTCTATTGTTGATTTATTTTTACAACCAAATAGTATATATTTAGTTATTGTTTCTAATTTATCTCTGCTTTTTAACTCATTGTTTACTGCTTTCTTATTCTTGAATTATTTTCTTCTACTATTTTTTCTTATTGATTTATTGTCACTTTTCTAGCTTTGTTATTGGACATTTTATTCCTTTACTATTTTTACTAATGTAGGTATTAGAATACTATGAATTTTCCTACTAAAACTGCCTCAGCTATATCAAATATTTAGATATATTATGTTTTTTTCATTTCAATTATATTCTGGAAAATATTCAAAATTATTTTTTTTACACAAGGGCTGTTTCTTTTAAAAGGAAAAAAATCCTGATTTCAACTTCAAGATAAAGTATTTTAAGTTTGTGTTAATTTCAAGTTTTATTTTATTCTGACAAAAGGACATTATATAAATTTTTAAAAACATATCATGATTTTTTTGAGACTTTTTATAGGGTCCTTTTCTTTGTAAATGTTTTGTATATAGCTGAAACAAAGTTATAATCTTTAAGATTACAGGCTTTGGTATATATAAATATATATATATATATTTTTACCTTTTCATCTTATATTGTTTAGTACTCCTATACCCATATCAAATTTTTATACACTTGATATGTCTTGGACTGAAGAGGAATATTACCTCCTATTATTATCTGTGCCATTATATATTTCATATCCCATAGTTTCTGCTTCAAAAAGATTCCTATTGAGCTTTTTGTTTTGTTTTGTTTGTGCATAGCTGTTGATAGGTATTATAATTCTGTTGTGTATTGAGGCCTATAGATTTTCTTTCTTTTCTTTCTCATTTAGAATTTTGGCTAGATTTTTACTTTTGCAAGCTATTGAGATTATAACTATTACTTCTCCCCCCCATTTTGTTGTTTGTTTGACTTTGTATGGTATTCTTTTATTCATCCTGTTATTTTTAAACTTCTGATCATGTTTGTGGCTTATATCTAAAATAGAATTGAATTTTACTTTGTTAGCCAATCTAATGGATGAATGATGCTCATAATGGCCTTCCTCCTTTGTACTATATTGATTGGTTCTCCATTATAAGTAATATTAAAATTATCTTGTAATATCTTTGTAACCCTCTGCCCTAATCTCCTCCAGCATCCATTTTACTCAATAGAAGTATCTTCCTAAGCATCTATTTATTTATTGTTGTATATGTCTACACTTGCTCAAAATTTTTAAACTTTACATGATGTTATTTGAAACTCAACTGTCCTTATGAGGCAATTGAGAAACATATTATTCTTCCTTTACCTGTGCCTTCTCTTTTAACATTTTATTAATTTCACTTATTATCAATATCATCCACAGTAAGCACAGCAATACTCAACCATTAAGTTCTCTCTTGTCTTAATTTTAGATCTACAGTTAAACATATATAATGCTCAGTCCCTTTCCTGAGGTTTCCACAGTCATTTCTTTTTTTTTTTTTTTTTTTTTTTTTTGCGGTACACGGGCCTCTCACTGTTGTGGCCTCTCCCGTTGCGGAGCACAGGCTCCGGACGCGCAGGCTCAGTGGCCATGGCTCACGGGCCTAGCTGCTCCAAGGCATGTGGGATCTTCCCGGACCTGGGCACGAACCCGTGTCCCCTGCATCGACAGGCGGACTCTCAACCACTGCGCCACCAGGGAAGCCCTCCACAGTCATTTCTTAAGTAGACTAAGTTAAATCTAGTTTCCTGGAAAGGGTGTGATCTTGTTAGTGTGATATTTTCCGAATTCTTGCATTTCTAAAAATTTTCTATAGCTTTGATAATTAAAGGACAGGTGAGATGCATATAAATTCTTGCCTCATACTTTCTTTCCTTGAGTATCGCATAGATGTCGCTCTACTGTTTTTCATTTTGAATGTTGCTAATGACATGTGTAATGCCTATTGGAATTTCTTTCCATTGAGTGACCCAGTTTTCTTGCCTAGGAAGAAAGGACTTATTAAGTAAATTAAATCATTTAAAGTAAAATTATATATACTATATAAATACATACATATGTATGTATTTTACTTTAAAGCAATTACTTTATTTCCTCTAATTTATTTATATATATTTAAGCAGGAATATGTTCAAAGACCCCACCAGTTCAAATGTATAATATAAAGCAAGCTACCCTTTCATACTAGCCTTTTAGTCCTACTCTCTAGGTGTAATTACTCTTTACTCTCCCTCTTTATCATTCCAGGAAAAAATGTGGATACACACAAACACATTACACATTTCCTCCCATCCAAAAGTAACATTCCTATGAAACCTTTCCTAAATTGAAATAGCATCAAGCAAAGAAGCAATTACCTTATGACACACCTTGCTAATGGATGCACAAAATAAACTGAGATAAAGCACAGATGCTCACAGACACAGTTCAAGGCTATGGAGGTTTGATGCTAAAACACTGAGTATAGATTCCAGGGAAGGAACTTGTTGGTGCCACTATCATTGCTCAGGGTGTGTGTTGCCTCTATTATGACTTGCTGCAAAACCAACAATGAACATTATTTTCATTTTTCAGCTTTTTTTGTAAAAGTGAAAAGCATCTTTGAATTTTTTTCTGTTAGTGAAAACAGGTATTAATATGCATCTTTTGTAAAAGTGACATGGCGTAAAGCGATCTTTTGAAAAGTGGGGGATACCTGTATTTTTCTTTCGTATTATTAGCGATTGGCTATTAACTTTGTGTTCGTCGTTTCCAGATGACACTTCAACCTCTAAGCTCCATATTCAAGATCCACACAGTTGGAGAGAGAAAGAGACAGGAGTAATTAATTTATGACTCAGTGTCCACAAGTGTGACATATGGCATCTCTGATATACAATGTAGGCTGAAAAATCATGTTTTTAACTTCTAAAGAATCAATAATTTAATAAAACCAATCTTTATGGGATTAAAAATGACAAAAAAGTGGGAAAAAAAGCCTTGGTTTGTGTAACAAAGCATAATGCACCACTTTTTTTGAAACCTAATTATGTAATAAACACACCCAAACATATCCCTCTCTCCCTTCTCTCTCTCTCTCTCTCTCTCTCTCTCTCTCTTTTCCCCTCCACACAAACCGAAATGCAAATATAGTAACATGTAAGTTACTGGACTTTCACTTCTTTGCTCAATACTCTTTTACTTACCTTGTCTTTAGAATATGGCTTCACATCTAATGGAACAAGTTTCCTTTCTGCGCCTTTATATTTAGCTCTTCTAGTGTCCTAGTGTCAATATGCCCTTCCTGAAGGTAAACCTCCTCTGCCAAAAAATAAGGTCTTTCCTGATATAAAGCAGTATTTTGGTCAACTATTTAAATGGAATCCAAAACATGAATATTTTTCTTCTATAAAATGAGTGTTTTACAAAGCTAAAAGCAACCTCTCAAAATGTATTGGAAGAAATTATCAAAAGTAATCAAAGTCCAGGACACATCTAGATTCAGCTGTATTTGCTGAATCAATAACATCTGGTGTCCTAAAATGATCAGAGTGGAAATCAATACCAGAGGCTCAAGTAAACAATAAAAAATCACAGTGACAGAAAGGAAAATACTGATCTTTTGCCTTAGTTAGATGAAAATAATAAAAGAGAAAAATTGACTTAAGTGTAAATGTAAACCAAAGCACAGTAAGAAAGCATAAAGGAAATTATGACATGAATGGACTCTAATGCACAACTAGGCACAGAGTAAGACATCATAAATATTCCTGGAGTAGAAAGAATATCAGTAACAGCTCTATTGCTGTTGCTACTTTTTACTCTCCCTCTTTATCATTCCGGGAAAAAATGTGGATGCACACAAACACATTACACACTTCCCCCCATCCAAATGTAACATTCCTATGAAACCTTTCCTAAACTGAAATGGCGTAAAGCAAAGAAGCAATTACCTTATGACACACCTTGCTAATGGATGCACAAAATAAATTGAGATAAAGCACATAGTTAGCAAAAACTAGGCTATGTTGTAGTAAAAAAATGAGGAAAATGTACCTGTGCTTTATAAACAAGTGAGAATGCCTCGTCTCCATGGCATGAGGCTCTGATTTCAGTTATCCTCTACTTAGCCCATCCTGTAGACTGACAGAGCCTCCACCATCTGGAATCTCACTGGTTAAGGCAACTGCAGGAAGAGCCCCCAAAGAGTCAGGCGTTTAAATACTTCCAGTGTCTCTCTCATATCTCTTTGGTCAGAGTAAGTCATATGGCAACTGCTAACTTCAATGGATCTTGAGGAGTGATCATCTTTTATGTCAAGAATTTAAGGAAAGGGGGCTTCCCTGGTGGCGCAGTGGTTGGGAGTCCGCCTGCCGATGCAGGGGACACGGGTTCGTGCCCCGGTCCGGGTGGATCCCACATGTCGCAGAGCGGCTGGGCCCGTGAGCCATGGCCGCTGATCCTGCGCATCTGGAGCCTGTGCTCCGCAACGGGAGAGGCCACAACAGTGAGAGGCCCGCATAGCGCAAAAAAAAAAAAAAAAAAACAATTTAAGGAAAATATTGTGTCTACCACAGCAGCCATGGTGGCTGATGTTCTGTAACCATTTATTATGGGTTGAATTGTATCCTCCCCAGAATTAATATTTTGAAGCTCTAGGTGCTGAGAAGCTGGAGCTGGTATATTGAATTTAGAATAAGCAGATTATGAGCTGCTGAATTCAGAGGCACAAACTACCCACACAGGGGCAGCAGCTAATTTCTTTAGCATCAAAACTCCCACTTTGGGGAAGTGAAACCAAAGGGCTTATTTTGACTGAAGGTAAAGTTTCAATACACCCACGCAAAGGAAGTAGAGTCAGGTTTATTACTTACAAGTTCAGAAGCAAGGAGGGCACAGTGAGCTGGGAGAAAGGCCGTCTTAACTTTTAGTATCTCAGGACGTGACTCTATTTGGATTTAAGCTTTTAAAAAGTTAATTGTTAGAATGAGACCATTAAGGTGGGAGCTAATCCAATCTGACTGGTGTCCTTATCAGGAGAAGAGATTAGGACACAGGGAGACACCAGGGGCACATGTACACAAAGGACTACCATTTGTAAAAGCAGCAAGTAAAGGACAGAGGTCTCAGAAGAATCCAATCTTCCTAGCACCCTGATCTGGGACTTCTATCCTCCAGAACCTTGGAAAAAATAAATTTCTGTTGTTTAACCTGCTCGTTCAGTCTATGGTGTTTTATTACAGCAGCCTTAGCAATCTAAAATACCACATGTGCTGAAAGCATCGGTCATTTGGTAGATACAAGATACACCTGAGAACCTTCCTATGCGATTCAAGGAGATTTGAGAAGAATAAAGAACTTTATAAGGATCTGATTTTAAAATGATTTAAATATTTTCTCCATTTCTCCAGCCGTAAACTGTATTTTTGTGAACATGGCATGGTCATTCCTAACTTGGGGTTTATGTGTGTAAGGTCAGATCTTAACAAACGGCACCGGGAAACAGAGGAAAGCTTCAAGTGAGCTTTATTAGGGAGCGCTCCCGGGCGAGGTTCGCTGGTCCGAGAGAAAGGGGCCAGAGAAGTCGCACCCAGGCGAGAGTTGGGCAAGATTTTATAGGGGAAGAAGGGAAAGGGGTGTGGTGAATCTGGGAGGGTGCAGGGTATTCCTTATTTGGTGGTCTTTTCGGGTATCCTGGGGGACCGTTAGTCCCGCCCCTCGGAAGGCGGGAAGGCTGGGCTGGGTTCAAAGTCTCCAGGTCTGTTCCTGGAACTGGGTGGTCCGGAATGTCTCCAGGGCAGTTTCTGGAACTGGGTGGTCCGGAGAATTTCGGTCTGATGCAACCTGTGAATCATTGTGTTCCCCTGCCTCGGGCCAGTTGGCCTTACATCGTGCTCTATTTCTTCTGCTATATTAGTTTTCTATTCCTGCTATGACAAATTAGCACATTATTAGTGACTTGAAACAACACAAATGTATTTATTAATTTAAAATTCTGGAGATCAGAAGTCCAAATTGGGTCTTACTGGGCTAAAATTAAGATTTTGAAAGGGCTGTCTTCCTTCTGGAGGTTCTAGTGGAGAATTTATCTCCTTTCCTGTTCCAGCTTCTCAAAGCCCCCTGAATTCCTTGGGGTGTGAGTCCTTCATTCATCTTCAAAGTGAGTAGGGTAGCAGTTTCCAAAATCTCTCAGATTCTGAATTCTGGTTCCATTAGTACATCTCCTTCTCTGATTGACTTTTCTGTGTCTCTTTCTTATTTACAAGCATACTTGTAATTTTATTAGGCTCACTTAGATACTCCAGTATAATCTCCTCATCTCAAGATCCTTAACTGAATCATATCTACAAATATTGCCACGTAACATAATGTATATTCAGAGGCTCCAGGGAGTAAGTTGTGGGCCTCTTTGGGGAGCCATTGTTCTGCTTACCACATCTACTTAGAATATCCTGTCACCCTTTACACCTTCTTCTAACTTAGATTGCATATTAATCGTTTTTCAATCAGAAAACCATCTCTTGCTTCAGTGGACAAGTCAGGTCTGTGTTTGTAGATGCTTATGACACTACTATTATACCACTTAACAAAATCACTAAAAACAAATAATTGTATGTTCATTTTTTATTCCTGCTTTACTCATTAGAGCATAGGACCTATGAGGGCAGGAACAATTTCTGTCTTGTTTACTACAGCGTCCTCTATACCTTGCACAGTATGATAAAGGTTGTAGATAATTAGTAAAAAAAAATCAAATGGATGAAATAGTGAAACTCTAATGAATTGATACATTAGAACTAAATTATTTTACCATTTTCAAAAATATGTTTGTAAATGATCAGTATTATTTCAGAAATAAGAAACTATTTGGAGTCACAAAAACCTAGGTCCAAGACCCAATTAGGTAGGTTAGTTATTGGCTATGCAATCTTGTACAAGTTATGTAATATTATATGTAAAAAAGGAATAGTAATATATTCTAAGATTGTTTTGATAATTGAATGTATAAAGCAACTACTAGAGTTCCTGGCACACTTTGAGTGTTTAATACATAATAATTTAAACATCCTCTTACTCTGGAATAAACTGTTTTAGAATAACTATCATGTATTTTGGGCCTTCTTCAGTATTTTTATTGTTGAATTTTTCAATCCTTTAAATCTTCAAAGTAGTACTCATATATTACGTATTTCTGTGTAGATTTAGTCAGAGAACAAGAGCTTCCTAGAATAAATCTCAGGCCTTTCTAGGACTAGACCAGTTGTAAAAAGATCACTCCAAAACAGAAGTTCACATATATTTTTATTAGGAAAAGAACCAAGCAAAAAACTCCAAAGATCTCATATAAATATGTTTAGATTTCTAAAATATTATATTAATCATATTTTATGAATCTATGGACATTTACAATTTTAGGCTAAGAGTTGGCTCAATTATTATTTAATTGTATGTGTTCTGTCCATGGACATGGGCAGTAGGCAGATAGAAAACGTGCCTAATTAAACTACAAATCAAAGATATGTAAAACTTGATAGCTGCTCAACAGATGTTTTAAATTAAATACATAACTGAATATATTATATCACAATTACTTTTATTTTATATCTGTTAAGTGTGAGGTGCAAGATTTTACATCTCTCAGAAATGGAAGGAAGAAGCCCACTCTCACCCAATACTTATTATTGTGGATAATTTTGAGGCGAACAGAAAATTGTTCCCTTTGCTGTGATCTTAAATAAACTAATAAAAGTTACGTAAAATTACACACACACACACACACACACACACAAATCTCATTTTTTAAGATGCTGAAACTGCAGTGACTTTGCAAGACACATGCACAATTACAGTGAAGCTCCTGATATATACATAACCTTAGTGTTTCTAAAAAAATAACTTTGTGGCCTTTTCCTACAAAAAATATGAATTTTCCTTCTACATAAAGTTGGGACATCATTTCTTCTATTTGATTCAGTTACCAATCGCAGATCCGGTCTACTTATTGATGATAGAATGTCAAAGGTGCAAGATCATGTCTATCAACCATAAACTTTATAAAATATACTACTAAATGTGTTCTTTCAATAACTATGTTTGCATCATTTGATTAAAAATTAGAGCACATATTCATCTGATGTAATGCATGCTGGGAAAGAAAATT
This sequence comes from Tursiops truncatus, assembly GCF_011762595.2. Lineage (NCBI taxonomy): Eukaryota > Metazoa > Chordata > Mammalia > Artiodactyla > Delphinidae > Tursiops > Tursiops truncatus. The sequence goes on along the minus strand of NC_047051.1, from coordinate 57,302,387 downwards.
TTGAATGTAGCAAATATAGTAAAAATTAAAACAAGAAAGAAATCAAAAGATTTAGATCCTCAGATAATTAACCTCAGGGTCTTCTTCCCACTTTTAGAAAATCAAATAAATCTGTTTATGCTATATTATAATTTGAATATAAATCACAAAATAAAATATAATTTTAGTAACAACCTATGTGTTCTAATAACTTTTGTATCATCTTTGTTTTCCCAAACAATAAGGATGGTAAATTAAACACACTTTGCAGATAAAATAAAGAAATCAAGTTATTTTCAACTATTTTTGAGATTTAAACTTTTTTCTTATTAAATAATAATGAAAGGAAACTAACTCCCTCTCCTCTCCTATATAGATACATAGCTCCTCCTAGAGCTATATTTTATATTTCAAATTTTAGCTGGTATTTTATTCTCATACTCTTTCAATAAGTGGTCTCATTAAAATGATGTTGAAATAATAGTTTCTTGTGGTTGATAGTTTGGGATATTGCTGATGAGGAATTCATTTTTACTCATTTATTTTGCAATTTTAGATAAATGCTATACATATGGAATATGCATTCTCAATGTAAACACATAAATTTAGGATTAATAGTTAATACAGCTTGAGGCAAAATTATTATCAAAATACTTTATAAATGCTGAAGCTGAGCATTTTAATACACATCTAAAATAAGTTAAACGTTATCCCAAGAGTTCACTCTCAAAGTTTTTTTAAAAAAGACAGACAACATAAGTTATAAATCAGTATTGCAGAAAGCATGGTATTATAATGTCATGGTTCTAAAAACAATAAAGCTTTAAATTTCCCCACAGGCTATTCCTGCCTGTTTGGGTATGTTGTTCAAGTTATGCATTGTCTAAAGGGATATATTCGCTATAAACAATGCTTTCAAAACAAATTGATATTCTGTACCACAAGTTAGGATTTGATTACTGAAAATGTGTACATAATGCAAAGCTAATTATAAAAACCCAATATTGAAATGTACTTTTTTTCAGGGATTTAAATGGTTTCCACCAAGGGAGAGGACTTTTCAATATGCAGGGAACTAGAATGATGCTTCTTCTACTAAACAACAAAATAACTTAAGCTAAATAGCCCTTCCCAATCCTTTTATTTCTATTCTATGTGGCTTTGGAGAAAATCAGAATAGTATTTAGGATCATATTCTACATAATGCTTATCTCTAAATGAAAATGTGCATTGCTTTTCTTTAAAAGAATGTTTTATGTTTAGAGATGCTGTATTTCTAATTAGCGATTCTATAATTAGCAATCTAATTCTGACTACTCCTGAGCAATATTAAAATGAAAATTTAATTTGCCTTTTCTTTTCCAAGGGAATTTCCCAGCCATGCTAAATGACAGCCAGGGAGCCACAGATTGGATTGAGACAAATGTCATAACATATTTTTGTGACAGCCAGAATGCTTTAACATTTTATAAAGAAATCACTATACTTTCTCTCATTCTTTAAGATGTTTACTCTAATATCCTGTACATACACTTCTTTCCTATTGCTCTTTTTTACTAATGAATTCATGGTTTTTCTTTTAAGGACAATTTTTATATCTTTATGACAAGAATTTATAAGCTAATATAAATATTTATCCACATCTCTGAGATGCTGAAGTCCATTTTAAAATCTGCTTTAGCTACTCTGTGTTGCTGTGAATACAGAATAAAATAAAGAATAAAACTATGTCATGAATGCTACAGTATAGTGCACATTTCATAATCATTCTGTGTATTGAAAAGATTTGTATACCATGGTGAGGACATACATTTTGATACAAACTGAGATTGCAACCTTTTGAAAGTTCTAAAACATATAGATCACTTTGACTGCCATGTAGAATGGGTTGTTAGGAGGCAACAACAGAGGTAGAGGCATCACTTAGTAGTTTATTAAAATGGACCAGGAAACAAAGGTCTGGCTCAGATCAGGATACAGCAGTAGAAGTAATGACAGTTGTTGCAGCTTACATATATTTAAAAGACATCTTCTTTAGGACTTGTTGATAGATTGCTTAGGTGATGGGATGGATAGGAAAGAAAAATTAGAGTCAACAATGAATTTTTATCCTAAGCAATTGGAGAAATGAAAATTCATTTAACTGAAATAGGGACTTTAGAAGGAAAACTGCTGTTTATATTTTCTGGAAAATTTTTTTTAATTGCTTTTTTTTTTAACACCTTTAGTGGAGTATAATTGCTTTACAATTGTGTGTTAGTTTCTGCTTTATAACAAAGTGTATCAGCTATACATATACATATATCCCCATATCTCCTCCCTCTTTGGGCACATTTATGGTTGAGTTACCTGTTATACATATCCAAACTGTCACAGTGGGATAATGAGTCTAGGGTTCTGGGGAGAAAACAGGGCTGGAGATTAGCATGTAGAAGTTATCAGGAAATGGATTAAATTTAAAGATATGAAACTAAATGAGTTCTCCTAGGGAGTAAATGATAAGATACAAAAGAAAAACAGAGAGTGATCAAAATGTTAGCTTTATTTAATAAAATAACTTTCAATAGCAGACACAGACCTTTTGTATGGCCAGTGTCGTCCTTTCTAGGACACCTCTGGATTTAATTTATCTTTCCCTCAGTAACTGAACCTACCTTGCAAAACTTAATGTATGGCTGAAAGAAATCTGAGAATGCATCTCTCCGCAGGGAAACAGTAGTCACAAGAGAGGTGGAAAGAAAGGTCATAATGAGGCATCCTTTTCTCAATCTTAAAAAAATTGTTAGAGTATTTCTAACCATGGAGGAGCAAAGGTGGGAAGAGAGGCCACAGGTTTTTTCCAGTGTTTTACTAGCATGAGGAGTGAATGCCTCATGTTATTCCTAACAGCAATGTTCACTGGTATTAAAATATAATTTCATAAAGGACATAAGGGAGGAGGAAGAATCTAGGTCAAATTCCTGATTTATGTTTAGGTTTTCGTACAATTACTATTTCATTGGAACAACCAGAGAACTCAGGAGGAACATTTATTCTGGTGTACCAAGTCCCTAAAATTGCTTTTTATAGTCTCTGAGGTTAGAACAGCACTTCCCAAACATGTTCACAAAGTGGCATGCTTATAAATAATTAAAATGTGTATACTTATATTAAATAAACACAAAGTTAATCTCAAGCTTAGCTGACCAGCTGATGGGTCCATGTTACAGCTTTGCCCATTCCAGTGGATAAGATTAGTAATATATTAGACTTATTTTATTTCTAATTAAGGCTTATTAATATGCTTTAATGTCTGAAAATATTATTTGGGAAATTTCGGTATAGATAACTCTTTCAGACATTACACTGGACAAAATGGCCCTAGCCCTACAAAAAATAGCTCTTTTATATTTTAAATTTATCATATAAATCAATTACCCATGGCATTTATTCATCTAGAATATTTATTTAATTATTTCCAGTACCCCAAGAGCAGATGTGTTTAACTGTGATCAAAAATTGTACTCTCATTCGACCATTTGAATAACTTTCATTATATTACTGACAGAAATCAATACACCTGCTTTCATAATGGCCATTAATTCAAGGCTGACTGACCTTGAATTTAATGTATTGATACTGTAATTTAAAGCATGTTGCAATATGTCTGCTTAATACTGGGCAGACTCCATTAGGTATGGTCATCTGCTAGCAAATTAGGATCTTTTTACTCTTCTCTTGGCTTATTTTGCTAACACTGTGTATCCAGGCAATTATCAAGAGATGTAACTCTGTATGCATGTCTCTTGGCCTCCCCATTGGACTCAGTCCCATGAGAGCAAGTTCTTCAACTCACTGATCTTCATTTCTCCCTTGCCTATTTCTGTGCCCTGAATGCAATTTACATATTAATCATATAACAGATACATTTTAAATTAAAATGTTTCATCTTTGTGGTTGGTGTGTAAATGAATGTCAGAGTTGGAAAGCAGGCGTGATTTGTTATAATAGTCACAACATTAAGATATTTGCTCTTAAACTAAAATTGTTAGAATTTTCTGAATTTGCTTCTGATGTGACAAATTTTTTAACTATACTGAAGAAGACTGAGAAATTGCATAGGGAGTTTTCTGCACATATTTTGAATGTTAAACTGTAGCTGAAATTAGTTATAAACGATATAAAAGACTGAATCTCTAACTATGCCTGTGCTTTTATAATTTTTATCCTTAAGGATTCTGGCAATATTTATGGATATATATAAATTAATCCATGCAATATTTTGGGTATATCCCAGTTTAAACAGTTGTCTTTGTCTATCTGATTATCATTGATATAAACATGATTGTGGTCATGGGTATTTTTTTATTTTCAGGAATGTGAAAAAGTGTTAAAGATGTGATAAATGTCTGCCTATGTCCAAGGGCTTTTGTGTCGCTGGAAGTAAGCAAGATATTTACTATACAGCACAGTGTTTTCAAAGAGTTTTCTTTCTACTGGTTTGCCCCAATATGCTTCGTTCTTCCCTGAAGTTATAAAAGCAATATGATCCTTGAGGTCCTACCATCAGTGATCTGTTCTTTTGCATTTAAAAAATCCACAGAAGCAAAATATCTACATCCTATGGAAAGATCATTAAACTATTTACCACAAAATAGGAACATAGCTACTTAAGGGGAGATAGCTGCAAATTTTGGAACAGGGTCAGAAGATGTTTCCTGAAAAATTTGATTCTGAGCAGTACAGCTTGGCAAAAGGGTCTTTGGAAGAGGCTAGAGCTGAAGCACAATGATCGAACATTTTAATGGGAAGAAGAGAAAAGATCCATCTCAGAACTGCCTATTCCAACAGAACAGAAACTATTGCAAGTGAAAGCATATATAATTTCATACAGTGAAATCTGAAGTTTCCTTTAGACCTACTGGAAGGAAGAAGAGAGGTGAGGATTCTGGCTAAATCTTCAAAATAATTATTTTGATTACATTTGGTTTCAAATTTTTGCTAAGAATATGAAAATATTTTTGGAGACTCTGTGCATTATGTCTATTAATTCTCTGATTTTCTTCTGGACAAATGTTAGATTTTTTTTTGTTCGTTTATTTGTTGTTGGTATATTTTGATGCTATACTCAGGTAATGCTGGAACAATGGACCATTTGTGTGGGCACAATTTGGTTTTGTTTTTTCCATACTGTAAATTCTTCTACCATTACTGATATCATCCTACTTATGTGACATGAATTTATTGGGAATAGTTGCATACAAACAGCTTTTATGAGCAGGTACAAGCTGGCTCTATTATACCACTTCTGTTACCTTGACACTTTTTATGTTTTCAGCTTTGGCACCTTTTATTATTCTAAATATAAATTACCTTCTATTTAAATAGGCATCCTTCAAAGTTTAAATGAAGCATCAGTCTGATTCGGGTTCCCAACTAAAATCCTTTTGCCTCCATGACTCCGAAACAAAGAGTCAAAAAGCCAAACAGAGCACATCTAATCTAAAGCCCTCATTTCAGAGACTATAGAGATTAAATGGCCTAGGGTACTATAACATGTAAGGAAAATATACAGAAATAAGGCTTATTAACCATAACATCCTATACAGGATGTTATTGATCTAACTGTCCAGATTTCAAGCATCTATTTATAACTTTATCCAAATAATGTTTTTAAATTGTGTTTCCTTCATTCAGAAGAAATAAATTATATATGCAAAAAGACAACCTAGAGAATGCGAGAAAATATTGGCAAATAGTATAACTGACAAGAGGTTAATGTCTAAAATATATAAACAGTTCATACAACTCAATATCAAAAAACCAAACAACCCAATCAAAAACTGGACAGAAGACCTGAATAGCCATTTTTCAAAAAAAAAGACATACAGATGGCTAATAGGCACATGAAAATATACTCAACATCATTAATTATTAGAGGAACGTAAATCAAAATAACAGTGAGATATCACCGCACACTTGTCAGAATGGCTATCAACAAAAAGTCTACAAACAACAAATGTTGGCAAGGCTGTGGAGAAAAGGGAGCCATTGTACATTGTTGGTAGGAATGTAAATTGGTGCATCCACTGTGGAATACAGTATAGAGGTTAGTCAAAAACTAAAAATAGAACTACCGTATGATCCATCAATTCCACTTCTAGGTATCTACCTGGAAAAAATGAAAACACTAATTCAAAAAAATACATGCACCCCAATGTTCATAGCAGTATTATTTACAATAGCCAAGATGTGAAAGCAACCCAAATGTCCATCAATAGACAAATGGATAAAGAAAATGTGGTGTGTGTGTGTGTGTGTGTGTATATATATACATATATATAAAATTAAATACTACTTAGCCATAAAAAAATAAAATTCTGCCATTTGCAGTGATGTGAACAGACTGCTTAGTGAAATATGTCAGACAAAGACAAATGAGCTATGTTATCACTTATACGTGGAATCTAAAAAAATAAAATAAGAAAATGTATATAGCAAAACAGAAACAGACTAACAGATATAGAAAACAAACTAGTGGTTACCAGTGTGGAGAGGGAAGGGGGGAGGAGCAAGATAGGCATATGGGATTGAGATAAAAACTACTATGTATAAAATAGATAAGCAACAAGTATATGTTATATAGCACAGGGAATTATAGCCATTATCTTGTAGTAACTTTTAATGGAGTATAATCTGTAAAAATACTGAATCACTAAGCTGTACACCTGAAACAAATACAATATTGTGAATCAACTATACTTCAATTAAAAAAAGAATTATATATATGTGTATACATTCTCCATATATTTAATTTAAAAAATTAGGTATAACTATATTACAGAACAACAATGTGTCCAGTCATTATTGTACAGTAAAGAACAAGTTTCAAAATGTAGGCCTTAAGATGCAGTATGGAAAACCGATGCCTATACTTTTGTTCTCTCTCACCAATGGCAGACCTGCACATGGTGGTCTCAAAAATATTTGCAATTACTTGGAAAAATCTAATAGAAGTTCCTGATAAAATCTCCAACCCAAGCCCATATTCCTACTCAGTTTCTAACAGAATTTGTCATTAAAATATTGGGTAAGCATGTAGCCCTAAAGAGTGTTGTACTATTGTTCCTTGGGCTGAGGCTCCGCAGAGTATTTTGCCAACGGAGTATGTTCGATTGCAAGGTATCCTCATATCTTAGACCATAATGTCATCAAAGTGAACTGAAATACCACCTTATACCCTATACAAATTCTTTTGCTCCAGAGCTGAATACTGATTCTGTCTGTGACCTGAGTGCTAGACATTAGGGGAAATTCTCTGTTAACTCTCTTCCTTTCTCCCTGCCTTCCGGAGTTTATGGATATGTTTTTGATTGAGACTTAAGATTCAACACAGATGTGGGAGCCTTAAATACAATTCTTTTAAGCCATTAATATATCTAATAGACTCATCAAGTTAAAGGATATAAGCACATGCCATTTACAATGAAGTTAAAGAGATTAACTTTAATCTCTTTGGAGTGAGGCTACCACTGACTCATTCTCTACTTTTTTTTTTTTAAGGCAATAAATAGTGTATTAATATATTGGGATATGTCAAAAATGATTACATTTTGTGAATATTTCACATGCTCTTAAAAAGTATTCTGATGCTTTGGGATAAAATGTTCTAAAAAATGTTGATAAAATCCAGTTGATTGATGGAGTTCATTTCTTCTATATCCTTACCAGTTTTCTGTTTAATAGTTCTATGTATTATTGGGAGAGAAACATTGAAGTCTCTAACTGTAACTGTAGATTTGTCTAAATTTCCTTTAAGTTTTGCCAGTTTTTGTATTTTGAAATTTTATTTTTAGGCACATAAATATTAGATTTATGTACCTTCTTGGTGAATAAGCAGTGCCCCACCTATCCCTGGTAATGTCCTTTGCTCTTTTGCTTCTTTGATATTTATATAGCCACTCTAGCTTTGTTTTGATGTGTTTGCATTATATATCTTTATTCTTCTTTGTACTTTTAAACAACCCTATTTCTCTATCTATTCGTGGGTGTGCTTAGATCATTTACATTTATATAATTTACCTTTAATGTAATTTTTGACCTATGGAATTAGTTCTACAATTTAATTTTTTGGTTCCTTCTTCTTGTTATTACTTTCCCCTTTTTTCCATTTTCTTTTGCAGTATTTGAATATTTTTTAGTAATACACTCTAAGGTTTGCGATGTAGTTTTAAGTTTATCTCCATACAAATTTTTTTTAGTAGTTGTCTTAGGGATTACAACGTACGTACTCAAATTACACAGTCTGCTTACAACCAACATTTTAACATTTGATGAGAAATATAGAAAACGTACCATTATCTAAGCTCCTGTTGTTACAGTTCTCTTGTATATTGCATCTATATGCATTAAAAACCAAATCAGTCAGTGCTATCATTTTTGCTTTTAAGCATCAAATAAATTATAAAAACCCAGAGGTAAATAATCTAATATATTTACCCAAATATTTACCATTTCCATTGTTCTTCCTTCATTGCTAAGGTTCCAAGTTTCTGTCTGGCATTGTTTCCCCTCAGTCTGAAAAACTCCTTTTAACAGCAATCATTTTAGAGCAAATTTGCTGGTAATGGATTTTCTTAGATTTTCTTCATCTGGAAATGTCTTTCACCTTCATTCCTGAAGGATATTTCCACTGGATATAGAACTTTTTTTCAGCACTTTAAAAATGGTGCTCTACTTTCTTCTACCTTCAGGATTTTTTCTTTGTCTTAGTTTTCTGCAGTTTTATTATTATGTACCTGATCATAGCATTCTTTGGATTTGTTTTGTTGGAGATTCTCTGAGCTTCTTGAACCTGTCACTTTATGTCTTTGGCCAAATTTAGGAAATTTCAGCCATTAATTTTGTAAATATTTTTAAAGCACCACCTTCTTTCATGCTGGAATTCATATTACATCAAGATTTAGCCTTTTGTTTGTTTACTGTAGATTCCTGAGAATCTTTTCTGTTTTTTCTTTTTTTTTTTTCCTCTTTTTTGTTCATATTGGATAATTTCTATTGATCTATCAGGTTCACTGTTTCTTTCCTCTGTCATTTCCATTCTGCTGTTGAGTCCATCCAGTGTATTCTTCATTTCATCTGTTGCATATTTTATATGTAGTATTTCCACTTGATTTTCTTTTGTATTCTTCAATGCATTTATTGAGACTTTCCATTTTTTTCTTTCAATTCAAGAGCAAGCCCAGGAGTTGATAGATAACTGTAGGGGTCACTTTCTCACACACTTTCCTCTCTGCAATCTTCCTAGTATTTTAGGGTTCTCTGGGGCTCTCCTTTTTGGTTCTCTGTTAGGAGGACTGGGCTTTAGTCACCGGCTCTCTGGAACACTTCAGTGAGCATGTCCACATCCATGGCCAAGTGCTAGAATTACAGAGAGAGAGCAAAAAGCAACAGTGGTTTGTTCCAACCTCCTGGCACCAGAGCTCCACCGATCAAAACAGAAGGTTCCTCTTCCTCACAGTCTTGGCTTTTGTGGTTTCTTGTTGTGACCGTTGTGATTTCCTGTCTGGTGATCTTTAAAAAGTCACTTTCTATCTCTATGAACCAAACAAGAGGGCTTTTCCTGGTGTTCTTTTATCTGTAGAGAATGATTTATTTTTGTGTTTTATGCTGTGTAGTGTTCAAGCCCTGGAAAAACAGTGGAAAACAACTGGTAAATCACCATTGGTTCAGTGCTGCTTGAAATTTTCCCCAATCAGTCTGCTACTATTTACTTTTTAGAGTCCTCAAAGAGCTACTAAATCCATTTTTGGAATGTTTCATTCTTTCGGTGGAAGAGTCAGGGTGAAATATGCTTACTCTATCTTACCTGGAACCAGAGCACAAAATCTGCTGGCATTTTGAGCAGAAAAAATATATATATATTTTATATGTTCATCTGAGGGGAAAATACAGATGATAAAATACTTTGGATACAACATCATTAAATCTCATGGTTTCTCCAAATCCAAATGTTAATGTAGATAATTTTCTTTGCTAATTTGTGCTTTAAACACATGGGCTATGTAATTTCACAGAGCTAATATGTGGTTCTCTCAGTAAGTTATAAAATAATATATGGGTCAAAATACCAGGAATTAATTTCAAAGGAATGGCCATAACATAATGGCTAAACTTTTAACATGGTATAGCTTCCACATCACACTATTTCTCTGTTTTACATATCATGTCTTTATCAACATCATTCTTTTTTAAAAATCCAAACATTCCTAAAGTATCATTTCATTTATGCAAATACTTCCAAACCTCTTCTCTGAATAATTAAGAAAATTTCTTATCAGTTTAAAGTAACACTTGATTTCAAACAGAATATTAAGTAAAATATATATATATAATAATGCAACTTTGTCATTAATAGATTTAAAATTTATTCCTATAAGAGGAAAAATGTATGTACTTTCTCTCCAATCAGCTCCAACACCTTGTGTTATTTGAACAACACATGGGGAACATATATTCCCCATGTGTACAAATGAAAAAAGAAACAACAGACATTGTCTATTTTTATAATAAATACCTAGTCCCAGTTTTATAACCATACAAACACCATATTCAGAACTAGAAATAAATGTTTAACAAGTAAATTTCTAATAAAGTACATAAAATCTGGTTTTCCTATAATTTACAAATTAATATATGTATATATTTTAGGTCAAAATAGGTTTCTCTATGTATCTACTAACAAAATTATGTTTGAAAGAACATTCAAGTTTTATATGAACAATATTAATGTAATTTTAAGTAATTAATTCTATTTTGTCATATTCTTTACCTGTGATATATTTCATTTGTTCTACAGAATTTTCATATTACAATTATTTATGATGAACCTAAATCGTTCCTCATTTTATCAAATTCATCAGTTTTGCATACAAACCAGTTCCCATGGGGCACACGGTATGGTGAGCATCTCAAATTTAGTACCATAACGAGCAAATTCTCACTGAACTATTTTTGTATAACTCTATAAATTTATTCTTGATTATCTCTTCCTGTTATTAAAACCCTATTCCTTGGGAATTTGAAAATGAGTCTGAAATAGAACACTGAAGGCTGTATTTATGAATGTTATTTTTCTGACATCGGAATGAGTCAAATGATCTCTTAAGATTTTTCTATGCTTCTTTTTAAAAATATTGCTTGGGGCCATTAAGATGACTTTAAATTCATCCTGCTGAGAGGCTAAGCAGAAAGGATTAATACAGGGTGTGTTTTACATTTATAAGAGTTAAACTAGGTTGTTTAGAAACATAATACAGCAAGTCTAAAGGTACACCTAGCTATGACTTTACCAGATTATTACCCAATTTTAAGAAGGAAGAGAAAAAATATGTCCTCCAGCAATTTTATTCATTCAAAAATAATTGTAATGCAATGAAATAGATCTATAAGCAACTTCACATGAGTAATTAGTTTCTCTTTTTTCAAAAGGACTGGTTGGAGGGGCTGCTGTTATTGTATTATTTGTCTCCATCATCTAAACATATATTAATTTTTCCTTCATTAAAATTTGATCTTTTATAGAAACTGCTGTGATCAAAAATGAAACAAAAGGGCTTCTCCTCAGGGTCTTTTGCCTTACTCCACTTTTGTAAGTAGGAACTACTTAAATGTACCAGAGAATTGCAGTTGCCTGCAGGGCAATTCTAGCTTTAGCTGCAGCAGCAGAAAGAATTGCCCTTTTAAAGCTTATCCTTTGTTTCTGTGGGGTGAGTTTTGTTATTCCACATTTTAGATGGCTCATTCTTAAAAATATGAAGGTGTAAATTAGACATTGGGCAAAAAGTGGCCAAAGCATTTAAAATGCTTTCATTTCCAGATTTTTATATTCTCTTTAATTAACTTGTAATTATCAAAGACATTTTTGTCTCCTCTTAACCTTGATTTACCTACAGGTTTAGTTAGTTTGAATAAAAAGATGAGATTACTTTAAATTTATGTTTCCAGAGATTTTCATTTTTTTTTTTATCATTAGAGCTCTGAGTAAATTGAATTTTTTTGAAAAGAATATTCAGTTTGGTGTTGTTAAAGAATATGATAATGTCATATATATTTATTTCAAATTAAAAAATCTTTTCAGAATTTTTTTGGTAAAGGTTTAAATAATACGTAGCTCAATATCAAATAATGTTTTTGATTAATATGCCCAATATATGAAGGTAAGCCTCTGTGTTTCTTTTAGCTGTTGGAGTTTACAAAGAGACATGAAAATATTGAACTTACTACTCCTGGATGCCCTGACAATGTGGAAAATAAATCTTTACAAAATTGATTTTTTAAAAGAAATTACAAAATTTAGTAAAATAAATAAAAGTCTTAAATGAAATTAAGTAAAAATTTCCCTTCTTAAGTACAAAGAGATGTTGAGATATTGAATTTACCTAGTGAGAATAGCCAGAAAGAGAGGAAATCAAATGTCATTCTAATATCTAAAGCAAAGTTGGTTTATCAAAAGTTAGGACTTCATTAGTTTTTAAACTGTGCTCGTACATTTAAAAAATGTTGTTTTGAAGATGCCTTAAGACATCTTAGGGCAGAATTAGGGTCAGGCTTGTGAATGTGACCAAAAAAAAGAGAAATTTTGGCTCAATATTAGAAAGTAATCTCTAACAACTAATTATTCCCCTTCCGACATGGAATGCATAACTACTAGGGAAGTTACAGAAGGGCTTCAGCATTGGGGGAAAAATCGCGTTAAAATGATCTCTGAGGACATCTGAAACTCTAACAATCTGAGTTCAGTGTGCCCATTCCACATTGAATTAGCTTCAGCACATTTTTTATTGACTTCATTTTGTCCGTAGTTCAAAGAAGATAAGAACAAAACCACAAGTATATGTTATTGTTTCATTTGGGAAGAAAAAGAGTTCTAATTAGGTCCAGTAATGAAAAATATTAAGTAAAAAGGGGGGAGTATTATGATGTTCCAATGAAAATTATTTATGCAAATCATTGTTGCTTACCAATCAAGTAGTCACTATAATAAATATAACTTTATGTGGACAATCATCAAATCAAAACAAATTGTGTTTAATTAGTATTAAATGAATGAATGGCTTTTTAGATTTGAATTCTGTTAGAATACTACTTTTAAAATATGTTCATTGAGCACAGTATATTATTAATCATAGTGATTTATCATATTTTATTAGCTGAAAAATGGAAAAATGTGAGCTATTTCTTTTCAGCTGTAAAATACATAAAAATTTATATGAATATAACAATGCTTTTATCCATCTTCTTCAGGGATGTGTAGAAATGCACTATTTTGTACATTCCTGGTGAGCATTTTAGTTTCTAGGATAGACTAAAGGGCAGTCTAATGATACTTACCATCTTAAAATATTGATAGATGTTTATTCTTGAGGATCTTATCTCTGGGAATTGATCCTGGACGAGCGCATAGAGATAGGTGTAGTAGTTGCTATACAGCACTGTGTATAATGTCTACAAAAAACAATATATAAAACTACTAAAAATACTATATGTTTATGATCTCTAAACATACATTGCCTAACTTAAAACTCACAATGGTCATACAATGTTAGCTACATATAGTATTGATATTTTATAGATGCAGAAATAGAGGCACAAAGAGGTAATGCAACTTGTCCAGAATTACAAATGAGATGTTGGAAGATAAAGATTTATATCAAGGAAATAATTCAAGTTAAATCCCAATTGCTGGCTCATGATATCCACATAAACTTGCCTGTCAGTGACTGAAACATATTCTCCCAGTAATGAGATATTTTGCAACAATAAATAGTAGTTTTCAGTACAATGTTTAAAACTGATAAAAATAATGTTAAATATATTTTAAATTCTAGGAATAGATTTAAGTATCTTCAATGCATTAAATCCATGAATCCTTTAAACCTTGTTCTTGTAAGTTGGGCAATATTTGTATCTCATATTTGTAGATAAGGAAACTGAGACACAGAGAGGTAAATAAACTTGGAAAAAGTCACTCAGCTAGTTAAGTAGAGGTTAGGTTTGAATTTAAGCACTTCTGGTAGCACAGAACTGTTGGTGACAAATTATCTCACCTTTTATTTGCCTGAAATTACTTTATTTCCCATGAGTTTTCCAGGAAAATTTATGTTGGGTATAGATTTTTAGTATCTGTAATTTTTTGAAATTATTTTTACCCTTTTCATATTTTCTGACTCACTGATTTTGTTAAAGTCTTCTCTATAAGTCTTCTGGTGATCTTTGTGGTAACATGTCTTTTTCCTTTCAAGATGTTTTGAAAAATTGTTTTTCCTTTTTCTTTTTCAGAGGCTTGACTGTGCTGTATGCAATTAGGCCTCTCCTTATATTTCTCTCACATTGTGTCCACTGAGCTTCTTGAATCTGTGTGTTGCTAGCTTTGATAAATGTCTCTCCTGCTACATTTCCTCTTTCTCCTCTCTGGAACTCCATTTACACTTATTTTAGACTTTTACGATGTTGTCTTTGTGTCAAAGACTCTGCTCTTCTCCCCTCACCCCCTATTTTTTCCCTTTCTGCCAGTTTTTTGTATCCACCTTATCTTAACTAGTAGTATTTTACAGTGCCCTTTCTACTATTAAACCTATTCAAAGGGTTATAAATTATTGCTATTTTGTTTCATATTTGTATCATGTATAGGTGATTCACTCTATTGATACCAATACTCTTCATCTTTTCATCTATTTAACATATTTTGTTAATTTCCATATATTTGTGTTGTTTCAATTATTCTAAAATCCTTATCTGTTAATCTCAATGTCGAGATTCTCTGTGGTTTCATTCTAATGTTTGTTTTTCTCTTTATTATGTGTCATATCATCTTATCTCTTGACATGTGCAATAATTTTTATGTTATCTTAGACAAAATGTAGAAAGGAACAGAAAAAGCTCCAAATGATATCTTTTGACAAGATCATTCCCACTTTCTACTGTTAGGCAGAGTAAGTGATGAATCTCTTCAATCCATCTGAGATTCATTTGGTGAGGACAAGGTTGAAATTTTACTAAGAATCATTTAACCTTTTGTTCTTTCCTATTCCTTGTGCATGTTAGTCTTAGTTTATTCAGGCTGCTATAACACAATACCATAGACTGAGTGGTTTATGAACAACAGAAATTTATTTTCCACAATTCTGGAGGCTGGGAAGTCCAAGATCAAGGAGCTGGCAAATTTGGTATCTGATGAGAGGGCCTGCTTCCTGGTTCATAAACGAATATCGTTCCTCTGTGTCTCACATAATAGAAGGAACAAGGAAGATTTCTGGGGTCTCTTTGTAAGGGCACTAATCCCCTCCTGATTTAATCACTTCCCAAAAGCTCCACCTCCAAATACCATCACACTGGGGATTAGGATTCAACATACGAATTTGGAAGGGGGGGGGCACAAAATTCAGTGTATTGCAATGTTCCCCAAATTTTTTTAGCTGAGAATCTGACTGGGTCTCTGTCTATCCTCAACTGAAGGATTGTGTGAGTCTGTTATTTGGAGGTTTCAGGCTTTGTAGTTTTTCCTTTCGATTGCACCCTACTCCAATCATAACAAAAGCCTTGAGTGAAAAGCACGGTGTACACTTGAAAGAGGCCCTGTTCTCTAGGTGTAAATATTTCTTCTAGATGTTGCAAGATTATAGGAATTTTATTTCGCTTTACAGAAACTCTTAACCTGCTACTTAGCACAAGAATTTGGCAAATGGACCAGTAAGGGTCTGTGGCCTGTTAGGAACCGGGCCACACTGCAGAAAGTGAGTGGCTTGCGAGCAGTGAAGCTTCATCTGTATTTACAGCTGCTCTCCATGACTCGCATTACCGCCTGAACTCCGCCTCCTGTCAGATCAGCGGTGGCATTAGATTCTTATAGGAGCACGAACCCTACTGTGAGCTGCGCATGCAAGGGATCTAGTTGCATGCTCTTTATGAGAATCTAATGCCCAGTGATCTGAGGTGGAGCTGAGGCAGTGATGCTAGCTCTGGGGAGTGGCTGCAAATATAGATTACCATTAACAGAGAGGTTTGACTGCACAGAGACCATAATAAATCAATTGTTTGCAGATTCATATCAAGACCCTATCAGTGAGTGGCAAGTGAAAACAAGCTCAGGGCTCCCACTGATTCTGCATTATGGTGAGTTGTATAATTATTTCATTATATGTTACATTATATTGTAATAATAATAGAAATAAATGTAATGTGCTTGAATCATCCCGAAACCACCACCCCGCTGCCCCAGTCCATGGGAAAATTGTCTTCCACGAAACCAGTCCCTGGTGCCAAAAGGTTGGGGACCACTGGACTATAAGATAAAGAGAATCACACATTTAGGGTGCCTGGATTTTCAAATTTGCTGTGCCAGAACAGCACAAACACCCAAATCTTTGCTAGATTTTCTTTACCCAGTCGAGTACTTCTGTAAGGACCAAGTTCAATCATCAGCCATGTCTAGTGTTAGCAAATGCTCTCTATGAAGAAAATATTCAACAATACACTGTTACCTTATAAAGGCTGTCCCACTGGAGTCTCAGTCTATTTAGTTTGATTTTCCTCCAAAGCTGGGCTGTTTTTGAATATCCCAGGCAATGTTAAGTTATATCTATAAAAACCTCTGAATACCAGCTTTGGTTTAAAACGTCTCTAAGACTATCCCACCCCCACTTCGCATAAAGCCAAAACAATTTTTGTTGTGGCTCTTTGAGATAGGGGAACAACCCTTAGGGATTTCAACATTATGGGCAAGAATCTTATTACACATGTACTGGCATAAAGCTTTGTCTTCCACAAAAACTGAGTCTGTGAAAACCAGTGCTTGAGTTTCTCTTCTTCGCTAAATTCCTCAAGGAAAAATCAGCTTTTATTTTACTTTTCTTCACTGGGGTTAGCATGATAAATCCTTACAAATTTATCAGCTCATGGATGACTTAAAATATGTACTATCAAACATTTTCAGGTGTTATGTAAACCAGATGCATTATCAGCAATAATACGAGAAAAGACATTTCTCTCCATTTACTCTTCCATCCAATTCATTCTCCTTTACTGCATTGAAATTTATCAAATTCATCAATGACCAAAATTGGACCAAACCCAATGGACACTTTCTGACATCACTTTACTTGACTTGGCAGCAAGATTGGATGTGTTCTACCAGTTCATCTCTCTCTTGAATAATTTATCTTTGATTTTGTGCATCTTCATTTTTGGTTTCTCTCTTTACTTATTTTTGTTTTGGTTTGTTTATTTTTTTCCTCTTGGTCCCCTTTGCTATATCATATTTGGGTTGCTGAAGCCCATGAATACAGCAAGACTATAGTTAAATCAATATTCAGACAAAAAATATTTATATTTAGAAAATGTTTGCATAGAACCTGTGAGTTTTAATTTTCTCTCAAATATGTTTTATCTTATGGGGAAAGACATGTTTCACATTTGTCTAACTTATAAGTTATCCATTTTTTTATTGTCTTGAAAAAGATATTAATTATCCAACCCGATGGAAGTAGAGGGATATGTGGACATTTCAGCTCTGCAAACTTCTTTTGCATATATATAAATAAAATATATAAAATAAATATATAAAATAATAAATATATAAAATAAATATATAAAATAATAAATTTTATATATAAAATTCTTTTGCAATATAAAAATAAAATACTCATATATAAGGAATTGTTTATGAAAACTGTTGTGTTTAGGTTAGAAAAGATTAATGAAAGCATAATAGACAATAAATTTTCCTAATTTTTTCTGCATATTATTTTTCTTTAGCTTTGAGATAATTTTGGTAAATAAAAATGGGAAAAATGACATCATTAATGATCTTCCCAGTGAAAATTTCATTTAAAGTTACCATCACTTAGAGCTATCATTCGAACTTTCTCTATGCTTTTTAACATTTAGTAATCTTTTAAATTTATGTTTAAAGATCTAGTACTTTATGTATAAAATTAAATATATACCTACTAATATTATTCTTAAAACATAATGTTTATTCTTCATCAGCTGATCCTTTAAGAGTTTAGATTCTAAGAGAGAGATGATAGGACCACATCCTCTTACAAATGTCACTTGAATCCTGCAGTATAAAAATTTTATAGTTCATGGTCCCTCAAGCATAAAATTAGCAAATATATTTACTGTATTTAAAAACAGAAATAATGTAGTGATCAGACTTTCTTTTATTTCTTTACAAACTTGACCTAGATATTTTCATTTTCTTTATTAGCTCATTACATTTATTCCTAGTGAAAATGTATCTCAAAGGATGTTCACTAGGCAAGTAAATTCTATGTAGACAAATTCTGTTAAGATTAGTTATTATACCTTCAAACATCCTACTGAATACACTGATATAACATGTTATACTTCAAAAATTTTGAATTATTAGTATTATATTATGCTTTTCATAAACAACTTGGCTGTGGTACCTAGAAAGTTATGTGGATATTAGTGGGTCATATTCTTTTAACATTTCACAAGAGTTTTCAATGAAAGTTGAACAGAGATTTCAGATGTTGGTAGTAAAATTCAATTACTTAAAAAGAAAAATCATTAGATAAAATCTTTTAAAAAACTTAATTGACCAAAAATGGAAATAACTTCCCTGCGAACACTGCATTGATGGACATTTTTAAGTGCCAAGGATCTCTATCTGAGGTATTCAAGATGGAATTCTTGTATTAGTGAAGCATTTACAGTTGAGGTTTATCCTCATCCTCAATATTCTTTGAATTATTGCTTAGCATTCCCTTTATAAAACTCTGCAGAAACCAAAAATAAAGAAGTACTTTACCTCCATTTTCTTTTCAAATTTTTTTCAAATAAGATTCTAATACTGTTTTGTAATGTGTGTGTATATATATATATACATATTCAGTAAATATTATAAGGTTTTACAATGTATGTATATATATGTGTACACATACACACATATGTATGTGTGTAGATGATAGATAGAGATATAGATGATATTTTTAACACAATTTTATAGCTTATTTTTACCATGACTTAGTAAAATCACTTTATCTCATATTCAGAATTGTTTTATTACTCGGTAGCATTAGATATTAGCTATTTAACTGTTCTGTTAATTTATACACTTACCAAGTTACTGATCAATAAATTAATGCAATAGGCAATTGGAATTTCATTGTTTTATCTCTTATATCAAACCTTTTCATTACCATTTTGTAAGTATAATTCATATTATTTTTCACAGTTCAGGATGTTTTTTCAAGTGAGATGGAATTCATCATATAGCTGATTCACTGTCCATTGTAACAGATCATTAATCTTTGCCAGCAGGTATATTTATATTCTTGGCAGTCAATACATTTTCTAGATTTTCTCTTCCATCAGAATGAATGAGTAGAAAGTAGAGCAGATGCTCAAAATGATGGCTCTTCTAAATTTTCTGTAGGTACAGCAATAAAGATTAACACTTATGTCTACTATGACTTCTTCAGAATATCAGTATTTATATGGTTGTGTTTTGTTATTACAGATATCTGTGTGTGTAAAATTACTATTTAATGCATTGAAATCAATTGAGAATACTCAACCAAACTAAGAATATTACTTACTGTATAAGGTCAGTGTAATCCACTCTCTTTTTCAGTGTCCTCTCTTAATTATAAAAATTGAAAAATATTCTGGTAATTAGTGTCACCATATGAGATTAAAAAAAACAGAGATGAATCATCAGAAGGAGTTAAGATACCAATTACGGAGAGTCTTTTAATTCATATAAAGATATTTGACCTCTATATTTAAAAGCTAGTGAGTAGAAACTGAAATATTTTATGTAGGATAATGACACATCAAATTTACATTTCAAAAAATTCACCTTACCTGCACTTTAGAAAATCTATTGGATGAATACAAAAATGTATTATTGGTAAAAATGAGGATAAGACAAGAATACTGGTGAGATATAATGTTACCTTAGTCTAGAACAGTGTCAACAAAGAGGAGAAAACATACATATTTAAAATCATCAGGACTTGAAATTGTTTAAAGAGGCAAAATAGAGGAGTGATTTATTATTGTTATTAAGGTTCCAGAAAAAACATTGCTTGAATGATTATTTATTGTGATAGAGACACTAGTGTATGAATAAATTTGTTGTGAAAATCATAAGTTCAAGTTGAGACTGGTTAAACAGGTTAAATATCTCTTAGGTATTCCAGATTTCAAGGTGACATAAGAATGTATACATCTGAAGTTCCACATAGAGTTATAGATTGAAGATTAAATTTAGAAGATGCCAATATATTTGAACTTATGTGGGAATGAGGCCTCTATAAAAGGTAAGAAAAAAGAACTTGAAGAGTAAACCCTTATGGGAACTTCCCTGGTGGTCCAGACTTCCCATTGGGTAAGACTCTGTGTTCCCAGTACAGGGGCCCTGGGTTCCATCCCTGGTTGAGGAACAAGATCCCGCATGCATGCCGCAACTAAGAAGTCTGCATGCCGCAACTAAAGATCCTGTGTGCCGCAGTGAAGATCCCTTTGCCATAACTAAGACCCAACACAGCCAAAATAAATAAATATTTAAAAGGAAAAAAAAAGATTAAGCCCTCATGACCACCAAAGCATAAGGTTTGGTAGAAAAGACATAAAGAGAGGAAATAGATATGTGTTGTGTTGCAGAGTTGTACATGTATAATGAAAGAAAGAAAGAAATGGCATGAAAAGAAGAGCAAACATGATAATTAAAAACAAAAATTTCAAAACAATAAATTCAGCAAAATTTCAAAACAGTAAGTTAGCACAGTCGAAAAATGAAGCAGTATTCTGAAAGATATACTTGAAATATCTTTCAGAGTATATAACAAAAATACAAGGAGAGAGAAAAAATTGAGGTAAGCACAAAAGATGTAAATATATATATATATTTATGTATAATTCAAATATATATATAATTCAAATATATATATATTTGAATTTTCACTAAAGTTAAAATAAGTGTTAAGCTCCAGGTGGAAAATTTCCATCACGTACCTTATAAGAACATTAAAGTGGGAGAAACTCAACAAAAAATTATGGTGAAGTCTTTGACTGTCAAGAATATTTTAAAAATGCTAAAATAAAGCCTTCTGGAAGGAGACAAAAAATAATTTAGAAGAATTGTGATTATATTGGCATCAAATATTTTATGTGCAACACAAAGTATACATATATGAATATGTACATATATAAAATGTACATTATAACATATGTTTATTGTAATATACCTACACATATGTATATATGTATTTCTAAGAATTATAAATAAATCACACAAAATTAAACAATTTAGGGCCAACTTTTGGTGCAAGTTTATAAAGACTAGTTTTCTGAAAAATGTCAATATATCCTCTCCATGGTGAAAGGCAGATTATTTCACCTTGGAATACCTAACACTAAAAATGAGGCACGATTATCAGTAAGATTTTTTGAATATAGTAGCAATGTGTTTCGCATTTGAGTAGAGCATTTACCATGTAAACCATAAGCATGCATGCTAGTTTTGACTGGGAAGGAGAACACGAGAAATCACTGCAGCCCATCCAAGCTTCACTGCACTCTGTTTTTCTGCTTGGTTGTTATAACTCAGCAGATCTCATGGTGCTTTATGTGTCTGTGGCAAACAAGGGTACTTTATGAAATATTGCACAAGGAACCAATGGGAAAATCCCAGCACTGGCCTCTAAGGTTCTTATGTATATTCATGCCTTCATTTTCCAATAATTATTCTCTTCTTGAGAAATAGACTTTGGCTACTATAATCAGGTAAAGACTGAGTGCCTAATAGTGGGATATAAAATATCAGCCATTCAGAACTACTCATTCATTATGAGCTGTATGTTATCTGACACAAAAATTCTTATGGATGAGAATGCTCAGAAATAATCTACTATCAAGTATAAATGCTCTGCCTTCTGCAAGCTGGAAACCCAGGATGGCCAGTGGTGTAGTTTGAAGGCCTGAAAGCCAGGAGCACTGAGAGCAGAAGACAGATGTCACAGCTCAAGCTCTGTGTGTTAAGCTTTCTGTCAGGCAGAGAAGGAACAGATCTTCCCTTTCTCCATATTTTTGTTCTGTTCTGGCCTTAGGCGGGTTAGGTGATGCCATTCACCTTTGGCAGGGCCTTCTTCTTTACTCAGTCTTCCTATTTAAATGCCAATCTCTTCCAGGAACACCCTCACAGACACACTCAGAAATAATGTTTAACCAGATATCTGGGCATGGATGATTATTAATGATCTTGGATTATTATATTAATAATTTTTGGGAAATTGACCCCAGGAAGATAATATTCTCTTACTAATTCATAATCTATTTAAAATATTAATTTTATTTAAATAACACATCCAAAATAAATTCAGGAAAGAAATATAGGGAAACTCTAAAATTATAATGGTTTACAATGTTTGAAAGGGGAAAGTTCTTAGGTAATATAAAAACCCAGAATTCATGAAAGGAAAAACCAAGAATCTAAACAGAAAACGTGACCTGATTACATGAGATTTCGAAAACACTGTATGACAAATATATTTATATTTTAAGCACAAATTGATTACAAGAGCTATTGGAAATATAGTGAGAGCAAAGACATTAACATTGGAATTATATTAAAAATATAAATCAATAAGTAAAAGACAAATAATCCATTAAAAAAGTGCTGAGTGTCTAAAAGGCATTTAAAAAAGAAATGCCAATAACACACATAAGTACTTAAAATGACTGTCTAGCTCACTCTTATCAGGTAAATGCAAATGTGAAAATGAGAGAAAAATGAGAATATAGGCTCTGACATACACATTTGTGGGAATTTAATGTATTGCCCAATTTCTGAAGGTCAATTTGAAGATTAAACCACAATTAAGATGTATCATTTGGCTTCTGCATAAAGTGTGTGGATAGGTAGATTACATTATATAAATTTCCATTTTTACAATAATAACAATAAAAAGAGAGCTAATTTATTAAGTAAGCAAAGCTTTAAAATGTCTAAGAATTTTAAAATATTCCAACTAAGAATTGGGAATAAAGTATATTTCTTGCTGTAAGAAAAATGTGAAACCTAATTTTTTTTACTCTGTGTGTTCAAATATTACTCTGGGAGAGTATTTGTTACAATGCACTTGCTGAAAGTTTAAATGACCCTAGAAAAAATATATTCATTTGATAGTTTTTATTTGTAATTTAAATCTTGATTATGTCTAATTACAACAAAGATCTGCAGTAACAATCACTAAATTTTCTCAAAAATTATTTGTCAATGCTTAACCCAATAAAAATAGCATAAGAATGGCACAATATTCTACATGTTGCCCTAAACACTAGATTATGTGTATTTTCAGAAAAATGTTCTAAACCTTTGCTAAATTTCTTTTCTATGTTTTTTATTCAATTGTTTTCTTCTAGTAAATAAAATTTTATCACAGGGCATGGGTAAAAAAGAGATCGAAGATAATGTTCAGTGATTGTCACAGAGATAATAAAAACACCTCTCTTAGGCTTTTTATATTTAAAGCACATTGTTCCTTGACTTTTCATAACCTAACTGCATTCTTATTAACCTTGTATTCCGTGGCTCATTGTAATTATCTCTTGCATCACTTTCAATAATGCCAGCTCTATCTTTCCTCTCTCATACTCATTAGGCAAAACTCCAAATGACTACAAACAGAGTTGTTTTTAAGAAGTGGCTGGAAATCCTACAACAGTTCAAAATGCTTCCCTCCATCCTGCCATAGGAAAATTATTTCGTATCTTCTCTCTCTTCAAGTCTCTAGCATTGCCACTCCTCCCTCTCAGCTGAGATTAAAAAGGCAGTTATGAGAGAAGGTTCTCGTTATCCCATCACCAAGTCTCTCAATGTATCAGCTTCTATGTGTTACACTCTCTCTGAATAACCGCCATTTGCCCATCTTGTCCCCTGCATCCCATTTCTACTCACCTTTTCAAAGACTCCACGCCTGTAATTGTGCCCTAATTCTCTGCATTACAAAGTTCTTTCTATTAGCAGAGTCAGTAAAAGCATGTTGTAATGTTTTTCATTAAAAAACTTACAAGAAAAATAAAACAAAATCTATTTTGTCCCTTCTTTCACCAACAGCAACTGCACCCTCTCTTCATCCATTTGCAGTAAATCTAAGTAAAGATATCTGAACTTACAGACACTAAGTCTTCACTTTCTTCTCTATGAAACTCACTGTCTTAAATCCAACCCAACAATGCTTTAATTCCCACAACTCAAATGAATCTCCTATTAAAGTCATTCATTACCTCTTTGTAAGCAAAATGTACATATGGAACATTTTCTGTACTAATTGGAGTTAGCCACCTGACAAATTTGGCCACTACCTCCTTTTAGAAACACTTTGATTTATATTCTACTTTTATTTATTATGAAATGTACACATTTACACACACACACCATCTGTGTACTTTCTACCCAATTTAAGAAATAGAATATTACTAATACCTTTAGCCCGTACTGGGTACTTTCCTAATCACATTCTCCTCCTAAGTGTACACATGATTCCAAACTCTGTCTTTTATCATCCTCTTACTTATCTTAATGGTATACAAATGTATCAAGCTATGTATATTAATTTGAAATTTTTTGAATTCAGTGTTATTTTCTGAGATCCGTTCAGGTTATAAATGGAGATATACTGCTCAATTTCATTGCTGTATATCAAGCCATTAAATGAATTCGCTGCAACCTATTTATTCATTCTCCTGTCTATTGAGAATTTGCTCTCTTCTAAGTTTCTTTTGCTTAACTCACAGCAAATATTGATATGAATATTCTTTCTGATGTAGCTGTAAAGGAACTCCCTTAGAATTTTTAACTAGAAAAGGAATTGCTGGATCAGAATTTATAATCCATATGTTTAAATTTATTATAAGACAATTTTTTGTCAAAAGTTGCATTCTAATTTTAATTAAAACAAATATTTAATTAAAATTCCTATTATCTGATATTTTCCTCAACATTTGGAATTTTCAGACTTTAAAATATCTGTCATGTTGGTAGGTATAAGATTATTTCTTTTCATGGTTGCTCCATTGAAAACTGATCCTGTGTTCATTTCTCTAGTCCATGGGTATATAATTGAAAGACATTACTGACAGCTGTCAGAATCCTCACATCACTTGTCAACCAACGAAGTAAGAGCCATTATGATGGAATGAACTGAGAGAGGCCCATGAAACTTATTTACTATAAGTAATAAATAATATTTATTTATATGTTATGTATTAATTAAATCAGAATAAATAAATAAAAATAAATAATACATCTCAGGTGAAATTGTGTGGTTAAGTGCTAGCATCGAAATTTTAAACAATATAGGGGAGATTATCCCTATTATACTCCTATTCAGTTAATGAGTTCAGGTTCTAAAAAATTTAAATAAGTAAAACAAATTAGAAACGGATGGTGGATGGTGAATGATAGTGGTTGACTATCAACTTATGCAGTTTATAGTCCTACATTTGTAGGACTTCCCTGGTGGTGCAGTGGTTAAGAATCTGCCTGCCAATGCAGGGGACACAGGTTCGATCCCTGGTCCACGAAGATCCCACATGCCCCAGAGCAACTAAGTCCATGCGCCACAACTACTGAGCCGGCGTGCCACATGTACTGAAGCCTGCACGCCTAGAGCCCATGCTCCACAACAAGAGAAGCCACCACAATAAGCCCGTGCACCACAACAAAGAGTAACCCCCACTCAACGCAACTAGAGGAAGCCTGCGTGAAGCAACAAAGACCCAATGCAACCAAAAATAAATAAATAAATTTAAAAATGAAAAGACTACATTTGTAAAAAATTTAAATTAAATTAAAAAATTTAAATAAGTAAAACAAAATAGAAACAGATGGTGGATGGTGAATGATACTGTTTGACTATCAATTTACCCAGTTTATGGCTTGACTATCAGCTTCTGCGCAAGTGTTTCACCTTGATTTTACATATTAATAGAGTAATAGCCTCTGGCACCAGGTATGCAGATCTGTTGAAGCAATTCTTTAGACCCTTTTCAAGAAAAAGCCTAAAAAATTTTTAAAACTAACATGGAAATAAGAACATTACACATCCACTGAGTTGTCCAATGGATATTTTAATTCTCATGCTTTCAATCCTATAATAGGAAAGACCCTGAACATTTTAGTCTTCTGCAGAATATCACAGTGACCACTATATTGGTAACAGAAAGTGGGTATCTTTTTACTTGTTCCATTACTCTATTGTTGCATTACAACCCAACCCAAGAATTGAGTAAGTGTTATAAAACAATAAGCTCATGATTTCATGCACCAGAACTGAACACCTGTCCCTAAAAGATGCAAATGAAGAAGAACCCAGGAAACCAAGTGACTATCAAAATGAAGGCCCCAGGCACATGCCCCAGTTCAATCACCCTTGCTATCTGCAGCTGTTCAAGTCTACTGGTAGGAATGATTTAGGGAAAGAAAGGATGTTTCCTTTCGAGTAGGTGCTAATGTGAGCAAATGAGTTATAATTCTTCTGGGAAACCTTAGAAGGCAATGTGGCTAATGCCTCAAATTTATCACAAACAAAGGATAAATCCATCAGATATTGGCTAAGGACTCCTCCAAGGGATTGCTTAACTCCCTAGTACTTTGCTTGGTATATGCACTTAGGTTGGTACGAGTGGGGTCCTGTAGCCAAAGAAAGTGCTTGAAATTGAAAACCCAAATATTTGACTTAAAGAAGCATGTTACTGTCTCCAACTCTTCCCCAAGAAAACTCTTTAAACTGACATCAAAATAACAAGAGAACTGTAATGCCATTATGAACTCATCCTTAGATCCATTGCATTTGGACACCAGGGGAAAAAAAAAAAAAAGAAGTGATACTGATGTGCATATAAATGTAGAGTACTGGGTGATGTGAGCAGAAAAGCGAGGTCCTCTGCTAAACATCTCTCATCTTACACAGTGACTGTCCTACTACATAGTAGGTATTGCAAAGATCTTTTGATTAATCAATAAATTTTCAGCACCCCTAAACATTATACCTAATCACTTTCTTCATAAAATTAACAAGGAATTTAAAAATTTTTTGAAAGCATGGATCTATTTCTTTTTAAATCTGTGATTCATTTTTTCACAAATTTTGAGACTGTCTATTAAAGGCTACTTACTGGATAAAAATATTTCTGGCTCCACAGAATTTAGAACTTAGCAGTAAACTGTAATAAAGGCAGCTTATCGATAAAAACCCGCTCGGAAAATAACTAAGTATAAATATTAACACCCAATTACGTGTTGAGGGATAGTTTAGTTAGATACATACGACTAAATAATACTGCTGCCAATAATAATACTCTGACATCTGTTTATCAGAAGATACTAGAAAGTAGCCTCAGAGCCTAAGCCTCATATCCCCCCTCCACCAGACAACAGTGTTCTCAACATTAAATATCTCTAGGAAATCCCCACACCAAAATACCTAGGCTCTTTGGAGAACATGTCTCTCTCATGTCTCTGCCATTTCTTTGAGCCTATCTCCCCTCAGCCACCATCAAAATGATAAATAAAAGAAAGAATTTTGGCTTTTAAGCGTTGTTGTTTTAACTCAAGTAAATTTATTTCTTCCAGGGATGAATTTTAAATAGCTATGTGCTGTAACTGATATGACAATATTTTCTGGTCCCAATATTCTGCAACATAATTTGCATTTTTATTAAGGTGTAATTTACATATGCAAGACTATATCCATTTAAAATACACACTTTGATGAGTTTGATAAATGAATATGCCCATGTTACCAACCCACCAATCAAGATATAGAACCTTTTTCTTATTTCAGAAAGTTCCTTCGGTGACTTTTTTCGGTCAATCCTGCATCACCACCCGCCAAACTCCAAAGTAATCCCTTTCTGATTTCTATTACCATGATTACTTTTAGACCCATTTTTTAAGTTCATAGATGTGGTAATAAGGGGTATGTTCTCTTTTCTGTTTGCTTTCTTTAGTACAACACAATGGTTTTGAGATGCATAGGTGGCATTTTGTGTGTCACCAGTGTGTTTTTACTGCTGAATAATATTTCACTGAATGAGTATACCACATTGTGTTTATCATTCTTCTGTTCTTGAACATTTGGGTTGTTTCTATTGATAGATTTTGGCTATCATGAATAGCTGTTATGAACTGTCATGTATGAGTGTTTTGTGGTCATACTTTTCTGATGCCAACAAAATAACTATGAATGGAATTGCTGGATCATCAAGCAGATATATTTTACCCTTAAAAAACATTAAACAGTTTCTCAGAGCAGTTCTACTGTTTCACAACAACCCCAGGAATGCCTTAGCATTCCAATTGTTCCAATTCCTTGCCAACATTTGGCATTATCACACTTTTTAGTTTTTTTCATTCTTATGGGCTAAGTAATATCTCATTGGAATTTAATTCAAAGTTCTATGAAGAATGATGAAGTTGCTCTTCTCTTTCTGTATTTATTGCCTAATTGTATATTGTGTGTATGTGTATATGTATGTGTGAAGGACTTTTAAGTCTTTACTCATTTTTAGTTGGGTTGCTTGTTTATTTTGTATTGATTTTTAAGAGTAATTATGTATTCTAATACAAGTGCTCTGTTGGATAAATCTATTAGAAATATTTTCTCACTGTCTGGTTCTTCCCATTTTTAAAATTGAGACTGATGAAAATAAGTTTTTATTTTGGGGAGATTGGATTTATCATTTTTCTCTTTTATGATTAATAGTTTGGCCCTAAGAATTATTTACCTACTTGAAACTTGTAAAACTGGCTACTATATAATGAACACGTTATGTACTTGCGTCCATTATTGAAAACAACAGCTTTCTGCTTCCCTCTGAAGGGCTTATCATCTATGTAATTCAGCTATTTGAGGCTACCTAATATCCACTGCTAGCATCATAGAAGTATATCATTTTAATTTTATCTTTAAAAAATATTTTCATGGTATAAAGTGTGATTTTTATGTTCACATTTTAATCAGAAGTTGAAGCTCCTATGTTTCCAACTTTAATAACCACCCTTTGCATACATCACTGTCCCATACAATAATGGATGTTTATAATTATGTATTAGACTACTTAGGTAATAGAAAAGTTGTGTTTTAAGAGGCAGGGAAACAATTCAAGGCATTGGTAAGAAACCTAACATCAATGATTAATCATAACAAGCATTTATACTTAGTAAACAAGATTTCAGTTGCATATAAAATTAGAGCATTTGTAAAAGCTCACCTTCTGATACTATTGGATAAAGTGATTTTATTCTACTGTGTATATGTAACTTTTGATAAAAAGTTAAGCTATACATTTTAGTTAAATTTTGAAATTTGAAAATGAGAAAATCTAGGCCTAATACAGTGTTCATCATATAGTGTAACTAAATAAACATCTTTTAGTCAAAGACTGGTTCTATAATGTAGTATTAGGATTTTAAACTAGTGACAGTTTTAATTTTGAGAGAGGAATTTCACCCTCATTTTGTGTTTAATGAAATGAACCTAATTAGCCCCTTGCATTTTGTATTATTGGTTAGGTCATCTGAGGCCAATTTCAATATTTGCATTCATTTCTAGTACTAATCATGTTCCAAGAAGTAAGAATATGGTAATTAGTTTCTGTAATTTAAAAACAACATTCCTGAACTACTTTAAGATTATTGAAATCTAGTTATCTTTTTAAAAAGTTTTATTAGAATTTAGGCACCTGTAAAATCCTGCTTCAATACATTTTCCAGTGTCATTATTTGTACTACATGATTAGTACCAAGAGACTGAATTCAAATACCACAATCTCTTCTCGTTATTATGGTCTGTAATTTTGTAAATTGTTATTAAACGTTAAATATTCATGGGTTTGTTTTTCTTTTAGTTGTCAGCAATGATGCAGTATGTCGCTGGGGACTAGCCTTTCTTGTGGACATTGTTATTAATCAAAAAAAATGAATTAAAATGTTCTTTGAGGAATAAACTATATGAATTAATAAGAATGTATATTTTATATTCCATTAGTCATTCTAGGGAAAATCTATCAAAGATTTAAACAATATTTTTCATTAGAAATGAAGTCAAATTCATTAATCAATTCAGAACTAAGACAATTAATCTAGCCCTGGTGAAATTCAACCTGGACTAAATATTTTTTAAGACTTTTTAACATGCATTCATTTAGCATCTTTGAAATTCTATCCTTGAATTATATATTTAAGAACTATTTTGCCATCAAAGTGCACATAACCTAAAGGTATAGTTGGACTGAGGCAAAAAAAAAAATAAAAATTTTCTATGTGAACCTCCTCTCCTCAAAGTATGTATTAACATAGACTCAATTTTAGTGTATATGGACAGCATTCTTTCTGCAATTGTTTTTGGAAATAATTTCAAAATCTTAAGTATGGAGGTTCATATTTGAGAAAGTAGTAAATTATGAAGTATGTGTTTACTATATAATAATAACAGCACTAATAAATCAAAATGTGAATAAGTTTAAATATCTATGGACCCAACATTGTGATCTATTTTTTTTAATTTTATAATTGAATTGTATACAATTTTCCACACTATGCTATATTTCATTTTGAGTAGTTTTAATGCTTGGGCTATATATATATATATTTAATAGATTTATTTATTTTTATTTTAATGTATGGGCTATATTAAGTTCCACTAGCAAGAAAGTAACTGTTACCCTAAGGTAACACACCTTGGTAATCCTGATATCCTTATTCAGTGTTACACATGGATATGGTATTAATAACCCTTCGTCGACCAAATCATTACTTCTGCCATTTTGAGCTCCAAGTATCATATGATGAAGCAAGTTGTGTAGGATTCCCACAACTAGCTAATTCTCAAAACTCTTACAGTGATTTCTTTCCCATCTAGCCATCCCCTCTAGGCCTATGGAGGCTTTGGACTTCATCAGGAACAGATCTCAGATCTCCACTGAGCACCCTCTGTTAAGTGTACTGTATTGAAATGAATCAGAGAAACAAACCCTGATTTAAGTTTATCTAACTCAGAGAAAAAGAAATTTTCAATAATAGAAATCAAAATGCTTTTGGCTAGGTCCAATTGATTAATTCAGAATTGTCTCCAATTGTTTCTACTAAACATATTTTAAACTAAACATATCACTTCCTAAAGTCTAAACGTTGGTAAGATTTAGATTTTTCTTTTTCAAGGTGGTTTCAATGAGAAAACTTAAGAAATGCCTACTGAAAATATTTCAAAGTATAAATAGTGACATTCTTTTGCCCTGCCTTCATATTAATTAAAATTTATAGTCACAAGAGGAGCCTTAAGTAGTATTATGTAACTATTAAGAAGGTTAAAATAAATAATTTTAAAAATCCTAGGACATAATAGACAATCTTAATTTCATATTCTCATCAATGGGAAATGTCAAAGACTGCTGAAAATAAAAAATGTTTCCTAAAATGGTGAGGTAAAAAATCATAGGAAGTACTTTAGTTAAGCAGATGAATCAGAGATCCATTCAACTTCTAATTTTCTCTATTGAAAGTAGATAAGAAGACATCAATTTTTATATAAATAATTGCATTTAACACTTTTGGTATAAGAAAACTGAGGGTTAGACAGACATTGTTACTTTCCCAAGACTAATAAGTAATAAAAAGGGAAGTTTTATCTAAAGTAAGGCTTACCACCTAACCAGGGTATCAGATCAGGTTAGACTATGCTGCAGTGCTTATATGCCTAGTATCTCAGGGGTTTAATTCCACCCACTTGCACCAAAAAAAAAAAAAAAGTTATGTCTAACTCATGTCACAGATCACTTGCAGTTAAGCTGGGGCTATACTTCATCTCCAGGACAGAGCGAAAGGAGTCATTATCTAGAACAAGATCAATCACTTTTGCATTGGAAAGATGATTTTGCAAATTATGTACTGGATCATAAATGCTTCTGCTTTAAGGAACTCCAAATAACACGATTCAGAATGTACATCTATGCAGTCTCTTTTATTTGAAAACTATCTATTGAAGTTTAAACTGCATTTATTATTCGATGCCAAAACTGTTTGTCTAGAAATCTATTCTACAGATATACTACTCATAACCACTCATAATTCACTGGCCAAAGCAAGTCACATGACCACACCACCTTCTCAGAAGTGGAGAATGCAAAGAACATTTGCATCAAAGAAGGCTTTAACAGTATTTCTAACTCATTCACTGTCTTTGAGTGCATATGTATGTATGTAGGCTTATGTGTGAAAATGTATAGATGTGAAATTTTCTTATCTCCTGTTCTAGAAATAGTCCCTGTTACTGTAATAAGAAAAATTCCTATTATTGTAAAAATATGCTCAGGTATTCATAAATTTATTATTTAAATAGACATATGTTAAATTTTACATAGACTATATGCATATATATGTGTGTGCACATATAAGTGTGTAATATATATATTTTATGCTTATATATTTTCTGTGTAGGTATCTATATTTAATTTTAGTGTGTTTAGGCTTTTTTTTCCCTTTCACTCCACAGAAGTTTTTTTTTTTTTTTTTTATTGTGTGTGTCCAATTTCATTAGCCTTTCCAGCTTGTGGGATTCCTTTGATTATTTGAAAGACCTTCTTCCATTACAGTGTTATGAATGTAACAGTCTCTGTATTGTTCTGTAGTTTTAATGTGTCTTCAGTTTAGATCATTGATGAAGAAGTTATTGGGATAATGGATTTGTGTAGATATCTAGCTTTATTTACTTTTCAAAATAGCTACTTCCAAAACAATTTACTAAAACATCTACTCTCCCATGTTAGTTTGAAATATAATCTTTAGCATAGTAAGTTCCCACAGTTATTCTGTACTTTCAACTTTGCTTTATTGCTATGATTACTATTCCTTCAGTAACACCAGCTTAAACATACTAATATTAAAGGCATTTCAATTCCTAGTAAGGTTAGGTCTTCATATGACCATTCTTTTTTCAAAACCTTTCTAGCTGTTCTCTCATATAGACTTTTCCACATAAACTTTATGAAATGCCTATACTTACATTGCTATGTATTTGTTGTTCAAATGCTAAATCATTTCTTTTCCCCTCTTGTTTAGAATATAAATATATAAAGCCATATTCTTTTTCTCTGTGCATAACCATAACAATGTAACCATGGTTCTAAATACAGGGAAGCCCCTTGAATGTTCTTTAAACTTGTTTTACCGATTAAAATATGGCATTATAATTTTGCAGTGCCATTAATGACTTGATATTTAATATTATGATAATTTAACCAGTCACCACTTCCAAGTAAGGGATAGAAACATATTTAAAGCTTTTGATATATATTACTAATTAAATCGTGTAAAATAGTATGGGCGAATTACAAGTATCTTGTACAGAAATTTCTATTAAAAAATTAGTATTTTAACTAAATAATTATTTTATGAAAAAATTAAAGTTCATTAAATTTCTATTTTAAGTTGCATGTATTTTATTACTAGTGAAGTTGAATATATTTTTCAAGTAATTGTAAACAGTCTATCTTTTGGCAATTTTTTAAATTGTTTTTATCTCCTAAATTTTTACTTTTAAATAGCTTTTAATAAGATGTGTTACAGATATTTCACTGGTTTGCAATGTAATTTTAATTCTGCATGTTATATCCTTTTTGATGTTAAAGAGAATAAACAGCAAGTTAAAGTACAGGATGGATAAACTAAAATATTTTTAATAAAATAAAATTTGCATTATTATATACTAAGAGTATATGCGTAAAGGAATATACACCAAGATTTTGACATTGTTTGACTTGTGGGATGGGTTTATGTAACGTTATTTTTAAAAGTCATTTTAGGGGCTTCCCTGGTGGCGCAGTGGTTGAGAGTCCGCCTGCCGATGCAGGGGACACGGGTTCATGCCCCGGTCCGGGAAGATCCCACATGCCGCAGAGCGGCTGGGCCCGTGAGCCATGGCCGCTGAGCCTGCGCG
This sequence comes from Tursiops truncatus, assembly GCF_011762595.2. NCBI lineage: Eukaryota > Metazoa > Chordata > Mammalia > Artiodactyla > Delphinidae > Tursiops > Tursiops truncatus. The sequence goes on along the minus strand of NC_047051.1, from coordinate 57,268,398 downwards.
TCCGGAGCCTGTGCTCCGCGACGGGAGAGGCCACAACAGTGAGAGGCCCGCGTACCGCAAAAAAAAAAAAAAAAACCTTAGGTTTTAAAAGTCATTTTAGGTTGCATTATTTAAACTTGCCTTAATTTGGAAGCATTCTAGGTATTTAAAATTTACTTTTTAGAATGTGTTTACATATTGCCTCTACAGGTTTTGTCATTAGTGTTAAAAGTCACTCTTTACCTCAGGAATATATGATATACTTAACCATGATTTTTAGTAATATATGTTCTGAATTTTTTAATTTGATTGTATATTTCTTCCTTATACTTAAGGCTTTATATTTAATTTAATTTTACATTAACATGATTAAGGAATTTTACTGAAGCTTTCTCAAAAAGCTAACAGTATGTGAACTTTAGGTTGTCTGAGAAGAAAATAAAAAATCTTAAGAATATAGGTGGTGTAAGCATAAATTCTTTTATCTATTATATTAATAATGAAGATATAAATAATGTATCTTATTTATATTCATATTCTATATAAATACATACATTGATTAAGAACATAGTCCTTTTAAAGTTGTTTAAATAGATTAATGATTACTGAGTAATATCATATAATATATTCACGTAAAATGAAACTATAAAAAGATTTTGGTCAATGGATACTGGATGAAAGAGTAAAAAAAATGTTTTGTTTGAATGGAAAAGAGAAAGTTGAACATTGTGTCTTATATTTATGTAAGGAAGGCAGCTCATACGGAGGCAGCATGAGTATGGTTTGAAACTGGTGTCCATATTTTAACATTCAAGTAAACCAATCCTGGCTTTTGTGTTTCTGCTCCTTGGTAGAGCAGATGAACTGAGAGAAATACTTACAGTAAATAAGCTGACAAAAATTGCTATTGACACTATCCATTAAGTTCCTGAAAATTAAATAACATAATAAATTAGAATAAAATGAGCAGTAAATGTGAGTTAGCTATTCATAGAATGGCATATCATGAAGGTAATCTATAAAGAGATTATAACGTTATAAGTTAGCATGCAAGGTAAATTTTTAAAAGGTATAGACTTGATCCTTTGATATTTGAAAAACTCAGTCAAATAATATCAAATAATAATGAAAATTTGGGATAACTGCTTCTTGAGAGCATGTAATGAATAGTCTATAAATATAGTCGATGACATATAGTAATACATTGTGACCCAACAATTTTCCCACTATTCACCTTTTTGAGAAACACACGCACACATTTGTAAGGAGACATTATAAGAATGTGCAATGCAGTGGTGTTTGTTATTTCCCAGAGTAGGAACTGACCTAGATATCTATCATTAGAGAGCTGGGAAAAATATAAAAATATAGCATCTAAATGCATTCTTGGTAGGAGATCCACATATATTAACATACACAGATATAAAAGAAATATATTTAGTGTAAAATATAGGAAAGATAATTGATTATTCTCTCCTTAAAATAGATGTATTGCATTAAGTATTGGACTTAAACTGCCTTTCAATGAAAAGATAAATTATATAAATAATGAAATATAAATAAAAATATAATTTTTAGTAAAAGTACTTTTATATTTAAATATTATAAAAAATATCCTCATAGTCAAGCCATCTCCTAAATATCTAATTAAAATTCAGAGTATTGTCATGATAATACTTCAAATTAAGTACCATAAGTATGTATCTAATTGAAATTTAAAATGACCAAATTATACATGACATAAATTTACAATCAACTGATTGGCTCCAAAAAAAATACTCATATTAAAAATATTTGTTCTTACTCAAAGAGGTCCCAGTAATTTTAGATGGTTTATCACCAGTTCTTCTTGTTCATGATAATTTCAAACCATAGTTTGTCTATTTTATGAGAAAAATCTAAGAAAATCACAGTAAAATATTCTACCCCGCTACAGTAAATATAAAAATATAATATGTAATTTCTCTTACTGCATCTTTTAAATGCATGTGCTTAAAATCACCTATATAAGAACACAAATTTTAAAATCACAACTTTAGAACATAAGGAAACATGAACAAAATAAATAATTTTATGTTGAAATTCTTCAAAAATTAAATCCAGCTACATTTCTGGAATAAGAGAGAAAATAAAATAATATGAATTTATAAATATTTATTTAGAAAAAAGGTTTTTTTTAGTATATAGGACATTTAATATGAATTATATTTTTTGAGATAAATCTTGACAAGAATACATTTTTTCTTCTATAAAGCTCTACTCATTCATGGAATGCTAAAGTATAAATTATGTTTATTTGTCATAGGTAACATTTCTTATAATTTATAAAAATTATTACACTGAAAAACATACACCAAATCGTATACATTTGAAAATATTTCAGTATCTTAGCATATAAATATTATTGTTGGGCTTCCATGGTGGCGCAGTGGTTGAGAGTCTGCCTGCTGATGCAGGGGACACGGGTTCATGCCCCCGTCCAGGAAGATCCCACATGCCGCGGAGTGGCTGGGCCCGTGAGCCATGGCCGCTGAGCCTGTGCATCCGGAGCCTGTGCTCCGCAACGGGAGAGGCCACAACAGTGAGAGGCCCGCGTACCGAAAAAAAAAAAAAAAAAAAAAAAAATATATATATATATATATATATATATATATATATATTATTGTTGCAGACAATGTGGTTTAAATGATGAGCTCATTAAACCCTTTGGGTACTGACTGCAAAAGGATTTCTAGGTGGAATAATGATTCTATACTGATGAATACATATAAATATTTAGGTTAACTTTTTTAAGTCACACAATATTTACACATCTTGGACAGATAATCTCAATCCCAGGAATTTATTTTAAGAAAATAATCCAAAACATTAAAAAAAGAAAGGAAAAAACTATTCAGTGTGATGGCTAATTTTGTGTTAACGTGACTGGGCTAACAGAGGCCCAAATAGCTAATAAAACTATTTCGGAGTATGTCTGTGACAATATTTCTGGAAAAGATTAGTTTTTGAATCAGTAGACTGAATAAATAGATCCACTCTCATCAGCGTGGGCCCGAACAGAAAGAAGCTGAAGGGCAAATTTGCTTTCTTCCTGAGCTGGGACATCCACCTTCTCCTGGACATCACAGTTCCTGGTTCTCAAATTTTCAGACTCAGACTGAATTACACCATTGGCTTCCTGATTCTCCAATTTACAGACAAGAGATTAAGGGGCTTCTTGGCTTCATAACCATGTGAGCCAATTCCTACAATAAACAAGCAAACAAAGAAATATATCCTATTGATTTTGTTTCCCTGTAGAACCTTGACTAACACAAAAATACATATAGTTTTTTTTTTTTTAGTATCATTATGATAGCAAAATAAGGAAGGGGAAAATATGAAAATTCAAACTGATGTCAGTACTAGGGAATGAACATTTTTAATTAACACATTTTGTTAGACATGGGCATAAATGGTATCATAATGAAATATTATGAAGACATATAACACCAAGGCTGCACAGAAACTTGGAAAATACCCAAAAATTAAGTTTATAAAATCTTACCTAAAAAGGTTTTCCTAAGATCGATTGATTGTTATTCTACCGTGTGCTACAGTTTATAACTTTTCGATTAGATCTTAGTCAGCAATATAAGGTGCCAGCATGTGATACTCTCATCAGAAAATATTAGAGTTCTTTTATAGCTGTCATGTCTCACTGTGAACTTTAGTGGTGATTATCCTGTTTGAAAGAAACCATCTAAAAGAATTGTGATTCATCTTACTCTCTACATATTCTTAATAGATCATCTTGGCTTAAAGGAAACACTTGCAGAGCATGTACTTGAAATAATATCCGAGTTTGAAAATATCCAAAGGTTTGAAAATAACCTTTTCCTTATTTTACTTTTATAGTTTTTTTATTTTTTATCTAATCAAAGACTTAGTTTTAGCATCTTCCACAAAAACATAATTAATATATAAATGTAATTAATATATAAAACTACCTTATCTGAGAAAGAAGACATGGTTTTCAAGAATTTGCAAATTATTTTTTTCAGTCATACTCATCTGTTTTCACTTCTCTCCCACTTTATTTCTTCTAGTGGGTATGAGGTCGTAGTGCTTCATTATTTTCTAAATCTACGTCTTCCATTTCGGAGTCACCCCTACTTAATTTTCAAATCTACTCCTACTTAATTTTTTTAATGTATTCTCCTTATACTACAAAATTTCTTATACAAAATATATGCTGTTATTGTCATCAAGCACTTAGTGCTTAGCCATCTATCATTTGACCCTCAACATTATTTTATTGAAAACGTTTCTCAGAACTAAGCAATGATATACTTGTTGCCAAGTGGAAATATATTTTCTTAGGCTTCAGCCTCCTCAGTCACACTGCAAATTAATATCAGTTAAGGCTGTATTCTTTGATAATCTTTCCTTCCTTGATAGTCTTTCTATAGTTTGAAATTATACCTCCTAGTCTATTACTCAGCATTCCTTCCATGGTCTCCTAAATTAGCACATTTCTTCTGCCTATAAACTATACTTAAATATCACCAAACGTGTTGTCTGTGAACCACTGCCTTTTGTGTTATTAATTCTCATGACTGATATCTACCACCTGGAATCATTAATTGGCATAATTTTCCATTTACTTTAAAACTCCTAACACTTTACTATAAAATATCATAGATTTAGTATATGCCACCTTAAAATTAAGGGAAATTATTTTCAGTATTCTATATAATAGCTTACTTATTGATCCCCAAAAACTACTATTTCAAAATATTTTCTAAAAGGTGGTTAAATTATAATGTGGCTAATTCTGGAATAATAAACTGTACTGAAATTTTTAAATAATTTTGAACCAAATATTTTATTCACATGTATCAGAGGTTAATGTCAATCATTTAATAAAGCTAAATATTTGCAAATAATATTTTACCAGTGAAACTGTATTTCACACACAAAAAAATATGAAATGCCAGTATGTAAAAGTAGTTTTTTTCTGATGGAAACAGCACTGGGAGATTTGAATTAACTTTCCAAGAGGAAAACTTCCAGGAACCTTGCCTGATATTTCAGAGTTTTCTGAACACTATTGTAAAATCACTATGCTAAATATGTAATATTTTGTAGAGATTATTTTTAAACAAGTAGGAGGAATATATTTGCTGCCTTCAAGTTAGTAGTTTTCCTCACAACTTATTTAATGATTGAATAATACTGAAAATACACACCAATCATGTTTAAACACTTTACGTACGTTTTCATTAAAACTAAAATCATAGAAGAGTTTATGAATACATCATATTATGCAATTGCCTGGTAATGAATGTTTTGAAATTTCTTTCTTTAAAAATATAAATCATTTTAACTTCTGTTAAAATTTATTTCTGAAATACCTTTTTATACCCGTTTCACCCAAGAGATTTTAACTTTAAAATTAATAAATCTTAATAAAGCCCATATCCTAGGAAAGGGGAGTGTTCCAAAACACAATTGTAAAGTGTATAGTGTTCATAAGCAAAGTATACATCCAGGTATTCCCAAGTGATAACTAACATTTACCTCACATATAGGTGTGAAATAATATATCTTGATTTGTTAAATAATACTGGGTATGAGTGTGCTGAATTCAATTCTTCAAATTTATTGAACTTCTATATTTATAGGACCCTGTTTAGATTCCTGGGAAATACAAAGCTCACAAAAAGTGAGAACCAAGGTATTTTTCCTGTCTTCAAAAGAGAGGCAGTTACGTACACAAACATGACCCACAAAAATAAGTAACAATATAAAGATGCAAATAGACTACTACATGGGTAAAATAATGGTGAGACTAATTTCACCACAGACGTTTTCATGAATGTTAATGAGTGAAATATATTTGATCTGAGTCTTGAAGTGCACGTAGAAATTTTACAGGATGATAGGAGTTCTCCCTCTGCATTTTAACTTGGAGGAGCAAATAAATAAAAGACCTGGGGGATGTAAAAGCAAATAAAAAAAATTAAAAAATAAAATAACATAAAAAAGTGGCAAGAAATCCAATGTGCAAGAGATGTGCGTATTTATGAAAGATTAAAAAATTAATATAAAGTTAGAGAAGTTGATTGTGGAAAACATTTAAATATTTTGCCCAGTTTTTTTTAATTTCAAACTCTAAATACTTTTATTTTATGTTACACATCTTTACTGGAGTATAATTGCTTCACAATGCTGTGTTAGTTTCTGTTGTACAACAAAGTGAATCGGCCATATGCATACATATGTCCCCATATCCCCTCCCTCTTGAACCTCCCTCCCACCCTCCCTATCCCACCCCTCTAGGTGGTCACAAAGCACTGAGATGATCTCCCTGTGCTATGTGGCTTCTTCCCACTAGCTATCTATTTTACGTTTGGTAGCATATATATGTAGATGCTTTTCTCACTTCACCCCAGCTTCCCCCTCCCCCTCCCCCTCCCCATGTCCTCAAGTCAGTTCTCTCTGTCTACATATTTTATTCCTGCCCTGCCACTAGGTTCATCAGTACCTTTTTTTTTTTTTAGATTCCATAAATATGCATTTGCCCAGTTTTTATTGGTTTGTCTTTTTATTGGTTGTATTTTTATTATTGAGTTGTAAGAGCTCTTTATAGTTTCTGGATCAAAGTCCCTTGTGAGATACGTGATTTGAAGATTTTTTTCCCCAAATGTTTTCATTTTTTGGTGGTAACAATTAGAGCACAAAAGATTTAAATTTTGCTGTAATCTAATTTATCTAGTTTTCTTTCACTGCTTGTCTATTTGACGTCATATCTGCACTGTTGCAGCAGCATCCAGTATTTGTGGTGCAGTAGCAGTGGAGCTCACAGCAATATCATGTTCAATTCAATTGGTAAAATCTGCAGGGTAGTGTTCTATATTAGTGGCAATGGCGTCTTCACCAGACTAATTCCTTGGTGTTATTTTGGATGGAATTCTGTTAATTACCATCTGAAAATTTTTGTAGAGGTTTACTGGTATTTTGGTTACATCACCAATAACATATGAAGTTACTTTCTGCTGAATTTCATCTGAATCTATTTACACTACCTGCATGATTAAAAAACAAACAAACAACAACAACAAAAAAACCTACCTGCTGTAGCCACTGAGAGATTAAATGATTGGGTTACTCATGAGATATCAGAGATAATAGTTTAAAAGAATGTTGGGAAGTGAAAGAGGCTATTATGGTTGTGAATTATTTTTACTGGTCCCAAATTATCTCTTGATTAAAAATTCAAATTTCCTTTTGGGTAGAGAATTACTTTTCACACTATTGTGTATACGCCAGAAGTTAATAAGATACACTTCTTTTCTGGAACAGAGGGAAAAACTATGATTAAAAAAAAGTCTACCAATTCAAGGATATTCTCCAAAACGTAAACTTTGAAAATGGTTGGTGTGTATTCCTTATGACGAGTGTTTCCTAGAATCCCTGATCTCTAGATCTTGACAATATTTCAACTTTACCACAGATTCAGTGACTTGCCCAGTACTTTAAACAAAAGATATTTTCTTACAAAGTACAGTATTAAGTCCCTCACAATGACCATTTAAAAATTTTTAATTTAAAATGTAATATAAAATAATTCTATAGAAATTAAAAGGAAAAATAAGCTTATTTTGAACTATATGGCTAGGCTTGTGTCAGATTAATAAATTAAGATTCTGAAAAAGAAAATTTCCAGCCCATAAATCTGACATATTTTTAAAGTAAACAGGCTGATTTGATTTCCAAAGATATCTCATTCTGTAATTGCTCATCATTATACTCATTTAATTTTTTACAGAAACTCTGGTAATAAGAAGAAAAGAAGTCCTCCTAAAATTGGAAATTTAGTAAAAGACAAATTATTTTCTTTTTTACTTTACATTTGCTTCATAATAGCATTTTTTAACTTACAATTTTAAATTATATTTAAGACCAATTTTATTTTTTCACAAGACCACCCCATTAAATTGAATATATATGTATAAAGAGAGAGTCAGAAGTATTATGTGTTTATTTTAGTCATTTGTATTGTTGACATGATGATATTTAACACAAAACTTTATTCACATCATAAAGAATTACATCTAGTATTTGGATAGATATGTAATATCTGTTGTTTATGACACTGATTGTTATTGTATATGTGTATAATGTCCATTATGTGTATAAATTATATCACTGGTATCCATTATATATAAAATATGAAACTTTTGTTATCTCTATATCCTGAATGTATTTTAAATATAGTATTTAGTCCCCTCTGCAGCCAAACACTTGTAGCATGTAGAAGATTATCAGCACAAAAATTTAGGTGTGAAAAAATATATATTTTTTGGCAGTCACTATAGTCACTCTTTTAAATATTTAGATGCACTTTCTTATTTAATTCAAAAAATCACCCCCATGAAGTCATATTATAACTTATTCCTATTTTACAAATGAGGAAACTGGGGCTTCTTGGTACTGCACTAAGAATTGAGGATAGCAGGACAAAAAATAAAATTTTGTTACTTGCCTTCATAGTGCATCTATCCTAGTGGAGAAGACAACCGACAACCGTGTAAAGAAACAAAGAATTTCCAGAAAAACAGAAAGAGTACAACTATTCAAAATAACAGGCAGAGGGGTTGCTTCAGATAGCAAGATGGAGAAAGCATTTCTGAGGGGTTGATACCGACAACAAGACCTAGAAAAAAATAAAGAGCTGCCTATGGAAAGAATCGTAAAGAAGTTATTTTAGTATAAAGGAATATAGAAAGTGCAAAAGTTCCAAGTGAGGGGAATAATCCTAGCCTGTAGAATAGACAATGGACAGAATAGGCAATGGACAGAAGAACGGTGTGGCTAAGATATTCTGAGTGCACATAATATCAATATAATACAGGTTGAAGAATAATCAAGGGTCATGTAACTTGGGAGCCAGATCAGGCAGAGCCTTAGCAGCCACACTGATGATTCTCAGCTGCATTTTAGTCAGCAGAGTCCAGTGTGCACTGAAATCATGCATTTCTTTCCATGCTGAACTGTTATCTTGTTCATGCATCTAGGTTTACTTAGAATTTTTATTTTCTGTTTGTTTTTCTTTTCCACAATATTTTGAGTTGTTTAAAAACAGGGCCTCTTCTTCCTTTATTTATTCTCAGACCTAACATATACCGGCAAAGTTTTAGGGCATAATTAACTTTAAATGAATGATTTAAACTTTAGAAGATTTATTAATGGCTGTTTCCACTGACTAATATATGTGAATTACAATTAGAGACACAGAAAATTTTAACCCAGTTTCACAAGCTTGTATCAATTACTACTCTCCCAAAATTGTTTTTAGAGTGAATTGAATATTTAATTGTACATTTCAGATAGTGTATTTCAGGTTTTCTCATTAACAGAAGGATGTAATATAATAGACACCAGATCTTTTTAACATTTTTTATAAAATATCAGACGATTTTAAAATACTACCAAAGAGTTAAGATTATATTTAATAGTATTGCTTGCATTGTTTACCACTCTTTTCCTCAGATATTAAAAATGTATATCTGAAAATTGTTACCTTAATATGGGCCCTTTTGTGTGATAACTTATACCACTGAAAATTCTTCAGAAGGCATTAAGCTTAATATGACTTTATGCCTAGCTCAAAATCTATCTTTTGATCTATCTTCAATGCAGTTATTTATATTTATTCCCTAACTTTCTTATTTCTCACAAAAGAAGAAATATTCAGCAAAACATTTGCTTATAATTGTCATTTGTGCTGAGGCTGATAGATATGAAATAAGGCACAGAGATAGGGAGAATGTGACAATGCTTTTTATTTTTCCATGTGATTTTAACATCATTTTGTTTCATAATTCCTGTTTAGCACTGCACTAGAAAGTCACTTTGACCCTGAGTTAAAAAGCTCAGACAGACTTCTTTTTTAACCTTTTATGTTCCATTTTTCACTTTGCAGTTTCTCTTTTTTTTTTTTTTACTAATTTCAAAACTAATTGGCTTTATCAAATTCTTCACTCAGTATCTGCATTGCCAGGTTTTGCGCTTTGAAATTGTAATTGTTAATTTAGATCAGAGTCTCATCTAGTTTTACAAATGCTCCTCTACCAGGGAAGAGAAAGAAAAGACTGATTAAGCTCTGACCTGACTTTGAAATTAGTGGATAGAAAGCCATATTAAAAATCAGTCTTAGAACAGTGAAGACATAACAGACATCATTTTTTTTATAATAGACTTCAAAACTTTTTTTTTTTTTTTTTTTTTTTTTTTTGCGGTACACAGGCCTCTCAATGTTGTGGCCTCTCCCATTGCGGAGCACAGGCTCCGGATGCACAGGCTCAGCGGCCATGGCTCACGGGCCTAGCTGCTCTGCAGCATGTGGGATCTTCCCGGACGGGGTCACGAACCTGTGTCCCCTGCATCACCAGGCGGACTCTCAACCACTGTGTCACCAGGGAAGCCCGACTTCAAAACTTTTTACATAATGCAACGTTTAATAAGCCTTTCAACTTTGAGGGAATGAGCTACACTAGGTAAATTATATTTTGTTCCTATAGGTGAAGTATTATCTCATCAAATTTAAATGCAACTTGTTCAAGATAGTTAAGAGATCCAAAATTTCTATTCCACATCCTTGGCAAACTCATATTTCATTTAGACTGAAAGAAAAAGCAGCTTTGTTCCTACCTACACCCTCACTTTAGTCCCTGTGTACCAACCCTAACATTTATTTAATAAAAGATATGTTCTCAAGGATAGTTAAAATAGCACTGAGATATAAATTTCAATTTTTTTCTTTTATAACCACCTTTATTACATATGTTTTTTTATGCAACACTTCTCTACATGCATTACAAAATGGTTATCACTTCCATTTTCTTAAATAACACTGTTCTCAAAGTAGCAAGTAGGGAGTACTCTTATGGCCATCTTTTTTACGTGTCTTTTTTTTTTCTTGAATTGAGATATAAGACACGTTGACCACTAGAGATTTCTTAAATGTTGACCTGGGATTGACCTAGCAGATTCTTTTAAAAGTGAAGCAGTCTTTGCTAAAGTTTCTGACAGAGACCAGGAGAAAGACAAGATTATATATAAAGAAACAAATTGTAGGGCAAGATGAATGTTGACTGTTTAATATTATTTTAGATTTGGCACAGGAAATATATAATAAAACTGAAGACTATATTACAAACAATGTATTCTCCTTTCATCAATAGCATGTGTTATATTTCAACATGATGTTTGTCTTTATAAAGATGATATTATAAATAAGTACAAAGTGGGAAGTTATTACTTTCTTACTGTGACAAATATCTACTTTTATTCAGTGCTTACACTGTCAGACACTTTGTTATTTACTTTATGAGTTATCTGATTTAATCTTCAAAATTATCCTACAGTATAGCATTATGTTCATTTTACCAATTGTCACTGAAAAGAAATCAGATGGTTTGCTTCTACAGCTCGTAAATGTTTTCACCCATAGTTTTCTCATTTTAAACTCACAGAAACCTGTGAAATAGCAACATCATTTCCACTTTTGCGACTAAGAAACACAGAGGTAAAGTTACTTTGTTGGGTCCCAAGAAAAATTTAAGATTCCTAATTATCATTTGCTTTAAAAGGCATAACAACTGCTCCCCCTCATACGTCACACTCCTTCTATATATATCCAAAGTTACTAGGAGCAATTGTATTATACAGATCATTTTCTTTTCTATACTGAAGAATAAATTGAGGTGTGCCAAAATAATTAAAAGTCTTTATTTTGAAGATTGGCAGTAAATTGTAAGATTCTTTAAATGTTGAGCTTATCCATTCTTCCATTGAACACTGATTACCAGGAGAGCTGATGATTTTAAAAGGCATTTTTATATAATAATTTCAACTTAAATGAGATTTTGAATATTTTAATAAGCTATGTAGTATTTTCAATAGAATCTATAACTGACATCTCAAAGTAAGGCTTTCCCTTTCATTTCTTTATGCTTGAGCAAGTTTCTAAAGAAAATTGATAGGAAATGAATTTTAACATTTTAATTATTGATATTAATGTTTGACACCAAAAGTTGGGAAATTCAGTTTCCTAGAGCACTACCCTCTTCAAGGAGACACTTAAAAAACATATTGACCCAAATAAGTAGGTCAGCTTTTCCACGGAGCTTCTGAAACTCCTGTCTAATTGCTACTATAAATGTATTGTTTTGATTATTTTCAGTGTAATAAGATTTTTTTTCCATGGAAGCTGAAATTTATTCTTGGAAATAGCCTAAAGCCATCATGATTTGATAATAACACTCTAGTAAATGGCAGTTATGTTACCAAATGAGGTTTGAAATATTAATTGATCATTGTAAACCTCATCAGCTGTATTTAAAAGGCTCTTTTTCCAGTCTTTTCCCCAATTCAGCTTAATTTGTATATTTTACCCCTAACATGTGATTATTCTAATTCATATGACTGATTATAGTTGAATAAATGATCTATAAAGCAATCATTCTCTCTGCTGCTTCACTGCTTGAATTATTCACATTTTATAAAATATACTTAATTAAAATTATCAATATTTTAATTGCAAGATTAGAAGGGGCAATCTAAGGAAAATATTGACAAACTAAATTGTACCCTTGTCTGGTAAAGTCTTATTTGAAATGAACCTTTAAAAAGTACAACATCGAGGGCTTCCCTGGTGGCGCAGTGGTTGAGAGTCCGCCTGCCGATGCAAGGTACACAGGTTCGTGCCCCGGTCCGGGAAGATCCCACATGCCGCGGAGTGGCTGGGCCCGTGAGCCATGGCCGCTGAGCCTGCGTGTCCGGAGCCTGTGCTCCGCAACGGGAGAGGCCACAACAGTGAGAGGCCCGCGTATCGCAAAAAAAAAAAAAAAAAAAAAAAGTACAACATCGAAAAAATGAGGCAAGACTCAAATCATCTTTTTGTTTTCCCAGTAAATGGGAAAAAGAAACTGCAGAGAGTAAGAACACTTACAGATTGAAGAACCTTAGAATAGTCTCATTGTGATAATGAAGAAACAATGGTGTATTCTCTGAACTAAACAAGGCACTGAGACCATTTTCATGAGGACCCTCTGATGGTTCTGGAGATTCCTGCTGAGACTGGACTCCTTGGTGTGCCCGACAGACAGCTACACCTGGAGCATGTAGTTGAGGCAATTTAGCATTAACTTAGCGAGACTAGTATCATCACATCCATTTTTGCATCAAGAACATTCAAAAACAGCAGAGATGTGTCCATGAAAAGTCTTCTACATCTAGGACAAATGGTTGAGGGGAAGGAAGAAAGAGAGAGAATGGGAGTAATATCGTATGTTAACAACTTAATTTCAACCTCTTGTAGTTTGGAAGGATCACTAGAAATCAGGAACAAGTTTCTGTTCCTGTTTTCCAGCACTGCTCAGATGTAAATTATTACACCTTAAAGGAATCATTCTCCTTTAATGCCTTCGCTTGGGAAATTTTATAATGGCCTGGATCCTGCCAACAAATTCTGCCTTATCAGTACCATTTCTTATTCTTAAATTCAATACTCAGGTCAAACTTTAATTGCAATTTCCAAATACACCATTCATCTCACCTCCAGTCTTTGGCATTTGTGTTTTTCTCATCTTGTAATACCTTGCCTTCTTCACCTAGATAATGATCATGAATCCCTCTTGTCTCAGTTTCTATGTCATTACTTATGGAAACAAATTTCTAGTGACTCACAAAACCTGTGCTGTCTCATCTAGTCTACCTGTACCCTGTATTTATTCCCATCTTTGCATTGAAAGCTCTTGGCTGTGAAATCTTATAAGCCAGATTTCACAAATACTGTGGAACTTCAGCGAAAGCTGGGACTTGTCTGGCTCACTTCTGTTTTTGTAATGTTAATACGATACTGGTACATAGAAGGTAATCAATGAGCATTTTTTTTTATATGGGAGATTCTCAAAGTGACTGTAGAGCAACTACCCAGCCCCTACTGTTTACAACACATTTGTGTGTAAACACATTGAGTTTCAACACAGGACATCAAGGAAACTTCCTCTTAACCTCCTTTGGTGTCTGAGAAGACGCGATTGCAAACACATGACTGCATCTCCTAATATCTGACTACAAAATGACCTTGGGCTTTTCAAATACCTTAGAAATTATGCGTTTGAACACGCTTAGGGAAAGGAATCAAGTAATGTAAGAATCATATATCAAAATATTAAATCTCTAGTAACTGAAAGATCCAACGTAAGTCAGTCTCCTGAGTCCAAGTGTGGTGAACTTAACTTTTTCAGAAAATGTTGATCTATTTATTTCATAACAACAAGAATATCTGTAGTGCGAATTCCTCAGTTCTTGTCCCAACTGGTTCAATGACTAGCACTTTAACCTAATCACAAACTGATGGAGGAATAACACTATTTTCATTTAAAGACCTATGCAATGCATTTTTCAATGGAAATTCATCTAACACCCTTCTAATTTATAGTAGAATCAATGACTCCCTCACCTATGAACATTTATTTGCTTTGTATATGTTTCAGTTTTTTGAGGACAAAGAAGAGTAAGGTACTAGAGCCTCTGGGATTACCTGGACTGTTAATACAGTTGCATTCTGATAGCGGCAGTAATCACCTGGGTTTTGTGTGCTACTTTTCAATCTCACTCTAAAATGTCCAAATGATATTCTTTTCAGAATTGTAAATATGTCCACTCAAGCTAGTCATCTTCAGAGTTCAAACCTCTCTCACTATGTATTTTAGCTCTCATTGGGATCTGCTATGGCTCGGCTGTCAAGAGAGTTGTTAAAATTTTAACCCGTGCTCTATTTGGAACTGCTTTTTCCTGTGGAATTTATCTCTATTGTGCAAGATGCAGTGGTATCCCAGCAGAGATGCAGGTGTGGATAGATACACTCAATCTACTTTGTACAACCAATTCTAGTATTTACAGTGTGTAAAATGAAATGAGATGAAACAAAATAAATTAAATAAAGATAATATGGTAATGAAATCCAGCACAATATATTAAATCTGTACCCTGGATCCACAACCTCCAGGTCCATATCCTAAGAACTTTGCACTTGTGTGATTAAGGGAAATTTACTTTACCTGTCTGTGCTTGTTTTCTCACTGGTAGAGTAGAGATTAAAATCATACTTCTCTCATAGCTTTGTTAGAAGTCTTACACTGGATAGTGTTTCTAAAGTTCTTAGAACAATACTTGGCACACAGAACTTCACAATTAGATTCTAAATTTTAAAATTTGCTTTAAGTAAGCATCTTTCAAAGTGCCTTCCCATAGGACTGCAAAATAATATTCTGCAAAAAAAACATAGTCACATTGTGACAAAATAATTCTGTACTAAAATTGATTTAGGTGATACCATCTTAACTATATTAAGTATATTTTTGTCTGCTGATTTATTACAGATATTAATAATAGCAGGTGAATATTGCAAGTCATGAAGAGGGGGTAGAATATGTATTGTTTACCAGTTTGTCTGTGAAATCCTCTTTTTTCATGAAGATTTTATTAATATCTCCCATAACTTGTCCCTCACGTAACACAGATTGGGAGATTTTGTCTTAAAAGTATTGTGCTAATGAGGAATGTTCCTATATTTCATGCTACTATATTTTAGATATATAAATTATCATTAAGCAAATTTTGCTATTTAATTATAATATCTCCCACACAGTGTATAAGTTATGAATAATGCACTTGCAATGCATAAAGATAGTATAGTTTAGAAATTACATTCATTTTCAACATTGAAAGTTATTGAGCTATATATTATCAAAGCAAGAAATATTCTGGTTACCCAGATACCAGTAGGAATTAGTTCGAGTCCAAAGTAATTGAGGAAGTATGCAATACCAGGTCAGTCCGGCTCTCTTTTACACCATATTTGGGGGGAAAAAATCGACTATAGCTTTAGAAAATGCTTTATAAGTAAATAATTAATAAGTAATAATTTAATAATCATTACTGGAATCAGATCTGGAATGCTTAAGAGGTAATAGCAGATTTTGGTATGAAGATTGCAAGTTACAAGTTTTCCTGACTTCACTTAAGCTGATCAGAAACATGCATTCATATTAGCATTATTCCTCAAGAAGAGCTGGAACATTGAAATTTCTTCTTTGGTTCATTTACCATCAATAAATAGTCTACATTATAATTATAAAGCGTATCACAAAATCAAATTATTTAAGTATTTAAAAAAGCCTTTTATGAGCATTCCTAGATAAAAATTTTATACTTTTATGTTTGTCATGATTGCATTTAAGAAAACAAGTTTAACAAATTAACATATGTGATACTGTATGTTATGTTTTCTTATAAAAGTTAAATAAAATAATACATTAATAGTGTGCGTGTATATATTTTTTTTGTATATATTTGTCTGCGTGTTTGACATCCTAGCTCATACAGCATTTTGTAATAGTTACATTTGATTTTTACATAAACTACAAATTATGCATGGCATTATGAAGGGAGTCATTTAGATAAATAAGATTCAGGTTCAAGTATTTGATTCCTTATATAGAACTCTGCAAACCAACTGAAAAATCTCTTCATTGTAACTTGTATGTGAAAAATGTTACATCATATGGACTGTGATAATCTGTAAGGATTTTGATTTTTAATCTAGGTAGTTATTATCATTAGTAATGCTTATTAATGGAAAGTATTGAATGGGAAATTGAAATTCATCAACTCAATAAGAATTATCTATCACATTAGGTACATTGAGATAATTTTGTCAACTTGTTTTTGTTACTATTTATTGATATAAATAATTTACTGGGAAATAGCATTTAATTGTGCATTTTTAAAGGCACAGTGTACGTAATCTGTTACAAGTCAATAGTTTTGTTATGATAACCAACTATCCAAACATTATAAACTATAAGAAATAAAATTATATATTTGATTTTGAGATTTCATATTTTTATTTGTAAAAGGTGTGATTACATAAAACATCAAAGTCAGAACTAGCTAATCTTTTATTCAAACATTCTCTGGATCTATTAGTAGATGCTTTTTTTTTTTTTTGGTCCATTGGTGGTTTTTTAACATTGCCATGCCCTACTTCATGCTCTGTCTTTATGGTTCAAAGGCAGTGTCCACATAGTTGACTTTTCCACCATGTTGTACACTGAACTTCTCCTTTGACCTTTGTGCTATTTGGACATATAACCCTCTATCTATCTTCATTATTTCCAGCAACTTCAGTTTCTTTGATTACACATTCCTGAGTTTTTCCCTCTTATCTTTCTAGCAAATATATATTGATCCTGCTTTGCTGACATTTCAGCCTCTATCCATTCTGAAAATATTGATATAACTAACAGCTCATTTCCAGGACATCTAGTTGACATGGACGTCCTAAGCAGAAAATACCATCTTTGGATTTACTGTCACATATATGCTTGTGGCTCATAATACGCATGTCCGACACAAATGTCTTTTCAACCACCTACCCGCAATTCAAACATGTTATAAAGTAAAATTAAGTAACATTTTGCTCAATAATTATTCATTCCAGGGTTCATTCTCTCATCAGACGATATCCAAATACACATGTAAAGTAAAAAGTTCAGCTTAATCTTTGATGCCATCTTATTCCTTATCTTTCCATTTCTAGTCAGTTATCAAGCTGTTTCAATTAGTTCCCAGATATTTCTCCCATCCGTCTACTTTATTCCTTCCCTACTGTCTTTGGTAGTCTTCCTCCCCTCTAATTAATTCTTCTCCAAGTTGAGAAAATTATATTTTTAAAAGTGTAGATTGAATTGCAATTCTCCTTAAAGTCATCTAATGACTTTCCTTTATATATATAGAATAAAGATCAAATTACTTACCATGACTTGCCCACTAACTCATCAATAATTCTGCTATTCTGCATGTTCCAGACTCTAGACATCTTCCAATACATTATTCTGTCTTTCTGTCTTACTTATGGGTTTTCACATACATACAGTACTCTAAACCTCTCACTTCATATCTCTCCTGATCTACATTACTCCTATGTTTATGGTATTGTCAGGTTAAGCATGCTTCTCCTGGAAGTAAGTTAGGAAGAGTAGAGGTAGACTTAAGATAGAAAAATTGCTCTAGTTGAGTTTGGAAACCATAAATTCATAAGGTTATGCTATTATACATATATATGATATTTAGTCTGTGGTAGAAAAGAATGAAAATAATCAGTGCATGCATTGGCTTAGTGCATGCAAAATTTTTAGGATGGCTATCCAATAAAAGCTACCCCAGACACTAAAGCAATGGCTTCAGATAATATTTTCTTTAAAAAGAAATCCCATGTCATATTATTATTTTTTTAATCTATATATCTTAAAAACTTAACAAACCTAATATCTGGTCAGCTACCGTTATCTAAAGCATGACATAAATAGAAGCTGATTTCTACTATTAACTAATCGGTTCTCAGTGGAATCAATTAACTATCAACTACACATGAAATGATAGGACTGATTATCAGATGACTTTTGTTGTTGTTATTATGCAGCCCCTTTTAAAATGTATAATAAGATTTTAAATATTGATTAGATGAAAGGACAATATTTTTTCTAAATTTTGTATTATAATTTAAGTTGTTATACTTGCCTCTTGCCAGCTTTTTTTTTTTAAAACGTTTAAACAGGTGGCTCCAACTATCTGAGCATTGAATTAAAATACAAAAGTAAAATTTATCTCTACCTTGTCAGAGTATTTTGACTAACACTCAAGTAGATAGGTGGATAAGAGATGTGATTTCCATAATTTTGCTTTTGTTGTATTCTAATTTGAGTTTATATTTTAATTTCAACCTTAAGAAATCCCCCTTTATTTATTTTTTTGAAATAAAATTATAGAACTTTAGGTCATTAATTCACTTGTTTGCTATTTTGCCTAGATTCCCAGATCACTACTTGATGACATGTCAAACTGTGGGTACATAACCTTTTGGTTTATCAGAGATTCAACTCTCTTTGAGATTGCTGGCTCTGAAATGTTTGTCTTTAGATTCAAATCTATATCCTGTTTCCCATCTCATTTTGGATGCCTAAAAAAGTGGTTTTTTTCTCAAAGCAAGCTTGTATTCATAGCTTTCTTTTGAATAAATTGCACCGAAAACTTTTAGGATAGTCAGGTTTAGAATTTCAAAGACTTTTTGGATTAGTTTGCTTCCATACCTCTCACACGTGAGAGGGTGTACAGCACCCTAATGAAAGTCTGTATTAGATGCTGATATTAGAAGTCCTTAAGAAGCAAAAGAGGAAATGTGGGTACCTTACTAAAAATAGACGAAAGAAACAATGGAAACACAGTCTCAGATTTAACTGTCTTATAGATTCTACTTTAAAAATTCCTACTTAATCAATTCTATTCCTCACACTATCCATGCAATCAACTTCCTTTCCTACTTTTATGTGGCAGTCATTAATTCTTCTCATTCTAAGTTTGATTTTTCTTTTCTTGCACATGGAGATTTACTCTTGTCCCATAAGAACTACACTGGGTCATTTTACTTTCTGTACCCAATAAACCATAAGTTGAAGTGATGTGTGACACTTCTAGGCAGACCCTTAAGAGTCATTCACTTCATTCTAGCTTCCCTGGCTCTGTAACCATGGTAGTATATTTTGAGATGCAGCTTCTGTCTGCCTGAATCTCTGAATAACCATAATAAGCAGAGACTTTTGGCTGACCTGTGATAGAAATGTGATATGAAGAAATAATTTTTGTTGTTTTAATCCACTCAGATTGGTATGATTTTTGTTCCTTTCACAGTTACATAATCAAATCTTTCCTGATGTAGACTTTCAATACCAGTCTCCATTCTGTACTTATTCAACTTTTCTGTACATGATCATCTTAATCATCTCTCTAAAGCTCAGCTCCTACCATGACTTCAAACTATTATGTATCTCCTCACTACCTGGTAAGCTAAATACAAACTCTTTGGATCTAAATTTGGGATTTTTATATTCTCATTATTGCCACTTTGGCAGAAGTTGTGAAATATTTGGATGCATCAGATAAAACCAGAAAAGTCACAAGTCACAACTTGGCAAGTTTTAATTCTGTAACATTTGTTGAAAATGGGAGAAAACTTACCAGCATGGCATACAAGACTGACTGAGTCAACAGAAGGATTATTCTCACAAAAGAATCACTAATATGGGGGAAAATATCACTGTCTTAGTCTGTTTAGGTTGCTATAACAAAATACTATAGATTGGGTGGCACTGGGGCTCCAGATAATACTAGCATCTCAGAAGATTATAGAGGCATGTAAATTAAGCAAAATAGGTAGAATTTTGTAGAAACTCAGTAAACCAGCAAAAGAAAATATATCATTATATGACGATCTTTTCTTCAAGTATTACCTTCTTCTCAAACTCCTAAATAATGCTTTTAAAAATTAAGAAATTTTTATTTCAATTTGTTCTCTCCCTGTTCTAAAAGGTTTTTCTACTTATATGTAGGGATTTATTTACTCTGTCATCAGTTCTTTAACATTCTGTTTATAGTCCTCATAGTATTTTTACATCGTCAGTCTTGTTATAACACATATTCATTACATTTCTTTTATAAAAATTTCCTATTTATTGAAAGTAAGGATACCTATGTTAATCTTTTTTTAAGTCAAGTCCAATAACTTGCTTATTGTTAACATTGAATAAATAGCTACAAACTGATAATAGTCGTTGAACTGATAATTTAAATTTTAATTAAAAATGGTGTGCCACGATGTTTTCCTTTTGCAACTGGGATCTATACTCCAATCTTCTTCATCATTTTCTGTGTATTAAGTGGATGACCTAAATGGGCTACGTCAACCACCACCTGTGCAGAGACATCAAGAATGAGATTAGCGCCCTTATAAAAGAGACTTAGAGAGTGTCTGTCTCTAGGGCTGTCTATGAGCCAGGAAGCAGGAGCTCACCAGGCATGGAATCTGATCAGGTGTCTTGATCTTGAACTTCTTAACCTTTAGAACTGTGAGAAATAAATTTCAGTTGTTTCTAAGCTACTCACTTCTATGGCATTTGTTACAGAAGCCCAGGCAGACTAAGACAGAAATCGGTACCAAGAAGTGAGTGTGCTGCTGTAATAAATATCTAAAAACGTAGTTGTGACTTTGGAACTGCTGGTTGAGGACAAGGCCAGAAAAGTTTTGAGGGGCACGCCAAAACCTATCTTACCGTAAATAGACCTTTAAAGGACATTCTGGTAAAGGCCCAGAAAGAGAAGAGGACAGCTGTAGTGAAAGCCTTAGTCTTCTTAGAGAACACGTAAGCAATCCTAAACAGGATGTCAGTAGAAATATGCACAATAAAGACCATTCTGATGAGGTCTCAGATGGAAATGAGGAACATGTTTTTGGACACTGGAGGAAAGGTGTTCCTTGTTATAAAGTGGGAATGAACTTAGCTGAATTGTGTTCATGTCCTGGTGTTTTGTGGAAGGTAGAAATTGCAAGAAATGAAATTTAGTGTTTGGCAAAGGAAATCTTTAAGCAAAGTGTTGGGAGAGCGACCTGGTTCTTCCTGACTGCTTATAATGAAATGTGAGATGAGAGAAATGACTTGAAGATGAAATTGTGAGTCAAAAAGGAACCCGAACTTAAAATTTGGAAAATTCTCATACAAGAATGAGAAAGGAATGAGAAAGTCTGTTTGGGAGAGAACACTAAGGGTGGGGCCAAATGATCATTTGATAAGAAGATTAGTCAGTCATCTCAACAGAAGGCAGGAACTACTGTCCAAAGCAATGGAAGAATGATCCTAAAGGCAATTCAGAGATCAACAGGATTATCCCTCCTGTCACGGGTTCCGAGTTCAACGTCCAGTGGGCAGACTGGTTTCAAAGGAGGGGCTTCTGGCATGCATGGGACCTCAGCAGGTCCTGCTGGCACCATCTCAAATGGCAGGCTCCACTTCCTGCATTTGGAGCTACCCCGGGTGGGGCTTTGCCGGCCTCAGTGAAGGGCAGGCACAGTGACCACCCCTCCAGAGGGAGCAGGTAGCAAACTTTGGCGGTGTCTTCAGTGCTTTCTCTGTTGGCACACAGAGTACACGAGCTCAGCCATGGGGGCAAGGCCGCCCTTACATAGATTTCGGTGGGTGGGGGACCCTGCAGAGAGCCCTGGAGAAGGCAGAGTCAGCTCAGAGAGTCCAAATCAGAAGAGCTACCTGCTTCCCTGGAGAAGTGCAGGTCGGAGGGCCCAGCTGGGAAGAGAAGCAGAAGCAAAACTGGAAGAATGGTAGGCATGGACTCCAATGCCTGAGAGCCGAAGAGATTATTTTTTGAGCCTGAAGATTTAACGCTGTTTGTTCCATTACGTTTTAGATTTATCAGAATCACTCCTTTCTGTCACTCCTTCATTCCTATTTCTCCCTTTGGGATTAGGAATGTGTCTCCTATGCCTGTTTCACAGTTGTGTTTTAGAAGCACTATACAGCTATAGAAGAGTATGCCTCAGGATGAATTACACCTTGAGTCTCACCCATATCTGATTTGGATGATATTTAGATTAGACTTTGGATTTTAGACTTTGAGTTGCTGCTGGAACAAGTTAAGACTTTGGGAGATAATGACAGTCGAATGAATGTATTTTGCCTATGAGAGGGACATGAATCTGGGGTCCAACACCAGAACGTTATAGACAATGGTTGTGTCCCCCACCAAATTCATATGTTGAAACTTATTCCCCAAGGTGATGTTATTCAGACATGGGACCTTTGGGTGATTAGGCCAGGAGAGTAGAAAAGCCCCCTCACTCCTTCTTCCATGTGAGAACCCAGTGAGAAGTAGCCATCTATGAACCAGGAAGTAGCTGTCACGAGACACCAGATCTGTTGATGCCTTGATCTTGGACCTCTAGCCTCTAAAACTGTGAGAAATAAATTTGTTGTTTATAAGCCAGCCAGTCTGTGTATTTTATCAGAGCAGCCAAACAGACTAAGACACCGTGGAAGAATATCAAAGTAAGGGAGAAGTGTGGATGCGTTCACTTATTCCCTTTAGTCTCTGTGAAATCACTATGGGCTGCCTGTATTGCTGTGTGAAATTCATTACTTAAAGTACACTGTACTTCACAAGTACACTGTTCTGTATTTCTGGATTCTAGCAACGGGCCTGTGCCCTCTTCCCCAGGGAGGCTGTCACAGCTCCATGTGGCTAAACAACAACGAATGCACTATCCTCTGTCTCCTCAGTACCCCATCTACTCTTTTGTAAATGACTCCTTAATCTGTTAATTATCTTACTGTGGGTGGGCTTTCTGTTTTATGATAGGTTGCTGATTGATATAAGTGTAGCTAAATATGGTCCAGTGGCTGAATATTTGTAGTTAAAAATGGTTTCCATAGGGTAATATTTCATAAATTTGAGATACTATGTTGATACCGTATTGAGTAAATATATTTTGGGGCCAGAATGATAAAATAAATATGAAAAAAATGCTGTCAACAATTAGTTTGGCTTATTGTTAAAATCTGTTTAAATATTAATAAAATCACACCTAGGAGATCATCCGTAGATATATTTCTACCATAAAAATAGAACCAACCCCTAGAGGGAGACTGCAGGCTCTACAAAACTTGAAAATGAAAATCGAGAATTTAGTCACAACTTCACTTACCATGTGTCTGTGACATATTCTGTTCCTTTTTCAGTTCTAGTATGTGTCCCAGCTTCTCTCAATAAACCTAGCCACGGGCTTCCCTGGTGGCACAGTGGTTGAGAGTCCGCCTGCTGATGCAGGGTACATGGGTTTGTGCCCCGGTCCGGGAAGATCCCACATGCCGCGGAGCGGCTGGGCCCGTGAGCCATGGCCGCTGAGCCTGCGCGTCCAGAGCCTGTGCTCCGCAACGGGAGAGGCCACAACAGTGAGAGGTCCGCGTACCGCAAAAATAAAATAAAATAAAATAAATCTAGCCACAACGATCATCACTTTGTGGAATTATAAGCATTTCTTTTTATATACTAAGAATACCTGAATACAAAAATGATTGTCATTAAAATAAAATAGCCATTATCTTTGTATAAGCGGCACCATTCTGTCTAGTCATGGAGGAGGTCAGAATGTAATAAAATGTCTCACTCCTCAGGTTTTGAATGAGACAATAGAGAGATTAAGAATGAGGGGACCGTGATGCATTTTTTATCTGAAAATACATTCACAAACGATCTTCGAATTTGTCCTTTTGGGTTGTGCAGTTTTGCTAAATGGCTCAGGTAGAGTTACTTCTTTTTCTACTGTCAGAGGTAAGGAGTCACATCTGATCTGAACACAAAAAAGAAAGAAAGAAAGAAACTCTACCTCCTTCAAACTTATTTAAGGACTCTTTATCTTTCTTTCTGTCTACAGATACATAGTCATTTAGCAATGGGAATTATGAAACACTTTGCCTATTTATTCCCTTGATAACAATATTTTGAATAACAATGTGTGAATTTAGAATTTACAATAATCTTTAGAATACTTTATATGCTTACTAGGGTTGTTACAATCCACCTATTATCTAAGCATTTCTATTTTTGTGTGTGGGTATGTATGTATGTCAGTGTTCTTATTCTTATCTATTTATTAATATTTTTGTTCCCAGATAAATTTTAAGCTAATTTAAAACTAGAACCTCTATTATATTTCACTTTAATTCAGTATTTCATCTGGCGTAGTGTAATTCACATACAACAAAACAATGGTCCATAAAAATATTAATAATGCTAATATTTGTTGAATAATCCACCTGCATTAAATTTTAATTAGCAGTTTACTTACATTATTTATTTTAATACTTATTTCAACCCTATGAAAAAGTTACTTTATTTCAGGAATATTAGAATGTTTTAATTAAGAAATTAAGGATCATTGAGATTCGGAAACGACCATTTTCACATATTTATCAAATGAAAAAACCTTATAATGTTGGTGATATTGACAAACACTTGATAGGATTATTAGAGAAAATGGTATATTTTACTCCATTTCCCCAGAGAGTGGAACTGATCTTTGACTCATTAAAAAAAAAAAAAAAAAAAGAAAAAGAATTTTCTCAGCTAAAACTTTCCCAGTCATATGCTATAGTCAACGTCTTATCATGTTAAACGTTTGCTACCATGATTAACTTATCTTAATAAATCAAGTACTGTTGTAATGTATATGTGATCTCATTTATTTAAAACTTAAGAAAATTAATATTAATCAACCTCAATTGTTATAAATCACAAAGTTTCAAAGATTCAGCTGTTTCTATAAATAAGACAACATCAATTCAGCTATAACACAAATATAATTATTATAATGTTTACGGGTATTTGCTTATATTTTAATTTCTATTTTATAGCAATATAATGAAAATATAACAACTTGGACTTCCCTGGTGGTGCAGTGGTTAAGAATCCACCTGACAATGCAGGGGATATGGGTTTGATCCCTGGTCCGGGAAGGTCCCACATGCCGCAGAGCAGCTAAGCACACGTACCACAACTACTGAAGCCCTTGCACCTGGAGCCCGAGCTCCACAACAAGAGAAACCACTGCAATGAGAAGCCCACACACTGCAAGGAAGAGTAGCCCCCCTCTCGCAGCAACTAGAGAAAACCAGTGTGCAGAAACGAAGACCCAATGCAGCCAAAAAAAAAAGAGAGAATTAAAAGAAAATATAACAACTTGAGGTCAGTATATTCCTTAGATATCTCATGATCACATAAAAACAATTTTACTGAGAATAATGAAAGATAAGAATATACTGCATATTGTCCCTCTAAACTTTTTTAAATGATTTAAATTACAGCTGAAATTCATCATATTACTCAGTATTATTTAAAACAACATTTGTATTAAAGCAATTGAGAAAAGTGTACAGTATTTTCCTAGAACTATTAACATTCATCTACATTATAAGCAGGTGGATTTTCAGTATAATTCAGTCATAATAAAAATGTAAGTCAATGTGATCTTTTTTTCACTTTAGACAATAAAATTTGGTATTCCTTCAGTCGTTAGGATTAAAATATACAGAACCAAATATAAATAAAATATATCCAACTTCAATGTAAAATCAACTATACCAAAGGGATATTTTCCTAACTCAATTCTTCCAAACCTAGGATAATGTGTTGTACAGATGCCTCAAGAGAGGGCCATACAATATATAGTTGTTAGAATCTGGAACACAAATTCCCAACTTCTATTTATGAATCTGTAAAACTAATAACTGTCCTTTAATATTGGGAAGTATAAATCATTTTGTTAAAACAATTTAAAATTTTAATTAAATCAATAATCCTCTCCATAAATTTGTGCTATGAGTAGTTTCTTCTTTACTTTCCTCATAACTTATTTTCAGATATAATTCTAAAACTCCTGCTACATTCTAAGCAATCAAATTAGAAAAAGAAGCAAAAAAAAAAAAATAATGGCAACAAATAATACCTCCTGGAGAAAAGTTAATAAAAATTCTTTATTATTCTGTTGGTTGATAATAAAGAATTTTTGCTTGATCTCTTTATAACTCAAAAAAATAAAATAAAATCCAAATTTATAGGCATGAAAATTGCTTTTTTACTGTTCCCTATCATTGCAGTTCATGACATCAGAGAATATTTATATTTGCATTTTCTGGAGTTGCAAAGATGTCTGTTTTAGTGAGACAATTAACTGTTCAGCCATAGTGTAAACGTTGACATGGATAATATCTGACACACAATAAGTAATCAATTAATATCTATGCAATGAATAAGTTAATAAGCATAAAATATGACAGATTTAGCATCCTACACAAAATATACTAAATATGATTGATCTCTTTTCATATTCTAGTAAATATTATTGGCATATAGCATTATAAATCAGTCAATTCAAAATAAAAAGTATGTGACTTTAAGATAAATGACAATCTTAATTCAATTTTAGTTCTTTCATAATGTAGTACTTATAAGTACCTTTAAAAAATATATGTATGTATACATACACACACACACACACACACACACACACACACACACACACACACACTAGTCCTAATCATAGTCTAACTCAGTGTTGTCTGAAGGATGACAAAGTTTGCAATTTTGATACTATAAAACTTGGGGCATGTAGAAAAAACTTACCTGAGAAATGGGCAGTCATTAAAAAGGTTTTCTATAAGGTGAGAAACTAGAAGAGGATGTTATATAAGAAATATTAAAACTAAAAACTGAAAGATATAATTTGTAACAATCTTCCATGCTTACCTTTTCTTCATTACATTCATTCCTTAGCCAATAATTTTTATGCATGCTTAGTGTTCAAAACTATATAAAGAACTGGAGTATGAAATATGCTTACACAAAGTTGGAGCTACTCAAGTGTTTTAGGAGCTTAAAATATGATTATGCCTATATTTCAGAATGATTATAGGAGAAGGAAGGTATGCAGAAATGAAGTTGAGGTAAAAACCATAGAGAACAGATCAATCAGGACTTCACCGCGATAGTACAAACAAGCCGGCAGAGAGTCTTGAGCTATGGCAGTGAAGAAGAAGCAATTTCGATGAATTTGCTTTATGACAGTCAACTAAAATATGCAAAATCATTGTCCATATAGATGAAGGATTTGAAGGATGTAGCTCTCTCATATAAGGGTAGTAATATGTGAGATTACATGTCTCTATGTAATATAACTTTGAACACGTGCATGTACTTGGGACTGGTTATGTGTCCAATCAAAGCTTATGAAAAAAATTTTAAGCTGATGAAATTTCTGTGGATCTAATTAATTTCCTAAATCATTTTCAAGGCTTGGATAAATAGTTCTCAAGGTAAAATAGTATGACAATGAAGAAACAGTGCTATAGAACCTAAAGTTTTGAATTTCAGATAGAGGTTTTTTTGGTGCTTTTTATTTGCTCTGTTTGTGGTATATCTGTCTGTTTATCCAGCTGTATCTATCTCTCAGTTAATAGCTTAGCTATTATATCTTTATTTTGTTGCTGATTTCCCTGAAGCCTGTGATGAGTACAGATACCAGAATTTAAATCCAAGTGGAAAATTATGATGCAATATGGTTTTTACAAAGTAGGTACCTGGATCAAATAAAAATATAGTTTTTATTGATTCTGATACTCCTAGTTTTAGTAGACATAGCCATCTGCTGTTTAAAATCTTCCAGTGAAGAGCTATTTTAGTAAGATATGAAACATGTCAATGCCACATGCAACCTGAATATATTATTGTAATTCCATTAATTGTAACAAATTTGTGATGTCCTTGAAGGCACCTTATTTTATTCGGCTTTATAACACCTGCCTTTAGCATGTAGTTGGTAGTCAACAAATGTTTGCTATTTTAATTATCTAACATATATTATCACAAAAATAACTGAATAAAATAGAGTAGTTAAATATTTAACACAACTTTAAAACAATTATCAAAATATTTTGCAAATCCAACTACTTTAGAAAATTGTTTTGTATTTAAATCTAGACATGTCCTTTGACCTAGTAATTTCACTCCTATGTATATATACAAATTTGTACATAGGTGGAAAAAAAAAGCATGTACAGGGATGTTTTAGAGGCATAAATATTAATAGCTCAAGCTGTAAACAAGTCAAATGTCATAATATAATGGTTATAATGCATATATTATATGTATAATCTATTTGATATATTATATATTTATCATAACTAATATATATGAGGACTACAGTTATAGAAATAGATATGTAAGATATATATAGTTATAAATAGACATATATTATGAAGCTTATAAAGTTTAAATACAAAATAAAATATTCAGTAGTATGTTGGTGCATGATTTTTAAAAAATATTACATATTAATCTCAATTGCCCCATTCCTCCCCAAATTGTAGGTACTATAATTGCATTCTTGTGCATCTATCTAAGGCAAGGAAATGCTCACACATGCACATTTCTTTTTCCTCTTAGTTTTTCAGTACTTGGTATTCCAACCAACTGATACTATTTGACTTTCAATATTATAAAGGAGACAATCCATGGACTCACTTTACTTCTCATCTTTGTTCTTCCTCAGCTAAGTAGTTTTAATTTGATCATATCCACCTGGTTAGAAGACAGAACATTTGCTATCCTTCTGTTGCTCTAATACTCATATTTGTTTTAATATTTACTTTTCATATAAATATATTCAATTTTCACTGCTTGTCCTTTAGCTGTAATTTCCCAAGTCATTTCTTGGTTGCTTAAAGCTCATCCTTTAGTAATTTCCCAAGTCATTCTCATGAACACAAAATGAGTTCTTGCATGTTTAAAATAATTTTTATATTGGCTTTATACTTGAGGAAATTTGAACTGATTGTAAAATCCATGGATAACACATTCCTTCTCTAACTATACAGTAGGAGTAACTCAATTGGACTGTGATTTTGAAGGTTGCTTTTGAGAAAATTGAGACCAGCTGAATTATTTTCCCTTATAAGTAAAGTTATTTAAAAAAAAACTTGATGCTTTTTAATTTTAGTGTACAATGGCTTTATCTGAATATGACAGTTAACCATTTTTATTTAATTTTTCTTAGCACATTGAATAACATACCAATATGTAGATTCATATAGCTGTGTTCAGAGAAGTATCTGATAGTTTTAATAGCCCATTAGAGAGATGGGGAGAGAGGAGACAAGAAGATTCCTCCAGGAGCAAAAATTTAGGTTTTTTATTTGTTGCTTTAGCGTTCTTCAGGATAGAGGGTGGAACATGTGAAGACAGTTGGTAAAAAAAAAAGGAAAAATAAAATTAATTGTACAAGGGAAAATGCTGGAAGTGGATCCATCCTTCACAACAAACAAAGAGACTTCCAAACTGGTAAACATATAAATTAAAACAAATAACCAAAATTATAAAAGGAAGTATAATTTACAAAAGTATAGAAGTATATGTTAGAATTAATATGCTAATTTCATAAATCTCTATCCTCAAACTAAGTATATAAAATCAATAGTTTTTCAATATACTGACTCTATCCAGTTTGGAAATATAATTTAAAATATATAACAATCAAAAAAATAAAATAAAATAAAATAAAATATATAACAATCATATCTCAAGCTTAGGTGAGATTCAAGTATGGATGTTCATTTCAGGAAAACTTGTTGGAAGCCTGCCAAAAATTGTTCCTGGGGACCAAGTAACCTCTTATTGCTTTGGGTCTGGACAAATATTGGACATTGATAGGGTGCCCTAACATTAGACTGGAAAGTCTCTTGTGAGAAAAAACTACTTAAGACAGAAGCATAAGACTCAATATACTTGGCTCATTTAGAAATCCCTAGCTGAGGCTGCAAGGGCAGGTAGTGAGTGGAAGGACCATTTTGTAAATCATGCCACTGAAGTTGCTTTTAAGTGATACAAATCATTGGAATCTTATATGCCTGGGAGAAAGGGAGAATTAATAAGATACCAAATGAAGAGGCAAATCATGCATTTGAATTAGAGAGAGAGAGGGAGAGAGAGAGAGAGACCATCTATAAAACTCCCTACAAAATCCAGGCACAAGCAGCTCTGCTTCAGAACTGATATATTAGAAAGATGTTCTTCCATTTACCTTATAGATTCAGTGCCTTAACTGAAGTGTTAAAGTGAATACCCAGTATTCAGTGAGAACTCACTTGGTCATGTAGAACCTGGGAGATGCTTAGTTTGAGAGAATTTATTCAAAGAGGACTTAGCAGATATACCTTAGAAATATGTTTCTATAAATATATGGCATAAACAAATAGATACTCATATGAATACATATACATGCAAATATATGCACATATGTACATATACATATATTTGCACACTGGTAGATACATAAATAAGAATATATATACGTATGTATTGTATAGTAACACATCTAAGCTAACATATACCTACTCATCTGTAAAAATCATTATTCCTGTTCATTTATAAAAAATAAAGAAGATCTAGGCAGAGGCAGAGAAGATAATATTTGAGCTATCATTATTTAAGAATGCCAAAAATGTGCTACTCAGTATTTCTTAGACTGTCTTAGCAAAGAGTACCACCTTCAATGCAATAATTGCAAAAAATATTATTGGAGACAATACCATCTGGATTGAGACAGCTGGATTTGAATCTTACATCCAACAGTTACCTCCAGAGAGTTACCTGACATTTATTTCTAGGGCTCTATTTTCACTTCAATAAATAACAAAATACAGCTCCAAATATGTGCTATATAAAAATAATGGTCACGTTGGTGTCTCTAAGTGGTAACTATTATCACTCTTCAATTACACTTTCACAACAAAATTTAAATTGTAGCCATACCTGAAAAATATCAGATATTTTTCAGATTCATAATTTAATTTTAACTGTTTATTAATAACTATACTTATTCATGCATCATTATAAAGCAAATATTTATTTGTTAATTTCTATTTCTCACATACATGACAGTGAATAAGACACTGTTTTTACTTTCAAGATGCTGCCAAACTCATGTGGGAGACAAAAATCAATAGAAAATTTAAACTATTGCAAAAATCAATTTTAATATCTATATAAGTAAAAATGTCTCAGTTGTAAAAGAGAAACTTTCAGTCAGTTTTGTAAGCCTTTGGAAATGAGGGCTATACTGTTTCCAGCATAATATAAAGGAGATAGCTAGCTCGGGGAAGGGAGAGAGAGTGTCAGAGACAGGAAGAAGATAAAAAAATAGAAATGCCACAAGAAATTAATTATGGCTGGATCATATAGTTTATGATAAGCAGAGTCATGGCATTCAATGCTATCTTCTTCATAAAAAGTGGATATTATGCTAAAGATGAGAAGATGCTGGCTGATGGACTTTAAAAATGTGCAGTAAGAACTGAAGTATTACATTATGTATTTTTGCATTATCAATCTGAATTCACTGTGAAGACGCTGAATAGAGAATAGCTTGATTGAGGTGTGGGAGACTTAGTGACAGCCTATTTTAATTATTCAGATAAGAAATGACCATAAGCTAAATTTAAGGAATGGAAAATTCTGATAAAAAGTAGGTGATTTCAACTTTACACATTGCTAACGGTGTCTCAAATAATGCAACCACTTTGGAAAAGTTTTACAGTATAATATAAAGTTAAATATACAACTATCTTTGATTAAGCAATTCTATTCATAGCTATTAAGTCAACTTTATGTGTATATATGTATATACGTATATACATATGAACTTCTATATATCTTAAAACTTTTATAAATATGTGTATATATATATATATATTTCACAAAGATATTTACAAGAACATTTTTAACAACTTTATTTGTAATAGCCAAAGACTAAAAACAATGAAAAACAAGAAAGTCTATCAGGGGAAGGGTGAATAAACAAATTGTTGCATAGTCATACAGTGAAATATTACTCAGCAATAAAAACAGTGTATTGATATACGTAACCTCATGGATGAAACTCACATACATTATGTGAACAGGAGAACAGACACACATGCACACACATGTAAGAATATTACAGTATTTCTCATTTCATATGAAATTTCTCAATTCTTTCAAATTTGACCCCTCATTTATTATAAAATTGTTTCAAATTATATATATTCAATTGCTGTGATGTTCAAAGTTAATAGAGCCAACAAAATAGAAAAAAATGGAGTGAATTATATTAGCAAACATATCACAAAAGGCAAAAATTAAATATTATTGTTGAAATGCAAGTGGCTAATTTGACTTACACAAATGTGGAATAAATAAAGGGACATTAAAAACAGTCATGTAAAACGAATCATTAAGGCCAGTATTCCAGGTACCAAATATTTATAAGAACTTGGTCATATTACACTCTTTGATTCTCTAGTTTCTTGTCTTCAATAGAATGGTCAAATATAACCACGATGCTCCCCCAAGCCCAATAATGACTTGACCTTGCCTTTGAAACCTCCTCTAATCTGCATCACAATCTGATTGAATGCATCCTCTCATTTGTCTGTCCTTTCCTAATACAAGCCCGAAGTTCTAATATTTTTTTGGATACTGAAAAGTGAACTTCATACTCCTTCTTGGAGAAAATCTCCACAAATTGGTTTCCCAAGCATGACCCTTTACCCTCTTCTCTGTGTCAGTTCCCTTTTTGCACTTCAGTATATTTATTGTCTCTTCTCAATAGTTTTCCTCTAAGATACTTTACTATCGACATTTTTCCATGTCTGCATGTGGAAGGAGAAAACCCATTCAAAACCACTAGCTTCCACCTTTATTAAAATGGTACAATGTGGACAGCTCTATAATGAATGCCATGGGGGACACGATCAGATTTCAGAATTTATAGGGAAGATTGACAAAGATCAAGTACAGGTTTGTACTGAGAATTTTTCACTATTCAAGTTCTTGGAAGGTATAAAGATATTCAGATATTAATATAGGACAAAAGTCATCAAAACTGGTGTCACAGATTAGAAGTCATTGATTGGTCAGTCCTGTGTTTAACAAGATAGATGGAAAAAGTAATAGTGGATGAATGGCTTGCAAGGGTCAAAGTGAAAATTGTTTAGTTTTTCTGGGATTGAAACACTGAGAAATGAATCTTGAATCTGCCACATGCACTTTCTGATACGTGAGCAAAATATTTATTCTCTTTGAGTCCTTGCTTCCTCACTATAAAATATGAGTAAAACTCATTTCATAAATAGTTCAGAATATAGGTAAGATAAAATATGTACAATACTTAATAAAGTGGCCTATAAAAAGCAAAACATGGAGTGGCAACATTTTTATTAATAATGAGTGTTTTTTGCTTTGTGATTTGTTTTTGTCTTAAATTGTCTCATATTAAGTTCACCAGATACTTGATGAATCAAAGTTTTAAAACATTAAAATTGTTGTGATTATTCCATCTGTTGCCATGCCTTGTCAAAGCTCCCTCCAGAACATTTCTGAGACCAATTCTCTGCTGTGCTTCTTTTATACTTTAATTCTAATCTGTTTTAATGAAGTTGTAGTGGCTCAAAGGTAATTCCTTACTTTTAGTCTCTAACTCATGTTAACAAATGTATATGTCAACGAAGGATGAGACTTCCCTAAGATTAATCCTAATTCTGTTCAAAACCTTCAATGGCTCCTTATTTCTACAGTAAACTATTCTTTAGTTTTGCATTCATGATTTTCTGTTGAATTTATTGTCTGAAATAATTGGCCCTGTTTGATTTCTAAGGCTGCTTCTTATGTAACTTCTCTACCAACCATATTGATATACATCTTCCTGCAAACTGTGTCCCATAATTTCTTGCAACCCTTCCTTTACTTATTTAGTTCACTTTATCCAGAACTCCTTTTTTTCTGTACAAGTTAAAGTCATATATATACTGAAGCCTTCCAAATTACTATAATGTTATTCTCAAAATTTTCTGCAATCTGTAATATTGTGGTAAATCTCTCCCTAACCTGAACTTCCATAATACCAATTCTATACCTTTCAAACATGTAGATAATTCTAAATTTACATTTCACATTAATACATCAATTAGGCCAAGCTTCTTGAGAACAGGAGCTATCTTTGATTCCTTTTTTGGTCTCCTCAACCAGACCTAGAACACTTACACATCTCAGTAATGAAATGGCAGAATTTTTCTTCTGCCTCCAAGTGCTGACATCTTTCAAATATACCACCTGCCTTCACAAAGCAAGGGCTTGCCATTCTACAGGATAACTGACTTGTAAAAATTAGAGTTGCAGATTTCCAGCACTCTGACATTTCTTGAAAAAGGGGTTCAGATAATCTTTCTTTAGAATATCATTTGTGGATATAGGATATCTCAGGTATTATGCCTATAAATACAAATGAAAAAGAAACTGAAGGTGAGAATCTGTAAATGTACTTCTCAATGCAGCAAGATTTGTTTTGTAGATGATTTGTGTTGCTCTAAGATCAAATATTGTCAGTGCTTTTTGATCATACTCATCCAAGGGCAGTTTTTGCAGGATAACAGTTTTCTCACATCTCACCATTAGATGAGTACGTTGGCTTACTATAAAAGCTGAGCTGCTGGGTTATGTCTACTCTAAACAGTACTGATCGAATGTTGAAAAGACTGCCAAGAGGTTTGACATTTAAAGGGCATTATTTTGCAAGCTTTGGGAGTGGTTGGCCTGTCCTGAAGTAGTCTGTGATCCATGATGAAAGTTTAAACAACATCTTAATTCATCGATGTGACTTTTACTGATTCAAATGCACATCTGTAAAACGCAGTTTCGTGATATTGGTTTAACAAGAATTTTTTAAGACAAGACCATTTAAAATTTTTTTCATTTGCATCTATTCTTGTTGATTGATAAAAAAAAATATCACGGTATGTCCCTGAGAATTGGAAAACATCAAGATGAATTACAAAGGCTTGACATGGGAAGATTTGATTTCCAGTGCCAATTTCACAGCCTAAAGTTTATGTGATTTTTTTGGACAAGTTAATTAAAAATTTTTAATTTTGTTCCTATAAACTATGATACTGGAAAAATAAAATATCTGCCTGTATTATTTTTCAGAAATTTAGGTAAAAGTAATTGAAATAACAGATGTGAATAGGTTTTAGTTTGTGAACCGTAAGGTGAGGTAAATACACTGTGAATTTACTAATTAAAATTGAAACAATAAAAAATAATAGAACATTTGAGACAATGTTCAGTAGTTATAAAAGTGGGTATTTTGGATTTATTTTTTATTTTATTTTTTTCCAATTTTAAATACAGTTTTATTTAAGACATTGCATTTTCCACTTACAATACAGTGCTTGTAAACTACAATGTTATTTCTTTTCCCTGTGCACACATTCCATGTTCAAGTATCAAGAATGCCCAGTTTGCTATAGCAGCTCAACTTTAAAACTGCCACAGAATTGGCTATAAATTTGGGTCCTTCAATGTTTTCTGTGGAACAATGCTATTGGATTTATTTTTAAATCATTCCCACAAACAGTACTTCTTAAGAATGTATCGAATTTTCATTGACTGAATAAAGCAGTTTAAGATAGCAGATATCAAAAAGAATTCATGTATTACTATAGATCAAATAAACACATACGAAAAAACTTTAGACTTCAAAGCAAATGAAAAGGTTTTGAGAATGTGGTAATAGACTAAAAGTAGGGACGAACTCAGTCTGAGTCATGATAAATCAAAGAAGACATCAGAGGTCAGTTTTATCTTGAGATGGCCATTAAGTAGTTTGTAGAACATGTATCCCCCAAATGAGAGAATCTTATAAATAAAGAAGAAAAAAATCAAGGTGTATTTTGTGAATGCCAAGGAAAAGAAACTAGCTGAAATTGATGAAGAGAGTGAAAATCAAGCTTGAATTAGTTACAAACCTTCCACAGACCAAAGTTTGCAAGATTTTGGAATGAAAAGTATTCCTGCAAAGCATAGTTCTTGCAGTGGCCTCTGACCAAAAAACAATGAAACAACCCCCGAAAGATGTAAACCACAAATGAAACAACAACAACAACAAATGCCATGTTAATTGTATGTTTCTTGGTCCAGTTGAGGAACAGGTCCAAGCCAGAATGAAATTGTGATTTTTCAAGTTTCAGTGTTATCTTTAGTTTCAGATCATTTCCAAATACATTATACATATATATAGGGATTACATGAAATCTGATGATAATGGATGATTGTAAGACAACAAGTATTATAATGTCAGCTATACTCCATAAGTTCCAAAAAGGCTCTTAGTAGCCCCGATACTAACTTGGCATCAATCACAATAATAAACCTGCTTCTGGCAACTATTCCTCATCCCCTTTCCCGGTGTGTATTGAGTTCAGGATTAAAATTCAGTATTTTTAGAATATTTTAGAGATGGCTTAACTCTCATCAGCATAAGTGGATTTGTCCCTGAGCGAGGCAGATAATAGAACGAGAGGAGCACGAACTGTGGATAAAGTGGCCTGGGCTGATCTGCAGCCCATGTATTGCGCGCTTTAGGAAAATGACTTTTCCTCTCTAAGCCTCAGTTTTCACCAGTGTCAAACAAAGAGATTCAAATGTCTCTCAGAAGTTACTTATGAATACGAAATGAAATATTCTTTATTTTTGTAAGTACTTAGCCTAATGCCTGGTACATAGAAAATGTGCACTATAAGGTGACTAATTATCCATCACTAGAGCCCAAGATGAACTCACATTTCCCCAAAACAGTCTTACCATGAATTAGATGATAGAAAGTAGTCAATCCCTTTTTATATTGAGAGAAACTGTAGCGTTATGGGGCTGAGAAGTCATATTTAGACTGTAAATGAGGTTACAAGCTCTTTGCAGTCAGGGACAAAGTCTTATATGATTTTTTCATCCCCAGTGGCTAGCAAAGTGTCCAGTAAATAGTAGATGCAATAAATGTTTGATGAATGCAGCTATTAAAAGGAAGAAGGAAGGGGCTTCCCTGGTGGTGCAGTGGTCGAGAGTCCGCCTGCCGATGCTAGGGAAGCGGGTTCGTGCCCCGGTCTGGGAAGATCCCACATGCCGCGGAGCAGCTGGGCCCGTGAGCCATGGCCGCTGAGCCTGCGCATCCGGAGCCTGTGCTCTGCAAAGGGAGAGGCCACAACAGTGAGAGGCCCGTGCAAAAAAAAAAGGAAGAAGGAAGAGCCAACAAACGCTTTCTGCCCATCAGTTGCAGCAAATGGGAATAGACCAGTTTAGATAACCTTAGCTGTTGAATGAGAAGCAAGTCCGAAGGGCTTGACGCAGCCAGCTTTGAATTGAGCTGTGATACTCTTCTATTCATTGGGGAACTGAAACATTCATGCCGGGCTGGCAAGTTCTTAGAACATTTCTACCCAAAGTAGCTGTTATATATTATGACCTAATTGCTATTGTTTTTCTGCAAAGGTCTTTTCCACTATATTGTGCAATGATAAGTTTTATAAAAGTAATACATATATATATGTTCCTTTCTTAATGCATGTGAAGGAAAAATATTTATTTCACATATTAGTAATAAAAATGCACAATTTTTCATTACTCATGTGTAAGAAGCATTAACATATTAGGATCATTCATATAAAGTTGACTAAATGGATAAATATATTAAATGTTAAAAAAATAATTGTTCAATGGGAGGAAAATTAGGGTAGAGCTATTACTCTGTGAGCAGATACATACCAGAAACAGCCCCACCATATGGAAGTTGGAAACATTTCTTTACTGAAGGCATATCACAGTACCTAAACCTATGGAGAAAAATACCGTTTAATAACCGTCTTATAGCTAATTTAGGGGGTTTATGTTAACACATAAACTCAGGGGCATAAAATTTTAATGCTTTAAATGATCTAGAGAACATAAAACCCAATTTGCTCACATTATTAAAAAAATAACTTAAAAATTTAAAAAGTCAGGTGATCTGAAGTTTATAATCTGTGAACTCAGTCTAGAAGTCAAAAATTAGCCTCTTAATACTTTGTTTATTCCACTATTGTTTTCCAAAAGGGTTATAAACAAGATGGTTTTAATTGGTACATTGTAAAGGTTTTGTGTTTATTGAATGTTTACTTGAAAACAGTGGCCATATATTTATTTAATTTGTATTTAGATAATAAATGCAATGAAGTGATGAACTGGGCAATTGGGATTTACATGTATACACTGACGTGTATAAAATTGATGACTAATAAGGACCTGACGTATAAAAAAATAAAATTCAAAAAAAATTGCAATGAACAGTCCACTATATGACCAACACTGTAACTTAGTAAAATTTCTTGTTCCAACTCTCCTTCGATATAATTATGGTGGAAATTGTGGTTGAAACCACGGTTGTTGGAAGATAGTCTGTATAAACATAAGTAAACCTATGCTTACTGAATTGTGTTAAATGACCATTGTAGGTCATTCTAGTTTATCTGGAGAACAAGCTAACTAGGACCAGTGGATACTCCCTTTTCTTAATAACTCAGGCAGCATTCTTTCCAGTCTATTGATGGTTTTCTCCTCTGTGGCAGGAAGAGTTACCACTCACCTCCCACGCACCGCAAATTCTTCAAGTTCTAGGCAGCTAGATTTTTCTTGACAACTCCTAGAAACAACTAAATGCTTAGTGCCCAGAAATTCTCTTAATCTTCTGACAGACCAGGTTGCTTTCTTGCCTGCCCTGTATAAAAGAACAATGGTATGGAGAGAGACCCTCTTCCACTGAATGCATGCCTCTTCGGGATGATGAATGAACCTGTGATTTCTATTATTTGAAATTGACCCCAAAGTTTTCCCAATAAAGACTGTTTCTCAAGTCAAACTGTATGATATTGAGGAAGTCATCTGACTTTACATGACAGTGATTTGAGGACAAATTTAAAATAAATTATGGTAGAGGTACTGTGTGCATATATTACTACATAAATAGGATGCTGGGGTTTTGTAACGCTAACAGCTAGAAATCATTTCAGGTTGTAAGAGGGACACTTAAGGAGCACTGGCATATGTTAATGTGCAGACTTGGAGGCTCAGAGGTGGTCAGTACTTTACAACTGAGCATTGATGGAAAAGGATCTGCCAATAGGTGAGTGGTTCAAGTAGAAATCTGACCTTAGAAGAGAGTCAAAATGCATTCGAAAAAGAGAGAAAGACCTAAAGCTCAAGAAAGACTAGATCTTCTTAGTAAGTTTGTAAGAGACTTAATATTTACATTGGAAATATAACACAGGAGTGGAATTGATCATAGAAATGAAGCAAATGGAAAATTACAACCAAAAGATAAGGGCAAAGAGCAAGTC
Source organism: Tursiops truncatus (assembly GCF_011762595.2). NCBI lineage: Eukaryota > Metazoa > Chordata > Mammalia > Artiodactyla > Delphinidae > Tursiops > Tursiops truncatus. The sequence goes on along the minus strand of NC_047051.1, from coordinate 57,228,670 downwards.
TGTCCTGAAGCTAAATCACCACTTCTGTTAATCTGAGCCGTTTAATATACTCCTGACTAGTATCACAAGTTCCCTTGTCTTTACAATATGCCTATACCTATACAGGTGGTAAAGGATATTTGGATATTTAGAGTGGCTAGATTCCAGAGTCAGGAATTTGGTTAACTGATGCAGTGTTTTCCAAAGTATGGTCCACAAGCCTCCTATATCTGAATCACTTGGGAAGTTGTTATAATGGCTCTTACCTCATCCTCCAAACCTGTTAAATCAAGCAGAATTCTGGGAGTGGGTCTTGGCAATCTGCATTACTAACAGGCTTCTCAGGTGACTCTTAAGTATAATGTTTGAGAAACTTAGACCTAAGCAGATGCTATTGATTGGACATTTGACTAAAGAGAAGGTTACATTTCTAGAGAAAGGTATGAGATATCAATCACAGATATCTTTAAATATAGGATTTAAAAAATCTGCTCCAACTAGATAAGCATAGCTATGTCTGGAGGTGACCTTCAGTTCTGAGATTCTATTTTTTTTCTTCTGAAACAGGATTAATCACCTTTCACTGAGTTGGTGTTAGTTCTAAGTATTTCAATTATTTTCCCCTTCCACATAATTTTGTTTAAGAGTCATCAGATCTAAGCAGTTTTACAAACAAATTTCAGTAGTTCTAATAAATTATCCTCATGTATATATAATGTCCTTTTTTTGAACCTAAGTTGTATTTCATTTTTTAAAACCATAATTGATACATGCCAGGTATCTAATTATTTAATGAAAGCACAAATAAGTCCCAGTGCATTCCCAAGACTGTCTCCCTGTTGTTTGAATTTTATCTTCTGTTCACATTACTCGTTATACTTCTTGTTAGTCGCATATATTTCAAAGGGATTATATATTCAGAGCTTGAGAACCATGAGCATTTCTGTGGCTTTCTGGTATACCTGACTGTCTTGTTTATCTAAAAAGAACTTTAAAATGAACCCTGAGGAAATTTTTGCAGAATAAGAGAAGCTAAGAGTATGTAAAAACAGAAAAAAAAAAAAAACCCCACAAAAAACACCAATTATGGCAGAAAATGCATCGATTAATTCTATGCTTATTTTTAAAAATAAATTTTTTCTAAAACCATGTATCTTTCACATCTACTGACAAGAATAATCAAAAACAACTGTCCCTCTTCCAGGGCGAAAATTATACAATGATTATCCAGTTTACTTTAGAACAAAGACACTAAAGCAGGACCCCTAAGGCTGTTTCCTATTTCAACTAGTATGATCTACTCCGTTTTCAGACAAGATTAATCCAACTCATGATCTTGGTTCTTAAGATAAAAGCTGTTGAGGAGGAAGAGCTATTGTAATGTAATATCCTTCAGGAAAAATAGGAAAAATTTGAAGTGTGACTGAAAACACAGAAGCTTTTATGACGGTTGTAAACTCTTCAAACTTTGCATTAAGAATTAGAAAGCTATATTCACATTTGCCTTGGTTTTTTGAGAAGAAACAGTAAGCTATAATCTTAATGGAGGGCTTTTCAAAAATATTTTTCTTAATATTCTCTAGTGACTCTGATCCTTAGATGATGACAAAGGAATTAGCCATAGGCATTTTTATTCATTAGTTGAGAGATCCCTCTTTTGAAGTGCACAGTGCATTGTTTGATGATTTGGATTTGACAGTACCTTGGTCAGGTACTGAAGGTATCCAATTTCATTCCAAATCAGCACGACATACGATTTTAAGCATTTCCTTTCCTGTCTGTGGATTTTAAGAACGTAATCTCTTGTGTTGGTTGCATTCAGACTTTTTATGTATTCTGGAAGAAGCTTCACTTTTGATATATGTGATAGATTGAATTTCTGGCCATCTATGTCCCTACTACATAAATTGATATATATTACCTTCCTGTTCACTTTGGGTTTTACATTTTATGCTTTCTTAATTGGGTTTGGGACCCTTTTCCCTACTTTCACAATCACATACATATACAAACATGCAGCTGCCTATATTTGGTTTGCTCCCAGGCTCAAAACTTTTTAGTCACATTTCCTTACAGTTTTAAATTACTTGTTCCCAGAAAAAAATTTTCTGACTTCCAAGTCATTATATAGTCAGCATAGAAAATGTGCTCTAATATTGGGATTGGTCTGAAGAAAATAGTGTTATTTAGGAGGAATAACTACAGAAAATAAATCAGATATAAATAACATAACATGTAATATTAGATTTGAATTTTAGATATACTTTATACTTAGAAAATATGTAGCTGTATTTAACAAAAGTAATAAACATAAGAATAATAGTATTTATAAATTTTGGGAATTGTATGATGCAGATATTATGGTAGCAGCCCTCTGTGTAACTAGCATTTCTGTGACGTTAGGCAATAAGCATTCTTATGTAGTGCTTTACCACCTGTAATATAGAGATTATCATAATAATATCTATTTTCCAGATTTGGTGTTAGGAATAGTTTATGTTATGTATAAAGTGTTCAGAGAATTTTCTGATGTATAATAAATACTCATGTTTTAGCTGTTATTTTGTTCTTTTAGATGATTAAAGCATAGTGTCATGGTACTATTTGTATATATCAAAAACTATGTTGAAACCCTAATCCCCAGAACCCGTAAATGTGACCTTATTTGCAAATAGGGTCTTTGTAGATTTAATCAGGTTAAGAAGAGGTCATACTGGATTAGAGTGGTATAAATCCAATATGACTGACATCCTTATAAAAAGAGAAGACACACAGACACAGAAGGAGAGAATGTCATGTGATGACAGAGACAGAGATTGGAGTGATGCATTTATAAGCCAAGGAATGCCAAGTTTTGCTGATAATTGCCAGAAGCTAGGAGAGGGTCATGGAACCGCTTCTCCCTCAGCATTTCCAGAAGGAACCAGCCCTTCTAACACCTTGATTTCAGACATCTAACCTACAAAATTGTAAGACAACAAATTTCTTTTATTTTAAGCTACCTAGCTTGTGCTACTTTATTACAGAAGCCTTAGGAAACTAAACAAACATGGTATTAAAGTTATAGCTACATGTGCAATTGCAATTGAATGGATAGCATTAGTAAAGCTCAATCAGGAGGAGTTCAGGTCAAGTCACATGCTGAAAGCACAGCAAGAAAGGGCAGGTAGCAGAACCATCCACAACACTATGGGGGATCACACGACAGAAACATAGAGGTGGAGAGATGACATCCAAGAAGATTAATCAGCTACTCCTCAGGTCTCAAGGGAGGATAGTCAAGAGGTGAAACGTTAAAACAGGTGGGTAAGCAAAAGGAAATGAAACAGATGTATGCTAATCAGAAAAGTACAACATGGGATATAGTAACTAGGGTGGATCCAATAATAGGACTGTGGAATATATCAGAGCTATTTATTTTAGCTTAACAAAATACTAGCAAAATGTGTAACTTGATATTGCATCACTGTATACTGATATAGAGCTCTCAAATCATTTCTTTATAAGTAAATTCTAGTTCAGTAATGGCCTTAGAACTTGGAAAGGGCAGATGAGTTTAGGAATGGGAGTAAGAACTTCTGCCTAGAATAAAAATGATATGGGACAGGCAATTTGCAAGCAATTTAGATAACTGTTTTCTAAATGCCACCCATTATTGCTTCCAGGTTTTACATACAACTACCCAGTCTTTTATAAGTATTATTAAGATTCTAAATTTTGAATAATTATATATCCTTTAGCTTTCCTTATCAGTCTAAAGTTGTGCCTTCAGTGTTTTGTGGACTCACACCTATTCTACAGGTTTGGAATTTTTATTCAAATAAACTGGAGAAACTCATATAAAGATTTGTCTAAATATATCTAGAAATTAGGGGGAAAAGCGTTAGACAATGGAAATAATTGTGACCTCTACTGAACCAATAGAGTACATTGCTTTCAGCGTTTTGTTTAAAGTCAAATCTTGGTCATATTGCTCTTTTTCCTTCACTATGTTAGTATTTTCAAGTTAGTTACCTTAGTCATTCTATTTATCATTTCAAAGAATAATCTTTTGTTTCTTAGCTTTAGCTGATACTAGATATAGTAGGTATCATCACTACCATAACTCTAAATTATGTTTAATTTCATGTTTATTTCCTTTCTGTATGTGAAAACATTCATTTCATTCCATGTTAACTTTTGCTGCTTGGGAAACTTAAGAAAATTTTTGCAGAGAAATTCTATTCAACATGCATTATAAATGTCCTCACATGTCACATGGATACATGCACACACAGACACATGCACACATCTTCAACAATCATAGAAATCTTTGTTGTGCAGGTAATATGATGTGCCTGTGTTATGTGATAATAAATTGGGCTCAGTTGGGTTTTTTACATTTGCAACAAAATATTACCCATAATTTAAGTAAATCAGTCTATTCACAATTTGTCCTCAAAATCTTAACTATAGTAAAGGTACAGGATGGGAAACCTGTTGGAATAAAAGAGGTAAAATTAAGTCGGTATTAAGACAATTTTGACTTACAAATGAATTTTACATTTAGGCCTATTAGAGTTTTCAGCGTAAATGGCAAAAATTCAAGCAATAATATATTTAGTCTGTACAATCATGAGCAAATTTTAGAGTTTTTAAAAGAAAAATCAAGAAGTTGTCCTTTAGATTTTAAGCTCCTCTGTCTTATTTCAAAATATCAGCAATTCCTTAGACCTTAACTTTGTGAACTTGTAGATTTTCACTGTGTTCTTATGATGTCAAAATAATTGGTGAAATATTGCATTTAAAAAGAAGCAAGGCTTGTTATAGAGTCAGTTCCAATTATTATCTGGAATTTATTATGAAAGAAATATTCACATTGTTTCTCACTGAACTTTTCACATTGTTAGCAATCTTTCACAAGAGTAAACATATCAATCAAATAAATAGAGATATGTTCCCTCCCCCTGTTCTTGTAATACCTTAGATTGGTATTCAGAATACAGTCTTCTTTAATCATCAGCTCCTTGTAAAGAACTCCCATAGCTTTCTCAGGGAGATTAGAATCAATCTCCCACAAAGTGCTAAGGTATTCAAGAGCATTCATAGTCTACCATGAGAGCTAGGATTCTTTATAGGTGAGTGCGAATGGGATGGTGAGCCATTGCCAAATAGGCAGAAAATGGAACTTCTTTTTTCTCCTAACTCTGGACACTCTTACCACCCATACAAATCCCTTCAAACAAATCTGTATATATGACAAAGATTATGCATTTGACAGAATACTTCTGGGCAGGACCGCCCACATAACTTGCAGGACCAAGTGCTAAATGAAATTTCAGAGCCTCTTGTTCAAAAATTATTAAGAATTTCAACATGCCAACAGCAGAATGTTAAACCAACTGTGCGACCCTATGGTCCTGCATAGATTGTGTCTATGAAGCCAGAACACCTGTTTGGGGGTGTTCTCAAGGACTCTTGTTTGATTGGGTGAATCATATGGCCACCAGAGTGGCTCCAGTCTTTATATGTTTATCCCACTTTCCCCCTCCTGCCCATAAGAGTTGGAAAAGCATTTCACTGGCCTCTATTTTCTAATACCATTAATGCCACGAGCAATACCCTTCTATACGGCCTCCATTTTCTAATGGACCCAGTAGGAGAAGAAATCTCAATCAGATTCCTTACAAAGATTAGCTTAATAAATCATTTCATTTTAGAGTTGAATCTTAATAAACAAAAATAGTCTACGTTTAATTAGAGCTTTATATGTGCTGGGCACTGTTCATGGCTTTACATGTATTAGCTCATTTAATCTTCAAAACAAATAGGAATTATATTATCCTCAGTTTACAGATGGTGAAGAAGGAGGGCAGTAAGCTATTCCTGATTATCCATATAGTACCTGGCAGAGCCTGGGTGCAAACCATTGTGCATCCAGAATCTGCACTCTTAAGTATTTGTATTGACAAATGATGCATTTTTTTCTTGGTTTATTAGCTATTTTATTGATGTGGGGTCTATAAGTAGAGGAAGTACACATATCACAAGTGTACAGCTTGATGAGTTACATGAACTGTCCAGCAGCCCAATAGCCCTCTGCAGAAGCTCTCCCAATTGCTAATCACTCCTGCTCTCCAGAAGTAACTACTATTCCAAATTCTAAACCCATAAACATGCTTGCCTGTTATTTAAATTTATATAGATGGAATCATTCAGTATAAGCTGTATATTTCAGTATGAGCTGTATATGCTTGAGAGATTCATCCATGGTGCTGATGTAGCAATAATTAAATCATTTCTATTGTTATATAAACATTCCACCATCCAGTTCTAAAGTTATTTTTTAATTTACTGTTGAGCATCTACATTGTTTCTAGTTGTTCTTCTATGACAGGTGATTCTGCTACGGACATCCACATACATGTATTTTGTTGCCCTGGGAGTGAAATTGTTGAGTGACAGGTTACACATATGTTCATTTTCAGTATAGACTGCCAAAAGGACTTCCAAGGTTTGTTGTTGTTTTTTAAAAAATTATTTTATTTATTTATTTATTTATGGCTGCGTTGGGTCTTCATTGCTGCGCGTGGGCTTTCTCTAATTGCAGAGAGTGGGGGCTACTCTTTGCTGTGCAAGGGCTTCTCACTGCGGTGGCTTCTTTTGTTGTGGAGCACAGGCTCTACATGCGCGGGCTTCACTAGTTGTGGCACCTTGTGGCTTGTGGGCTCTAGAGTGCAGGCTCAGTAGTTGTGGCGCACGGGCCTAGTTGCTCTGTGGCATGTGGGATCTTCCCGGAGCAGGGCTCGAACCCGTGTCGCCTACATTGGCAGGCAGATTCTTAACCACCGTGCCACCAGAGAAGTCCCAAGGACTGCTAAAGTTTTTAAAACAATTTATGCTCTTATCAACAGTCACTTTTAAATCTACTTATTCTTATAAGTATGTGTAATATTCCCAGTTTTTACTTTGCATTCCCTTGATGAATAATGGGTTTGAATATGTTTTCAAATGTTTATTGGCCATTTGAATAGCATCATTTGTGATCTCCTTATTCATGGTTTTGTACTTTTTATCTTTTGAGTTAGCTGTCTTGTTCTTATTTATGTATTGACCCTCTTTATGTATTATAAATATGACACCTATGTTACTTATAAATTTTATAACTATCTCCCTCACTCTGTGGTGTACTGCTCATTTTCTTACTATTTCCTATTGATGAACAGAAACTCTTAATCTAATGTATTCAAATGAATTATTTATTTTCTGTTTAGAAGTTTGTGTAAGCTCTTTAAAAGTTTTTTCCTACATCAGTTCATGAAGGAATTCTCACATGTATTCATTGAAAAAAATTATTTTCTCCTTTTGCTTCTTACATTTCTATCTACGGTTGAACTAAATTTAATATTTTATGCTACGAATGGGGGTAAATACTCATTTTTTCCTATATAGATATCTCATTGAATCAGAAAATTTAATTAAAAAGATTGATCTTTCCTCACTGTTTGGTAATGCCACATTTCTTATAATTTATATATCCATACATGTCTGGTTCTGTCTAGCTTTCTTCAGTTCCAATGATCTACATTTCCAATCTTATCCTAAGACAATCCTGTCTTAATTAAATTGTTTCATAGTAAATAAAGATACCAGGGCTTCCCTGGTGGAGCAGTGGTTGAGAGTCCGCCTGCTGATGCAGGGAACGCGGGTTCGTGCCCCGGTCCGGGAGGATCACACATGCCGCGGAGCGGCTGGGCCCATTAGCCATGGCCGCTGAGCCTGCATGTGCGGAGCCTGTGCTCCACAACGGGAGAGGCCATAACAGTAAGAGGCCTGCGTACTGCAAAATAAAAATAAATAAATAAAAATAAATAAATAAAGATACCAGTCAGACATTCTCCCACCAACTTTTACTTCTGGAGTGTCCTGGCTGTTCTTGGAACTTGGCTTCTCAATATATATTCAGTAAAGAGTGGCCTCCACTCGCCATAGCTGGAGAGGGCCTGCATGCAGCAATGAAGACCCACCACAGCCATAAATAAATAAATAATTTTAAAAAATATATATTTTGTTAATTTTTTATTTTTTGTTTTATTTGTTTTGTTTTAGTTGCACTGGGCTGTAATTTTCTTCCTTATATTTTTGTCTTACTTTTCTATCAAGACCATGTTGCTCAAACTTAATGAGCCTGGAAGCATTTTCTCTTATTCAACTCTCTGGCAAATATTGTATAACAGTATGCTACTTGTCTTTTAGTTATTTCACAGTGAAGTCATCTTGGCATGAAATTTTCTTGTGGAATGATTTTTAATGGCAGATTAAAATTATTTCATAGATACAGTACTTTAAAAAAACTTTTTATGCCTTCCTGTATTAGTTGCACTGTTTTTGAGGAATTCTTTTTCCATTTCAAAAAAATCATCAAGGGTTTTGGTAAATATTTTTTTCATAAAATCATCTTTTTAAAATATCTGTAGAATCTGTGATTAAGCCTGCTTTTCATTCTGATTTTGCCTAATTTTTCTTTTCTCATTTTTCCTGTCTATTTTTTTTACCCTTCTCCCCAGGATTTATCAACGTAAGGTTTTCAAAAACTAAATTTTGTTGTTTTGCTACTCTCCATATCATTTTTTTCTATTTCATTATTTTATTTCTTATTGCTATTATTTTCTTCTACTAATTTTTGTTTATTTTGATTTTCTTTTATAACAATTTAAAACAAACCTTTAGTGTAACTCCCTTTAGCTCCTCACTAGCTATGAAAACACTAAGGTTATTAAAAAACTTGTTGGTTTAGGATGATGTAATTAATCACTTAATATTGCACTACTGTAACCTTTCAATCGGTGGGAGTTAAGTTCACATGGACACTGAAATGTCCTCTTCTTCCCTTATTTTTTATTTTACTTAACTGACCACCCAGATTTATTCTGCCAATTCTCATTTCACTTATGTAGTTTACCCCCCTTTGCTAGTGAACTTAATACAAACATATGTCCATCATGCTAAAACCCATCACTCAATGGGTAATGAATAAAAAATATTCTCAATTCACAATTTATTTTTCTATTAATTTTTTATTCTTATTAGGCATACCCAACTGGAAAGCAGAAGAAAGAATAAGGCAAAGTAGGGTGGAGTATGAAATTTTGATCTGAGGATGTGGCTGAGAGGAAACTGTTTCTTCCCCAGTACTAATTTCTACATTACAGTGTGGAAAGACAGCTACTTAGAAACTAAATATTCATTTCCTTATGGAGATCAACTTCAAATTACATTTGGAGATGAATGGTATTTAAAACTCGATAGGCTACAATTATGATTTTGATTTTATGCAGAATTTGGCATTTTATTAACATAGTCACTTGTTTTACTTCATAAGTTAATATAGATATATTAATTCATACTTACCTAACCTAAAGTTGAAATGATAATAGTCAGTCATGATGTCAACTTACTGAATATTATACTTTTTTCTCCAGGAATTCCTCCTAATCACTTTCATCCCAGTTACACTAACAATGATATCTTGAATCTAACATGCTCACTGTTTCTGAATATTTATTTACTTGTTTTGTAATCAGCCAATGATTAATAATCAAGGGCTACTATAAATTCATCTTTGTGCTAATGTAGAGAAAGAGATAGCACTGGAAATAAAATCCATTGCTTATCTCCCTGAACAACTTCTATTCCATATGAGAAGTCAAGAGAACCATAAACCAAACTAAGGTGAACAAAACAAGGGTGTTCATTATATAAAACAATTGCATATTTTTTGCTCATATTAAAATTAAATTCAATTCATAAGCATAAGGTGGGCATCCATTACACACAAAGCTGTAATAGATGTGTGAGACTGCAGTAAAAAAGAGTTACACAGGTACACTAAGCAGGAATCTATTCATTCAAAGCTCAGTTGAAGTGAGAAACAAGATTTGAAATAATAAGAGAAAATTTCATAGAGGAAGTAAGACTAGAGTTGGACTCAGATAATGTGAAGAATTTGGATTTTCACAAGCAGCACAAGGTGATTTCTAGTTGGCACACAAACACAGAAGATTTGAAATTTGAATAGGTAAATTTTTTGCTCCATTGAAAAATAGGAGGTATTAGGTTTTATAAATGTTATCTTATGGTAAATTTGAAAACTGTCAATAAAGATTTTAAAGATGTAGTAAGATATTTTTGACACTTTTAAATATTTATAGCACGGTTTTAGATTTACAGAAAAAAAATTGAGATTATAATACAGAGTTCATTTATACCCTGCACACAGTTTCCCCATTATTAACATCTGATATTAGTATGGTACCTTTGCTACAAGTGATGAACCAATGTTAAATGACTGTAATTAACTAAACTCTCTATTCAAGTTTTCTTAGTTATCACCTTATATCCTTTTTCTGTTCCAAGATCCCATGCAGGATACTACATGATATTTAGGTGTCACACCACCTTAGGCTCTTCTTGGCTGTGACAGTTTTGCAGATATTCCCTGTTTTTAATGACCTTGGCAGTTTGAGGAATACATGTCAGGTATTTTGTTGAATGCTCCTCAGCTGGAATTTATGTGGGTTTTTTCCCTCATAGACAGACTGGAGTTACGGATTTTAGGGAGGAAAACCATAGAGGTAAAGTGCCATTTTATCCCATCATATCAAGGACGTGTACTATTAACTTGATTAATAGTATTAATATGAATGCTGATTTTGACTTTGATCACCTGGCTAGGGTAGTGTTTGTCAGGTTTTCTCATTGCTTGTTTTCCCCCCTTTCCATATTGTCTTCTTAGGAGGAAATTCACTATACAAACTCACACTTGAGGAGTAGGGGTTTATCCCCCTTTTCAGTGCAGGCAGAGTAATACAGAAATTATCTGTAATATTTTTACAAGGAAAATTTGTCTCTTATCCTCCATTTATTTATTTATTCAGTCACTTCTTTACATCAGCATGGACTCATGTGGTAAGATATTTTTGTCACCTCGTTAGATACAATCTCAGACAAAAATGATTACTTTCATAGAACTTCTCAGGCACACATTGATTCAAAATTAAAACTGTTAAAGATATGCTTATTATTAAAATCTTGCTTCATTTTGCAAGAATGTTAACCATACTTCTCTGTGGAGTTAAGTAAGCTATCTGTTCTTAAATATTTATTAGTGGTTAGGCCATTTGAGGCCCTGCTGACTTTATTAGATATCAAGGCAGACATATATAAATGTATACCTTATTATAGGCCTTACACCACAATACGGCCTCTGTGAATGTTTGCATTAAAAAGAAGGTTGGTAGAGATGAGAAATGAAAGCAGTGTTCTTTTCCTTGAAAAGCAGTTGTCTCAAGTTATATCCTTCCAAGTCCTCAAGTCACATAGGGACATCTGCCTCTAACAGAGCCAGAGGGGCTTGTTTGGTTGGCAAGGGTGTCTCAATATAGTTTAGGAATTGGGGTGCTTTTCATATTCCAAATCCTCCCAAAAGTCTCAGTTCTAAGTCTCATGTTTCACTGGTTTTTGATCAGTTCTCTGACTTTCATATGAGGGAACTAGACTGGTGTATATGTGTGTGGGGGGGTGGATTTGTGTCAGGGCTGGGGTTATTTTGTGTGCTTGTGTGTGTTTATGTATCTGTGTCTTTCACTATTATCTTCAGGACAACTGGCAGAATAAAACGACCTGAATACAACTGCACAAGTTTAAATGGTGGGCATACCTGGGGTACACCAATGTATGAGTTTTATCAGACTTTGAGAATTATTTTGGAAGGCTTTGAGGAAAACTCTAAAACAAATAATGAAGGGAAATGTACTGTGAGATGAAGAATTTAAAAAGCATAAGCAAGTTGAGAAGAGAGTGGTCTCTACATTGGGTGGAGCCTTCTGAGATCAAGAGAAGAAGGTAATTTCAGAGAGCTCTCAAGCAAACCTGAAGACAAAGTACAAGGTTTGTAATGGAGGTATTGAGGAGAGTGATAGTTTGACTTCGATAATTCAACATATTTAGATCATAAAAGAAATGGTATTTAACATATAATTCCTTTTTTAGTATATGTATAGTAATTTCATATTTTCCCCCAACTCTGATAAAGTCTAAAGTACATAGTCTTCCTTCTGTTCTGTATAGAAAAATGGGAAGGAACAGCAAAAGGATATAAACCCTGCCCAATATTAATTTCTCTGCTGACATCCATTGAGAGGGGTCAGCATTCTATCAAGGGCACTTTGTCCAATATATCCAGAAGATGAACAGCTGCAGAGTGAGCAATCCATGTCAGAATTGGGACAGCAGTAAAAAGAACAAAACAGTATAGAGAAAGTACCAGGATAGTACATGAGGATGGAAAACTGACACTAAGCCCTGCCTCCATTTTGAATAATCACGTATATTACTTCTCCCAGATAGAAAGAAAAAAACACTTTGCTCACTTGGAGAAATAAACAATAACAAAAAACTTGGGTCAAACTGTATATGCCTGGTATCAAAAAATAAACAGAATCTTGAAAAATTTGTTGACAAAATATTAAACCCATTTTGCAGCAATGATGCTTGAGAAAATATTGCAACCTTTACTAACATTATGATCATGGAAGAAAACTGCAATTTTTCCAACATGAAAGACAAATAGAAATTCAGTAAATTTGATAATCCTTTTTTTTCTCTCTCTTTTCTTTTTTTTTTTGTTTTTTTGCAAGCCAGTACTGAGGTCCAGCCTTGTTATTCAACTTATTTTCTTTCTGGCAATCTCTGAAGGAAAGCTAGACAACTCCTTTCTTTTTCTTTTTTACCATTCAATATAGAAAATTAATTTTAAAAAAGGAGGAAAGTGGATAAAAAGGCTGACCAGAGGTTTATATTGCTCAGGATTTACCCAGAATTATTTGAAATTTGAACTAAATCATTATCCTAAAATAGAGCTGTATTTGTCTATCATGATATCTAAATGTTTATCTAAATGGGTTCAAAGTGAAAGTAAATGAAGCCCATGAATACCCCGAAACAGTCAAACAGAGTAGAAAAATGTGGTTAGTAATCTTATAAAAAGTAAGTCTATGTGACCATATCTAGACAAAGGCACAAATCCCTTGTTTATTGTGGTTGCTGTAGACATGTCAGGATGTATACAGGGTTTCACGAGCTCAACAGGTTGGTACTTCCCTCAGCTCCACGTAACTTAGATTTCAAATATATATTTTCTGTATATTAAGCCTAATTGTATACAGATGACACTTGAACAACACAATAAGGATTTGAATTGCATGGGTCTATTTATAAGTGGATTTTTTCAATAAATACTACAGTAGTATATGATCTGCTATTGGCTGAATCTGCTGATGTAGAACCTTGAATAAGGAGGGCCAACTGTAAAGTTATAAGCAGATTTTCAACTGCGTGAGGGTTGGGGCCCAGCCCTTTCATTGTTCAAGGGTCTACCTTACATCACTGCAAAATAATATCTCATTAATGCAATTTATTAGACTGAGGTTACGATAAGGCAATTCAGTAAGCCCATCAGACCAAAATAATCACTCAGCATAATCTTCCATTTTGACGATGCATATAAAAAAACAGGTATCACCAAGAGCAGTAGAAAAATTTTTTTAAAACTAAATGACCAATAAACCAATAATTCTTAGTTTTTGTGTAATGAAGATTAGGCTTCCAAAGTAAATGGAAAAAAATAACAGCAGCAACAACAAAAGCTTTTGAGACAAACATTTTAGTTGAAAGCACCATAATTCGCAAAAACATTCATCAGAAGGGTAAAGGTTGTAGAGATGGTATTTTTCTCCGGAAACCCTGAAAGATTTGGGGATTCTAGTTCATTTAATCACCAAAAGAAAAGAAAATCTTCCAGAATTAATAGCTTGAAGATAATTCTAGTGAAACAGGAAGCCAATATAAATCTGCCAAGATAGGACTAATATGTTGTTTCTTCACAGTGAAAGTTAAATTATGAGCCCACAAGTTCTAGACATGCTGTAATTTGGAGATAGTCTTATCAAAAAAGCCATAAAACGAAATAGTACAGTAATCAGTTGCTATAGCAACTGTGATGCAAAATAAATAAATGAGACCTTCAAAAGAGCAAGTTATACAAAACATGCAAAGGTACAGCATAATTCATAAGGTATTAAATTCACATAAATTTAGAAAAATCTTGTTGAAGTATGAATGCTTACTCTCTTCTGTTGAAAGTGTCAGGTGTTTAAAAGCTTAGGGGTACATATTAAAAATGCAAAGTAAAAGAATTTTCTTGTTTGCAAGATGGAGAACTCCATTCAAGAGTATAACAAAAGATGACTTTTATGTGCATATGAGTTATGAATTTGAATATTAAATATTAGTGTTAACAATTCTAAACCATCCGAACACGCATAATTTTAAAACATCAGATCTTCATAAAATAACATTTTTTTCTTTTCTTGTCACTTTCTTCTACTCTTCTCTCTCTGCTTCCCTCTTTGTCTCCTTATCCCTGCTGTCCTCATTCTTACTTAGAATTCAACATTTTCAAAATATTTTTAATAATATATTCCACTACAATTAAATAGGTAGAATAATATTGTCTCTATTTTCAAGTGAAGGAATATGAACTCTAATAACACTTTGGTTTGATACAAAATTTTAGTTCCAGTGAGTCTCCCTGTGTTTTTCTAGAGATGTAAAGATAAATATCTTACTATGCTTTCTCCGATAGAAACTCAGTGTTCCCAAGACAAGTATATAACAGATTGACTGCATGATAGAATTAGTTTATTCATGAGTGAATAATTAATAATGATTTCAGAGACTCTGAGTCTGAAAAATATTGAAATAGCTGTTGAGCACATTCAGTATGATCCAGCATTCAATTCTTTTGGATAAGTACACAGAAGTGGGATTGCTGGGTCATAAGATAGTTATATTTTTAATTTTTTTGAGAAATCTCCATACTGTTTTCCATAGTGGCTATATCAACTCGAATTCCCACCAACAGTATGCAAGGGTTGCAATTTCTCCACATCTTCGTCAACACTTATTGCCTGCATGTTATCTATATTATATCTAAAACAAAACTCCCTTCACCCCCTTTGAGTCAAGACTAATATCTTTTTGCCTCTCGCTGTTGTGGCCTCTCCCGTTGTGGAGCACAGGCTCCGGGCGCGCAGGCTCAGCGGCCATGGCTCATGGGCCCAGCCGCTCCGTGGCATGTGGGATCTTCCCAGACCGGGGCACGAACCCGTGTCCCCTGCATTGGCAGGCGGACTCTCAACCACTGTGCCACCAGGAAAGCCCCAAGACTAATATCTTTGAGAACTAGGAAGAAAAAACTTGTTAAAGCCAAGTGTGAGATCAAAATGAGAGACAGCTGGAGAGACAGGGAGTGGAGAGAGAGAGAGAGAGAGAGAGAGAGATTGAATGATATAACAAAACATATAAAGATATGATTTTTTTCATCACATGCAAGTATCTATGGTTTCATCTACTGTTTTCTCATTCTGTTCATATTCTTTAACTTATAAGTGTGAAGTATTTTGTGTCAAACCCAGCTAAGTGCCTTCATAAAATCCATCATTTTCTTACTCCTTATTACTAGAATCTCAAGTTTTTTGGGGAAGCAAAGAGTCCAGATTAATGATTTCCCAGGCTTCCATGAAACAATGAATGGAGCTGCAACATTCACGTGACAAATAAGATGTAAGTGGAAGTCTACTGGTGGGGTCTCCAGACAACCTGATTTCTGTCCTGATTGAAAGGTAAAGAGTCAGCTAGCATGAACGTTGTGTCTTTCTTTACCCTTCTTAACTCTTCTGGTTTGCAGTGTCTTGCAATGCTGGAGATTCCAGACTATTTTGTGAATATGAGAAGAATGTAGTGTAACCTCCGTGCGAGGTAGGCAGAATAGAAAGATAAAATACACGAATGTGTTGATGATATCATCAAGCTACATTGTCAGTCCTGGATTGTTCATTGGATACCAGGGCATTGTTGGTTTATATGGAATAAAGAAACCCCTTTGATAAATAAGTTACCTGAAGCAGACATTTGATGTCGGTGTATTGGGGCTCTAAATGTTCTACTCTTACATAGGTTTAGTCACACTAAAGAAAACAAAATCTTTTTGATCTTTTAATCTCATTCTAGGAGGAAAATTTTTCTATCTTCTTTAAATGACATCTGTAGCTTCAGAATAAATGAATATTTGTCCTTTAAAAATGTGTTTATAAAGAATATAATAGGGCTTCCCTGGTGGCGCAGTGGTTGAGAGTCCGCCAGCCAATGCAGG
The DNA here is from genome assembly GCF_011762595.2 of Tursiops truncatus. NCBI lineage: Eukaryota > Metazoa > Chordata > Mammalia > Artiodactyla > Delphinidae > Tursiops > Tursiops truncatus. The sequence continues at coordinate 57,212,439 of NC_047051.1, read as the reverse complement.
GGACACGGGTTCGTGCCCCGGTCCGGGAAGATCCCACATGCCGCGGAGTGGCTGGGCCCGTGAGCCATGGCCGCTAAGCCTGCGCGTCCGGAGCCCGTGCTCCGCAACGGGAGAGGCCACAACCGTGAGAGGCCCGCGTACCACAAAAAAAAAAAAAAAAAAGAAAGAAAGATTATAATAGTACATATAGGCTCTAATTATAAGGCTCTGGTCCTCACTACTGCCAGGTTTTCTCTAATTCTACCAGAGCCCAATAGAAAGAGAATGGTTAAAACATAGATTTAGCACATAAAGAAGTCCATTCTTTGGATACTTAATTTTCTCCTGGAAAGTTTGCTGCTATATATAAAATGTTTTTAAAACTATGATGAAAATACTCAATTGGAGCATCCCAGATAGACCAAAAAGTTTAATGGATTCAATTACTTTCAACTTAATTTGCAACTTAATTTGAATCATTTTTGCATACTCACAGGGCTTTTTGATGAGAAAAGATCATTGTAAGGAATGCATTTACACTGACACATGCTTACTTTAAAATCTTTGTTACATTGATATGTTTAATTTACTAATGAAAAATTTTAGATGTAAGTGAACTGGAAATACTTAAGCTGAAATCTGTTAGGCTTATAATCAAGTCTGCATAGGTATGTAAATGGCTTTGAAATTCCTGAAAATTTAGCAAGCTAGCTCAAGCAAAAATTGAGAAAATCATACATTATTATAAATACCAACTTGAGGTATTATTCTTATATCCTTGTGGCATTTGGATACTCTAAAATTCCAGCAAGACTTTCTTTGGTCTCTATGTTCCTTAGAGGAATATGTTATTTAAGAGTCTGACATTAAAAATTAAAAAAAAAAGAAAGAAATAAAATGAATAAATAAAAAGGAGTGTTTTAAAAATTATTTTTAGTCTCCAGACGCCACACTTCTGATGCATAAAAAACAATAATCTTACTCATTGAATTCCAGAGTAGAAAAATTATACATAAAGTGCCTTTAGAACAGAGTATGACAGGGACTATATATAGCATGGCCATCCTGATAGAGTTTATACCACTGCAAGTCTTTTCCTATTATTTATAAAACCAATTACATGCTGATTCAGAAATCACATTTCACAGCTTGCCTTGTCAGATTACCACATGATTAAGACTGGCAATGAATCTTTTCTTTCTTCCTAATCAAATGGGCTAGCCATTTTCCAAGGTTAAATGAGTGTGAAAAAATGAAGTTCACTGTCTTGGCAGGGATCTACATCATTCTTTTGTCACAACTCCTCTTTTACACTTGGGCAACCATGACCTCCATTCTGTTCTTTCCTGCTGATTCCTACTTTATTCCTGCCCTCACCACCTACAGATTCTTCCATGAAAATTTCCTAACTCTTTATGGAACAGTTTCAGAGTGCCAGGTCTAACAAAAGATGCTCTGTCAATAACTCCTACAAACATAGCCTCTGCACTGCTGAGATTTTCTTTTATAGAACAAACGACAGGGTCTGGACTCATATTGCCTAAATTCAAATTTTTGTTCCACTTTGGCTGTGTGATTTTCGTCAAGTTCTTACATTTTTCCGTGCCCCACAACCTTTGACTGTAAATTGGGGATAATAGTACTGCTTACCTTACAGGATTGTAAGAATTGAACTATGTAATATAATACATAAAACTAAAACGAGAACAATGGCTCTCATACACTAATTATATTATTTTGCCAATCATAATGGGACTATTATAATTTAACCATACTAATGCCATTATTATTTTTAAACAAATTCATATGAGAAGAGTTCAGCCTGACATTTAAATAGTGTAGCAGTCTATATGTTTGAAATTGTAGGGATGCAAAATGGAGTATAAAATACAGGTGTGAATACAGAGCCATACATTATCAGGAACTGCGACATGGCAAGGAAGGAGCAACAGTTTTCGATTGTATCCTCTTAGGTTTCAGTCCCAGTTCTTTCTTCTGTGATTGGGTGATAAATATGTTACTTTATGTCTGAGAGCTTCTATTTAGTTAAACTGAGGAAAATATCACTTATCTGCTGTGTTGTGACACATAATAAGAACTCCTTAAATAGTATCGATATATGTTATTATGTTCTTATCTTAGAGCTTTGCTGTTTTGTTGTTTACTGGCCTCTTGTTGCGTTTGCCCAAGCCTCGAGATATCTGGTGGGTAAATCTTCAGACTGTTTACTTATATATATTTTTATATCTTATATTTTAGTTGGTAACATGGTGTACAACCCTCTAATTGATCCTTTTAAAATGTTTTCCTTTTATTTTATAACATGAGAAACTTATGGCTGAATTCATCCCAAGATATTTTATTTAAGAAGATAATTTTACTTAAAACAAGAGTTTTGAACATACATTTAACATGGGGGAAGGATATTAAAATGTAATATATACATATTGCCTATGTTCCAGGAATTTAAAATTCACCATCTCATTTTAATTCTTAGACAAATATTTACAAAGATCTTAGAAGCTGATAATACCAAAATGCAGAATTTCAGTATCTTTAATTAAGATGAGATTAATAAATATGCTGTTTATACAAGCATCCCTTGATTACTTTAGTGTGTCGTGTTGTATTCTAATTTGATTATACATTATTTGGAAGAATTGAAAAGAAGATATGCAGAGGTGATTATCTCTTTAAGAAAAATAACCTAATAAGGGAACTCAGAGATTAGAAATGTAAAAGAAAATGTAGACATTACTCAGTCCACTCAATATAGGAAAACCAGTTAAGAAACATTTTCAACACCAAGGGATGTGTGCAATTGTTGACAGAGGTAATAAACATAGGAACATATGAGAGAATTTCAGTGGAAAAGCAGCAGGCTTACATACACCAAGCCCTTGAATCATTTGTCAAAAGGCACGTAATCCATAAATTTATCATTTATTTTGTTCTAAAACAGAGCAGAAATGCACTATTCACTAAAACATCTTTGATAATCTGAGGCAAGATTAATTTCATCTTTTCCTTCTCACTTGAATAGTCATTCTTCCAGAGAATGCCTGGTGTAACTTAGTATTAAAATGATCCAAATTTATGTATACCATATGCTTTGGATCTGCTTTATGGCAAAGGCTGAAAATTATTGCAGCAAAGTAGTGATTTGTGATCAAAGGGTACAGCCTCAGCTAGTTCAAGGAAAGGGCTGCATCTGCTGAGGACTACAACTGAATGAGTTCAGTCACCTGCATGCACAGGAATTAAAACAACTGCCATCCCAAGACATTGAAAAGTGATATTTCTACCTTTCTCAAGGATTCTGCAATTTTGTGCCTTAATTCTGCCACCTGCTGGTATGATAAAGAACTGAAAAGAACTGACTAGATTTCCGTGCGAATTTTGCAGGAAACATAAAATTGTTTCAAATTACTTTGATAAAGTAGCTCATGTTTTTGTCAGGAAAGTTAATGCGTTTTCTTAGACTTTATGATTCTTTAAAAACTATATATTTAATGGAGAACGATAAAGAATGTAAGTGTTTTTATGTCAATGATTCCCTATTTTCCATAACTGCTTTAAGGACTTGATGTTAAAAGCTTTTCCTATCAGGAACTCAGAAAAATATTCGAAGTAACAAGTACTTTTATAGGAAATTCAGGCAACAAATACGTGTGGCTTGGAAAACTGTCAATTTAAAAAAATAATTCTTGTATTTCCTTGCTTTTCCCAGCTTCTTGTCTTCTCATGCCTTCTATGCGAATGTGGGCCAGGGTACGTAGCCAAAATAGAGTCACATGAGGAGAAGCTATTGTATTGTTGCTATACAATAATCATACAGAAGAGGAGCTAACTTTACACTGAGAGAAATTATAGGGACACTGTGTAATTATAGTCTGCAAAGAAACCTATATGATAATTTGAGGAATTTAAAGAAATCGCTTTTTTCACATTTGAGGACAAAATCTTTGTCTCATTAAAACTGATTCTTTTTCCTTTTCAGGAGAGCAAAGACAATTATATACTCACAAACATAATTAGTACAATACTGATTAAAAGCAAAAGGCATTTTAAAAGACCACTTATTAGTCAAGCATTTTTTCATTATGTCAAGAGAATACCTTAGGAAAGGCAAAAAATTAAAAATTCAAGGAATTAAAAAATGTATTCAGTGTAGCTTATGCCTTAGTTTTTAGCATTTTATCCAAATTAAAATTGTTCGTGCTGATTAAATTGAAGTTAGATATATTTGTAAAGGCTGTCATATTTTCTCAGGCAGTTTTGCAAAAAGTGGAGCCTGAGGCGATGACTTCTTTGATAGCACTCTGTTAAGCAACCAGCAACCCAGGGAACAAGGACGGTGACACAATTTAATGTTACTTATAGGTCATGAAACTTTGGAAAGGAAGTAGTATGTTTCAGTTAATCATCCAGCTATTTGTGAATAAATGGGTATGTGGCATTGTCTGGAGAAAGTATCTGAGCATCTGATTGTCATTTGTAGTTAGGGTTATAAAGGGGACAAACCAAGAAAATAATGGTCAAAAGTTTTTTGTTTGTGTGTTTGTCAGTTTGTTTTTAATGTGTTATAACAGAAATAAACATTTAAATTAAGGATGGAAAAGAAATGTCAACTCACTCTTACTTGTAAATTATTAAAATATGATGTTGAAAAATCATAAATATATATGGTTTCACATAAAGGTTACCAACAAGATTGCTAAGATATTTTCTTCTATTTTTATGTTTTTTTCATCTTCTTATATAATACCTGCATAAATATTGAATTTTAGAACTTGAATATCCTACTCATATCACTGTTATATGGCTGTCACCAATTTTTTTCTCTCTTGTTTCAGTTCACTGTGTTCACAGTCTAATGCCAATGATTCTGAAAGCCCCAACATGTTCTCTAATGTCGATTATTGATAGACGTGTGACTATTGATGGAGTCAGGTGATTTCCAAAAGTATTATGTGCATTAAATGTTTCTCCATGTTTGTACCAAGGCAATCAAGGCTTGTGTCCAGGGTGCTAGGGTCTTGTCTAATGGTTCTTTCTTTACTGCTGTCCGAGATATTAGCCTGGTCTCGTTTGGTGTTTAAAATACTGGCCAGCAGCGTATGATGGCATCATCATCTCTTCCTCTCTAGAAGTCAGAAGAGCTCTTTTCTTCAAATTTTGGAAATATTCTGCTATGTAAATGGTCAAGATATGTTGCCTTTATTCTTTCAAAGATCATTTTGATTCTTTTAGCTTTCCCACTTTTTTTTTTCAGGCAAATAATATGTGTAACAAAAATACATTATAAGGTACTAAAACTCATGATCAGAGTGAGTTTCACAAGACACAGCAGCTCAATGCCTGCCATAAACCATCAGGTGAAGAGTAAGGAAGAATTTGCAAAGATTTTATTAAATCTTTATCCCATTATTTTGTTGTAAACACTTGTTCACTCACCTTTCAGTAACTTAAGTGGAATTAACTTTCTGGTTAGTCCCTCTGCAAAAACAAATAAAAGCCAACTGAGAATTCTGGAGTTCATTTCAGCTCCCCTGCCAGGATTATTCCCCAATTTATATTTTTTTGACAAATTGTACTCAATTCCCAAGTTCTCCAAATGCTTCAGCTTGTGGAATATATTTCTGGCCCTCTTGCATGTTTGGAACAAGAGTCCAGACTCCTATCTGTACTTCTATACTTAATCCAGAATTTCTTCTGCCTTCCAATCCCCACTCAGTTCTTTATCAAATAAACTCATTTGGCTTTCACAAAACATATTTTCCTTTAAACACTACTCTGTGAGAGAATCTGAGAAATACTAGGAAACCTGAAGCTGATTATTTCATGTTAGCCTTATGTATACCTGCCTAACATCTGATTTCTCAATCCAAATTAATGGATGACTCTTTACAGTAATCTATCTGCTTTAATATGTTTGTTGATACCCCAGTTAGCTCTTAGCATTCTTAACTTATTCTCCTCCCATGAAAACTTCTCTGCTCAGTTCCATCTGAAGGGTTTTTGTTCTTCTTGTATACTGCTAGGGAATACCCTTGCTATGATTGAAGAAATTCGTGTATAACAACTTTGCCATTTTTATTAAAAATCTGCTCTCTCCCAGCCTACCCTTAGTATCTCAGGGAACATTCCTATGATCAGTCGGCAGGTGAGGAGAAGATTTGAGTCTGGTTTACTCTAGTTGTTTGCTTTGAAAGAAAAATGGCCAGATGTGAAAATATATGTTGATTTATGGGCTTGGCTGGAAAAGGGACTTGGAAGAAACATGTTTGAAGAACTGGTGACAAAGAAATTTGGGAAAGAGATATGTGCAATGACTCTGAATGGGAAAAAACCATGAAGATATTTGTGTCCTTTGTGAATGCTCACCACAAGGTGAACTCAGCAGAGAATTTTAATAATCAAATGGCTAGGGTGACCCTACTTTGTGGATACCTGTCAGCCTCTTTCCTCAGCCATCTCTGTTGTTGTCCAATGGGTTCATGAACAAAGTGGCCATGGTGGCAGGGATGGAAGTTATGCAGGGACCCAGCAACATGAACGTCCACTCACCAAGGCCAACTGCTGAGTGAATAATCTGTCAGCAGTAAAGACCAACACTCAGCCCCTAATAAGGTACCCATCTCCTGGTGACTGGCCAGCCACCTGACAGCAGATTGATTACACTGGACTGCTTCCATTATGGAAGGAGCAGCATTCTGTACTTACTGAAATAAACACTTACACTGGTTATGGGTTTGCCCTCCCCGCATGCAGGTGGTCTAAACTACCCCCACGTATCCATTGGTTTCTAGTAGGATACTTTCTACCACTTTGTTATTTTCATTCAAAGTGTCATGGAAATTTTGGCTCTTTGCATATCAATATACATAACAGAAGCAGCTTATTAATGTCTATGAGAAAGTCAGTTGGAATATTGATAGAGCCAAGATTTCTCTAGTCTGTTAAGGTTTTGATGCCTATCTCTCTAAAATGCACCCATTAGACATATATTCCATAGATACAATGTCTCAGTAGTGTTAAGTGGCAACTTTCAAGGGGAAAATGATGCAAAGAAACACCATGCTTAAAAATTGAAATACAATGCATTTTTGTGCATTATATTTCATATAATATTTCATAGTGAATATTTTATTTACTTTATGTGTTATATTTGAAAATTAATATTAAGGAGAAATACATAATTTAATTAGTCCTTTCTGATGCCTACATACAAAATGATATGGGAGAAATTGTATAAAGAGTGAGTAAAAATAAAGCAACTATTTTTCTGGATTTTCATTTTAATAATTTATTTTCTACTATGTATGCATGCATGGGATTATTTTAAACCTCTTCAATTTAATTTTACGTTTATTATGTTTATTAAGTAATTTTATTAAAAAGTGATCTAGGGACTTCCCCGGTGGTGCAGTGGTTAAGAATCCACCTGCCAGTGCGGGGACACGGGTTCGAGCCCTGGTCTGGGAAGATCCCACATGTCACAGAGCAGCTAAGCATGTGCGCCACAACTACTGAGCCTGCGCTCTAGAGCCTGCAAGCCACAACTACTGAGCCTGTGTGCCACAACTACTGAAGCCCGTGTGCCTAGAGCACGTGCTCTGCAACAAGAGAAGCCAGCACACCGCAATGAAGAGTAGCCTCTGCTCGCCGCAGCTAGAGAAAGCCCGCGCACTGCAATAAACACCTAACATGGTCAAAAATAAATAAATAAATTTATTTTTTAAAAATGAGATAAAAAGTGATTTAAGGCAGCATTATATATTTGCAAGGGGAAACACACACATGCTCTGGCATGTTCATCAGCCTCTAGGACTTTTCTCTTACATTAACTCATGAATTGCTCACAAAAAATGTTTGAGGTTAGAATTCTCATTACCATTTAAAATAATAATCCTGAATTACAGAGACTTAAATTGTCAAGTTTTATAGAAGCATGTTAATGACAGACCTGTGATTCTAACTCAGGTCTTTTTGTCACCACTGAACTTTCCATTTTAGCATCCATGTGACTAAAAAATACAATTATATTTAAAATAACTGCTATTTTAGTATTTATATCTACAGTGATATGATATTGCTTTTATATTTGTAGCAAAATATTTCTTGTATGCTACTGACTCCTCAGTAATATATTTTTCTCTAAAATTCCAATTTTTCTGGTGAAATATTAAACTTCATCATTCAGATTTCAGATCAGTTTTTTAAAATATACATGTATTCAGTATTTCTATTTAATTATATATTGGCATATATTCATTTACACATTTAACAATACAATTTAATCAAATTCGGTACTCACATACTTATGTATTGTTGAAAAGTTACCAAGCCCCTATTGAAAAGATCAACATATATCTATTTGATTAGGCCAAGAAGAGCTAACAACATTGTGTGTTTGTTAAGGGAAGTTACAAAATGTGACACTGCCCAGATGCATGTTATAAATAAATATGATCAACACGTGACAAGTGTATAAATGGGCTTTTTAAAAGCTTTTCCCCAAAGATTGGCATTTTAAATGTCTCCAGTGTTCCAGACAACATCTGCACTTCCTGAACTCTGGTGCCAATGATAACATGGTGTGTTCTATGTCAGTTCTAGACAATATGTTGCCGTTTTATGGGCATTTATTTTTTTAGTTCTGCTTCTTAATTTTTGGATGTTTTATTTACTTTCATCTTAGGTGAAAGAGATGCTATTTTTCCTTAAGGTTGAGTTCTAAATGCTTGCACTGGAAGCCAACTCTAGACTGTCACTGGCCTGAAACTTGTATAATTTCACAGAGTCTATCATCTACCATCATCCTTAGGGTTGCTCTCAGTATCTACACATGTGGCCAGCGGAAAAGCATTTTTAATGATTATAATCAGAACTGCAGTTTGTGATTCAAATATGAAGATAAGTTTGATGTGAAAAGCTAAGGTGTCCATTTCCTGAGGTTGTTTATAACTTCCCAAATTTGTTTGAAACATCTGTACATGGAGCCTAGGACCAAGCGTCATTTCTCAATTTGAACTCAAATATAGGTAGTTAAAATCATTTTGTTTTTATTTTCTCAACAGAGTTTTATTCTCTGATCCAGTAGATGAAATATATAGTTACACTTGATCTTATCCATCTGCAAAGAGTACTCTTTGTTTGATTTTTGTTTTAGAGTTACTACTGTCTGAGAAAAAGTTATTGTAGCCATTGTGCAAGACGTTCCAGAGACTCAAGGCACAAACTGACACTATTATTTTCCCTTTATTATCCCTTAAGCATTCTGCCTTAGTTTATGTCATTACATTATCATCTGGCATGAAAATCTATCCTAAAACATTTCGACACCTTAGAGAGAACTTTCATTTCCTATTTTCTTATCTGTTTAAAGGGGTTAATGTTTATCAGACTTTCCATGTCATCATAACCAAGCAGTGATAAGAATTTTTTTAAATTATACTTTATGACAATGAACTACCCACAAGACAATTTAAATGCAATTTGTTGTGCAGAAAATATTTTCCTTAAAAATGTTAATTGATCTCAGACATTAATTTAAAAGCACAATGCTATGTAATCAAGGCTGAGTAGACCCTGCTTGCATTGTCTCTGAGATATATTATTTTTCTGTAGTATAATGATCTCTAATAAAAATCAAGTCATAAAGACATGGAAACATAATGAATTTTCAGCTCAAACTAAAACATAAAATGGGGACAATAGGAATATTTAGTCCTCTTGGAAGGAGGAAAAAGAGCAAGACATAAACAAAGAGATTCCTTGGGGATTAGCATGGCAATTACACACATATTTGAAAAACACTTGTTTGCTCCTTGTACTTAATTGATATTTACTTTAATTGTTTAATTCAGTACAGCTGTCAGGAAAAATATACTGAGGATTTGGGGAGGAAATTATTTATATTTCAATAACTGTATCAGTAGCTGCTCTAATAAGATTATTTTAGATTAAACTTTTTGTGAGGGAACATATTAATGACTTGGAGAATAAGTAAAAATGAATTACTTTATTACTCTATTTTGAAAAATATTCTGAGTCAAACTGATTGTCACTTTGACTTGTGAATACCAAAAATTTATAAATATATTAATAAATGCATAGGAAGTCAAATATGTACATTTGTTTTCCCAAACTCATTAATATGTTTTGAAATAAAACATAATACCTGCTATAAGGCATTATAAGACATACTACATCAGACATAACAGGATTGGTAAATAAAATTTTAAGTGTTGAATATTTCAAAAATGTTAAAAGACATTCAAATATTATATCTTTTATAATTCAAAATATGTATACATATATCTATTTGAAATATATATGAAAGATACCAAATACGAAATCTAACTATAAACAATTATAACCACAAATAAAAATATAATTTATTATTAGGCATTTTGGTTAAACAGTAACTCAATACTTCATAACCTCTTTTGATTTAGAACGAATTTATATGTTTAGAGTGAATCAATTGAAATAAAATAATTAAAACTATTTATTTGATACTGAATTGAGTTTAATTTTCTAAGAAGTAATTTTATTCAAATAAGCTGTACCAGACTACAAGAATACAAAACTACAAATAGCTATGGAGAGTTCATTTGATTACTTTTATATTTATTTTTCAAAAACAATTTTTGGAATCATCTTGAAAGTTGATAGCCTTTATGACCAAATTTTCCAATTTCCCCTTGTTTGTGTTTGCATTGTGTAAATGTAACTCCTAGTATATCAGAGAGGATTTAGAAGTGTGAAGATTAACCTTTCTTCTCATTTAACTAAAATGAAAGCATATGCTTCTGATTCAACTGATTAAGTAGAGTTGTATTTGTCCCTTTATCCTATAGCTTGGAATGTAAAATTAGGATTCTTTGAAAAAGTAGTAAGTTCAAACACCATACCAAACAAAAAATTTATCACCATAATTTTCTTTTTGTGTGAAATCTATTATGTCTACCAGGAAAAAAAGACAGATTTTTCCTCTTAATACTTAGAGATGAAGGCTTCCCTGGTGGCGCAGTGGTTAAGAATCTGCTTGCCAATGCATGGGACAAGGGTTCGAGCCCTGGTCCAGGAAGTTCCCACATGCCGTGGAGCAACTAAGCCCGTACGTCACAACTACTGAATCTGCTCTCTAGAGCCCACAAGCCACAGCTACTGAGCCTACATGCTACAACTACCAAAGCCCGTGTTCCTAGAGCCTGTGCTCTGCAACAAGAGAAGCCACCACAATGAGAAGCCTCCGCACCACAATGAAGAATAGCCCCTGCTCGCCACAGCTAGAGAAAGCCTGCATGCAGCAACAAAGACCCAATGCAGCCAAAAATAAATAAATATATTAAAAAAAATACTTAAAGATGAACGGAAAATTTGTTTGAAGCCAGTGACTGGAGAAGAGATGGTTAGCAAGATTAGTTACCAGTCAGCAGAGCAAGATGCAACAACAGCTCAACTAGTTTTCACCCAGTATACAATTCAGGAAACAAACACACAGATGACAAGGGATATTTTGAAATGAAAATGAATGTTACATAAATTGTATTTCAGCAATAGTTGGGCCAATAAATAATAACATTTGAAACTATATTTAAATATGCAAGCAGAGTGACTCTAGAAACTTTACTAATATCAAAAAAGATGGTCTAATCAAAGAAGATAATAGTAGAGCAAAAGTAAATCCATTTTCTGGAGAATCAGAAAACCAGGCATGCAAACAGTGCATGAATTTACATAGAGAAGAGGTAGATATCCAAGCATTTAAACAAGATTATAATATACAGTACAGGTCAATAAGTAAAAGGAATAGTTTATTTACTGTCTAAGCAGGACTAACAGAAATATTGACTTGAAAGTTTACTGTGGGACTGATTCACCCAATCTCCCCTCCCCTCCACCCGACACAATGTAGGATCCTCATTGGGTTCTAAGTTCTGAACCAAAGCTAATACTTCTTAGTTCTAGGTACATAGTAAGCTTTAATAATAATATTTTCTATTTGGGAGATTGTCCAAACTGCTATATATGAGTGGAGAAAAAGAAGGGACCATATCCAGATATAACATAAATATTTAGCTACAGATTACAACCACTTCCCTGAGTTTAGCTGTTTCCTGTAAAATAGTAGCTGTGTTCCTTATTTAAGTCAAGTGATAGTTCCATTCAATATGTATTTTGAAGTGATGGATATTTTGATATTTAATATTTTTGGTAATTAAATACTAATTTACTTTGTATTATTGCTTTTACTTAGTTTGTCAGTTAATAACCAAGGGTTACTTTTAGTAGCAAATGATAACCACTAATGTTAATGCAATTCTTTAATACATAAATAGAGAGTGATGCATGTACTAAGTAATGAAGCTCCTAACTAGTAAGTGATTAATTATGTTGGTCTCTAGGATAAATAGCAACACATGTCACAATGCATGCAGTCAAAATTCCATTCATTATGAACTGTTTTTAATATATCTCTGATATTTTTAGTTTAAAGTTAGTTACTAATGAACTCTTTACTGTTAAAAATGACTTAGATTCCATATAGTAAGGATATGAAACCAAAAAATTTTGAAAAGCTGAATGCTTTGGAATGAGAAGGAGGCTGGGGCACACCCAGAATGACCTAATAATCCATATAGAAAGAATTAAATGCACGAATGGAACATATATGATACTATGTAAAATGTTCAAGGAATCATGATAATTTGGGGCATCAAGAACTATTTATGCATGGGTAAGAGTGGTGGGAAGTTCTTGAAAGGGAGCCCTCAGTGTCATTTTTTATGGAAATTTCATAACTCTGGTATTAATCTGTTTTCAAATTTCTTTAGTTATCTATTTATGAAATCCTAGTTTTTCTTTGAAAGACTTTGGATATTCATATAGTATTGGATGGCACTTAAGTTTTAAATAAAATAGAATGCCTTCAAAATTTTATCTGTGTTGTATGAAGACATGAAAGTAAAACGTGTATGAAGAGTTGGTAAACAGAATTATATATTCCTTTTTCTGGGATTCCACAGTAACTTGTTGTGGACTGAATGTAGGAATCTCCCCAAAATTCATATGGTGAAGCCCTAACCCCCAATGTGAGGATATTTGGAAGTGAGGCTTTTGGAAGGTAATTAGATTTAAATAAGGTGTGAAGATGGGGCCCCTATGATGGGATTAGTGTCCTTATAAGAAGAGGAAGAGAGAACAGAGCTTTTTCTCTCTCCTCCATGTGAGGGCACAGTGAGAATATGGCCACCTGCAAGCCAGGAATGGAACCAGCTGGCATCTTTGTCTTGGACTTCCCACCCTCCAGACCTGTAAGAAAATACTTTCCTATTGTGTAAGCCACCTGGTCTATGGTATTTCATTATGGCAGCATGAGCTGACTGAGATGTTTCTATATATCTTTATTTTGGAGTTTATTACATTCTATTTTTTGTTCACTTCCCATGAGTTCTTAAATTCCATTTTGGTAAGTAATGCTTCAGAGTCATCTGCAAACAATAGATACTTGTCACACTGCCTGCCTTGGATGTATCACTCAGTAAAATACAGTAAAATATAGTTGATATATGGTCACTCAGTAAAATACAGTTAAATCAATAAGTTAAATGAATACAAGTCAATTAGAATAAAAAGATAGTGTATATTTCCTGATATGCCAGAGGTTTTTAATTACAAATTTTGCTTTGTTAACTACCAAGAAATAGATAAAAGACTAATTATTATCCAGGCCCTAAAAGATTGGAGTAAAATCAATAGCTAAGCAGAAAGAAATTGAATTTTTATATGTTCCATCAACACATGGGAAAATTTATTTGGCTGTCAAAATATCACCTCTCAACATCCATAAAATCAATTCATTATGATGGACCCTAGTACCTGCTCACATTTTGGTAAATTATTACTCTTGGAGAAAAATAAATCACATTCCAGGCATAGGGGCAAAATTCTCTTGGGTCATTAAGTAATATCTACTTTCTAAAATAATCAGCAGACAGATGAGGTGTGAAACTAAGTATCAAAGGGCAAACCTACATGTTCTGACTAGTAAAAAACACAGAAAGAGAAAAATGAGCTTACTTTCATGTCTTCATATAGCACAGATAAAATTTTGAAGGCATTATATTTTATTTAATACTTAGGTGCCATCCAATACCATATGAATAACTTTGTATAATTAATAAATGGATTTCCTGAGTGAACTATATGTCAGATTATTGGCACAAGTTAAAGTCATGTAAAGTATACAGATATACTGTGTTACTTGTGTTTCTAACAAGTATGTTCTGGACAATTTCACAAAGAGCAGAAAATCAGTATTACTTTCTCAAATTGATAGATTGTCAGAAAAGGACAATTCAGTTATAAGTTTCAATAGTCTAAGATATTTTTGAGAGTAGGACAAATAATGTGCCAATTTAGCACCTGTAGTAAAATATTTAACTGTAAGATGAACATTCATGCACCTAAGTACATACACCAAAGTAAACAGATATAGATTCAAATTAGCCAAGAAAAGAAAAATGGAAGATTCTAAAATTAATTCTGATTCTAATAAGTTTTCAGTTAAAAAAATCATAGAAGTCACAAGATGTAGCGTGCCATAAAGTGTGATAGGCAATGTTTTCAAATAATTGAATATAGCCTGAAATTATATAAATGTTTTTATAAAAGATTCATTAATTTTTGATGCCACATTTCTGAATGTCTTGGGTGTATATAGGCATATTTTTGGTCCAAAGTTAAGATTTTGATGTTAGGTTCTGTCTTCCAGGAATTTTTCTTATCTTCATCCAGAGATTAACTTTACACTCAACCTCAAAGGAATTCTAGGTGATTCTAACAATCAACAAAAAGGTGAAATCTCTGTGCTTAAAGAGAGATTGGAGAAGTTTCACTTTTAATTTTTTTCCCTTTAGTGACATTTCTCCAAGCAATATAGGCCAAATATTTCAAATATTTTTCTTTTAAAATATCCTTGGGATAACTGTTAGGTTTTTTTCCCTCTCAGTCAAAAAGTAGAGTACAAACTTTTTGAAAAAAAAAAAAAAAAGAATCTCTATGGGGATTCTCTTTCTGCACACAGCAGGGTTTGACCCCATGTGGATTTACTCCCTGGAGTGAGTAATTGCTCAACTGAAGGAGGGAATGAGGAATGACCCCACAGCCTGAAATCCAGAGAGAAACCCATAACTCTTCCTTGATTCTTTTTTTTTTTTTTTTCCTGCATGTCTGTGATTTAATTTTTGTGGCGCTTACCTTTCTGTATTGCTTCCTGACCCTTTCCCCGCCACACATCAAGCTGATATATCTTGTAACTGGGAAGGAAATATTCTTCTGTCCATACATACCAGTAACATTTATCTCAGGATATCTGAAATCATTGCTGTGTCAAATAGAAATCCTAAAGGAGGGGAAGAGGAAAATAGGCTTTTTGTTCCTCAAAAAAATTTTTTTGACATTTCATTCTTGTAATTCTATATCAGCACAGATATATCACAACTGTAATGAAAGAGAATTTATAAGAAAGAAATCACTTACAAAAGTTCTCATTTACCTATATCATAATTTGGCAAACTTCAAGAGTAAACCAAAAAAGTAATATGGATCTTATTGAGAGTAGAATAAAATTTTTAAGTGTGAGTTCATATTCTGTTTGAATTCTTTTTAATGTTGTGTGTTTCTGAGTGGGTATGTGGATATTATAACTTTTCTTGAATAATTTCAGTTTGTGTTGTCCACTCTAAAATAGTTCTGTCAGGCTTGCAACATCAAAAACCATTGCAGAGAAATGAGTCATATTTTTTTCTTAAAAATAGTTATGGATAGTGAAAATTATTATCTTTATAATTGCAATTGTTAGTAAGTCAAATATCACAACCATCTCTTACAGTGTTTCAAGGCATCAAGGTTGCATTAAGTCTGCCTCAATTTTCAAATTATACCACAGACTTGTAAAAAGGTTTTCAATAAACTTTGAAACTTGAATTCCCTACTCCTTCATGACCACTTCCTTTTAGAATCGTATTTGATTTACTTAAATTTAACTTTTTTAACACGTGATTACTGTGGGTTAAATAGCTACAATTAATGAAAATTCTTCCTTATATTTTACATACTGGCTGTTTATTTTGAGACTACCTTTAATAAAAACATATCAAGGGATATTTGAAGAGTTGCAAAACACAGAAATGAGTGGAAGAACCAAAAACTCTAGAAAGTGTAGCAAAGAAAAGGTAGCCCTGCGGATAGGACAAAGGAGAGTGTACAAAGGAAAAACTCATTTAAAATCTGGTGTGGATTCTCCACTAACCTATGACTTCAGCACAGTCTTATCTATTCAACACTGTTTTGTTTTGTTTTGTTTTTAACAGCTTTATTGGAGTATAATTGCTTTACAATGGTGTGTTAGTTTCTGCTTTATAACAAAGTGAATCAGTTATACATATACATGTGTTCCCATATCTCTTCCCTCTTGTGTCTCCCTCCCTCCCACCCTCCCTATCCCACCCCTCTAGGTGGTCACAAACCACCTAGCTGATCTCCCTGTGCTATGTGGCTGCTTCCCACTAGGTATCTATTTTACGTTTCGTAGTGTATATATGTCCATGACACTCTCTCACTTTGTCACAGCTTACCCTTCCCCCTCCCCATATCCTCAAGTCAGTGCTCTAGAAGGTCTGTGTCTTTATTCTCATCTTACCCCTAGGTATTTCATGACCTTTTTTTTTTTCTAAGATATCATATATATGTGTTAGCATATGGTATTTGTTCTTCTCTTTCTGACTTCACTCTGTATGACAGACTCTAGGTCCATCCACCTCACTACAAATAACTCAATTTCGTTTCTTTTTATGGCTGAGTAATATTCCATTGTATAGATGTACCCCATCTTTATCCATTCATTTGTTGATGGACACTTAGGTTGTTTCCATGTCCTGGCTATTGTAAATAGAGCTGCAATGAACATTTTGGTACATGACTCGTTCAGAATTATGGTTTTCTCAGGGTATATGCCCAGTAGTGGGATTGCTGCGTCATATGGTAGTTCTATTTGTAGTTTTTTAAGGAACCTCCATACTGTTCTCCATAGTGGCTGTATCAATTTACATTCCCACCAACAGTGCAAGAGTGTTCCCTTTTCTCCACACCCTCTCCAGCATTTATTGTTTCTAGATTTTTTGATGATGGCCATTCTGACCAGTATGAGATGATATATCATTGTAGTTTTAATTTGCATTTCTCTAATGATTAATGATGTTGAGCATTCTTCCATGTGTTTGTTGGCAGTCTGTATATCTTTTTTGGAGAAATGCCTATTTAGGTCTTCTGCCCATTTTTGGATTGGGTTGTTTGTTTTTTTGTTATTGAGCTGCATGAGCTGCTTGTAAATTTTGGAGATTAAACCTTTGTCAGTTGGTTCATTTGCAAATATTTTCTCCCGTTCTGAGGGTTGTCTTTTGGTCTTGTTTATGGTTTCCTTTGCTGTGCAAAAGCTTTGAAGTTTCATTAGGTCCCATTTGTTTATTTTTGTTTTTATTTCCATTTCTCTAGGAGGTGGGTCAAAAAGGATCTTGTTGTGATTTATGTCATAGAGCATTCTGGCTATGTTTTCCTCTAAGAGTTTGATAGTGTCTGGCCTTACATTTAGGTCTTTAATCCATTTTGAGTTTATTTTTGTGTATGGTGTTAGGGAGTATTCTAATTTCATACTTTTATATGTACCTGTCTAGTTTTCCCAGCACCACTTATTGAAGAGGCTGTCTTTTCTCCACTGTATATTCTTGCCTCCTTTATCAAAGATGAGGTGACAATATGTGTGTGGGTATATCTCTGGGCTTTCTATCCTGTTCCATTGATCTATATTTCTGTTTTTGTGCCAGTACCATACTGTCTTGATTGCTGTAGCTTTGTATTATAGTCTGAAGTCAGGGCGCCTGATTCTTCCAGCTCCACTTTTCGTTCTCAAGATTGCTTTGTTATTTGGGGTCTTTTGTGTTTCCATACAAATTGTGAAATTTTTTATTCTAGTTATGTTAAAAATGCCAGTGGTAGTTTGATAGAGATTGCATTGAATCTGTAGATTGCTTTGCGTAGTAGAGTCATTTTCACAATGTTGATTCTTCCAAACCAAAATATGGTATATCTCTCCATCTATTTGTATCATCTTTAATTCCTTTCATCAGTGTTTTATAATTTTCTGCATACAGGTCTTTTGTCTTCTTAGGTAGGTTTATTTCTAGATGTTTTATTGTTTTTGCTGCAATGGTAAATGGGAGTGTTTCCTTGATTTCACTTTCAGATTTTTCATCATTAGTGTATAGGAATGCCAGGATTCTCTATGTATAGTATCATGTCATCTGCAAACAGTGACAGCTTTACTTCTTCTTTTCTGATTTGGATTCCTTTTTTTATTTTATTTTCTGATTACTGTGGCTAAAACTTCCAAAACTATCTTGAATAAGAGTGGTGAGAGTGGGCAACCTTGTCTTGTTCCTGATTTTAGTGGAAATGCTTTCAGTTTTTCACCATTGAGGATGATGTTGGCTGTGGGTTTGTCATATATGGCCTTTATTATGTTGAGGAAAGTTCCCTCTATGCCTACTTTCTGCAGGGTTTTTATCATAAATGGGCGTTGAATTTTATCGAAAGCTTTCTCTGCATCTATTGAGATGACCATATGGTTTTTCTCCTTCAATTTGTTAATACGGTGTATCACGTTGATTAATTTGCATATATTGAAGAAGCCTTGCATTCCTGGAATAAACCCCACTTTATCATGGTGTATGATCCGTTTAATGTGCCATTGGAATCTGTTTGCTAGTATTTTGTTGAGGATTTTTGCATCTGTGTTCATCAGTGATACTGGCCTGTAGTTTTCTTTCTTTGTGACATCCTTGTCTAGTTTTGGTATCAGGGTGATGGTGGCCTCATAGCATGAGTTTGGGAGTGTTCCTCCCTCTGCTATATTTTGGAAGAGTTTGAGAAGAATAGGTGTTAACTCTTCTCTAAATGTTTGAAAGAATTCGCCTGTGAAGCCATCTGGTCCTGGGCTTTTGTTTGTTGGAAGATTTTTAATCACAGTTTCAATTTCAGTGCTTGTGATTGGTCTGTTCATATTTTCTATTTCTTCCTGGTTTAGTCTCAGCAGGTTGTGCATTTCTAAGAATTTGTCCATTTCTTCCAGGTTGTCCATTTTATTGGCATAGAGTTGCTTGCAGTAATCTCTCATGATCCTTTGTATTTCTGCAGTGTCAGTTGTTACTTCTCCTTTTTCATTTCTAATTCTATTGATTTGAGTCTTCTCCCTTTTTTCCTTCATGAGTCTGGCTAATAGTTTATCAATTTTGTTTATCTTCTCAAAGAACCAGCTTTTGGTTTTATTGATCTTTGCTATTGTTTCCTTCATTTCTTTTTCATTTATTTCTGATCTGGTCTTTATGATTTCTTTCCTTCTGCTAACTTTGAGGGTTTTTTTGTTCTTCTTTCTCTAATTGCTTTAGGTGCAAGGTTAGGTTGTTTATTTGAGATGTTTCCTGTTTCTTAAGGTAGGATTGTATTGCTATAAACTTCCCTCTTAGAAATGTTGTTTTTTATTTGTAAGTCATGTTACAAAAATCCCCACCTCCATCCCACCAAAGGAATCACAAACACACACACACACAAACACACACACACACAAACACACACACACAAATAAAATATATCAGAGATGTAGATGTTGGGCATACATGCTGTGCAGAGAAGGGATATAAGGGGAAATGCACGTACACTGATTCACAAAATCTTTGTGAGAAATAAATAAATAACTTTGGAGTGAGTTCCCCAGAGGGTGTGGGGAATCAGAAGAGAATAGAGTAGGATAGATTCTAAGGGCCAGAGAAGGGCATGACTTTAAGTGATAAGTATCTGTTGCCTCTGGAGAATTATCTCCAATTGTGTGGATACAGGAAAAGATCTCTCTGTCTCACTCAATGTAAATAAGACAGAAGTGTGATTGAGGCCATCATGTATCTAATTTCAAAACCAGAAGTTGCTTTAGAGTGAAAGGATGTCATAAAATGAATAAAATATGATAATTTTTTTACTGTCTGGCAAATTTATTGTATTATGTCGGTAGACCTATGGAAAATTCTACTCAAGATCCTTTCTCAAAAATAAATTTATTTGTATAAAATGAAAATAATATATGTGCACCCAAATAAAAGCAAAATAAAAAGTATGCTGTTTATCTCAATATTAAAAGATAATGTAAAAGAGTAATCTGTTGCTACATATTCAAGTACTCCAATAAATTTCTGAGCCTGTTTCTAACATCAGAGTATTATCCTTAAAAAACAGATTTGTCAATTTGACCTAATTATTTTTAATTTTTAATTAATTGCTAGAGCTTTCTATATCATTGCATGTTATGGTTAAAATTTTTGCAAAGGTTGGCAATATCAATTAACTCTTCTCTGTAGAATATAGTATTTTTTTGAAATAATATGCTCCCTAAACATGCTGAGGTTCCTGGTAAGCTGAAGATAAATTTGGTTAAATGCAGACATTTTTTGTATTCCATTTAAAATTGAAAATTGTAAATAGTGCAGGCAAAATACTTTCACAAATACAGTTTTCTGGTTTTGATTTTCCTCTATACAGTCTAATTTTGGCAAACATTTTTTAACAAGAAAACACTTATCAATTAAGTAGTCACTATTTATAAATATTTGAATATATTGCAAGGTGCACATGCTACAAAATTGTTGACTTTCTCATTTTTATTCCATTCAGATAAAGATTATGAATTTATCCAATTAAAATATGGATCTATCAAAAGATTCTTTCCACATGTCCAGCTATTCCAAAGTTCAATCATGTTATTTTAAATTTAAATAATATTTCATTATTTAATTTATTTATATTTGTCTTGCTCTTGTGTGATGAATTTCAATAGCTTCTTGCTTGCATGTTTATTTTCATAAATTGCAATTCACCAAAATTTCAAGACTTGAATATTTTGGACTTCCATTTAGTAATTTTGAACACAATAATAGTGATTTGTGAATAAAAGCATTGAATACAATTACATGTCACTAATTCTTCAGAGTTTTATATCTTAAATTCTAATTAACAAGAAGCAACAAAGAGAAAGTGAATATGGTTATGCTGAAGTATTTTTGTGTATTCAGCAACAGCATCAGCCTTCTCATATTAAAAATTTTAAAAGTTGCAATGGGTATATGTGTGTGTGTGTTTGTATGTAAATTTTAATAACTTAAGTGTATCAGTAATTGACAGAACATTACATCTTCTTTGGATAGAATCATTAGTTGCACATTCACTACAACCTCCTGCAAAATCATTTTGGCTCCATAGTTTTCAGAATTTAATTAAAAATATTGTTTACACAATAACATTTGCCTCACCAGATTTGGAATGCATTTTATCATTGCAAAAATTAATTTTATCATTGATGTAATTTTAACTGAATTTATAAAATATTTTAAAATGTCATATAATCCATCTTCAACAAAATGTACTTTGAAAAGCTTTACTTTGACTTCATAAATTGGATGAATATATTTGAACCATTTTTGCAGATACCTGATTTCCAACTTACTGCATTAGATGATATTCTTATAAAATTGTCTGCCTTTAAATGCTTGCAAATATCTTCTTCTGCTAGTTGAACTAATACATTCACAAATACCAATTCACTTTTCTATGTGCACATGAAAATTTAGATTAAAATGATCAAAATTAATTTAGAAAAAGAACCTTTTGACCTAAATAAAAAGTAAATCTTCAGAGTGATATGGAAATGTTATTTCTGTAACTGCACATGCAATATTTTCACCATTGAAGTGGATAGTGCTGCTTCTGCAGCATATTTGATTCTTCTGACTTCATGGGTTCAGTGATGTCTCCAATACTTCTCTCTATCATGGTTGATGGCTAATGTAAACAAATATTTTGTTCATCATGAACTTTCTCACAAGAAAATGCAGTACCTACAAAAATCTTAAATTTTAATATATATAAATACATAGAAAAAGTTTAGTAAATTACCGTCTTATCATTTAGATAGGATCTGTGATAAAAAGATAAATTAGAGAAAATGTGCTTCAGTATTTACATCAATTTATTAAAAGGTTAATTTGAAGGAAAAGACCACTCAAATATGCAAGATACTTTTAAATGAGAAAAGAATAGACACAAACTATTCTGCCTTATTGCTTTCAAGAGATTAAACTTTATGCCTGGCTTTTCTTTGTCCTCTGTATCTAGAGAGAGAAAGTCACCTTGGGACATATCTTTGTTCTGCTAAAAAGCCATATGATTTTCCTCTTTTATTCATGCAAATATTATGCCAGAAGGCACATTTAGACAGGGTGACCATATAAAAGGACCTATTGTGTCCTGACAGAAGGAGGTCCTCATAAATCCTTGCTGCAGAGCTGTCACAAGGGCCGGAGTAGGAACATTTACTGCAGAGCAAGTGGCCTCCTGGGAGTATAAGGCTTGACCCTCTCAATCCTTTCACTCCATGGTTCAAATGTGCAGGATCCTTCTCATGGGCTGAAGTCTTTGGAGGACAGGACACAGATAAGAGGAACACATCATGAGCAATAAGAACCTCTGGGTGATTGATTCACAATTAATACAATGCTGAAGGAGGGCTTGCTTCAGCAGAGTATATGGCCAAGGATGATGATAGTGCTTTTGAGAAAGGTAAGGATGATTATGTGAATACATATGGGCTGCTGTGCTTATGTATGTCCACAGTGCCCAGGGAGTGATTTGGAACAACCTGGCGATCACATTAGTAGGAAATGAATGTGTCACGGAGGGCAGAACTAGTTTACCAACCAGCTAACTCAAGTCACTGAGAAGCAACAGTTGTGCCAGATTGATTAGACCACGTTTTTTCCCTATTTGGAAGCAGGATTAACCTTAGTTTCATATTAAAAACAAAGAAAAACTCTGTAATTTTGATCAATTAAGAGAGGTCTTTAAGAAAAAAAATACTTCCTGTTAATAAGGACAAATCTGGGTGGAAAGGGAGCAGAGGTATACAAATATGCAATGTATATTATAAAACAAAGATTGGCCTGATATGCTGATGTGAACTGACCTAAAATGATTGCATTGTTCACAATTAATAGATATTTTAAATTAATACTATATGCCTCCTTCTCACAATCATGCTATAGACAGTAATGATAATAATGAAAGTGTATGTCAGACTGAATTCTGCTGTTAGACCTGCGCGGTCTCCTAGGAGTTTCGACTCGCCCAGGAAACAACAAGAGTCGGAAGTCGATGCAAAACGCAAGAGGTTTATTGAAGGCCGGTGCACCGGGGTTCCTTGGTCCTCACACAGGAGGTCGAAGAAGGAACCCTTTTGGGCGCGAATATGTCAGTTTTATAGGTTCCCACTTCCCCGTATGTAAATTATAGATTTGGTTGTGTTCTCCTGCTGATTGGTCCCGGCTTAGGCTCGGACCAGAGAGGGAACTTGTCCCCAGCTGTCTGATTGGTCTTTGACAGACACCTATTTTGTTTATCTCCCTCCTTCTCCCCAGCTGCCTGATTGGTCTTTGACAGACACCTATTGTTTATCTCCCTCCTTCTCCCCAGCTGCCTGATTGGTCTTTGACAGACACCTATTTTGTTTATCTCCCTCCTTCTCCCCAGCTGCCTGATTGGTCTTTGACAGACACCTATTTTGTTTATCTCCCTCCTTCTCCCCAGCTGCCTGATTGGTCTTTGACAGACACCTTTTTTACATTTTGTTATCTCCCTCCTTCTCGGAAGGGGGCCGGACATCCTGGAAATTCACCCATTGTCTAAGCAGCCCCTATTGTCTGGAGAGTTCTTAATCATTAGCTGGAACAATGTCCCTCGAGTCCCACATTCCCCCCTTTTTCTTGTGACTATTGATTCCAATCATGGAATCTCAACCTTCTGTTCGTAAACTTTGGTACTGTTGTCTTAACATTAGAACTTGTACAGTACTGATACGTTCTCTAATAAATGCTATCAAGCGATTTAGAACACATGGTCCAAAAGTTAAAATCAACAATAAAACAATAAGAGGTCCCAACAGCGATGCCGTCCACTTTTATGGCCGTTGGGGTGGTGAGGAGGACGGTGTATGGTCCTTTCCATCGAGGTTCCAACGTCTGGGTTCGATGCCGATGGACGTATACGGAGTCTCCGACTTGGAAAGGATGAGTTTCTCCCGGTGTTCCCGGTTGGTAGGCCTTGGCGAGTTGGGACCATATTTCTTTCTGGACCAATTGGAGTCCCAGTAGCCTAGCATATAAGTCAGTGTTATTTTGACAATCAGGTTTTATTTCTTTTCCTAAAGTGAGGAGGGGAGGCGGGGCACCATATAATATTTCAAAAGGAGTAAGATGGTATCGGGAAGGTGTATTTCTAACCCGGAATAGGGCCAAAGGAAGGAGCACCGTCCAATCGGTACCGCCAGTCTCCAAGGACAATTTAGTTAGGGTCTCTTTTAGAGTCCTATTCATTCTTTCTACCTGACCTAAACTTTGGGGTCTATAGGCACAATGTAATTTCCAATCAGTCCCCAAGTATCTGGCCACATCCTGACTTACCTGGGCGACGAAGGCTGGACCATTATCAGACCCTATTACCTTTGATGCTCCAAATCGAGGAAAAATTTCTTCTAAAATCTTCTTGGCTACTACAGCAGCTGTTTCTTTCTTTGTTGGGAAAGCCTCTATCCATCCTGAAAAAGTGTCTACAAAAACTAAAAGGTATTTATTACCGTACCTTCCAGGACGCACTTCGGTAAAGTCCACTTAACTGTGGGGTGGAGGTCTGCCACCCGTTTGTTTACCTCTCGTAGATCCTGCACCGGCCGATAATCATTTGTTCCTGGTTTCTTTACCGGCAGGAGAGGGGTGTTCCATGCTGATTGACATCTTATTAAGATGCCCAAGTCTAGTAGCCTCTGTATATGGGGACGGATACCGTCTTTGGCTTCGTCTACTCATGGGGTATTGACGGACTGTTATTGGGGTGGCAGTTGCCTTGAGTTCCACTAGCACCGGGGGCCGATTTTTGGCCATCCCCATTCCGGCAGTTTCTGCCCAGGCTTGAGGGAACCGAGTTACCCAATCAGTAACATTAACTCGTAAGTAACCTTCCCTTATTATCAGTTATGGTGGGACCTTCTGGCTGAAAGTGAATTTGAGCCCCCAAGAGTAAATCTCTTCCCAGCAAAGGATAGGGGCATTCCGGAATAATCAAAAATGAATGGGTTACTCGTCCAATCCCAAGATCTACTGTCCTTCGTGTGGTCCATGAATATTGTTTATTCCCAGTGGCTCCTTGTACCCATGACCTTTTAGCTGAGATAGGACCTTTTGAGTGGAGAAGGACGGAGTGCTGGGCTCCGGTATCTACCAAAAATTGAACAGGTTCCCCCTCCACTTTAAGAGTTACCCGGGGCTCGGGGAGAGGGTTCGAGCCCTGACTTTCCTAGTCTTCTTCTTTCAATGTTAAGATTTTGTTTTTGGTTGGCCTTCCTCCATTCTTTTTCTTAGGGCATTCTCTCGCCCAATGTCCTTTTTCTTTACAGTAGGCACATTGGTCCTTGTCTAATGGCTGCCTTCTGTCTGCCGTTCGCTCTTCCTGCCTATTTCTATCCCCTATATTTCTTCCTCCAACCACAGTGGCCAGTATCTTACTTAAATTCCTCTCCTGTCTCTTATCCCGTCTTATTTCACGGGCTTCCTGCTCTTTCTGCTTTCTTTCTTCCTTCTCTTCCTCTGTTTCTCTTTTGTTACATACTTTATCTGCCTCTTTTACTAACTCCTGAAGCGAAAATCCCTGCAAGCCATCTAGCCTCTGTAATTTCTTCTTAATATCAAGGGCCGCTTGATCTATGAAAGCCATTGCTATAGTAGCCCTATGTCCCTCCGAAGTTGGATCATAAGGGGTAAAGCGTCTAAAGGCTTCCATTACACGTTCCAGGAACACAGTTGGCGATTCCTGGGGCCCCTGAGTTACTTCCCTTACCTTAGCCAAATTAGTGGGCCGTCTGGCCGCTCCATGGAGACCCGCCACCAGAGCCTGGCGATACATTTTCAGGCGCTCCCTACCTTCCGGGGCATTGAAATCCCAGTTTGGCCTGACGAGTGGGAAACCAGCATCAATCTCGTTAGGCAGCTGGGTAGGTTGCCCATTGGCGCCTAATACATTTTTTTTTTCTGGCTTCTAAAAGAACCCGTTGCCTCTCCTCAGTCGTTAGGAGAGTCTGGAGCAGCTGCTGACAATCATCCCATGTGGGCTGGTGGGAGAAAACGAGATTCTATTAAAGCGGTAAGGGCCTGTGGATTTTCGGAAAAAGTTGGGTTATGCATTTTTCAATTATAAAGATCTGCAGAGGAAAAGGGCCAATATTGGAGAGGTCTATTCCCTTGGCCATCGGGGGGGCCATATTCTCTAAGAGGTAGGGCAGTGGAGTCCGGGGAGATTGCCCTCCGGCTCCTAGTGCCCACTGAGGGACCCCTTTCTTCTTCCATCATGGATGGTTCCCTTGGTGCCGAGGGCAGTGGAGCTGGGGGTCCTCTAGGTGGTAGGGGATTCGGGGCCGGAGGATAAGGGGGTGGGGAATCCAAAAGCAGCAAATCGGACTGCGGGTCAGGATAAATCGCCTTCGGTAGATCCGGGGCGTCGGGTAGCTTCTCCGTGTTGGGGTTTTTCTTTAAGGCTAATATCTCCGACGCTGCTGATGTATGCGCGGACGTACCTGTTGAGGAAACAAAGGGCCGGACCCACGGAGGTGGGGAGAGAATTAAATCTTCCCAGACCAAGACATATGGTACTTGGTCTGGATGTCCGTGGGGATCTATATTAAATATCTTAGACTTCAGCAGCTTAATCTTGTCTAATAAAAAGGATCCTTCGGGGGGCCATCCTATCTGAAATGTTGGCCATTCAGAGGCACACAAAGTCTGCCACTTTCCTTTCTTTACCTCTACCGAAAAATTATGGGCTCTGGCCCGAACTTCGGTCCAATAGCTTAGGGTAAGGGAAAGAGGAGTCGTCATAGTTTGTCCCATTGTCGTCCGTCAGAGAAGAAGAATAGACCACAATACAGAAACAGTTAAAACTCCACGAAACACATATACGTATGGGCCACCGCGAGCTCGCTTCAAAACCGAAACTTCTTCAGATGGCAGTTACCACCAAGGGAACTGCCGAAACCGAGTGAAGGGGAGACAGAGTTTGCCTCTCCTTCCAGATGAGCCACTAGGGCGTCCCCTAGGGCTCATGGACGCCGGCTATTAGCACGTCTGCCTAGCCAGAGGTCCGATACAGATTCCATAATAAGCCGATTCTTACGGCTTTCCTCCGATAATGGCCCACAAAGAACAAGGGACAAACAGACAATCAAGCTCGAGCTTACCTGGTACCTCCAACTCCCGATGTTCTTGTGGTCCGGGGCGAGTGGAATCCCGGACGAGCCCCCAAATGTTAGACCTGCGCGGTCTCCTAGGAGTTTCGACTCGCCCAGGAAACAACAAGAGTCGGAAGTCGATGCAAAACGCAAGAGGTTTATTGAAGGCCGGTGCACCGGGGTTCCTTGGTCCTCACACAGGAGGTCGAAGAAGGAACCCTTTTGGGCGCGAATATGTCAGTTTTATAGGTTCCCACTTCCCCGTATGTAAATTATAGATTTGGTTGTGTTCTCCTGCTGATTGGTCCCGGCTTAGGCTCGGACCAGAGAGGGAACTTGTCCCCAGCTGCCTGATTGGTCTTTGACAGACACCTATTTTGTTTATCTCCCTCCTTCTCCCCAGCTGCCTGATTGGTCTTTGACAGACACCTATTTTGTTTATCTCCCTCCTTCTCCCCAGCTGCCTGATTGGTCTTTGACAGACACCTATTTTGTTTATCTCCCTCCTTCTCCCCAGCTGCCTGATTGGTCTTTGACAGACACCTATTTTGTTTATCTCCCTCCTTCTCCCCAGCTGCCTGATTGGTCTTTGACAGACACCTTTTTTACATTTTGTTATCTCCCTCCTTCTCGGAAGGGGGCCGGACATCCTGGAAATTCACCCATTGTCTAAGCAGCCCCTATTGTCTGGAGAGTTCTTAATCATTAGCTGGAACAATGTCCCTCGAGTCCCACACTGCCACAACTGCAAACATTTATTAGCAAACAATAAAGGAAATATTTATAGAACACAATTTGTAAGCTTAAAGAAACCACCAGCTCTCTGGACTTTTAGCAGCTCTACCAGGACTTATACAGCAAATCTATTAGTAGTAGTCAGTTCACTTTCTAGTGTAATTGCACAGCAAAATTTTTATATCTGTCCTTGGGAAGGGGTATGCAAGTACCTCGGTTGCCATTCCCAAGGGAAGAAATTCTTGAGTGATTCAAAAGCCAGCGAAACCCTACTGATGATGGATGCTAAAAGGTTTAAAGTTAATTACAGATCATATCACATATGCAAATCAAGATGACTAAGCAAGTATAACAATGTCACGTTTTCCTGAATTATTTGGTAATACTTTCTTCTAAAACATCTGGGAAAGTTCCTGGTAGGGGTAATGGGAATTTGAAAAATGAACAAAATCATAACTTAGCTGCAAATTTCAGAAGCAGAAGGAAGCTAATCTATTTTTTAAATGGATATGTTGTTTCAGAAGCTGATTGATTTTGATGACTGGAACAGACTTGAGGTAAGAGCAGAAAAATGGCTGTTTAACGTGTGCAGGTATTAATCTACTTCTTGTCCTGATTGGTGGTTACATAGGTGCAATAATTCAGGAAGCTGTGCACTTATAAATTCTCTAGTTTTCCATAGTATGTTGTATATTGATAAAAACTTTATTGAAAAATGTTTTAAAAATTAAAAACAGAAACAACAGATGCATGGTGGATGCATAGTGGGAAAGTTCTCAAATTAACTAAAATGAATCTGTACAAGTTTTGTTTAGAATATGCTTCAGCTTGTATGTGAAAAATGATTTGAGATTTCCAGAAGCAAAGTGAGCATTCTAGGGTTTATTGACTAGACATGTGAAAGAGCTTTGGGAAATATTCCAAGTGGTTTATGGTATAAGATGAATGAAGGAGTGTGGTATAGTAGGAATTAAGAAAGGAAAGCAGGAGGCAGACAAAGAATGTTTCACATTCCCAAATCAACAAGTTAATATGTTATTCTTTGTGAAATGTAAAGTCATTTAAGTTGTATAGAATCGGTAGGAAAAAAGAAAAACAAACATAAAATCCTGGCAATTATTCATATGAAATGATCGATAGAAGTTTATGAACTTAATGCTAGTATTTGAGCATTTCCAGCATTACAGGTAAGGGAACTGATGTGTTGAAGGGATATGAACAAATGGCAAATCGTGGAGGAAAGATGCAAAGACAGCCCATTCAGAATGGACCTAGCACTGAATTACTGAAGTAAAGTGTAAAGGGAAGTCATTGAAGATAAGGAACTTGAGGAGGCAATTCTAGAGGACTGGATGTATGACACATATGGTTGGCTGAGTCTCCTGTTACTAGGGGTTTGGGATCAAGAGAACAGCTGGGATTAATCATCAAATGCCTTAGACAGGTATGACAGAGGAACCTCCCAGGAAGGGGATTGCAGTGAATGATATTTTGAGGTCCTGGGACTTCCAAAGAGTGTTCCCACCAGTCTCCAACAGATCTTGCAAAACATACAGGAAAGATGATGAGGCAAATTTCACTCAGGAAGTTACAAAGGGATGTTTGTTTGTCTCATGAATATATTTCAGTTAAGGTAAGAGGTGAGAGGCGGCGCATTTTTAAGGGTAAATCTGAAAAGGGTTATATAATTGAGATTTTTGTGTTAAATTTATCCATAAATGCCTTGTCTTTGTTCAAAGTTTAAGTAGAATCTGACAAAACACAATTCTGGTCACTTTTTCTATTTCTAAAGCTACTGTAAATATAAGGAAAATAGAGTATGTCTTTAGCAAATGATATTTTGCATAGAAAAATGAGAGAAATGTGGTTATAAAATATTGTTGAATTGAGTTTTTGAATTTGGTCCAATGGAACATGTAGGATATAAGTGTTTAATTGGGTCAGAATTTCAGACCATTATTCCATGCCAGATAGGAACTATGTATTGCAGCAATTTACTCTACCATTTATTATTTGCCATTCCTTGTCAATACAAGTATAAGATAAACTCCTAGAGATGTAATTCGTGACTTATAGCATATATGTATCTTTTAAATTGCCAAAGATTGGCCATTTTCCTCACCCCCACTCCCTAAAAAAGCCGTAGAAGGAATTCAGAGTATCAACAATAGCGTATGAGAGTCCAGGCTTTCTCATATTCCCTCGGGCAATGTGTATTATACATTATTTGGCTTTGCTATAATGACATTTTAAAAATGCCATCTCATTGTTATTTTAATTTACATTTATTTGATTGTGACAGAATTTAATACCATGTTGTATATGTGAAACTAACATAGATATATTTTTATGTAAAGTTATTGATGTATAATTTTAAAACAGTACCGCTGGTCGATGTGTAAGAACGTTTGAATACTATCAAGGAATTTGTAAAGGTGTTAAGCATAGAAGGTACTAACATTTTTCCTGTTAGCCACTTGTTTATTTATTTTCATGTAAGGTATTATACTCTAATTTTTCTCATTTTTATGAAGTCATATTTAGCAATATTTTCTAAGAATTCTGTTTCCTGGCTTTATTGCCTTGATTAGAAAAGGAAGTTTACTTTTATTCCTATTATATAAAGTGCCTTGACCATAAACAGGTAACGTTTTTTTAGTGATATTTCCATGTTTATTGAGATAACTGAAACTCTAGTACAACAGAAAATAACAGCAGTGACAGCAAAAATCCACCACTTTAATAGTAACCTCAGTAATTTTTCACTAGTAAGTATAATCTTTGCTAATGATTTTAGGTAATAAAATTTATTTGAAATTTATTAAGTTCTCTTTTACTTCAAGCTTATAAAAACCTTATTATAACTTGTATAGTATTATAAATGTTTTCCTGAATTTATTGACACAATCATATGGTTATTTTCCATTAACTTTGGAATTTGGAATTGTGTTAAGAGGTTTTCTAATACTGACACATTCTTAGAGCCACAGTGTAAACTCTATTTAGTCATATGTTATTTTTTAAACTTTATTTCTGGATTTAATTTTCCAATATATTACCTTTGTATGTTTGCATGTAATTCCATGAATAAAGATAATGTCTTATAATGACTTTGATTGGTTTAGGCATCTTTATAACAGTCTCAAAAATTATCTGAGGTAGAGAAGATTATACTCTATTTGAAACTTCTTGTGAATATATAACTATTTCAGAAAGAAAAATTTTAAAAAAGAAAATAAAAAAATGCACTATTACTACATGCAACAACATGGAAGAACATTTAATGCTGAGCAAAAGAAGCCAGATACAAAAAGTAAACACAGCATAATGCCATTACACGTTGGGTTCAGTTTGGGTAATGGTCACAAGCTATAGTCTTTAAGTGTTGCGATATATATATAAAAATTGCTTCCAAGCAAAGAATACACCTTTCCACTTTCTCTATTGTCATATTGTCCCCATTTCCTTTGCTACGTTTTAGAATATTTTTAACAGATACTTAGTGTATCGGAGCCACAACAAAAGTATGAAAAGCATACAGTGTTTTGCTTTCCATTATGCACAGATGGGAAAAATAAGAACATAACATCTAAATAGAAAGGAAAACTTACATGTAAGTAAAAACTGGGCGGATAAATTGGAAGAGTAAAACACAATTATTTCTTTTTAGCACATAGTAGAATGGTTTAAATATGATGGAAAATAAGTTGAACTAACTCAGTTTTCTTTAGTCAGCTTTTTATAGAGGAAGAAGTAAAATGTTTGGTTTCTTAGGCTGTGGAAACTTACTGTAGAATTGCTTTGATAATTAAATATTATAGAAAACAGTCTTTGCAATAGTTGTAGGTCCATAGATAACAAACATGGGCTGAAACTTTTCATAAGTCCTCCCATTCATTTGAAATATTAATTGAATTTTTATTATGTATTAGATAGTGAGGTTAGCATTTCTGATTAAAGAAAACAAAGAGACAGAGGTTATAACAAAGCAAGATAGATTTGTCTTACAATAGTCTACAGCTTAGTGGGCAAAACAGCCCAAAACACACATGATGTCTTAAAATTCTTGTTTATTATTATTATTACCAAAGAATTTGTGTGAAATGGACATCCATACAAGCTTACAGTACTCATAGGCAAGAGCAAAATAAATCTCATTAGCTTTTCACAGTATATAAAAAAGGAAGAACTCAAACTAACAATGAGTAAGAGGATTACAGGTACTCCGAGTTTGGAGTCTATCTAAATAAAATTTTCATTTTCCCTTCTATCACTTTGGAGGAAATTTCTCATTTTTTTCACTTGCTATGATACTGGAAACCCAAGATAAGCAGCATTTAGGGCTTAAGGTGTTGCCAAAATATAATGATATAAAACTATAACAGAAAAATTTAAGTATAAAAATAATAAAGTAATAAAAACCAAACTTTAGATAGAAAAAATTAAACCTCAACCCTATGTAGCTACCATCTGCTAGAACAGCCTTTTAGGAAGTCATGGTGGCTTCCATGACTCACCAATGGCTCTTACGCAGCAACGTCTACATGGCACTTTCCTACATTCATGAATTTTTCTGTTATATTTTCAGGACAATGAACTCTGATTTCTGGGTGATTATTAAAATATCTGATAATAAATCTGTCTTGGCAATGAAAACAGATGGAAATAAATAAGAATACTAGGTGAAGTTATCTGAATTTTAATACAAAGTTCCTGGAAAGAGAATAGCTTAATCCAAATAATAACTAAATGGTTATTATTTTATTACTATAAAAAGGAAAATATTTTAAAAGAAATAGGGTTCTTTTGCAATAACCCTCAGATCTCAGGAAAATAGATCGGTTTTTCTGTCTTTGTAATGTAGATTGGAGATTCTGGCATTGCAGATAACATGCATTTCCATAGTAAGTGATTGTGCACTGAAAGGTATAAAACACATCTCTTCAAAATAGCATTTCTTTGAAGGTGCATGTGTGCCTGTGTGTGTGGTGTGGAAAGAGAGAGGGAATGGTGATAATTTGTCTCTCCCAAAATTAAAATGTAAGCCCACATGTATAAAATCTTTAAATGAGTAGTGGTTTGTTTATTTTTCTATCCTATGGATGACTGAGTGACTGTAGATGACTGGGTGATGCCAGTGCATACCTATTGGATTTATTTCAACAATAGATATCACAATACAAATGTTATATTTCACAGCTGTGCTGTCACTCAAAATCAGACGTGTTTCAGGGAGTGTCTAGAGTCGTTTCAGGATCGCGACTTGCTCATTTTTGCATTAATTCCTAATTTTTAAAATAAGAGAAAGTTAATTATTTGGGGATCTAAACCAACTGGAAATACTTTTTCCTATTAAAAATGTAAGCTTAAAACATTTTTCAAGAAGGATACACTTAGATATTGCATACAAAGGAAATCCATTTATAATGAAGTAAGTTCAATAGATTAAGTGTAACAGGTGAAAAGACTGAGTGCAGTTATGCCCCCAAATCTGTCCACATAGTTGTATAATTAAAACAATTTGAACTATAAGTAGATACAATAAGAATAAGAAGATTTGCCAAAATCTAGAAGCTAGTTATAACATCTAAAATGTAAGGGTGGAAGTTTTGTAAGCCTTTCTGGACAGTTATCTAATTCTGAGCTTTGAGAAATGACCTGGAGATACTGTAAATTGAAACAAAGTAAAAAAATTTTACAGCAGCAAACTGCTCCTTCACACCATGGCCTTGGAGTAAGAAAGGTCAAGACCAGTGATCATCTATCTCCATAATTTCACTAACAACTGACAAACACAATTTAGAAACTGCCCAAAAGTTAAATTGATCTTGTTCTTAGCAAAAATTGTATCTATCTGTTTAGATTTCTCTACTATGCTATGACAGCAACAATGATAAAGAATTCATTCACATCCATCAATAAAACTATGAAAGCACTAATTTGTAAATGGTTTGATTCATTTTACAGAACAGAAATCCTATTTAAATGATATATCTTAGAGAGAACTGGGAAATCCTCTAATATTATATATTTTTCTTTACGTTTACTACATGCAGCTATGATTTTGAAGCAACCCTAGTTAAGGTATGTACAATTGTTTGAAAGGTTTGAAGACACTAACATTTAGATCCCCTATGAGCTAACACTATCTCTTTTGGAATTTTCCCTAACTTTTAAAATCATACTATTTTTCATGGATAGTTGAAATATTGGGCAATCATTATACATTATTTTGAAAAGAGAAATTTTAGACACATACATAAAAAGAAACATTTTTCAAATCACATTCTATTAGTAAGTGATAGTAAGTTGGAGATTGATGCATAAGTAACCCTATTATTATTATTATTCTGCTGGTAGAAGTGCTGGTAGAAGAGCTGTTAGCAATGCTACTATAAAAGTAGTTTTGATCAAACATGCTGGCTTCATCTCTGTGCTGCAATATTATCGTGCACTAAAGTGAAGGAAGTATTAAGTTCTCATCTTTTTACCAGGAATGATACTTGTCTAATTAAGTTCAAAATAAATATGACTGTGCACAGTCTGAAGACAAATAAGAGCCATTATATTTCCTTTATAACATGAGTCTCTACCCCCTGACTATAATTTTTTTGTGTGTTCATTTCTTTGTGTGTTATTTTACAGTATATAAAAATTTGGGTCATTTTTACTTAGGCTACTCTTTTAGAATAGTTATAGGTTTATAAAAAATTGATCAAAGAGTCCAAAGAGTTTTCATATACTGTATGCTTTTTCTCCAACACACACACACACACACACACACACACACACACACACACACACACACACACACACAGAATTTCCCTTATCATTAACATCTTGCTTCAGTGTGGTAGATTTGTTACATTTCATGAGCCAATATTGATACAATATGACTAACTAAAATTTATAGTTATATTAGGATCACTCTTTGTGTACTCTACAGGTTTGAAAAATGCATAATGACATATATCCACCATTACAGTATTACAGAGAATAATATTATTGCCCCAAAGGCCCTGTGTTCCACATATCAGGCCTTCTTTCCTCACCATCAACCTACTGGAAACCACTGATCTTTTTATTGTCTTTTTCCCTTTCTACAATGTCATATGCTTGGAATCACATAAGTATTTAGCCTTTTTAGATTAGCTACTTTCACTTAACAATACGTATCTAAGTTTCCTCTATGTGTTTTCCTGGCTTGATAGTTCATTTCTTTTTATCCCTGAATAATATTGCATTGTCTGGACACACCACAGTTTGTTTATCCACTCATCTGCTGAAGGATATCTTGGTTGCTTGTAAGTTTCCAAAAAAATTTTTTTGAATAAAGCTGCTATGTTTCATGTCTATGTTACATGCGTACCAAAAATATGGGATATGGGACTCTGGGAGGGCTCACGACAAGGAGTACTTCCCAGAACCTCTGCTGCCAGTGTCCTTGTCCCCACAGAGAGCCACAGCCACCACCCGCCTCTGCAGGAGACACTCTGACACTAGCAGACTTGAAAAGCTTGTGCTTCAATGGCTAGGGATTCAACGATGCTCAAATCAAATCACATTTATATGTGTGTGCCAATTTGAAGAGAATCCTAAACTTTAGTTAATCAGCTGTGTAGCTGACAGGGCCTTGGTGCTCTGGCCAGGTGTCAGACCTGTGCCTCTGAGGTGGGAGAGCCGAGTTCAGGGCATTGGTCCACCAGAGATCTCCAGGCTCCATGTAATATCAAACAGCAAAAGCTCTCCCAGAGATCTCCATCTTAATGCTAAGACCCAGATCTACTCAACGACCAGCAAGCTACAGTGCTGGACACCCTATGTCAAGCAGCTAGCAAGACAGGAACACAACCCCATCCATCAGCAGAGAGGCTGCCTAAAATAATAATAAGGTCATAGACACCCCAAAACACTGGAAATAGTCCTGTCCACCAGAAAGACAAGATCCAGCCAAATCCACCAGAAAACAGGCACCAGTCCCCTCCATCAGGAAGCCTAAACAACCCACTGAACCAACATTAGCCACTGGGGGCAGACACCAAAATCAAAGGGAACTACGAACCTGCAGCCTGCAAAAAGGAGACACCAAACACAGTAAGTTAAGCAAAATGAGAAGACAGAGAAACACACAGCAGATGAAGGAGCAAGGTAAAAAACCACCAGACCAAACCAATGAAGAGGAAATAGGCAGTCTACCTGAAAAAGAATTCAGAGAAATGATTGTAAAGGTGATCCAAAATCTTGGAAATAGATTGGAGAAAATAAAAGAAACGTTTAAAAGGACGTAGAGGAGCTAAAGAGCAAACAAACAATGATGAACAAAACAATAAATGAAATTAAAAATTCTCTAGAAGGAATGAATAGCAGAATAACTGAGACAGAAGAATGGATAAGTGGCCTGGAAGATAAAATACTGGAAATAACTACTGCAGAGCAGAATAAAGAAAAAAGAATGAAAAGAATTGAGGACAGTCTCAGAGACTTCTGGGACAACAATAAACAAAACAACATTCAAATTATAGGGGTCCCAGAAGAAGAAGAGAAAAAGAAAGGGACTGAGAAAATATTTGAAGAGATTATAGTTGAAAACTTCCCTAATATGGGAAAGGAAACAGTCAATCAAGTGCAGGAAGCATAGAGAGTCCCATACAGGATAAATACAAAGAGAAATTCGCCAAGACACATATTAATCACACTATTAAAAATTAAATACCAAGAAAAAATATTAAAAGCAGCAAGGGAAAAACAACAAATGACATACAAGGCAATCCGCATAAGGTTAACAGCTGATATTTCAGCAGAAACTCTACAAACCAGAAGGGAGTGGCAGGACATATTTAAAGTGATGAAAGGGAAAAACCTACAACTAAGATTATTCTACCCAGCAAGGATCTCATTTAGATTTGATGGAGAAATTAAAACCTTTACAGACAACAAAAGCTAAGAGAATTCCGCACCACCAAACCAGCTTAACAACAAATGCTATGGGAAATTCTCTAGGCAGGAAACACAAGAGAAGGAAAAGACCTACAAAAACAAACCCAAAACTATTGAGAAAATGGGAATAGGAACATACATATTGATAACTACCTTAAATGTAAATGGATTAAATGCTCCAACCAAAAGACATAGACTGGCTGAATGGATACAAAAACAAAACCCGTTTATATGCTGTCTACAAGACACCCACTTCAGACCTAGGGACTGAAAGTGAGGGGATGGAAAAAGATATTCCATGCAAATGGAATTCAAAAGAAAGCTGGAGTAGCAATTCTCATATCAGACAAAATAGTCTTTAAAATGAAGACTATTAGAAGAGACAAAGAAGGACATTACATAATAATCAAGGGATCAGTCCAAGAAGAAGATATAACAATTGTAAATATTTATGCACCCAACATAGGAGCACCTCAATATATAAGGCAAATGCTAACAGCCATAAAAGGGGAAACTGACAGCAACACAGTCATACTAGGGGACTTTAACACCCCACTTTCACAAATTGACAGATCATCCAAAATGAAAATAAATAGGGAAACACAAGCTTTAAATGATACATTAAACAAGATGGACTTAATTGATATTTATAGGACATTCCATCCAAACCAACAGAATACACATTCTTTTCAAGCGCTCATGGAACATTCTCCAGGATAGATCCTATCTTGGGTCACAAATCAAGCCTTAGTAAACTTAAGAAAATTGAAGTTGTATCAATTATCTTTTCCAACCACAACGCTATGAAACTAGATATCAATTACAGGAAAAAAAATCTGTAAAAAATACAAACACACGGAGACTAAGCAATACACTACAAAATAACCAAGAGATCACTGAAAATCAAAAAGGAAATTAAAAAATACCTAGAAACAAATGACAATGAAAACACGATGGGATGCAGCAAAAGCAGTTCTAAGAGGGAAGTTTATAGCAATACAATCTTACCACAAGAGAAAAGAAACATCTCAAATAAATAACCTACCTTACACCTAAAGCAATTAGAGAAAGAAGGACAAAAAACACCCCCAAAGTTAGCAGAAGGAAAGAAATCATAAAGATCATATCAGAAATAAATGAAAAAGAAATGAAGGAAACAATAGCAAAGAACAATAACACTAAAAGCTGGTTCTTTGAAAAGATAAACAAAATTGATAAACCATTAGTCAGACTCATCAAGAAAAAAAGGGAGAAGACTCAAATTAATAGAGTTAGAAATGAAAAAGGAGAAGTAACAACTGACACTGCAGAAATACAAAGGATCCTGAGAGATTACTACAAGCAACTTTATGCCAATAAAATGGAAAACGTGGAAGAAATGGACAAATTCTTAGAAATGTACAACCTTCCAAGACTGAACCAGGCAGAAATAGAAAATATAAACAGACCAATCTCAAGCACTGAAATTGAAATTGTTGTTAGAAATCTTCCAACAAACAAAAATCCAGGACCAGATGGCTTCACAGGTGAATTCTATCAAACATATAGAGAAGAGCAACAAAAAGAATAATATACCTAGGAATAAACCTACCTAAGGAGACAAAAGACCTGTATGCAGAAAACTATAAGACAATGATGAAAGAAATTAAAGACAATACAAACAGATGGAGAGATACACCATGTTCTTGGATTGGAAGAATCAATACTGTGAAAATGATTATACCACCCAAAACAATCTACAGATTCAATGCAATCCCTATCAAACTACCAATGGCATTTTTCACAGAACTAGAACAGAAAATTTTACAATTTGTATGGAAACACCCCAAATAGCCAAAGCAATCTGAGAAAGAAAAACAGAGCTGGAGGAATCAGGCTACCTGACTCCAGACTATGCTACAAAGCTACAGCAATCAAGACAGTATGGTACTGACACAAAAACAGAAGTATAGATCAATGGAACAGGATAGAAACCCAGAGATAAACCCACACACATATTGTCACCTTATCTTTGATAAAGGATGGAAGAATATACAATGGAGAAAAGACAGCCTCTTCAATAAGTGGTGTTGGGAAAACTGGACAGCTACATGTAAAAGAATGAAATTAGAGCACTGCCTAACACTATACACAAAAATAAACTCAGAATGGATTAAAGACCGAAATGGAAGGCCATACACTATAAAACTCTTAGTGGAAAACATAGGCAGAACACTCTATGACATAAATCACAGCAAGATCCTTTTTGACCCACCTCCTAGAGAAATGGAAATAAAAACAAAAATAAACAAATGGGCCCTAATGAAACTTCAAAGCTTTTGCACAGCAAAGGAAACCATGAACAAGACCAAAAGACAACCCTCAGAATGGGAGAAAATATTTGCAAATGAAGCAACTGATGAAAGATTATCTCCAAAATATGCAAGCAGCTCAATAACAAAAAAACAAACAACCCAATCCAAAAATGGGCAGAAGACCCAAATAGCCATTTCTCCAAAGAAGATATACAGATGGCCAAAAAACACATGAAAGGATGCTCAACATCACTAATCATTAGAGAAAATCGTAACTACAATGAGGTATCACTTCACACCAGTCAGATGGCCATCATCAAAAAATCAACAAACAATAAATGCTGGAGAGTGTGTGGAGAAAAGGGAACCCTCTTGAACTGTTGGTGGGAATGTAAATTGATACAGCCACTATGGAGAACAGTGTGGAGGTTCCTTTTAAACTACAAATAGAACTACCATATTGCAATCCCACTACTGGGCATATACCCTGAGAAAACCATAATTCAAAAAGTGTCAAGTACCACAATGTTCATTGCAGCTCTATTTACAGTAGCCTGGACATAGAAGCAACCTAAGTGTCCACTGACAGATGAATGGATAAAGAAGATGTGGCACATATATACAATGGAATATTACTCAGCCATAAAAGGAAATGAAATTGAGTTATTTGTCGTGAGGTGGATGGACATAGAGTCTGTCATACAGAGTGAAATAAGTCATAAAGAGAAAAACAAATACCGTATGCTAACACATATATATGGAATAAAAAAAAAAGCCTCTGAAAAACCTAGGGGTAGGACAGGAATAAAGATATAGTCATAGAGAATGCACTTGAGGACACGGGGAATGGGAAGGGTAAACTGGGATGAAATGAGAGAGTGGCATGTATATATGCACTATCAACTGTAAAATAAATAGCTAGTGGGAAGCAGCCACATAGCACAGGGAGATCAGCTTGGTGCTTTGTGACCACCTAGAGGGGTGGGATAGGGAGGGTGGGAGGGAGATGCAAGAGGGAGGGGATATGGGGATAAATGTATACACATAGCTGATTCACTTTGTTATAAAGCAGAAACTAACACACCATTGTAAAGCAATTATACTCCGATAAAGATGTTTAAAAAAGAGAAACATGGGATATATTTAATTTAATGATTGCTTTTGCCCTTCACAAATATTTTAAGCAAATATCTCTTGCTTTTAAGTCAAACAAATTAATACCACTGAAAGTGCTGGAATTATGTAAACTAATAACTGGTTTAGCCCTTTGTCCAAGGTTCCCCACCTTAACAGACCTTCCTGCAAGAGTACCCACACATTTGAACTATCGGATCTACACAGAAAGCCTAAGGCATTTAAATATAATTATGCAAAGATATTTAGGAGAACAAGGATACTTTTTACTCCATATAGGCATATTACAAGACATGGATGTCATAGTATTATAATAGGAAGAAAGAGATTCTTGGGGCTACTATAAAATTCTAAACTACTTATTACATTTTTCTTAGACAATTTCTCAGTAGTACAAAAGTACTGAAGTCTTATACTATGGAAAATCGAATTCATTTTGTTATGAAAGTAGTGGTGGTACAGAGGAAAACATGGTGACACAGGAAAGTACTTGTAATCCTATATCAGTAAAGGAATGCCTACATGTTTATTACCCTAGAATAAACTGAAATTCCAGATCTAGCCAGAGCTTGCCCAGCAAAATCTAAAAAATACCTTTGCAATTCATTTTTAACTTTTCTTTCTCTGTCTCATGCTAAAAACCTAGCTCCACAACTTCACAGGCTTTCCTGAAATAGAGAATTCAATATGACTTCTCCAAGCCTGACTATGGTAAGACTTCTAGGCACTAAGTGAAACTCCATGAAGGCAATCTAAAAGAGAAGACTCTATAGTATTATAAATTACTGCTAAAAACTAAATAAATAGGGCTTCCCTGGTGGCGCAGTGGTTGAGAGTCCGCCTGCCGATACAGGGGACACGGGTTCGTGCCCCGGTCCGGGGAGATCCCACATACCACGGAGCGGCTAAGCCCGTGAGCCATGGCCACTGAGCCTGCGCGTCCGGAGCCTGTGCTCCGCAATGGGAGAGGCCACAACAGTGAGAGGCCCGCATAACGCAAAAAAAAAAAACCATTAAATAAATAAAGCCCTGAAGAATATGTTCATGCAGCATATGCTTTGTGTATATAATAGTGCATGTATGTGTTACAAAATACATACATAAAGAGAAATACATATACAATGTATATTTAAACTCTGACATTTAGTTTTTTGAAAGTTGCCATTTCTGTTACATTGTAAAATGGCCACAAATTTCCCCCCTTGTTGCAACCATGCTATTGCACTATGATATTGAGGATCCCCCCAATAAGAGGTATAGTCTTTCTCTCTGCTCTTTGATTCTGACTTGGTGATGAGGTTTGTTTTGGCCATGAGACATTATAAATGAAGTGAAACCCAGGCTTGAAAAGCGTTTGCACATGAACACGTGCTTTCTTGCTGCCATTTGGAATCCTGAGACTACCATGGGATATCACAGGAAGAAGCTCAGGCTAAGCTACTGGGTGACAAGTAACCATGTAGAGCAGAAATGTGTTGTCACAGCATATCCCCCCATATTCATCAGGCCACCAAATGCTGAACATTTGAGTGAGGCCATCCTGGAACATTTAGCAGCCAGGTGACTCATCAGCTGTCAATGGAGGCATGAGAGAACCCAGCAGAGATGAGCTGAGCTGGCTTAAAAGAATCACACAGCTGAGCCACAGAATTATAGGCTAAATAAAATGATTTTACTTTAAGCCATAGGTTTGTGTTAGTTTATTACGCAGGAAAATCTGACTG
Source organism: Tursiops truncatus (assembly GCF_011762595.2). Lineage (NCBI taxonomy): Eukaryota > Metazoa > Chordata > Mammalia > Artiodactyla > Delphinidae > Tursiops > Tursiops truncatus. Next base: position 57,170,197 of record NC_047051.1, on the reverse strand, counting down.
ATATACTCTTTTATACCTTGTAAACATATAGTCCAGGGTACCGCCTCTATTTTTTAAAAGTTTAAATTATAATGGGGGTAGTGTGAAGCTAGTATGTTGCATGAATGAACAGGCTTATTAATATGCCAGAGTGCACTGCAGACAAATTAGGAATCATCTAATGGTTTTCTAAATATAAACTCAAAAAACATTTCTTTCACAGTCTCCTGCATTAATAAAACAGTTTTGTGGTATTACTATAGTCCATCAGATTTAAATTATTCCATGTATATTTTTGCTTGTGATTCTTCAGTGAGTTCCTGTACAATGTTCTTCATTTTTGCTTTCTGATTGTTTGAGATCTGTTCTATTATTTAGTCCCTTTTATTTAATGATTTTTTGCCAAATACATGACCTTATCTTATTTCTTATGAAAATCCTCACTTGTGTGTACATGTATTTTTTAATTAATCATTTTATAACATTTTGGTTAAGTTTAAATAGACATATATACCTTTATTTACTTTTATTTATTTTATTTTGGTATTGAGATATAACTGAGATATAATTCATATATAACATTATGTTAGTTTCAGGTGTACAACATAATGATTTGATATTTATATATTTTGAGAAATGATCACCACAGTAAGTATAATTAACATCCATTACCACACATAGTTACAATTTTTTTCTTGTGATGATGACTTTTAAGATCTACTCTCCTATCAACTGTCAAATATACAATACACTATTACTAACTATCGTCACCAATGCTGTACATTACCTTTCCAGGACTTATTTATTTTAAAACTGGAAGTCTGTACTTTTTGACTAACTCCTCTCTCTGACCACCACCAGTTTGGTCTCTGTATCTGAGTTGTTTTTGTTTTTGTTTTTGTTTTTAGATTCCACATATAAGTGAGATTATATGGTATTTGTGTTTCTCCATCTGACTTATTTCACTTTGCATAATGCCCCCAGGGTCCATCCATGTTGTCACAAGTGGCAAGGTTTCCACCTATTTTATGGTTGAATAATATCCCACTGTGTATGTATACCATATTTGCTTTGTTCATTCATCCACTGATGGAAACAGGTTGCATCGTATCTTGGCCACTATAAATAATGCTGCAGATGAACATGGTGGTGCATATATCTTTTCAAGTTAGTGTTTTCATTTTCTTAGGAAAATACAGATTTTATAATTTTCAAGGAAATTGAAATCATAGGCTTTCAACATAGTGCTTTCTGAAACCTGGCATGATGCATATAATGATATTCAGAAAATTGCACTGCATGCAGCTTTAACCTTCAGTAAAACAAGAGCAAAGACTTTTTACTTTTGCTTTCATTGACATTTTAAAAACAATTTTCTTCAGAGTGCTACATACCCATGATAGCATATCATTTGCACTTAGAAGGGTTTATCGTGAAACAGTCTCCTTGTATTTTGAATAACTCAGTACAATTATATCTAGCTGGTATAAAATAAAATCCCCAAATTTCTGCAGCTTAAATGTGCAGAAATGTGGTCTGTTGCTCTTTCAAAGACTGGTGTGGATGTTCCTAGTAGAACTGCTGTGGTAGAACCTCCTTTAAGTGATTCTTGCTATAGGTAGGAGAAAATGTGAAAAAAAAAATTAAATGAGGACCTGTTTATGGGTAGGAGGGCTACTTCCCTCTGTTCACATTCCATTGATGGGAACTAGTTACATGTTTCCAAATGGAGACATAAAGACTTGATTATTATCTTTTTGCGCTCACAGGATGAAAATGAATGTTTGGTAGACAAATAACGTTATCTCTGCAAAACTCTCTTTGCCTGTTTCAAGTCCATCTCCTCAAAGGCAAATTCTTAAAATTTGTCTATGTTTATTTAATATGTTTAATCCATTTTTCCATTTGTCAATGTAAGAAAATTTGCATTTACTCCTTCCTATAAAACATAGTTGCAACTTTAAAATCGACATAAAATTTTATATCTATTTCAATCAACTGTTAACAAAATCTCAGGCTTATCCTGAGAGTAATTTTTGCTCCCAATCTCCCCAGTTCCTATCAACAATACTTTTAATTTAGCATTTTCAGGGATGTTAAGAGTTTTTATGTTCTGCCTTCAAAATTTTTTTTAATTCTATGTCCCTAGATTAAGATTATGAAGTAATATAATCTTCTCATTGTTACTAGAAAATTATGCTTAATGATCTTCCAAGCAATTTAAATATTGTATTTTCATCTCTATGTACTATTATTATCACTCCATAGATACTCAAATATTACTATTGTTAGTTTCAAAAACAAACATTTTGATTTTATTGTAACTCTTCAATTTTTATCTCTCCACCCCATCTTTTGTTTTGCTTTCTATTTAAACTGTAACATTTATACATAAATATTTTTACTAGAGTTTCTGATTTCTTATTATATTGTTCATTTTTGTGTCTTTATCACCACCTTTTTCTCAGTTTTCAATCTACTTAATGTTTTATCTAGATCCCTTATTTCTTAGAATCTCCCTATTGAATGCCTCTGCATGATTTGGAGGAGACACCCACTAGGCTACTGCAAGTATTTGTCCAACTCTCTATACTTAGAGTCATTGTCTCCTGGGCCACATGTCTTCTGTCTTGACCTCCTCCCCCCTGCAACGGCACACCACAACCACTTGGCTAGAGCATAAACAATGTTCATCGGAAGAAAATCTTCCTTCTCTTTTATGTATGAAAATATATTTTATGACTTTACAGTTGATGATAATTTGGCTGAAAACAGAATTTAGATGTGGCCCCCAAACACCTTTTCTCTCAAATATTTGATAGCAAGATTCCAGCATCTGTGAAGTCCATTGTTCCCAGTTGCTGTTTTTATTCTCATTATCAGGAAATATTTCTTTCCTCTCTTTCTTTTAGTTTAAGGATTTGCTTTTTATCTTTTGTACTTTAAAATTCTATAAACGTGTATAGACATGAGTATTTTTTCACTTACTCTGTTCATCTTAAAATGAGGTCTTCCATGTCATCTAAGATTGCAAGTAAATTTTCTTCTATTATTTCTTTCATAGCTGATTCTCACTCATTTTCTCTCCTCTCTTTATAGATCTTTTATGGCCTATGTTTTTGGGGAAATTTGCTTGGCACTGAATCTTCTCTTATTGAGGTTATCAAAACTCTACCATATAACCATGAAATGCAGGGTCATTATTCTTACCTCATCTTTATTTCTGCTTACAAATGCACATGTAATTCTCCTTCCCGTTCTATTTGATTCAGGATTGGGTGTATGGTATAATTTAGGCTGATGTGTTGCAAGGAAATATATGCTGTGACCAGGACCATATACCTAATTTTCATAGCTTATGGCAAAATAAAAATGCAGGGTCTCTTTTTCAAAAACTAAAGAGAAGAAGTGCCATTAAAGGTACCAAAATATAACAAGTTCCCCTTTCTTTTTAGGTCTCTCTCATGACTTGTCATGTTTTTTATCTGCTATTTAATGTCATATTCCCTCTGGCATTGGACACTTAGGATACTTGCAAGGTGAGTGCAGACACTACAGATACCCTGACACTGTACTCCTGCAACACACCAACTGCCTGTCCTGCCTCATGCCTGATACTGGTCCATGGCTCTTGCCCCATCCTGGGATGGAGCTGTCAGCCACACTTTCCCATTGTTCATAGCTTCAACCAACAGCAGATGGATGACCCCCATGGTTTTGCAAACTCTGCACCAGGACATTCTCGGTTTTTGAAGTGGGAAGAAGGCTCACTTCCACTGAATCATCAGCCAGAACACACTCTGAGCTCCCAGGCTAAGGCAAGAAGGGCTGTCACCATGCCCTTCTCTGAAATGTGGATGCAGGGTCATAAAGATGGCCATGACTAGGGCTTCCGGAAAAGCAGCTTTCTTCCTGTTGTGCTGAAGCTACTTGGAAAGATACTTACTTATATGGATAGCGTGGCATGTAGATGTGACATGAGGAACTGCTGCTGCAGCCGGAGAAGTTAACCAGAGGATAAAGGTCACACATGGAGGAGAGCAAAGCTAAGACAATGACAGAGAAAGAAGCTGAGCTCTTTTCAAGGAACTTCCATTGCTAATCTCATCTCTAGATGCTTCAGATACAGGAGCAAGCACAGTTTTAATACAATTTGTTAGGTTTCCTACTATGTGCAATTGGAAGTATCCCAAATTGACACTTAAGATTGTGCATTTCCAAAAGTATATGTCCATCTTAATTTCACAGGCTTTCTTTTAATATTTTTCTTTATGTCTCGAGGGAATGTTTTTGAATATATCATTTATAGCCCATTTATTTTTCTTTAAAATATAAATTCAAATTTTAGTTTTTGAGGTTTCTCTTTTGACTTAATTTTTCCATGGCATCTTATTTTTAAGGAATGCATTTCCCCAAAATATTGGAATATTTGGATACTCGATTGAATTTAAATTTAGCTTATTGTGAATATTTTATTTTTCTAAATTATCTTTGTTTCCCTTGGTTCAGTTTTCTATTGTTTCTTCGTTTGTTTTTGTTTAGTTGTTATCTGTCATGGTTAGGATTTGCCTTTAAGCATGAGGATATTTAATTTTCCTCAATTCATATATTAAACCCAGGGATGGTGTAGATGGACTTTTTTTCTTTCCTGCTAAGTAGATTTTTTACCGGTTAGACCACCACTGTGAATAAAACTGCTGTGAGCTTTTTAGCCATCACTTTTGGAAAATAACTGGCAAAACTCACTTTCAGATGAGGAGATTTGGATACTGTTGGTTTATGGACATATACTAATGACACCAGAAAGGCTAATACACGGAGGGCTTATTTACAGGCATTCACATCAGCATTAGATTGTCTGGGAATGATGCAGGCTCCCTATTCTCTGTATGAAGAATGCTTTTTAATACAGGCTCTGAGTTGATTCTTTTGGTTTTAACATGAGTTTCATTACAACTCTCTCCTGCTTCGACTCTAAGCCCAGAAAATCTCTCTGGACTCCTCTTGGGTTGACTTCTCTTTCCTTTTATTGGGCAACATTGAACCATATTCTTTGCCCTGATTTTGATGCTTATTTCTGTTTCATACATACCCCAATACTAGTCTCTCTCTCTCTTTCTCAGAAATACTCCAAAATGTTTATTTGTTTATGAACTTCTTCTTGTTTATTACCTATTTATTCCTGTATCTATTTCTATACTCTTATGCCATCATGGGAGGTATAGAAAACAAAGGAATATTCTTAGTCTGGCATATTGAAAATAAAACCCTACATTGAATTGCAATAACCCATCACATTGCTTTTTTATCATACAATTCTAAATGAAATGGATTACCCACTCAACAAGTGATTGCTTGAATAATTCAGTAATGCATTCTACTTTGTCAAATTTAACTAAAAAAGAAAATAAATACAGGTTCTTGTTTTCTTCAACTGTTTCACTTGTGTTTCCCCTACAATTCAGTAGATATGCATTCTGATATTTGTGTGTGTCTCCTTACTTGTGAGAATTATTGACCTATATCCAATAGCTCATATAAATACTTAGTAAGATACCATTTGATTATATACAAGTGATGTGGCACAGCAGATACTTATGAACCACAGTACCTCTGGGATGATATTAAGGACCATATGCCTTTCTTAAGAAATGGATGGGTTTTGAGTGCGGCACACAAAATGGCACCTCCCCTTCTCCTAGAAATTCATGTGCTTTCTCTGCTCTAACACTTTTATATGCACACACACTCACGCACCCACGATACGGTAAAAAAAAAAAACAAAAAACTGTTTTGATCCTTATTTTTAAAAGTAGATAAAAAGTCCAATTTTTACATGTCAGTCAAAAATTCATAACAATCAACAAATTTTGTTCACATTTAATGTTCAAGATAGTATGGAAATAATGGAGAAAATACAGTTAAGTAAAATGCCTCCTTCAGTCTCAATTAGGTTACATTCCCTTAGGGAAATAAAGAGAACACAGTTAGATTTATATTAGCTCTCGTTATTAAATACCTCTTAATGAATAAGAGTGCTGTTTAAAGAGTTTATATAATGGTTTCCTTATTAGACCAATCAACACATAAATACTTCTAGAGTCAATTAATATAAATATATGGTAAATCATTTCATTTGCTAATTCAACACTAAATTTAGTTTTGTCCATCTCTCTCATCTTTTTTTTTTTTTCCTGCGGTACACGGGCCTCTCACTGTTGTGGCCTCTCCCGTTGCTCAGGGGCCATGGTTCACGGGCCTAGCCGCTCCGCGGCATGTGGGATCTTCCTGGACCGGGGCACGAACCCATGCCCCCTGCATCGGCAGGCGGACTCTCAACCACTGCGCCACCAGGGAAGCCCCTGTCCATCTCTTACATGTTTAACCTCATCTCCTTCTTTATGACAGACCTTTGACAGCATCAATTAAATAAACTCTTGAAAAGAAAAACATCTTAAAAAGAAAAACAAATAAGTACTCTCTCTGTTAAGATTCCTCTTTAATTTCTGTTACAGAGCATATTACAAATAGAAGGTTCTATGTTCTCCATGTACATTTTTGTGCTCCAAGTTATCCTTTTACTCTTTATCCTTTAACATTAAAACAAAGTCGAAACAAGGTCAAATGCTATGTCTCCCATATTCTACCAAGGGATCTAATTCCCTCTCCTTAAATAGCTATCATAGCGAGAGTTATAAATTCCAGGTCTTTACTTCTGGCTCAGACACCTATGTGGATTTCTAAAAAACTATATGCAACTCTTGCTTGAATCCATCTACATATACGTCCCTCAAAGCACCACAAAATTGACAATTCCAAATTGACTCTTTCTTATTTTCATTGAAAATCTTAGTGCACCTCTACATTGCCATTTACCTGAGCTGCCTTCCCATTACATTATAAACTGCTTGAGGAGAGAGACTACTGGTCTTTGTCTTTAAGTCTTCTGCGCTGAATACAATACATGCTACATAAAAAGTTATCAGTGAATATGTATTTAATAAATAAATACATCTGTGTGATCTTAATGTTTTTTTGAATCATGACATGCATTTGTGTATATCTACAACAAATATGGTAAATACGAAATAAGTGAACTACAATATTGTGGTCTCCCCAATACCATAAGCTAAATTATTGAGTCAATTATAAACATAAGACTTGCCTTGTCACAACAACTTATAACCACTCTAAACAAAGCCACAGCTTGCACCAACACTATAAATTAGGAAAGTAGGAAAATAAAATGATACTCTATTAAGCTTTAATATTAATATAATATTGAATTACCTAGGGAAGCACTCATGGATTTTAATCATAGGCATGTAGGAGATCAAAAACAAAACTCTGGTTGATAATAAGTCAAATTGCCCCTCCTCAGAACACTGAATACAATCCTAATAAATGAAATGATATAGCAAGGAAGTCATTACCAGCAAAGAGCACGGTGAGGTTTCATCTTGTATGAAAGAAAATAAAATTTTATCTGATCCTGTTAAATATGTCAGCCAGGAGAAACAGAACAATAGAACTAATAATGTGTTCCCTGATAACACAGGAGCAAGCTGAATGATGAATCAGATAGAATGGCAGATAGGAAACCTGAAAACGGTGGAAATGTTACCAATGAGACTAAAGAGAACGTTCATGAAATGCAAACAAATGAAAAAAGTAAAAATGATAATGGACAAAATGATGGTGATTTAGGTAATGCTGAAGGACTTATCTTTAAGAGAAATGAAGGAATAATCAATGCCGTAAGTTTGCTCGAAGTGAATATGAGCTGACTTAGAAAAGAAAAAAAAAAAGAAACATTATCTCATGGTTGTTGAGGTTACATATTATGAATTAAAGTCTGAAAGAGGTTATTTAAAGTTTTAAAGTACCAACCTCCACATCACTAACTATTCCTAAAGAGATGATTCCTTTAACAAACTACTATGCAATCCACAGAATAAAAATGTTATATAAGAGCCTACACTGAGGGCAAAATTGCGTAACCATGAATATAATAGCAGAGTTTCAGGAATCAGCCTACATATCTATATCAGTTTATCTTGGCTCATTCTCTTTCTTTTCTGGTTCATGTTTTGACACAAACTTTCTGGGAACCTATCCCTAAGCAAGGCATTCACCAAAACACAGAAGATGGAGTCAGCCTTGTTCAGCCACGACCAACCATAACCTTCCCTAGTCTCAGGCAGCCCGCATCCCTGAAACCATTCCAGATACTGCTTGGGCTCTCAGCCTATTCTAAATGAACAACAACAAAACTATTGTAGAAAAATTGTAATTTTAGGTAATTACCTTCCACTTATGCCACTTTCCCCTGCAACCTTTTGTGCTCAAACAGAAATCAAATCATATCCAGGATTCTCTTTCCAATCTGCTCATACTTAAAGATTTGTTGCATGCAATTCCCACTGTGCTCCATTGGTAACCTTATGTCTATTGTAAATAAACTGACTTGAAAATTTTAAATTCCATAAAATATTCTCTTCAACACTTAGGATCAATTGAATACCAGTGCATAATTGAGCCTTTTGCTTCTCTTGCACAAATCTAGCTTAGTAAACAAGTAAAATCATACTAAAAAAAATTGCCTATGCTAACAGACCCCATCTATTGTGGTACCAATGAGTCTAGAGAGACCATAGACTTTCTTCTGCATTAGCAATACAGCTACATAATTTTTACACTTACACTATCGACAAAATTCCAAATTTCGACATTTCTAACACTCAGTTATAAGCACACCTGTGTTAAACTTTCAAGATATCTTTAATTCTTTGCATGCTTCATTCTCTCCAATTCTATCATGTTTCTCATATTTTTTTTCCTTTTTATTATACCCATCCCTAGACTCACGGTTGATCATCTAAATTTTACTTTTATTTAGAATTTCTTAGCCTAGGGTTTGCTAAAAATACATAACGTGAAGTGAAAGTTAAGGCTAATGTTGTATTGGGAGGTGCACAAAGAGAGTGAGGAAAAAGGACATGCAGAAAAGAATGGGAAGAGATACATTGCCCACTGCTAGAAAAGATACATAGCAAGCCAATCAGCGTGGAGGACATATCTGGGTAGGTGGTATAGAAACAGTCTATCAAAGGACGAAACAGAGTGGGAATTTACCTGCAGCACTCTCTCCCATCTCTTATCCACAATCAGCAAAATGTATCCTGTAGGGAATTAACTTCTCTGTGGTTCTGGTAGTGGTCACTTGATCTTTCATTGGCTACTGGGAAAGAAACCTTAATGTATTGTTTAAGTCTGGAAGAATTGGGAAAAGCCAGGCTTTAACCCTCAGTGGAGGGACTGCTTAGGTTTCTACAGAATTATTTGTTGTGTTGGCTGGGACACAATGAGTAGCTGAGAGCTGGGAAAACCTGAGGCATCTCATGCAAAATGTTACTGATACTCAGCAACACCCTCCTTTCTCCTGTATCCCAGACTTAGAAGAACTGCACAGTGGATCAATTTTCCAATCTACCTTGTGTAGATTTTATACCCCAAAGTTGAATTTTATAGTTCAAAAATTTTTGTGATATAAAAATAAAATCATTTGAGTTAATAATTCCATAGTAATTCCATTTCTATAAGAATTTTAAAATATATATTAGTAGATTTACTTATCCCTCTCTCACCAAGAACACATATCTTTATTGTCCTGCAAATCTGAGATCCTTCTTTTCAATGAAAAAATGCATAGGTTCAAATCTTTAAAATATAAACTCAAAAGAGATATATAGTTTAATCTTCTCAATGGAAACTCCTTCCTCCCATCAAGGTCAAAACTGAACAAAATTTGTTTTGATATAGAAGCATGAAAAAAGTTTAAAGAATAAAAGAGAGGAAGGAAGAGATAGAGGGAAAGGGGTAGGAAAGGAAGAGATTCATATTCTTTAAAGAGAGTCATGGAAAGACAGATGTGCCATTTCCTGTTCATTATAAACAGGAATTATGTAGCCACAATTTCTACTGTCTGCAATCCTAAAATCATGCCAATAAACAACCTCAAGTTTTACCCATCCCAGAGATTTGTGTGTGTGTGTATGCTTGTATATAAGTGAAATAAATAATAACAATGATAAAAGGGATGGGAAGGAGGAATTTGGTTTATTTTGTTACTATAAAGTACTTAACATTACTCGTGAAGTGGCATAGTGTTATTGGAAAGTGGATTTAGATTAGCTGTAAATGTATATTGAAAACTCTAGGGTAACACATAAAAACAATAAATAAGTATAACCAATATGCTGAGAAAGAGATATGATTAAAAAATTAGTGGTTGCCAGAGGTTAAGTTAGAGGGAGGGATGAATACACAGAGCAGTGTTTTCTTTCTCCCTTAGGTGGGATACAATGGCTAGAGAGCGCTGGAGTTGGATATTACCCTTCTCCCTGGACAGTTTTGCTCTGATGACACCCCAGCAGGTTAAGGTCAGGTTAACTAATTTCTCCTGAGTGCAGGCCTTATTAAGAACAGAGTCCTCTGGATGATTCCTTCACCCCTCTCCCTGCTGGAAGCATGTGAGGATTTTTCTCCAATATTTGCTCTTGCAACCTGGTCAAGCTCCTAGACATGACTCACAAAAGTGTGGGAATCCCCCCCTCTGACTGGGTTCTGAGTTTTTAACTTTCAAGTTTGTCCACATTGTGATTCCAGCAATTCATCCATTACAGTTTTGACTTTCCTCTCCAGCACTGTTGCCCATGGTCATTTACACTCATGAATCTCTTCTTTGCTAAGCTGTTATCTCCCTGTATTTGCCTATGTCACCTATCTCAGGGGCCATGGATTGTCCATGTCTCTTATAGATCCTAGAAGAATTGTTCATTTTTCAGTCTGTTTAGCTTCTTACTTGTTATTAGGATGCAGGGGCAACTTTTGAGCTCCTAACAAGTGGAGACAAGAACTGGAACTTACAATGATTTTTAACAAAAATGAATTTCTCAATAAACAATTATCATACTTGGATATTCTTTCATATCTTTTAATTTATTTATTTATATTAGAAGAGTCAACAAAATTCAGGGCAAATTTTAATTATGATCATGTTCTTTTGGACAGGATTGTCTCTGCTTCTCTTCTTTCTCCATTTGTCTCTGTTTCTCTGTCTCTGTGTTTCTCTCTCTCTCTGTCTCTCTATCTTCTCATCTCTTTCTATTTCAAGCAAAATGGATTTTGATGCTTCCAAGTGGGGTTCCATTTTTTCTAGAAAAGTGACCAAAGCTCACAATAGTATTATACTTGCCACTTCACATATTTAAATTACCAATCTGGTCTCAGATGTTTGAATTATTCCTGCCATACATGATTCTGCATAATGCTTTACATAGTTTTCTCCTGCTTTTTATATGTTGGGTAAAATTGGAAACCACTGAGGGTAGTAAAATATTATCAATCAAGCAATATCCAAATTAACCGCATACTTCTAAAGGCTAATACGAGTTTTAGAAAGTGGAAATATATTTCCAGTATCAAAGTATAGAATAAGCCAAATAGTCAGAAGAGACCATTTTATGATATGTCTACTACTGTCAACCCCAGTAAGCATTTGGTGGAATATAAGAGCCTACTATTCTGCTTTCTCAACATGGAAATAATTTTTAACCACAAGTGATTTTTATACTTAAATACAAGGGAGATTTACACTGTTAAAAGTGACATCACTCTAGAAATAATGAAATACCAGGGTCATTTCAAAATCATTGTACTGTATAGAGGACATGATTATATAGCATATTCTGTGTTTGTGTGTGTGTGTTTGTGTGTGTGTGTGTGTGTGTGCATTAATTTAAGCAGAATACATGCTAATGCACAGAAAAGTCACCAACCTAGTTTGGTGAAATATATGTTTGATGTATAAAAAAGAACTGTGCCCTTAGGATTTGGATGCTATGTTAAGTCGAGTTGTAGTCATAAATCACACATATAAATATTTGATTTCTCTACTCCTAGACCTTGGCTGATCAACATTACTGCAGAAAATGGCAACGCTATGCAGATTGGTGCCCTCATTCATAGTCATGGCTTACACAACCATTTATATAATGCTGAGGACAAAATCTATATCCTTTGAATAAATCTTCACCCTGATCTCTAACTTGCAACATTGTTTAAGAGTTTATTTATTCGTTTTACAATATTTTCCTTGACTATGCCCTGAATATTTGCCTATGTCCTAGGCAGTACACAGTAAACTAGTCCAAAACTAAACTCATCTCAACATGTGACAAATAGGTCCTGCTGTATATATTCTATATTCTACCATTAGTATTGCCCCTTACAAGTCACCATAGGAAAAAAAAAAACAGAAGAAATCAAAGGTTACATTTCCTACTCACTATTCACATTAAAGCAGACAAGAGGTTCTTTGGATTTCACTTTCTAAATATTTTATAAATATATTAAATCCTTCATATACATTGCATATTGCTTTAGTTATGATTTTCATTATTTCATACTTGGATTATTTAAATAACTTTCTATCCATATAATATAGACTCTAATATAGGTATATAGATCTAAAATTGGAACTGCTGAGGTAAAAGTAACTTGCATTTAAATTTTTGATATCTGTTGCTACATGACTCTGCATAAGCATTGCACCAATTAATAATCCCAGCATTTGTTGTAATGTTTTATTTTCTTATTTTCCTGTATTATCAGCCAATAGTAACATATAGAAATAATGGTGAAACAGTCTCCCTTTTTGTATTTATTTTCACTTTTTATTACATTAATTACATTTCCTGAAGAATATGAAGTAATGTTGCAAAAGCAGGCTTAATTTTCTTGTTCTTGAACAAAGGGGTATCTCTTGAACTCATCTGATGAGCAGATCATTTGAAACAGACTTTTGGTTGTATTTATGTAACCAAATGATACGTTTTGTTTTTGTTGTTTAATGAGATTGTCATTAAATTATTGCTTTCTATATAATTCTTTACTTATAAATATAAATATTCATAATAAAACTTTGTAAAGAAGACCAGTGGAATTTTTTAAATAAAACATAATTAACCAAAGTATATTATTCTTGAAACACATTGAAGGAATCACATCATTGATGTAAATATTTTGATAATATTTTTCTATGGCAGTATTCTTTCTAAGTAAAAAAATAATTCATGTTTTGGTTTTGTTCTTCTCTTTTTATACTCCTCAAATGATTCAATACAGTTTGTCTTTCTCATCTCTCATTATTGATGAAACTATTCCAGTCAGGATCTTCTTTCAATGCTACACTTCAAATCAACAAAGACTAGAGGCTATGTAATTATTTGTGCATGTGTGTGAACATATATATGATTATATATGTGCTTATACACACACAAACACATGTACATAAGTACATATATACACATATATAAATACATACATATACAAAATCTGCATTACAATGGCAAGTTATATTAATTCTCTATGCCTTGATTTTACCACATGTAAAATGGGTGTAACATTATGATTTAAGAATTATAAGATGCAGGACACTGAAGTCTTTTGATGCAAATTACCATTTAAATACACCTTCTTAACCTTAAGTGTTCATAGAAATAAACCTTCGTTCCCCTTAAAAAATATATATAAGATGGAACATTTATATAAAAAAATTAGATTAGTGCTACATAAATATTCACTAATCTCTTTACACTTAAATTCATGCATTTTTCAACAATGCATGCAGGTAATACATCAATGTTTTGAAAAGCTGTTATCCAAGGTTAGTGGAAACAGAAGCAAGAAAAGACTGTCTCCTATTCAAAATTTTTTTCTGGCAGGTCTAACACAATTAGAAAAGTGTTAGTATGTATTAATAATGAAAATCTTGGGAAATATTTATTTTTGCTGAAAATACAAATATATTTTAAGAAAGTCCAAAAATATATACTACTGACTTATTATAAGTAATAAGATTTATTGTTAAGTAGTTGTCTAATAAATATCAAGACATAAAATTTTCCTGTAGGTCTATGTAATATGTATATTAAAATGTTTTAAATAAATATGAAATCTGAAAAAAATTTATGACATTTTTAAATGAATAAAAATACACAAGACTATTTTTACTTCTAAGGAGAAAATGGGAAATTTACCTTTAACAATGTGGGTAAATATGTCTAAAAATTAACATGCTTTTGGAAGGATTAAATGAGAAACATGTTCTAAATTATTGGTGTAAAAGCTTAGCCTAAATAAAATAGATTAACATACCCAAAGCAAGATATTTATATATGTAGATACATATTTTGATTTTCTAATAATAAATATTTAGATGTTCTTGTCAATGTACTTTTTTTAGTATTCCATAATTCTAAAATGCACTTTTATTCATGTGTGGTACACAAAGTGGTCATAATCTCAAGAGTGATTAATTTTATTTTCTAAAATATCATTTATATAAAGTGAAATGAAGAGGCAATTTTCTGCAGTTTTCATCTACTTTAGAGATGAATTATTTATATCTGTATTTTATTTTATATCAATTTTATAAACTAATTGTGGCTTAATATATGTGATTCTATGGAAAAAGTGTAAAACCTCAATGAGTCTGATGACTTTTTTGACAAATAATAATTTAATTTATGAAGAGGACAAAACAGATCATTGAAATGATTCACCCCAAAATAACTTTCTTGCTCAAACATTCAAAAATATATAATTTTCTTTCATTTTCATTGTTACAAAGCAGAGAAAAGATAGAAGATATAACAATTCATTTTTTAATCTGTTAACCCTGAAATCAAAACCATAATAAGAAAAAACTGAAAATGCATCATTTTAATGCAAATGCATCATTTTAAGTTGCAAATATTCTACATTAAACATTAACAATCAAATTTAGCAATATATTTAAAGATTACTATGCCACAAGTAATAAAATTGTTTAAATTAAGGAACAGTTTTGATATTAAATATTTTTTCGATGTCATACATCAACCAACCAAAAGAAACATGATTACATTGCATTTTGGTAAATTAAAAGAATAATTTTAACGAAATTTTTGATTCATTATTGAAACCAAGGATAAGTAGAAATGCATTTATCATGTGCAGAAATTATTCCTCAGTCTTATAGCTAATATCTCACTTAAGGCTGACATACAGTATGTATTCAAATTAAAGTCAGAAACAAGAAAAAATGGTCACCTTTATTATTATTGAATACTATTGTCCTTAACATTGTAGCCAAATGAATGATCAGAAAAATATATTTAATTCCCCAACTCCTTTTCCTTCTCTCTTTGAAATAAACATGCAAATACCTTCTTAACTGTAAAGGAAAAAAATAAAAGCAGCAAAAATAATTTCCTGGACTTTCAAAACCTTTTAACATAAAAATTTCAGGTTATTTCTTCTACTCTTTTTTTTGCTTTTTAACATGCCTAGGTTTACTACTGCTGCCATTCATCTTTTTTCCCCTAGTTGCATTCTTTTTTGGTTGCTTTTTACTTCTTTTTAATTTAAATTTTAAGTTTTTCCCATTTTTTTATTGAAGTATAGTTGATTTGCAATACTGTGTTATTTTCAGGTATACAACAAAGTGATTGTTATTCTTTTCTTCATATTGTGTTTCATTATAGGTCATTACAAGATATTGAATATAATTCCTTGTGCTATACAGTAAGCATTCTTATTGATCCCTGTGAGGGTCCTTTTTGTTTACTAAGGAATCATCTTAACACAATGTGTTTGAATAGAGTGGTAAGTTAGACCTATCAGATTCCTCAATTTGGAGTTGCAACACAGAAAACTCATATAAGAATTTCCAATTCTTCTTTTTAAGCAAAACTTTTCAAACAAAAGTTTTTAAAGAAATATATGATTAGTTGACTGTCAAGTTTGTGAAAGGTCTGAGGTTTTACCTGATTGTGAGTCAACAAGTTAGCTTGCTGCAGTTTCATGGAATTTGATAGAAGACACAATATTTCTGGGTCACAGAAGGACTTTGTTAATGGCATAGCGACCAGCATGAGCATCAGTGTATAGGTATCCCTTCTCCTTGTCCCCTGATCCCATGGAAGCAAGGTAGATGTACCTAGATGACACTTGCACATGCAGTGGGTTGAGTTACAGGAGAACTCTAAGTTTAGGAAACACAGATTTTTATAATAAGAAGAAAGCATACCTGCCCTTTGCTCAAGGCCATAGTAGTTAGGTGAATCCTGTTCTACATCAACACCCCTATAATTTTCATACCAAAGGAAATAAACAGTTTTCTAATATGATTTATTAACCTTGAGTTTCTGCATTTGGCTTTTACAATGAATCGTTTTTTTTCCAAAAGAGGGTTCAGGATCCAGATTTTTCCATTGTATATGGTTATTATGGCTTTCTATTTATTTTTAAAAGTAAAACAGTACTGGCCGCTTTTTTTTTTTTTTTTTTTTTACTGTTTGTTTCCATGACTTTATTTCTTTAGGAAATCAGACAAGTTTCCTTATAGAAGTTAAACATTCTGGATTGACCTAATTTTTTGTGGTATTACTTAATTTTGTCCAAAGAGAAGGATAGTCTAAACCTTAATTAGACTCAGGTTAAATATTTTTAGCAAGAATTCTTCATAGTGATTTGGGTACATAATATCACATTCCATTAAGCAGCACGTATTATAGACAGTCTAACTTTTAGTGATGTTAATTTTAAACCTTTAGTTAAAGTGATGACTGCCAGCTTTCTCCCTTAAAAACATCTCCCCTTTTCAGTTAGAAAGTAATATATGGAATAATAAAGTGTCACCTTTCAACCGATGTTAACATTTATTGATGATCCTTACCTGAATCTATTATTTCATTAGAGGTAGCAAAATGGTGATTTTTATGATACTATATATTTTTTCTCTATTACTTGACAGCCTCATAATAAGAATGTCATTAAATGAGAATGAACAACAGTTTTCTGTGTTTTTTTTAAAGTTGGGTTAAATCTTTACTTCATCTATTTCTCAAAAGAAGCTGGAGTAATGGTACCTAGAATGGTAGAAATATTTTTCTCTTTTGAATATTCCAGTGACTAATCAATGTTTAGTTTTGTGTGTATATTCTTCAGCATTTGAGTAGTGGGACACCTTAAAATTTGTTTTGGTGTCAGATCAAAAAACCTATTATATATTGTGTTCTCCTTGATCTCTGACACAAAATGTCCTCCAATCACATAGTTCTTCTCCAAATCTCCTAAGTCTCTGTTCCATTATTCAGAACAAGATCTGGGTAGAAGGTGGTTCATTGCTTCTGAGTGTCATTTCTTCTAGGTTCTTTCAGTGGTAAAACTTAGAAAAAACATTTTTAAGGTTGATGATTAAATTTTGATTTTCCAAATCAAATTTATTCTCTTAAAACATTCTTTAAAACTTTATATTTTTATTGATAAACAATGTCCTGCTGTATAGCACAGGGAACTACATTCAATATCCTGTAATAAACTGTAATGAAAAAGAATATGAAAAAGAATATATATATGCATATATATGTATATATATAACTGAAACACTTTGCTGTACACCAGAAACTAACATAACATTGTAAGTCAACCATACTTCTATTTAAAAAAACTTTATATTTTTATTGTTTTACCTTAAATATATTTTGGTTCCTAATTTAACTTACATACTCAATATAGTCTTATATAAAATTCATAAAATAATTTAAATAGCAACATTAACTACTAAAATATAAAAAATCTGAAGGATGTCAATTATATCTTTACACACTATTTTTCTTAGAATCTAAAACTAAAAACGTATGGTAAGAATATACAGCATGTTCATTACTTACTTATCTATGTGGTCAGTCTGACATATTTAGGCTCATTTTTTTCACTTTATTTTCAACTTTGCTTTTTCTTTTGTATTTTTAAGTTTATTTTTCAGAATATTTAAATTATTTACATAGTTCAGAAAAATCAACATAAGATACCCAGCCAACATGACCTTGAAAATGAACTAAGTTAGAGGACTCATAATCCCAATTTCAAGAGTTACTAAAACTCACACTATTAAACATTACAGTGCAGATATAAAGATAGACACCTTGATCAACAGAATAGAACTGAGATTCCAGAAATATACCTTTGCATTTATGGTCAAATGATTTTTTTACCGAGGTGCCAAAACAGTTGAAAGAGGAAATCACAGTCTTTTCAACAAATTGCCTATCCACACATGAAAGTATGAATGAAGATGGACTCCTCATAAAAATTAACTCAAAACGAAACATAGATCTAACTGTAAGAGCTGAAACTACAAAGTTCTTAAAAGAAAATACAGGAGTTAATTTTGTGAACTTGAATTAGGTAACGTCTTCTGATATGACAACAAAAGCACAAGTGTCAAAAGAAAAAATAGACTTCTCCAAAGTTTAAAACCTTGTGCTTCAAAGGACACCATTAAGAAAGACAACTCACAGAATGGAGGAAAATATTTGCAAATCTTGTATCGGATGAAGAATTATAACCAGAATACATATATATGTTACATATATCTGAATACATGAATATGAACATATATATGAATAATATAACATATAAAAATACATTCATATATATGTTATATATATTCTATATGTATAGAATACTTATAATTTAATAATAAAAAGATTCACTGTGCATTTTCATTCTTCCCTGTGTGTGCACTGCTCAGGGGTCGATCGGAGACCCCAATGAAGATGTTTGCTCAGTTTACAGTCTTAGGCATGCTACTTAGAATCAGATCCATGTATGCACAGGTCTGAGTTGTGCACAAGAGTTTATAAACTATTACTGGGGTTACTTTCCAGGTCTTATTTATCTCTGTGATCTCATAGACATTTTCTGGTAAATAGATTTCTCCCATTTCAGTCTTTGGCTAGAAGCCACTCACTTCTGCTACAATGCCTTGTCAGGAGCTATACAGAAAGAAGACAAAGGGAAACAAAGTAATAGGGGTTATCCCTTCCTCATGGAACAGCAGATCCACATTGAGATGATTGCAACTCCAGCCAACAACATGATTTTGCAGCATTGTGAACAACCCTGGTCCAGAGGACTCAGATAAGCGACATCCAGACTCCTGACAACAGAAATTGTCAGATAATAAAAATTTTTTTAAGCTGCCATGATTGGGAATAATTTATTGCCATAGTATAGCAATAAATGACAAACACATCAGTGATTTTAAAATAAAACAGGCATTGGAAATTAACTATAGGATTATGCTACTTGAAATTCAGTGAGGATTTATACTCTGATGTGATTTTTTTTCAGCTAACACCTCTGAGGCAGATTGCAGCTATTTTCTCACATTTTGTATCTACCCAAAAAGACCATAAATATGTCTAGAACTCATTGTCCTACAAATGACATTTCAAACTTTTAGGTACACAGCACAATGTTTGGGTGGGTTTTTCAAACACACACTGTTGTTAAATATGAGGAAACAGGGGGATACCACAACCATCGCTAATAATATTGGTTATCTTACAAATTAAAAATATAGGTGGCTCCAAATTTATAGATGTGTTTCTTAATTTTAACTAGTGACTCATGTATTTAATGTTTGGGAAGCAAAAAAAACCTTTAATACTAGGACAAAGATCACATGTAATGCTGTTTTCTAAGAAAAAGTAATCTGGATAGATGTGTGTATATATATAATTTATATATATAAGTTGTGTGGGTTAAAGAAAACTTTGTATTAACTTTGTACACTCAGGGATCCTATATATTACACTAACAAAACAAGAGTAAAAGTTTCCTTGATTCTATATAAACTAGGGAATACCATCTTACCTTTCAGTATGAGAAATTGCGCGCTCTCTCTATTTATCTATCTAAGATATGTACATGAAAAAATAAGAGCCATAACAAATCTGTGTCAATCTGTCTCCCACGTAGTATCCCTTTAGAATGACAAGGAAACGTAACCATCACCAGTTTCTCAGCATAAACTATTCATAAAGAGCTAGATCTGAACTTTTTATTTGGCATTAAAAGAATCTAATTACCTTTTACAAATGGCCAGAATGATTATCTGAAACTTCATTGACAGAATCACCCTGGTTAGTTGATGATTAATCAATGTGCATATTTAGCTTCCTATGCCTATGACTTCGATCAAAGAATTAATGACTTTTGAAAAGAAGAGATTGCATGAAATCCATGTTTAGTAACTAGTAACCAACTGGGTGTTTTAAATTGAAAAACTGCATGATTAAATTCACTTTTTTTTTTTTTTTTTTTGCTGTCCAAGTTAGTTGTGATATAGTTTTAGCTGTAGAAGGGAAAATTTTAATTAATTTAATTTTAATTTAAAAAAATGTTAAACATGGAAACAATGCCATGCCTTAGTAAATTGTGACAACAATCAAAATTAAATTTAGGTAGAAACTATTTAAAACAATCATAACAATGGCCTTGCACGTTTTACTGTAAT
The DNA here is from genome assembly GCF_011762595.2 of Tursiops truncatus. Lineage (NCBI taxonomy): Eukaryota > Metazoa > Chordata > Mammalia > Artiodactyla > Delphinidae > Tursiops > Tursiops truncatus. The sequence continues at coordinate 57,149,805 of NC_047051.1, read as the reverse complement.
TGTCTATTGTCCTTCTGACTGATCTATTTTTACTATCCTTATCAGATCTCTGCTTATATGTCATATTGGTAGTGAGGATATTCTATCTAAAAGACTCTCCTCTATAATTCACTATGTATAATATAGTGTTCCGTTTTGTTTTTCTTTATAACAGCTGTCACTGCTTGAGTTTATGTTTAATAACTCTCTTCAAGAGTAGAGGAATTTTACTTCCAAGAGGCAAGGACCTGGTCAAGTTTATTTATTACTCCATTTGAATGCCTGGCATATGATAATGTTCTTTAATTAATTGGCATAAAAAGGGAAAAAAAAACCCTTGAATATTTGTCTCTTCCCCTAGACCGCCCACTTGATTTGGCAGGAAACAATATCTTCACTGTGTTCTCACTGCTTAGCTGTGCACCTGGCACTTAATAGAAACTGGATAAAAGTATGTTTGTTGACTGCACAAATGGATAAATTTAATTCCCCGTTCTAATTCCTATAGAGTTGGAGCAGAATTCCTGGGAGAGATAACAGCAAGTGAAAACCTGAAAGATGTGTTTCACTAAAGAGTTTCTGTGAATCCTTGGAATCCTAGGATCACTGCTGGAGGATGAATTAAACCATTGTGGATGGCATCACACCACAAAGACACAAAGGCACGGGGAGCAGCTTCTGCACATTTCTGCATTGGCACCGGTGGCAGTTCTGTAGGCATTAATGTAGCAACGTGCTGCAGCAGCTGCCAGCAGTAAAGATGTATGCTCTGCAGTAAATATAACCACAGGGAATAAGAGCCAGAACTAAAAGAGAAATAAAAATACAAAAATACTGGATCCCGAATGTTGGTACTAACAATGGTGGCTGTGAGCATATAAGAGACACCTTCAGGCAGCAGTGTTGGACAGAGATGTTTAAGGAACCTTATAAGTCTCCAATCCCAGACACCAGCAAAAATGTAGAAATAATATTTGCCACTGTGCCAGTGAAAGTATAATTTTTTCCCTAAGCTACTGGTAGCAGAGCAAACACAAATGACACAGGTACATTAGAGAAAGGTTATGTTCAAGGACTCTGGGGTGCAGAATATGTAATCTTTGGTGATTCTCTGTGCATTTTAAGGAATATTTGAAAGCAAAAATAAAGATATTAAACAGAAAAGTTTCTCCTTGGGAAAAAAAGATTCCTCAATGAGGTCATGAACAATGACTGTTCACTGAGGATCTGTGCACAGCTTATTAATACTTATATTGGTGATTCTCCGAAGGAATGCTGAAGGTTACTCTAAATATTGGTTTTGAATACAGACGGAAATAGGAAATTTGGCAATATCACATCAAACTGTGTAAGTATAGGCGTTTTCTGGTTATACAAAGAGGTACACTAACCTCACTGAGAGGGCAGCAGAGGAAGGTGCAAACAAGACTTCTTAGAAAATGTACCATTAGAGCTGAAACCTTAAGGATATCAGGGTTTAGCAGCACCCACCCCCCAAAAAAGGGTGATTGCAAGGAGTGTCCCAATACACACCATTATGTACTATAAGACTCAGAGATTAGACAGCGCTTGGCACCAAGGAGGAATGGACAATTTGTATGCATTTTGGAGTGGAGGGTGATCACACATAGGGCTAGAGGGTTGAAGGAGGCCAGAACATAAAGGTTTATTTTAGGCATTAAAGTGTTATAGAAATCATGCTTTATTCCATTGATACCTCCCACAAATAGCCATAGCATTGTTAATGGATTAAACTATTTTCTATTAAACTACTGAACTATTTTCTAGAACAAACTGTCATAAGGAGGGAAACTGGTTAATATTTTTTATCTCATTTAATGTCATTCTAATAGTATTAGAACAGCAGAACTTCCAGAATCTTACATTCTTCTATCCCATTTTTAGAAAACAACTTCCTATTTTTTTCTAGTTGTACCCACTACAATCCAATATTATTTTCATTCTTTGCCAACCCCGAAATTCATGACTGATCATTTCATGGTTTCAAAGCATCATCCACAAAACCCTTGACACTGCTTCATCATTTGTATACCCTTTAAAAACCCAGATCTTATAATCAACCTATTGTCTGTCTTTTGCTATAATATTCCCATGATGACAATGATATTAGTCAAAAATGTCATCACCATATGATTGATTCTAAAAATTATTTTTTCTAATGTTTGTTGGAGTCTCCATATGGCTTCTCAAAGATTTTATTTTTCAGTTTTTTATCCTACTCTCATCAGTAGATCATGGTTAGGTATGTTGGCTATTATACAGGCCCTTTTTTGATGACTGGCAACAGTCTGCTACCTCAGCCTCATTTTCAATGCTGAATTAACATTCTAGAACTCTACTTCATAATCGAGAAATAGTCTGTTTGAGACTTTGTAAATACATTATATTCTATTCACACCTTTGCACATTTTTTTATATTACCTATGTCTGAAATGCTCTCATGCTATGTCTTCTTCCATTGAAAACTCCAAATCATCAATTCAAATGTAATTCTGTAATCAATTCTTCTAGGTAGCATTCGCTGAATATCTGCCAAGTTCCCAATTAAACCTGTATTGAATGCCAATTACGCTCTCTTATGTTGTTATGTGCATACCTTGAGAATCCTCAAAAGGTAGTATTGAAAATTGCTATGTTGATCTTCTAAAAATAAAGGACAGAAACTGCTGACTATTTTTTAATACATAGAGCACAAAATAATATGTGATATAAAGTTATTACAAATGTTAAAATTAAATAAGGGAAATATCTTGTGAGTGTGTTGACCTAGATGATCATCCTTTGTTTTTCTTCCATAGAGATCCAGTAAATGACTAGAAACACAATACTTAGGTTTGGGCCAAAGTGAAATATCAGAGATAGGATTTATCCTCCGCATAGAAGCACCAAAACAATAGGCAAAAAATATGTGAATAAAGTTTTTCAAGATACTAGAGATTAACTGATAAATGAAAGTGATCTTGCAGAGAAAGAAAATAAAAAAATGAGGTGAGCTTTATTACTGTCCCAGAATAGTGCCCTGATAAGGCTCGAAGATCATGGTGAATAAACAAAAAACCTGGAAGGAATTAGGTACACTGACTGAGTTTAGGAGAAAGGTCTGAGACTCCTGGAAGACCAAAGTGACTGCAGTTTACAATACAGAGAGAACTTCAGGTGAAAGAACTGCACATGGAGGACTCTGGAGTTCTTCGGTGGGTTCTTCTGAGTATTCAGCAGTGTACGGAAAAGTGCATATATGTATGAAAATTAACAGAGACCTCTGAATTAGACATGTTGAAAAGATTAGGAGTAAGAGTGCCCAGTGCTTATACATGGCCAGGAATAGTGCATGTTTCCACTGGTCACTAGATAGTCTAAAGATTCATGGGATATTGTGATGAGTATAGAGAAGATGTTGACTCAATACTGAGTTTAACTCTAGTCTGCATGTGGTTCCATTACTGCCTAATCAATCCTAAAAACAAGATGCCAAAAGATACAATTTCTGCAAGTAACTAAACTGCACAGAACAAAGCTCAAGAACATTTATTTATAAGAACACAAAGTTGTTCAGGTATGATAGGAAGCAGGAAAATATAAACCATACTGGCAAGAAAATTTAACTGATGGAAACTGACAGAATTGACATAGATGTTTCAATTAGAAGAAATGGACATACGGCAGTTATCATAATTGCATTTCATATGTTCAAAAACTAAGTAGAGGCATGAAAATATTTTTAAAAATGTACATCCAGATGTGAAAACTACAATGTAGGAAATAAACACTAGGTGAGATTAACACCAGATTAGACATCAGAGTAGGATAGATTAGTAAATTTGAAGTAAAAAAAGAAACCATTAAAAATGAAGCAGAGTGAAGAATTAAAAAAAGGAAGAAGTATATTGAGCTGTAAGATAAATTTAAGAAGTCTAATGTAACTGCAATTTGAATCCCTGAAAGAAAAGAGATGATGGATTACAGTAAAATATGTGAAAAAAATCATGGGCCAGATTTTTCCACATTTGATGAGAAGTATAAAACTACATATTAAAGTTGTTTAATACAATTTTAATATAAGAAGCATGATGAAAACTATACCAAAGAGGGTGGGATCAAGAAGGCAGCATAGGAACACCACAGACCAATATATCTTATGATGCAAAAAAACTAAACAAAATTTTAACAAGTAGAAATTGTTAAACAATGTATTTAAAAATTATTTTATATTATGACCAGTTAACCCAGAAATATAGGTTTACTTTAACACTCAAAATCAGTCAGTTTAATCTGTCATATCATCTACTTTAAAAAGAAAAATATATGATTTTTAGAATAGATATTAAAAGGCATTTTAAAAAATCCAAAATTTATTTCTGACAAAAATTCTCAGTAAATTAGGGTTAAAAGGAAACTTCTTCAACTTCATAAAGGGTATCCAAAACTCACACTTAATGTTGAAATTTTTCATCTTTTAATTTAATATCAGGAAAGAGACAACATGTCAAATCATACTACATCTATTCAATATTGTCTTGGAACTTCCAGCCAGTTCAATAAGGCAGGAAAAATAAAGACACCCAGATTGAAAAGGGAGAGATAAAAGTGTCCTTTATTTGCAAAAACAAAAAAAATTCTCATAAATTATTTGTAATCAAAATATAGAAATAAATCTTAAAACTAAATAATCAGAATACAAATGACCAATTAAAAATAAAATGGAAAAATATTTGAATAGGTTCTTTGCAAAGATGTTAATGAACACATGAAAAGAAATTGATTATTATTCGTTATTAGGAAAATGCAAATTAAAATCCCATTGAGATGATACTGCATACTTATGTGAATGCTTAAATTAAAATGATTGACCATATCAAGTGTTTCTAAGGATGTAGAGGAGCTAAACTTGAACTTAAGTTCAAGTCTTCAATTCTTAAACAAACTGCATTTTGACCTTACTCTTTTGCAAGATATAGAGAGTTATATTTTCCCCAGCAAGGTATTTTGAAGATATACAATGTTATGTGCTTAAAACTTTGACAGGGAGAATGACATATGTAGTTTTTAAAAAAATAAATATTTATTATTATTGCACTATTATCCCACCACAGACTATTGTCCAAATATCAGCACATCTCTTATCTTTCTTTGGGATTTTTCCCAAGTCATTGAGTAGCGCAAAATAAAAGCAGACTAGTTACAATCAGATAATTAGAAAAAAACAAGCAATTTTGTGCATTAAATATGCAATGAAACATGAGTATGAATTAAAAATAATTAAAATGTAATAATAAAAACTTAAATTGCTTAGTAGTAACTACATACTATTTCCTATAATAGACACATTTTTGCATTGTTTCATTTATTTTTCCTCAGGACACTGTAATATTAGTTGTATAATTATCCACATTTTATGATGAAAACACTGAGGGTCAGAGAGATTAAATATATGATCACATTAGGCTGATTTGAAAGTCCAATACCTTTAACTACTATACAAAATAATATTTGATTAGAATGGTCAAGTTACATAAATTATGGTAAATTCATAAATGGAATACAGAATAGACATTGAAATTCTAATAATAATGGTAATGATTCTTTACTGATTACTTGCTACTTGAAAGGTTTTTTAGGCTAAGTACAGTTTTATATCCATTTTTGTGATAATCAAGAATGGATTCACAGAGAAACGTGTGCCAGGTGTTCAGTGAGAACTGCAATATGCAACCAGCGTGCATAGAATGATTTTATCATTCTCAGGTGAGAATGTGTTTTTGCTTACATATATAATTTTGTTAAAATATTTGCCAAAATAAACCATTGTTGTTTCTAAGTGGTGGAATATGAGGAATTTCTGTCTTGTGATTTCTATTGGATTGTTTGTGATCATCATGTATAACATTTTTAATTAGAAAGCATAAACCATTTGCATATTAGAAAGATAATATTATTCCTACATATGTAGTTGCTTGTGCTTTATTGAGGAAAAGGCAAGAAAACCTGTGGGGTTTTTTTCCATTCTCTTTATTAGTAGCTAAACAAATAGGGCAACATGAAATTACTTGAATGATCTTGGCAAACTGTGTAGAATGAGAACTTGACTTCTGATATAGGTCCCCAAGCAACATAAAGGGGAGTCCATAATTGCCTTATGAGTTTTAATGTCTTTAAAAATATTTATTTAGACTGGGAAAATTATTTTGTTTGGAGAAATGGGCAGGTGTCCAGTCTCAGAATTTCTGGAGTGGCTTTTTGGTGCCTGCAGTCTTGGTGACCTTGAGCACATTGAACAGTACAGTCTTGCTCAGGGGCTGACACTCGTCCACCATGACAACACCACCCACTGAGACAGGTGCACAAACATGGTATTACATGTTCTTTTAAAAAATTGCATTCTTTGGTTATTTCCACTTTCTGTTTTTCTTCCTTTTTATTTTTTCTCGGGGTTTCGCCCCAGACTTTCTTGCTTTTACCCTATAGTCATTCTTTCTTGATAATTTCGTTCATTCCAGTCTCACTTTCTCTCCAGTTTCCCCCAGATTATACACAGAAAAATACTCGCCTCATGAGAGTGTAACTTAGCGTTTACTGAGTAAATGCAGGGTTCTAATTCAAGATGGTCAGTAATTAAGAATTTCAAGCCCTGCATTGATGAAGACATGCCGAAAAAAGAAAAACAACAAAGAGACCAGGCAGAGAAAGCCCTGAAATCATCATCCACAAAGAGTAAATGTTTAAAAATAGGCTTTCAAGGGCTTCCCTGGTGGCGCAGTCGTTGAGAGCCCGCCTGCCGATGCAGGGGACGCGGGTTCTTGCCCCGGTCCGGGAAGATCCCACATGCCGCGGAGCGGCTGGGCCCATGAGCCATGGCCGCTGAGCCTACACGTCCGGAGCCTGTGCTCTGCAACGGGAGAGGCCACAGAAGTGAGAGCCCCGCGTGCCGCAAAAAAAAAAAAAAAAAAAAAAAATAGGCTTTCAAAAAAAAAAGCCCTCATTTGTTGCTTTTGCCAACTTTCATGATGTACATACATCAAATTTCATAAATAGAGTACCTTGAAGCACAAAGATAAAACATTGTGTAAACTATAGCACCAAGAAGCAAACCTAGCCAGTCAGATTCTGGAGTCTACCCCTAAGTGCCTGTGCTATCCTAGTAATGCTAATGGTTTCAAAACCAGGTGCACAAACCTTGATTTCTAATCTGTATCCACCTTCCTATTGTTCATCTCTACTTCTCTATCTTCAGTTGCTTCAGTTTCAGTATGTTCAACACAATTTACCCTGGGCTACAAACTTGTTCAGGACTCCGTCTACCCAATTGCAGTGCTCTTATCCACATGAAAACAATTTCGTATTCCACTATTCAACCCACCATTTAATCTTGAAACTTGGAAAAATTCCTTGACTCCTTCCTGTTGCTTGCATCCCACGCTCCTTTATTTACAAATTATCATTCATCTGACCTCCTAGTTCTGTCTCATCTCTATCCATTTCTGTTCATGTGCCACTTCCCAAATTCAGACAATCAGTATTTCTCAGTGGATTACTACAATAGGTTCTTAACTGATATCCCTGTACCCAGCTGGCTTAATCTAAAAATTTTTTCTAGCTACATTTCTTGCAATATTATTTTTCTTTAGACATATACATTTGATCTTGTTGCAAATGTGTCATAAACTCTTCCACTGCTCTCCAGTTTCCTTGTTAAGAAGGTGAGTCTTCACGTCATTTCCAAAGCTCTTTATTGAACATCTGAATATTCAAATTTGTATTGTAATAGGTATTGACCAACTAAAAATTTTCCACTGATCATTGCAAGACTGTAGCCCCAACTATTCCTCCCCATCCCCTTGCTAAATCCAAATTATCCAACTGATGGGTGCTCAACTGTGACTTTAGTATTGCTGCTCTCACTTCCTGTCTCATGATAAATGCAACCTAAGTTTTTCTATATCTCTGAAAATTTGATTAGTGACCAATTCTTAATACTAATCGAAATTTGACTGCCTTCCCCAGTTGAACCTTTTTAAATCTTTAAGCTCCTTGTTCCCTGTAGGACACATTTCCAGCTATTCTCACATTTGCAAAGTTTCAATAAATGCTTAAGCTAAAAGTTTTGGTAGGTTTATTTTCTTCTACAATATTTCACCTATTTTCTCAACATCATTGTTTTACATCTTTCAACTTAACTTCAGCCCCAACCCACCCCTGCCAAGACTACTTACATACACTCTAGGTATCACCCTGAAATTTTTTCTGTCCCCTTTCTCCATTCCTATGCCTTGGAGCTTTCAGACTTGCCATTTTATTCACCTAGAACTGGTTTTCCCGCCTTTTCCCTAGAAAATCCTGTGTAAGTACTGCCTTTATCGTATGTAGCATTTTAGTCTTAGAGTCTACCAGAATATCTTTTATATATGAATATTTTGTTAAGTAAATAAATTTCTGCTCAGAAAGAGTGCCTTTTATTTCACATAGAATGCAAATATCCTATTTGGCATAGGCTGTGTGGACACAAGGTTAACTTTGCCTATGTTAAAGAAAGGGAATTATCTCATCATTAAAAGGAGCATGTGATGTAAAAAGACAGAGCTGTGTAGCAACTGAATCCTGGTTCGTTATTGTGCTTTAGTTTTCCCAACATCTATATTTCTGATCCTACCAGTAGCTCTATCTGAAATGTCCTTTCTGTTTATCACAAACTTACTTAATTTATATTACATTTTCACTAGAATTTTTTTTTCCTGCAAAACCCCTGTTCTCCTGTCTTGCATAACAATGAATATATATGTGTGGTAGATCACTGAGTATTATCTTAAGATGAGCAGATGAAGTGAGAAGCATTATTTTAATTTTTAATCACTCTAATTGCCACTGGTTATTTTGCTCAATGAGTTAGTATTATTACAAAATATACTACTTGTGTAGAGGACACTTCCTTATATCATCTATCAAAATACTGGGACTTTTTTTCCAAATGTATTGAACGGTTTTAAGATACATATAAATACTATTTTATGTACTTCCAATATTTTAATCTTTGATACTTTTTATGGTTTATGCATTTTTAAATTCATACACACTAAAACAACCAGAAACTGATAATAATTAACAGCAACAACTAACATTTACATATTGTTTGAGGTGTGCCAAATATTGCATTAATTACTTTTATCATTTTAACTTTCACAATTACCCTGTGGTGTAGGTACTATTACTATCCTCATTTCACAATTGAGTAAACTGAAGGAACAATAGATAAGTAATTTTCCAAAGTCAAATAAATAGTAAGTAGTAGAGCTAAGATTCAAATGTAGGAAATTTAGCTCTGAACACTCAGCTCCTAATAAATATCCATAATGTCTTTCTCATTGGAAATAGTTTAATTTCATAGTAACCTAAGGTAATGAAATTTCACAGAGTATAAGTTATTGAATAACTGAGTCATAAATATTTTAACTTACAACTGAGGATATGGTAAGAGGTCAAATTATATGTGTTAAGAGAATGAATACAATTTTATTAAACTTTGGACAGGACAATATCAGATAGTCTATGTTCACTGTATAATACTTAAGATACTGATACTTTTAATATAGTTGCTTCAAGCATTATTGAATAAATAAATAAATACGAATTTTATAATAAAAGTTGGTTATAATCTAGAGTGCAAGTTCCATATTACAACATAATATTTTCATTTTTTAACCTTTATTTTCAAGACATCATCCAAGTTAGAGAACCCTTGTAGGGTTAAAATATTTTACTAGTGATTCAATATTTGCTAATGGGAAACATTCATATAGGAAAATATTTTAATTGACCTTTTAAAAAGACATGGTAGATGTTGAGTTTAATTAGGTCCCATTTGTTTGATTTTGTTTTTATTTCCATTACTCTAGGAGATGGATCCAAGATATTGCTGTGATTTATGTCAAAGAGTGTTCAGCCTGTGTTTTCTTCTAAGAGTTTTATAGTATCTATTCTTACATTTAGGTCTTTAATCCATTTTGAGTTTATTTTTGTATACAGTGTTATGTTCTAATTTCATTCTTTTACATGTAGCTGTCCAATTTTGCTAGCACCACTTATTGAACAGACTGTCTTTTCTCAATTAGATATTCCTGTCTCCTTTGTCATAGATTAATTGACCACAGGTGCATGGGTTTATTGCTGGACTTTCTATCCTGTTCCATTATCTATATGTCTGTTTTTTTTGTCAGTACCATACTGTTTTGATTATTTTAGCTTTGTAGTATAGTCTGAAGTCAGGGGTCTTGATTCCTCCAGCTCTGCTTTCTTTCTGAAGATTGCTTTGGATATGCAGGGTCTTTGGTGTTTTCATATAAATTAAAAAATTTTTTTGCTTAGTTCTGTGAAAAATGCCATTGGTAATGTGCATTGTATTGAATTGAATTGCATTGGGATTGCATTGAATCTGTAGATTGCCTTGGTCATTTTAACAATATTGATTCTTCCAATCCAAGAGCACAGTACATCTTTCCATCTGTTTGTGTCATCTTCAATTTCTTTCATCAGCATCTTATAATTTTCCAAGTGCAGGTCTTTTGCCTCGTTAGGTAGGTTTATTCCTAAGTATTTTATACTTTTTTATGCAATGGTAAATTATATTCTTTCCTTAAGTTCTCCTTCTGATATTTTGTTGTTAGTGTATAGAGATGCAACTGATTTCTGTGTATTAATTTTTTAATCCCACATCTATATGCCAATAAAAGGACAACCTAGGGGAAATAAACAAATTCTTAGAAAGGAACAGTCTCCCAAGACTGAACCAGGAAGAAATGGAAAATGTGAACAGACCAATTATGAATACTGAAATTGAATCCATGATTTAAAAACTCCCAACAAACAAAAGTCCAGTACCAGATGGCTTCATAGGAGAATTCTATCAAACATTTAGAGAAGAGTTAACACCTGTCCTTCTGAAACTATTCCAAAATTTACAGAGGAAGGAATACTTCCAAACTCATTCTATGAGACACCATTCACCCTAATACCAAAACCAGACAAATATACCACAAAAAAAGAAAATTAGAGGCCAATATCACTGATGAACATAGATGCAAAAATCTTCAGCAAAATAATATCGAACCAAATCCAACAATACATTAAAAAGATGATACAACATTGTGGTACATTGTCTCTTTTTGAATTATGGTTTTCTCAGGGTATACAGACTTGAGGACACGGGGAGGGGGAAGGGGAAGGGGAAGCTGAGACAAAGTGAGAGAGTGACATGGACTTATATATACTACCAAAAGTAAAGTAGATAGCTAGTGGGAAGCAGCCGCATAGCACAGGAAGATCAGCTCAGTGCTTTGTGACCACCTAGAGGAGTGGGATAGGGAGGGTAGGAGTGAGATGCAAGAGGGAGGAGATATGGGGATATATGTATATGTATAGCTGATTCACTTTGTTATAAAGCAGAAACTAACGCACCATTGTAAAGCAATTATACTCCAATAAAGATATTACAAAAAAAAAAGATCATACAACATGATCAAGTGTGATTTCTCCCAGGGATGCAAGGATTTTTTAATATCTGCAAATCAATAAGTGTAATACACATTAACAAACTGAAGAATAAAAACCATATGATCATCTCAATAGATGCAGAAAAAGGTTTTGATAAAATTCATCACATATTTATGATAGAAACTCTCCAGAAAGTGGGCATAGAGGGAACATACCTCAACATAATAAAGGCCGTATACGACAAACCCAAAGCTAACATCATACTCAATGGTGAAAACCTGAAAGCATTTCCACTAAGATCAGGAGTGCAACAAAGATACCCATTCTTGTCACTTGTTTTCAACATAGTTTTGGAAGTTCTAGCCACAGCAATCAGAGAAGAAAAAGAAATAAAAGGAATCCAAATTGGAAAAGAAGAAGTAAAACTGTCACTGTTTGCAGATGACATGATACTATACATAGAAAACCCTAAAGACGCTACCAGAAAACTACTAGAGCTCATCAAGTTATATGTTGAATTGAAAGGAAATGCATTTTTCATAATATCTTAAAATATTTTTAAAAGAGGTATATGATTATAACCTATTACCATCATATACTAGTAAGTCTGAGAATACATACTAAGGAATATTTTGAAAGGAAAATTGCTACAGAATTATCAGTTTAGCTCTTAGCAATTAGCAATGTTAAATGGGAAGATTCTTATAAGTAATAAGCAAAACTCTAGAAATCTGAATGATGTTTCTTAAAAACATAAGAATGTGAAACACCATTAAGTTTTTGGAAAAATGAATATATTAATATTATATTAATATTATATATGTTAGGAAATAATATTTAACTCACTTAAAAATTAGGCCATAAATTCTATAAAGGAAGAAATATGTTTATATTCTCACTGCATATTTCACTTAGAGCAATGCAAATGGCACACTGAAGGTACTCAACAAATATTTATTATATGAATGAAAAATATAACAACATAGTGAGCACTTTTTCCCTCATGGTGATCAATAATAATACTGAAATATCCACATTTTTCTAAAAAAATACAAGAACACGAGAAATGGCTCAGTTTTATTGGTAAGAGTGGTTATTTTGCAAGTTATTTAAAAGTGTTATGTAAACTATACCCCACAAGCCGTTTCAAAATAGGCAAATCTCTAGATTCTACCATAAACACTATTGAGTTCTGAAAGACCACATCATATGTTTCTGTTGCTAAAAGGAGAAATCTAAGAATATTTTTTCTGTTCAGTAAAGCTCAGTCCCACCCCAATTCTTATTCCTGGCTGACTATTTAAAACAAATTATAAAGGTGTTCCAAATGAGATTTATGATAATGCACAGATTCTATCCTTCAGAGCTATTTTCTTCTAACAGATACAGGTCTCTCTAACTAATGCCAAAACAAATAATTAAAGCAAAAGCACAACAAAACAAAGCAAACACTTATGAAAATGATCATGGGTGAATCATAGAAATAAGGGAGTTAGAACATCAACTGAAGATTTAGAAAGATCAAAATCAAGAAAGCATTCAGAATTTCAGTTGTAGAAACAATTTCGAAAAAATTTCTTCAGAGTGCTATGATAAATATGATCTAGGGAAAATTCATAAAAGACTAAATAAACAAAATAGAAAAGTACAAAATAATAATAATATAATCTTTAATAAATAATGTTCATTGTATGATGACAAAGCAGTAGTGATATACATGACTTCCCCCCTCCACCACATATCATGTGTGCTCCTTTGAGCAGCATTTCAGCAGCACAAGATTCTTTGCCAAGTAAAATAATTCAAACTTTCAATTGAAAGAGCAATATTTCTTTCATGTAAATTCTTGCATTGATATCTTGACAGTCATCTTTCACTAACATGTATTAAGAGGCATAAGTATGTAGGAAGTGGCCCAAGGAATTTTCTAATTTCGATCCAAATACCCTTTCCTTTGACATCTCTGTCATCTTTTGTTGAAGGATTCCTTTGAAATCTCTGATCACCTAGCCAGAAAATTATGCATGGGATACCTTTGCTTCATGTAAAATAAATATATAAGTGCATCTTCTGTGTGTAGATAGAGACATAGACATCTATCTATCTATCTATCATCTATCTTTATAGTTGGTCAAAGTTTTATCAACTGTGACTTTTTTTTCTTTTCCTTTTCACCCCTGACTTGAGTTCTACCACTAAGTCAGCTAATAAACACCATGGAGCCTTTGAGAGGTTGACTTTAAGTTGAAGCTATCATGTTACACAAAACCATATATAAAACAGGGACAATATTGCTTTTGTTCCTTGGTTTTCTTGGTTTTTAAAAGTTACAGGAAGCTCTTAATAAATTCTACACAGGAACATAAGTGTGGGTTTAACGAATCCAACTGGTAGCCATATGACTGCAGTAGACAGAGTTTAGATGTGAAAACAATATATACATGTAATGTAATTTTCCTGTGCCTTTAATGATTATTCAGGCCTCATACTGTTGACTAGAATTCTCTCAAGATGTATAAGTAACTATTTTAGGAATCATTATTCCTGGCCATGGAACAAGAAGTCTCTTTGAACTTAGCTACCATTCCACCATTCATAAACCAAGTATTATCTGATGCATGCCCAGCAGCATTCCATCTTTAAATAGAAATGGTGTATACAAACTGGATCCAAACAGGTTTTAAAAGATGCAAATAAATTACATGAACAGGTGACACAGACTACCATAATACCTACCTCTGCTGTTCTTCCGCATCTCCCTCACAACACTGGTATGACCTCATGGGGTGTCCATTATGACTATGAACAGAAGAGAAAAAAAATGTAAGTCGGTTTGCAGCTGAGTCTGAATCTGAAGCTGGTATCATCTCGAAGCTGATGGCTGCTGAAAAACAGCCGTATGCAGGATTGGTTTTGAAAAAAAGTGTTGAAAAGAAAACTTCAGAACTTTGAGCAAAATATATGATTTCCACTTTCTTAAGAAGAAAAGGTGGCCAGACACACAGATCTTGGGTAGTGACTCATGGACATTCGCAATGCGTTGACTGGCTAGATAGGGTCTTAGGAAGTCAAGATTAAAAGACTGATGACTAGGAGATCTGAAGAGGAGTCATTTGGATATACCTCTTAGAATAAATGCAAAGTATGAAGATATTTTTTCCATAGAAATGCACATTAGAGGACATTCTCTGCAAAAATGTCTCTCAATAAACTCAAATAAGACACAGCTTCTTGTGAATGTCACCTTCATTTGATTACCCAAGTTGTTCGATAGTCACAAATACAATATGGCTACAGTAGCACAACTGGAAAGTGAATGAACTCAACAAAATGTAATAGCCATAGTCTTATCTGCAACCACAGCATAGCAGCAAACTCAAATTTAGCTTATTTATCAGAATCATTCACCCCAGCTCGTTATGACCTCATTTTTAAGCTTTCAGTTCAACAATTTGAGTAACCTTTTTATTTTTTCCTGTGGCTGAGGAGTTTAAGAGAACTATAGCTGTAACTACTGGGTAAGTATTACTTTTATGCATAGTGACTTTCTTTGCAAAATTGTGGTAATGAGAAGCAAAAATTCTCAAACAACATGGGTTTTTGCTGAGCTAGAAAAATCTTGCTACCTTTACTTTTGAGTCCATCCACAGCAGAGGTCAATGTGGAATCCCTAGCCACACTGGGGTATGTCATATTGTACTCCTTTTTCATAGAAGAGGCTGCAATGTGTCCTTCAAGAGATATTTACATAACCTAGATAAACATGTGTCTGCTCAAAACACTTTTGCCAGCACCACAAACTTTAGAACTGGAGGTGTCAATTGAATCAACATCTGCCCAATGATATGGTTCATGATAGTAATTTTTCATCTCCATGGTAATGGAATAGATTTTCTTAAAGTAAAGAAAGTGAATGAATAGTTGCTGAAGAGCAAAACTGGGGGATTGTTCTAATTTTTTCCTGTTTGACCCTCTAGATCAACTCTTTGCTCTTTTTCCCCATGCAGACTACATTAACTTGCCATTCTTCCTGTGTGGCTTCTTCTTAGGTTGGACCAAAGATAACAGAAAAAATCAAAATGAGGAGGAGGGTGAAGCCAGGTATTTGAATTTTTCTCCCTCTCTGCCCTTTTGGTACATTTCATGCTGTAGTGGTGACCCTCTGACTAACTCCCACACTGGATGTCCCCCCCCACCAACCCCAAACCTGCCTTGGAAGCCCAAGCTTGTTATGTGGAAAGGCCACATTGAGATATACCAATGCCACCAACTCCTGGCTTTATCAGTCATCACAACCCAGGAAAAAGACAGGGAAATTAGGCCATATTTAACCCTCTATATCAGCATGGTCATTTCCTGAATATTATCAAGTGACTCAGTTGATACCGTGTGGATCAAAATATTTGCCCAACTAAGTTTTTCCCAAATTCCTGACATATAAAATCAGGTGTCAACAATAAATTTTTAAACCATTAAATTTGAGATTAGTTTGTTATGCCACAATAAATAATTGGAGCATAGTTTAATAATGGAATTGTGATGGTATAAAAACACTTAAAACATGTAGCATTGTTTTGTAATGGTGGCAGGAAGAAATTAAAAGAGTTTGGAAGAGAGTGTTATGGAAATTGGAGGTCTCAATAAGGCTATTGTTGAGAGCTTGAAGAAGAATGAGGTGGATGTTTTTGTAGTCTGGAGAAAACAAGAACATATTTATGTAGTAATAGAAATTTGGCAACACTGTTGCTGCTGTAGTAACATAAAAATTAGAAAGAGGATCTCATGAACTCTTATCCCTAGCATGGAAGATTTCAGGCTGGGTGTAAAATTATCCACTGGCTTCTAGCTACCGATGATAAAATATGAGAAAGAATAACTGAATAGGTATTAGTTCAGTTTCTGAAAAAACTGTTAGAGCAAATACAAAAGCAGAAATTGCTGGTTTTAAAAATATAACCTAGTTTTAATCTTCATTTCCTTGTAGCAAAAGACTTTCAAACAAAGAAATGGCATCAAAGTAAAGATCAAGTCCAAGGTGCTGCCAGTACATGGCTCTACAGTGTCTTCAAACGAAGTCAGAAGTAGAAACAAATTCATGTGTTACCGTAAGCCTCAGCCTCTCTTGAGCATGCAATCACACGTTAAACTTGTAAACGTTACCTGCATGTCTTACATCATGACCTCATTTTTGTTCTTCATCATAAACTCTTTCAAGGGCATCCCCAGACTATCCCCCAAGATCAAGATAACTAATTAATCTTCATTTTAATTATAATTTACTTCATTTTGATGTTCATTATAATTCCATTAATATAGGATAGATCACCATTGCCATGGCAACCAGGAAAGCTGTGGATGTGACTTAGAGTCTTACTAATTAGGTGTTTGCTCTGGATTACCTCAATGTAATGAACAAGTAAATGCAAAATGTTCCATAATTCTACTTCTGTTTTAAATTGTTTTCTGGTGACCTATATAATTTTTCCAAATTAGGATTTCATAAATCCATCTCTACTTTTAAATCAGGGATATATACTTTTTTTACCCTTCCAATAAAAGCTCTCTCTAAATTACCCCTCATATCAAAACATTTATTTATTTCACAGTTTTTCTCCATGGATCAATGGATAAAATGTACCTGAATTCAAGAAAAGTATTAATTCTTTACTCATACATAAAAATTGTATTAGCTTGTACATTAAAAATGTGCATCTTTTATTTCTAAAACAATGTTGGAGATAACTGCTCATGATGACATTTCTTGGAACATAAAAATAAAAAGTACACAATTCATGCAGAAGAGGAAATGACCTCAGGGTGCATGTTCAAATTGGCTTTTTATTTTATGCTGGGATGACAGTTGAGCTTTGGAAAATAATTTATGCTAAAACTGATATGATGATACTTGCACCTTCTCATCCTTTAGAATATTAAGTAGATCAGTGATAATGAACAAAAATTGGTTCCATGAAAAATATTGGTCTATATATGTCATATTTTATGATAAAATATTAAAGTATTGAGCTTTATTGTGATGATTTTACTTTAATAAATTAAAAGAATTTGGTTGTAAGATTTTTCTCAAGTATTAAATAAAAAAATACATATTTAAATACATTTACCAATTCTTATAATAATTAACTTTGTGATATCTTATTATTTATTTTAATCCAAATATATATTTAATTTATAGCTGCAGTGCATATCCTGCAAAGTACTGTAATTTTAAAAAGGTCATTATACAAGTCTAAGAAACTCTGTGTTAGAAAACAATTTTGATGAAGTATGCAAAAATACAAGCAAATCACTGAGCAAAATTAATAAAGCTCTAAAATACGTTCATGCAACTCTATATAAAATATTGAGATTCTTCTATATGAAAATATGAGTTGATTTTACAGTTTATTTTAAATGCTCTAGAAAAAGAAATTGTACAGCCCCATTCTTCTGTAGGTATAAAGCACTGGTTGAAACCTTATTGTGTATACCTACATATACTTCATCCAAATAAATCATAAAGTACAAAACATCAAATGCACAGTGCTTCAGAGTGTTTTAAATGGTGGCGAGTACTGAAAATTATTTCTCTGGAAGAAATTAATTTTGAACTAAGCACTGACAGGTTAGGAAAGGGAAGAAAATTAACTCAAACGGTTGCTATATGTTATATATAAAATGTGTGTGTGTGTGTGCACATTCACATTCACATCATGATGTTCTAGAAACAGACTGCTTGGAGTTGAACTTCAGCCTCACCACTTCCTATCTGTGTAACATACAGCAATTTATGTAACATCTCTTTTCCATTTTCTTCATCTGTAAACTCAGGATAGTAAAGGTACCTATTGTGCAGCTCATATTTCTCATTAAATGAGAAAATATATAACATACTTAGAATAATGCATGACACTTGCTAAGCATTACATAAGTATTTACTTTTATAAACTAGACTGGATTAAAAGGATTAATTAAAATAAAAAGAAATTATTCAGTACTGTGTTTAATTTGTGTCATTCAAAATCATTTTTCATTAACTCTTTCATCAGCCAAGTACTAAATCGACTCTGAACTTTAATGCACTTTTATCTCAATCCTGTTTTGGAGTAAATGTTAACACTTGCTGTATCTCTATTGCATTTGTAAGGTGAGCACAAATTGAAAATGAATGACAGGCCTCAAAATACCTATCAAATCACATCCTGGTTGATGATAGTTTATTAGGTTTCAGTGCTCCTGAATCAGGTACAGTATTAAGTATTCAGAGACCTCTAAGCCCTAAATTAAGATTAATTAATCAAAACTCACCATGAGAAACTGTGACATTCAGATGTGCACTCTGTTTGAGCCCAGGCTAGACAGTCTGTCCACATCACATCAGTTTCTAAAACATTATTCCTAAATCTCCGCACTTCTATATTTCAACCTTTCATCAATATTTACTGCTTCTTTGAACTAGTTCAAACTATTAAGAAAAACTGTCAGATTGTAGCTAAAATGAGCTACTGGATTGAGGAAACTGTTATATAAAAAGCACAGTCTATACAATTTTCAATAATTTTCTCAATCTTTCAAAATAACTTTCCCCTAAAATAATATAGATATGCTAATCTTTAAAATAGCATCACTAATAGTGCTGGAATTTGCTTGCTGAGTTAGTATTTCAGATAATATTATATGTAGTTTGATTTATGCCCAAATTAAATTTGAAAGTCTCCTCTATTAATATGTCTAGTTCATAGTCATTATTTTTTTATTATTATTTTTTTTGTGTGGTACGCGGGCCTCTCACTGTTGTGGCCTCTCCCGTTGCAGAGCACAGGCTCCGGACGCGCAGGGTCAGCGGCCATGGCTCACGGGCCCAGCCGCTCTGCGGCATGTGGGATCTTCCCGGACCGGGACACGAACCCGTGTCCCCTGCATCGGCAGGCGGACTCTCAACCACTGCGCCACCAGGGAAGCCCTATAGTCATTATTTACAGGGTTTTTAATTTTATTTTGACTCTATACGAGTTTATGACACGTCAAGTGGCACCTGTGCTTCTGTGGGGGGCAATGATACCCTAGAGATGAATCACTGCTCTAGAAAAATAACAATTTCATGGCAATTCTACATATTAGTGTTCTAAATGTCAACGACACAAATTCTGAAAGAATTTCTATATGAATATGAATATAGGTTTCTGTTAGTGGCATTTCAATTTTATTAAATACATTTCTTATTTGAATCTTAAAAGTTTGTTTATGACGTGGTATTACAAAAAAGTCTATGAGAAAAGATTGCTAGAGCTGTTCAAGAAACTATGCAGAATATGGACTCAGATTTTATTGAAAATTTGAGTCAATTAAAAATGACATGTTTGCTGATTATGTATAAGTCTGATTCAAATTCTTGTCTGAGAAAGAACAATTACAGATGAGAAAAACTAAGTGCAAAGAACTTTGCACAAAAATATTGTAAACATGAATTTCACATTCTCATTTGTCAATAACAACATTCTCTGAAACCACAAACATTTTAACAGTTTCATGGTTTAAATGAAGCCATTTAAGCCATTGTGTTACTTGCAATTCTGATTTCCATAGAAATAAAATATGAAATTTCTGTATATTCGATATTTCAAAATCCAAATTAACACCTGCAATACCCAATAATAAAATGTAAAATGGTTCAAATGTCCTTGTACATGTTGTTTTGGAATGTGGAATTCCTTTAACTTAGAAAATAATGTAAATATTTATGTATTGCAATACCACTGATAACATAGAACATTTATATGTATATATGGACTTGATAAGTAAATAATCACTAGGACATTAGTTCTGTGGAAAATACATACTTTAATATCATTTACATTATCACTTTCCTTCTCTTTTCAATGATTTCCATCAATGTGTATGTATACAAACACACACAGAAACTCTTACTGACCAATATTCATCCCCAGCTACCATACCATTTCTATCTTCCAGTCATTTGGCTTTAACTCTATATTAAATTATAGTCATATGGCTTTAATTATATTATATAACAAAGTTTTTATCCATCCAGCAACTCCTTCAGCTGAACTCCAGCCTCCTACCTAAAACTGTATTCTTGAAATCTTCTCTTAATTATCATATGTGTCTCAAACTTATGTCCCAAACTGATCTTGTTCCAATCCAAACTCACAACGACTCTTGCTCGCTTTGGCTGTTCCTCTCATCCCTGTATATTACTCAGTTCCTTTGTTCCAAAAGCTTGGCAGTCTTAACTCTTGTTTTTAATAACTCACTTGCAACCTATCTTCCTTTTGGCTCTAGCTTTAAAATATAATCAAACACTATATATTTCCCATCATTTCCTCAGCTACCACTGTATTGCCAGGCACCATGATGTCTCACATGGACTAAAGTTACAGCTTATAAGTTGGTTAGCATGCTCTACTATTGACTTTCCTACATTTTCCTTTGTCAGCATCCACTGAAAAGTAGTTTTGCTGTTTTGTTTTGTTCTGCTTTTTTGTTTTGTTTTCCCTATAATAGTGAAGGTATTGCTTTTTAGCATAGGCTGAATTGATTGTTAGCAGACAAAGGACAAATTAAATCTCTGAATCTACCAGTCTCCAACATCATTGTTACCCATGTTCTGGACTTTGCCACATTCACTTAAACTATCATAATAGTCTCTCATACTCTTCTTTCATGGTATTGTTTAAATGCAGTCTTGCTTTCCTACTAATTTTTCTACACTTAAGTAGTAGTTTTGTTTCATAAGAATATTTTATATTCTATACTCTATATTCTATTCTAATCCCTTGCTTAGCCTGAGAAGTTTACGAGATAGATTTCAATATCATCAGTTACCTTCTAAGTCTATTGTGCTCTGGGCTTTGACTGTTTTTCTGAACTATACTCCTCACCACCTGATACCCATTTACCACTGCAAGTAACAGTGTAGCACTTTGAGATCTTTGTGCTTCACCATACTAACCATACTTTTTCATATTTCATCGTCTTTGTACTTAAAATTCCTTTTTCCTTCACAAATTTCTACCTTCACTCTGTAACTTTGACCACTACCAATATATTTCAAAATTAAAGCTGTATGTGTCACTTTTAGAAGAATACCATGCACCTTAAAGTTTTGCTGAGCTGGAGTAGCATTTGCAAAATTCTCTAATTTTAATGGATTAAGAATATCATGTATAAAGTGGAAATATCATAGCAATATCTACATCCTGATATATATATAATTCATTTGGTGTGCTTCTATAATTGTCTGGCATTGTGTGCGTGTGTGTGTGTGTACAAGCTGAAAGCTTTATTTATTTATTTAAATTTTTAAGCCTATTATTTATTTGTTTATTTTTTAACATCTTTATTGGAGTATAATTGCTTTACAATGGTGCATTAGTTTCTGATTTATAACAAAGTGAATCAGTTATACATATACATATATCCCCATATCTCCTCCCTCTTGTGTCTCCCTCCCTCCCACCCTCCCTATGCCACCCCTCTAGGTGGTCACAAAGCATGGAGCTGATATCCCTGTGCTATGTGGCTGCTTCCTACTAGCTATTGATTTTACGTTTGGTAGTGTATATATGTCCATGCCACTCTCTCCTGTGTCCCAGTTTACCCTTCCCCCTCCCCATATCCTCAAGTCCATTCTCTAGTAGGTCTGTGTCTTTATTCCCATCTTGCCTCTAGGTTGGCATATTTTTAATAGTGCTATATATGCTAATATTATTGTTTTATCATTAAAATTTGTGTTTATATATTAATGTATTATTTATTACTTTATAGTAACTTGCAGCTATATGAAAAATTTCTGTAATGCTTTTAAGGGAAATTCTTATAAGGAAGGAATATTTATTTAAGAAAATACTTTTATAAATCAATCGAAATAAAAGGATCATGGATACGAAGTAATACTCTGAAGAAACAGGCAGTAGCGCTTTAGAAGGGAAGAGGAATTTAGAAGTGACTTTGAGAAGAGAAAAAAGCAGAGTATTGGATTGGCTCAGCACCGTGGCAAGCTGGCTATAGTACTTTTGAGAACTGGGATATCTAAAATTCAAAATTAAATAATTTGCTCTGTGGCTGTCTAATACCCCTGTGTCTCACCCCAGAAGTAAACTTAAGGATGCAGGGGATGGTAATTGATTTTGTCTTTGTTGGTGTCTTTATTTGGGAGAGATTTGTCAGTTACTTATATAAAAGGGGCTGAGATCCAACTTTTACTCTCTGCCAGATCAGAAATAAAAGACAAAGTTGTGGATTTAGTGGATATACATTCAGCCAGGGGAGAAAGCAGGAGCCAGAGATGATCTTGAGAAGCTGAGAACTTTGGTATTTGGAGAAACTTTGAGCAGAACATGAATAGGGTTAATTTAAATCATATCTAAATCTCAATTGTCATCGACCCCAGCTAAAATCTATAGAAGAGTTGCACCCACCACAGTGGACTATAAGAATATTTTACATGTCTATCTCCTCTACTAAACCATCTGATTTTGAAGAAAGGGTCTGAGCACCTTTTTGTATCTATACCATTAACAGTTACAGACTCCGGCACAGGTGGTCACTCATAAACATGTATTTTGAATTTAACCCTACACACTGGAAATCTCCAGAAGACTGATGTGACCTCAGTCTCATAACTAGTTTTCATCTGTTGCTATGATTCCCCCCATAAATCCACTGCCAGCTTTTTGACCCTGCCAGATCCGGTATACCTAGAAATGACTGCTAATACATAGCAAGATTTGTTTGGGGTTATATTCCCTATGCATTGATAGCATCATTTTTAAAACCTGAGATATAAAATAACATCAGAACAGGGCCCCTTTATTTTTATATACAGAAAAGCTTAGCCTACTAAGAAAGTATGTTGGGAATATAGTACAGAAAAACAAATTTTATAGGAATTGAGGTATGGATTTCTTTATAATAAAATGGTGATACAAAATGAATTTTAAGATTTCCCCTACAGACTTGTGCATATGTATCTTTACCTTCAAATTAAAATATTTCAGAAAAAATGATTACTTTTGGAATCTTCAACCATGTGTGCTATGGAGTTAATCAAAATTATAACTATAAATAGAAAATAATATAAATAGCTGAAAGATTATATGGTTTGGGGTTTTGTAATTTTTTGTTATGCTTTTATAGTATTGTCACAGTACTCACTACTGTTTTGCATGAAGGTTGATGCCAATATATGAAAATAAATGTGGCTTATGTTATTTTTGTGAATATGTTTTACTACAGAAAGTAGAATATAAATAATACAATTCCATCTCCCAATGCCCAATTCCATAACTGTTTACTAACAGAAAAATGTTAACAATAACTCATCAATATTGAAAATAGTGACATAATTCAGTTTTGATCATGAGACCATAAATTTGGGTACTAATATTTTTTTAGTTCCTAGTATTTAATTTTACAAAATTTAATTTGATTTTATTGACAAATATTTAGTCACCAGGTCTTTGGATGTAACCATTTTTGAGTGATCCTGTCTATTGCATGTAAATCTCTTATTTGGTGATTACCCTTTTCAAAGCCCTCCTAACTTCTTGTTCAACCAGTTAAGGCTAATTTATGGGTTTGCTGCAAAGGTATCATTCTGGGAATTCCTTTCACTGCAATTCTTGGTTAGAATACATTTCTAAGTAGTCTTTTGATTTTTCAGAAAAATTCTGTTCAATTTTTCTCCATTATGTGGCTCGAATGTATCCTAATATAAATTCATCTTAAGGGTGAATGGGGGTACAAAAATATAAGATAGGGATGACTTATTGGTATATTCCTTTATAATTTGAAAATAATGTCCTTCTAAAATTTTCTTCTAATTTCTAACAGTGTGACCCATGGAAACTCTATTGTCAAGCTGGTTGTGTCTATGTGACTCATGTGTTTTACAAATAATTTTTTTAAATAAAATTTACTTCTTATACTAATTTCAGATTTACAAAAAAGACAAGGTAGTACAGATAGTTTCCAGATAGCACACCCTCAGTTTCACCTCTTATTAACATCTTACCTTATTATGGTATATTTGTACAATTAATGGACCAATATTGAAACATGATTATTATTTTTTTAGTTGTACCTAGTGTCCTTTTTTTTCTCTTCTAGGATCTAATACAGGATACCACAATACATTTTGTTGTCATATCTTCTTAGCCTCTCTTGGTTGTGATAGTTTCTCAAACTTTCCTTGTTTTTGATAACATTAACAGTTTTGAAGGATACTTGTCAGGTATTTGTAGAATGTCCCTCAATTGGGATTTGACTGATGGCCTTCATATGATTAAGCTGGGGTATGGTTTTAAGAGGAAGACCTCAGAGATAAAATGCCATTCTCATCACATTATATGAAGGGTACATGATATCAGCATGACATCACTGTTGATGTTGAACTTGAGATTACCTAATGTTATATTTGTGTTTGTCCACTGGAAAGTTTTTCTTTGTTCCCCCTTTCCATATTATATTATTTTTTAATTTTTCCAGTTTCTACTTTAAGAAGAATTTTTAGACAATTTTCTCTCTCCTCCTATACTTTTTATTATTACTAATTTATACTATTTTATACTCCCCTATTTTGATTTTAATATATTCTCAGGTTAAAAAGAGAGTCTACCATTTTGAAATGGAAGGTCTGAATTATCTGACTGATTATTAACTCAGGAAATTACAGTTCCCCCTTAAAGGAATTAACATACCATGAACTGAATGTAAATAGTAAAATATAAGTCAATCAATCATAACAGAACTTTCCCATTGTATTCAATAATGGATCCATGATGATTAAAATTTATCAACAAATGAAATAATATGGAAAAATTATAGGTTGAAAATATTCAATTAATTTTAATTCATATTTGTCGTTAATGCCATGCAAGTTTGAATACTTTAATGTGCTTTACTTTAACCAGTTACATATCATTATTTTTTTCTGTCTGGAAAATATATAACAACTCTGCCCTGAAATTAATCTATGCAAATATACACTTTGATCTTTTCTTTTAAAAATCATAAAAGTTCTTATTGGCTATGTCAAGGATATAAATGTTTTGATAAATTATACTTTGTAAAATATATAATGGAATTTATTATGGTTTAGTTGCTTTGATAGAATATTTTTACATAGCTTATTTATAAATATCATCTTCAAGAATTGAAATAATATGTTACTTGCTGTAAAAAGTTAAAATTAACAATTCAGAAGGCAGTCGCATACTAACACATCTGACAACATGTTTCTGGGGTTAGATGTTACCCCTGGTAATTCCTTCCCTGTGAGCTTCTAGCCTGTGTTGAAAATGTCACAATTTAATGGAGGTAATAAACCACCTGGTAAGTTAAAATATAAATGGTTCTGTATCATATCTAGAAAGACATATGCTTTCTAGATATAATAGGCAATAAAAATGAGAGAAAAGTAGAAGAGTGAATGTAGAGTTCCAGCTTCCATGGATAATATATAAAATATTAGCATATGGAAGTGCTTCAAGTATCAGTGTAATTTTTTATTTGGCTTTAATAAAGTAGTAACTGCAGAGGGATTGTTTATCAAAGAAAGCTTTAGTGAGCTTACTTACAGTTAACATAAAATAACCCTTTCAGTTGTTAAGTACAAACTGAGTAAGAAAATCATTACATTTTTAATAATGCACTCAAATTGAAATGTTTAGACATGTTCAGCATTCAGCAATTTCCTAAGACTAAGTCGGAAGGTTAAAAATTAGCATATTTCTTCAATGCAAGCTAATTTACCTATTAATTTACATAATTTACTTAACGCAAGCCTCTTTCTAAAACATTCAATTTCTTAACCTTTAATGAAAATCTAATGTCTTAATAATAATATAATACTCTCTGAACATGACAGTTTAGTGAAATTATCATATAATTTAGCTTTTGATTTCAGCAATCAATGAGTTCCTATCATTTTTATCAGTGTGTTTTGGGAGAAAAAAAGCAGCCCTAAAACTATAAAATGACTTAAAATTTTGAGTTTGTTTATATAGCACTCTTTCCTTCCCAGAGTGCATACATTTCAAAGAAAAAAAATCATATAAATAAAAACATGAATTATTTTTAAAACTATAACTCTATTCAGTGCTAGTTTATCTTTTAATTGGCCTATGAAATTTTTTGTACATTCTGATTATCTGTGGATATTCACTTTATATTTCTCTGGTACAATATTTTAACTGGGGGGAGGGGGGATGGGGAGGGGAGGGGGAGGGGAGGGGAGGGGGAGGGGAGGGGAGGGGAGGGGAGGGGGAGGGGAGGGGAGGGGAGGGGAGGGGAGGGGGAGGGGAGGGGAGGGGGTGCATCACCATGGTAGTAATGACGTATGATAGACATTAACCAACGGAACAAAATGGAGAGTCCAGAAATATACCAAAATATCTATGGTCAAGGGATTTTTGATAAGGGTGTAAAGATACTTCAATGCAGCAAATAGTCCTTTCAGCAATTGGTGCTGGAACAACTGGATACCCACATGCAAAAGAATGAAGTTGGATCTCTCCCTACTTTGTACGATACATAGATAGAAACAAATCAAAAGGGATCATCCATCTAAATATAAGGGCTAAAATATAAACTTCTTAGAAAAAAACATGGGAACAAATCTTCATGAAATTGAATTTTGCAATGACTTATTAGATAATGACACTAAAACCATAAGCAACAGAAGAAAAAATAAATTAGACATCATCAAAATTAAAAAACTTGTGAGCATCAAAGGACATTATCAAGGAAGTGCAAAATAACCTACAGAATAGGAGAAAATATTTGCAGGTCATATGTCTGATAAGGGTCTAATATCCAGAATCTGTAGAACTCAATTAAAATTCAGCAGCAAAAAGACAAGTAATTCAATTAAAAAATAAACAAAGACTTAAATGCCATTTCTCCAAAGAAGATATACAAATACAAATAGAGAACAAGAGTATGAAAAGATGCTCAACATCATTCATCATTAGGGAAATACAGATCACAACCACAATGAGTTACAGCTTCAAACCCATTAGGTTGGTTATATTAAACAAAAACCACAACAAAAAGAAAAATATCAAGTGTTGGCAAAGACGTGGAGGAATTTGAACGCACATATAATGTTTGTGGGAATGTAAAATGGCACAACTCTTGTGGAAAACAGTTTTTCACTTAATCAAAAAATTAAACATACAATGAACATTTGACCCTATAATTCCACTCTTAGGTATAATACCAACAACAGCTGAAATTAAGTACTCAGTTAAGTGCATGTGCACACATGTTCATAGCAAAACTATTCACAACTGCCAAAAGGTGGAAATGGTACAAATTTTCATCAATAGATGTGTGAATAAACAAATTATGGTATATTTAAACAATAGAATATTTTTTAGCCACAACAAGACATGAAGTACAGATACATGCTACACAGTGGATGAATCACATTATGTTAAGTGAAAAGATCCAAACACAAAAGATCTCAGGTTATGTAATTCCATTTATATGACATACCAAGAATAGATATCAATACATCCATCCAGATGGAAAGCAAATTGATGGTTGCCAGGGTCTGTAAGGAGGGACGAGTGGGAACGGGTTGCTTAATAGGCATGAGATTATCTTGTAAAGTGATGAAAATGTTTAGAACTTAATTTAGGTGGTAGTTGCAGGACATCATAATGTACTAAATGTCATAGAAAAGTACATTTTAAAATGGTTAATTTTGTGTTCTGTGAATTTTACCTCAATAAAAATAATATTTTTTGTTTATCTGAAATTCAAATTTGACTGAATATCCTGTATTTTACCTGGGAACTCATATATTTCATCCTATCTGCATCACTTATCAAAATGTTATAAAAATCAGACACAATGAATTAATTTTTAAAATAGAAAATGGCTTATTTTTGTCAGTCACTCGTTCAGTCATCTAAAATGATACCGTTATTCCACTTGTGTATAACAGCCATGTTTGTCTTTCAGAAGTACGTATGCAGTTACATAAAGCAACGTTTAAAGATCTTTGTGTTTACATAGAAATGTAAAATGTATAAAATTCACTGCTGTCCTCTTGATTTTTATGTTATTTAGAAGTCACTATTCTTATTCACTTTCCTGTATTCTTATTCTTCATATCTTATTTTTATTACCAGTGCAGCATTAAATTAATAATATATATGAATCAATTATTTTGAACTTTTATTTTACTTCCGCATTCCTAGTCACGACACTCATGTTTCTTATATCCATTGCCTTTGGTGTTTATAACACAACGCCTTGAGACCACGCAAAGAGAAAGTGTGGAGGCAAGACAAATAGAAGATTGAAGTTTTTATTTGCCTCTTCTTTTAATTTAATAGAAGTGACCTTACCAAGAATTTCTTTTTCCAGCTGAATGAAAAAGAGAGTGGTGATTTTTGCAATCTCTTTGTAACGGAACAAAACAAAGCCCGGCAGAAATGCCTGTGCACATAAGCTAAGCTCGAAGCAATGAGGTGTTTATTAGATGGAGGGCTGGGGTGACATGACAAGCATCTTAAAACATGATTTGAAGTGAGGCTTAGTGCACTTTCCCTGCAAGATGATCCTACTAATAGGAGGGCCAGCATGGATCAAGCGCTTTCTGCCCACTGTGGAAGCAGGGTAGCTGAAAGTAAGCACCGGCTTAGTGGAGACCATCCTATTCAAAGTGTACCAGCCGGGGACTTAAAACGAGAAGGAGATGATCTCATCAAGTCAGAGGGATCAAATCCTTCTGGGTCCTTTAACTCAAGGAAGATTTTGTTTGTTTGTTTGTTTTTTGTTTTTCTTTTTTAATATTCTGAAAATAATTCCTGAAAGCAACAGAGTCAAATTTATAATTTTATAGCCCCTTTAAAATAGACTTAATTTCAGTAAGATAACACATTTATTTTGTGTTTCCATTACTCAATCTCTGTGGGCTTGATAAAAATGTTAGAAAAGTAGCTAAATGTCTGTCCTATATTTAAATACAGAAGACATGTGTCTTTAATACATAAATCAATATTTTTCTTTACCTCATGCACAATATATTTTGCAGAAATCAGATGATTTTTCCCCTGAAAAATGAGTTTAAATCAATAATTTAATGTTAGATACAGTAATAATCAGAAGCAAAGTAATAAGATTAGCTATATTTGTCTGTCTAAATCTTCTGAACTTTGTAATAAAATGTAACCATATTTGGGAAATCAGGTTATGTTTTGTCTTTTAATAATAATAAAGACTGCATGTATCTTAGTTAAATTCAGACAGAGTGCATGGAATACAAGGCATTGAGTTCTTAAACAGTATTGGTCATTAACTGTTGTTCCCAGGAAGGGTACATTGAAATACCATGACAATAAAAAACCAGGGAACATAGTTCCAACATGTATTCTGATCAGAAAGTAACAACTTCTTTCAGAGGATGTCTAACATTCCCCTCTCATTCCCATAAAAGCAGAAACAATGCTTCATGCTACTTAGCAAACCCAGGCGCCAAAGAAAAACACATAAGCAAGAATTCTCACACTATAGAATCAGAAAGACACAGTGATGGCTCTTTAAAGTAAACCACACAAAAACCACCATTTTGCACATTGCAAGGTAGATAATCAAAATTTGAATAGAACTCATTAGATTTGGCTCAGTAATTAAAGTTAGCTGGTTTATTTACCATAAACATGTTGCTATCCAAAGTCTGCCTCTGTGTTTAATGTTCAGGCCAAAATGATGAACTAGACAAGCAGACAAAGATGCTCTTCAGAGATTTAAACTACATTAGACAGTTACAATAAAGAAAAATAACAACATGCAGAAGATAAAACTGTGGGCTTCAAAGGCCCTGGGATGGAGACCTAGTCTATGAGAGACTGAACGGTTTAGGATTGAGAAAGACAGATTGATGAGTGTTTAAGGAGACAAGCCGATCCATGTGGCTAAAGTATAGAGTGTGTGTAAGCAGTGGGGAAAGGGGAAAAGTGATGGTGAAAAAAGAGAGACACCTTGAGAGGCCTTATACACTGTGTAAAATAAAATAAGAGAATAATGTGGAGTCACTGAAATTTATATCAGGAAATTGACCTGAATGAACTTGTGCTACCGAAGACTATTCTTTTAATTTGGAGAAAAAGGTGGAGTTGTGTGTAAAAAACAACAACAAAACAATGATAAAAGCTGTGTAATGTCAGTGGAGATAGAAAGAAGTGAAAATATTAGTATCATAGAATTTAGTGAATAATTGGATATTAGAGTGGGTAAATGGAGAGTCAAGAATGATGTTTAGGTTTCTGAATTGCTCAACCAACTCGATGGTGGTAAAATTCTTTGAAATAGCACAAACAGGGGGGAAGTAGGGTTAGTTTGGGTCATGCCGAGTTTGTGATGCCTGCAGTTCATGCAAAATTAATTGACCCAGAAGTTCAATGCTCTAAGTAAAGACTAAAATCTCAGTGGATTAAAAAGACAGAGGTTTATAGCTCATTTGTATTACATGCTCATTATGGATAAGAGTGTTCTCTAAGTTCCAGTTGCTTACTTATTCCAGTGGGATCCATTATGAATTCAAGTGTTTCATGAAAATAGAATCAGAGGCTCTAATTACTCCTACAAGAGGCATGGTTCAGGGACACCATGATTATCGTGTTGGCTCAGAGTGTTTCACGAAAAAACTGGCCTGGGGTTGTCTACTGTATTCTTCTAAGCTTCTTTTCTAGTCCCATTGTCATTATATTTTCCTGCATAAGTCACAATAGTTCTTTGGAGAGGGAGACTCTTCTCAAGTAATGTCAAGTTCAATCAAATATGTTTCATGTTTAAATGTGTAGCAGTAGACTCTGTAATTTGCATTCACAATTTCAGCCATTTGTTTAAAAGTAAAAACTTCAAACTTTCATTGAATCGTCTCATACTTTTGGAGAATTAGAGCTATACTAATGTGTTTGTGCCCTAAAGTTCACACTGAATTACCAGACAAGACTTCCTTATCCTTCAAGGTAAATTCTTCTTCAGAATTTTGTTCTATTTTAGTGTACCTGACTTGTGACAAGCTTGGTGCAGAGGTGCTATTATTAATGTTGAACATCCAAATGGAAGCATTCAAATTTTAGACATCTTTGCTTCCAGTAGTCTTTAAGATCATTATACAGAACTACTTCCCTCCTCCCAAAGGCCAGCCGTGCATTCTGTCGAACAGAGTACCATGCACCAGTCACTAACCTTAGGGAAGCAAAACCCTGTGCACATTTACTAATCCCAGGGGTGGACTCCAAAAACTTCTGCCCATTACATCTTGGTATAGGAGTCACCGAGGTAAACACAACACAGTCAAGCACTGGATGGAACCATGCTTTGCTCACATAGAGTAGAGACATAGCAAGATCAGCTTCGATAGTGGGCATCCATCTCCCATGGCCAGAGGGTCTCTCCTGGCAGCTGGCACAGGGCAATTGCTTATTTGCCTGCATACATCCCTCTCCAGCCGCAGTAGAAGGAGTCTGAAATACCAAAATCCGGGGACCTGCCTGAGGGCCATTGACATATAACCTTAAGCAGAACAAAGGAGCATACAGTGAGCTTGAAACAGAAAGATATCCCCACACAAGACAATAGCCTGACATAGGCTGTGTTAGCTCTTTATCTCTTTGTAAGGAAGCTCCAGACCCAAGGCTCATTTTTATGTTGAACAAGCTGGGCTCAAAAGACTGCCACATGAGATCGTATTTCCCAACACATTCCAAGTGAATACTAAGAGAACCTTTTTAAGACACATGGAAGACTGCCAGTAGAATAAGATGGCCTGTGTGTGAATCAGGATCTGCCAATACCTCAAAGTTTGATCTGACAAGTTAACTAAATTGTATACCTCAGTTTCTTCATTTCTAAAAAGAGGGTAATATCCAAACTCAAAGGATATTGTGAAGACTAGATGTTCTAATTCATGATAAATGCTTAGAATTATGACTGGCACATAGTAAGTGTTAAATAAAACATCACATCATCATCATCATCATCATAATTATTATTAGTAAAAGTGTAGTCACTTGCCTTTCATGTAAAGCTAGAAGATTTCAAAAGGATTCTTCCTGGACCAAATAACATCTGTTAAATTATGATTGGTAATAAATATCAATGGGAGTAAGTAGTTGCCAATTTTATATTGTAGCATTATTATCAGTCATGAGTTTATTAGTATTGCATTGCTTACTTTAATTTATTTATTCAGTACTACACCCCTGTGTTCATGGTAGAGCATCCATGCTCTTTGTCATCACCCACAAATTCACTCCAAATCTTCATTCTCCAAATAAAGACAAAAAGCAAAGAAAGAAATTTCAGCTATCATCTCTAAAATTAGTTTTTGGTAAATTGTTCTTCCTGTGAGATTTGGAAATAAATTTGCTTATCCACATATTCTAAGTTTACTGTATGCTTCTGTAAAACCAAGAAAATAGTTTATAGAAAAATCCGATGTTTGGTTATGATATATACATTTACTTAGATTACTTAATTTTGAAATATTCAGCGATTTGATTTTTAAATGTGAGGAAAAATCACAATAATTATGATGTATTATTGGCTCTTCAAGAGTACAATTTAGTAAACGTGGAACAATATTTCACTAATTAGAAGATAAAAATGTGGTTTTATAAAAGTGATTTTTAAAAAACAACTTAAAATGATTTTAAATAATATTGTGAATTCAATGTACAAGTTCAGAAATTTTTGAGGCCAATAAAAAATATAACATTTTATTAGAGAGACAAAAAAGTTAGATATAAAAATTTTAAAATGCATTTTTCCTATGGGAAATGTGGACATAATTATCAATAAAGTTTATTTATTGATAAAAAAGATGAAAAGAAATATGATTCAGAAAAAAACCAAAGTTTGAAAATATTTTATGAGAGTGAAACATGATTTTCTGAACAAGTGAGTTACAATGCAGAAGACTGTAAAGATGAAGTGGCTCATCATCCTATTGTATATTGAAGTATTAGTAAGTCTTATAATAATCTTCATGTGCTAGTGGACAGATTAGTTATCATCTGAGGAGCCCCTGAACTTTCAGGAGAAATTCAGTACAAGAAGAT
The DNA here is from genome assembly GCF_011762595.2 of Tursiops truncatus. Lineage (NCBI taxonomy): Eukaryota > Metazoa > Chordata > Mammalia > Artiodactyla > Delphinidae > Tursiops > Tursiops truncatus. The sequence goes on along the minus strand of NC_047051.1, from coordinate 57,116,224 downwards.
TTTTTTTTTTAACCTTTCCAAAGCATGCACAGGTCTTTCAGTGTGGAGTGCTGACATGACAATCAAGTACAGAGCAGGAGACTCCTCAAGGAATAACTGCTGGAAAACTAACTCACTGATAATTTATAAAAGTTATCTAGAAGTGTGGTGAAATTTAAATACAAACAATAAATTACAGTTATAGAATGTTGAGCCATAAAAGAAGAAACGTTGTGTAGACCTCATAAACTACCCAATCATTCACATTCCTAATGACATTGGTGGTTGGCATCAGGGGAAGAAGCCAAGGTTATTTAACTTCAGTCTGGGAAAAATCACTGGTCAATCAAGGCAGTACATAAATGTTCATCCATCATCTAGGGTCAGTAAATCTAACCATCTAGGGGGAAAATATTTCATATATAGTAACTATTTACTCAAAGATGAATATTTGTAGTGGTAGGTAAAAGCTTTAATCTCAGGGACACTGAGATTTTATTTTAACTAAAAAAAAATGTTATCAGGTAATAGATGTATGTGTTGTTTTGTTTCAGGGTGAGTAAAATATTTAGAAAAGTCAGATCTCTACTCTAATAAAGAATAGCTTGTTTTGTAAATAATGGTGTCTTAAAGTTTGCTGTTTTCTGTTTTATAAAACTATAGAAAATATGCAAAATCCTTTTTTCCAGGGAACTTAGCCTGTTTAAGGACTGTGAGAAGAGAAAGAGTGTATGAAGTTAGCATGAAGGCATTGCAAAGTGAGGTTTGAGAAAATGTTTGTCATGAAAAGAGTTGAAATTTATTTTTAAGATCAATGCCATATAACCATATAACATGACTTTCTCTTCCTATAAGTTCAATCCATGTGTGGAGAACACTTGGACAGAAGGAGAAAAATAGTGGGCTAATGTCAATGAGAAAGAAATAGTGTGCTTGGAACTGCAACAGTGGAGATGTAGAAAGGGAGGATAATTGACACAAGAAAAAAAATGTTTCCAACAAGTCAATACATCTCAGCTAAATATGAAAATTGAGAAAAATCTACAAACAACAAATGCTGGAGAGGGTGTGGAGAAAAGGGAACCCTCTTGCACTGCTGGTGGGAATGTAAATTGATACAGCCACTATGGAGAACAGTATGGCAGTTCCTTAAAAATCTAAAAATAGAACTACCATATTACCCAGCAATCCCACTACTAGGCATATACCCAGAGAAAACCATAATTCAAAAAGACACATGAACCCCAATGTTCACTGCAGCACTATTTACAATGGCCAGGTCATGGAAGCAACCTAAATGCCCATCGACAGATGAATGGATAGAGAAGATGTGGTACATACATACAATGGAATATTACTCAGCCATAAAAAGGAACGAAATTGGTTCATTTGTAGAGATGTGGGTAGACCTAGTGACTGTCATACAGAGTGAAGTAAATCAGAAAGAGAAAAACAAATATCATATATTAATGCATATATGTGGAATCTAGAAAAATGGTACAGATGAACTGGTTTGCAGGGCAGAAATAGAGACAAAGATGTAGAGAACAAATGTATGGACACCAAGCGGGGAAAGTGGGGGGTGAGGTCGTGGTGGTTGTGATGAATTGCGAGATTGGGATTGACATGTATACACTAATATGTATAAAATAGATAACTAATAAGAACCTGCTGTATAAAGAATAAATAAATTAAATTAAATTAAAAAAATAAATAATCAGTGAATGACTTACAGAGGTTGAGGAAATTAGAATGCACAATGTGTTAGTCATTGAGAGGCAGACAGGTGATATTACTTCTTTTGATTAGCTTGCTAAATTGTTGCTTTCATGAAGATATGTTAATCTTCAGTTCTATAAATATGAATATACAACAAGCACTAGCTTAGTAATTATGCTATGTTTAAGCAGCTGTCCATTATGGACTGAATTGTATACCACCAAAATTCCTGAGTTGTAGTCCTAACTAGTAGTTCCTCAGATTGTGACAGTACTTGGAGATATGTCCTTTGAAGAGGTAATTAAGGTAAAATGAGGTCATACTGGTGGACCTTAATTAAATATAGCTGGTATCCTTGTGAAAGAGACCAAGACACACGTGTGCATGAATAGAGACAAGACTATATGAGGAAGCAAAAAAGCAGTCATCTGCAAGCCAAAGAGAGAGATCTCAGGAGAAATCAAACTTGCTGAGGGTTTGCTTGGACATCCAGACTCCAGAACTGTGAGAAGATATTCCTGTTGATTAAGCTACACTGTCTGTGTTATGGAAAATGTAGCAAACTAAAACACTGACATTGTCACAAATTGTTGACAGTCAGGAACATTTATATTTCAGAAACAGAGGCTAAAAATAGCATTTTCATAACCTATCAATGCTAGAGCAGAATAATTTTTCTGAAGGCATTTGAAATGTATTCATTATTTTGTTTATTTGTTTGCTTGTTGACACTGTAATTAAATAGTATTTTCTCCAGTGAGCTATTACATTCTTTGGCACAATATATTTCTTCTCTTACTCTGAGAGCAAAAGAGGCTGTATAAAAGGAAAAAAAAAAGAGAAAGAAAAATTTTAATCAAGGCATGTTATGTTCAAAGCACAGGAGAAATGTATGAGGGAAATGATGATAAGAAAGATTAAGGTAAAGAAATTTCAAACAAGGAGTAGCAGTTAGAAAAAAATAAGAAAAAAGGAACATCTTTCATATGTTTATAACACTATTTAGTGGTAAATGCATAAGCTTTAAAAAATAATAGCTAAGAGAACTCAGAGAAGACCAGATGTGATCAATTAGTAGGATTGGGAAATAGCTTAAAATGGCATCATAAGGAGGGGGAAATATCTAAAAGGGGTTCCCATGTGTGTAATTTTGCTGCTTAGTAGTTCTTATTTGTAATTCTTGTCCACAGAGACCTTATAGCAGCCCCTTTTGAAATCATACACTCCAAGTCTTAAAGTCCTAGCTGAAAACAGATATACAAACAAAAATCTGAAATAGAATTGATGTTAAAGTAATTAATTACAGAAGAAGAATTGCAAAGAAAAATTTACAACAATCTGCTAAATCAACTCTTACCCCAGAGGACCTGAGAATCCATAATTAATGTTATAGCAAACTTGTCTATTCATTGTTTAGAGAGAATTATTGTATATTTATTTTTATCTATTACAAATGAAGGTTGATTGTGAAAATCTTGAAAGAGCAATTCCTGAGCCAGGATGACTGTTGAACTCAGAAGTGCAGGGTGTGCATGGCCAATGTTTTCCAGAATGAGGGCATTGACATGAACTAGGCTGGAAACCCTCAGCAATGGGAGAAGTCCTTTTCAGCAGGGGGTCCCAGTACTAGGAAATTTAAGTTCCTATGAGGTCCCAAATAACTGTCTAGTCAGCTTAGTATTATAAGACTAAACCAACCCTTCATTTCCTTGTTTTAGGTTGATATTTTCCAATAACCACTGGATACTGATAAGTTTTTAAGTTTCTTTTTGATATACATATTTTTAAATTCTGGTCAAGAAAAAACCCCTATACAAACATATTTAAATATCTAAAAGACAAACATGTTGAAGTTGTGACTTGTGATGTGTCCGTCTCTACTTTGAATTGTTTGATTTGTTAGTGAGTAATAAAAAAGGTATAAGAATATAGTGCTGGGAATTCCAGGGTCGTCCAGTGGTTAGGACTCCACCGTCTCACTGCCGAGGGTCCCGGTTGAATCCCTGGTCTCCTGGAGCTAAGATGCCACAGACTGCAAGGTGTGGCAAAAAAAAAAAAAAAAGAAAGAAAGAAAACAATATAGTGCTCATGTTTGGAAACATATATGTTCGGCAGAATTAAGCTGGAATGTGAACTGATCACTATTAAAAGCGTCTGCTACTGTTGTCAGGATGAAATATTTTACCATTTAGGAAAACAGAACTCTTCTTTGGATCTATAATTTGCAATTGAAAGTCACCAATAGAAAAATATTTTACTTTTGGGATGTGATTAATTTAAGCAAAACATCTGTCACACTAAAGTAATGTTAATTTTATTGTTATTTGTTATGTTTATGTGGGATTTTTTTGTAAACAAACATTATGTTTTATTGGCATTAAAGCTATGAGCTTAAGAAATTTATTTCTAGCTATGTCAGTAATCATAAATTATGATAGGATTACAAATCATCACAAAAACACAAAATTTAACCCCTCTTTAATAAGCACCCCTCCACCATTCCTTTTGAAACTAGCTACTGATATAGGCAGTACTAATCCTCTATGGTGACCTTTTCATTTTAAACTTTTTACTTACCTGTGTTATATACTTTTTATATTTTTCATATATATGAACAAATCTTAAATATAAAGCTCAATAAAACATCAAAATTAATCATAACCATGTACCTTCAAACTGCCCAATAAACAGAATTATGCTACCACTCAGAAGCGCCCTCATGTGTTTTCTGAATCACTACCCCTGCCCTTTTACCAGAGTTAACCACTACCCTGAATTTAACCCCAAATATTAGCTTTTCCTAATTTAAGTTTCATGTGAATATAGTTATTTAGGATTAATTGTGTTCTGTCTGGCCTTTTATAAGACATACCTTGTTTGTGAGAATAATTCAGGGTTGTCTCATGTGAATGAAGCACATTCAATGTCATTGTTCTTTCCTACTCTAGTGTGTAAATATATCACAATTATATGTACATTTTGTACTTAATGGACATTCGGATTTCTGTTCCAGTTACTATCTATTATGACTGAAATGCTAAGAACATTCTTTGATAAGTTTCTAGATGCTCCAGTTCATCCATCTATTTAAGTATATACCCAAAAGTGAAATTGTGTACACCTTGCATATTTTCAAATTAATATATAATATTACAATTTTTGCAATGATTTTGGGCCAAAAAATCATTCTAGTAGTGTATAAGAGTTTCCAATGTTCTACATAATTTTCTACTCCAACCATTTGCTTCTTTTTGTTTTTAATTTAGGTACTCTTATATGTGTGTAATGGCATATTTTTCTCCATATATCTGCTTTATTTTATGTTATCTGTGAGTGTGTGTGTGTGTGTGAGTTGTCAGGAGACAAAGTTTCATTAACATTTTTGTTTCTGTACAGTCAGGACTTCCTAAGCACAGACTGCTGGTAACTTAAGGATATTTAAATGATAAACAAGCTTTGGAAGTTAAATACAGACCTCATGCATGAGAGATTTGCATATGTATGTCCCATGGAGCCACTGTTTTACATTCCAAATTGTAATGGATCTAGAGGCCTTCCCCTCCTGGCCTGGAGGAGTAGATGCCTAATGCATATTAATTATGGACTTACAGTTATTAATCAACCTTGGATTTCTGAAATTACTTTCATTTATGTTTAATTTTCTTAAGGTGGTTTGGATTCTATTTGTTATATTTCATTCATTCTTACAATACTGGAACATTTGTCACAAGCTTTAGTGAGATATAATTCACATATCATACCATTCCAGGTGTTTTAGTATATACAGAGTTGTGCAATTATCACCACAATCAATTTTAGAACACTTATCACCTCAAAAAGAAACCCCATACCTATTAGCAGTCACTTCGCATTTTCCAGCAACACTCACAGGACTAGGAAAGCACTAACCTACTTTCTGTCTCTATAGATTTGTCTATTCTGGAAATTTCATACAAATAGAATAATACACTACATGCTTTATTGTGAAAGGCTTCTTTCACTTAGCATAATGTTTCCAAGGTTTATTCATATTATAGTATATATCAGTATATTATTCCCTAAAAAGGATCCCATTGTATGGATATAATACATTTATACATTTATCACTTGACGAACATTTGTGTTGTTTCCACTTTTTGACTTATGAATAGTACTGTCATAAACTTTATTCTATGATTTTTATGTGGATGTCTATTTTCATTTTGTTGGGTATATACCTAGAAGCGGAATGTTGAGCTAATGGTAATGCTACGCTTAAACATTTTGGAGAAATTCCAGAATGGTTTCAAAGCTGACATATCATTTTATATTCTCACAACCTGTGTATTCTCACAACCTCACCACCTTTTATATTCTCACAAACCTGAGTTCCAGTTTCTCCACATCTTTGCCAATACTTGTTATTATCTATGTTTACTTACAGCTATTCTAGTCGGTGTGATATGCCGTGATTTTTTTTAATATGTCGTAATTTTGATATGCATTTCTCTCACAGCCAAAGATGTTGAATATCTTTTCATATGCTTACTGACTTGTGTATCTTCTTTGTAGAAATATCAATTCAGATACTTTGCCCATTATTAACTATTGGTTGTCTTTTTATTATTCAGTTCTAAGAGTTCTTCATATAGTCAACATAAAAGTTGCTTAATACATAATTTAAAGCTATTTTCTCTTATTGTTAGCTGTCTTTTTTACTTCCTTGATAATATCCTTTAAAGCAAAAACCTTTAACAAAAATTATTGAAGTCCACCTTATCTTTTTTCACTTGTACCATGTGCTTTAGAGTCAAAATTAGTAAGGCTTTGCCAAATCAAGTTTACAAAGATTTCCTCCTAAATTTTCTTCTAAGAATTCTGTAGTTTCAGCAGTTACATTTAGGTCTACAAACCACTTTGAGTTAATATTTTAAATTTTAGTACCGCTTCAAGATCCTTTTCATTTTTCTACAAGTTTGTATTTTTATTATTTTAGGATTACCTTATATTTTCTTAATATAAGCCCTTTGCTATTAATAGTTATTCACATATGTTGAAACTATCTCAGTCACATTATAGGTTGCATTGTCACTATCTTAATGGCATCTGTTAATGAACAGGCATTATCTTTTATAGTTACTATTTATATGACCGATTTAGGCAATATCACCAAATAACAAGATAAGGAAGTTATTTTCCTATATGAACTTCCAGAGTTTTTATTGTTTTACCTTAAACATTTGATCTACAATTTACCTGGAATTAATTTTGTTTATGGATGACAGTAGTCATGTTACCCTTTTTCCTGATATTGATAACCCAGTTGACCCAACACAATTTATTTGATAGTTTTTTATTTCCTCACCATTTTCCAGGGCCAACGTGAAGAGTTCTTTTATCCTTGCAACATTTCCATTGGTTAATTTGCCAATCTTTGTACAATATCACAGTCTTAATTTCTATATCATAACTAAGCTTTTTTTCCCCTGAAATAATATGTTGGTATAAAATATTCTAAATTATTCTTCAACTTGGTAATATTTATGGCTAACAATGTTTCTTTGCATTTTCACATAAGTATTGGACTGGCTCTTCCATTTTCCACAAACATTTCTGAGAACTGGATTGGGTTAACAGATATTCTAAAAATCTGTCTGGGGTGCATTAGCATTTTTACAGTTTAGAGTTATTAACACTATTGCTCCTATGAATATTTTGCATGTAGTTTTCTTAAATAAATGCATATTTGTGTTTGTTATAGATGAAGTTATATGGCAAGTAATGTTTCCTATATGATTTTTTTTTTTTAGTAGAATGTATGGAGATAACATCTTTTCATTTATTTGGAGTTGCTGTTTGTTCATATTCATTGCTCTATAGCTTTCCATTGAATGATTAGATCACATTTTTAAAAACTATACAGTTGATGGGGAAAACCCTGAGCTCAATTCATACTATCAAGAACAACAGGGGTTGTATGTTCAAATAGCTGCTCCTTCTTAAGTCATCCTTATTTAGGTTTTTGAGTGACTTATCTGGGCTCCCGCCTATAAAACTCTTCTGAGACATCGTTATTCTCTCAAATCTTGTTTTAGTTTATGTAAATTTGGTCTGGTTTTAAAATATGTTTTATGAATTCCTAACATTTTAGCCTCTCTGACATTCTTGTTTAAATGGTTATATTCCTGGATTGATGGGTTAATTTATAGTTTGCTTTTTGATATTATAATCAATTCTGAGTTAAAGAGCTGGTAGAGGTGTTTACTCTCCCCACCATCTTGATCTAGTACTGTGAACATTTCTCAATGTTCTCCTATTTACTGTTTACACGTTAAGATCTGGCAATAATTATAACGTGTTTCCAAATACTCACTATAAATCTTTCTCCTCTGTTCTTTTCCTACTTTTGGTATTGCTATGGTGTATGAAGTGGAAAGAGAAAGGAAAAGCAAAAATTTGTATTATTTCTGAGAATTCACTGAAAATTACTTGTGATATTAACTATTATCAAAGAAATCTCATATCTGACTGTACAGAAACATATTATAGAAATCAATCCAGCTTATTTATTTAACAGCATAACCTGGTGTGGATATTTAGAGGATTTGGGATGTTAAATTTAGCAAGAAGGTAAAAGGAGAATAACATTGAAAGAGGTTATTCCAAACATTTTTATACATTTCATACTGTCCTTTTTAGTGAAGTTAAGCCTGCTTCACCACTTTGAATATTTTATTGAATAGTTATTTTTAATAGTACAATGCATATGCCTTGTTGGTAATGAAACCACACTGATCAGATATTTCAAATTGCTCAAGTAAAGCACAAACTCAATCTCCTATAGTATTCAAGCATTTATTTTGTTTCGTAGTTTAAATCTGCACCAACTTTACTCAGAAACTAGAATCTATATTATTGTGAGAACCAATGACTTAAATCTAATATGTAATTATTTCTCTTTTTCCTAGTCTCATTTCATCATGATTAATCTCTTCCTTTACTACATTTAAACTTGAAAATGATGAAGATAAAATGAAAACTCAACATATATACAATGGAATACTACTCAGCCATAAATAAGAATGAAATAATTCCATTTGCAGCAACATGGATGGACCTAGAGATTATCATTCTGAGGTAATTCAGAAAGAGAAAAACAAATACCTATCACTTGTATGTGGAATCTAAAATGTGACACAAATGAACTTATCCATGAAACAAACAGATGTAGAGACTCACAGATGTAGAGAACAGACTTGTGGTTGTCAAGGGGGAGGGAGGTGGGAGAGAGATGGATTGGGAATTTGAGATTAAAAGATGCAAACTATTATATATAGAATAGATAAATAACAAGTCCTACTGTATAGCACAGGGAACTATATTCAATATCCTGTGATAAATCATAGTAAAAAAGAATGTATGTGTATATATATATATATATATATATATATACACACACACATATGTACGTATATATGTATAACTGAAGCACTTTGCTGTGCAGCAGAAATTAACACAATATTGTAAATCAACTATACTTCAATTAATAAATTAAAAAAATACTATCTAACATTTCAACATATCCTCAAGAAAAACAAAACAAAAGGTGGGAATAGGAGTGGATATTTGCTGGATGCTACAATTTCTATACTCTAAAATATTTACAGATAGCATTTGTGGTCTTATTGTGGTGTTTTCTCAGATATAAATATTTGATACTACTTCAGCTCTTAAATCCTAGACAAGTGCAAATTGTATTTTCTTTGTGACAATCTGTTGCTTTGAAACTTAAGTGTTTTCGAGCTTTCAATTTTTTTTTACAATTTTCAGCAAGATCTAGCTGTCGTAGTGGAGTAGGTATTCAGCAAGGAAAAATCTTCCAAAGTGTAGTAATTTCTTATGTTTCTTCAAAGATATTACTTTGTAGTAACTTTTCTTTCAGCATTTTAATCTTATCAAATAAGAATGCCACAGCTTTTGAAAACAAAGTTGAAATTTATATATGCATTTTATTCAGATAAAATCTTTCTAAATGCTTAAAGCTAAATGCTTAAAGTACTACACTGAATTAATAAGAAATTAACCATGTATTCTCTTCTTTGTCCACTTGTAAAAAAAAATAAAATTCTTCTAATTCTCTAATGCTTTCAATTATACTATCAGAAATATTCGTAACAATTGTTAATTTGATATAACTATTTAATGTCTTATAACACCTGGAAGAATGTTTAAAATTAACATAATTTGTTTATAGCAGCTTTGAGGACTCCATTTCAGCAAGTGTATTACATATAATATGAAGAAAATTGTGAGAATAAATTTTATTTCAAAAGCTTATTGATATCAAATTATTTTTAAATGGTCTTATTACTTAGAAAATATGAAGCTATTACTTAGAAAATATGAAGCTATTTGATTATTTCTTTTACTTTCCAGTCTTCATAGTTCTATTTCACCTTTGTTAGGGTTAATCTTAATTGTATTAACTTTTTCCTCACAAATACACATTTATTTAAAATAAAGGAAAAAAATCACTAGTGGAATGTGAGACATGCATCTGATATATCAATATGAGTGATACCGTGGTTTTTATTTTCTACTTTGGTGTATATTTTAAACTTTGGGATAGAATCCAATACTTATTAACCTTGTCACTTCAGTGTGGCCTCTGTTCTATGGCCCCTTTCAGTTGGCTGAAAGGGGAACGGCATTAAAACCTAAAATCTGGGTACTATGTGTGCTCTTTGCTATTGAGTTTGCTTCTTAGACTCTCAGATGGCACAGTGCTGGAATAAGCATGTGGTGTATAAAATGTATCAAACTTTAATTCATGATTACATGGATTATTCTGGCCTCCACTCCTTGACACTAACAGTGAGAAACCTGGCTCCTACCAACAGTCATCCATTTACAAAATCGTTCATTTCCAGTGTGCATGTATGATGGTATCAAAATTATTACCTTATACCCCTGTAGAAAACATCTGTATCAACTAGGTTACAGTAGTTACATACAATTCTTCTGTTTTTAATCTTAGTCTCCACTCATATTCAAAGTTACTGACATCAGTACATTTTCCCTACCCCCTTCAGTGAGGCTATTTCTTAAATTTGTAATATAGGTTATCTTCTAGTTTTCATTCATTCCTGAGATCCCCCAACCTCCTAATTTCATACACCAGGCTCCATTCTGTGCTGTAAAGGTCAAGGGCTTTTGACAAATGTGCAGTGTCATGAGCCACCGTTAACAGTATCATGTAGAATAGAACTACTGGCAGAATTAAAACATCTGCTGTGTTTCACCTATTCAACCCTCACCCACTAACCCCGTACCCTGCAACCACTCATCTTTTTAACATCACTATAGTTATGCCTTCTCCAGAATGTCATATAATTGGAATTATACTATAGTCTTGAATTCTTTTCAGACTTGTTTCTTTCAATGAGCAACATGCATTTAAGAATGCTTTATGTCTTTTTGTGGTTTGATAGGTTATTCTTATTGTTGAATAATATTCATAGTATGGATATACTACAATGTGTTTATCCATTCACCTATCGTAGGGTATCTTGGTTGCTTCCAATTTTTGGCACTTATGACTAAAGTGGATTTAAACATCCCCAAATAGGCTTTTATGAAGACATAACACAACAGTTGGATCATATGGTAAGACTATAGGTAGCTATATAAGAAACTATAAAACTGACTTCCAATATGGCTGTCCCATTATTTTTTTTCCCACCATGACAGGTTAGATGGTAATGAATTCACTGGGCTTGTGTTTGACTGAAAAAGTCTTCGTTTCTCCTTCACTTTTGAACTATCTCACTGGATATAATATATCACACATATATTTCACTCCCCTCTCTTCTTGCTTGCATTGTTTCCCATGAGAAGTTCACTGTAATTCTTATGCTTATTTTCATATAGACAAGGTATTTTCTTCACCTCTGGCTTCATTCAAAATTTGCTCTTTATCTTTGTTTTTCTGCATTTTGAATATAATATGCCTAGATTTAGGTTTCTTAACATTTATTCTTGGGGTTTTATTGGCTTCTTAATCTATGGTTTTATGATTGCCATTAATTATGGGCTTCTCAGCAATTATTCCTTTAAATATTTCTTGGACACTTCCTCCTTGTCCTAGTCTTCCCATTACATGTATGTTGGACGCTTCAAATCTTTTCCACAGTTCTTAGATATTTTTTCCATTCTTTTTTTTCCTTTTGCATTTCAATTTGAAAAGTTTTTATAGATGAATCTCCAAACTGCTTTTTCCTTTGCAGATCTAATTACAAATGTCTACCTACAAAGACATTCTTCATTTCTGTCTCAGTCATTTTGCATTTCCTTTCTAGCATTTCCTTTTGATTCTTTCTTACAGATTTCTATCTCTTTGCTTTACATTATCCACTTATTGTATATATTTTTTTCTGTTAGGGTCTTTAACATATTAATTATAGTTATTTAAAATTTTCTGTCTTATAATTCCATCCCCTGTGTCATATCAGAGTCTGGTTCTAATCCATACTTTGTCTCTTCAAGCTCTTATTTTGTCCTCCCTTTTACAATACCTTAAATTTTTGTTGAAAGCTAGAATAACACATTAGATAAGAGGAGTCCAGGTAAATAGACTTTTAGTAGAAGATTTTATGTTCATTTAGCTCAGAGCCGGACTGTGTTTAATATTTGCTGTAGAGATAGATGCCCAAGGCCTCAAACTCCCCCACTCTTTTTCTCTCTTCTGTTGACTTAGGGCTTCCTTAGTTATTCCTGTATCTTCTTACACCTCTTTCACTGTAATTCACTGTTATATTTGAGTCTTATTGATGAGGCGGTAAGGTGGGAGGAAGAAAATCACTCTATACTCTTATGATGAAATCTCCATTATTCACTGAGCTTTAGCCTTTCAGCTGTGACCTTCAGTGTTAACATTTGGTTTCCTTTTCAGGTGGTACACAAAAGCTAGAGGGCCCTAGTGTGACAGAATATCCTACCTTCAAGTCAAATAATATTCAGGTAGAGTATGTTTAGCTAGAGAGTCCGTCACTTTATGGAGAATGTTCTGGTAGTATTTCACAAGGATTACTCTCTCCTCAATCCCCCTTAGAGACATAATGAAAATTTTATGGGCCCTTTGCTGAGTGAACCTGGTGCAGAACAGGAGGTAAAACCCACAAAAGTCTGGGGGCCCTCGTAAGACTGCAGCCTTCAGGGGTTTCTCATTCTCAACTTATCCAACAACTACCCTGCAGCATTTTGTCCAAATCACCATTTAAATGTTCCTCCCAGTCTATGGTTCCAAAGGATTCCTCTCCAGGTAAATAGATCTAAGCTGTGACTTTCTAGATGTGTCTATTTTCCTGATCTGAGGATGCGAGTTTACCCTGTTACCTCAATTCTCTCATGGGTCTAAGAAATTCATTGATTTTCAGCGTGTTCAGCCTTTTCCTGTTAGAAGAATGAATGTAAAGACTTTGAGCTCTTTATATAAAGGACTTGAAACTGGGATTCAGATAATCCAAAAATTTGTTAAAATGTTTATTTGTTTTTATATTTAACACTCACTACACTAAATTCTAAGGTATATATAATTTCCTTTATTATATAAATGAGAAAAGCAAAGCCTAGTAATTATCATTTTACTTCTCCAAAATGAAATAGTTTGTATAAAGTAGAGCTGGTTAAAACCACTGATTGGACTCTAGTGCCCAGTCTCCCAAACATGACAACTACACTGCCTTTGAACACTTGACTCTCAAGCACCTCAAGGGTCATTTTCACTTATAAGCACTTAAAATAACAGAATAATGTTATTTAAGATTGCATGCAGTTGCTACACTGGAAAATTTTAAAGTTTATTACTCTTCTAAATTGAGTATCGCATGCAATGGGTTGGCACTTTATTCATTTAGCACTGTTGAGGAAGTTTGTTTTGTTATGATTAAGGTACTAATTTACTAATGCTGACAAGGTGGTACACTGTGATTTACAGAATAAATTATGACATTCGCACTTCCTCATTTGGCATTTTAAAATTGAGTCTCAGTTTTACACATATGGAGAACACAAGTCACAGTGCATATGTCTTTGACACAGAGCTCAGCATAGCAAGAAAAAAAATGCTGTAGCAAGTGCATCTAGAATCTTTCCCAGAATTAAATTAAATAGAAGACTACCATTTTTGTAATATAATGAAAAAATTACATCTGTTCATATAGTCAATGTATTCATTTTGATTCTTATATTTTTGAGTAAGGATAATCTGATTATTATCAGCCACTAATCTAAAGGATGCTTTAAAGTATGACAGTAGAGACTTTCACTCAAACTTTCCAAAATTTAATACATTCAGTATTGTTGAGAATTCAAGTACTTTGTTCTAGTTTTTAACTATTTACTTTTGTTTTGGTAAAAACAAATGTCTCTATAAACTGGTAAACCATCTGCTCTTTCAAATTTAATCCTTCTAACATAGAACATTCCAGTCTTTGTTCAAAGAACTCGCATAGTGTACATTTGGATCTGGTCTTTCTCATAGGTTTAACTAACTTATCATTTTGTCCCCTTAATTCCTTCAAATATTTAAAATAAAAACTGATTATACCCTTTACCTATCCATTTTCTATACATTAGTTTTAGCATTATTTACACCTATGGGTAATGTGGCTATTCAGTTTTTCCAACACTGTTTATTGAAGAGGCTGTCCTTTCTCCATTGTATAGTCTTGGCTCCTTTGTCATAAATAATTGACCATATATTCATGGGTTTATTTCTGGGCTCTCTATTCTGTACCATTATCTATGTTTTTATTTTTCTGCTAATACCATACTATTTTGATAACTATAGCTTTGTAATACAGTTTGAAATCAGGGACCGTGATGGCTCCAGCTTTGTTCTTCTTTCTTCAGGTTGGTTTGGTTATTCAGGGTCTTTTATGATTTTAAGGTTATTTGTTCTATTTCTATGAAAAATGCCATTAGAATTTTGATAAGGCTTGCCTTAAATCTTTTGATTACTTTGAGTACTATGGATATTTTAACAATATAATTCCAGTTCATGAACATGAAATATACTTCCAGATTTATATTTCATTAAGCAACACATGGTAGAAGTGAAAGTACCTAAATCAACAATTATAATCAAAGATTTAAAAATCCCTCTCTCAATATTCAGGAGAAAGTCAGTAAGAATGGAGACATGAACCATGCTATCAACCAAATTGTTCTAATTGACATTAATATGTCTCCAATCAAGAACAGAAGAATAAGCATTCTTTTTAAAGTTATACAAAATATTTACTCAGATATACTATATTCTGGACATTAATCAAATATCAATAATTACAAAACGTTTCAAATCATAATAGTTTATTTTTAACTACAGTGAAATTAAATTAGAAATCAATAACTAGAAGGGATATGGAAAATCCTCAAATATTTAAAACCAATATAACATACTTCTAAATAATATATGGGTCAAAAAAGAAATAAAGGAAATTACAATAAATGAAAAATAGAACAAAGTTTTAACTGTATAAAAATGACAAACACATATGAATATTTGTGTGATGCACCTAAAACAGTGCTTAGAGGAAACTTATAGTGCAAAATCCTACATTAGAAAAGAAAAACTATCTAAAGCCAATAACATAGGCTCCCACCTTAAGAAACATGAGAAGATCAAATTAAATCCATAGAAACAAAGAAATATTTAAAATAAGAACATAAATAAATGGAATAGAATTTTTTTTTAAAACTAATACAAAAAAAATCAGTGAATCAAAAAGCTGCTATAGAGAAAGTTCATGAATTTTATGCACTCTAGCCAGACTTATGAAGAACAAAAGACACTTTACCAATATCAGGACTGAATGAGGGAAAACTACTATTAATACTATAGACTATAAAAGTAATATTAACAAATGTGTACAAAGAAATTCAATAACTTAGCTGAAATGGGCAAATTTCTTGGAAAAAAATAAGTCACCCAAGTTCTCCCAAAAGTCATAGGCAATCTGACTAGACCTACAATTTTAAAGAAACTGAATTTGTAGTTAAATATTTCCAGTTAACCACCAGACCCCATGGCTTTACAGCTGAAATCCAGCAAACATTTAAAATGGAAGTAATGCCAAGCATACACACACACCCTCACAAACTGACATACAAAATTGCATATTGATTTGCACAACTATTCATGTGTAACTAAAATTCACATAAGCTTTTAGAGACATGAGGAGAGGATAACAACACACCAAATGTGGGGTTTCTGTCATGTTTCTGGAGCTCATTCTCTCATTTTTTTCCCCGAAATCTCTCTCCTTGTACTTCCTCCTCTCTCTTAAAAGAAATCCAACATGTCTTCTTGTTTGTTGCTGTTGTTTGCTACAAGTTTATACTCATTAGAAGGATTTACTAATAATTCTTGCTGGCTTGATCATACATTTAAAATCTTTACTCTCTTTTCCAATCCAGTTATCAGATTATTCCTCCAAATAAATGCACTAGTTTCTGTAAGTATTAAAATCTCAACATCAACTAGAAATCTTACTAAAACTATCAAATCAACAGAGAGAGTGAGGGAAGGATGAAAGGAAAGGGAGTGATGAGAGAGAGAGAGATTTAGAGAAATTGAGATTCAACGTTTTATCCCTATAGCTTTGCATGTCATATTCATCTGATATGAATTTACATTTTCCACTACCTTGTAAAAAGATAACAAGAAAATATACCTTATAAATTATACATGAATTATGTTATTAATATTATATATTATTGTAATATAATATATTTAAATTTAACTATACTCATCTATTTTAGATTTTAATGTATTCTTAGTCTTTGTTATTCTTTCTGGGTAGCAATTAAAAAATTTGCATATTCTCAGTTGTTTATGGATTAAAGAATACTCTGTGGATACTGGGGCAAATGAAACTCTCATGTCTATTTATTCAAAACACCCTTCTTTTCTTAATTATACAGGTCACAGCTGTTGTATTTCTTCTAAGGTTCTACTCTGCCTGAATAAATAAATAATTACAATTGTATATTGTGATAAATGTTAAAACCATAAAAATGTGACAGGACTTCCCAAACTATTGAGGCTTATAAAATGAACCCTGGATCAAACTCTTCCAAAATATAGCAAAGGAGGAACACACCCAAACACATTCTACGAGGCCACCATCACCCTGATACCAAAACCAGACAAAGATGTCACAAAAAAAGAAAACTACAGGCCAATATCACTGATGAACATACATGCAAAAAATCCTCAACAAAATACTAGCAAACAGAATTCAACAGCACATTAAAAGGATCATACACTCTGATCAAATGGGGTTTATCCCTGGAATGCAAGGATTCTTCAATATACACAAATCAATCAGTGTGATACACTATGTTAACAAATTGAAGGGTAAAAACCATATGATAATCTCAATAGATGCGGAAAAGCTTTCAACAAAATTCAACACCCATTTATGATAAAAACCATCCAGAAAGTAGGCATAGAGGGAACTTACCTCAACATAATAAAGGCCATATATGCAAACCCAAAGCCAACATCGTTCTCAGTGAAAAACTGAGAAAAACTGAAACCATTTCCACTAAGATCAGGAAAAAGACAAGGTTGCCACTCTCACCACTATTACTCAACATAGTTTTGGAAGTTTTAGCCACCAAAATCACAGAAGAAAAAGAAATAAAAGGAATCCAAATCAGAAAAGAAGGAGTAAAACTGTCACTGTTTGCAGATGACATGATACTATACATGGAGAATCCTAAAGATGCTAGCAGAAAACTACTAGAGCTAATCAATGAATTTGGTAAAGTAGCAGAATACAGAATTGATGAACAGAAATCTCTTGCTTTCCTATACACTAATGATGAAAAATCTGAAAGAGAAATTAAGGAAACACTCCCATTTACCACTGCAACAAAAAGAATAAAATACCTAGGAATAAACCTACCTAAGAAGACAAAAGACCTGTATGCAGAAAAGTATAAGACACTGATGAAAGAAATTAAAGACAATACAAACAGATGGAGAGATATACCATGTTCTTGGATTGGAAGAATCAATATTGTGAAAATGACTATACTACCCAAAACAATCTACAGATACAATGCAATCCCTATCAAACTACCAATGGCATTTTTAACATAACTAGAACAAAAAAGTTTACAACTTGTATGGAAACACCCCAAATAGCCAAAGTAATCTTG
This sequence comes from Tursiops truncatus, assembly GCF_011762595.2. NCBI lineage: Eukaryota > Metazoa > Chordata > Mammalia > Artiodactyla > Delphinidae > Tursiops > Tursiops truncatus. The sequence goes on along the minus strand of NC_047051.1, from coordinate 57,098,317 downwards.
AGAAAGAAAAATGGAGCTGGAGGAATCAGGCTCCCTGACTTCAGGCTATACTACAAAGCTACAGTAATCAAGACAGTATGGTACTGACACAAAAACAGAAATATAGATCAATGGAACAGGCTAGAAAGCCCAGAGATAAACCCACACACATATGGTCACCCTATCTTTGATAAAGAGGCAAGAATATACAATGGAGAAAAGACAGCCTCTTCAATAAGTGGTGCTGGGAAAACTGGAGAGCTACATGTAAAAGAATGAAATTAGAACACCCCATAACACCATGTACAAAAATAAACTCAAAATGGATTAAAGACCAAAATGGAAGGCCCGATACTATAAAACTCTTAGAGGAAAACATAGGCAGAACACTCTAGGACAAAAATCACAGAAAGATCCTTTTTGACCCACCTCCTAGAGAAATGGAAATAAAAACAAAAATAAACAAATGAAACTTAAAAGCTTTTGCACAGCAAAGGAAACCATAAACAAGACCAAAAGACAACCCTCAGAATGGGAGAAAATATTTGCAAATGAAGCAACTGATGAAGGATTAATCTCCAAAATATATAAGCAGCTCATGCAGCTCAATATCAAAAAAACCAACAACCCAATCCAAAAATGGGCAGAAGACCTAAATAGACATTTCTCCAAAGAAGATGTACAGATTGCCAACAAACACATGAAAGGAGGTGCAACATCACTAATCATTAGAGAAATGCGAATCAAAACTACAGTGAAGTATCATGTCACTCCAGTCAGAATGGCCATCATCAAAAAATCTACAAACAATAAATGCTGGAGAGGGTGTGGAAAAAACGGAACCCTCTTGAACTGTTGGTGGGAATGTAAATTGATACAGCCACTATGGAGAACAGTATGGAGGTTCCTTACAAAACTAAAAATAGAACTACCATACAACCCAGCAATCCTACTATTGGGCATATACCCTGAGAAAACCATAATTCAAAAAGAGACATGTACCACAATATTCATTGCAGCTCTATTTACAATATCCAGGACATGGAAGCAACCTAAGTGTCCATTGACAGATGAGTGGATAAAGAAAATGTGGCACATACATACAGTGGAATATTAGCCCTAAAAAGAAATGAAATTGAGTTATTTGTAGTGAGGTGTATAGACCTAGAGTCTGTCATACAGAGTGAAGTAAGTCAGAAAGAGAAAAACAAATACCGTATGCTAACACATATATATGGAATCTAAAAAAAAAAAAAAAAAAAAAAAAAAGGCTGATGAACCTAGGGGCAGGACAGAACGAAAGACACAGATGTAGAGAATGGACTTGAGGAGACGGGGAGAGGGTTGTGTAAGCTGGGACGAAGTGAGAGTGTGGCATTGACATATATACACTACCAAATGTATAGTTACCTGTGTAACTGTACATTTGCATTAAAAATAAAAGCATATATATAGATGGAACTAAAAAGTGAGAGATAAGGTAGGAAATAAGCACATTGGGAAGAGCACATTACCACATAGTTTATGTGGAAATGAATAAAACAAACACATTTATTTCTTAATTCTTACATAGTTTCCTAGTTTCCAGCAATAATTCGAAAGAAAAATTTCAGTCGAGTAGTGGCAAATTCATACATATATTCCTACAGAAAAGTACTCGTTACATGCACTAGACAGGATCTGTGCTCTCATGTGTTAAAAATGAATTTAGTTGCTAGACATGTTTTATAAAGTAAGTTAAAAATATAATTGTATTGAAATTGTAAATATTTTCATTAAGGGCTTTACATGTCAATGAACAAACATGAAAGGAGAATATCTTTAAAAATATGACTGGTAGGTCTAAAAGAGAAATATAGTGTATTTTAAGACCCCTTTGTTGTCTCTTGAAAATATCTCTCGTACTCAGAACAAATATCTGGTGTTGTAATTGTTAAGATGGAATTTGGATTAATAACAAAGTTTATACTTATTTTAGTCTTCTGTTTAACATGTTTACTATAAAATAAACAATGTGCAAAATGAATTTTAATTAATTACAAATTTTAAGGGCATGGGCAATTCAGTGTAGTATAGAACAGAAAACTACTCGGCTCTAATAATTCTCCAATGGCCTTATCTATTCCCTCTTCCAAGTAGGAAATATACTCTAAAATATATTGTTATTGACTGAAGAAAAACACACAACCTAAAAGTTGTGAATTATATTTCATCTGGGGACCTTACTGAGGACTATATCCTGGGAGACAGCCTCTCAGGTAGCTCTTTGGAGGAACCATTCCAAAAAAGTAAAGGAGAAGCCAGGTTATATAGGAATTTTTGCTGAAAAAAAGAAAAAATAAGCATGTAGTGGAACATCAAAAAATACTGCTAATCACAGAAAGCAGACATTTTAGTGGTTTTCTATGTCTGGGAAGATGCAAGGGTCTGGGTTTATTGAAATTATTCCTTAGGTATGCATCTTAAACTCTCTAGAGCTAGTATCCTGTTTTCTCCACCCTGAATTCCCTTCAGGGCACACCTGTCTGAGGCAGCTCTAGTGGCTGATGGCTTGATGGCCGGTAACATTCGTTGTTTACTGGAATGGCAGGCAACATTCTTTGTCCATAGTGTCACGAATGTATGGTCTAAAAAGTCTTATTAAAATATATTTTCTGAATTGGACTTCAAAATTTTAAGAGCATTAGATTCAATCTCAATTGTCTAGTGATAATATAAGCATGGATAGGAAAATAATTACCAAAATTTATAAGAATGAACTAAAGAAAATTACATGGCAAATTAATTAAATAAAATTGTTGAGGTGATGATTTCCAGGGGAAAAAAGTTTTGAATAGAGAGGTGAGTATAAGAATAAATATAGAGAAAAGGAAATTTTATAAAATTACCAGAAATGTGTCAATAGCAGATGATTCAGTAATTCCAGAAAATCAAGGTTCAGATAATCACAGAAAATAGAAGATGACAAATAACTTCACACTACGTACGTATTTTAAGAAAAGAATTTTCTAGGATTAAAAGGATAACCTAGAAAAAAATAGCACAAAATATCTTACACTGACATTACTACACGCAAATCTAATAATGCTTTAAAAGCCTTATATTCTATGAAGCAGAAGGGTAAATTTCTGAATATAAAATTCAATGTCATAATATGTATTTATTATTCAATCAGTATATTACTCAATAAGTATATTAAAAAAATTCATGTGAAAAAATCACTTTATAAAATTATTTAAATTTAAATAAAATTATTTAAATTCACATTGAATAACTATATGGAGTAATATGTGCAGAATAATACAGAATAATACAAAATATCCATGTTTTTTCAATAAAAATATAATGGAAATATGCAATTACCACACCTAGAAAAACTATAATCCATCATTCAAAATGTATACCTAAGAACAATGTGAAAAACTGAAAGATAATTGAGTGAATAACATAATGAAGTCTGAGTGAATAATATAATGAAGTCTGAACCTATTGAGAGATATCACATGTTCCTATATAGGAAATTCAAAGCAAACATAAATATGTGGTTAATATTCACCCCTACACACACACACACACACACACACACACACACACACACACACACAGCTACACACATACACACACATGACTTTAACTGTAATAATTCTATTTCCAAACTTACATTTTGATGGGGGTGGGGAGGCGTTTCAGTTAGTAATACTCTTCCTGATAACTGGTTGGAATTACTAAAACTATAATAAGAGCTCATTGATTCAATATATATATCTAAAACATTGCAATAATAAAATCATTGTGTAGCTGCACTGATAGTCATTGTATACAGTCAATTGTGTACAGTGATAGATGCATAATTCTAAAGACGAGAAAAAGTAAAAAAATATATATAGACACTAAATATAAACACTTTGTAATTTTATTTTTGGCATAATTAATTGATTCAAGTCTATTCAGTTTATTCACTATTAACTATTTATTTAGAAAATGATAAGAGTAGAAGAATTGAAATATAATTTGGGGGACAAAAGAACATTGTTACTCTAAAAGTTTTGATTCTTAGAAGTTGTGAATGAGATATTTGAGAAGTTTTCTTAGAACTAAAACTTATTACAATTTACTATCAATCTCATTTTGGGGATTAGCCCTATAAAATGAAGTTTTTAATGGTGTGTATGTGTGGTATTTTATGCATGTTTGTCTAAGTTTCTGTGTATGTAGATATATCTATATATATTTAAATTATTGACACTTAAGACAGCCTTTATAAAACCAAATCAGTGATCTCCTGTTTGCTGTGCTTTTCCTTGATAGTGGAGAGGCCTAGCAGGGATTTAGAAGGTAGTGGAAGAATATAGGTAGTGGAAGAAGGTAGTAGAAGAATAAAAGCAGGACCTAGCAGGTCCCTCTCTGCAAGGACATTTGAGATGTTTGTGTCAATTGAGCTGTAACTCACAGCTCTTCTCAAGTAGTCCAAATAAGTTGCTCTGGTGCTTCACAAAATTTCCCTCCCCTTGTCATTTCAGGGCCTAGAGATCATAACAGCTCTCAAGCTACTAACCTCTGGGGTTACAGTCCTATCTCTGAAATACCTATACCCACACTTTTGTACACTACTTATTTTATAAACTCTGCTCAACTTTCCTTTTTTTTCAAGTATTCAATCTATTTTTTGGGGGGACCCTAAGCAATGCAGCTACTAATACTAGAAATGGCCTGGAAATAGGACACCTGAGTAGGATTCTGAGCTTGGCATCAAGTCCCTTACTAGTTTCTCCCACTGATTCTCCACCTTTCCCTTAATCAAAATCTTTCACCTCAGGGGCAGGGCCCTACAAATATGGAGAGTAGGAAGAAAATTCATGATCCTGGTCCCAAGAGAGATCAAATGAGTATCCTGGTTAGAAGTCTTTAGTGAGTAGCCACTGAACTAACACGCATCTCAATAATGTTCCTGAAGTGAGCCTTAAAGAGAAATTGCCCAGCTAGCAAATATTTGACTTGCTTCTCTGATTCTCTACTTTGTGTGATAGGAGAAATGATCTGAGTTTAGGATCTACCTGGGATTACGGGGTCTGGTTGGTGGGTTAGCTGGCTTGACAGAGACCTAAAAAGGACAAAGCTTCAATACTTTTTACAAGAAGTTTTGGGGAAGAGACTGTCAGAGTGGGCACGAAATATAGCTGATTCACTTTGTTATAAAGCAGAAACAAACACACCACTGTAAAGCAATTATACTCCAATGAAGATGTTAAAAAAATCAATTTAAAGCAAATGAACAAAATTTTTCATCCATGTCAGCATAGGTACTAAATAGGCAGGCAAAATTACCTCCCTTGTGGGTATATAAAAACTTCTTCCCTAGCCACCCCATTCTTGATCACTGGGCCCAGACAAAAAATAGCCATAGTGAAAGGCATGAACTCATAAAACTTCTTTTTCCCTCAACAAAGCAAGCTGGGCTTTTCTCACAGCTGTATGTTCAACCTATCAACAACAAAGATGAGTCCTGTGCTGTTGATATGACACCATCTCAAGGATAATCATTTCCCTTATTAGTGGCAGGTTGATTGTCTTGGACTGCCTTCTTTGTTTATAGTGTTTCTGTTAGCACTTCAAGTCCTTGGCTGACAAAATTCCTTATTCATTGCCAAATAATCTATGGAAAATATTTTTACCTTTCATAGCCAATACTTTAGGCTCAATGAATTTGGATATTTTAGGACAAATGCTTCCACTAAGAAACATCACTAGAGTTCTGATGAGCTAGAAGTCAAGACTAGTTCATGAATATCCTGGGTTTAGCGTGCAGCTGAGATATCAAGCAGCTAGCGGGGTGGCTATTGTAGATGGAACGATTAATCCCTTTTACCGATGTTGTTTTGCTGAGATACCATTGGAACAGGGAGGACTATATTTGGAAAATGAAATTTTCTCGGGTTTTTCTTTTAAGTACGACAGTAATTCAGGGAAATGAAAACTAGGGAGATATGATCAAGATATCATTAGTAAGCCCTCAGATCCTGAAGCAATAAGTGACTGGCTTTTTCCCCTTATAACTGATGTGCTGATGAAGGGCAGGAGAATAGAACATGGATGGTAGAAGTCAGGGGAGATTACCAGCATAGAGTTGTGACAAGCTTTAAGAGAGGTATGTGACATTTATGTTTTACACCACTGTTAGTGATCTGCATCCCCTTATCTATTTATTCATTCATTTATTTAGTTATTTATGTTTGCAACCCTAGAAAGAACACAGTGATGGCTAATATGCTAGGCTTTACACTGGAGTAAGTGTTTGTTTGTTATCCACACTTGTTTGTTATCCACATGTTAATGAGAAGATTTATGATGCTGGATCTATGTGAATTCTTCTCATTGGGAGCACATTATATTTACCTGAACTAAAAACAGAAGTGATGATAAAGGAAAAAGAGTGCTTTTACCAAATATTTTCCATTTGACTTTCCATATCTACTCTTGTCTCATTCCTACTCTCTTCCTGGGAAGAATGATTTCTATGACACATATAGATTTATTCCCATACCTTTTGACTTCACTTGTTGTCAAGCAATGGAAAGTCACTGGGGAGCATTAGAAGAGGTGGGGAGAGAGACACCAGTGTATTGATTTCCCTGGCTTTCCTCCAAAATAAGCATTAAATAATTACTTTATGTACTGATTAATGAAGTAAATAAAAATGTAGGCATATTATAAAATGTTCTTAAGTCATTGATTTTTCTCAAAAAGTCTTTTGGTTAAAAACATTAATATATACTTAAGGAAAACAAATTGTTTATAAATAACCAATAATTTGTAATTTATTTTCATATTTATAATGTTAAAATCCTCCAACCCATCAAAATGTTTACACTATGAATTAAGGAATATTGGTTTAATCATTGATATGCTTTTGGAAAGAGGTTGCTACAGTCAGAAAATTACTTCTAATAAAATTAATTACTTTCAAATCCCTCTCATTATGTTTGTCATCTGATGCATGTTAATCTAAGCACTATTTTAAGAATACATTAACCCCTTGCTCCAATAGAGGATACTATTAATAATGATTTTGTTGACCCGATTTTGTTCTTTTCCTGATAAATTTCTCTACCTTTCTTGTAAGAAAAATAGAGGTAACTTAGTAAAAAAATGAAAGAAGTACAAGAAATTCATCCTAAAATAGCTTAGACAAGGGTAAAATGTATGGTAAAGTTTATTTAGTTACGAGTTTGTAATATGTGTCTGGGCTTCTGAAACATCTGGCACCAGCAATTGAATGTTACGAATAGTCTACCTTTCAATTTCACTTTTCTTCCTGTGTTAGTTTTACTTTTTTCAGACAAGCTATTTCCATCTGATTTGAACATAGACTTGAGTAGTTCGTAGATGGAATGGCTTTATTGTTTATTCCAGGGATGATCAACTATAGACAGAAGTCCCTAGTAATATAATGGAAAGCTACTGTTAAAAATTTCTGGTTGGAACAGAGATGTGGGTTGGAAAGGGAAGTCATTGTCCTTAAAAGGAGAGATGGAAAATTGGTAGGCAGAGTCAGCAGAGATGTTTAACAAAGGATAAAAGTTGGGGAAATATGCTCAGCATATGTTTTTTCCAAAATAAGATGTTTTAAATATAGGAGAACTGCTCTCCAAATACAATGTAAGTTCAAGCACATTGGTGGTGTTTTGCACATGCAGACATTTAGAGCACTGCTTCAATTATAATCTATAAGTGACTTCACAGCATCAATGGTTTTAGGTTTAATTTGGAGAGAGTGGTAAAGAGTGAAGATGGATGCAATGAATTTCTGGTGCAACAAGGGTGTGTGCAATTCATAAATACACTGGGAAGAGTGATTGTTGTTATCAAAAAATAAATAGATAGGAAATAAAACATCTTATTTTACAGAAGCATGTTTGTCCTTTGCTTTACCAGTGTTGTTACAGTACATTCAGAGAGAAAGGAGTTTGTTTTGAAACCTTCCTCTGACACATTTGTAAGACCTTTTGATGGGAGAAACATGTTTTGCCTTTTCTCTTTGTAGAATTGAGACTTGATGACAAAACTAATCCACTTATCTATAATTTATAATATAAAATAATAAATTTCAGGGGCTAAAGAGAGAATCATTTCTATGATGCAATCATGAGTAGGGTTGAACAACCCAGTTGCATTATAGTTTTGATTTATTTCATTTTGTGGATTGCTCAGTTTGCAACAAAATGCTCAGTCAAGAGATGATCTATCTCTTTTCACTAAAATCCCTATCCTCAAAAATCTGTGATTTTAGGGCCTCACTGTTCCTTAACTTTCTTTTTAGGTTGCTGGTAACAGCTTTCATGTGAAATAAACTGTGACACCAAAAATATGCCATGGTGTTGCTATAGCTTTTTTTTTAGATCACCAGAAAATTATGTTATTTTTATGATCAGTGAGTTCCCTTTGTGATCACTTTGTGGGTTTTACAAAGTCAAGTATTAATCTCATATATAGAATATTATTAAAAGAATTACCAAAAAATTCAATTTCCAAATAGCACATTTTAAGAGATTACATTTTACATATAAATATAGTATCACAGAAATACCCAATATGTACAGAAAAAATTCATCCAAACAGCAACCCAGAGAGGCTAAAAGCATAAAAAATAAAATCAAATGGAAGAAAGGTAATACAACTGAACACAACTTTATATTTACCATGACATTTGGTACTTAAGAAAAATAATTTTCAATAGAAGATAATAGTTAGAACAATATAGATATACACATATTGGAAGAAACTACCATGATATGTAAAATTTTTACAGAGATTTTGGCTCTTTTACATGACTTTAAATTATTATAACTTTTTATCACGTGTATTCGTATCATTTTTGACAACTGTAGTGGTTTGAGCTGAGTTGCAGTTACCAAGCAAAGAACACCAAGGATTGCTAGCAACCACCAGAAGCCTGGAAAAGGCAAGAAAGTATCCTCCACTAGAACCTCCAGAGAGAGCATGACCATACTGACAACTAGATTTCTGAATTCTAGCCTCCAGGTGAGACAATAAGTTCCTGTTGTTTTATGCCACAATATTCATTATAATTTTTTAAAGCCACCCTAGGAAACTCATATAATTGTTACTATGAAGCTTGAAAATAAACATTGATAAAATAATTACTTTTGGAAAACATACCACATGTTATTTAAGCAGTGATTAATTTTACTCTGAAAAGTAAACTACAGAGGAAATTGTGAAGGTGTTATCTTTAAAAGAAAAAAATATATATGTGTGTGCTTTGTGAACGTATGCCCATATATTATGAAAGAGACATGGTAAGTTGGAGGAGGTTGTCAAGAGGATGTGACTGCGAGTTCACCTGTGAGATGGACCCAGTCAATCAGAGGCTCCTCCCCTGTCTTTGGAATGTACACTCTGCCTACCAATTCCACAGTAGGAGTTGTTCCAAGGACATAGCCTGGAAAGAGCATTGTGCTACTGAGACCATGTGGATTGAGTACGTGACTGAATCCATTTAAGGCCTCTGTATAAACTTTTAGGATTCTGGCAGGTGGACACAGAAATCTACTCCTCTTGTGGCCTCCCAAGACAAGTCTTGCATGTAAGTTCCCTTGCTTATTAAAACTGCCAGCTACCAACATGGAGTGGTCTGCCTCTTTCTTTAGTCTCTCTTAGCCTTCTGTATACAAGGGCCAGTTTTCAAACTAAAGTAAGTGAAATAATTCAAGCACTCAGGTCATGTGCAATAATTTTGCTTTGACTGGCAAAAATGGCCTACTTTTCATATCGGAAAATATAATTGTTCATTCGTTATTTAAATACATAGATATTTGAAGGCCAGTTTTTGCAGGCCAGTTTTGATTTTCAGTGCATATTGGGAGGATAATTTATGCATTAATAAATATCTGTGGACTTATACATATATATCTATTGAAATAAGTAAACTGTATTCAAATGAAATAATATAATAAAGGCAGTTGTAGAATATCCCTCTTGCACAAATTTAAAAAAAACAAACAAAAAAAGCAAAACTGCAGACTTCATTAAAGTTCAAATAAAGCCAAGTTTATAAAGCCATCTCTTTTTTTTTTTAACATCTTTATTGGAGTATAATTGCTCTACAATGGTGTGTTAGTTTCTGCTTTATAACAAAGTGAATCAGCCATACATATACATATATCCCCATATCCCCTCCCTCATGCGTCTCCCTCCCACCCTCCCTATCCTACCCTTCTAGGTGGTCACAAAGCACCAAGCTGATCTCCCTGTGCTATGTTCAAGCCATCTCTTAATGCCCCCAATCAAGGACAATAATTTCTTCTTCCTCTACCTTCCAGTAGCATAATTACACTTATTCAAATGGGAATTATTCTCGCCCATTGTTGTTTGCATATAACATACTCAACTACTTAATTATCTCTGCCTCTGAAATTTAACATTCTAAAACCAGTTCATGTCTTCATTTACACTAAATTCACAAAAGCAGACCATATAATCTGTGTTCAGTGTATGTTGTTGATTGAGTGAATACACATCTCCTCAATTTATGATGGGGTTACATCTCAATAAACTCATTGTTAGTTGAAAATATCGTTAAGTCAAAAATACATTTAATACACCACCCTACCGAACATCATAGCTAAGCCTAGCCCACTTTAAACGTACTCAGAATGCTTACATTAGCCTGTGGCTGGGCAAAATCATCTAACACAAAACGTATTTTATAATAAAATGTTGAATAGTTCACGGGATTTATTGAATACTGTACTTAAAGTGAAAAACAGAATGGTTTTAAGAGTACAGAATAGTCGTAAGTGTATTGATTGTTTACCCTCCTTATCCCGTGGTTGAGTGGGAGCTGAGACAAGCTGTCGCTGCCCAGTATCACAAGAGGCTATCGTATTACATATCTCTAGCCCAGGATAAGATCAAAATTCAAAGTATGTTTTCTTCTGAATGCATATTGCTTTTGCACTATCTTAAAGTTGAAAAATTGTAAGTCAGGGACTGTACGTAATAACTTCTACAACTGCCCTCTAGAATCAATACATATTCCAAATATTTCTTTTGGCCCATGCCTTATACACTTTATAACTTAAAATGAAAGTGATTAATAGTGTGTAATAAGCATTATCAGCATTATTTTAACAATGAATTATTTCTAAGTTTAGTTAAAAGAAGCATGTGAATGTATACATCATAAAATTCACTTTGTGTTTCCCTCCTTTGTCACTGATTAGAATTGTGTAATGTATGAAAAGTTACACTTCTTTTACTCCTTGTTTTCTTTCTCAAATGAATAATTATAAAGACTACTTCAATTAAAGTTTGCAACATGCAGAGTCTTGTACAAAATATAACTTGCTATTTACATAAATATCCCTTGTATAACCATTACTTGCTATTTGCTACCTCATAAACTAGTCTCGTGCTTTTTCTAGTCTCATGCATTTTGTTTTTTTGCGTCAGTTTATGTAGTTTTTAGTCTTTTTAAGTATCCAAAGTACGTGTTTAACATAAATGTTGCTCAGCAACATGACTACATGTTTTTTTTTTTTTAAACTGCAGTGACAGGAACACAGGGGAGTTTAAAAAGTAAAAATAGGGCTTCCCTGGTGGCGCAGTGGTTGAGAGTCCGTCTGCCGATGCAGGGGACGCGGGTTTGTGCCCCGGTCCGGGAAGATCCCACATGCTGCCGAGCGGCTGGGCCCGTGAGCCATGGCCACTGAGCCTGCGCGTTCGAAGCCCGTGCTCCGCAAGGGGAGAGGCCACAGCAGTGAGAGGCCCGCGTACCGCAAAAAAAAAAAAAAAAAAAAAAAGTAAAAATAAAAAAGAATGCTGATTTTACTTTTTTATAGTTTTCAAACTAATTCCTAGAACTGGTGAGAAATAACATCTGTATTTCTGCATCCTGAACTTACAGAAGTCAAATATGAATTATAAGTATGTTTAATATTCAAAATAATTTGAACTCAGATTAGCAAGAATATTTGTGTTTTTTTGCGGTACGCAGGCCTCTCACTGTTGTGGCCTCTCCCGTTGCTGAGCACAGGCTCCGGACGCGCAGGCTCAGCGGCCATGGCTCACGGGCCCAGCCGCTCCGCGGCATGTGGGATTTTCCCCGACCGGGGCACGAACCCGTGTCCCCTGCATCGGCAGACGGACTCTCAACCACTGTGCCACCAGGGAAGCCCTAGCAAGAATATTTGAATCTACCTCTTCTTGCCTTTTGCTTATGTGTATTTTAATGATAATGGGAGTTTTGTAGAATTAGACGTAATAGGAAGATATCTTAAGATTCTTTATAAAAATTTTCATTTTGCTGTCTAATTTGGAGAAGCAGATTTCCTGACTCCAATGGCATTGTGAAAGTAGTGTGGCTAATCAGAGTTATCGCTTGCAAAGGAAAGATCAATGTTTGCACATTTTATCTTGGAAAAGTATGAGCAAAAATGAGAGAGGGAAGGGCTGGTGGGGATTATCCTGGTACCAGTAGTATGTAATATGTTTATTGTAAGCATTAAATAAGAATAACTTATACATCTAATAGATATTAAGGAAATTCTGTGTTAAGAATAAGCATTATACAGATCAAGACATTTGACTTCATGGTAATGTAGAAATTTGATGAAAAAAACAATAAGACTATTTCTTCTAATTCAGCAATCCATACATTAATTCATAACATTTTAATGCCTTTGCCATTATTAAATGCAATGGGTATACAGAGCATTAGAATGAAGTGTTTACTGGGATGTAAAACGATATATCAGGCTTTCTTCTAAAGGTTAGGAGGTACTTTCTAAATCAAAATTACTACTCTTGTATGTAATCATTTTTATGTGCATGTAACTCGGTGTCAACAGAAAAATTCAAGTTTCAAGGAGTTTTTCAAGCCAGTATGCACAAACATAGTAAAACAGATTTTGCATATATGATTGTTAAACTCCTACCCAGGGAATTATTAATGCATCCTTAGCAGCTGCTACTTTTTTTTTTTTTGAGGAAAGTGAGAATAAGATTTGACATGTTGCAAGTCACATGATTCAGTCCAATAAAGTTGATTAAGGCATGAAAGTGAGTCACTAATACCCAAATAGTAGATTATTAAAACAGATATGAATATGTATGTTGAAATGCTAAATCTATTTTCAAGATTTCAAAGACTTAAAATATCCTGAAAGCTGTCAATAAAAAGGCTTTTTACAATAGTAAAAATCCACTTAATAAGATATTTTATAATGTTGACTATTTTATTTCCACACAGATTTTCACTGTGATTCAAAAATATTATATTACTTTAAAAACATTATATCACTTAAGTATTGTATTTGAACATTGTTCAAACATTGTAAAAACTAAATAAGTATTAAAACATTCAGTGTTAACTATTTTAATCTAACTTTTAAAATTCAAAATATATAAAAATGAACCTCAGTGCTTTATTTCTAAAGCCCAAATATTTGATTTGAAGTTATATTATTCTTTAATTATAAGTAAAATATTTTGATTCCCAATTATCTTCTTAAACTGGGTATTAGAAATATATAAATCTGTAGTATTTGTGATGTTAGCCATAAAATGTGTATATCATCTGAAATATATGCAAATATTTTAAATTTTTAGCAATTCATTTAACATGTAAAAATGTTTACAGTGTTTACATTGCATAATTTAAAAATTATCTAGCCTTATTTTCAATTCAGAATTATTTTATATACTACAAATATTTTATATGATTAATGTACTTTTCACTTGCCTGTTACATTGAGTAACAAAATTAATGGCTTTCACTGAAAAGGTTTAGTATATTAGCCACTTTAAAATTTCCTTTTGAAACATTTTTCTTAGTGTTTTTCCTTTTGTATATCTCATGGGAAGAGTATATCATACTTTCTGCTTTCTTTGTCCCTGGTTACTGATCATTACTAAAGAAAATTACAAATATTTGCTGACTGATTCCACTATTACAGTTTTCCTAACTCAGGCATCCCTTCTCAGGCATCCCTTCTCTTGTTCTGGGTGTCTAAAGTGAAAGAAAAAAATTGCCACAGAACATAGTGCTTAAATCATTGACTACTTACAGCTGGACAGTTCCCTCTCAGGATCTCTCATACACTTACAGTCAAAAGCCACCTGAAAGTACAATTCAGCCTGATACACAAGATCCCTTCTTCATTCAAATATCTGGTGCATGCACTGGCCTGGTGTAACAGTTGCAGCTGACCAGAAACTACTCTCATTCCCATTCATTCTCTCTCTCTCTTTCTCTCCCCCTTCCTCTTCTCCCCTCCCTCTCCTCTTCTTCCCTTTTTCTTCACAACTTCTCCAGGTTACTAACATTCATTCTGAAACTTTGTTTCTTCTGCTGGTATTTTTGAGATTGATAAAGAAGTACTGACAGTTATTTCTAATAGTCATCCAGTCAACAGTGATGAGAAGACCTCATGGAAGATATCATTTGTTCTAAACACATACTTTGTTTAAATAAATATGCACATATTCCTTATATGCAACTTTATTAAGACAAAATTGTAGTATGTCATTCAATATTGTGTATACCCATCCATCATTCTATATTTTTTTCTTCCTTCCATTGTTCATTTCTTCCCTACCTTCCTTCCTATCTTTGTTGTATGTTTACTATTTTTTTCTGTTTGATATATATTTCTATATATTAAATTCTTGAAACAATATTTTTCAATTTAACATTTAATATTCAGTTTTTTAATAATCTAATGTAATAATCTTAAAGTCCTTATTTACATGTCAAATAATTTCTAATGATTTGTAATAAATATCTTACCACTTCAAACATCAGCAATATGATTTAATACTTCTTACTTTCCCACTTTTTCCATCTTTTTATCCTTCCTAATTTTTTTCCTTCTTTTTTTACATGCCCATTACAATGACAGTCAAAAATATTTATAAAGTATTCAACATTTGGGCTAGAGTTTAAGTAATTCACTCTGAAGGGGATGACACATCCATCAATAGGTAACACAAATGAATCTGGTAAGGCTAAATTTTACCATATATACATGTATATATAAACATGTGTATATACGTATATATATGTGCATATATATGTATACATTTGTGTGTATATATATATAATTTTGTCTTTAATAACAGTGAAACTATCACCATAATCTATGCCATAAACATATCTATCACCTCCAAAAGTTTTCTTCAGCTCTCTTTATTACATTGTGTGTGTGTGTGACAATAACACATAACATAAGATCTACCTCTTGGCAAATTTTTAAGTATATAGTACAGTATTTTTACTGTACTATGCTGGAAGTTGGTTTTTAGGACCAATTCATCTTCAGCCAAAACTTTGTATCCTTTGACTAATACCTCACCAATTTCTCTTTTCCTCCAGCTCCTAGCTACCACAATTCCACTTTTTGCTTCTATGAGTTTGACTATTTTAGATTCCTTATGTAAGTGGTACCATGTATAGTATTTGCCCTTCTGTGTCTGGCTTGTTTCACTTAGCATAATGCCCTCCAGGTTCATCCATGTCATTGTAAATGGCAGGATTTCCTTCTTTTTTTAAGACAGTAATATTCCATTTTATGTATATACTTTTTATCCATTAATTCAAAGATAGACGTTTAGGTTTCTTCCATGCCTTGGCTATTGTATATAATGCAGCAATGAACAGATATTTCATTGTACAGATATTCCTGTACAGATATTTCTTCAAGGTAATGATTTTGTTTTCTTCAGATATATATTTAGAAATGGGATTACTGGATAATAGTTCTCTTTTTAATTTTTGAGGAAATGCCATACATTTTTCTGTCATGGCTATACCAAGTTGCATCTCCATGAACAATGTCCAAGGATATCTTTTCTTCACATCCTTGCCATTGTATGTTATCTTTTGATTTTTTGATAATAGTCATTCTAACATGCATGAAGTGGTATCTCATTGTGGTTTTAATTTATTTTTCCCTGATAATTATTAACATTAAGCACCTTTTCATAAACCTGTTGGCCATTTGTATGTCTTCATTGGAGAAATGCTTATTCAGTTGCTGTGCCCATTTTTTTTCCTATTGAGTTGTAGGAGTTCCTTATATATTTTGGATATTAACCTCTTATCAAATATATGGATTTCAAATATTTTCTCCCATTCTGTAGGTTGCCTTTTAAATTTGTTGATTGTTTCTTTTGCTATTCAGAATCTTTTTGGTTTGTGTAATCTTACTTGCCTATTTTTGTCTTTGTTGCCTGTGCTTTTGGTATCATATCCAAGAAATCATAGCCTAGGCCATGTCAAGAAGCTTTTCCCCTATACTTTGAGTATTTTTATGGTTTGAAGTCTCACATTTAAGTCTTTAATCCCTTTTGAGTTAATTTTTAAGTATTGTGTAAGATAAGGATTTAATTTCATTCTTTTACATATGGGTATTCAGTTTATTAATATCATTTATTAAAGAGACTATCCTTTCCCTATTATGTACTCTTGGAATCCTTGCCAAGGATCAGTTGATATATGTGGTTTTTTTCCCTACCTCTATATTTTGTTCCATTGGTCAACATATTTGTTCTTATGCTAGCACCATACTATTTTTTAATTACTGTAAATTTGTAATATATTTTCACATAAAAAAATGTGACACTTCCAGCTTTGTTCTTCTTGCTCGAAACTGCATTTTGATATTCTGGGTTTCTTGTAGTTCCATATGAATTTTATTATTTTTTTCTATTTCTGTAAAAACTATCATTGAGATTTTGCTAGAGATTGCATTGAATCTATACATAGATTTGCATAGTATGGACACTGTAACAATATTAATTCTGTCAATATATGAACATGGGATGGTCTTCCATTTATTAGTATTTGTTTTAATTTCCTTCATCAGTGTTTTACACTGTTCAGTGTACAAGTTTTTCACCTCCTTGGTTATTCCTCAGTATTTTATCCAATTGTGAATGGATTTTTTCTTTTTAATTTTTTAAGGATAGTTTTTGTTAGTATATAAAAATGCAACTAATTTTTGTATATTAATATAGTAACCTGCAATTTTACTGAATTTGCTTATTAGCTCTAACATATATAGTGTGTGTGTGTGTGTTGTGCGTGTTTGTTTGGAACCTGTAGGATTTTCTACTTATAATCTTATACCATCCACAAACAGAGATAATTGTTCTTCTTCCTTACTGAAGTGGGTGACTTTTAGTCATTTTTCTTGCCTAATTGCTGTAGTTAGCACTTTCAGTATTATGTTGAATAGAAATCATGAGAGTGGGCATCCTTGTCTTATTCCTGATCTTAGACAAAGAGCTTTCAGCTTTTTATCACCTTTGAGTATGATGTTAGCTTGTCATATATGGTCTTTATTATGTTGAGGTACATTCCTTCTATACCTACTCTGTTAAGAATTTTATTATGAAAGGATATTGAATTTATCTAATCAATAAATTCTTATTTAAAAATAGCAAAAAGATCAATGGCTCCTTTTTCTGTATCTACTGAGATGATTGTGTGATTTTTATTCTTAAGTACATTAATGTAGTATATCACACTGTTTTATTTGCATGTGTTGAACCATCATTGCATCCCAGAGATGACACCTGGCCATGGCCTATGCTCCATTTAATGTGCTGTTGAATTCATTTCCATTTTGCTAATATTTTGTTGACAATTTTTCATCCATGTTCATCAGTGATATTGATTTGTAATTTTGGTGTCTTAGGGTAGTTTTGGTATCAGAGTGATGCTAGCCTCCTAAAAATTTAGAAGTGTTTCTTCTGTTTTTTTAGAAAAGTTTAAGAAGAACTGGTATTAATTATTCTTTAAATGTTTGTTAGAATTGACTTGTGAGGCCATCTCGTCCTGGGCTTTTCTCTGTGGGGAGGTATTGGATTACTAATTCAATCTCTTTATTCATTATTGGTCTGTTCCAGCCTTCTATTTCTTCTTCAAACAGTGTTGGTAGGTTGTATGTTTCTAGGAATTTCTTAATTCGTTCCAGGTTGTCCAATTTGTTGGCATATAATTGTTTATAATAATTTTTTTTACAATTTTTAAATTTCCAGTTACATCAGCTGTTATATCTCTTCTTCCATTTCTTTTTTGTTATTTTTTTGGGTCTTCTTTTTGCTTTTCTTAGTCTAGCTAATGCTTTATCAATTTTGCTTATCTTTTCAAATAACCAATTTGATTATAATGTATCTTGATGTAGATTTCATTTGATTTACCATATTTTGATTACTTTGGCTTTCATGAATCTGGTTGTCCATTTCCCTCCTTTGATTTGTGAAGTTTTCCACCATTTTTCTTTAAATAAGGTTTCTGTTCCTTTCTCCTCCCCTTCTGGGACTACCAAAATGAATATATTGGTCCATTGAATGGTTACCCATAGTTCTGTAGATGTCCTCACTCTTTTTCATTCTTTTATCTTTTTGTTCCTCTGACTGGATAATTTCAGATGACCTGTATTTGAGTTCACTGATTATTCTGCCTTATAAAGTCTGCTGTTAAAGCTTCTATCAAATTTTTTTAGTTCAGTCGTTGTATTCTTCAGCTCCAGAATTTCTGTTTGGTTCTCTCATCTTATCTATGTGTTGTTTTCCAGATTATGTTTACATGTCCACATGTGTTCTCTTGTACCTCACTGAGCTTCTTTAATATGATTATATTAAACCTTTGACAGGCAATTATTAGATCTCCATTTCTTTAGGATCGGTTACTGGAGCTCTATTTTGTTTCTTCAGTAGTTTCATGTTTCCCTGATTCTTTATAATCCTTGCAGTCTTGCACTGGTGTCTGTGTGTTTCATGAAGTATTCACATTTCTAGTCTTTACAGACTGACTTCAGCAGGAAAAGTCTTTCACCAGTAGGCCTGGCTAGAGATTATGGACAGACCTGTTTCCTAGGTCTGCTGGCAGGTGACCTAGTACTGAGGTCTGCAGACAGGAGGACTTGGTGCTGGGTAACCTGGCTTGCTACTGAAGGTATTATTATATTTTAATTATGATTCTTGCTTAGGAAAATGGGTTATCTAAAATTTTCCTTTGAAAATTTATTAAAATTTCTACTTTAAACACAGTCTAATGAAGATTTATCTGCAAAGATTCCTAGAACTTTAATTGTACAGAATTTTTGTGTACCATAAATCAGTATAACTTTACTATGAGTCTTAAAAAGTTTCAAGTTTAGTTGTAAAATATGTCTCTTAATTTAAAAGAAAAAGCATGTATATTAACATTACTTCCACTGAAAAATATATTCCAAAGAATCCAAGATGTAAAGAAATAAATTTTCTCTAAGTAGAAGTTCATGTACAGAAAATTCTATCTCATCCTATGAGTTTGCATGCTTCTATATTATGTCTGAACAAAATGCAATGCTACATGTTGCATTGCTGTGATAATTTCATTTGAATCATATAATTAAATATAATAAAATATATATTTTGAAATTCAGACAACTTCTAAGTAGTTCTTTAAGAACAAGATGAAAAAGGTTTTCAAGCGAAGTAATTTATTTGCATATGATAAATTATTACATTCAGAGGTGATAATTATTATTTCTTATAGTTTAGTGTGCTAGAGCATATTTGATTTGTGATGTTAGATTTCATCGGTTTTAATGTGCTAATTATTTGCTTTACTATTCAATTGGAAACATTAAGTAATATTAAAGTTATCCTATATAAAATGTAGTTATTTTACAGAAGAAAGAATATTTAAGAATTATAATGTGATTAAGAACTGGGACGGGAATCAAAAATTGCAGCAGTTAGTGCTAAAAAGACATTTGTTCTCTTAACAGTGCAGAGGTCATTCTTAGAGAGCAAATAAACAGGCACAGCAGGAGATACCTACAAAGACATAATATCTGGAAATCAGATTGATTTAGGCTACTCTTGATCACCTGCAGGCACCCCAATTATCTAGAATTACTATCCCAATTAAACACCTGTCTTTACAGATGCCTGTTACTAGGCTCGATTTGATAAGATGGGAAAATCCCAATTAAGAGATCTTCCTAATTAAGTATACTTTGTGTAGAGCAGCCTGATTGTTCCAAAAATATCTTTCTTTCTGTCCTACTTCAATAGTATTTTTATCCATTACTTATCATATTTTTCCACTTAAGTAATTATGTAATATTTTTATTATATTTTATCACAGTAAAGAAAAAAAAAAAAAAAACACTTGGTAGAAATTGTCCAAGTATGGCAAAATTCTTTTCTCTTACTAAATGCAGTATATATAAGCTAAATGCAGTATATATAAAATTTTATTTTCTAGTAATATTTGTTGTAATTTATTTTGGATTTTCTATACAATACTTGAATTTGCATTTACATTTTAAACCTCTTAAAAATCATAGGTAGCCATCATATTTTGTGTAACTTCTGTGAAGCTAATGCAATATTGTTCATCTGGTATGATTTATTCTTGTTCTATTTTACAACTCATTAAAGCTGGTTAAATAAAATGGTTAAAATGAGATTTTCAAATTAAAATCCACAGAGTTCTAATTATTCAGAAGTTCTAATTATTCACACATTGCTAACTAGAATGAAACGTGTCATTGGGAGGGAATGAAATTGTACAAAGCCTTGTCTCCAAGCCTCTCACACTTATTGTATCAATAGAAACATAATTATTATTTGACTTATTTGAATGAGTTTTAGAAGAAAAGTTCAGAAGAAGTGAGTGTAAGTATATTATGTATTTAGTGTTACAAAACAAATCTCAAAATGAGTTGGCTTAAAACACCAAGAATCATGTATTGTCTTATACAGTCTCTGTGGGTATGGAGTTTC
The DNA here is from genome assembly GCF_011762595.2 of Tursiops truncatus. Classification (NCBI taxonomy): domain Eukaryota; kingdom Metazoa; phylum Chordata; class Mammalia; order Artiodactyla; family Delphinidae; genus Tursiops; species Tursiops truncatus. Next base: position 57,077,533 of record NC_047051.1, on the reverse strand, counting down.
AGTGTTGGTTGATTGGGAGGTTCTGGCTAGGGGATCACCACAAGATTGTAGTAGGTATCAACTGGACTTCAGTCTTCTTACATCATACATACATTTGTAGAATTAATTTCCACAGAAGTCATACAAAAGTAACTTCATCTACATGGGAAGTTGGTGCTGGTGGTTGTCTAGGAGCCTTACTTCTATTTGTGGACCTCTTTATGGGGCTAATTAAGTGTCGTCTCAGCATGGAAACTAGCAAACATCAGAGCAAGAGATTCAAGCAACCAAACTGGAAGTTGTAACACTTGAATGACCTAAACTCAATATTTCACTGGTCATGCAGGGACAGTCAGCCCTGGTGCAGAGTAGGAGAAAACTACATAATATTGTCACTAGGAGGCAATCGTTATTGTGACCATAATGGAGGTAAATAGCTTAGTGCTCGCTAGCCCAAATTCTTTGGCCAAATTTTCAAGGTTCAACTTTCAATTCTGCTGTTAACTATGTGGCTTTAGGTAACATCCTTAACCTTTATCTTCCAATTTTGCCACATTTAAAGTAGATATTACTGTATTATTTACTTCATAATATTTATGAAAATTTAATAAGTGAATATTTGAAAAGTATTTTCAAAAGAGACTGAGAAAAGAGTGAGTTTTCTATATATGCTTGCTACTTCTATTTTTATTTTTACAGTGATATCAGGAGAAAGCAATTTTATGTGCTTTTTAGAGGCTAAAGCATAAAACTTGCCTGGAATCTCACATTTGTATACTGTTGGCCATCAACATAATTGTTTATTGAGTGTAAATGAGCGAGCAAATACATTTTCTATGATTAATAAAAGAAAAAAATAGTGAAATAAATGATCTGATGAAGGGACACATTTTTATGGAGAGATAATCAAAGAATAATGAAAATTAAAATTCACAATATTATCCCTACTTTACCAATCTTGTATATTTGGCAAGAAATAACAGACTGTATTTAGGAAAATAATTATGTTATACAATCAATATGATATTTTTCATCACCAACTTATTCATCACTACCCTTGGAGTTCAACATATACTACATATCAGAAAACAATTCTATGAATCAGTTAATATAGTCAAACAGGTCTGAGAATAATTGAAAATATAAAATCAAAATTTAAAAATAAACCAAAATCAAAGCACAAGACTATGGTTAAGTTTAACACTCAGTTTTGAATTTGAGGTGAGGAGAGAGGGGATGGCAAAATTGGAAATAATTTCCTGCTCATGCCTGAGATCATTTTCTGACAAAATGAAAATAGGCTATAAACTAAAAATAGTCTCTATCGTTTATGCTAAGTGTACATGCCTGCCAAGAATAACAACATTAAATGAAATATTTCTTGAAATAGGACCCACTGTCATCACTCTCCTTTGCTATTAATCTTAATTCGCTGATGAATTGGCTTAGCAAGAGCCATATATTTTCATAAATTTGATTAGCAATAGGAAAAATTTAGAAAAATGTTTAACAAGCCAATATAAAACTGTAACTCATAAAAATATATGGGAGTATTTAAAACAGAAATACTGAATGAGAGTAAAATTTGCATTCATTTGCAATTCATAAGTTGGTAGTACCAATGAGTCCAGTAAAACTGAATTTCTTGTTCCAACCGTAATCAGCTATCTTTTTACATCAACAAATTTTGTATCTTAACATTCATCACAGAATGAAGAAACCCCTTTACCCCCTTTTCTGAATTATACTCACTTTCTGTAAATTATATCATTTACTGATAAAATGATTGCAAGTGTACCAAGTACTTTGTTCAAATAATTAAAAGAAACCCAGAGGAACAACAGTGAAAATGACAACACATGTACACACATGCACACGTATACACAATCCACTTATCTGTACTTCCTCCTTGTTTATAGACTGGTCAATGCTTAAGACTTAGCTGACTATATAAAAAGTGGCTTAGGTACCATGTTCTTCCAAAGACACATTATAGCCACACTCACATTAATTTGCCTTTTCCTCTTTTCCTATTTTCTTCAACTTCCCCACCATCCCTGAGTATTTTTCAACATGCAACTAGGTTTTCAGTAACTTAAGGTTTGTGTTTTCTAATATGTAAGCACAGGTCTTCATTCACAGAAGTTAGTCAATAAGTATTTATAGAATGGATAGATGTTGGGTTTGATAAAATAATGACTCCATTAACATTGCCATCTGGAATCAAGAAGTATAGTGCATGATCTGCACTGATGAATAAATTAATACATATAAACTTTAATACATCTTTTCAATAGTGCTTCTTCTTCTGAAAATATATTTTAATGGAAAAACTGTCATGCCCTATCACTTATAAAAATTCATTTTTTCCTGTCAGTCATTCAATTGGTTTTAATTTAATTAGATCATAAAATATTATAATAAAAACACTATGGAATAAGATAAAAATAAAATGGAAATAATTATTCAGTGAAGAATACTTCTTTTTTCAAAAGTATTTGCAAAAATATCACATTGGTAAGATGCAACAGTTAATGTCATATTACATATGCTTAATGATAACTGAAATAAAATGTTAGAATATATAGCTGTATTCTGGATTATAACAAAATTTCATAGAGCATAAGTCACTATGTATTGCTTTAACTGCTAGATTATTGGGAATCAAGGTGTTATCTCAAATCTAATCAAGTCGTTTAAAAATATATCATGTATTCTTATTTTGGTTCACAATCAACATTTTATTACATGTCACGAAGCAAATCTGCAGAATGTATCTCACAAAACAATCTTATGCTGTGATCATTGTTTATCAAAGAAGTAACACATACTTTTGCTTTATGCTGAACACTCCTGCTTCCGTACGTATGTTACATACATATAATATATATGTGCATATGTATGTATATGATATTTATAAACATATGTATATAAATATGTATAATATAAAATAGTTTAAATGGCATAGATTACATTTCTCATGTTCCTGGTACTGATAAAATATAAGTGAATTAAACATGCATCAGAAGCAATGATCCTTGTCATGAAATATTACACAGTAAAATTGGAAAAAAATAGAAAATAGGAATATATTTAAAGATTTTCAAAGTTAGCAGAGTACTTAGTAGTTATTTAGCTATGGCAATCCCTTGGTTAGATTTATACCTGAAATAGGAATATTTTTTGAAATTTATTGAATGTTGAATTCTGACTTTCTGATCAAGATTTCCAATGTATATGTCAATGTGGTTATAAATAATTGATTTTTTTTAATATAGGATAGCTTAAAGGGAGTTCCAGTTGAAATATTATAAAGGTAGGAATTAAAATATGCAGGAACAAATTAATAATGATGTAAAGCATCAAATGAAAGAAGTAACACTTACCATGACAAAAATGCAAAGAAGTGTTTGAGTCCAGAAACTAATTACAAAATAAAGGAGTCCCTGATGAAAAGAGTGGAAAAGAAATAGTTTGAGCATAAGCATAAAATGAAATATTATATAAAGACATACACCTAGGTATGTGTTGCTAACTTTTCTGAATACCAATTATAAACCCATGAAAACCAAAAAACAATCCAGATTTCAAGAACAGGTCAATACCAATGGAAACATAACCAAACAGGCATTATATTTTTTTCTTATACATTATAAGCTAGAAAAGGGAAGACTATTTTTTAAAAGGTTGTATCAAATTCTTTTTACTCAGTAATAGGCTATCTATAGTAGGAAAAAGTACAGTATACCACCATCGCTCATGAATCAGCAAAATCAAAACTTGCTGGATGTTAAAAATTTCAAAGATACAACATATATTTGAGAGAAATACTTATATAATTGATAAGCTCCATGAAAATCATATTGGAACTATATAATAATTATATTCAGCACTTATTATGTATATTTTACCAAGCACTGTTCTGTCTTTTGCATATAATATGTATTTCATTTCTTACAAGAATTATATGGACAAAATAGTATTACTAATTTCCAAATGAGGATAACAAAGTTTAAGAAATCAAATACCTATGTAGGACACAGGAACACAGGATGTAATATAGTTTTTAAGCCATTCACTTTGCCTTTAGAGGCTGAGGCTTTCACCACAGTTCAGTAAAGTCTGCCAACATTCAAACAGACATGCCAATGTAGATTGCATTGAGAAAAAATAGGAGTAGTCAATGAATCTAGGAATATTTTTACTGATAATCTAATCATGATAAAGTATCTTATAGTCTAATATAAGAAAATAACTATTTTCTTACATTAAATAGATGTATAATAAGGGAGAGGAAGGAAAAAGAAACTATAGCCTGGCACCGTAGTTATTAAATAAAACTATTGAATTTTATTTGCAAATTAAGTATGAGTGTTATAAGAATAAAACCATAAACAAGCATCTTGGTAGATAAAGGTACACATTGATATTTAAGTATAAGTAATATATACATAAACTTTTAAAGGTAGGCATTAATTAAATAAATATAATAGATGCACAATGCAAATAACTGCCATTAAAAAAATCAGTTGGTCATCCCAGTTAGGACAAATAAGTTGAATCACTTTAGTAAAAACAGAGAGAACATACTGTGCCAGTCATTGTTCTAAGCATTTTACATGCATTAAACTACTAGAGATCCACAATTAATTCATAAGTTGATTCTATTGTTATATCTGCCTTGCGAATGGGTCAACTGAGGCCAATAAAGGTTATGTAGTCTGCCCATCTTGAGAGAAAATGAATCATAAATCCACTTCTTTAGTGAGCATTCCTAATGCCTCTCAATTAGTAGACAAATATTTTAGAAATGTATTGTTTTAAACAACTGCATTCAAATAAATATCTTCATAAAACAAAGAAAAGCACCAACTTTAAAAGTTATTCATATTTTGATTAAACTAAAATTGAAAACATTCAGTTATTAAAAGATACCATTCCCCATCTTATAAAATAATATATAAGAAATGGAGACGTTGTATACTCAGTAGAAGTTCAAAGCCAAGAATACTCATTCGAGGGCTAAGCTTAAGAAAGGGAAAATGAAGTCAAAAAGTACAAAAAGAGGAAAGGATGTGCATAGCAAGTGGGAACCTATTTTACAGGGAGAAACTGACAGCTTCAATCTGCTGTGTATTCCAGGAAGGTTATTTGTAAGTGACATAATACATAGCAACTAAATCCAGGATTGCCCCCCCCACTGAAAAAAAAGTTCTTCAAACTGGCACAAAAATGGGAATAAGAAGGGTGGCTATTACCCTACATATTAGATATGTCTCTTTATCTCAACCTAGTTCCTCTAAACATAACTAACACAATTTGGAATTTCTCCTTAACTGAAATTAACTTTAGTAGTATAAAAATTCCAAAAACCTCAAGGATTAATTAATTCAAGGGGAAAAAAACCTTTGCATATGACTAAACACTTTCTGCGCAGAGAAAGAAGCAGCACAAGACAGATGAGAAATTTATGGATTCACCATTGTCAAAAGCCAAAGCTCTTCCTTAGCTCCAGGAATATCTTTGTACTTTATTCTGGACCAAAAACAAACAGACAAACAAAAAGACCCCCAAAAAACTAAAAACCAAGCTAGCAAACAAACAAAACGAGCTCATCTTGACAAATGGTATTCCCCATTTCTTGCAAATATTGATGCAAAAGAGATAGCTGCTTCAGCTTAGGATGTAGAAATTCTCAATGGAGATTACTTAATGGGTCCTGGATATTCTTCTGGAGTAATAAAAAAGTTTTGAAACTAGAGATACATGGTGATTGTATAACACTATGAATGTGCAACATGCCACTGAATTGTCCACTTTAAGTTGGTTCATGGTATGTTATGTGAATTTCATCTCAGTTAAAAAATCCAAGGTGGTAAAAAAAAGAGAGTAAGTGGTTATCATTTCATTCCCCTTAAAATTTCAGTGATAAATTAACAGTAAAATATGAATATGTATGATTTTGTTTAAATGAATATGCTTTATAAAATATATCATCTTTAACAGAGAAATACACAATTCCTTATTATCCTTGCTTGAGAAGTCAACCCAGTCATTTTGCCCTATCCAGTATTTTGAATAAGAGGTATTATTCTTTCAAAAATCTAATCTATGAGGTCAAAAGTAGAAAAGAAAATACACTCTAATAAAAATTGCCTTTCTATTTCTGCTTCTGAGGCTCTTTAATCATTCCATGTGTATTGTTGCTGGACTTAACAATCATCTTTTGTGGGCAAAAAAGCTCTAATTAGCTCCATGTCAAGCACTGAGCTGACAGGCAAATATTCTAAAAAGGGTTCTAAATCAGCACTAATTTAAATCACCTCTACTATCAAAGGCTTTCTTTTGCAGATCTGGAAAGTTTATATAAGTTTTCCTACTGGACTATTTAAATGAAAATCTTTCTTCTGGACAGTGTATGCTAAGACTACTAGCAGACAGGGGCAAATAGTACACCGAAGGTTTTGCAAAAGCATATTTGTATATGAATTTTAATATATATATTATACTTACTTGGAGAGATAATAATCTAAAGCTTTTGAATGAACATGAAGATTTCAAATATGGTGAAAAAATTAGGTAAATCAACTTGTGCATTCCAGTATGTTCTCAAAGGAATCGGGAATTTATTCAATAGCTCTCTGATTATAATCCAAGTAACTTGAAACATCTTTCTGTCATACAAACTCACTCATATAGGGACAATTAAGTATTTAATTACCAGAAGCTTTAAACAAATTTTATATTAATGACATTCATAACTTTGAAAATATTTTCTATGGAGAATCTGAAAAATAACTATTATGTATATAGACATCTTTGATGTCCATATATGTTCTGTTTGGTTGGAGCATTTAACCATTTACATTTAAGGTAGTTTTCAACATGTATATTCCTATTACCATTTTCTTAATTGTTTTGGGTTTGTTATTGTAATTCTTTTCCTTCTCTTTTGTTTCCTGCCCAGAGAAATTCCTTTAGCATTTGTTGTAGAGCTGGTTTCGTGGTGCTGAATTCTCTTAGGTTTTGCTTGTCTGTAAAGATTTTAATTTCTCCACCGAATCTGAATGTGATCCTTGCTGGGTAGAGTAATCTTGGTTGTAGGTTTTTCCTTTTCATCACTTTAAATATGTCCTGCTACTCCATTCTGGCTTACAGAGTTTCTGCTGAAAGATCAGCTGTTAAACTTATGGGGACTCCCTTGTGTGTTAATTGTTGCTTTTCCCTTCCTGCTTTTAATATTTTTTATTTGTATTTAATTTTTAATAGTGTGATTGATATGTGTCTTGGCCTGTTTCTCCTTGGATTTATCCTGTATGGGACTCTTTGAGCTTCCTGGACTTGATTGACTATTTCCTTACCCATATTAGGGAAGTTTTCAACTATAATTCTTCAAATATTTTCTTAGTCCCTTTTTTTTTTCTCTTCTTCTTCTGGGACCCCTATAATTTGAATGTTGGTGCATTTAATGTTGTCCCAGAGGTCTCTGAGATTGTCTTTTATTCTTTTCATTCTGTTTCCTTTATTCTGCTCTATGGTAGTTATTTCCACTATTTTATCTTCCAGGTCACTTATCCATTTTTCTTCCTCAGTTATTCTGCTATTGATTCCTTCTAGAGAATTTTTAATCTCATATCTCGTGTTGATCATCATTGTTTGTTTGCTCTTTAGTTCTTCTAGTTCCTTGTTAAACGTTTCTTATATTTTCTCCATTCTATTTCCAAGATTTTGGATCACATTTACTATAATTACTCTGAATTCTTTTTCAGGTAGACTGCCTATTTCCTCTTCATTAGTTTGGTCTTGTGGGTTTTTATCTTGCTCCTTCATCTACTGCTTATTTCTCTGTTTTCTCATTTTGCTTAACTTACTGTGTTTGGGGTCTCTTTTTTTCAGGCTGCAGGTTCATAGTTCCCATCGTTTTTGTGTCTGCCCCCAGTGGGTAAGGTTGCTTCGGTGGCTTGTGTAGGCTTTCTGATGGAGGGCACTAGTGCCTGTGTTCTAGTGGATGATGCTGGATCTTGTCTTTCTGGTGGGCAGGACCGTGTCCAGTGGTGTTTTGGGGTGTCTGTGACCTTATTATGATTTTTTTTTTTGCGGTACGCGGGCCTCTCACTGCTGTGGCCTCTCCTGTTGTGGAGCACAGGCTCCGGACGTGCAGGCTCAGTGGCCATGGTTCACAGGCCTAGCCGCTCCATGGCATGTGGGAACTTCCCGGACCAGGGCATGAACCCGTGTCCCCTGCATCGGCAGGTGGACTCTCAACCACTGCGCCACCAGGGAAGCCCAGCCTTATGATTTTAGGCAGACCTTCTGCTAATGGGTGGGTTTGTATTTCTGTCTTGCTAGTTGTTTGGCATAGGGTGTCCAGCACTGCAGCTTGCTGCTCGTTGAGTGGACCTGGGTCTTAGCACTGAGATGGAGAGCTCTGGGGGAGCTTTCGCCATTTGATATTATGTGGAACCGGAGAACTCTGGTGGACCATTGTCCTGAAATCGGCTCTCCCACCTCAGAGGCTCAGTCCTGACACCCGGCCACAGCACCAAGACCCTGTCAGCCACACAGCTCAGAAGAAAAGGGAGAAAAAAAGGAAGGAAAGAAAGAATGAAAAATAAAATAGTTATTAAAATAGAAAAAATTATTAAAAATAAAAAAGTTAAAAAGTAACAAAAGAAAAAGAAAAAGAAAAAGAAAGAAGAGAACAACTAAACCAAAAAACAAATCCTCCAATGATAACAAGCACTAAAATCTATACTAAAAACTAAAAAAAACATAAAACAAAAAACGGACAGTCAGAACCCTAGGAAAAATGGCAAAAGCAAAGCTATACAGACAAATGATACAACGAAGCATACACACTCACAAAAAGAGAAAAAGGAAAAAATAGAAAAAATATGTATATATATATAAAAATAATAAAAGAGAGCAACCAAATAAATAAACAAATCTAAGAATAATAAGCTCTAAATACTAAACTAAGATAAACATAAAACCAGAAACAAATTCAATGCAGAAAGCTAACCCCAAGTCTACAGTTTCTCCCAAAGTCCACTGCCTCAATTTTGGAATGATTTGTTGTCTATTCAGATATTCCACAGCTGCAGTGTACATCAAGTTGATTGTGGAGATTTAATCTGCTGCTCCTGAGGCTACTGGGAGAAATTTCCCTTTCTCTTCTTTGTTTGCACAGCTCCTGGGGTTCAGCTTTGGATTTGGCCCTGCCTCTGTGTGTAGGTCGCCTGAGGGTGTCTTTTGGGAAGTCTGAGGTCTTCTGCCAGCATTCAGTATGTGTTCTTTAGGAGTTGTTCCACATGTAGATGTAGTTTTGATATATTTGTGTGGAGGAAGGTGATCTCCACTTCTTACTCCTCTGCCATCTTGAAGGCACCCCATCAACTTGATCTTTATAATCAGAAAATCCTCTTGTTCTTGCAAAAATAGATCTCACTAACTTACTACAATGCAACCAATTATTGTTGGACAGTGGTTTTAAAGTAGTCTTGAATTTTGGAGGCAATGGTTATATCCAAATAGCTTGGGCATTTTCTCAATCATACAAAATAGCTACCATAATCCAGTGTTTAATTTTAATTGGTGGCAGAATAAGCTATTCTGTTTGATGCATATGGATCACTTAAGTTAATATACCTGAAGCATTTGTGGCAGATTGGAATAATATAAGGTAACTTTAGCTTTTCTTGGGCAGAATATCATAGAAGAAGGTTCTTGGCTTTTGATGTAAACTTTTACTTTATTCAGCAAATAACTGTTCTTTTGAGAAATAGTGACTTATATAGGACTCAGATCCTATAAATATTAAATGACACAACATGAGATATCAGTTGACGATGAAACATGTTTGCCATTAAGAACTTGGTGTTAATTGAACTGAAAAACAGAAAAACAATACACCAAGTTCTTGACTAGCTATTATGAATACAAAAATAATAATACCAAAATGTACCATCAAAGACCTCAATATATAATGGGATAAAATGCAATTTGGCTTTTTCTGTAGTCAGTAATACCTAGAGGTAAGATAAACTATGTTTTTCTTAATGCAGAAGACAATATTGCTTGAAATTACCTTAAGTGACTGTAGTACATTTCATATTCTTTCCCTTAAAAAACAATGATACATAAATATATCAGAGACAAAATCTCAGCCTTGTGTTCTTTCAAAATAAAACCACAACCTATTTTGGCAAGAATGTTAGATGGAGTTTCCAAGGAGAAATGTTAATGTATTCAAATATATTCAGTTATATCCTAATAGCAGCATATTTATCTATATCAATAAGCAGATTCTTTCAAATAACAGAATTCCTTATTTTAGCTAATTGGTTTGATTCAATTTGCCACTATGTAAATCAATCTTGTTTAAATTTTATATTCTACTTTTAACATAACAGTCCAAAATTTGTACCACACGGAATATCGACTGAACTTGGAGTTTTATGCCCTAAACTTGGTATATTTAATAAGTTTGCAAAATAGTGAATGTACCAAATAAGAGGAGGAAATAAACATTATTTTCATCAGACAGTCTTGTTTGACTTCTATGTCTTTCTATGTGCCAGGATTTCTTATGGTTTGTCATATTTTATTAGCCTCAGACATGCAATTATACTTTCTCTTCTTTATCATTATTATCATTTATAGCTTTACTTGCCTCTGTGTGAATCTTGACAGCTTGTTATATTTGTGAACATTCATTCACAGTACCTTATTTCTTTTCTTCAAGAAAGCCTTTAGTTTTAAGTTTAGAAGAGCACACCAATTTAACAGATAAATAATGAATGCTAATTTTTGGTATCAAGAATGCTTTTAAGTTTTTACTCTAAAATCCAGTAGGGAAAAATCCCCAGCATATACTGATTGACTCTGCCTGTAATTTGGACCTCAATACAGAATCACGATTTTCCTTATAAACTGTCTTAAAGTTAGTAATGCTAAGATGTTGTCAATCACCTGATTGTTCCTAGCTGGCCACAAACAGTTTTTAAACTAATTTTCTATCCTTAATTTTGTATTTCGTATTTACATATTTTAAAAGTTCAATACCATTTCATTATTTATTAATTCAAGACAAAATATATTATATTTAATTTCTTTTATGATAATGTTGAACAAAGTTTAAAAAATAATAATTTGGAATATGGAAAATTTGAAAATTTGGAATAGTTAAAATTATTTCTAGACGATTCCAGTAGAAGTAAAGTTTCATTCATTCAGAAAAAGTTTTATCCAATCACTTGCAACTTACTTGTGTAACCCTTCTGGCTCTAATGTTGTTTTAAGGTTGTTTCGGCATTGGTTTTTACTCTAAGTTACCTGGGATATTTAAAATGTACCCATACTAATTTAATTTTTTCCCATTACATCAAATTATATAAGTAAATATACAAAGAATTTAAGAAAAGAATAGGATATAACTCTCCATATAAGCACATGTACTGATTCTCTTCACACCAGCGTGAATCTGATTAGAAAAGAAATTAATCCCCAATATTCAGTCCAACATTTAGAAGTCAATATTTTTCAGTTTGGAAAAAATACATGCAGTCTTCTGGTGAAGATGTATAGATAGATAGATAGATAGATAGATAGATAGATAGATAATGTCCAAATACAATATGTGGAATCTGTGAGCAAACTAGTAATGATAAGAGAATTCAGTTTATGGCATTTTCCTTTTTATTTAGGTGGAATTGTATACTCTAATCAAATAAACGTATTTGCCAAGAGTAACAAGTTATGAAAGCTTTTATGGAATAGAATAAGCTGATTTTTTTTCAGAGATAGCACATTTTGATTCATTACCAGCATTTCCTTCCACTCAAATTACCCAACTATATGCCAGAAATAATCCATGTTTTTTGCTCCTGCAAACTTTGAATGTATTTTGAAGAATGAAATGATATTTTGTACATTTTCAAATTATCATAGTTTTTCCATGTAAGCTCCAAAACTTGAAAATAATATGATTTTCAGCACATTGTATATTTGGGATACTATATAAAATGGTTACACAATTAATTTAAATGCATATGATGAATCCCATAAAATACCCATCATGACATGCAACTTTTTTAACATTAGCAATTTAATATTATTCTTTTCCTTGTTTCAGTGAAGTAAGATTTTATTTCCACTTTTTCACAAAATTTTATACTATTGTATTATATATTTTATTTAGCAAAGTATTTTATTCATACCATTCATAAGCATTTGGAAGAAAATTATTAAACATTATCAAATGTTAAGGGCAAACTAAAGTGAAGTAAAATTATTTTTCATATATCTATATTATCTCCATATGAATATTTGTGTGAAGCTATGTGATTATTACTCCAAGCTGTCATCATCTAGTTCTACACTGACTATTCTTCAGTTGCCCTGCTCAGATCTCCCTTCAGAAAAGAACTTGCATTCAGCGCTGAAGATAGCGGGTAGCTGACAGTCTATAATTGTAGCACTTTTAATTTCTGTCCCAGCATTTGAGCTGAGACTACACATTTTTTGCCCAGTCCCAGCCAATGAGTGAACATAGCAAGGCTACCAGTGCTGGTCATTTTTGTCCAATGCACGGCTCCTTTATTAGGCAGTAGCTATTTCAGAACTTCTCATCATGCTGGCAAACTGTCAGATCTGCATACCAATCTCAGGCTCTACCTGCCTATCCTGTTCCCACCCATCTTTCATTTAATGGGTTGCAGATCCTCAATGCATTCTGAAGTTTTCCCCTGTGTATTCTGGCTTCCTTTCCCTTTTTTTCTTGCAGACATTAAGGACAATAACTTTTCTGAATGCCTAAGTTTATCTCAGGGACTGCTATGTGAGGTACTGAACTGACACAAGCTCCCGTATGTCAGGGTTTTAATTCTAGTAATAATTTATTACCCGCCTTTGGGATGTAGAAGTCTTACAGTTGTTTGTTTTTAATTTTGATGAGTATACTCATTTACCATATTTTTATTTTTTTATTTTGAATAATTTTAGATTTAGATTATAGAGTTGCAAAGATAATACAGATAGTTTTACTGTATACCTCTCACCAAGCTCCTCCTAATGTTAACATTTCATATAACCATGGCACATATATCAAAATTAAGACATAACAAAGGTGTGATGCTAGTAAAGTATAGTACAGACATTAAAATTTCTAATGCTTGTTAAAATATTTCATTTAGTCATCAGGTCTCCTGGCAAATTTGTGACAGGTTTTACATCTTTCCTTTTTTTTTTTGAACTAACCTTCACATTTTTGAAGAGTATTGGTCAAGAATTTTGTAGAACCAAAACTAGTTTTTTTCTGATGTTTTCTCATAATTATATTGGGATTATGGATTTGAGGGAAGAATATCACAGAGAGAAAGTGTTCTTCAATTGCATCATACCAACGGATACATGACATCAACATGGCATCAAAGACTTGTTCCTGTTAACCTTGATCCTTGGATTAAGGTGGTATCTGCCAGGTTTACCCACTGTAGAGTTTGGTTTGTACTCTTCTTACAATACCTTATAAAGTTTTTGTCTGGTTTTGGCGTTAGGGTAATGCTGGTCTCATAAATGAGCTGGGCACCTTTCCCTCCCCTTGTATTTTCTAGAGGAGATTTTGTACAACAGGTGTTATTTCTTCCTTAAATGTTTGGTAGATGAAGACTTGTTCTTTAGGAGAAATAGGAGAAGTAGGGCTGAGTGGAGTTTGTATAATGGCTGTTCTTCTTCCTCAGCCAGCACCACAGCAAAGATTTCTGAGGTTCTCCCAGATCTTCCTTGTGAGTTCGTCATGGAGATCTTGGAGGGAAACCCTGTAAGAAGGTGCAACCCTCCTCCCATGTCTGAAATCTGAAGGGGCTTCTCACTTTTACTCTATCTTACACTTGGCCTTGAACTTTTTTTTTTAAATTAACTGCATCTTCTTTCCTGTTTAGGTGGCATTTGGAAGCTTTTGTCCTGGGTAAGAAAATACGGGATCCTGTTTCTCAAGACAGGTGTCTAAATATGGGATCCTGTTTCTCAAGACAGATGACTATCTCTCTGTCCACTTCAGGTTAGTTGTTTGCCCTGAAAAGTCAGTTTTCTGATGAGTTCAAGAAAAGTCATTAATTTGCTGTTTCTCCAGCTTTGTTCTTGTCATAAGCATGAGAGTAAAACTGTTTTCATTCCATCATATTTCTTGCTGACCTCAGGAGCCCTCTGGCCTCATTTTTTATGTTACTGTTCTGTTTCTTTTCCTCCTTTGCCTTTTCTTCATCATCTCCAATTGGAAAAATGACTTAAATGTTGAGTACTTATGAGATTTCAATAAGTAAAGCCATATGGAAAAGTTATAATTCTATATAATCAAAGAGCAACTTATAGTTTTTACAATGCCATTATACTTTTGTATAATGCTATTTATACAATACTTATATGTGTAAGAAAATAAATTTTTTATTAAAAATAAATCAGGATTATCCCATCTGAAAGATTAAAATTTTTAAAATCATCCAATCTCAATAAATGCGTGCATGTATTTGAATTTGGACTGTTTTCTAAGTGAATTCAATACATTTCTGGATATAAGACCTCTTTACTTTCTTAGTTTTATTTTGGGAAAAATAATTTTTATACTAAACAATATTTCTTTTGCAGAAGCAAGTTAATCCAATCTGTAATTTCACTGCATTTTTTCCTTTTTAATTATGTCTTCAGGGAAATATGCCAAAAATATGGATTTATTTTGTTTACACAGTAAAGTATTATTACATAGATTACAAATATTAAAGGTTCTAGGTTTTATATTAATAAGAAAGCACTTGATGACTTACTATGATTATACAGTACTTCTCACATAATCCATCCATTTAACTGGCATCAAGCCTCTCAAAAAGAGACCAAGGCACATGTAATGTTTATGTTCTAAAGCTGAATTTCAGTTATACTATAAATGCTGTTTAGGTTTCTAAGTGCATTTGTTAAGCTATTTGTAGACATTTATAATTAATGTGCAGTTATGTCATTATTATCAAGAAAAAAATTGTATTTTAACTGGTGGCAGTTAATCATTTCAGAAATTGGTTCACTGCATTATTTTCTTGTTGTTATTGAAACGCATTTAAAAATGATGCCACTTTTGGGACTCTTTTTACTAAGGAAGCTGGGTAACTTTAGTAGTAAGTTGTTGGAGCAGCTTAAGTAGAAAATTCCTTCCTCCTTTCCTTTCTTTCTCTTTTCACTCTTCTCTGTTTGGTTAAATCAGACAGGAATAATTGACTACCTTAATGTTTCATTTTAAATTTGACTTCCAACTAACATTATTTAAGTGCCTTGGTTACTAAAATATATACCAGGTAAGTATTATTATATTATTTTTTGCTCCTCTATTTCCAGATAAGCCCATTATTTCATGCCTTTTAAAATTAAATACCTTTTATATCCGTAAACCACATAGGAATGCATTTTCCTTTAATAAGGAGAACATTGCATACAAGGCTGGACAATCTCCTATTCTAGCTCCATTCCTAGACACTGTTAAGAACCACTGGGTTTTACTTTAGAATTTTTAACAATTCTGCGTGGTAAGTGTGTACTTGTAGGTGTGAGCACATATGAGTGTATATCCAGTGCTTTATTTTTTGGTTCTGTTTTCTCTGATAATTTTGTAGCTCAACATTGAACCATAGTAATTTTCTCTTCAGTTTTGTTTAGTCTGGAATTATTTCGACATTCTGAACTTTTGTTTTTATTTTCATTTTTAATTTCAACAATCACAGTTTTAAGTTCCAGAATCTCCAATAGCTTATTACTGTGTGATGATCTCTGCTTAATGGACACAGATCCTTCACTTATATCTCTGAGAAATGAAAAGAAACACTTATTTTAAAGTTCTACGTATAGTCTTTTTTCTTTTCCTCTGTGTAATTCTGTCTTCTTGTATTCCTTATATCTCATTTAAGATAGTAACCTTATTCAAATGTTTGTTGGTTCTTGAATGTGTACTGATTTTCCAACACAGTTTTCTGTGTGTTGACTTTGCTGAGGCAGACCCTGGCAAAGAGCTGTTGTTTTTAGATTTTTTATTTTTTTTAATAGTTATGAAATGAACTTTGTGTTAGAAATCATTTAGCAGTAAATCAGGTCATATTCAAAAATCTACATTGTAGCAATTTACCAGTAGGCAAACATTTCCATTCCAGTCATTTGATTTGTGTTGCTTTATGATTCATTATACAGTACACTTTAACGTAGCAGACGAACCGAAACCCCAAGAACTTTGTTCTAAGTTTTATGATTGGGCATATTTAAATAATATTATAATAAAAATAACAATGCTCAGCTCCCATGAAATGATTTATTTCTTTTTAAAGGAAGCTATTACTACAGTTTGAGAAACAATGAACTAAGGAACAATGCTAGTTTGGGAGATTTCTAGCTAAGGTGGAAGAGAGATGTTTTCTGGTAAAGTACCCAGACACTGTGTAGACTGGATCAGATTCCTCCAGTATTTGTTCTATATTATGATTTACTTTGACACAGAATTAGTCACACATCAGTGTAATTGTCTGTCTTTTTTCCTGTCATCCTATTAAAACAATAGAGAACATGCTGTATGTGTCCTGTTTACTATTTTATCTCCATAGTCTGGTAAATGATAGTTGCTCAAAAAATATTATTGAATGAGAAAATAAATTTCAGAAATATTTCATATTGCTTTTTAGTCATACAGTAACTGTAAGGAATTTTACACGTGTTAAGTATTAAAACAATACAAACATAATATTCCCCCTGCATACGAAGAATTCAGAGGGATAACAGGCATATATCCAATGACTTAAAAATTTCTCCTTTTTGAAACAGTGAATGAAGGATACATATTTTCTTTGATGGCATCAAACTGCACCCAATGTAAAAACATGGTCTAGTGAGTCAAATACCTTAATGAATAAACTGAAATTTCCACAACATTGATTATATGTATAAACTATCTCAGCCTTAATGACTGGCTGCCACTTGCACAGTTTGTTGTTTATAGTTCTGCCTCTTTGCCTCCTAAGAGCATTTTGTTCTGACTGAGACACCCCTTCACACTTTGCTGCACAGGCACGTTAAGTCTGGGCTTCTCTGATATTGACAACTCTATCATATTGATTCAAATTGTGCTTCAAACATGCTCTCAAAGGATTTCTTATGACCATCTGTTGCACAACTGGTTTCTTCAGTTCCTCATACACAGGTTGCTTTGGAATCTTATTGTCATCAATTTTCCTCACATGAATAGGCTTGCAGAACAATATAAAAAGAAAATAACTCAGATGTTCAGAATTTGTGAGTATTCAATGATTGTATCATTTGAAGCTTTATCAAGGTATATTACTCCAGGAAAAATTTTGTTTCTTGTTAGAATGCTCTCCTAAGAATGGAGCTGATCAATTCCAGATCACGCAGGTATTGCAGAATGGAAGGTGTCGTCATTATATCGTCATCATTACAGCTTACATTTATGTAGCATTTTATAAAATTATTTTTAATTGATTATGAAACTGCATTTTAGAATAAGTTACTTACTTAGTGTTAATTAGCTACAAAGAAGCTAACTAGGACTAGAACCCAGGATTTCTGACTAAGGATGTTACTATTATATGCTACTGACATACAGAGTTTAAAGCAGCCTGATGTAATTTATTTGCCCAAATACATTGGCCACAGACTGATAGAGCCATGAATAAACCCAGGACATTCTGCTTGCAGAGATAGAGCACTCAGCTACTTCACAAAGGCCCTAGCAATGTAACATTGTGTAAAAAGCAGACTTTGAAATCAGTGGATTCTGTCACTTACTATCTTTGACTTTGGGCAAGTTCCTTAACTTCTCTGAGCTTCATTTTTCCCAGGTATGAATTAGGAACAATAATGCCTACTTTGCAGAAATGTAACAAAGTTTAGAGATAACTTATGCAAAATAATAAGCAGATTGCTAGGCACATAGTAATTACTCACTGACTGTTACCCATTACTATAACTTGTAAAACTATAATAATATGTCATACAGAAGAGCATTAGACAATTTTGCTGTTGAGTTGTCAGTAAGTACATTGTGCTCTGATTGCATGACAGTTCTATTTAATAAAATTAAAATTTCCTTGGGGAAAAAATAAAAATAAAACAGCCTGACATACAAATTTTTAGTAAACATTATAATTTATAGTTAATTTCTAAAGAATATTTTAGTATGATGTCAAATTACCTTGAAAATGTTTAAAATAGATAAGAATTTTTCTTAATGTTCCATTGATAATTTAGTTAATCTTTGTAGAATGAATAAACATAGAATGAAGAAATAAATGATAAATGAACTCACTGGAATTAATTGAGCATATACTATACAAAAAAGAGTTTGTATTATACAGAGACAAACTAAGTGTTTAAAAATGTAATAATCTTTAAATAAATATGTATTATTTTATAATAATAAAAATCAAAGATAAATCCAAGGTTGATACTATCCCAAAATTGTTTTCAAGTATTGTAAGAGAGTTAATAATAAAATGTTATAGTCCAGGGGGTGAAAACAGTTGCAGTTTTCTGGAACTGAAGATTTATAAAATACAACATATGTGAACAGCTTTGGAGAGATATTCTTAGTCATAACTCAAGTAAACTCAGGTGTGATACAACAGATGCAGGAACTTCAACCAGCATTTTCTGATGGAAAAGGAGAGGAAGCAGAAACATTCTATAGAAACCAGTGTCCCAGTAGAAAACCAACCAAATATAAAAAATAGTTCAGTGCATATGGGTAAAAGATGGCAGGTAGCAACAGGTATTTTTTTAGAAAGCACGTTACATATATTATTTCAATCTGCTAGAACTAATGGAGCATCAGAGAAAAAATGTACCTGGTTTACACTATAATTTGCCTTAGTTTTTGTTTGTTTGTTGGGCTTTGTGTGTGTGGGGGGGGGGTTACCAGGAATTGTTAAGTTCCTGGATTAAAATAATGAGTAGAACCTTGCCCATACTATTTTTATACTAGTTGACACTGACATCATAACGAAAGAAATACCTAAAGGTGTAATTTTATTCCTACTCTCTTCTTTTTGGAGGAGATTTGGGGTTTTCAGGAGCTCTCATCATAGAAAGGAAGAAAAGAAAACTGAACTCTAGTCATTTATTCATTTTTACGTATTTTCAGAAAGTTATGTTCAAGTAGGATTGTAGACATTAACTAAATTTATTCATCCCATAAATTTTAAACAATCAGATATACTATGTAGTATTGTTCTATCAACATGAAAATTGAAAACAAATTCTCTTTGAGCATCTCTTTTTCCTCTGTTTGAGGGCATATGGTCAAATATACATGTTTTCACACATGAGATGTGTGGTAGGAAGGATTCTGAGAATAGTCCCCAATGTTCCTTGCCCTAGCATAACCCACTTCTCTTTAAGTGTGGGTAGAGATAGTGAATATTGTAAGATATCATTTCATGATTCTGCTACTTCATATGACAAAAGGAGGAATATCTAGGTGGACCTAATCTGATCACATAAGCCTTTAAAAGCAGAGATTTTCCTGATTGGTAGAAAAAGGAATTAAGAAAGATTTGAAGCCTAGGGAGGAATGAATGGACATTCCACATCTGTCTTTGCAGATAGAGGAGGCCACATGCCAAGAAATGCAGGCATCTTCTACATGATAAAGGGCAGTCCCTGGCTGACAGTGACAAAGAAATGGGAACCTTAGTCCTACACCTCAAGGTACTGAATTTGGTCAACCACTTGAATGTGCTTAGAAGTGGATTCTTGTTTTGGATATATTCAGGAATATATCCAAAACAAGTTCCTAGATAAGAGTCATTTCTGGCTGACATGTAACTTCGGACTTTTGCAACCATATGCAGAGAACCCACTCAAACCCACCAGGAATTCTGACAGAAATGTGAGTTGATAAGTGGGTATGGTTTTAAGCTGCTAAATTTTTCATAATATATTACACAGCATTAGAAAATGGATACATGATGTAAGACATTTTTAAACTGTGATCTTTATGGTGAAAATGTCAGTTCATGTGGATTTGCATTCTGAAATACATTAATACATTTCTATGAATGTCAATATATGTAGTTTTTATTTTGTGTTGTTTGTTGTTTTTTGAACTAATAATTGTCCAATTAAAAAATGCAACATTTCAGTGGACAGAAAGCTCATATGAGCCAGTGGTATGAGACAGTTGTCTAGCCACTAAGTCTAATACAATAGGAGTTTATTATATAGGTCAGTGATGCTCCATGAAGCAAACAGCTTTCTCACCTCTCCACCACTGACAGCCAGGATTTAGAGAACTACTGGCACGGATAGAATGTATTGTACTCCTTTTCGTGTTTAAGATTAATCAGCATTTTTCATCACCTGTTACCCAGGTTAACCCAGACCCTGTATCTAATAGTCCCCAATAAGTCTAGATACTATCCTTTCCCAGTGCAAATTTTACTTCATTTTATTTAAATCAACCTCCTGGGAATTAGACTCCGAGGTAGAGACTTGCATGTAGGATGTGTTTTGGACTTTCAGGAATATATCCAAAACAAGGTGAGGGAAGCAGGAATGAATTAAGCAGAGGATTATATTTTTATGGTGAGCTCTGATGCAGTTGCACCAGAGGCCTCAGCTGATCCTACTATAGCTCTGATGTGAGGATGGCCCTTCACAGTGAACTGAAATATAGGAAAGGGACCTACAACACATTGACTGGTCACTAGGTATGAGCTGCTCCCAGAGAAGACACAGAACTTTGGGAAATACAGCTCCTTTGAGCAAAAACAATTGGGAACAGTTTCCAAGGAATTTCTCAGCTATGAGCCATTACATGTCAACTCTCTTGGCACCTGGGGAAATAAGGACTTTGGTCCTGAAAGGGATATCTGGGCAGCACACCAGAGCACATTACACTCCAGATTGTGGCTGCAGGTCCATTTGGTGAAGGACTGGAAGATACTGTATATACTTCTAGTTAGAGTGCAATGGCTTTCCTCAAGTATATCCAGCAATAACTTTAGGTCTTTGAATTCAGGAGTTGATTTAGATCTAGCAACTGAATGTGACTATTAAAAATGTTCAAGTGCCCTTCCCCTCCCCATCCCCAAAACGTCTTACTGTAACCCTCGGAATCTGTGAATATAATGAAACATCACACATGATTAGTTTATGTGGTATGGTGCAGTTGACCTTCAGATAGGGAAATTATCCAGGTGGGCTTTGTCTAATCACATGAGACCTTAAGCTCAGAGAGCTTTCCCTGGCTGATGGCAGGAGGGGAAGGCAGAGAAAATGGAAGTGTGAGAACTCAATATACTCTTGCTGGCTTTGAGATAGAAGGAGCCATGTGAAGAACTTGTGCAGCCTTAGGAGGAAAGCAACCCCTGGATGACAGCCAGCAAGGAAGTGGAACCACAGATCTACAACCACAAAGAACTGGGAGAACCAACAACTTGAATGAGTTTGGAAGTGGATTTTCCACCAGATCCTTGCAATAGGAGCCTAACCAGGCTGAAACATTGACTTTGATCTTGTGAGGCCCTAAGCAGAGAAGCTGTTTGAGTCTGACTGGACTTATGACCTATGGAGCTGTGAGATAATAAATGGGTGTGCTTTAAGTGGTTATATTTGATTTGTGGTGGCAGAAATAGAAAATTAATACACTGAGTGAGGAATTTAATTTTTCCACTGTGGTCAAACTTCTGCTGGCCGACCTTTAATCCTTTTTATAAAATATACAAATTAACAGCATTACTATTGTGTGCTATGCATACAATGAACTTTTATACATTGCCATAGATTTCTCTGAGTTAAGAGACTGTGATTTCAACCCAGCATTACAGCTCATCACATTAATCAACTTCCTGTTGTCTCTGACTGTTGAATGCTTTAGCTGTGCTCTGCCATTCTAGCATCCCACCAGCCTTATGAGCTTATAAGCTCATAAGGAAGCTCAATACCAAACAGATACCCTGACAGCCTAGCCATCAATGCTGTTTGCAAAAATTTTGACACCACATTCATCAGTGGTGCCAAAATGAGGGAAATGTCCTCTGAGTACTCTCTAATAATCTAATCTAGTGATTTCTTTAGTTGGGTGCTGAATCCCCAACATCTAGAAGAGTTCTTGGCACATAGGTATACATTAAAACTCTCTCTGACTGATGGAATGAATAAATGGTTAATTAAACACCAACCTATAAAAGGAAACGGTCATTTCCAGCCTCTTTAAACATCACTATGGTATTAAAAATTCAAGATTACTAAAGTTCAGTAAAGCAGTCTATTAACACTCCTGAAAATGTGTTCAGTTAATCAAAAGGATACATCATTTGTCTATTAGCAAACTCTCGGAAGCCAGTGTGTTAAATTAAGAGGTCATAAATTATTTTCTCTTGAGTCAATTAACAGACACAAGAATAATGCTGAAAGGGTTTTTAATATGTTCAGGTTCTTTATCATGGTTAATGAAACTATGCCTATCATTGTCTCATTATTAACAACACCTAAAATTAATAAATTTAGAATATAATGATTCAAATTAAAATTATTGTATTGAGGATTAAAAGGTTTAAATAAAATGAAGATTAAGTTTTTACTTATCTTTAATTTTCTTTGTGTGAACAACTGAATCTAATTAATATTTTATTAATTCTCAACAGTTACCTCTTAAAGACAATTCACAAATTTTATTTTATCATGCGCTTTAACTCAATCTCTTTTTCAAATTTTATCAGAATTAAATTATTGTTGCTCTTTATTGGAGTTACATAATACATTGAAATGCAATCTGGTAAACTGCTACTTTGGACATAATCATTTAAAATGATAGAACCCCAAACAAATATATTAAAGTGTGTGTTCTTTTTTTGTGTGTGTGTGGTACGCGGGCCTCTCACTGTTGTGGCCTCCCCCGTTGCGGAGCACAGGCTCCGAACGCGCAGGCTCAGCGGCCATGGCTCACGGGCCCAGCCACTCCGCGACGTGGGATCTTCTTGGACCGGGGCACGAACCCGTGTCCCCTGCATCGGCAAGCGGACTCTCAACCACTGCGCCACCAGGGAAGCCCTAAAGTGTGTGTTCTTTAATCCCATAAAAATAAATGAAATGTTGGTTGATTTTTCATCTATCTGCACAAACTTAGGTAGTTGATTCTATTTTTCATGATAAAATCATAAAATGATATCAAATTAGAAAATCAAATTCAGGTTTAAGGAAGAAGTATAAGAGATTAGGAAGAAAAGGGTAATTCATATAGGTGGATTTCTTCGCTTCCAAAGGGCAATAGAACATCACCACCACTGATAGTACCATTTATCTTAATGGAAAGGAGGACTGTCTATTTTCACAGAAAAAGCATTTGTTTTTAGCATTGAATTTCAAAAGAAAGTTCCTGGACGAATACTTAATCAGGAGGTAGGTATATTTAGAAGGATTACACTCAGAAACATTTTTGAAATATTTTGTGAGACATTTTATACAATGACTTTCATAGAAAGCTGAAGGCATAATATTAAAATGTAATAAAAATATATGTGGGATTCTAAGGTATGATAATCAAATAAGAAATTTCTGGTAGGCAAATGTGTACCAAGATAAAATGTATAGTGTTGTGAATTGTAGACATAATGTGTAGCTTTCAAATGTCAGCAAATATAAAGAGTATAGCGCTCAGAGATGGAGGGAAAACACAGATGGAGACCATGCCCTCCAACACAGTCTTGTGTGGGTATAAATTATGCTGCTATGTTACTAGCTGATGGCCAATCTATGTCTAAGGAAGAGAATAAATGGTGAAAGAATGCCAACAGATTACATAGGTTTTGAGAAGTTTATAAATGATAACATCACACTTTATATATATGTGATTATTCTGTAGTCTTTTTATGGATTGTGTACTAATAAATATAGATATCTCTCTGTAGATTTTCCTTTTCAAAAATGGCGAAAATCCTATTTTTTAAAACTTTAAATTAAAACCATATATATTTTGAGGTTGATTTGTGTGTGTGTGTATGTACTACTTACCTTTTATTCTGAAGCTATAATTCTACATACTATATTGTATCATTCCTATTTGTAAATGGATCTCATGTTCATTATCAGTTCTTATGTTAATACTTATGCTTTTATGAAATATTTAATCTTTCATTTGAATATAACATGACTTTTAATGAAAATATTTTATAATAGCCTGTGAGTGTTATATACATTATTCTTTCAACATCCTGTATGGTCATTGAGATGAATTATTTGTGTACTGAATAAAATAGTTCATGTTTTCTCTGGGCCAATAAATCTATTAAGATATATCTAAGTCAGAATATACATCTTGGCCCCATTTCTGATAACAAGGAACATCAACTCAGTTACCCTTATTTTTTCCATCTTAGATAATGAGAGAATATCTTAGTAAAATCAAGCAAACCATTATCCAAGTTGATGAGTATTTGAACATATATTGAATCACTTTGCCTTGAAGATCTACTTCCTCTGTGCCAGTAACCAAGCAAATCATAAAATCATGTGAATTATTGTGCCCAAGTTGGGCTTATTCCTAACAGAATACCAAACTTCCATGAGAAAAAAAGAAAAAAAAAATTTAGACCACCTAAATTGTGGAGAACATAAGGAAAATGTGTTGCCAAATAAGATTCTGCCTCTTTAATCACTTCTAAAAGTTTGGCAAGAATGCATATATATCATTATGCATATTATATGATTGCGTGTATGTGTGTTGTGTTTAGCTCAGTGTCTAGCTAACTGCATATCTTATTTTGAGGTTTGTTGTATACCTTCTCTTTGCATAAATGGAAAAATGTATAGTTTTTCTACACGTGGATTAAAATGTCGAAGAGTTCTAAAACCTAAATTAAAAAATGTAGCATGAAAAGCTCCACATGGTACAAAGTAAGTACCTTATAACTTAATATTTTTTTAAAGAGATATCTCACCAAATACATAGTTACTTCAATAGTTAAATATGGACATAAAGACAATTGCTGTTGATCTGTCAGAAAAATTTCACTTAGAAAAAATATGATAGAGAGATTTTAAATAAAATACCTATTTCTGAAATAGATCACTGTTGTATTTTTTCCAACCATATGTTTTGTGGAAATTTTGCTTTATGATACGTACTTTGGAAACAAATGTATGTAATTTCAAGAAAATACCAGTAGTCAAGATAAAAGTAGAGAGAGAGTTCCGTGTTTTGGACATTTGTGAGTAACTCAGAGTTAACATAAGCATTATTTCTCCAGAAATAATGGCCCTGTGTTGGTATAACATAAAAATGAGTCATTTTATTTAAAAACTCCATATTTGCAGACTCATTAGGAGTTTAGGTACCATACGTGGCTGAAGTTATTTTTTAAGAATTGATTGGCTAAACGTTAAAGGCAACATAGGAGTACTTCTGTGGAGAAACAGAACAGAATCTCAATGCAGAAATCTGTTAACCAGAGGGGAGCATCAGATGTTTCTGATTCACTGGAAGCAGTGGGGAGCAAAACTTCCATGAGACAAACCCAGCTTTGCTAACAGTGCCCCAGGATATATTGGCAAATATGTCTGAAATATTGACTTTCATAAAATAGGCAAACTTACATTGTTTGCACATTTCCTTTCACAACTATACCTAAGAATCTCTCCAAAGACAAAAGATAATAGAGTTTCCTCTTTGCCTTTGGTACACTGTGAAACATGACAGTGAATTGTAAAGAAATAGATACCTAAAAACAAAGGGAAAAAATCCTGATCTGAAATCACAGAGAGTCACAGAATAACCAAATATGACTTTTAAACCTAATCTCCCTCTTTAAATATGTTTTTTATAGGAAAATAGATAAATGACTTTTCCAATGACTAAATTAATGACTAGTTCACAGATAAATCAGAAAGGAGAAAAAAAGAGATGCATATGTTCCACGAAGAAACCATTTCTGAGAAATGGTCAGTTTGAATAAAGGTGATTTATTTCATGGTAAAAATATTTGTATGGAGATGCAAATAAAACATCCATGTCCTCTTATAGTAAGCATTCCATTCTTCCAAAGAAATATGTGTATCCTAATTTTCCCCTTTCACACCAAAACTTACAATCAGCGCTCTTACTTTCTTTACAGCAACACTTCTAAAATTACAATATTTAAACGGAACTCCCAAACTCTTGTTAAAATGCAGGGGTGGGGTGGCACTTGAGTTTTCCAAATTTCTAACAAGTTCCCAAGTGCTTTCAAAGCTGGCCTTTTTCCAGACCATACTGAATAGCAAGGCTTTAGCATAGAGTTTCTCAATGGATATTCAAGAGGACACAGGAGTGCCCCCCAGTTGATGACAGCTGTGCCAAAATTATTGATCTCCTTTGCTCTCGGTGTTTCTGGGTGATGCCTGAGGCAGCCAGAGCCGGGGTTGATGGATTCCAACTACATAGAGCTTTACCCATGAACTATAATAACACACACCTTATGTGTGTTCCTGTAAGACTAAGTGCTGAAAAATTGCATGTATCAATATTGACATGGTGTTTTAGGAGAGAAAATTCTTACCAATTAGAAGTTATGCCCAATGAACATTCCTTAATTAAAATATGCCAAAAATATCTTCAATATAGGTTAATTTGGCATTCTTGAAAAAATAATTTGGAATTATGACAGGCCCACTTAAAGTGGTTGTGGGGGTCTTTTGACTGGCTTTAATCTAATGCCTAGGACTTTACCTGGGAATTTTTTGAGGACAAGATTGAAAAAAATACTATTCTTTAACAATTCCTTAAAATTAGATTGAGTAGTTCTCTAAAAGCCCAGCTTTTTTGAATATATTGAAATCACTAAAAACATGTGCACACTTTTTCTTCTTGATTACAAAATGTATTTTTAGAGATTGTAACTTTGTAATCTATATCACATTCCCAACACTCTATAGGTTCCGATTATATCTTAAAAATTCATTTGCATATATAAAATATATATCATTTTGTTAGGAAACTGTTGAGCGGAACAGCCCACTTTGGCCAGGCACAATGATGACCACTTGCATGAGCTGTCTCACAACAGGAAGTCACAATAAGGAACATGGTGCTGCCACCAAAAACTAACAAGGCGAATTCGGGAGGGGTTGAAAAGAGTGAGGAGTCACCAGCCCATAATATGTCCTACCAACCTTCCAGAATCCTTCTTGCTGGAATCCATCTTGGCTGAGAGATGGGCAGGGCCACCAGGAAGAATCCTGAGTCAGACCAAATACAGGCCAACCAAGATAACTGACCAGAGACAACCCAGAAACTAACCCCATTACCATAAAACCTGTGACTGGGAGCCAGGTGGCAGAGCAGTTCTTCCGGATTCCCTTACCCCACTGCTCTCCACCTGGGCGCCCCTTCCCAATAAAGTCTTTTGCTTTGTCAATATGTGTGTCTCCTCGGACAATGCATTTTAGAGTGTTAGCTAAGAGCTCACTCTCCGGCCCTGGAAGGGGTCGCCTTTCCTGCAACAATTGGATTACCTTGGAGTTTTTTTAATATTCTTATGAAGGCACCTTTCTTTGATTAAATTGTTGTTTTCTGTATCACAAAAGGAATATTCCTTGAATCAGATAGTAACAACCTCTGCAACAGAGACAAAAGACAGAACTTTTCAACTCATCAGGGAATAATTAAAGGCTATGAAGCCAGTCACAGGAGTACCCTTTATAGAATTTCATTTAAATAAAAGACAAAAAGAGGAAAATTATTCATACTGTTAAAGGTCTGGAAGTGGTTATCCTTGGGGCGAGTGACTGAAAGGGAGCAGCAAGAGACTTCTAAGTTGCTGGTAATGTTCTAGGTGATGCGTTCAGTTTGTTAAAAATCAGTATAATGTATCCTTGTGATATGTGTACCTTTCTGTCTTAATAAAATTTTAAATGTATGAATAATCAGATTTTTTAATTTTGGATTTTTCAGAGGTAGAGTGCTTTTTACTTAAAATATTTTAATTACTATTTATTTGCATGATTTTATAGCATGCATTGTTTTTGCTCTTTCATCAGCTATTGTACAGGTTATTTTCAGTAATAATTTTATGGGGATTTTCTGGATAATATTTAACAGTAAACTATCACTCAACAGTTAGAGGAATAATTGTGTTTGTGTTTGAGTATGTATATGTGGTGCATGTGTTTGGTAAAGGACAGAATATAAACACTTTCATTTAGCAAATTCTAATTGTAACCTTTAGATATGCTGAGAGAGTAGGTTGCAACTATAGATTTAGTGTTATGTTTTTGAAAAATTTGTAATGCTTTCCTAAATCTTTCTTTCCACAAACAGGTTTGATAGAGAATTGCACAACTGAGAACTTTCTGTCTGATGAAATGGCTGGTTCATCATGCAGAACGTCCTGGTAATAGGAATTATAAATCACTGAAAGGTAGCTTGGCTTTGAGTCATTGAAACTCTACTATGAAATGCCCCCTTTAGTCAAGATAATGAGATCCACTGCACACTATAGGCTTTTTATGAAAATACACTTAAAGCCACGCTTTCCTGACATTTACTATGGTAATTAGGCATAGAACTGAAATACATTTCTGGCATCTAAGGCTGCTTTACCCTTACTGAGAAAAGTAGCTTTTCCAAAATGTCTACTTTATGACATTTATGAATATCTTCTACTATATGAATATCTATGAATATCTATAAAGTAGAAAATATTCTACTTTATGAATATCTTCCAACAACCAAAAGTGGGGCAGTGGGGAACTTGGGGTAAATAAATGGCATTAGTATTCATTACAGTAAACATGAAACATTTTACCCTAAATGGATGGGGGAATGTATAAGTGACCCTAAACAGTTGTTCCATATCAAAACAAAAAGAATGATATTTTTTGGAGAGTTTATTAAAGAATATTCAGCCTAACTCTTTATGCCCAAACTTAGATTTGAAGGACACCAAGAAACTATTTTTCCCAGAGAGAATCATTTAGAGGATCTGGAGTAATTCATCCCTATTCTGTTTCTCATTTGTGTCTTTGAGATGTTTGTACTTCATGAAAAGTTTGCCTTGAATAAGAACTTGGAGAAACAGGTAGAATTACATGTAAGTTTCATAAAGCACCAGAGTATTTAGAAGTAGCTAGATTTCTGATAAAGTCCTCAGATTATATTTTTGCTTCAAAATTTAATTTATTGTAGGTTGAATAATGGCCTCCCAAAGATCTCCGTATCCTTATCCCAAGAACTTGTGTGTATTTTATCTTATTTGGAAGAAGGGACTTTTCAGATGTGATTAAACCAATAATCTTAAAATTGGGAGATTATCTTGGATGATGCAGGTGGGCCTAATGTAATCACAAGGGTCTTTATGAGAGGGAGACAATAAAGTTAGGGTCAGAGAGAGAAGATATGAAGATGGAATCAGAAGTCAGAGAGGAAAGAAGATGCCACAATGTTTGGACTGAAGGATGGAGGTCGGTGGGTGGGGCATGAGCCAGGGAACATAGGCAAAATCTAGAAACTGGAAAACGCAAGGAAACAAATTCTCTTAAAGCCTGTGAAGAAACCATCCCTGTGAACACCATGACCTTAGCCAAGTGAAACTGATTTTGGACTTTGAGCTTCCAGAATTGTAGGATAATACATTTGTTTTGTTTTAAGTCACTAAATTTGTGGTAATTTGTTACAGTAGCAATAAGAAACTAATACACTTGGTAACCAGTAACTAATAACTTCCTACCAAGCCAGCCAATTATTTTACTCTTCATTACATAACTGTATTTTACACAACTCACCCCTTTTGTAATTCTTTATTTAAAAGCCAGTATCTTCTCTAATTTGTTCTTGCAGTGACTGCACTTTGGTTTTTTTAATGCCTCCAGGACTGGCAGATCCTTCTAATGCCTGCATTACATCTCTTTAGCTTATGCCTGATTTCAGCTAGAGGTACTGAAAAATTCTGTGTGGATTCAGACTGATTTTGCACTGTCAGTGTCTCGCCCGGAGTGGTTGTTGCTCATCTTTCTGCGTTTGCCCTGGGGCCTTATCTGGCACCTGGAACAAATTACACACCGACTACACACTTAAAGCCTACCAAACTTAACACCCCTGTAGAAGATAGTGTCTCTAGTGGCAGCCCTCAAATGGGGTGCAGGAGCCAGTAAATAAATATCCCAGCCACCAATATTTCAGGGAGATACTTGTGGATTTCATTCTGTAATTTTCTCAGATGTGGGAAGAAATAACTCCTGCAGTCTACCACAATGAACTTCATAGGACATCATCATTTGTGGCTTTTAACCCTGTCCTGTCCCATTCTTGTCACACACACATACTCCTACTTCTTGTGATCACTTCTCAATTAACCACCTGCACTAAGATCTTGTCTCAGGCTCTGCTTGCAGTGAAACCTGAAGTAATGAACCAGGATAATGTCACCAGTCTTGAACACAGCAATCAAATGTTTCTCGGATGATTTACATTTGAAAAACAACTGATTAATGAGAATGATTTAAAATACATTTAAAGAATTGTCTTGATTTTGTTTGGTACTTTTAATTATCTTCCATGATGATGATTTTTTATTTCCGCATATATGCATTTAACATTAACGAGAAGTATCATTAGCATGTTGTTAAAACTGTCCACAATGGAAGATATCTTAAAAATCTGCTTATTAGATGTTACTCTGATTTTACGTGTTATTTTTTAGATAGGCATTATATTGATTTTGTTAAAACATGTTTCATAAATAAATTATCTAATTTTCACTGAGACATGGCATTTCCTTGAAGGTCAGCTTATCTTAAACATTCCTTTGACTAAAAGAAGAAAATAATACATAACATGAAATGATCAATTCTAATCTTAGATTTAATGCTTTTCATACTTTGAATAGGCAGTGCTGAATGAACATTCATATAGTCAACAATTATTAAGTTAAAAAATACTCCATTTTTACATACGCTTGATGATTACATGCAACCTTTTAATGCTCTCTTTAAAAGAGAAGAGAGAGAGAGATACATGTATATGTCGCAGACCCTTGTATGGTCAGGCCACTCAAGGCAGCTGTTCACTTGCTCTCTGTACATCCTCTGCCCGACCAGTGCCTACTTTACCTACACCCTACTCACAAGACTGACCTACCTATATACTTGCCCCAGACCCCAGCTAGTGATTGTTCTTATCAAAGGGGCAGTGAGGGGCATAACCCTCTGCTAGTTTTCCTGGTAAACTAGCCAACCTGACATCATTCTCCCTATTCCTGGCAATCTCCCGTTCCCCCTTTTCTAGAGCAAAGACTGCCGCCTTGCCCTGCCCACCATTTGCAGTACAGGGTGGGGTGTCGCACCAGAAACTTGCTGCTGATGTGTAAGATCCTCCTATCCGTTAAACCACTGATGTCTTTGTTGCTAACTCAGGGCTCTTTCTTAGGTCTTAAAGCTGGGCAAGTACAGGCTTTGTAGGCCTGAGGGGTACAGCCCAACAAGCCTGAATTACAATTCTTTGCTGATTCTGAATAAACCCATGTTTGCTGGAAAAATATCTGGCAGTCTATTCTTTTCAGGTCAACAACTCATAAAAACATATGTAAAAAATGACTACTTATGAAACTGAGCAGGACCCTGCAGGGATCCAGGGCACAGAAGCCTTTCCTTGTCTCCCATTCCTTGTTTGACTCCAGCCTCTGTGACCTTCCCTAGTTCCAAAGGGCAGATTTGAACAGTTGCTAATAGGGAAAAGAGGGGATGCAGAGGCACCAGAGGAACAGCCAAGAAACAGTAGTGCAGCCTTGGAGCAGGGTCCCGGTTCTGCCTCCAGGGATACACATATCAAGCTCTTTATAGAACTAAAACCTCCAACAAATAAAGATGTCAACATTCTTCATTGCAGATTAAAGGAAGCAGAGAAACTCTTCAAGAAGACCACCTGAGGCCAGATTAAAGGAACCACAGAAACTCATCAGATTACCTGAGACTGGATTAAAGAAGTGCAGACCCTGCACACACCCTATTCTTATCAGCAACTCCAGGCTTGAACTGATTGCTATAAAACTCCTCACTAAACCCTCTCAGGTTGGGACACAAAGTTTTTGAGGGTAAGAGCCCACTGTGTCCCCCTTTGCCTGGCAAAGTAATAAAGCTATTCTTTTCTACTTCACCCAAAACTGCCTCAGAGATTTGATTTGACACTGGTGCACAAAAACGAAGATTCTGGCATCAAATTTGGCATCCAACATGGGGCTGACTTGGGGACAGTCCCTCATGGGGGACCCCTGGCTTGATCAGATGCTCTGAGGTTTTCTCCATGCTGGCCTCTTTCAAGAGAGCAGAGGGTTGGAGAATTCCTTTAGAGAGCAGACAGCTTGGGACACTTGCCTGGAAAGGCCAAGCCACAGTCATACCCTGTCCACCATCCCAGAAGCTGGAACTCCAAGGCGGGAGTAGAGAGGGGAAGAGGGACTGCCCTAGCAGCTGCTGAGGCCATCTTTGCCTTAAGTACGTTCCTTTCTACCTGGACTACCCTGGACTTGCTACTCCGAGGAATTATTTTGGGGAAGCAGAAAAGTAGCATCTAGGATGTCATGACACATTGTCTGGTGTGTGGTAGACAAGCACTCCAAAGACCCTTTTGCCCCTGTTTGGGAGATCCTTGGTTCCCATTTAGGGGATTTTCCATTCTGGAGGATCTCACTTGGAAGCCTCGCTGTTTGAACAGAAATCACAGTCTAAGTTGGAACTTTGAAGCTGATTTTGTTTTGGTTTCTGTTTGGTTTTTGGTTTGAGGCTTCCATTGCTTGCAAGGATTTGGTTCATTCTTAGTCCGTGCATGAGTGTTCTGTTGATCAAATATGAGAAGCACTTCTTTAATTCCATTCAATAGCCCCCTGAGGAAAATCCTGGAAGACTGGTCTACCTATAGTTATAAGCCAATGACTAAGAAAAGAATGAAATTCCATCGTAATTTTTTCTGGCCAACGTATGTTCTTAAACATGATGAATGGTGGTCTTTGAATGGTAGTTTAAATTACTATTTTATCCTTCAGCTAGAGTTGTTTTGTCATCACATCATAATATTTTTTTTTCAACATCTTTATTGGAGTATAATTTCTCTACAATGGTGCGTTAGCTTCTGCTGTATAACAAAGTGAATCAGCCATATGTATACACATATCTCCATATCACTCCTCTCTTGCATCTCCCTCCCACCCTCCCTATCCCACCCCTCTAGGTGGTCACAAAGCACTGAGCTGATCTCCCTGTACTATGAGGTTGCTTCCCACCAGAGATCCATTCTACATTTGGTAGTGTATATATGTCAATGCCACTCTCTCAGCTCGTCCCAGCCCACCCATCCTGCTCCCCGTGTCCTCAAGTCCACTCTCCACGTCTGCGTCTTTATCCCTGTACTGCCCCTAGTTTCTTCAGAAACATTTTTTTTTTGGATTTCATATATATATGTTAGCATACAGTATTTGTTTTTCTCTTTCTTACTTACTTCACTCTGTGTGACAGATGTTAAGTTCATCCACCTCACTGAAAATTACAAAATTTCATTTTCTTTTGTGGCAGAGTAGTATTCCATTGTATATATGTGCCACACCTTCTTTATCCATTCTTCTGTCAGTGGACACTTATGTTGCTTCCATGTCCTGGCTATTGTAAATAGTGCTGCAATGAACATTTTGGTATATGACTATTTTTGAATTATGGTTTTCTCAGGGTATATGCCCAGTAGCAGGATTGCTGGGTCATATGGTAGTTTATTTTTAGTTTTTTAAGGAAACTCCATTCTGTTCTCCATATTGGCTGTATCAATTTACATTCCCACCAACAGTTCAAGAGGGTTCCCTTTTTTCCCCACCCTCTCCAGCATTTATTGTTTGTAGATTTTTTGATGATGGCCATTCTGACTGGAGTGAGGTGATACTTCATTGTAGTTTTGATTTGCATTTCTCTAATGATTAGTGATGTTGAGCATCCTTTCATGTGTTGGTTGGCAATCTATATATCTTCATTGGAGAAATGTCTATTTAGGTCTTCTGCCCATTTTTGGATTGGGTTGTTTGTTTTGTTCATATTGAGCTGCATGAGCTGCTTGTATATTTTGGAGATTAATCCTTTGTCAGTTGCTTCATTTGCAAGTATTTTCTCCCATTCAGAGTGTTCTCTTTTCATCTTGTTTATGTTTTCCTTTGCTGTGCAAAAGCTTTTAAGTTTCATTAGGTCCCATTTGTTTATTTTTGCTTTTGTTTCCACTTCTCTAGGAGGTGGAGGATCTTGCTATGATTTATGTCAGGGAGTGTTCTGCCTCTGTTTTCTCTAAGAGTTTTAAAGTGTCTGGCCTTACATTTAGATATTTAATCCATTTTGAATTTATTTTTGTATATGGTGTTACGGAGTGTTCTAATTTCATTCTTTTACATGTAGCCGTCCCACTTTCCCAGCACAACTTATTGAAGAGGCTGTCTTTTCTCCATTTTATCTTCTTGCCTCCTTATCAAAGATAAGGTGACCACATGTGCGTGGGTTTATCTCTGGGCTTTCTATCCTGTTCCATTGATCTATGTTTCTGTTTTTGTGCCAGTACCGTACTGTCTTGATTACTGTAGCTCTGTAGTATAGTCTGAAGTCAGGGAACCTGATTTCTTCAGCTCCATTTTTCGTTCTCAATATTGCTTTGGCTATTCGGGGTCTTTTGTGTTTCCATACAAATTGTGAAATTTGTTGTTCAAGTTCTGTGAAAAATGCCAGTCATAGTTTAATAGGGATTGCATTGAATCTGTAGATTGTTTTGGGTAGTATAGTCATTTTCACAGTGTTGATTCTTCCAGTTCAAGAACATGGTATATCTCTCCATCTGTTTGTATTGTCTTTAATTTCTTTCATCAGTGTCTTATAGTTTTCTGCATACAGGTCTTTTGTCTCCTTAGGTAGGTTTATTCCTAGATATTTTATTCTTTTTGTTGCAGTGGTAAATGGGAGTGCTTCCTTAATTTCTCTTTCAGATTTTTCATCATTAGTCTATAGGAATGCAAGAGATTTCTGTGCATTAATTTTGTATCCTGCTACTTTACCAAATTCATTGATTAGCTCTAGTAGTTTTCTGGTAGCATCTTTAGGAATCTCTATGTATTGTATCATGTCATCTCTAAACAGTGACAGTTTTACTTCTTCTTTTCCGATTTGGATTCCTTTTCTTCTCTGATTGCTGTGCCTAAAACTTCCAAAATTATGTTGAATAACAGTGGTGAGTGCGTAACCTTGTCTTATTCTGATCTTAGTGGAAATGGTTTAATTTTTTCACCACTGAGAATGATGCTGGCTGTGGGCTTGTCATATATGGCCTTTATTATGTTGAGGTAAGTTCTCTCTATGCCTACTTCTGGAAGGTTTTTATCATAAATGGGTGTTGAATTTTGTCAAAAGCTTGTTCTGCATCTATTGAGATGATCATATGGTTTTTCTCCTTCAATTTGTTAATATGGAGTATCACATTGATTGATTTGCATATATTGAAGAATCCATGCATTCCTGGGATAAAGCCCTCTTGATCATGGTGTGTGATCCTTTTAATGTGCTGCTGGCTTCTGTTTGCTAGTATTTTGTTGAGGATTTTTGCATCTATGTTCATCAGTGATATTGGCCTGTAGATTTCTTTTTTTGTGGCATTTTTGTCTGTTTTTAGTATCAGGGTAATGTTGGCCGCGTAGAATGAGTTTGGGAATGTTCCTCCCTGTGCTATATTTAGGAAGAGTTTGAGAAGGATTGGTGTTAGCTCTCCTCTAAATGTTTGATAGAATTCACCTGTGAAGCCATCTGGTCCTGGGCTTTTGTTTGTTGGGAGATTTTTAATCTCAGTTTAAATTTCAGTCATGGAAGGTTGTGCTTTTCTAAGAATTTGTTCATTTCTTCCAGGCTGTCCATTGCATTGGCATATAGTTGCTTGTAGTAATCTCTCATGATCCTTTATATTTCTGCAGTGTTAGTTGTTACTTCTCCTTTTTCATTTCTACTTCTGTTGATTTGAGTCTTCTCCCTTTTTTTCCTGATGAGTCTGGCTAATGGTTTATCAACTTTGTTTATCTTCTCAAAGAACCAGCTTTTAGTTTTATTGATCTTTGCTCTTGTTTCCTTCATTTCTTTTTCATTTATTTCTGATCTGATCTGTATGATTTCTTTCCTTCTGCTATCTTTGGTCATTTTTTTTGTTCTTCTTTCTCTAATTGCTTTAGGTGTAAAGTTAGGTTGTTTATTTGAGACTTTCCTTGTTTCTTGAGGTAGGATTGTATTGCTATAAACTTCCCTCTTAGAACTGCTTTTGCTGCATCCCATAGGTTTTGGGTCATCATGTTTTCATTGCCATTTGTTTCTAGGTATTTTTTGATTTCCTCTTTGATTTCTTCAGTGATCTCTTGGTTATTTAGTAGTGTATTGTTTACCCTCTGTGTGTTTGTATTTTTTACAGTGTTTTTTTCTGTAATTGATGTCTAGTCTTATAGCTTTGTGATCAGAAAAGATATGTGACACGATTTCAATTTCCTAAATTACCAAGGCTTGATTTGTGACCCATGATGTGATTTATCCTGGAGAATGTTCCATGAGCACTTCAGAAGAAAGTGTATTTTGTTGTTTTTGTATGGAATGTCCTATAAATATCAATTAAGTCCATCTTGTTTAATGTGTCATTTAAAGCTTGTGTTTCCTTAATTGTTTTCATTTTGGATGATCTGTCCATTGGTGAAAGTGGGGTGTTAAAGTTCCCTACTATGACTGTGTTACTGTCGATTTCTCCTTTTATGGCTGCCAGCATTTGCCTTATGTATTTAGGTGTTCCTATGTTGGGTGAATAAATATTTACAATTTCATATCTTCTTCCTGGATTAATCCCTTGATCATTATGTAGTGTCCTTCTTTGTCTCTTATAATAGTCTTTATTTTAGTCTCTTTTGTCTGAAATGAGAATTACTACTTTACTCCAGCTTTCTTTTGATTTCCATTTGCATAGAATATCTTTTTTCCATCCCCTCACTTTCAGTCTGTATGTGTCCCTAGGTCTGAAGTGGGTCTCTTGTAGACAGCATATATACTGGTCTTGTTTTTGCATCCATTCAGCCAGTCTATGTCTTTTGTTTGGAGCATTTAATCCATTTACATTTAAGGTAATTATCAGTTGGTATGTTCCTCTTACCATTTTCTTAATTATCTTGGGTTTATTATTGTAGGTCTTTTCCTTCTCTTGTGTTTCCTGCCTAGAGAAGTTCCTTTAGCATTTGTTGTAAAGCTGGTTTGGTAGTGCTGAATTCTCTTAGCTTTTGTTTGTCTGTAAAGGTTTTAATTTCTCCATTGACTCTGAATGAGATCCTTGCTGGGTAGAGTAATCTTGGTTGTAGGTTTTTCCCTTTCATCACTTTAAGTATGTCCTGCTATACCCTTCTGGCTTGCAGAGTTTCTGCTGATAGATCAGCTGTTAACCTTATGGGGATTCCTTTTTATGTTATTTTTTTGCTTTCCCCTTGCTGGTTTTAATATTTTTTCATTTTATTTCATTTTTGATAGTTTGATTAATATTTGTCTTGGTGTGTGTCTTGGATTTATCTTTATGGGTCTCTCAGTGCTTCCTGGAATTGATTGACTATTTCCTTTCCCATATTAGGGAAGTTTTCAACTATAATCTCTTCAAATATTTTCTCAGTCCCTTTCTTTTACTCTTCTTCTCTGGGATCCCTGTAATTCAAATGTTGGTGGTTTAATGTTGTCCCAGAGGTCTCTGAGACTGTCCTCAGTTCTTTTCATTCTTTTTTCTTTATTCTGCTCTGTGGTAGTTATTTTCACTATTTTATCTTCCAGGCCACTTGTCCGTTCTTCTGCCTCAGTTTTTCTGCTATTGATTCCTTCTAGAGAATTTTTAATTTCATTTATTGTGTTGTTCATCATTGTTTGTTTGCTCCTTACTTCTCCTAGGTCCTTATTAAACGTTTCTTGTATTTTCTCCATTCTATTTCCAAAATTTTGTATCATCTTTATCATCATTACTCTGAATTCTTTTTCAGTAGACTGCCTATTTCCACTTCATTTGTTTTGTTTGATGGGTTTTTACCTTGCTGCTTCATCTGCTGTGTATTTCCCTGTTTTCTCATTTTGCTTAACTTACTGTGCTTGGGGTCTCCTCTTCACAGGCTGCAGGTTTGTAGTTCCCCTTGTTTTTGGTGTCTGCCCCCAGTTGGTAAGGTTGGTTCGGTAGGTTGTGTAGGCTTCCTGGTGGAGGGGACTGGTACCTGTGTTCTGGTGGATTAGGCTGGATCTTGTCTTTCTGGTGGGCAGGACCATGTCTAGTGGTGTGTTTTGGTGTGTCTGTGAACTTAGTATGATGTTAGGCAGACTCTCTGCTAATGGGTGGGGTTGTGTTTCTGTCTTGCTAGTTGTTTGGCATAGGATGTCCAGCACTGGAGCTTGCTTATCATTGAGTGGAGCTGGGTCTTAACATTGAGACAGCCATCTCTGGGAGAGCTCTCATAGGTTGATATTACGTGGGGCTGGGAGGTCTATGGTGGACCAGTGTCCTGAATTCGGCTCTCCCACCTTGAGGCTCATGGCTGACAGCCAGCTGGAGCACCAAGACCCTGTCAGCCACATGGCTGGAGAAGATGGGGTATGAGTTGCTGTCAGCCACTGCCCTGTTGTACTTCTGTCTCAGCTGTCTTCAAAGGTCACCCAGATACATTGGGTTATTCCACCATTCCTCAGAACTTGCACATGCCAGTCTGTGATTTGTAGATGTCCTCCTCATACTCTTCATTGAAATACCTTGCATTCATCGTGGTGAGACATATGCTAACATTTTTGGTTCTCTTCAGAGACTGGGACAGCCTGAGCCCTCATGTGGCCAAGTCAGGAGCAGATGGCCAATGGTCCCAAAGTGATAACATGTCAGACTCCAAAAAGGCTTTCTGCAGCACCCCAGCAGTACTCCTAAGCAGCCACTCTGCTCAGCTGCAGCACTCTCACCGGGGAACTTGGTGGGACCCTCAAATGAGTATTTCTGCTGACCCTAGAGTCTGACTTGAGCACCCAGGCAAGTGGCTGGGGCAAGTGGCTCCCGGCCCCACCTCACCATAGGCTAAAGCTACTCTTTTCTACTTCACCCAAAACTGTGTCTCCGAGATTCAACTTGGCACTGGTGCACAGAGCCCAAGTTTTTGGCATTACTTATGAAACTTCTAAGGATAATGATTAGGTAAAAATGTGGTATATAGGTTTATGTTTCTAGATATAGTTCATGATAATATTTCTCATTTATTTCCTGCAAGTTTTAATGGCATTATGGTTGGAAACAAAATATTTTGACCACACTTGGTTGTAGAAAAATATGAAGACCATGTAATTTTCAAACATTTTATATAACTAAATAACCTGGATTTTTTTCTAGGTAAATATATACACAAATATTCACCACTGAATTCCAATAATGTTATCATGGTTTAATTGAAGGTTGAAATTTTTCCATAGAAAGGTTTCTGTTTGTTTTTTGTCTTGGAAGTGTTGTCTTCTTAATCTGCAGATATACGATACCCTTATTTTTTAACTTAGGAAACTTTATCTTCTATTACATAATTTCTTTTTTTCTCTCATCCATTCATTGTCATCTCTCCATGTGAGATATACGTGTACATGCACTTGTGTTTAATAATTTGTCTTGCTTAATTTTATCTAATCTTTATAAATTTCTTAGTATTGTGTATTTTCCATATGTGTTGTTTGAAATGGCTCAAGTTCTTAGGTCTGCTTATAATTTGTTTTTATTTAATCATTTCCTTTCTTTCATCTGTTTATATCTAGAGTACTGCTGCCTTAATATTCATTGCCTTCTGTAGTCTTACCATCTCTTCTTTGAATACATCCTTGAATTTCTAAAATATCAAAACAATTATTTGTTTATAAATTTAACTTGTTTGTGGAATAAATTTTGTTTCATTTTCCATCTGCATTTTGCTTTGTGCTCATTTTATTAGTGCAATTGAGTAGGTCCCGTGATGGAGTCTTTTTAGTTGTCATTCTTCCTAGAGTATGTAACATTTTTTCTGAGTCATCCATTTGTAATAGTGTAGAAAAGACCAGCCCACGGAGTAAACTGGGATGCAAATCATTTAAATTTTGCTAGGTTAACACAGAACAGCATCTCACAGATTCTCTGCTTTGGGTGTATTATCTCTCTCCTATCCAGCAAGGCATTTGTGTGGATCAGAGTGAAGGTCAGTATGTTACAGATCCTTAATACGGTTTTCTAGTACTTACTTCGATTCCTTTCACTAGGAAATTTAGCTGGCAAGCTGAATAACATCTATTGTTTTCTCCCCAGTATGTCACAGAGGGAGACAAGTGCTTTCCTATGTATTTTGTTTGTTTGTTTGGTTGGTTGGTTGTTTTGTTGATTTGGTCAGTTAGTTCGGTTTGAGTTGGTTGGATTTCTTAGGAGGTAAATATGAATTTCCTCACTGAATTTGGCCTCATTTTCAGGATTCCACATGATTATTGAGCATTACCTTGGTAGACCTACAAGTATTCCTGACTTCCTTATTGTTTTCTGCTTTGCTGTTCATTCCACAAATAGCAGTTCTCTGAACTAAAGCTGAGAGTTATAGGTGACTTTTGGTTTCATAAGAATTTCCTTTTTGTTCTTTTTTTCCCCCTCCTTGTAGATTTGAATTGTTTTCAGAGATAAGAACTGTGAAGATATGTCTCTAATTCAATATTATCATTGCCTTGAATGAATTATTACCTAGTCTCTATTTATCCCAAAATTCTATCTGAATATGCATAAATCTCCTTTTGTTTGCATGCAATTCATTCTTAAGGGGTAATTGAAAAGAACAAAAACAGTTAGTGCACAGAATATTAACAAGTGTTACTAACCTATTTTTTGTTCACAGATTGATATATTTCCTTCTCTATAAACTGGTAGTGATACTGCTTATCATACTCTGTACTATCAATTAATGACTGTAAAGTTTGCGATGAATACTAAGTATTTAATTTTGATATAAGATCTAGACATTTAAAAATTATTCATGACAATTTCTCCAACTTATAAAGCTCCTAAAGAATACAGACATTAAAAATGTTTTGTGCAAAGCTACACTACTGAGATTTTATTATTATTAAATTCAATATTATTATAACAATTTCTGATTATTTGGCATAAAAATAATATATCTGTGCTCATATGAGTCTATAAACTTTCTATTATATATTTCCTGACTATTCTTTCCCATGATAGTCAATAGCATTTCAGAGATGCTCACTTATTTTTATTAAGTACCTATATTAAAAATGTTACACAACACAAAAGATGTTCCATAGCATTTCATATAGTTTCTAACAAGTACTGTAGTTAGTACTAATGTTGTTTCCTAATGCTTTTGACTCCTTAAGAAAAATAATTAATTACTATGGCAGAAAACTTGCTAAGTGGTATTTATGGCAACAAGTTAAATATTTTGCTTATACTGGGATTTTTAAAACACAGGAAAAAAAAAGTTTAGCAACTTAGGATCATCAAAAATGACATAGAAATAATAACTAACTCATTTAATTATATATTAGTAAAATAGATGAAAAAGGCTCTTAATTTTTTAATTTTAATTCAGCAAAGTAACATTAATATCCGTTTGCTTTTCAACACAGAACTGTAAGAGCCCAAAAGGAACAAAACCATCAGTGAGTATGTCAAAATGTGTTAAACCTTTGATATTTCTCAGAATAATATCTGGAAAATTCTACACAATTTTCAAATTGAGGTAATGAAATAGTATTCCTCAAAAGAATGGACCTCTATTTAAGAGACTTATGTTAAGTGTGAGATGCTAAATTCAAATCTGACATAATTATCTGCAAGCAAGTGACCAATAACATATTACACAACTTTTCCATACCCATGTGTCCATACTCCCATTGTTGATTTTGCTATGCATACTTCCCTAACATGTTGTGCCTGAGGAAAAGCAAAGTGCCACCTTAGGGCCTACGCATTTCTGTTTCTGTTTTCCTGAATATGTACATTCAGATAGATTGATAGTTTCTCTATAGACAGATAGACAGAGAGAAGTAGATAAAGATATCTAGATCCACTTGATTTCAGTTTTTTAAGTATAGAATTCATCTCTTGCTCATTTCTTTATAATGACTGACCTATGCACTGTTGGACAATAATCACTTGTGAATGAATGAAGACTTATTTTTATCAGATTTGAGGCATACAGTAATTTGAGTTAATTATCAAATTCCCTAAACATTCTCTATTTAGTTAGAGACAGTAAGAACTTGGGCAGCAATTGCTTATCTATGGCTCTGTGATAAACTAAAACAAATACTGATATATGAAGACAGGTAAACAGGGATTGAAATTTCATTATTAACATCTTATAGGTCATGTGAAATTGCAGAAGTGAATTAGCCACGAATGATTTCCAGTTTATGCAGCATATATCAGAGACCATAAATACAAAAACATTCTAAGAATGAAATGGATGGTGCTTTTCCTGGACACTGGCGTATATCAAGGGTACAACATGTAGGAGTCCATTTCATACTGTATTTTCAATTTCCAAGTCCTCTTCCACATTTAAATATTTCCATTAGTGGTATTTTATACACACAAAAATATTTCAACACATCCAACAGAAATTGAAATTAATTACGTGTGTTTACTTTCAGATTTTACCAAGGTGTTTGTTTTCTCTTAGGCACCAAATATAACATAAAATAAGAGTTTCAGTACCTTTGGAAGTTTACAAGTTGGAGATAATTGTCATAGTTCATTTTGACACTTTTTCCTCTACTATACTCATTTCAGTAACCAATATTTATTA
This sequence comes from Tursiops truncatus, assembly GCF_011762595.2. NCBI lineage: Eukaryota > Metazoa > Chordata > Mammalia > Artiodactyla > Delphinidae > Tursiops > Tursiops truncatus. The sequence goes on along the minus strand of NC_047051.1, from coordinate 57,034,679 downwards.
CCACACATCAATATATTTCAATGAATTTAGGAATATTTCACCCAAAAGAGAATGTAAAATCGTAGGAATATTTATCTCATTTTTAATTTTTATTTTACTTTATAGACAATGTATCAGTAAACCTTTTAAAATGACATAGAAAAGAGGAGATTGCTGATAGAGGAGTGAAGATGAAATAAACACAAGAATAAGTACAAGAATGCCTGAAGCATTCATGTATTGGTCAAAGTAATTAACACCTGCTGCCTCAACAGTCACCCTTCCAGAATCTCAGTAGGTTCATATGATAATTTTTCCCTGTCAGGCATTGACAGGCTTTCTGCTCCAAACAGTTATTCAGGGACTCGGGCTGATGGAGGCTACATGATCTTGTAACTATACCATCTAGATAACATGGCTCCTAAAATCACTATGGAAGAAAAGAAAGAGATGGAGAGGGCATATTGACTTTCAACTGCCTTTGCCCAAATGTGACACAAAATCACTTTTATTCACAATTTAGTTGTATGTTTTCTTCCAAAGTATAGGAGGATTGTGAAAGAAAGCTAACACATAGAAAATACGGTAAACACTTCTAATCTCCATCACAATAGCAAGACTCTAAGACTTGGCAAAGGGATTGAATTTAGATTGGAACAGATCACTTTTATCTCTTGTAAGAGCAGAGAAGACAGAACGCATTGGAAACAGATACAGTAATATGGTATAGGGGAGCAAAATTTGCCACCTCAAAATGTGTCTCTTTGGCATGAGGATTAATTTAGACTGATTATTTTTAAGGCCCAAAAGACTCCAGGAGAAACCTTGAACTCTCCCCTAACTGCCTAAAAGAATGTAGACAGAGGACCTGTTCAGGAAAGGAACTATTATTATAGATAGCTAGAGTATAAAGTAGGTGTGGTAGACAGGGAGCAATCTAGCAAAGTCTGTTCATTAAAATTTCTCTCTGTGTTCCATCGTCTCTGTATGGCCCAGCAAACATTTGTTTACCAAACATTTGCTTTTCTATCTTCATGTCAATTGTCTTCCTCCCATTTGAGGTTCCAAACCATTATCCCAACACCCTCTTTTGCCTTCAGCTTAAGATAGTAAATTTAGCAATAGAACTTGGAATTTAAGTTGAATATGTATGGAAAAAGGAATATGTAGACATGAAGTTTAGTGAAAAATAATGAGGTCATCAAGTTAAAGGAAACACAATGTGTTAAATAATTGCTAAATTGGAAATGAGTGAATGAAAATATAAGTGGTTGTGGACAGAATTAGAAATTTTGAAATCAGACATTTTAAGAGGTGCAGTTATGGAAAGGATCTGGTTAAAGACACTGCCATGAAACTGGGTGGCTGAAATGGGGTAGTAGATGGACATAATTGTGGAAATTGAGATTAAGGGACTTAAAGACTGAAGTGTTGTATAGATAATCTGTATAAAAGGTGACATTACTAAGATTTCAGTGTCATCCGTGTCAACCAAAAAAACTCAGAGGGCTGCAAATTTTTTTTTTAAGTTTATTTGGGGTTCTTAATTGCAATTTGGGAAACAGATTAGAGTAAAACCAAAAAAGCGTTCTGGGGAAGAGAGAGTTTGAGGGCATGTGTTTCAAACGATCTAGGATTCCAGAAAAGGTAAAAGGGAAAAGGAAATATTTAGAGTTATAATGACAACGAAGAAAATACTGCATTTTCTACAGTCCCTCTGGTACATGAGTAAAGAAAAAAATTATCATCAAGTGACTTCAAGAAAAATATAACTTTTCCCGAAACCCAGACTTCAGTTAGAAAAGCAGAAACGAGCTATAGAAGGGGAGTTTGAGGATATATGGGCCTTAATTCTGCAGACCTTGAATTCCAGAGGACAACAATGGAAGGATGGTAGCAAGTCCAGCTAATGGATGATAAACTGAACAATTATGCCTTTTTTAGCAGCTGAATTAAATAGGCATGTACCCATTTCCTTTTCCAATAACTCATTCCCTTGCAACTGAAATATAAAGGAATTGGTCAATTACCTAACAATTAATAAAGAAGAAACAAACCCCAAATTTAAAGACAGTGATACTCTTTCTAAAATTCAGCTGTCAGTGGAACCCCGATACCCACTGGTTGCTGTTTACCTGGAAATGAGTAATCATTTAGGCTGTGCTGAAACACCACTGTAGTGTAAGCTCTGACAGCTCCTTTTTCTCTTTTTCTTTTTTTGCAAGTGTCTGACTTAAGCTTTGATTGCCTAGGCATCTACTTCAAAGAGGCATCCACTTCAAAGATGGCTATCTCTAATAAACACTTTGCCTGCCACATGACTAAGAGGAGGCCTGCTTTTATGTTTTAAATTCACCAATAAAAAGTGAGCCTGAAAATCCCTAAGCCTCCACCCTCAACCCCATAAAAGCAGAATCCCAGGCTTCCTCTCTCTCAGCAACCTCTCTGTATGGCTCCAGTGGTGCCATACAATTCCCAGGACTTCTAAGCAATAAACTTTGTCTCTTTCAGAGTTTCCTGATGGTCATTGCTGAGGTCATCTTGCAATCATAATAAGAACCACAAGATCTGGTCCAGTCACAGCATTAGTTATTGATAGGCAGAAACAGGCTCAAAAAATCCTTATGTAATATAAAAAAACTTTTTTTGCTGTGCACACCTATTCACCCCTCCCCCATGCATACGTTTTTGCTGTGGGGAGAGTATTACAACTTTTCTCCTGTGGCCATACATGGGGATTATTAGAACAATTTAATTTTCTCTCTGCCTCTACAATTAAGACAGGAGCCAAAGTGAACCCTCTCAAGGGTCTGCTTTCATTTGTATCTGCTTCTTGTTATGGGGTTGCATTCTGACTCCTCTGACCTCTGAGTAAAATAGCTGTGCAAGTGACTAAGTAAATAAATCTCTTCAAATTAAAGTTCTGTATTATTAATCCCATTAACAATATATCAAAACTTACATTCTCTAATCAACTTCAGTAGTAATAAGTTTATATATTTTTTCTCTTAACATTCTGATTACTGTGTCATGTCTTGCTATTTGTTCCAACCCTGGGAATAAAGTTTTTTTTTTTAATTTTATTTGTTATTTTATTTTATTTTTTTTTTTATTTGTTATTTTTCTTCTTCTTCTTCTGTCCCCCCACTTATCCTAAAGATTATCTCTGTAAATAGCCCCAGGAATACTCCAAATAATAATTTGTAGCTTTTCTGCTCTATGTGCATGTTTAGATTTAACTACATCCTTTTTTGGCTCATAAATTATTCCATAAATTTTTACAAGAGCTATTCAAACAGCTTAATTTGTAATAAAACAATTTCCTTATTCCTAATATAATTTATTTTTGTCCACGTGTTGGCATCACCACTCCTGGAATTTTCTCTTTACAAGTATGATTGACCATGGGGAGCCCCACAACCTCCCACCAAGACTCAATTTGGTCTTGCCCAAAAGACCCCAAAATAGTCTCAGCAGAGTCTGACTTCAGTTTATCCCTCAAGTTCTGAATTACTCAACCATACATAATTAATAATTAATATAAGACATCAACAGTAATATCAATATGGAGCTAAGGCAGCAGAGCCATGTCTCTACTTCTTTACATTCTTTTGTTCATAATGAGATACAAAAAATGGCCACATGACTTTCATAAATGTTAGAAGCATGGCTCCTCATATACTGTGAACAATTCCTATAATTAGGCAAACATAAATATCCATAGAACATAAAATATCATGCAGACTCAATGTAATCTAATATATTTTTCAAAAAGAAATTTTTCAGAGAAAAATTATCTTGGAAGATTTAGCACTACCTAAATTTTAGGCAATCTTTTACATTACCTTATTATCGTTGATATTTGTTACAGTTCCACAAAGTATACTCTTCTGATCGTAGCTTTTCAAAAAATTTTACATAAGTTATACTTATGCAGCTTTTTTATAATCCAAGAAAATACCTACACTCTGGTATATACAGTATTCAACCTCATTTAGAGTGGAAAACTGCTTGTTTTTTTGAGATGACTATTTTATTTTCTGGCATCCATTTGTTAGCCTTTCACTGTTACAAATATCTTAAGTCCAAGTTAATGTTAAAAGACCTAACAGCTCAAATTTTCCCCTTTTTGTTTTATCAGTCTTTGAAAGGTGGATTAAGAAAGAAAACAATCCTAAAGCTAAAAACAACAAAAAAAGGCTAAATATTGTAAAGTAATTACTGTGATGGTGACTATATCCTTCCATATCCTGATTTAAGTATCTCTAAATTTTCTTTTATAAAAATCTATAAAGGAAAGGGCTACTGTGAGTTCTTCTATATTTTCAAATAAATATGCATATTTAAAATAATTTATCATATATAGATATAGATGTGATGACATAATATTTGTTCAACCTGAAGACTATTCTTGCAATTCATGCATTTTTAATGAATCACTTACAGTAATTATGTGCATCTTAAAGGTCCATGAACTGACTTTGGTTGACATTGTCTCTTTTAATTCATGAAAGTACATTTTCTATTTAGGGTTATGATAGGAAAACACAAATTATTGTTTACATATTTGAAGCTCATGTTTACTGCTGTGTTATAGGAAATTGTCAATAATACACTAGTTTGCAGTAGAGTTTTTCTTTTTTTCTTAATTCTGGAGAAACAATAAAAATTTCTCAGAAAGAATGAATATATAAAGAAAATAAGAATGAATTATAATCAAACTAGCATTCCATTCAAATAAATGTCCAATGTGATTCTATAGTTCTTGCAGGGCATCATATAGCATGTTTTGTAAAGTAGATATTTTATGGGCCTCTTTTATCTTTATTAGAAAATTATACCTGTGTATTTATATGCATTATTGGAAGTTTTGATGCTATTTTCCATCTCTTAGTTTCTCTTCATAATTACCTCCTAGATTTAGAGTTATTTCCATTGCTGCCAGATTTTCCTATCAAGACCTGTATTTCTGATACTTGTTTCATTTGACTGATGCCCTAAAACCCAAAGAAGGTGGGTGAAAAATGTCTCTTAAGACTGAATCTTGACACTTGCAAACAGTGTCCAGATCCTGTATTTTTCATAACCATAAGACTAGCACATCAGCAAGTTCATAAATATTCAAATTAATATTCAAATACTCAAATTGGAATGTCAGTTCAATTTCAGAAAACATTTGAAACACTGAAGGTGAAATTAAAAAAGAAAATCCTGGCTTACCTAGAATTTCTTTTAGGCCAACTAAGAAAATGCACTTTAAATTCTTAGGATTTAAGAAGTAGGGATTAGATGTCCCAATATATGCTTCTGGCTATGTTAAATTAGCTTGAAACAGACCAATTAACCTACTGAAAACAACTAAGAAAATCAAATAGAATATATATTAAAAATCTGTTTGAAGGCATTAAAGAGTTACCAAGGCAACAAAAACTTGAGGGGTCAGTACCATGGCATAAGGCCTGAGCCCGACCTTCTGTGCTCCAACTATCCCTGATCCACTTGCTGATTTGAATGCAACCAGGGAAAGGCAGAGGTGCTGAGGAGACGTGTTCACAGTCTTCACACACGTTAGAATAAACTGAACTGGACCTTGGGTCCTTGTGAGGTGGAAGGAAACTAGCAAACACTCACGATATTTGCTTGGAATCTCTGAGAAGGTACATCTGAGGTGCAAGGTTAAACAAATACCTAGCCTTCACAAAGAGTTAATCTCAGCTTTGAAACAGCTCAATTTCCAGTCAGATCATTGTGATGTCCCCTACCTTAGATTATAGTCATGAGTCAGAGGATTTAGAAGAATTTCCCAAATTCTTATGAAAATTTGGAGGCAAAAATCAGAACTTAGGTGTGGACAAGTGAGAGATCCATGGTAAACAATCCAGATTTGGTTGATACTCATGAAAATCAGCAAACAAAAAAGAACATCTCTTATAAGAAGAAATTCAAGTGGGAAATGGTATATTCTCGATGGGCTAAAGTGATCTGCCAGAAATAAAAATGTGTTTTCTTTAAAAATACTTTGTAAAAATATGTGAAAATGGGTGAAATATAAAAAAACATGTGTTTAGATGATGAATCCCTAAGAATAAGGAAGCTCACAAGGTAAGCCTATATTAGATCTACCTCTCTGACTGGGAACAATTCCCCAACTGTGGCACAGCAAGCTGGAATCCAAGCAGAGTGCCTTGTTCCCAGGGAGCTGAGAGGTCAGAGGAAAGTTTTCAGGAGAAGTGAAGCAACTGGCATTTGAGAAATTTTGACATTGAAAAAAGAAATTATGCAGCGGGGGAAGCAAGGGTACACTCTGAGTCCCTGAATGAGGGCTTGGCTGGTTAGATCCAAGGAAAGCCTCCCTGAATCTCCTCAGAGAATGGGCCAGTTGAGAGAACAGGGATACTTGTGGTTGAACAATTCTGAAAGAAGTTAGAGATCTGGCCCCAGCGGAAATGAGAGTCTATTTGAGAGGCTGATAAAAGGGTACAAACTTTGAGATATAAGATGAATAAGTCCTGAGGATCTAATGTATAGCATAGCGACTATAGTTGATAATACTCTGTTGTATAATTGAAATTTGCTAAGAAAGTAGATCTTAAATCTTCTCATAAAATAAGTCTGTGAGGTGATAGGTGTGTTAATTAACTTGATTGTGGGAATTCTTTCACAATGTATTCTGTATCACATCATCACTCTCTCCACTTTAAATATATTACAGTTTTATTTGCCTATTATACCTCATCAGAGCTGAATAAAAGATCAAACCAATGTACAAAAATGTAACAGAATCCAAAAGGTCTAAAACTTTTCATGAAACAAAGAGTAGGCAATACAAATTGCCAGACTTGTGAAGAAACAGGAAATGTGACCTATAGTCTATGCAAATGCAGTCTATAGAAACCAGTCCCAAGATGGCCTAAATGTTGCACTCAGCTGACAATTAATTTAAGGCAGCTATTATAAATATTCAGAAAAATTAAAGGATATATGATTGAAAAAATAGGGTAGTCAGTAGAGAAATAAAAACTATTGTACAAACACATTAACCAGATTATTCCCGATCTGCATCCCCTCTGGATCATGGTATGTATCCAGAACAAACACTGAAGTTGACGTGGCAGTCATTTAGATACCTACAAGCATCAAGTTTTCTTGTTCTTTTTGTTGATCATTTTTTCATTATTCTGATAGGAGAGAGAATGCATAGTATTTTTTGCGAGTTTGGAGATCACATCTGACTAACATCACCATGACAAGTATTTCATGGTACTTCAAAGTCATATTCCATGAAAACCTATCCCATTATTTATTTTTAAAATCTTTTTTAGAAAACACAGTGGGTTTTCCCCCTTAATTTGCATGTAAATATTTCAATTTCATCAGCATTTGAAAAATTAGTCCCCTATCTGATGACTCTTAGGTGTAAGGATCTTAGGAGCACAAAAATTAAAGGGCCAGTTGCCCATTAACAATGTTTCATATTGAATCATTAGAGAAAGGAGAAGATAACCAACAGGAGAAAGAAAAATAAAGATTCAAAGTGACAATCCTAGAATTCTGATTTCTATGGATTTGTTCTGATGGGTGAGATGGAAGAACATTACTTGTCTTCTGTTCTTAATACAAACAGAACTTAAAATCCTGACTCAGTCACAGGGGACTGTATGTGACAATGACATCAACGATATCTGTACATTTTTTCCCTTTATTATGAGTTATCATGAAGGTCTTGTACAAGTCATTTATTGTGAACTTTTAATGTTTTTGTTTGCTTGCTTGTTTCCAAGAGAAAAACCATTGCAGCCAAAAACAATACCACTCAAACCAAACCAAAAAATACTTGGCATGTGATGTTACTAGAAATTTTGCCAATCTTTCTTCTAAAAGGAGGAAGTATTCACCACCACTGTAGCCAGAATGAATCTGACTTCTGCTTTCTCACAGCACCAGTTTTCCAAATTCTATGTAACTTTAATCGACCTTTTACATCAGCATACTTGGTTCAATTGAAGTTCATAAACAATCTCATTTTGTATTCTGTCTTGGCATGGTCACCAAACTAATTTAAGCTATATGGGCAAATATATAAAAAATAATGAAGGCTTTTTGCCAAAGTGGTTCCATTTTAATATCCAATATAGTTGCAGTTCACAAATCACGTAAATACTCACAATGAAGTATTCAAAACTGAAATTAGACTTAGCAGCACTATGCAACATTTCATATCCTTTCCTGGCAGACACTTTTATTTCCTATTGCTTTAAAGAGAAATCATGAAAAAAATGCATAATGAGTTCTGGAAATTGAAATCAGTTAAACAGATAAAATCCCATTAATGATTTATTACATGATTTTCCATGGCTTGTAACCTGTAGTACATGATTAAATTACACCATTAAGACCGTCTGAACTTTACTATTTTGAGAATGTCTAACTTTAAGAAATAGCTTTCCATTTACAGTAACAATGTTTTATTATTAGTTTTTTGCCCATCCACTAAATACTTCATGAACAGCATTTAATAGGCATTTCTAATTAAATATTCACTTTGAATCTAAGGATTTTTTTATCCTTTCTTCCTCCCCAAACCACATCAAAATACAAGTACATAATACAGAGTTTTAAAAGATCATGGGGAAAGTAAAACTGAATGGGAGTTAACTATACAGCAAGGCGTGCAACCAATTTCGGAAAGATGAAAAGTGAATGAAGGATTAGCCAACAGGAGACACAGAATATCAAGCTCCTTCCCAAAGGAAATGGCAAGCAGGTGCTTGATAATTTTTTACCCTCAAACTCAAGAAAACCCCAAGATTTGGATTCACTGAATGATACAAAGCATGGGTGTGGAATAATGATAAGAACTTGTAGACTATTTCAAGTCTCTGAGAGGTAGAGTTAGATCCCAAGGTCTCTGCCTCTATTCCAGAAACTAGATATCCTTCAGGATAATTTATGGATCAAAGGATCCAGAGAGACTTCTCTAAAGAATCTCAAGGTGACAGAGTAAAGAGCAGAGCCCTGACATTATGTTTCCTGAAGCATTATCATGTTCTATTGCCAATCTCCATCCCCCTATTCCCTTACCATCATTACCCCCATAGGGCTGGCCAGGTTGCTGCCTGAGCAAAGTCCATGGATACCTCAGAAGAAAAATGGGTAGAGATGCTGGGAATTTAGCATTGTTTTCTACAAAAACTTGAAGTAATGAGTGTTTGCGCTATAGGTTTCACAACTAATGTTTCAATATTGTGATTGAACTAATAATATGGTGATAATAAATTAGATTAACATAGAAAATAGCCTATAAAATTCACATTTGATCATTTTGATTTTCAAAGTAGCCTATATAAGCTATATGCAAAATTATTTTGCTTCATATTTCTGATTTGATAAGTTTTGGTACTTACATAGACCACTTCACACAAATATTTTGAAAGCAAAAATACCTGAGAAAAGCATTCAATTATAAGGATTTTGTGAGATGAATTAAGTAATCATACTAAATGAAATACTTTGTGTAAAACTTATATTTCCTTTCTGAAGATCTTTATTGAGTCATCACTATGAAAATGTCAAATAAAGAAGTGTGGTATTGACATTCCTCTTGATGCAGATTTTCAGAGGTGTGGGCTTTCCTCACAATTTGTTAATTACCCTTCCAAATAAGCAATACTAAATAAAAGTGTCTAAAACTGAATCTTTGAATAATGCCTGTGATATGCTACTTCCATATTTTTCACATATCTCAAAAATTAATACCATGATTTACTCTGTTTTGCTCAAGCTAAGTAAACTGAAGTCATCCTTGACTCCTTTTTTAAATATATATATTTCATGTAATCCATCACAAACTATTTCAAAACTATCTAAAATACATATTTCATTCTCCATCACCATTCCCCTTATTACATACTTAATATTAATTCTAGATTACTGCAATAGCTCCAAAGTGATCTTCTTACCTTCATCCCTGCCCACCAAGCCCACAAAGACTATTCTATGTAGCAGCCAAATCGGCACTTTAAAATTCTAAGTCTAATCAGAAAACTGCAACGGCTTTCCTGCGCCTTACTGCCCTCCTTAGTGTTCTTTAAGAATTCCACACAGGGCTCCCCTGGTGGCGCTGTGGTTGAGAGTGCGCCTGCTGACAGGCGACACTGGTTTGTGCCCCGGTCCGGGAAGATACCACATGCCGCGGAGCGGCTGGGACCGTCAGCCATGGCCGCTGAGCCTGTGCGTCCGGAGCCTATGCTCCGCAACAGGAGAGGCCACAACAGTGAGAGGCCCGCGTACCAAAAGAATTCCACACAGCTTCTCAACTTAAAATTGTTTTGCACTTGCTGTCCCTATTCTTCATAGATATTTGTACAGCTCAAAAGCAAATTCCATTAACATTATAATATAAATAATATATTATGTGTGCTATATTTTATATATATATATATGTCTCTGCAATTTTACATACTCTATGGTGTGTGTGTATACAACACATGTATGTACATCATGTATTATATGCATGCATATATATACATATAATTTATTAATAATGGATGCTACGTTGAATAAAGGTTTGGACATCATCTGGATCTTCCTGCATATGGTAGAGTATATGATAGAAGAGACTTTCTTTTCTTGTATATTGCCATATGTCCAATGACTAAGATAATATCTGGAACATAATCAGTAGAGCCTCAATAAAAAATTTTAAGCTTAAATGGATGAAAGACTAACATACTGATTCTATATTTGTAAATATTTACTTTTGAACTATTTTTCAGTGTTTTTGGTTTTAAAGACTCATCTATTAATGTTGTTTGTAGCCCCAGAATAAAACTTATATAACTTACATTTGCAAATATATGAAAAATAGTGTGGTAAATTTAACTATTAGATTTTAAAATACATAGTCACATAGATTATTTTTCAAATATTCTGATTTCTCCTGCTTGATGAGATAATTTTCACTTATTCAACATACTGCCATGTTGACCTAACTTAATTTTGACGTTTCAAATTTGCTATACTGTTTTAAATTATCCTATACTCTCTCTCTTTAATAATGTACCCAGAAAACAATGACAATTGGAGATATATGTCTTTTTTCCTTGTTTTTTCAAGCTAACAGTCGATACACACCACCTTTAACTTAGCATTATATTTATTTAAACAAACAACATAGCTTTCTTGAAAGACAAAAAAATAGTTTTCATACCATCATCATAAAATATTGAAATTCTAAATTCTTTCAGCATGCTCTGTGAAATTCTTTCATTCTGCTCTTCCAAACAGAATGCAAATTACACTAAATAATAAACTTTCACTCATTTGCCAAGGTCTTTAAAGTAAAAAAAAGTGATTGCTTACCTTTAAATCACTTTGATCTTCTAACATATACCTGATTAATTGGTCTTCTGCAATCTGGCCAGAGGAAATGAAAAAAAAATAGCTGTGGTTAGCAATAGTGCTATTTTTCCATTTGAAAATATATTATTAAATTGAAATAAAACAGTTGATTTCTCTAAAATAAAATGGCTCCAAATAAAAAATGTATGAATAAAACTTTAGACTAGCTATCAAATTTTTAATCAGTTTCCAGCAAATGTTGCATTCCAACATTCCTAATGTTGATCTATTGTCTAGATTTTGAAAGAACGTATATCAGCTGACCCTGCATAAATATATACATTTATAATACATACATAAATGCTTCTATATAATTTTAATACACCATATTCTCCCTAACTTTATGCCAGTGATTTACAATGATAATTATCAATATACTTTGGACTACAGGTTGATGTTAAAAGGTAAATTTATACTCATTAACTATTATTTCAAAATATATGTCTTATTAAAAAAATGACATATCCTGTAAGGAGGATTCCTAGACAAATTATCCATATTTCTCAAGAAATCATTTGCTTAGGTTTCATGTTGATTTTTCATGTTAAAATATTTGTCAGTCATTTACTCTAATTTTTATGCATTCCTGTTTTCTGAGAAATTATAAACCACCAAATATATTATAATTTTGACTCCTCTAGAAAATATATGTTTTTCCAAATTAGTTTTTAATGACAGTATCATCCACATAGTTCTGTTTCACGAAAATCCAAATTAAATCACTTTTTATGCCTTATTGTTATAACTCTTTGGGGTAATTTTCATTCTGTTGTTATCTAGTAATTGTAAAGAACACTTAGAAAGACCTTTCAATAACATTTTTGCTCACTATTAATTTTGGAAGTGTTCACCAGGCAATTTTACGGTAAGTGGCAAATTACTCCTAGTAGTTTAATGAAGTCCCTTTTTACTCACAATGCTCCTTTATTTATTGCTCTCCCTTTTTTTCTGCATCAATTTAATATTATGTATTAGTCATTCAAGAACATAATTAAGAAAGACAGTTTCTTTCTAATTCTCAGGACAAATTTTCAATATTTTTTATAAACCTATAAGAATTCAGTGGGTAAAGCAAAAAGAAAAAAAATCACTGAGTGCTTTTCTGGGAGAAAGCCATATAGATATTCTGAAGCAAAGCCAATAACTAAATTACTTGATATTATAGATTAACACAATGTTGAGCCGGGGAAAAGTTATAAAGGAATCGTGAATATTTTAAAACATTTATGGATAAATATAATTTTAAAATTACAGTGTTTTAAGTTTATTACTTAATTTCATCATCTTTATGCAATGATAATAATGAATACTTTTGAGCAAATCTAAATGGCAGAGCAGAAAGCTGAAAAACATTTAAATTATCTTACACTCATACAAACATATCATTTCCTTTCTATTTTTACATTAACTACAGTATGATTTACTTGCAATTTAAAACCCAAGCTTCAAAGTCATATAGGTTCCTTCCTGATAGTTTCTAAATTGATGTCATTCCATATAAATTCTTTAAAATGCATACAATATGTTTTCCATACATAAGAAACTATAATATTTGCTTTTAATATGACGTTTTATCCTTAGTGACTATTGTATTGACACAATTTTTATCATAAGCTACCATCAAAATAATCTTTTTGAAAACCCTAAACTATCAGTAAGTGTTAGAACATTTCTTCCATATTATAGATGGTGGGAATAAATATTTTAGCAACATTTTGACATATTACTAAGGACTCAGGTAGGTAAGAGTCAGAATTATTTTAGTTTCGGCATGAAGTTGCAATAGTTTTGAAATGCCCCTAATTATTACAAAGGCAGAAATCAGATAATACCTCCCAGTATCATTAGTTTCCTGATTACCTCCCATGGTTTGACTTAAGAAACCCTATTAATACTCCACTACACTTTTGAATGAATTTACCCTATTAAAAATAGAATCTGGGCTTCCCTGGTGGCGCAGTGGTTGAGAGTCCACCTGCCGATGCAGGGGACACAGGTTCGTGCCCCGGTCCGGGAAGATCCCACATGCCATGGAGCGGCTGGGCCCATGAGTCATGGCCGCTGAGCCTGCACGTCCGGAGCCTGTGCTCCGCAACGGGAGAGGCCACAACAGTGAGAGGCCCGCGTACCGCAAAAAAAAAAAAAAAAAAAAAAAAAAGAATCTGGTATCATACTGTCTTACTTGTACTCATATTAAGCATACCATCTTAATGATTTCAGTTTTGTTTGCATTAAAATCATGTGTCCATATTTTTTAAAAAGATATTAAAAGAAAAGATCCTTCCTTTGTCTCACGTGTTTTTCATTAAATTCTTAACTAAATAAAATTAAATAATTTCCAAGGTCTTTTTTGATATAATCCAATAAAATATGAATCACCTAAATTTAAAAAAATATTAGCTATTCTGAGAAATCTAGCGGAACAATTTCTTAGTGAGGATTGGAGAATGTGGAGGCATTCTTAGAAGCTTGTTTCAGGATAGTAATAGAACTATATGAGCTCTATAATCAAAATCTTTCCAAGATTAATCTGAAAATAGGTTGCCAGTGGTTAGAGTAGGCAAAGGAGGTAAAATTAGCAGCACCTTTGTCTCGTTTTTGTAATTAATCCTGTTTTTCGCAAGATTCCTCTATTGGCCCTAATACCAAAGGCTGAAGTTTTGAATAACCAATTATTAAATGAGAATTAAGTATTGGATTTGGTTGGTGGTGGAAATGTGACAAGAACGGAGATTATCAGTACTCAGGACTCTCTATGCTGTAACATGCTACAATACTCAAATCTTTAACTTTACTAGTAGTACCACTTGTAAATTACCATTTTCTACTTTGCCATCCACCTGACATAATCATTTTAATGAAGACAAGTTCTGAGATTATTTTGCTACATTGGTTATTGCTTATTTTGTCTAATTTCCCATTTGAAAAGATGCCTGATGAATTGCACACCCTTTCAAATAGTATGTACCTTGGGAAATATTATGTTTTCTTGGAAAGATTATCTAAGAATTAAAAGGCTTAATAATATATTTTGTGAACTATGACTAAATAAGAGAACATTTTATGTGTTAGCATTTTTCCTAGTGAGTAAAACCTGAAATCACGACCATCTGATTTCTCCATCTAAGTGTAGGGTACCCAAATGATGAAGTGAAGAAAAAAATGGGGAACTGCATAATGCTAACAGATTCAAAGACAGAGATTAGTGATTAGCAGTTACATTACAGCAATTTAAATATAAAAGGATTTTACTTTTAGGAATTTGATTATGGAAAATCTTATTATATTTAATTTCACTGGTTGAACTAAATGCCACTCTAGACCAGCAGAATAAAATGTTAGTACATTTGAGAATAAATCAAATGATTATCTGAAACAAAGAAAGAATGAAGTTTGGAAAAAAATAAGAAAGACACAGTGATCTGTGACAAATGATAAACCAGGTGTGATGGTTAATTTCATGTATCAACTTGGAGGGTGTTCTTGGATGAGATTAACAGTTAAGTCAGTGAGCTTTAAGTAAGCAGAGGGAATTCCCTGGCAGTCCAGTGGATAGGACTCTGTGCTTTCACTGCCGAGGGCCTAGGTTCAATCCCTGATGGGGGAACTAAGATCCCACAAGCCAAGCAGCACAGCCGAAAAAAAAAAGTAAGCAGATTGCTCATGTGGCAGGCCTCATCTAATTAGTTGAAGACCTGAAAGGGAAAAAAAAAAAAAAAAAAAATCCAGCTTCCATAAGCAAGACAGAGTTCTTCAGCAGACTTTCACTGGACTGGAATTGTAGCATCAGCTCTCTTGGGTCTCTAGCCTGTGGGCCTACACTGCAGGTTTTGGACTTACCGGCCTCCATAATTACATGAGTCAATTCCTTATAACAAATCTTTTTCTATCTCTATTACATGCTATTGATTGTATTTCTTCAGAGAACTCTAGTACAGCAGAATAACAAGTAATTACAGTCCATAAAGAGAGGAAAGAGAGATAAAGACAGGGGAAGACTGGCAGAAAAATTAATTATATTATTGCTAAAATTTTTCAAAGATAAAAAGTCATAAACACAAGCAAGTTAATTAAAATGTTTATAGATTAGATGATTCACCAAAATGACATGCAGTTTCAGCAGAAATACATTGAAATTCCAGTAGGCAATTTTAATATAAATATTAAGAAGGTGACTCTAACATGTACATAGAAATGTAAAGATCTAGGAGGTCAAAAAGAAACAAAAAAAAGGACAAAGTTCAAGAACTTGTTAATATTAATATCAAATCTAACTATAAACTTATAGAAATCAAGAGAATATAGCATTGGAATAAAGGAAGAAAATGAGATCAATGGATCAGAATATGGAGTCTATGTAGAGAAACATACTTAAAAGGTCAGTAGATGTTTTTTAAAGTGCTAAACAATTTATTAGAGAAAGAAAAATTTTTAATAAAATAATGATGGCACAACTGAATATTCATATGGAAAAAAAAACTGCCTCATACCTTATGCAAACTTTGAGATGCATTAGAGAACTAAATGTAAAGATTTAAAATTTTAAATTTAAACCTTCTGGTTGAACACGTATAAAAACCTCATTGCAACCTGGAAATTATTTAAATATTTCTTATACAAGATACTGTAAGCAATAATTATCAAAACATTGTTGTATTAAATTTCAAAAAAATACACTTAAAAAAAGTTCACTTAATGACACTGTATTTACAGAACTTATAACTTCTTGGAATTTGTACCAGGGTATATAAATAATTCCTATAGACAAATGCCCCCTCAAAAAGCAAATTACTTGAAGAAAATCTTCACAAAGGAAAACATACAAATGTCTGTTAACCACATGAAAAACCACATGAAAAAGTAATCCATATCATTGGTCAATAGGAAAATGTCATTAAACCAACAATTAGAAAATAATACTGTGTGAAATAGTTATTCATACAGGAAAGAAAAACAACTTACTATCAATCCATACACAAGAATAAATTTCTAATTGATTAAAGACTGAAGTATGAAAAATTATATATGTAAACTGTGAACAGGAAGTGCAGGAAATGTCATAATTCTGTTAGGGAATGATTTCTAAAAGAGGTATTGCATCAAACCACAACAAAATATAACTATAACAAAAAACATAACATTAAGAACATATAGAGGGCTTCCGGGAAGATGGCAGAAGAGTAAGACGCGGAGATCACCTTCCTCCCCACAGATACACCAGAAATACATCTACACGTGGAACAACTCCTACAGAACGCCTACTGAACGCTGTTAGAAGACCTCAGACCTCCCAAAAGGCAAGAAAACCCCCCAAATACCTGGGTAGGGCAAAAGAAAAAAGAATAAACAGAGACAAAATGATAGGGACTGGACTCGCACCAGTGGGAGGGAGCTGTGAAGGAGGAAAGGTTTCCACACGCTAGGAAGCCCCTTCGCGGGCAGAGACTGCGGGTGGCGGAGGGGGAAAGCTTCGGGGCCACAGAGGAGAGCACAGCAAGAGTGGTGCGGAGGGCAAAGCGGAGAGATTCCCGCAGAGAAGTTCAGGGCCAACCGGCACTCACCAGGCCGAGAGGCTTGTCGGCTCACCCGCCGGGGCGGGCGGGGCTGGGAGTTGAGGCTTGGGCTTTGGTCAGAGCACCGGGAGGACTGGGGTTGGCGGCGCGAACACAGCCTGAAGGGGAATAGTGCTCCACGGCTAGCCGGGAGGGAGTCTGGGGAAAAGTCTGGACCAGTGGAAGAGGCAAGAGACTGTTTCTTCCCTCTTTGTTTCCTGGCGCGCAAGGAGAGGGGATTAAGAGCGCTGCTTAAAGGAGCTCCAGAGACGGGCACGAGCCGCGGCTAAAAGCCCGGACCCCAGAGACGGGCGTGAAACGCTAAGGCTGCTGCCGCCGCCACCAAGAAGCCTGTGTGCGCACAGGTCATTATCCACACTCACCTTCCAGGGAGCCTGTGCAGCCCGCCACTGCCAGGGTCTCGGGATCCAGGGACAACTCCCCCGGGAGAACACACGGCGTGCCTCAGGCTGGTGCAATGTCACGCCAGCCTCTGCCGCCGCAGGCTTGCCCCACACTCCGTGCCCTCCCTCCCCCCGGCCTGAGTGAGCCAGAACCCCCGAATCAGCTGCTCTTTTAACCCCGTCCTGTCTGAGCGAAGAACAGACGCCCTCTGGCGACCTACATGCAGAGGCGAGGCCAAATCCAAAGCTGTGCCCCTGGGAGCTGTGAGAACAAAGAAGAGAAAGGGAAATCTCTCCCAGCAGCCTCAGAAGCAGCAGATTAAAGCTCCACAATCAACTTGATGTATCCTGCATCTGTGGAATACATGAATCTACAACGAATCATCCCAAATTAAGGAGGTGGAATTTGAGAGCAAGATTTATATTTTCCCCTTTTCCTCTTTTTTTTTTTTTTTTTTTTAGCGTTATGCGGGCCTCTCACTGCTGTGGCCTCTCACGTTGCGGAGCATAGGCTCCGGACGCGCAGGCTCAGCGGCCATGGCTCACGGGCCCAGCCGCTCCGCGGCATGTGGGATCTTCCCGGACCGGGGCACGAACCTGTGTCCCCTGCATCGGCACGCGGACTCCCAACCACTGCGCCACCAGGGAAGCCCCCCATTTTCCTCTTTTTCTGTGTATGTGTATGCTTCTGTGTGAGATATTGTCTGTATAGCTTTGCTTCCACCATTTCTCCTCGGGTTCTACCATCCGTTTTTTTTTTCTTAATAATTACTTTTTATTTTAATAAATTAATTTTATTTTACTTTGTCTTTTTTCTTTCTTTCTTTCCTTCCTTCCCTCCTTTAGACAACAAATCATCCCAAATTGACGTGGTGGATTTTGAGAGCAAGATTTATGATTTTCTCCCCTTCTCCTCTTTTTGTGAGTGTGTATGTGTATGCTTCTGTGTGAGATTTTGTCTGTATAGCTTTGCTTGCACCAATTGTCCTAGGGTTCTAGCCGTCTGTATTTTTTGGTTTTTTTGAATTTTTTTCTTTTTTTCTCTTAATAATTATTTTTTTATTTTAATAACTTTATTATATTTTATCTTACTTTATTTTATTTTACTTTATCTTCTTTCTTTCTTCTTCTGCTAATTCTTTCTTTCTACATTTTCTCCCTTTTATTCTGAGCCATGTGGATGTAAGGCTCTTGGTGCTGCAGCCAGGAGTCAGTGCTGTGCCTCCGAGGTGGAACAGCCAACTTCAGGACACTGGTCCACAAGAGACCTCCCAGCTCCACATAACATCAAATGGTGAAAATCACCCAGAGATCTCCATCTCAACACCAGTACCGAGCTTCACTCAACAACCAGCAAGGTACAGTGCTAGACATCCTATGCCAAACAACTAGCAAGACAGGAACACAACCCCACCCATTAGCAGAAAGGCTGCCTAAAATCATACTAAGTCCACAGACACCCCAAAACACACCACCAGACGTGAACCTGCCTACCAGAAAGACAAGATCCAGCCTAATCCACCAGAACATAGGCACGAGTCCCCTCCACCAGGAAGCATACACAACCCACTGAACCAACCTTAGCCACTAAGGACAGATACCAAAAACAATGGGAACTACGAACCTGTAGGCTGCAAAAAAGAAGACCCACAAACACAGTAAGATAAGCAAAATGAGAAGACAGAAAAACACACAGCAGATGAAGGAACAAGATAAAAACCCACCAGACCTAGCAAATGAAGAGGAAATAGGCAGTCTACCTGAAAAAGAATTCAGAATAATGATAGTAAAGATGATCCAAAATCTTGGAAATAGAAGAGACAAAATGCAAGAAACATTTAACTAGGACCTAGAAGAAATAAAGATGAAAGAAACAATGATGAAAACAAAATAAATGAAATTAAAGGTACTCTAGATGGGATCAATAGCAGAATAACTGAGGCAGAAGAACGGATAAGTGACCTGGAAGATAAATTAGTGGAAATAAAAACTGCAGAGCAGAATAAAGAAAAAAGTATGAAAAGAACTGAGGACAGTCTCAGAGACCTCTGGGACAACATTAAACACACCAACATTCGAATTATAGGGGTTCCAGAAGAAGAAGAGAAAAGGAAAGGGACTGAGAAAATATTTGAAGAGATTATAGTTGAAAACTTCCCTAATATGGGAAAGGAAATAGTTAATCAAGTCCAGGAAGCACAGAGAGTCCCATACAGGATAAATCCAAGGAGAAATACGCCAAGACACATATTAATCAAACGGTCAAAAATTAAATGCAAAGAAAACAGATTAAAAGCAGCAAGGGAAAAACAACAACTAACACAAAAGG
Source organism: Tursiops truncatus (assembly GCF_011762595.2). Taxonomy (NCBI): domain Eukaryota; kingdom Metazoa; phylum Chordata; class Mammalia; order Artiodactyla; family Delphinidae; genus Tursiops; species Tursiops truncatus. The sequence goes on along the minus strand of NC_047051.1, from coordinate 57,015,015 downwards.
GAAACCCCATAAGGTTAACAGCTGACCTTTCAGCAGAAACTCTGCAAGGCCAGAAGGGACTGGCAGGACATATTTAAAGTGATGAAGGAGAAAAACCTGCAACCTAGATTACTCTACCCAGCAAGGATCTCATTCAGATTTCATGGAGAAATTAAAACCTTTACAGATGAGCAAAAGCTGAGAGAGTTCATCACCACCAAAACAGCTTTACAACAACTACTAAAGGAACTTCTCTAGGCAAGAAACACAAGAGAAGGAAAAGACCTACAATAACGAACCCAAAACAATTAAGAAAATGGGAATAGGAACATACATATCGATAATTACCTTAAATGGAAATGGACTAAATGCTCCCACCAAAAGACACAGATTGGCTGAATGGATACAAAAACAAGACCCATATATTTACTGTCTACAAGAGACCCACTTCAGACCTAGAGACACATACAGACTGAAAGTAAGGGGATGGAAAAAGATACTCCATGCAAATGGAAACCAAAAGAAAGCTGGAGTAGCAATTCTCATATCAGACAAAATAGACTTTAAAATACAGACTGTTAGAAGAGACAAAGAAGGACACTACATAATGATCAAGGGATCGATCCAAGAAGAAGATATAATAAGTGTAAATATTTATGCACCCAACATAGGGCACCTCAATACATAAGGCAAGTACTAACAGCCATAAAAGGGGAAATCGACAGTAACACATTCATAGTAAGGGACTTTACACCCCACTTTCACCAATGGACAGATCATCCAAAATGAAAATAAATAAGGAAACACAAGCTTTAAATGATACATAAACAAGATGGACGTAATTGATATTTATAGGACATTCCATCCAAAAGCAACAGAATACACATTTTTCTCAAGTGCTCAGGGAACATTCTCCAGGATAGATCATACCTTGGGTCACAAATCAAGCCTTGGTAAATTTAAGAAAATTGAAATTGTATCAAGTATCTTTGCTGACCACAATGCTATGAGACTAGATATCAAGTACAGGAAAAGATCTGTAAAAAATACAAACACATGGAGGCTAAACAATACACTACTTAATAACGAAGTGACCACTGAAGAAATCAAAGAGGAAATAAAAAAATACCTAGAAACAAATGACAATGGAGACACAACGACCCTAAATCCATGGGATTCAGTAAAAGCAGTTCTAAGAGGGAAGTTTATAGCAATACAATCCTACCTTAAGAAACAGGAAAAATCTCGAATAGACAAGCTAACCTTGCACCTAAAGCAATTAGAGAAAGAAGAACAAAAAAACCCCAAAGTTAGCAGAAGGAAAGAAATCATAAAAATCAGATCAGAAATAAATGAAAAAGAAATGAAGGAAACGATAGCAAAGATCAATAAAACTAAAAGCTGGTTCTTTGAGAAGATAAACAAAATTGATAAACCATTAGCCAGACTCATCAAGAAAAAAAGGGAGAAGACTCAAATCAATAGAATTAGAAATGAAAAAGGAGAAGTAACAACTAACATTGCAGAAATACAAAAGATCATGAGAGATTACTACAAGCAACTCTATGCCAATAAAATGGACAACCTGGAAGAAATGGACAAATTCCTAGAAATGCACAACCTGCCAAGACTGAATCAGGAAGAAACAGAAAATATGAACAGACCAACCACAAGCACTGAAATTGAAACTGTGATTAAAAATCTTCGAACAAACAAAAGCCCAGGACCAGATGGCTTCACAGGCGTATTCTATCAAACATTTAGAGAAGAGCTAACACCTATCCTTCTCAAACTCTTCCAAAATATAGCAGAGGGAGGAACACTCCCAAACTCATTCTACGAGGCCACCATCACCCTCATACCAAAACCAGACAAGGATGTCACAAAGAAAGAAAAATACAGGCCAATATCACTGATGAACATAGATGCAAAAATCCTCAACAAAATACTAGCAAACAGAATCCAATGGCACATTAAACGGATCATACACCATGATCAAGTGGGGTTTATTCCAGGAATGCAAGGATTCTTCAATATACACAAATCAATCCACGTGATACACCATATTAACAAACTGAAGGAGAAAAACCATATGATCATCTCAATAGATGCAGAGAAAGCTTTCGACAGAATTCAACACCCATTTATGATAAAAACCCTGCAGAAAGTAGGCATAGAGGGAACTTTCCTCAACATAATAAAGGCCATATATGATAAACCCACAGCCAACATCATCCTCAGTGGTGAAAAATTGAAAGCATTTCCACTAAGATCAGGAAAAAGACAAGGTTGCCGACTCTCACCACTCTTATTCACCATAGTTTTGAAAGTTTTAGCCACAGCAATCAGAGAAGAATAGGAAATAAAAGGAATCCAAATCAGAAAAGAAGAAGTAAAGCTGTCACTGTTTGCAGATGACATGATACTATACATAGAGAATCCTAAAGATGCTACCAGTAAACTACTAGAGCTAATCAATGAATTTGGTAAAGTAGCAGGATACAAAATTAATGCACAGAAATCTCTAGCATTCCTATACACTAATGATGAAAAATCTGAAAATGAAATCATGAAAACACTCCCTTTTACCATTGCAACAAAAAGAATAAAATATCTAGGAATAAACCTACCTAAGGAGACAAAAGACCTTTATGCAGAAAATTATAAGACACTGATGAAAGAAATTAAAGATGATACAAATAGATGGAGAGATATACCATGTTCTTGGATTGGAAGAATCAACATTGTGAAAATGACTCTACTACCCAAAGCAATCTACAGATTCAATGCAATCCCTATCAAACTACCACTGGCATTTTCCACAGAACTAGAACAAAAAATTTCACAATCTCTATAGAAATACAAAAGACCCCGAATAGCCAAAGCAATCTTGAGAATGAAAAATGGACCTGGAGGAATCAGGTTCCCTGACTTCAGACTATACTACAAAGCTACAGTAATCAAGACAGTATGGTACTGGCACAAAAACAGTAAGATAGATGAATGGAACAGGATAGAAAGCTCAGAGATAAACCCATGCACATATGGTCACCTTATCTTTGATAAAGGAGGCAGGAATATACAGTGGAGAAAGGACAGCCTCTTCAATAAGTGGTGCTAGGAAAACTGGACAGGTACATGTAAAAGTATGAGATTAGATCACTCCCTAACACCATACAAAAGAATAAGTTCAAAATGGATTAAGGACCTAAATGTAAGGCCAGAACTATCAAACTCAGAGGAAAACATAGGCAGAACACTCTATGACATAAATCACAGCAAGATCCTTTTTGATCCACCTCCTAGGGAAATGGAAATAAAAACAAAAATAAACAAATGGGACCTAATGAAACTTCAAAGCTTTTGCACAGCAAAGGAAACCATAAACAAGACCAAAAGACAACCCTCAGAATGGGAGAAAATATTTGCAAATGAAGCAACTGACAAAGGATTAATCTCCAAAATTTATAAGCAGCTCATGCAGCTCAATAACAAAAAAACAAACAACCCAATCCAAAAATGGGCAGAAGACCTAAATAGACATTTCTCCAAAGAAGATATACAGTCTGCCAACAAACACATGAAAGAATGCACAACATCATTAATCATTAGAGAAATGCAAATCAAAACTACAATGAGATATCATCTCACACCAGTCAGAATGGCCATCATAAAAAGTCTAGAAACAACAAATGCTGGAGAGGGTGTGGAGAAAAGGGAACACTCTTGCACTGTTGGTGGGAATATAAATTGATACAGCCACTGTGAAGAACAGTATGGCGGTTCCTTAAAAAACTACAAATAGAACTACCATATGACCCAGCAATCCCACTACTGGGCATATACCCTGAGAAAACCATAATTCAAAAAGAGTCATGTACCAAAACGTTCATTGAAGCTCTATTTACAATAGCCCAGAGATGGAAACAACCTAAGTGTCCATCACCAGATGAATGGATAAAGAAGATGTGGCACATATATACAATGGAATATTACTCAGCCATAAAAAGAAACGAAATTGAGCTATTTGTAATGAGGTGGATAGACCTAGAGTCTGTCATACATAGTGAAGTAAGTCAGAAAGAGAAAGACAAATACCGTATGCTAACACATATATATGGAATTTATGGAAAAAAATGTCATGAAGAACCTACAGGTAAGACAGGAATAAAGACACAGGCCTACTAGAGAAGGGACTTGAGGATATGGGGAGGGGGAAGGGTAAGCTGTGACAAAGCGAGAGAGAGGCATGGACATATATACACTACCAAACGTAAGGTAGATAGCTAGTGGGCAGCAGCCGCATAGCACAGGGAGATCAGCTCGGTGCTTTGTGACCGCCTGGAGGGGTGGGATAGGGAGGGTGGGAGGGAGGGAGATGCAAGAGGGAAGAGATATGGGAACATATGTATATGTATAACTGATTCACTTTGTTATAGAGCAGAAACTAACACACCATTGTAAAGCAATTATACTCCAATAAAGATTAAGAAAAAAAAAGAAGAACATATATTACTCAAAATACAGATAAAGGCAAATAATGACAATATACAAGCAGAGTAAATTATTTTTTGTATATATATATATATATATATATATATATATATAAAAGATCACTACCATTTACTAGATAACAATTCATAGTACACAAATCAATACAAACCAAAAAAAGATATGTACAGATAATTAAGAGAAAAATTATAAATAGCAAATAAACACATGAATAGAGGCTCAACCCCTTTAAGACACTGGAAATACAAACTAGGCTGACAATGAAGTCACTTAATACCCGAGAAATTGGACAAAGATCATTTATAGTAAATGTTGAGAATGCATATTCACCAAAGTAAATAATTGGTGTACAGAAATATGTATGCTTAATATTAGGTTCAAGATAATATGGAAATAGAGCAATCTTTAAACCACAGTGAAGAAGTTGGTATTTGAAGAATAATCAAAGGAAGGAGAGACACGTAAATGCAAGTCTGAACTCCATTTTTCCCTCATAACTGATGAGCATGAGTAGAAGCTGATTGCCTCTTACGTTCTATCTTCCACAAATTATGCCACACAACTTCTCACTCCTGCCTCTCCTCTCCTTCCATCTCCTCTTTCTCTTCTGACTCCTTCTACTTTATTTTACTAAAGAAACAAAAAAGGCAACCTCATAGAATCGCAGAAGGCTCATGTAGGGAATGCCCCAAATATTACTGAACTCATTTATTAAAATACCTCAGCACTTGGGCTTCCCTGGTGGTGCAGTGGTTGAGAGTCTGACTGCCGATGCAGGGGATGTGGGTTCGTGCCCCAGTCCGGGAAGATCCCACATGCCGCGGAGCGGCTGGGCCCGTGAGCCTTGGCCGCTGAGCCTGCGCGTCCAGAGCCTGTGCTCCGCAACGGGAGAGGCCACAGCAGTGAGAGGCCCGCGTACCGCAAAACAAAACAAAACAAAATAAAAACCTCAGCACGAACTTTCTTTTTTACAAGCATTAAAGTGACTATAAATTTTTTTGGAAGAATAAATGTATATAAATGGAAAGCGTTTAAGTCTTCTTACATATGGGTATTAGGCTCTAGGCAAAAAAGGAAAATTCATTACCCCTGTTTAATTATTCTTAACTTTTTTAAGACATGAGGATTTTTATACTTAAAATATAAATAAAATCCTCAAGATTAGCTGTCTCACCCTCCAACAAAACATTGGTGCATTATTATTTCAACTCTGATTTGATTATTTCTTCCTGTTACTAAAGCAATTTTATTGGTCTTACCTACTAAAAGATATATACATTTTAAATAATCAGTACTGAATACTCTTGATCATCAAAGTTGACTACAGGTATATAGATAATGTCCTGAAAGCAATGTTACCAGACACTAAAATAGAAAAATCCTAATTCCTCTTACTACCTATTTTACAAATGTACAGAACATCAAGGACATATTGGTCTAACACATGTCATTATGAAAGATCATAAATGCAGGGAAATTATTAAAATTTGGACATTCTCAGAGATGCTTATACTTGTGGTCATGATACTGGTGAGACTAGAAAGCAAGGATAGAAATTTTCTAAATGCAAACAACAAATAATGATTAAAATACCTGACAAAAAGTAATCATCATAGTAATAAAATACAGAGTTTTTAATCTAATTATCTTTATTTTTCTCCTCTTTAACCTCCAATATTATTTTCAACTATTTCATAAGGAATATCAAACAATTCTTGAAATCTCTATTTGCAGTTATACTGTTTTAGCATGCCATCAAAATTCTTTCTTAAGGAAAAGTCATATAACATTTAGAAAGTGATTTTTAAAAACCCATCATATTTTATTCTCTTCTAGTGAGTTTTGCATAGAAAGAGAAATAAAAGTGGCATAAAATCAAATATACATTATGTGCATTTATGAAATTAATTAACATGCTACATTTTCCTGTACTGAAGCATTTGGGAGTAAATCATAGTCACCAAAGAGAGTACTGCTTTCTCACCCCAATACAGAGAAATTAGCAAAGTTAATGGTTCATGTAGAAAATGGGTCACCATCAAAGGAAAAATTTCCCAGCTATATATAAAATAAGATCTCTGAGTTGATCTTTCTCTATGTGAGGATACTTCACTATTAGTTTCAATGTGTCTTGAGAATACTCATTGTGGCAAACTTGCATGTATCTGTTTTGCTCCAGTAAACCATATTCAACTACACGGCAGTCTTCTGTCAATCATACAATGAAGTTTTATGTAGCTTTTATTACTTGTGTCAGAAAAATCACTTCTATTTAGGACCTCAGTGAATGGTTAGATAAATGAAATTCCATAAATATTGATGTAAAATTCAAGGGACCTCATAAATTAAATTTAATGAGAAATAATTTACATAAAAAAATCCAACTTGCTACATGTACAGTTCTATGAGTTGTGACAAACATATACAATCTTGTAACTAACAAAATCATAAATATGTCAATAGACCTTAGATCCCAAGGAAGTAATGTCAGCAAGATGACAGAATGGGGGATACCAGCCTTCATTTCCCCATGAAAAAGAACAATCAGACAGCTTTCCATGAAGGAAAATAGCCTTGGGAGGGCTCAAGAATCCAACTGAGAACCCACTGCAGTAGTGGGGCAAAAACCTGAGAGTAACATCACAGAAAGGATTGCTGGGGAGATAGGCTTAGCTGAGATGTCTGTAGATGGCTAGGAAAAAGGAGCACAGGGCTTGTCAGTATCAGCTACATATAAGAGAAATCACACAAGGGCAGCCTACAGAATTGAAGAAAATATTTACAAACTATGTATCTGATAAGAAGTTAAGTTCCAAAATATTTAAGAAACGCCTACAACTCTATAGCCAAAACCCCAAAATAACCCAATCAAGAGTTTTTAATTAGCACTGCAAACTCCATTGAGCGTGTTTATCTATTCATGGCTAAGAATGTGATTCCAGTGAATCCTTCAAGCATAGATGGATGACCACTTCTTCTAAGAGTTATCTGCAGTGTTTAAAGCGAAAGTCAATTGTCCATAGCAAAGCTAAGGAGTCAGAGGCAATTGGGAAGATTTCTCATCCTACATCATCTTGGGAAAGACAGTGTTCTTTCTTCCTTGTCTTGTTGCAAGGGCACGTGATGTTATGCAAATGAGCTGTTATAGAGGTCTTGGATAATCAAAGACACAGAAATGTACAGATACAGATACACTTTCACATACACACACACACACACACACACACACACACAATTTTTGCTTTCTAAAACTTAGTAGTTCAGAGAAAGGGTAGCCTGAAAAGCAGACAGCCTTGTGTAGGTCTGGGCATAGATACAGAGTATTAAAAATGAGGATATAACGATGTTTACCTTATTGCCCTACATAAGAAATTGCATCAGGAAAACTTCACCAATTAGAGTAATCATCAGGCTGAGGTTGTGAGTACTAAAAAACAATAGTAAATCCAACCATTTTATTCAGTAATTATAAAATATTATAGTTATAAAATATGTATCTAACGTGAAATTATAATTATAAAAATGACTAAACAGTATAATGCTAAAGTATTTCTTCTGCTTGAAATGTTACCTGATACCACAATAAAAAATTGATTAGTATATCAAGAATGCAATGTATCAGTGTAAGGTTTAGTTTTATTATAACAATTCTAAACAAGTGATTTTACACACTTATGGACACTCATGTATATGTACACAGATCAGTATGATACGTCTGAGGCTCTGGGATAACATATACTTGCAATATGTTTGGTCAGAAAAGAAAAAATTCTTCAATACCACAGCAACTACAAAATTGCCTAAGTCACATCCTTCTCTGACAGCTAAAGAAAAAAAAAAAGTGCTGGCTCATTTCCAATGGCTATGTCCCTGTTTATAGTTTTTAAATAGTTTGTTAAAAATGTTGATTTATAAACAACCTGTGCTCCTTTTCATAAACACTTTGCCAAAATGGTGACTTATATCCTAGGACTGTCATTCATAGTTGAGTTGTTGAGGAAATTTAAAGAACAGGTGATTACAAAGGTTAGTTTCTTCACCTACAGTGAAACATAAAGTAGTTTTACTTTGGTCTCCTATTGTCCCTAGGATGTTGTGAAGTTTCTGAACTGCCTTATTCACTGTCCATCTAGAGCCCCCCTTTCTGCTCAGGGGTCATTCTAATACAGGTGCTAAATGCCTGACTGACACATAATACCTACAGCTATGAATCTAAAGTCCTGTAAGCTTCATTAAACTTTGTTTAATTTAATGACTTTGTTGTGACCTGTTGTAGGTCAGATTTCCCATGGATAACTTCAATAAGCCTTGTGATTAAATTTTATGTTCGTAATTTTTTTCAGTGGTTAGTGGTTATTAACCTTCATAAATGAGTCATATTTTTTCATTACAACTTTGGTTATTATTATTATTTTTTTGGCTTCTGTATTATTGATCAACAGCTTAAATTCATGTTTTTGTTTTTGCTTTCTTTTAATTTTGATCTTAATCAACTTTGTAAATTTCCCAGATGGGCATAAAATTCAGGTTGCTCTCAGGTAGTTTCATGAAATTTTCTTATTGAGATAAATTGTGTCTTTTAAGTAGTATGTATTTCTTATTTCTTTTTTATTTTGTTTTTATTTTATACAGAATTGAAAGAATTACTTTTGAGCACCCATGCAAAGTATATTTGCAACATTGTTAAATATTTTCATCTAAAAGAAACAACTTTTGCATTACTGAACACATTCTCACTTTTTCCATCTAAAGGTGAAAGGTGAGTGTAAAACATCTGCCCATCTAACATTACTTCTGGGTCCACGCATACATTTGGTACCCTATATGGCTGGTAAAATTACTAAATTATTAGTTTTAAAGTCTTTTATTCTGTACATTATCAGTGTAGAATTGGAAAAATATTGTAAAGTCAAATTAATTTAAACGTATATTTAAATGTTTCAGTTCAAGGTAGAAGAACGTTTGGTTCATTTGTATGTCTTTAGTTTATCAAATTGTATATATAATTATATATAAAATATAATTATATATATATGAAATTGAGGTGCAAAATTAATACTTTAAACTGTTTGAGATATTATAATAATATAGAAATGTTTTTTTAAAAATTGCCCATTTCATACTTACTATTTGCCATGTGTGAATTCATTTTTAGCTGTTCTTACAACCTGAAAAAGAAGTATGATTGACACTAATTTAGAGATTTGAAAACTGAGATTTAAAATGTTTAGTAGTTTGACTTTGATTTATTACAAATAGCTTTTCTAAAATAATTTTTATTTCATTACATTCTAATTAAGAAAGAGGATAGTTGCACCAGTATGTGAAATATGCTTTGCAAATTATTAAAGAAATTCAAGTTCAAGAATGAGTATGCTTATATTAGTCTCCACAATGTCTGTACTATTATTGATATCATTTCTAGAGATAAATTTATTGACCTTTTAAAAAATAATAACAAACACAATTTCAAACAGATGGTACTCCATTGTGTAAGAATTTTCTTTCATCAATTTTATTTATTTATTTATTTATTGTCATGTTTGTGATTAAGAAAACTGTAATATATTTTGGAAGTTTATAGTTTTCTTCTTTCTATTTAAAACATTTCATTCATATTGGTTTTGACTCAGTTTCTACTTTATTTTAATAATTTAATGAATACAACTTTAAAAACCAAATGGAGTAATAAAAGATAAGATTTAATTTCAATTCCCTTTAGTTACCCATAGTTCTGCTATTAAACATCAAAGATGATATATTTCCTAATTTGATGTTATTATAGCATACTATGATGACAGCAAATAAAAATAATATCATCCTTCAAGTCATGAAATGGCAATTGACATGTCTTTTTTTGCATCTGCCTTTTTTTCCCCTAAATCTACTTTATCAGCCTTGTCATTGTGTTTTCTACATCAGAACACTTTTAGGGGAAACAGAGTGGTAGAGACTTTTCGTTGGTCTGGTGTCTCTCTAGGAGTGGTGACAAAATAAGTAAAGAAAAAAACCCCTCACCCTCTCCATGGAAGCAACGCCCATTGTGTATGGAATCAGTATTGTGGCAATGAGGCCTCTTACTCTGGGGTTTGGTTTCTTGAGTTTACAGCCTAGTTCTTCCACCCACATGAGTCACCTTGGGCTCTTTTCTTAAAATCTCTGCCCCTCATTTTACTATCCATTAAATGAGGTTAATAACAGCACTTTCCTCAGTAGGTTACTACATGTATAACGTTACTTAATGCATGTAATGCAGTTGTGGAAAGGATGGAACACATTAAAATGACAATAAATGTTCATAATTATTGTATTCTATTGTATTTCATAATTATTGTATGGTGAAAAGTATGTGCATTATCTCATATATTCCAAACAACAATATTATAAGGAATGTTCTGGTATGTTGCAGATGCAGAATTTTAGGGATAGAAAGGATGAATAGTTGCCAATATCACAGAATCTTAAATGGCAGAGCCAGGCTTTCTGGCACCAGTATTTTTGTTAAATTAAGCATAATTCAATTTTCATAAAATATACTAATTAAAGTATAAAATTCAGTGTTTTTTAGCATATTCACAGCTTGTCAACCATCACCTTTCTCTAATTTCAGAACATCTCTACCACTCCCAAAAGAAACAGAACACCCATTCTCAATCACTCCCCACTCACCATTCCTCCCAGACCCTGGCAAAATGAATCTACTTTCTATGTGGATTCTGGACATTTAATATAAACGCAGTCATACAATATGTGGCTTTTTGTGTCTGGCTTCTTTGCATAATATTTTTAAGGTTCATTCGTGTCACAGCATGTATTAGGATTTAATTCCTTTTTTATGGATAAATAATATCCCATTGCATGAAAATACCACAATTTGTTTATTTATTTATCATTGATGGGATTTAAGTTGCTTCAACTTTTGGCTATAATGAATAATGCTGCTACGAATATTCATGTACAAATTTTCACCTGAGCATGCATTTTCAATTTTGGGAGGAGTGTAGCTAGTAGTAGAATTGCTGGATCATGTAGTAACTATTTAACTTTGTAGAACTGCCAAACTGTTTTCCAAATAACTGTACCAATTATATTGTAACCAATAATATATGGAGGGTTTTAATTTCTCTACATCCTCCTCAGCACTTGTGTTTCATATGTTTATTGTTGTAGCCATCCCAGTGGGTGTAAAGTGGTACCTCATTGTGGTTTTGATTTGCTTTTCCCTAGTGGCTAATTATAGTTAGCATTTTCTCTTGTGTTTATTGGCCATTTGCATGTTTCTTTGAAGAAATGCTTATTCAAACCCTTTGCTCAAATTTCCACTGGGTTACTCATCATTCTAAGATTGTAATATTCTGGTACCGGACTTACATCAAATATAAGATTTGAAAATGTTTTCACCCATTATGTAGATTGTATTTTCATGTTCTTGATAGTGTCCTTTAAAGCACAAGGTTTTTATGTTGATGAAGTCTGTTTTACCTATTTATTTACTTTTGTTTCTCCTGCTTTATGTGTCATATGTAAGTATCTATTGTATATTCAAAATCATATAGATGGACTTTTATGTTTTCTTTTACAATTTCTCTGGTTTTAAGAGTTATATTTAGGCCTTTGATGCATTTTGCGTTAATTTTTATATAAAGTGTGAGAAGTCCCACTTCATTCTTTTGTAAAGGGACATCCAAGTGTCCCAAACCATTTGTTGAAAAGACTACTTTCCCTATTGAACTGTTTTGGCACCCTTGTCTAGAATCAATTTCTCATAAATATCCAGAATTTATTCTGGATTTTAATTTCTCTTCCATTGATCTATATGTCTATCCTTATGCCAGAAGTACGCTATGTTGATTACTGTTAAGTCTGTAGTAACTTTTGAAATCAGGAAGTATGAGTTCTTCAACTTTGTTCTTTTTTTAAAATTGATTTCACTGGGCTTCCCTGGTGGCGCAGTGGTTGAGAGTCTGCCTGCCGATGCAGGGGACGCGGGTTCGTGCCCCAGTCCGGGAAGATCCCACATTCCGCGGAGCGGCTGGGCCCGTGAGCCATGGCCGCTGAGCCTGCGCGTCCGGAGCCTGTGCTCCGCAACGGGAGAGGTCACAACAGTGAGAGGCCCGCGTACCGCAAAAAAAAAAAAAAAAATTGATTTCACTGTTTGTGTCCTTTGCCTTCCTGTATAAACTTTAGAATCAGTTTGTCAATTTCTTAAAAAAGACTCCTAGGATTTTGATATGGATTGCAATGAACCTATAGGTAAGTAAGGGAAATTTAACAATATTAACTCTTCCAATCCATCAACATGGAAGGTCTTTCCATTTTTTAGGTCTTCCTTAATTTCCCTAAAAATGTCGATTATTTATTTGTTTAGTGACTTTTCTGAACTAATTCTGCAAAGTCTACAGTCTTTGTCATTACTGAAATCTGTGCTAAGTAGCTTAATGGCAGTTTAACTATTGGACAGAAAGTTTGTTGAACATGTGAAACCAATAGATCTCCGGTCTTTGCCAAGGTGCTTTGTGTGTGTTTTATGGCATGTCTTTAACACTCAACCAGATGATTGACAATTGTGCCTTAGCCTTCACTTCCTGCTTGCATGGAGGCTCAAGGTCAACCAGATGTGAGAGTTTAGGGCTTTTTTTCAGGTGTTTCCTAAGCATGTCCAGGGCCTTGGGCTTGCACAAAATTCTGTACGTGCATATGGCCTTCTAGAGTCCCAGGGATATATCAGAATTTTTCAAAGTCCATATAGACATCTCACCTTCCAGATTTTGCTTTTAATCTTTTTAGTTAGCCTACTATTTGCCCCAATTGTTATCTAAATCTTCAGGAAGCTGGAACATTAAACCACTGCCTCTAACAATTTTTGATAAATGCCTCTGGATAAAAAGCCTTTTGTCTTGGGTAACTTCTGAATCAGAGCAAATAAAGGCAGGCTTGAAATTGGGATTTTCCAGGGAATCACCAAACATGTAAAATATAATTCTCTCTGAAAATATATCTTTGAAGATCCAACTTTGTTTATCATACTTCTGTGGTTGCCAGGCTACTGATTTTCATTATGTTTGCAGACTGTTGTTTTTTAAGGCTACCATAAGAGCTAGAGAAAAAGGAATGAAAATGGGGCAAGTTAAAATACCACAAAGCTCACAGTTCTTACCAGGTTCAGCACTTTTTTTCTTGAATAAATGCCACCAGATTCCTGAGTCTTTGGTTAATTTCCAGAGTTTTGCAAGCATTGATTCTGATTATTTTGCCAGTTTTCACATTGATTTTATTTAAGAGAGAATTTCAGAATTCCTTACTCTAGCATTTTGATTGACATCACCAACCTGGTCTAGTATTCTTAAAAACTAAAACACAAAATTTCTAAAATAACTAGGCCCACACACCAAATTTGATATGGCAGCTTTGAGCTTTGCTTCTTCATATTAGACTTGCAAAATATCCTCAAATTGGACAATTCCTCATCTGTCTGGTAAGTACGAATATAGTATATTATCATCAATTTGCTTTTCTGTACTGAAATAATGTAAATTACTTGACATTTTACCTAGGAATATGTCCTTTTTTTTCCTTTTTTGTCTGATAAGAACTTAGAGAACCTTCAACTTTGTCTAGGAGGTAGAAAGGAGGAAAGAACTTTTCTCTCACTCTATGAATAAAAATTCAGATCACTTACAATTTTTTAACTTTTCATGAACCATCAAACATAAGACAGCCTATACAAGTAGTTATGTTTATTTAATTACTGAAGGCACTGATATTTTGACATATCACTTTATTATTTTAGAACTAAAAATTCAGGGAAGTGAAAGCTCTGTGTTTAAGTCCTGTGTCTGACATCATGCCAATTTATATTTAAAATAGCACAATACAATTGATACTTGTACTACTAGATTCTATTAATTTTAAAAGGTAATAGTATTTACTCTAATTGACTGTAAGTTATTCAAGCAACACTTTGCAATTTCAAACTTGTTTTATCTAAGAGCATTTGCTGGAGGCATGCAGTTCAGATTAAACATGTAATGTTAATTCTTAACCAAATGAACTAGGAAACCTTTATTAAAAAGTTTGGAGACTGATGAAGCAGCCATATAATAAAATAACATTAGTCTCACCAAGTGTTATTATGCTATGCATGTTTCTGAGAAATAATAGGTTGTTGGGAATCTTGAATTCAATATATCTAAAGTTTTACAGCATGTTTCAATCAAAGGTAAATTGAGGAAATACTTTTAGATTTCTGATATTGTCAGAAGTAGAGGTTAACTCCTGTTTCAGTGCCTTGTTTGGTTTTCTATAACATGTAAATCTCAGATTTTATTTGAAATCTATACTTTGAATGCCTTTAAGTCATCATTTTAAGCTCAGATACAACAAAGATAGCTATTAAGTTATTGACATTAATACTACTACTACTGTTACTTTGTAAGATTTTTAAAAATTTCTTTTATCTATTATTTGTTAACTATATAAAAATCAGTGTTAAAATTACTTTAGAAGTCCTATGAGGAGTATCTACATTTTTGCAGTGAAAGATTCTGTTAGGAAAAAAATATACAAAGACAAATCTAAATTAAGCTTAAGTCTAATATTACTATAATACAACTCTGTTAAAATTGCTATACATTATAAGCAGTGGAAAATAATAAATCAAAAGGAACTACAACATTAAACTCAATATAATATGGAAGTGTTGACCTAAAATAAATAGACTGCCAGTTATTTTTCCAGCAAATATGGGTTTATTCAGGAACAGCAGAGAATTGCAATTCAGGGTTTTCAACCATAGTGAGCCACATGCAAGTTCCTGCAGGACAAGGGAAGAACTTTTTTTATAGAGGGGGAAGGGGAGATCTATAGTAAATAAAGAGTCCATGCCCTTTCATTGGCTGAGTCCTGACCAGGAAAAAAGAGGAGTCTTTCTTCTTCCTACTGAACTCTGCTATCTTCATAGGGCAGGAGAGCTCCCCCTTCTGGTCTCCCAACTCTCATTTGAAGTTTCTGTTTATTAATGTTTTATGGAAGTATGAGAAATATTTCATATAAATGTATATACATATCAAAAATATTTAAATATACAAAATATAAATGTAATACTTTCAAAGGTTATATATGATAAATAATATATATGTATAAATGTTTATTTGTATATAATAGATGGAGAGAGAGAGACATGCATATCCTCATTTTAATCTTCTTTAAATTCTGATTCAAAGATATTTGGAAAGTTCAAAATAACAAACTTCTATTTTTCCATCTATGTATTTCCATGAAGCTATTGATTTTTCATCACTTATTGGTACCTATATCTGTGTTTATTTTCTCCTCTGCCTATGCCACAGCAAACAGGAAAATAGAAAGAAAGAAGGAAAGAAAGAGAGGAAGAAAGGAAGGAAGGAAGGAAGGAAGGAAGAAAAGGAGAAAGAAAGAAGCCAGAGCAAATTAGAGAACTGTCTGAAGTAACTGTGGGGAAAATCTATTTTGTTTTTAGTTGTATGTCTACAATCTAACCTCATGACTTGTTTATTTTTATCATGGCTCTATACTATTTTGAGTTCAAGAAAATATCTCAAATTACCTTGTAGTCATCAAAACGTGATTATCTAATATGTGTGTGTGTAGAAAACTCTTTGCTGTTCAATATTTATGAATAAATTATTCTTTATTGTCATTTTTGAACCCAATCAAAGAGGTCAAGGATCATGGCACTATATATTGTTAATGGTATGTTATCTGTGTGCTGAGTGCTGTTATCCTCTGTGTGAGCCTTCATTTGTTATGAACTAAGGTTTTGGATGGACTTCAGTTGCAACATGGCATGGGTTAAGGAAGAGGCTTTATTGAGAAAAGAACACTCATAAATTTAAGATCAGAAAGGAGAGGAGTTAGGGCACAGGTTTCTCTATTTTCCTATTACCCCACATCTTGGAGCCAGAGTGAAGGTATACTTGGTCTATATCCCAGTGAAGGAACTACTACTGTTGCCATAGTGCCCCCCCCCCATTACGGCATAGGAGTGAAAGCAAATTTGCTAAATGGAGTCAAAATTGAACTGTGTGACACCAAGCAGTCTAACTATGGGGAGTCAATTGTTTAAGAGTTGTCTGGCAATACCAGCTGCTCCGTCCTTGAGGATTTGAGGCAACATGGGATGTTAGAGTTCCAGTGTGGGGTTAACCAAAAATCCAATGAAGATATTATCTTAAGTGCAGTCCCCTCTGGAGGAAGGCGGGGAGTGGGGATCTTCCTCCAGTACCAGGTAACTCATTTTTCAGATAACCTAGAGTGAGTGCTCAGGGTCAAGTTAAACAATTCCATTTATTGAATCACTACTCTGAATCTGCTGCTTCTGCCAATCACACTCAACATTTCAATTGACATAAAACAAATGAACAACTTTTGTTGCCACTTTATTTTCCTCTTAGAAACTGACCTAGTTAAATTGTGACTGGCACTAATGTTGGTCTAAGATATCAGATTTTTGATAAGGCTAGTAGGTCATGCCATTTCATTTAGAGTTTACTGTCTGTGGTGTATGCAATTGTTTTGAATGACATGGTAAAGATGTTTTTCAACCCTAAGAAATTAGAGATCAAATAAAAAGTATGTAGTTGTCAGTAAAAATTTTATATTGGAAAGTGTTATTGCTGAAAAATAACTTGGATAGATATAAGAATCTTTGTGAAATTACAAGTTTACAGAAGGCCTAATTTAGTTATATTGAAATGAGCCAAACAATTATTTATATAACTTATGCAGTAATTTTTTTGTAAGTGGTCTCACAAACATTTCACATTCATAGTAGCCAAGACATATTTGTCCTTGGTCTCCATTGATTAAAAAAAAAAAAAAAAACACCATTTGAGGTTAAAATATTTGTAACTGTAATTTAAGCAAAATTAGATATATTTAGTAGTTCATTCACAGACAGATAACTAACAATGCATTTTAGAAGTAAGCAAAGATACAAAACACGCTGCTCATGTACACTTCAAAAGAGTAAAAGATATACTATGGAATAAAAGGAAGCTTGAAACAAAAACAACAAAATCTGTAGAGATACTAAATAATTTTTAAAATATATCTCTGAAGTTTAGCACAGCTGTTTCAAACTCTTAAGTTAACTATCTGAATTTGGATTATTTGAATTATCAGGTAATGAAAAAATAAAAGGGAGTAAAAATTTAAGGGTCATAATTGGGGATAAAGATTATGAATAGTGTTTATTGTTACTATCAATGTGTATATGTGCATATGTGTGAAAAGAAATTATATTTTAATGTTTATTACCTCTTAGTAGATATAAACAAAAAATTCAAGGTAAAGTCAAATAAGATGTATACAAGTATTGTAATATACATAATCAAATTTTAAAGATTCCAGCCAACCAAAGCTATAAACTCTGGGATATAGTCAGGATATTGCTAATTAATTTTCAGGCTCTGAAGGAGTACAAAGGAAGAAATAAGTCAATTTGGGTGAAAAACAGCACACAGGAAAATGACAGAAACAAATATAAAAACAGAATCATTCCCTTCACTCTCTTCTCCATAAATCAACCTGAAAAAGAGCCAGATTACGTCAGCTCAAATGTCATGATTTACTTCATATTTACTCAGATTAAAATCCAGAGATGTGGGACTTCCCTGGTGGCACAGTGGTTAAGAATCCGCCTGCCAATGCAGGGCACATGGGTTCGAGCCCTGGTCCAGGAAGATCCCACATGCCGCGGAACAATTAGGCCCGTGCGCCACAACTACTGAGCCTGCGCTCTAGAGCCGGCGAGCCACAGCTTCTGGGGTCCATGTGCCTGGAGCCCGTGCTCCACAGAAAGAGAAGCCACCACAGTGGGAGGCCCGCGCACTGAAACGAAGAGTAGCCCCCGCACGCAGCAACGAAGACCCAACGCAACCAAAAATAAATAAATAAATACAAGACTTGACCTTTGGAAAAAAAAAAAATCCAGAGATGTTACTATGGCCATGTGAACTCCTTCCTCTGGCCTCTTGCACTACTAAACCTCCCAACTCTTCTCTCTTGCTTCCTTCCCCTCCACAAACCTGCTAGCTTTGTTGCACATGAATATTCCCTCACCCCAGAGACTTTGCATGAGCTCTTCTTTCTCTTCCTCTTCCACCAAATATCTACTGTTTTACTCCAGCACTTTTTTCTGCTTCCCACTAATTGTCAACTTTCAAGACATACTAATTGTCAGCTCCCTCTGTACAAAATAGCAAGTTTCTTATCACAATCCCCTCACCCTGAATTAGTTTTCCTTATAGTACTTGTCAGCTTCTGACATCTCACATATTTATTTGCTTATTTATTTTCACCTTTCATTTGAATGTTAACTCCGTTAATCCAAAGGATTTTTCTTTTTAAAGTTTTTCTCACAGCCAGAACAAGGCTGCATAGATATGTGCCTGGCCAGTACTGGGAGCTCAAATATATTTTACAAAAAGAAGAATTAATGAATATATATTCCTTCCTCTCCCACTTCTTTTCTGCCTTCCTTTCTTCTTTACTTTCTTTATCAGAGGTACCATTTAATACAAAATACTATTGATAAAAATAATTCTACCAAAGCCATGAGTCAATTGGGGTTATTTGCTGATTGCAAATAGTGAAAACCCAGTGGAATCAAAAGAACATTGCTGACAGATCCCTATCCTGAAAGCAGATGAAATTTTACAGGGCAAAAGAGGATATGAGGAAAAAAATATTAAAATTACTAGACAGGCATCATTACATCTCTGAGTAGATACTTTTCTACTATACTTGTATTTTTACTAATTCCTATATTTGGCCTGTATTATTAACTTAAAAAATTAGCTTTAGGTTATTAAAATTTTTAAGCAAATCCATGAGATCATATGTCTGTAAAAAATCTTTGGGACATATATGTATATATGTGTATACATATATGTATATATACACATATATGCATACATAGACAGGCTTAACAACATTAGAACTAATAGCAATAATTTCTTTATGTTAAATAACTGTAACTAAAGATGTAATAATTCAAGACATTTGAACAATAAGAAGAGATATCTGTAATGCAACTTCACAAACATACATTTAAATAATTCCACGTTCCTCAATTTGAACACATTTTGAAGCTGTAGAACTTAAGCTACCTGACTGTGTCCCCTTCCCATTAAGCTTATTGCAACATTTCAGACTCCTTGGTGTTTCTGATGAAACTTGATGTACCATGTCATATCTCTCACATTTTAAGACATGCACTGTGTATTGCTTACCTAGTATCTGTTACCTGTCTCTGCCTTATTTACAAAATCTACAGTTTATGTATACTGACAAATTTCCCATATGGAATTCTACATTCCACAAGTTCCCTGAGTTGCTGATAATGATAGTTACACCTTGCTTGGTGATGTTTCTAGTAAAACTCTTACAGTGCTAGTGGGATCCCTGGTGTTGTTTGCCCTTTAATATTCCTCTTATTTTTGCTTGGAACAGGAGCCTGATGCTTGCAAATCAGTAGCAATCTTATGAGAGGCCATAAGCTATACAAAGGATGACTGGGAAGAAAGATAGGTGGATCCTGAGCCTTTAATATCATCAAAAAGTGCAATAATTTCCCTAGATTTCACTCCTATGACTTTCTTCTTAATGGGAAATCATTTTTTATAAAGTCTGTCCTTTTTAACCCTTAATTTTGGTTTCTACCCACACAAAATTTACATCTCATACACCATTATCTTTCAGTTAATTTTTAGAAGACAAAAAAGCTAAGAAACTTTTATTTCTATCAATTATGATTTTATTTCATCTTCAATGTTTACTTGGATATAAGGCCAATTAATTATAATCATGAATCCTATCATTTTCTCCTTAGAGTCTTTCCGATTATGAAAAGTGAAAGTGAGTAGGCTTCAATTCAAAATCTGCTAAAAATAAAATTCCAAAGTTTACTCAAATACTTATTCATACATAGCAATGTGTTATTTCCTGTAAAAAGTGTATCACTCCTGCACTTAAGAAGTTAATATAAAGTCATTTAATATTAGTTTAATTAATATTAAAAATGTCTTAAAACAGCAAAGTATATATGTTGAAAATAATAATACCAAATCTCAAGGCACAGCAAGAGGATTTTAAGTGTTTTGTGTAGTACCTAATAACGGGCATGCACTCAAATCAATTTACTTTCCAATGGCACACATTTTTATCACTCATAAATATTAATGCTGAACAATCATTAAAATGAGATGCACAGCCCTGGACGCTCATAGAAGTTGACACACAACTCAGAGACATGTCAATACTTATCAAAAGATTTAGGAGCATCATATAATGCTAGTCCAAAAGAAACCTAGTTAACATAGATCAGATATGGAGTAATTTGCTGTTATGATTGTGTTTTACAGACTAGAGTCAAAAGGCTGAAGTCAATGGATTGGTAATTCATATCATCAATATATATTTTTTACTTAACTGAATAAATAAAAAACAATTTTTAGTTACTCTAGAGCTTGACCATCTCAGACAATGTAGAAAAAGAAAGAAAGAAAGAAAGAAAGAAAGAAAGAAAGAAAGAAAGAAAGAAGGAAAGGAAGACTTCAACACAATTGCCTTGTTTTCAGTCATGTGTGCATTAGATGAATAAAATTACAATAGGAGTTTAAATAATGTAATTTATATTCTATCTTTGCTTTATATTTTAACTTACAAGTCACAATCCCTGGAAGCAAATAGTCTGTAGGGTACATAGACCTCTTTGTGACCATTGGCTCCCCTCAAAAATACTTTGATATATGCAAATGAATGAATTGTTCTCATTAGCTTTAATTTGTAACCACCACAATTATAGAACTGAATGTACTTGTCTAGAACAGAAACTTAACATTTGCAATAAATGGAAAATTAGAAAGATGTTTTTCTGTTGCGCTGGTGCTGGGGTTATTTCAGACTGTTTCCTCATCTTAGCATTCTCTATGCTTTATTGATTCTGTTCCTACAACTACCAGAAAATGATTGCATACAGTATAAGGATTGGCATATAGTAAGCATTCCCAAATATGCTTGTTTATTGAATTAATGGAAGAGCAGATAAATGACTACAAATAAAATGGAAAGAAGATTGAATTGGACATTGCATCCTATGTAATATGAATCCAATAAATAAATTAGCATATAAAGATTTGGGGGAGGGGGAGTGTGTGGGTCACAGAATCTGTGTCTGAT
This sequence comes from Tursiops truncatus, assembly GCF_011762595.2. Lineage (NCBI taxonomy): Eukaryota > Metazoa > Chordata > Mammalia > Artiodactyla > Delphinidae > Tursiops > Tursiops truncatus. Next base: position 56,993,304 of record NC_047051.1, on the reverse strand, counting down.
GGAAACTCTACATACACTGCTTTTTCAAATGCAGATTGGCAGCATATTATTGATTACATTCTAGATACTAGAACTTGTGCTACAAATTAGGTATATCAAATTCCCTTTCTTTTACACACGTATCATAATATATAATGAGGCATATATTTGAAGTACTAATTAATCATCATGAAAATGGTGAAAAGAGAAATATGCTTACATTTAACACAGAAAAAAGAAATTTAAAAATTGTATACTTATTCAGATTCAGAAAGAAAAATATAAGACAGAAAAAAGTTGAATTGTCATCAAATACTGTACAGAAAGCAATGGAGCAACGTCAGCAAATTTGAGAGAAAACAATTATGGCCTACTAATTTTATCTATGCAAATAGTTATATAAAATACTAGGATCCAACACTGTTCAATGTTCACTATGTATCTGGCGCTGTAACTAATAATTTGCATTTTTCATTGTTAATCCTACAAGTAGCCCAGGGAGATAAGTATCACTTTATTCCTATTTCAACTGTGAAACTAAAAAAAGAAAGGATGATATCAGTGGTTGAAAAGTTTATGAAACTTTGCCCAAAACATCTTAGTTTGGAATTAATGAATCTGGTATTTGAATACTGTTCTAACAAAATATAAATTCTCCTGTAACAACCACTGCAGTTTGTAGAGTGTATGGCCTGAAGGCAAATACAGGTTATTCTCATATTTGAAAATGTTGAAGCTGTACTAACCATATTCTATTAAAAGCAGACTTAAATGTCTACTACATCAAAGTAAGAAATAAGTAAAAGTTATGATTTTGTAAATGAGAGGACTGCACTCTTTGTCTGCTTATATATCCCATGTCTCAGGAACCCATCTATCCCCAGTCAAATCTCTGACTTTGGCATAGCAAAGCTTTCAAGGTTTCAAGGCTGAGAATTCAGCCTATTTTGAAGCTCTGCTACTCTTTAAAATGTGTCCTGGACCTGATGCTCTGTTCTCTGATCACAGAAGAGTCAAGGAAGGTGTCTGACTCTTTTTCTTCACTTTCAATCGTTGATGAATTGAATCTCATTGTTTTTCTCCAGTATGTGAGTTTTCCCCAGGGGCAATCATACAATTTCATGCTTTTTACTTTCCCCGAATCTTCTCAAATGCTTAGAATACTGCACCTGTCAGTACATTCCCTTCCTTTCGTGTTCCAATAAAAAACTGTGCCATTACAACATGCTGGGGACTTCTCATACTTCATCTGCTCTCCATGCTAGCCAGTCAGTGATTCAGTTCCCAAATCCCATTCTTTAGAGTGATTCCTCAGATTACTTCTCACCCCAAAATCTTGGGTTAGTGTCACTGTGAAGAAGACTCTGGGATGAAGATTTGCATCTAGGAAGTTTTTTGGGCTGTCCATGGCTATCTAGAATTATTTGGCAGTGATGGAAGTAGAACTGGGTAGAGTGAGAAAACTACAATGCAGTTGCAACAGAGACCTCAGACAATCTCACAATAAACTCTGAACAACCTTCAGAATTCTCCTGCCTTGAGGCAATCAGGTTGGGCCTATTTAACTGCCTACTGACCAATCATTAGATGTTGGCAATTCTGGAAAGGGATGACATCAGATGAGGCAGCTCTCTCTCTTTGACTCCCAGACTCAGCTGTGAGTCAACATTCTCTACAGTTCCAGAACCTGTGGAAACAAGGGTCTCATTCCTGAAAGGGTGGGAAACCATGCAGCAGACCAGTGTATATAGTAGATGGGTCCCAGAAGAGAGATTATTTTCCTGCTGTTGTTTGTAAGACAGTAAGTATTCTTTGGACATTATATGCATGGCTATAAGAGGTACTATATTTTTAAGTGTGTGTTTACTTGTAATAAACAACCTGGTCTTGCCTCCTCTTTCTTTTAGAAATGCATAGAAAAGTCATGGTAGATATTTTTATATCTTAAAATTTTTTATTTTTCATCTTTTCCTTTTCATAGAATTGAGAAAATCCATTTGAAAAATCAGTAGCCTTTTCCAAATGTAAAGAATTATATTTATTTTCTCAAATAAGGAGAACACATCTGGAAAAGCAAATATAATTGGGATAAATACACAATAAATTTTTTATCAACACATTTTATTATTTTTCAACATGGCAAGTTAAATTGTAATGTGCTAGGAGTAACCTGTATCCTTGATGTGTTTGCTGGTGATGGTAATCTCTGCAACTTCCTTTGAAATGCAATATTATGCAGCATGTCATAACATGCTTCTTCGAGGGTACTATAATATTTTAACTTCTACTATTGTTCTTTCTGCTGCTACTACTATAACTGTTAGTACTACTACTACCACCGGCTCTATGTGATCTGGTGAAAGACTACAAATCTCTAATTCAGTGAAAGGCTGTGAACTTTTTTTTTTTTGGCGGTGCGCGGGCCTTTCACTGTTGTGGCCTCTCCCGTTGTGGAGCACAGGCTCCGGACACGCAGGCTCAGTGGCCATGGCTCACGGGCCCAGCCGCTCCGCGGCATGTGGGATCTTTCCGGACCAGGGCACGAACCCGTGTCCCCTGAATCGGCAGGCGGACTCTCAACCACTGTGCCACCAGGGAAGCCCAAGGATGTGAACTTTTAATGTGATGGCTCAACATGGCTTATTTTCACTAGTGTTGGTAAGATGGGAGTTGTTTTAATTTATTTGTTGACTTTTATATTTGATATAAGTCAAATAAGTAGACATAGATAGTAGGCTATAAGCCGTATAATTGACCTGTTTGTTTGCTTCTTGATGTCTGATTAAATGTTTCCTATCATATGATTCTGTGTATCATGTTTACCCACTGGAACATGGTTATCCAGTGTTATTCTGATCTTCACTACATTTGAGTTTTCAATTTTTACTGCAAGCTGTCATACTAGTATTCCTAGCTTTCTGAGTCTAAGTCATGTTTTAAAAATTCTGACTTTCTTCAACATTATGAAGAAGTAAAAAGTAGTTGACCAGAATCTGACAGAGACAAATTAAGAGGAGCATTGACCACATACCTATGATCCACAGATCCAATCTAAATGTCTATAATCCTACAACCATTGAATGTAGTTTTGGAATGTTATACCCAGGGTTCTTCCTATTCTAAATCTTTTTTAGAACCCAGTATATAAATCCCAAAACAAGCAAAACTATTTTAAGGGGCATGTATCCTGCAACTTAGAACTGTATATGTAAATCTCCTAATGAACAAACTCATAGAAATAATTTTATCTACTTTTTCAAAGCAGATGCATAACTTCACAAAATCTCTTTTAAAATGCTGAATTTATAAACTTTCTGTAAGTAAAATCCTCTCCTTGCTATTCTTATTTATTAACCTCCAAGCCCCTAAGGACTATAGAGTTTTTATCCTGGTTTCTAGGTAAACTTTATGAAATTATTACTAGAAAGGGATTTTGAACATTATTAGCTTTCTTTTGCAAGTCAGCATGGCTTTTCAGACCAGGTTTCCACAGTGAGGACATTTCCCCAAGCCTTTCATATCCATCACGATAGCCATCTTGTAATGCTTCTTACCCCATTCAGTATCGATCAGTGCCTTCATGTTCATGCAGAGTGACACAGCAGGTTGTAAATTCAACTAACATTATAATGCAGCAACCTACAGAATCAGCCATCCAGGTTGCCAATAAATGATCTCATTTTTAGAGTCACTATCAATAATAGAATCTTTCAGTGTGAATAGTGAAAAACACTAGGTTATATTCTGTGTCTTGTGGTGAGTATCCTGATGTCAGCAGTTCAGCTGAGCTGGAGGGAAAGAGCTGAGCTGCCAGATGTGGGAATAGATGACTAAAGCAAGCAGCCAAAAATGAAAGACTTAAGCATTTAATCACTAACTGAAATGGTATGATCAAGAGTCTAAAACTGAAGAAAAAGCCAACTATCCCTGTTCCATTTTCCCCCATGGAAGAGTGCACTGGTTGAGGGTCAGACAGATTACTGAGGATACAGAAGTGGGGATTGTCTCACTCTTGAGGAAGCCCTGAACTGACGGTTCCAGAAAGTTAATGGACTCTGGAGTGAGAGGAAGAGCCAGGAGTGGAAAAGAACCAGGTGTACTTAGAGTGAGGAAATGGGTCTTCAAGGTTTCTCCCTCTCCTCCCTTACAAGAAGGCCTCAGAAGAGGTGCTTGAAGAAGATGCCCCCTAAGACCTCACAAAAAGAGACCTAGGAATGAAGGTGGCTGGGTTAGGAATGCAAACAAGCTGAGACAATGACTGACTAGGGACCTTGTGTTCTTGAAAGCAATTCCCCTTATACACTGTAATGCACTGGCTGTGCACCAAATGTGGTGTGAGGCGGGCAGCTTTCCCCCATAATGCCTGCCAGGTAAAGCACTTATCATTGCCTATTGTCAGACCTGAAAAATCCCAAATAGATTTTTAACCTGGAGCCAGGCTTTCCACTTGATATATGAGTGTGTGTATTTCTCACTGTGTTTTTCAGTAATGTCAAATCAGCTTCCTTAAAGCATGGCTTCAATACTTAGACTAACTTTTAAGTTATTCTACAGCAGGAACTATCTGGTGGCTTAGAGCATCTCCTTCAATAAACTCATGGTCCTATACGACCACAGCCATTGTTTGAGTAACAGTTTCTCAACTTCCTGAAATAAGCTGGGGTTTTTTTTTTTTTTTTTACCATTTTGAAATATGAATCAGATGCTCATTACCATTCACTGAAATGCAGCTCATTATTTAATTCCAAACACATCATTCCAGAGGGAATAATACCTATAGCTCGCTCTCTGGAACCAATTTCAATAATTTATTGAGCTTTCTGTTTGCCAGCTTCAGAAACCAAGGTAACTAACGAAAAGAAATGGAAATGGTTTGTAGAATTAAAGGAAGACCTTAACCACAAGACATTTATAAGATTTGTGGGAATGGCAGTTCTTAGATTTCAGCAACAGAAACTTTAATTTATCTTCCTAAGAGGTTAAAGGAGTGATTTACCACACTTGTGCCCTAGTTTCTAGCAGAAATAATTAAATTGGTGTGGAATGTGTCATATACATATGTGGAGTGAAGGTGTGGATCTGTGCATTCAGCGGAGAAAACTTCCCACCATAAAGATGTATTATCAAAGATACAGGAACAAAAAACATCTGGGCAAACAAATGTTAACTTCCACAATTCTCAAATCTGAATCACAAGCTGTGATCTCTCTTCTGAGATCAAGACATAAATATTACATTTATATTGGATATCTATATTTGTTTGCTTCACAACATGCCCCAAACTGAATTCTAATTTCTCATTGCTGCCTCTCTCATCCATTTTTAGCGTTGTTTTCTGGAACCCCTAATCTATTTAAGGTCATATCATATAGTCCAAAGAAGAAACACGAATAATTTATCATCTCCCTGCCATTGTACTGCCAACATTTAATCAGTCTCCACACAGTGTTGATTCCTCCTTCAATTATCCTCAGTATATAATATTTTGCCTCTATCTCAAATGCTTTGCACATTATCTTATTCATGGACAATTGCAATATCCTCATTGAAATGTTCATATTTTCCCCAAAGAGATATTGATATCTATGGAAAGAAAAAGTGAACACCTTTTTTTCCCAATGTTTGCTCTTTAAAATACTTTTGCTTATCCTTAAGAATGCACCTACTTTATAATAATTAGCCATACTTCTGTCTACCTGATTATTTCTAATCACATCAAATTACTTGCTTTTGCTAAATATATCATGTGATTATGATGAATTTGAATATGTAGTGTGTTCTTCCTGCTCTAGTAGATTAAACTGACTCATACAATCATTCACTCACAAAATTTTAGGATTTAATCTGGCATCTTATTATTGTGTTTTTTATTTACCATGATTTTTCTTTTATTATTTATGAGATTTATTTTGGTTGGGAACATTGTATTTTTATTCTTTTAATTGAAGATTAACATTAACAACTATTTTGAAGTATTTATTTTCTCCTGTATGTCCACAAATGATTTCAAACAGACACCCAAAACCTCGTCTATTTTGGTGTCTTGTATATACAAATATATGTACATACATTTAGTTATGTGTGTGTACAGCATATATTTTATGCAATTTTCTGATTTTAGACTTTTTTAGAATGTAAACATTACTGAGTCATTTTTAGACTTATTTCCTATAAATCATACAACTTTCTCCTTGATTCTTGCTGGAGTACTTTTCTTAAGTATTTTCAAAAAGAGGTTTTTGTGTTGTTAATCTTATGAAACTATGTATGCCTTTAATTCCCTGTATTTCACACTTTTATTTAAATGACAACCATATAATATTCCAATACCACATCACTATAATTTTCCGTACACACCTAATAAGGATTTTAGACTCACTGTCCATTTTTCGCATTCTCAATATTAGTAAATGAAAATATATTTCATTCACGTTAAATAACATAGTTCACCTTACATTTTGTTTCCCTTGTGTATTTTATCATCAGCTATTCTCCTTAATTCTGCCAGCACATATGAAGCAATTTTTATCAAGGCCACTTTATCAATCTGCTCTGAATGACCACAAGACTCTCCTAGAATTTTATATAATCACTGATTTTCATGCTTCCAAATTTCCCCTTCAACCATACTTCACTCTAAGTTCAATTAGTAAATGTACTTCAGACCATACATGGCATTACTCTCCTTAAAACTTTGCCACAGCTTCCATTGATCATAGAGTTACCTGTAGCCATGACCTTTAAGATCTCATATGACCCAGTCTCAGTGAATTTCTCCTTTACCTCTCACCATTTTTGCTTTGGTCCCAGTATTACAGGCTTTCTGGCAATCTTTCAGGAACTGTAATAATGCTAATTTTTTGATGATATCTATTTCCCCTTTTTTGTAATACATTTTCAATAAATATTATTGAAGGCTCTGACCTGTGTCACATCCTTAGAGAAGATGCCTCTTTCAAACTATCTGAAATGGCCTGAATGCCAGTCACTTTCTTCTTAGTTGAAATATGGTCCATGGATTATCTACTTTTTTGTAGGTTGACTTGCCCAGTTGGAATATAAGCTTCCTGAACATAAGACCTTTTGCATTGTACACTGCTGTATCTCTAAAAATTAAACAGATAATTAAATTTAAAACTAAATTAATTAAAAATTAAATAGAATTTATCTGTCATTATTACCAAAATACTGCCAAAACTAAGGCTGATTCAAATATCAAGTGCATGATACTGAAACCTTAGACACACAGAAAAATATTTTGAAAATTAAAATTAACTCATGAAAATTAAAATGTCAATTTTTGAAAAATTATTTTACAATGGTTGGACAGTGTATTTAACCCCAGGTTAGCTCAACCTGAAGAAATGACATACCTATAAATTTAGTATTAATATTATTTTAAGTCCAGCTAGAAGGTCTCTTCATGCTATATTTGGTTATTTAAAGTCATCACTTGAGAAATAAACAGTTTAAAATCTGAAATGTTAATATGTATTAGGTAGGGAGGAATTTATATTTTCTGTTTCTTTATAAATCAAGTTTTACAGAATATTCAAAAATTAATAATGTTTGTTGCTTCTGCAAAATAAAGTTAAACATTATCAAAATAATACAGTCCCTTTTGAGATTCAAGAACTTGAAGATTTTGAAGAGGAATTCAGAAGAGCAACTTTGGAGCTAATGATAAACTGAGTCGATCATGACTTCTATTTTGAACATTTGATCCTTCAGAAATTACAGTGCTTACAGTTTATTTTTGTACGTTTGTTTGTTTGCTTTTAATCATTGAGAAGGATTTTAAAATAACAAATTTAAGGTATTTAAAATTTTTATTTTAGTGAGGGAACATTAAATTGAGAGCAAATAAGTGCCTTTATTTGATTTTGAGATGACATGACATAAATAATGTGAAGCAGGAGCATATGATTTATGCAAAATTTATAAATGTTCAATGAAAGAAGCATTATGCAAATTCTAACATTTATCTCACTCTTCCATTTTTTATGGAAGGAAGGTCATGTTAATAATCTAAATGAGTTTCTTCTTGAGTCTTAATATATGAAAAAAATCTTTTTTTTCTGAATTAATTTATCTGTGCAATTAAGAGAACCAGAAAGTTCATAGGATTAGGAATAAGACTTAACTAAGTTTAACCATAGCTTTCCTCTGACTAGCTTTGTACCTTCTGAGATACTACCTAAATACGAGTCACAGATTTCACTTGAAAAAATTGAGTAATTAATTATCACAATTACATTAGCTTATGTACACATTTTTAAACAGTTAATTGGTTAAATATAAAAGTGTGCATTTAGAAATGGATAAAATGGATGCTTTAACACCGGTTTATTCACTTTCTCTATGGGTCACTGCAAACAATTTTCCCCAAGGCAAACATAGGTATACAGGCGTTCTCTGTGTATATACACATGTGAATTTATTTTAAACAAATAGTTATTGTATTCTGAATGATCTTGTATTTGCAAGTGAATAAATTTAATTATTTATGGGTTAAAATCTTACCTAATATGACATTTTCACTTTCTTTCATTTAATGTTCTACCACTTTGAATTCAGGCATGGAATCTGACAACTGTATATTAAATGGCTCAAAAATTGATATTGTCTATTGAAATGTAAGTCAGATTCTATACAATTCATCCATTTAAAGTGTACAAGACAATGGGTTTCAGTATATTTACGGAGTTATGCAACCATGGATACAATCAATATTAGAACATTTCAATCTCCCCAAACAGAAACACTATACCCATTAGCAATCCATGCCCATTTCCACTATACCCCCAGTCCTAGGAAACAGTAATCTCTGTCTCCATAGATTTGCTTATCCTGACATTTCATGGAAATGGAATTATATAATATGCAGCCTTTTTTGAATGATGTTTTTCACAGCATAATATTTTCAAGGTTCATTCATGTAGTTGCCTATATCTCCATTTGATTTATTTTTATTGCTGAATAATATTTTATCATATGCATATGCCACATTTGATTTATCCATTCATCAGTTGATGAGCATTTGGGTTGTTTCCATATTTTGGCTGCTATGGATAATGCAGCTTTGAACATTCATGAACAGAATTTTGTGTAAATATAGTTTTCATTTATCTTGGATAAATAACCTGGAAGTCAAATTGCTGGGTTGCATGGTAACTCTATGTTTAAAATTATGAGAAATAGCCAGAATATTTAACAAAGTGGTTGCATCAGTTTACATTTTTGCCAGCAGTGTATGAGGATTCTGATTTCTCCACATTCTCACCAACACATTTATATTATTATTGTTGTCATTATGATGATGATTTTTTTGTTGTTGTTTTTGTTTTTGTTTTTTGCGGTACGTGGGCCTCTCACTGTTGTGGCCTCTCCCGTTGCGGAGCACAGGCTCCGGACGTGCAGGCTCAGCGGCCATGGCTCACGGGCCCAGCCGCTCCGCAGCACGTGGGATCTTCCCGGACCCGGGCACGAACCCGTGTCCCCTGCATCGGCAGGCGGACTCCCAACCACTGCGCCACCAGGGAAGACCTTCTATTATAATTTTGAGTTGAATTTCATTGATGGGCTAAAGACATTCAGTATATTTTTATGTGCTTTTTGGCCATTTATATAAATTATTTGGAGAATTATCTATTCATAGTATTTCCATATTTTAATTGTTTTATTTTTTAATTTTTGAGTTAAAAGTGTTCCTTCTATATTCTGAGTAAAAGTCCTAATTAGATGTATGATTTGCATGCTAGCACATAGCCTCTTTTTCAGTTTATCAAAGGAGAGAAAAATGTAGAGAAAAAGAGTAGTATTACCTCTTACATATTATATGTCATTAAACAATTATAGATACATGTTGAAAATATGCAAAGTATATTTATATAAATTTATATGTGTTCAAATAAATGTGTTAACAATGTTTTTGGAATATTCAAAATTAAGAATTATGGATCACAACCAATAACACTGTTAACCAGACATGGTGGAAACAGGAGAACGGATCCCACAGATAAGCACCATTATCAATTTCATTATATAGATAGGGAAAATGAGAGAACTTAATCTGGCCCTTCTGCCTTAAATGCAAGAGATAGTGCTGAAGAAGTTGAAAGATATTTCTCAACAATTTGTTGCATAATAGACACTATTTGGGATTCAGAAAATTGTTTGCTAAATACATTAATTAATTCCTATAAAATATATATTATACTTTGAGTATATCAACCACACATTAATGTATTTAATACTCTGGGTAAAATTCTATAGGCGTTGTTAAAACCTATAAATAAGCACTGTATTTTATTTGATGTTGCAAGTTTTATAAATGACAGGTTTACACCAGATTAGTCACTGAATTAAAAGGTTTTTTGCCATACATAAAAATACATATTCCCTAAATTCAGTATTTGCTGCATGTTATGCATTTGTTTCACTCTGGCTACATTTTCTCTAAAATGTTTAAGCCTTAAGGAATTAGTGAGATATTGTTGCAACTTAGATTAAATTCTGTTTAAGAGAGAGAGTGAGGTGCTTATTTCAATCATTTTAGGTTTTGTTAGATTTAAAAGAAAAAGATAAAAAGCAAGAGATTAAAAGGTTACTATTTCAATCCAAATGCCTTAAAACAATCAAGGAGATTTAGTCAGATAAGTGATTTTCTTTAAAAATCCGATATTTTGGGGCTTCCCTGGTGGCGCAGTGGTTGAGAGTCTGCCTGCCAATGCAGGGGACACGGGTTCGTGCCCCAGTCCAGGAAGCTCCCACATGCCGCGGAGCAGCTGGGCCTGTGAGCCATGGCCGCTGAGCCTGCGCATCCAGAGCCTGTGCTCCGCAACGGGAGAGGCCACAACAGTGAGAGGCCCGTGTACAGCAAAAAAAACAAAAACAACAACAACAAAAACAATTATATTCAATAATTAACAGCTGTTGAATAATAAACAACTGATTTTATCTACCTAGTGAAATAGTAACTATTCTTGTGAAAAAAATCAGAATTTCTTCTACTCATTAATAAAATCAAGTAATAAATTTCATGTTTGCACTTGAGAAAATTACTATTTAAGAATGAGGCAATTTTCAAATGAACATAAAATACAACAAAACTTGAAAATTATCTCATTTTTAAATCAAGAAAAACAATATAATAATAGTATTACAAATAAAATAGGTAATAGCTTAATTAAATTTAAATAATTTCATACTTTGTGAATATTTCATACTTCAGTTGCATATGGATGAGAGCTGAAAGTTTACTATTGGTCTAATTATATACTAGGCAAATAGCAAATATCAGAAATACATAAGTATTCTAAATAATTTTAAGCAAGTGCTCTAGATCTACTTGCCTGACACAATAACGAAATCTAAGATATATTAAATATATGTATAACTGGATCACTTTGCTGTACACCTGAAACTAACACAACATTGCAAATCAACTGTAACCCAATACAAAATAAAAATTAACTTTTAAAATAAGATATATTAGATAGTTCTTGCCTTCATAAAGCTAAAACATAATTATATAAAATGTAATATAAAACATGATATCTCAGTACAATCTATGTTTAAACATTTTCTGATGAAATAGTCATCTGGTCCTACTACACTCTAGTTTATTTTTTAAAATTTCTAAGCCTTAAGTTTTATGAAAATCCAACATAAACACTTAATTTTATTCTACTGTAGAAATACAGAGTAATTTTCTGAGTGGTCTTGGACAAATCATACATGCTCTCTCATGAAGCTCATGGTCTCTTGGTGGATACAGATAAATGCAAAATCATGAAAATTAATAGTTAAAATGTTAATTGATATATAGAAAATGAAGATGTTATGAATAAGGAAAGGTTAATTAAGGTTTAAATAAACATATTTTCCTTCTCATTTGAAGAACAAATGAATACTTGACTCTTCACTTCAGCCTAGTTATGCCTCACACTCTGTGTGGTAGAGAGCAATGCAAACATATCTGTCTCACTGATAAAGAAGTAACCATAATTGTAAGTTGCTTGTAGGGTTTAGGATATGGGACAATGAAACAAGAGTGCAACTGGCATTACTTATTTTATCACTTCACGCTAGTAGTCAGAGTTTGCTTAAATATTGTTAGCCAATATGATCAGATAAGGGTGAATGAAGTAAAAAGTACTCATATCAGAAGATATTATTTTTTATTCCAATAGAGCTACACTAAAATGGATTTTAAACTGTAGGTATTTTATTGAATAATCAGAATTTTATTAACTATGAAGCAGACAAATAGTTGGATCAAAGGAAGGCTAGGTAATCAGAGATAACTGATTTAATTTATAAATATTTCTTCTTAATGGTCTGAACTCCATTAAATAGATGCTGAATAAAATAACACTTATATAGCTTTCTTATTGTCATCCCCAAGAATGTTCCTCTCTCCACTATATCCATTTCTAAACTTGTCACAAATCCTGTTACTCCTTGTAAATCCTTTGAAATATGAGAAATTTGTTTCTTAGAGAGTTTAAATCATGTGCCCAAAGTAACTACATTTTCACAAACACAAACTTACAATGATACATTCATCACTATTAATAATATTCACTTTGTTATTATGTATTTGGTTTACAAATTATATTCCCATATAAAATGTCATTTATATTATGTTTATGCAAATATTATACTAAGTACTTTTTTCAGTTGTGTTAAAAATATGCTCCTACATTAATAAAGTGACAGTAGTAACTTTATTGTTGCAGCTGGTATTATATATTTTTTATTGATTGAATTTTATGTCTTTCTAGCCAGCCATGTATTTAACTAAACATTTATTGATTCAAATTAAATTTGTATCCCGTAACATTAACATATCTGTCAAATCTCTGGGTTTAGAATTTCACAATAAAATCTTTCAATCTCACAGTATAACAAAAAACTACTTGTTGGTGTGCATGACACCATGTTATATAATTGAGCAACTGATTGACTGAACTCGACTCAATTTAAGGGTGGGTATTTTCAGTGCTCACTTCTAACAATTTAATTAAACATATATGATCTCTGATTTTTTATATATCTTTAAAATCGTACAAAACCTCTGTATATTTTCTCTTTATTTTTAATCTAACTTGTTCATAGTTGTTAATTTTACATCTGTGTAATAAATATATGTGTATAAACATATACAAGGGGAGAGAGAGAGAGAGTGAGAGGAAGAGAAAGAGAGGAAGAGAGAGATTGACTCTTAGTTGCTAGACCCTGGATTCCCCAACAAGACAGTTTGCTTTTGTCAGGAGGTTTGCCATTAGGTGGAGAGTTTGGACCTTACGTAATTAATTGTATAAAACTGTGTAATTAAAAGTGTACTTTTAAAATAAAGTATAATTCACAGATATGGAAACTTGTCTGTAAAATAAATATATTAACGAGTGTTCAATCTCACTATTAAGAAAGAAATTAAAACTTCCTGGAGATGAAATTTAACACTATATGGATTCACTATTTTTTTTGTGGGGGGGAGAGCAGTGTAAATTCTACTTTAAAATGGAATTTGGTAATACCTGGAAAAAGTGAGAGAGCAAACACCCTGGGTTCCAACAATCCCAGTTCTTGGAGGAATCCTTGCACTAGAATATATCTGTAGAAGTATAGATTACAGCACTACATCTGTCCCCCCAAGGCAGAAACAACTTAATATTTCCTCAGCAGGAGGGTAGATAAGTTGTAGATTACAAATACAATGCAGTATTAAACAACAATTGAAGTTAATGTACAAATCATGTAAGTCTAAGTATGAATAAAGTTTACTAATATTTTCAGTGGAGGAAGCAATTTGCCTCATGATCTATAGAGTTTGATAGTTATGGAATATTTGAACCACATGAAATACATAATATCATACATTTTTATGACTGACCATTTAAAAAATACAAATACATATATTTATGATTGCACCTATAGAATAATGGATATATTAGAGAGATGAATGGAAAAGTACTAGGATGTCTTGAGAGCATGCTTTATCATTGTATTTTAATTTAAATATATGAATATGGTAAAATATGCATGTACTAAAAATTGCACAATTTCAATGTGGTATGTCCATTTAAAATGTATAATCTCAAAAGCATATAATTCACTTTCATACTTCATAAGAATCTTCAGTTTCTTTCTATATTTTTATTTCTAAATTTTTATTTTATTTAAGCATATAGCATACAGAAACTATTTCCCCAAAGAGTAATCGTTAAAGAGAAACACTCAAGTGAGAGACACTAGTAATTTCAAAGTTAAACTTCATGTGACATATAAGTACAGTTGATTCTTGAACAACTCAGGGTGGGTAGTAGTGCCAACCATCCAGGCAGTGGAAAACTCAAGTATAACCATAGTTGGCCTTCCATACCTGTGGTTCAGCAACCACAGATTCAACCAACACGGTTCATATAGTACTGTCATTTATATTTACTGAAAAAAACCCTCACGTAAGCAGACCCACACAGTTCAAAGGTCAAGGGTCAACTGTGCTCACAAATGAGATTTAAAAAGAAAATTGAAAGGGAGTAAAAAGGAGATTGTCATTGAGGTCAGTGAAAGAGATTTTCTGCAGATGTGGATGTTCTCAATTCTTTTGGAAGGTAATGGGATTTCAAGTAATTGAGGACCAAGGAGGGAAGTATGATTAGACTCAACAGTATGCAGTAATTAGTGATGTTAGCAAGAGTCCCTTCACAACAGTGTTGGGCATGGATACTAGTACACAGTGCATTGAGAAGGTCATGAGAATTGAGGAAGAGGAGATAGGAAACCTTTCCTAGAGATATGTGACTGCCATTATTCAATAAATAATTTGAGGTATGAGCCCATTTATCTGTTTTCACACACAGGCAACACCAAATTTTGAGAAAATACTCGATAAAAATTTTTTAGAAAGTACTCCAATAAAAAATTTAAAGAAAGAAGTAAAGAGAAAGTGAGCAGAAGAATGTTTCAGTGAGGTTAGGAGAGAGGCAGTTCTCATAAAGTCTTTGGCAATGGCTAAAGTAAGTTTCCAGTGTGTTTGGCCTTTTCTTTTTAATTCACACAAGGTCAACACACCGAACTCCTTCCCAGTTGAATTGGTGCCCATGGGAAAAATTGCTTGAAACAAACCAAAAGTAAGATTATACATTAAAAATATTATATGATTGTTATCAGAGACGGGTTAATGTCCGTAAAGTGACAAAGGCATAATACCATAGACTGTATAATGACTATATAACTTTTCAATTATAATACATTCCAATATACTAGGCCCTAAATACTAGCCATCTCCTCTCCCTAAAACTGTCAACATCTATATTTACTCCTTATGTTGGTAGATAAAATAATTATAAACTAATTAAATTAAATACCATCTGCTCATAGATTTAGAGCTTAGAATGCAATTTTCGTGTGTGTGTGTGTGTGTTCGTGTGTGTGTTTGTGTGTTTGTGTGTGTGTGTATGGTCTTTTTCTTATCTCAGAAGTAAAGATATGATAAATAATTTAAATGATTAACCCCCAAATCACTCATTTTATTATAAATGGTCTAACTATTGCCATTCTTATACCACACCTTATTTGTTACTATGCATTGTAATCTGTTTTTCTTTGCATCATGCACAAATATTTGAAGAATGAAAGAATAAATACATGAGCAAGTTAATGAATCTCTGGGAATCTGATTTATAACTTTATTGCTATAATTATAGTGACTATGGTTTCCAAATCTGTAATTGGGAATATATATTTTGAAATAAACCTTGAAAATAGGCAATGTGTGGTGTGCTACTGCCTGGGACACTCAGCCAATTTAACTTTAATGCCGTGGTAGATGATGTGGCTTCCATTGAGCTAAACTGTTTTGTGGCTAATAAACTACAAACTCCTTACTTCTAAGGTATGTGCATAACCTGTCTCTGTCTAGATTTAGGATTAAGTGGGAAACAGTTAAATGATGTTTAGGAGGAAAAAATCAAGTATTCACAATCCAATAAATATTGCTCAATATAGTTAAAGTGGTTTTCGCATGACGGCCTTCAAACTCCCACTATAATAAAAAATATAGAGGACAATTTTAAGTTTGTGTGTGTTTTCTAACCTAAGGCAGGTCAACATTTTGTAATAAACTTCAACCACTTGCTCTTGCTTTTAGAAAAGAGAAAATTTCTGAGGATTTTCTAAAAGAATATAAGAAAAGTTGAGTCACAGAAATAGAAGTTTATGTAAATAAAATTTGTAAAAAAATATGCTTATACATCTACTTATAAATTTTAAGAATTAATTGTATAAGAAGAATCATTTGTAGTTATTGCAAATACATCTGTTTATGGGAAGAGAGGATATCCATCACATTACATACAGGCTAATAGGTACTCCTGCCACTTACAAGCAAGCATAAATGTTATTAGCTCTACTCTTCATGTATTAGTGATATGTACGAACACAGGGATAACTTGACAAAGGCCTTCTATTTGTGTGGCAGAATGAATAGAATGGCATCATGGAGGAGCTGAGCTTTAAATTCAGGTATTACACTGCCCTCCAGAAAGGGAGGTCTTTTATAAAAACAAGAGTCTTTTGTGAAAAGCAAATTATGTAATGCAAACTCACCTTGATTTTTCTCTTTTTCAGGGGGGATAGGTGGTATCACAGTTGGGAAAACATTCTTCTCCAGAATATGGGCAATACCTCTTCAGTCATACCATGTGTTTTAAAAAGAACATGGCCTAATTCTCCACACAGCAGATGAGACAAATTGCACGTGCGAAGATGGTAAGGGTTTGAAAAATAAGATGGTACAGAGGAGTCCTGTACCAGTATTGGATCAGAAATGCTGACATTACTCTGGAATCAGTCTCATGAATTCTACTGTCAGCTCCTTGGAAAAGGGAAATGACTATAATCACGTTCACTTCATCAAAGATGGTTCTCCTTTCCAGTCTCTCTTTGGCTGTCACTCATTATTTCACTGCATGAAAGAGAAAAATATATATATACTATATACACTATATATATACTATATATACGCTATATACTGTGTATATAGTATATATATTTTTTGGCTATATAAATAGCCATATGGTTATATAAATAGCCATATATATATATATGGCTATTTCACTGATGAAATAAAATTCATAATCTACAGCAAAATAAGAAAAATTTAAACATACATTTTTATCTGCCCATTTGGGGCTCCTTCTTACCCTTCAGTTTGTATTTTGCACCTGCATTAACCAGATCTTCTTAGGAGATAGCATTCCTTCTCAATCTTGTAAAGGGTCAGGATGACCCACTACTTGCTTTGTACATGCAAATCTAGATTGTATAAACTGGCAATACGTCATCTGATGTATAACCCTTTCTTTCAGAAACATATATAACTGTGCTTTTACCTCTAATGGGTGGGACAGTCTTCAGAACCTTCTGTAAGACTGTCTCTGGATTATAAATCACAGGTTGGCTTGAATAAAATTTTCCATTTCTTTCTTAAGTCGACTCGATTATTTTTTTGTTGCTGACACACTAAAGAATTTTTTAAAATAATTCTGAAGGTGGTTTACTCATTTCTCAAATATATTTTTCTGATATTATTTATTAACATTTTCTAACAAAAAGTTTTAATTCAGATTTGGATTTGCCTATCTGGCAGTATGAATTAGGCCTGCCTGTGTGCTTTTGAATATAGCATCTTTTATTCTTGTAGAATACATATGGAGAGGGTATTGTTAGCACCTGGTTTTACAGATGAAGTATCTAATGCTTATATATATTAAGTAAATTGTTTAAAACCAACTTTCTTAAAATGTTTTGTAAAATCATGTTTGCCCAGTTTAAACACAAGCCTGGTAGTTACAAAGAATTCTCCATTTTCCTTTTTTATACTTTTGGTTAGTGTTTCACAATTTCATGGAGATGAAGATCTGCAGTGTTCTGTAAAGGAATTTTGTTATTCAGAGACAAAATATATTTATAGTGACGTGCCAAAATCATTCAAGGAAGGAAACTACAAGCGTGAAATTAAAATTTAATCCTTTCCTCCCCAGGCAAAATCATTTGAATCACTCTATACCTCACAGAACCCTTCAGAACAGGATGGTATTTTTCATGACAAAATTATGTTTATCTGTACTGACTTTGCACATACATATGGCAATTTCTAGTTACTCATTGTTTTCTTCTCTGATGATACAAATTTATTGAAAACACACACACATCTTAGTTATTTTTAAAAATTTCACCTAGGCAAAATCTTTGCTGCTTCACTATGAATCTCTTTCTAGGAGATCCAGTTGAAAAAGTATACTATTACTTAAATCTAAAATGTTTTGCCTTCAAAATAATATCTTTAAAAAATTTTTATTGTTTCTTAATCAAATATTTTTCAATGTATTATGTACTAAACCCTAAATCAGTTCCTTTTAATAAAATGTGCACTCAGTATAATCTAGCAGTACAATTTCTCAGCTGGACCTCTGATTCCTTATAAGTTAAGCTCTCTCCAGCCCTGATAATTGCACATTTTCCCACTCTTTAAAATGCTTTTTGTTTTCTTTTTCACCAATCTACTTATACTCCTTATTTAATTTCACTTGAAATTTTACTACTTCGGGTATCCCTTTATTGACTATACCAAACCTGTAATATAGACACTCATTATATTTTACACTACGTATCTGACTCTTGACAAATTAACATTGTGATTTTACTCCTTGCTAAACCATATGCTCACTGAGATTAACTTTTTGTCTGCTGTGTTCTCCTTTGATGTTACAAAGTTACGAAAATGCTTAATATATAGTAGGTACCAATAACTATTCTCAACAACATGTGTGACCATTATAAATTCTTAATATATGACAATTAATTGGAAACCGTATAGATAACATGAAGGTAGGGTTTAACACTAAGTATATATATATATATATATATATACATATATATATATATATATATATATATATATATATATATAAAATTTGCAACATAGTTGTTCAGATAATTTGGATTCAGTAGCACTGGGTTACAGCCATGGCCTACATTGTATCATTTTTCCTATTTGCCCACATATTTAAATTTTCTTATCTCCAATTTCTCATTAATAATATGATATTTACCTCTTTCATACATTTCTTCCCCAAAGTTTCAACTGGGCAATGTTTATAAAGTGTTTTTCCCAATATAAAGGTAATTTTTCAGTTAACTATTAGCTATTGTCACTGTATCCTAAGAAATCTAGATTTATTTTACAATAAGCAGAGCAGAATATAGCCCATGTGTTATGAAAGGAGGTGCACAGATAATAATTTTAAAAATCTGAAAAAAAATCAATATTAAGGTTTAACTTATGTTTAAGTCAATTGAGAAGATGCTTAGAGCTGATTTCGTCTTGTATTTTTGTTTTTGCTCTTTGTTTTTACTTCATTTTGTTTCTCTACTCCTTTTTCTCTCTCTCTCCACTTTCTCGTTTTCTTTTAAATCAGAAAAAAAAAAGTTGATCCTGCAGGATATCTAAGGAATAAATTACTTGAACTCCATGCATGGTATAGAGAGACCTCCAGCTGCTACATGTGATTGCTCCAGGTGAAAATCTTGATTACTCTCTTGAAAAGAGTGAAAGTGCAATAATGAGGGAATCACTTTCATAGACAGCCTATGGCTCCTGGGTTTGCATGCACAGAATAGTAAAAAAGGAAAAAAGAAAAATAGAGGAGGAATGTTTCAGAATGTGGGTTTACTTGGAAGGAAGCCAAGGTAGGAGGGGAAAGTAGAACAGTGGAATCAGGTCAGCAGCTTGACCACGTCATATCCTTACTTCCCAGTGATATACAGGCTGGATTATAAATTATATGCTGTTCACACTGTACCCACCTTTTCTCCCTTACTTACTGATTTTAGCTAAGTTAATTATCTTCTTAGATACTTCAAACATTAATCAAAAGTATCAAGTTGTTCAAATACAAGCCACCTGCCCCCTTGAAAGTATGAGTGCTTTAGATTGTATATTAACTCCTCTTAAGTGGTTTAAGTCGCTTCAATGAACATCATAAGCATGGAGCATAGTGTGTGTGTATGTGTGTGTGTGTGTGTGTGTGAGAGAGAGAGAGACAGAGACAGAGACAGAGAGAGAGAAGCTTAATACCTTGGTTTAGCTAGTACATAATATTAGAGTGGTATATATAAAATAGCTGTACAAGGTCAATTAAAAGGCCTAATGTAAACATATTTTCAATTACATTGCTTTTCTTAATGGCATAAATTGCTCCAATGTATTACAATAATAAAAAGAAATGCAACACACCATTGTAAAGCAATTATACTCCAATAAAGAGGTTAAAAAAAAGAAATGCTACAAATATATTTATAATGAACAATTGCATTTTTTACACAATTTATTACTTTAATCACATATTTTTAAGAGCCTACTAAAAAGAGCAATCTAATGGACAACTTTATATATTTGTTTCCACACATTCATCAAGTTTCTGTATTAAATTTAACCTTCACCTTTGATAGAAAGGTGAACTTTAAAAAGATGCTAAAGATACTCTTTCTCATTGTAGAGTTGAATATTAGCCAGGGCAAACACACTGAACCTCAACCAGCTTGTATATTAGGAAGTGAAATTGTATAAGGCAGTTTAAGGTTGTAACAAACAAGCACTATTACTCTAGGATGAATTTATTGTTCACTCATATTTTTCCTATTACACTTTGCACACGTCTATTATGGCAGTTACTGTAGTGTGTCTCAGTTATTTATGTGTCTATACTTACAAAAATAGGATGAGCTCCCCAAGATTGGAGCTATGATCTTCTTCTGTATCCTCAGTGCCTACTACATAAGTACCCAGTAAATAGTGGTGTTGAGTAAATAGTATATGTATTATAGATCAGTCAATTAAAAAATTGATTTAGTACATTTTAGATGGTAGGTTTGCAAATTTAAAAAAATGATAGTCAATTTAATCCATTGTTTACAAGAGAACACTCCATGAGCATTTTCTTTCAGTACTTTCCTCATACTATTCCTATTGAGAAACTCAGAAATTAAAGAATAACACACACCAACTGGGTTTATTTGATTCTGATGACAAGAAAGATGCACTGTGTAAAACATCTTTGTCAGCATGAGACTGTCTTTTTACAATTTGGCTGTATTAACAGTTGTGTCTTTTTGAAATGTAAATGAACCCATTAGTTAACAACTCTTACAGAGTTCTACTTAATTTCAAAAGTTACATCAATGATAATTTCAACTATACTTTAATTCATGCGTATGAAACCATTTTGTTTTCTTTAATAACTTGTATAATACTTATTCATTTTGCTCTTATGCATAATTTGGTTTAGATTCTGGAAGCAAAAGAGATGCTCAGGTTGAGATTGTTTCCAGGTACTGGGTATGAATAAACTATTGATTAGAATCTGTAGATATCTAGTTAAGTTTAAAATTTAGTGAGGAATATACGTCATTTAAGCAACACATAAAACAGTGAAATGTAAATGTTATGTGTTGTAACCCTAAGGCTATAGATTTAAAGGATTTAAGAGTACCATTTCAGGCCAAGATGTAATAAAACGTATTGGATTTACTTTCCTGACTGAAATAAATAAAAACCTGGACAAAATATATGATTACACAGTTTTCATGGCATTGGTCTCTGGTTAACAAAGGGCAGTGAAACAAACAAGGTGAGCCCTATGACTGCACACGGACTAATGCCTTGAGAGAATTTGCTGACCACAGCATAGGAGGGGGAGCATCAGGGGGAGCCCATCCAAGTCCCAAATCAGGAGATGAGATGAGAGTCTGCGGTGGCCAAGATGGATAGAGTCACAGGCAGAGTAATTAAGAGAAGAAATTTGCAAGAAGAGAGAAGTCTGAAGACCCATAGATGGTCACCCTCCAGGATTCAGGAGAGTCCTTATCATACAGTCATGTGAGGAAATCACCCAAGACCAAGAGAAGAACATCTAAAATGATTAAGGAAACATCACCTGTACTTGAAAAAGACTGTGAACAGCACCTATTCCTATCAGCCAAAATAGAATGGCATATAATTCAAGGCATATTGAGTAGGATATTTAGACTTAGCCTAGAATAAATCCTTCTGTGGTATTACCTAACAAAGCTTAATAGCAATCCCCAATGGGGGGAAATAACTGTTTTCATGTAACTTAAAGTGCATTCCAGAACAAAAACTAGGAATAGTTATGGTAATACAGAAGCATTCAGCACCTAATAAGGTAATATTCACAGTGTTTTGCCTCTAATAAAAAACTAGCAGTTATACAAAAAATAGAGGCAGGAAAACACAACCCACAATGAGGAGAAAGATCAGCTTCCCAAAGCTGACCAGAACTGACACAGATGTTAGAATTAGTCAACAAAGATTTTAAAACAGTTATTTTAACTGTATTCCACATGTTCAATAAGTTAGAATAATGATTGTGTTACATAGAAGAGGGAGAGATATAAAACAAAACAATCAAATTGGACTTCTAGGGATCAGGATGACAATGTCTAAGATTTTACATATATATATATATATATATATATATATATATATATATATATATATATAAAATGAAACACAAGAGAAAAAAGGGCGAAAAAAAATGAACAGAGCATCGAACTGTGGAACAACTATAAGAAGCCTAATATATGGGTAATTGGAGTTCCCAAAGGAGAGGAAGTAAGAAGAGAAAATAAAGTTGAAGACATGATGGCAGAATATTTTCCAAATTTGAAAAACTATTATAAATCTACATGTCTAAGAAACTCAGATAACTCCAAGAAATAGAAACATTAGGAAAGCTACTCTAATAAGTCACTCCATAATCAAAATAGGTAATAAATGGAAGCAAGGGGACATTATAGTCATTGGAAAAGTGCTCATAAATGGTTATCAATTCCAGGGCAAGTTGTAAATGTGTTATTTCCACTGAGCCAATTAGGGCAAAAGAATAATACTTTTAGTTATCTTTCAGATTTGATACTCACTAAAGGTGTAAATTGTGAGAACTACACAGATTTGTTTTCTTGGAAAAATATTGGATTCCTGTTGATACATACACAGTCCCTAGATTCTCCACCTGAATAATCTGCAGATAAGTAATGATGATTCAATTTATGGTGTGCTGACTATAGTTATTATTGCTGTGCAGTCTGTAGCCTCTGCTTAAATTTCTAGTGTTGTTGCTGTTGCTTTTCAGACACTCTGGAGAAGTACTACCAATGGATTAAGTAGGATGTTGTGTATTAAACTGTAGAGTTACTGAATTCTGTATTTTCAACAACCAAGATAGTATATTAAGACAGAAAGAAAGCGGATTCTTATTTATTTCTCCCAATATTGAGAAATATTGGGCAAAATTCCTCAGGTCACAGTTTAGTGTCATCCTCTGAATATAGTTAGCCCTTGGTTTGGTACTTGGTTGGTTGAATCTGTGGATTCAGGATTTGTGAATACAGAATCCACAGATACAGAGGGCCCACTGTACTACATCATTTTGTGTAAGGAACTTGAGCATCTGGCAGATTGTGGTATCCGTGGGGTCCTGGAACCAATCTCCCACGGATACCAAGGGACAACTGTACATCAAACGTGAATGTGAATATAACTTATTTAAAGAAAGTGAAAATTACTTTGATAGTTTGAAGGAAGATGGGTCATGACCTTATAGTAACTGCACTTCAAAGTTAGCACAGAGATGCTTATGAGTATGTTACAGAGTATCTTCTTCAAACAGAAAATATTTGGGGGGAGAAAATATACAATTGAGAGATTCATAACATACACAATTTTTGCTTCAGATCATACTCCTAAATTGTATTAATGCCACAAATATTTATTGACAACTATATACACGGTGATTCTATTAGCCCTTGTCTATGTGTTCCAAATGTTCTGTGGAGATGTTAGAAGCCAACCTTACCCTACTTCAAAAGGTTGAAATAACACACCTGGAATCTCATTAACATAGTAAAAAATGTTAACTCAAATATGGACAATAGAGGGAGGTACATTCCAAGAAATTACCCATGGTGGAAAGTCAGCTTAAGGAGAATATGAAGCATTATTTCAATGGACTCCTCAAATAATGATTCTAATGGGACATCATATTCATCAACAAGCTGTGAATATGCTTGCTTCATCACCCAGAAAGGACTGTAGATACTGTAGGACTTAACAGAATTCAATCTTTTTAAAGGTAGCTGTGGTGGGAGAATGTGCTTGAGAATTAAGCCTAATAAATAAGTTTATGGTAAAGTAATGACAACTTGAAGTTATGGAAGAATGTCAATAAATGTTATAGATTTGACCATTGTTCTCTACCTTTCCACGTATTACGGACTGAAAGGGAATTTATCTTTCCTTATGGTGCAACTGTTCAGCACCACCAAACTAACTTTACAACAAATGCTAAAGGAACTTCTCTAGGCAGGAAACACAAGAGAAGGAAAAGACCTACAAAAACGAAACCAAAACAATTAAGAAAATGGTAATAGGAACATACATATCAATAACTACCTTAAATGTAAATAGATTAAATGCTCCAACCGAAAGACACAGACTGGCTGAATGGATACAAAAACAAGACCTGTATATATGCTGTCTACAAGAGACCCACTTCAGACCTAGTGACACATGCAGACTGAAAGTGAGGGGATGGAAAAAGATATGCTATGCAAATGGAAATCAGAAGAAAGTCAGAGTAGCAATACTCATATCAGATTAAATAGACTTTAAAATAAAGAATGTTACAAGAGACAAGGAAGGACACTACATAATGATCAAGGGATCAATCCAAGAAGAAGATATAACAATTATAAATATATATGCACCCAACATAGGAGCACTTCAATACATAAGGCAAATGCTAACAGCTATAAAAGAGGAAATTGACAGTAGCACAATAATAGTGGGGGATTTTAACACCTTACTGACACCAATGGACAGATCACGCAGACAGAAAATTGATAAAGAAGCACAAGCTTTAAATGACACAATAGACCAGACAGATTTAATTGATATTTATAGGACAGTCCACCCAAAAACAGCAGATTACACTTTCTTCTCAAGTGCTCATGGAACATTCTCCAGCATAGATTACATCTTGGGTCACAAATCAAGCCTTGTTAAATTTAAGAAAATTGAATTCATCTCAAGCATCTTTTCCAACCACAACACTATGAGATGAGAAATAAATTACAGGGAAAAAAAGTAAAAAACACAAACACATTGAGGCTAAACAACATGCTACTAAAAAACCAAGAGATCACTGAAGAAATCAAAGAGGGAAGCAAAAAATACCTAGAGACACATGACAATGAAAACACGACAATCTAAATCCTATGGATGCAGCAAAAGCAGTTCTAAGATGGAAGTTTATAGCAATACAATCCTACTTCAAGAAACAAGAAAAATCTATTGATGACTAATAAGAACATGCTGTATAAAAAAAATAAAAAGAAAAATCTCAAATAAACAAGCTAACCTTACAGCTAAAGGAACTAGAGAAAGAAGAACAAACAAAATCCAAAGTTAGTAGACGGAAAGAAATCATAAAGATCAGAGCAGAAATAAATGAAATAGAAAAAAGAAAACAGTAGCAAAGATCAATAAAACTAAAAGCTGGTTCTTTGAGGAGATAAACAAAATTGATAAACCTTTAACCAGACTCATCAAGCAAAAGAGGCAAAGGACTCAAATCAATAAAATTAGAAATGAAAATGAAGTTACAATGGACACTGCAGAAATGCAAAGCATCATAGGAGACTACTACAAGCAACTCCATGCCAATAAAATGGACAACCTGTAAGAACTAGACAAATTCTTAGAAAGGTATAACCTTCTAAGACCGAACCAGGAAGAAATAGAAAATATGAACAGACCAATCACAAGTAATGAAATTGAGACTGTGATTAAAATCTTCCAACAAACAAAACCCAGGACCAGATGGCTTCACAGGTGAATTCTATCAAACATTTAGAGGAGAGCTAACACCAATCCTTCTCAACCTCTTCCAAAAAATTGCAGAGGAAGGAACACTCCCAAACTCATTCTATGAGGCCACCATCACCCTGATACTAAAACCAGGCAAAGATACTACAAAAAAAGAAAATTACAGACCAACATCCTGGACGAATATAGATGCAAAAGTCCTCCACAAAATACCAGCAAACAGAATCCAACAGCACATTAAAAGGATCATACTCCATGATCAAGTGGGATTTCTCCCAGGGATGCAAGGACTCTTCAATATACACAAATCAATCAGTGTGATACACCATATTAACAAATTGAAGAATAAAAACCATATGATCATCTCAATAGATGCAGAAAAAGCTTTTGACAAAATTCAACACCCATTTGTGATAAAAACTCTCCAGAAAGTGCGCATAGAGGGAAGCTACTAGAACATCATAAAGGTCATATATTACAAACCCATAGCAAACATCATTCTCAGTGAAAAGCTGAAACCATTTCCTCTAACATCAGGAATAAGACAAGGATGTCCACTCTCACCACTATTATTCAACATAGTTTTGGAAGTCCTAGCCATGGCAATCAGAGAAGAAAAAGAAATAAAAGGAAAACAAATTGGAAAAGAAGAAGTAAAACTGTCACTGTTTGCAGATGACATGATACTATACATAGAGAATCCTAAAGATGCCACCAGAAAACTAGTAGAGCTAATCAAGGAATTTGGTAAAATTGCAGGATATCAAAATTAAAGCACAGAAATCTCTTGCATTTCTATACACTAACAATGAAGTATCATAAGGAGAAATTAAGGAAACCGTCCCATTTACCATTGCAACAAAAAGAATAAAATACCTAGGAAATTTACCTAAGGAGGTAAATGACCTATACTCAGAAAACTGTAAGACACAAACAGATGGAGAGATATACCATATTCTTGGATTGGAAAAATCAATATTGTGAGAATGACTATACTACCCAAAGCAATCTACAGATTCAATGCAAGCCCTATCAAATTACCAATGCCTTTTTTTTACAGAACTAGAAAAAAAAAAGCCTTAAAATTTGTATGGAGACACAAAAGACCCTGAATAGCCATAGCAAACTTGATGGAAAAAAATGGATCTAGAAGAATCAGACTCCCTGACTTCAGACTATACTACAAAGCTACAGAAATCAAGACAATATGATACTATGGCACAATATGACAATATGGCACAAAACAGAAATATAGATCAATGAAAAAGTATAGAAAGCCCAGACATAAACCCACGCATCTATGGTCAACTAATCTATGACAAAGGAGGCAAGGATGTACAAAGGAGAAAAGACAGCCTCTCCAATAAGTGGTGCTGGGAAAACTGGACAGCTACATGTAAAAGAATGAAATTAGAACAACTCCCTAACACCATACACAAAAAATAAACTCAAAATGGATTAAAGACCTAAATTTAAGGCCAGACATTATAAAACTCTTAAAGGAAAACATAGGAAGAACACCCTTTGACATAAACCACAGCAAGATCTTTTTTGATCCACCTCCTACAGTAATGGAAATGAAAACAAAAATAAACAAATGGGACCTAATGAAACTTAAAAGCCTTAAAAGCAAAGGAAACCATAAACAAGACCAGGAGACAACCCTCAGAATGGGAGAAAATATTTGCAAATGAATCAATGGACAAAAGATTAATCTCCAAAATATATAAACAGCTCAAGCAGCTCAGTATTAAAAAAAACAAACAACTGAATCAAAAAATGGGCAGAAGACCTAAATAGCCATTTCTCCAAAGAAGACAAACAGATGGCCAAGAGGCACATGAAAAGCTGCTCAACATCATTACCTATTAGAGAAATGCAAACCCAAACTACAATGAGGTATCACCTCATACCAGTTAGAATGGGCATCATCAGAAAATCTACAAACAACAAACGCTGGAGAGGGTTTGGTGAAAAGGGAAACCTCTTGCACTGTTGGTGGGAATGTAAATTGACACAGCCATTATGGAGAACAGTATGGAGGTTCCTTAAAAACTATAAATAGAATTACCATATGACCCAGTAATCCCACTACTGGGCATATACCCAGAGAAAACCATAATTCAAAGAGACACATGAACCCCAATGTTCATTGCAGCACTATTTACAATAGCCAGGTCATGGAAGCAACCTAAATACCCATCAACAGATGAATGGATAAAGAAGATGTGGTACATACATACAATGGAATATTACTCAGCCATAAAAAGGAACGAAATTGGGAACGAGTATTTGTTTTTCACTTTCTGACTTACTTCACTCTGTATGAAATGAGACGTGGATGGATCTAGAGACTGTCATACAGAGTGAAGTAAGTCAGAAAGTGAAAAACAAATATCATATATTAAGGCATATATGTGGAATCTAGAAAAATGGTACAGATGAAACAGTTTGCAAGGCAGAAATAGAGACACAGATGTAGAGAATAAATTTATGGACACAAAGGGGGAAAGTGGAGGTGCTGGTGGTGGGATGAATTGGGAGATGGGATTGACATATATACACTAATCTGTATAAAGTAGGTAACTAATAAGAACCTGCTGTATTAAAAAAAATTAAATTTAATTAAATTAAAAAAACGAATATATATGTGTACCTGAATTACTTTGCTATACAGTAGAAATTAACACAACATTGTAAATCAACTATAAATAAATAAATAAATACAGTGTACAGCAGACATAAAGTTTCCCAAAGTGTATTACCACAAGAAGATCCAAGGTTATATCTTCAGTGAGACGTAAGGACATGAAAATTTGCTAGTGAAAAGTTAATGAAAATTATATAGGACCCTGAAATAATAAGACATATTTCAGAAATAATATAAACATTAAGGAGGAGCAAATCGAGTATTTAGGAAAAAATTTATATCAGAGTTCAAGATATAAGCAAAATTCCCGTTGAAATTCTATTTTGGGCTGGAGCAGTATTCAGAAGATTATCAATTATCATTGAACAAAGGGATAAAAGCAGAATTCTGACAGGCTTACTAAAATTTTGCATTTCCCCAATCTTCATAGGGATCAACAACTCCCCCCAAATGACAAGAATAAAATACAATGATACAGGCTATGTTTTTGAAGAAACTAAAACACATTTTAATCTGCAAGCAATAATATATAAGAAGTCTATTAAAGGCATTGAGAGCTACATAGCATGTTAAAGAAGTAGACAGAGAGGGTCCAATTGTTGCATTTCATGGAAAAAGGCAAGCAGACCACACTTCTAAAGGGAAATGGCACATCTTGAGATTTAAACTCAACCATATTTTGTGCACAACATTGGGAATTGGATATATTGACTCCTCAATAATTCCTTTGACAAAAGAGAGGAGAGGGGACAGAGTGAGGGAAGGAGAGAGAATATAAAAGAATGCTGAGTGCACAAGAAATCAAACAGGCAGCAACATTGGCAGAAATTTGTTTGTCAAAAAAATTCGTGTGTGCTGGATTGTTTCTGTTCATCTTATATATGCCCCTGCACCACAGAAGAGATGGCTGAGAACTATATTGTCCAGAATCCCTGAAAACAGGGTTTCAGGTTAGATAAATGTTGGGCAAAATTTGAAAGACGGGAGAGAAGATACTTATTTATTTTTTCTTTTGTTACCCTTGCCTGGAGAGACATATCCAAAATCCAGAAAACTTTGCACAAAGAAGGAAACCATCGACAGAATGAAAAGACAACCTGCTGAATGGGAGAAGATACTTGCAAATAACATATCTGATAAGGGGTTGATATTGAAAATATATTAAAATCTTAAACAACTGAATACCAAAAAACTAACAACCCGATTATAAATGGGCAGATGACCTGAACAGACATTTTCCCAAAGACATACAGATGGCCAAGAAGTACATAAAAAGATGCTCAATATCACCAATCATCAGGAAAATGAAAATCAAAACTGCAATGAGACAACATCTCACACCTATCAGAATGGCTATTATCAAAAAACAAGAGTTGGTGAGGATGTTGAGAAAAGGGAACCCTAGTGCACTGTTGGTGGGAATGTAAATTGGTGCAGTCACTATGGAAAACAGTATGGAGATTTTATGACCCATATGACCCAGCAATTCCACTTCTGGGCATTCATATGAAGGAAACCAAAACACTAATTTGAAAAGATATATGGACCCCTATGTTCATTGCAGCAAATTTTACAGTAGCCAAGATATATAAGCAACCCAAGTGTCCATCAACAGGTGAATGGCTAAAAACGATGTGGTATCTAAATATAATGGAATATTACTCAGCCACAAAAAACCAAAATCTTGCCATTTGCAGCAGCATGAAATGGACCTAGAGAGTACTATCCTATGTAAGATAAGTCAGACAGAGAAAGACAGATACTGTGTGATTTCGCTTATATGTGGAATCTAAGAAACAGAAAAGTAACAAACAAAAAACAGAAATAGACTCATAGATACAGAAAAGAAATTTGTGGTCGCCTGAGGGCAGGAGATTCAGGGAAAGAGTGAAAAAGGTACCAAGGGACTAAGACCTACAAACTTCCAGCTATAAAATAAGTCTCAGAGGGCTTCCCTGGTGGCGCAGTGGTTGAGAGTCCGCCTGCTGATGCAGGGGACACGGGTTCGTGCCCCGGTCCGGGAAGATCCCACATGCCGTGGAGCAGCTGGGCCCGTAAGCCATGGCCGCTGAGCCTGCACGTCTGGAGCCTGTGCTCCGCAACGGGAGAGGCCACACAGTGACAGGCCCGTGTACCACAAAAAAAAAAAAAAAAAAAAGTCTCAGAGATAGGGAATATAGTCTATAATATTGTAATAACTCTGCCTGTGACAGATGGTAACTAGACTTAACTGTTCATTTTATAATATATATTTGATACATTTTATAGTGTATCAAACCACTATGTTGTACACCTGAAACTAATATTGCATGTCAATTATAATTCAATAGAAATAAAGAGTTAATTAATTTCAAAGAAAGAAGATATTATTTTCCAGGTGCAGTTGTGGGAGGATGCATAGGCACTAAGCAAGATAACACATGTAGTTTCTGGTTCATTTCCTGTGAGTCATTTGTTTCATTACTGCCGATAGGTTAGGCACTGTCTGTGGGTTCCAAACAATTTAGGCACTTTCTGAACACCTAGAAACCTTTTACTCATACTTCCAATGATAGTGTAAGATCCTCTAATTCTCTTACTATTTAAAAGACTTCAAGTGAATCATGATTCCAGCTGGAACATCACTGGTATTCTATTTAGCATCAGTTATTTGGTACTTGGAAACAGACTCAAGAGTTGGGAACCTGGTATTAGTTTATCTTACAAGGTTAGGTGTGAAGTGTGTGGGTTTGTATGTGTGTTTCCACCTGTCCACAGCATACAATGGGAAAAGGTATGAATATTAGTACCTTTACTTTGGAATGTAAATAAATCTCCAAGGGGGAAGAGAGGAAGGTCTCCAGCTTCATCTCACTGGATTGCAAATACCAGATTCCTGGGAAGATGTCTATAAATTATTTCCAAGCAATACTCAATCTCTAGCTTCCAGGACACAGTTACTATACAATCAATCTTTAACCAACTCTGCCAGTGCTTTTTACACCAAAATCCTGGACCTGGAATAGATGTGAAAACATTCACGGAAAATTGTTTCTCACCAACTTTTACAGAAAAAATGGTGTTTTAAGAAAAGAAAAAGTCCAAATTGAAGTCTGAAGTTACAAATTTAAATTATAACATGTTAGATTGCTTTCTGTAATATTTTCTTTTAATGTTTACTTTCTAGAGAAAGTAAATTATAGAATTATAGGGTTTATCTAAAGGTTGAGTTTCACTGGTGATTGAGGAAAAGGGAGACAAGTGAGTTCATATAATTGCAGCTAAATAACTGTTGTTATAAGTCACTGATTTTAGTCTGAACATAGAGAAAAATCAGGATAATGCTAATTTTGAAGAAAAGTGTTGGAATCAACGAATAATGTATGTTACAATTCTCGTGAGATCTAGTGGTACAATTTGGTAAAGTAGCCTGAAAAAGTGACCTGATATCAGTAAACTGATAAAGTGACCTGAAAGAAACAGTGTAAAAAGAGTGAGATATTTCAAAGTATATTATTATAGATAATTTGATTTATTTGATGACAAGATTTATAGCGGGACTATGAATGAATTGATGAAGTGAACAGGAGAAATAGTCACCAATAAAGAGGGCAATAAGCAGAAGAACAGCTGATCCAAATATGTGGTTAATGTTATGGTGAAAATAACCAATTTGTGGGTGAATTTTGAATGGAGATGCTTGTGGATGGCCAGAGTGATTGGAACTTCTATAGAAGCCAATTTCGAATGTTTTCCTCTGGATAGTAGAGTTAAAAAGACTGTTAGTTCAAGGCATAATCTGTGTAATGGTGACTCATAGGGTTTTAATATAATCTGCTTGGCCCTTAGCTTCTTGAGAATGTGCCTTAAAATCAGTATTTGGGAGTTAACTAAGGCTGGATCAGACATCGTTTTCAAAGATTTTCACAAACCCTTTGATTTACATAGTATTTTTCCAATTTTTACAGAAGAAAAAAAAAGGGTCTTAAATAATATTTGAATGGAGACAACACCCCCATGCTTAAATCACAATGGGCTGCTAACTAAAGGCCTAGCAGGACGTCTTTTTAATGAGTTCGTTGTCATCTTTTAATGAGTTCGATGTGAACCTAACGGTTGACATCCCAATAAATCAAATCTACACGACTTAGAATTAATAATTTTTAAAATAAAAAGTACATAGCTTAAGATATTATGGATACTTTCTTTCAATTGAAAATAGGAATATAACATTGAAATTCATTCTTGGGTATGCTTATACTATTACTTCTAAAATGATAAAAAAGGAAGGTTGCTGGGGAAGATGGCGGAAGAGTAAGACGCGGAGATCACCTTCCCCACAGATACACCAGAAATACATCTACACGTGGAACAACTCCTACAGAACACCTACTGAAGGCTGGCAGAAGACCTCAGACCTCCCAAAAGGCAAGAAACTCCCCACATACCTGGGTAGGGCAAAAGAAATAAAGAAAAAACATGCACCAGTGGGAGGGAGCTGTGAAGGAGGAAATGTTCCCACACGCTAGGAAGCCCCTTCGCGGGCAGAGACTGCGGGTGGCGGAGGGGGAAAGCTTCGGAGCCGTGGAGGAGAGCACGGCAACAGGGGTGCGGAGGGCAAAGTGGGGAGATTCCCGCACAGAAGTTCGGTGCCGACCAGCACTCACCAGGACGAGAGGCTTGTCTGCTCACCCGCCGGGGCGGGCGGGGCCGGGCGGCTTGAGCACAGCCTGCAGGGGGTTGGTGCGCCGCGGCTAGCCGGGAGGGAGTCCGGAGAAAGGTCTGGACCAGCGGAAGAGGCAAGAGACTTTTTCTTCCCTCTGTTTCCTGGTGCGCGAGTAGAGGGGATTAAGAGCGCTGCTTAAAGGAGCTCCAGAGACGGGCGTGAGCCGCGGCTAAAAGCGCGGACCCCAGAGACGGGCATGAGACGCTAAGGCTGCTGCTGCCGCCACCAAGAAGCCTGTGTGCGAGCACAGGTCAATCTCCACACCCCGCTTCAGGGGAGCCTGTGCAGCCCGCCACTGCCAGGATCACGGGATCCAGGGACAACTACCCCGGAAGAACGCTCGGCGCACCTCAGGCTGGTGCAACGTCACGCCGGCCTCTGGCAACGCAGGCCCGCCCCGCACTCCGTGCCCCTCCCTCCCCTCCGGCCTGAGTGCGCCAGAGCTCCCGAATCAGCGGCTCCTTTAACCCTGTTCTGCCTGAGCGAAGAACAGACGCCCTCCGGCCGACCTACAGGCACAGGTGGGGCCAAATCCAAAGCTGTGACCCTGGGAGCTGTGAGAACAAAGAAGAGAAAGGGAAATGTCTCCCAGCAGCCTCAGAAGCAGCGGATTAAAGCTCCACAATCAACTTGATGTACCCTGCATCTGTGGAATACATGAACAGACAATGAATCATCCCAAATGAAAGAGGTGGACTCTGAGAGGAAGATTTATGATTTTTTCCCCTTTTACTCTTTTTGTGAGTGTGTATGTATATGCTTCTGTGTGAGATTTTGTCTGTATAGCTTTGCTTCCAGCATTTGTCCTAGGGTTCTATCCGTCCGGTTTTTTTTTCTTTTTTTTCTCTTAAAAATTATTTCTTTATTTTAATAACATTATTATATTTTATCTTTATTTTATTTCACTTTAGCTTTTTTCTTTCTTTTTTTCCTTCCCTCCTTCCTTCCTTCCTCCCTCCCTCCCTCCCTACTTTCTTTCTTTCTACTTCTACTAATTATTTCTTTCTACTTTATCTCTCTTTTATTCTGAGCCGTGTGGATGAAAGGCTCTTAGTGCTGCAGCCAGGAGTCAGTGCTGTGCCTCTGAGGTGCGACAGCCAACTTCAGGACACTGGTCCACAAGAGACCTCCCAGCTCCACATAATATCAAATGGCGAAAATCTCCCAGAGATCTCCATCTCAACACCAGCACCGAGCTTCACTCAACAACCAGCAAGCTACAGTGCTGGACATCCTATGCCAAACAACTAGCAAGACAGGAACACACCCCACCCATTAGCAGAAAGGCTGCCTAAAATCATAATAAGTCCACAGACACCCCAAAACACACCGCCAGACGTGGACCTGCCCACCAGAAAGACAAGATCCAGCCTCATCCACCACAACACAGGCACTAGTCCCCTCCACCAGGAAGCCTACACAACCCACTGAACCAACCTTGGCCACTGGGGACAGACACCAAAAACAACGGGAACTACGAACCTGCAGCCTGCAAAAAAGAGACCCCAAACACAGTAAGACAAGCAAAATGAGAAGACAGAAAAACACACATCAGATGAAGGAACAAGATAAAAACCCACCAGACATAACAAATAAAGAGGAAATAGGCAGTCTACCTGAAAAAGAATTCAGAATAATGATAGTAAAGATGATCCAAAATCTTGGAAATAGAATAGACAAAATGCAAGAAACATTTAACAAGGACCTAGAACAACTAAAGATGAAACAAAAAATGATGAACAACACAATAAATGACATTAAAAATACTCTAGATGGGATCACTAGCAGAATAACTGAGGCAGAAGAACAGATAAGTGATCTGGAAATAAAAGAGTGGAAATAACTACTACACAGCAGAATAAAGAAAAACCAATGAAAAGAACTGAGGACAGTCTCAGAGAACTCTGGGACAACAATAAACGCACCAACATTCGAATTATAGGAGTTCCAGAAGAAGAAGAGAAAAAGAAAGGGACTGAGAAAATATTTGAAGAGATTATAGTTGAAAACTTCCCTAATATGGGAAAGGAAATAGTTAATCAAGTCCAGGAAGCACAGAGAGTCCCATACAGGATAAATCCAAGGAGAAATACACCAAGACACATATTAATCAAACTGTCAAAAATTAAATACAAAGAAAACAGATTAAAAGCAGCAAGGGAAAAACAACAAATAACACAAAAGGGAATCCCCATAAGGTTAGCAGGTGATCTTTCAGCAAAAACTCTGCAAGCCAGAAGGGACTGGCAGGACATATTTAAAGTGATGAAGGAGAAAAACCTGCAACTAAGATTACTCTACCCAGCAAGGATCTCATTCAGATTTGACAGAGAAATTAAAACCTTTACAGACAAGCAAAACCTGAGAGAGTTCAGCACCACCAAACCAGCTTTACAACAAATGCTAAAGGAACTTCTCTAGGCAAGAAACACAAGAGAAGGAAAAGACCTACAATAACGAACCCAAAACAATTAAGAAAATGGGAATAGGAACATACATATCGATAATTACCTTAAATGGAAATGGACTAAATGCTCCCACCAGAAGACACAGATTGGCTGAATGGATACAAAAACAAGACCCATATATTTGCTGTTTACAAGAGACCCACTTCAGACCTACAGACACATACAGACTGAAAGTAAGGGGATGGAAAAAGATATTTCATGCAAATGAAAACCAAAAGAAACCTGGAGTAGCAATATTCATATCAGACAAAATAGAATTTAAAATAAAGAGTATTAGAAGAGACAAAGAAGGACATTACATAATGATCAAGGGATCGATCCAAGAAGAAGATATAATAATTGTAAATATTTATGCACCCAACATAGGAGCACCTCAATACATAAGGCAAATACTAACAGCCATAAAAAGGGAAATCGACAGTAACACATTCATGGTAGGGGACTTTAACACCCCACTTTCACCAATGGACAGATCATCCAAAATGAAAATAAATAAGGAAACACAAGCTTTAAATGATACATTAAACAAGATGGATGTAATTGATATTTATAGGACATTCCATCCAAAAACAACAGAATACACATTTTTCTCAAGTGCTCAGGGAACATTCTCCAGGATAGATCATACCTTGGGTCACAAACCAAGCCTTGGTAAATTTAAGAAAATTGAAATTGTATCAAGTATCTTTTCTGACCACAACGCTATGAGACTAGATATCAATTACAGGAAAAGATCTGTAAAAAATAAAAACACATGGAGGCTAAACAATACACTACTTAATAACGAAGTGATCACTGAAGAAATCAAAGAGGAAATAAAAAAATACCTAGAAACAAATGACAATGGAGAAACAACGACCCAAAACCCACGGGATGCAGCAAAAGGAGTTCTAAGAGGGAAGTTTATAGAAATACAAGCCCACCTTAAGAAACAGGAAACATCTCGAATAAACAACCTAACCTTGCACCTAAAGCAATTAGAGAAAGAAGAACAAAAAAACCCCAAAGTTAGCAGAACGAAACAAATCACAAAAGTCAGATCAGAAATAAATGAAAAAGAAATGAAGGAAACGATAGCAAAGATCAATAAAACTAAAAGCTGGTTCTTTGAGAAGATAAACAAAAGTGATAAACCATTAGCCAGACTCATCAAGAAAAGAAGGGAGAAGACTCAAATCAATAGAATTAGAAATGAAAAAGGAGAAGTAGCAACTGACACTGCAGAAATACAAAAGATCATGAGAGATTACTGCAAGCAACTCTATGCCAATAAAATGGACAACCTGGAAGAAATGGACAAATTCCTAGAAATGCACAACCTGCCAAGACTGAATCAGGAAGAAATAGAAAATATGAACAGACCAATCACAAGCACTGAAATTGAAACTGTGATTACAAATCTTCGAAGAAACAAAAGTCCAGGACCAGATGGCTTTACAGGCGAATTCTATCAAGCATTTAGAAAAGAGCTAACACCTATCCTTCTCAAACTCTTCCAAATATAGCAGAAGGAGGAACACTCCCAAACTCATTCTATGAGGCCACCATCACCCTAATACCAAAACAGATAAGGATGTCATAAAGAAAGAAAACTACAGGCCAATATCACTGATGAACATAGATGCAAAAATCCTCAACAAAATACTAGCAAACAGAATCCAATAGCACCTTAAATGGATCATACACCATGATCAAGTGGGGTTTATTCCAGGAATGCAAAGATTCTTCAATATACACAAATCAATCCACATGATACACCATATTAACAAATTGAATGAGAAAAACCATATGATCATCTCAATAGATGCAGAGAAAGCTTTCGACACAATTCAACACCCATTTATGATAAAAACCCTGCAGAAAGTAGGCATAGAGGGAACTTTCCTCAACATAATAAAGGCCATATATGACAAACCCACAGCCAACATTGTCCTCAATGGTGAAAAACTGAAAGCATTTCCACTAAGATCAGGAAACAAGACAAGGTTGCCCACTCTCACCACTCTTATTCAACATAGTTTTGAAAGTTTTAGCCACAGCAATCAGAGAAGAAAAGGAAATAAAAGGAATCCAAATCAGAAAAGAAGAAGTAAAGTTGTCACTGTTTGCAGATGACATAATACTATACAGAGAGAATCCTAAAGATGCTACCAGAAAACTACTAGAGCTAATCAATGAATTTGGTAAAGTAGCAGGATACAAAATTAATGCACAGAAATCTCTGGCATTCCTATACACTAATGATGAAAAATCTGGAAGTGAAATCAAGAAAACACTCCCATTTACCATTGCAACAAAAAGAATAAAATATCTAGGAATAAACCTACCTAAGGAGACGAAAGACCTGTATGCAGAAAAGTATAAGACACTGATGAAATAAATTAAAGATGATACAAATAGATGGAGAGATACACCATGTTCTTGGATTGGAAGAATCAACCTTGTGAAAATGACTCTACTACCCAAAGCAATCTACGGGTTCAATGCAATCCCTATCAAACTACCACTGGCATTTTTCACAGAACTAGAACAAAAAATTTCACAATCTGTATGGAAACACAAAAGATTCCGAATAGCCAAAGCAATCTTGAGAACGAAAAATGGAGCTGGAGGAATCAGGCTCCCTGACTTCAGACTGTACTACAAAGCTACAGTAATCAAGACAGTATGGTACTGGCACAAAAACAGAAAGATAGATCAATGGAACAGGATAGAAAGCCCAGAGATAAACCCACGCACATATGGTCCCCTTATCTTTGATAAAGGAGGCAAGAATGTACAGTGGAGAAAAGATAGCCTCTTCAATAAGTGGTGCTGGGAAAACTGGTCAGGTACATGTAAAAGTATGAGATTAGATCACTCCCTAACACCATACAAAAAAAATAAGCTCAAAGTGGATTAAAGACCTAAATGTAAGGCCAGAAACTATCAAACTCTCAGAGGAAAACATAGGCAGAACACTCTATGACATAAATCACAGCAAGATCCTTTTTGACCCACCTCCTAGAGAAATGGAAATAAAAACAAAAATAAACAAATGGGACCTAATGAAACTTCAAAGCTTTTGCACAGCAAAGGAAACCATAAACAAGACCAAAAGACAACCCTCAGAATGGGAGAAAATATTTGCAAACGAAGCAACTGACAAAGCATTAATCTCCAAAATTTATAAGCAGCTCATGCAGCTCAATAGCAAAAGAACAAACAACCCAATCCAAAAATGGGCAGAAGACCTAAATAGACATTTCTCCAAAGAAGATATACAGTCTGCCAACAAACACATGAAAGAATGCTCAACATCATTAATCATTAGAGAAATGCAAATCAAAACTACAATGAGATATCATCTCACACCAGTCAGAATGGCCATCATCAAAAAATCTAGAAACAATAAATGCTGGAGAGGGTGTGGAGAAAAGGGAACACTCTTGCACTGTTGGTGGGAATGTAAAATGATACAGTCACTGTGGAGAACAGTATGGAGGTTCCTTAGAAAACTAGAAATAGAGCTACCATATGACCCAGCAATCCTACTACTGGGCATATACCCTGAGATAACCATAATTCAAAAAGGGTCATGTACCAAAATGTTCATTGCAGCTCTATTTACAATAGCCCGGAGATGGAAACAATCTAAGTGTCAATCATTGGATGAATCGATAAAGAAGATATGGCACATATATACAATGGAATATTACTCAGCCATAAAAAGAAACGAAATTGAGCTATTTGTAATGAGGTGGAT
Organism: Tursiops truncatus; assembly: GCF_011762595.2. Lineage (NCBI taxonomy): Eukaryota > Metazoa > Chordata > Mammalia > Artiodactyla > Delphinidae > Tursiops > Tursiops truncatus. The sequence continues at coordinate 56,953,779 of NC_047051.1, read as the reverse complement.
AGACCTAGAGTCTGTCATACATAGTGAAGTAAGTCAGAAAGAGAAAGACAAATACCGTATGCTAACACATATATATGGAATTAAGAAAAAAATGTCATGAAGAACCTAGGGGTAAGACAGGAATAAAGACACAGACCTACTAGAGAATGGTCTTGAGGATATGGGGAGGGGGAAGGGTAAGCTGTGACAAAGCGAGAGAGAGGCATGGACATATATACACTACCAAACGTAAGGTAGATAGCTAGTGGGAAGCAGCCGAATAGCACAGGGAGATCAGCTAGGTGCTTTGTGATCGTCTGGAGGCGTGGGATAGGGAGGGTAGGAGGGAGGGAGATGCAAGAGGGAAGAAATATGGGAACATATGTATATGTATAACTGATTCACTTTGTTATAAAGCAGAAACTAACACACCATTGTAAAGCAATTATACTCCAATAAAGATGTAAAAAAATAATAATAATAAAAAATAAAAAGATAAAAAAGAATCATTAGCATTCTTGCCTCTGAGGAAACAGTATATTTGTATGTAATGGGAGTCTGTTATTTTATAATCATTTATACTCCTTTCTGTTACCAGATGTATATATCATTGTGTATGTGAGTGTGTGTGTGGTTTATTCACTTAAAAGCACTATATAAAAGCACTATATCATATAACTATATGATTAATTTAAATAAATATTGCAAAACTTATATTGCAAAACATATATACATTAAGACATAAAGTTATGAAATGAGGAAAATACGAATGATTCAAAATACATTTCTAATTTTTTATATTAATTTTTTATTCCAGCTGTGATTAATTTGACTTATTCCTCTCAGACTTTAAGGATAACTCATAGTGAACCCACTTGCAATTCTCGTATAAAACAAATCAAAAGTTTTGTTGATTTGTAAAAAACTTTCCAGACAAAATTCCTGTGTGATCTGCCAGCACTCAGTGTGAAGGAGCATTAGTGTCATTTGTATGAAAAGTCTTTCAAGTCAATGACAGAACTAGGACAGGAGCAATGGGAATAAATTAAGTGATAGAGGATGTTCAATGGCTGTCTGAAACTATGGTAGAAAAGCCACTAGCAGTTCTTTTCTCTGGACTAACAGAAACAAAAATCCACCCTTCATATTTTAAGCATGCAGAACTATCATATTTGTACTTTTAACCTATCAACGTTGATGTAGACAAAACTGAGTTTTATTTATTTTAGTTGATACAAATAAAAGTCTCAATCAATTTAGATTACGATTATCTTAAGATAGTGAAAACTAATGCATAGAAAATGAATGGTTGAGATGGTATTTAATATGCTTAAATTTTTTCAATTGTTTTATTCTATTGAATAGTTCTAAACTTGGCATCAAAATGTACCTATTGTTTTTCTCAATGGATAGAGATAGAGATAGATAGAGATATATATTGGATCTGGCCCAACACTGAAATAGCCCACTTAATAACTCATTTAGTTGCCTTATGCTTTGCATATATCTTACCCTTTTTCCTTAAGAAAATCCCTTTATCAGGGAGCTCATTATATTGGGATAATCCTATTCCTTATGCCTTGATCCCAATAAATTCTACCCTTGCATAATATCTCAAATGTAATTATGCATTTATACCATTTTTCCTTAATTGTTGTAACTATGAGTTAGATTTGAGTGTATATTTCCATCTACTGGTCCTCTACCTCAGGTTCACAAAATCTCTGCACTCCACTCTCTCTTTCCTTTATCAGTTAGTCATCAGTATCTGATATTCTATTATTTTAGCGGCTTATCTCACATATTTTTATGTTTTTCTGTACCAGTGACCTTCATTTTCCTCTAGTGCCAGAGTATTTTCAGGATTTTTTGAGTCATAACTTGCATTGTAACAACCAACCTGTTTGATTTTGATGATATCTACTTTCTATTTTTGAAGATATCAGTAAAATATTTTAAAACTAATAGTGGCTACCATTTTAATAAACCTGTACATGGTTTTTTTTTATACATTTCCTAAATATTGCAACATAACAAAGCAAATGTTTTTTTTTCATTTTTCATATATTAGGAATCATAGGCTCAGAGATATTAAATAATATAATATGTCCAAGTTCATATACATAGCAAGTAGTGGAAAGCAGAATCACACTCTGGTCCATTACTTATGGTCCATGCTCATTTCATACCGTTATATTGCCTGTGAAAATATTTTCAGAAAGGGTCATAAAATGGGCACGAAATTGTTTTGCTTGCTGTTACTCAAAAAAAATTTATTTTAATTTCTGCCAAAAGCTTTTCTAGCACACATAGTGAGTTTATATAACTTATTCACTTATATACTTTGTCTGCCTTTATTGTGAACCAACTAAGCCTATTAGATAACCATCCAACTTAAAGCTAATAAAATTACTGAAATTATTTCATGACATTATGAATTTCCTCTGTATCCCATTTTTCTGGTGAATTTTTCCCCCAGCTTAACTGATATGTAATTTGCATATAACATTGTATAAGTTTAAGGTGACGTGATACAAATATATATTGTGAAATGATTACCACAACCATGTTAGCTGAAACATCAATCATCTCACATAATTACCTTTTGTGTGTGTGTGGTAAGAACATTTAAGATTTACTCTTAGCAACTTTCAAGTATGTAATAAAGTATTATTAACTATAGTCACTGTGCTATTCATTAGACCCTAAAACTTGTAACTGGAAGTCTGTATTCTTTGACCAATATTTCCCCCCATCTTCCAGTCCCTGACAACCAGTCATCTACTCTGTTTCTATGAGTTTGGCTATTCTTAGGTTTCCCCATAAAAGACAGATCACACACTGTTTGTCTTCCTCTTTCTGATTTATAATACTTTGTCTAATGCCCTCAAGGTTTATTCATGTTGTTGCAAATGGCAGGATTTCCTTCTTTATACGGCTGAATAATTTTTTGAGGAACTTCTATACTATTTTTCATTGTGGGTGCACCAATTTACATTATCACCAACAGTGCACACATTTTTCCTTTTCTCTATATCCTTGCCAACACTTGGTACAACTTGTCTTTTTGATAAGAGCCATTCTAATGGGTATGATGTGAAATGAGAGCTCATTGTGGTTTTGATTTGCATTTTCATGATGATTAGTGATGTTGAGCAAATTTTCATGAACCTGTTGGTCATTTGTATATTTTCCTTGGAAAAATGTGTAGTCAGGTCCTCTGCTGGTGGTGTTTTCTGAATGATGCCACCACCAAATATGATTATCTGAGGACCCATCCAGTGGACAAAAAGTCATTTTCTCACTTACCCTATACATGTTTAAACTTAACATAAGACAGTCCTGATTTTTATGATATTAACAAGAAATATATGAGCTCCTTTATTTAATAGAATATACATTAAACTCAGCACCAATTATCTCTAATATATTACAATATTGTAACAAGTGAACTGTATTTTGTGGTTCATGCATCTGTTTCAGTGAACCATTTACCCAAACCTACAATACTGGATCTCTGACTTTTGGAATACCTTTTTTTTTCCAGATGAATTTAATGTTTTAAAATAAAACACTATTTTAGCCTTGAGAGAAAGCCTAAATAGAAATATTTTTATTTTATATTATTTATCATATGGATAGTGGGAATTCTTTCTTGGTCCTGAAATTTTGTAATTTATATATCTGAATGTCTAGGATTTATGAGTTATGATCATTTCCTTTGGTTTCACAGAAAATGTCACAATTGAAAGTGCTACCCAGTTGCCACTTTAAACCAAAAAATCCCAAGACTGGTAAACTTTTAAAACTAACTTGAAATCAGAAAGGGAAGGAAAAGGGTGATTTCCATATATCCCATTTTAGGAACCCCAAAACAACAACAACAAAAAGTTATATTCAGATGAAGTAATTTAACAATTACTTATTGAATACTGGATGCATGCCAACTATGGTATTAAGTATACAAATACAAACAGATATAATTTGTACCTTCAAGTAGCTCAAGTTCTTCCAAGGGACATAGACATGCAAACAATTAATTATAAACCAATCTGAGAGTGTCTTTGTAATTGTGTTAACAAAGTTTTATGAAAGCTAGGGGAATTTATTACTTTGTTATACACAAGTTATTGAGTCAAATGAGCAATCTATTTTTTTTCCACAAATAAATTGGATTATATAACTATTTTAAAAATCTGACCCAAAGTATTCACAATTGAAGTTCCATATTTAGGGAATGTATAAATTTATTTCTTTTCTTTATGCAAGTTGCCAGTTATCTATTATATTCAAGACTAGAATCATTGCAAATATGGGAAACTTTTGCATATTCAGTTGTTTGTTTGTTTTGGGTTTTTTTGTAACTTCTCTCACATGAAATAGTCTCTGAGTACCCAGGTTAATTAACTAAGCACCGCATTGTCAACTCTCTGTTATGCTCTCTGCTGTATCCTATCATTGACTTCTGGGTTAAGATTTATGTTGGGAATTGAAAGCCAAGGCTGGAACAAGCTGAACAGAGTGTTCTATTTCTGTATAAAATGATATATGCTACTCTTGCCCAGAATGACAACACTTTGCACTGTTCCCAATCTGTAAATTACTCCATTTACTTGGCATAATAAGTATACAGATGTATTTAATTCTTTCTACCAGGGCCATGCTGTTCAATTCCTCTCTGCTAGCCAAATACACCAGATGTTATAAATTACTCATCAATAAGAAGATGAAATGTGACCTCTTTCATATGTAAAAGCAGTGTTACTGCCCTGCTGTTATTGTTTTGAGTTACTATATTTTTAAAATTCAAGATTAGAAAAAGATTTTTTGTAATCTTTTTACTTTCATCAGCAACTTAGTTGCTTCAGTTGCAACTTCAGTAGCAACCCAGCAAACATCCTGACAAAATAATTGTGTATAATCAGAGGTACGATCTGTGGAAATGATTTAATGTTAATATAACTACCACTTCTTTTCAAGCTGAACTTTCATTTATTTGATTTTTTTTCATATCCTGCAAATAGAGAGTGTTTGTTTTAGATTCACATATTACAAAAAAGAAATGACTCAAATACTATATTCAGCTATGATACCATGTATGATTTTGCTTTCTCTTTTATCACATTTCCATAATTTTTTCTTTAATGAGCATGGATTGCTTTTATAGTTCCCTAAAGACAAGCATGCCTGTAGGGAACAAGGTTTGGAGTGTTTAGTGCCAAGTATTATCAGTTTCCCATTCATACGACCTGAATCATATCCAGTACTTATCATCTAAGTTAGGGGTGCCAAACTATTACCCACTAGGTCAATCCAGTCTGTTGCTTTATTTTCAAAAACAAGTTTTATTGGAGCCATGTCCATGTATTTCCATATTGTTTATGGCTGCATTAGCTCTGCAATGGCAGGTTTATTTTATTTGCCACAAAGACTTTATGGCTTATAAAGCCTAAAATTCTTACTTCTCTGGAATTTATTGAAAGCATTTGTTGATGTTGATCCAAGTAAGAGTCAGAAATTACATTTGTTTATGGTTTTTTAAAATATTGTTCATTTTTTGAAATTCATTGAATTATTTCTACTCTTATTACTCATAGAGTTGTTGGGAAGATCAAATGAATTAAATAAGCAATATTTGCAAGTAGTTAAAAAAATATTGGGTCATAAGAAGGGCCACGTAAATGTTGTTAATAAAAAATGCAGCTGAACTTAGCATATATACTAATTCAAAGAATGCCAGATCCCTTGATGTCTACTTAACCAAATTGTGGATGCTAGCAGTGCTCAGAGATTCATTATTAAAATGAAGCGTAACCTTGACTGTATCAGGCAATTCATGAGAAAGCAGAAACTTGTTCTTTTTTTTCTAAAGATAATTAATACATTTAAATAAGAGGGAAAAAAAAGACTTTTGACAGATTTTCAGGTACAAACATATCCAAGAGGAAATATTGCATGTTTTTGTTAACTAGTTCCTGGAGGACAATGATAGGCTACTTTTGGATTTTTCTTCAGTAGATAGTTGAATGATAGTAATAAATGGTTATTTGGGGGATATTAATCTTGTTTACATCATATTCAATCTGTTTATTTAATGTTAAAGTGTTATAATGCTGTTGTTACACATGAAAAATAAATATTTTAGACTTAAGAAGAAGGATTAGAAAAGTTTGTAAATAATTTTTATTCTTCAAGTGTCTGTTCCTGTTACTAATATCAAGAGTAGAGTATCTTTAGTCACACAGTTTTATACAAAGTAGTTTTAAAATGGCTGTGTTTAGCTTTAGGTGCCTATATGTGTTAATGATGATACACATTTTGATCAATGAAAAAGGATGTTTTTGCATACTTTAGTTTCCTCATATCCCTTATAAACTGTTTTAGGAAGGCAATTAGGCAAAATTTACCTCTGTACTCATAGAAATCTCTGATTTTTTTTTTTTTGTAGTTTAGTGAAATGGCTTACTTAAATGGACAGACCACTAAAATGTCTATGCAACACTTTGATTAGGTGATTATGAATTGGTTATATATAGCTTCTACAGCATTTAGAGAAATATAGATCAAAATAAAATATGCAAAAGTGATAAACAGTTAACATTTTCATGAGGTATCAGTGAATTTAAGGATGGCATAATATAAAGCAGCGGTTTTATATTTTCTTAAGGATCAGTACTGTATTTTGAGGAAATTTTTTTGGAATTCTAATACATGCAAGTATTAAAGTGGAGATTCTATGGTTGAAACGTGTGCTGGTGACTGAGTCTGTCAGCTATTGTCACAAAAATTCTGTAGAATAAACCATCTTAAAATTCAACTATTTGAAATTATAATTATTTATTTTCTCTCATTTGTCTGCAAATTTGCTATGACAAAATATCAGGACAAATTTTATCAAAGATATTCTCTAAAAAGAATGATCTCTTTCTCTGATGGGCTCCTTATGCATTCAGTTAAGTAAACTTTTGTCAGGAAAAATAACAGTATACTACCAGACAATCAATTCAGAAAGTTGAGTCTCAGTTTTGACGTTAAATTAGATTGAATTTAATAACTTCATCTATGTGGATAATGCATTCATTATTTTACTAGGAACTCATTTTTTATAATTGTAATTATTTAAATGAATTGTATTTATATTTAATATTAGTTAAATAAGTCTGCATTGTTATTAAGAATAATATTTTAACATTACTTTGTCTAAATAAAGTTTTCATGAATTAGTTTTGAAATATAAAATTCACGATAGAGTAAAATGATTCAGTCACTTTAATGAAAGCAAAAATATATGAAGTAACAAACTTTTTAAAAAGAGTATCTTCATTTGGATATAAAGCAGATTTGTCACTGAATTATTGGTGTACTTGTACTTGAATAGAAATGGCTTTAATTTGCTATGATAGCCCTCTGGCTATATGTTTTGCCAAATAGTTTTAGAAATTTCACTTTTTTGAGTGACTAAATAATTACTATTTGATCTCTTGTTTGTTGACAGAAAATATGACCTTACAAATATTAAATAGAAAAATCTCAAAAAGGAGAGCTATCCTTCTTTGTTGATGAATCCTCTAAGGAAAATTGTGCTATTGTATAAAGAACCAATTTATTTAGTCAAGAAACTGGGACATCTCTGACTAACTTTCCATCTGACCCCATTATAATTGCATTTTTGTGATGGGGATGGAAGTCTTCTTTCTTCCTTCCATCCATTGACCTAATTTAAGAAAAAAAAAAATGAAAGGGAAAGAATAATAACGAACTACTATGAATAAATCTTAAAATGTCTTGAAAATATCGAAGGAAATACAGGAAATTCAAATATTAGAAATTATCTTCAAACATGGTTTAATTGCATTATATTATCTTTTAGAAAATGGCTCCTTTAAAACAGTTTTAAATTTATCTAAAAGATCGTTTACTTAAATTATTCTTTTTAAAATGATGTAACCAAATATCTGTATTTGTAGATACATCAATCTTTCATCTATTATAATGCAATTTCAGTAAACTATCAGTCAAAATTGGGATTAGAGTTCTGTAAGAATTACATAATTTAAATATTTCTGATTAAGAAATGACTAAGTAAGTGGGAAACAGTACTCATCCTACGGATTCTTCCAGCTAGTGTGTAGAGAGTTTAGCTAAGCCACTTCACCAGCATTGCTGCCTCGGCATCCATTTTGTTTCGCCAAACTGCTTGGGGGACCTTAGCTGACACTAGCTCTCTCATGCAAGCACATGCCATAGATAGCAGCCCAGCCCGCAGAGTCATAAGCAACTGTAAATCCCTGATAGGACTTCCCCAGCCACTGTTGTGATGGACAATCTCCATGGCTTCCTAACACCTTCCCTTTATGTATCATTATATAAGACCTCAATGGGGATTATCAAAACCCCACTCCTTTGGTTTGAATCTTCCATTCTGGACCTAACCCAGGAACTTCAAAGCACTTCACCGACAAACTCTAATAAAAGCATGTATCTCAGTTCCTGTGTCTCTGTCTGAGTACACCCTGCCTCCACTGCCTTGTGTGGCACTATGACCACTTCCTCCAGGACTTGTGAGTAATAAGTGTCTCCATTTCAATTTTTCTTGTGGTCTGTTATTGAACCACGGCTCACCACCCAGCAACTTGTGCTCCATTTAATAGGTATTAATTTGACAGATTCATAACAAGGTGTGAATGAATATTGTGTACTTGCTTGAACGAGAAATCAATTCTAGCACAAACTAAATGAGAACAGAAGAATTCCATGATAAAACTATTAATAAGCGTGAACATTAAAGCACGCTCACCTCAATAAATACCACAGCATTTTTAAGCTCTCCTGTTGCTTTTAATTTGAAAATATTTATTGCACGTTGGATTTCTATTGCTGCCCTTAAGATATGCATTTGCATTCTTTTTAAAGGTGAAATAAATTTCTCCTTATAATACTTCCTGAAAAATCGTTGTCTCCCTCACTATGCATAAAGTGTACTGCTGACTTTTGATTAAAAAGAACAAGATTAAACATACTCATTTATATCATGCTCTCCCAAAACTCTACTAAAATGATTTTTTTCAAGGTATGAACCTAGAAACAAACAAACAAAAAAGGAAACAAAAAATGAATAAATGCAAGAGAATTTTGGAGGTCGAAGAGCAGATTCATGGATGGTCATTGCATCAACAGCCCTGAAAATGCTGCCTACTAAGCTGGCAGTTGGAAATGTCAACAAACAACTGGGTTTATACTGCACAGGGATTTGTTGTGTCAGGTATTCAAGCAGAATCACACACTAGATATGCTAAAAAAAACTCACTGTAGTGTTGCCAGACAGTATCTGATAAGGTTATGAATTAGAATAGGTTTGTGGCTCAGTAGTTCTAACCAAGCCAAGATAAACCATAAAGACACAGACCTACTAGAGAATGGACTTGAGGATGTGGGGAGGGGGAAGGATAAACTGTGACAAAGCGAGAGAGTGGCATGGACATATATACACTACCAAACGTAAAATAGATAGCTAGTGGGAAGTTGCCGCAGAGCACAGGGAGATCAGCTCGGTGCTTTGTGACCACCTAGAGGGGTGGGATAGGGAGGGTGGGAGGGAGGGAGATGCAAGAGGGAAGAGATATGGGAACATATGTATATGTATAACTGATTCACTTTGTTATAAAGCAGAAACTAACACACCATTGTAAAGCAATTATACTCCAATAAAGATGTTAAAAAAAAAGCCCAGAGGACCTTAAAAAAAAAAAAAGTAGAGGTAAACGTGGATTCCAGGAACAACAACCCAGACAATCAATATGATAACAACAATAAACACAAAAATTCTGAAAAAAACATGTAAGAGGGGAAAGACTGCAAGGCCCAGGGTCTTTGTGTGGTTTGGGATAGGAGTAGCTGAGGTAGATGCCAAGGTGACATTAAGATGTTAAACTGTAGAAAAATTTTGACTTTCAGGCATTTTCCCCATTTCTTTACTGCCTTGAAATAACCACTGACTGTTTCTTTATGGAATTTGTTGTAACAGCCTTGACCACTGATGCTGCAGTAGGTGTATAAATATCAAGGTAATATAAAATCACTGGTTGGTGTTAAGTAAAAGGAAACAGTGCGAGCTGGAATTCTGCTATTAGGGATTCAACTGTTTTACCCCCTAACCTAGAACGCGTATGCTGTAAAGTCATGAGTTTCTTTGCTTTCAATACAATTTTCTCCTAAGAGTTAAAGTGAAATGCTTACCAGAGGGCTCACTTTGCGGAAAAGACAGAGTGACCAGCACAGCTTAAATCATTCTAATCATTCTATCACTCTATATAGAGTCTTTTTCATTTGGTGTCCTTTGAATTGCATAAAGCAGTTGAGCAGCCAGAGCTGTCATAGAAAACTTATACAACAATTTTACTCATAAACATTTGTGGATAAAATACTGAATTTAGCAAGAGGGGATTATAAAAATTGTCTTCTGTTTTTGCCAGATGGCTTTCTTTCAAGTATTTATAAAATAACATACTTCTCACTGTTATCGACCCTCCTGAGTCAGTCCCAAATGAGCATCCTTCTGTCCTGTCTTTTGAGCCAATAGAAGATGATGGAGTTCAGCTCAGAAGCAAAGGGAAGCTTTATCCTCTGATCAAGGAATTGAGAGGTGCGAGCTCCCGCTCTAGAGCACTGCTCTCCGTGACTGGCCAGTGGCGAGGCTGCTTTTCAGGGTTCCTGTCAGGGCGGAGGGGGCGGAGTTCTCGCCGGTCAGGGCGCAGGCGTGCTGCTGCCGGAGCTACAGGCTGAGGTGAGGAGCAGCGTCTGCGCCCACGGCCTGCCGTCGCCATCTTGAATTGAGGTGTCCTGGGCAGCGCTTCTTCACAGGGCTGCGCGCCAATTGTCATGTTGCTCGCAACGGTTCTTCGCTGGGAACGCTAATCCCATGTATTAGGTGCAAGGCTTCTGCACACAGCCCACTACAGGCAAACGAAACTAGACTAAGCCCAAAGGAAGAGGTAAGACCTTATCTTATCACCCAGATTCTCTCTTATTTTTCCCGGGGACCCCAGGGGGCTTTGTGGGTGACCTCACCAGAACAGGAGGGTTATCACAATGTAGTGGGAAACATTTACATTTCCTAGAGGTTTAAAATTTTGAAGTAATATGAGATAGACGTTTTCTCCTAAGACTTTCTTGTATTTTGTTCCTGTAAGAAACCCACTACTTTTGGCCAATGGTAATGAATCATCACTACATAATATGTTAAAAATGAATATGTAATATTAATATGAATTTGGGTGCATATATAGTGTTTTTCATTGTATTTAATTTTGTTATGGTATAAAAATAACCATTTACTAAAATAATATTGAATATATAAATAATATGGAGTAATTTAATTATTTACTTACATTTAATAAATAAGTAAATGTATATTTCCAGGATACCAGGATGTCCTGAGTGGTACAAGAGTCAGAAATATATTATTATGTAATAAGTAATTATATACTCTCCTAATTCATAATTTTCAGCATCAATATTATGAGTATGATCATAAATATGTTATATGAATATTTATTTCAGGATGTGTGCTTGAGATTTACCACCAAGTTTATTTCAATTACAGTAGAACTTTATATTTGAAATGACTATATGAATAATTTTAATGCTAGAATATAATGAGAATTACGTTTCTAATATTATACAGGCTATAAATACCTGGATATGGCGTTAAAGTAGGCTATGTTAATGATAAAAGTAAAGTAAAATATGCCTTTTTAATGTAATACAATATTTATTAAATGAGCTACATTGTTAGAAATTCTGCAATGGTCAATCACATAATTTACAATTTATCATTTACATAAACTGTATAAAAATGTGTTTATATCAGCTGCCTATAAAGACTGTTGTAACTCACAGACAAATGAAACAAGTACAATCATTCCTTTTACCTATGTAGAAATGTCTTCTGTCCTTAGGGAAATGGCAAGCAGAGAGTAAATGGATTCATTCAAAAACATTTTCTAATTAGCTACTGTAGAAGCAGACGTTTTTAGTCAGTGTATTATATACACATTTTTTGAAAAAGGAAGTAAATAGTACCATACAATATATAGCACCATTTCTCTCATTTGCAATAACAGAGTTTTTAAGGGCCTTAAGAAATGAAGGTAATCAAACTCAAAAAAAAAAAAGAAGAAAAATAAAAAAATCTCACTTTTAATTATAACTTGAAATAAGTTTGAAGTCACATAAAATGAATTCTAAATTCTACTTATTTGACAAATTTAATAAGTAAATATGGATAATAAATCATTTTTATTTTACTTTTTCAATATAAGAACAATGTTACAGATTTTTAAAAATTTTATTAAAAATCTTCCATCAAAATATTTTCTTGATTACAACAAAATTTGATCAATTAAAATACATGTATTTTCAGCTACCTGAATGGTGTCTTATTAAAGATGGACAAATATAGACATACATTGATGTATATTAAAATGTACAGGGCTTCCCTGGTGGCGCAGTGGTTGAGAGTCCGCCTGCCGATGCAGGGGACACGGGTTTGTGCCCCGGTCCGGGAAGATCCCACAAGCCGCGGAGTGGCTGGGCCCGTGAGCCATGGCCGCTGAGCCTGCGCGTCTGGAGCCTGTGCTCCACGACGGGAGAGGCCACAGCAGTAAGAGGCCCGCATACCGCAAAAAAAAAAAAAAAAAAAAAGCATGGGGAAAAAAGGAGCATTTGCTTGCATCAACAAATTCACAGGAAGGGAGCCAAATATCAGGTCTTAAATTTATAAAAGAAGCAAAAGATTATGATTTGATATATACAGTTCCAATCTTACCACACACTAAGGAAGCAGTATCAGCCCCCTACACACACACACACACACACACACACACACACACACACACACACACACACACACACACAGGAAGTGACTGGAAAGAACCTTAAACTCCTTAAACCTTAAACTCAAAGGTTTAAATAGCTTGAGGAACTCATCCGGCTACTTCACATTACAGTAGAATTTGGATGGACTTCATTTTCTTAAACTGCCAGTGCATATTTTCATTTAGGTTGAATTGCCTATTTGGATTACTATAACAAGTAAAGATACAAATTTTTGTAAAAGAGATGAAATAAACATCTATGAAATATAACATAATAGCACTTTAATCCCAGTTATCACTGAAGTAGGTGTGCACATATTTTTTTTCTTTCATGAATATGTTTTTTTAAACTCTGTCCAAAACTTAGGTTAGAATTAGTTTACATTGGCCTAGTATCATCAGGCATTATAAAGGAAAATTTAGATATTTGAAAGTTTATAAAAGGTTAATTGAAATAATAAAATTATAATAATTGTTCATTTAATTGACCTTAAGCAATTTAAAATTGGAAGCAATTATACAAGCTATAGAACTGAAATATAGTGTAAGTTTTGAAGTATGTGCTGGCATAATTATGTGGAGCATCACATTTTTCTCCCATGTGATGAACAGAAAGAAAGAGTTAGAATTGCCTCAAAGGCAATAATTTTCCTTCAATAAAATGCTAACTTAAGGGTTAGAGAATCAGGAGAAGTTCATCTAATACTCTATAAATAGAGGTATCAAATTAAAGTTTTAATGACATTTAATTGACCTAAACATAAAATGACTTTCCACTGTAGGTAGTGAACATAATTACAGAGCATAGCTGAGACAAAAGCTTTGGAAAATTTAGTTTTCTGTGAACTACTAGTTTTTTTGTTTTTGTTTGTTCACTTGTTTCTGGAGAGAGGAAGAGAGAGAGAAAGAGGGAAGCATTATATTACACATGGGTTTGTTTTTTTAAGTTTTTCATTTAGTTTCTTCAATATATATCAAGGTACAGTTACTAACAAATGATCAATCAAGATTAAATTAAACTGTTACTGGAGCAAAGTCATCTAATGGCTAAATACACATATAAAGCCATGCAAAGAGAGAATGCAGTGTCTCTAAATTGAGTAATAAGGATTAGACAATACCGTAAAAACTTGGCTTGGACTGGGGAAATTTGATTCGCTAGAACAAAAGCTATTAAACAATTTCTCAGATACTTCACAACTTTGGAAAAAAATATATAGAACACATAAATTTATCCCCCAACTTTTAATAAACACTAATGAGATACACTGTATTTAAATGAAGAAAATACTTGTGACTAAATATCTTCAGATTTCTATATTTTGCCACACTAGATGACAGTCAATCTTTTTATGTGCCCAAATCTTTTATTTGGAATCATGCAGAAATGACATTTTATACACTGAGTTTATTTTATTGATTTTTAATATTAACTCAGTTCCACAAATTTTATCATCATTAACCCAACAGGTTAACTTCTCTACCTGCTTCCCCTGCCCAAGTTAAAGCAGAACTATTCTTTCCTTCTTTGTTGGCTATATTGCATTTTATTCATATCTTTGATTTAGTAGCTATCACATTTTTACTTTAAGGTTTTCAACCTTCTATTATATAGTTTGTGAACTTTCTGAAATCAAGACTATGTACTTAATTTTTATCTATACCTTAATACCGAGAAACATGCCTACATTATAAGAGGCTCTTCATAAGAATTTATTAAAATAATTGTATTTACTTGAATCTCTTAATAATTTACTGGATTATGCCTGTTCATGCTACTGAATATAAACATAATTTATGCTCAATCATTCAGGAAGCCTATATCCTTAATTATAAATAAGGGCTGTAACTAAAATGTAAAGGAGCAGAAGAACAAAATTAATTCACATTCACATACATACACACCCATTATATATTCTCTCATGTTTATTCATGTAATTGTCTTTACCTACAGTTCTTTCCTCGGTTACTATATGAAAAAATTCCACCATCCTTTACAATCCCATAAAAGTAATGAAATATTGAGACTCACTGTTACATTTCTTATGCATATTCTTCCTCTCCACTTTTTTTTCCAATAATATATCCTAGGATCTTACAAACAGTATTATCTAAATTAACACTTGATTGTTCTTTAAATTTTCCAAAAATCCTTTGTATTTTTTCTTGCTTTCTTTTATCAACTTATTCCTTATATATCCAAACCTATGGCAGATCCTGCTGATTCTACTTCTCAATCAAGTATGTAATGGGCCTATCATACGATATAACATAGTAAAAAATAGTTTAAAAATAGCATAACAAAAATAATAACTAGTTATCTTTTAAAAGTCTTCTAACTTTTCCACCTATTGCAACTACTTGTTGGAGTAACTGTCTTCTCTACTAGTTTTTTTAACTCTTTTTTTCTGCCTCCAGTTGTTGTTTAGATAAATGATTAAGGCCAGAAGTCAGCACACTGACTCACGACCAATTCTCTTTTTGTACAGTTCTTTACATTTTTTTTTAAAATGATGGGAAAAAAATCAAAAGAGGGATCATGCTTAGTGACACATAGAAAGTATATGAAATTCAGATTTCAGTGTTCATAGGTAAACTTTTATTGGAACCCAAACACACTTATAAACTTAGTTATCATCTATGGTTTATTTCTCCGCATAACAGCAGAGGTGAAGAGTTGTGAGAGAACAACTCACTAGAGATATGCAGATGGCAAGTAAGCATACGGAAACATGTTCAACATCGCATAAGTCAGTAGAAACTGCGAATTAAAACTGTAATGAGATACCAGTATACACCTATTAGAATGCCCCAAATCCAAAACACTAACAAATACTTACAAGGAAGTGGAGCAACTACCGCAGTGTAAAGTCTATCTAGTCAGAGACAGCTATAAAATTAAATATTACTGTAGTGCAATGCTGATACATAAGAGCCAAAAAATAAATATTTTGAATAAATAAATTAGCTTCTTCCTGTTAGCAAATGTTGATAACTTTGATGCCCTTCTTCTGCCCTGATGTTGTCCTTTAGAGCCCTGGTAACCTTGTCTAATACAGTCCTTGTACCTCCTTTATACACTTTTTCTTCCTTTATTTATATCCCTTACTCAACTTGATGCACCTTATGATAATGAATATATTCAATAATCTTCAGATCGGCCAGTATTCTGGCATAAAATAGGCTCTCAATAAATCTTCACTGAAAATTAAATCTATTTTAATTTCCCTATCATTTCTAACTCTAAAAAACGCATTTTATATAGTTTGTCCTCCATAGAGCCAACACAGTTCTAGAATTTTAAGAAGATACTCCAGATACTTGTCAGTTGTTAAACAGATAGTGGTTATTTAGTTTCCTTTCATCCAAAATTAAGTCATTTCCATACTTTCTAGTCAGGAAGGATCTTGTTTGTTCTTCCATAGTATAATGACGCCACCATTCTTGCATTTGCTTAGCATTAAAACTTCAACTCTTTTGGCTGTCCATGCAATATTTTCCATTTTTAATTCCCCCACTCAATGCAAGGTTATCAAAACCTATAAAACCTTTATGTATCCATGCTGACTTTGAACCTCAATATATCATGCCTGCATTATTAACACCTTCTTCTAACCTGTTTTTCTGATTCCAATAATTCTTGTGCAAATTAACCAATATAATATTACAAGACAAATATAGCCCAACCAAAATTGTACTGAATTTCTACTGCCCCCAAATTATTTATGTCAGGGTATTCAGTCACCCATAACTTGACCTTACATGTTGATCCATAGCTTGATACAAGTATTTTTATACTTTATCCTCCTGATCTAACAGACTCATTTTTTAAACCATAAACACCACTTTAGTCTTATTACACCCATATATTTTCTCAATCTCTACTCTTTTGATGATTCGAAATACCAAATTAAAATATTTTATTCTAGTTAACAATGTTATCCAGATAATTTAGCTATAGTACATTCATTTTGCAGGTTTTTAAATAAAAATTTAGCCCTGAAATGACTTTGCCCCTGCCAAATATGCCCTCTTTGAATCAAAATTTTTCTATCAGAACACATTTGACAATCAAGAGCTCATGATTTTGTAGGAAAGACAATAAATACAGATGGCAAGTGATATGTGAATGATACTTTAGAATGGTCAGTGCTTTAGAGTTTTAAAAAGTAGATGATAAAATTTGTTGACTTGTGCATAAGCCTTTGACATTCGCAAAGATTACATTTATTTAAGCGTTCCAAGGACAAGCTACAGGGTAAGCAAATTATCACCCTGTGCCCTAATATAAACTGTATTTGCTTTCATTAATCTGATTAATTAGAAAATTAAATATTCACCTACCTCTAGTGCAAAAAACTTTTTTTTTTCTACAATGGAGATTAACTGGCAAAGATTTGTCTCCAAATTAACCATAGAAAGAAACATGTTTAACAAGAAAATAAGGTAGCAAAGACCTTTCTTTAGACAATTAACCAATTTTTAAAAAAACATGTTCATTTTATGAGATAAATTGAGTGATCACCAGATAAATTAAAAAATCCAAAATAATTCTTACAACAGAGAAAATAAATATAATTTATTTTATCATGAACCAAGAACTTTGATATATTCAGTCAGAGAACCAAATGAAAGGTACATGTTTGACTTTTAAGGCAAAACTATTATTCAGAGGAACACTCAGGTGAAGCAATGATCTTTGTATTTTGAGTGAACAAAGTTAATAGTGACATATAGAAATTGGAAACTTAAATAAAAATAAATCTCATATTTTATACTGTGTTCTGCATCAGTGTTAGCCATTTCTAAAATATTGTGTCAAGTATTTTGAAAGCCTGAAACCTCAGAGGAATTTTTCTGACAGAAGAGACAAGAGTCGACAAGAAAATGTCCACTTGTTTTCTGGGTAGTGATCATCTGTCTTTTTTTGACATCGCCTTTGTCTGCAACACATCCTATCATCACCCTTTCTCTTGGTAAAGGAAATAAAATCAATTTCAGTAAAAGATATTGGATAGCACTTATTAAAATATATACATCCATTTCAGCATTATATTTAGGGAAGTGGATAAAAATATTCCTAAAGGAAGCCTTTATCCTCTAGTTACACAGATTTCAACATACTGTGTTTACAAAAAAATGATATATATTGAAATAATATAATCAAAACCACAATACTAACCAATCTATTTTTTTAACCTTAAACTTATTTTCATATGTCTGAATAATTTATGAATGTGTATCTTATACTATTATCATTATAAAATATATACTGCAAATAAACAAAATATTTGCTAATTTTTTATTAACATACGACACTTTACACTCTGCCTATAATTTTCCCTTCATTTAAAATGTCAAAACCTATCACTTATGATAAACTACATGCTTGTTATCCATTTAATTTCTTCAAGAAGTTCTCATAAATCAAATTACAGTATATCTTGATGTGAACATTCAAAATGACAATTCTAATTTAAACATATCTCAAGGTTACCAATGTTGATAATGAAAAGACAACAGAATCTGAAATATTCCTTTAAACTATTTTTATTTTAGTGACTACTGTCACTATGTCATAACTTTCCCAGCCAAAGTAACTTCTATACATATATTATATCTAATGTTTTACATTCTAATCATTTCTCAAGTTGGCCTCAATTTTGGCCCCAATAATTCATAAAAGGCAATTTTTGCCATAATCACCAATGACCATGATATCATCATTAATCTAATTAATTCCACATCTACTTTAGATTGGAACAGTATTTAATACTGTTGATCATTTCGTCCCTTTTGAGAAACCTTTCCACTTGCTTCTGGAGCACAACAGCCTCCAGGCTGCCTTCCTACTTTGTTGGCTGTTCATTCTCAGTGTCCCTTGCTGCTCTGTCCTCCTTTACCAGACTTGTAAATATTAGATTGTGTCAAAGCTAAATGCTCATCCGCTTTGCTCTCTGAATGACTGTGTAGGTGATCTAAATTGCTCCTAAGACTTTAGGAACAATTATTACCTCTAACCCAAAAATTTTGCTGAGAATTTTTCTCTATGATTCAGACCCGTATAATCAAGAGTCTTTTAGATACCTTCCCTAAAATTATTAGCTGTTAAGGAAACCAGAAATTCTTGGACAGTAGTTGATTTTATGCCTTGAAGCAATAAAAATCAAGATGGATCTGAAATATGCTATTATCAGTAGAACTAGAGATGCTTTGAAGAAAAGCACAAGGCAATGGTAAGATCAAGTAGAATGCTAAAGGGCTCATTTTCAGTAAGTTGTAATACTGGAAACATCAAATAAGAATAATGATAATGGGGGCTTCCCTGGTGGCGCAGTGGTTGAGTCTGCCTGCCGATGCAGGGGACGCGGGTTCGTGCCCCGGTCCGGGAAGATCCCACATGCCGCAGAGCGGCTGGGCCCATGAGCCATGGCCGCTCAGCCTGTGCGTCGGGAGCCTGTGCTCCGCAACGGGAGAGGCCACAACAGTGAGAGGCCCGCGTACCGCAAAAAAAAAAATAATAATGATAATGAAATCAGTCAGGACAAGTAAAGTAACTTAGTAGAACCTCATGAATTCATAATGATATTTTACAAACAAATATCAATATGTAGGCTTAAGGCAGTGATAATGTAGAGGTTGATTATAATTATATAAGTCTATATTTGTTGATTTGATTAAGTAGTGAAATGTTATAGATTTTTTGTTTCCTTTGTAAAATATATGGTAGTTTATGTTCCAATATATTCTTCTTTTATTGTATAAGTAAAAAATAGTTAGGGGCTTCCCTGGTGGCGCAGTGGTTGAGAGTCTGCCTGCCGATGCAGAGGACACGGGTTCGTGCCCTGGTCCGGGAAGATCCCACATGCCGCGGAGCGGCTGGGCCCGTGAGCCATGGCCGCTGAGCCTGCGCGTTCGGAGCCTGTGCTCCGCAACGGGAGAAGCCGCAACGGTGACAGGCCCGTGTACCGCAAAAAAAAAAAAAAAAAAAAAAGTTAAATGAAACATGTGAGTAAACCAGTCAGTTTTAAGGTCACATACAATAAGTATGCTGAAAATGATATGGTCATATACAATATGCCATTAAATGGATTATATTCCGATAGTATATTCACTAATGCTGAATTAACAAAATATCCTGAAAGAAAAGCAACTTTGCAAATTGAACCCCTTATTTCATGAGAGATGAAAATTTCTGGTGGCTCTACAAATTACAATAAATTGTTAATGAGGAATATATACATACATCTTAAAGTTTTATAGATATGATATTAATAATGGGATGAAAGTGTGCCATTATGTAACAAGTAAAATTTTGTGACAAAAGATACACAGTCCTCAGAATGTCCTTGAATTGACAAGCAAGTACCTGTGATTAGAGCAAGATTTTATCAGGAATAAATCAGATTCTGCATTGTCTGCTATTTTTGTTTTGTTTCACTTTATTTTTGATCTGGGGGAAACTAGAACAACAACAACAAAATATATGTAACAAAGTACAGTTAACTCCGGAAAGAATAAGGCAAAAATTAATATATTTATTGAATTAAAATCCATGATGTTTACATTCAGTTAATGATATTGCAAGTTTACTAGTTTGTATTCAGTGTTACATTGTATGTAGGGTTTCTGTTTAACAGGTTTAAAACATTTAGTAAATCAACAGTCTTAGGCATAATTTTAATGAACTCTGTTCATTAAACTGTTAAGATATAATACTTGTTTATATTCTGTCATTATTTCGATCCATACTTTTTTTAAAATTTAATTTATTTATTTTTGGCTGCATTGGGTCTTCATTGCTGTGCATGGGCTTTCTCTAGCTGCAGAGAGCAGGGGCTACTCTGTTGTGGTGCATGGGCTTCTTATTGCAGTGGCTTCTCTTGTTGTGGAGCACGGGCTCTAGGCGCGCGGGCTTCAGTAGTTGTGGTACGTGGGCTTCACTAGTTGTGGTACGTGGGCTTCAGTAGTTGAGGCTCGCGGGCTCTAAAGCGCAGGCTCAGTAGTTGTGGTGCATGGGCTTAGTTGCTCCGTGGCATGTGGGAGCTTCCTGGACCAGGGCTCGAACCTGTGTCCCCTGCATTGGCAGGCTGATTCTTAACCACTGCGCCACTGGGGAAGTCCCATACTTTGGATTAACGATATTCATTACACAAAATTTCTAACAAAGAGAATACTTTTTCATTGTTATCTATGCTATCTGTTGTTAACTGTGATGCACATAATTGTAACAAATTAATTCAGTTTGGCATGATTTTATAGGGCCACTCAGTAAAAGTTGAATCGTTCTTTCAGATAAATCAAGATGAATCAAGCATCATGTGATCTAGAGTCTACACAGAATTAATCAGAGCAAGAATCTTTTTACCACTTTATGCCCATATGTCAGCCAATTCGTGTTGTTTTTTTTTCGTTTGTTTTTTCTTGTCTATGCACCTATGCCAACACTTTAACTATGCTCACAAATTCATTTTTCTGAAAATAGGTTAAGCTTGAATTTTCAAGATATGATTGATAAATATACTAAGAAATAGTTGGAAACACTCATTAACCAGGAAAACTATTAACAAGCAAATATCTTAGCTGTTATCACCAGACATTAAATGAGAAAAGTGATAGGAAATTTCAAAGAATTTATATTGTGTAAGTGATTGCTTAGATTAAATTCACAGAGAAAATTATACCTATCTCTTCCAAACATGAGCACAGTAATCCTTGATAAATTTAGTGAGTTAGTGAAACATGCTATCTTGTTTTGAAAGGAAAAATCACTTGATTACTCTGATGACCACAATCATTATACCTATCTTATTTTTATGCTGTAATCTTGCTTTAAAAATCATCATTATATGATATGGTTGTTTATTTCATGTTAAATAAAACTGAGCAATACAGCAATTGAGAGCAGAACAATCATGAAAGTAAAAGAAAACTTGTTCAAATGTCAGAAGGCAGCTTGCTGCTTTGTATTTACTTATGAAAAAAGGTATAATTTAGCATAAATGTTCAAGAAAAAAAACCTGAGTGTCTTTCATATAATATGTTGCTTTTTTGAGGTATATTAGTTTTATAATCCAATTAAATTCCATATAAAGGATTTTTAGCTATCCACTAGTATTTAATAGTTGCTCTTTTATAAATAGGTTCAAAATTATAGATATTTCTAATTAACATCCAGTTTGTATACTTTTGTTACTTACTGAAAATTATATAACCAATTTTATATTTAGTTTTCCAATAGATACCACAGCTTTATTTTCTTAGGAAATTATAAGACTAAATATGCCTGATCACTCATTTTTTAAAATAATTTGATATGATTTTCATATTGTTTAAAATAAAAAGTAGTGTAAAAATACTTAGGAAACTTGTTTGAGGTTAGTCTGTTACTCAGCTACATATCTGATAAACATAGCAAAATGTTGATTTTGTATTCTAAATATTAAGAAGACATTAATATTAAAAGCAAATAATAGAAGACAAAGATTAGCCAGTACCATTGCCTGAAGGTACATTCATCCTCCTTAGTATAATATCAGTCACATTTTAGGAGGGCATAATTCTATGGTGAAAGTTTATTTAAATGTTAAGACTAAAACAAGAAGCACCTTAGCATTAGTCCTAGAAATATCGAAATCTTTTTTTTTTTGTAGTTAAACATAGGATTTTACATTTGACTTGAACCATTTACTTGCCGTATTTGATTTGCTCTGAGTATCCAAAACTGTCAAATTTAATTTGACAGAATAATTATGTAAATCATATAGAGAAAATTGATATAAATGTGTGAAATAAAATTTTAATATATATCATTGCCATTCCTTAAAAATACATTATTTCCAGAATTTTATTTTTCCAGCATTGTATTGTAGGACATTCAACAAAGGCAGTAATTTTTGCTAAAAACACATATAACTATTCAGTTCATAGCAAGGACAGAAACTGTTTTTAGCTACTCTACATCCGATGCTATTATTTATTTCAGCATATAAAACATATCTATGCATGTGTGATTTAGATAAAAATATGGGAAAATTCAGAAGAAAAGTAACCAATAACATTTCAAATTTCAATATGCCACAATGTTTGAATGAGAAACATGCTTTAAAACTTTAGTCAAAAATTATCCACTTACGTTTTTCCAGAGTGAGTCTGTGTGTGTTTGCATATGTGTGTGTGAGCCAAACTAATTTCAGATTTTGTGTTGTAGTATTTAAATCTCCAATACAAGAATGTGTTCATATACTCATGTATTGGGTCTGAAAATATAATATATGGCATATATTTGCTGTTATCTATTTAAATAAATCTTTTAGTTTGAGAGAAAAAATAATCACATGCATTAGTTGCATCTATGATGAATTGAATATTTAGGCATATAAACAACCATTTAGGTTTATTTTAGAATTACAGCAGTAAGTAACTAAAAACAATTTTCTGATATTTTCTTTCATTCTAGACATAGACTTGTTGAAGCCCTTCATAATCAACTCTTTTGATTCAAGAGTCAGTACTTTAGTATTTCTGTCAGATTGCCATTTTCCCCAGAATTTAGAATACTCTTCTTCCCCTATAATGTAACAACCAGCATTTAGGTGAACACATTTATAGTTAGACCTACCGTTTTTAGTCTCTTACTCCAAGGTATGGTTATGTAAAAAAGTGATGTCAGCCATGATGGAGTTTAAATTTCAGGATGTATATTTAAAGAGTACACATCCACTTTCTTATGGAAGTTTGAAAAGCTCTGGCCTTTAGTCTGGCTAATGGTTTATCAATTTTGTTTATCTTCTCAAACAACCAGCTTTTAGTTTTATTGATCTTTGCTATTGTTTTCTTTGTTTCTATTTTTTATTTCTGTTCTGATCTTTATGATTTCTTTCCTTCTACTAACCTTGGGGTTTGCTTGTTCTTCTTTCTCTAGTTCCTTTAGGTTTAAGGCTAGATTGTTTATTTGAGATTTTTCTTGTTTCTTGAGGTAGGCTTGTATAGCTATAAACTTCCTTCTTAGAACTGCTTTTGTTGCATCTCACAGGTTTTGGATCATCGTATTTTCATTGTCATTTGTCTCTAGGTATTCTCTGATTTACTCTTTGATTTCTTCAGTGATCTCTTGGTTTTTTAGTAACATATTGTTTACCCTCCATGTGTTTGTGGTTTTTACGTTTTTTTCCGTTGTAATTCATTTCTAATATCATAGCGTTGTGGTCAGAAAAGATGCTTGATATGATTTCAATTTTCTTAAATTTACTGTGGCTTGATATGTGACCCAAGATGTGATCTATCCTGGAGAATGTTCTGTGTGCACTTGAGAAGAAAGTGTAATCTGCTGTTTTTGGATGGAATGTCCTATAAATATCAATTAAATCTATCTGGTCTATTGTGTCATTTAAAGCTTCCATTTCCTTATTTATTTTCATTTTGGATGATCTGTCCATTGGTGTAAGTGAGGTGTTAAAGTCCCCCACTATTATTGTGTTACTGTCGATTTCCTCTTTTATAGCTATTAACAGTTGCCTTATGTATTGTGGTGCTCCTATGCTGGGTGCATATATATTTATAATTGTTATATCTTCTTCTTGGATTGATCCCTTGATCATTATGTAGTGTTCTTCCTTGTCTCTTGTAACATTCTTTATTTTAAAGTCTATTTTATCTGATATGAGTATTGCTACTCCAGCTTTCTTTTGATTTCCATTTGCATGGAATATCTTTTTCCATTCCCTCACTTTCAATCTGTTTGTATCCCTAGGTCTGAAGTGGGTCTCTTGTAGACAGCATATATATGGGTCTTGTTTTTGTATCCATTCAGCAAGCCTGTGTCTTTTGCTGGAGCATTTAATCCATTCACGTTTAAGGTAATTATCGATATGTATGTTCCTATGACCATTTTCTTAATTGTTTTGGGTTTGTTTTTGTAGGTCCTTTTCTTCTCTTGTGTTTCCCACTTAGAGAAGTTCCTTTCACATTTGTTGTACAGCTAGTTTGGTGGTGCTGAATTCTCTTAGCTTTTGCTTGTCTGTAAAGCTTTTGATTTCTCCATCAAATCTGAATGAGATCCTTGCTGGGTAGAGTAATCTTGGTTGTAGGTTCTTCCCTTTCATCACTTGTAGTATATCATGCCACTCCCTTCCGGCTTGTAGAGTTTCTGCTGAGAAATCAGCTATTAACCTTATGGGAATTCCCTTGTATGTTATTTGTTGTTTTTCCCTTGCTGCTTTCAATAATTTTTCTTTGTCGCCAATTCGATTACTATGTGTCTCAGTGTGTTTCTCCTTGGGTTTATCCTGTATGGAACTCTCTGTGCTTCCTGAACTTGGGTGGCTATTTCCTTTCCCATGTTAGGGAAGTTTTCAACTATAATTTCTTCAAATATTTTCTCTGGTCCTTTCTCTCTCTCTTCTCCTTCTGGGACCCCTATAATGTGAATGTTGTTGCGTTCAATGTTGTCCCAGAGGTCTCTTAGGCTGTCTTCATTTCTTTTCATTCTTTTTTCTTTATTCTGTTCCACAGCAGTGAATTCCACAATTCTGTCTTCCAGGTCACTTATCCGTTCTTCTGCCTCAGTTATTCTGCTATTGATTCCTTCTAGTGTAGTTTTCATTTCAGTTATTGTATTGTTCATCTCTGTTTGTTTGTTCTTTAATTCTTCTAGGTCTTTGTTTAACATTTCTTGCATCTTCTCGATCTTTGCCTCCATTGTTTTTCCGAGGTCCTGGCTCATCTTCACTATCATTATTCTGAATTCTTTTTCTGGAAGGTTGCCTATCTCCACTTCATTTAGTTGTTTTTCTGGGGTTTTGTCATGTTCCTTCATCTGGTACCTTGCCCTCTGCCTTTTCATCTTGTCTATCTTTCTGTGAATGTGGTTTTTGTTCCACATTGTAGGACTGTGGAACTGTAGTTCCACAGGAACTGCAGGATTGTAGTTCTTGCTTCCGTTGTCTGCCCTCTGGTAGATGAGGCTATCTAAGAGGCTCATGCAAGTTTTCCCATAATTTTTTTTTTAATTTAGGTATAGTTGATTTACAATGTTTTGGTAATTTCAGGTGTACAGAAAAGTGATTCAGTTATACATATATATTTTTTTCAGATTCTTTTCCCTTATAGGTTATTATAAAATATTGAGTATAGCTCCCTGTGCTATACAGCAGGTCTTTGTTTGTTATCTATTTTATATACATTATCCACCCCCCCCTTCCCCTTTGATAACCATAAGTTTGTTTTCTATGTCTGATACAGAATAATTCTTAAAAGCACCCTCTTCTACTCTCAAAATTGCCTTATATGATCATTCTATTTATGAGGCTTCCTAAGTCAGGAGCATTTTTAGGGGCTTTGGTTATGGTATCATAGGCTATCTGTGTTTGCTAATCAGTCTTACCTGAAGAAAAAGGAACTTTCTCTTCTCTTCATGGCGAGAAATACTTTTACAACTTTGAGCAAGGCACCCATTGAAATTAGGCTCCTATCATCTCATAGAGAGGAAAGGATAGGGCAGTCTTCCTTGATGATTACATACCAAAAAGATGACTCCCAGGTGCTTGAGAAAGATGGTCCTGGGTTATAAAACTGGCAGGTAACTTAAGAGATATTTAAGAAATTGTAATATATAGTTATAGATACTATTCACCTTTAAAAGAAAAAAGGAGATCGTGCCATTTGCAACAATATGAATGAACCTGGTAGGCATTATGCTAAATGAAACAAGCCAGATACAGAAAGATAAAGAACTACAGGATCTCACTTATATTTGGAATCTAAAAATGTTGAATACAGAAGCAGAGAATAGAATGGTGGTTACCAGAGACAGGGAGGTGGGGGAAATGGGGAGATGTTGGTCAAAGGGTACAAAGTTGCAGTTTTGCAGGATGAAAACATGTCTAATGTACAACATATATTACATATCTAATGTACATATCTAATGTACAACACATATCTACATATCTAATGTACAACATGATGACTACAGTTAATAATACTGTATTATATACTGGACATTTGATAAGATAGATTTCCTGTGCTCTCACACACACACACACACACACACAAAGGTGAGGATATAATATGTTAATTAGCTTGACTGTATGACTATAACAATTGTTTCATTATGCACATGTATATCAAATCATCATGTGGTACATTTGAAATATATACAATTTTTATTTTAAAGAGAAAAAAGAAAGAAACCAGGTAGAACATAAAGGAAGTATGATACATGACCCTTGCCATTGAGGTATTTACTGTATAATCAGAGTGAAAGGAAGAATGCTTACTGATGATCAAAGACACATGGACTGTGGTATAAATTGTAAATTATAAAGTAGAAAATTAGAGTAATTACAAGATTTTTTGTCTTTTCAATAGTAAACTGGATGTCACTGGAAAAAAAAAGATTTATATTCCAAAAGGGACAGAGAAAAAATTTACAAGTTTAAGTTTTCCATAGTAAATGATCTAAGAAAACAGAGAAGGAGCTCTGTGGTCAGGCTATCTGGATATTATAAGGGCAGGTGTGAGAGGGAAGTCAGGAGGGTACAGAAGGAAAGAAGTCTGTCTAAAGTTTAGTTAAGCTGAGGGAAATATTAAGGCAGTTTTGGTGCATATATGCTCTTTTTTTCAATCAACATTTTACACAATAATAATGTAATATTAACAGACACAGCACTTGTGTCTTTGAAAACCTTTACTAATTGCCTTGTGGTGGTCCTTGTATCCATGAATAAAATACCCATTAGTTTCCTTCTTCCTTTTTCTCCCTTCCTTCCTCTCTTTCTTTTCTTTCATAGTCAACCATCAAAAATACTAACTAAATTAAATACATTATAGTGAGTGTGCTTGCTTGGGCTTGTAAAGTGGTAGAGGCAATATGCTATTTATTTTAAAAGGTTTCAAGAGAATTTACTGTGGATAACTATTGCCAATAACACAAAAATTTGAATAAAATTCACACAAATAACTTTTTTAGACACTTCGCAAACTCCTATAAGGGAAAATGAACTCTTTGGATAAAATGACAGAAATTCCTTGAAATCAAATAGACTCTTTAGGAATGATTATTTCTGTGATTTGAAAATTATCTCATGGATTTTAACAAGTAGATTAATTTTTTTTCAGCACACACTTCACTATAGTTTTATATACAAAAACTAAGCAACTTTTGCTTTTCCCAAACAGTTCATAAAGGAAAAGTAAATTTTATTAACATTCTAGTTTAATTCTTTACACATATATGAAACAACTTCATCATTGAATGAATGAATGGGAATATTGAAATGTCAGACACAAGCATATCACACAAATAATAGTAAGTAATTCTGTGCTTTTCTCAGACTAAAATATGAACATCTGCTCTCAGCTTCTCTCAGCAGGATTAAAATCTCTTCTTAGCACTATCTCACTCCAGCTTTTTTTCACCTCAGGAGGCCATAAATGCCTCCACAAAACTGTGAGCTTCTGGAGCAGGAGAGGACTTGAGGCTGTATTATATGTACAGTTTTTACAGAGCTTTGTGGTTCAGTTGAATTTCAGAAAGACTTTAGTGAAGAAAAATTTGGAAAGATGTCAGAGACTGTAAAGTCAGAATGAGATCAACCACACAGGATAAGCCAGAAGTATATCTATTCCTCCTATTCAATATCTAATCACAGTTGAACATCCAAACTTAAGCCTGAATATTTTGGTTTGTGTTCTCAGGGTTGCAACATGGGGCCTTTATTTTAGAGATATCATAGCTTAGACGTTCTCAGTGTGATTTTCTATTGATAAGTGGCTTGTGAAAAGTAATTTTCTGATGAAAGAAAAAAACCTTCAAAATCCTCTCTTATGCAATCATAAGAGCTAAGGCTCTTTTATCAGAATGACACATCCAAGGATTCAGTGGACAAAGAAAGAGAAGTAACCAATCCAAGGAAGCCCTTATATATTACAAGGCAGGATATTTAAGTATTTGCTCCCATTGTACGTGGCAAGCCATACATATGGTAGAATTCAGTTCTTTAAAGCCATTGCTTGGCTCTTGCTGGGTAAATGGAAAAAAAAACCATGCTTGTATTGAAGAATATTGTGGAGTGTAAGTTCATCCTGTGAACAAGCATGGCAGCTGGAGCATGGGAAAGGTGTTCAGTGTTTTTTCAGTGTCTATTGTCCTCATTGCGTTTGTGTTCTCTCCACCCCTTTGATTAAATGTGCAGCTCTTTTATTTTCCCCATTCACTGGGTTATCTCCCCAAATTTGCATCTTTATAAAGTGGGACCTAGTCTTTTTGATCATTTGCTTCAGTGAGGATAGGTACTAAATTCTTGTAGATTCAGCTATTTCTTTCTAGTAAATTTAATTTATCAGCATGTAAAAAGCTATTGTGATTGGCTGATAAATAAAAGGTTTTGACTCTTTATATAAACAAAATGTTTGGAATCATATTATATATCACATATTTTAATCATTATATTTATATATTATAGTATACTATTAATATAGTATATGTGTATGAAAATCTCATAATGTGAGTAGCATTCCTTTTTCACAGCTCTTTGTTCAAAAATGAAGTAATCCTAACAATCATTTAGAAATAAAAGCAGAATGGAGTATTTTGTTTCTGTTTTTTTTTTTTGTTTGTTTTGTTTTTGTTAACATGTTATGAAGCCAAGTCAAGTAGTTCACTATACCCGATCTACCAATATAAAAAGATTTTGATAAATATAATACATTAGGAAAGCTATCAAGTGATTACTATTCCCATTCAGAAATAAATGCATAAATTATTTAATATATACCACAAACATTAGAGAATATCATACATCATATATAATGATTTTGAACCACTCTATCTGCTAACCAAAATTGAAAATATACATGAAATTGGCTCCATTTCCTAGCTTCCACAGACCACAAAATCTACTTAGTGATCATATTAAATATCTGCATTCTATTTCTGAAACATCCAATATTGTGTTTATTTACTTTCTCCCTTGCATAGTAGGCAAACGAATTCTAATTTGCATGGAGTTTTCCTCCAGGGTCATAGCCTTTGATTTCTTATTAAAATATTTCATGTTACTAACAATTAGTTGCTAATAAAAATTATTTACTTGAATTATCTACAGTTCCAATACCCTGCATTTTTTGTCACAAAAACAATTCTAAGAGTGAATCACCAAACCTGTATAATTTTTTTTTATTTCTATGGATCCTTACTGTTCAAATGCATGTATAATATGAATTAACACTGTAGTGTTTTTTCCTAAATATTTCCTCAAATATATCTTTTGTTCTGAAAGGGATTTAAATCTTATCTTGAAATAGATAGATTAAAATCTCACAATAGGAAAATAGATGATAGGTATTCCAGTTTAAAGAGGAACTATGGACACATTTATATCAGATTTACTAAAAAATAAAAACAAAATCATCCCAGAAGCCATCATCTCTTTATCGAATTAAATCCCTTTAAAATGCATCCATAATTATATAATGGTTTGAGTTAAACAGAATTTAGTTTTTGTAATCTTAACTATACGAAGAATCTTAAAGGCTGACTAGCACATCATTTATTAGCATCATACTCATTGGTAAATTCACTACTTTCTACCTAACATCAGGAAAAAATACAAAGATATCTGCTTTTATCACATGTATATAAAAGTCTGTTCAAGATTCTAGCCAATGTAATAAGGTAAGAAAAGAAACAAAAATTATATAAATTGTACAGAAAAAAGTAAAACACTCTCTTTATCTGCATCATCAATTGTATAGAAAAACCTAAGGAGTTCACAAATATTTGACAAAGCTAATCCATGAATTTGACATGAGAACAGGACATAAGGTCAATAGAAATCCATCAATTGTATAACTATATACTAGAAATGAAAAATTAGAAAATATTTTTAAAAGCCCTATTCACAATATTATTAAAATTGATATAGGAATAAATTTAAGAGAAGATGTGTAAAATCTGCATAATGGAAAATATTAAATATTCCAAATGGGGTTTAAATAAGTCCTAAATAAAGGGAGAAATATACTGTAATTATGGATTGGAGGACTAAATATTGTTATGATGACAATCCTCTGAAAAATTTTCTATAGATGTAGTGCAATATCATCAATATCCTAATAGGCTTTTTTGAATAAATTAAAAATATTACTTTAACATTTATAGGAAAAGGTAATGATCTAGAAGAGCCAAAATTTTTGTTTTAAATGAAGATCAAATTTGAAGGACTTACACATATTGATTTCAGGAATTATTGTAAAGCTACAGTAATCAAGGCAGTGTGGTATCGGCATAAGGATAAACACATAGATCAATGGGATGGACTAGAGCGTACAAAGAGAGACCCTGACTTATGTAGTCTATTGATTTTCAAAAATTCACTGAAGTAATTGCATGAAGAAAAGAAGCACTGGGAATGTTTTGTATAAATATATGTATTCCTGTAAACTACCTCCCAAATATTTTGGATATGTAGGTCCAAGTTAAGGCCCCCAAATTTGGATTTTTTACTTCCCAGGGATACTCATAAAAACAAAAACAAAACCTTTTTTTGCGGGGTGTGGATCAGGGAGACAATAAACTAAGCCTTAGTCAAAATAATGACCGTGGTGAGTGACACTGGGCAAAGAAGGTAGGAAAATGCCATGTCCTGATGACAGTGTATGAGATGCCTTGTGGGTTATTCCTACTATCCTTTATCTCTCATTCCATCCCAACCCCAAGCACAACTAAAACATTCACAAATATACTCCTACTAGACACGTTGCGAGCAGTTTTAGACTTTTCCATAGCCTGATTGCAGAAACTGGGCTTCGAGTTGTTCCCTGTTTCACCTTTTTATGTTCCTTAGACAGTTGAAGTTAGTCTCTCATCTTCCTGGTTCCACATTCATCCCATTAGAGTTTATCTCTACATATCAACTCCTGTCTAGATTAGGGCAATAGTGTCCTTATACATATAAACCGATCCTTCTCAAAAATGTTACAGATCATGTTACTCTCCTCCAAATCCTTCAAAGGCTTTTATCTCAGTCAAGCTAAAATACAAAGTGCTTACACTGAACCAGAAAACCATCTGATCTGCCCCCACTCCCTGCTTCCAAGACCCTACCACACTGTTCTCTCTCCTTCACCCATACTAAACTTTCTGTTACTCTTCCAACTTCCACAGCATGTTTTACTAATGATTCCCTCTGGAATGTTCTCGTAGATATTGAGGACGGCACTGCTGCATGAAACACTCCAGAATTTCTTAAGTTTCTACTTAGATATGCTTTTCCTGAGCCACACTATCTAAAATAATCTTACCTGGAACTGGCTGCATAATTTGTGGAGCCCTGAGCAAAATGAAATATGTTGTCCTGTGTTCAAAAATGGTTAAGAACTTTAAAACAGTAAAAGCAGAGCATTAAGGCAAACACAGGGTCCTTCTGAATGCAGGGCCCTTGTGACTGAACAGGTCAAATGACCATGAAACTGGTTATACCCTCACCCCATCCCTTTTATTTCTAGCCTCTTAATTTGCTTTAGTCTTATTCACATCCCCTAGTGGCATATGGTGTGTCATTTATGTATTTATTATCAATTTATCCCCAGTTGGAAGACCGAAGAAATAATTTTTCTACTGCCACATTCATTATGCCTAAGAGTAGTGGACAATCAGAAAATAGTTGCAGATTGAATAATTGAACTGAGAAGAAACAACTTCTAAATCACACATTTGCATTACTGTTGCTTCCTATACTATCATTATTGGGAAAATTCATGATGGAAAGAGATTATTTTTAAGGATTAATTATAATTTAATGTAAAACATAGTAGCTTATCTTTCTTCATAATTATGGTTAAAACAATATTTTAATAATAAAGTAGCTGAAAATTATTTTGTTTAAAAGCTCTGTCTCACTTTATTTAGAAATCTGAAAGTACACAGTTATAAAAGATTTAAAATGTCTTCCACTGACATTCAAAGGTAAAGTTTCAGGTTAGGTTTTATTTCAACTTTAAAAATTCAAAAGATGTGAGTACTGCAAGATAGTGTAAAGTGACGCATTCAATTCCCATTGACTCCAATCTTACAGATCATAGCTGTAGGGCATTTTTATTAACTTTGCTTGAATACATCTCTTCTGTTGGTTTTAGTTTTTGTGAAAGTTTCTAATTTCATAAGAAAGTAAACCTTTTAGTATTAAAGTGAGTAGACTATATGATTTCTATCAGTCCCTTAGGTAATATATTTCTCAGGTTTTTGAATAATTATGACCTTGAAGATGAGGATAAACCAGACAAAATCTACAGGGATTTAAAGCTTTTTGAGTTTTACACCCTTGGTCTGGCAGGATGTCCCCATGGCAAATCTGCTTGCAGTTTGAATGAAGATAAAACATGTCCTACGTTAGAGAGCGATGCCGCTGCTCTTCTCATACAAGTAACAATGAAATAATAGCATAATTTCAATTATTATGACTATTTTATCATATACATTTTAATATAGTAAATTTATATTTATTATGCAATATAAAATTCATAAAATTTTATAAATTCATTAATTTTATGTGTATTATATCAATTAGAATGTCTGTTATATATATTCTAATATCTGTAGAAATTTTTAAGGAGCAGACAGGTAGAAAAATGGTTACCTTACACACACATATCTATAGATGTATGTATATATATGAATATATATGTGTGTGTGTGTGTATATATATATATATATATATATACATAAGGCACATAAATTTGTTTCAAAATCTCAATTTGTTGAAGCATAAATATGATGTGGTCTTATTTTTTCCAGTAACTGTTATCAACCATGCTCTGTCGAACAACTTTTTTTTCCTGATAAATGGTCTCCTTTATTGATATCTCAACCTGCTTCCAATAGCTGCCTATATAATGTTGATTATTAAGATATTTTAGTTTATGGTAATATTTTTAGTTTTAGTTTTTAGTAATATGGTAAGAGACTTAGTGTCTCTTTAAAATGTCAACATAATATCTTAATCCCTCTTACTCTTCCCATGAAGGCTGGATATATATGGTCCCGATAGCTCTGAGTGGGATAAAGGAGACATATTATGCTGTATCATTGCGCCCTTGGTCTTTGTGGATCTCATTTGTTCTGAAATAAAAATGTATTTGTTTACTGGTTTTTCTAGCATAACTACCTATAATCATCTGTTGATTTGCTGATTCTTTGTATATCACTGGCCTGGGATTTGTTTTCTCTATATGACAGGCATACAAAATCTAGCTCTCTCATAAGGATGCGTTGCTGACTTCTGGAGGGTCTGGGGAAGCCTCCACGCACAGGTGCTAGTGCAGGAAGTGTGTCCAGAGCTTAGCTACTTATGGACATGTGTGGTCATTTCCATTCCATTTGGAATTCAACCTCTCCTTACCTGGTATATGACCCTCTCAGATAAGACCATTGAATACCAATAAACCTACACTCATGTCCATATAACTCTCTCAGAAAAACTATATATCTCTCACCCACCGAACACCTACAATGCAGGCAGCTCCACTAGGACAATCTCTCTTAGCTCAGTTCTCTGTCTTCCTCATTTTTCCACATTTCAGCATTTTTCAGACCAATGATCAACACCAGCATCTTGATCTTATATTTTTTGATATCCTACTAATTGTATTTCTTTAAACCTGTCATGGAGAATGTAATCATTTGTTCTTAATATAATGCTGGCACCACTATAATCCCTTTACTTTTAACACAAAACAGCATAAGATGTCTCAAGTGTTTTTATTTATCTTCACCTGTTAAAAGCATGGCAGTTCCACTTACCTGGTGATTTCATTCAGAATTAAGCATAACAAATTCATAAAATATGGGAAAATTTAAAATGGTAATAAAAGTAATGAATACCCTCAAATAAACTTTTGTTATAAGCAACTACAGAGTACAAGTAGTTATGTAATAAATTATACAAAAAAATCTTATTGAAAATCAAATCCAATATCATAATTTCTTAAGTAAGAAACCCAAGTCCAATGCAAGACAAAGATACGTCACTGTAATCTTAAGTTTGGAGGGCAATCCTCTAGATCCTCGTGTCAGTTGAGCAAAGAGAAAAGATATATTCCTTAGACTGCTGTTCATTACCCTGCCTCTCCTATTTAATTTTTCACTTAATTTCTTTTTATTTTATCTCTGATTACAAATCCAAGTGATATCATTTCAATGTTACTTAACAGTTGAAAAATGTATTAGTTTAAGCATAAGAAAAATACGTCGTTTTTAGAGAGTATGGTTATTATCACTGAGAACTGCATCTTGGTAAGTCAATATGGTGTTAACTACCTAAAACTAATCAGATAAACTAAGAACAGTTACTTAAATGGCTCTTATTTATGGGCTAACAGTTTACACAATCTAAATGCATTTTAAAAAAACTGTTGACAATTTAATAATATGTAAAAGACTTAGCATTTACATAGACTCATACATGGAAGCAGCTAAAATAAATATTAAGCTTCTAAATATTTATGATATTGGTTAATGATTTTCTATACATATAATCAGATCACTCTGTCTTTCACTATGTTTTTAATAAATACAGTTATTTTCTTGTGTATAGATTTTGTAACTTGACCCATCTACTTTTAACCATAGGTCCACACTGACTGAAGTAACACCTTGCTTCAAATTTATGGCAGTGGGATAGAATAGTTTTGGCATGTTCACATACTCCTATTTAAAATGTTAAGTCATAAGATCTCTAGATCCATTTAAATTAAAAATTGTAAGCTCACTTTTCACTGAGTGCCAATTATATATCTGAAATTATAATAGGAATTGTAACAATTATTTTTAAAAGGTAAAAATTCAAATTAAGTGTTTATCTAAGTGAAAAATATTCAAACACAGCTGTTGATTCAAATATTATTTTGATGTAAAAAATGCTACGAGAATCAAATAGCATTTGTTAATTATTAATAAACTGATTTTATGCATTCATATATATAAATTTTAAGCTCCTTTATTCTGTAAAAGTAATGTTAAGAATGATCACAGAAAGAAAATATAATTTAATTATCATACATAGTTTATAAATTATACTTTCTGTAGCCATTAAAGTATTCTCTGAGTGTTTTTCTTTCCCCCCAGAGCATAGAAACAAAAAAAGGGACTTTCTAATTAGTCTTTAAGTAAGCAGAATTTAAATGGAATGTTCATATTACTCCCTGAAGATTCTAATTAATTAGGTCCTGCCCTCTAATGGACTATTCCTATAATGCATGGGAAAAGAGACAAATAAAAATAAAATTATAAAACTTGACTAGATGTAGGATAATTGAAGGGAATTCAATCAGCAGTTTAAAAATTATATTTAGAGTCTTATTGAAACAAGGCTTAAACAACACACTAGAGTGTATAATTGTGTTTAAAATTCTTTAGGTTTTCTCTGGACACACTTCTGAAATTATTTATTTTGAGACATTGTCACCGATTAACATAAAAATATAAATTTCAGTTAAATATGTCATATAATTATTTTGGACAATTAATAAGGGCAAATTGGAACATATACTAATTAAATTTTAATTAGACATTTTTGCATGATCAGGAAAATTCAAACTAAAGTTTCATATAGCTGTTGTTATTGTAAGGTATTTTTCCTCCTGCTTTTTAGTTTGATTGTAATGATTATATTCACCTTTATAAACAAAACAAAACAACAAAAAACATTATAGTTAAAGTCAAGGACCTATTATACATGAAGGAAACAATGAGTCTAATGGAATGCCATTTTAAAATTGAATTTTATTATTTTGCTCTCTGAGCATAATATCTCTAGGTAAAGAATAAAAGGAAACATAAAAAAAGATCATTGAGATACATTGTTAATAATAGACTGTGATTATACACATTAACCAGAAAATGAGCCTTTCCTATTACTGCAACAATATAGGTCAAAATTCAACTCAAACTAAAATTAATAAGAAATCATGAAGGAAATTAGGAAGCTATTTATAATTAATTAAAAAAAACAATAAACCAACACTTATAGGATGCAGCAAAATTAGTGCTCAGAGGGAAATTTGTATCTGAAAATGCCTCTGTTAAAAAAGGAGAAAGGTCTTAAATCAGTAACCAAAACTTCTGCCTTAGAAAACTTGGGGGGGAGGGGGAAATAGAGAAA
Organism: Tursiops truncatus; assembly: GCF_011762595.2. NCBI lineage: Eukaryota > Metazoa > Chordata > Mammalia > Artiodactyla > Delphinidae > Tursiops > Tursiops truncatus. The sequence continues at coordinate 56,916,767 of NC_047051.1, read as the reverse complement.
ACTAAATCCAAAGGAAGATAAGATTTAATGAACTTAAAATAATTTGAATAGATGAAAAATTTGAGTACTAATATTCTTAGAAATTAAATGAAATACAGGAATGATTTGTCTAGTGCAAATCTTAGTATAAATCTTGCACTCATAATTATTCATTATTATAGGTTGTCAATGCAAGAAAAATTGAACTTATAACATAGTGTTTGGTGAATGACTTGCTAGAGCTTTCCCCTGGCCTCCAATGGAGAATGTCAGAAAGTGCCATCCATTGGTCACTGAATGTTGCCCCCAAGACAGACCAGACACTGAGAACTGGCACATTCTAAGCATTTAGAAATGTCATTTATTAACAAGCTATAAGCTTCAAAATAACAACATCAATTGGTATATAATCGACAGCCCAGACTAAATCATTTAGTGAGAGCCTGACTGAAGACAATATCCTATTATATATCTTTTGCCTGCAGAGAGTTGAGAAGGTAATGCCAAATTACTAGAGCTACCATAATTAATGTCCTCCTTAGTTTGTGTTCAGAAGAATGGCTCTGGGTATGTAAAGCTCCATGTCTCAGTCAAAATTTTGGTAATAAAATATCCAATAACAGAAAATTTGAGAGGCTTAAAGATATAGAAGGTTTTAAAATAATAAAAAAATTAATAATTTTGATGGGAAAGTGCTTGTGCATATTTTGTATTTTATGTACTTAAAATGTGTATATGAAGTTAGGCCTGTTTAGAGTAACAACATTATGAGTAATTTGGAATTTGTAATAGATTAATAAGTGTAAGATTATCTTAAGCTGAAATCTTACAGTGTTTATTCCCAACATATTGAAATATGTGAAGAGGCTTAATGGTTCTCTTATTTGCAAGGTTATTTCATTAAATTTTATAGCAGTATTTAGTACTTAGGAGATTTTCTTTATTATCAGAAAATTGAAATACTTAAAATGGAATTGAGTTAATGAATGTAGTTTTAAATACTTTTAAGATATTTAACTCGATATTTAAATGGGACTAAGCACTCTTTAAAGAGCTTTTAAACTTAATGATTAAATAAGTTTAGGTTTATAAAAACAAAAATAATTTTGTAAGCTTAATTTTGAAAAAAAGCTTTAGCTTTCCGCTGCCCTTTGGTGTCTTTAGCTTTGGGAAGGAAGGAATATTTTGTGTCATCCCCTAAATATCATGATTTTGCATCTTATAGCACTGAAAGTGAGAGGATCACTGTTATACTGCTCACCACGAAATGATTCTAAGATGCTCATCACGAAGGCAAATGTTAGTCGAGTAGTAATGTCTTATTCTAGTCTCTGTGGTTTCAACTGCTGTGTTTCTCTCCAACTTCAAATATTTTAAAAGTTTTCCTTATTTAGGAAGTTTTGCCTGATCAAGCCTAAAGTATAATTACGTGCTGTGAAAAACACTATATCAAAATAGAAAGAGAGAAAATCAAAGTTAATGGCCTTCAAATTCAGTATTCTGTCTCAAATAATTAACAAGAGCATCATACACCTGAGAACATGGGAGACTATCAAAGAATCAAAATAAATCAAACTGATAAAAAGACAACCAATTTTCAAATTGTTCCAAAATATATCATTACTTATAACAGGAACGACTCTGGAAATCTTCAGAATTTTGAAATCCTAATAAAAGATCCTTTACAAAATCTAGCGATTTTCTTATTGGAAACATACTAGAAGAGCTTATTGGAATGCAATTTGTCTTTAGTTGTACTTGTGTCTCTAAATCCAAATGATTCCTTTTTGTCCAGTGCAGGTCACGAAATTGAGCTTTTGGTAGTTACTAGGGCAAGCAAAGCTATACCAAATAGATTTCCTTTTCTTACATGTCTTTGCTCTTCTGAATTTGTCAAGGATCTTGGTATTCTAACCAATTATATGCAATTCAGCTTTTACAAAAACTGTTTCTACACTCTTTATCTGATCAAAAGCTTTTAAATTATTTTTTACTAGTGAATATTTTCAGTTATAATATTTTGTGGTTTGGGAATTTGTCATCATTTGACACACAAATTAATCTACATACCATCTCCTCCTTTGAAAGGGTAGCTCATGATTTTTGAAAGTGTAATTATCACAAAGTTAATACTAGGGTTAAACCCCCATAGTTTAACCCTGGAAAGTCATCCCCACTGTATTTAATATTATATCAATTGATATATTTGACCAGAGTATTATGCAAAACTCTAAATTCTTCATTTTATAAATTGACTTATCATAGTTAGAATTTTCTCTTACCTAACAATGATACTTCTACTTCTGCAGTGTTCTTAAAGTATTAACTATATCAGTACTAATTGTACAGTGCTAAGAAAATCGATTTCAGGCAGGATATACTGAGCCAAATATCCATTTAATATGCATAACTACTGAAATTCCAGAATCACCTTTCCAACATTATAATAACTATAATAACTGGCTTTGGGAGCAGGGATTGATCTGACTCTGTGGCAAAGCCCTGGCTGGAATTGTAGAAGCACTTAATATGTAGGATACATCATAGGAATCACCTGCATGACTCCATATAGAGTAAATGCCCTAAAGAAAACTTTTTCTCAAATGAAACGTACTTACTAGTGTTGAAATAAATTTCTCCTGCCCAGGCTCCCATATCAGCAAACCAAACTTTTGTGTTCCAATAAATGCTGTGCTTGAACAGAAACACAGTATATTCAGTCATCCAGTCCCCAAACGCCAAGCTAACTCTGGGCTTTACACTTATAGTGTAGTCCCAACCAATCAGATTTTTTTTTCTTCCTTGTTCCATACTCTTTATCCTATAAAAGAAACCTTCTGTCTTACTTTGCAGTGCTGTTTAAGAAGTGTTTAATAAAGTTTGTTTGTATTCCCTAAATAGTCTTTATTAATTATTCCTTAACAGTTTTTGGTCAAGAGGGTGGGATCCTAAGCCTACTGCTAATGGTCTGCAGGAGGATACTCACAGGCAAGGCGCCTTCTGAACGCTTTGAGTTCACTCTTCCTCTCAGTGTCACTCTCGTATTTGAGCTCCTCTCCCTTGCATGCAGCTCTCCGATCCAAACAAATGTTGTTTAAAAAAGATTGTTCCCGGAATGGTTCTGGGCCCCCATGAGATTTTCAAAGTAGTTATAGTGGGAGTCTGCAGTGGGTGGCAGCCATTTAGGGATTCAAGAAGTAGGAATTCCAGTGTCCACAACAGGTGACAGCAGTTAGGGGACTCACAAATCCTCGAGACAAGTCCATGCATAAATCAATGGGGGACTTGGGGAAATAAGTCAAAAAATGTGAATTGTTTTGACCATCAAAATCAAAATTTAAGTAGGCACAAGTCAGACTATTAAAAGCCATTAGGGCCTCCACCATTATAAAAAAAAATCTGTGGAGGGAATTATATATCTATTGCTTAAGGGAATCTTGGAAACCAAAGCTGCACATTTCATGGGCACAGATCAAGTACTTAAAATCTATGAGAGCTGCCACCTAACTTTAAGACTCTTGAGGTAGGAGCTAGGATAAGTTGGTCACAGAACAGGTTAGATAGACACATGAGAACTAATGTCATTTTATATCTTTTGTCACAAGTACATTCAGTGTGAAAATCCAGTTTTTACAAAGCCTTAAAACAAATGCCATGTACCACAGGATTCTGATGATCCAGCTTTTCAATAGCCAGTTAATTATGCTAGAAATCAGAATAAAATTAATAACTAACATCTTTAGAATTTTTTAACTCAAAATTTTCAAGCAAAACATGTTCTGAAAGTCAATTTTTGAAATGATATAATACCTTAATTTTTTTGTTCCTTTTTCTTCTGGAAAACTTTGTTATTATAGGTAGAACCAATAAAATAACCAGAGAAATAAAATTTGTATAATTCATAGTACATCGTGTGGCCTAGTGTCAAGAACTAGTGACACTACTCAGAGTGAAAAATACTCCAGAAAGTTTTTTCTTCTATCACCAAGCACCAAATTTTGAAGACCCAATAAAAAAGTTGTTCTGTCTTCTTATACTTTGGTATTATTATTTCCCCTAATTATTTTATGTCTCTCCAAATCTGTTTTCTCATTAGATTTTGTAAAATTTGTTTCACTTCTAATTCACACATTGATTTTCATGGCTGTCACAATTATATTTTGACAGAAAGATGCCAAGAGATACATTTAGAAGAAGTCTAGTTTGTTAGGACAAGGAAGATAGAAAATAATGACAATATTATTTATGGAGCCATGGCTTACAAATTCCCCATAGGGATTTATCACTCAATGATAATCCATGGTTAAAAGAGTAACAATTCTGCTGGGTTAGAGATTTCTTCAATTTTCACAGACAGATTTTTTTTTATATATGTTCTTGGAAGCACCTCCTTTTCTGACAGTTTTGAATATACTAATCTTGTGTCTGTTGTCACCATTTATAAGCAACTTATGAATATTTGTTGAGTGTTTACAGAAATACTGGCTGGATAAGGCAAAGACCATACCTCAGGGAATTTTTCAGAAGACCCAAATTTCAAACTTGTATGATGTCTAGTTCCACAGTTGTGCATTCATATTATTGTTTTACTTGCAACTAAAGACTACTTTGTACAATTTTCCCTTTATATCCTCTTTCATCAAAGTACATTAATAGTTCTGCCTACAGAAATCAAGTTGTTCTGACATGTACTATAGTGTTTCAGAAGTTATTACCCATGCTCTATTACTAGAATTTATGAACTAGGTGATCTCTGAATCTGGTTACTGAGTGTGCTCTTATGTTTAAATCATTATATTGAAGCATCTAATATTTTATAACCCTTCTCAGATACCTAATTTAGCACTTTATGGTTGGACTTTTTTTCAAGTGTGTTTTGTTAATTTTTATGGCTCTCCATTAATTAAACAAGGCATTTCCTATTTTAAAAATACCCACTCTTCTTTATATGAAGGTGTCAAGTATTACTGTCAAGTCCTTAGGTAATTATGGAAATGAAAAAATATATACGTACATGTATGTGTGTGTGTGTGTGTGTATATATACATATATATATATAGAGAGAGAGAGAGAGAGAGAGAGAGAAAATTTATTTAAAAGTCCATCCAAACAATGGATTTTTAAAAATCAATTATCTGCTCTACTTCAAGAAATAAACTGAGTAAAATAAACTATCAGTTCAAAGTGGTAAATATATCATTTGCTGTAGACAAATACGCTACACTGAGAAAATTCTATAACCAGCTTTCCTTATGTTTTGCTCACTAAGAAGTCTTATGATCATAATAGAGGTTACCCAGTTATCTGCCTCCAGAGAAAGCATGCATGTTGGGTAGATATGAATATTTAATCTTCTTAGAAGTTTTATACCTTATTTTAAAATATTGAGAAGTATGATGGTTGCACATCAATGGTGATTTTTTTCATGAATAAAGAAGCTGAGGCTCTGAGAAAATAAATAATTTAACCTTATAAAACTACTAAATGACACCACTAGAACTTGAACTAAGTTCTTTGGGGCTGGGGCTCAGGTTTACTTCCAATAATGAGGAGTAAGTAACTCTAAAAAAATTTTAATTCCATATATATATATTAAAAAAAAAGACTAATCCTGGAGATGTCCACATCAATTTCAAAGAATCTAGGATTTTAGTACTTACTCTTGCTCTAACTACTAAATTCATTATCATCATTATACTTCCCTAATCTCCTCATTTTATTATGATTAATCATTGGTTACCTGATGTACATGAAATTATAAGCATGCAACCAAAATAATATCTGTAAATCTTCCAAAGTATATTAAATAAGTATTTATTATCTGGTAAGGAAGGTCATGATCTGGCCCAAAGTAAGCAAAATTCATGTAAAAAATAATATATAAGTTAATTTGAGAAGATACTAGCCACAAAATTCTGAAAGATATAAACAATTTCAACATACAGATTCATATATTGATGCAGAAGTCTTTCATTTTTCACCTTCGGTAATGTATTAATCAGTGAAAATCACAAGTAATATAGCAGATACTAAGACGTAATCATAGTACATATCATATCCCACACTAGAAACCCATTCAGTGTAGCTTTCCTTCCATATAGCACTCAGGTCCTATTTTCTCTGTGATATTTTTGTGACTAAAATAACAAATCTTCCTCTGACATCCTATAGTCTTTACTGTGCTAACAGATCATTTGCCATTTACTTTTTACTTACGGATTGACAAAAGCTCCTTAACTCTGTCTACTTGGATTTACTACATATTTTTATTGACCTCCATGAATCCTCTCCCTTTTCCAATAATCCTATCCTCTGCAGGAAACTTTTTTCTTCTTGTCTGCATTCCTGGTCAGTACAAAGCTAGGAGACCTGCTGATATTTTTTGAACAGTTTCTACTTATCCACCTATTATTTTTGTCTTCCATTTTTCTAATAATAGGGGATATGTCAGAAAAATCCATGGGTGAAATATCGGAGAAAAGCAGGGGAAACCTACAGGCCAAATTGTGTTTCAAAGTTTTTACTAAAAAGTCAGCTACCTCCTTGAATATACTTTAATAGAGATATTTTAAATTAGCTAGTAGGGAAAAAAGGAGGCATATAACTATGAGAACAAGCATTTTTTAAATCTTAGATATATAAAAGCAAATATTTCAAATTATAAAATAGATTTTTCAGTGTAGGCAGGGAAAGGGTTTGAATGAGCATTCAGAATGAGAATGAAAGAAGGGTAATCCAGAAAAGATGATGTAATTAAAAAACAGCTTTACTTATTGTTTTATGTCCTAGAACTAGTAAAAGAGATATAAATGGCAACATATTTCTCCACCAGATATTGAACATTTAAGCACCCAATTTCTCAGTTTAATGTCTTTCTTTAATCTCTAGACTCTCTTTTCTATCCCATTCTTTGGTCACATAATAGAATGTTTAACTTGGCAATTGTATACCTTTCATAAGGTGAGTTGAAGACTGTGTTCTATAAGGACATCCTCCTATTAATTCAAATTACTTGGTGATTACTCCCAATGCAACTGTCATGAGTCTCACTGGAACTAATGCTCTTCTCTCTCTACTTTTTTTTGTCTCCATAAGAACCTGTCAGCCTTTTCTTCCTTGTACTCAGCTAAGCTTGTATAGTCTATTTACTTCAACCATTTTTATGTATACATTATAAATTTCCTTGCAAGATTATTTTTTAACAGAGTTGTCTGGCAATGCCTGACCCTGTCTTAAACCCAAGCTGATAGGTACTACTGAAGAATGCTTTACAAGTGCCTCTACAAGGTCATGCTTATTGACTACCATCTGGCCCTTAATAATATCTGGCAGCTCTCTTCAAATATTTGTGTTATGTTGCTCTCACACTCCCCCAAATATATATTTCATACTGCTTCCATTTTTAACATTCCTTTAATCTTTTTCTCTATCATCTGATAACAAGCTTGTTTGTTGTATAGTTAATTCTTACATGTATGAAAACAACCATCTACAACTATAACAGTATTAGCTCTGTCATGTCTTTACTCCATTCTCTACTTTGCAATGAGAGCAATATTCATAAAGCTTAGGATTCTCTCCTAAGATCATAAATAGCCCTGAAGATAAAATATTTTTTAAATGATTTAAAGAACCATCAAGATCTGAATTTTTCCCACATTTGGAAATTTATCCCATATATCTTACTCTCATTACTAATATCCCATTTTCAATATTTGCATTGTCCTCTGGCCTTCAAGTTCTATGGACCACTTCACTTTTGTTTTCGATTATGTTCCAAGTATTTTTTACAGTAGGTGGGGTAAGCAGACTAATGACTCTCCAAAGATATTTATATCCTAATCGTCAGGAATTTTGAATATGGCAAAAGGGACTATGCATACTTGATTAAGTTTAGGATCTTCAGCTGGAGCAATTATTCTGGAATATGTGGGTGGTCCCAATATAATCACAAGCGTCCTTTTAAGAGGGAAGCAGATCATCAGAGAAGATTTGAAAATAGAAGCAGGCATCATTTGCTATTGCTGGAAGAGGACCATCCTCTAAAAACAAAGGCAAGGAATGATTCTCACCAAGAGACTCCAGAAAGAAAAACAACCTTGCCCACTCCTTGAATTAAGCCTAGTGAAGTCCATTTTTCAGGCACCTCCTTTCCAAGATCTTTAGATAATAAATCTGTTTTAGTGCGTATTTTAAGCCACTAAGTTTCTGGCAATTTGTTACAGCAACAAAACAAAATCAGTACAGTAGGTGTCCAATAAATTGTTAAGTGATGTACTAATTCTTTAGATACATTTTAGCATGTCTGAGGACAAAAAACTTTGAATTACAAGAGTGAGATTCCAAAGAAGAAAAACTATTGAGTATACAAGAAAATTTAGCTTTAAACTCTTGTCGTATTTCAGTTTGTTTCAGTGACATTTTCCTTCATTTAAAAAAATTATCCTAAGATTAGATAAAAAGCAATTTTTTAGAAAAGTTATTATTCTCTACATATAATTGAAGTATTTAAAGTATTAAGTAAAAATTAATACTATATATACTGTGATTGTTTACCTCATATTTCCTTAGTTATCTATTAGATATTTAGATTCTCCAATTTTATTTATAATAAACACAAAACTATGACAGTATTAGACTCACTCCAAAATAGAAATGTATCAATATTATCTATTTAATATAATGATTACAAATAACTAAACTTATAAACAAATTTGAGCCATTTATCATATTGACACAATTTTTAAAAGTTTCAGCTACAAAATCAAGCATCAGTCAGAAAAGGAAAAAATAAATAAATACAGATATTTATAAATATGAACTAATTTGAATTACTTGGTTGGAAAGTGAATATTAACATACCTCAATTTACTATGAACAAATATTTCCTAAAATAAAACATCATGTTTGTACATCTTGCAGCACTGAAAAGACTCATTTTGAATTTTTTTCTAGCTAATTTAACAAGTGTTGCAACTAAAAATTTTTCTCAACTGTTAGAGAGGTATTCACATGATCATTATTGATTTCAAATCAATGCAATTGTGTAAATAATTTTAATACTATTATTTAAGGATTGCTTGTTTTTATCTTGAATGATTTGGAACTTTTCCTCTAATATCTTGCAGTTCTTTCCTAATCAATGTAAGTTTTCAAAGGAGAGAGATAGAATGATGTATTTTCATTTAATTAGTCATACGCCTATCTTAGGAAGGTTCAATCTGCTTCTAAATCTATTTAGGACATATTTCTGTAAGAAGAACTATCTCACAGATGTTACTGCAGTTCAGATCTTAGAGTTAAGCTATATGTTTCTGGTTCTCATTGGTGTATATGGAATATAGATTATGTCAGAAGGGAGAATAAAAGGTGTAAGACTACATGGTTTTGCATGTCTAATCTATAGGCACTATGTTTGCAATAATGAATGGTACCCAACTATGTCTTCTATTTCCATTGGCTGAAAGCAGTAAGAATAATGTGCTCAGCAATCCTTCAAATAAAGTAACCTACTCAAGTGAGGGGATAAATTTGTCCCACCAATACTCACTGTTTTCATATGAAGTCAATTATTATGGGAATTATAAAAATGAAATTATAAATATGCAATGATGTTACTTGAGTAATGCATACCAATCTTCATTTTCTAGATTCACATGGAACTATTATAATTTCCTTGGAATAAACTCAAAATATAATAAATATTCCAAGATTACAAAAGTGTTCCTAATCTAAATGTGAAATATGTATGTGATTATTTATGATAGTGCTTGAGAGCAATGACAGATTTTAAATAATGCTGTCAACAGCATTTCAAGATCCTTGCTTATAATCTTTGATATAAATTAAAACAACAAATTATCTGGGAAGAGCAAACAAGCATACATCGACATTACACTCTCTGATGTAAATTTATGACATGTTCAGTCCTAGGATCTCAAAAGAGAGGAATTAAAGCAAAACACTGCATTCAAATGCTGATTGTTAATTTCAGAGATCACTCTTTTTAAGACTCCATAATTTCTCATTTTAAAATCGGGCTAAAATCCCTGGGCTACAAACCTCTCTAAACTCTATACTATCCAAAGTACTGAAAAAAGATAAACAAAGACATAGCATATTATTAATTTGACTCTTATCTTTTATCCAAGATGTTATTTAATCAAAAATAGATATCATGGAAGAAACCATTTTCATGTTTTTGTAAGTTATGAAAATTGCTATAGAGAGAATAGATGGCAAAGCATACACTTGCCTATTCACTGATTATTATGATAATAAATATGGAAAGAGAATAGAAATGGCTATCTTAAGCTCCATATTTAAATCCAAGAAAGTTAAAAGTGGAATAATGAATCATGCTAAGAATCTCTGAGAATTTTCTGAATCATTCAATTACATGGGAGGTACAGAAGCATTTGGCAGATGATCCAAAATGAAAATCTGTGAGATGCAGTTCCTGTGAATTTAAAAAGCTAAACCATTAGATACAAAGTAAATCCTCTGCCCCAGCCACATCATCTCTGTGCTTTGAGAATAATGCTCTAAATTAGTAAAAGAGTTACTGATTTGTATTATTCACCTGAATAATTAGAGGTTTTTAAAAGAAAACTTCTATGTTTGCCACAAAAATAATGTTGCATAAATTAGTGGTTGTGTTTTATTTATATTCTCTTTAAGGTAGAGTGAAAAATCAAGCCTGGTAATTCCTTAAACTGGTTCTATACAGCATAGCAAAACTGCTGGAAGAGCATCCCCAGTACTAATATTATATACATATTTTTTTATTGAGACATCTTTGAGATATATAGTATAAACAAGAAAAAAACCTTTATCTAGTTTTCAAAAATTGCTGTTATAATGCAGGTGTTCACTTCACCACTGGAAAGAGGTTCTGTTAACCACCTCTTATCCAGATTCCATAGTCTTTCAGTTACTTTGTGCCATTTGTATACATTTATTTGCCTTTTAATATGTATTGTGTCGTATCTAATTCAAAACTCATTTTTTCCCTGACCTAGTAAAAACTAGAATTGTGACCAGGAGACAGAAAAAGGTGGGCTATCTCCTGGCTCTTAGAAAATTTAATCTTTCTTAAAATGGTGATACTAAGAGAAGAGAGGGGAAAAAACATAAGGTCTCCTTACATGAATAGAAGATGTTGCTAATTAATCTGCTGTCTATTAGTTATGACTATTTATGTGACTAATGACTACCATGATCTGAGTCATAGAACCCCATGGGGTGCATAAAACAATTTTTAGCACCCTGTTGCCATCATATTGCTCATTTCTATAACATGTCTCTGCTCCACCTTTTCGAGGTCTAATCACCTCCTGCTATGGACAATCTCTTCTCTATCCCTTGCTGAGCAGAAGGACTTCCTGGGCAGGGGAGTTAATAGCAAAGTTTCTTAATCCTATGTCATTCCAAGATACCCATTTTTTATACCTGGCATGAGAATAAATGAGATGGCAGGCTGCAATCTTCTGGTTGACTTTTTCTCCATATTCCAGCAGCACTATGTTTTCTGAGGGCTCAGCGACTTTGAAACATTTCTCTAATGAAATGCTCTCAGCATCTGGGTGGAAGAAAGAAGATGGGTGGTTCTGTGGGGGAGCAAAATCTGCCACCCAAAAGGGTCTCTAGCATGAAGACTTAAGCTGATTATTTTCAAGGTTCAGATGCCTCAGGAAGAACATTTGACCTTTCCCCTAACTGCCTGAAAGAATGTACCTTATAGAGGATCTATTTCCGAATAGAACTATTTCCAGAGATATCTGCAAAGAATGTGGTCTAGGTGTGATGGGGGAAATTCGGCAGGGCCTGGAGATCAGAGTACACTCTGTCCCACTGTCTCTGTATGGCCAAGCAAACATTTGCTTTCCACTTCCATGTGAGTTGCCTTCCTCCCATTTGAATTCCCAAACCACTACCCCCAACATCCTCTTCTGTCTTTAGTTGAAGTTGACAGTTTAAGGTGAGTGTTTTGGCCATTTTGTTGAGTTACTCGGTTGTCCTGGGTCTCTTCCATGGATACATATTATTTAACTTTTAAAAAAATTTTCCCCAATTAATCTAGCTCATGTCAATTTAATTCTTAGACCAACCAGAAGAACCTAGAAGGGTAGAGGAAAATTTCTTCCTCCCTGACAGTTCTAAAACCCCCCTTTCCTTAATAAATCTAACATTACAATCTGTTTGGAATAGCCACTCAGCACCTCACTCCATGTCATCAGGAATTCATCTCTCTCTTATTGCCTGATGGGGGACAAATTTGGTTGCTGATTAGAAAATGGCCACCTCTTAACAATCCCAACAGGAATGAGGCTGACTTTAAAGCTGGCATCCACATGAGCTCATATTTACTTAGGGATTTTGGTCCTCTGATTTGATTTTTAACAATAGTTTTCAGTTCAAAAGGAGAAGTGTCACTTGATACCTTATAATTTAAAAAAGAATGGCTATCAGATGGAATAAGATAGATTGGATGAGTTACGGTTTTAATTTTTTTAGGAAAAATTTCTTTACCATAGTCCAGGGATATTAATATTGCATCTAAAATTGTTGTTTTGGAGAAGCCAAAGTGAGGTCCCTGATGAAAGGAGATTTCTTCTTGATATACCATTTTACACATTTTCTTTACTCTAAAAGGCTTAAATATATATGTTCTGTTTTATTTTAAATTTTGGTTCTAGATTATTGGATCTACTATGTGAAATATTGAAATATTTAATAATGTGAACACTTTGACACTTCTGAGTTTTAGTTTACATATAACTAGATTCTTCCTCTTTCATTTCTTCTTAGAGTGTTAGCTCAGGATATTTTTCTGCAAATTTTTACTTAGAATGTTTGGTGGTTTTCTGCATTCTCAGTAGAAGATTTAGTAACCACTTTGATTCCTTTTGATGCCAGCTGTGTACCTGAAGCCCCATACCTACTTGTTAGGCTGGACTATAATTAACGGCCTTTCTTCCCTCAAGTTTATCAGTTCTGCTCCATTTGTTAACACTTCAGCTTCAGGTGTAAAAAAAAAAACTACTAGTGTGATGATTCATCATAATTAATTTATATCATAAGGATATCAGTGTAAAACTCCCCTTTTGCTGTAGGCTATTTATTAATTTCACAGAAAATATATAAATTTGTCTAAGAAGTAAAGGCAATAAAGAACTATAGTTGGTCTCAGAAGATTAATAAATTTATTAAAGCATATTTCAAACTCAGCTGGGTATGGAAGCAATTAAAAACATTAATTTGTATATTATCAGATTTTAGAGTGATAAATTTAAAGTGGCAGATTTAGAGTATCTTTCATTTTTGTTCCATGCACGATTTCATTTAGGGATTAAATATTATAAATACATTTTATGGAAACTTTCAGAATTTTCTTTCAAGATACTATTATTTTCTAGTTTCATGAAAATGCACTACAGTATTTTCTTTCAAATCATACATTTTAGGCACATAGTAGGCATTAAATTGATGTCAGTTTCCTTTCTGTTTTTGGTTCTACATTTTCAAAATAGACAAGATTTTGTTTAAAGTTTTTTTTCTCTTTTGTAAACAAGGATTCAAACTGTCCTTGCTGATATCGCAGCAGAAGAATTTATGCATTTCAATTTATCATTGGTTTTCATCATTCACTTTCTGTTATATTTAATTTATTTCTCTTCTCTTATCATTTAGTACTACTTTATAGTACTTCTCCTATTAGCCCTCCAATCTCACCAAATTGTTCATTTTATCATTCCATTTAAGTTCACTATACATCCACATTTATAGAATTTCACTGCATTATCTGAAATTTCAGTGTTATAGGCTGACAAACAGAATAGGATCTGTATATTGGGTGTCTGTTAGATATTTCACTTGATATAATTTGTTAAAGATTTTGAATCTATATGTGAATCAGCCAGTATATTTCAACCAGTAAAAGTTTAAGGTCACATACTTTGAAAATGACTCTTAATTTAGATGAAACAGCTATTGTAAAATTTTTAATTTATTTAATACATTTTGTAAAGTTAGTCCATATGAGTTAGCGTTACCTAAAGAAGTAGAATCAATGGAATACATATCCTATTGATATATATATAGAGAGAGATAGATATATTCTATTAATTTTTCCAGGCATGTTTTTTTTATGTTCCAGTCTTGAGTACAAAGTTTTCACTCTTTTTCAATTGATTAAATATTTTGACTAGTCAAGTTAAAGTTTTCAATTGATTAAATGAGTCCCACCAACAATTTGGAGAGTAATCTGTTTTATTCAAAGTCTATTGATTTAAATATTAATCACATCTAAAAAGTATCTTCACAGCAGCATCTAGACTGAATTTGACCAAAGAACTGGGTACTATATAGCTAGCCAAGTTGACCCCTAAAATTAACCATCACACAGTCCCTATAATTATTTTTGATGACCCCTGCATGCAGCTACTGAGCAATGTAATTTTGAGTCTGTGTCATTTTTCTTCAAATTCTCATTCCAGCTCTAGATCACAGTTAAAACATAAGCTACCGTTATATCAATTTCAGAATAGTTGATTTCTCCCACCAAAACATTTTGATCCCATTCAGGCCACCCTTCATGGCTTTCCTGTTTGAAATTCTTATGGCTCTAGGATGGTTTTTTGATTGATGTTTCCCAAATCAATCCACAGCCTAAAATCTTAGACACAGATTGGGTCCTTGTATTACACTGTTAGACTTTTTTATCTTATAGTCCCAGAGCCCAAACCACCAAATTTTTATAAATATTAATACCTAAGCCCTTGAACATTTCATCCTAGACTCTTTAAATGTAGGAATTTCACTTCAGTTCCTAAGAATTTTATGTAGTGATTCTCTACCATAGAAGGGAATACATTCACGTGGCAAAGACTGTTGAATCTATTAAGCTGAATATTTTGACATTTAAAATATATTTCTTTAAATAAACAATATTTTATATTAGTCATAATTTGAAGTCAATTTAATCTACATTTTAGTTTAATCTTTATTATAATTTAACAACTACTATTTGAGATTGATCATAGTGCTTCAAGGGAGGAAATTCAAATACAGAACATTATGTAGTGTGTGTTGATTGTTATTGTTATTGACTATGTTTTACAAGATATTACAAAAAGATATGGGCTTAAAATAACTTGTTTGGAAAGAGAATAGTAATAGAGAAGTTCCAGAAATTTAGGATGTGGTTATATTGGAAAAGCTGATAGCCTTTAAAGTTGTAAAAAAATCTTGAAGTCCAAAATTCAACTCAATCTGCAGCTATGATCAGATTAAGATCATGTCTTTCATAGCTATTGTTAATGCTTCTAAATTGACCAAAGGGCCACATAGCAAATATTAGATAAAGGATGAGAATCTCCCATCAAAGCCTTTCATTTCCAAGATACATGCAAAAGAGGCAAAGGAGCAAAATATAACAGATCTTGAAACTGCACAACTCAGGTGGGACTTGAACCCATGGGCTGGGACCCGAACCCGGCAAGAACCCAGACTGGGACTTGAACGCACTGTCTTTTAGTTGAGATCACACACTTGGTCTTAAGACTTAATGAAGCTCAAGGTTCTTTATGTCTCATCACAGAAAGAGTTCAGTGAGAGATAAAGTGATAGGTAGGAAGTGGATTTATTTAGAGAGATACACATTCCATAGACAGAATGCAGTCTGTCTCAAAAGGCAAGAGCAGCCAGGGGCCAAGGGAGAAACACACTCCACAGACAGAGTGTGGGCTATCTCAGAAGACGAGAGCCCCCAAAATATGGGGTGGTTAGTTTTCATGGGCTGGGTAATTTCATAGGCTAATGAGTAGAAGGATTATTCCAGCTATTTTGGAGAAGCGGTGGAGATTTCCAGCAACTGGGTCATGGCCCACTTTTTGACCTTTTATGGTCAGCCTAGGAACTGTCATGGCACTGGTGGGTGTGTAATTTAGCATATGCTAATGTATTACAAGAGTGTATAATGAGGCTCAAGGTATACTGGAAGCTGAATCTTCCACCATCTTGGACCTAGTTGGTTCTAACCAGTTTTATGTCATATCCTCAATGGCTATGTCATTCTTTTAAAGGTTGTGCCCTGCTCCCTTCCTTTCTGTTTCAATCTGAGAAGTTCCTCAGACAAATTTGCAGTTATTGTCAAATGGAATTAATAGCAACCAAATCAAATACAAGAAGCTTACTGAAGTTTTCAGATAATAATAATAGCTCAAAGAAACAATAAGCTTGAACTTAAAGAGCCTGGGGCTTCACATGATCCTTGTACTTCTGGCTTTCTCTGAAGAGTATGCATGGCAAAATCCATCTTATAGGATAGAGTACAAAATTAACAGGCATTATATGGATATACAAGCATGCCTAAATATACCCAGATAGTTACACCTCTATAAATGTATTCACATTTGTTTTCCTTTTACCCTTTCTAACAACGTAGTTCCTACTTATATTTCTAAGTCTAACTCATATAATTTCTTTTCCTATGTAATTATCTAAGATGTCTTATACAGACCTACTCTCTCAATATTTTTATAGGACCCGTCCTAAAGCTCTATTAGAATATTTAGCACATGGCCTTGTCATTGTTTATTTAATAACTTTCTGCATGAGTAGAATGTGTGCACTCTTGAATCCTCAGTACCTGGTTTCTAATAAGTTTTTTAAAATTAATTAATTAATTTTCGGCTGCATTGGGTTTTAGTTGCTGCGCGTGGGCTTTCTCTAGTTCCAGTGAGCTGGGGCTATCCTTCGTTGCTGTAGGAAGTCTTCTCATAGCAGTGGCTTCTCTTGTTGTAGAGCACAGGCTGTAGGTGCATGGGCTTCAGCAGTTGTGGCTTGTGGGCTCTAGAGTGCAGGCTCAGTAGCTGTGGCTCACGGGCTTAGTTGTTCCATGGCATGTGGGATCTTCCCAGACAAGGGATCCAACCCATGTCCCCTGCTTTGACAGGCGGATTCTTAACAATTGAGCCACCAGGGAAATCCAGTATTTTTCCAATGAATGAATAAAAGCAATAATTGTCCATCCAAAGTCATGCCAAGACATAACTGCAAACATATTACAAGGCAGATACACTAGTATGTGTATGTATAACCTAAAATTGCACTTGAGTGGGAGGAGGATTTAACTCAGGGAAGTGTTCAAAATGAATGCTACGCAAAGCACTTAAGGATAACTACAGGTTTAATGAGGGTAATTGACTATTCCAGCAGAGTGAAAAGCCTGTGCAAATTCAAGGACTACTAAAACAGTAAGGCACACTAACTCAAGTAGACCAGTGAGGGTGAAAAGTGAAATGTGATTGGGAGAGGGATGGACAATGAAACTTGTAAAATCATTCAGGATTCTAAAGGTAGATAGTATGGTAGAATTCAGATGTTCTAGGTTCTAGAGAGTGAATCTATTGACGAAGAGTTTAAAATAGAATTGATACATGCTTGAATTTTCTTTTTTAAAAAAACTCTGTTAATAGGAAGAGCTGAAGAGTAGTGAAGCTCTAGTCAGAGCAAAGTAAAAAACCTGTTATAAATATCCAAGTTAAAGGCAACTAGGGACCTGGACTAGTGAGATGAAGAGAAAGTTATGGATCCATATAGAAGATAATGGTTAAAATGTCAGAGAAAGATAGAATGGATTTGAAATTGATTAATTTAATCATTTCAAATGTGCATCCCATTTCACAACACTGTGAATGCACTTAATGACACTGAACTGGACACTTAAAAATGGTTAAAATTGTAATTTTTTATGTTTTGTATTAAAACACAAATTAAAAATTATGTTTGCAAAGGGCAACTTCTTAATAAGCCTTTTATGAATGTATGAGTCAGAGTATGAAAAATATACAAAGCAAGATAAACTAGCAAAGTGCCTGTACTTATTATTTATATGATTTCCAAGGTGATTTAAAAATTAATGCTCTTAAGGGGGTATTTAGAAGTCCTGAAGAGTTTCTGAAATTAACTTCTGTAATTCAAAATCATATCATTGTTTTAATTCTATTTTAAGCAAATAAGAATAGGAAAAGAAATATATTTAATAATTTCGAATCACTTCCACTTAACTGATGGAAGGGACTTGGTCTGATGGAAGAAAAATAAGTAACCCCTAGAGTTCAGGATTTCAATATTAAATACCATAGGCAAACCTGGATCAATGTTTAAATTTTCCAAGAAGCTATGAAATATTAAGGAATGTACGAGGCCAGAGTTTTTCTTATCCTGGAAAGAAAAAAAAATGGTTTATGAGGAAAGGGGAGGATCAGTGATCAGTATAATATATTTAACTTACAAGTGATTCTTTTATTTCCAAAGGAATTGACAGACTTTTAATCTTTCTCAATATGTTCTGGAAGATGATGTTTTGTTTATCTGACTTTATTTTTTAAAAAAGTCAATGTTATACTGAAATTTCTGAGAGAAAGACTGTTCTAGCTGAAAATAGCACTGTGGAAAGCAACCAGCCAGGTTATGTCACTAAGAGTTACAGCCACACATCTATACTACTGCTGTTTCCCTACAATCACAGCAATGAATTATAGTAATACATTCAATCCTGATAAATGATCTACTCAGCTTCTGCTCAAATTAAACTGACTTCAATCTGGATGAATGCAGCCACATATTAACGCTGGGTCCACCATTTCTTGTCTCTATCCTGGTGAATTATGGAATGGTAGTCCTAGCTTTATGCATTGATTAACATTGCTGCTGCAGCTTTCTCACAGATCAGTGTTCAAGTAGAATGAAAAGTAGGCTCCAACATTCTGCTGCCACATTTAATGCTGTCATCATAAAATAAATGTGTAGTGTTTAAAATCAAATCTTATAAATAATTCTAGACATAGCCATGCTGAAAAATATTAATCACTAATTTCTTTTACCATTACTATCTTTTTTCCTACCGCTATGAAGATAATATTCACAATTGTCAGTACAGATACCTAAGGAGCGATGACTAGCTTTTTTTCATAAAATGCCTTTGCCTTTTTCTTGAAGATCTAAGACATACTCTTAAGTTGGACGTTTCTGTATGTTCTATACTATCCTGTTTTGAAAACTCAGTCAATTGTATTTAACTTTTTTTGTTGTTGGAATGTGTGAAATACACATACATATATAATTCTCAGTTAAAATGTCTTATCTCTTGACAAAATAATGTTATCACATTTTTTTCATAAAATGAGATGCATACACTCTAGCATAAATTTATTTTGTCCATGACTTGTTGGAAGCTTAGAATTGATTGAGGTGCTTAAACATTTAACAGCAAAATCCAAGATTAACTGTATAATCATTTTCCACTGCTGTGTGTTTAGATGGTGCACTTTATTCACTCAAAGTCCCCTCAAATTTTTACAGAGATTGTGGATATAAAGATATCGCAATTACGTGAGTTATACAGATAAATAGCTTTTGTGAGAAATGCATGATTTTTACACACTAAAGTTATTAATTAAAACTGTATTACTATAATACTAAAATAATAGCATATCTTAAAATTGGAAATTGCTATTTTATAATGTATTACAATTATCCCAGACTAGTTTTCTGAGAGCTTTCAAAATAATTGTAGACTAAAGTTAAGTACTAAGAAAAGATTTTGGCAGTATTCTAAAAGTAATTGAGTCAAAGATCCAGGGTTTCTAAATGCTTTAGGGTCAACTACTCTTTAAAACAAAAAGCAAGAACAGAGTACAATTAAGACACAAAACTCCAGTATAAGTTGAATTTAGAACCTTCTAAATAGTTACTTTCTACTTTATTCCTATTAAGGCAAAGGAAGAAATGCCCAGTACTCCCTGTGGCCCAATCAAATAAATATTCCTCTCTACTGGGGGTGTAATGATGCAAAGGCATGTCAGAGTTGGGTCACTTTTTCAGAAAGAAGTTTAATGTCCCCATCCCATTATATAAATGTTCTTTTACATATGCATGTGATTGACAGGCAGGTCATGTTTGCATGACATACCAAAACCTTACGTATTTTCCTTTTACCTGACTTGAAAAACAAACAATTGAAAGAGGAGCAGTTATTGATATTTTTCAAGTGTTTGAGAGAAGTTGACATAGTGTTATGGTGATGAAAATGTTTATTTAATTAGAGAAACAATTAAAATTCACAGATACAGGAATTTTGTGAACTTCCAACTTACGTCTACAATTCACTAGCTTTTTTGTTTCGCCTTTTTATTTTTATTTATATTTTCCATTAATGTTGTGATGATACTTGTCATTTGTTTATCAGAAGCCTAGGCTAGAAATGTGGGTTTTAATCTATTTTACATAGAAATTTTGAAGTACACTGAATTTTACTGCTCTTCTTCTATCATTTCATAAAGTATATTTGTAACACATGATAGTTTTAGTGTTTTTGTATTTCAGATCTTGATATACTTCAATTTTTATGCAAACTGGAAAACAACTGGCTTTTATGCAATTCAAAAATCATTCTAAATTGTGGGAATTTAGAGAGAAAAATCCAATGTAACCTAAGGAACTTAACGATGATCATGTATGATTTAACCAGTTTCACTGTGAACAATGTTTATTATTCAGAATAATATTCCTGTTATGAAGGAATATTATTGTGGCACCAACACAAAAATAACTTGTTAGAAATTTCTTCATTTGCCACCATATGATGCATTTTCTATCCTTTAAATTTTTCCTGTTTTATGAAATTTTCTGTATGTGTACTTAGGTGACTTGATGGTCATTCCTTCTCTTCTTGGTTGAAATATCTTCTAAAACAATGAATTTGACTGCAAATAAAAGAAAATCCAACTAACACTTACTTAACTATTATAACTAGCAGCTAGGCAGCTGCTGCTTTGGTTGTGTAGTCTGAAAATGTGTCTTCAAATTTTCCTTCTGCTTACTACCTCACTTTCATGAGATGTCTGAGCCAATGGCAGCCATCTGTCAGTGTTCCATGTGGAAAATAGAAAAGAGACACATGCATTCTCTAGTGAAGATTTGCCTTATTATTAACAGAGAGAAGCGCTCCATGAGAATTCCACTAGCATGTCCCTAGGTGTAGCAGTATCAAAACACTCTTCGATTTTTCAGTTATTTTTTTTAAATACTTCACTTTTTAGAGCAGTTGTAGGTTCACAGGAAAATTGAGCAGAAGGTAAAGAGATTCCCCATATACATTTTGCTCCCACATATGCATAGCCTCCCTCATTATTAACATACTCCACCACAGTAGTACGTTTATTATGATTGATGAATCTACCCTGAAACATTATTATCACCCAAGACCATAGTTTACGTTAGGGTTCACTCTTGGTGTTGTACATTCTATGGGTTTGGACAGATGTCTTTTGGATTATGAGTCAAAGAATAAAATAAATTTCCATGACTGCATGTTAAAATAAGTAACTAATTGAATAATATGTAAATACCAAAGGAGGGACAAATATTCTATATGGAAAATTATAACTAATTTATAATTTACAGAGATATTCCCCATTTGGGAGTCTACTTCCTTAAGTGTAGACTGGGATTAATGACTAGGTTTGAAAGAATAGTGTATGCAAAAGGGAATGGAGTTTCTCTACAGTGGAGAAACTATCATATTAAGATACTACCTGGACCAGGTGATCAAGGTTAGCAATTAAAGTGATAAGTTATGATGATAGCATGTATCCCCTGAATTGATATAAAGAGAAAATCACTTTTTTGGTATTTTTTCAAATTTCCATACCTTGATATAATCACGAGGAATATATCAGCCAAATTCAGATAGGGAGACATCCTACAAAGTTTCTGAGAGGTACTCTACAAGATTTTCATGGTCATGAAAGACAAAGAAAAATTGCTACAGACCAGAACAAACTAAGAAGACATTATGACTACATACAATGTGGTATACTAGATTAGATCCTGGAAAATAAAAAGTGCATTAAGATTGCCTTTCAGATTTCTAAGCCAAAGAAATGAGTGACTAATCTCAGGATGTGAAAAGGATTCTAGATTTTAGGAGGGAAACCTAAAATGCTATGGTTAGTTTCTTGTGTAGACCTAGACAGTGTGGGTGCTGAGTATAAGCTGAAGGTACTTCCAGTCAACATTAAATCCTAATCAACTCCTTACCTGTCTTTTCTTACTTACTTCTGGGAATTTAAAAACCCAAAGAGGAACTTCTGGTTTCTGGTCCAGCATGTAAAGAGCTCAAAAATCAGCACTACATCCTAAAGACAAGTAAAAAGCTGAACGAACTAAAAAATCAACAACCCTTCTTAAAATCCATCAGAGAAGTGAGTTTACAGGGCAAACTTCTGAACCCCAGATTCAAGAGACAGGCAAGTAGAGAGAATCACAAAAAGTTGAACAGAAATCCACAGGAAGAAATTTCTAAGGGAACTGATGCCAGGGTCAGAAAACCTAAACTGTAATTGATAAATTGCTGTAGGATCAGTGTGGACAACTCTGAGAGTTAAAAATTCCAGGGAGACACAGTCATGGGGAGGACCCACACTTTTGTATTTTTACCTCCAGAAGATCAAATAAGTTCCCACAGTGAATATCAGATATATTTTTTTTCTTTCCAGTAGGGGGGAGGGGAAAATAACCATTTTGAAATATGCCAGAACACTGTGTTCTTCTTAACAAGGCCTGTCCTATAGAGAAATTATTTTACCAGAGGCTACTTGAGAGGGATAATTAAGAGTGTAAGTGACTTGGCAGAAAGGAGATAAATAACTCCAGCTCAATCTAGCCTTCAAAGTGGGAGAGAGGGAATATCTAACTTCAGCTCACTCTAACCATACTGTCCCACCTAAGGGGAGGGAGGTGGGGGGACTGAGAAACATGTGTAATGTTCACAGTCCAGAGGCACAAATTCATTAAAAGACTGCAACCTAATTGTAAGAAAAAAGGATGCTTCCTATCTACCCACACCTCATCACTACATTACTAAAGGCCTGTTTACCAAACCTACTTTTAACAAGTACATAATGTCTGGTAATTGAGAAAAAAACTACAAGGAATACTAAAAGGCAAAAACACAGTTTGAAGAGAAAGAGTAAGCATCACAACCACACTCAGATATGACAGGGTCATTGGAATTATCAGACTGGGAATTTAAAATATCTATGATTAATATGTTAAGGGGCCTAATGGATAAAACAGAAGCATACAGGAACAGATGACCATTGTAAACAGAGAGATGAAATTTCTAAGGAAGAATCAAAAAATAAATGTCAGAAATCCAAAACACTGATGAAGAATACCTTTGATGGGCTCATTAGCAGACTCCACAAGACTAAGGAAAGAATAACTGACCTGAGGATATCTCAAAAAAAACTTTCAAAATGAAAGGCAAAGAGCAAAAAAAAAAGACTAAAAAAAAAATGAAAACAGAATGACCAAGAACTGTGGGAAACCTAAATAAGGTATAATGTATACAAAATGGGAGACCAGAGGACTGGGAAGCAAAAAAATTTGAAGCAATAAAGACAGAGAATTTTCCCAAATTCATGCCAGATACTGTATGATTTTCACTATATAACATTCTAGAAAAGGCAAAATTATGGAGACAGTAAAAAAGATTATCGGTTTTTAGGGGTTAGAGGAAAAGGAGAGATAAATAGGCAAAGCACAGAAGATTTTTTGGACAGTGGAAAAAAATATATATATAGACATATATCTAAATATAATATCATAGTAAAGAATCCAACTCTAATCCAGTGTCATCTGGTTTATTCCCATTTGATTTTTACTGATCTCCTTTTTTCCTCCAACACTTTATTTCTGCTAAAATAATTTTTCATTGAACTGGTTTATATAGTATCTAATATGTGGTACACATCTGCTTTTTCATCCATACTATTTTTGTTTATACTATACATATTTCTTTTTACAAAGAACTACCAGTTCCCCTCTCTGAGCCAATTTATGCTTTTCAAACTATTTAATGTACATTTTTAAGTATAGGAAATCCTAAAGCATTAATTTTTTAAAGTTTCACAATAATATTTTGTTGTAGACATTATAAACACACTGAGGGTACATTATAATGCCAGTGCTTGGATCATGTAATATTACACATAATATGTTGAGCTCTTTACAGAGTACAGATTAATAACACCCTGGGACAGGGAAAAGATTCACATAAGATGATTCCATCTAGCAGAGTATGCCACTTCATAATGGTGTTCCAGAAAACTGATTCTTTAAAATATCTCTATCTGCTAATTCATCAATGTAAAACATAATAATTAATCTCAGACATATTTAAAGAAGATCATACAGGAAAAATGTACATATTCACCAAATGCTTGCACTGTCCTTACAACAACAAAATGCATATCAGTGTGTTTATTGTTTAAATAGTAGCTAACTAAAACTTTCTTCAGTAGATGATACTTCAAGTTATTTTAAAAGTGGTTCATCAGCATTAATATCAGAATGTGTAAGCTTTTAAAAGGAGGTTACAGGGCTTCCCTGGTGGCACAGTGGTTGAGAGTCCGCCTGCCGATGCAGGGGACGCGAGTTCGTGACCCGGTCCGGGAAGATCCCATATGCCGCGGAGCGGCTGGGCCCGTGAGCCATGGCCGCTGAGCCTGCGCGTCCAGAGCCTGTGCTCCGCAACGAGAGAGGCCGCAACAGTAAGAGGCCCGAGTACCGGGAAAAAAAAAAAAAAAAGTAGGTTACAGTCCTTTATATGTAAACTACAATCCCAGTTGTTAATTTGTCTGACAGCTCTGGAGACAGAGTCAAGTCTAGTAGAGACCTTGGGGCGACTAATTAGTATACAGGATCATACCTGCATGAGGATGCAGTTACATCTGGATAGGGAGAGAAGAGAAAAATGAACCTTTTTGAAAAAAGAAAAGAAAAATGTCCTTGAGTGTCTCAATTATTACTAGCTCATTTTAAAATTATTCTTTCTATGTAAAGAAATCTTAATTATATGTTTGATTGTTTAGTCTAAAACATTTTATAACATGAAGAAATTTTAATGCAAAAACAATTATATTCTAGTTAGTGTCCTATGCTGCTGTGAATGAAAAATGTTGCCTGCCTTATCAGTAAACAAAGGATGTTGCAGCCATCAAGCTACTACAGCCCTCCTGCCCCCCATGGAGAGCCCTAAGGGAACTCAGGATGGAGACAAATGGGCTGGCTACTGCCAAGCCCTCAGCCACTGCAGCCACCGCAGACTGTGCATCCAAGAGGGCAGGGCATTCAGGATAGGAAAAGAACAGGATGCTGGCCCTAGAGAGCTAAGGTGCATATCAAAGGAATGATTTCAATGAGCCCAGACACTTGCATCTTCCCATACATAGAAAAGTGCTAAATTCATTAACTCGAGATATCTGGTTTTCTTTAATTAACAGTAATTTTTGGAAGTTTCAACTCCCTGGTCTTTGTTACAAAAACTCACGTATATCCTGGCTTCTCCCTTACCTCTTTGGAGCAGTATCTCAGAGCTATCTGAGAGGCTGTGTCCAGGCTTAAGTCCTCAGTTTTGTCTGACAAATAAAACATAATTCTCAACCTTTAAGTTGTGCATTTCTTTCAGTTGACACTATAAATCATCATTTAAAACTGTACTTAATAAAATTTCACAAGTATTACATTTTCTAAATTTAAATTAAACTGTTTAAAATCATGAAGTTCACTTTTATACTGTAGATTTTATAAAAAATATAAATGAATATATTTCCCAGTGATTTTTTTTGTTCATCAGTACTAAAAGTACTTAAGAGACTTGTATTGAGACTTTATCTAGTCATTTCTTAGAAAATTGTTTATATACTACTTACATTATAAGTGAATTATAAGTAATGAAAAACATTAACATACATCATAGCGTTATGGATTTTACTTATCAAAATACTTAAGAATAATTTTAATTAAGAATGTAACCTTATTTTATGAATGACAGTATGTTTCTGCATACATTTCTTCTTCCTTACAAATGATTTTAGGTTACATAATGTAAGTGTGAATCAGTAAAGATATATTAGTAAGACTGGAAAACTAATTTCTATATAGAATGAAGAAATGAAGGAGGAGAGAGAGGAAATGTGGGAGGTCAGGCCAAAATATATATGTTTAACAGGCTAATTTATGAATTAAAAAAAATTTCCAGAAGACTTTGTGTGTTTGACTCAGCTGTTTATTATTTGTTTAAAGCCCAGATGACCGTTAAGTTATAGGTTAACCTATAAATTTCTTATTTGCAAAAAACATATAACCCCAAAGTCATTTGTTTCTTTTATTGCCTTTTAGTAGATTAACAAGATTTGTATCTAACCTAGAAATCTTATCCAAACATACTTTTAAAAAAAAACTTTCTGATGAACAATATAATTCCCTCAAATGCTTTTGGAACCAGTTTACCATAAGTGGTTTCTATTCTTAATGAAAAAAATTAAATACAATCTTCGCAGGTGTTCATTGGAAGTTTTATGAAATCAAGAAGCACTTCAGGGGTAGCAATGTAAGGAATCATAAAAATCTGTACCACTATAAAAGTGAGGAGAATACTGGCAAAAATAATCAAAGTCAACTTTTTCACATCTCTGAAAATTAGCTAAGGCTTGCAACAATCCAAGGAGTGTATATTCAAGAAAAAAAGGCTAAATCTTTGCAAGAACTGTGAGCTTTTGACATTTTCACTTGTCTGACTGTCATCTCTCTTTCTTCAAACCCAAAGTAGTCTTGAAAACTAACATTCTCACAGATCCAGTGGCTGTAACTCAGCAAGTATGAAGCCCTTTGTAATGAAGAGACTAGGTGTGAAGTTCTCCCAAAGCTTCCTTTCCACAAAATTGTCACCATTGACTTGCCTAGAATCTCCTTAAAATGTTAATTCTCAGAAATTGTCTTTATTTGAACTGATTCAAAAAACAAAACTTATTCCAAAAACTTATTCCAAAAACCCTATTGCTAGAGCATTTGTGGGAAAAATAGGATTTTCAAGCAAGAACTCTTTGAGGATAAGGCTTTTTTTTTTTTTTTTAAAAGTCTATAATCCGCGCAACCAGCCATGTCAAAAGTGGAAAGAAAAATGTTCGCAGAAGATAGAAATACTTGTCTAAAGCCCTGAAGTAGGAAAGGGCAGCATAAATATGAAAGGTTTGGGGAACATAGTGAATCAAGAATGAAGTATCATGATATAAAGTAGGAATTGCAAACAGAGTAACTAGATGATCTATGCCTCAGTTTCTTCAGGAAGTTGAGACAGCTATTGTTCTATATGAGCATTTTTTTAGATCTCATTCTTTCAGTTTTTACCAATCTGGATAAAATTTCTAGCAATAAGTAATGGAGTCCCTTTTATGGCAATGCTTAAAACATGGGTATCTTCTCATTTTTAAGCATTTAAGCCTGGCTGCATCTTTCACGTATCAGTCAGTGCCCTGGTTCCCTGAACTCTATCACTGTCTGTCACATTCCAGTATCACAGTTACTTTCTTCCCAATATTTAATATTTTCTATGACATGACCAATATAAACCTTCTCAACTAACTTGAGAAGCACATATCACTTGTCGTCTGAGAACATCATTGTTTTGTAATATTAAGAGGTTACATTCAATTTTCTTCTCTGAAAATTTTCCAAAATATTTGTAATTTTCTTTTTATCATCATTTTAAAAAAGGAACAATATTTAAATAATATTTAACTAATAACATTTATTTTGAAAGCTCTAACTTATGTAAGCATTAGTTGAAGATGTAACCTATGTTGTCATTTTTTGGTTTGGTTTTCCAGACCAAGATTCAAAAGTGTGTATGCTTCCTTCCAAGTGCTTTGCTACATGACTATAATTTGACTAGCACTGGGTGAAAGATAGGATATCTTACAATTTTCTCAGCATAATCTTATATTTTTATGGATGTGGTTTATTAAAAGACAATAAGAAATCTTACAGAGAATTCTTAAAATTAGAAAGCCTATAGCTATACTCATTAACCTGTAGTAACAATGCTAAATTAAAGTCTTTCATTTAAAAATGTGTGCAATGTTGCATTTTTTTTCCAGAGATGTGAACATTTATGACTACCTTTTACTTAATTTTTAAAAAATGTATTTGTTTCTGGATGAAGATGTCCGATATCCTAAGTAGTCATTTAGTCTACTAATAAAGCAAAGGATTATTGAGCCCCTACTGTACACCAGGGGACTTTACCAAATGTTTACTGTTTTTAAGTTTCTTAAATCCGGGGTGAAGGAAAAGTAGTCATTTAAAAATAGTTATCTTGGTCAAAAATCCACTGAATTTTAATAAGCAATTGAATTGTGACATTCTTCTAGGAAATTGTCTCATCATTTTTGCCTAGAGTGAATGCCATTTCTAAAGATCTTTTTGTAAAACTGTTTGGTAGTTAGTCAGACATTAGCAGCGAGGAGGTGACAGTGACGAGAAAGACAAGAAGAAGAAATCGAGCCATACCCAACCATCTGGGGACTCTTCCTTGACCGCACCCAGAATGGTCGAAACTATGGTCGTGTGGTGGGCAGCTTATCCTAATAAAGAGGGGCACGGTAACACGAGAGGACTTCCCCGGGCTGCACATGCCCAGACCAGACAGGCGTATAACCTATAGTTAACCCAAACTCATTATACCATAATTATAATAAAATCTACCTGTGGTTTTGACCCCCCCGAGTGGGCATTTCTTAGTGATTCAAGGGTGAGAGCATGCACAGCAGTAAACTTGTTGCATAGCTCGGGACTGTTAATCAAATAATGATTCCCTGTCACTCACCCCCGCCTCCCTGCAAAATGCTCCTTAAAAGCGCCCTTAAGCCTTTACAGGAATGCTACTTTCAATTCGCAGAAACAGCCCACTCGCCCTCTCTGAGAGTGTACCTTTGCTTTGATAAACTTTGCTTTGGGCTTGCTTCACTTCGCTGAAACAGCCCGCTCTCGCTCTTTCCCTCTCTGAGAGTGTACCTGCGCTTAAATAAACTTTGCTTTGTGCTTAAGCTTAATGTGGTAGTTTGCAATTCTTTGCTTACTAGAGCGGACCGAGATTGCTGGTCCGGGTCTTCCGTTGACCTCTTCCGCTGAAGCTATTTTCTTACAAAGCACATCCACCCGGTGACAAAACCAAATGGACATTAAATTCAGCCCTTTCAACTCTACAAAACAATTATGTAGTTCATAATATATGGCAATCATTTTAATACTTCTGATTATGTTTAACTTTCCAAGATAGGAATTATGGTTTAGTCATTTTTGTAGCCTGTTGAATATAGCAGCATGACATTTATGGAGTAGGTAATTAATAAATATTTTATTAAAATATTCTTGTTTTGTTGAAAATGAAATTACTTGTCTATCATTCATATATTGTATTACAAATCAGAGAAAATAAATTTGGAATGTAATATCCTTTCAGAGAAATTACATAAAATTGTTGTTTTTCTTTAAATAAGCAGGTAGATTATGTATATGCATATATCAATAGATATATACATATATGTGTGTGTGTGTGTGTGTGTGTGTGTGTGTGTATCATCAGTTTTATCTCCTGATGTTACCAAACCAAACTTGGGTCCCTTCGCCTGTGGGCAGTAAAGCCAACCTACTGACCCAAGTTATAGTGAAGAAAGTGCAGCATTTATTGTAGGTGCCAAAGGAAGACTGTGGGCAGCTGATGCCCAGAAAAACCCAAACTCCCAGTGGCTTTCAAGGAAGAGTTTTTAAGGGCAAGGTGAGGGAGGGGAGTCACAGGGTGCATGATCAGCTCATGCACGATTGGTTGATGGTGAAGTAACAGGGCAGTGTCACAGTGTCACATTATCAATCCTCAGGTTCCAGCCCATCTGAGGGTTATGTGTTCATTGTCATCATGCAGTTAACTTCCTCCATTTG
Organism: Tursiops truncatus; assembly: GCF_011762595.2. Taxonomy (NCBI): domain Eukaryota; kingdom Metazoa; phylum Chordata; class Mammalia; order Artiodactyla; family Delphinidae; genus Tursiops; species Tursiops truncatus. Next base: position 56,886,938 of record NC_047051.1, on the reverse strand, counting down.
TTGGGGGTTTTAGTATCTATAAAACAACTTAAGAATGTGCATCAGATACTGTTATCTATGTACTTCAAGGAAGAACTAAAGATTCTGTGACTGCAATATGGCTGATTTACTGTTTAAATTGTTACCTGTTCTCCTGGCCCAACTGCTACTTTTGTCACTACATGTTCACATCCTTTCAATCTTTTTTCTTGAGCCAGGCTTTTGTGACTCAGGGGAGCCCTGGGAGACTGCAGCTTTTCTACAAAAAGAGACAGGAAGAGGAAATGGAGGGTGGTCTGCCAGGGAAGGCCCCATAGCGTTCTGCTCAGTTACACTAAGAGGAAGTTCTCAAAAACTAGGTGGCTCTTTCATAAAATCAAAGCAACTTAGAATTCTCTAGCAGATCACTGACTGGTTCAATGGCAGCTAAAGGACTTTTAGTGATGGGATCTTACCAAAATGTCATATCCTGTCTGTTTAAAATATTCAGGGACTAAAAGCATAAGTAATAAGTCTGTTTAAATGTTAGTATTTGGAAATTCACACTATCATAAATTAAATAATAGAGGAAACTATGGGGTTTCTCTCTTGGCTTAGAATATATTAAAATCTTGATAGCTTCTGACTACATTCAAAATGGATTCTATACTTTTTTGTCTGTAATCTCATAATGAATTTTTAAAAATTCAGTCTAAGTTACCTGTGAATATGTGGATAATAGTTTTTGAAAATCTTTTTTTCTCAAAGGGAATGGACATGTGTAAATGATTTTAACAACACATCTACATTGTATAACTGTTTAAATGTGCTTGTGAGTTTGTGTGTTTACATATAATGCCTCCCCTTTCATGAATCAATCTCTTTGGAACAGTTAATAATTTATTTCAAAATTTTCTGTGTGTGGTTAGAATTTTTAATTATATATAACTATATATATATATATATATATATATATACACACACACACACACACACACACACACATACACACACACATAAATATACACAGTCTGTAAGGAGATGTACTCTATTGAAGTGATTCTATTAAAAACTATACAGTTAAAATTGGCTGTCCTAGGAGGTATAAAGTTGCCTGTCATTGGAGGTATTCAAAGAAATAGCTGAAGGGAGACTTGGTGGACACGCAGCAGAATAGAGTGAAAATGAAAATAGACTTTTGAACCAAACTGACCTTTAAATTCCTACAAAGCAAGGACATGTGATTTTCTAGATAATCCTTTATTCATGACCCTGATAAAGAGCCCACTTCTACATATTTTTTCATAGGTCTCTCTCCATGTAACGGTATTTCTCTTAAAAATCCACTTAAAAATTCATTAAATTATTTATTTTGGTTATGATATTTTTTTGTATTTATTGTTTCTGTGTATGTGCTATGACCCTTATATATTGAATATTTCATGAAATAATAAAAGCCTTCATATTCTCCCTAAATGTTTATACAATATATGCTTTCAAAAAATATTATTTGTAGTAGTGTGTACCCTGAATGAAATATCTAGCAACAGGTGGACATTCTCAACGACTTAAAAAATTCACATAAATGATGTTAAGCTATACCAAAGTAGATTATATTATGATAATTGTATAAGTGTTTTGTTATTTATATTCTGCTTCAATTTATTTCTATGTCACTTCTCAAATTTAAATTTTTTATTTTTATAATAACTCAGAAATGCACAGAAATGTGAGCAGTACATATAATTAATGTACAGGTTTGTTTTTTCAAAATGTACTTTTGAATGTACAGGTAGAATCATGTGTTACATTTTTGCAAATAGGGAAGGCCAAAGTTCATTTCAGGCATAACATTAGACTTGTTCCAAAATTATCTTATGGACTATTAGAGCAAATCAGGGCAAAGTGATATGTGCTCACTGAATAGTATTGGAAAACTGAAATTTAAATGATAATAAAGATAATTTGTAAAGTAGTTCAGAACGAACCACTGTTACCAGAATAGATCCTAACAAAGTGTTATAAAGTAGGTGGAAAGAACTGGGAGACCTGGATTTAAAGGTAAAATAAATATAATTCTTAAAGTGGTTGAGAGAGAAATGAAAATCCAAGCTAAATCAATAACTATTAAATAACTAAGCCCCACTATTGGATTTTTTTGTCCATATCTTTCCTATTTTCCCAGAGCGAATAAAAATAAAACAATTTCCTACTTGTCTATGATATTTTATGGAATGGTGGAAGAATTTATAATACTTAACATCAAATATAATTTTCTTTCTTCTACACACATGGATTAGAATTAACTAAACTGATGTGTGGGATGCTGGCATTTGACATATATGACCTAGCTTTGAAGAATAAGGACAAGCTATCTTTCCAATTGTGATAACAAATATTGATACAAAAATTCTGTGGAGTGATCTTTTAAAAATATATAAAGAAACTATCTAAAATTTCCCACAGATTTAAAATAAAATCACAATTTCTAAATCAAGGCACAAATAAATATGAGGTTGTATTTCCACATTTTTAAATTCAACAACAAGATAAGAGTAGTTGTAAAGTCAAAATAAAATAAAATCACATTAATGATAAGCAATACTGTAAATATAAATTTTAATGTAGCCATAAAAACACTCAATATTTAAAGTTTATTAAATTATTTATTAGAGACAATATAATTGACACCTTGATATTTATTGAAGCACAGCATTCTCAATAGGATATCATATTTATTTGTGCTATCTAAATTCCATGTGTAGGGGCTTCCCTGGTGGTGCAGTGGTTAAGAATCCTCCTGCCAATGCAGGGGACACAGGTTCAAGCCCTGGTCCGGGAAGATCCCACATGCCACAGAGCAACTAAGCCCGTGCGCCACAACTACTGAGCCTGCGCTCTAGACCCCGGGAGCCACAACTACTGAGCCCGCGTGGCACAACTACTGAAGCCTGCACACCTAGAGCCTGTGCTCCGCAACAAGAGAAGCCACCACAGTGAGAAGCCCGTGTGCCGCAATAAAGAGTAACCCCCACTCACTGCAACTAGGGAAAGCCCATGCACAGCAAGAAGACCCAATGCAGCCAAAAATAAATAAATAAATAAATAAATTCCATGTGATAGTTGAAAGCTTAAAAATCAGAAAAAATCTACATCATATTACCATTTTTATATAGCAGTAATGAAGTTTGAGCAGTATGTGGTGAGGATGTTTTTAAACTTAATTTACATCCAGTAATGTCTAACTTCATCTACTATCAGTGTTTAATGAGTAGGATATATTTGTGATTCTAGGATGTTAAAATGGCATCAGTTCAAATTTCACCATAGTATTATAAATTACCATACTACTTTAGTAGTAACAAGATATTTAATCATTGAAATAATAAATTAGGTAAAGAACATATGACTTGATTTATACTTTGCTTGAAAATATTTTCTGTTTACTGAGGAGACACAAATATTGCACTACCAATATACCTAGTTAACATAATTTACATATTCCAAATTTCTTCATTTCACTTTAAAATACATGTTCCACGTAAATCTTTTCTGACAACTGAAACTTGTCCTCACTCTTACACACAGCTGGATAATGATGGCCTGGGAGACTAACATCAATTATGACATTTCTCAGAGCATCAGCATGTTGGGGAGACCCTTCATATTGATGATCCTCTACAGAATCATCGTGTCCTACAGAGAAAGGACTTTCCAAAATTGTTTCAGTTTTCAGTTCTGCCACAATGAAGATTTGCCTCTGCCTTCTCAGTGTTTGGTACCATAAAGGTATTTCAGTGTTAGCCATCCACTACAGAGTAGTCCGGAGAGGTTTTCATCACCTGGGCCAGGCAGTAGAATTGCCAAGGACCATACACAACAGTCCTTTCTGAGTTCACATATAAATATTGCAAATTATGTTTATCTCCTTAGCCCAATCCTCATTTTTAGAGGTATCATAAATGAATATTTATACATAACAAAGGCCAGGAATTAATACCTTGAAATCCATGAATGCAGTATATAAAGGATATGAATCCTCTGAGTATGCATAATCTCATTTGTTCACATAGATTATGTAACAAATACCGTGATTTGCTCTGAATATAAAGACTGATTTCACAAGATGAATCACAGAGTCCCAGAAAAAAAATACCAAGGTCGTTTGCAATTTGGAGTATCATGTACATATTGATTGTGGACAGAAAAATCCAGATTATATGTATATTTCTCTATTTTGTTTAATTTTCAGGGAGTTACACTTCTGGAGAAAAACAATCAATTTCTCTCTCTTTTTCTGTGTTTGTAAGTTTTTGTTTGGTTTCCACTAATATTTGTGGAAGTTAAGATACTAATGATGAAAGTTTTTTGTACGTTTTAAAGTATAAAACCATATATTTGGATATTTAGAGGTATTTGTAGAGTTTAATTGAATAGAGTTAAGATGATTTATAGGTCAAACAGTATTGACAATTATCTTTTGAAATTAAAATATTTTAAAATTAAAACTACCTTTTTAGAAAACTGTTGTTAGTACAAATATGTATATTGTTTAAACACCTTTAAAATAAAAGACTTGTTTGACATACATGTATATATTCATATTGTATATGTAAAGTCTTTATTAAAAAGCACTCGTATTTGTAAAGGGGCCATTTCATGACAAAGTAGTCATTCAGGTAGATTTTTAGGTATGTGTACTGTTACTTTGCAGTAAGACCATCAGGAAGAACTTAGAAGTGTGTTGATATAATTTTATTGTTGATATATTGGAGTTAACATTTTCATGGCTAGAGGATGATTTCTGGAACTAATTGAAAATGTCTTCACAAAAGGAAAAGCTTTCTAGAGCATGCTCACAAAGATGTATTTTGTCAATATGAGTGAATTACAAATGCCAGCAGAAAAAATAAAAAGGAAATTGGTTTCACCTGTAAAAAATTCCCCTAAATCCATGTCTAAAGTATAACTGAAAAGATCAATATTTTTTATATTTTTCCTAATCCAATTACACATGCCTTTAAATCACTATAGTTGCACTACATATTCTGATTGGGTATCATAAATTCATTAAAAAATTTAGCTAGCGAAAATTGGTTTGCTTTTATAGGAGTATAAAGGAATAAACTGCAAACTATATTATCCAATTAGTTTTGTATTTCCTCTAAAGTAAATATTGCTCTCAATTCCCAGTACAGCAGATAATTTCAAGGTTGTGTTAACTATGTAGCAGCTGGAGGTTGCCAAATGAATGTGTTGAATGAGTGTATTTTAGTGAAGTGTGTACTATCTTTTTTGACATGCATGTAATGATAACACATTTTCTGGCAGCTGGGTTCCCTAGGGCAAAATGAAGCTTCCTGCTTATGTAATGACCATAAAATAGTACGTATATATTTCATGAAAAATGTCTCAATTGAATGACTGACTTTAGCTGAGGTCATGTTTTACAATGCATATTAGTCAAACATTTTTCAATATCTGGAGTAGAATTGTAAACACTAAAATAGATGCATCTAACTAAATTTAGCTCTTGTAAACAATAATCTCAAATTTTACTTAACAGTCATCAAGCTGTCTTAGCAAAGCATTTTTAAATGGAAGAAAAAATGATCTTAGTCATTTTAATTTTTCCAACCACAACAATATATACAGTCATATGTGTTTAGCATTTTTTTCTTTTATTTATAACCTCATCTAGAATGCATGAAGAATTTTTGTGTGAAACACCAGTTAGAAATGAAAGCTTCCCCACGCCCCACCAAAAAAAAAGCCCAGAGTCAGCCACTGGTTATGAATAGTGATTTTTACTTATAAGAACTATAAGAATCAATAATTGAGTTAAACTTGGTGCCTGAAGAAGAAAATGAATTATTGCTGCTCAGTTCTTCATATACATCGAAGCATGATTATGAAACACTAAGTTTATCAGCATTTTGGATTAAGATAAAGGAAGACTTTCCTTTGATAAGTCGAAAGAGTATCCTATTATTACCATTCACAGCAACTAGTTTGTGTGAACTAGGGTTTTCAGTCTTAACCCAATTAAAAGCAAAGGAAAGGAATGGATTAAATGGCGCAGCAGATATGCGAGTAGCATTATCCTCCTGTGTTCCAGACTGGAATGAAATTATGAACGGGCAAGCACACCTACCACGTTAAATAAATCTTTTTTTTTTAATTGGAGTATAGTCACTTTACAATGTTGTGTAAACAAATCTTACCTGGGTTTTGTTTCTGCAGTTCTTATTTTGTGATTTTTTATCTGTTGTATTTAAATATTAACATAGCAGTGTATGTGATAACTTTATGTTTTTATTTTTGTTATATTTTAATACTAATAAAATCATAATGTAATTTAAAAAACTATACTATTTATCAAATATACATTTTTAAATGTATTTGCACCTACCATCTGGCTTCTATTCTTACCCAACATGACTCACTTTAATCTGCCATCAGTGTAATGTAGACTTCAGTTATTTGAGAATGTTTAATTATAATACAGAAGAAGAAAAAATAGACTATCAGATGAAATTCATAAGATGTACTGTTATTTTTAGGGCAATGTTAACTCTCAGGCATATAATGTGGTATTGGGGTGATAACAAATAATAAGAAGAGGATGATGTTTTAAGAGTACTTAATTTTATGAGAAATCAAGGATATATTGCCTAATTCATCTCAGTGTTTTCTCTGCAGTAATGCAATCAAAAAAAAGTACGATGATCATTTTCAAACTGTAAAGGCAGAAGGCAGTCAAAATTGATCAGAGTTTTAAACCTGATCTGGGTATACTGAATATTGTAATCATTGGTTTAATTTTAGCATATTAATAGCATACTAGATACTGTGACTTTTTGTTGTTAGCATAAAATATTGTAGAGCAAAGTTGTAATGCAAAAATTATTTTGACAGACCAGGACAATAGACGACATCTAACAAGTGACATTTAATAACTGCAAATGAAAACCTTGAAATTAATTTCAAAGTATCATATGGCCTGAGAAGCAGACTGTATTAAAAATTCTTAGGGATTTCAGTTGACAAAAATCTCAATGACTTAATATTTTGATGTGAGTACCAAACACTTCATGTGAGCCTAGTCTAAACTAGTAGAAGCACAGCGGTCAGCATAAAATACATGCAAACTTACAATATAGTTTATTCCTTTTAGAATATATTGCATAATTACTTTTTGTTGCACTGTATTTATTGGCACTGGCAACACTAGATCTGCTGTGGAGTAAATGAATTTAATGTAAGGGACTTTAAAGATTCCAGGAGACCAATGACTAAGGGGACAACAAGACTAGCCTCCTCTGGAAAAAAAAAAATTCAAGCAAACCAATAAATGCACATTTTCAAAGAGAACCAAAATAATGGAACAATGAGCATAGTTTGATGAAATTGTGTGGCAAATCCAATCATAGTTAGAGTAATAGCTTCTTTTTCCATGATTATATAATAGCTAATTGCAAAGTATTTCAAACATCTTTCTTATAATACAGTTTTGCTTTTTAATAAACTTTCATGTACAGAAAGCAGCTGTTGTTTAACAAATGAATAATTTGTTTTTATTTTTGCCCCAAATATTTCAAAGTTCTAGAGAAAAAAAAAAAACAGCTATAAGGTGGAATTCACACAGACTGAATGAAGAAAAATTTGAGTAATCTGAGTGACTGAAATAACTTTTAGTAGATGGTAGTAAAGGAGGAAATTTTCTAGGCAGACACTATCCTGCTTCAGATTAATAATTAATATAAATTCTTCTCACATTATCCATTTCACTTTTCTTCATCCATTTTACACTATCTACGGTATCTTTAGCTCTCAGTTCTAGATCTCAGATATTTACAATTTATCTCTTTGTGCTGATTTTTTTCCATTTACTTAATATCTTAATATTTCCATTTACTTAAATATATTAATTTACTCATTAATGGAGTAAAGTCAGAGCTATTAACAATAATATAATAAGATCCAAGTGTCCAGTATAAAAATGAAACTATACATGTCCTAGAGGGAAACAAACAAGCGACTTTTCTTTAAGTTTTATGTATGAAAATGCTTTAAAACTAAATCAAAATCAGTGGGAAAAAATAAAAATTATAAATTTGACTACATAATTTTTAAAACTAATGGAAATAAAATAATAATAATCTGACAAGCTGCAAGAAGATATTTGCAACCTAGATCAACATATATCACAAAGAGCTAATATGCTTAATATAAAAAATCTCTTAAAACTGAGGAAGGAAACCCAATATAAGAAAGTTGTAAACCTACATGTCTATCCATTAAAAAGTAGTTAAACAAACTATGGTTTATACAAACACTGGGAGCATAAAGAACGATAAATTTTCTATGAACTGATATGGAGTGATTTTTAAGATATATTGTAAGATATATTGTTAATTGCAAAAAAGGAAAGTATCAAAAAATATATATAGTGTACTATGCTCTATATAAAAATGTAGGAAGTAGAATGGTGGTTGCCAGGGAATGGGGGAGAGGGAAATTATGAAGTTTAGTTAAGGAGTACAAATTTCCAGTTATGCAGGTTGGGTAAGGCCTGGAGATCTACTGAATAGCACAGTGCCTATGGTTAACAATACTGTACTGTATACGTAAATATTTGCTGAGAATAGATCTAATGTTACATGTTCTTATCACAAATAATAATAAGAATAATAATTATTAATATTAGTTAATACTATTCTAAATAAAAAGGTTAGGAGGAAACTGGTGGCAATGTGTATGTTTATGATATAGCTTGTGGTGATTGTTTCATGGATGCATATTTATCTCTAAAGTCATCAAATTGTGCACACTAAATATGTACAGCATTTTATATGTCAAAACACCTCAATAAAATGGTTAAAAAAGAAATATATATACATAACTCCCCACATTTGTAAAAAGAAATTACAAAAAAGGTAAGCCAGAAACTAATGAGATTTGGTTGTTACCAGTGAGAAAAGGGAGAAATTAATGGGAGAATGAGAACAAGGTAGAAGAAAGAAATGACGAGTGAGTGATGCATTTCTGAGTATAATTTCTTTTAAATTTTATTGAGGTAAAAATACTTAATGTGAGATTTACCCTCTTAAAAAATTTTAAGTGTACATTATGTTATTTTTTATGATAATTACAATGTTGTACAGGAGCTCTCTAAATCTTATTCATCTTGCATAACTAAAACTTTTTGCCCATTGATTAATAATTCATTTCTCCCTCTCCAGATGTGGGTCTCCACCATTCCACTCTATGAACTTGACTGTTTGAGATACCTCATATAAATGGAATCATGCAGTATTTGTCTTTCTGCGGAATTGAAATTAGGATCTCAAAAAGATATCTGCATTCTCTTGTTCATTGTGGCACTATTCATAATTGCTAATGTGGAAACAACATAAATGTCCATCCATAGATATGAGTATAACTTTTTATTAAATTCTGCCCTTTAGAACAATGACAGTGTTTCACATGGTCAAAAACAATAACCGAAGCTAACCAGGACATGGGGGGAATGTCAAAATGGAATACGAAAAGCAACAAACCTAACAGTATTACACCTGCCTGACACAACTACTTGGAGGAGAGGGGAGAAATGGAACCAATCTGAGTAAGTTTGGAACACAATATTTTCTTCTATATTCTGCAAAGCTAAAGATAAAAAGAACATAGACAAACGTAGTTATCTATTTATTTAATTTGTTGTTTTACAGCATCATGGGTTAGCATAACTATTCAAACTGCTTTCTGCATTTGAAGTTACAAAATAATAAATATACTGTGATAGTAAGGGATAGATTTCTCACAGAATAATTTTTTTCTAAACATTGATCACAGTATGTCTCATTAAACTCTCAGTGTCTCAGTTTTCTCTATAAAAGATATTGAATTGCTTCTTGACTCACTAAATATGAAATTATGTCAGACAAAATTATAACTTCATTTAATTTTGATAAGTGTATTCCTAGTACTGTGTTAACTACATTATCTCATTAAAACTAATAACAGTATCTAATATTATACACACTATTTTCAAAAGAATCTAAAACTTGGAAAAGTTAAGCGATTTTCTCAGATTACTATCTATACTTTAGTCCTGCTTCTTGAATTCAGGTGTGGGTGATTTCAAAGCCTGTATCCTTATATCTGTATGATGCTATCTTGTAATAAAGATAACTGACAGAAACATTAAAATTACTATAATGTTAAAATAAACTAGTATATATGTGTCAAATAATTTGAAAGTTTCCAAAAATATTTTATACATTCTATAATTTTTACAGAATCATTCTAATTACATATAATAGTAATGGCTTATAGTAACACATATGCACAAACTGTATTTATGACTTTAACATATTTTTCTGTTATTTAACACGTATTCTGTAAAAATTTGCCAGTAGATATTATATCACATCATTCAAGAAATTAAAATTCCACAGTAAGTAAGGCAAATGAGCATATGATACTTGTCTGTAACTTATTTGACTAGTAAGTTAAGAATAATGAAATTGCCTAGGGGACAATTATGATTGAGTGGCAACATAAATTAATGCATCTGGAAATAATGTAATACTATATTAAAAACAATGATATAGTTTGATTAATATCAATCTTAAGATAACTATACACAAAAATCTCAAAGAAGATATCTATGTTTTCACAAAAGGTTTTAAGCAATTTAAAAGTGAATCAACTTGGGGAAAACAAATTGATAACATATCACTATTATCCAGTCAATAAATAAATAATCACATTAGATATTTCATTCAGAGGAAATTTCATGCACAGATGTGATTACATACACACACGAAGACACATACAGATTAAAATTGCATAGGTGATGCATTATATATATTAGCCAGGTTAGGGAGTTGTTACTAGTCCTTGAGATGGAGGGATACAGGAATGTGGAATTGTTACTAGAGCTAAAAGCCAGGGTTTGGTAGACATTGTGATGTAAGTCCAAATTCATACTCAATGAATTCCATGTAGTAACCATTTGGGAATGCTATTGTCAGACACAATTATCCACCATTTGAACTATCTGTCTGGAGGGAAATGTGACCTCACTTCTCAGAACTGCTAGCTGCATACACAATCCTGAGAAATATCCAGGATTAACAGTAGTCAGGGCCTTGCAATCCAGATATATTCAACAAAATGTGTAAGAGTGCAAGGGTCCCATACTGGGCAGCATCCAAATAATCAATGGGGATGGCAGGGCTCCCTAACAATAGCAGCCAGGTGGATGCAATTACCTTAATAAGTGGTAAGTGTAAATGTCAAACCATCAGGTAGGGGTCTGATCCTTAGAGATTTATAGACAATTAAAATCTGGCCAAGATGGAGCAGTCCCATTTCTACTAGATCCCTCCTGTTACTATGAAAAGTCCTGGACCAAGACAAAACATATGCATAAGAAAACCCTGGAAATTGGAAAGAAGAAGTGGCATTATTAAGGGACCTTGTGATTTGAAGAATAACTCTGCAGTGGGTCCCTGGTTTCCTTGTTGTTTACCATATATTTTGGACAGGCCATTACAGAAGCCAGCAAGCCAGAAACTCCAATAGATTGACAAATAAAAGCTCCACCAAAAACTTCCTCTCTAGCCAAAGGACTGAAGAAAGGATGGCCTAACAGACCATCATTACACATACTAATATATATAAATATTACTTAGCCATAAAATTAATGAAATATTGCCATTTGCAGCAACAAGGATGGACCTAGAAACTATTATGCTTAGTGAAATAATTCAGACAGAGAAAGCCAAATATTATATAATATCATTTATATGTGGAATCTAAAAAATAATACAAATGAATGTATATACAAAATAGACACAGACTCACAAACATAGAAAACAACCTTATCCTTAGCAAAGGGGAGGAAGAGGGAGGGACAAATTAAGGGTATGGGATTAACAGATACAAACTACTGTAAGTAAAATAGGTAGGCAACAAGGATTTACTGTATAGCACAGGGAATTATATCCTATATGTTTTAATAACCTATAAAGGAATATAATCTGCAAAAACACTGAATCACTATGTTGTACACCTGAAACTAACACAATATTGTATATCAACTGTACTCCAATTTAAAAAGAACTGAAAAATATAATGACAGCAAGAACAACAGCACCCCCCCACCAAAAACAAAAAACAAAAAACCCGATAGGCTTAATAGTATAGTGCTGATGACAGAGGATAGTCTGTGAAATCAATGAACTTGTGGTCAGATCAATTTATTTTACCCAATCAGAGCAGAGAGAAAATAGAATTTAAAATAAAAATGAACAGAGTCCTAGAAACCTGAGTAACAAAAATAAAAGAGCTAATATTCCTATAATTGGACTCCCAGATGGTGAAAGACGTAAATCTACAAATTTAAGAATTTGAATCTCAAATAGGATAAGCCTAAAGAAATTCATGCCAAGACACATTGTAATTAAATGCCTAAAAACTAAAGATAAATAATCTTGAAAAAATCAGAGAGAAATAACACATTATATATAGGGGAGAAACATTTCAAATACAATGTATTTCTCATCTAGATCATGTAGGTCAGAAGGAAGTACCATAACATGCTTCAAATACTGAAAGAAAGGAGCCATCAACTGTGAGCTCTTTATCTGGCAAAACTATCCTTCAGGAATGAAAACAAAATAAAATAAAACAAAATAAAATTTGCTTCTCAGATGAAGCAAAACTAAGGATATTTATCACTAGCAAGCATACCCTTTCTGTAAACAGAATGAATTGATAATAGAAGGCTTGAAATTCCAGAAAGGAAAGAAGAACACTGAAATCAGTAAAACTAAGGATAAATATAATATTCTTTTCATGAGTTTCTTAAATCACATGTGAAGGTGTGATGTAAAACATGGATGGCTGAAGTAAAAATCATAACATCTGATGTTTTATAAAATGTATGCCAAGGAAATTATTAAAATAATTATATTTCAAATTGGGGAGAATAAAAGGGTCTAAATAAAGATAACTTTGACATTTACTTTAATTTGAAAAACATCAATACCAGCAGACAATAATAAGTTCCCTACGTATATTGTAATACCTAGTGCAGCCACTAAGAAAACTATACAGATCATCATATTATAAGAATACTGTAAGTAAATCAAAAAGAAATCTTAAATAATTTTCAAGTGACTTTCATATCTTAGACTGTATGGACTACTAAAACAGATCACCAAAGACTGAGTGGCTTAAACAACAAATAGTTATTTCTCACAGTTCTGTAGGCTTGGAAGTCTAAGAACAAAGTACCCCAAGCAGATGTGGTTTTTGGTGAGGGCCTTCTTTCTGGCTTGTGGACAGCCATCATCTTATTCTATCTTTACAGTGCAGATAGTATAGCTTTCTGAGAGAGCAGAGCCAAAAAGAACTTTTTTTTATTGCTGAATATCTAATTTTCCAGCAGTGGGGACCAATGCTGAGTCTCTGATGTGGCACCATCCCTCAAAGAAACTATACTTGATTACAGTAGACAGACAAACTGATTCATTCTTACAGGGGTAAATACATAAGGCAGGGTTCTCTTTTCCTGCCCACAGGGTCTCAGCCAGTAAGACTATCTAAAGACTTATTGAGTGTTTGATTTACTAGCATGGGATCACAATTATCGTCTTATCTTACCAGGGTTCTCACTTTACGCCAAAGGTTGGGAGTGGTCCTGTGACCTTGGGATCCAAAACACTACACATTTGTTGGCTTGATAGCCTGTAACCAGAGGATGTACCAGCTTAGGGTCAATATTTTAGTAAGATGGAGCACGATCCTCCATCTGTGTAGAGCAAAGACTCTATGTTGTTATACATACACTTAAACACATATATACACAGATGAATATACATATATACTTCTACATAATGCTGTTTCTATGCAGCAGGAACCATTGAGTCAAGAACCAAGAAGTTAGAAATAAAAGCTAGTGAATCATCAGCTGTGATTGCCTGGGCAACTGATCCCTACCATCAGAAGGAAATAAGGCTGCTTAACATAGTTAACACAGTTGAAGGGGTGAGGAGAATCTTAGGTACCCAGGTGATTATTTTGAACAGCTCTTGTATTTCCCTTGCCCCAGTTTGACAGCAAATGCAAACATATAGCAACTGAATCCTGAGAAAGGAACGGTGCCAGGAGCTCAAATCTCTCAGAGATGAAGGTTTTGGACACATCTCTAGCTAAGCCACGGATACCAGCTATTATCCTAACCTAGGATGGAGGGAATCTAGCATGGGTGGAGAAGAAAGGAGATGATGAGTTTCAGTTTTGGTCTTGAGAGCAGCTGTAGTATTTGAGTTAGTAGCTCAACCCAATATCATTCATTTCCTACATTTCTCCCCCAAGAGAAGTTTATCAGAACCCTGGAGAAGCTGGCACAAAAGATGATCTGTGTTGAACACTGATGCACTGCCCAGATCTCCCTTCAGTGAAGAACCTATGGTCCCAAAGACTGGGCATGCTCTAGGCAGACAGACTTCAGCTAAAAGCCCTTCTGCTATTTCCTCAGCTGCCTGGTACTTTCTATCCCAAAGCCACACCTTTACCTACAAAACCAACATCCAATAACCAATTGAACAAGAACAAAAAGAATGGTAATCTTAGCTCATTCAGGATAAAACTGAAGGATCTTTTTGCTCCAGACCTCCCCTTGAGGTCAGTCAACACTGTTGCTGTGTATACATCACAGCTCACTTCTCCACCTGCTTCACTCCTCCTTCCTTTCTCGCCATTCCACATTCCACAGGTATTGTTTGCCAGGATCCTTTACGTACTAAATAATAACAGTCCACATGGTAAGCTACATCTTGCAACCTGCTTTCCATGAAACATTTTTCATGTGATGTCTAACTGGAGCTAGAACCACAATGGGGGCTGCCCTGTAGGACCTAGGATTGTGGAGGACAGAGATATCCGACCGCAACTAAAATCCTGAAAGATCCATCCGGGTTTCTCCCTCCTCCCTGTTCTCCAGTCATCCTCTAGGAACTTAATTACCAGAACTTGGCCAGAAGCCAATTGGAAAAGTAGCATGAGAAATGATTCTGTCTTAAGATTCAGAGTAGAGCAGGGGAATAAAAAGTTATTTATCTGATAACAACTGGCAAAACCAACAGGTAATATGTCAGATTCTCAATTTATAGGACATAACATTCTTGCTCTTCTAAGAATAGAATAAATATTTTTTTAAAAAACATTAAAAAAATCCTCATTTTAAAATAGGTTTTAAAAAAAACTAGTAAATGTTCCAGTGTATATTTATATATTTTTCCTATGTCTCTGTATTTTTTGGAGGAGTACTTATTGTATTCAGTGAAATCAGGTGTTTGCCATACTTTAATATTTCTCTGTCTCTTTACTTGTCTACATATAATCTATTTTAATTTGGTGAGAAATAAGCATTGTAATAGTAGCTGCTAACATTGCAGATAGCCATATATGAGCAAGAAGGGAGTGGCTTCTGCAATCTGTAATACTGGGGATGGCAGTATATAATATTGGGGATTAAGATCACAGAAAAGACAAGAACTATCAACTGCATGCATAAAGAAAAAGAATGGTAAAGTCATCTTGGCAAAAATATGCTCAAGATTTTAGAAAATGCTATACTTAGATCCACATTAAATTAAAAATATTTCTCTTTTCAAAATTCCTAGCACAGAAAGAGTAGAAGTATAACATAGTCAGTACTGCCTGTCAGCTAAAATTTCTACTGTGATATTGCATGTGATCAGGGATAGGGGTTTTGTTTTGTTCTTTGTTTATTTCAGGTATATATACTTTAAACTTACTGGAGTATATTTACTGAATTTCCTTCAATATAATAAGAAAAACCTGGGTGATACAAGCACTTTAAATGTGTCAATGACTTCTCAATATCTTATTTATTCTAAGTATCAATGAAAGCAGCTTTAATTAATTAGATGCAATATCTTGTAACTACTAATATAATAATTTAATGTTACAGAACACAATTGAAATATTAATTTTAAATAGTTACAAAATTGGAATCCATGCTTTGATTAAAATCAAGTAATCAAGATGTCAGGAAGCAATTTAAAACAATATATTTGAGTACTATTTTTGCATGGATACATTTTCAAGCAAAACATTTTTGTAATAGAAAACTATCTTAAAAATTTCTCTTGACAAAATATTTTATCAATTATTTAAATATTTCCCGTAATAAAGTTACAATGTAAAATAAGCAGGGTGTTCAAATTTTGGATTAGTTGAAGTATAAAGATATATTTCCTAAGGTTTCAACTCAATTTTTTTTCTTTTATGAAATACAGAAAAAATTTTCAAGGTGACAAACTTTTTAAAAAGTTGGTTGAGATACCCAGAGGAAAGGATCTGTATCTTGAGTGTATGACTAATGATTACATTTTCATCTCATAAATCTGTAGGTAAAATTTAGTGTTTTACTAAAACTCCAATTTACAGCATATATGGATTTCTCTTTGAAGCCAGGAAATCAGAATTACGTTAGGGGCAAGGTGCAACAAAGAAAATATGTTGACCTTCGTGTATGAAGATGACACTTTTGCTATTCCTTGAATTGAATAAGAACATTGAGTTATTTTTTCTGCAAATGAGATGGTTGTGCTTTAAATTATGTAGTTTCTTTTTCTGTGCCCTGAGCTAGCTGTGATTTTTTTCACTCTGTTTTTCTATTGGCTGCTGTCAACATTTTAAGATTAATATTTTCAAATTCTAGTTTTTGAATTTTTGTATTTCAGAACATTTCACACATATACACAAAAATACTTAGGTATTAAAATGTTAAAAGGCTTGAGTAAATACAAATGCAACAACGATCAAATACATTAGGAAAGTGATGCATGATAAAAGTATTTATTATTTACAAGTGAACATAAATCCGTAAGATAACTGCTATTCTACACACATAACTCTGAAAACTTTCTGTGGCTTTTCATTAGATCATCATTTCTTGATATTACAAATTACATATATAAGATGACATCTACTTCATATTTGCTATAGTCTCATTATACTCTATTTTATATTATAATGATATATAGAGGAAAATCCCTTTGTCTTGCAATGACTAGAAATGTAAAGTTCTTTGATATTACAAAGACTTATAGTCCATCAAATGTATGTCATTGTTAAGGGATTTTATGTGATAAAAATATAGCTAAATATTAAAAGAAATGGGAGGAATATTCATCATGAAAATAAACTATAATTGACAATATGAGAATGAATTAAAATATTTATTACTTAATTTTAAAATGTTCTTAATATACATTTGTACTTCTACCTCTCTTTCACTCTATCTCTGTATCTAAAGCTATATAAACAAGAGTTCATACTGATGTCTCTAATATGTGTGATAAATATTTAGCCACAATATGTCCACTTATTTGCTCAATCCTAGAATATACATGTAACACATGTACTCCGAGTAACAAATGTACTAACTGAAACCAACACAGAGCACCAAGCTGAGCTCCCTGTGCTATACCGCAGGTTCCCACTAGTTATCTATTTTACACATGGTAGTGTATTTATGTCAAACCCAATCTTCCAGTTCATTCCACACTCCCTTTCCCCCTCTGTGTCCACACTTCTGTTCTCTACATCTGTGTCTCTATTCCTGCCCTGCAAATAGGTTCATCTGTACCATTTTTCTAGATTCCACAATATTGTATAGCAGTTATACTCCGATTAAAAAAAAAAAAAGTACTAACTGATGTACAATATTTGCTTACTGTTCTTGTTGGCTTTAGCCTCACATAGATGGGCAAAATGCTATGTTCCAAAGTTACCTAAGTTTGTCCCTCCTTCCTGTTTATATGTGTTATGTTTATGTTATTTACTTAAAACTGAATGATTCATTTATTTCTATTTGTATTCAATTTTGAGCTTACTTTCCCTTTTTGATTTTATTTTTCAGTATGTGAAACATGAATATGGCTCTAAAAGATCTATATAAAAAGGTATATTTATATATATATAAAGATATATCTTTAGATATATATAAAAATATATTCAGAAAACCATTATCTCCATTCCTTTTCTATTATTTTATTATTGAGATATAATTCACTTGCTATAAAATTCATTCTTTTAAGAATGTACAATTCAATGATTTTGAGTATACCTACCATATTTCATTTTCCCATTCATTCCATCCTGTTCCTTATCCATACCTAATATTAAACAAAGGTAATAAATTATTTAACTTTAATTTGATACCTGCTATTTTGTATTACACTTTACATCTATTACATCATTCTTACATATATAAACTTTATTTATAGATGAGGATCCTGAAACTAGGAGAGACTATGTAACTTTTACAATATCTTAACACTGTGTTTATAAGTTGGGTTTAGAAACCAGGTCCTCTGAGGCCAAGATCCATGTATTTAATAACTCCTAAACTCCTCCTTTATTGCTGTAATCCTGGTCTAGATTCCACAACACCTCACCTGGATTTTTACAAAAGCACCCAACTGGTGTCCTTGTTTCTGTCCTTCTTTGCCTATTGTCTGTTCTTTGCAATGGAATCACAATGATTTCCTGAAAAACTAAGGTCAGATCATGTCTCTTCTCTGCTTGAAACCATGCAAGTTTTCCCATTTCAAAGAGAGTAGAAGCCCAAATACTTAAATGGCCTAATATTTCAGCATGGTTTTTCCCACCTTCGTTTCTATGGTTTCATCTCCTAACACTCTACCTTGATGCACCAGCCACGCTACAGTAGAGATAACACACTATCACTGATGCATCAGCTGCACTGGAATCATTACTAGACACCAATCAGTTTCTCCCCTTTAAAGCTACTGTTGTTATTCTTATTATTTAATTTATTTTTAATGTTCATATCCTCATGAGTTGTCCACTCTCTTCTCATATGTCTTAACTTACCAGGGAGTCATTTTCTCACAACAGTCCACTTTTGCCATGTTCCAGCATTTTTCTTCTCCTCCCTTGGTTATTTTTCTCTGTAGCACTTATTACTGACTGGCATAGGTTAAAAACCTATCTTCATTCTTCTGCCTCCACCACTAGAATGGCACCAGGGAATATGGTGGTTTTGACATATATTCCTCCAACAAAACAAAAGATTAGGCTTTTATAGACCAAAGATGATGATGTATAATACTATGAAATGTGGAGTAGATTTAGTTTAATTGTCTACTTCAGAAGTATCAAAGAAAAGAAATAAACAAAATAGAGTATAGTAACATCTGGTATTGAATTGATTCTAATCATACTAACGAATTTTGATATTGCCATTTTCTATCACACCAATAATTATATAATAGCTTAATTGCATCTGAATGTATATAGGTATAAATTAATGCAAATAAGAAAACTAAAAGAAGAATAACTCATGTAAATTATTTTGGCCAATTAATTGTATAAGATTTTATTGTAAAGCATTTCAGAGCTCTATGAACTTTGTTAAAATTAGCTTATTGCAGTAAAAAATAGAAGTTAAAGCAATCTTCTGTTATTGGGTGTCTAGTTCTGAATAACAGACATTCATTGCATGAACAGCTTTAGCTAAATATGGACTAATGAGGATCTTTGGAAAACAGAAACTGCTAAATATTCAAAAGTTATTTGTTCACATCTAGTTGAAAGGTAAAGTTGAAAGAAATGATGTTTAATAGACTCTGACAAGTATTTAGAATAAAAGCATGTCATGAATTATATTACAACCGTGGAGGCGCTTATCACTGAGAAACTAAATATAAAATTCTCTTCATTCCTTTTGATTGATAAAAGGAACAGTAAACACATTTCATTAAAAATCTACGTTGACTCTTTGCTCATCTGCTGAAATTTGACTTTTGCTAATGCATAGTGATAGAGCTAAGCTTGATATCTTCCTTTACTTTTTTTAAAATTTATACTTCCCCAATGGAGCATTTCAGATAACTGAAAAAAAGTTAAGTATGTTGATGAATATCTGTATCTTGTTTTTTACCTTAATATAATTTTGTGTTTTTTAAGACAATAGACTTGCAGATCAAAAGAGAGAGAGAGAGAGAGAGAGAGAGTCAAGCAAGGGATTGGCAGATGAAAATCTTATAATTTGCATACTACTTTGAAATGCTCGATTTTGCTATAAACAATATAAAAAACAATGAGAAGGGTAAAATTCATAAGAAAAGTTAAACAGAGATAATAAGTAATCTATTTGCTGACAATATATAGATGCATTCATAGGATGCTTTAAGTATACAGAGGGAGCAAGTGACAAAAGAGACTTAGATTCCATGAGTGTGTTAAATGTACAGTAAGTTAAATGTAAGAAGCAAGGATAGTAGCAATAAATTTAAAAAACTGATGAAAAAACAAGCGTGTCATCTTTAGATAGAAAGACATGAACAAATAAGTCATTATTATGGCACATCTGGGCTAATGGCTTTGTCTCTCATAAATTGGCCACCCATTGAGAACACTTAGTATGTTCCTATTTTGGCCATATATGCTCAGCTCAAGAAATACAGATGAGATCATCTATACTAAATTTTTCAGATTCCACATATATGCATTAATATATGATATTTATAAAGTAGAAATAGAAACAAAGATGTAAAGAACAAACGTATGGGTACCAAGGGGGAAGAGGGGAGTGGGATGAATTGAGATTGGGATTGACATATATACACTATTGATACTATGTATAAAATACATATCTAATGAGAACCTACTGTATAGCACAGGGAAATCTACTCAATGCTCTGTGGTGACATAAATGGGAAGGAAATCCAAAAAAGAGAGGATATATGTATACATATAGCTGATTCACTTTGCTGTACAGTAGAAACTAACACAGCATTGTAAAGCATCTATACTCCAATAAAAATTTTAAAAAAAACGTTTGCAGAAACTAACACACCATTGTAAAGCAATTATACTCCAATAAAGATGTTAAAAATTTTTTTTTAAATAAAAGAATCTTTCATATAAAACAAAGAAAAGAAATACAGATAAAACTCATAACTGCTGGCAGGATAATTGGCAAGCTACAGCTTGGCAAATATGCTTGGCAAAGCATATTTTCACCTATTTTTGTGCAGCACTCTTATAAAAGATGTGTGTGTAGCATTGGCCCAGTCATGTTCCATCTGTTGGAACCCATTCGCTCAAACCTTGACTCTGGTTCTTGTATCCGACCTGTCTGTGGAGAAGCTGATGAGAAGGAGAGGGTAAGGGAGAGATGGAGAGAAGGGTGGGGGAGGGAGAAAGAGAGAGAGAGGGGGAGGGACAGAGAGAGGGAGGAGAGAGAGACTGAGAATGAATATGAACATTACATAACTCAGGATTCATACAGTATGCTCTTCTACCAATGAGTACATTTCCCTAAGTGTATTTACCTCGCTAGTATTTTCCTTCTTGCTTCTCTCTGTGAATTTCAATTCAATTCGGTAAGTAATATGTTTAAATCACCTTAAATCAGTCTGTGAGTGTTTCTGTTTCATGACATCTGGGATAGTTCTCTTGGTACTGCACTTGGAGGCAACAACTCCATCAAGGCACCGCTACCCTTTGAGCCTGGCAAAAGGTCAAATGCATCAGCCACTTATTTTGGAGGCTTACTAGATTCCATTTCTACTCATACCACTCCCCATAGGCCAAGGGCAAATTCCCACTTAGAGCCCATGCCTCCACTTTTGGAGATCATGCACTGGGTACCCGAGACTGAAATTCTAAATTCAGATGGTTCAAATACCAATATCAGAGTCTGCATGGGCCTTTACCCCAGGTCTATCCTCACAAATGGTGGCCAACTCGCCTTGTTTTCAGGGTATATGAACAAAACTTGGTCCTATGGGCAACTGGTCCACCTGCATGTGTTCAAGGCTCCACACAGTGCAGGAGGGAGCCACAGATGGGAACAGAATGTGGGCGGGAGGCAAGCCGGCTCTCCACACAGTGCCATAGTTTATTCTGGCACTGAAAGAAGTCCAATGTTTCCAAATTCAATCCTGGGTTTCCAGGACTTTATGAAGGTATATTTGTCAAAGCAGAAGGATAGAATATACTTTATTTCACAATCTGTTAACTTGATTTTTAACTTTTAAGTATTGGGACATATGGTATGTGGGCTGCCATTTGTACCCAGCCTTCTTGCTAGTGCTAAGACTGGGTCTGCCTTTAGGCCTTTATTTATCTATATAAAGAAAGAAAGTGTAATAGCATGTGAAAGCAGGATGGTTTTTTGAAGCAATAGCAGAACATTGACTAAACTATTACATAATTTTCAAACAATTTCCTTCATCTAAAAATTATTTAACAAATAGGTTGTTTTAAGTTTGGGAAGCATTTCAAGCAGAAAAACTGGTATTTAAGGAAAGGCAGGTTTAAATAGATAAATGATGGAATGGAAAAAAAATAGGGTTTGGTGGGACAAAGTAATGCTTTCCTGAAGGCTTCTGGAAATGGGTAGATGTTGAAACAGTGTATGGCTAAACTTTGGTATAAATACAATATTTCAGTCAGTTGCTCAGAAATCAAATTTTATACCCTAACACTTGAGTAAAACAAATCCAGAGCAAAATCTGTTACTCATCCACCTAGCCTGGTACTTGTAACAAATTTCATTAACTATCAATTTTTTTCTTAACAATTTCTATTGTTAATGTTATTTAATATATAGAAAATTAATGATCATATGTGCTTGTGAATTTTTGATTATGAAATGTAGAAAAGTATTTACAAACTCTTTGAATTTCCTGACATTTTCTGAAGATGTTGGAGAATGTGGTCATATTTATAAGAAGTTTAGACTGTTGACCAATCTTTATTAAAAACTTAAGAATTCACTTTCTGTCTATAATATAATTTATCATTTTATCATCTGTAGTAGATAAAAGTAAATTGAGAACCAGGAAAAGAGAAAAACAAAACACAAAGAAACAAAGACAGTTTGAGGCACTAACAGAACTTTGAAAAATAAGAGCTTCTGAAAGTTTTCAGGGAAGTTTTGCATAACTAAAGACAAAGTAACTTCTATGAAAGAACAGTAACTAAGGAAACAATGGGTTCCTGAATGTTTTTAAAAAGGTGTATCCTGTGTTTAAGAATTGTTGAAGAACAGAAAAGATATATCTAAAGAATCAATTGGTATCATATAAATGATGAAAAGTATAAAACTATGAGAACCTATATGTCCTACATTAAATTACCTTAATTTTCAGAAAAACAACAAAGAATAAGAAAAGAACCAGAGTAGGAAAAAACAAATAAAATGTTACATTAAGAGTTACTGAAGTTAATCTAAGAAAATTACATATTTTCAAATAGAGAAACACTAGCAAATGTCCAAACAATTCTAATGAATTTTGTCATATATAATGATGTATTCTGGAAAAAAAATGAACATTAAAAAACCCAACAGTTATGCAAATATACAGGCACACCTGGGAGATATTGTTGATTCAGTTCCAGACCACCATAATAAAGTAAATGTTGCAAGAAAGTGAGTAACAAATTTTTTGGTTTCCCAGTGCCTATAAAAATGATGTTTACTCTGTACTTACAGTTATATAAGTACAGAGTAATATATATATATATATATTTGGTTTCCCAGTGCCTATAAAAATGATGTTTACTCTGTGCTTATAGTTATATAAGTACAGAGTAATATATATATAATATATAGTTACATATTAAGTGTGTAACAGTATTGTCTAAAAAAACAATTTATGCACATTAATTAAAATATTTTATTGCTAAAAAATGTTAATCATCATCTGAGCCTTCAGCAAGTCATAGTAATAACATCAAATATCACTGATCACAGGTCACTGTAACAAATACAATAAGAATGAAAAAGTAAGAAATATTGCAAGAACTACCAAAGTGTGACACAGAAACATGAAGTGAGCAAATGCTGTTGGAAAAATGGTCCTGATAGACTTGCTCGACACAGCATTGTCACAAAAGTTCAATTTATGAGGAACATAATATTTACAAAGCACAATAAAGCAAAGCATAGTGAAACAGTAAAACAGTAAAAGTCTATATAGTCCTTGAGCATCACAAATCAATCAAAAAGAAAGATGACTAAGATAAAGGAAGACATATCAATAAACCAATGGTGGGGGGGCTGGCAAAAATAACAGCTCTATAACAATCTAGAAAATGACCCTAATTAATGACCTGAAGGGGAAGGTGACTATGGTGTTAAATTTTAAGATTAGAATTTAGTAGGAATTAATGATGTATGGATATTCCAATTTGTACTGGCTGCAGGAAACATGTTACTTAATTTAGCACTCTTGGTGGTAAAAGGAAAAAAGAGCTTTACAAAGAAGGTGTAATCACATTATGAGAAACAGAAGAAAATATAGTCTCATTTTTGTAAAAAGTGATGACCTGCAGGAACAGACAGTCCATTTCTTTTTTGTTTGTTTGTTTTTTTGCGGTACGCGGGCCTCTCACTGCTGTGGCCTCTCTCTTTGCGGAGCACAGGCTCCGGACGCGCAGGCTCAGCGGCCACGGCTCACGGGCCTAGCCGCTCCGCGGCATGTGGAATCTTCCCGGACCGGAGCACGAACCCGTATTCCCTGCATCGGCAGGTGGATGCTCAACCACTGCGCCACCAGGGAAGCCCCAGACAGTCCATTTTAACACTACGCTTAAAACTCTTTCCTTTGAGCAGCACAGGGCTAGTAAAGTAGAGTTGTATTTCTTACTGTCTTTATTCATTCTACTGCATTGGTTAGTCAATAATATTACACAGTCGAAACTGTAAGAGTGACTTATTGTGTGTTAAGAATGAATCTAAGAAAAAAAAGGTAATTATGGAGAAAGAAAAGGCAAATGCAGTTTAAGTATGTAATTTGACTTTCACTCTACATTTCCATTGTTTCTTTAATCTTTCTCCATACTTCCCCTACCACATTGAATCAGTCAGCTGCATTCAGTGCTTCAGTATCATATATTAGCAAGAGGAAAGCAATAAAAGGAAGTCAGAGAGAACCAAAAAGTGAACTTCCTAAGTCTGTATTGTAAAATAGATATTTTAAAGCTAACACTTTTGAAAAGTAAGAAATATTTTGCAATTTAAAATGCTATACTCAAAAAGAATAAACACATAATGGTTATGCCATAAAAACAGATTGGAAAGATAATCAGTAAAATAACAGACCACCTTTGAAAATTATTTCCATTTTTCTGGTGAAGTAAAAAAAGTTAGGAGCTGAGAGGAGATCTAAAGAATGGTACATTCCTCTGATTTAAATCTCGGTTGAAGATTTAAGTGGGAATATAAAATTCCCATAGAATTTGGGAATTCCAGGTCAGTTCAGACTGCACCTTGCTTCCTGGATGAAGCTGAGTATGTGACAAACCTCACAGAGCAATCTTCCATTTAAAAGCATGGTGTGTGGACAAAGTATAAAAAGTGGCAAACCGTGTTTATGTATGGAGGTCCCTGGGTGACTTCCATATATAAAGAATGTATTATGTGTTAATAAAAGGGGTGACATGCCTAGTGTGTTTATATATGGAGACACAGAGTAAACTAATTCTGAAACAATAGCCTGCAGTGAACACCAAAAAGACACACGCTCAAAAGGAGGTACAGAAAAAGGCAGGAGATGATGTTATAGCTTAATAGAAGCCATTTAGAAGAGGTAGTTAACCGAGAAGCAGTTTTGTCTTTTGTCTTTTTGCCAGGATGAAAAGGAAGCCCTCAACTACCACAGCTTCCCCCAGTGTGAAATTAGATCAGTCTTTGAGAAGACGCAGAAGTAACCAGTCAGGAAAAAGTGCTGAAAACAATGAATCTGAAAAAAAAAAGTGACAGTTTCCTTTAATTCTGTGAAACATGGTAATGAATAGTCAAAATGAGGGTTTTGTATGTGCTTTAAAAATATGCAATACTTTTGAAGATAAAAGATATTATTGTGTGCCTTTTCAATGTCAAACTAGGCTTTGGTAGTAACCTATAGTTTCCATCCCTACTCAAGATTCTCTGGTTGAAAAATATGCATTCCTTAAAAAAACCTTATTTACTCTTTACTATTGATTAGGATATTTTACATTTCTGTAATTGTACCTAGTAGCTAGTAAAAAACAAACAAACAAAGAAAACCTAATGAAGATGCAAATGAACCATGTATGATAGAATTGCAATTAAGTCCAGTTCATAAGAAAATCACCAAATTTAAAGTTGTATTGTACTGTAGAACTTTAGTTTTGAAGCTAAATTAGTAATCTTATTCAAACATTATTTCTTTCAACTACCGTAAATACTTCACAGTTCTACTTTCTTTTGGAATCAGCCTTATTATCATGCTAGTGCCCCCATAAATGAGTTAATTGTTGTTGCTATAAAATTCCCAGGAAGAGGGGCTTCCCTGGTGGCACAGTGGTTGAGAGTCTGCCTGCCAATGCAGGGGACACGGGTTCGTGCCCCGATCCGGGAAGATCCCACATGCCGCCGAGTGTCTGGGCCCGTGAGCCATGGCCGCTGAGCCTGCGTGTCCGGAGCCTGTGCTCCGCAACGGGAGAGGCTGCGACAGTGAGAGGCCCGCGTACCGCAAAACAAAACAAAACAAAACAAAAGATTCCTAAGAAGAAATTTTTAATATTGTTTGAATTACACAACTAAATTAATACAATTTGTTTTGTTGGTGATAATGTTCTTATTTCTATAAACTATTCCAGAAAAAAGATACTATGGTGCCTTTGAGTGACAAACCTTGAGGCACTTTGGAAATTAGTGTGTAAATTATGAAACCTACAAAAATAAAATAAAAGTAAAATAAATATATTTCATTCAACTCATCCAAGCCAAATGCTGTTGCCTTGAACACAAGCTCCTCATCTTCCCCAACTGCTTTTTTTATAATCTCCTGGAATTTAGGCCTAAAATGCTAGCATATTCCCTGGAAGATGACAAGTCAAATATTGAAGTCCATACTGGAAGCCACGAGGAAACAACACTTTCAGATAATTTAAAATTGCACTTCTAAAATGACCATTACCTGATATAGATTACAGACCATTTTTAAAAGCGTATAGGATTTATACTCAAGATTTTCTAAAGGCTAAGTAACCTGAAAATCTGTGAAAATGGCAGGGTGCCAAATGAGTATGTGGAAAGGCAAAACATTATAATTCTGGATGTTAAACTCCTAAACACTCATCAAAAGGCAGAAGAAACTGCTCCAACAAGTGTAGTAAACTAGAAAAAAAAAAGTTGCAGAAGGCAGAGAAGGAAGAAACAAATCAAGTTCATCTTTATCAAGTGGCAGTAACATCTATTCTTAAATATTCCACATGGGAGGGCTGAGTGCCCTCTTCCCACAATCCTCACAGAAGTTAATTTAAAAGAGGACCTAATTTCCATTAAAACAGTTGTACTTCATTTATTTCTGATACACACATACCTGTTCACAGTCTGACAAGATCACAGATACACATTGCCACCTACCACCAAACTGAAATTTGCATATCTGTAGAGTGCTTCTCATGGAACCCACATCACAAGAGTCTTTCTTTAGGTATTTTTACCAGACAAAAAATGAAAGTAGATTTAGTGCAGTTTAAACATTGGCAGTCAGAAGTAACATAGGTATGACCTTGCAGGGTATATTCACGATTATGAAAATATAGTATTCTAAAAGTGAAGGTTAGTTATCTCTGTAACCCAACCGTGAAGAATGAAGACTTACTAATTTCTATTACATATGCTACATAAATATGCAATAGCTTAAGCACAGCACAGTGTGGAACACATAGTAGGTATTCAATAACTACTTTGTTAAAAAAAAGAAAAAAACAACAACTGATTCCAGATACTTTGTATATCTGTATCCAGGTGTCATTGTGGTAGCAGTGACATTAATTGAAATGAAATTTTTCCTCCTTAAAATTTGTCACAATACTGATGCATGATAATTTGAATGAAGACATACAAGAATTGAGAAGTGAAAACCATACTACCTTTTTATAAAATTGCACAGTGTGAAACTAGTCTTTAATATGAAAAGTTTTCAGTACTAGAGGAGGTAATGAGTAGTCAAGATATATTCCAGTCTATTTTATGTACATGGGGAAAAATCTGTGCACGCATAACAATTAATCAGTGATTTGGGAAATTATTGTAAAAAGATTGCTTTGTTAAAGATTAATGCCCAATCGTATTATGTTAACAAGTTTTTAATGTAATCTGACATTAGTAACAGCTCTCCAGTTGAGAGGTAAATCAGGAGAAGATTAAACGTTCCAATTCTCATTTCTGGACATAAAAGTACATAATGTATACATTAAAAAACATGTATGGCTGAGAAAAATAAACTATGAGAAGTGGGAGTGAAGATTAAGAGAGCTGCATGCAGCTAGGTCAATAGGAAAACCATAGAAAGTATTGGTAGGTGACTATCACAGCACAAAGACATGCTGAAATGTACAAACACCTGGGAAGCTAGAGGGTGGTAGAAGATGCTGCAAGAAGGGATGAATATGTGCTTTGTATAACATGTGGACATCTTGGCAAGTGGGAAACAGGCAGTAGGATAACTAGTGGCAAGAGATGCAGTTTTACTCCACTTCACGCAGCAAACACTAAGGTCATGTTTTCTTTAAATCAAGGCAAATCAAGTAGATACTTCTACAGACAGGCTATGGGACACTTTTCTGGGCCCTTGAGAATCACAGAATAAACAGTGAAATAGAGGATAATATAGAATAAGTCAGTTAATGTTTCTGTATATTTTGACAATGATTAAAGTGTCAATGGCTGTACATTTTTCACTACAATACTGAGGAAATTTGAAGCAGGAGAAGAGAAAAAAAAAAAAACCGGCGAAGAAAAAGCTGGAGAGAAAATGAATAGCAACCTATTCACCCTATTAATCCTACTTCTATTAATTCGCCCTATTAATACTACCTCTACCCGCACCCTGCTTTTGAGTAAATGCCACGTGTCATATATGAAATAAGAGGAGTGTCAGTGTCCAGGGATGTAGGATCAAATGGTAAGGCAGGAATTTTCATTTAGGGCACATCAGAGAAAGCTATAGTTCAAGGACTTCAGGTTCTAGTCAGCCTTTTCTGGGGCTAAAGATTACTCATAGAATGACGCTAATTTACCACATTGCCTTGGATGGTCTCCATTTCAAGGTCATAATCTAAAACAATATTTATGCTCACTTTAACTCTTGCAAGTACCTCATTTGGAAGATAAATTATAGGCTCAACGTAGCTTTGAGGTTATCGTGGCTCATGTGGACACAATGACTTGGAGGAAGGAGTGCAGTAAAATGGCAAGTGGATGAATTGATAGAAGTTGGGCACTGGCCTCCCTCCCACTGTGTGTGTGTGTGTGTGTGTGTGTGTGTGTGTGTGTGTGTGTAAGAAAAGCGAACTGATGGGCATGGTATAGGGAGGTAAGAGATTTTGAAACTGTGACACTTGAGAAACAATTAAAATATGCCATTGTTCTTCATAGAATAAGGGTAGCTATTAATTTATTTCCAGAATAACAGTAATATACCATATAAGTACACCTGGCACTTCCCTGAGCACTTTACCTGTATTATACATTTAACCTTCATGTGAACCCTAGGAGATAGGTACTAATAGTAGACTTATTTTCTGGAGGAGGAAACTGGAGCAGAGAAATCTGATTTTCCAAGGTCACATGGTAGTAAATGGACAGACAATATGTTAATGCAGGCTCTTTGGAGTTTCAGCAGGAACTTTCAAAAATAACTTCTTAAGCACTGCTTAGTGTTTATTCAGCATTGATGGAAATGTTCCACCATGTTGTTCAATATGATAGTCACTAGTCACATTCAGTGATTGAGCACTTGAAGTCTGGATACACTGATTGAAAAATTGAAATGTAATTCTACTTCATTTAAATAATTTTACTTTAAGTAATTAAATATGCTAGTGGTTACTGTGTTAGACAGGGCTTCTCTAGAAAAATGATTTATTAATAAGAAAATAATACATTTTGTGGGTTTAGTTGTTTACTCATGACATATCCCACATTATTAACTCAGAAACTTCAGTTATCTGTATGTCAACCA
This sequence comes from Tursiops truncatus, assembly GCF_011762595.2. NCBI lineage: Eukaryota > Metazoa > Chordata > Mammalia > Artiodactyla > Delphinidae > Tursiops > Tursiops truncatus. The sequence continues at coordinate 56,856,894 of NC_047051.1, read as the reverse complement.
GATAAACCTTTTTTGGGAACAGAATATGCTTTGTAGATTATGATGACATATCAAAACACCTTTCTATGAATTTATCTATTGAAAATATTTTTGTTTTAAGCACATACTTATGGGAAATTTATATACAATGGTTGGACTCATATACTTTACATTGAAATGTTTATGTTTCAAAAATCTATACAATTTTAAAGCCTATTTTTAAAATTAGATAATTTTTTACTAATTAAATATAACAATTTACACTGTATAGTAGCATTTTTTTCATTCTATCCTAACAAAGTCACAAACTACAAAATTATGATTTTCCTCTGGGTATTCTTAAAATATAGTTAATAATTAAAAAGTAAAACATCTTTATTCATTTGGAATATACTGAATAATCATTTGATTAGTGCCTTTTACAACACTGGGATGTGCAAGGTTAGTGTTGGGTTTCTCTCACCATCCTGGAGTGAAGTTTTATTTTTATTTTATTTTATTTTATTTATTGGAGTATAGTTGATTTACAATGTTGTGTTAGTTTCAGGTGCATAGCAAAGTGAATCAGTTTTACATATACATATTCATTTGTTTTTAGATTCTTTTCCCACATAGGTTATTACAGAATATTAAGTTGAGTTCCCTTTGCTATACAATACGTCCTTATTAATTATCTCTTTTATATATAGTACTGTGTATATGTCAATCCCAATCTCCTAATTTATCTCTCCTCCCCCCTTTTGACTTTGGTTACCATAAGTTTGTTTTCTACATCTGTGACTCTATTTCTGTTTTGTAAATTTATTTGTACCATGTTTTTTAGATTCTACATATAAGCAATATCATATGATATTTGTCGTTCTCTGTCTTAGTTTGATAATCTCTAGGTCCATCCATGTTGCTGCAAACGGCATTATTTCATTCTTTTTATGACTGAGTAATATTCCATTGTATATATGTATTACATCTTCTTTATCCATTCATCTGTCAGTGGACATTTAGGCTGTTTCCATATCTTTGCTACTGTAAATAGAGCTGCAATGAACATTGGAGGTGCATGTATCTTTTCAAATTATGGTTTTCTCCAGATATATGCCCAGCAGTGGGATTGCTGGGTCATATGGTAGCTCTATTTTTAGTTTTTTAAGGAACTCCATATTGTTGTCCACAATGGTTGTACCAATTTACATTCCCATTAACCATGTAGGAGGGTTCCTTTTTCTTGGAATAAAATTTTATATGTGATGATATTTTACACATACTGACAAGCTAGAGAAAGATTTCATACCCAAATCCATCTGAAAACTATTTGTTATTTATAACACTCTTGTACACAGTTCTTCCAGTGTTGCTTTTGTAATTGTTACTGTTTTTGTGACTGCTGAGTTGTTTTCTTTTGTTTTTTTAAGTGATAGGAATCAGGAAATCTAAGATACAAATATTTTATTATCAAATATTTTAAATTTTTAAAAATTAATTAAAAGTTTGCTCTTTTGGCAATAGCCAAAGGATAAAACAAGTGAAAAGTGGTTTCTATAAAAATATGTACTTCCCATTCCTATGCAAACTGTACATATATTCATCAGATATTTAACATAGCTTTCTACTGTTTGGGGGAAAATACATATTTTATATATTCATGCATATTGAATATATAAATAAACCTTTGTTAAATGAATGAATAGCAGAATAAATACCATGTTACCATTCAATATTAGTGTAGAATAATTTTCCTGCTAATGATGAGGAAAATTTGTTTCATATTCTGTGAAGTTTGAAATGAGTACCAAAAACATAGCTGTCATTGAAAAAAAGATAATTTCATTTACATACTTAACGCTGAAGACATGAATATTGGTGGAATGTTTAAAATAACATACTGTGGTATTGTCGTATAATAGAATATTACAAAGCAATAAAAATAAAATTACTGATGCACTTAAATTATAAACATTTATTTGTTTTTTACAATTAGGAGAGTTGCTAATAGCTCATAGTAGTAGAGGCAGAGCTACTAAGCACACAAGGAATAAGATGGTACAGGACAAAGCATTATCTGGCCCAAATATTAATAGTGCTAAGGTTGGCAACCACTGGTCTAGATATAAGAAGGTCAATTATTAAACTTCTAGAAAACCATTATAAGAAAAAATATTTACCTTGTGTTAGGCAACATTATCTTAATAGGATGATAGGCAGGAACAATGAAAGCAGAAAAAAAAGCAATATTGACTTCATAAAATATAAAAAAGTTTCGATCTTCAATATACACTGTTAAAATGAAAAGGGAGATCCAACCAAAGATTAGGAGAGAAGATTTTTTAAAAATATCTAGCAAAGTACTCGCAATGAAAATTTATGAAGAACACTTAGAGCTCATAAACGTGACAATCACAATTAAAATTTGATTTAAACAAATAGCTAACCCAGAGATACACACACAAAATACCTACTCACAAAAGATGCATGAAAGCAGTATTATTTAAAGAAATGCAAATTAAAATAACAGTGACATATCACTATATCTCTAATAAAGTAACAAAAATTAAAGACTGAACATACCAACTGTTAACAAGGGTGTCATGTGTAATAGCTGGGACTCTTAGCCCTGCTGTTAGGAATCTAAATGGGGACAAATGTTTTGGATAAGAAACTGGAAGTTTCTTGAAGCGTTAAGAACATATCTACCGTAACTATTCCAGTTCTAGGTGTATGAGCAGAAGTAATGAAAACATATTTCCATACAAAGACACAGACACAAACGTTTGCAGTAGCTTGATTTTAATAGCCATAAACTGGAAACAACCCAAATAGCCAATGAGTGATTACATAAACAAATAGGGGTGTATGCTAACATGGAGCATTGCACATCACTCAAAAGAACAAAGTAGTATTGTTGCACCTAGCAACATAAATGACTTTCAAAATAACTGTGCTGAGTAAAAAGAGACAGACACAAATAGTTCATAATTTTTATTCCATTATTATTAAATTATTAAACTAAATATAGCCATTTTTATTAAAGTGAGAGAAATCAGACTAGTGGTTACCCAGCAACTATTTTAGCTAAAGACATCTAGAAACTGAAGAACACAATTTAAAATATAGCAATACCTTTATAATATCTTTCCAATATGTAAGCTTTAACTATAATTAAGTAGATATTACCAAGATTTTGCAATCACTAAATTCTAAGATACACACACGTATGTGTATGTGTGTATATACACATGCACATATATATACATACATATTTACAATTATTTTTTCTGATATAAATAGTTATGTCATGTTACTAATTTGGGGGGAATATGTATGCTAAATAGACTAATGAAGGTAATGGGCAGAAAATTAAAATTGCAGTTCAAATAATAAAAATAAGCATTTTCTCCTGAAAACATGGGTTCAACTTAATGTAGTATATATTAATGATGCCTCTTAAAATCAAATTTATTCCTTATTATAAAGCAATGAGCTATGAAAGGATTTCCACTTATAAATGTTATTTGGAAATGAGATGGACACAAATAAATAATTTGATAGATAATAATGAAAGTATTGAGGCTCAATTAAAGACTTTCAGAACTTACAGAATTATAGAGATGAAAATACCAAATGCAGGAAATCAATTACACTGCTTTCTCTTCTATCAGGTGTTTAATACTCTAGTTGTTTGAGAAAGGCCAATATGCATGAAATATTTTGAAAATGGAAGTCATATACAAATATGAGGAAATTATCACCATTCTCTTTTAAATATTCAGTCCTATCTTTAATGAGATTGGGTGTAAGAGCTTAAAAGCCTGAAGTTTTTCCTGTGAGAAGGAACTGTTGTCTAATGAAAGGGATTAGTAATGTGTAGAATATTGTACATGTGAAACCTCATGTGAAAATCTTCAAATGAATGGTAGAAGAGTTTTGGGAAAGTCCAAGGTCAGTGTTGTGAGGATAGTCTATGGAAGCCTTATTAGAATATTCCTTGAAATAATGAGCAGTAGACTATTCAGTTATTTTTGATACAATATTAAAAAAGAAAGTTATAATTGAAGAAGGAAGGATCGCAAGAAGGCAAGTGGATGGCATCTATATTGCTGTACTGTACAAAAATACATCCATTGTTGTATTGGTGTAATGCACACAGTTAACATTGATAAGCAGACAGTGTTATGATATGAATGTACCAAGGGTACAACAGCTAATGATGGTAATTTTAGCAAATGCAAAAGCACATACACTGCAGTATCTTTTAAAAAGTTTATAACATGGTACTATTTAAATAAAACACTTATTGGAGAAAATTCAGGCTCTCATGGTTGCCAATTTGCAGACTTGATGATTCATAGACCTGGTGTACTTTCTGGCTTTCTGCATTCTGGTGTGTAATAAGATTCTCTTACTTGCCTTCATCTGGTGGGGTGGAAATATGTGACTAGTTCTGGCTTAAGAGCTGGTAGCAAAAGATATATGTATAAATTCCTTCTAACTGAGGTACTTAATTGAGGCAAGAGGGAAAACTGGGTAAAGGTATACAGGAAGTCTGTACTCTTTGCAACTTTTTTGTAAATCTAAAACTATTTTGTGATAAAATTTTACTATTTTTAAATGTAGCAAATCAAATTCAACCGTGTATAAAAAGATAATTTATCCTGACCATCTCAATAGGTCCAGAAAAAACATTTGACTAAATTCAAAACTATGTTCTTGTGACAAAATCTTAGCAACATATGAGTAAAAGGTATTTCCCTTTACCTCATAAAAAGCATTTATATAAAACCTACAGCTAACATCATCTTTAATGGTGAAAGGCTAAATGCTTTTCCCCTAAGATAAGGAACAAGCCAAGGATGTTGACTCTCACCACTTCTAGGGTGGTTGTAGCCAGTGTGTTAAGGCAGGAAGAATAAATAAAAGTCATCCAGGAAAAAAAGTATTTTTATTTTCTATGTAGAAAATTGTATTAAGTCTACAGAAAAGCTACTAGAACTTATGAGTTTAACAAATGTGGTAGACAAGAACATTTTTGTGTTGATTGTGATGTCAGTCAAACCCAGCCTACCCTTTTATTTATGCATTTCCCTATTTATGAAGTAGACCATTATTGCTATACTACTGCTTGTCTTAGCTGATTCTTTTCTCCTAATGGCTGTGTATTCTGTCTCTAAGTCAACCTCTCATTCTCTCTCCCTTCCTCACTCACCCCTCCTTCCCTCTCTTTCATTCTCTCTCTCATTTTTCTATTTTTCATATACTCTCCATATTGATCTTATTAAGATATCTTATTGTGACTTTTAAAATGGAAAGGAAGTTGAGCTAAGAGAAAAATTCAAGTGAATGAACAAGACCCTTTATTACAAATTATCTAAAACCTTTCAACCGTGAGGGCTTTTTAAACTTATACAGTTAAAATGACTTGTAAATTGCAAAGGGTTAGAATCTTCAATTTTTAAAAAATTGTTTCAACTTATTTTAAGATCAATTTTCATTTTATTTATATGTATATAACAATTTGAGAATTTTAATTGCAGAGATTTAATGTTAATGTATTCTCTATGCTTTGCCACATTTTACTTGCTTATATGGAAAAACTATCATGTGTTGTTAAGAATTGTTAGAGGGCAATACTGTCATTGTATTAGTTTAAAATGACAGGTGCTACTTTGCAGGCTTAAGATACCATTGATTCATTTGGAGCTTATGTTGTTATATTGAAGTGGATATTTATCAATAGTATTAATCAATATAAGTGCAATGTGGGGGTAGCATTTAATAGAAGCATTATAAGTTCTCAGAAATATAATAGCTAAAGAAATATAGATAGAATATTAATAAATTTGGTGATATATTTATTGTTTATAAAAAGCAAAATAAAGAGATAAAATCTCAAATGTCAAAGTGTGAGTATAATAGAAATACATAAACATAAACAAGAGTAAGTGTACCCTTTGAGGTAGTTTGTGTAACCTATGAAGTGGGTTCACCTATAGTGCTCCAATGTTACATGTTCTGTATAGATTAATTGTTAATCTATAGAATTGGAGCACAAGTCCTATGATTTCATAGTGTATAAGAAATATTAAAAGAATGTTTGAACCTTATCAAGGTCAATACAAATAATTGTATTGCTAATTCAGATAACGTTAGGCGGTTTGTTATATTCAAATTTATTTTTTAAAATGTCCATTCTTTCAGAAAGTAATTTGTACAGAACACAGTGAGTTAGCTCTGCTTTTCAACGTATTGTTGTCACGCTTTTAATTAGAGGATACTCGTTAATCATACAAAGAAATCTTTGTATTTGTTCTTTGAATGGATTACAAATAAGTAGTGAACATTCTGGAGGTCATTATTTCCAAATTGCAAAGAATCAAGCAATGATTATCAAGGTACAAGTGTGCTTGATAACACAATCAAGAATTTACATAATTCATTACGATCTCTTTATCCAGGAAGATGTAATGATAGCATGCAGTAGGGAGATAAATTATGGAAAATTGTCTGCTTACTGCTTCATACATATTTAAAAGAAAGATTATTTTTCTGATAAACCAGGCTCTGCATTTTCAAGGCTGTTTTGTGCAAAGTTATTATGCTCCTGTTGTTATACACCTTAATGCTCACCTTGATCTCAGCGCTCGTATTTAAAAGCATCTTTATTAATATTGTTACTTATAGTGTATGTATACATATGTGTATACACACACATATGTATATAGTAGTTTTTTAAAGTTTAAAATGATCACTAGTCACTTTAAACTTTTTTTTTATAATTTTTTGCCTGTCTTTAATTATTGCCACGCATTCTAAAATTCCTTTAAAATCTTCAATGGAAAACATAATGATGAATTTAATAAGGCAGTTGAAGTTTAAACAATAGTATATAGGGGTGATCATTTGTATTTTAATTCCAGCTATAACATTAGAAACCTTTGCTATTTTACGCTAGCTATTTCTAATCTCAAATTAAAATATGAAATAAAAATTAAATCTATAACTTCAAATTTGATTAACACCATCCCACATTTTTTAATATAATTAATGTTTTACTAAAAGGAAGATAATATTATTTTTCATGGATATATATCAAATGTCAAATAGTAAAAAATGATGAAACATTTTCCAATTAGTTAATTATATTATAAAGGCTTTGTTACTGAATAGTTTCTTATAAATATGTATATTTCATATTTGATCTATTGTTTTGTACAACTGATATCTCCTAAGATAGTATGTGCACTAACTTGGTTATAAATCAGGCTGGTATAAAGAACTAAAACCACAATAACAACAATAATAATGTTATTTTTCTTAATTAATTTTGTCCTCGAAACAGATTTAAACAAGGGGTTGTCTCTATACGATACCTGAAAAGATTTAAACCACCACCCAATTTTTCTCTAGCGATATCAGTTCTTCCATCTGTTTTGCTTCTTTTGGTAAATTATCACAATATCTAGACATTCTTATCAATCAGAGATCTGTTGGATAGCCCCAGGTCACCTCACTTTCCTCAGTATTTCATGGGATCAATCACTTGGCCAACTTGATCCTGTTTGTGTCTCTTGACCTTGTCCACTAAATTCATTACCTTTTACTACTTTTCTGAGTTCCCATGTTGTTGGTGTCCTCAAATCCTATGGCCCTGCAACTAGAGATATACTTCTAAAGATATATTTTTACATGACTCCCATGCTTGAATACTCCAACAATTCTTTCTTGTTCTCAAAACAAAATTTAATCTACTTAATGTAGCATCCAACAACTTTATGACCAGAATGCCTCTTTAGTTTTTTCTGCTTTATACTCACACTCTGTTCTCTGCTTTGTCATCCATGTCTCATTTTGTCACTGTCTCCTCCTTGGCACGCTTGCCCTTCTTCCTGTGATATTTCTAACTCTGTTTTACCTAACAGCTGGAACTTTCCCCTTAGTTAATAGCTTTGACTTCAAATCCTCTGGTAACCTTGAGTCCTACAATCTGGACAATAATGGTCAAAATCTCCATAAGCCTTCAGAAGTCCCTATATTTCTATCGAGAGATTATGTCACATTTTTGGAATGCTTGTTTTTCATTCTATTCCACAAACAGATGCAAATATTCTATAAAGTATTAGGAGTCTCAAAGTTAAACAGGAGCTCATTAAGTGTTGTGTGAGTGAATGAGTCGAAGATAAATTAACGGAGTAACTTATTACTGTCTTCCCTCCTTTCTTTCCTGAGTAATTAAATCTTAGTGATAAGAGCCCTTAAAATTTAGTGCTAAGATGCATGTTTCCAAAATGAAAGGAAAATTCTCTTCATTCTGTGATCCATATTCTCTTCATTCTGTGATCCAAGGTGTGTTCACTTTGTCAAACAAACTAATAAGCATAACGGACAGTCCATATTGAGAAGCCAAGACCAAGAAAGGTTTTTTTTTTTTTGAGTAAATGAATAAAAGAGAAAAGAATGAATGAGATACAGGAGCAGAAAATGGAGTTGTGAGATCCAAATTAAAACATGTATGCTTTGGGCTTCCCTGGTGGTGCAGTGGTTGAGAGTCCGCCTGCCGATGCAGGGGACACGGGTTAGTGCCCCGGTCCGGGAAGATCCCACATGCTCTTCCCACATGCCGTGGAGTGGCCGGGCCCGTGACCCATGGCTGCTGAGCCTGCGCGTCTGGGGCCTGTGCTCCACAACGGGAGAGGCCACAACAGTGAGAGGCCCGTGTACTGCAAAACAAACAAACAAACAAACAAACAAAAACATATATGCTTACAAGAGAGTAGGTCTTAAAAGCTCTTGTCACAAGAAACAAAAAAACATATATGTCTAAAAGTGTAGTTATGTATGTTAATTAGAGTTACTGTGGTGATCATTTAACAACATATACAAATACTGAATCATTATTTTGTAGAACTGAAGCTAGTATGATATTATATTTCAAATATGTATCAATTAAAAAACGAAAAAATATATGCTTACACTTGAAGAAGAGTCTTAATGTTTCTTCTGATTGTGGCTAATTTCCGGAAATGAGATAATCTCTAGTCATCCAAGATGGAAGACTTGGATGACAGCTCTGTATTTTAAACCTGTTCTGCACTCCTCAGTCTTTTAATCATTTTAACAAATTAAATAATGAATATTGATGGGAACTACTTAATAGGGTAGTGAAAACCACTTTATATGTATGAAGTACCTTACAGGGTAGTCTCGAATGAAATACATTTAAAGAGTAAATGTTTTTCAATGAAAGAAATACACAATCTTGAAAAGGTATACCATTCAACCAGAGTACAAAAATAGCTACTGAGCTTTATTTTTCCCTTCTCCTTATTTCTCTTTGTATACCTTATGCTGGTAAAAATTAAGTACTTTCAACCTTTTTATTACCCCTCATTTTATGAAAAATCATTGGAAAAGAAAGGAAGAGACAAATCATAAATTTAAAAACGGGGTGTGTAGCAAAAAAAAAAGGTGGGGGGGAGATGAGAGATAAATCAAAAAAAGGAAAGGAAACTCAGAAAGAAGGGGTAGAAATTAAGGACTATGTGAATATAGTTGTTGCTAAATCATCATTTTCTAATTTATTTTAATATTTTAAAAATATAGTAATTATGTTTTATAATTTTTCTTCAAAATAAGAGTTTAAAAAGTAAGTGATTGAAGCAAGGCATAAAATAATATATCAGCATCCAAAATATTTACACAACTTGTCATTTTTTTCTAGATAAGCTTTGTTCATTTACCTTCAGAAAGTAGACAAGTGGGATAAAAATAAACTGAACAAAGCTGTTGTCTACTCTGCATTAACACTGCTCCCATGCTAGCTGAGGCATATGAACACATACTGAGATGAAATTGAGGATGTTCTGATTGGCTTAAATCCACTTCTGCATTAGCTGGTTGCATATCCTTGTGCAAAGCGTATCATGGGTACTTGGTGTCTAAAGAATGCAACTGGACCAGACAAACCAATTTTTTGTTGTTGTGGTTAGAATTTAGAAATATATATCACTGCTGTAAGTTAGAGAATGTTGAAAAAAATCTTATGGTTATAATTTAGTTATTTCCAATGTCTTTCAAAGTCATTCCTGCACTTCCAATGGTTTACTTCATACAAGTATAGCATAGGTTAATATTTTATTGTTTAATTGCCTTAAAGCTAAGAAGCTCTATGGATATTTATCCACTTTAGATTTTTAAATGTTTTTAATATTGTCAAAGCAACATGATACCAATGAATGATTTAACTTAAGAAAGGTCAGTACCAGTTGGAAAGAATTTTAATAAATTATTTTAAGGAATAGCTGAACATTGTCTAATGCACAAATTGTCCAAAAGCATATGTGACATCTAAATGTGACTTTCTAAATAAAGGAAACATTTTTGCAGACACCATAAATTTTAGAAAAGAAATTTTGATAAGCTTAAAGATATTTTATTTAATGAAAATTAGAACAACACCTGAAACTACATGCTTAAATTAATCTTTGACTATCATAGTGTATATATATATATATATATATATGTGTGTGTGTGTGTGTGTGTGTGTGTTTATAAAAGAATGCTCATCCAAAAAATATGCAGCCAGATAAATCCTTTTGTAGATGAATACTGCAATACGCCATACATTTAAATAAAAACAAACTTCAATGTAATAGGAAGAATTGCCCAGTAATTTAATATTTTTCATTGCTAGAATGACAATTGAAGACTTCTTGGTTAAACAACTGATTGACTACTAAAACTATTTCATAAAAATTATCAGTAACAGTATAATGGTAGTACCTTTTCCATTCATCAATATAGCAGAATTTAAGACTAATATCTTTTTGCATTCTACCATTTGGTTAGTTTTTGTTTGTTTGTTTGTGGTACGCGGGCCTCTCACTGTTGTGGCTTCTCACGTTGCGGAGCACAGGCTCCGGACGCTCAGGCTCAGCGGCCATTGCTCACAGGGACCAGCCGCTCCGCGGCATGTAGGATCTTCCCGGACCAGGGCACAAACCCGTGTCTCCTGCATCGGCAGGCAGACTCTCAACCACTGCGCCACGAGGGAAGCCCTTGGTTAGTTTTAAATAAACTTTTTAGAATATGTTTTACTTTAGTGCTTTTGTACAGTTGGACAGTTGATTCTATTAAATATAAACTTCTAGTTAATTTTGAGGACATTTTATGTTTTAGAAAAAAAGATGGAAGGAGGGGAGAAGAAAGAAAAAAAGTTTGAAACATATGAAGTCACTTTCTTTAAGAAATATATAAGCTCTTTTCTCAGGAAAGGGAAACAAAAACAAACATAAAAAATAGGATTATATCAAGCTAAAAAGCATTGCACAATGAAGGAAACTATCAAGAAAATAAAAAGGCCAAATAGTGAATGAGCAAAGATATTTGCAAATGATATATCTGATAAGGAATTAATATCCAAAATGTACAAAGAATTCATACAACTCAACATCAAAAAAACCACTGCCACTATGAACAAAAACAATTAAAATATGGGCAGAGGATCTGAATAGGTATTTTTCCAAGGAAGACATATAGATGGTCAACAGGCACATGAAAAGATGCTCAACATCATTAATCATCAGAATAATGTAACTCAAAACCACAATAAGATATCACGTCACACCTGTCAGAATGGCTATTATTCAAAAGGCAACAAATAGCAAGTGTTGGCGAGGATGTGGAAAAAAGGGAACTATAGTACACTGCTGGTGGGAATGTAAATTGGTGCAGCCACTATGGAAAACAATATAGAGATTCCTTAAAAAAATTAAAAATAGAAATACCACATGATCTAGCAATTCCTCTCCTGTTTATTCAGAAAAAACAAAAACACTACTTATAAAAGATATATGCCCCCTTATGTTCATTGAATCATTATTTACAATAGCCAAGATATGGATGCTAGCTAAGTGCTCAAAATAGATGAGTAGATAAAGAAGATGTGGTATGTAAATATAAAATGGAATATTACTCAGCCATAAAAAATAATAAACCTTGCCATTTGTGACAACATAGATGGACCTGGAGAGTATTATACTAAGTAAAATACAGCAGACATAAAGTGACAAACATTGTGTGAATTTACTTATATGTGCAATCTAAAAAACAAAACAAAACAAATAAACATACATAACAAAACAAAATCATAGATACAGAGAAAAAACTGGTGGTTGCCAGAGGGAAGGAGGGTGGGAGGAGGAAATAATTACATGAGGGAGATTAAGACATACAAACTTACAGTTGCAAAATAAATGAGTCACAGGTATAAAATATACAGTATGGGGGATACAGTCAGTAACTATGTAATATCTTTTTTTATGGTGACATATTGTAACTAGACTTATCATGGTGAATCAGTTTGAAACATATAGAAATTTCAAATCACTATATTGTATAATAAGAACTAACATAGTGTTATAGGTCAATTATATTTCAAAAGCAAACAAACAAGTGGACAAACAAATAAACCTAGAAAAAGAGATCAGATTTATGGTTACCAGAGGTGAGGGGTGGGGGAGGGAAAACTGGATAAAGGCAGTCAAACTGTACATACTTCCAGTTATAAAATAAATAAGTACTAGGGATGTATGTACAACATGATAAATTTAATGAACACTGCTGTAAGTTACATATGAAAGTTGTTAAAAGACTAAATAAATCCTGAGTTCTCATCACAAGAAAAAATTTTTTTAATTTCTTTAATTTTGTATCTACATGAGGTGATGGATGATCACTAGACTTACTTTGATCATCACTTCATGATGTATATAAATCAAATCATTATACAGTGCTGTGTGTCAATTATATCTCAATGAATCTGGAAGATATATATATATATATACTGCACATATATAGTTTAAGCCTTAAGTGGCTGTTCATATGACTAATAATACATTTCTTTAAAAAGAATAAGTTGAAATGAAATTTAATAAATAACTAGACATATGGAGATTTGTTTTAGTGCCCTTTTAAAATGAGCTATTAACATACAATGATCACAAAATAGAGACTATAGACTAGTTACAGGTGATTAACAGATAAAAAATAGCATGAAGACAATTTTAAGTATAATGCTTATTGCTCTACTCAATATTTTAATTGCTGTTGACTGAGTGAAATCTGTGAAATAAAATCTGAATGTGATTGACATATTATCTCCAATTAATGCTTAATAAAGTGTTGCATTAGCAAACACACCTATGCAGACTTGCCTTTAATATGAATAGTAGCCATAGCACCATAGTTTAGAAATGATTCTAAGTTAATATGAATTATGTTAATATGTAGTTATATTTATGTTTAACAAAAATCAACATTATAGATAAGATATGAGTCACATTCTGTGGTATTTGGGGTGACATGTGAGGAAGCCAAATCTTTTTAACCCACTTTTTTCATTATTTTAAGAGCTCTTTTGATGCCTTGCAAGACATTTGGTACCATCCAAACAGTCCATAAGACATTTGGTTCATGTCAAAAAGTCCTTGATATTTGGTCCTGTCCAAAACCATATGGCACAGACCAAATATTCTCATGGACATTCTGGACAGGGCCAAATGGACCTGTGAGTAATACACTTCTATTTTACTTTCCCTTGCAGTTTTTGTTGAACTGTGGCTTAACATCCCACACCCCACTCACTCGGGTCTCCACTTAAGAAATGTTAAATTAACAAAATTACAACAACACATAAAATGTAAAGTTGGTTCAAGAAGAAATAGGAAACTGGAATATCAATAACCAGTAAAGAAATTAGATGTTAAGCAACACCCCTTTCAAAAAAAATAAATTACATCCAACTTATATTTTTATTAGTTAAAACACATTAAATCTCTATTTCATTATAGAAAATAATAGCAGCAAACATGCCCACTTCATTTTACGAACATTTGGTACCAAACTGGTACCAAACTTTTGAAAAGGTTAATAGTATAGGTCAAGTCACTTATTAAGGTCAATAAAAGTAAATAGGAGAAATATTAGCTAATTATAATAAACTGTTTAAACATTTGGCAACATAACTAAGTAGACTTTATTCTAGAAATGAATAATAATTTTACCCCAGAGAATCTATCAATGCAATCAAACACCTCAGTGCTGCCATATGAGTACTGTCTTTGATTAAGGAGCAGTGAGAAGAGGCAGTCCAAGTAAGTCCTCATGGCCTTTGTCACTTATCCACATCATTACTGACCTGTATTTACCCTTGTTTTGATATAAGAAGCCAATATTTATGCCATGAAGTAATATCATTTCCCAGCAATTCTTTAGCAAAGTATTTGACTCATATAGTAAATGTGGAGATCATGCCATGAGCTATTATTTGATTCAAGGGAAGAATCAATATGCCAATTTTAGAGATTAAAATACTATGTGGTATCTTGGGGCACCCAGGGCACTTCTCCACTATATTCTTAATCTATAAGTAGGAAGTCTTCTCTCATTTAAAATTGCCTGCTTTAGCACTAAAACAAGAGAGAAGAGCTAAGGATTAAAAGCCCGTCAGTCTTGGAGATAAATCCCTTTTGTTCATTTGGAGAATGATTACTTGTGTTTACAGAGTATCTTAATACAAATAAAATAAAATAAAACAAAATAAAATAAAAACAACCCTTCTTTTTCATGGAACCTAATAATAGCTAATTTGTATTAATATATGTATCAATACTTACTCATCTGTAAAGCAAATGAGTAAGTGTATATTTTGAGTACATAAACTGATCAATCTGATCAATTAGAATTCTAGATTACCCCTTAATAGAGCAGTTATAAAGTAACAGAGAGGACAATTAATGCTAAGAGGCCACAGGGAATCTAGATGTGATGTCTAGTACTGATTGAGAGAAAATTGACATTGGCAGATAAACTGGAAAGTATGGTCAGTATGTCCAAAATACCTAATTCCCCTCTTCTATACTCCATTAGATTGTAATAAATGTCAACAAAAGCATCAAATAACTTTCTGGATGTTTGATATTATTCTGTCATATTGTATTCATGCAGCTTTACATATCTAAATTACTTTTTTGGTCCTGTTTGCTTCCATCTGCTCAGTTAGTCCTATTTAAGTCTCCTAACAGTTATTCTATTAGATACAATTCCTTATGCTCAAAATACACTAAACTTTAATTTTTTGTTTTCAATCATATCTGCATTTTCTATCAGATTACTAAAAAACAAAAAGCAACAAAAGAACCCTTAACTTTTTTAACTACTTTAACAAATCATTCCATGTATTAGGCAAGTTTTGGCAAATAAAGCAATCTGCTATGCTTGCAGAAGCAATAAAATGTGTCAAAAAGATGCAACAAAATTTCTGCGTGATTTAACATCTAATAGAAAGGAAAAAGGAAATGCTAATTATTTTATGCATCAGATGAGAACCATCATGCTGAAACCTGAAGGAAATATTTTCAGAGAACATTCAGTTTAATAATATTCTCCAATTCAGTGGTTTAAGTTGAATTCTTTCTTGGATGAGCAGAATCTTCTCGGACTAAACATTATATTTAGTTTAGTGTGAAAATTGCATATTCAATTAACTTGGATTTATTTTTACCTCCTTTCATATACTTATGAGATTCTACAAATACTAATTTTATATTTGTCATTAAGTATTTTCAATCACATACATCCCATAGATAAACTGGGTAAATTAAAAGTGATTATTGACACTCTTCTGTCTTCATTTCTTGATAATATAATGAGATTCTATGATTTCCTTTAGCACCAACATATGATATGGAAGAGAGACTAAAATTTCCTAAAATAATTTTC
Organism: Tursiops truncatus; assembly: GCF_011762595.2. Classification (NCBI taxonomy): domain Eukaryota; kingdom Metazoa; phylum Chordata; class Mammalia; order Artiodactyla; family Delphinidae; genus Tursiops; species Tursiops truncatus. Next base: position 56,841,147 of record NC_047051.1, on the reverse strand, counting down.
AAATTATTTCTGTCCTAATGTAATTGCTCCTGTAAATGTAATGCCCTGCTAGTTTATTGATCACAGTTATAATGTGCTTTTTATACTCCTGCACTGTTGACTACCCTTCATTGGTACATTAACTTACACCATTTAAAACTCATTTTCTTTTCCCTTAACTCTGTACTAATAAAGTCTGACAAAGTTATGAGTTCGTTAATATCCTTTCCTACCAACACGATTCCTGATATTGCATAGTAGTTAGGCAGGTGGGCTAGGGAATTACATACATCTAGGTTCACATTTAAATGCTACCATTTTTAAATTTAGGAAGTTGAGTAATTTAAATTTAGTTAAATTTCATAGTAACTGATCACCTCACTTCACAAAGGATAATTAGAGTATATTATCCCACGTTTTAAGTATTATATGTGTAATATGTGAAAGTTATTTATCCTAGTCTTGGCTATAGTGAGTCGAGTTACCTTCTGGGTGATGTTGTAAGCCATTAGTATTTGTGCATTTGGTCATCTGAGCAATATGATACTTCTTGTATATTTTAATGAACAAAGAATTAAAATCATCTATGTATGGTGTCTTTTTTTTCTTATGACTTTTTTTTCCATCATTCGATTTACTTTCATAGTTATTAAGTTAAGCTTTTGTTCCTGGTGGTATGACAAGGTAAACTTCTGTTAATGTAAACTTCACTTTCAAATTATCATTTTATATAGTGTATGTAAAATAACCATTAGGCAATTCCCATTTCTATGAAATCCAAAACATAGAATATCTTTTAGTTTTCTCATGTAGTTAGGTAATTGGAAATCCTTACAAAATGTTTTTAGAGTGGACAAAGTGATCCATGGTGATAGTGACTTAATATGAACTGAAAACAATATTTTCTTCAATGACAGTTTAGACATCAATTATTGAGTATACATCAAATAAATGTTAAGCAATTATAATAGCTACTTTTTATAAAACCCAAAACCCACTCATCCTCTCAGGCTCTCAGAATTAGAACATGCACCATGGCTTAAAAAATGCTCTGTATTGCTCTTGAAGGGAGTTGTCATCACTATAAAAACATAAAAATGCAAAAAAGGAAATTATTTAAATTAGAAGTGGAAATGACCATTTCCATCATTTTTAGTTTCTCTTTCTCATATTTCTAGCATTATACTCTATCTTTTGTTTAATTTATAGGGAAGAAGCCACTTAGGCATGATTCATTTGATATTTTTGGAAGTTACTACATGTGTGAAGACCCTCAGAATTTGAGCAGTCAAAACTTGCTTCAAGTTAACTTCAATGGGTGTATCACCCCTGTATATCCTAAAACATCTTTTAACTGTGTATTTCTGTTCAGCCCGAAGTATCTATGACTATGGTTAGCTTCTTTATTTGTTAATTTTCAGCTTCTCAATAATCACAGGCACTTTTAACATGATTACACAAAAGACTAACTCAGCAATTGATTCAATAGGCATTAATGAGAGGTTATTAGAGACATAGTGTTCTGTTATTTGATCTTTGTTTTAAAATATATTGATTCTAATGGAGGCAAATGTATTGAGTAGAGGAAGAAATCTCAGGCACATATTTATAAGGAAGAAGCAAAATTTTGAATAATAATTCAATTATAATTGAAAAGCTATGTGGATAGTTTTCTGGGGAAGTGAAAATAGTGAGCAGAGTTATCAGTTAATGAAGAGTATCAACTGTCAAAATATAAACACCAAAAACATTGTTTCTATTTGTTTACTTTTTGTAGATTATATGTTTCTACCCTAAGAACATTAACTCGTTAATTTATCTTTATCATAATTTTCACACATTATACTCAGTAGTGATGTGATAAAGTCTGCATAAATATGACTTCTAATACCAAAAAAAGCCTTTAGGTTTATACAAGACAAAAAGAAGTTGATCTTCCTCTAGTAATGTGGATAATATTATGAAAATTACTACTTTTAATGAATTTTTATCACCTGTATTTCAACTGACTTCTGTTTTGTAATAACATTAGAGTGACATAAAACAATGTCACTTATTTTTCATGTACATTTCTCTAAGTTGGCTGGTGTAAAGCTCATCCAGGTTGGACTCAGCTGGCTTTGGCTCCAAGATGAAAGGTGGAGCCAACTCCACTAGAGACATGTATCATTCTCCTTCATCTAGAAGCTACCTGAACTAGGTTAATCTCATGACAAAAGGTAGGAGAAAAGAAGGAAAAGACCATACATACAGAGGCATTTCAAGCTTTAGCTTGAACCACATCTACACCATCTCATTGGCCAAAGGAAGTTACATACCTGCATCTAGCATCAATGAGATGGAATAGTACATTTCCCCCCACCATGGAGACTGAGGATGGGGAAAAAGAGTGCTTATTTGCTGAACAATAATTGTCTACCACAATCTGTACAGGAGTGATGATAATAATTTCATACTGCTGTGTAGAGGACAAGAGCTGTAAAAGTGTAATGAAAATTTAAAGTACTAAAACATGTGAGGATATATTTATTAATATTTACTATTAATAGAATGCTAAATGTGAGCCAATATGATCTATTAGTCAGTTTAGAACAAAAGATAACTTATTTAGTTATTTTGTAAAATGTCTTAGTTGGAAATGAACAGATAGGACCTGGAAATACATAAAACTTGGTGAAATAATTATTTTCTTAATGAGAATACAGAACTAAAAAAAAAGTACAGAACTGATTTATTGTTTATCTCTATAAACAGTAGTCTACAGTAATTACTCTCAAATTAAGTATAATGCTAATAACATTAATTTAGATAGATAGAAATGATACATGACAGATAGTCATTGTTATTAATCAGTGTGATATTGTAAAACCATACATAAAAACATGCTTGAGACTATTTTTGCAGTTTTTATTTTATATAATATCACTTTTAATAGGGAATTTTATAAAAATAGTGTAGAATGATGAAAAATCATGGCAATACCATCAATAATTCATTTAAACTATAAATGTATTGAAGTCATTTATGAGCTACATAATGTATTTTAATTTCATTATCTGTGTATATGTAGGAGGTTAGTGTTTATAATGGATAGTTCACAAGTGAAGAAACTAAATTCAAGATTTTGTTTATTGCCCCAAATCACCCATCTTATCAAAGAAAGAAAAGCATTTCTCCATTGTTCATCATGACATTAAAATGATACTCTTGAAGATGATACCTCTTTTGACAGCTCTGTCAATTTCAGATCTCTCCTTCTCTCCCACTGAGGTATAGCTGTTATCTGTTTGGTGAGTATATTTACTGATATTTTCCCTAGTATATCTACGTGAACATGCTTATTTACTTTTATTTTTTATTAATTTATTTTTTGGAATATAATTGACATAGCACATTAGCTTCAGATGTACAACATAATGATTTTATATATATATATATATAATATACATATATATATATATGTATATATATCCTTTTTCAGATTCTTTTCCCTTATAGGTTATTTCAAAATATTGAGTGGAGTTCCCTGTGCTATACAGTAGGTCCTTGTTGATTATCTATTTTATATACAGCAATGTGTATGTGTTAATCCCAAACTCCTAATTTATCCTCACCCCCTTCCACTTTGATAACCATAAGTTTGTCTTATATGTCTGTTGGTCAATTTCTGTTTTGTAAATAAGTTCCACATATTAGTGACATATGATATTTGTCTTTGTCTGGCTTTCTTCACTTAGTATGATAATCTCTAGGTCCATCCATGTTGCTGCAAATGGCATTATTTCACTTTTTAATGGCTGAGTAATATTCCATTGTGAGTGTGTGTGTGTGTGTGTGTGTGTGTGTGTGTGTGTGTGTGTATACCTCATCTTTATCCATTCATCTCCCGATGGAGATGTAGAAATCCATACTAGCAGTTTGTGTGTGTACTTCCTTTTCCTCAATGTATACTATAGTTTAAATTTAATGTATTCTTTGACTTTAGTTTATATATTTTATACATTTAGTAATTTTAAATATGTATATATTTAAATTATTTCAATAAGAGTACATTGCTGTATTGTATTTCATGATATGGATGTACCCTAAGTTTATTTAATCAGTTTCTTACAATGTATATTTATGTTTTCTTATATTCACTATTAGGAAAAAATGCTTCCCCAGGCATTAGTGTACATATGTTGTTAAGCATACATAAAGACAAATCTTTAGAGAATAAACAAAGTAAAGTAATTGCTAAAATATAAGATATACATATTTTTATTGCAATCTTTTTTTTCAAACTGCTTTCTACAGAGCAATTCAATTTCTTCTCTCAACAACAGTTGGCATTATTAAAAGCTGATGGTTAAAAGATGCTAATAGTATTCTAACCTGCATTCTTTTTCATTATTAATGAGAGGATGTACCCTTTTACTGACCATTTTTATTCCTTTTTCTTTGGCTCTATTTCATAATTGCTTCCCAATTATTTAATTGAGTTGCTTTTATTTTCTTTGTAGGAAATGTTTATACATCCTGGATATCAATACTGTGTATGTTAAACATGTGGCAAATGCTTCCTTTCAGTCTGTTGCTTGTCTTTTAACAATATTTATGGTGAATCGGAATTTTAATTTTGATATAACTAAGTTTATCAAAGTAGACTTTATGACTTTTGCTTTTTATGTCTTGTTGGTTTTTTTCTCTCCCATAGTTACAAATATTGCATACTAATTTTATTCTAATTCTTTTAAGATTCTTAAAGCATATACTGCAGAGTCAGAATCTTACGTTAACATCCTAATATGCTATTTAGTAGCTTTATGACATTTAGCAAGAAACATAATCCCTCAGTACTTCAGTTTCCTAAATTACAAAATTGGAATTATAATAAAAAATAGCATGCATGTTAATTGTGGTGATTAAGTGACATATTAGAGGAAAATATACTCACTTATCATATCGTCTTGTCTTGGAACCTTAAAATCTGTTGTGCAAAAAATGTATGGTTCTATTTCTGTATCTGGGAGCTTAATTCTTTCCATTTACCTATATGTCTAGCTAAGGTGACCAACTGTCTCAGATAGCTCTTGAATTTCATTTCAGTGAACAAACTTTGGGTTGCTAGTAAATAGGAACATGCTTATTTTTTTGTGTATTGGCTTCATACGCTTTTTCCTTATTAAACTGAATAATTCTAGTAGGTTTTGTTTATGTTTTATAGATTCTTTGGAATTTTCTATGTAGACTGTAATGCTATCTATACATAAAGATGTTATTTTTCTTTCTCTCTAATTGATTTGTTTTATGCTTGATAAGTTTGTGATTCATATTTAAATTACTTCCGTGGTTCATGAAGCTCTGTCCATGACTTAATTAAAGCTTTCCAATACATGCTTATACCTACCTATAAGCATTTGGAAAACAAGCAGTCAATCTCTCTCTGAATTCATCAATATTAACTTGACATAGTGTTCCCAAAGCTAAAGCACTGCTAAACATATGATTACATTCCAAGTCTTCAAAAAATGAGAAAATACATTATTACTCAGTGTACTTTGAAAATATAGTTGTTAGTTAATATTTCCCTCAAAAAGACTTGGTAGATAAACATAGCTAAATGAACACATAAATATGATTCACTGCTATCTTAATTATATCACTATGTATAGCTGTAGATATGATTTTATATATTTTATATTTTGACAGACTAAGAGAAATGGTAAACCTATGCAGGGTTTATTTTAGGCTGAAGGACAATTATATGTATTGAAAATATGTAAAAATTGCTTTGAAAGTACATAAATCATAACATTTTTATAGACCATGAATACATTTTGAGATATTAAAATTTGCATTCTATATATATGTAAAACATGTTATCTGTGGTAACTAAGCTAGATACTGGATTTTTAAATAAGATCTTTTTCTCTTCTTTTTTAAAGTGCTATTGTTGGCCAGCAATTCATTGGCATATTTGAATTAGTTATTCCCATAATTTTGTAACTATCAAAACATTTCCTACAACTGAAAAAAATGCCAATTTTTTTACTATGATATACAGGGAAAGATTGGTTAAACTATTTTCAAAATTTCCCTCAAAATCATGTGGGCATTTTCCTCTAATTTTTATTGTTGATTTTCAGGGTCTTCAGTTCATATATTAATGCCCTATTCTGTGTCATGTACTGGTGTCCTGTGCAATCACTGCTTTTCAAAATAGCAATAGTTATATCTACAGATTGATTATGCCTTTATAATTATAGGATCAAATTAAAAAGAAACTTCCTTAGTTCATGATTTGAAGCAAAAATAATATTATTATTTGTTCCAAACTTAATCATTGACTTTGGGATAAATAGAAGTGTCTAGATACACATTATCAAAATAATGCATTATTTTGATAGTATATTACAACTTTTAATATTTTAACTTCATTTGTAAGCTATAGAGTGAATTAGTTACTACTAACATTAATATCACTGCCCTATCCTATGTGATATTATTTTTCACATAATTATATAAAAAGTAATTCTGCCTTGTAAATGGAATAATAGCAAATCATTTAAAAATATTCATTAAGACAAAAAATGTATTTCACATATAAGAACCATGCTCAAAATGTTTTAATAAACTTGATATAATACATATAACATGTATATAAATATGTATAAATGAAGGCATTTCAGAGGGGAAAAAAAGAATATGGAGCATATGCTTGAGAACAGAAAACCACATTTTTTTATCATGGTGTCTGCAAAATTATACCAAATAATTTAAGTAGTTACTTTATTTATGAATAGTGATGAAAAAAATTATAATCGCTTTATAGAGTTCAAGAAAAATCTATTCAACAAGAGAGAATTTTTTTTTAAACTCTGCTTATGTCTCCTTATATAATTCTTTGGTAATTATGCCCACATTTGGTTAAATACACTGAAATCTGTCTACAAAACCATAGCAAATAATTTAGATGGCTAACTTACTTATGGACAACAATAAAATGTTGGGTTATTTTTATAGTTTCTATGGAAATGAGAACAAGAGATAGTTTTGTTTTTCAACTCTGCTTCTTACTAACCATATTTATTTGGAATAAATTCACATTTTAGTAAATATACATTTATTATAAAACAACATACTTTTATGTTTTTAGAAAATGTGTGTTAAAAAAATGCTATAGCACTTTTTTTAATCTATCTATCTATAGTGCTATCTATAGCACTTTTTAAATCTATTTCTTCTTATTTAACAAACCAAAGCAAGAAAGAATGAAGAGAAAATAAAATAGTTTGCTGGTCATGTCAGAATGGCCTATAGATCATTTAGAAGTGGGGGAAATTTTGAATAATTTAGTCATTTAAAATTATTCAATCTACTCATTCAATCTTAAAATAATTTATAGCAGTAATGGTTTTATCTGATAATTTGAAGAATTCAAAATATATTAAAGAGCGGTAGGTGGAACAAGGAACTGAACTTTCAAACACATTTTTTAAAGCATATATAGCCAAATATGATAAGTTGGAGGAAGAAGCTATTATATAATTTCATCAAAATGTTGAGTTTTGAACGGAAGACTTATAAACTGTAAACTGCAGCACTTAAATAGTTTGAAATTCAGAGGGTTTTAACAGATTTGTCCCATATTGAGTTTGAAATGATTATGTGTAATTATCATAATACTGACTGTTACATAATGCTATCAGTCACAGCATTGCATAGAATGAGATAAATGACATCACAATAACTATAACGCAGAATTATATACTAAACATAGAATTGCATGTGGTTTTAATTTCCTTATATATACCTCTCTTTATGTTTCAGAATTTCTAAATTAATCAAATGTGACCGTACAAAGAATTGGACTAACAAGGATTATCAAATTAGACTTACATGAACCAGAGATTTTACCAGTCTCAAGCTTTACTAATTATTTAGGAGTAAAAGTAACTACAAGCCATAAGTGAAAAGGAAAAGGAATAGGACTACCAATTTAGCCTCCCAGCTCTATCCTTGTATTAGGATTCACTCTGACTCCCATTAAGTTATGAAGTTCCCAGTTGGTATAAAATGTCATTTTGTTGTTATTAAATGTCTCTACATTTTACTCAGTTCTATAGCTTAAGTAAATTTTTTCAGGGAGACATACCTCATAAATTATTTCATTCTAAATTTGTTTAACACAAGTAAACTTAGTCAAATGAGATTCAATCTGCTGAGAATATTTATTCCATAGATTAGGATCCTCCCTTGAGGAAATGATGTTGGCTTGTCTGCCAGGAATTCTATTTGTATGTATACAAGGAGATTAACTAAGCTAAATTCCTTTTATTCCAGAAAGGATCCCATAGTAAAGGGAGAAGATGGATGACTGTCTAACCATTTCTTCCTCATTGTGTAATGCCAGTACTACAAAAGATGGGACAGTGGGCATGTGTATAAATCTGGGTTCTCCAGAGAAAAACAACCAATCTAATCAGTTGAAAGAAAGGCTTTGAAAGCAAAAATTGAATTTTCTGGAAAAGAAATTCTGTAGTCTAGAGGCTACCCAAGTTCTCCACCTGCTGGCCTGTGTACAGATTTTAAATTTACCAGCTCCCACAATCACATGAGTCATTTCTTAAAATAAATCTCTTTTCCAAGAAGGTTAGTTTTTGCTCTTAAGGCTTTTCAACTAGTTGAATGTGGCCCACCCACATTATCAGAAGTAATCCTATTTAAAGTCAATTTATTGTAGAGGTTAAATATACAGACAAAACACCTTCACTGCAAAACCTAGATTAGTGTTTGATTAAATAACTGGGTGCTATAGCCTAGCCAAGTCTACACATAAAACTTACCATCACAGAATGCGGGCCCTCTGCTAATACCAATGATTCTTGCACTGGAGAAGTAGTCAAGCCTTATTCTAGATCCAGGAATCTCACTTGAAGATGGATTTCTGTTGGGAAACCTGATTTTATGATATGACAGGTTAGAAAGTATTCTGTTCACTATACCTAGGTTCGATCAATTTTCATCTAGAAACTCATCTCATAGTCTACTAGTGTTTAAAATATTTTTTGAGATGTTTCTCAAAAATGGCCACAGTAATATCACCCATCTCACATATATTCTACTTTGTGACCATGACATTTCTCCCACTGAGAATAATTTAGAGGAAAAACTATTATATAATTTTATCAAAATATTGGCTTTGGAATGGATAACATATCTTAAGATATTTGCTATTTTAATAACCCAGTACATTTTTTAAATTGCAGGTTTTCTCTTTATGTTTTTGTTAGATTTGTATTTTTTTTTTTTTTACTATTCTTAAAGTACTTAATCTAAAAATTTTAATATACTTCTCTAATTTTATGGACTCTATTCTAAATGTCACTACCTCTAAGGTATATTGTACTGGCTGTTAACTCCATTTTTTTGCTTTACTACCCTATGTGACTATGAAAAGCTCTTAGCTTTTGCCTCCTGGTGCCACTACCTTATAAATTGACAAATGCCTTAGGGGAAATGATTTCCAGGATGCTTGTTTATTTCAATTTTTTTATTACTTCTCTTTAGGATTTTGTTTTCTCCTACATTTCATTAATTTTGTTTTGTTTTGTTTTCTATTTACTTTTACTATTGCTTTATATCAAACTGCTGTATTGAGGCTTAAGCAGAACTACTTTCTCTGTTTAATGTTAGACATAATTCCCTGAAACTTAATGATACATCATGCTCCATCTTTATATACAACAAAACACTATAAAGATGAATAAAAATGTTTTATTTATGGTGTCAGTGGCTTTGTTGCACACCTTTTTAATCATCCTCATATTCATAGTGGTCAATGTCTTTTCACATAGATTTTTTCAAGTAGGGAATCCTAAATCTTAGTCTAGTGTATAAAAGCTGGCTGCCATGTTCTGGGTTATGAGAAGAAAAATGGAACTGAGTCACTCCAACCTTTAACCACAAATCTCCCTTCAACTATACTTAAAATAAACCTCCAAAATTCTGCTAACTTTGCATATTTGTTTTCACTTGGCTTCCTTGTTTAGAGAAGGGCATTTAAGAATCTTATTAAAAATCCTTATTAAAGATTCTTATTAAAAAATCAACTTGTTTGTGTTCAATCCAGATTTTAATTCAACTTTTATAAGTTGAAAACTTGATACCTCTAAGTTCTGAGCATGCGGGATGAGAGAGATGGCAGGTCTCTTGGGCAAACTGCCTAGCTTCCCAGAGCTCCCACTTCTTGTCAGTTTAGATTACATCTTTCCCTGGCATCAGATAATTGTGTATCTAATTTCTAGCTTCTTCTACTATCTCTGCTATCTTCTTCTCACCTATTTGTCTTTGCGGGTTCTTGACCTTTTATTCCAAATGGTTATTGCAGTAAGTTTCTCTGATGGAAAAGCTACACACCAATATCTAATTCACCATAATTAATTTTTAGTCTGCCTCAGACATTCACCTAACTTCTAAAGACCAAAAAAGCAACAAAAATACTCATTTCAAGTTATATAGGCACTACTCGAGTTCTGGAGCCTTTTATACCTGAGTCCTTATTGAAAAAATGAATCAAAAGTATTACAGAGGCAGAGAAAAGTTGAGTCAAAATAAAACACTCAGTTATGCAAAAGTGATTTATGCTGTGTTTTCTTAGCTTCTGTATTTGTCCATTTGGCATTCGTTAATTACAGGGCCAGATTAATGGCCAGAATTATTTACATTCCCCCTGCTATCCAGGATCCATATTCTTAACCACTCCCTTATCTAATTCTCACACACGAAGCCAATTTCTCTCCTATCCAGAACCAGCTATGAGACAAACTGAAGACCACCCCTATAGCTCAGAGCACACCTACATTATTCAAATTAACAAATCCTAAGCTATTTCCCCTGCCCTATTTGCCATTCCTGCAAAAAAACTCAATAAAGGCTCTGGCCTGGGCTTTCTGTTGTTGTTCCTCCTTTCTACTGCCTGACCAGACTCATGTGTTCCTGTGACCCCTCCTCTTAGGAAACTGAAGTAATAAATCCTTTCAATAACATTAGTCCTTCCATGTCATCACTCAGGCACCTCTATGAATTAATATCTCGCAGATGCAATTGCTACACTGTCATAACAGCATTGCTGGTGAGCATGGAATTCATTTAAAAAAATCAGTTTTTTGAAAATTGGGGACTTTGTTAAAACAAAATTTGTATATATTTGTTTTAATCTCTATGAAAGAAAAAGTAATATGAAGACATTTAATCTTAGAATCAAGTATTGATCACTAAAGCTTAATTAGGAAATATTTGCCAATATCTAATATAGAAACATGCATTAAAATAAAGATGTTAAAACTCTAAGATATCTATGCTTCCAATAATTTTTTATAACCTTAGTGGAAATTATTTTAAGGAGCTGATACATTATGTAATGAAGCAAAACTTGCATGAATTTTGGAAATTTTTATTATTTCTCTCTTCCTAAACACAAATATAATCAATATATAAACTTTTAAACAAGTACGTATCATAACTTTATTCTCTAAAGACCTTTCTTCCTTCCACCAATTCCCTCCCTTTCTCTCTCTTCCTGTATCTCCATGGGTGTCTTGAATGCTACTTGTAGAATGATATCACTAGTGACTTATAGGGGACCGGTTTGACCTAAGCCTTCATTTCTTATTAAAAAATAAATTGATTGTATGAAAACAAAAAAAAAGACAGATATCCTTTTTAATGTGGTCATAGAATTTGGGGACAAGCGGAAATGGAAAGAACATTGAGTTTAGTACATTTACAGATAATACGTGGGATAAATAATTGATAAGCACTACACTAATAATTAAATGAAGGAACTTTTCAAGAGATAAATATGATCAAAATTGATAGTGTTGATACAGTAACAGATATAACCTTAACTCCATGCTCACTGCTGAACTTCTGTTGGGGCTGGTGTTAAGGTAAGTCTAAGAAGTTGATTACACACCCACAATTAATGCCCATGTTAGTAAAAGAGTAAGAAAGAATGAAGAAGATGCAGAAGACACTGCAAAAGAGGGTGAAAGGCAGAAATGGAAAGATTAAGAGGTTTGCTAAGAAAAGAAAATTCAAGTTTCTTCTGGGCAGAGGTCCAATGTAACTGTTACATTTATCAAAAATCATGAGATAGGTATAACACCCTCCTTTATCAATTTCCCTTGTCCTGTTTTTCCTATTATTACCTTTACCTCTCTTTTTTCATGAATTTCTAGCATTTGGTCAATACCATTTGGAAATAACTGCTGCTGCTGAATTTCATTTAGAGATAGTGACAACACACATCTGTGACTATGACATTTAACCTACTAAATATAAAAGAGCATATTAACAAATGCCATTGCCAGCCTAGGAATCAAGAGAAGATTTGCTCAGGGTATACTGAGAATATTAGAAAACACAAATGTATTATAAACCTGAAAATACAGGAAATTATATTCTGTTTATATGGTAATTTATTCACCTTAAGTGAATACAAACACTGTATATATTTTATGGGTTTATAATTTTGGTAGTTAATTCTTTAAGCTTTCATGCCACTATAGCTTCTCTGATTTGTCAAATTATTTTACATTCCATTAGAGTCATACATTACTGGGAGGGACAATAAGTAATTTATTCATACTGATTTATGTCAGAGACTAAGTGGTATTATTTTGATGTCTGTGGTGAAATAAAGCACTGGGAATCAACAAATGATAATTTTGTTTCTGAGGTCTTAAATAATTGTTCAGTGTGGAGAAAATATACATGTAATTCAAATATCTCATTTCTATTAATGTGGAAGGAATTCTACATTAATGTAGAATTGAATCATTACTACTGTCTCATCCATTGGGCTTCAGAAGCATTTGCTAGGTAACTTCATTTATCTACAGCCAATTTAAACTTTGTGTATCCTAAACTCATTGAACAATGGAATTTAATGCTTTGTAATAAACTGGGATTTTAAAAGGAGGGAAAAATTGTATTTGTTTTCTACTTCTTGACCTTGTAATGGAAGACTCTTACAGATCAGGAATTCTCCTTCACAGGAGAGATGTGACTTAGGATAAAAGAGTTGTTTATTGAGTTCCTTCTAAGTGATCTTTCAGCTGTGCAGAACTCCATATATGTTAATTAGGATAGGGTCTAAGAAGTGTATTTGTTTCTAATTCCATATTAATGTGATTAATGTAAAGCCAACTACAGCATCCTATACCTGTTTCTAGGCTCAGAACATTTGTATCTTCTCTCAAATTTAGCTTTTTAATGTTGAAATAGCTTAGGAGGAAAGAGCAGTAATGTGAGTGGGACACCACTCATTGTCATATTTCCTGCTAATATTCTAGGTAGAAGGAAAATTCTATCAACCATTTACTCAACTGCTTTCTATCATGTAACAACATATAATTAATAAAATATTATATAAGTCTGATTTAATCCTGCTGAAGATTCAGTTAGCCTATTTATTAATCTTACCAGGCCTGACAAGAAAGAGAAGGCATAATCAAAAAGTTATTTAAGAATAATTTAATGAAATATTACTTACAGCAGTAGATGCAGAGTTGAGAAATAAAATGGATGGCAAGTCTCCCAGGGACACACAATAACTAGAAGCTATTATCATACCTAGATTTAAGGGGGGGAGAGTACTTTTATCAGAGCCTAGTAAGTGTTACAACCATGGAAGTGGGGCCACCTGAATGTCACTGGGGTCATAGAGAATGCAGCTACTGACGAACCAGTGGTGCAGCATTAACAGAGCAGGCAAAATGTATACTAAACTCTCTCCACATATGCTTTGGCCAAAACTATAACCAATGGACAAGGGATCTAAAGGTTAACCTCCTAAAGTACAGAGAAGTCAAAAAGGTCTGGAAAACAGTTCTGCACAGCAAGTCAAGTCAAGTAATCACAGTAGTATACTGTAATTAAAACATAGTACAGATCTAAATACTAAACATTTATGTATAGAAAATCTCATACACATATTGGAACTCTCTTAATTAAAATTTGTTTCTTAAGGTTAAATCATTGCATAGATTATTTTAAGAAATATGCAAATCATAGTTCAAACAATTTGAACATTTATATTTTACTTCCAATAACAGCTATTTAATAGAAGAATAAAATGAACAGACTCATTGCTACTTCACAAGTTATCTCAGAGTCCATTCCTATAAAGAAAATGGACAATGGCATATATCCCTAAACTTACTGTAAGAACTCTATGTAGTCATTAAACAAAATATTTAGTAAAGAAATGTGATAAAATCTAAAATATGTGTTATCTAATACCACTATTGAAAATTTACTTTAGGCGATATATCAGACCAATGTACTGGGGAGTCCTCTTACCACAAAATGAATGGATCCTGAATAATTAATAACCATTACGTTGGATGAATCTGTATCTAAGAAAAATGAGTGGTAAGCACATGAAGATGATGTGGTTTCCTTGAAGGATGTAAGCTGTAGAAACAATGGTTACAGGTAGGCAAGGAAACACACACACGCACTCACACACACACACACACACACACACACACACACACTCATACTGAATTCTATAATCAGAAAGAAAAACATTATTCAAGTGTAAAAGAAAAATAAAAACTCTCTCAGACAAACAGAAAGGGGATATTCATCATTAACAAAAGTGCCCTTCAAAAAACATTAAAAGAAATTCTTCAGGGAGAAATAAAATGATGTAGGTCAAAAACTGAGGGTCCATAAAGAAAGCAAGAATATTGGAGAAGGAATATATGAAGGTAAAATATTTTTCATAGTTCTTATTCTTCAGATTAAAAAAATCTGCTTAATGACAATAGTACGAATGTATTCAGTGCTTTTAGTATACAGCTGAATGAAATGAATGACAGTAATGCCTTAAGAGACAGGAGGGATGAACTGGAAATACTCTAAATTAAGGACGCTGCACTACACATGATGCATGTTATTTGAAGGTGGACTTGGATTAGTTTAAAATGTATATTGCAAATTCTAAAGAAACCACTTTTAAAAAACACTAGAAATGAAGTAAAATTGATTTGCTAAGAGGGTAGACAATAGGGAATTATACAAAATACTCAGTTAAACCAGGGAAGACAGAGAAAAGAGGGGAGATAACAATAGATATACAAGTCATACTTTTTTTAAAAGTGGACTAATAACATCAGTTATAGAATGGAGATGACTACATTCATTTTTCAGAAGTATAATATGTTGTTTTCAAGAGATAAGAATGAGGAACGGATATACATGAAGGATGGAAACATGCTCACTAGTCACTTAATAAAGAAAAAATAAGTTAGAAAAACACAAATTTTTTTTGTTTTGCCTAATAGGCATTATTTGGGATAGTAAATTTTATCACACAATAATACATGATTTAATTAATTAGATATTTTCATAGTTCTAAATCTTTAGTTAATAAGTCTTAACCAATTAACAATAAAGTATATTGTGGATTGCTATTGACAAACCTCATATCTTCCTGATTTCAATACACCTCCCACAATTAGATGAGAAAATAAATTGTCCAGTAGACAAACATAAGTATCATTTGAAAATATTCTAATTAAATGAAAGGTTTTGTTTTAAAAACTTCAGAGAAATCAACAATGTGAAAATATGCATTTCAAGTTAGGAGTCATGAATTATGTAAATAGAAATAAAAATCATATATTTGAAATTATAAAACAACTTTAAACATTTTAATTCATTTATTAAAAATTAATATGAATCATAAAAGGCAGACACTTAATGATAATGTAACTACAACAATAAAGACAGGATCAGTAGGTGTGCCTCCCTGATACATACTGGAGGCTCCCAATAAAGTATAATAAGCCTGAGTGATGTAAGCAGTCTACCTTTCAGCCTCAAGTGCTAGCGGTTGTTACAGCTTAACTTACTTAAAAATGCTTGGTCATAGCTGATTAAATAAGCATCATTTCAAATATGACACTCCAGGGATGGCGTTGGTTGCATAATAAGTTATTACAACTATAAATTGCTTAGAAAGAGGACAGATTCTTTTTTTTTACATCTTTATTGGAGTATAATTGCTTTACAATGGTGTGTTAGTTTCTGCTCTATAACAAAGTGAATCAGTTATACATATACATATGTTTCCATATCTCTTCCCTCTTGCATCTCCCTCCCTCCCACCCTCCCTATCCCACCCCTGCAGGTGGCCACAAAGCACCGAGCTGATCTCCCTGTGCTATTCGGCTGCTTCCCACTAGCTAGCTACCTTACCTTTGGTAGTGTATATATGTCCATGCCTCTCTCTCGCTTTGTCACAGCTTACCCTTCCACCTCCCCATATCCTCAAGTCCATTCTCTGGTAGGTCTGTGTCTTTATTCCTGTCTTACTCCTAGGTTCTTCATGACAGTTTTTTTTCTTAAATTCCATATACATGTGTTAGCATACGGTATTTGTCTTTCTCTTTCTGACTTACTTCACTCTGTATGACAGACTCTAGGTCTATCCACCTCATTACAAATAGCTCAATTTCGTTTCTTTTTATGGCTGAGTAATATTCCATTGTATATATGTGCCACATCTTCTTTATCCATTCATCCGATGATGGATACTTCAGTTGTTTCCATCTCCGGGCTATTGTAAATAGAGCTGCAATGAACATTTTGATACATGACTCTTTTTGAATTATGGTTTTCTCAGGGTATATGCCCAGTAGTGGGATTGCTGGGTCATATGGTAGCTCTATTTGTAGTTTCTTAAGGAACCTCCATACTGTTCTCCATAGTGGCTGTACCAATTCACATTCCCACCAGTAGTGCAAGAGTGTTCCTTTTTCTCCACACCCTCTCCAGCATTTATTGTTTCTAGATTTTTTGATGATGGCCATCCTGACTGGTGTGAGATGATATCTCATTGTAGTTTTGATTTGCATTTCTCTAATGATTAATGATGTTGCGCATGCTTTCATGTGTTTGTTGGCAGTCTGTATATCTTCTTTGGAGAAATGTCTATTTAGATCTTCTGCCCATTTTTGGATTGGGTTGTTTTTCTTTTGTTATTGAACTGCAGGAGCTGCTTATAAATTTTGGAGATTAATCTTTTGTCAGTTGCTTCATTTGCAAATATTTTCTCCCATTCTGAGGGCTGTCTTTTGGTCTTGTTTATGGTTTCCTTTGCTGTGCAAAAGCTTTGAAGTTTCATTAGGTCCCATTTGTTTATTTTTGTTTTTATTTCCATTTCTCTAGGAAGTGGGTCAAAAAGGATCTTGCTGTGATTTATGTCATAGAGTGTCCTGCCTATGTTTTCCTCTAAGAGTTTGATAGTTTCTGGCCTTACATTTAGGTCTTTAATCCATTTTGAGCTTATTTTTGTGTATGGTGTTAGGGAGTGATCTAATCTCATACTTTTACATATACCTGTCCAGTTTTCCCAGCACCACTTATTGAAGAGGCTGTCCTTTCTCCACTGTATATTCTTGCCTCCTTTATCAAAGATAAGGTGACCATATGTGTGTGGGTTTATCTCTGGGCTTTCTATCCTGTTCCATTGATCTATCTTTCTGTTTTTGTGCCAGTACCATACTGTCTTGATTACTGTAGCTTTGTAGTATAGTCTGAAGTCAGGGCACCTGAATCCTCCAGCTCCGTTTTTTGTTATCAAGATTGCGTTGGCTATTCGGGGTCTTCTGTGTTTCCATACAGATGTGAAATTTTTTGTTTTAGTTCCGTGAAAAATGTCAGTGGTAGTTTGATAGGGACTGCATAGAATCTGTAGATTGCTTTGGGTAGTAGAGTCATTTTCACAATGTTGATTCTTCCAATCCAAGAACATGGTATATCTCTCCATCTATTTGTATCATCTTTAATTTCTTTCATCAGTGTCTTATAATTTTCTGCATAAAGGTCTTTTGTCTCCTTAGGTAGGTTTATTCCTAGATATTTTATTCTTTTTGTTGAAATGGTAAATGGGAGTGTTTTCTTGATTTCACTTTTAGATTTTTCATCATTAGCGTATGGGAATGCCAGAGATTTCTGTGCATTAATTTTGTATCCTGCTACTTTACCAAATTCATTGATTAGCTCTGGTAGCATCCTTAGGATTCTCTATGTATAGTATCATGTCATCTGCAAACAGTGACAGCTTTACTTCTTCTTTTCCGATTTGGATTCCTTTTATTTCTTATTCTTCTCTGATTGCTGTGGCTAAAAATTCCAAAACTATGTTGAATAAGTGAGGTGAGAGTGGGCAACTTTGTCTTGTTCTTGATCTTAGTGGAAATACTTTGAGGATGATGTTGGCTGTGGGTTTGTCATATATGGCCTTTATTATGTTGAGGAAAGTTCCCTCTATGCCTACTTTCTGCAGGGTTTTTATCATAAATGGGTGTTGAATTTTGTCAAAAGCTTTCTCTGCATCTATTCAGATGATCATATGGTTTTTATCCTTCAATTTGTTGATATGGTGTATCACATTGCTTGATTTGCGTATATTGAAGAATCCTTGCATTCCTGGGATAAACCCTACTTGATCATGGTGTATGATCCTTTTAATGTGCTGTTGGATTCTGTTTGCTAGTATTTTGTTGAGGATTTTTGCATCTATGTTCATCAGTGATATTGGCCTGTAGTTTTCTTTCTTTGTTACATCCTTGTCTGGTTTTGGTATCAAGGTGATGGTGGCCTCGTAGAATGAGTTTGGGGGTGTTTCTCCCTCTGCTATATTTTGGAAGAGTTTGAGAAGGATAGGTGTTAGCTCTTCTCTAAATGTTTGATAGAACTCGCCTGTGAAGCCATCTGTCCTGGGCGTTTGTTTGTTGGAAGATCTTGAATCACAGTTTCAATTTCAGTGCTTGTGATTGGTCTGTTCATACTTTCTATTTGTTCCTGATTCAGTCCTGGCAAGTTGTGCATTTCTAAGAATTTGTCCATTTTATTGGCATAGAGATGCTTGTAGTAATCTCTCATGATCTTTTGTATTTCTGCAGTGTCAGTTGTTACTTCTCCTTTTTCATTTCTAATTCTATTGATTTGAGTCTTCTCCCTTTTTTTCTTGATGAGTCTGGCTAATGGTTTATCAATTTTGTTTATGTTCTCAAAGAACCAGCTTTTAGTTTTATTGATCTTTGCTATCGTTTCCTTCATTTCTTTTTCATTTATTTCTGATCTGATCTTTATGATTTCTTTCATTCTGCTAACTTTGGGGTTTTTTTGTTCTTCTTTCTCTAATTGCTTTAGGTGCAAGGTTAGGTTGTTTATTCGAGATGTTTCCTGTTTCTTAAGTTAAGATTGTATTGCTATAAACTTCCCTCTTAGAACTGCTTTTGCTACATCCCATAGGTTTTGGGTCATCGTGTCTCCATTGTCATTTGTTTCTAGGTATTTTTTGACTTCCTCTTTGATTTCTTCAGTGATCACTTGGTTATTAAGTAGTGTATTGTTTAGCCTCCATGTGTTTGTATTTTTTACAGATCTTTTCCTGTAATTGATATCTAGTCTCATAGCGTTGTGGTCAGAAAAGATACTTGATACAATTTCAATTTTCTTAAATTTACCAAGGCTTGATTTGTGACCAAAGATATGATCTATTCTGGGGAATATTCCATGAGCACTTGAGAAAAATGTGTATTCTGTTGTTTTTGGATGGAATGTCCTATAAATATCAATTAAGTCCATCTTGTTTAATGTATCATTTAAAGCTTGTGTTTCCTTATTTATTTTCATTTTGGATGATCAGTCCATTGGTGAAAGTGGGGTGTTAAAGTCCCCTACTATGAATGTGTTACTGTCGTTTTCCCCTTTTATGGCTGTTAGTATTCGCCTTATGTATTGAGGTGCTTCTATATTGGGCGCATAAATATTTACAATTGTTATATCTTCTTCTTGGATCGATCCCTTGATCATTATGTAGTGTCCTTCATTGTCCCTTCTAATAGTCTCTATTTTTAAGTCTATTTTGTCTGACATGAGAATTGCTACTCCAGCTTTCTTTTGGTTTTCATTTGCATGGAATATCTTTTTCCATCCCCTTACTTTCAGTCTGTATGTGTCTCTAGGTCTGAAGTGGGTCTCTTGTAGACAGCAAGTATATGTTTCTTGTTTTTGTATCCATTCAGCCAATCTATGTCTTTTGGTTGGAGCATTTAATCCATTTACATTTAAGGTAAATTTTGATATGTATGTTCCTATTCCCATTTTCTTAATTGTTTTGGGTTCGTTATTGTAGGTCTTTTCCTTCTCTTGTGTTTCTTGCCTAGAGAAGTTCCTTTAGTATTTGTTTTAAAGCTGGTTTTGTGGTGCTGAACTCTCGCAGCTTTTGCTTGTCTGTAAAGGTTTTAATTTATCCATCAAATCTGAATGAGATCCTTGCTGGGTAGAGTAATCTTGGTTGCAGGTTTTTCTCCTTCATCACTTTAAATATGTCCTGCCAGTCCCTTCTGGTTTGCAGAGTTTCTGCTGAAAGATCAGCGGTTAACCTTATGGGATTCCCTGTGCGTTATTTGTTGTTTTTCCCTTGCTGCTTTTAATATGTTTTCTTTGTATTTAATTTTTGACAGTTTGATTAATATGTGCTTGGCATATTTCTCCTTGGATTTATCCTGTATGGGACTCTCTGTGCTTCCTGGACTTGATTAACTCTTTCTTTTCCCATATTAGGGAAGTTTTCAACTATAATCTTTTCAAATATTTTCTCCGTCCCTTTCTTTTTCTCTTCTTCTTCTGGAACTCCTATGATTCAAATGTTGGTGTGTGTAATGTTGTCCTAGAGGTCTCTGAGACTGTACTCAGTTCTTTTTATTCTTTTTTGTTTATTCTGCTCTGCAGTAGTTATTTCCACTATTTTATCTTCCAGGTCACTTATCCGTTCTTCTGCCTCAGTTATTCTGTTATTGATCCCATCTAGAGTATTTTTAATTTCATTTATTGTGTTGTTCATCATTGCTTGTTTTATCTTTAGTTGTTCTAGGTCCTTGTTAAATGTTTCTTGCATTTTGTCTATTCTATTTCCAAGTTTTGGATCATCTTTACTATCACTATTCTGAATTCTTTTTCAGGTAGACTGCCTATTTCCTCTTCATTTGTTATGTCTGGTGGGTTTTTATCTTGTTCCTTCAACTGCTGTGTGTTTTTCTGTCTTCTCATTTTGCTTATCTTACTGTGTTTGGGGTCTCCTTTTTGCAGGCTGCAGGTTCATAGTTTCTGTTATTTTTGGTTTCTGCCCCCAGTGGCTAAGGTTGGTTCAGTGGGTTGTGTAGGCTTCCTGTTGGAGGGGACTAGTGCCTGTGTTCTGGTGGATGAGGCTGGATCTTGTCTTTCTGGTGGGCAAGTCTACGTCTGTTGGTGTGTTTTGGGGTGTCTGTGGACTTATTTTGATTTTAGGCAGCCTCTCTGCTAATGGGTGGGGTTGTGGTCCTGTCTTGCTAGTTGTTTGGCATAGGGTGTCCAGCACTGTAGCTTGCTGGTCGTTGAGTGAAGCTGGCTGCTGGTGTTGAGATGGAGATCTCTGGGAGATTTTCGCCGTTTGATATTATGTGGAGCTGGGAGGTCTCTTGTGGACCAGTGTCCTGAAGTTGGCTGTCCCACCTCAGAGGCACAGCAGTGACTCCTGGCTGCAGCACCAGAGCCTTTCATCCACACAGCTCAGAATAAAAGGGAGAAAAAGTAGAAAGAACGAATTGGTAGAAGTAGAAAGAAAGAAAGAAATGAGGGAGGGAGGGAAGGAAGGTAAAAAAGAAAGAAAGAAGATAAAGTGAAATAAAATAAAGTAAGATAAAATATAATAAAGTTATTAAAATAAAAAAATTATTTTTAAGAGAAAAAAAAGGAAAAAAAAACGGACGGTTAGAACCCTAGGACAAATGCTGGAAGCAAAGCTATACAGACAAAATCTCACACAGAAGCATACACATACACTCTCACAAAAAGAGAAAAAGGGGAAAAAAATCATAAATCTTGCTCACAAAGTCCACCTCCTCAATATGGGATGATTCGTTGTCTATTCAGGTATTCCACAGAGGCAGGGCACATCAAGTTGATTGTGGAGCTTTAATCCGCTGCTTCTGAGGCTGCTGGGAGAGATTTCCCTTTCTCTTCTTTGTTCGCACAGCTCCGGGGGATCAGCTTTGGGTTTGGCCCCGCCTGTGCGTGTAGGTCGCCGGAGGGTGTCTGTTCCCGCTCAGACAGGACGGGGTTAAAGGAGCCGCTGATTCGGGAGCTCTGGCTCACTCAGGCCAGGAGGAGGGAGGGGCACGTATGCGGGGCGGGCCTGCGGCGGCAGAGGCCGGCGTGACGTTGCAGCAGCCTGAAGCGCGCCGTGCGTTCTCCCGGGTAAGTTGTCCCTGGGTCCCGGGACTCTGGTAGTGGCTGGCTGCACAGGCTTCCCGGAAAGGAGGTGTGGAGAGTGACCTGTGCTCGCACACAGGCTTCTTGGTGGTGGCAGCAACAGCCTTAGCGTCTTATGCCCGTCTCTGGGGTCCGCGGTTTTAGCCGCGGCTCACGCCCGTCTCTGGAGCTCCTTTAAGCAGCGCTCTTAAATCCCCTCTACTCGCGCACCAGGAAACAGAGGGAAGAAAAAGTCTCTTGCCTCTTCAGCAGGTCCAGACTTTTCCCCGGACTCCGTCCCGGCTAGCCGTGGTGCACTAAGCCCCTGCAGGCTGTGTTCACGCCGCCAGTCCTCTCCCTGCGTTCTGACCGAAGCCCGAGCCTCAGCTCCCAGCCCCGCCCGCCCCGGCAGGTGAACAGAGAAGCCTCTCAGACTGGTGAGTTCTGGTCGGCACCGATCCTCTGTGCAGGAATCTCTCCACTCTGCCCTCCACACCCCTGTTGCTGCGCTCTCCTCCGCGGCGCCGAAGCTTTCCCCCTCCGCCACCCGCAGTCTCCGCCCGCGAAGGGGCCTCCTAGTGTGTGGAAATCTTTCCTCCTTCACGGCTCCCTCCCACTGGTGCAGGTCCCGTCCCTATCCTTTTGTCTCTGTTTATTCTTTTTTCTTTTGCCCTACCCAGGTACTTGGGGGAGTTTCTTACGTTTTGGGAGGTCTGAGGTCTTCTGCCAGCGTTCAGTAGGTGTTCTGTAGGAGTTGTTCCAGGTGTAGATGTATTTCTCGTGTATCTGTGGGGAGGAAGGTGATCTCCGTGTCTTACTCTTTCGCCATCTTCACGGAAGCCCAGATTCTTATTAGACCTGTGCAAATAACCACATTGCCGTGGAAATACACTCAAAAAGGGATTCCAAATTCTGGAGGGGTCAGGTAGGAAGAAAAAGGTAAATGGTTCATTTCTATTTACAATAACATGGTCTACTACAGTTATGAGTTATGGATAGTTTAAGAGAAATGTGTCCCTTGTATCCAGAAAATAATATATTAAGACATCAACAACATTTGAAAAAAAGTTGCAATCATCCCCCATAGGTTAATTTATTCCTTTGCAATTAATTCTTGTTCCATTGGGTCTTGGGTTACTAATCTTATAGTCCCTTCTCAGTTAATGTTCTGGATATTCTGATTCAGTCCAATGGTATGGTCTTAAAATTACTTAAGTGATGACATAAGAAGCTGTACCAAAAGTACCTGGCATACTCTATTTACACAGGACTCTGAGACAGTCCTTCTTTGTTGGAAATGCACTCTGGCAAGTAGCTGATTAATAATCACTGTCATGGAAGCGTCTATGTAAAAACAAAACAAACAAACACCTACTTGAAGGTAGATAACAAAAGACTTAAAGTGGCTATAATTAAATTATGACTGATGATTTTCAAAAGTGAAAGATCTGTTGAGAGCTCATTACAAGAATGAAGCAATTGACAAGGGAATTTGTCTTCTGTGGCATGTCAGTCCAAAAAGTTTTAGACAAAATATTTATAAATATGATAAACTATATTTTCAGAGTGAATATTATATCAAATTTATGAAAATGGATAAGCATAATCCTTACAGAGAAAAAATTCTTAAATGTAAAATATAGTAATTATGAGACATAATATATCATGAATATACTAAAATATAGCTAGAATATACCAAAAATATATCATCAAATAAGATACAGTAAGTCTGGAGTAGGTCATATATATATATATATATATATATATATACACACTATATATATATATTTGTCTGTATATTAATAAAGTTTCATGTGTTCATAGGTAAGTGATGTAAATTCACAGTTGAAAACTAATGGCTTAGAATATACTGGATTCAGAGAAAGTTGTGATCAAGTTAATATTTTAAAAAAATAATTGAATTTATAATTGATGACACTATAACGTTGTTATATAATATAAGGAAAAGCAGCATCAGGACTTTGATAAATAGAAACACATCATTGAAAATGAAGAAACTGACATAACTCTAGTAACTTCCCATGCAGCATACAAATTCTGAAATATTTATTTTACTAATATTTTACCAATCTCATTTAACTTAAGAAAGGCTGAGCAACATATCTGAATTCATGACCACTCCCAAGAAACTTATCAATAGTAACATATCAAATAAGCCTATTTCTAGCATCTCTCTTTTTTAAAAGTAAAACAAAAAATCTATTCTGATGTTCCAGGAGTCCTCTGGGAAATCTTAAAAACAGTTTTGGTTCAAAAGATATAATTTAGGATGTGATTTTGAAAAGGCAAAATATTAAAACTTGTCAGGAAGTTTGAACGCTGGATTCAATAAGATCCTGGTTTATTAAGAAGCAATACGTAGCTAGCTATTCAATGAAAATGACAAAAAGATATTAAAAGTAAATATAGGAGGCAATATGATTGTAAAGAAACTAAGCTCATTCAAAAGTGAGAAGTCTTTGCTTTCTCAAATAATATGATAAAGTCAACATAAAACACAGGAAATTGTCACAAAATGATTGCCTTTTATGCAGATTATTCAGAAGGTAAAGAAAAACCATTTTATAAGCTTTTATTAAAAGCAGACCTATAATCTAAGACTTTTTAAGAAAAATTAAAGGCAAGAATATCTAACTACTAATTTTGTAGTAGTATAATATTTGATACCAAAGGTATTTTTGAAAATCTTATAAGCTCATCAAATCTTAGCCAGTTTTGATCAAGAAAATTAAAAATCCTTTTCCATGAATCTTCTACAACTTTATATATCTACTCAGGTTTTGTCCTACACTTTTCTCTGGTTCTTCGAACACCCAGTCATTTCTCTTTAGGGCAAAACTACTTCTTTTTCCTTGATAAAAGACACACCCGTGTACTTTGTATACAAAGTTGTTCCTTTCTGCTACTAATACTTCTGTTCATATATATTGGTTATAACTTATAACCACAGTATCTTCTCTTTCATGGAGAAAACTTAGAGATGGATAATAGTGAACTGCCATACACCAGCATTTTATAGCAGACTAGAAAAGCTTATGAATATACAATTCACACATTTTTATAAACACATGTGTCACCTATATTACAATTACTATAAGTGGCAAAAATGAACAAGGACATAACCAACTCAAATATATGTACTCTATAAAAATAAGAGATAAACAATACATCATTTTTTAATATTACAAAGTTAGCAAACAGATGGTGCTTACATGCAATTATATATTGCATTTTTATAAATAAATTTATAATTTTATGAAAGAATGTTCAAAGCAGCCACTCTAAATTCTTGTGAATTTAACATGATGTTTTTAAATTCAGTTAATGCAAGTTCCAAAGGCAATTTGAGTGTAACAGGTGTTTAATGTTTTTATTTTTTTTTCTTCTTTTTAAGCAGTGATGTTTTTGCTAAACCACATATAATTGTTATGTACTCAAAGCCAAATATCTGGAAATAGCTTTGGTATGAGAAAAACAGTTGACTACCAACTGCTTCATCTACCTTATCTTCAGGATTTACAACTGTTTCTGTATTTTAAAATAATCACATAAGAACCCTGCAAAATCTATAAAAATATTATTTTGAACAATTTTATTACTTTTAAAAAAGTAAGCATATGTATTTGTTTCTTTTTTATTTAAAGAGAATTCCACTAATTTATGTTGTCACCAAGGTACAAATGGATCTCACAGGAACTATCAGAATTAATTTTTTCAAGTTTACAGCTGAGATGTTCACAAGCCATATCTAATAGTCTATCTTGGGAATAATAACTGGTAATGGGTATCCAAGGGAAATTATTGCCTGCTGCTGTGAATTCGGAGTGCCACAGGTGGTGTTCATCAATTGGAATGGTTTGGAGGAGAGTAGTAATCTGAGCCCAAACTGCTTAAGCTTGATTTGTGGAACCATTGTCTCTGGATGCTTCAAACATAAATTGGTTACTTACAGCAATGACCTACAATTTTTTTCAAGCAAACCAAAATGGTGCATGTATTTTAAAAAAAACCCCACAGATTTAGCATCATGTTTTTAATGTGTGACAGTGGAATGCCTTCAGGTTGTAGAAGAAACCCACTTTACGGCATATTTCTGAGTAAATACAAGTATTTTAAATTAAGATTACCAGTGGATATTAGAAGTCTCTGGTTTATTTTTCCATAGATTTAAAATAATTACTAACAAATTGCATTAATTAGTGAATTACTGGTATGTGTTCCTAAACATTTCAGGTGTCTGGTGAATTTATAAACAGCACTATTTGACTCTATTTTTGTTACTATTTGTCACCCTAGTTGAGGAAAATTTATGAGTTATCATCAGTAAATTGCCTTATTATGGTCTGATGGCTCAATATATATAACTATATATATTTATATTTAGTTGGATTTTCTTTAAAACATTAAAATTAGAGATGATTATTTCAAATATTTCTAAACAGATTTGTGTTAATTCCATGATTATAAATTTTTTTCAGAGAAAATATTTTAAACAAATATCAGGTCAGTCTGCTAATTTAAAGTAAATAAAATTGAAAATACCAAATACAGTATCCCTATGATTGCTGATAACTTTACTTTAAATATAACTTTGAATTAGAAGAAACATTGAATACACACGTGTTATAGTATGAGAACTGAAAAGCTGGAGTATTTGCAGACTGAAAAAACAAAGAAAACAGAACAAAAACTGGAAAGTCCAATTTGGATAAGATGTTGATTCCCATTTACCTCTGCCATCATATCCATTCATGCCAAATTAATGCAAAGCTAATTAAATTTTGTTTTGAGGTCTAAGATAATTTTGGACTGCTTTCCAAAGATAAAATAGGTACATTGTGATTGAAAGCTATTTCAAATATGATGTAAAATAAAATAGAAAAATGAGAATGTTAGAACAAATTCAGAGGGTAAGCAAAAATTCAAAACAGAGGGAAGAAAAGATTAAAATCCCATGAGTGATTTTAGTGAACTTCTTCACATGCTATTTTGTAAAACTGATTCATAATGAGTCATTTATATGACCCACTTGCATGTTGAAAAAATGAAAATACCATTCTTGCCATTCAAATAATTTGCTTTTAAGATAGGTAGATAATTTGAGATTTATCTGAGTTGTATAAAGTCAAAATAGATGTAATAAAAACAAAATGCACTGAGATTTTCCTATAAGAAAAAAAAAAAACTTATTGAGACAGTATTTTCTCACAGGGTGGTTAATGCAGTTTCTCAGAAGTGCTTAAAGTACTACCACAGCTATAACATGATTTAGTCAACATTAGTGAAGGATCTTGAATTAGGAAGGAATAGAAATTTTCAAAAAACATTTGATTACTGGAAAGGGAATTTACTCACAACAACCTTGGGATCTAATGGTAGTGTCCCCATGAAGTCCTTATAAGTGTTTCCACAAAAATAAATTGTAAAAGGATATTAGTAAGGTAGTTTTAGATAAATACTAATTTATCAGAGTCCAGTCAGAAAGAAACCTCTCTGAGTATTTAACAAAGAGGAAACTGAATGCAGAGAATTACTGATGTGATAGCTTGAGAAATTGAATCAGTGTCTGTGAAGCAATCCAGACACAGAAGTCAGGATACTTCTTCAATTCCTAGGATCTAGGGACAAACGGAGGATGGAGTGTTACAAGAGCCCAGAAGCCAGAGTCACTTGCAGAAGTTGGATTCATGACAGACCTACCTGGCAGGAGTTATGCTATAGACTGAGTTCATATGTTGAAGTTAATATGAACTTCATACAAAGCCCTAAATTCATATGTTGAATTCTAGTCCCCAGTATAGTAGTATTTGAAGATTGGGACCTTTGAAGATTATTAGGTCATGAGAATAGAGCCCTCATGAATGGGGTTAGTGGCATCACAAAAGAGACCCCAGAGAGCCCCCTCACCCTTTCAGCCATGTGTGAACTCAGGGAGAAAGAGAGTCATGCATGAATCAGGAAGTGTGCTCTCACCAGATACTGAATTTGCTGGTGCTTTGATCTTGGAATTCCCAGGCTTCAGAACTGAGAGGATCATTGTTGTTTAAGCCACCAGACTGTGGTATTTTTGTAATAGAGGACCCAACAAAGACAACCTACAACCACAGAACTTCCCCAGCTACTGCTAGAGATGCAGTGGGAAGCAAAGAAGGAGGGAGAAATCCATGGGCGCCCCTCTTCCTCATACTCCCCAACTTCCCACACTTGCTTTCTATTGACCAAACGCTGCCACATGCCAGCTGAAATGAGAGAAGTCTGTTCATCCTGAGATACAGTACAAAGCAGAATGACAGGACTGTTACTGAGGAAACAGAAGCACAGCTCCAGCAGAGGTATAAAAAACACACAATATTGGGAAAGGTGGGAAGAAATTTTAGATAAGGTAGTAAAGGAAAGCCTTTCTGAGCAAAAAATACTAACATGATTCTTTCAAGGTTTTCCAAATTTTACTTAGCTGTTCTTTCATTGTTAGATTGGTTCAAAGTTCTGGTCTCAGAAACTGCTGTAGATGAACCTAATTTTCATTTGTTTCCTTTCCTCAATTCCTTCCTCACATATTATAAAACTGCTGGGTCCATTTATTAAGAATCTTTATATATATATATATATATATAATAAAAGCATTTCCAAAAAAAGATTTGTCAATTTATACTCCAAACAATTTAAGAATGTGTCAAACTTCTAAAAATTCAGTGACACTGGACTTTTTTTTATCACTGATTTAAATATATACAATTGAGGGCCAAACCCTGCTCCAGGTGTATAAAATACACTATGCCCATAAAGAATTGAAGACTCTATCAAATCAAAGGAATATTTTTTAAAAATTGGAAACTCTACATATTTCAAGGTTCTGGCATAAGTTGGAGATAGGATATTTATCTAGTTCTGAATATAGAATTTTAAAATGTTAAAGGACTGTCCTCTATAAAATTACAGTCCCAAGCTTCAGTTGTGAATTACTTCTAAAATTCACTATTGTACAGGACAGCTCTTTGGGATATGTTACAAAAGAATTCCCTATAGTCAAAGAATGGTGCCTCTCTAACTTTTCAACTGTGTCAATATCAGGACAATTAATATAGTGTTATTAGTAATTTCTAGTCAACATAATAGTGTTGAATTCTCTCTTATTAGAGGGTGGTTAAGGATTTAGTGAGATACACATTTATTTCCCTCAACAGTGAAAGCTTTTTGATTTGCTGGCTTCTGTAGATTTAACCAATAACTGCAGCTGACCTTTATTTCAATGCGTGGCTCCCTGTTCATCCATAGTGAGATGTACCATGTTGGTAATCATTTTCTTTTGAAATCATTTTAGTTCGTCAAAAGGGTAAGTTTTAAAGAGCAGGGACAACCCCCCTTAGGAATACTTAGAGGCTGTATAGACTGCCTTTCATACTATTCAACCTTTTACTTACAAAGGGCTCTTTTAAACTCCAAGTCTCACACCGACTGCATCAAAGAGAGTATGAAACAATGCCATCTGTCAGTCATTTCTTTGCAATGGTTGAAGGGACTCCCATTATTAGCTGCATGTTTGAAAGTAAACCTGAAGAGATAATGTCACCGAAGTAGGTCCTTAAAAGGAGCTTCCCAGTAAATTGGATTTATATAATTTAGATAATATTTGTGCCTAAAGTGGTAAAGCCACATAATATATTAAGAGGGACAGAATGTGCTATAATCCAAAGGACATTCATTGCTCCAATTTCCTAATTCAAAAACGTTTTGTCTTAATGATAAATATTCTATGCAAGTTTGTAGCTTCATTTATACTTCTGGATCACCATATTGTACCTTTTCCATTCCCCCTATCAATCTGAGATTTTGATCTTACTTTATGTAAATGTAACATTTATTCTGACTGTGAAAATAAAGACAATTACTTGGAGAAAATTTTCCTGCTAGGAAAAAGTGATGAGCAATAAAGCTTGCTTTGGGTTAGGAAAAGCTACTGTAGACTGTCTCTTTTAAATTGATTAAAAAGAAAAAAATGGTGAAAATATAAATCCCATCCCTTGGATATTGTGTTCCTACTCATGTTCATCTAGAACAGCACTGTTTTACTTGCTTTAATTAACTTACTTGTCAGATGAAAGAGAGTTTGAAGTATTTCCAAGCTGTGATTGAGAGTTTTGTCTTGTATGTAGCATGGTCATGACTGAGATAGAATTTCAACTGGAGGCAGAGTAATATGTACAAATCCAGTCATGGAGTCAGAACAATGAGGTAAGTGTAAGAAGTGCAGTCATGGGGCCAGTTTAGGATAGAGCACAGAAGGATTTTGGACATAGGCAGAGCAGAAAGTGGTCTGTATGAGTTTTAAGACTTGAGTCCCTGAACTGGGGTCAAATTTTAACTTAGTAGTTAATCTGAATTACACTCATTAAATGAGAATTAACTACAATTCTAATTGCTAACGATGAACAAATAAATTTTCATTCTGAGAATGTATGTCAGTGACAGACACAATGTGTTGCTAAGGATCCATAAACGTGCCATATGAACAGATAAGAATTATTAAACTTGGACCTTTGACAAAAAAATTTTGAGAAAAACTTTAAAAATCTTTTTCTTTATTGAGGTACTTTGATTTATAACATTATATAAGTTTCACGTGTATAGCATTATATTACTGCTTCAAGGAGCTCACCACCAAAAATTTTGTTTCCATCCATCACTGTACACTTGATCCCCTTTACCCATTTCACCACCCCCCTCACCCCTCTGGTAAACACTACTCTGTTCTCTACATCTACGGGCTTGTTTTTGTTTGGCTTGTCAATTTTATCTTTTCAGAGAATCAGGTCTTAGTTTCATTGATATTGTCTACTGTCTTTTTAGTGTTTATTTCATTTATTTCTTCTCTGATTTTATTATTTTCTTTCTTCAACTAACTTTGGGCTTCATTTGTGCTTTTTCTAGTTCTTTTAGTTGTAAGGTTAGATTGTTTATTTGAGATTTTCTTGTTTCTCAAGGTAGGGCTTTGTAGGTTACCATCCTTTTTTCTCCCTGCTGTCTTTAAAATTCTTTTTTGTCATTGACTTTTGACAATTTTAATATGTGCGTCATAGAGAATGTCTTTTTGCATTGAGGTAATTAGATGTTAGCTTCATGAACTTGTATATCCAGTTTCCTCACCAAGTTTGGGAAGTTCTCAGTTATTATTTTATTAAAATAAACTCTCTGATCTCTTTTCCCTCTCTTCTCCCTATGGAATACCCAGACAGTCCCTTTCCTAAAATGTCAGATAGATCTTGTAGAATTTCTTCATTTTATTTTACAACTTACTTCTCTTTCTTTTTATACTTGTATCAGTTCTAGCTTTCTATCTTCAAGCTCACTAATTCTTTTATACAATATGCTCTATTTCCAGTGCTTTACAATACATTTTTCTTCTTGTTTATTGAGTTATTCAGCTCCAGAATTTCTGTTTGGCTTTACTTTAGAGTTTCAATCTCTTTGGTAAAGTATTCCAACAGTTCATTAATTTTATTCCTGAGCTCATTAAACTGCCCTTCTGAGTTTTCTTGTAGCTTATTGAGTTCCTTCATGACAGATATTTTGAAATCCCTACCAGTTATATTTCAATATTCTGTGATTTTAAGTTTGGTATCTGGGGATTTGTCATTTTCTTTCTGTGATATAGTGTTTCTGTGGTCCTTCCTGGGGCTTGCTGAACTGTTCCTAGGCTGGTGCATTTGGAGTTTAAGTTGGCAGTTGGCATTCTTTCTTTTGTTTTCCAGAAGATGGCGCAATTACACAAGATTTTGGTTTCTTTTACCTGAGCTGCCTAGGGTTATGCTTGAGAGTGGCACTTTCCATCCACCACTGTCTCTGTAAGAGGTGTGGCTCCATGCCTTTATCACCTCTTGTCCTCTGGGGTTCTGGCTTTGTTGCTTCTTCCAGAGCCACTGCCATTGCCAGGATGGTGAGCAATTCCCTTGCCTCTGGGATTCCCTGTGTTGCTGGCGCAGTCTGTCACTGTGTGTGTGTAGGGGGGAGGGTAGTGGTTCGGCGGGGAGGCAAGTTTGCTCAGGCACCTCTACCATAGTGTTGTGGTAAAGAATTAATATGAGAAATACATAATCAAGTACACACACATGAAAAGTTACCAATAAAATCTACCATCTCATAGTCCCTTCTCAGTTAATGTTCTGGATATTCTGATTCAGTCCAATGGTATCATCTTAAAATTACTTAAGTGATGTCATAAGAAGCTGTACCAAAAGTACTTGGCATACTCTATTTACACAGGACTCTGAGACAGTCCTTCTTTGTTGGAAATGCACTCTGGCAAGTAGCTGATTAATAATCACTGTCATGGAAGCATCTATGTAAAAACAAAACAAACAAACACCTACTTGAAGGTAGATAACAAAAGACTTAAAGTGGCTATAATTAAATTATGACTGATGATTTTCAAAAGTGAAGGATCTGTTGATAGCTCATTACAAGAATGAAGCAATTGACAAGGGAGTTTGTTTTCTGTGGCATGTCAGTCCAAAAAGTTTTAGACAAAATATCCTTTAGATGATAATCAGTATGATTGTCCTTTAGATGATAATCAGTAAATCAGTATGATGTCCTTTAGATGATAATCAGTAAATGTATTTATATGCAGATGTTTAAGTTGTGAACAAGTTATCCTGATGGAAAAAGTATAAATCCTATGTATGTGATAGTAATTATATTTTTGCATAATAATTTATTCATTTATTTTTTCATCCATATATCTATACATTCATTTCAAAATATTTACTAGGCAGCTGCAATATTATAAGCACTTTCTACAAGCTGGGTGCAAAACACAAATTGTCCCTGACTTCTATGGAATTTAGGTGTAAAGGGTAAAGTCCATAAAATGGACACAAATGAATGTGTACCTAATGCATGTTTTAAAATAGATGTATTAAAAATGCACTTTAGGTCTTCCCTGGTGGCGCAGTGGCTGAGAGTCTGCCTGCCGATGCAGGGGACACAGGTTCGTGCCCCGGTCCGGGAGGACCCCACATGCCGTGGAGTGGCTGGGCCCGTGAGCCATGGCCGCTGAGCCTGCGCGTCCGGAGCCTGTGCTCCACAACGGGAGAGGCCACAACAGTGAGAGGCCCGCGTACCGAAAAAAAAAAAAAAAAAAAAAAAAAAGATTCTCCTCCGACTAGTATTTTACCTATGAATGAATTGTTAGCTTTGAGTATGATTACCAAAATTGGAAAAATATTTGACAAGTCCTATGTGGATTATCCAGAAATGTCAAATAGAAGTATTCTATACTCACACTATCCAATAAAGTAGCCATTAGTCATATGTGACTAATGCAACTGAGGAATCAGATTTTTAATTTAATTTAAATTAATTAAATTTCACATTTCAGTACCCTATTGGCTAGTGATCACCATATCAGGCAGTGCAGATCTAAACACTTACATTTGAGTAAAGTGGTAGATGTGTTTTATAAGTTCAGACCAATTTGCAAGATGTTAAAATGTACCTCAGGTCTTCAGTTTCAGTAATTAAAATCATATCAATCTTCACACTGTAAAATATCATAAAGCTAGAAAAGTATACAAAACTACTGCTAAGAGTCATTGAAGAACATCTAGGATAGGCAGTTTGAAGGTCTAAAATATCTGAGAAAAGAGTGACACACAGATGAGACTGGCACATTCATCTTTTTTTTAGTATATTGATTTTTTTGTGATTGATGGGTAAAGGAAATACAGAAAAAAACTGAAAAGAGCAACAGGACATTTGCAGCACTCTCTCTGAGATGGGGATTCAGAATGTGTTCAAGGTTTTCACAGAGACTGAGATTTGAAGATGAAAAAATGTCTTAGGGAAGGTACTGTAAAACACTGAATGTTATTTTTTCTCAAGTCATTTTCCAAACCTTAGAATATAAGAAGCATGAACCTCCCCTGAATCAACAGATCAATGTTAAACACAAACTGACAAACAGACAAAATCTCTTAAGACTCAGAATGAAAGTGCTTACAAATATATAGTTTATTGCAGAGAAAATGATACAATATAACAAAAGTGTGCAAAATAGCTAAGGCTGCCTCAAACTAGGGGTTAAGAAGAAGCCAGGTGCAAATTCCAGTCTCCCTTTGTAGGAACCATGCTGAAAGAGTTTTCTCTCTTGGATGGAGAACTGCTGATGTCCATGGAACGACTCAGAATCAGGGAGCCCAGAATAAAGTCACATCCAGAATTCCTAATACCCTGCTGGTCTAGAAGGTATATTCTTTTTTTTTTTAACCTAAAATTTACCATCTTAACCATTTTAATTTTTTTAATTTTTTAACATCTTTATTGGAGTAGAAGGTATACTGTTGCTATGTAATGAGCCTTCAGTGGCAGTGCACATAGAGTATTTACTGAGAACAGGTTCAAATCATTAGTCTCATGGTTATCCATAAAAAATACTGTCAGGCTGGTATAAACCATCCCATATTTCTTTAGACCCATGGTTACAGAACACACTATTAATCAGCAAATTTCACATCTTCACCAGGGGTCAGTGACAAGGAGATACATATCACATTTCAATAAGACAGCTCAGCCTAATTCTAAGCCAACTGATTTACCCTTCCAACACACAGGAAAAATAAGAAACCGCACAAAGATTTCAGCAGTCTCAGATTCAGAATATGGCAAATTGGCAGGACCCTGAAATATAACAGGATTTCATTGTGAACACAGAATTTGCTTCTTGCCGAGATGTAGTAGTGGGACTCATATTTACTGTAAATTTACTTCTTTTCTCTAACACCCCAAGATGACAGAGTCAGTGAAGATCAGTGATCCTAAAGACAAAAGAAGCAAACAATGTGAGCCCTATACTCACCCAAATGTACTGCCTTGAGGGAATTTCCTAGAAGCAGGTCAAGGAGGATAACCAGGTAGAGCCCAGTGGACCCCATGAATAGAAAATATGGCGCTGAGGACCTGGATAGGACAAGGCAGAGTAATACAGAGGAGAGGACAAGAGTAATATAGAGAAGAGAGGTGCACACAAAGAGAAATCCAGCCATCTTCAGAGAGTATTCCTTTGTTATTCATTAGAGTACTGATCAGAACATGCATGTGAGAAAACTACTTGACTCTGGGGAAGAACCACAGAACTAACATTTTTAAAACATCTACACAAAGCTGGGTACATTACCTGTTCATAAATAGACAACAAAACCTTGTGATTCACAGATCCAAGAAGCTCAACAAACTCCAAGTTTCCACAAAAAATATGAAGACAAATACACTAAGGCACAGCAGGATCAAACTGCTCCAAACCAGAGTATTAAAGAGAAAATCTAAAAAGCAGACTGAGTAAAAAGACACATTATGTACCGAAGAACAAATATAACGATGATCTTGCAGGTATGACCCTTTGGGCTAATTCAATGTCCTGTTATTGCTTTTCCATGAGAATGTATAGCAGTAATTGACATGCTGTACACTTGTAATTCCCCACCCCATAAGTGTCAGAATGAATTATATTGATCGGGAAGGGCTGCATGTAGAGAATTGTATTCCTAATGACCCTGTAGAGTTTCAAGTCTATGAAACTGATGGGTTTTTTTTTTGTTGTTTTTTGGTGTGTTTTTTTTTGATTGTAACTTCTGAAAAAAAACAAGCAGCTACCTCACAGGTATCTCTTGTAGTTTGGGCTTCTAGCCTTGATGATATGACTCAGCTATTACCTTATGAATGGGGTCTTTTCGCAATCAGAATGCCAGAACCATGGAGACCTTTTGATTCTCCGACCTATTATTTAAATTCTTGTGTGGGAAGGGCAACAGCTTGCAGCAATTTGCCTTTTTAGCATAAAAGTAGGTTATCATTCCAACCATGACCCTTTTGAAAGTGAAGGGTCTGTCCAGCACAAATGTGGTTGTATTGTCATCCTAAGTAGAAGCAATTCCTCCAACACGTGCAAGACAATGGATCCATGAAAATGTCAGTATATTGAAATATCTATGAATATTCATGGAATTTATTTTTACTCCTTGGCTTGAATTTATCTTTATGGAGCACCCAGGATATCTAACAGACATCCAGGTAACAACAGATCCTCTTAACCAGAGTCAGCGGAAATGTTATCAATTTAGAGGTCTAGTATGTTGCTATGTGGAATGTCAAGTCAATCAAAATTGCTGTGGACTATAAAAAGGCAGATAGCAGGACAGGTAAATAATCTTGGGGATACACAGTAATGTGCTGCTGTCCTTTTTATTCCATTGGAAGACAAACTGCTTTTGATTCTCCCTGCTGAATATTTGAAATAATACATTCATAGAATCAATAGCTGCATATCATTTTCACTGATTTGTTCCTGTGAAGATCCCACATCCAGCAGAGTAGAGCAGTGAGGACAAGACTTTGTTGTGTTGGTAAACACCATGATCTGCCTTGACCCATCTGGCTTTCACAGACAACCAATAGGTGAAGACACAGAAATGCACTGGTGAGGGAAGAACTGGCATCATTAAGTAGCTCAGTGGTCTATCTTTTGTAGACAAGGGCTGATGATGACAGATGCTGTTGCAGAACTTGGTTCCTTGATAGTAATGGGCTTGATAAGATCCAAAAAATAATGGAGACCAGGTGGTGGTGCTTAATCAGATGAAAACAAGTGAATCCAGTTATTGTAATGAACAGAGATATAAAACTGACAGGATGGCTTGACTCACAGAGAGCTATGGACATATTTAATAGAACATGGGCTTCCCAGGGGTAAGATACATGGACAGTCAAAAAGGATACTGTTATGTATAAAACACAAAATATATTCAGGATGGATGATCAGGAGGCAGTAGGCAGCATTGCCAATAAAGTGGCATAGTCTTTTGCCCTGTTTCTAAACTTGAACCACTAAGAAGCTCAGAAACCGATTGACTGAAGGGAAGCCTGACTCTCTGTGAGAAAGGATGCAAAAACACTATAGCAAACATGCACAATAATAATTCCTATATTCATTCCACAAAGTATCCTATATCCTATAACTATTTACTCAGGCAAACATACATAAGTAAAAAGGAAATACTAAAACATACCAAAAACTATTAAATCCAGTGTCCAGCTGGACATTGATAATTAAGGACTCAAAGCATCATCATCATTTCTCCCTTATTAGAGTAGGAATTTAAAGTGCTTAGGTGATAAATCGAGCTTAGTTCTGGGTCTGGTTCACAGTGAATGTATTGGGTCCATGGGCACACATGATGGCACTTTTCCCAGTGCCTGAATATATAAGCAGAATGAGCACACTTGGGACTTGGCAGAATGACTACATTGGTTCCTTGGTCTGTTGTATGAGAACTATTACAGTGGATGAGACCAAGTGAAGCATACTGAAACTGACTTCCCTTGTCTTGGCTAAAAAAGTAAAAATAATAATTTTATCCTTGTAGGAAGGTAGTGATTACTGCCCCCTTAAGTTACCTTAGGCAGGCATGGTGATACCCTTCAGATATTCACTTAAATCATCACTTTGGCACCAAGGAAAACCTAATGCATCCCTATCGAGCAAGAGGACTACTTTGTGTTCACATCAGAAATACGAACATACACTAAGGACTAAATTGACTTTCTGCCTTCTCCCATCATAGTATTTTCCAAACCTCTCAGAACATCTTCACTTTATACAGACTGTCACAGTATTCCACCATTTTGATGACCGCATGTTATTTGAGTAGATGTCCAAAGGGTGTAAAAACATTGAAGGTTTTCATAAGACACCTTACAAAGGGTGGGGGACAAACAGAAATTTTAGGAACCTGTCATGTCAGAGGAAATTTTAGTGTTTCTAGTTGTACAACAAAATATGTTCTCCAAAGCAGACTATCTTTTAACATCTTTTACCTTCTACTACTAAGAAAGAAGCACAACACCTAGAAGACCTCTTTGGGTATTGGAAGTAATAACACAGTCTACACTTGAGAATACTGCCTCCACCAATTTATGTGTAGAGAAAGGCTATTAAGTTTAAGTGTTGCCTGTAGGAAAAAAGGATTCTGCTATGGGTCCAGTCCATAGTGTAAGTAGGCCTGTTGCTTGGGCCAAGATATCAGTCAAACCCTATGGCTTTAGAAGAATCTGTGAGGAGATAAGATACCATGTGGGGATTATGGAAACGTCCAAGAGGAGAATCACAAAGTAGATCTCTAGGGTATTAGAGCAAAGCCATGCCATCTGCAGCAGAGAACTTTATACCATTTAAAAAGTCTCCTGATGGTGCCCTGGACTTGGCATAAAACGTCAAGTGACCATGATACTAGAGTGTCTGATCATGAGCTGGATTCTATCAGACCCACCGTATCAAAAGATCTGATATGTCCAGTAGCAATCCATCATAAGATCAAAGTGATACATCTATAATCAAGCATTTGAAAAGCCAGAGAGCAAGTAAGGTTCATAATTAGGTGGTCCAAATTCCCATGTTATCCTCCAAGTTTCCATCAGTATCTTTCCCTCAGTTCACACTTATGACCATATGGAGTTGGTATGTATGACCAACTGACAAAGGAGGAAAGTAGCTGAGCTTGGTTCATGAATTGGTCACCACAGGAGTATATCCGCAGGCTAAAAATGGACTTCTTCACTATAGCCTCACATAAGAATGCCTCAAAAAGTCAGCACTGAGGTTAATTTTCCCAATGAAGAGGGCTTTGGGAAGTTTATCTGGTCTCTAATTTGTATGGAAAGAGAATTGTCCAGAACTAAGAATATATATGGATATATTTGGTATGTTTATGTACTCATAAGAACTGGCAAACATATTGGTAGAACAAAGACTGGAAAAGCAGGGACATATGAATGCACCTATGGAGGCAGGAAAAAATTGAAATAACTTTTTATTGCAAATAAACACCCACAAAGCAATATTTGCCATAGGAAAGCATTAAATGGCTAGTAGAAAGAATTACCTAATCAGTTGACAACAGGCAAAATGGGTGCATAATGTCCTTTCCTTGGGGAAACACCTCGCCCAAGGAAAGGACACTCGTATATGTGCTGAACCGCTTTGCCTCAAGATTGAACAGCTTTTAATGGGCATCCTAGCTTTAGAGATCTCCATAGCATTGGTTAAGACCTCTATTGCAACTGCATCGTAATTTGGCTCAGAGGGGCTGTTCTCAGATCACTCCCCAATTACACTTTTTCATACAAATCTCTGAGTCTCAATCTGTTTACTTAGGAAATCTAAGACATATCTTTAAAACTATTATTCTGGAGAATGAATTTTTGGCAATTAAGCCCACTTTTATTGGTCCTTCCTTTTCATATTCTGTCTCCTTTTTTTCAAAATAGGCCATATTCCTATAAGTTCTATGTGTTTTTAGTGAGCATTTAAGACTTCTTTATGTAATATATTTTCTGTATCTATCATCCTGAAAATTAGGATCAGTTAAGCCTTCATTTTGACACTGCCTGAATGCCATAGCTATCTGGGATATCAGTGGCAGGATGGGATTTCTCAGCTCTCCTGGGTGTAGCCGACTCCAGTTGATTCTGGTACATGTAGATATGGCATATCTCTTTTACACTGTCTTTGTCTGTCAGTGCAGCTCTCTAATCTAGTTTAATTTCCTATTTTTATATTTGTGTGTCACAGTGATTTTATCTCCAAGGGAAAGAAGCTTAAAATGTAATAAGGTTATGTTCACTTTCTAGGTAAGGTTATACTGGCCACTCTGATGCAAATTTGAACAATTTCAATATTTACCAGTGTATTGCCAGTTTGATTACAAATTTGTATTGAATGTAAAAATCAAAAATATATTTTACCCATGGGGGAAATGTAGGTAATTTCAAACTTATCTTAATGTGTATGATATTTATGTAGCAGTGTTTAGAATATGAATGACTTGCAAAACATCAAACTGTTTTACATTCTGACATTTTTGAAAGGCATACATGATTTTATTTTATTAATATAGTTTTGAAATCTCTGAGTTGACATATAGAAAATAGTGATTATTTTCTAAACTAATGTTTTAAATGCCCTATTCATTTTCACTTTCTTAATAAATTATTTAATGAAATACTGTCATGCTCAAAAATGAAACTTGAATTTGAAACAATCAAAGCAAAAACAAATAACATAATTATGGTTTTAGGATGGATTATTAGCTTTAAATAGAATATATTATTGTATTGAAATAGTAGGAAAACTAAATATTGGTTAAATCATAGTTACAAAGTATACTTTGAGGCAATGATATAACTTAATGTTTAAAGAGTTATAAATTTTTGAAACCAATAACAATAAAAATATGACAAGAATATTAACAAATATTTCATATTTCATGAAATTACATTTAACAAACCATTTACCCATGTTTCATTTTCTTATAATTAAAGGAATATGAATAAAACAATAGTATAAAGTGAAATTTTAACCAGTAATCTTGGCAATGAAAATAATATTTAAAAATTTTAAAAGGAGTTTTGGGGCTTCCCTGGTGGCACAGTGGTTGAGAGTCCGCCTGCCGATGCTGGGGACATGGGTTCATGCACCTGTCCGGGAAAATCCCACATGCCGCAGAGTGGCTAGGCCCGTGAGCCATGGCCACTGAGCCTGCGTGTCCGGAGCCTGTGCTCGGCAACAGGAGAGGCCACAACAGTGAGAGGCCCATGTACCACAAAAAAAAAAAAAAAAAAAGGAGTTTTGCAGAACTAAAGCTATAGATATTTTCAAAGACCCATGGTGAATACCCAAATTGTTATATCCTCTTTATAGGCTGATTCCCTAATATTTATCTAAATTAAAAATGCACATGCATTTTAACTAGAAGTTCCCTTCCATGTCTTTAATTCTACTGGCATAATCCCATTTATGTCAAAAGAAAAAAATGTTGATATGTGTATTGCAATATTGTTTTTACTTTCCAAGTTCAGGAAATAAACTAAAAGTCCATCAATAAGAGTCTGACTATAAATTATATTTCACTTAATCTAAGACATTATTGTAAATGGCATTATTATTTTATGTACTACTAGCAAATGAAAAACAAAAACAAACTTACCAATCATACAAAAAGACACTATCACTATAAGATACAATTTAGCTTCATAGATGTTAAAAGAAAAGTGTCTCCAAAATCAGTGTAATATGATATACAGTGAAAGGCCAAAGGATAATATAAAATATTAAAAAATAGCATAAACACAACACAGTGAAAGGATCTTAAAAATGTTTTCATGAAAGAAAAATGAGTGGAGAATATTGTGTATGATTGTTCTCATATACATAAATGCAATTTTGGAAGTAAATGGAAAAATTTAACCAGAGCTTTCCTTTTGAAAAGTCATTTTACAGTCTACTAGGTAGATGAGTGTAGCAAAATTTATTCTATTAAAAATAATATGGACTATTTATCTTATATTTTCTTTAAGGTTAAATTGTTTTAAAAGACTCATAAAACAACCATTTTCTCACCTTGCTGATCTCAGATTTTTATTCTTCCTTAGATAACAACTTTCACTGCAGTAATTTCTTCTTTTATATACCTCCATGTTTTTGACATGTGTGCTGTGGTCTAAATGTGACCCCGGGAAATTTGTATTTTGAAACCTATTGCCCAATGTGATGGTATTAAGAAGTGGGAACTTTGGAAAATGTTTAAGTCATAAGGGCAGAGCCTTCATGGATGGGAGATTCACAACATCAGTATCTGTGGTTTATAATCCCTTATTCCAGGAAACAACTCTCCCCAGGGAAATGAGCAATGCTGGCAGCATACTTAGTGCCTATTAGGGGGTGAGTAGATGATTATTAACATTTGAGAGATTTAGTCCTTTCATTCCTAGTTTGGTACATCTACTATCTCTGATAATATCTTTCCTGAAAATAAATCTTCAGTCTTCTGTTGAAATGGGATGGGTATTGCTGTGCTTATTTCTCAGGATGATTCAGAAGGAAAATCTGAAAACTCCTATAACTTCTTCTTATACATAATTTATAACCAATAAGTTGTCTTTAAGTGTTATCTCTATTTTCTTTCTCAAATGTGTCTGGGGAATCCAATTTTTTGAGAGTTCTGAGATTTGGGTAATATGATTTGTCTTTGGCTCTTCCTAATTAGAGCTCATGTTTCAGTTGCCTCTATTTAACTTGATCAATTACCACTGTTCCCTCTGCTCCTGAGATTGCATTGTGTGTGTGTGTGTGTGTGTGTGTGTGTGTGTGTGTTGTCTCTTCTTGCAGTTGATCATTTTTTGGTTACTTATATTATTTCATCATTTCATGCATCTCAATTTCATTTTAGTAGTTATCAAAGTTATCAGAAGTAAAGTTTGATTTAATTCCTTCATGTTTAACTGAAAGCTACATATATTATTTCTAAATTACTTTTTTTTCTGTTATATTAACATATAACATGTTAGTTTCAGGTGTACAACATTATGATTCAATACTTGCATACACTGAGAAATGATCATCACAATAAATATAATTACCATCCCTCACCATACATAGTTATGATTTTTACTTGTGACGAGGACTATTAAGATTTACTCTTAGCAACTTTCAGATATGCAATACAGTGCTATTCACAATAATCAGCATACTGTATTAAATTTCAATATATTGATACAAAGTAAGGTAAAGTGAGACATATGACTGAATTGTTAAGCAAAGATCAATGAAAATAGTTGTTTGTATATATTTCATTACATTCAAACTATACTTGAAAAATATATTCAATAAATGAAAAGAAAAATAATGATTTAGTTAAGGGTAGTTTGTAAGTAACATGTTTTGTGATTTTCAGTACTCAGCAATCTTCTCATATTGGTCACTTTAGATTCATAAAGTATACACAATTAATCTATTTTAATAATGAAGGAATTGAGACAGAAAAATCTTTAGAGTTCAGCTTAATATTTATTGAGCTCCTACTAGTGATTCAATTATCCGCTGGGCTCTCAAAGAACAAAATTTATAGATTTTCCTTTTTTCTTAAGGAGGTCATTTGGTGGGCAGTCAAACAAATACAACAGAGTTTCAAAATATGTTAAGCAATATGATAAATACATGAAGAAGATAAAATAATAGATACCACCAAAGTTCTGGTAGTACTGTCCTAAATATTTAATGCATATTATACAACTTAGTAAAATATCTTATTTTCTAACATAGAAGAAACATGTGAATGTTTTCACCCTAATAATTTTTCAATGTTTGTGTACTTACAGAGTGGATATTCTCTGTATGCACCTGAAGACCCACTCTCTGTTCTTTCTATCATGCTCTGTGTTCCTGAAGGATAATCTCTAATGATTGTTTGGACTTCAATAACATCAGGTTCTTTTTCCTTTAGTTTCGCGTTGCTTATTCCCAAAGGACGCACCAACAGGAGAATAAGGTGATTTACTCTAGGATTCCTTTTTTAAGGGTCCATCATTAGGCATTGGCTGTGTTCCTCTACAGGAGGCCACAGCTGCTGCAGGCCAGCCTCCTACCTTCAGTGACAGCTCTTACTGAATTCCAGTAACAATTCAGCACCCCTCCTCCCCAGTGTGCCTTAAAGAGAATGATAATGGCTTCTTATTTTTGTTGATCTTGTAGTGCTTTACTATTTCTTATTGGTTCCCTGGTCCTGTCCATATCTATAAATAAATTTTCCCTTCATTAAGTACTCACAGTAATCCATTTTGGGCATGTAACCTTTTGGAGGAGTAGAGAGAGAGCTGCCAGTTTGACTTAAAGTGTAATTTGTACTACAAGTGTTCCTGTGAAGTATAGACCCAAAATTGAATTGTGGAATTGCATAGCACACAATTTTTATAAGAACCATTAAAAAATTTTTTGTAAAGAAAAAATGAGACACTAGTGGTCATTGGCATAACAATTATCCAATACTGGCATGTG
Organism: Tursiops truncatus; assembly: GCF_011762595.2. Classification (NCBI taxonomy): domain Eukaryota; kingdom Metazoa; phylum Chordata; class Mammalia; order Artiodactyla; family Delphinidae; genus Tursiops; species Tursiops truncatus. The sequence continues at coordinate 56,796,968 of NC_047051.1, read as the reverse complement.
ATAATTGAGCAAATAAAGCACAACTTGGTGGGATATTGTGTACCTACTACACTTAGTCACAAAGACTAAAATTGTGATTATAAGTATTATGACATAGGGCTGGCTGCTTCTTTTGATCCTGGAGTGAGTATTGAAGAAAAGGATCAATTGACTTTAAATACCCAACTGAAGGTATGGGAAGAAAATCAGAAAATTATAAAAGAAATTTCATTTATTGTAGTCCTAAGGGCAATATGGTTGAGAAACAAATCCAGGGCCTCTCTGTCAATGTGTAGAGTTAAAATGTTACATAAATGTGCAACACCAGAGAATCCCTTATAAGGACAGTGGTGGGAATTAGTGGAAAACTAACATGAAATGAAGATACTGGAGAAACATAGACCAAGCTGAAAATATTAAGCCAATATAAAGAGCAGGAGTGACACTGGCAATTTTACTTTTATGAATTAAAGAAATGCATTTATAACAGCTAGGTCAGTTGGTCATCTGACCTGCCCTTACTAATACAGAGCACAATTCAATAGCAGCATTTGTCATGGAATAAACACCCAAACTACTTTCTAAAGAGAGTGCCAAAAAGCCATTATAAACAGGACCAAGAATTACTGATAAATGAAGTGGTATTTTTGGATATAAAACAAGCTCAACCTCTGACCAAGAAACTGCTGAGCGTTCACACTTAGATATTCCCTCTTTGCTCCAGAGTAAAGAAGGACTTTTTCAAAGTCATAAAATGGTTCAAAGTAAGAAAAATACATTTATAAGACACACAGCAATACCTGGGACTGAAACTCAGTTCTGCAGCAACAGGAACAGTAAACATAAACAGTGTGGCAAACCAGATCCAGGACTACCATTACGCATGGTCTAAGGAAGTACTCCTGACCTATGAAAAGATGGAGAAAAAAGCTAGAAGCCTTACCCTGAGAAGGACTAATATAAATATCAGTACTTCCTGTGGTAGGAAGGAGTTGCAAAAACTACACAGATAGGACTTTTACTAAGCTCTCCACTGACTCAGCGACTACATCTGCAATGTCAAATTTACTGTGGGAAGGAGTCTTAGCCATAAATACCAAACAGACCTCAACATATACAGGATTTTGTGACTACTAGGTAGAGCCAAGAAATCATTAAACATGGTGAAGTTAGTGCAAAGAAGAAAAATCTACAATTTACACTAAAATTTCAAAACACATAGAAAACATGCTAAGCAAGATAGCTGTAAAGAATGTTGGAGCCCAGGGTAGGCCACCCCAAAATGTGCCTTAATGGTATATTGATTATTCTGAATTAAAGTTACTTAAGAAATGGGCAACGTAAGAGGGACACTTTGCCTCTCCGTTCTATCTCCCTGAAAGCAAGAAATAAAGCTTTCATGTGAAAAGTACACGACCTGCATCTGGAGGTAGAAGGCCACACTTATAGCCAAAGATAGGGAAGTCGGGTTTCTTCTGCCGCTCTCCATTTCTCCCCACCATCCCATTACAGCCTGATCCATCCCCCCCGCCCGCTGTCCATGGAAAAATTGTCTTCCATGAAACCGGTCCCTGGTTCCAAAAAGGTTGGGAACCGCTGCTCTATTGCACTTGTGTCACAATAGATATTCCCCTGATTGGAGATCATTGCTATGCCATTTAGAAAAGGATTGAGAAGGACATTTTTTCTGCACTCTAGAAATTGTATAAGAAGCATACTGATATGTAGAATCAAAGAAGTAGATTGGTGATCACCTGGAATCCATTATAGACAGAATAATGGGCCTTAAAAAACATGTGGAATCCTTTGTAGGTGATGGAAATACTATACCTCTTGGTTGAGTTGGTGGTTTCATTGGTGTAAACACCTGTGCAAAACCCAGATAATAGTCCACTTTAGAGGATACAGTCTATTTTATGTAAATTTTTTCTTCATAAAGTTAATAAAAAAGGTGAATTTCACTGTGTTTCATATGCACTTCAAACTAATGAATACTATTCTCAGATTCTGGGTGCAGTTCTCTAAATATATAAATTATATTTGTTTCTTATATAGTCTCAGTGCTGCATGATACCTTATATCTTTCCTGATTTATTTCTCCTTATTTTGTCTTGCTGTGTAAATTCACCTTTATAATTGAGGATTTAATTACCGATGATTTTATTTCTATTACATATACAGTTGATCCTTGAACAACATGGGTTTGAACTGCATAGATCCACTTACACTTGGATTTTTAAAAAATAAACAAGTACTACATTACCACAGTACTACAGGATCTGCAGTTGGTTGATTTGGAAAATGCAGAACTATGAATAGGGAGGAACTGCCTATACATACAGAGGGCTGACTATAAGTTATACTTGGATTTTCAACTGCATGGGGATCAATGCCCCTAATCTTGGCACTGTTCAAGGGCTAATTATAAATATATATATATACACATATATTTATATATAAATTGTATATATTAATATATATAATTAATTTTTCCATACACATTTAATAGTAATATAAATACCAAGTTTATTGTCCTGATTAATTATATCCATCTTTATCTAATTAAGAATTATTTTCTTAATTCTCTTATGCCTGATAACTGGTGTTAGTATAGCGTCATGCAAGTTTTAACTCATTTCACCATTTGTGGTTTTTCCTATATCATTATATTTTAGGGTTATCTATTTTAAACAGCATATAATTGGATTTTGTTTTTGTGTACCATATGAAAAATTTTGTGTTTTGAATACTAGTTTATTTTTAATACTCATTCTGATTACTAAGGTAATTTATGTAATTCTACTTTTTATTCTTTGTATTCTCTTTGTTTCATGATTATATGTTCCTCTCTCCATTCTGATTTATTTTGGAATCTTTTAAAAACTATTAATTTTTTTCTATATTATCTTTTGGTGTATATATTATTTTATAATTATTTTCTAATTTCAGTGGAAATTCAACCAGCATTGCTTTATTATATATAAATGTAATATGTATATTATAAACATGTAATTTTTCCAGTAAATATTCATTTAGAGTTTCCTATGTATTTATTATTGTTATTGGCTCTTCATTTTCCTTTTCATCTCCAAACTTCACCTGGGATCATTTTCATTCTAATCAAAGAATTATTTTTATTATTTCCCAGATTGTATTGGCTGTTGCCTAATCATCTCAAGCGTTGTGGGGTTTACGTTGAAGATGATACTTTTATTGTTGTTTTCTTTACTTAATCATTACTTAACCTGTATTTTTAAAATATATTTTACTCAGTACAGAACTCAATGTTTGTTATAGAAATATATTTTGAAGATATGACTTCATTATCTTCTGGATTTCATTTTATTCTATTGGAAAGTAGGCTGTCATTCTCAACTGGGAATGTAGTTATAAGCAATAGATAATTGTTTCTTTTTTACTTTTGACTACTACTTAGAATATATTTTAGTCTTTGTCATAATTTTTTCTACTTAGAGCTTAGTCGTGCTGTACTTCAGATTTTTATTTCTTGGGTTTTGTATTGATTCTTGAAACTGTAACTTATTATGGTTTCTTCTTTTGGAGTATTATCAGCCACTATCTCTTCAGATGTTTTCTACTTCAATACTTCTACCTTTCTCTGGAATTTAACTCACACATGTATTAGATGTTTCACTATGTTTCACATGACTTCTTTATTCTTTTCTATATTTTCTATCTTTTGCCTCTTTTGGACTTGTTATCTGCATTACTCCTTTTGAAATATATGCAACGTCACCAATTAGCTCTTCAACTGTTCCTCATCTGCCATGAAAGCCATTCACTCAGCTGTTAATTTAATCAATTGTATTTTCATTTATATAATTTCCATTTGTTTCTATCACATAGTTTTCAGTTATTATAATCTCTATTGTGTCAGTTAATTTCTTATCATATTAATCATAGTAATTTTAACTTGCATGACTGGCAACTCCAATATTTAAAATTATTATGAATTTGTTCTATTTTGCTTTTTCCCTTTTTAAAATTATTCTTATTTTCTGATATATTATTTCCTTTTTTTAATTTTTAATTTTATTTTATTTATGTTTTTTGCATAGCAGGTCCTTATTAGTCAACAATTTTATACACATCAGTGTATACATGTCAATCCCAATCGCCCAATTCATCACACCACCATCCCCACCCCACCCCCTCAGCTTTCCCCCCTTGGTGTCCATACGTTTGTTCTCTACATCTGTGTCTCAAATTCTGCCCTGCAAACCAGTTCTTTCTACGTTCCACATACATGCATTAATATACAATATTTGTTTTCCTCTTTCTGACTTACTTCACTCTGTATGACAGTCTCTAGATCCAGCCACGTCTCAACAAATGACGTAATTTCATTCCTTTTTATGGCTGAGTAATATTCCATTGTATATATGAACCACATCTTCTTTATCCAATCGTCTGTTGATGGGCATATAGGTTCCTTCCATGACATGGCTATTGTAAATAGTGCTGAAATGAACATTGGGGTGCATGGGTCTTTTTGAATTATGCTTTTCTCTGGATATATGCCCAGTAGTGGGATTTCTGGATCATATGGTAATCTATTTTTAGTTTTTAAAGGAACGTCCATACTGTTCTCCATAGTGGCTGTATCAATTTACATTCCCAACAGTGCAAGAGAGTACCCTTTTCTCCACACCCTCTCCAGCATTTGTTGTTTGTAGATTTTCTGATGATGCCCATTCTAACTGGTGTGAGGTGATACCTCATTGTAGTTTTGATTTGCATTTCTCTAATAATTAGTGATGTTGAGCAGCTTTTCATGTGCCTCTTGGCCATCTGTATGTCTTCTATGGAGAAATATCTACTTAGGTCTTCTGCCCATTTTTGGATTGGGTTGTTTGTTTCTTTAATATTGAGTTGCATGAGCTGTTTATATACCTTGGAGATGAATCCTTTGTTTGTTGATTCATTTGCAAATATTTTCTCCCATTCTGAGGGTTGTCTTTTCATCTTGTTTATGGCTTCCTTTGCTGTGCAAAAGCTTTGAAGTTTCATTAGGTCCAATTTGTTTATTTTTGTTTTTATTTCCATTACTCTAGGAGGTGGATCAACAAAGATCTTGCTGTGATTTATATCAGACTGTTCTTCCTATGTTTTCCTCCAAGAGTTTTATAGTGTCTGGTCTTACATTTAGGTCTCAAAACCATTCTGAGTTTATTTTGTGTATGGTGTTAGGGAGTGTTCTAACTTCATTCTTTTACATGTAGCTGTCTGGTTTTCCCAGCACCACTTATTGAAGAGACTGTCTTTTCTCATTGTATATCTTTCCTTCCTTTTTCATAGATTAGTTGACCATAGGTGCGTGGGGTTATCTCTCAGCTTTCTATCTTGTTCCATTGATCTATGTTTCTGTTTTTGTGCCAGTGCCATATTGTCTTGAGTACTGTAGCTTTGTAGTATAGTCTGAAGTCAGGGAGTCTGATTTCTCCAGCTCCGTTTTTTTCCCTCAAGACTGCTTTGGCTATTCAGGGTCTTTTTGTCTCCATACAAATTTTAAGATGATTTGTTCTAATTCTGTAAAAAATGCCATTGGTAATTTGATCGGGATTGCATTGAATCTGTAGGTTGCTTTGGGTAATATAGTCATGTTCACAATATTGATTCTTCCAATCCAAGAACATGGTATATATCTCCATCTGTTGGTATCATCTTTAATTTCTTTCATCAGTGTCTTATAGTTTTCTGCATGCAGGTCTTTTATCTCCCTAGGTAGGTTTATTCCTAGGTATTTTATTCTTTTATTTGCAATGGTAAATGGGAATGTTTCCTTAATTTCTCTTTTTCATCATTAGTGTATAGGAATGTAAGAGATTCCTGTGCATTAATTCTGTATCCTGCACTTTACCAAATTCAATGATTAGCTCTAAGAGTTTTCTGGTGGCACCTTTAGGATTCTCTGTGTATAGTGTCATGTCATCTGCCAGCAGTGACAGTTTTATTTCTTCTTTTCCAATTTGTATTCCTTTTATTTCTTTTTCTTCTCTGATTGCCATGGCTAGGACTTCCAAAACTATGTTGAATAATAGTGGTGAGAGTGGACATCCTTGTTGCATTCCTGATCATAGAGGAAATGCTTTCAGATTTTCACCATTGAGAATGATGTTTGCTGTGGGTTTGTCATAAATGGTCTTTATTATGTTGAGGTTAGTTCCCTCTATTCCCACGTTCTGGAGAGTTTTTATCATAAATTGGTGTTTAATTTTGTCAAAAGCTTTTTCTGCATCTATTGAGATGATCGTATGGTTTTTATTCTTCAGTTTGTTAATATGGTGTATCAAATTGATTGATTTGCATATATTGAAGAATCCTTGCATCTGTGGGATATATCCCACTTGATCATGGTGTATGATCCTTTTAATGTGTTGTTGGATTCTGTTTGCTAGTACTTTGTTGAGGATTTTTGCATCTATATTCATCAGTGATATTGGTCTGTAATTTTCTTTTTTTGTATTATCTTTGTCTGGTTTTGGTATCAGGGTGATGGTGGCCTCATAGAATGAGTTTGGGAGTGTTCCTTCCTCTGCAAATTTCTGGAAGAGTTTAAGAAGGATGGGTGTTAGCTCTTCTCTAAATGTTCGATAGAATTCACCTGTAAAGCCATCTGGTCCTGGACTTTTGTTTGTTGGAAGATTTTTAATCACATTTTCAATTTCATTACTTGTGATTGGTCTGTTCATATTTTCTATTTATTCCTGGTTCAGTCCTGGAAGGTTATACCTTTGTAAGAATTTGTCCATTTCTTCCAGGTTGTCCATTTTTTTGGCATAGAGTTGCTTGTAGTAGTCTCGTAGGATGCTTTGTATTTCTGCAATGTCTGTTGTAACTTCTTTTTCTTTTCTAATTTTATTGATTTGAGTCCTCTCTCTCTTTTTCTTGATGAGACTGGCTAATGGTTTATCAATTTTGTTTATCTTCTCAAAGAACCAGCTTTTAGTTTTATTGATCTTTGCTATTGTTTTCTTTGCTTCTATTTCATTTATTTCTGCTCTGATCTTTATGATTTCTTTCTTTCTACTAACTTTGGGTTTTGTTTTTTCTTCTTTCTCTAGTTCCTTTAGGTGTAAGGTTAGATTGTTTGAGATTTTTCTTGTTTTTTGAGGTAGGATTGTATAGCTATAAACTTCCCTCTGAGAACTGCTTCTGCTGTATCCCATAGGTTTTGGATTGTCGTGTTTTCATTTTCATTTGTCTCTAGGTATTTTATGATTTCCTCTTTGATTTCTTCAGTGATCTCTTGGTTATTTAGCAATGTATTGTTTAGCCTCCATGTGTTTGTGTTTTTTACGATTTTTTCCCTCTAATTCATTTCTAATCTCATAGCGTTGTGGTCAGAAAAGATGCTTGATATGATTTCAATTTTCTTAAATTTACTGTGGCTTGATTTGTGACCCAAGATGTGATCTATACTGGAGAATGTTCCATGTGCACTTGAGAAAAAAGTGTAATCTTCTGTTTCTGGATGGAATGTCCTATATCAATTAAATCTATCTGGTCTATTAGTCATTTAAAGCTTCTGTTTCCTTATTTATTTTCATTTTGGATGATCTGTCCATTGGTGTAAGTGAGGTGTTAAAGTCACCCACTATTATTGTGCTCTGTCGATTTCCTCATTTATAGCTGTTAGCAGTTGCCTTAAGTATTGAGGTGAACCTATGTTGGGTGCATATATATTTATAATTGTTATATCTTCTTCTTGGTTTGATCCCTTGATTATTATATAGTGTCCTTCCTTGTCTCTTGTAACATTCTTTATTTTAAAGTCTATTTTATCTGATATGAGTATTGCTACTCCAGCTTTCTTTTGATTTCCATTTGCATGGAATATCTTTTTCCATCCCCTCACTGTCAGTCTGTATGTGTCCCTAGGTCTGAAGTGGGTCTCTTGTAGACAGCATATAGATGGGTCTTATTTTTGTATCCATTCAGCAAGCCTGTGTCTTTTGGCTGGAGCATTTAATCCATTCACGTTTAAGGTAATTATCAATATGTATATTCCTATGACCATTTTCTTAATTGTTTTGGGTTTGTTTTTGTAGGTCCTTTTCTTCTCTTGTGTTTCCCACTTAGAGAAGCTCCTTTAGCATTTGTTGTATACCTGTTTTGGTGGTGTTGAATTCTCTTAGCTTTTGCTTGTCTGTAAAGCTTTTGATTTCTCCATCGAATCTGAATGAGATCCTTGCCAGGTAGAGTAATCTTGGTTGTAGGTTCTTTCCTTTCATCACTTTTAGTATATCATGCCACTCCCTTCTGGCTTGTAGAGTTTCTGCTGAGAAATTACCTGTTAACCTTATGGGAGTTCCCTTGTATGTTATTTGTCATTTTTCCCTTGCTGCTTTCAATAATTTTTCCTTGTCTTTAATTTTGCAAGTGTGATTACTATGTGTCTTGGCATGTTCCTCCTTGAGTTTATCCTGTATGGGAGTCTCTGCACTTCCTGGACTTGGGTGGCTATTTCCTTTCCCATGTTAGGGAAGTTTTTGACTATCATCTCTTCAAATATTTTCTCGGGTCTTTTCTCTCTCTCTTCTCCTTCTGGGACCCCTATAATGCGAGTGTTGTTGCGTTTAATGTTGTCCCAGAGGTCTCTTAGGCTGTCTTATTTCTTTTCATTCTTTTTTCTTTATTCTGTTCCACAGCAGTGAATTCCACAATTCTGTCTCCCAGGTCACTTATCCTTTATTCTGCCTCAGGTATTCTGTTATTGATTCCTTCTAGTGCAGTTTTCATTTCAGTAATTGTATTGCTCATCTCTGTTTTTTCTTAAATCTTCTAGGTGTTTGTTAAACATTTCTTGCATCTTCTAGATCTTTGCCTCCATTCTTTTTCCAAGGTCCTGGATCATCTTCACTGTCATTATTCTGAATTCTTTTTCTGGAAGGTTGCCTATCTCCACTTCATTTAGTTGCTTTTCTGGGGTTTTTTCTTGTTCTTTTATCTGGTACATAGCCCTCTACCTTTTCATTTTGTCTATCCTCTGTGAATGTGGTTTTTGTTCTACAGGCTGCAGGATTGTAGTTCTTCTTGCTTCTGTTCTTATTTCCTTTTTAAAAATAGAATTCCAGACCATTGGAAAGAAAAATTCAAAATAATGTAAAGTTCTAGGTGATCTTAATTTTTCCAAGTGGATTTACTTTTACTTCCAGAAGGCAGCCAGAATAAAGTCAGATTTTCTTAATAGACTAGGTATTAAGATGATTTCACTCTGGGTTTCAATTATTGTTGGAGGGTCTCTTTCTAAACCCCTTCTACTCATAGGATATGGCTGTTAAGTTCACTTCTAAAAACCTGGAGTATTTACCAGAGTGCTCCATATTAGGGAGACAGATGAAAGCTCTAATCACTTACTCATCCTCTTAGTCCATAATTTTACCTCTTGCATCTGCAATTGCCCTGAGAGGAAAAGCATCTTTGTATGCCAAATTAAGTTTTTTTGACTTTCCTCTATTTCGAGATACTGACCCCACAATTTCTTACTGCTTTCGATCTCTCTAAATCCTTACAAGGGAAGATATCTGTGTTATGTCCAACTTTCTGAATTGTTCTCTGTGAGAATCTTGGCCTGAAAAAAATTACTTATCCATTGCCTAATGCAGAATTCTTCAAAGTTAATCTTATTGATAATCTATCATTCAAATTAGTAACTGTATTAATTATTGGCTTCATGACCTGGGTTTAAATAGTCTTTATTTTTTATATTATTGAAAACATTGAAAAAGTGATTTACAACATGGTCTTAATTAAAGAATACTTAAATAAAAGTGATTTGTCTCACAATTTTACTTAAATTAAGACTCTTACAATGAGACTCATATTTCTCATTTAGTATTTCTGCTTTTAAGGAAATGAGTTGCTAGTTATATTATTCCATTTTGTATTTATCCCATAGGATTATTATTATGATTAATTGTGATATATGGTTTCCACAAAACTTGAAGCATATTACAAATTCAAAAATGGCTGCTATAAATATAATTGTATAATATTAGTATCACTTCTTAGTTCCTTTAAATATAATGAGAAACATTTACCAAAGGCAGAAGTTTGCTTGCAAACTGTATTGATTACCTTACTGGAATCCATGGTTATAACAGGATGGAAATAAATGCAACTTTATTTCCATTTTGGATCATGATTATCTGAGACACTCTTGGTAGATTTCTACCTTCCTTTGAAATAGGAGAAAACACAGTAAAAATTAGAAGAAAACATTATTAACTCTTATACAGTTTTTTTCTACATGCCCTGATTGAATCTATAACACTGAAAGAGCTTTGGTACCCCCAGACAGCATACAGGATGTAACACGTGTCAGATATCATTATAGAAGCCAGCACATTTGTTATCATATAAAAATGTTGAACAATGAAATATCTATATCCTATTTGATGTGATAATAAATGTTCATAGTGTTCCAGGAAAAGAATGATTTTTTTCCCTGGCCAAGATAAAACATAACCACTGAAACTCGTTTATATTCATTTCATAAATCAATGACAATTCACGTCAGTGAATGTGTTTGGAAGTCAGCCAATAAGCAACAGCAAAAATCCATTAAACATCCTTCTCAGATAAAGGTCAACCATTCCTAAAAACTTCCATTTCTAAAAGTCTGCCAATCCCTGAACTTCATTCATGCTTTCCAAGCCCTACAGAAGATCGGCATTTCTGCTGTGCTCAGAGACTGTAATTACAACACAGCTTTCCCTTTATAAACAAACAACCCATTTTGCTTTATTGTTTCAGATATTAGAGCATCAACAATTAGCGGTTTCACCAATATTTTGTTTTGTGTTGAAGATCATCTATTTGAAATTTTCTTCTCAAGAAAAAAAGTACCCACAAGCTCCTTTATGTCCCAATAGTCCTTCAGATTTGGTGCAGATCAGATTTTTCAACAACATGAGTTTTGATTTGTTTCAATAAGATTTTGTTTCTTAATTTATATTGTTATCCTAGAATTTATAACCAAATACGTCTTTGTATAAGGTAATTAGATCCCTAGATCAGAAGAACACTGTTAGCAAATAGTCTTGGTATTAATCTGTTCATTCTTTCATTGATTTCTCTATTCTTGCTTTTTTTTTAAATAAACTTTTCACTTTAAGAAAGTTTTAGACTCACAGAAAAATGTAAAGATGGTACAAAGTGTTCCCACATACTCCACATTGAGTTTCCTTATTATTAACATCTTACATTACTATGGCACATTTGTTTCAATTAATGAATATATATTGATACATTATTACTACTTAAGTCCATAATTTACTCAAAGGTCTTTAGATTTTACCTAATATCCATTTTCTGTTTCAAGATCCCACCTAAGATACCATATTATATTTAGTCACCATGTATTCTCAGGATACTCTTGGGTGTGACAGCTGATGCTTGCTTGTTTTTTGTTTGTCTAATTGTATAAAATCTCATCTCATTTATTTGGCTTAGCACTTAAATATCTTGTCTCTGTTGAGCTTGTGAGGAAGTGCTCCACAAGAATGGATAAAGGCATAGATCTGATAAGTCTCATACCTAAGCCAGCACAAAAGCCTAATATTTTAATTGTATTTCTTAATTCACACAAAGGCAATTTCTCAGACTTTGCCTTGGATTCCTCAACAGAAATTCCAGAGTATTCTCTCACTTGAAAAATCACACCAGTGTCACTTTCCTTAGTCTGTATTCTGAGATCAATGATAGTTGAGAGATTAGTTCTAAAATTGATTCTTGACTCTGCTTACTTGAGAAATGGAAATTCCTTTTATAAGTATATGTGCTAGAACTACAGTGGCTTCCATCCTGTGTGTCATGGTTTCATCTACAAGAAAACCAAATCTCCTGTCTGGGGTAAAGTTGTGTTTTCCTAAATATACTCTCAATAAAAGCCTCACTTCTTTAATTACCTTGATGTTATTGGCAAAGTTTTACTAAAAATATATAGAATAACAATAATGATATAGCAGCTTTTGCCATGTTAAAGATACTATTTTAAAAACTTTAGAAAAGAGGGAAAGTGAAATAAAAACTGATCAGTGGTCAACTTTCTGTGATTTACAGCTTGAGGTCTCAAAATATCCTCTCTTCAATACTCTGTAGAGATGTCCTATTTTAAAGACCCTAATGAAAGTCAAATAAGATAATTCACACTCAAACTGTTTTTTAATTTTTAATTTAATTTAATTTTTTTATACAGCAGGTTCTTATTACTCATCAATTTTATACACATCAGTGTATACATGTCAATCCCAATCGCCCAATTCATCACACCACCATCCCCACCCCACCCCCTCAGCTTTCCCCCCTTGGTGTCCATACGTTTGTTCTCTACATCTGTGTCTCAAATTCTGCCCTGCAAACCAGTTCTTTCTACGTTCCACATACATGCATTAATATACAATATTTGTTTTCCTCTTTCTGACTTACTTCACTCTGTATGACAGTCTCTAGATCCAGCCACGTCTCAACAAATGACGTAATTTCATTCCTTTTTATGGCTGAGTAATATTCCATTGTATGTATGAACCACATCTTCTTTATCCAATCGTCTGTTGATGGGCATATAGGTTCCTTCCATGACATGGCTATTGTAAATAGTGCTGAAATGAACATTGGGGTGCATGGGTCTTTTTGAATTATGCTTTTCTCTGGATATATGCCCAGTAGTGGGATTTCTGGATCATATGGTAATCTATTTTTAGTTTTTAAAGGAACGTCCATACTGTTCTCCATAGTGGCTGTATCAATTTACATTCCCAACAGTGCAAGAGAGTACCCTTTTCTCCACACCCTCTCCAGCATTTGTTGTTTGTAGATTTTCTGATGATGCCCATTCTAACTGGTGTGAGGTGATACCTCATTGTAGTTTTGATTTGCATTTCTCTAATAATTAGTGATGTTGAGCAGCTTTTCATGTGCCTCTTGGCCATCTGTATGTCTTCTTTGGATAAATATCTATTTAGGTCTTCTACCCATTTTTGGATTGGGTTGTTTGTTTCTTTAATATTGAGTTGCATGGGCTGTTTATATACCTTGGAGATGAATCCTTTGTCCGTTGATTCATTTGCAAATATTTTCTCCCATTCTGAGGGTTGTCTTTTCATCTTGTTTATGGCTTCTTTTGCTGTGCAAAAGCTTTGAAGTTTCATTAGGTCCCATTTGTTTATTTTTGTTTTTATTTCCATTACTCTAGGAGGTGGATCAAAAAAGATCTTGCTGTGATTTATGTCAAAGAGTGTTCTTCCTAGGTTTTCCTCTAAGAGTTTTATAGTGTCCGGTCTTACATTTAGGTCTTGAATCAATTTGAGTTTATTTTTGTGTATGGTGTTAGGGAGTGTTCTAATTTCATTCTTTTATTGTCCAGTTTTCCCAGCACCACTTATTGAAGAGACTGTCTTTTCTCCATTGTATATCCTTGCCTCCATTGTCATAGATTAGTTGATCATAGGTGCGTGGGTTTATCTCTCAGCTTTCTATCCTGTTCCATTGATTTCTGTTTTTGTGTCAGTACCGTATTGTCTTGATTACTGTAGCTTTGTAATATAGACTGAAGTCAGGGAGTCTGATTCCTCCAGCTCTCTTTTTCTTTCTCAATATTGCTTTGGCTATTCAGGGTCTTTTATGTTTCCATACAAATTGTGCAATGTTTTTGTTCTAGTTCTGTGAAAAATGCCACTGGTAGTTTGATAGGGATTGCATTGAATATGTAGATTGCCTTGGGTAGTATAGTCATTTTCACAATGTTAATTCTTCCAATCCAAGAACATGGTATATCTCGCCATCTATTTGTATCCTCTTTAATTTCTTTCATCAGTGTCTTATAGTTTTCTTCATACAGGTCTTTTGTTTCCATAGGTAGGTTTTTTCCTAGGTATTTTATTCTTTTATTTGCAGTGGTAAATGGGAGTGCTTCCTTAATTTCTTTTTTAGATTTTTCATCATTAGTGTATAGGAATGCAAGAGATTTCTGTGCATAAATTTTGTAGCCTGCTCTTCTACCAAATTCATTGATTAGCTCTAGTAGTTTTCTGGTAGCATCTTTAGGATTCTCTATGTATAGTATCATGTCATCTGCAAACAGTGACAGTTTTACTTCTTCTTTTCTGATTTGGATTACTTTTATTTCTTTTTCTGCTCTGATTGCTGTTGCTTAAACTTCCAATACTATGTTGAATAATAGCAGTAAGAGTGGGCAACCTTGTCTTGTTCCTGATCTTAGTGGAAATGATTTCAGTTTTTCACCATTGAAAATGATGTTGGCTGTGGGTTTGTCATACATTGCCTTTCTTATGTTGAGGTCAGTTCCCTCTATGCCTACTTTCTGAAGGGCTTTTATCATAAATGGGTGTTGAATTTTGTCAAAAGCTTTTTCTACAACTATAGAGATGATCATATGGTTTTTATCCTTCAATTTGTTGCTATGGTGTATCACATTGCTTGATTTGCATATATTGAAGAATCCTTGCATTCCTGGGATAAACCCCACTTGATCATGGTGTATGATCCTTTTAATGTACTGTTGGAGTTTTGGCCTGTAGTTTTCTTTTTTTGTGACATCTTTGTCTGGTTTTGGTATCAGGGTAATGGTGGCCTCATAGAATGAGTTTGGGAGTGTTCCTCCTTCTCCTATAATTTGGAAGAATTTGAGAATGATAAGTGCTAGTTCTTTTGTAAATATTTGACAGAATTCACCTGTTTAGACATCTGGTCCTGGGCTTTTGTTTATTGGAAGATTTTAAATCACAGTTTTAATTTCAGTGCTTGTGATCCTTCTGTTTATATTTTCTATTTCTTCCTGGTTCAGTGTCAGAAGGTTGTGCAAAATATTTTTAAATTCTTAAGGAATGGTTGCATGTTTCAAGGGCAGTTTTAAGGGCATCTCTATTACCACTGTAATTTTGATTAATAGACTTATGTTAAGAAATAATAGAATTATGTCAAAGGATATCTAAATTAGAGTGCATTTGAATTTAGCAAATGCGTGTTCAAGGAACACTAAAATTTGTACCTGTGTTTTTAAGAACCATTTGTTTGCATTTTAGTTTGCTCTCTTGATCCCTTAAGTTGGCCAAATGGAAGATTAATATACTAATCTCAAATTTTAAGAATGCCTTATTTAACTAATCAAATAAAATTTGCCCAGAAAATGCCAAGATACCTTGAATATATACCCCACAAAATTTTACTCCAAGATGTCAGAGATTTAATCATATTTATATTCAAATATTTTAAACTCATAAATATATATTTTATTGCAAATATAGTGATATTTTTAAGATTAAGGAAAAAACATATAAAATATTCTAAGCTTATTTTCAACAGTTTGTGTGAAATTGTTGTTATAATAGACAACTAAAAAGCCATAATTAAGAAGACCAATATACAGGACTGGATTGTCAAATCAGACTTTTATGAAGTACAGATCTTGCTTTATTAATAATTTCAAGGATACTGGAAACAAAGAGACTCAAAAAAAACATCGGTTGTCTGGGACCTCAAGGTCAGCTTTCCACATTTTTTTCTTCCCATATCAGACATGTGTTCTGATATCATTACAATATCATAACTGTAGAGGAAATCTCCAAATGGGATTTTTTGGGTTTTCCCACACAGCAGGGTAGTGTTTCATCTGTGAAATTTATACATATATTTTAAACTCCAACTTGTGTGACCATGCCTCATGTATCTATAAATTCTGGGTTATTTTATTAAAGCATTCCTAAGAGAAACATTCCAAAAATAAGGACTCTTCTGCTAGCAAGTATTTTTAGTCTATTTACCTAGAGTTTTAGTTATTATGTTGACAAAGAAAGTACATGGATCATTTGTCTTCACTTTTTTCCCCTAGAACATATTCCCAGTATTTAGGAAAGAAATGTATCACAGGCCAGTTAAACTCTTTGACTTCTAGTAGTTATGTAACTTTATGTTATGAAATATATATATTTTTAAGTTACATCACTATACATAAGTAAATATACACAAGTAAATATAATATACACAAGTAAATAAGAATCATGAGAACATTATCTAGTCTTTATTTCTTTTATACTTCTTTATTGGAATATAATTGCTTCACAATGCTGTGTTAGTTTCTGTTGTACAAAAATAGACTCAGCCATATGCATACATATATCCCCATAAACCCTCCCTCTTGAGCTTCGCTCCCACCCTTCCTATCCCACCCCTCTAGGTCGTCGCAGTGCCCTGAGCTGATCTCCCTGTGCTATGCTCCTGCTTCCCACTAGCTATCTATTTTACATTTGGTAGTGTATATATGTCAATGCTTCTCTCACTTCTCCCTAGCTCCCCCCTCCCCAAAATGTGTCCTCAAGTCCATTCTCTGTCTGCGTCTTTATTCCTGTCCTGTCACTAGGTTCATCAGTACCACTATTTTTTAGATTCCATACATATGTGTTAGCATGTGCTGTTTGTTTTTCTCTTTCTGACTTACTTCACTCTGTATGACAGTCTCTAGGTCCATCCACCTCACTACAAATAATTCAATTTCGTCTCTTTTTATGACTGAATGATATTCCATTGTATATATGTGCCATATCTTCTTTATTCATTCATCTGTCGATGGACATTTAGGTTGCTTCCATGTCCTGGCTATTGTAAATAGTGCTGCAATGAACATTGTGGTACATGACTCTTTTTGAATTATGGTTTTCTTAGGGTATATGCCCAGTAGTGAGATTGCTGGGTCTATGGTAGTTCTATTTTCAGTTTTTTAAGGAACCTCCATACTGTTCTGCATAGTGGCCGTATCCATTTACATTTCCACCAACAGTGCAGGAGGGCTCCTCTTTCACCACACGCTCTCCAGCATTTACTGTTTCTAGATTTTTTGATGATGGCCATTCTGACTGGTGTGAGGTGATACCTCATTGTAGCTTTGATTTGCATTTCTCTAATAATTAGTAATGTTAAGCATAGTTTTTGAAATAAGGATTCAAAACCTACATAGCTTCCCAGGATTTAATTATATCTAACTCTTAATTCTGTACCTAGTCTTTTCTTTCACAAATTTTGATCTCCTTTAAATTCATCATATACACTCCACTTTTGCTCATATCAGGCATTTGCACATTGTTTTCTTTCTATTTAGACTCTCTGCATCCATTGTTCCTGTAGCTAATTCCTATTCCTTCAATCTTCAAGATAAGCATATCTTCTAATGGACTTTCTCTCTCCAGCCTACCTGAGATGATTTAGCAGACGTTCTCTGTCATCATACTCTGGAACATCATACTCATAACTCTTTAATGGCATTAGAAATATAATGAATATGCTTATTAATATTTAACTTATTTATGTCTGTCATCTACTAGACAATAAACCCATCAAACAATGACCTTTTATATAGAGCAGCACCTAACAGATTATATTTTTGAATATACATTGAAATTAATAACACATTTCATGGTTTTGAATATGAAACAAAATAATATAAAATGTGTTTAGTTATTTAAACAGATATATGTGACGCTTTTAATGAATAAATAAGTAATTAATAGTTAATTAGAATTTTATTCTATGTAACCACACATAGATGCTTTTTTCAACAATTACTCTGTGAATATGTTCTCTTAGTTAAAGTATATTAGGCAAAATATTTAAAAATATTTGATGAATATCATAGTGACTTTAAAAATATAGTATATTTCTAGTTTTAATAAATGTGTATTGGGCAATATTATGTACTAGATACTCTTTGGACCCTAAGGATAAAACATAAAGAAATTCTATTTACTATGACAATCAGAGACAGTTAAGTTAGATATGTCCCTGATAGCAATGGCTTTTTCCTATAGTGTATATTAGTGTACTTTACAGAAATTTTTCATGTTAATCATTGGTTCAAGGTATACTGGGGTTAAAAATACTACTGATCTATACCAATCTATATAAATTGCATAAAATAAGTATATATTTTTACAAAGTACAATGTTGAATTGTGGGACTGTTAGTATACTTAGTCACTTTAGATGCATTCTTGGGTCATTGGTGGAAGAATCAAGTTAGTTATAGTTACATAACAAAGAATATTTAGCATTTTTACTCAAAGAAAGGATGTCTATGTGAGATTGTGGAAGTTAGCTAAGCTTATTGTGCTATCACACAATATTGTGTTATCATTTTACAATATATATAAACAAACCGTCATGCTGTACACCTCAAACTTATAAAGTGATTCTTCATTAAAATTGGAAAAAAATATGTGAAAAATGTTGCTATAAATTAATAGGCAGTGTGATGTTCTCAAAAGAAAAAATATATAAAAATACTTGTGTTTAAAACATATGAACAAATTGTAACCTAAGTCAATTGTTGGGTAAGATCCCACAATGCAGTGAAGTAATGAGGAAACTTAGACTTATTTGCTGTATATCAAGAATTTGAGAATTTACAAGGCAATTAATTGAAAGATAGGAAACTGTATATTTAATTGATGTATTGTTCAGATAAAGTGAACTGTACAAATCTTAATTACATCATTCAGTGAATTATTATACCCGTGTGGACATAAACCCAATCAAGATATAGAATATTTCCAGCACCACCCTCAGGGTCTCTTCCAATCAAGCCCTTCCCAAGAATGTAACCAAAATTTAAAATTCTACCGCTTGATATCAATGTCAATGTTTTTGAATTTCACATAAATAGAAACATAAAGTTTGTACTTATATTGTTGACATTTTTCCCCAACAGTAAAAATTTGAGATTTATTCATGTCATTGCTAGTATTAGTATTTAAGATCTTTTTATTGCTTTGTAATATTCAGTTGTGGAAATAGACCAGCATTTATTTCTCCTTCTTCTGTAGATGAGCATTTGGGTAATCCTTATTACTTGGTAATAAGGTAATAAGGTAATAAGGTAATCCTTATTACTTATTACTACAACTAAGAGTAGTCCACTATAAATATTTTGGTATGTGTCTTTGATGGACATAAGTATTCATTTCTGTTGGGTATATTGCCAGAGAACATATTGCTGAATTGGCATATATTAGCTTTAGTAGATACTGCCAATCTTCCAAAATGGATGACTTAATTTACATTTCCACTATCAAAGTTTGAGTTACAATTCCTCAAATCCTTGTCAGCACCTATTATTTTCATTTTCTTCAATTTTAGTCACTCAGGTAAATTGTTTTAATATTTATTTCTCTGATAATTAATAATGTTGATAATCTTGTTTGTTAAATGCTGATGGTTTTTGCACATTTTTATTACTTTTTATTTTATTAATTAACTTAGAATCATGTTATATACTGAATTAAGTGCTTTATTTGCATATAAGTGCTTTATCTGTATATAAGAGCAAGTATAGCCTTCCAATCTCTAGCTTACTGTTTTACCATGCATATGGCTTATTTCCATGAAAATAGTTACTTATTTTATGCACATCAGTCTTTTTTATGATTTGTGTCCTGTTTAAGAAACGTTCCCTACCCATAGTTTATGAAGTTATTTCCTTAAGTATTTTTCTAGACTCTTATTTTACTTTATTATTTATATTTACCACTTATCTCAAATTCATTGTCTATGTTTGAAGTAGGGGCTGAGGTCATTTTTACCATATATATGTCTAGTTGTTTCAGGTCTACATGTTGAATAGAACATTTCTTTTTCCCACTGAATTATTGTGGAATTTTTGTCATAATCAGGTGATTATATATGTCTAGGTCTCTTTCTGACTCTGTTCCAATTATCTGTCTGTTTTGTATAGTAAATATATATTTATGTTTTAATAAAGTGATTAAATCACTTTTTCATTACATTAATTAGCATAGAATTATGTTCCATTATTTTATACTCTTGCAGATTTCAGGTACTTTTTCTGAAGAACTATGTATTTTTTAGTGAATATAAAAACTTTTTTAATCCTATATTTTCTACTATACATAAAGTTAAAATGATAGTATCCCTCTATGTAGAACAGTATATGCCTTTACCTTGATTTTTTATTATGATGCATTTTATGAATATCCATAGTTTTATTTTCCAATTAATAAGAAAGAACTTTCTTTACCTTGTCACTGGATTTTTAGCTAAAGAAAATATTTCGCAGGCCCCCTTGTGGTTTATTTTTACCCTGTATCTGAATTCTAGTGGATGGGATGCAAACATATTTCTTTCCGTCATTTACAGGTGAAACTCTTGTAACATATGGATAGGCTCTTCTCTTTCACTCTTCTTGAGAGAAAGTGCACGCAGTAATTAAAGTCATGTATTGATAATGGTAGATCCACTGCAATAAATGTGGAATATAATATCTTGTTTTAGACTCTTGTTTTAGACTTTTTGTTTCCTTAGGTTAGACATAGCATAGAAAATTTGGTACAGAGGGGTAAAATATTGTTACAGATCATAAAAATTTTATAAACTGGGTTTTAATAACCATGGAATAATAGGAGGGAAGATTCGTAACTATAATTTTGGAGAAAAATATTCCTTGTTAACAAAATCCCAGGTGAAGAAAATTTCTCTTTTCCCCCTCTCCTCTTCTCTCTTATCCTCTTTTCTTCTCTATCTCTCAGTATCCTGTCTCTCTTTGGCTTTAGTTATTTTACTTTTTATTCTAGATCAAACTTTTATGTAAATTGAAACTCTCCTTTCTTGGATCATGGCTCTTTCTTGCCAACTCCAAATCGCTCTCTCAATACTGTACATTTTCCAAGGCAGCTATTATTTCTGGTGAAATTTCCATCTTAGATTCCATCATCCTCCTGGTGATTTGTTTGTACCTATAGGTAAACTAGAAGATGTTTGTCATGTTTAATTCAGGATTTCAGTTGTGTTGATTGGGGAAACTTTTTCATATTATTGAGTAAAAGTTTCATATCTGAAAAGAAAATAACTTTCTAATGTTATAATTTCAGGTATCTGAATCATTATTGAAGGAGATATTTTTATGCAAAACAATTCAAATTACATTTAATGTTGAAAATCTTCTATAAAGCTGAAAACTAGCAGTATTATTTTTTCATACATTTTATGATAAGGAAGTAAAAATTCTAATAATTTTTATATAATTTTAAAATAATTTTTCTAATAATTTCCATTTTTTATTCTGATTGGTATTATATCTTGTCCTTATTGCTCTGTGGAAGCCAGCTGATGTTGGTGAAACATTACTTTATTCATATGTAAAATGACATTTTTCCTTGTTTGAAAATAAAATTAGATATATTGCCTCTCTTCAATTCTCTACCACTTGATTTTCACCATTATATAGACTGGGAAATTTGGCTAGCTTAAGTAGCTCCCATAGAATTTAAATGTTTGTTAGCAGTTTAAAACAGCTGACAAGATTTCCATCACATTATACCCTATGTTCCATAGCTTCTTCTTCATTGGAAATTTAAAATTTATTCCACCATGTCTGCATAATAGTGGCACCTGCACCTATAAATTAAGAAATAGAGTCAAAAAGAAGTTAATTGCCTTGTTCAAGGGCACATAGTAAATCAATGTTAGAATCAGTAATAAATGGATTCCTTGGTCACAAAATAACCACTCTTTCCTACAAGAACATAAAACTAATGTGAATTAAACTTCAGTCAGCCTAAATAATAAAAAAGCTCTAAAATCCAATGTGTTTTAAAACAGCTGAGCCAAGTAGAAGAGGCTATTGCAATAAAAATATATTCTCTTTTATATTTTATTCCAGGAATATCTGTGGCATTATTCCTGATTAAAGCACTCCATTTTCTGTATAGAGAACAGACAAAAAGCTCATATATTTTACATGATTAGCAGGGCTAAAAATTATACTGATTTTAATAATCCTTGTATGATTTTAAAGATTACATCTTAATTTAAAAAATCCTCCCCTCCCAATTAAGTCAAGCTTTAAAAAATTTTTTTACTCTGATATTTAAAGTAAATATTATGTAATTATTGTTTTATGTATTTAGTTACCCCAGAATTATCTAAATTTTTTAGTTGTGTTTCTAACAGAAATGGATGGAGAAGGTATTAAGACTCCAAATTTATCAACTAATTATTTATAAATGTTGACTTTTTCAAAGTCTATATGAAGGAGGCATGCCAAGAAAAATTATTTGTTTTTCACTACCAATATTTGGTTTTAAACCTTTATGTAAACTCTTTTAGGTGACGTGGGTTAGGCCTTACTGGAATTTCAATGGCTGTATTTATTCCACTGAACTAAGAACTTGATTAAGGATTTGTCAATTATTTACATTATAAAGTGTGTAGTAAAAATACTTCTCTGTGAAGCCAATGGAGAGGCTCCCTTACTTAGCAGGTGAGTTGTTACGTAAAAGGCTCCGCAAAGGACGAGAGGGCATAGTCCTTCCTAAGAAGAGAACATACTAAATGCTCTAGAGGTAAAACATCCTCCTCATGCTGCCACTGTCCTTAACTACTGCAGTCTTATTTTGCAAAAGTTTATGAGCATCTGCACTATGCCAAGAGGTAATTCTCAGGGGTTCAGATTTCTCATTAGCTGTGGATGCAGCTGTTAATGGGCAGGTGTCATCCCAATAAAATTCCTCTGATGCTGAGTAACTTGATGAGAATATGAGGCTGGGCTTTCCAAGAGAAGCTGCAGATTTTCATGAGCTGTAAGGGACAAGGAGAATGTAGCTATTTATATATATCATCTATTAATTGATTTCATTTTGGAATCATTTATTTTTTTCTATATTCTTTTGAAATATTGCTTGCTTATATTAGCCAATATGTTATAAACATTTAAAGACACCTGAAATTCCAGCCTTTGAAATTGGCACCATGTTTCCTACCCATCATGTTACATCTCTGAGTATAGGAGAAGTATACCTATCTCTTCTTTTAATGAGTCTCTCAGACATAGTATCCTGGAGAGGAATTTGCATCCGTGCATCTTGCTACCTTAATATCTTTTCATGTCACATTTGCCACAGGATGTCTTCTATACCTCATTCCTCTGAATTAATCATCAATATTAGTCCAGGTATATTAAAATTTTTATCCTAATGTTTTAGTTATCTGAAGCATAATTATCCTGTCTCTATTCTTTTCTATTTCCCAAATGTACTAAAAAAGAAGAAGAATGATATTCCTGAAGTGATATTTTGATTATGTCAAGACATTCACTTTTCTGAAATCTCTCATGGTCTTTAATTGCCTCTTACATGAAATTACAACTTTTAACCAAAGACCAGAAAGGCTCTTTTCCCCATTCTTTACTAAAATACTCACATTTTTTACCTTTTTCTGGCCATATCACTAGTTTCAACTCAATAAATGTCATCACTTAAGCACACTTTGTCTTTCCTATTAAATATTTACAATGCTCAACTCTGTATTGCACATTTTCAAAATTTTTCTTAAATTTCACTTTATTCAAGAAACAAATTTTTAACACAATCTTCCTGAAAGCATGTGTCTGTTCCAATAATGGCCTGTTTTTCTTTTGTCGGCCAAGAAAATTTATCTGTAACTGTATTTTTTTCTCAAGTCAGACACATAATATCTAGTTAATATTTATTAACTTGTATCCAGGATTTTCTTTATTTTCAAGTTCTTAAGGTGTTTCCAGAGCAGTGTGATCAATTAGGGAACTCAAAGGCCACGTGTCATTCTAGACATTCTGGAATGAGGAAACACAATGTCACTTCGTTAATAAAGCTGTTTGTTTCTGGCACGTCTACTTGCCTTTTGGATCTTTACCTCTTAATTTTAGTGTTCTCGATTTTATTTACATTAAAAGTGAAAATGTGCCACTTTTTCTATATATTGCCTGCCATATTTCATTGTCAAAGTGGCAATTCAAGTTGTCTTTGTGTCACTAATTTGCTCCATCTTTTATTCATCGAATAAAAGCATCTGTGATATAAAAAAATTCAGCATCTGTGATATAAATTATAAACCATTACATTAGTCATTTTTAGCAAATTTGGCAGATGTAAATAAATGAAGAAACTGTAGCTGAATTTCTGACAATTACATACAAAATATTTACATTTTGAGAATTTCAACAATATTTTTTAAAACTTCATGTTGTTTATAATTTATTTTATGGTGGTCAAAAAATACAAACTTCTAGTTACAGAATAATTAAATCATGAATGTGTAATATACAGCGTGGTGACTATAGTTAATAATATGTTATTGTATATTTGAAAGTTGCTAAGAGAATAGACAGTAAAAGTTCTTATCACAAGAAAAAAATAATTTGTAACTCTCTATGGTGATAAATGTTAACTAGAATTATGGTGGTGAGTGTTTAGCAATATATACAAATATAAAATCATTATGTTGTATACCTAAAACTAATATAATGTTATATGTCAATTATATCACAATAAGAAATAAATAAAATGTTTAATTTTGAATTAGTAACATTTTATTTTAATATTTAGTTTGCTTTAGCATAATTTTTAAATCAGGCCAAGAATTATATTCTATAGAAGATTGAATAATACTGGTATAACAAAATTTGAAGTGACAGCTCTGTTTAAAATGATATGCTTTTCATTTCAATTTGCTTTTTGGCAAACTTTCCATGATCAATGATTATTATTATTTATATCAGGGATCAGCAAACTTTATCTTTAAAGGGACAGACAGTAAATAATTTAGGCTTTTGGGGATAGTTGGCTTCTGTTACAACAGAAGCAATAATGCCATAATGTGGAAGCAGCCATAGAAAATTATAAACAGATAAGGTGGCTGTATTCCAATAACGTTTTATTTATAAAAACAGGTGGTAGACCAGATTTGACTCATGGGCTATGGCTTGTAAATCCCTGATTTAGATCATTCCATAAATTATATTTTTATACAGCCAACAGTTGAATTTCAGGAATTATCATACTTTTTTTTTTAGAAACATGTAATATTAAGGATGCTTCCATTTAAATCTAAAAATAATTTAGGAATGGATTATAAATGATTAAAAGGATGAATTGCTAAGTGAGACTGGACATTTTCCAAGAGAATAAAAATATACTGAACACAATGAAGAAAAAACTGAACTGAGGAGAGTTATTAACTTAAAAACAAAGTATTTTTCTCATAAACTCAATGTACAAATAATAGTTGTAGGGTATATTTTATGAAACAGGAGAAAGATCTTTTTCTTTAAATAGAAAGTAAAATAACATGGTCACATGGGACTTCTGCTTTCCAATACAACATCTAAAGAGCCTGGAAGCAATCGTCACATGAAAAAAAAAAAAATACTGAACAAAGTGAAAACCAACAGCTCTTTTAAAATCCATCAGATAATTAAGGTCACAGGCAAACAGTTGCCCTGAAAACTGGACAGACAGGCAGATACACAGAATCACAGCATACCTGGAGCCAAAACCTGCATCTGAAACTAGTGTGGAAGGAACACTTGAAGCTGTACTTAATGAATTACCAAAGACTTCGTGTAGACTAATGTGAGAGTTAAAAACTCTAAGGAAGGCCTTTGTGGGTTTTAATTTCAGGAGCCATACCAGGTTCTCAGGATAAAGTTGGACTGCTAATCCAAATCTGAGAAAGTTACTTTATGAATATCAATGCACTGATTTTAAAGTTTATTTCAAAAGCAAGAGCAGAATAGCCATCATAATGTTTAAGAAATTCAAAGTTGGAGAACTGACACTTTCTGACTTCAAACTACAGTGAGGTAGGCAGTGTGCTACAGGAAAGAAAAAAAAAAAGTGAATAGATGAATGGAACAGAAAAGAGAGCCAGAAATAGACCCACACCCAAATAATAAACTGATCTTTCAGAAAGGAGCAAAGGCAAACCGATGGAGAAAAGATAGTCCTTTCATCAAATGGTGCTGGAACAGTTGGGGAAAGGCCAAAAAAATAAACCTGGACACAAACTTTACATGTTTCCTAAAATTTGCCACTAATTTTTAAAGCACAAAACTATAAAAATCCTAGAATATAACGTAGGAGAAAATCTAGACCTTGGTTATGATGATAACTTTTTAGATAAAACATCAAAAGCATAATCTATGAAAGAAAAATTGATGAGACTTTATTAAAGTTAAAATCTTCTGTTCTCCAACAGACATTGTCCATAGAATAAAATAACATAACACAGACTGAGATAAAATATTTGGAAAAAATCATATTTGATAAACACTGTTGATCAAAATATGTAAAGAATGCTTAAAGCTTCAAATTAAGAAAATAATCCAATTTAAAAATGGGTAAAATATCTGAACCAAAGAAGACAGATTACAAAAAATCATACAAAAATTTTCAATATCGTATGACATTAAGGAATTGCAAATTAGAATGAGATACCACTATATACCTATCAGAATGGCTAAAAGCCAAAACATTAGCAAAACCCAACACTGATAAGCATATGGAGCAACAGAAACTCTGATAGATTGCTGGTGGGAGTGCAAAATAGTACAGCCACTTTGGAAGATGTTTCCATGGTTTTTTACAAAGCAAAACATAGTCATACAATACGATCAAGGAAGCATGCTCTTGGGTATTTACACAAATGAGTTGAAAACCTATGTGCACACAACTTCAATAAGAATGTTTATAGCATCTACATTTATAATTGCCAACTAGTAATAATCTATTGGTCAAAGAGGAAGTTTCAAAGAAATCAAACAAGACATTGAACTGAATGAAAATAAGCATAAAAAATACCAAAGCCTGGGCTTCCCTG
This sequence comes from Tursiops truncatus, assembly GCF_011762595.2. Taxonomy (NCBI): domain Eukaryota; kingdom Metazoa; phylum Chordata; class Mammalia; order Artiodactyla; family Delphinidae; genus Tursiops; species Tursiops truncatus. Next base: position 56,770,308 of record NC_047051.1, on the reverse strand, counting down.
GTGCCATGGTGGTTAAGAATCCACCTGCCAATGCAGGGGACACAGGTTCAAGCCCTGGTCTAGGAAGATCCCACACGTCGCAGAACAACTAAGCCTGTGCGCCACAACTACTGAGCCTGTGCTCTAGACCCTGCGAGCCACAACTGCTGAGCCCATGTGCCACAGCTACTGAAGCCCAAACGCCTAGAGCCTGTGCTCCACAACAAGAGAAGCCACCGCAATGAGAAGCCCGTGCACCGCAACTAGAGAAAGCCCACGTGCAGCAATGAAGACCCAAGGCAGCCAAAAATAAAAATAAATAAAATAAATAAATTTTTTTAAATTACCAAAGTCTATGGGTTATTGTTAAAGCAATGTTTAGAGGGAACTTTGTGTCACTAAAGACTTGGATTAGGAAAAAATAAGTATTATATCAACAATCTAAATTCCCACTTCAAAAGCAAGAAAAAACCAAAAAATGCAAAGCAGCTAGAACTAAGAAAATAATAAAAACAAAAGCAGAACTTAATGAAATCGATTATAGAAAATAAACACAGAAAAGGAAAATGAAAAAGAAAGCTGGTTTTTGAAAAAGTCAATAAAGTTGACAAACCTCTAAGAAGACTAATAGTAAAGAAAAGAAGGCAGAAATTACTAACACTAGGAATAAAGTAAAGGACGGCTTTAGGACCATACAAACATAAAAAGGATTATGTTATATTATTGCTACAAACAATTCTAAACACATAAATTTGACAGTTAAGTTAAAAGGCATTGATTCCAAGAAAAGTAAATACTATCACAAGTTTCTCAATATGAAATATATATTTGGAAAAGCCCTATAAATATTAGGAAAGTTGAATTTTTAGTTAAAAATATGCCCCTGAATAATATCTTCAGAAGCAGATAATTCTACTAAATGCTTTAAGAAGTAACACCAACTGCAAGTGGTGCAAGAAAAATGAAGCAATTTTTAATAAAATTAATGGTATAAATTTGGTTGTACATCTTAGAATACAAAAATAAATTATAGGTGTTTTAAATACAAAGCCAGCCAAAAAATCCCTTAGCATGCATGTACAATCTTAGAGGAGGAAATACACTCTTAACTGAAAAAATATAATTGACATAAATTAAAATGAAGACTTTTTTGTTAAAGAAAAATATCATGATAGTAACTAAAATGAGCAGATTAACAAAAGATTTACTTTAAGAAAAACATTTGCAATAAAAAGACAAGGTGTGTCACAAGAACAAGGCAGAACCTGTAATAGGAAAATTGGCAGGAATGTGAAAATACAAGTCACATTATAGCAAATCCGAATGACCGACAAATTCAAACTCAAATTCAAATGTGAAAAGATGTTGAAATGCATTCCTGGTAAGAGAAATGCAAGTTAAAATAAGCATAAACTATCACTTTATACCTATCACACTTGACAAAATTAAGATGAGTGATAACAACTATTGTCAGCAGGAATGTAGGCAAAAAGTACTCTCCTACATTGCTTGTAGAGATGTGAATTGTTAAAAAAAAATCTTAGAAAGCCATATGGCAACCTCTACAAAAATTAAAAATACATTTACACTTTGTTCCAACAATTCCATTTCTTGGAATACATCCTTCAGAGTAAAAATCTGCACTTGTACATGGGCATTGCTTTCTTGATGTTTCTATGATCTCTTTCTTGATCACTATGTTCTGAAAGATATCCATAGGCATTTTAGCTTAAGTGAAATTATATAAAGTTTGTTAAAGAAGAATAACTACAAAGATTTAGTAGAATTACATGTTTCCTTTAGTTGTATGTTGAAGTAGTAGTTGTATTTAATCATATTTTAATTTTTTATATGAAATAATTTAAGGCATAATAATTATAAAGAAAATGCTTTAATTTTGTTCAGCTAGGTAGCTTTAATTTCCTGGTTTAAGAACTAAAAGGCATTGCAACTGTAAAAATGGTACTTTGGGGAAAATAATCTATCTTCAGTGTGAACATTAAAACTTTTTTGTGTTTAGAAGACACAAGTGACCCAAGTAATAATCTTTTCAGGAATTCTTAGCTGTCCTTAACAGGGAACACAACTAATGTAATTTGCAGACATATCAAAATCTCATTTTCTGAAGCACACTTTTGCAGCTTGCATAGTACATCCTAAGAAAGGCAATAAGCCATATGGGCCTTAAGAAGGAAGTATTGTTAGAAATGCAACTCCTGTCAAAATATATAACAAAATTACAACAAAATTATATATAGCAAAAGCATATCAAAAAGAAACCATATGATAGAAGAGTTCTAAGTTAGATTTTATACAAATGAAATCAGGATTCATCTGCCAATACCTAAATATTTAGAATATAAAGACAGTGACACAATATTCACTAACTTCTGAAATAAGAAATTTTATTCAGTAATCTGTTACTCATAAGGACCAATTGATGGTAATAAAGTGATAAAAATTAAAATGCAAAGTGTTGGCTAGAAAGATTAGCTGTAATAAATATTCCCATTCACCCACCACTATGAATATCCAACTAAAGGTGGGGAAGGTTTGATCACTCTTTTTTCTAATTTATCCCACACATTCACACTGATATCTTTTGGTGCATCCATTCTGGAATTATACTTTCAAGAAGTATAATTTTGATATGGAGTGAATACATGAGGTTGTGTCATATTCTGAATGTGAAATCACCAAGTAGGAAAGTTCCCCATTTTCTGATATTGTGTAAATGAGATAGTCTGAAGTTCGGAGTATTTCATGAATTATTTATGGTAATAACAGATATCAGGAAAGTCTGTACACTTTAATGAGCCTTCTGCATGAAGACCTGAGAGTAGTAATCTATAGTTATGTTAGATGATAAAAGATGTTATTAAGCAAGAAGCAGATCTGGGGATACCCATTTTTTACAAAATGAGTGAGTGGCTTAAAAAAAGTGAGAAAGTATTTTGTTGTAGTTGAAAGAAATATTACAGTTGAAAAAAATGTACATAATTAGCAAAATGTACATAATTAGCAAAAGAATACAAATGTTCATTGTTATGTATTCTCATAACAAATGTATTTTTGTTTCTCTACAAAATTCAAAGAAATACATACTTCATCATATAAGAAATTCAATAAAAGAAAATAATTGATACAGTAAAAAGCTCTTACAATGATGGAGGAATGTTAATTAAGTTGTGTAGAAACTAAAAAGTCACAATACTATCAGTATTAGGAGTAGTAAAGAGCCAAAGTGGCCCTGTTTGAAAAGGAAGTTAGGAAAAAATGGTCCTGTAAGGAAGTTAGAAAAAATGGAAATATATAAAAAAGGAAATTATGTAACTGAAATAATGTAGAAAAATAAAGCTCTAAGTAGACAGAGCAGCACAGTGTATAGCAACAGTGGGGTAAAAAGATACAGATTATGATTAAGAAATTATAAAATATTAAAGCTAGAATGAGAAATTTCACAATATACCTAATGAGAATTCCAGAAAAACAGGGTAATTAATGAGGGAGAGGCATTATTTGAAATTCTTATTAGAGTATTTTAGAGAACTTTTTAAAAGTACATAAATGCATGGATTGAAAAAAATCACAAAGACTAAGGAGTAGGATGAGAAGGAAAATAATGCTAGACTTATAATGGTGATATCACATATTCTCAAAGAAAAAACAAAAATTAAAGAAACTGCAATAGATCAAACACATATTACCATAGAGAAACATTTCATATAACCTGGCTGACAGGTAACTTCTTATCATAAATTAGAATAATACATTTACATTTCTGAGGAAAATAATTGTAACTTGGAATTTGGTACCTAGTCAAAATGTAATTTATGAAGCATAGCAATGTAGATGACAGATAGATAGATAGATAGATAGATGATAGGTAGATGAAGAGAGTTTCTCCCACAAAAGTCTTCAATTAAGATAAAATTAAAGGATATTTTTGAACAGAAAAAAATAACAACAAATCATCTGAACCCCATAGGCAGAACTGGGATAAAAGAAACAATAACTTTGAACAACCACAAAGATACAACGTTTTGGTAACCTAAGGAGTAAATTAATGAAAAAAATACATACCTATTTTTCTGCTATAGAAACAAGTTGGATATAACAAAATAAATATAATATGAAACACTGAAAAGAGACATTGCCCCAAGGCAATTTAAAGAGTTTAAACAGTATTGCATCATTTAAAAGGAAATTGAGATATTGAATATAATTTAAAATATTTAGGAAAATTATGGTAATTAGCAGTAGAAATAGAATAGGGCTCAAAACTAGAAAAAGAAAAATCTTTACACAGAAAACTGTTAGCCCAACATGATAGCAGGGGAGAAAAAAATAGAATAATGAAACTTGATAAAGAAAACTGACTTGTGAACTAAACAAAAACACAAAATAATAGTATATATAGTTACACATAACTATTATGAAGCTTAAGAATTAAAAAAAAAAATAAACTGTAGAGGAAGGAAAAGGAAAGGGACTGATGGTATCTACAAAGGATCCTACAACCTTACCTGTAATGTTTTCTACATTGTTTAAAACAACTTTCTTTATTGAGTATAATTCATATACCTCCCTTTCATCCTTTCAAAGTGTACAACTCTGTGGTTTTTAGCATAGTCACAGAGTTATGCAACCATCATCACTATTTTTGGAACATTTTTATCACCTCATGAAGAAACCTCATATCCGTTACCAGTCACTTCCCAAATGTTATCTGCCTTCTAGGCCCTGGTAAACATTAATCTGTTTCTGTCTCTAGGGATTTACCATTTGTGGCTATTTCATATAAATGGAATCAAATAAACTGCATCCTTTTATGTCTAGCATATTCCACTTAACATTATTTATTCAAGGTTAACTTATGTAAATACAACTGATATTAATATTTCTTAACTTTTGGTAGTAAGTTATTGTTTTTCATCTCAAAATAACAATTTGGAATAATAGAATATATATTTAAAAAATCTCAAATATAAAAAATTTACACTACATTGTATAGATGTTTGTAATATAGATTACATGTTGAATGTAAATAGAAATTATATTCTTGAGTATTGAATAAAAATATAAAATTTGATAATAACCAGAATATAAAATTCCAGGGAACGATACAAAATAAAAATGGTTAAAAAGACTTGAGCATATCTATTTCTTTATCTTTCATAGGAAAACTTACTTGATACTGTCACTGGAATAACTTATGATTTTAAAAATTAAAAAATTACATGGTAAATTAAAAAAAATAGGTGCAAGGAAATAGGTTTCAATATATACTAAACTTCATTAATGAATGACACATATCTCTGGAAAGAATAATTGGCAAAATGAAGAAAAGAAAAAATTAAAGAAAATTAGTATAACAGAAAATATCAAACTTTTAATTGGAGAAGATGAAATACAGTCATCCCTCAGTATCCCAAGGGAATTGGTTCCAGGACTTTCCCTTGGATAACAAAATCAATGGGTGCTCAATTTCCTTATGTAAAATGGCATAGTATTGATACTTGCATACAACCTATGCACATCCTCCAGTCATATACTTCCAGTCATATACTTTGTTATCTCTAGATTGCTTGTAATAACAAATACAATGTAAATGTTATATAAGTAGTGTAAATAGAATGTAAATGTAATATAAATAATAGCCAGAACATGAAAAATTCATTTTGCTTTTTGGAGGTTTTGGGAATTTTTAAAAATATTTTTGATTTGTGGTTGGTTGAATCTCAGATCCATCAGGTATGCAGGGCTGACTACATTTCAGTAATCCTGACAATCCGTTTCCATAATAAAATAGAATATGTTGTTTGGGTAAAAACAAATTTCACACAGAATTAAAAAAAACTTCACACAGAATTAAACAGATAATAGAATTAAACTCCTAATACTTCCTATAATCAAACATCTTCTATGGATACCCACTCATCCTCCCTCCTTCCTATAATGACATTGGCATTTCTTAAATAGTTTCTGTGCTTACTCTCTTCTCCTATGCTTGGTATCATTTCTTATTCAGTCTCCTCAGAACCAGATCTTTATTTATTGCCTCCTTTCTTATTAATATCCTAAGCTTCTCTCTCTTTCACAACCATAATTTCATCTGAATGACTTAACCCATTTACACAACATCTTGGTTTAGCTTTAGTTCCCACGTAACATGTTTTTTTTTCTGATTCTTCCCCTTCACAACTTTTCAGAAAGAACTGCTTACACACATAGGCCTCAATCCTATGCATTTCTTTATTATTCAACCTTCCAGATGTGCCCTCCACTAAAATTTCAATGAGCTTCTGGCAGTAAAAACTAGTAGACATAAAATCTAGCACCTGATCTGTAGGAGAGTGTTACATATTTCTCTCTCTGCTGAAATATGCTCCACAAAATTTCTGGGAAAATACACTCACTACTTTCCTCTGGAAGTTCTAATTATCCTCTAAACTTAGCTTCTCCTCTCTGTCTTCTTAGAAATCTTGTTTTTCCTAAGCTTTTTTTTCTCTTCTCCTTCTACTCATCTTCAATCTTCTTAAATCCCATGGCTTTATTTACAATCTTTATGCTGACAAGTTGTCAAGTTGACATCTCTGCTACAATAGATGTCAGAGGCTGTTTAAAGGCATACATTAATTTGCTTTTGGCAAACTGTCTTTCCTAAGACAAATTGTTGTTTATATCAATGTGGCTTGTATCAAATAGTTCCAGTATTGAATTCGACCTCTTAGACCTGAAATTTGTGCCTTTCCCAAGCACATCTCATAGTACTATAAATGGTTTTACTCTACCCAGTTAACAAATCATTTTTTTTGACCCTCTATTTCTCATGTTTTACATTCTATCAATTATGACATCTCTTCAGTTTCAATTTTAAATGTCCACTTATCTATCTATTTCTCTCTTCTCTATTATCCATGTACTGGGTCAGGAGCAATCATCTTTCAATTGGATTACTGAAAAAGTCATGCTAATACCTCTAATCGTGAGCTACCTCAAAATTCTTCCCCAAATGTTTTAATTACATAGATAAGTTTAATGTGTTTTTCTGGCTACTGTAGTGGATATATGATATCTATATATTAATATTATATTGTAATATAGCCATGCAAACTTAGAGCAAGAAAATTCAAAACATGGGTTTCAAGGTAATTTATTTTTCTTATTTCTATTCCTCTCACATCAGGAATTGGACCATGCAGTAATAGCTGATTTCCTAACAATAACATTTTTTTAATAAAAAAGACTTAATAGGAGTATATATTGGATACTTCTAAAAAATGTAAAGTTTTTCATAGAATATCGTCTGTTTTAACTCAAAGCAAGAAAAAAATGTAAAAGGCATATCACAACTTAATCTTAAAAACATGAACTTTGTTTTCTATTTTCATAGCACTCTAGTCTACCTCAACCACTTGGTTTCACTCGTATAAAATGTAGTTATTTGTATGCAGGACTTCTGAGAATTTTTTAACATCTGCATCATTTGGGGTATTATGTTTCTGCTTATGAGCAGAGTGGTTTTGTCTGGGATGTCCTAGATATATAATATCAATAGTACAATACAGGCAGAAGTCCATCTTAAGAGACATCCCTCCATTTAAAAGTAGAGATGTATCATCGTAAGCACTCTAGTCAGTTGTTGTATTACCAAGTTTGCTATCTCTATCTCAAGATGTACATCTCACACGTAGAATTTGATACCAGAAAAATCTTTTAAATCTTAGATATTACAAATTATATAACACTCCCCATGTTTCAAATATAAAATGAAATATAGCTACATTAGGAAGATATAGCTTTAAAAACCATGATTTTATAAAATTCATGTTTACAAATTTGAATAAAGAGGTAGAAGTTCAGAGGAATATTTAATAATGGGTGAGTTATTTGTATTAGAGCAAAGTTTACAAACATGATACAATATGGAGAAAGAATGTTATATAAGTATACACATTACATATAACATGTTTTCATTTCCAGGTGGTAGAATTAGATTATATTCCTTATGGGATATTTTGCATAAAAATGATAATGTGTGTCAATAAATACGAACACACATATTTTTGTAAGAATGTCTATTATTATATTTAAAAATCTCTTTAGAAATTCACGCTGCTTTGACAACCTTCAAAAAATCCATATCCTGAGAGCTGTTCCAGCAATGAAGAAACCTTTCAGCATGGGGCTATTATCTTGGCTGGCACTGCTGATAGCTCTGCTTGCAATAAAAAGCCACTGCTGGGAAAAAAACATGTCGTGGTCTTGAGGCTTAAATCTCACTGGCAAACAGAAGCCTATTTTGTGTGAAAGCACTAGGAGAAAAGATTCCAGGCAGTGGGTAGAAAATGTCTTGCCTTCACACAACTACATTTACAGAGAGAACATAGAAACCTATAATGTATTATGCTTCCTTTGCTGCATGTCTGGATCAAGAATCCTAACAATCCACATGGCAATATACCTTTAGTAGATTGACAACATTTAGTAGATTGATATCATTTGAATATTCCGACAAAATCTGGCTACTTCTGAGATCCACCCACAAACTATGCAGCACTCTTTGCTGTTGATTAATGGCACACATTCTTATTAAGAGTTGTAAAGGAAGAAATTGAAAAGAATGTCAAATGATTCATCATCATATTATCAGCCAGCTGTCTATCACTTATGTTCAAGGGCACTATTTTTGTCTCCTAACATTTGAAACTTTTAAAAGAGCTGAAATTTTGTTCCCCTGTAAAAATCATCTAAAAAAATGACTTGTCATGTATTATCATCTATTCATTCTCTCTGACCCTTTTAATAAACCCATCAATATTTATTGAGCACATATTTTGGGTCTAGTTCTGATCTAGAGACCATTAGAGACTCATAATAAGCATAATACTGTGTTCCTGATTTGAAGAGCTTAAATCTAATAATAAGGACAATATGAGTCATCAAGCAATAGAAGATAATATATAAATGCTAATCACTGGAATGTTTAAAATAGATACGTCTAAGAATATAGTAGAGAAACATCAAGGATGACTGGAATAATAAGTTGAAGTAGTCAGTGATGGAGGGAAATGTAAGCCTGCAATTGAATAATGGATATAACATAAATAAGAATTATCATAAGCATAGATATTTTAAGATAAGAGAACATGAAAGGTAAGGAGGTTAACATAAACTTGGAATATAATTAACTACTTATTGGGTGAATACTATGTGCAAGTTCCAAGATACAATACAAAGAGGCACAGGCCCTATGTATTGACAACTAGTGGAAAAAAATGTCTCAGTATAAGAGACATTATAGTTCTCTGATTACAGTAAGTAAAATGCACTATAAAACACACTGTATGGGAATTAACAGAGTGAGAAAGAAAAGAAAAGCTTCCAAGAGAGTAAGACACAAAATATAAGTTTTATACAGGATGAATATGTGTTTCCTGGAAAAAATCCTAGGGTTCAGTCAGTTCTAGGCAGTAAACACAACTGCAAATGTAGCAGGATATGCCAGAGTGTGAGACATAAAGGCATCACAATAAAGCAAGACTGGGTCCTTGGGTGTTTCTGGATTTGAAGTAACGGAGTACTTACTAAAGGTTAAGAGCTAGTGACCAGGTGATAAGATTACTTAATGTCATCCCAAAGTATTTGAATTTTAATTTGAACACACTTGAGAGTGCTTGAAGGATTTTTATGAGAGTGATATTTCCACTTTGAAGACAAATAATTCATCTTAACTTTTGCATCTCTATCTTGAGCATTCTTTTCTCATACTCCTTTCAGAAATATTCTCAAATATATACGGATATCAACTTGGCATTGTAAAACTATTCTTTGATTATGACTGGGAACACTTAATACAAAATGAGAAGGAAGGAGGGATCTCAGACTTTTCTTTGGAAAGGTAATAACCAATTAGAAGGAAGGTTATATGGAAGGAATATTGAATATTTAAAATGAGGTTGGATAGAGATGATATATTTTCCTGTAGATTGTGAAAAAATTGTAAAATATGGCATAAAATAAGATGGAGATGAAGATTTAGAATTGTCATTTTTTCACATATTTTACTATAGCCTGCCCAATTCACAAGTTCATTATTAAAATAAGTCAATTAGCAAATAATCCCATAGGAATATTTTTTCACCCTGTGTGTAAACTTTCTTCAAAGAAAGCCCATTTGGGTAGCATGTCTAAATCAGTACTGTATTTTCTTTAACAAGAAATTATTCCAGAAAACAATTAGCACTTAATTTGGTGCAGGTGTTAGCATTTCTATAATGTTGACAGTGATTCACAGTGCTTAACACACTTTTTTTGAGAAAAAGTTTAGGTTCACCATCAGTAAGTTTAGTTTTGGTATTTCTCTGAAAATATTATTTGTATTTCAACAATTCTGACATTGACATTTCAGCCCATAATTTTCCTGCAGTTCTGAAGCAATGGGAATAGCAAGCTGAGGAAAAAGTGGATGCAAACAATATGAAAATCTGTGCTAACGAGGCACTGCTTATTCCTCAGAGTAACTTCTGGAAACTCAAATAAAGCTGGTGAAAAATATAGGGCACATGTCCATATTGCTTCAGGGAAATAAAAAGATTTGGCAAAAGAATACACTGATGAAAATAATATGTAAATTAGTATTGGTTTTTCACATACTTTGTACTTAATAACTGAGACAAGAAATTGAAACAGGAGAGTGTAGAAATACAAATTTAATGTCAAGATAACTGCAGAGGAAAACAAAATAACATAGGGTTTTGTGTATGTATGCTCTTCCTGAAAGATCCAGACTGCCAATATTGAGACTCATGGGCTAGTTAGCTGTGTAAATAACAAATGTGTTTTGCTGTGATAATATCTTTATAATTAAGCATACTAATATACAGTATTAAATCTATTGTCATTCCTTCTCATCAGAAAAGACAATGGAAAATCATTCATTGCCTTTACTTATTAGGAATTATTATGATTTATATAAAAATACTTTAAAAATTTATTTGAAATTATTTTTATTTAGTAGATTGTTCAGTAAATAAGAGTCAAATAAAAAGGTATATTGGTCTTACATATAGATAGATATTTAGAAATAGTGCATGATTAAGTTAAAATTATTTCAGAATATTGACAATTGTTTCTATATTATTCTTAAACAATTTTAACAAAAACATTAGTCATCTCACGATTAGTAAGAAAATATATCTTAATGAATTATTCCTAAAGTTGAATACTAATTTCTATTTTAAATGACTGATAAAATATTTTTTAAATGTTTGAAAAATTAAGCACATGTTTTAGGGAACATAAATAAGACAAATAAATTGATATAAAAATCTTAACCTCATATAGCAAAAGTACCTGTGATAGATCATAGAGTAAGATAAACTTTTAACCACCACAGAGATTTACCATCTATAATTCCTATATATTTAAGATGATACATAAAGGTCTTTTTTTCCTTTGTTTTATAGAATTCAATTCATTCACACTGAAAAAAACTTTTCATTTGAGAGTAAACATCTCCCTCTTCTGGAATTTTTATTAAATTCAGGAATCTAAAGATTTTACTCAAAAAACTAAACAATTTTAGTTCACAATGTAGATATATGTGAAAACTTATCAATATGTTTTAAATATAGCTCATTAAGCCTTGAAATTCTATACATTGTAGATTTAATTCATTTTCTCTTTTTTTGGCCCATTACTTATAATTTTACTCTTTTAATTAGGAATATTTAAACTGAGCTGTTAAAACAATATTTGTGTGTGTATATTTTAAATTTAGTTCACTTTCATGGTCTTTATTATGTTCTCTTTAAGTTTTCCTTAGGTTATATTTATTTAAATGAAGCTCATCCATTTCCATAGTACTTTTTCTTTTCTTCCAGTTTTACTGAGATATAATTGACATACAGAACTGTATAAGTTTAAGATGTATAGCATAATGATTTGACTTACATACGTCATGAAATGATTACCACAACAAGTTTAGCAAACATGCATTACTTCATATAGATACAAAATTAAAGAAATTAAAAAAAATTGTTTTCCTTGTGACAAGAACTTTCAGGATTTACTATTTTAACAACTTTTATATATAACATACAGCAGTGTTAATTACATTTATTATGTTGTACATTACATCCCTAGTATGTTACATTCCACAGTACTCTTAACTAAAGACTCAGTCATATAAAAACAAGTATAGAAGTGATTTTTAAAGTGAACTCAAAACAAAATAATTAAAATACTAAGCACTTTCTTTCATTTTCCAAACCGAAATTTAAACACATTTGAAAAACAACATATAAAGTGACTTTGAAAACTAAGTTTTTCACAATTTTTGGAAGATTTTTTCTTCCTTAACCAAAACTGTGTGTTTAACTAACATTGATTAATAAAGCTTTTAAAAGTGAAAATCTACAAAATCATCCTTAGAAGCCTTAAAATGTATTTCTGATACATACAAGATTTAGGTCAATTTATTTGTTAGTAAAATTCCAAATAAAGATTAAAAAATTTAAGTCATTTTAGAAACAATTTTGGTTGCTCCTATATCATAATGCCCTGTGATGATTTGAATTAAAATCATAGGTTTTGTAAAAATATAAATATATATTCTTAATCTATAAAACACTGGCATATAAACATGAGAATAAAGGTTATCCAAAGTGATACAAATGTTCTAAATGTTATAGAAAGTTAAAGTTACCTTTTATATTCATAAACAGAAGTGAAATAAGACATATTTGGATTTTTTTAGGAAATTTGTTTTGGAAACTTTTAAAATTATTTCTAGTAATTCTTTATATCCTTTGATATTACCTAAAGTAGAGGGTCATTTTTCTTCAATTTATAAAAATAACTAAACTAATAAACTACAGGTTAGTCATCACATATTACAATTAAGAGTGATTCCATGACAATAGCAGAAGTGGTCACACATAGTAGTGACTCAGAATTGGTTGTGCTCTTAAGTTCTCACTCAAAAGCTATGGGGCTCACCTACCTTTGAAGCCATTTTAGCAGTAGGTAGACATTGGGTGTCTTTCTTCCTGTTTTGTCAAAGTTTGAATCACTAGTCTATAACAAATAGCTTTGAGAAATAGTAATAAATGAAGCAAGAGTGTTAATCATGTTCTAGAAGAAGTGGTTATCTGCCTTTTGATCCAAGCCTCTCAACTAATTCCTGGTGCCAATTTATGCCTATCAATCAGGTTGACCTCCTGAGTAAAGAAATAAATGTTTACAGGAAATGTGAGTTAAGTCTCCTCTCACAGTTGCATTACAAAATGAAAGTGCAGCGGATAAATACAGGTATAAACACTGCAGTTGTATTACAGAATGAAAGTGCAGCTGAGAAGTACAGGTGTAAACCCTGAACAGACACATTAAAATAGTCTTTGCCATAGATAAAGTTTTGGGGAAACAGGACACCAATAGTAGAACGAAAATGTTTCATCATCCAGCTTACCAGGAACAAAGTCATCAAGTAGTCAATGTATATTGGAGCAGAGTATTTGATTGGCTTTTTAATATTAGTGTCACCTGCCAAATTATATTCATATGTTGGGCATGCAGACATGAGCAGACAACTTTCTTCGGGACAGAATTCTGTAATACTCTTGTTGAAGAAAGCCACAATGTTAACTGTGATCCATTTTGTGGTTCCCTCTCTCTTCCCCAACATAGCAGCTTGTCTCAGATTCCAATTTCCTAGTGCTCTCTCTGCAGTTTTTAAAGAGCTCATAATGAAAAGCTTCAGGAATATACTTCTTTGAATGTTTAAAAAGATCCCTGTTAAAGAGGAACTCATCTCTCTTTAGAGGGGACGGGAGGGGCAAACTATTCTCAATGACCAGTGGAAGCCCACTTGTCAACTACTTCCCTCTGGGGTCCAACTGGCGCAGGCTGCTGTGGCCTGCTCCCTGCTTCACCAGCTCTAAATGCAGAAACAGCCACATTTGACCAGGCTCACTCTGATTTTAATATAAAATATCTCATACATAAAAATATATATGACATAATGACAAGAGAATAGAGCAAATGTCTCAATACTCATGACCCAAGTTAAGAAATAAAACATTACCATCTTTGAATCTTCCTGTGTGTTTCCCTTTCTAATTAGTTCTCTACCTGCTTGGTGGTAAATGCTTTCTGTTTTAGAGTGTTATAAGATATTTTGAGTGTATATCCATTTTAAAGCATATTTTTGCTGAATATAAAATTCTACTTTCATAAATTTATCTTCTTTAACCACAATTTGAAGGTGTCACTTTCTTTTGGCTTCTATTTTTCCTATAAAGTCACTTGTTATTCTTGTTCTTATTTTTTTAAAACTCTTTCTTTGACTGCTTTTAATATTTTCTCTTCATCTTTGACTTCTTTAGTTTTACTATGATGCAGGCATAGGAATAATTCCCTTTATATTTTTCTTGTTTGTTATATAAAGTGCTTCTTGCATCTGTAACTTGATATCTTCTTCAGTTTTTATCTGTTACATATTGCTTTTTGTGCTGCTCTCCTACCTCCATCTCATTCTCATTCATTTCTTGGAGTCCAATTATCCATTTATTAGATCTTTCAACTATATGTCACATGTTTTTTATGATCCTTCCTAAATCTTCTATCCTGGTCTTTTTGTAATCTTTTTTCCTTTTTTGACTTATCTCTTAATTATCTAATTCCTTCTTTATGTATGTACAATCTATTGCTAAATACAAACTTGGAGTTTTGTTACTAAATTTAATCACTTCTAAAATTTGCTTATGATTATTTTTTGTTTCCACTTATCTATTATAATTCTCTACCATAATATTTTATTCTTTGTTCATATTAAATGCTGACTTAAAAAAATTTTATCTGTGAACTCCAATATCTGGATATCTTTTGGATCTGCTTCTATTGTCATCTTTTTTCCTCTTGTTTGATGAAATCTGTGATATTAATACTAGATGTTTTAAAAACTGGATGTGAACATTATTCATGAAAACTCTTAGGTATAAAGTAAGGCTATGGATATTGTTATCCTGTTGCAGTGAAGATTCACCATACAGCCATTAGGCTAGTGGCAAATCACCTGTTACAACCAGGGACTAAGAAGACTCAGTTTTATTTTTCAAGCTTTGTGGTGGTTCATCTATACCCAGTGCAGCCTCACTCCTAAGGTGTATCTTTTGGGTGAAAGATTTGAGTGCTTAACAACTTCTTTTTTTTTTTGGTTATCCCTGAATTTTAATGTTTGTCTTTCCAGCCAAATGTCACTTGTGAAAATGGGATAATGATATAGAAAATGAGCCTTACAGCTATTGCTGTCACTTATATTTATGTATCTATAACTTCCTCAAGGGGGAAAATGACCTCAAATATCAGCCTTATCTTGTGGTTTTGTTCCTCTACCAGACTGTGACCCAACATTTTAGTATTGCCATTATTGCTATGAGGTTTATTAAAAGTGGTTTTGTTTTTGTTTTTATCTTATCTAGTCATGCTAAGTGAGAGAGTTCATCCAAAACAAGTTTTTCAGCAATTGAAAGAGTAGACCTTTTTCTTTTGAATTTTGATGGAAAAAATTCTGGTTTTCATTTTCAGAATTTGTAGTGTTTTGGTTTTTTTTTCAAACTCCCCTTGTCATTTTTGATAATCTCATACTGTTTCTCATTTTCCTCTACTAGCTTTTATTTCACTAAAGCCTTATTTAAAAATAACTTCCTATTCTATATGTTACAATTCCAACATCCAATGTCTAGTCTTTCAAGCCCTAGTATCTAATACGTTGTGGTTTTTCAGATTCTTAACTATGATTGCTTATTTTCTTATATATCAGTTGAGGTATGATTGTGAAGTCATACTAAGCATATTTTAATGTGCAAGAATCATGGAAAGTTCTGAAATGAGGATATCCTTCACCAGTGTCAATGTGTGGTACTAGTTGTATTTATTCAAATATATTTTTAAATTTTTATTTCATTTAAAAATATTAGTCTAGGAAGTCCCTAAATATGTGGGTATTACAAGTCCAAAATTATTTCAAGTAATAGTAAAAGCTCAAGGCTACAAAATCTGGGAACCATTTACCTTATCTGAAGTCAGGGAATACATTGCTTTGATGGTTGCTTTACTAAGATTAATTCCTCCACATGTCTGTTAATCTCACAAACCTTCATTATTAAATTGTGTCCCTGAGTAAGCATTTGCTTCAGTGTTTCAGTGTATCTACTTCTGCAGTTTCAGTTCAGTTAGAAGCATATAAAATTGTTTATTTTCATTTGTCTGTCATCTGGGTATTTTGCGATTGTGGAGAACATTTCATAATACCAGAATTGCTATATTGCTGGGAGAGAAGTACACTTATTTTTGTTTTGAAAAGGTAACTTTAGTCTCTATAAGGAAGATGAATTGTGCAAGAGTTGAAGCAAGGAAAGAAGTTGGGTAGCTATTGCAACAGCCTTGGTTCTTACCTGATGTTGATAGCTTAGACTAGCATGATAGAAAAGGAGATGGAGAAAATTTAATGGATATATACTGGATATATTTATGACTATGGAATGGGCTTAACAAGAAAAATGAGAAAAAGAGAGAAATGGTCTTCTTGGGTTTTGGTTTCAACAACTACATAGGTGGTGGTACAACTTTTTTAAGAATGAGAATCCAGATATAGTCAAAGAGCTTGGGGAAGCAGATACACATGAGACCCAAAACAGGTTGTGGCAACGTCTTCAGTATATTGTGGACTGAAAAGATTCCAATTTAGTGTATGAGCTAGACCACAGGTCACCTAATCTTTGAGTATAAGCAAGCATGCAACATTCACCTTCTACTGGGGCTTCTGTGATAAAATCTAGCTCAGGGATTTGATATTAAGAAACAAACACATCTAATAAATTAATAGAATTATTAAGCATCATTAAGGATTTAAATTTTAATCTATAATCCTAATAGCGCATAGAATGTTGCAAACTGAAATTTATGAGAATTTAATTTCTATATTATGTGGAAACTGAAACATTCAGCTAAACTTTGTTAATACATGAATGTATATTTCTTTAATACAAACAGCAGCAGAAAAAATATAATATTTTCAAAATATATTTGTGTTTTATAGCTAAATATAATTGTTACTGTTTTTAATTAGATGTAGACTATAAGAGTGATGAATACATATTAAACACATATACAAATAAAATAGGGCAACACTGATTTGCAATAAGACCTTTACTTTCTTGGCTTGTGGTCTTATGCAAAGGTTATAAGACATGAGGACCAGAAAGCTTATTTTTTGTCTGAAATCACCCACACGTTCAGCAGATGCACCTCCAAGTGAAGTAAAGAATTGATGGCATTAAAAACACAATTCTTGCGTCCTTCTAAATTTGACTTGAATTTGACTGTGTGCCTGCTGTTTTATATTTAATAAATATCTCCAAGGTCTGAATCACTCTGACATTAAAAAGTAATAAAAACAAAGTTAACTTTGTAGTCAGTAATAAAAAGACTAAATTAGACTAATACTAGACAATAAACAAGACTAATTTACTTAGTATATATTATTTGAACTATATTTTAAAATATTCTATTGAGATAACTATAGGAAATTATTTGTATAATCTAAATTACTTCATACATGTAAATTATGGTGTTTATTATTTTCAAAAAGTGGAAATTTTAATTATTTTAAAAGCAAACCTATTGATTTAAGAAAAATTCTAAAAATGAAGGTAGAGGTAAAAACTTTTTCAGTCCTCCCAAGTAACTGTATCTTCTTGCATTTATAGAGTATGATTTGAAAAATGTGTTTATACTATTTTATTAAAGTGGATAGACTCTGGTAGTCAGTTGCTAAGTATGCCCAGAAATACCCTTAATCAAAACATTCTGGGGCTTCCCTGGTGGCGCAGTGGTTGAGAGTCCGCCTGCCAATGCAGGGGACACGGGTTCGTGCCCCGGTCCGGGAAGATCCCACATGCCGCGGAGCGGCTGGGCCCGTGAGCCATGGCCGCTGAGCCTGCGCGTCCGGAGCCTGTGCTCCTCAATGGGACAGGCCACAAGAGTGAGAGGCCCGCGTACCGCAAAAAACAAAGAAGAAAAAAATATATATATATTCTGTATGGGACACATACATCAGAGGCAGCCAATACCATGCAAAGGAGACAAGAAAAGAAACTTTATCTAACAAGGACTATTAGATCCTTACTGATGCCAGATAATTAAGGTTAGTCTTTAAAGATGTGAGGGATAAGGTGGAAGATAGATCTGTGGTAGGAACCCAGAATGGAATTAGACAATAAATTGGAATAGAGAGAAGTATACAGTAAACAAGCATTCAGTGCATATGTGCTGCAAAAATGACTGACCCAGACAATGAAGTAACATTACTACATAATGTATAGATAAATTATATAAGACAAAATATTTTAGTTAGCACATTCCACATGCATTCATACTAACTCAGGCCTTAGAGAAATGACTATTTCTTTCAAAGGATTACTACGCTCTGCAGTTTTCTGAAATTATTTTGTAAATTTCTAGAAATCGGGATATTGTTCAACAATAAACCTAATAATGTAATATTCCTCAAAAATACACTTATGTTTATATATATCTGTATGCTGTTATTTTAAAGTCAAATTTGAAAGTTAGGG
Organism: Tursiops truncatus; assembly: GCF_011762595.2. Taxonomy (NCBI): domain Eukaryota; kingdom Metazoa; phylum Chordata; class Mammalia; order Artiodactyla; family Delphinidae; genus Tursiops; species Tursiops truncatus. The sequence goes on along the minus strand of NC_047051.1, from coordinate 56,751,688 downwards.
TCATTATTATTCAAAAGAGATGCTAAGTTTGTTGAACAGTGGATAAAAAGATATATGAGAGGTTAGAGATTCTTTGTAATAATTATTCTTTGAACCATAAGCATAACACAATTTAAGATTTAAATTATCCTTTACTATATGGGTAATCATTTCTCATGAGGCTATAAATCACTTCCAAACAATCTAACACTTTTATTGACATTCAAGAGGCTACACAGATATTTTACAGTCTGTCTTAGGTTAGTCAATGACAATGCTTGTCAATGGCAGAATGGAAACTTTTTCCTAATTTTCAAACTTATTTTATATGTATTTTTATAATAGTAACCAAAGAATATCAAGATATACGGACAGCTAAATAATCTGTAGAAATAGATCAGGTGAAAAACTGGCAATATAAGAATGCAGTCAAAATAGATTGCACTAAATTCATGAAAATTTCAATGGTATAATCTGAGTATTCATTGAGCATTATTTTAAAAATCTTTCCAATAAAGTATAGAGATAATATATTGTGAAATAGATTTACCATTACATTACTATTAAATAATAGCTTATAGCTATGTATTTTAATTCTGAAATAATTTTAATATAGTTTTTTAAAAATTTAATATTCTTACATCTTTCATCATAATATTACCACATTTATATATCTCTATCATTTAGTGAGCTTGTAGGGACATCCTGTATAGTTAATGATTCTCAAGACTCTTTTATCTATGACTAGGCTGAGATAAATGAATTGAGGGCTTTATAGATTTTACGATGACTTGTTTCAATAAACTCTGCCTCAAGTTTCTGATTATCAGCACACCTGCAATCAGAACATGATTTACTGAAACTTTACTTTTTACAATACTTAAATAAGTTTAACATATGTAGAACAATACAAGGACATTTGCAATATATATTTATGATTGTCACTTATCGTACTCTATAACATTTTGTAACAAAGTTAAATGGTTTATCTGTCAGAAAGAAGGAAAAATGATTTCCTTATTTCAAGTTTGAAAATAGCATCTTATGAGGCAAAGCACAAGTACTTTGAAACAGTTTGAAGGAAGTTTTAATTTGTATGGGAAATAAGCATTCTATTTTGGTGGTTTGTCATTTTTATACTTAAATCATGAATCCTGATAATACCAATAGCTGTTTCCTAATTTAATAAAGTACTTCACTAAAAGTACTAAAAAGACTTTTGTTTTCTCAAGGTGAAAGATGCTAATTGATTTTTTTTCTTTTTTCTGCTTTTGAAATAAAAAAATATTAAGCAAATAAAGAACCAATAAAGAAGCAGATTCTGCCTCTAATGAGAAAAAATAGTGAAAAAAAAATAAAGCTAAAGGAAAAAGTGTCTCTGATCATGAAGTGAGACTGTTGTAGTATATGTTCTGCTTATAGGATAATATCAACAAAATCTGCACTTGGAGTCACTAGGCAATAAGCTGATGTTCAGAAAATTTTCATATTTCATGATAACAGCTTTTATTAATCCAAATAGCTAAGGAAAATTGTAGCATGCTTCTACTGAAAACACTAGATAGAAAGATTTTTGTTCTGTTTTGTCTTGTTTAGTTTGTTTTTTAATCTCCTTGTAATACACTGGTAAATTTTCCTGCTATTAATGCCCAGAAAATAATTTTAATTAGAACAACTTAATGGCTGGTAGGAGCACATTATTTACAAGTATACAACACAAATGAGTTGGAGACATGCTTTCTAGTACTGGAAGAACCCAATCAGAATAACATTTGCCCAAGAGAAAGTTGTTTGCAGACTTTGTTAGGAAAGCCCTTCTGCAGATCATAGTAACACATGGACACACTTATTGACAAATAATTCTGAGTGGAGATGGTTGCAATGAAGGAAACTGACTTTGTTTAGGTGGGCTCACTTTGTTCTGTGCTCTCAAAGAAATTATCACCACAGGTCACATTTGATCTTTCAGGTTGCAGTTATTTAGAAGATGTTTGTGTCTCAGGTTAAAACAGGATTTCTTTAATGTCACAGACTTAGTTTTATTCATCTTTACATCTTTATCACCTAACACATTGTATATCAGAGTTTTAGAGACCAAAAGTTTTAACCAATTTACCCTATCTTTATCTCATTGTTAAAAATCATACATAAGTGTAGTGTAATTATCAAGATAAAAAATATGAGATTACTCCATACGTAAGTAGACAAAATCTAATGGCATGCCCTAATTTATACTTCTGGTCTTGAAGGAAACTCCACAAGACTAGACTGTTGTAGTACCTCCGAGATGAACCCCCCAAATTGAAATCCATAGTCTAAACAACACAGTAATGTTAAATTCAGTGACTTTGGGAGCAGATCTTTTAAACCATAAAAACATTCCAGAGTTAGTGGTATAGTGATCCAGTTCTGACCAGAGGCTTCTTCCTTCTGGCAGTGCCTCCAGGGTGTGTGTTCATCTGGGTGGCTACAGTTCCACATGATAAGGTCCACCCTGGCCCTGGGATGAAACATTTTCCATTTTGGACCCAGTGCACAAGTCCAATGATGCCCTCCACACAAGGTTCTCTTTTTCACAGTGGTGGACCCATTCAACCATGAGACCACCAGAGCCTCAATGCCTGACCCCCATATCAATACTGTTCAACTTCCTACTGTCTGGTAACCCACCAAAGTGCATCTAGCCATAGGATGTCATATAATAATACAGATCTTATTATTTTTTTTAAAGTGTAGACAGTATACAGTATAGACCAAAATCCATATTCTATATGTTCAAGAATATAAGGTTATCTTGATAAGTGTGCATAACATAACAGTGTTATGCTTTACATAAGGAACTGTACTTATTATAAAGAAATACTTGAGGTAGACATAAAGCAGAGAGAAATTCTCTACAAAGCCTAATCAACTGATCTCATGACTTAGCTTCTTTTATAAATCCAATTCCATTTTATCTCTTTTTTTGAAACATCATGCATCCTGTATCTTCTGTAATTTTACTCATTTGTCTACCCCATTATGAAACAAATTTTAACCACCACTATGTTCATCCAAGCCATATAGACCTCTTGAGGTATTCTACACATAATTATTTAATCATGCAGCATGCATCAAAAAAACTAAACTAAGCATAATCTCAATTTCAATGGGTTACCTTTCAGTTTCCCAGAAATCCAGGACTGTAAATATCATCCAGTCCTCAACAATATTTTAAATTATTTGCCAAGTTTTGCTTATATTTCACATTAACACATACTCTTTATCTTATTACTTATTTAGCATAATTTTTCCAGTTTCCACAATGTTTGCCATGAGAAGAGAGGTTATTACTTAAATTATTTTGTGTTTCTCAACTGGAAATCTCATCAGATAACTTTCCGTTTATATTTACTATGTTAGTCAAGCAGGCCATAATCTGTGTTAATTCTATTGAAGTTGTTTTAATTAGACAAAAATATTATATAAATACTGAGAGAAAAGAAATATGATTTACTGAGACATTAACTTAAAATTGAAGTAAATATTTTTAGAGAAGGATTATATGTGTAAACCATTCTTTTATCTTTAATTCAGTTCTCTTTTATTTATATTTTAATGCTTTTAGATAAAAGACAGGACAAAATAGCAATTTTTCAATAATTTTTGGAAATAATCAACTGGGCAACATAAAAGCAAATATAGAAAAAACAATTCATTATGCAAAATTAGCCTCTCAATCTTAGATTGTATGACTTTTCTAGGTCTCAGACACCTCGCTTCAAAAAGTGAAGGAGGTAATACATTTCTAAAGTCAAAGCCATGTCTAATGTGTAAAGAGCCAACATGTAAAGTTTTATTCCTTTTTAATTGTTCATTTCTGATAACTTCACTCTATTTGAGGGACTATAATAATTCCTTGGGAGAAAAAAATTGTATTTTGATACATTAATTCAAAATTATATTAAAAATAATTAGCAATAGGTATTATAGAATATTTACAAGGATTTGGAAAATATATCATCATTATTAAGATATTGCAATTAAGATTGATTAATTTAGCTGTGAGAATAAATAGCTATGAAAACACGAGGATGCTCCCTCAAAACAGGAAGGATGTGTATCTTAGAGCATGATTACCATTTTGATAAACAGATTGTTCCAGAGTATTGATAATTTCCTAAAACAATTTTATCTTCTCTATAAAACAGAATGAATACATTAAGGTAATGTTGAGAGGCAGTACTATTTAATGTTTGAAAATAAATCAATAGGAAACAATGTTTCTTTACATTCTCTTAAAATTTGTACCTGTACAAAGGATCTTTGTGCCTCTATATTTGTGTTTTTCCTATTAAGATTGCATAGCAATTATTAGTGTGTGTTTATATTTCTGTGTGTGTATTTGTGCCATGTGTTGGATTTTTATTTATTCTGGCAACCTCACTTATTGAAAAAGTTCTGTCTATAAAATTTTGGACTGTATATTAGCTCTTTATATATTATTTATTCATTTATTTTTGCAGAATTTCATTGAGTTCACCATGTGTTCTTAAATTCCCCTTTTTTACTCTGCTAGTAATAAATTTTAACTGTCCTCTCACTAGAGAGAATAATTTGTTATACTATGTGTGGGTATACATTTACACACACACACACACACACACACACACACACACACACACACACACACACACACACAAACACATACCGGAAGGACTATATAATAGGATAACTTGGCTTTCAAAATATTTGAATATTTGATTCAGTTAGTCAGTGAATGTTAGTGCCCAAATGGAAACAGATATTTTAAAATCCAAGTTTTAGATGTATAGCGAAACAGAAGATATACTTTCATATTTGTACCTTTCAACAACACTGTAATTTTAATGTATTTGTAATACCATATTTGGAAATGTTATGTTGTTAGTATAAAAATTCATACGAATAAATGTTTTAATTCCATCACCAATGTTAGGGGAAAAATAGGGTATTTTATCTTACTGGTATTTCACACTATGTAGTAAAATACTGTTAATGGGAATATCACAGATAATAGCTGTTATACTCTATGCATATGACCTTTTACTTAATGGAGTAAGTAACTGAAAAACAAAATTGTTTAATACCAAAGGAATGAGACCTTTAGTTTCAGTTTTCCAAAGACTGAAGCCGAATCATCATAATCCTTGATGATTTTTGGTTTTCTTTCACTCATTGAAAGAAGCCACAAGTTTGAAGTAACTATATATTTTAAACCACTATAGCTAAATAAAAATAAACTATTGGCATATTATTTTTTAGGATTAATACATGCCATATGGCTCACTGTAGTTAAAATAACTGTGTTGAAACTAATGTAAAATTTTCTTTTTCATCTTATTATACTTTATAGGCAAAAGCCTCAATTTTAGCAAAATTCATTGAATATAAATACATAGGAAATACATTAATTTTATGTTTTTTGCAGCAATTTCAGTGAAAGTTTGAACTCAGGAGAAACGTATGAATGAATGAATATGTAGTGATATGCTGTCTGTAACACTTGAGCCCTTGAAGTATGGAAACTCAAGAAAAAATTCAATATTCTTCTATTTCCATTTCATTAGTATAAGAAAATTCTGAAGTAGTCACAAACCAGTGTGTGTGTTAAATAGATTACCTTGCACACAAGTGTTTCTAAATGTTTGATTATTTTCTTAACCAACTTTTAAATTTATTTCCATTATTTAATTACTTAATTGATCACACACACACACATGCATACACACATGTGTGTGTCAAACATGCAGCCTATCAAAATGTCAAACATGCAGCCTATCAAAATACAAATAGGATCTGCTGTAGACTGAGGTTTGTGACACTCAAAATTCATGGGTCATGAAGATGGAACTCTTATGAATGGCATTAGCACCCTTATAAAAGAGACCCCAGAGAACTCCTTCATTCCTTTGGCCATGTGAGGATACAGGGAGAAGATAGCCATCTGTCTAGCAGGCTCTCACCAGACACCAGATCTGCCAATGCCTTAAGCTTGGGCTTCCCAGCCTCAAGAACAGTGAGCAATAAATTTTTGTTGTTTATTGTCATCACTTTGCCAGCAAAGGGTCTCATTACGTACACATTCTATTCCAAAATTTCACACATAGGTTAGAATACAAGCTTAAAAGTATAAGAAGATTGCAAAGCCTTGTAAGGAAATATAGTATAGCAGGGTATAGTTTTTCTTCTTATCTCAACAAAAGGTGGAAAAAGGTGAAAGAAGGCAAATGAGATAGAAAATTTGAGGATTTATTTTTTGATTCCTCTGACAGATTATTTTCTTTAAAATGCTAAATCCTTTTTGATATTGAGAAGTAAGCTTTTAGAGATTGACATGTCATTTCAAGATGCTAACCAGAAATAGCACCTGTCATATTTCATTTCTAAAGTGGTTATACTTTACTCAGCAGTTGAGAACAGGTTTCTATGTTCTACCTTTCTAATTACCTTGTGACAGTGTTTTACTCAAATATTTGAAAATTTAAGGAAACAAAATAATAAACTGTTAATTAACAACACATTAATTCTAGTGTTTTGACTGCTTTTGTCATTAGAATAACACTTTTTGCATGGTACACAAAGGATTTGCTTAAAAGATTAAATTAACATTAAAGTCAGGCTCATAAAAGACATTTCTGATAAAATGAAACTGAACATATATGTAGTAAAGCACACAAAAGGAAGAAAAACTAAGACTCAGTTTTAAATGCATTTAAAAATACACTCATCAAATTTTATAATAAAATTAAAAATCGACTGCCATTATCAGAGAATTAGGAGATTACTTAACTTGATCTATTAATTAATTAAACTTTGCTAGTTATCAATAACACTTATGACCATAATTGTAACCACATGTTATGTGAGGACATTTGAGAACTTGGCATTGTCACCAAGATCAGGTAAGTAATGCCAGGAATCATTTTAATCCATGCAGAGCAGTGAAAGGAAGGAAATGCTATTACTGCTGTTGCTGATAAAAATTTATTTCCTAAGCATTTCACTGTTTTGACTGTCTTGTAAAAAACTTACCTGCTTATAAATAAGTATAATTTAATATTTTCCTGAGATTTATTAGTAAAATTTGTATTTTTTAACAGTAGGTGTGAGGTATGGTAGAGTCTAATATTTGACTACTTTAAACTGAGCAAATATTTGTAACTAATTGTATATAGTATTAAACCAATAAAATATAATTTGCTTTTCAGAAGTAATCTTTTAAGTCACTCCATCACTCTACTAAAATACTGAACTGAGCAAATATGCAGTGTTCTGTTTTGATTCAGTCAGTTGTCACAATGGATTTTATCTCTAACACAGAGAACTCTGGAAAGTTTTTAACTTTTATCTATGAGGTATTTCCATTATACATTATTTGACCTTGATTCTTTACTGCTATAGTGATACATTTAGAATTACCCAGCCAACTGAAACAAACAAAAAGCAAACAAAATGCAGTTTGTAAAAATATTTTAACTATAACATTTGTTGGGAGAAACCGAAGAATAATTTTGATCATGAAGAGAGAAATACAAGTGTATATACTGAAAAATTAAATAGGAAAGGTTTTACTTCAAGAACTTTCTACACACAAATGTTTTTTGCAGTGTTATGGTGAAATTATTACTACATATAAACTTTGGGGTTGTCACAAGGAATCATATACTCTTTAAAACACTATTTTATGAGAACACGCCTAAAAGCATCCTATTTGTGAAAAAAAATGAGTTATAGTATACATTTTTGCTGTAAAAACTGTATGCAAGATATTACTACCAACTCATAGAATTTAGATATTGTAACACCTAGATGGAGAATCTTGCACCAAAAGATAAGCACTATTATATTTTTTCAAAAGCAAAAACACCTAACTTTTCAAGATAATTTTGAATAGATATTTTCCCCTGTGACACAGATTATCCAAGATGCTCATTGGCCTGAATAAAATTCACACATTAAATGATATATTTAATTATTACATCATAAGCTGCTTGGAGCACTTTAAAAATCTACATGCTGTTATTTCATTATGTAATTACATTTGAGAAAACTGAGGGAAAATAAAACTGCTTCTCTAGTCTATGCTACAATTATCTCATTTTCTTACCTTTGTTATGAGCATTTTTTTGACAGATTACATTTTGGGGTTGAAAGGAAATTAATGTTTATAAAAATATTTTGTAAGAAAAGATATATGCTTTTTTTAGCTTTCCCATATTGCTCCAAATACTTTTTTCATTTTTTTCTTTCTCCACTTTCATTCTTTGATATACATCTTTCATAAAACTAAGTGAACATCTCTGGACCATAAAGCCATAGGCATAATTCAAGAGAGTAGGAAGACAGATGGATACTTGATGAGGGAATGGAACGGGAGTAGAAATTCTGGTTAAAGTGACACCCAGAGGCCGCACTGTTTAGAACTTCACTATAAGTACATTCAGTAATTCAATAAATATTTATCAACTGCTTGCTATATGCTAGGCCCTCTAAGAACTATATTTTGTCAAAGAGAAAGGAAAGAAAAAAATCTCTGCCTTTGTGAATCTTGCTTTCAAATAGTTTTGAGGAAAGAGTATCACTTTAGTTTGTATGCAGAACAGAAAGAAGAAGGGCAAGAGTGAATCTGGGAGACACATCAGGCAGCTATTGGAGTAGTTTTGGTGAGAGATGATAAATGAGACAACTGTAAAGGTAGTTTTGCAATAGTCATAAAAATTCGTTCGTTGTGGACTCCATTTGAGGAGTTACTGAAATAAACAAGATCATAAATATATGCATAACTACTGGGGGTATAACTTGTAGGAGATGATCTAATGTATTTAACTGTTAGAAAGCTACCTACTATTAGAATGTTATACAGTTATTTATCTGAATGTTTCTGAAGAACTGTATATATTATCAAAAATTTCAATGTATTGGCATTAAGTTTTCCTTTCCATTTCCACTTCTTAGAACTCCCTTGTAGATGTATATAGCCTGAATGCCCTCCTGTGTAAAATGCCTAGAAATAATAGAAAAAAACCCATAAATTCTTTTATAATGCAAAACTGAGTTCCTACAAAAGTAACTGATTATTCCACGACTCAAAACAAAAAAGTTTCTGAAATTCAGATAATCCTGACCTGAAGCAATAACTCAGTTGCGTAGAGAGAGAAAGGTTGTTCCTGGAATTATTTACTATAAAAATCACATAAATTCTAAAGCCTTCCTTGGGGTAAAAGACTTAGCCTTGAGTCAGCTCTAGACAGGAGCTGATACTAAGACACCCAGACAGTCCATATGCTACAAGGGTTACACCCTCACGTACATGGGTATTACTAAAAAAAAAAAAAAATTATATATATATATATATATATATATATATATATATATATATATGGAGAAGAAAAGAAAAAAAACAAAGTTACAAATAAATACCTGAAATAAGTACTTGAATGACAGTATTTTGTTAGAGAGGATGGGTCTTCAGGATTTCTTTTCAGGAAAAATGTCAAGGTTAACTATCATAAGAATAGAAATAGACATGGCCCTCCTGAGCTGAGGTGTTGGCGGCAGCCATTCTGCACTAGGAACTCCGTTCGGATGAGCCAGGTGTGAGATTTCCACACGTGGCCTCCTGTGAGCAAGTGAAACCAACTAGGCACAAAGGAAACAAAAAAGCCATCTCAGAGCTGTGACTATTTTCAAGGCTACTGTTTTTCTCTGTGGAACACTGTCTTTGGGGCAAAACAAGGCAGAAACAGGTGATTCTAATGTGCAGCGAAGAGGGAGAGCTATTGCAGGCCAGCTTCTCCAACTCTGAAGGCACTCCAGCCATGTGGCTGACAGGGTGTTTGTGCTCTGGCCAGGTGTCAGGCCTGAGCCCCTGAGGTGGAAGAGCTGAGTTCAGGACACTGGACCACCAGAGACCTCCTGGCCCCACGTAATATCAATCAGCAAAAGCTCTCCCAGAGATCTCTGTCTCAATGCTAAGACTCAGCTCCACTCAATGGCCAGCAAGCTCCAGTGATGGACACCCCATGCCAAACAACTAGCAAGACAGGAACACAATCCCACCTATTAGCAGAGAGGCTGCCTAAAATCATAATAAGGTCACAGACACCCAGAAACACACCACTGGACGTGATGCTGCACACCAGAAAGACAAGATCCAGCCTCATCCACCAGAACACAGGTACCAGTCCCCTCCACCAGGAAGCCTACACAACCCACTGAACCAACCTCACCACTGGGGGCAGACAACAAAAACAATAGGAACTATGAACCTGCAGCCTGTGAAAAAGAGACCCCAAACACAGTAAGTTAAACAAAATGAGAAGACAGAGAAATACACAGCAGATGAAGGAGCAAGGTAAAAACCCACCAGACCAAACAAATAAGAGGAAATAGGCAGTCTACCTGAAAAAGAATTCAGAATAATGATAGATGATCCAAAATCTTGGAAATAGAATGGAGAAAATACAAGAAACATTTAATAAGGACTTAGAAGAACTAAAGAGCAAACAATGATGAACAACACAATAAATGAAATTAAAAATTCTCTAGAAGGGATCAATAGCAGAATAACTGAGGCTGAAGAACAGATAAGTGACCTGGAAGATAAAATAGTGGAAATAACTACCACAGAACAGAATAAAGAAAAAAAGAACAAAAATAATTAAGGACACTCTCAGAGACTTCTGGGACAACATTAAACATACCAACATTTGAATTATAGGGGTTCCAGAAGAGAAAAAGAAAGGGACTGAGAAAATATTTGAAGAGATTAGAGTTGAAAACTTCCCTAATATGGGACAGGAAATAGTTAATCAAGTCCAGGAAGCACAGAGAGTCCCATACAGGATAAATCCAAGGAGAAACACGCCAAGACACATATTAATCAAATTATCAAAAATTAAATACAAAGAAAAAATATTAAAAGCAGCAAGGGAAAAACAACAAATAACACAAAAGGGAATCCCCATAAGATTAACAGTTGATCTTTCAGCAAAAACTCTGCAAGCCAGAAGGGAGAAGCAGGACATATTTAAAGTGATGAAAAGGAAAAACCTACAATCAAGATTACTCTACCCAGCAAGGATCTCATTCAGATTCAATGGAGAAACTAAAACCTTTACAGACAAGCAAAAGCTAACAGAATTCAGCGCCAGCAAACCAGTTTTACAACAAATGCTAAAGGAACTTCTCTAGGCAGAAAAAACAAGAGAAGGAAAAGAATTACAATAACAAACCCAAAACAATTAAGAAAATGGTAATAGGAACATACACAATGGTAATTACCTTAAATGTAGATGGACTAAATGCTCCAACCAAAAGACATAGACTGGCTGAATGGATACAAAAACAAGACCCATATATATGCTGTCTACAAGTGACCCTCTTCATACCTAGGGACACATACAGACTGAAAGTGAGGGATGGAAAAAGATATTCCATGCAAATGGCAATCAAAAGAAAGCTGGAATAGCAATTCTCATATCAGACAAAATAGACCTTAAAACAAAGACTATTACAAGAGACAAAGAAGGACACTACAGAATGATCAAGGGATACATCCAAGAAGAAGATATAACAATTGTAAATATTTATGCACCCAACATAGGAGCACCTCAATACATAAGGCAAATACTAACAGCCATAAAAGGGGAAATCAACAGTAACACATCATAGGGGATTTAACACCCCATTTTCACCAATGGAGAGATCATCCGAAATGAAAATAAATAAGGAAACACAAGCTTTAAATTATACATTACTCAATTTATTCATTGTATTTTGTCAAATGAATTACAATTTTGTCAAAATGTATAATAAATTTATATCATGTAAATTATTAATTAGTTACAAAAATAATATTAATAAAATTTGAAGCTAACGTAGAGATTTGGATATTTAGCAAGTAGTATCACAACACAGGTTGCTTTTACTATTATACATTGTATTTGCATGTAAATACAGTGTTTAGCTTTTCATTTACTGACAATACATGGACTTAACACTAGCTCCAGCTTGTAGAATAATGATAACTTTGAGTGTACATTTCCTATTTTCTTGAAAATATAAGCTTCATATTTCATACTTTACCCTCCACCCACTTGATAAATTTTATGCAGGGAAACCCATGTGGACTTAAGTTATTATTTATATCTTAAATGTTAAAAAATGGTCTGTTCTCTCCCTCACATTTTATGATTATGAATTCCATCCTTGTAGTAGGTAGTGTCACTCTTTCATTCAGATTTTCAGAAAGATAGCAGTCAAGGCTTGTTAAGCTTTCTGCTGCAATATAAAATTTAAATTTTTATTAAATAAAGTAAGCATCAAGTTGATATAATAATGTCTTCCATCTTCATGAATAAGTGAGCTACAAAAACCAAAGAAAACTTGACTTAAAAAATTCGGACAACAGGGCTTCCCTGGTCGCACAGTGGTTAAGAATCCACCTGCCAATGCAGGGAACACGGGTTCAAGCCCTGATCCAGGAAGATCCCACATGCCACGGAGGAACTAAGCCCATGCACCACAACTACTGAGCCTGCACTCTACAGCCCACGATCCACAACTACTGAAGCCTGCGTGCCTAGAGCCCATGCTCTGCAACAAGAGAAGCCACCATAATGAGAAGCCGTTGCACGGCAACGAAGAGTAGCCCCTGCTCGCGACAACTAGAGAAAGCTCCCACACAGCAACAAGGACCCAACGCAGCCAAAAATAAATAAATAAATAAATATTTAAAAATTCAGACAACAGATTTCTAGTTAATTAGAATGTGAAAACAATATGCGTTGTATCTGAACAAATGAAAATAAATACTTTTAATATATAAACATCTTTTTAAATATTCTGAGATCATATCAAAGTATCAGAAAAAATACAAAAAAGCCAACAAATGCTAGCCAATATATAATAGGTTCATTGAAACTAAATAGTCAGGATATACTACAAAAATCCTTCCTTGGATTGTCATAGTTGAGGCAACTTGAATTTCCCGCATGATTTACAATAATTACAGTCATTTAAAGTTAACGTCATTCTTCTAAGCTGTAGAGCCTAAGTTAATTTTGTTTTAACAAGTCTGTAGAACAAACCTAGACATACAATCAGCTGCTGAGATTCATTGATCAAAGACAGAGATTCAGAGCACCTAACTAAAAGCAATTAAAGATATCTCAGAAAGATAGTAAGAACTCAAAAAAATTTTTTTGTTGTTCTTCGTATTCACCTACACAATTCTTGCCAAATTTTGTAACCTTGGAAATAGTTCTGTGCTATTGTCTACTTCTATGAAAAATCTCCGAGAAATCTGACACAAATTTTAACCATAGCAAGCATTAGCTGTCTGAGTAACCATGGAAATTATAGCACTTTGGTTATAAGATTATGTTGTGGAAATACAAAAGAGATTCTGAGATCCAAGTTTAGTGAAAATAGTTATATTGTATCTTTCCTGCATTTTTGGATATAACTCTAAGATGCATGATTATAGAATCACTTAGCATGTATCTCTGAATGAAATAGTCATATTATTTAATCACTAGAAAACCTGTGTGCATTTTCTTGTATGTAAATACTAAATACTGTGTAAAACATCCAAGCAACACAAACAAATGTCATACATATATGACCCTGGGGCTTTTATTATAAGCTTGGGGTTTGTTACTTAGAGAGAAATAAAGAGAGAAAACAACTTTTTGAAAGATTGAGAAGCTAAGCATAGAATTTGGTGCTGCCATAGGAGAACTGGAGAAGCAAAAACTTGGATTAAGGGGCAAAAGAAAGAGAAGAGCTAGTAAGCATGCAAGGCACTCAGTCAGTGATCTGAAAGGTTTATAGTTTATGATTACATAAAAGCTGGAAGTAGACTAGCCTTATTTGGATTAAGGTGATGTGCCTGTAATGAATCCCTCTGCTGCAAGGAACACATTGAATTCTCCTTGGATGAAGACGACATTCAGAGCCACTAACCTTTCGGGTACACAAAGTCTAACATTTCAGAGTAATTAAAAGACATGCCAGAATATGGGATTAACTGAAGGAGAATCAAGAGAAAACAGACAGCTGTTCCAGGCGCTACAAATCTCAGGAAAAGTTTAAAATACCCATGGTGAATACGACGAAATAAAGAAAAGATATGCTGGAGAGTTTCATCAGAGAACTGAAATTACAAACAAATAAACCAAAACTGAATCAAGTTATAATCCTTGAAATAAAAATTTTAATGACTGAAATTAATAACTAAATAGATTAGATAAATAGTAAATTGGACACAGCAGAAGAGCCTTATGTCACAACGTAGGCAAGCAAGTTCCAGTCTGTGCATCTATATGCAAAATGTTATTTTAAAATAAGGCTTCTAGAAAAAAATACAGAAAGTTTTCTCATGACCTTTTAATCCAAATATAAAGGGTGCCACACATAAAGTTAAGGATAAATACGTTTACTTCATCAATAGAGTGTATTTAAGTCCTTTTATTACTTAAAAGGCTCTATGCAAAAACAGGCAAGACATTGAGTGAGAAAAGTTGTGTGTAATGCATATATTCAAAAAGAAATCATATTGAGGATAAAGTACTCTTCCATATCAAGTACAAAAAGACTGCCACCATAAGTTAAAAACTGGACAATCTGGAAGAACATTTCTTGAAACAAGATAGCCAAGATGGTTTATAAGATTATTTGAAGGTTTAACATCATTGGTCATTATAAAAATGGAAATTTAAACCATAGTGAGGTGTGAGGTTCTCCAGAAAACCTAAACTTAAAAAAACCAAGATACCAAGTGTTGGAGAGGGAGAGAGGCACCTAGAAATGTTGTTTACTACTATATAACATTTTGGAAAAATCTCTGTAATTATAAAACCCAGACATATGCATACCCTATGAACTAGCAACTGAACTTCTTGGTATATAAAAAACTAAAACAGATATGTGTTTGTGTTGGGTGTGTGTGTGCAAATTGTAAGCAAAACAAAGGTTTGATAAGGGTCTATTTCTTAATATCTCATCCAGATTGTGATTACACATGTGTTCAATATATAATTTCATAAATCTGTACACTGAAGCATTTAAATAAATAAATAAACGAACATATATATATATATATATATATACATATAAACAAAAATTTCAGCTACATGCTCACAAAAAGAGCAACAGGTTTATATTTCAACCCTTTAACTGAATTTATATTGAAAATTATTCCTAATATAAATATATTAATAGCATAAACTTTATTAAAACTTTTTCCCCATAATTATTCACACATTTTCTCATTCTTACTAATATAATTATTTTCTTAAATAAATTATACACTTAATATAATCCAAGTGCTTATATTTTTCTTAATCATATTTTTTAAGTTTAACAAATTAAAAATAAAATAATATTTTGTTATCTTTAGAAAGAGGCATGTAGCCCATATTTGTGTACGTTATCGTTTTCTATTTGATGATTTCATGGGAGTTCCAGCTGACAGCCTGATGAGCTCCCAGGTGACAGCAGCTCTAACTGCCAGTCATGTGAATGAGCTGTCTTGGTCATCCTGTGCAGCTAGTCCTAGAAATGGCATGTTTCCAGCCGACAACTGATTCCTAATGACGTCTGATTCCAAACACATGAGCAACTCAAAGAGATAATTTCCTGATTAAGACATTTCCCAAATCCTGACCCTCATTATTGTAAATGAAATTAAATGGTTGTTTTAACTGACTAAATTCTGTGTAATTTTACCAGAAGACTATTTTATGTATGGGAAGCATGGAGTGAATTGATATATGGTATTCAAAACGGTAGAGTAGACAAACTGAAAAGTAGTGCTAACCTGTCCCTGTATTCTTTTCCAGAATATACAGATAGTTTCCATGTCCCAGTCCCTTTCATGATAGTCTTGTGACTGAGCTTTGCCAATAAAATTTAGTAAAAAGTGACATAAGCGACTTCTAAATCTCTTTTCTAAATCCTTAGGCATCTAATTGACAGTTCTAAGGTTCAAGAAGGAAGACTTATTTGATGAAGGAAAAGGGGATCCCTAAATGATTTTGTGGATTAGAACATATATTGGACTGTGGCATAAGTGAGAAATTAACTTTTGTTTAAAAAATTGAGATCTGTGATTCATTTGTTACAGGTTAATGTGTCTCACTACAGTAAGCATGATTTTTTCTTTATGTTTCCACTTCTGATCACAGAAAATATCTTCATTTGTATGGGAGTGTTTACCAGGGACTGCAGATTTGTCTCCTTATAGAGGCATAAGAGGTCAATTGCTTTAAAAACATGGCGATGATGTTTGAGACTTACCTTAAACTTATAGAATTAGTCAAAGCTATGTTACAAATAAAGGGAGACAATGAATAACCCTTTTATAGTTTGTACTAATAAATCTTCAACTTTACTGTTTTGATGATATTGTACAAAGAGATGGAGGAAATGGCCTAAAGCTACATCTGTACAAGTTCTTCATATATCCGAAACAGTATGATCTGTTCCCATCATGTGATCAGATTACGTTGAGAAGCATTAAGAAGGCCCTTTGGGGAAGTCCTGGTCCAAGTGAAAACACACACTGCATCTGTTTGCCAAAACAGTTCTGAGCATGTGAATATCTAGAACTCATTTTATTTAGCTTTGAGATGTAATGGTAGTGAAAGTAAAAGGAAATGGTAGTGAAAGTAAAAGTCAATATCTAGAACTCATTTTATTTAGCTTTGAGATGTAATGGTAGTGAAAGTAAAAGATGTAATGGTTATATCATGCTATTTTTTTAATCACTCAACAAAAATATTCATTTTTAACTGTGTTGAGTGTTCAAATTGATTTTTTATATATCAGAAGAAATGAAGATTGATCCATTAGAATTTCCCCAGAAGAGTTTTGTATGGACATATGTTAATGTTATAAAAAATAACACATGATAAACATAACTTTCGGTGTTAGTCAACTTGGGCTGCTATAATGAAATACCATAGACTGGTTGGCTTAAATAACAGACATTTATTTTTCACAGTTCTGTAGACTGGGAAGTTCAAGATCAAGGTGCCTACAGATTCTTGGTGAGAGCCCTCTTCCTGGCTTGTAAATGGTTGGTAACTTGCTGTGTGCTCACATAACCTCTTCTTTGTGTGTGTACTCAGAGTGAAAGCTCTTGTCTCTTTCTCTTCATATAAGGACTAATCACATTATGGGGGGCTCGATTTTCATGCATCACACTGTATGTATGCATTGTACCACAAAAGCAGGTATAAATAATTCATAAAGGAATTGGTATAGCTGTGTTACAATAAAACTTCATTTAGAAAAATAAACAGCAGGCCAGATTTATCTCTTGAACTGTTATTTATTGACCCCCGCCTTTAGAGGCTGTAAGAGCAAAATCATGGAGGAACCGTGAAACTCAGAATATTTTAAAGCAGAGCTGCCCTTCCAGACTGCAGTTCAACTCCAGGCAGTTATATGAGAGAGAAAATTAAGCTTTTATATTTTAAAACTATCAGTTTGGGGGTCTCTTAACTATAGCATTTTAGCCTATCCAGATCTCCTTTGCATCTCTTCTACTTACAAAATTATAAAACTTTTAAGCCACTTACCAACTATAATTTCTGCGAAGTTCCCTATCTTCTTCTCAATTTATTGCTTTATATCTCCTTCATATTTTGAAATATTTTTCTTTAAAATATTTCATAGAAATTATCACATTGTTTTCTAATTTACAGGTTTTTAGCAATATATACAAGTCATGTTCATAAAGGCAAGTGCTTTAAATTTTATACCCATATAAGTCAAATGCCAACACATTTGGCTAAAACGAATGAGAATTTTGTCACAATTTTATTTCAATGGGCATTTTTTTTTTAACTTGAAAATTATCCTTTGTTACCAAGAAGTATATGTAACAGAAAACTTTAACCCATCTTTCTGTGACTCAACTCCTAGGTCAGTATAGGTATGATTGGAAGCATTTTTTCCTAAGCAAAGGTGGTATATAATCATCATTTGGTTAAAAAATCGTGAATAATTAATAGTTAACTTTTCTTTTATCTCAAACTATGTATTTCTTTAAATACGCTATCAAAGAAATATCATCAAAACCTTGTGTAACCATGATTATGAGATGAAAAGACCAGTCATCCATTAGAAACATTGGAGCAGCCAATACTTTACATTTGTCATGTTTAATTGTAAGTAAACTGAATGTTTCTAATCAATTAAATTGGATTACATGTGCATTAATTAGAAATAAAAATTCGGTAGTGTCACACTCATTTCTTTTCAAAATCTAATGCCGCCATCTGTCAAATTATTTAGTTACTAAGACTAAATTTTAAAATACGTAATTCAGGTAATTCTGGCAAAATATGTTTTAAGATTTTTCATATTAAAACTTGTTTAAGGTAGTTTCTTACAATCAACAAGTACTGATTATACTCCATGTTTTTGTTGTTGTTGCTTTCTGTCTATAGATCCCTCTGGGGATATTCTGATATATTTTGCAAAATGCATTTCTAGACCAACCAGCCACTGCAGTTAACCAGAGTAATCTGTCACTTCTGATTTAGCTCTCTGGAAAAGACCAGGGCAATTTCCCTGCTTTATGAATGACTCAAAACTAGAATGAGTAGTGGAGAAGAAACCTTGTTGGCATGAGCACCATCACAGAATTGATTTTGTCTGTTGCTAATCCCTCATTTTTTGGCTCAGAGTCTAGATACCAAGTGTATACAAAGTTGCAATATATAAATTTTTAGAAGCCGGTAGAAAACGTGCTGTTTATGTACTTTAAAGAATAGTGTGTAGGACTTTATATGTGTGATATTGATGTCAGAAAACTAATTTAAATAGAAAACAAATGATCCCTCTAAATTTTTATTCAGTACTGTGGATATGTTTTGGGATGGGACAGTGTAGAGTTAGCAGTTACATGGTTTGTGTGTAATTGAAGCACTCACATTGTCAAGACAATTGATAGGAAATCAGATTTGAGCTAGATATTGAGACATGATCCAAAAAATGCATAAGCTGATAAATGCAATAACCTATACATCACATCTCAAAATAATAATGACAAAAATCACATTATCAATTTTCACATAAATGAAGATATTTACTTCTTGAGGTTTATATTTCATTAATTGAAGGTAGGAAATATTCAACTATATATTTTAATTAAAATAATTAAATAAAATATATAATTGAGTGATAAAATAGATCATTCTGGTACCAACAAAATAATACTATATTTGTTTTCTTCTGGGTTTGTATTATTTAATAAATCTCTCATATCTAAAATCATATTTCCTCTATATTATACTTTTATTCATCCAATTTGTATGAATAAGAATCATTACTATCATCTGATCTGAACAACTATGTATCATTTTATATAAGGAAATTGAGATATGAGAAATGAAATAATATAAAGAATCAGTATAGACTGACAGTGAAATATATTTTTCTAATGAATATTCAGTTCAATAATCCATGATAAAGAAAAATATATATAGCTTAAACATCCTGTGGAAGGCACAGTAGAGGAAATGAGTTAAAGTCACTTAGAAATGGAAGGCTTTTTCCATGATGTCCACTGAGTGATTTGATATTTTTTACCATATATAGTGTTCTGCAATTAATAATGCATGTGCCAAAAAGAGAAAATTTACATTTGGGAGTTGATTATTCTGAACATCATAAACACAGTCTAAAAATGACACAATTTTTCTGTTTAGGTTGCATGCTGAGAAAAGTCATGTACATTAACCGAGAAATAAGACACAAATTAAAAAATATATAAATCAGAGAAAACATTGTAATTTGATCCTCAGCTATACTGTAAAATGAAAAAATATTCAGCTCCTACGTGTTATCTAAAGTATTTCAGGGAAGAAATATTTATTTTAAAAATATTACAATTGACCTTAGAAACAATTTTCTTAAGATGAGTATTCTAAAATTCAGTTAGCCTATACATGTTTAATTACTTCAATAGAGAGTATGTTGGCAAGGGGAGGGGAGTCGGGCAACAGGACTAAACACATGGGAATTTAAAATGTTTTAAAACAGTATGTCAGAAACGGGAGTTCTAAGAGAAATAGGGAATTTAATGTGTACATTGAGATGAGACCGTATGAACAAGAATTATAGTCACGAGGACCTCACCAGGCTTGCCTCCTTGTCAAATAACAAAAATACCAGGATTTTTTAATTCTACCCTAACTCTCATTATAAAGCCCATTAGGGGAAAACAAGCAAGCAGAACCAGAGAGGAGCAAATTGGAATTACTATGTGTATGATTAAAATAAAATGCCAACTTTAAAACTCAGTTCTTTCTTTTCATAAAACAAGTTGATTAGACTGGGCTTTGTTTATGTTGCTCTTTGGAAGGGGCTGTTTTGGCCTTATTATATACACTCCCAGGATGTTACTAGCCAGAATAACTTTTTGGCCAAGCAATATAAATTCTAACTCAAATTGGCTGTAATAAAAATGAATTATATTATCTCACTCAACTGGAAGTCTAAAAGTAGGACCATGATTAAACTACGGCATATGTGTCTCCTGAGTCAATAGGAGTGGCAAGGGCAAATCCAGGCACTACTAAGGGTAGGATATCAATGATATTACCAAGTCTATGGCCCTTTCCCCACTTTGCCATTCTAAACAGCAGGCATTTAACCTGGTCTCCACAGATAAGAAACACCCATGTGCTCCTTGACTAGGAAGATTGTGATGAGAAGTTGTTTGCTCAGAAGTCATCCAGGAGTCATCTTGAGAGACACGTAAGTTTCAGATGCAGTACTGGGAGAAATTCTAGCAGAAACCCCTGTACCAAGAGCCAGCAGTGGTGAGTGCGGGGACCTTACCAAGCTTTTGGTGGCATGTTATTAACATCAGTTATTAGTGTAATTTGGGTAGTGTTATTGACTACAATGATTCTAAACCTAGTTTCATGCCATCAGATATTCCAGAAAATTATATGGTCTAACTAATAGTCTTTAATTATTATTCTGATTAAATCAGAGAGAACCTTGACTGACATGGATGGCAAATCTGTTTATTTAGACTACTACTAATAAATTAAGACCTGTTTGAAACTCTGGACTAATTATTGTTATGAAGAGTAAACCATGCAGTAATTTCCTTGGAAAAAAATTCATAGATATTCTGAAAAAGAAGACAATATTATTCCTTTCCTAATCAGGAGACAGAAGAATGAATGTAAAGAAAATCGCATATTTTTATAAAGAAAATAAAGGAGAGTTAGGGGGTATTTGAAAAGCAAATAATGGGTCAAATGCAAAAGAATTATTCCAAGAACTACAGAAATAAAGGGTTTAGTCTTTCTTCAGCCATCCTTGATTCCGTAGAACCACATACAGTGTATTAAAGATCCTCAAAAGTGCTAATTTCCTTTGGTACTTTCCTCTTTATACTGAGGTTTAACATTAACAGACCTTATTGGTAAAACTTACAGAAGATAAATATAAATAATGCTGATGTAGTGATGATGGCAATGATGAAGATAGGAAAAAGAGGAAAGGGAGGGCTTCCCTGGTAGCGCAGTGATTGAGAGTCCACCTGCCGATGCAGGGGACACGAGTTCGTGCCCCGGTCCGGGAGGATCCCACATCCCCCAGAGCGGCTGGGCCCGTGAGCCATGGCCACTGAGCCTGCGCGTTTGGAGCCTGTGCTCGGCAACGGGAGAGGCCACAACAGTGAGAGGCCCGCGTACGGCAAAAAAAGAGGAAGGGGAGGAGTAAATAACTTAACTGAAAAAAGTATTTAATTCTTTTTTTTTTTTTTTTTTTTTTCGGTACGCGGGCCTCTCACTGCTGTGGTCTCTCCCGTTGCGGAGCACAGGCTCGGGACGCACAGGCTCGGGACGCACAGGCTCAGCGGCCATGGCTCACGGGCCCAGCCGCTCCGCGGCATGTGTGATCCTCCCGGACCGGGTCACGAACCCGCGTACCCTGCATTGGCAGGCGGACTCTCAACCACTGCGCCACCAGGGAAGCCCTGTTGATTGTAGTTTTGACTGTCATCTATTAGCCCTAACCTCTGTAAATCTATTGGAACACACACACACACACACACACACACACACACACGATTATATAGACATTTTTATTGCCAATACAATACAATTAACCTAGTGACCTAAAGTAATTATCACATTACTAACATTTTTGATGAATCATAAGGTAATGAACATCATAAGATGGAAAAACATGATCTTTTCAAAATACATGTTTCAAATACCTGCATCTGTATTTTTTCTTTATTCTTAGGACATTATCTTAATGTATGCTATATTTAAAAGTAAATAGATTTATCATTCTCTTGACATAACACACTTATAATTGAGAAATATTCTTGGCACATAGAATTGATATTTTTATGATCTAAAATAAATATACTTTAGAAAATTGTGCCAAATATTGTACTGGTTTGTATTTGTCATTGTTGTTCTTTAAAGCAATGTGATTTCAAACTCTGTTGAGGGATTACTTCTAGCAACTGTTTTAGCTGTGTTATCCTGATAGGACTTTCAAGGAAATAGAAACTGTTTTCCTCCTGATTCGCCCATGGAGTCTATGGCACACAACATGTGCCCTATAATCTGCTATAATGCAATACTGTATAAATGATGTTTACCCACACACATTTTTTATGGCCATTTGGAGGCTCCTATTCTGCAGGGAACCCCTCTCCCTTTTACTGGAAGATCTTTTTTCATCAGGATTAAACAAAGGCTCTCGCACTAGCACAGCTGAGATAAAAGGATTTGTTGGGCCTCTATCACATCAGGCAGGTGATGACAGATCCATACCTATTTCAGGAACAAACTTCAAACTAGCCACAGGTGATTTCCTTTCCATGCTGAATGGCACAGTAGACATTATGTTTCCCATAACAGCAATATCTAGCTTATTATTTAGCTCTGTGACAAGAAAATAAGTAAAATGTCATGGTTTTAAAACATGAGCAAACATCAAAAAGGGGAGGTCATGTAGTTCTCTTGTATTCTCAAAAAGTGTTTCAATATGCACAATACCTATATTATTGATTTTGCAAATACATTTCAGTTGCTTACTCATCTATATTATAGAAACAGAAAGGGACAGATAGGACAGGTATAGATGGATGGATAGATACGATAGGTGCAAAGCAATATGTAGCTGAGCAAGTAAAATAAATATCAATCCATCTACTCCACACTAAGCAAACACTATTACTGAAGCAATATTCCAGAAAGAAAGAAACTTCTAAAATGAGTTTATGTAGGATTTAATAATTCCTATGTACATTCAAGGTCCCAAGAGAACATAAAGGAAATAAATTGTAAAATTCAATCATCATCATCAACATAAACTTGACTAGATTCACAGCTTGCTGGGTCTGCTTCTATGTTTTTTTGCACACATTGTGGCATTTACTCTGCTTCACGCCTCTTTGAGGTAGGAGCAAACAGAGGGTAGAGATGTTAAATAACTGGCTAAAGGTCACAAAGCTAGAATATGTGATTTGTAATAAAACATACAACATCATTTTGTTTACTTGTGAACCAGAGCATCACTCATGATTTATATCTTGGCTGTTCCCTGGCTAGATTATTTATATTTTGAATTAATTATCAAATTCTTATATTGCCTCGTTATATGAAATTTTTGTCCTTAAATTATATCCACTAGAACATTAATTCTAAGAGATAAATAATAAGTATTGCATGATCAGTAAGTCTGAGACGCAATGTATTAAGGAAATTTAAGCATATTTATTTATTACAGGAATTATGTTAAGATATTCAATTGCTAACATGTATTGAGATTCACTGACAATGGCATAAAATCTCCAGTCATATTTGACCGTGACAACACTTCTTTTGTTTTAATATAGCATATTATTTTCTTAATGAATCAGTTTTCATTCATTTTATGATTTTATAAAATATTAGCAAAATGGTATACAGTATAAATAGGAGGATTGTCCTTCTCTATCGCACTTCATTTTACCTAAAGTACGGCCACAGGTGTTACACAAAGCTAAGCAAGGAGTTCACTGTGTACATATATACCACAAAGTATGTGGGTCAATATAATGAACTACTGGGAAAAAATTAATTTATAACCACATGAGGAAAAGTGAATTCAAGGGATTTTCTTTAAAATATATTTATTAATATGATTAATATTGTGTTTTACTCATGAAGAGGCCATGATAAGATTTATTATTCAGTCCTCACATATTTCTATGTCATAGGAAAATAAGTAAGCTGAACATAAGGCCCATAGTACGATGATAATGCCAAGGAAAATGATATATAATTCTGAAACTACATGTTTCAGAAGTTGTTATTTATTTAAGTATTTATCCATTTAACAATTATCTAATAAATAGTTTTTGGTCCTCTATGCTATAGCCTAGGCTTGTGTAATAATGCAAAAAAAAAGAGAGAGATACAAATAATTAGAATAATGATTAGAAAACAGAAATATTGGTCTTATAATTAATAGGTTTTAGCAATTACGCTTTTATTTATATAATTATTTCTACTACTGATGATTAAAATAATGGTTACCATTTACTTACTACATTAAACACTTGAAATAACACCAAAAGGGTTAGGAGCACAGACTTTGAGTCAAAGTGCCTGTATTAGAATCAAATATGCATACTTATTAGCTGTATAGGCATGAGGAATTTAATTCACCTCTCCACACACTGTCTCATCTATTATATGAAAATAATAGAGCTGTATGAGCAATAACTGAGATAAAACATTTATATTCTTAAAATTAGCAACTGAAAATAATAAGCAATTATTATTATTATTATGTAGGTGTTAGCTGCACCAGTGGTTTTTCCACTTTGTTAATATACTCAAGACTTCTCAAAAACCTCCTCCTTTAAATTTAAAAAAAGTTTTTTTAAATTGGCAAATCTTTAAATGGAATTCAATTTGTCATTATATGCAGAAATAGATAAAAAGTTTAAATTTCTGGATTATTAGAAATAGTAACATTAATTTTTAAATGGAGCTTTGTGTGCAATATCAATGAAATGTCATTGCAATATAATACATTACATAGTCCTTAGAGAAATAAGCAAGTTCTTTAAAAAAATTATTTAAATAAGTGGATAGAAATGGAAGGTGTTTGAGTATAGCCATTTCTCAATCTTTGAATTAAAATGTTATATGCCAAAAATTATATGGTGATCAGTTACCAGAATGTATGCCTATTGACCTATCAACTTGTAACATAGATGAAGTCCTCCTTCAATTATGTTGAAACAAACAACCAAAAATCTGCCCGACTTACAAAATATCTTGTTACCCAATAGTTAGTGTAGTTCACTTTCTTGATAACTGTATCAATATTTTAAAAGTTTCTCCTGTGTCTACATTTAATTTAACACCTCAGAACAAATCACCATAATGAGGTTAGAGGCATTCCTTGTTTGTAAAGTCTGGGTTCTGGACTTCAGTTTATGACAGCTGAGTTTGGAAAAGAGAACACACAGGAACGTTTCTGGCAGGTGATTATTAGGAATGAGTATATGGAATATGAAATTCTGGAAATATATTTCCCTAATGCTTTCCATTGCCAAAGAATCATTAAAAAATTCTCATGTACTTGAGGAGCACATATCTCATTTTAAAGAAAGCACCATATTTAGTCCTCAGAACAATCCTGTGAGTAAATAAAATTATGTTCCTGCTTATAGATAAGAAAATAATGGTTTATAGAGGGTAGATAATCTGCTAAGGTTGTATAATTAATGAGTGGCTGACTTGGGATCTATGCCAAGGTAGTCAGATATCAGGTTTGTACTCACACCATTACATGTGCTGGAACAAAAAGTTTAAGAGACATCACTTTAAGTGAAAAGTACACAATTCCAGAGAAAGGAAAATTAAATAAAATAAAAAATAGTAAATTTATTTAATCACATTAGCCGAAGACAATCTCTGCATAAAATTTTCTGTATTTCTTTCTAGATCCATTATTATTATCAGAGTCAGTGAATGTCAATGATGTTGATTTCTTAACTACTTCCCGCTCAGCATCTGAACTACTTTCGTTGTTTTTTTAATAAAAGCAATCATATTTTTCTTAATTATAAATTTAATTTATGCACCTTAAAACAAAACTAGGATAATATTCAAGGAAAGTAATGTATGCCGAAAGTAAATGCTGCCAATTAGCCATTTGGACTTATTTTCTTACAATAAAATGTTGTTATGTGAATGATATCATACATATAACACTGCAATTTTTACAGCACTAAATAATTTTATTGTCATTTATCCATTGAAATTAATAATAAAATAATATTGTATAGCTCATATTTCACTAAAATATAGTCATAATTACTTAACCTTATGTTTTGAATTTTGAATTACAAACCTATGTTTTCAAGTTAGGGGTTTTCCTCCTTCACCTATACTTTGATAGCTATTGACAAATTTCCATTAAAATCAAGAAAGATTAATTTCAGCAAGCTAAGGTAGTGTCCATTTACTTTCACCTATGTAAGCATTTTAATCTCTCATCATTTGACAGATAAAAAATAATGAAATTGAAACTGAAAATCAATGAAAATCAATTTGAAAGGAAATCAACAAAACCAAAAGATAGTTCTTGAAAAGGATTAATGAAATCAATTAGGTTCTAGTCAGGCCAAATAAGAAAAAAGAGAGAGGACACAAATTACTAATAGCAGAAATGAAAGGGGATCATCACCAAAGATCCAATGGAAATCAAAAGGATAATAAAGGAATACTATGAATGAGGCTGTGCTCACAAATTTGATAATCTAGATGAAATGATCAATTCAATGAAAGACACAACCTGTCAAAACTCACACAAGAATAAAAATATGAATAGCTCCTTATCTATTAAAGAGAAAGAATCAAGAATAAACTTCCACTATAGAAAGCACTATGCCCAGATGCATCACTGGTGAATCTTCCAAAACATTTAAGGAAGAAATTTTACCAATTCTCTACAATCTTTTTCAGAGGATAGAAACAGAATATTTCCTAACTCATTCCACGAGGTCAGCATTAATCTAATACCAAAACCAGAAAAGATGTTACAAGAAAAGGAAACTATGCACTATAACCTCCAATGAATGTGGTCCGAACGTCGGTTGGAAAAGAATTTCCAGACACAAAGCAGAATGAAAAAAAGATAGAGCTTATTAAAAGGAAGGGTCACTGCTAGAACAGCTGAATTCCTGATAGCCAGGGAGAAATGACCTCGAGCAAGGGTTACTGGTTTGGTTTTATAGCCAGGGAACAAAGGAATCTGCGAGTCATCTGCTGATTGGGCAGAGTATGTATACTTCCAGTGTGCAGAGCGTGAGAAGAATGGGACAAATACCTTTCCTTATATGGGACAGGAAAGGGACAGAGCATGCTGCTTGGGAGGGCTCTGGGACATTGTAATGGTCACAATGTGACAGAGTGATAAGAGTCTTGTAACTCTGTTCCGGCAATATTGGCCCTTTGAGTTTAGCTTGTTCTTTGTCCTTACAGCACCACAGTTTGCTCCTTTCATAATTCTTAATACGAGAAATTTAAAGTTTCATAAAGTTCTGGAATTACATGACCTGAGGAATTCCATTAAATGATATATTTATAAATGAAACAAGTGCTTATTTCAACTAGTATATGTATTTATTTGTATTTTTATTAAAAATGGATAACTTCTCTAAAAACATTAAAATATTATATCTGAACAATGAGAGGTATCAGGGTAAGTAATACATAGCCAATAATTATTGAAGATGGTGTACTAATTCAAATATTAATTAGTTGTCATTATATTTTATGTTTATTAACAAAATCCAGCATATTTATACATCATCAAAACAACAAATAAACATTGAGTCCCTAGCATAACCCATATACTTTAGCTATTATCCTAAGTTCATATATTGTCTGAAATTCCTTGGATCTCAAACGAGGATTTTTTTTTTTGTTTCTACTGCAGTTGTGTGATATTGCACCTGAACCTAGGAAAGAAACTTTTATCAAAAAGCATTTCATATCCTATGAGATAGAGTAGAAAATCAAATTATCTTTATAAGTAGAATTCATAACCTTAGATTTCCTGCTGGCTTTTGAAAGTATGTCTCTATACATATTTACATGTCACTGGTGTTCTGGTCATGCTAATTCTGGTCCAACTTTCCGAGAAACACTGCCAAAAATTGCTAACCAATTTCCCTAAGTAAACTTGAAAGTAAAATTCCAGAATTTCATTTTTATCTATTGTCTTTCTCAAAATCTTCTGCCTCTGCTTCATATTTCCTTATATTTCTTTGTGACATTCAATTATATTTTCTATTACCATCTCTAGTCATGGATTCCTAATATTTACTTTGATTGATGCCTTTATTTCATCTGGAATTCTGATTATACTTTGAACTTTACTTGAAGTTTATGAATATTACTCTCTCAAGAAGACATGGTCTTGCTTTCAAACCTTTTATTATTTTTAAGTGTCAACTTTAGCAACTCTTTACTTCTCCACTAATTAGGTCAATTTAGATCACATAATACTTTCTAAATGTAAATATATGCTTAAATACTTTTGATTTATAAAGAATAGTCACTTTAAATTAGGATTATTCTTTCCTATTGATAAATTAAATAGTAAGGGGGCCAGTAGACTGAAGTGGCTCTGATGCCCTGTCAGTCTATGTAAGCAATCCAAAACCTAAAAGCTACCAGTCAAGATCCTTTTTGACCCACCTCCTAGAGAAATGGAAATAAAAACAAAAATAAACAAATGGGACCTAATGAAACTTCAAAGCTTTTGCACAGCAAAGGAAACCATAAACAAGACCAAAAGACAACCCTCAGAATGGGAGAAAATATTTGCAAATGAAGCAACTGACAAAGGATTACAAATTACAAAATTTACAAGCAGCTCGTGCAGCTCAATAACAAAAGAAAAACAAACCAATCCAAAAATGGGCAGAAGACCTAAATCGACATTTCTCCAAAGAAGATATACAGACTGCCAACAAACACATGAAAGAATGCTCAACATCATTAATCATTAGAGAAATGCAAATCAAAACTACAATGAGATATCATCTCACACCAGTCAGAATGACCATCATCAAAAAATCTAGAAACAATAAACGCAGGAGAGGGTGTGGAGAAAAGGGAATACTCTTGCACTGCTGGTGGGAATGTGAATTGGTACAGCCACTATGGAGAACAGTATGGAGATTCCTTAAAAAACTACAAATAGAACTACCATATGACCCAGCAATCCCACTACTGGGCATATACCCTGAGAAAACCATAATTCAAAAAGAGTCATGTATCAAAATGTTCATTGCAGCTCTATTTACAATAGCCTGGAGATGGAAACAACCTAAGTGCCCATCATCGGATGAATGGATAAAGAAGATGTGGCATATATATACAATGGAATATTACTCAGCCATAAAAAGAAACGAAATTGAGCTATTTGTAATGAGGTGGATAGACCTAGAGTCTGTCATACAGAGTGAAGTAAGTCAGAAAGAGAAAGACAAATACTGTACGCTAACACATATATATGGAATTTAAGAAAAAAAATGTCACGAAGAACCTAGGGGTAAGACAGAAATAAAGACACAGACCTACTAGAGAACGGACTTGAGGATATGGGGAGGGGGAAGGGTGAGCTGTGACAAAGCGAGAGAGAGGCATGGACATATATACACTGCCAAACATAAGGTAGATAGCTAGTGGGAAGCAGCCGCATAGCACAGGGAGATCAGCTTGGTGCTTTGTGACCACCTGGAGGGGTGGTATAGGGAGGGTGGGAGGGAGGGAGATGCAAGAGGGAAGAGATATGGGAACATATGTATATGTATAACTGATTCACTTTGTTATAAAGCAGAAAGTAACACACCATTGTAAAGCAATTATACCCCAATAAAGATGTTAAAAAAAAAAAAGCTACCAGTCCCCCAAAACCAAATGGGCTTTAAGCTGTAGCCAACCAATCATTTCCTTATTCTGCATCATTTTTTTCCTACAAATATCTCTCTCTTTAGTTCCTTTGGGTGGAGTACTCCTTACAACTTCCGGTTTGGTATTGCCCTAGTCAAATGGATTTTTGCTCAAAGAAACTTAAAATTTTAATATGCTTCAGTTTACATTTTAACACTATACTTGGTGAACATTACAAAATAAAAGTTAAATTTTACAAAATTATGGGCTTTTGTTTTATTCTTTTAAAATTCTGACCTTACTTTAGAATTTATTTTAAGAAAATACTATATTAAATGAATAATATTAAAATATGCTTGTTTGCTTAACATTCTCTTAATGCTTTAAAAATGTCAGAGGGCTTCCCTGGTGGCGCAGTGGTTGAGAATCTGCCTGCTAATGCAGGGGACACGGGTTCGAGCCCTGGTCTGGGAAGATCCCACATTCCGCGGAGCAACTAGGCCCGTGAGCCACAACTACTGAGCCTGTGCGTCTGGAGCCTGTGCTCCACAATAAGAGAGACCGCGACAGTGAGAAGCCCGCACACCGCGATGAAGAGTGGCCCCCGCTTGCCACAACTAGAGAAAGCCCTCGCACAGAAATGAAGACCCAACACAGCCAAAAATAAACAAAACAACAACAAAAAAAAGTCAGAATATTCAAACAGTAAGTACCTTCCCTTGTTTTGTAGCTCTTTCAAATGATGGGAAAGTAATAGAGACTGAAGATACTATAACAAGATATTAGGCATTTTACATAATTTATTTGAGCCTTAATTTTCTCACTTTTAAAATATTTACATTGCCTAAAGTTACCATTCTACTTGAAGCCTTAGATATTATTATTTCAATTATGGGCCATTTAAAAGATTAACATCTTTCATGTGTCCTAAAGAAAATGTATTTTTAATGGAAATTTTCTTAAATTAAGATCATGGCATAATTTGAGGCATGTTTATGTGGTACTGTCCTGGTGAATCTAACATAACTGTTCATTCTTAAAAGAAAGAAAATTAAGTCACGAGGGAAAATGAAGTTATGAGATGATGGTTGCTCTTTTCTGTCTCTTTTCCTCTAACATTGAAACTGAGCAAGACCCTGCCGGACCTTCCTGTGTCCCCCTCCTGCCTCTTGTTTGTAGAAAAGCTTTAGCTTAGACCTTCCCTGAGTTCCAAAAAGCAAAATTAATCAGAGAAGTGAGAAAATGCAGAAACAAAGGAAACCCATCATTCAAGACAAAATAATAATAGTTTAGCTATAAAACAAAGTCTAGGACCTTTAGTTCCTCCTCAAGGGCTATAGATAATACCCTGAATCAAATCCTTGAGTTGTTTTGAAGATACTAAAACCCCCACTAGATGGAATAAATTAATCGAATGCTGACCACTAGCTTGTAGATTCTAGACTGTTTGGAACTAGAAAATTGATAATTAAGATTCCTGAAACACCACCCTGTTACCTCACCAACAACCAAACAGAAGGATGTACATGGGGTCATCAGGTACTCTTTGACCCTCTCCCTCACCTTGCCTTTATAAACCCTTCCTGGAAAGTCATCTGGGAGTTTGGGTATTTTGAGCATGAGTCTTGCAATAAATGCTGTACTTTCCTTCACCACAATCTGATCTCAGTAGATGGGCTTTGCTGCACTTTAGACAAGCGAACCCAAGTTTTGTTCAGTAACAACATTAGTGTGTGACAGACATTGTTTAAATTGCTTCAAGTAAGCTAACCCATTTAATCTTCACAACAAATCAAATAAATGTGGAAGTTGAAACCACAGAAAG
The DNA here is from genome assembly GCF_011762595.2 of Tursiops truncatus. NCBI lineage: Eukaryota > Metazoa > Chordata > Mammalia > Artiodactyla > Delphinidae > Tursiops > Tursiops truncatus. The sequence continues at coordinate 56,719,903 of NC_047051.1, read as the reverse complement.
TTAAGCAACTAGCGCAATGCAGTACAACCAGTAAAGGGAGGAGATGAAATTCCAAACCTCGGATCCTAGGCTCTGCATTCCTATTGGATATTCAATTTTAGAGTCATGCAAAGGACATATACACTCTGGGGTCCTTGGGAGACAGAGGCCTTTATTTCTTTTACATAATCTAGTATGAAAATGGCAGGTTGTCCTTAAAACTTGGAGAAGCCTCTGAAATTAAGTCTCAAGAGTACAGGCATAAAAGAAGAAATGCAGCATGCCAACTTACATATTACTTAGAAGAAATTGGGGAAGAAGCTGTCAGTACAAAAAAAATATGCCTTTTGAATACTGTAAATAAAGGTGAAAGTTTAAAATGTTCTGAAGAAAGAGTGGCAATCTCTATTTTAAGAAGATTCTACAGAAATAAAAGACTAACAAAATAACAAAGCAAAGGCTATTTATTTAGAACTTAGAGTCAACCACCATCATATGCTTGTTGCAGTGATTCAAAGACAGGAAGAAGAGTGGGAGAGCTTCTCAGTGGTAAAAAGGATAGGCTTCAAATATGTCCTCATTTAAAGGTGTTGGCATGTGAAAGCTGTAGTTGTATAACTAGAAGTAGGGAATCCTATGTGATTGGTCAGGGGTGCATATTTGGCTTTCTCTGGTTGCTTTCAGTAAGAAGTGGGGACAAAATTAGGAAGTTGTTAGTTATGAATAAGCCCTGGCCATTTTGGCCCAAATCTTAGAGAAGTTACTGTTTAGCTTTCTGAATTGTCACTAGAGATAGCAATCTGGCTTCCTTCATGTCCAAATGACAGCAGGTTGGCTTCCTGGGTTGTTTATTGTAGAGGGCTGGTTTCTTGAGCAATTTGCTGTAGGCTGTGGGTCAAAGTTTTATTTTTACATATCATCTAGCTATTGTCTGTTTGTATATTCAGTCTCTCAATTCAATTACATGAAATGTAAACTAGATGAGTGAAGTTGTACCTTGTTACAAGAAAGCAGTCATAAGACCCATCTTGTTTAATTTTAATGCTGGAAGAATAGTGAAGACAATTTTTTTATTATAAACTTTTCCTTATTATTTTCATATTGCTTAAGTGACATCAGATTAGTATATATTTTTACAATATGCTGATCAACCTTGGAATATAAATTGCACAAACACACTCCACACACAAACAAACACACTGAAAGACAGAATAAAGAAAGAGAAAAAGAAGAATTTGCCTTCTAATATGGTAGTAAAAAAGAAGAGCTAGGGACTTCCCTGGTGGCACAGTGGTTAAGAATATGCCTGGCAATGCAGGGGACACTGGTTCGAGCCCTGGTCCAGGAAGATCCCACGTGCTGTGGAGCAACTTAGCCCATGCACCACAACTACTATGCCTGTGCTCTGGAGCCCACGAGCCACAACTACTGAAGCCCACACATCTAAAGCCCGTGCTCCTCAACAAGAGAAACTACCACAATGAGAAGCCCATACATCGCAACGAAGACTAACCCCTGCTTGCTGCAACTAGAGAATGCCCTGCGCAGCGACGAAGACCCAACGCAGCCAAAGATAAAAACATTAATTAATTAATTTTTTTAAGGGTTTGTTTAAAAAAAAAAAGAAGAAGAGCTAGGTTTAAAAAAAAATTGTTGGGAAAGTTTTTTAATAGGGAACAGATCCACTTATTTTAGGATTTATTTCAGAACTACACATGATATATAACTAAAACCATTAAGATTTGTTAATTATGTTATGCTATTGTTTGGGTTAATATTTATGACATGATTCCTGAAAAAGTCCATAAGAATGTTAATAAAAAATATCAGTTAATATTTACTCCATGACAAAATGTGTCAATGCATCTAAGTTATCCACATAAAAATCTATTTATAATTTTAGGATTAAAACAATCTATTTTTAATACTTACAAGTATTCTGATTGCAGTAAGTTAGAGCTTATAAAGACACCCAATAGTTTATCAAAAGATGAATTGCACATGAATTTGGAAGTCTTAAGTTTGATCTATGACATTACAATTTATTAAATTGGTAATTTTGCATCAATTACTTAATCTGAAATCTTTGTCTTTAAAAGTTGTAGAATGATAATGACATGTCTACTCAGTATGTTGTTCTTAATGAGTCCCAAATAAGATCATATGCATTTAGGTAACTAAGTAAAATAACATATGTTAAGGAATCTAGACATGCTATGCTAATATTTGGTTTTAATAACTCCATTTCCCAGAAAGATCAACTCATCCAAAGCTAAACAGGGATTGAGAAAATTGTAGCAAAATTTATTTAAACATAATGCTCAAAATTTAACTTTTATTTTAACAAAGAATGTGTTGGGTTTTTTTTCAGATTTTTACATAATATTTTTCTTTTGAGACATTTGGTTAAAATTAAATTCACAAAAGTCTCAAAATAATCTACCTAGTAATTCTTGCAAATTTTTTTAACATTGTTTTCCCACAAATACACAAAACATGCTATTATATCAGCTATTAATACTTCAAAAATATATATCTATTAATATTAATATGATATTATAAATGCAGTTTTATTTGAAAGTGATAACTATAATTTTCTATTTTTTATATATATATATATATATATATATATATATATATATATATATATATATATATATATATACAGGAAGCCTCAGTACAGTTTAGAATATTTGTTCTGTGCTTTTCTTTAAACCTCATTTATGAGATTTATTGCCATCTGTATTAAACTACCAATAAATAATAAAAATGAAATACTTGAATTGTTAATTACTTGATATCCATCTTTTGCATTTTCACCATTCACACTACAGGAAAATGTGCAGTAAATTAATTGCACTGGTGATGCGCTATCATTATTCTTAAGTTATTTTGCTGGGAGCTGTTGCCCATTCTCACATTCAAAATTTACACATAAAACTAATAATGAAAATACTCTTCTTCAAGGCTGAAAATCACCTGCAAGCTCTAGCCAGCATGGAGTGGAAGAAGCTGAACCCATACCCATGAGACAAGATTCTGAGGATTTTTAACAAAAGTGCTGAAAGATAAAAATGGTTAAGGAAATATTTGTTGACTTGAGACAATTTTCCCAAGTTACAGCATTCAGCACCTGATGAGAACAAGAGAAGGCAATTGGAAACATGGAAAGAGTAATAAACTAAACTTAGTGAAGTTGAAATGCCTAAATTGCCACAGAGGGAAGAATAGGCTCTATGACAGAGAAATATGTGCTTACTCAAATGGATATAGTAATGTTATTAATGACTAGAAGACCCACCAGAGATTATGTTTCACTGGAAGATCTAGACGATCCTCCAAACACCAAGGCTATAAGAAGTTGAGGGGGCACTGATGTCATTAAAAAAGTTATTGGGGGCTCCTCTCTATAGTTTAGTATTTACAGTAGGAGAGACAGTACAGAATATGATGATTTGCTAGCAAGTAAGTGTAAGGATCACAAAATAAGAGAAACTAAAAGATGTCACTTAACTGACAGAGCAGGATTTCAGTTTCCATAAGGACTGTCAAGGTTATACATGGATATGTTATTTAATAATAAAATGATTACAATTGGCAGACTAAAACTAAAACTGACTTAAGGAAAATGACAATTTACTGTTTGATGTAGCTGAAAATCCAGGGGAAGAACATCTTTCTACTTCTGGCACCCCTGGATCCAGGACAAAATTACAATCAAGACATTATGTTAACTAAGGATAGCAATAAAATAGGAACCCAAGGTTTCATCTAACTTTTTTCAACATTTTTTGGCTGCAATTAATATTCTAGAACAAAAGTTATTATTTTATCATTATAAAATAATATGAAAAAATATGTTTAATCATCTGATATGTTCAAAACAAGTTAGTATAAATACTATAATTAGAGTAGTGGTACTAATGGAATTTTACTTCCCAACTTCATCAGATTTATAGAACATCCTGGGAGAAAACTAAGCATATGCTGTGTTCTCATAAACAAAGCAATTTTGCATGAAATTGCTACTTTAGGAGAGAACAAAAATACAGATTTTAAATGCTGTGTTTAAAATTCAGGTATAATTATAAAAGTTGACAGAATGAAATGATGAGAAACATCATAGATCTAGAATAAATTATGTCTAAACCAATTAAAATACTTACCACTATTATAGAACATTGCACATATTGTTAGAGTGTAATACTGACCACTATACAACTACATGGTAATACAGATATTTTCTATAGCTTTAATTAAAGTAATTAAAAGAAAATATAAAATATATGGACTTATATAGGACAAAATGCAATATGGTAAATTTTTATTTCTCCACATTTAAAAATGCCATCAGTACTGTTAAAGGGTGACTTCATCTATGAAAATCAAAAACATGAAACACAGTAGTAATAACATTTGAGAGGCTTGAAATTGCATTTATTGTTTTATTTTATATTGTAAAAGTTATATAGTTGAAGGATTGAAAATGGAGATTTTTCAGCCAAATTGTAGATCTATCAACTTCATAAGAATGCAGTTTTTATAAAAGTCATATTCCGCTTTTCAAATTATATGTTGGTATAGAATTCTCATTTGCATCTAGAACTAAATCAATAACAACTCTGCCTTCATAGTAATTTTAAAACCCAACACTAGAATAATAGCTAAGACCTTGTCTTGAACATTATCACCTCTTTGTTTAGGGAAAGTGGATCAAGGTTTATTCTATTATCTTCAACATTTTCAAGATGTAAATAGATTTCCCACAGTCAGAACATACAATCAATTATTTTTTTAATTAAATAGGCTTATTTTTAAAGCTATATAGACAAAAAACTGTACGCAAGGCTCTGAGATTCCTATCTAAATGTTAAAAAATACCCATTTATCTTTGTTTAAAATGATTTGTCCATGCCATAGTTCAAACATCTTGGAATAATCCAGCTTACAAAAAGAGCACAATAAGTATATAGTAAATTAACAAGTCAATGAATAAGGCAAATTTTTCCAAAATTATTAACTGGAGTTCTTCAGTTATAAGCACCAAAAACCAACTATGCATGATTAAGCAAAAAACAACTTTTTGTGAGTTACCAGGCAGTGCGTACATTTCCTGGGAACTGAGGATAAGTCTTAGAAATAGTTCAGAATCTAGTGCAGCTTCTGTTTTAGGTAACAGGAACTGTTCCCTCATAGATGATAGATAGATAGATAGATGGCTAAATAGGTAGATAGATGATAGATGGATAGATAGATGATAGAGTGTAATATAGACATAATCTTCAATAATTTTCCTCTTGGCCCTGGCTTCACTCTGTTAATTATTTAAAATTTTAGAGTATTAAATTATTGTCTAACTTGGGACACATGCCTTTGTTTAGGTGAGGTGGACATTTATCATTTTTGCCTTTTTTTGCTGTCTCATTTTGTTTTCCAAATTAGGAGATTGAAGCTCAGACAGAAAGGGTAAAATAATTAATATTCAATAGTTTGTATTAATTTTATGGTTACCTTATAACTTTCCAGACTAGAAATTAATAACTTGAGAGCAAAGTTGAAGATTAAAAGAATTGGTGTAATGTAGGTAAATTTAAATAGGCTTAAAATGAGGAAAAAACAGTAAGTTAGTATTTATACTTTAATTGAAGTATGTAATAATGAGGATAAATACTCATGAATTGAACAGGTGATCATTTTCTGACATTTTCTGACATTTATATAGAATAAATTATTATTGAAGAAAGTTTTTAAAACAACTCTAATATATTTTAGGAGAGGCACTCGATTTCAGTTTAACGAAGGATATATTTACGAATTAGAAATTTTTTTTAAGATAGCTTGTGGCATTTTGCAATTCATGATCTAATACTCATTTCACTCCAGGCTTTTAGATTTTCTTTGTCAATTAAATGAGAAACCTTTTAGATTACATTTATAAGTCCTTTTGTCTATAGCTAAAAGTCACTAATTTTCTTAAAGTGTCACAAGAATCTCTCTTGTGCTTGACATCTATTGATTGCATCTACTTCATGGTTTTCTTCTCTGCTATAAATCTATGTCCTGGTCTTATTTCAAAATGGTAATGACTCTCTCAATTTTCTTTTATCTTAAAAATAATTATGACATTTTAACATTCAAGCTGGACAGGAATATAATTAGATATCATCTCAGTTACTCTCAAGTAAATTACCTTGTTTTTTTACAGGTATACATACACATTCCAGAAACAACAACCTAATATTTGAGCATGCATAAATATCAATTAATATGGACTGGAAAGTACTAACAGGGACAATATATATTTATCTCTCATAAGCCTGTACCTGAGTCCACAAGTTCCTCCTCACAAATCCCAATATTTAACCATCTTATTTATACAAGCTTCCAATATTCCTTCCCTGATTACAAAGGGAGTAGGGATAAATTTTATAATGAATATTTTTATATCTATTTGGTAGCTGGACCAAAATGTCTTCTTATTCAACTTGGAGATTTTAGAACCAGATAAAGTATTTAGGAGACTGAGAGAAATTTCTCCAGTCATTAGAACAGAAGTTATTCCAAAGTGAGTAGGGAACAGCTAAGAAGCAAGTGATTTTTATTTTTAAATGGACATTCTACAGAATTGTCCTTAGTTATTGTTTAAATATTCGTAGAATAAAACTTACATGGAGAGAGGACTAAGAAAAATGAGTGGGGGGAGTTACAGAGACATCCAAACACTACTACAAGCTCTCTTTCCAGTTCCATTATGATACTAAGGGTTAAAGGCACACAACTAATTGGCTAGAGGCGCTTTAATTTTTTTTTTAATGCAGTTTTTACATTTTATAAAGGAAAATAGGCTTATCTCATTGTCATTCAAAGTTTATGAATGACGATGCCTGGGGGTTTGAAGACTGTGTCAGTTTGGTAATATGTCTCCTTTCCATTATGCCACTGCTTTATAGTATTCAAAGTAATACATTACGTATACAAAAAGATGATAATTAAAACTAAGAAGGTAACTCACATTTCAGAATACTGGTCAGTTTCCAAGTCATAGACATAATTTCAATTATCCTCCACTGTAAGATTGAAAGGAAAGTAGCAGTTAAAGACAGGTAAGAGGAAATCACAGTGAGAAAAAAGGATTTAATTTCATTAATCATCAATAAATAAAATTGAAATAAAAGTAATGTTACATGTACATATTTTTAATTGTGACTAAAAGTATATTTTTTAATTTATTGCACTTTAAAGTTTTTATTGAAAACTCTGATTTTTCTTTTTCTCCTTGCATGAAAAGTATTCTGAACTTAGTATCTGTGTTCTATGCAATCATACTGAAGCTACATGGTGATGTTCTCAGTGATCAATGATTTAAAGGTTTCAAAATTCTCCTATAGAACAATAAAAACTTTGTAAGTAAAATTTTCCATCATTAACATTGTAATAGTATTTTAGAAGTGTGTATGTGTACTTGTTGACATATGAAGCTAAAGGTGGATATTTGCACAGGTTTTCTTCCCTGGTATTTGCATAGCAATAATTTAACAATGACAATTTTGAATATTTACAAGTAGTTTGTTATTTATGTTTCATTTAAAATTATAAATAATTAAAAAAATAATAATCGCTCAAATGTACTGGAGAAAAGTCAACTCTGGGCAATTAAATAAAAGGGCTGGCAGAGAGAAATCTTATGCCAAATTACTACTTCTCTCTAAATGCTAAGTATATTTTCTCTATTCCATATTAAATATACTTTATTTAAAATGTTTTAATGATTAATACATTCATGTAATTTGTTCAGTAACTTTTCATTCAGTATTTACCATATGCTATCCTCCATTCTAAGTGCTGGGAATATGAAAAAAGAATCTCCATTCTCATGGAGTTTATACCAGTAGAAACAGAAACTGATTCCCAACAAATCAAAGATCAACTAGATTCTTTGATTGTGTTTTTCAAAATCGAATTGAATTTGTGATCTATTTTCACATCTGAACTTTCACTATGAGAATAAAAAAATAAGGATTTGCTAATGAGTGATCTCCATGTCATTCCTAATTATACAAAGTAGTATATAAAATTATTGTAGAAATTACAGTAAAAAATTTGTATAAATAATCTCAGCCAAAGTATGATTTTATATTGCCCTCACTGAGATCTGATATAGAATTGTAAGAAATAGACAAAATAATTCATTCATTAATTTTTTACATTTCAGTCCTTTTTAATAAAACTCTGCTAGAATCTTTTTTTGTTCAGCATAATATTTTTTCACTTTAATGACACTGACATTACATCATAAAACATTCAAACAAACATAAAAAGTTGAGCTAAAACCTAATTCTTCCTTATCAACACTAATCGACATTCCACTTATATAACAATGCATAGTAGTAACTTTTATTAAGGACTGTAACATTGATGTTCAGCTTCAGTCTCAGAATTTGACCAAATGATCTGTATTCAGCTTTAGCCTAAGCCTCTGAAGGCCAAACGCCAATCCCTACACTTAAACTTCAATTTAGGAATCCCTGAACCTGGGATGATGTAGGTACTCATCACATCCTATCATTATAACATCAGCAATTCAAACAAGAAATATTATTATGATTAATTGCCGATATTTAAATATTCTCTTTCAAATAGAAATAAACACTCTAGATGTAACTTAGAGTAAAAATTTTATGTAACATTAATATTCTATCAAAGTAGAAATGCTTGTTATTACAAAAGTAATAATCCAGTTATTCATTCATTTTCTAAACATTGCTTGACAAATTGTCATATACTGACACTGATAAGGCTGGCTTTTTTGGTAGAATTTAAGTAGATTGGGGGTAGATGTACGAAATCAATAATTTAAAAAAATTTATTATAGGTATTTAATAGGTAACAAAAAGAGGGAAAACAGTTTGAAATAAGAGCAAACAATATGGACCTTTTATAGTATCAGGAAATATCAGAGAAAACATTGGTGACAAAGTGACTTTGAATCTGAACCCATAAAGAGTAAGGGTTAGTATTAGGGTTAAGGACAAATGGAGCAATATTCAAGGTAGAGGAAATAATAAGTGCAAAAGCATTGAATCCAGGGGGAGTCTGCTGCTTACCAGGAATTCAAAACAGCTAGAGTATCCCTGATTTTATAGTGAAATGATATGATCCCTAAGGAATAGACAGAAGCCAGATAATACAGAAATTTTAGGCTATATTAAGGATTTTTTAAAAATTATCTTAAGAATAACAATCTGTTAGAGAGTATTATAAAGAAGAGAATTGGTAATTTTGTCTTATTATCCAAAAAATATTACATTGACTGCTCTATAAAACTTGATTGACATTGAGAAAGATGGATATATTGAAATAAGTTTGAGGGTTATTACAATAGTGTAGGAAAAAATATGATGAAAGCTTGAACTAGTGGTAATGGGAATATATAGACATGTATGGATAAAAGGAAAAAGTTGAGAGAAATTGGTGATTTACTGGATATAAGGGTGGCATAAGTGTCTCTGGTTATAACACTGCCATTTTCACAGATAGAGGACTCTTAGTAAGGACTCAGTTGGGTAAAAACAACTTCAGTTTAGACTGGGTCTGAATTGATTTCAAGATACCAAAAGAAGCTATGAAGTGTTAGTTGCCATCTTGATTTGGAATCAGAAAAATAACTGGAATTAGCATTGATATTTTTCTTTTTGTTTAACATCTTTATTGGAGTATAATTGCTTTACAATGGTGTGTTAGTTTCTGCTCTATAACAAAGTGAAATCAGCTATACGTACACATATATCCCCGTATTCCCTCCCTCTTGCGTCTCCCTCCCACCCTCCCTATCTCACCCCTCTAAGTGGTCACAAAGCACCGAGCTGATCTCCCTGTTTAGCATTGATATTTTTCAACTGGAGAATTACAGATGGAATTTAAAGATATGGGATAGTTAGGATTGTCTAGATAAAGAGACACTAAGGTTGAATCTAGAGAAACTGTAAATTTTCAAGATTGGTTTAAGGAGGATGGCAATGAAAAATACTGTTAAAACATGTATGGAATAGGAGACATATGTGGTAACATAGAAACCAAAGAAAGAAGGCCAGGAATGTATGTAAGCAGCAATAATACTGCCAGCAATGAGCCACTTGGGCTCTTGTCTTGTCTGCCAAACCGACTTTTCCTGATCTGGAGTAAGCGCATAGCAATAGGTGCTCACCACATGAGTATTACCCTGGTTGTTATCACACTAGAGTTTATAGAATATTAGCTCATTCCTAGTGGCTTCTGCTTCAGCAACACTGTTAGTGAAGTGCTTCAGGGTAAAGTAAAAGAAAAAGCACTAGCTTCAGATATGGACCGTTTAAAATAAAGGTGCCAGCAAATAAGGCAATGATCTAAGGATGGCAATTAAGATCCTTGAAATCATGAGAACAAATAAAATTAAACGAGCCAAAAAGTGGATGCAACTAAAAACAGTCTTCAGGGCATCAGCAACGGAGAAATTAACAAATTTGGGAACAGATTTTGTTGGTCAGTGGACAGCCACCAGGTGACACAGTTCATGGTTTTATGTATCAATTTGAAACATAACACGGCCTCTTTAAATGATGTGAGGACACCCTCTGTCTGTATACTTTCATAATAAATGTTATCTGCAATGACAGATCATGATTGTATGAAGTTTATCGGATCACTTAATGAGGGTAATAAATAAAATTATCAGAGACTATCTTCCAAAGCAACATATGGTGCTGAGAGTTCAGTTCACAGGTTGATACAATTAATTTTTATATGGTAAGCCAATTAAAACATTAGAAAAACTTTTGCCTTGCGGGGCTTTGTGGAAGAGAATGAAGTGCCCAAATATGAAGATTGAGCCATTCTGCCCATAATGGAACTGTCTAAACCTCCCATGTACATATTTTGCCTAAACAATAAAGAGGCCCATGGACAGCGTCCTAACCACATTATGCAACCACAGTTTCTGTAGCCAATATCTGTCATCAGTAGAAGACAATGAGAAAATAGGAAGTAGAGTAATATCAGGGGACCTTAAGATTTGTTTAATATGATGCCACATAAGATGTGAATGAAATGAAAGTTGGCATGCTTATGACAATTTCAAAACCATGGGAAGATTCTGAGGGAAATCAACTCTGTTGAATATAGTTTTCAAGTAAGTAAGATAAAAATCTTCATGCATCTATTGAAATGTTCAAAAATTTCTGTAAACATTTCAGGTTTAAGTTACAAATACTAGCTTTCTTTCAACAGATATTGGAGAACATATGGTTTACACAGCTGCAAATATTGTTCAGCATAACAGAGGCCAAATGAAGAAATGTCAAAATTATTTTACATGTTATATTTTAATTCCAAGGTTTTCAAGGACTTTAAATACCACAAAGTTGAAGAAAGTTTAATAAGACTTCAACTTTATGGTATTTAAAGTCCTTGAAAACCTTGGAATTAAAATATAACATGTAAAATAATAATAACTCAAAAGTTAATCACAAGGTAAGTCATTCAAGGTAAGTAAAGCAATATAATAATAATATGACAAGAAATACATTGGCTTTGCAGACTAATATTAAGGCACAAACAAAACATGTTATTCTCTTTTCTGACTGAAATTTCTTTCATGTCAAAAAAATAGCTGCTTTATAATTTGTGGGGCTATTTATCTAAGGTCAGCATAAGATATACTTGAAGCATACCTCTACTCTTTTTTAGTAATTTCATAGTATATGAAATATATCATGCTATTCAAATTTAAGCTTCACCCTGGATCTTCCATGCATTCCATTAAAATTGATATTTTGACAACATAAAGGCTTATCTGTATTTTATAGATACTTAATAAAAACTTGAGAACTGACAAGGCCAAGATTTTGCCTTTTTCATGGAGATAAATGTCTTAATAAAACTCCCTTTCATCTTCATCTTAGTTTTACATGCATGCCTGGAACTTCATTTGAATGCAGAGATCTGTACAACAGTAATAATTAGTCTATAATGTCTGAGTTTTAAATCTCTAAACCAGGCTAGTTGCTGTAACTACTAATAAGTAATGCCCTTAAAACCATATATTTTTAAATTAAAATTAAAGAACTGGATAAAAGTAAAAGTGAGTTAATAGATTTCCTTAAAATTATTATGCTAATTATATGTCTTCATTTTTTTAATAAGCTATTACAGCCAATTAAAATGTATGATTAAGGGTTAGAATACTGTAGACATATTTATATCTTTTAAATTTAGCCACATTTTAAAATAAAAATTATTTTAAGTGGTTTTACAGATAACAGCATAAGCACAGAATATTGTAGAAAATGCTTTTTCTACTACCTTAGTTAAAATATTATATGAGTAAAATTTATCACATTGTGCTAAAGAAACAAGAAGGTTTTTTCTTGATGGGGCAGTCAGAACAACTGCCTCTGTACCCATTTGTCACTACACACACACACAGAGACACACACACATCCTATCTAAAAGTAAAATGAGAAGACTGGTAATTTAATGTTTCATGAGACAGGAGCCTATATTATGAAGTCTTGGGCAGCTCCTAGGAATGCTTAGCATGAGTACATGCTCAATAAATATTTGTTGAATGGATAAATGGATGAGGGGCTGCTCTGTATGGTAGTTTTGATAATCTACTGGTGAGATAGTAAATTATTTGTTAATTATATGTGTAAGTGATTCATTTGTACATAAATAAGTAATAACACACCCAGTCTCTAATGTTAAGCACTAAGGTTATTAGAGTCCAGTTTATACAATTCTTGAAGTGTCTTAGTTTGTCTTTTATAGTTTGAAAACTTTACAAAAGGATTGTCATTGGGTATAGAAAAGTTCAGAAGACTGTTTTATCATATCAACGATTTCCAGAAATAGTGATTATGTGCAGATACGATATTCCCATTACACAATCATGGAGTGATGGAACAATTGCTTCATTAATGTGAGCATGCTTAATAAAGTAATTATTAAAATATTTCACTGTATAATTCTTAACTATCATTCTTTTTTTTAAATTCAAGTAACATGGAGCAAAAGTTTTCTGACCCATGTTTTAAAATTCTAGCCTCATTAAAACTATAAAATAATATAGGAAGAGCCTCATTCATTTTACATCACTATTTGTATCTTTTTTTCAATTTTTTTGCTATCATCCAAATTAAATGTGAAATACATTCCTACTCTCTTTTTTTCATAAAACATGGTTGTTAATGCATGAATTACTGTTGCTATGTATTACCACGCTAGGAATAAAGAAAATTTGCTCCATGTGCTTCAATGTTAATTGACAAAATATATATGCTTTTAACCTCTGGTGATGTTCAATAAAGTGTATTTTGCAACTGCATTACAAATTTAGGTTACTATTAGATGCTGTTGTTTAGCCTCTTTTTATATTTGAATTGTGAATAAGTGATAGTTTAATGGACAATCAACTTTTAACTGCCAGTTTTAGCCATTATAATATGCACTCAAATTCCTGCTTAGACCTGAAATACCTCTTTCCCTAGTTAGGTGCTGCCCTCTAAAGATGATCTCAAGTCATTTCCAAATGGAAATTAGTCCTGTGTCTTTCTATTCATAACAGGTCATTTTCTACTTTTAACATAATCTTATCAATAGAATTATATATTTTGGAAATTTTCTATGAATAAAAATCAGTCTATTTTTAAAATGTTTTTGTAATAAAATAGTTTTATGCTATTAGCATAATAAAGTATTTTACTTAATATAAAATATTAAAAACTATCTTTTTTGAGAAATTATTAGAATAAATTGAGTGAATCATTAGTAGTATGATTTATAGGAATTAACATTTGGGTTTTATTGTTTATGCTAGGTATATGATGTATGTAAATATTTTAAAATATACTTTGAAATGTTTTCTGACATAGATGTTTTTGAAAAACACATCAAATATATATGTTAGAAAAGTGGACAAACATTCATGAGAATGAGAGAATTGTGCAAATACTTTTAGCATTACAGTGACTATATGGTATTATGTATTTTCACTGTTTAAGAAATCTTGTTCAACAGTTTTAATTGGGGGGATGTATTACTGAGTGAAAACCACATTAGCTAATCTCACAAAACAAGATTTTCTTTAGGGCTAATGTAAATTCTTTAAAGAAAAAGCATTGTATTTTATGCTTTTTAAAATGCCAACTTACAGAACAATACCCTTAAATGTATAATAGCATACTTCTCAGAACAGTTATAAACTGCTCTCTGGGTTTAAAATATATGTAGAAACAGAGAACAGAGAATTGAAGGGGTTGGAGAGGGTGAAATGAATGAAGGGGATCAACTGTAATGATGGATGGAAACTTAAATTTTTGGTGGCGGGCATGCTGTAGGGCACACAGAAGTAGACATATAATGTACAACATGAAACTTATATAATGTTATATCAATAAATGTCATACAGAGTGAAGTAAGTCAGAAAGAGAAAAACAAATATCGTATATTAACTCATATATGTGGAATCTGAAAAAATTGGTATAGACGATCTTATTTACAAAGCAGAAATAGAGACACAGATGTACAGAACAAACATATGGATACCAAGGGGGAAGTGGGGGGACAGGTTGGGATGAATTGGGAGATTGGGATTAACATATATACACTACTGATACTATGTATAAAATAAATAACTAATGAGAACCTACTGTATAGCACAGGGAACTCTACTCAGTGCTCTGTGGTGACCTAAACGAGAAGGAAATCCAAAAAAGAGGGGATATAAGTATATGTATAGCTGATTCATTTTGCTGTACAGTATAAACTAACACAATATTGTAAAGCAACTATACTCCAGTGGAAAAAAGAAAACAAAATAGATGTCACTCAATAAAAAAGAAATCTAAAATTTTAAAAATGAAAGAAAAAAAATTCTGGATTTAATTTTACTAGACATTTGCTTGTAAAGTTTTTACTATAATGTTCAGTTTCAAGAAAATGAATTGGATGACTTTTCAACTTCTGAATAAATACTATCAAAAATCTTCTCACCATACTTTAACTTATTATGAGAAATTTCAATTATTCAATAAATATTATCCACAAAATATGTAACAAACTATAAATTTAGGGGCCTAGGGAAATAGTGTCAAAAATATGTCTATGATATCATAGGGGAAAAAAGGTAATTTTAAGTTAATCAGCAAGCAAACTAAATTGTAAGATAATAAATTTGCATTTCCATACTGAAATGCATGTTATTTGCCTAAAAATTTATGAAAATGACTCTATTTTTCACTAATTCAAAGACATAGTTCAACTTTATGATGTGTAGGGTATTTTAGTTAAATTTGTAGTGAATAAGGTGGTTTCAAGCATTTAGGACACATATATTACATGAAGGAAAATGTAAATTAAGTGAAAAGAGATCACATACTCAGGTTAATTAGATTTAGATTTTTTTTCTAGAATCAAATCTTATATTATTAATCTTATCTGTCTATGTCAACCTGGAGAAATTATATTTGTAACTTGGTTAAATAAAGAGAAACAATTCTGAAATATTGTATCCAAATTTATGTTAAACTCTTTAAACTTAACTCAATTTTATCATACCTCTGTGGTGTGTGTGTGTCTATATTTTTGACAAAGGTAACATGGTATCATAAGGAATTTAGTGAACTTGCACTTTATGATGACATTTAAGAACACTAATTTAAAAAATATATATTCCAAGACCAAACAGAATGTGAGGATAAAGAAGAATAAATTTAAAAACTTATTATAAAATACTGTTTTCATTTAAATATTTTGATTATCATCAAGTAACTTAATAGAGTCCCTTTCTCTCTTTCTCTCTCTTTCTGTCTCTCATTCCTCTATTATATATACCAGACACTACTATTGGAAAACTAAATGGTCTCCATAAAACAGTGTAGCTTTACGATCATTTCATATCAACTGTGAATTGAGAAAACAAATGTTTAGTAAACTATGTGTTTCAAAATCTTCCAATAGGTGTTTAAAAAAGCATAACATGTATTTGCTCAATAGTTTAGAATATATAATATACCAAACATACATTATTCATGTTCCCAATAATAGGTTAGCTAAATATTATTGTCAACTCCATTTTTTTTTTTTTTTTTTTTTTTTTTTTTTGCTGTACGCGGGCCTCTCACTGTTGTGGCCTCTCCCGTCGCGGAGCACAGGCTCCGGACGCGCAGGCTCAGCGGCCATGCTTCACGGGCCCAGCCGCTCCGCGACACGTGGGATCCTCCCGGACCGGGGCACGAACCCACGTCCCCTGCATCGGCAGGCGGACTCTCAACCACTGCGCCACCAGGGAAGCCCTCAACTCCATTTTTTAAGTGCCGGAATTGATATATAAAATTTAAGTGACTTATTCATATTTATCATCAGTAAAATGAAAGAATTCAATTTTTAAAAATCTACTTACTTTCCTTAAGTTCTCCACAGAGGAAGCGAGAATTATTTCTCTTTTTTATTTGTGTTAAAAAGAGATTTTAAAAATATAGATTTTTATACACATTAAATAAAACCAGCAATTCAAAAGCTGTTTAATTTGTGAATGAGCTGGGTGTGTACTTCATGTGTGCCTGAATGAGATAGCCCAGTTCTTCTCCTACTTGAAATTCTTAGCCAAGAAACATTTTATTAGAGAAGTAAAGTGTAAGGTTATTCTGCCCACTCTATGAAGAAGATTAAGTGGTTACTGTATGAAAGCATTAGGGATGAGATTACTTTAGGATCCAGAAAAGAACCTCAGACAGCTCATAATAGATTGGTTCTAAACCTAAGTAGGCAAGAAGCTAAAAACAAACTCAAGATTGATTTAGTTGTAGAACTAGCTGTAAGATAAGAACAAGGCAATAACACTAATTTTTCTAAAGCTTGACAAAAGGTTATAGGTGTTTTGTTCATTACTGAATACTGATCAATTTTTATCTGTTTATGAAAAGAGTTTAAAAAATAAAATAATAAAATTATTTGGACAGCAAAATTATTTTACAGATACACAATATGTCCTTATGCATTGCATTAAATTCTATATTTCTATGAATGCATCACAATTATTAACATAATTTGATATTATATGTGTTAGTTATAATACTCAATAGCTAGACTTTCAGAAGGAAATACACACCCCTCCAGTAAAAACCTGAGGGTATTATTATTTTACAATACAAAAAAAAGGAATGATGCACAGTTATTTTAAGGACATTTATTTTGCTTGAATTTCTTGAACCATCCTTTTCTTAGAATAATTAATTATAATGAGAGCCTACAATGTGTTAAGTACAAAGCAGTGACAGAGAGATTAAAAAATGTTTTCTTCATAGACTTTACATTCTAATAAAGAGACAAAGACATCAAAATTATTAAATAAATAAAACCCGTATTATGTTAGATGATGATATGTAATATTAATAAAAAATAAGAAAGCAAATGGTGATAGCCAGTTGTAGGCTGATTGCAACTGTGCATATTATGGCTAGGGAAGGTCTCACTGAGAAGGTGAAATGAAAAATGAACAAACAAAATAGACTGTGATACAATAATAGTAAACACACATCCAATAAAAGTCTCTTACACATCAGTAAGATAAACAGCACAAAATGAGAAATCAAGAAATGGGAAAAAGATATGATGAGATATTTCACAGATGAAGGTATACAAATTGTTAATGAGGACATGAAAAAATAATATTCAATAGGGAAATGCAAATCAAAACTATAATAAGATGTAATTTTTTACCTACCAGAATGGCTATAATAAATAAAAACAAATGATGGTGAGGATATAAAGAAACAGGAACCCAAATCCATTGCTGGTAGGAAAGTAAAATGGTTCAGCCACTTTGCAAAATGTTGTTTCTTAAAGAATCAAACATAAAACTACCAAATAGCCCAGAAATTCCAATTATAGATATAAACCTAAGAGGAATGAAAACATAGGTTCACACAAAGTCTTGTACATGGATGTTCATAGGAGCATTATTCAAAGCAGCCAAAAATTTAGAAACAACCTAAATTTCCAATTAATTGGCAAATGGATAGACAACTGTGCTATATCATACAATGGAATATTATTTAGCAATAAAAAGGAATGAGCTACTGATGCATGGTATATTTATTGGATATCCTAAAATAAATGTCAACTAAGTTGATAGATATGTATCTGAAGTTCAGAGGTGATATAACAGGAATGAGCCCCAAGGCATCCAGTGTTAAGTGGTCTGGGAAATTTGAAGTACCTAGTTAATTGAGGTAGAGACTGAAAAATTAACTTCACATTTAGCAACATAGGTGGTATTGCAAAAACAGTTTCTGAATAGTGGTAGAAGAAAAACTACTGATATTACATTAAGAGAGAATGAGAAGAAACAAATTGGAGGCATATAATATACATTCCTTCTAGGTTTTGTTTGTTTGCTTTTAATAGGAGAAGAAAAATAAAATAGTAGCTGGAGAGGGGAAGTATGGTTAAGAAAGTTGTATTTAAGATGGCAGAAAGCATGTCTATTGATGGGCATGGTCAAGTAGAGAGGAAGCAAGAGAAGAAAAGCACTGCTCTAATGCTCTTGAATAAGATAGTGGGGATACGAATACTACACTTGTGAAAGTGTTAGCTTTTTCATGAGTTTGGGTATCTCATGCAGAGTGACCAAATTAAGCATGTGGTCAATGCAGGCATGTTGAAAAATGTGCTGGTCTGCACCGAGGCACTGGTGGGTGTTCACTTCTAATTGTTTCTCTTTCTGAATAATGTCAAAGTCAAAGGTTCTGGAGATCTGTTTTACAACAATGTAAATGTATTTAACACTTCTGAACTGTACACTGAAAAATGGTGAAGATGGTAAATTTTATGATATTTTAAGCCCAATTTAAAATGTCAATACCATCACCCAAGAGTGAGAATAGAGGAAAGTTACTGGAAGAGAGAGAGAGGAAGGCTTGAAAAAAATCGTAGAGAGAGTTAATAGTGAGTAGATAAGGAGAGAAAAATATGATTGCTAGTCACCATAAGAACTCTACTGCTAAAGTTAGTGATACAAATATAGAATGAGATCAGTCAGCTTGTTCTTCCTCCGGCTTTACTCAACTACCCAGGAAAAGACGCTATTGAGAGGCACTATGATGAAGAGCTAATTAGCTAGACATGATAATGCAAAATAATTATAATAAGGGATAGAGTGATTTAAGTCGGTTGGAGATGTAGGCAAATGATAAGTCAGTGCAAAAATTTAACTGGGAAATTAGGAAAGTGGATATATCCAAGTGGTGAGGTAAAAGTGGTAGGATCTATAGCATACTAGTTCAGGCGGGGTATGAGAATTTTCAGGGTCATAGGGGGAATGAACCCTAAATGTAGGGGATTATAGGTGGAGAGTAAGATACATAAAGCTGAAACCGTTGAGGTGATATCATTATTTGTAAGGATTCGGTTTCAGGAGTGCAAGGTTGAGGTAGGTGGTAGACCACAGTTGGAGGAGGCCTTCAAAAAGGCTTGACCACAAGTCAGAACCAGGTAATTGGAATTTCCCCACCCTCACCAAGCCCATCCTTGGAATGTGCATTCCACTTGTCTTTCCTGCTCCCAGAAATTGCCCCAGGGAGACAGCCTTGAATAGAAATGTTGTATTGAAGCTACCTGGACTAGGTACATGACTGAACTCATTTAAGGCCTCTATATAAACTTTTTTAAGATTCTGGGGGCAGGGTATGGAATCTGCTTCTCTTGCAGTCACTGAGGACAAGCCTCTTAAGTAAATTCCCTTGCTTATTAAACCTGCCACCTACCAATCTGGAGTGGTTTGCCTTTTTCTTCAGTCTTTTCCTGCCCTCCCCGTACTGGGGAACTCAGTTTCAGGTTATACCCAGAAGCTAGGAGGAGGCTGCAAAGCAACAACTACATCAGTATTGAGAGGTCAAGAAACTGAGAGGGCCAGCTGTTGTGAGGGTCAATTAGTAGATGCTAAAATCACCAGCAATTCTAAAATGAGTTGTGTTGGAGACAATGGAAATGAGTAGGAAATAAAGTTTTTAAGATGAGGTACACTATGGTTGTCAGCAGAGAATTCCAATGAGAGATCTGGGGGTGTCTGAAGATGTGTGATTAAAAGATGGAGATTTCTAGAAAAGAGGAATGGAACTTCATTTAAAAAACAGCAATGAGGAACACAGAGGATTGCCTCCCAGTTTTAGATTCATAGATAGAAGGTGCGGTGGAGAAGATTGTGTACTATTTGAACAGTCTGCAGGAGTGCCCTCTGGAAAGAATTATAGCCAGAAGATGAAGAGACAAGTTTAAGGAATAAACTTTATTCTAAATGAATGCAATGCAGCTATTGTTACAGAGTATGAGAAATTGATTATCCCAAGCACAAACCACATATTTTTAAAAATTCTCTTCCTGAGCAACTGATTTTTAATAGATTCGAAATGAAAAGTTTCTGAAGCTAGCATTCCTTATGAATAATCTGCATCCTCTGTCCTTGTATCGTAAACAGAATATTTTAGTTATTCTTCTCACCCCAAACCTTTTTTTGCAAACCTTACCCACAAACGTTTTGCAAGATATATTGCCTATGTTCCTCTGTTTCCTACAAGAGGTTTCTGTCTTCCTGTTTGTAGAGCTGCAGTTATATCAGTCTAATTATTCAAACAGAAATTGGTAACAGAAAATCTGAGATTCAATTAAAATTCTACCTCCTACTTAGTCTAAAACTGTGGGAAACTCTAATACTCTTTTGAGTTTAATGTTCTACAAGGTAACTTAATGATGAGAAAAATAATGCTGAACCTTATAACTCTTTTGTGATAACTATAATCCAATAGAAGAGTTAAAAAGCTTATTTATATTGTGAGATGTTCTGAAAATAATCTCCCCTTATAATAATCTCAAAAAGACCAAAACTATTACAAAAATAAGGTTTGTAATATAAGCTCTAGTATTCTTTTGAGTAAGAGGCAATCATATATATATATATATATATATTACATACACTTATATAATATATAGATATATACTTTATATTTTATGTTTAAATCTCAGTTCAGTGGGTTAGTAAGAGATGCACTTTCAGTGACCTGAGAAGTCCATCAAACGACCATTCTTAAGTGAATAATGGTGGGATCAGAGGCAAGTTAAACACTGTTAAATTCATGGAACATTTTGGAACACTATTCTTAATGTTTGTTTAATTAGAAATTACATTCTTAAAGTGTAAATACAAGATAAATAGAATGGATTGTCTCAAATACTCATGATTTTCCTGAGTTACTGTAAAACAAAACTTTGGAAAATCCAGGGAAAGGTTAATTTTTTTTAGGTAGTACTTAAAGGAGAACTTACTTTGACTCCCATTTCCAGCTTTTTGGTCTAGACTATTTTCTAATACATTTTCAACTGAAAAAATACATTGTGTTATTACAATCCAATGTTAATTTACTTGATTGAAATGGCAGTTCGTACAGACTCAGTCTACCAAAACAAAACAAAACAAAAACCACATATTAAGGGAAAAAAATTAGAATTTAAAAGACCAAAACACAAATTTTATACTATTTTATCCTTACTTTCATGGATCAGGAAGATTACTTCAACAAAGAGAAAAACTGAACAAGTTTCTCTTATATCGGAAATCACATATTTTGTGTGTAAGCATAATGGTCTTACTCTCTGGGCTATAACTTGTAAGAAGAATGAACACTTAAACATTCCTGAAGTGAAAGCTTGGTTGTAAAATTATAAAGCATGTTTGAAGAACCTTAATTAGGTAACTGTTCAAAGTTTCTAAGGTTATACAAGATTTCTGCTCTGTATAAAATCTGAAAAATGACAAATTAAAAGTGAAGCAAAAATTCTAAGGATATAACTGACATTTAACAGCCTTGGTTTCTCACTGTCTAGAAAAAAATGATATTAAATTTAATATAAAGTGGAATACACAGTACTTTATAATTAGATACTTTAATTCAAATACCTAAACAGAACATTTTAATGTAATAAAATTGTTCTACCAAAATGCAAGATTTTTATTCATCTCAAATGTTCATCTCATAAAATAATGTGACTTTACTCTTTACAAAATGAATATTCTGTATTCACAGCTATTTATAGTGATACATGGCTGAGGGAATAAAACTTCATATGAAATCAACTTTATTATTCTATGTAAAGCTTATTAATTGGATCTACAAAGATACTAGATTAGATAATACTTTCTATTCTTTGCTCCTCTGTGTCATCTTCAAATAAAAAGAGAGTCTCTAACTTCAACCGGTGCCTTCCTGTTATCATGAGTACAATCTGAACATGTGTAAAAGGACAATGTCCTTGTTTATGTTGAAATAACAAGATGGAGTGAATCTGTGTCCTTGAATCATTTATCACCAACAAGGCCAAAAGGGCTTCTGTTACTGCTTCCAGCCTCCCTTAAGGATACATCTTATTAGGTCAGGTTCAACAGGAAAGTCTGCTCCTTTTATTAACTAAAATTCAACCGATGAGGTTTCTTTTTTTTTTTTTTCTGATTAGGTTTCTTAATTACATCTGGAAAATCCCTTCACCATTGTCATAGGGCATAACCTAACTCTGGATGTCATGTCCTGTCATAAACTCAGTTCCTGCCCACACTCAAGGGGAGATGATTATGTCAGGGCATAGGCTATTTGAGGGGTGGGGTGGGGGAGTCTTATAATATTAAGAAAATAAGCTTCAATTTCTACAGATGCCATACAAAACAACATATATTGCAAGTAGCACTGTATTATTTAATACACTTTTCATCCCACAAATTGACTTTAAAAGTGATTTAAATGACTAACATATATCATGAGTTGTCTTACTTACTGGGATTTTAGCACGTCACAATACAGAAAAGGTCCCTTTCTATTGAGGAGATATAATTTTAAAACTAGTAAATAAATTAACCAGATAAAATAAATGTTGATACATTTCATGAAGACAGTGAGCTAAGCAGAATTATGAGGCAGTTACTGTAGTCAGGGATGTCAGAGGAGGTCTCTTTAAAGAAATAAACTTGAAACATTAAAAGAGGAAGGAGAAGTTTACTATGTATATGGTGTAGAGATGAAGAAGGAATGTAGTATAAGGTAGCAGAGAAATAGGCAAGAACCAGATAGTCTTGTAGGCCATGAAAAAAATGTTTGCTTTTTATTCTCATTGCAAAGGAAAAGTATTGGGGGATTTTGTGCAAGGAAGGGTTATGATAATGAGAGTATTTTTTGTTTTTGAAAGATAACCTTGGCTGCTTGGAGAATAGTACTGATATTTTAGGAACTCAGAAATGGAAACAGGAAGAACAAATGGAAGCATCCATCAAAGTTTAGGAAGTTTGGGTTATATTGGTAGATGCTAATATGAGATGGTAGATGCATTTGGAATAAACTTTAGCAATATAGCAAACAGGCTCTGAAGTAGATTGAACAGAGTAAAGGTGAAGGGAAGAACATATAAATGTATCTTTTGCTCACTTAAAAAACTAATTCTATTCAAAAGGCAATTCATTTTATTAAGTTCAGATTTATAATTTCAAGGGCATTCTGCTAGAGAAAAGACAATTGATCAGCAAGAGAAAATTAAATTTTAAAAATGTCCAGAGTAAAATGCCTTAGCCTACTGAAAATTTACTTGTCAATGTTTAGTAATAAAATTATACAGAATTGTCAGAGATTAAATATAAAACTAAGGAAACATGATGACAATCTTTTTTCCTAAAAATTTAATGTAAAATATTCACAATTACCTCAAGAAACATAACAAAGAAATGCAAAAAAGTACAAATAACACTCTTGCACCAAACTTGAGTGACTGTGCTTGATGCTTCAGTCCGTGTCTTAAGATTTACAATGCAAGGTCTGAAGCCGAGACCTGACTCCTGAAAATTCATTAGGTAAGTACCTTCTGCCCTTCAGAGGGAGAAGAGTAGAATTAGCATGTTTCTAAAATGACCAGGTGAGCTTCTCAACAGAATCAGTCAACTTCTGATAAAACTTAAGCTGATAAAATATTTAAACAAGCTGATAAAATATTTAATTCCTTTAGAAAAATTATCTATCTGCATGTCTCATTATTTTCATTTAGTAATTTTGTAGATAAATATCAACTATTAATCTCTGCTTAGTCTTTACAGATTAGAAAGCATAAATTGTCAGTTAATTATAACACTCTAGTATATTAGAAAACTATTTTAAAGTAGTTGCTGAATCAAGAAAACTGTTAGTGACACAAGCTGAATACCCTACTGTCATCCTTATAAACATTAAAAGCAATTAATTTACCCTTCATACTCTAAAGTTACCTTCAAGGATAATAGAATTAACAACCATGAAAATATTCATAGACAGTCTTATATGAGGAGAGGACAAATGAGACTAGTACAATGGACCAAATGAAAATTTAAGTGATCTGATTTTCAATTTCCTGTTTTATTGTTGTAGGTTCACTAGCAATATCTGGTAGGGAATGTGTATTTAAAATGAATAAATATTTGAAGAATAAATAAAATATGTTATATACGCATTTTTGATACTACTGTTACAGAAATTGTAATGAATGTGCAAATTTTCATCACCTTCAAGATCTTCTTTACTTCACAAAGTGAAAGTAATGGTTTCTTTTTGAATGGTCCTCTTGAACTTTGACTAAATCTCTGTGTCCTACACTGTAATGTAATGCATTAGTTAGGAACTTTTCCTTCTCTCTCTTCACAACCAGTAACCCCATCTCCTCATCTATGGTAAGTCCCTAAAGGGTTAGAATAAATCATTTGTCCTTCCCAGATGCTAGAAGAGTGCAGTTATGGGGAAAAAGTTAAGTAATGTTTGGTATTAAATGAAAAGTGAAGAACAGAGGGAAGAGATGGTGGGAAGGAAAAGAAAGGAAATAATGAATGTGTATTTCTCTTCTACTCAAGGTGTCTCTCACTGTATCACATATAGGTGATGGATACAAGTCACTTGGTAAGTACCATCATCAATGTGGCAGAGTGAATATACTCTGCCCAGAGAGGGAGGGCACAGCAAAGTTACCTTGCCGGAGGGAGTAAAGAGTCCAGGACAACAATCCTACAAGGTACCATAGGTACTACTAGTGCCACTACATACACGTAGAAATGATTTATTTTGGAATCAACACATCTAAACACTTACCACAACACACAGGCACACATATTTAAACACATACTACACACACACACACAGGTGCATAATGATTTTGTTCTACTATTTATCCCAGAGATGGCGTGGCCGAGATATTTTTTAGAGTTTAGTAAGGAGATTTCATTCTTTGGGGGAAAAAAAAGGAATTTGTGTACAAGTCTTCCTTCATCATGTAGTACAAAGAACATAAGCCTCAAATCTGATGATTTTCATTTCCTGGTGTCATTGGTAAGTCATTTAACCATCCTGAGTCCCAAGTTTAAATCCTTCTCCTTTTTTCATCTCCTACTAATTTCATCTTGTGCCAATCTGTCTGAAAATGCTGTCTCCAGATGCTGATAGTCTTTGCTGGCCTGGTGCTCTGGAAATATTTAAGTGGAGAAATCTGAGCGTTTTGCAGGGATGTACTTAAATACATAAAGTTTATTGAGGAATCATTTAGGTTACTATCTAAGGCAGTTATTTTGTGGATAGATCAGAGAAAACAAGATTGTATGTTTCTCTAATACTACACTCTTAAATGTTATTATTAAATTAACTTAGCTTCCAAACAAAGCACATATGTTAAATGTACTCAGGCATTGAAGCAAATTTTTGTAATTTCTGAAAATGCAATCAGATCTACTCTTAAAGGAGGTTGGATGTTTTATGTCATATTCTTGTGTTATTAAATTGTTTAGAGAAGGATTGATCATTTATTTGAAAATTTAGTTTCTTACATATTAGAAGAAATTATCTCTGCTACATTACCAGTTTATTGAATTATACTAACAGCAAATTTAAAAGATGATTCATTGTTAAGTAAAGGACTTCATTTATGGTTTTCTTACATTTTATTTTCAAAACGGGAATAAGAGAACTGTAAATTCTAAATTTGTGCTTTACATCTCATCCTTTTTTAGCTTGGATGGGATTTTAATTTTTTTTCTGTAAAACAAAAATAATACATCTAAATGTTTGATTATTAATTTTTAACAATTATTCTGTCTATTCTGTGCCAGGTTGTAGTTTGAGCTACAAGGATACGATAGTAAAATATATATACATGCCTTGTCTCCACGGCCACGTGTACAGCTTGCAGGGAGACCCTGCAGCCACAGATGTGTGCACCAACAGGCTGGGCATGCTCAGCTGCTTGTGGACACAGACCCAGCCCCGTCTCCCATCACTGACCTGCACCACCATGCCCACCTGCAATTAGCCCCTCCAGTTGTGCATCTGCTCACACCTGGCCTGATTCCAGATACCAGCCTCCACTGTCCTGGGCCTGTGGGGAGACCCAGCATCTGTGGTAATATATACCTACAGCAGGCACCCCGCAGCCACCAGTGTGCCTGCTGTTGGCCTCAGCCCTTGCCAGGAGGGTCCCTAGCTAGTTGAGCTCAATGGTGCAACCCAGGGACTAGAGATAGGGCTGAATCTGGGCCCACAAGCAGCTATGGAGGCATTGGCTATTGGTGTGCACTTTTGTGGCTGCAGGATCTCACTAAGGTCACACACATGGCAGTAGAGGTCAATGAGGTCAGGTCAGCAGCATGCAAGTGCACAACTGGAAGGGCTAATCTCAAGCGTTTCCCTGGTAGTGAGGGATAACTGCAGGGGTCCAGGCTAGCATCTTGCACTCATGCAGCCACTGAGGCCAGGGTTGGCTGCCACGTGGATCCCAGGCTCTAGTGAGGGCGGAGAAAACAAAGCAGGGCTGGGGACCCAGGTGGCTGGCATCTGCCAACACAAATACCTGTGGGGTAAAAACTGATGAAATCTGCAAGGAGTCCGAGGCAGCTGTGGTGGTCCTTGATTTCTTCCGTGGCAATAGCTGCTGGGGTCCTCTGCAGAGTAGCTTACTGGAAACCACAGTTCCTCCTGTTATAAGGCAGCTGCTCTTCTTCCTTGTTCCTAGGTGCCTCTACTTGTCTCAGCTTTGCTGGTCTCTGGGAGGGCTGAGACCAAAGCAGGTCCTTTGAGGGTGCTCTGAAAGGTTGGAGAAGCTGGTCTCTCATCTCACTCTCCCTTTCCCAGGGAGGGGAACTATTCTAGCAGGTGAGCTCCCTTTTGGTATTGCTGGGGGTGGGGTAATGCAGGAAAAATGAGGCTGTTCTTCCTTCTTTTTGTGTGTGATTATTCTTAGTGTTTTCTTTTTCCACTATCTTGTCGAAGTCTATTACATAGACTCATGAGCTCTCCCAAAGCAATTTTTGTTCATGAATAGTTGCCTAGTAATTGATAACCATGGGGGAATGGAGGCTGGGGTCCTCTTATTTTGCTGTCTTTGTGACATCACACCCCAGCTTGACACTGTTTTATTAATCTCTTTGACATAAAATATATTTAATGACTATAGACCTAATAACTTTATTATCATGCATAGTAATTAAAAGGAGATAATAAAATCCAAATGTTATAATTTTCATGTTAATTTTTATTGTGTTACAATATGGTCCTTGAATATGTACAATCATTTATGTTTCTCTAATTTTACAAGTAGAAATAATTTTCCCAAGCATTGTATCTCAATATTTATCTGAGTTACCTAGGTACAACTATTAAAATAATAACCTGCTCTTTGTCTATGTGTTCTGCAAACTCTAATAAATTACCAAGTTTGCTTAGTTTCAGTAGTTTATCTCTGACAAACACAAACTGTTCCCAAACACTTCATTTGTAAAGTTTATTTTGAAAGGCCGCGATACTGCTGATACTTATATAACTCCTCTTTGTTTCATTCTTGCAAAACCCAGAAGGCACTAGGGAATGACTACAATGGATCACAAACATGAATATTTCAGTACTTTATAGACTCTTCCTCAGCATGTTGCAGAGTGTAAAACAAAGTTCTATTTAAACCATGTCAAGGAAAACAATAGCAAATCTAGGATTTTCCAAACTAAAGCCAACCAGTTCCAAATGTTTTTCTTAATGAAGAGTTACTATGAGAATATAATAGGATGAAGGATGATGACTAAAATGGATCTAACATTTTTTATAAACAAATAAAAGAAAATTTGGGGTCATTCTGGCAACTTCAGAAAAGGGAAGCTCATAAGACCAACTGAAGGGTTGGGGGAAAATTGGGCTGTATTTTCACAGTCACTCTCATACATGCACATGTTCATATCTGTTATGTTTGCTAATGGATTCTAGATTTGACACTTGATGGGTATTTAAGACATGTTAATATTTGTTTTCTTAAAGATTAAAATGATAAAAAATAAATGATAGTGAGGCTTAATATAAGATTTTTGAGAAACATGACAGCTCACTTGTTCTTCTCCTGTTTCTTTTTCTTGTTGGAGACCAAGCAAGAAATAGGTTGCAGTAAAATCATGGCAAACTCTATTATAGTTAAAATGAGATGGACAAAAAATTAATAATTCTTTACAAAGAACACCTAAAGATATTAGCAAATCACTTGAGAAAGCTATTCTAAAGAGCATATTCTTAAGATAAACCTAATAATCATATTTAAGAACATGGAAAAATTTAAGTATAAATTAAAACACCTTAAATAACAGAATAAAGATCACACAAGAGGAAATGCCCAGACTGCAGTGATGGTTCAACATTGAATAACTTTACCTAAAATAACATGGAATTTCCTTTTTTGAAGATGTTCCGACTAGGTTATTTACCAGTCCTAGAAAGGAGTAAGTGGCTGCATATTAACATCGTCTCTTAGCCATAGGTCTACAGAGCATCTTGTTGATAAATGAACGGAAAGTCTTGCTAATAAATTAATTATTTGTTATCAGCAAAACAACAAAAGTGCATATGTGTGTGTGAGAGAGAGAGAGACCTCTGTTTCTTTTGTGTTCTAGATAGTTGCAACAGATTGTAGCTTTCACATAAACA
The DNA here is from genome assembly GCF_011762595.2 of Tursiops truncatus. Classification (NCBI taxonomy): domain Eukaryota; kingdom Metazoa; phylum Chordata; class Mammalia; order Artiodactyla; family Delphinidae; genus Tursiops; species Tursiops truncatus. The sequence goes on along the minus strand of NC_047051.1, from coordinate 56,690,891 downwards.
GCCCAACAAGCCAGACCTGCTTAAATATCCTAGCTTCCCTGAAATCATCAGAGAACTAATATGCAAAAAAAATAATAATAATAAGTGAAATACTTTATGGAAAGTGATCCACATTTAATAAGAGAGTAGAGACTTATGGCTCTTCTCATTATTGATAGAGCATTGAAAATAGGAAAATCTACTGTAGATGGAGGTAAGAGGGAGATGACAAAATTCTGAGAGAAATCCCTCTTACACAAATCCTTCAAAAAGATCTCTCTAGGCACAGAAAGGATAGTCAAGACTAAAGAGAAAGAAGAATTTCACATTGAACAGAAAGCTGACAGTAGGGTATAGAGCATAAAGAGAATTACAGTGCCAAAAATCGAGCCTCAGCTGTAAAGCACAGAAAGATCTATAGAATCTCATCTTTCCTCATATCTCCCAAAGAAGGAAAAGGTCTGACCTTATGGTTAAAAATATTTGAACCTGGGCTTTCCTGGTGGCGCAGTGGTTGAGAGTCCGCCTGCCGATGCAGGGGATGCAGGTTCGTGCCCCGGTCCGGGAAGATCCCACATGCTGCCAAGAGGCTGGGCCTGTTAGCCATGGCTACTGGGCCTGCGAGTCCGGAGCCTGTGCTCCGCAACGGGAGAGGCCACAACAGTGAGAGGCCCGTGTACCGCCAAAAAAAAAAAAAAAAAAAAAAAAAATTGAACCTATTAGTAAACTGAATCAAATTAAACATTCAAAAAATCCAGATCTTGCTCATCTACTGATCAGATTGATTCAGGTCCCCACTCAGTCTGGCTCAAGAAAGGGTATGTCATTTTAATAGATTAACAATATTACACTAGTATCACAATACACAGGAATAAATAAGAACATATGACACATGGTCATAAAAGAAACTATCAGCAGAAGCAGAAACTAGATTTCCCTGCTACTGATGTTTTCTGAACGTGGCTCTAAAGTAATTATAATAAAAATGCCCAAGTACATACTTAAAATTGTGAGCAATGTGTATTATGTTACGGGGAAATTATCAGAGACAAAGAAACCAATAAAAAGAATAAAATGGAAAAAAATGTTAAATTAAAATACATCATAAATAAAGAAGTCACTGATGAATTCTAAAAATTAATGTACTGAACAGTGGAAAAAATGAACTTGAATTAATAATAACAAAAAAAGTCTGTACTGAAAAACAGTTTTTAAAAAAAGGCTAAAAAAGAAAAAGAAAGAATTGGAGATCTATGGTAGAACATGATATGGCCTAGTGCACAACCGGCTTGCCAAAAAGGAAAAAGAGAGTGAAAATGCGGCAGAAGAAATAAAGACATACCAGCTGAGAGCCTTCAAAATGGATGAAAGACAACCACTACAAATTTAAGAAGCTCAGGAAACTCAAGCAGGATAAATACAAGCATTGCCCCTATGATGGTTCATTTTATGTGTCAACTTGACTAGGTTAAGGGATAACCAGATAACTAGTAAAATATTATTTCTGAGTGTGTCTTTGGGAGTGTTTCCAGAACAGATCAGCATTTGAATCGGTAGGCTGAGTAAAGGAAATTTTCTTCACCAATGCAAGTGGGCTTCATCCAATACATCGAGGGCCTGAAGAGAACAAAAAGGTGGAGGAAGGGAAAATTTGCTCTCTGCTTGAGCTAGGACACCCGTCTTTTCCTGCCCTTGGACATCAAGGTTCTGTCGCCCTGGTTCTGGAGCCTTAGGATTCAGACAGGTACTGACACCATTGGCCATTCTGGTTCTCAGTCCTTTAGATTTGGAATAAGAGCTACAGCACTGGCTTTCCTGGGTCTCCAGCTTGCAGTTGGCAGACTGTGGGACTTCCCAGCCTCCATAATCACATATGCAAATCACTCACGATAAATCTCTTCCTATATATCTGTTTCTATATCTCTATCTCTGTCTATATACATCTATCATCTATCTATCTATCAACTATCTATCTATCTATCTATCTATCTATTTGTCTATCTATCATCTATCTCCCATTTGTTCTGTTTATCTGGAAATTCTATAAGTAAATCCCCTAAAGGTGAGGAATTAGAAATGTGGATGAGAGAGACACAGCTAATCTATTAATATTTCTATTCTTTCACAGACATGCTATGCTAATGCATTTAGATATCTGCTCAGCTGAGTCTTGTTGAATTAATACAAAGATTTGTTTGTTTGATTGATAGTTGCTTTTTCCTGAATACTGGAATAATTCTTTCTTCAGAATGAGCAAACATGCATCAATTTGTTGCATCTGGTTTTCTTGGAAATTAAGATTTGAAGGGCCTATATGTAAAGTGGTTGCACTATTATAAACTTTACCTTATGTTTCAAACAACAATGTTGCATTAAGGTATTTATGAATAGCATAATTTATGTTCTTTCAAAATGACCCAAAATCGTAAATGTGTTATTGGACTGCACAACCAATGTACTATACACTTCTAAGTACAAGAGTTGATCCTTTTCTTACTAATCTACAAATTGGATATGTTTCTTGTACTTTAATGGAGGCTCAAAAAAAATGTCTTCATTGTACTATGAAATCAGAGAAAACAGGAAATTCATTTGATGATTATTTTATCCTATAGCCTAATCACAAGTGACAAATAGTTGCCCAATAATAGAAGGAATGGCTTGGGCAAAAAATGTTGAGAAATATCTTTGTACACTGTCCTCCATCATAGCAAGAATTTTTAGATTATTTCAATTCTGAATAAACGTAACTTATTTGAATCATATTCTCTTTCAAGTACTTTTCAAGTCAGATCATAATATTCTAGATTTGAGGTCAGTTTAGATAGCCACAGCCTGAACTGTAAAAATATATGTCATATGTCAGATCTGTGTGTTTTCAATTTCAAGTTGTATTTTTTCCTCTTTTATTGACCAATCTTTCTATAAGAAAATATCAGAATATTATAAATTTACTAGAGGTAAGATGTGACTCATTTATTATAATCATTTAAAATACGCACATATATTGTTTTACATAATACTCATTTGCATATATTTTATTTACTATAGATTTCTCCATACTTAGTACAAAAAAGAGATTTAAAAAAAATTTTTTTCTAGTAAAAGTCTAAAATAAAACAAAAGCTTCCAGCAAGTTCTCTTATGTTACTCTCAGTGTCTCAGATCCTGAAAATACTACTGAATTATTCCAATGAACATTTCAATGGAAATGAATTACTAACCTCTAAAGTGAAGACAGTCTGTAAAGGATATAAAATGAAAAAGGGACATTACCAGCTTTGAAGTGAGCAGTTTCAGACAGCCCTATAGTGGTATTAGTAATTCTAGTGTCACTGTAAAAGAAAATGTCAGTGCAGTGATATTGCTGTTTTTTTTTAAAGACAGTGAGGACTGCAGTATTTCATCTGAAGCACATCTCTCTGAAACTCAGGTTTAAAATAGAGGGTCGTAGATACTATTGGGTACTTAGGGTGTTAAAGACATTTTTTGTATTTTATACTTGCGTTTAGAAGGAACAATCCACTTACTATTTTGCAAATAAATAGCCAGTAAAAGAAAGCAACTATTTTGTTGCTTAGCCAACACATATATTCTTCATTGTCTATGATGCAACTTCTCATAGCCTCTTGGTTGCTTTTACTGAAAGTTCAAAAGCAAAAGGAAAGACATTAGACTGAAAAAATTAAAAAGTGTACTGAAAGTTGATCGTAATACTTGACTTTTTTATTATTCTGCCAAAAATCTAAAAAGGTTTAGCAGTCCTTTCAGGAAACAATCTTAATGCGGAATGTATCCGTCCCTTTTATCTATGAAAATATACTACACATTATGGATATCCTAAGTTGCTGGAGGTTATAAAAAGCAATATGCAAGATAAAGTAAAACTGAACTTTATTCACACTTCAATTTTGTTTTCTACCTTTTTAATGGTATCTATAACTTCCTCTTTTTTTTTTTTAAAGGTTTTCTTCTAAGAAGACAAACAGCCTAACAAGAATGCCTCAAAGGCTTTTTGTTTTAGAGATTATAAAGTTGAACGTGAAGTAAAGATTAAGAGCTTGTTTTACAATGTTTAACATGATTTGGGTTAAGAAATCTTGAAGATACCACTCTAACTCATCTAGAAATAATAGCAATGGGAAAAGAACGGCTGTATGTTTTTGTGATCTAGATGTAATTAAACACATGATAGGTTATAATGTACCTGAGGGGCCAGGTTTATAGAAGTTGCTGGTGAGGAATTAATAAAAAAAAAGCAGTATAGAATAATAAAATGACTCCTGGCTTTTGTGACAACGAGCACAAGGAGAAAAACAAACAAAGAGTAGCTTATAGGATTGTAAGTAACTTTTCTTCCAAAAAAATTGTGAAATCAATGTAAATGTATTCTAGTGAGTAGTTCATCTACATTTTAACTATATTAATTAAGCAATCACATAAATATAGTTCAGAAAAAGATTATACTTTCGGCTTTTTTTTAGGAAAACAAAAGCAACATAGGACTTTTTAGAATTTATTTTCAAAATATTTTGTAGAAAGTTTTTAAGTTATTATTATGTTACTGTATAAAGGAAACTATTTTAAATAGACTACTTCTACTGATCCTAGTTTTATTTTCCCTGGAATGAGTATAGTATTTTTCTTGCATAATGGTAAAATAAGATCAATTAAAATAAAATAATCTATATCCCAGAGTTTGAGAAGTGAGTGCGTGCATGCTTGTAAAATTTGATAATTCTTTTTCATTTTGAATGAGACAGTCTCCATATATCTTCTAACCAATTATTACTTGTATGAGCTTGTATGAGCATGCACACACACATCATTGTATATTTCTATATGCAGTTTTACAAGAATATGGTAACTTATTTTAAAAGTTTTAGATTTCCTCTTATATTTTAAAAAATCTGCATTTTGACTATTAAAACTTGGATTACCTAGAACAAAAAATAATAATCAAGTCAAGTATTTGAAAAATTTGTTGTTTGCCTTACGCAATTCACTTGTGTGTGTATCTGTGTGTGTGTGTGTGTGTGTGTGTGTGTGTGTGTGTATAGATGCATAGAGTAGCAGGGGATTATAGAATAGTAAGGTCCACAAAGATTCAGTGGACTCTGCTTACAGTGGATTAAGGATTTAGATAAAGTTTGAAGGCAAGCCCTTAATCTTCAGAGTATTCCAATGACATCTAATCAATTCCTCATATGATCCTCCTTACTCAGGTCTACCCTGAGAGCCTTCATACACACTATGATGCCAATAGATGATATCAACTCAAACTCCAATTTTCCTTACAGAAAGTTAAATTTTAACTACCATCAAAGCTATATCCTAAATGGATGCCACAACATATAAGCTCTGTGTGTGTGTGTGTGTGTGGGGTGTCTCAGGGTCTCCCTTATCCCCAGAATCATTCTGATAAGAAAATCAACTTTTCCCTCTCTCTTAATTGTTTTTCCCAGTCATAACTGGATGTACAGAATACTCTTCTGATCTCTTCTGATACACTCACATGATTATTTAAGATACCACTTGCCCTACCTTGCTCAGAAAAAATGCAATGTCTGATCCTGTGACCAAATAATATCTAAAACTTATTATTGATCCCCAGTATTATGTGCAGAGATTCTTAGAAACAGTTTAAACACTAGTGATCTCCTTTAGGATAAGGTATGAATAAGAGAAAATTATTTAGGAGGAAAAAGATGATAAATCTTCCCTTAAGATTTATCATATGCAAAAAGTCATATAGTAAGTATCCTATTTCATTCATCTCATCTCATCTCATTCATTCATTCAGTAGTACTTTTATTCAACAAATGAGTATTAAGTACTGTGTGCCAGGAATTTAAGTTACTTAGGGTCTTACATGGTGTGCCTTGCTTAGAAAAGTCCTTACCCATTTTAAGATTTCAAGATTATAAAATTATTATGGATGAATACATTTCTAATTGGCTTTGATTTTATATTTTTAACCCATCTGAATATTACTAAGTATATGATATGAGGCAGAAATATAACATCGTTATTTTTATTTTTTAATTTAGGGTTTTAATTTTTGTCTGTTTGATTTTTATTTTGGTATAATGGATTAGACAGTTTTTCCTAAGTGTTAAGTGGCCTGTCATTTCTCCATTAATAAGAAATATGATATTTATTAAACACTAAAAATGATACAGTGTTATGGTTATGGGCTCAAATTTTGAAGCCAGGTTTCCTAGGTTCAAATTTTGGTAATATTTATGTCAGTTTGTTCAGGTTGTTTAAACTCTCTGTGCTTCCAATTCCTTATTTTAAAAAATGATAAAAATAGCTCTTGCTATTTAGTTTTATTTATGTAGTTTACTTAATATATAAAAATATACAGAGCAGAATCTAATATAAAAAGGAACCAATTAGCTATTTTTATTCCTGGATTCACAAATATTCCTGGTTACTTTTACTGGGTTCTTGATTCTATATATGTTATCTACTTGACAGTCTTGTGTTCAACCCCTGAATATACGTTCATATCAGTAGGCTTAGCTCTCCTCTTCCTCCACTTCCTCCTTCTTTTATGGGGGGGGGGATTTGGGGACAAATTTGTTTGCTATTTAGCATATTTCCACCCCCGGTAAAACATTATTATCAACTCAACTACTTTAGCTTTACATCAAAATTATGTACTAATTTTGGATAGAACTCACATTTGAGAAATGTATTAGTTTCAGGAGCATAATATGCTTCTAATTAATCCAGGCATGATTTTCTGTCTTTTAATAAAGTTTTGCTCATTGATTTTAACAAATATTGCACAATTATTTTACTAAGTTTAGTGTTAGGCATTTGATAATTTTATTTTCACTTCAAATGAGATAATTTCCCATATATTTTCAAACTAATTATTACAAGCATATTAGAAATCCAATGTTTTTGCTTATCTATATTTAAACACGTTACACCCTCTCTTTAGATTTACAGGTGTCCATGCTGATATCTTATATCTGTGAATAGAATGTTTCCTCTGAGTACTTTAGATAATTCAATATGTGCTAAAGCATGCTCGGACTTTGGGTAGGGTTTCATTTATGCGTATCATTTCCTCCTTTTTCCAGTACAATAGCTATTTTTTCCAGCTTTCTTTAATTTAGCTATGATTCCCTGTTTCCATATTTGCCTACTTAGAAATAAAGAGAATTGCATACCAGTGCTTCCTAATCATTTTAAATGGGATGGACGATTCACATGTGTTGACACATGACACATAGCCTGTGACGCTCCAGGGAACTGATTACAGAGACACGGTGTGGCAGTTTCCAAAGAAATAGTACTGGTGAAATGAATGGACTTAGACAATTTCAGAAGAAAGTGTTAAATTACATAAATTTAAACCTCTGTGAAAGCTGCATATTTTTATTGATATAAGTAAATGTATCTATACAATGGAAACTCATTCATAATAATCAGGAATAAATTGTCATCAACACAGAATTTGCAACTTCACCTGTTTTATGAGATTTTTCTTTTTCCTTTCAATACCATAAGATTAAACTGTAAGATTCTTGTAGAATTACTGAAGGCCTAAACACTAAAAATTGCAACTTATGAAGGTGTAAAAATAATGAGAAATATAAAAACAACTGAAGTCCTTATATTAACCACTTCTGCTTTATGTGTGCATTTAGTTTTATACTTACAGTGTACATATATTTGGTTTTACTAGCCTTTTTAAAGTATGTATAACACTTAAGAGAATTGAATTCATTTGCTTCCAAATTTTAATTAAAGAGATAGACCATTTTGCTAAATAATTTTGTAATCAATTCATATATGTTTGGAAAATATTAGTTCATTTAATCAATAATTTCTCATTAATAAATAATGCATTTTAAATTTAGAAAGATGTAAATCATTTTACATTTAAATAAATGTTAATCATTTGAAAATCATATCTGATTAATTCAAAGCAAAGCCGAAATAGTTATGAGTGCTTTTCTTTTTATATGAGTTGTCTCTACATTAACTAACCTACTGACATCTCAAAAATATTTAATATTAATATTTTAGAACTGCTGGTGGCTCATAAAGACCAGAAGTAATTTTTATATCACATTTCTTCTGACAAGTACAAGCTGTAGATGAATATCAATCCCCTTTTTTCAATATATTTTCTAGATAGTGTGTTTAATAGCAAAATCATGCCATAGAATTTACCATGATTAAAATCCACTAGACTAATCTCCTTAAGATTAACTCTCATAATAGAGAGTCAATGAATTGTGAATGCATGCAGGAAAGCAACTATTGCTGTTTTCTGCTTCATATAAGCTAGAAATTAATACTAGATTTTCTAGTGCCCAAACATCCTATGTTTTTAAATTAAATACATGAAGAAATTATGTGCCTTAATTATATCAAGAAGAAGAACTGGAAAGCAATATACTAGACATGTGAAATTGTTTTTTTTTAAATTTTTTTTAAGGAGAGAAATAAACTTCCCCCTCAACATTACAAAATATCTGAACACAAAGTCCTGAAGAACTTTCTTATTAAAGGGCTAGTCCAGTAAACTGAGAAAGCACAATATAATTAAAACAAAAACTAAGAGAGTACAGTGTCTTAGTATACTAAGACACTTAGTATACTAAGATGTATAGGGACCACAAATATTCACAGTGAACATCTTCTATAACTTACTTAGTCTCCCCCATGACTACTTTTTTGGTCCCCCTAGTTGAATAAGGTGCATAAAACATCTTAATATATGAATGAATTATCAAAGTCTTTCAGTTGGGTAAACATTAAGGTTTTTTTGTTCTGTTTTTGTATTAAGACTGGTGGTCATTCTCTGCTCTCAGCCCCCAGTAGCTCTTGCCAGAACTGTAGAACCTTCTAAGTCACTTCAACTTTCTCCTTCAGCCACTAGATAAATTACAGTCCTCAAGGTATCTATAATGCGGTCATCTCACCTCTTGCCACTCAGGTGAAGATCCCAAATTACCAAGCTTTTGAAAAATCAGAGTTCAGAGAAAGTAAAATATCTCCAGCAAGGACCTCAATAGATGCTATTGTCAGGGGAGGGCTATGAAGGTATAACCAAGCCAGAAAATTGTCAGGTTCAGCATGGCCAGCTTGGTAAACAGCAGCCCCAAGGGGCCAGAGATCAGCACAGAGATAAACGCTGCATGTGAAATACAGCTCTGAGAGCCTTAGAGTTGTTTCATGACAAGGACCTCATTCTGCTGAAGGTTAATTTTTTCATTATTGGAATTTACAGGACTTAGAGTGGGTCAGTAAGAAATCTGATGTTTAGGAATGTTCCCTCTTTTAAAACGTGTAGGACTGGATTAGATCTGCCAAAAATACAGATTTGATTTTTAAATTTTGTATTTTTTACCAATGATAATCCTGTGAAATATTTGGTTCAGTGAAATATATGTGTATTAGAGAACAAAAATTCTGAGCACACCACATATGAGGTATGTCAAACTTAACATCTAAACATGGTCAAATAGAAGCCTGATTCTAATTGTAACATGCACTCCTTCACTGAGCTAGGCATTCTCTATGGCAGAAACAAATGACTGGAAACTTAAAGTCTTCTTTAGTATATTTCAGGGCTGTACCACTGGTAAAAAAAATGTTCAAAATATTTGTTTTTCCTTTTTTTGGAAAGGGGAGGGGTAGGCAGGAAATGATATCTTACCCCATCAAATTTTTTTGTTTGCTTTTTTAATATCTCTAATTGTGCTAACAGAAAATAAGTGTTCTATAACAATACTTAAAAATCTAGTAAGTATTACCACATGTCAGGTTCTGTATTATGACCTAGAGTTAGTCCACTTAAAGCCAATTAAACATTCACAACAATTCAAAAGACAGGTATTATATTATCCCAATTTATAGATAAGGCAACTGAGGCAGAGTGACTAGTATTTCAAGGTTACGTAAGTATTGCCTGCAGAGTCAGGAATCAGAGGTTATTCCTGGCCCTTACCTATGACTTTATAGTTCCTCTTTAACCATTGTATAATACTGCCTTGTATCTGTAGAGCACTAAGTACCTTAGAATTTATTCTGATGTCTATAACCTACTTTGTTCTTTATCAGAGAGTACATATACATTTTTTCTTTTCTTGCCAGAGTTCACATGTTTGAGGTCACTGGAAGTGCTCCAAACATTATTATCTGTAAAATGCTGAAAAGTATGTTTCTAGTAGTAAGAGAAGTTGCAGCTCTTGAATAGTCTCATATTGTTCTTCTGTGCAATTTTTTCATGTCTTAATGTTGCCACAATATTTGCAATTGATGCTGCTTGAGACCCAGGAGTAACCTGAGACATGAGCATTATAACTAGGTTCAGACCTAAATTCTCATTGTCCTGTTTATTCCATCTGCCAAAATCATCTCCTACTGTTTCTTCCTCACTCATATTTCTGGGCTTCACTCAGCATCTCCTTCTATGAGCCCTCTGAATCACAGAATACGAGAAACTAAACCATACTCCCTTGCTGCTAGGATTCTGGGTATGAGATGCACTGAAAGGAGATTTGGATGATTAAGTAACACAGAGGCCATGTTCTTACTGCCATTTTGGTGACTGAATGAGGTTGAGACATTCATGTTGGGAAGAAGCTGAGACATCCCGTCTCTGCTGTCCTAAATCTGCTCGCAGATGCTGTTAACTGTGGTGTAACAGAACCAGAAGCACAACCAGAAGCACAACTGCAATACTTTCTCTTTAACCCAGTACTTCAGTTGTGACCCCTGATTTCCCCTTTCAGTCACTGAAACCATTTTTAAGCTTCTCCTTTCATATATTAAATCCTTTCTGCTTTAAATATCTAATGGTTTTTGTTTTCTGCACAGAATTCAGACTTTCAGATAGTCTGTCCCCATAATCTCCTAAATACTTGCTCACACCTTCTGAAGAGGCATCACAATTGACAGTTAACACCCAATGTCTCCCTCATGTCAGTGGTCATGTTTCAATAGGTGGTTTTCAATCACTATTTGCAACTGCCTCTGTGTTCATGAATATACTTTTCCATAGCGTTTACCTAGAAGAGCACTGAAAACTTTTCACATTCACCTAATTTCACAGTCTTCTCCCTTCTCTAATTGTAGTCATGCTAACTAGATATTCATAACACCTATGTATCTTCAACGTGTTTTCTTCCTCATTACAATTGTCTTTTGTTAATGCCAACAGAACATAAACCTTCAAGATGAGCAAATGTAATAGCTTTAAAGCTATGATGAATTATGGATTTAACAGTTTGCCTGGTTCCCTTACTTAAATTTCCCACTGCTTTCTAAAGTAATACAAATCTACATGTGTCAATATCTTCTGCTTTTCTATTCTATTACTATCAATCTAATTGAAGGTTTTATTAACTTTAGATTGAAATATTGCCTGAATCTCTAGCCTTTCTCCTTGTTTTCAACCTCTCCACTACAAAATTGCTAGAATCTACATGTTCTGAAAAACTCCACGGTTCTGAAAAACTTCTTTAAGGCATGCCATAGTGGGACCCAACTCACATTGCCAGCAACACTTCTAGCCATCTCCATTTACCCCAATCATATCTAATTTTATTTTTCTATATTGATGCTATACTTGCAATATCTCACAAATATATAATCATGTGCATTCCTCCATGGAAAAAGTAATCTATATAATAAACATATATTAAAATTATCTTAGACATTTACCATCCATATTTTCCTGTGCTATAACTCCTTTGTGGTATTTCTTTCTCTCCTATTTGATTACTGATTTTCTAGGGTTCTTTAGGCTCATACAGAGCACAAAAGCTTCTGCAATATTTCTAAATTCCAACTAAAATGTACTAGAGGTTAATCCCTTCTAATGTTTTATGTCACCTTGCCTCAATTATCTTTGTACAAATTGCCCTATTAAATTCTAACGTGTCTCAGTAGATGAAACACGTTAAATTCATTTTTTAAATTTTTTAAAATTTAATTTAATTTTATTTTTTATTATTATTTTATTTATTTATTTATTTTTTGCGGTATGCAGGCCTCTCACTGCTGTGGCATCTCCCATTGCAGAGCAAAGGCTCCGGATGCGTAGGTTCAGTGGCCATGGCTCACAGGCCCAGCCGCTCTGCGGGATGTGGGATCTTCCCAGACCAGGGCATGAACCCGTGTCCCCTGCATTGGCAGGCGGACTCTCAACCACTGCGCCACCAGGGAAGCCCAACGGGTCTTGTTTTTGTATCCATTCAGCCAGTCAATGTCTTTTGGTTGGAGCATTTAATCCATTTATATTTAAGGTAATTATTGATATGTATGTTTCTATTACCACTTTCTTAATTGTTTTGGGTTTGTTATTGTAGGTCTTTTCCTTCTCTTGTGTTTCCTGCCTAGAGAAGTTCCTTTAGCATTTGTCGTAAAGCTGTTTTGGTGATGCTGAATTCTCTTAGCTTTTGCTTCTCTGTAAAGGTTTTAATTTCTCCATCAAATCTGAATGAAATCCTTGCTGGGTAAAGTAATCTTGGTTGTAGGTTTTTCTCCTTTATCACTTTAAATATGTCCTGCCACTCCCTTCTGGCTTGCAGAGTTTCTGCTGAAAGATCAGCTGTTAACCTTATGGGGATTACCTGTGTGTTATTTGCTGTTTTTCCCTTGCTGCTTTTAATATTGTTTCTTTGTATTTAATTTTTGATACTCTGATTAATGTGTGTCTTGTCATGTTTCTCCTTGGATTTATCCTGTATGGGACTCTCTGTGCTTCCTGGACTTGATTAACTCTTTCCTTTCCCATATTAAGTAAATTTTCAACTATAATCTCTTCAAATATTTTCTCAGTCCCTTTCTTTTTTTCTTCTTCTTCTGGGAAGAAGAATTCTTTAATTCGAACATTGGTGCATTTAATGTTGTCCCAGAGGTCTCTGAGACTGTCTTCAATTCTATTCATTCTTTTTCCTTTATTCTTCCCTGCAGTAGTTATTTCCACTATTTTATCTTCCAGGTCACTTATCCGTTCTTCTGCCTCAGTTATTCTCCTATTGATACCTTCTAGAGAATTTTTAATTTCATTTATTGTGTTGTTCATCACTGTTTCTTTGCTCTTTATTCCTTCTAGGTCCTTGTTAAACATTTCTTGTATTTTCTCCATTCTATTTCCAAGATTTTGGATCATCTTTACTATCATTATTCTGAATTCCTTTTCAGGTAGACTGCCTGTTTCCTCTTCATTTGTTAGGTCTGGTGGGTTTTTGCCTTGCTCTTTTATCTGTTGTGTGTTTCTATGTCTTCTCATTTTGCTTAACTTACTGTGTTTAGTGTCTCCTTTTCAGAGGCTGCAGGTTCGTAATTCCCATTGCTTTTGGTGTATGCCTCCAGTGGCTAAGGTTGGTTCAGTGGGTTGTGTAGGCTTCCTCTTGGAGGTTGACTAGTGCCTGTGTTATGGTGGATGAGGCTGGATCTTGTCTTTCTGGTAGGCAGGTCCACGTCTGGTAGTGTGTTTTGGGGTGTCTGTGACCTTATTATCATTTTAGGCATCCTCTCTGCTAATGGAATGGGTTGTGTTCCTGTCTTGCTAGTTGTATGGCATAAGGTGTCCTGCACTGTAGCTTGCTGGTCATTGTGTGGAGCTGGGTCTTGGTGTTGAGATGGAGATCTCTGGGAGATTTTTGCCATTCCATATTACGTGGTGCTGGGAGGTCTCTTGTGGACCAGTGTCCTGAAATTGGCTCTCCCGCCTCAGAAGCATAGCCCTGATGCCTGGCTGGAGCACCAAGAGCCTGTCTTCCACACAGTTCAGGATAAAAGGGAGAAAAGAAAAGAAAAGAAAGAAAGGAAGAAAAAGAAAGAACGAAAGAAAGAAAGAAAGAAAGAAAGAAAAAATAAAACGAAATAAAGTTATTAAAATAAAAAATAATTACTGAGATAAAATTTTTAAAAAGTAATTAAAGGGGCTTCCCTCGTGGTGCAGTGGTTGAGAATCTGCCTGCCAATGCAGGGGACACAGGTTCGAGACCTGGTCTGGGAAGACCCCACATGCCTCAGAGCAACTAGGCCCATGAGCCACAACTACTGAACCTGTGCGTCTGGAGCCTGTGCTCTGCAACAAGAGAGGCTGCGACAGTGAGAGGCCTGCGCACCATGATGAAGCATGGCCCCCACTCACCGCAACTAGAGAAAGCCCTCGCACAGAAATGAAGACCCAACACAGCCAAAAATAAATAAATAAGTAAATAAATAAAAATTAAAAAAAAAAAGGAGAGTCAGAACCCTAGGACAAATGGTAAAACAAAGCTATACAGACAAAATCACACACAGAAGCATACACATACACACTCACAAAAAGAGGAAAAGGGGAAAAAATAATCTATCTTGCTCCCAAGGTTCACCTCCTCAATTTGGGATGATTCGCTGTCTATTCAGGTATTCCACAGATGCAGGGTACATCAAGTGGATGGTGGAGATATAATCCGCTGCTCCTGAGGCTGCTGGGAGAGATTTCCCTTTCTCTTCTTTGTTCACACAGCTCCCGGGGTTCAGCTTTGGTTTTGGTCCCGCCAAACAGGATTGGGTTAAAGGAGCAGCTGCTTCAGGGGCTCTGGCTCCCTCAGGCCAGGGGGCAGGGAGGGGGAGGGATGCGGTGCGGGGTGAGCCTGCGGCAGCAGAGGCCTACATGACATTGCACCAGCCTGAGGCGCCAAAGGCAAATGACTCTTAATCTAGAATGTAGGAATCTTTTGAGTTCTATCTTAGTTGAAGATCTTTTCCCTCATGTAAAGAAGAAAATCGAAGATAATGTAGTTGGATGCAATTCAGGTTGCAACCCACTTCTTTGAGGATTTAAAAACAACTGTCTTACTCTTACAAATTGAAGACAACTTGTACAACTTGTTTGACAAACTGAGACTTCAAGAACAGAAAGAAAGCCTGCCTATCCTTTTTCTCAATCTTAAAACCTCCCCTTGTAGGTATTATAAAAATTCTGGGCTCAGGAAACAAAGGTCCTTCTTAGAGGAACTTTCACTCTTTCTCTGTACCTTGAGATTTAAGTCTTCTCTAGGTACTGAGAGCCATTTCCTTGAAAAACAAACTTCAGGGGATAATACTTTTCAGAAGAAAAAAGACCAACGGGAATCTATTTGGAAACTAAGCAAATGAAAAATCTTAATAGTCTTCTCCACAAATATTAGAAAAAAAGTTTAAGCCATCTGAACAGGTAACCTTTACTTATTCCACCTGCCATAAACTCAAGTTGAATACAGCTGTTCTTTTGTAACCTAGTGAGTTTTGCATTACTGGACCTGTCTCATGGCTAAAATATTAAAAGGAAAGCTGTAAGATTTCTGTTTGTGTCTGTGTGTTTATATATGTCTACATTTGTATGTTAGAGATATATATTTTTCTACCTTCAGTTGGTATTACCAAAATGAATTTATAAATAACACCACTTAATTAGCTTAAAGAAAATTAAGCATTGATTTAAATACATAACCAAAACTTAGATAACTTCTGTGTCCCTCTAAATGCTCTGCTTGATCAGAAATTCAGTATATCCATTGTGCCTATCCCCAAACACCAAGTTAACTCTAGGCTTTCTCACTGCAGACAAGGCTGACTGTGTGGCCCCAGCCAATCAGATATTTCCTGTTTTTCCTTCTTGGTCTTTATTCTTTATTCCATAAAAGCTTCCTGTCTTCTGCCCCATTTTGCAGTCTTACAAAAGGAGACTGTCCACCTCAAGAAGTGTTAAATAAAATGTTATCACCTAAGTTGTTTTATTTTTAGCAGAAATAAAAGTTCAGTCTTTTAGATTTTCTCTACCTCTTCTTTTCCAAGAAGGCATCTGTCTGTATAGGAAAAGGGTTATGTGATCGGTGACAATGGGGAGAGTGGGGCTTAAATACTTGATTAACCCAATGGATTCCCTTTGATCTTTGCAATGGATTATCTCACCTATTCTATCTCTACATGGGCTTTTAATGAGATAGTTGGCTCTCTTTGGCTTTTTTGAAGGCATCATGAAGGAATTTACTGTTGCATTCATGTGATTTTAATATAAATGTTACCTTTTCCTACAGCCCCAAGTAGAGATGGAAGCAAAAGACCCTTGCCTTTGGATTTTCATTTAAACTCTCTATTACATCCCTCCACATGACCTAGAAACTCAGAAGCAGGTCAGGACACACTTGTCTAGGACCCAACCCCTGTCCTTCCCTGTATTCTCTTTTTTAACTATCAGATTTTTTTCGGTTTTAAGTCTTTTTTCTTTTTTTTTTCCGCACCCTGTATATCCTACGTGTTCTATCGTACTTGTTTCTGGTGTAGAATTCTTCTATACCCTCTCCTGGAGCTAAGATGACATAATAAATACCACAGAAAAGTATTTACTTGACAAAAAAATGCACATCAAATCAAATTGATATTTCTTAATTAGAGCTCAGGTACAGAAAATTGAGCTAAAGTTCTTAGATGATATCACATTATCATTGAATTTTAATATTGTAACATTGTTAAAATGTGACTTGTTCCAAATCACTTTTGGCTGAAGTATCAGAACACCAAAATAGGTAAATATTTGGTAAGTATCCCCACACCCGAAATGAGAAGGTAGCTAACCTAGGCAAGATATACAATAAAGGTGTGTACACATCTGTTTTGAGACTAGAGCCATCATAAGCCTTCAGTAAAAATGCGAAGGGAGAGATAACTTCTTTGGAAAATGTTATAATTCTGTGGCATTTTCTTAATCTCCATGGAGAGGAGAAACATATGATTTTTTTTTCTAATTTGTGCTGAGATGGGCTTCAAGGAGACCACTCATAACTGATTTTGTGTCCCTTGATTTTGAGGTGATGGACATGGGCTAAGCACAAACCTAGAAATGCTTCAAGTTGAAGACTGTAAAGCCAAGTGTCTGACGACAGAGTAAGAGAAGAGGACTTCATAAAGAAAGACTAGGATTCCCACAATCTGTCAAGGCAATCTCTCCAAGGGTTGCCCATGAACCAGATGTTTGCTAAGAGGGAACTAGCAGGTCTGGAGCGATCTTAAAAGTTCTTTGCCCTCAAAAGCTTCTTGGAGGCATAAGACTGGAAGAAATCTCTCAAAAAGGAACTGTAAGAGGAAGAACTGGAAGTAGGCAGCTGGAGGAGTCAATTTTCCATGTCATAGAAAGTGTAGTAGAGCAGGACCACAAAACAAGCCACAAGTTGTACCTCAAGTTAAAGTGTCAGCTTTAAGCATCTGATAATGCCAGAGGAATTCCAGATTACTTAACACCAATGAAGTCATACCTTTCATACCACTGACCTGTCTTTACTAGGACTGATCCAGATTTGCAGGCCTCAGAAAGCAGTAGCCTGTGTGTGTGTTTGTGTGTGGATGGGTGGCAGAGTAGGTGAGGCTCTATTTAGAGATATAAAGAATGAGACCAACACCCTTTTTTCCAATTTGGGTTTCCTAAATCTGAAGTAGTCCCAACTAAATGAGAATCATTAACTTTAAATAAAATTCAAGATACTTAGTGTCTCATCTAGAGAGAGAAGAGGGATGTACACAGACCAAAGAGTCTCAGGAACTACAAAACCCCCAACAATAATCTTCTTGTTTGGCCAGTGCACAAGTCAACTTTTCTGGTACCAGAGGTGTAGGTGCTGTCTACTCCCTGGGAGAAGCAAGACGGGAAGTGCAGAGGGACAGATGCCAGCATACCCTAGCATGGCTTTTCTGTTATATGGTGTCCATCCACACCTAACACCTTTGGCTAGGGCTGCTAATTTCTGTATCTTGGAGGAATTAGTAGGCAAGCCTCTTAAGTGAAAATGGAAATGAAGCAAGAGTAATATTTAAAAGCTTTCACTCAAATTAGTCTGCTATGCTCAGGTTTTTCCACTCTAAGTTGTCTTCTCCTGGACACAAAACAAATTATGGAAATCCATGTCCCCTTAGGCGTTACTCAGGGTTTTTTTGTTACATTACAAGATCCATACTTACACATTATGTTCTTGGCTTCTCCAGAGTCAGCTTGGGAGTAGAACGCTTTCTATATACATTTCTATTGTTAAAACTCCTTTCACTTACCTCTGTTTTTAAAACTTTGTCATAAGGAAAAACACTACCCTGAGGGGTAGCTGGTCCTCAGGACCTCAAATCCCTTCTTGGATAGTAGACCATGGGCCAACCTAAAATAAATAAATAAATAAAGTTTGCTATGCACTTTCCATAGCCTGATTCATTACGTGTTTTCATGTACGTCAGCTCTAGAAGAAAAATGAAAAGAGATCTTCAGTTATACACTTGGCCATGGTGTTGGGAGGATATGGAATATACAAAGTATTTAATCTTCCATGTGTATATCACAGGTTTAGTTTCCTTCCAAATGTTTATTAGTGAGGACTGCAATTGCCAGAATCTCATATATATCTTGTCTTTTTCACAAGAAGCACCCCACTATCACAAACAAATATATACACACAAGTAAGCCATTTTCTGACTCATCATTTTTCCTGTAAATGCCAGCATAAATATCAATTCTATGTGGAGTTTTATATTCTAAAATCAAACTATGTCCCCAAATTACAAATCAACCAATTTTTATTTTTATCTTCTATAAATCATCTCCCAAAAGTACATGAGAACTTCATTATATCTTGAAAATCACAAGCAAGAGTTCAGACATGAGTATTTACATGGGCTTATATATCTATCACCCTTCAACAGCCATGAACGTAGTTACATGGATGGATGTGAGTCTTAGAGACTTATGGCTTCTTCCAGTTCACATCCAGAGAAATGTATCACTAGTTGATTCCATGTTTCATGTTATTTGGTACTTATTTGGAATATACTATACATGTATACACTTCTTCAAGGTTAACACATGAGTTGAGAAAAAAAGGGTAAGGCAACAGAGATCTATGATCTTAATGTTTTACTTTTGTTTTATTTTTCTCTTCAGCCTCCTCAGACTTCGCAAAGAAAAAGTTTTCCATAGCTTTTCTTTTCTGGAATGGAATTTAATCATATCCTCTTTCTAATTGAGGAGAAATAGGAACATGGCATGTTTTATCAGAAAAAAAACCTGTGCCATGCTTATCAATCAAAGAGAATACAAAATATTAACACCACTGTCATTTAAAACCAAATTAAAGTCAACTGCAATAAAGAAAATGTACTAGCGACTTCTAGTTTCTGCCAAATATCTAGTTCATCCAAACCTCCAATGTAATGTACTGAAAATGATATACATCCCTTCTGGGTCTGCCCTATAATGGTTTGGCAATCCTTCATGTTCTCTCTGTTTTTCCCTGTTTCCATAATTAGAAGTGAGGGACTTGAAGGTTCTAAAATTTGTGAGAACCATAAGTGTAAAGAGACAGAACCCTTTAATCACTGTGAAGAGGACAGATTCTGGGCCAGAAATAACTGCTTGGAATGCATGCAAGCAAGCAATTCATTCTTATTGTTGGAAACCAAGATAAATTGGGCTATAAAAATTAACTGGAAATTCACATGGGGTTTAAAATAAGTTGTAGTGGGAATATTTGAACAAACAGGGAGTCTGTAATGAAGACTGTGGTCAGAGAGATTAGTTATGTGCTGGAGCTGGCTTGACTGTGTGAATTTGTGCTTCTTTTCACAACTGTATGCCCAATGATTTCACAATATTATTTCTTAATTAGCTGTTGTGGGAGTATTTATGTCAGATAAATAGACAAACAACATGTACCAAGTTTTTTCTCATTGTTTTTGTTGTTCTTTTGAGTTTGTTTGGTTCTTTCCCAGAATGCTGGGTGTTAAACTATCAAACCACTGAAGGGTGTGTTGTAACTGAATTCATAAATTAAATATGACACATTTGGTGAATATGACAAGGAACAGTATGTGATCATAGAAGAGAATAGCTGAAGAAGAAATGAGAGAAAATTATTAGAAGACTGTATGATAGAATGATAGCGATACCATCACAATGATGAGTTAAGTGGAAAAGAAAACATTTCTTTCAAAGGAAGGTGTGGTGAATCCCTGGCAGACAGTTACATTGATGGCAGTATCTAAGGAAGAGTGTGGTAAAGTTATTGGCCCTTGGCTTCAAGGGAAAAAAATTGTTACAAACAGGAAAGGGATTAAATAACTAGATGTAAAAATGGGAGCAAACAGGTAAAGTATAAGCTTGCACTATGTTAAATCATTATACTAGATATTTCTATAAATAACATATTAATTTCATTATGAAATTTATTTCATTCAATTAGAAATAGCTTTATGCTTTTTTCTCCTAGATTAATCTGGATTAATTTAACTGTTATATTCTCTCTTTCCTTCATTAAAAGTACTTAATTTTTCCACTTATTTAATCTTCAACTTTCTGGGGATTTTTGATTGTCATAAACATAGAGAGTATTAAAGGATATCCATGCAATATGTTTATTGTCATAAACATAGGGAGTATTAAAGGATATCCATGCAACACAATATATCATAAACATAGGGAGTATTAAAGGATATCTATGCAACACAATATATCATAAACATAGGGAGTATTAAAGGATATCCATGCAACACTACCTACCACAAACATAATTTTAGGAAACAACTTATAAAACACTTAATATTCTTAGCAAATATAAAAATGGTATACTCTTTTTAATATCTATGTTATACTTTCAGAAAGAAAAATGTTGGTAATCATGTAATATATTTCACTTTTATGATCTATGATTTTTTTTGGTTGTTGTTCTTAATCCTTATTAGGAAGTTTTGTTTAATACTGTATTTAGATTCTATCAATTTATTAAGGTAGCTGTTTAAAAATTATATATTTAGTTATAATACTTTCTTACCCTGGAAATCTGTAAAATTGGAATTTTTTTTCTTAAATTTTAATTTTATAATGAAAAAATTAGTATTCCAATGCAAATTAATATGAATGCAAATGTCTATCATTTGGGGTAACAGAACAAGTTTGTAGGTCTTCTTTTATTTGTTATACTTGTTAAGTAGAATGATTACCTGAAACAACTACATGACAGACATAAAATTTCAGGAGAGTAAATTAATCATGTAAGTTACTCACTATCAGTTTAATGTCTAACAGTTACCATTTTTACACATTTCAAGAAATGAAAAATTTTAATATAATACAGGAGTCACAATTTCAAAACAGAAGAAAATAAAGATTATGAAAACCTTAATGTATTCTGACGTTTTAAGTGTATAAACGTAGTCTATCATCTAAGTTAACATATATGCTTAAACAATTTTCATTAGTGTTTTCTAACAGCAGAGGGAGATATTGAACTACAAATTATTTTTCAGTACACATCTTTTGCAGAATGATTTGTAGCCAATTAGACTTTGATTTTGAACTTTATTTTCTTGAGAAAATACTTTCTTTAACTATTTTAGTAAGAAGTCTTTTCCCCAAGATCTGTTTCACAACCAAGAAGGTGTTTTATAAAATCTGAAAATTAATGTATTTCCATTATGCTAATACATCATTTGATATTTTACTTAAATGTCTCAGAGTTAAACATTAAATAACACAAACCTTAAGCATTCTATATGTCATTAGAACTGGCTGGTGCAGTAAAGCATGGTTTTTTATCCTCAGCCAGACTAGAATGGCTCTCTCTGTTTGTTGTTTACTAGCTGTGTGACCTTCAGCAAGTTATTTTTCTTTCTTAATATTCATTTTCCTTATCTGTAGAATGAGAATAAAAATATGTCTTTTATAGTGTTGCTGTGAATATTTTTTAAAAATTCAAATATAATAAGTGCCCAACAGTAATTTCCCAGTAAAAATTGTCAACATATTTATTAAGTTCTTAATATTATCATTACTACTTTTAGAATTCAAGAAATATTTATTGAAGTAATACATGAAAAAATATGTACATATGCAATTATTACCATATGAAACTAGATTATCTAAAACATTTCTGATATTATGCATTTATACTGTATAATACTTTGTGTATGATAGATTCAAATGTGCCTGATATGACTTGAATATTATACATGCAATTACATGTTTGTGCCCTGTACAGTATAACCATCCTAATATAAAATTTCTGTTTTAGATTTTTATTATAATAGCTAATTATTCATTTACAAATTTCAATAAATGTCATCAACACACATGCCATTTCAATTGTATAAATTTCCTAAAAAGGATATTAAAAAATAAAGGGCGGATAATGAGCTAATACTGTTACCACATAGTTGCATCTTGGAACAAGGTTACTTTAATGGCTTCAAATGGAAGTATCAGATTGAATTTAATTATACTGAAATTAGTAGCTGTGGTTTTCCTTTGGGTTTATATAATTCTCATTCAGAAGATTGGTATAGATTCCATTTCAATGCAACATTATTCTATACAGAATGATTAAAACTTGACCCTTGTTAAATTAAGTATCTCATTTTCTGATTTCTTTTATTATGTTGCTATACAATATAAAGGGAGTTTCTAATAAGTTCCCATTATAGAAAAATGTTTTCTCCACTAGCAGGCCCTACAGCTGAAATTTCTACCAGTTAAGTCTAATGATAAGGTAAATAAGAATCAAGTATTCCTCATAGATCTAGAAGAGCTAGACTCAAAATCAATCTAAAGGGAGAGAAAAGATTTTGACAGGCAAGATGAGCAACAAGAAGTAATACATTTTTCAGTCAGAAGGAGCAGCTCAAGCTAGGCAGTTTAAGTAGTGGAGAAAAGAGAGGATATTAGGGAATCAACTGTAGGTGTAATCTACCACCAAGTATATATGTAGGCATGTAAGAATTTAACAAGGAGTCAAATTATGTAGAATTTCTAATGTCAGGTTGAGTCCTTAGATTAATAAAGGGATAGAAAATCTTCTTAAAGACTAACAACCTAGTTGTGAATTTATTTGCCAACCATTAGCTCATGAGTCTGAAGATGATAAGGGCAGGTCAAGAGTGAAAGTCCGTCCTCCAGGATAGCCCTGAGCCCTTGAAGATGTAAAGATTACCTTAGACAAGAGAGTGTAACAGTGATAGCCTAAAAGCAAAGGGCAAAAGTAACTAAAGACATTTTCTATAGACCTTTGAATACCAGAGTAAAAGGATAAATTTATCCTATTAAAATATGCGTAGTGAAAATTTAGTCCATACCTACTTATATTAAAGAGCAATACACAGAAGCCAAAGCTTATCCTTTCAGAATCACATACAGACAATTTTCATTAAGAAACGGAGAAGATAAGTTTGCATAAAACTTTCTGGCATACCTTATAATATTTTACAAATTATAAAGCATGTGCTTTGTTCCTATGTTAGGTAGATTGTGCCCTTTAGGCAGGATATAACAAATAACCCATGACCCTTAAGCAGTATTAATTCATTCTCTACATTTTCTTTAACTGTTCTTTTTCTTTATTCTTATACTCATTAAGTTTATGTTTAGATGTTGAATTATTTGCTTGTCTTTCTCTTCAACTCCAGATCTTCAGCTTCTATTCATCCAGTTAGTCGGCTCAAGCACATCTGGCAAAATTGAAGATTGGCATGCTAGTTTTCTTTCCCAAATCAGCTTTTATAATCATTCTTCTCATAAGTTACAACATAAGCATGCTCTTGTCTTACTCGTATTTCTATGAAACGTGACATTTGCCATTAGAAATAGAGCACGTTATCCCCAGGTTGAGATATATGAATATAATTATTTTGTAAGATTTGGGTTGCTGGGTGTTTGATGACTGCTACTTAACAACTTTTAATATCTCCTGATTATAATCAAAGAGTGCTTGTCCTGGGACAGCCAAGCAATGAACATAAGAAAGAAATATTGAAGACAGCTGTTTCTTTTTCCATCCAAGTGCCAAAGCAGTAGCAAGCTTCCATGCCTTATCAATGCATTGATAACAGAACCATGACCAACACATTAGGAAAAAGTGTGTTGTGATTGACATCCTCTCCACCATTCTCTGTACTAAGCAAGAGGTCAATGAATACAGTTGACTCCTGAACAACATGGGTTTGAACTGCAAGGGTCCACTTATATGGAGATTTTTTCAGTAGTAAATACCACAGTACTACACAATCACTGATTGGTTGAATGTGCTGATGCAGAACTGTGGATTTATAGTATAACTGTAAGTTATACTCAAACTTTCAACTGAGTGGAGGGTCATTACCCCGAACCCCCAACATTGTTCAAGGGTCAACTGTAGTCAGTCTATAATCCATTTGCTTCTATTGCATGGTTTCAAGGAAGAAAAAATAAAAAGTATAATTTTTACTTTTGATAGATCAATGTGATATATTTTAATAAATAAAACAAGTAGAAGTATGTTTTGTATTTTATTGAACATATACTCAAACTCATAACATAGTTTAATTATGTTTTGCCAGGAGATTATTGAAAAATATAAATCTATTTTTATTTCTACTTGTGTACAAGTTTCTTGCTGACACTCACTCTCATTAGTCAACCAATAATCAATTATGTTGGATTAAAGTCACAAGAACATGTTGTGAATTTACCTGTACTGAAATCATTTAATTAAAATACTGAACACTCTTTGTGAGTCTCACCCTTAGTAGTGGCCTAACAGATTCCTTTCTCTCCCTGAGGGGACTATAAAATATTTCAAAATTCTGTTAGTACACAAGGAGGAAATGCTAGAAGAAAATTTATCTGAACAACTGAAAAGAGAAAATAATCTCTGACCAACAGAAACATATTATATGACAAATGATCAAAGAGAAAGCATACATGTTTGATAAAATCTATAGCACAGAGGAGAAGGAGAAATTCATATTTTCTGAGGAGTGAAAGAGGTGTTCCCTAGGGTCTTCATGTATTTAACTCCTAGATATCGGAGGAGTTATTTTCATGGGTGGGAAAAGAGAACAGTGAAGGAAACAGAGATAAGTACTGAAGAAGTCTGTTTCCAAGCTATCAGAAGAGTCAAAGCTAAAAAAAAAAAAAAAAAAAAAAATGAATTCTGTTCTTCCATTAGGAATCTGTGAACTGTAGAGAGACAGACTTACTTAGGAAATAAAAATTGCAGTAATGTGTAGCATTGATTAGAATGAAAAGAAAGAAAGAAAGAAAAACTGGAATCAGAAAACTTATCCTAAGGGTATGCAAGTAGAAATATTAAGACAACTCAAAAAATAGTGTGGGTAAAATGCAAAACCAATGTGAGAAAGAATAAATATTTAGGATTTAGAAATAAACTGAATGTTGTAGTAGTGAAAATAGAGAGGGTTTAAGGATTGAGATTCAGGTCACTGGGAAGATACACTGATGTCAATGACCACATAATAACATAAGATAATGAGCAGTCTTCTGAAAGATGGTGAATTCATTTCTGAAAATATGCTTCACTATATGTTAGGGTGCATATTTTAATTACAATGAAAAAAGGCAAAATTTCAATTTTACTCTTATTTCAAATATCCTATATATTAAAACATTACTAGCTTATCATAGCAAAAGGAAGATGTGTTCTCAAATATATATAATAGAAATTTATTAGATATTTGTACTCTTTCTAGTTAAAAGGATGTATATCAATAAAAATATTCTAGGAATTTACACTTAGTGTGTTCTTTTAAAACTACTATCGTCTTATGCTGCTATCTTGATGAAGTCATTTACTCTATATTAATATATATCTAAAATCTACATATATTTAAATGAATACAAATAAACTCTGTGTTGTTCTACTTTGTTCACACATATTAAGTTTAAACAAAAAACTGATTCATTGCTTAAAATTTACATGATACCTATCTGGATATAATATTTAAAGATTTAAAAACAGATCTGATAATATGCATTAATATATAACCACTAAATATTAATATATAATGTAATATATATTATATACCGATGATATACCTCTATAAATTCCAATCTACATGATATTGCTTACTTAGTGATGTAAATTGCCATGGAAATATGGTAATAATTTAATGGTTAAAAGTTTAATATATAAACTAAAATATAAGTAAATTAAATATATCCCCCACTAATCCATTAAAAAAAAACCTAGAAAGAGGGACCTTCAAGATGGCAGAAGAGTAAGATGTGGAGATCACCTTTCTCCCCACAGATACACCAGAAATACAGCTACACCTGGAACAACTCCTACAGAACACCTACTGAACGCTGGCAGAAGACCTCAGACCTCCCAAAAGGCAAGAAACTCCCCCACGTACCTGGGTAGGGCAAAAGAAAAAAGAATAAACAGAGACAAAAGGATAGGGGCGGGACCTGCACCAGTGGGAGGGAGCCATGAAGGAGGAAAGGTTTCCACAAACTAGAAGCCCTTCGCGGGCAGAGACTGTGGGTGGGGGAGGGGGGGAAGCTTTGGAGCCACGGAGGAGAGCGCAGTCCGAGAGGCTTGTCTGCTCACCCGCCGGGGCGGGCGGGGCTTGGGAGCTGAGGCTCAGGCTTAGGTCAGAGCGCAGGGAGAGGAATGGGGTTGGCGGCGTAAATACAGCCTGAAGGGGGCTAGTGCGGCACGGCTAGCCAGGAGGGACTCCGGGAAAAAGTCTGGAGCTGCCGAAGAGGCAAGAGACTTTTTCTTGCCTCTTTGTTTCCTGGTGCGCGAGGAGAGGGGATTAAGAGCGCTGCTTAAAGGAGCTCCAGAGACTGGCGCAGGCCACGGCTATCAGCGCGGACCCCAGAGACTGGCGCAGGCCGCGGCTATCAGCGCGGACCCCAGAGACGGGCATGAGACGCTAAGGTTGCTGCTGCCGCCACCAAGAAGCCTGTGTGCAAGCACAGGTCACTGTCCACACCTCCCCTCCCGGGAGTCTGTGCAGCCTGCCACTGCCAGGGTCCCATGATCCAGGTACAACTTCCCCGGGAGAACGCACGGTGCTCCTCAAGCTGGTGCAACATCACGCCGGCCTCTGCCTCCAACCACTCGTGCTGCATTCCGTTCCCCTCCCTCCCCCCGGCCTGAGTGAGCCAGAGCCCCCGCAGCAGCTGCTCCTTTAACCCCGTCCTGTCTGAGCGAAGAACAGACGCCCTCAAGCAACTTACACACAGAGGCGGGGCCAAATCCAAAGCTGAAACCCAGGAGCTGTGCGAACAAAGAAGTGAAAGGGAAATCTCTCCCAGCAGCCTCAGGAGCAGCGGATTAAATCTCTACCAACAACTTGATGTACCCTGCATCGGTGGAAGACCTGAATAGCCAACGAATCATCCCAAATTGAGGAGGTGGACTTTGGGAGCAACGATATATATATATATATATATATATTTCCCCCCCCCTTTTCCTCTTTTGTGAGTGTGTATGTGTACGCTTCTGTGTGTGACTTTGTCTGTATAGCTTTGCTTTTACCATTTGTCCTAGGGTTCTGTCTGTCCTTTTTCTGGTTTTTCTTTTTTTTCATATAGTTTTCAGCGCTTGTTATCACTGGTGGATTTGTTTTTTGGTTTGGCTGCTTTTTTCTTTCTTTTTTTTTATTACATTTAAAATTTTTTTAATAATTATTTTTTATTTTAATAACTATTTTATTTAGTTTCATTTTATTTTAACTTTTTCATTCATTCTTTCTTTTTTTTCTCCCTTTTATTCTGAGCCGTGTGAATGACAGGCTCTTGGTGCTCCAGCCAGGTATCAGGGCTGTGCCTCTGAGGTGGGAGAGCCAAGTTCAGGACATTGGTCCACAAGAGACCTCCCAGCTCCATGTAATATCAAATGGCGAAAATCTCCCAGGGATCTCCACCTCAACACCAAGACCCAGCTTCACTCAACGACCAGCAAGCTACAGTGCTAGACACCTTATGCCAACTAACTAGCAAGATAGGAACACAAGCCCACCCATTAGCAGAGAGGCTGCCTAAATCATAATAAAGTCACAGACACCCCCAAACTCAACACCAGACGTGGATCTGCCCACCAGAATGACAAAATCTATCCTGATCCACAAGAACACAGGCACTAGTCCCCTCCACCAGGAAGCCTAAACAACCCACTGAACCAACCTTAGCCACTGGGGGCAGAAACCAAAAACAACGGGAACAATGAACCTGCAGCCTGCGAAAAGGAGACCCCAAACAGGGTAAGTTAAGCAAAATGAAAAGTCAGAGAAACACACAGAAGATGAAGGAGCAAGGCAAAAACCCACCAGACCTAACAAATGAAGAGGAAATAGGCAGTCTACCTGAAAAAGAATTCAGAATAATGATAGTAGAGATGATCCAAAATCTTGGAAATAGAATGGAGAAAATACAAGAAACGTTTAACAAGGACCTAGAAGAAATAAAGAGCAAACAAACAGTGATGAACAACACAATAAATGAAATTAAAAATTCTCTAGAAGGGATCAATAGCAGAAAAACTGAGGCAGAAGAATGGATAAGTGACCTGTAAGATAAAATAGTAGAAATAACTACTGCAGAGCAGAATAAAGAGAAAAGAATGAATAGAATTGAAGACAGTCTCAGAGAATTCTGGGACAATATTAAAAGCACCAACATTTGAATTATACGGGTCCCAGAAGAAGAAGAAAAAAAGAAAGGGACTGAGAAAGTATTTGAAGAGATTATAGTTGAAAACTTCCCTAATGTGGGAAAGGAAATAGTTAATCAACTACAGGAAGCACAGAGAGTCCCATATAGGAAAAATCCAAGGAGAAACATGCCAAGACACATTAATCAAACTATCAAAAATTAAATACAAAGAAAAAATATTAAAAGCAGCAAGGGACAAACAACAAATAACATACAAGGGAATCCCCATAAGGTTAACAGCTGATCTTTCAGCAGAAACTCTGCAAGCCAGAGGGAGAGACAGAACCTATTTAAAGTGATGTCAGGGAAAACCTATAACAAAGAGTACTCTACCCAGCAAGGATCTCATTCAGCTTTGAAGAAGAAATTCAAATCTTTACACACAAGCAAAAGCTAAGAGAATTCAGCACCACCAAACCAGCTTTACAACAAATGCTAAAGGAACTTCTCTAGGCAGGAAACACAAGAGAAGGAAAAGACTTACAAAAACAAACCAAAAACAATTAAGAAAATGGTAATAGGAACATACATTTCGAAATTTACCTTAAATGTAAATGGACTAAATGCTCCAACCAAAAGACATAGACTGGGTGAATGGATACAAAAACAAGACCTGTATATATGCTGTCTACAAGAGACCAACTTCAGACCTAGGGACACAAACAGACTGAAAGTGAGGGGATGGAAAAAGATATTTCATGCAAATGGAAACCAAAAGAAAGCTGGAGTAGCAATTCTCATATCAGACAAAATGGATTTTAAAACAAAGACTATTATAAGAGAAAAAGAAGGACACTACCTAAGGATGAAGGGATCAATCCAAGAAAAAGATATAACAATTATAAATATATATGCACCCAACATAGGAGCACCTCAATACATAAGGCAAATACTAACAGCCATAAAAGGGGATATTGACAGTAACAAAATCATATTAGGGAACTTTAACACTCCACTCTCACCAATGGAGAGATCATCTGAAATGAAAATAAATAAGGAAACACAAGCTTTAAATTATACATTAAACAAGATGGACTTAATTGATAATTATAGGACATTCCATCCAAAAACAACAAAATACACTTTCTTCTCGAGTGCTCATGGAACATTCTCCAGGATAGATCATATCTTGGGTCACAAATCAAGCATTGATAAATTTAAGAAAATTGAAATAATATCGAGTATCTTCTCTGACCACAATGCTATGAGACTAGATATCAATTACAGGAAAAGATCTGTAAAAAATACAAACACATGGAGGCTAAACAATACACTACTTAATAACCAAGAGATCACTGAAGAAATCAAAGAGGAAATCAAAAAGTACCTGGAAACAAATGACAATGAAAACATGATGACCAAAACCTATGGGATGCAGCAAAAGCAGTTCTAAGAGGGAAGTTTATAGCTATACAATCCTACCTTAAAAAACAAGAAACATCTCAAATAAACAACCTAACCTTACACCTAAAGCAGTTAGAGGAAGAAGAACAAAAGAACTCCAAAGGTAGCAGAAGGAAAGAAATTATAAAGATTAGATAAGAAATAAATGAAGAAGAAATAAAGGAAACAAGAGCAAAGATCAATAAAACTAAAAGCTGGTTCTTTGAGAAGTTAAACAAAATTGATAAACTATTAGCCAGACTCATCAAGAAAAAAAGGGAGAAAACTCAAATCAATAGAATTAGAAATGAAAAAGGAGAAGTAACAACTGACAATGCAGAAATATAAAGGATCATGGGAGATTAACAAGCAACTATATGCCAATAAAATGGACAACCTGGAGGAAATGGACAAATTCTTAGAAATGCACAACCTTCTGAGACTGAACCAGGAAGAAATAGAAAATATGAAAAGAACAATCACAAGAACTGAAATTGAAACTGTGATTAAAAATCTTCCAACAAACAAAAGCCCAGGACCAGATGGCTTCACAGGCAAATTCTATCAAACATTTAGAGAAGAGCTAACACCTGTCCTTCTGAAACTCTTCCAAAGTATAGCAGAAGGAGGAACACTCCCAAACTCATTCTACAAGGCCACCATCATCCTGATACTGAAACCAGACAAAGATGTCACAAAGAAAGAAAACTACAGGCCAATATCACTGATGAACATAGATGCAAAAATCCTCAACAAAATACTAGCAAACAGAATCCAACAGCACATTAAAAGGATCATACACCATGATTAAGTGGGGTTTATCCCAGGAACACAAGGATTCTTCAGTATATGTAAATCAACTAATGTGATACACTTTATAACAAATTGAAGGAGAAAAACCATATGATCATCTCAATAGATTCAGAGAAAGCTTTTGACAAAATTCAACACTCATTTATGATAAAAACCGTCCAGAAAGTAGGCATAGAGGAAACTTACCTCAACATAATAAAGGCCATATATGACAAACCCACAGCCAACATCGTCCTCAACGGTGAAAAACTGAAACCATTTCTACTAAGATCAGGAACAAGACAAAATTGCCCACTCTCACCACTATTATTCAACATAGTTTTGGAAGTTTTAGCCACAGCAATCAGAGCAGAAAAATAAAAAGAATCCAAATCAGAAAAGAGAAGTAAAACTGTCATTGTTTGCAGATGACATGATACTATACATAGAGAATCCTAAGGATGCTTCCAGAAAACTACTAGAGCTAATCAATGAATTTGATAAAGTTGCAGGATACAAATTAATGCACAGAAATCTCTGGCATTCCTATACACTAATGATGCAAAATCTGAAAGTGAAATTAAGGAAACACTTCCATTTACCACTGCAACTAAAAGAATAAAATATCTATTAATAAACTTACCCATGGAGACAAAAGACCTGTATGCAGAAAATTATAAGACACTAATGAAAGAAATTAAAGATGATACAAGTAGATGGAGAGATATACCATGTTCTTGGATTGGAAGAATCAACATTGTGAAAATGGCTATAGTACCCAAAGCAATCTACAGATTCAATGCAATCTGTATCAAACTACCAATGGTATTTTTCACAGAACTAGAACAAAAAAATTCACAATGTGTATGGAAACACAAAGGATCCCGAATAGCCAAAGCAATCTTGAGAAAGAAAAACGGTGCTGGAGGAATCAGGCTCCATGACTTCAACTATACTACATAGCTACAGTAATCAAGACAGTATGGTACTGGCACAAAAACAGAAATACAGATCAATGGAACAGGATAGAAAGCCCAGAGATAAACCCACGCACATATGGTCACCTCATCTTTGATAAAGGAGGCAAGAATATACAATGGAGAAGAGACAGTCTCTTAAATAATTGCTGCTGGGAAAACTGGACAGCTACATGTAAAGGAATGAAATTAGAACTCTCCCTAACAGCATACACAAAAATAAACTCAAAATGGACTAAAGACCTAAATGTAAGGCCAGACACTATAAAACTCTTAGAGAAAAACATAGGCAGAACACTCTACGACATAAATCACAGCAAGATCCTTTTTAACTCACTTCCTAGAAAAATGGAAATAAAAAGAAAAATAATCAAATGGGACCTAATGAAACTTAAAAGTTTTTGCACAGCAAAGGAAACCATAAACAAGATGAAAAGACAACCCTCAGAATGGGAGAAAATATTTGCAAATGAAGCAACTGACAAAGGATTAATCTCCAAAATATACAAGCATCTCATGCAGCTCAATATCAAAAACACAAACAATGCAATCCAAAAATGGGCAGAAGACCTAAATTGACATTTCGCCAAAGAAGATATACAGATTGCCAACAAATACATGAAAGAATGCTCAATATCATTAATCATTAGAGAAACGCAAATCAAAACTACAATGAGATATCATGTCACATTGGTCCGAATGGCCATCATCAAACAATCTACAAACAATAAATGCTGGAGAGGGTTTGGAGAAAAGGGAACCCTCTTGCACTGTTGGTGGGAATGTAAACTGATATAGCCACTATGGAGAACAGTAAGGAGGTTTCATAAAAAACTAAAAATAAAACTGCCATATGACCCAGCAATCTCACTACTGGGCATATACCCTGAGAAAACCGTAATCCAAAAAGAGTCATGTACCAAATGTTTGTTGCAGCTCTATTTACAACAGCCAGGACATGGAAGCAACCTAAGTGTCCACTGACAGATGAATGGATTAAGAAGATGTGGCACATATATACAATGGAATAATACTCAGCCATAAAAAGAAATGAAAGTGAGTTGTTTGTAGTGAGGTGGACGGGCCTGGAGTCTGTCATACAGAGTGAAGTAAGTCAGAAAGAGAAAAACAAATACCGTATGCTAACCCATATATATGGAATCTAAAAAAAAAAAAAAAAAAAATATATATATATATATATATATATATATATATATATATATATATATATAAAAAAAAGCCTAAAATCTCTAGACCATCCAATGTCTTATCAAGTGTATCAGCCAGGATTCAACCAGAGAAGTCTACGAAATATGGAGACTGATAGATTTGTTAAAGGAAAGTGATCCTACACAATTGTGGGAGCTGGTTAAGCAGTTGCTGTAAGGCTGTTTTCTCTGCATCCAATGCTGGAGCTTGAAGTCCACAAAGCAAGTAGTCAGCAATGGAAACTCACAGTCTGGAAGTCCAGATTGTGAGCTGGAATCCCATGATACCAAACTGAAATTCAAATCCATTTGTGTTCACTCTGACGTTAGTAAGAATAGTGTCCCTCGGAAGAAGCCAAGGTCTTTTATCACAGAGCTAGACCCACTAACTGTTCAAAGTCCATTATATGTTCCAATAATTTCCTATTTTTTTAATTTTTAAAATGTGTTTAGGATGCAATACTTATTAATAAGAATATGACCTTTTCTTAATTAGTATTTGAAATAATGAATCAAATCAAACACTTTTGACAAATTCCCTGTTAATTTGGTCGTCGTGCCTTCCAGCAAGAGGGCTTACGGTATAGCCAAGGGACAGATGAGTCCACTGCTCAAGAGTTGTTGCAGGAGACATGCCCTAAGTACTTGTCCTTCCCACATGGTCTAAACCCAGCAGCCTGTGTCTCTGACATGCTTCAGGCAGTGCCAAATACCCATCATTGCTCCAACATACCCCAAACTGGGCTGCTCTGGGCAGTGTGAGAGTTCCACATACCTCCTGAGCTACCTCAACTTTTCAACCATTGGCTGAAGCACCTGAATAATTCCTTGGCCCCCTTGCTGACTCCAGAGATACTTCTGGACTATACGTGTTCATGACTTAGAGTCTCAATAAATAATAGCTCATAAAACCAATTATGTGTTTCATGGTGTTTTATTTTTCTTAAAAATTTCTAATGAATAAACCACAATTATATCAGTCTAATTCCAGCTCTCAACATATTTTCTAAGATTTTAAAATCTTCAATCCCCATTTATCAAACAAGCTATGCAGAAAGAGCAAGCCTGTGCATGAATGGTATTTGTAACATTCTATGAAAATTTAATTGAACGAGTACATTCATATTATAACATATTGTGAATTCTTGTGATTCACAGTTCACAGTAGTTCTGTCTCATAAAGTCACCACAAATACTGAATTAATGAATACTGAATCATTGCTCCCAAGAGGAATACAGGGCTAGGTAACTGTCAGCCTCTGGTCACAATTATTTCAACAATTGATCAATCCCTAACCATTCTTATGTGTGTTTTAGTTTAAAGACCCTTCATTACTATATACTGTTGACTCATTAACATTGAACTCATGGTCAGCCTCGTTACAATTCATCTCTGAATGAAGCTTTGCTAAATATTTTCTCCATAAACACATCACAACCTTCTTGTGCTTAGGAATAGCAAATAGCACTATGTTGGGGACCAATTTAATCAGCAAAATCAACAGCAAAGAGTGCAAAAATGCAAAAAATGTGGCACTAAATATATTCTGAACAGGACACTCTTTTACACTATGAGTGCTCAAAGAAAAAGGCAGAGTATCAATTCCTCTTACTTCAGCTAAGAACGTGCACAGCTGGCAATTCAAATTTTCTACCTCTCTGAGCATGTACATGTCAGTAAAGTGCAGTGAGTATTGATGTTGGGGTTACAGATAAATATTATGTGGCAAATGAATTCAAAAATACAGAACTGGTGACTAGCTAGGATAAATTGTTATCATTTAATGCTATCCTTTAACATAGCTGTTCTTATACAGTTGGCCCTTGAACAACATAAGTTTGAAACGCACAGGTCAACTTATATGTGTTTTTTTTTTCAATATATATGTACTACAGTACTACAGGAGCAGACATTGGTTGATTTTTATTTTAACATCTTTATTGGAGTATAATTGTTTTACAATGGTGTGTTAGTTTCTGCTTTATAACAAAGTGAATCAGATATACATATACATATATCCCCGTATCTCCTCCCTCTTGCATCTCCCTCCCACCCTCCCAATCCCAACCCTCTAAGTGGTCACAAACCACTGAGCTGATCTCCCTGTGCTATATGACTGCTTCCCACTAGCTATTCTACATTTGGTAGTGTATATATAAGTCCATGCTACGCTCTCACTTCATCCCAGCTTGCCCTTCCCCATCCCCGTGTCCTCAAGTCCATTCTCTATGTCTGAGTCTTTAATCCTGTCCTGCCCTTAGGTTCTTCAGAACTTTTTTTTTGTTTTAGATTCCATATATATGTGTTAGCATATGGTATTTGTTTTTCTCTTTCTGACTTACTTCACTCTGTATGACAGATTCTAGGTCCATCCACCTCACTACAAATAATTCAATTTTGTTTCTTTGTATGGCTGAGTAATATTCCATTGTATATATGTGCCATATCTTCTTTATCCATTTATCTGTCGATGGTCACTTAGGTTGCTTCCATGTCCTGGCTATTGTAAATAGTGCTGCAATGAACATTGTGGTACATGACTCTTTTTGAATTATGGTTTTCTCAGGGTACATGCCCAGTAGTAGGACTGCTGGGTCGTATGGCATTTCTATTTTTAGTCTTTTAAGGAATATCCATACTGTTCTCCATAGTGGCTGTATCAATTTACAATCCCACCAACAGTGCAAGAGGGTTCCCTTTTCTCCAAACCCTCTCCAGCATTTATTGTTTGTAGATTTTTTGATGATGGCCATTCTGACTGGTGTGAGGTGATACTTCATTGTAGTTTTGATTTGCATTTATCTAATGATTAGTGATGTTGAGCATCCTTTCATGTGTTTGTTGGCAATCTGTATATCCTCTTTGGAGAAATGTCTATTTAGGTCCTCTGTCGATTCTGGGATTGGGTTGTTATTTTGTTATTGAGCTGCATGAGCTGCTTGTAAATTTTGGAGATTAATCCTTTGTCAGTTGCTTCATTTGCAAATATTTTCTCCCATTCTGAGGGTTGTCTTTTGGTCTTGTTTATGGTTTCCTTTGCTGTGCAAAAGCTTTGAAGTTTCATTAGATCCCATTTGTTTATTTTTGTTTTTATTTCCATTACTGTAGGAGGTGGGTCAAAAAGGATCTTGCTGTGATTTATGTCATAGAGTGTTCTGCCTATGTTTTCCTCTAAGAGTTTGATAGTGTCTGGCCCTACATTTAGGTCTTCCACAGATGCAGGGTACATCAAGTTGATGGTGGAGATTTAATACACTGCTTCTGAGGCTGCTGGGAGAGATTTCCCTTTCTCTTCTTTGTTCTCACAGCTCCCGGGGTTCAGCTTTGGATTTGGCCCCACCTCTGCATGTAGGTCACCTGAGGATGTCTGTCCTTCGCCCAGACAGGAAGGAGTTAAAGGAGCGGCTGATTCTGGGGCTCTGGCTCACTCAGGCTTGGGGGAGGGAGGGGTAGGGAATATGGGGCAAGCCTGAGGCAACAGAGGCCAGCGTGAGGTTGTAACAGCCTGAAGTTCACTGTGTGTTCTCCTGGGGAAGTTGTCCCTGGATCACGGGACCCTGGCAGTGGTGGGCTGCACAGACTCCTGGGAGGGGAGGTGTGGATAGTGACCTGTGCTTGCACACAGGCTTCTTGGTGGCTGCAGCAGTGGCATTAGCGTTTCATGCATGTCTCTGGTGTCCGTGCTGATAGCTGTGGCTTGCATCCATCTTTGGAGCTCGTTTAAGCAGTGCTCTGAATCACCTCTCCTTGTGCACCCTGAAACAATGGTCTCTTGCCTCTTAGGCAGGTCCAGATATTTTCCCAGACTCCCTCCTGGCTAGCTGTGATGCACTAGCCCCTCAGGCTGTGTTCACGCAGCCAACCCCAGTCCTCTCCCTGGGATCTGATCTCCGAAGCCCGAGCTTCAGTTCCCAGCCCGCACCCGCCCTGGCGGGTGAGCAGAGAAGCCTCTCACGCTGGTGAATGCCGGTCGGCACCGATCCTCTGTGTGGGAATCTCTCCACTTTGCTCTCCACACCCCTGTTGCTGTGCTCTCCTCTGCGGCTCAGAAGCTTCCCCTCTCCACAGACCTATCTCCACCAGTGAAGGGGCTTCCTGTGCATGGAAACCTTTCCTCCTTCACAGCTCCCTTCCACAGGTGCAGGTCCCATCCCTATTCTTTTGTCTCTGTTTTTTCTTTTTTCTTTTGCTCTACCCAGGTACATGGGGATTTTCTTGCCTTTTGGGAAGTCTGAGGTCTTCTGCCAGTGTTCAGTAAGTGTTCTGTAGGAGTTGTTCCACACGTAGATGTATTTTTGATGTATTTGTGGGGAAGAAGGTGATCTCCACGTCTTACTCCTCCATCATCTTGAAGGTCCTGTACGTTGGTTGATTTTGTGGATGTGGAACCACAGGTAGAGAGGGTTGGCTGTAAAGTTATATTGGATTTTCTACAGCATGGGTTGGCACCCAGAACCCACATGTTGTTCAAGGGTCAATGTGCTATTTTGTATACCAGTCTGCAAAAAGATCTATCAAATCAGCCTTAATAAATATAACACCAGCAGGAAACACTCTGAATATCAGCCATGAAACTTTCTAAATATTTAAGTGTGTTCACAAAAATTGTTGTGGCAGTACTACTATTTTTGGAATTCCAAGAAAAAGTAACTAACCACAATTTACATAATAGTGAATTAAGAATATATACATATATGTTCTTGAGTGTGTATGTACATGCCACAAAAGCAACAAAAACATAAACCCTGAAATCAAAGGACCTGTCAAACCTAACTCTTTTACTAAGCTGTAAGATAAATTTGAACAATTCTTTTCACACTTTTCCTGAAATTTAACTGCACCTAAAATATTATTGAGTTAAGTAACCTCTACAACTCTTTCACATTTAAATCAGTTCTTTTATGAACTTTAAGACTGTGAGGTTCAAAATTTTTCTATATACAAGTATATTAACATTTATCAAAGTTATGTAAGTATTCTGAATTTATATTATTGTTGTGATAATGAATTTTTTTTCCATAAATCTTTGTAAGTTCCTCAGCTGTAAAACTGCTTTATCTATCTAGAAGGGGTACAAACATAAGAAATTAAAATTTTTTTAAATGACCTCAATACAAGATTAAGATAAATATCACATTTAAGTAAAGTTACATGTCATACCATTGTAAACTTATTTTCTCAAATTGTACGTACATTTAAAAAGCTTGTTTATTTGTTTTAAAGGGAGATGAAAGAAGTGAGTTCCCTGAGAGGAGTCAGTAAAAGTTAATAGTGTGGGCAAGGTTTTGCTGAGGTTTAAGGTCATTTAATGAAAGAATAATGACATAATTATCACAAGAATAATCATATTCTTGTGATTCTGTGAAATCACAATGGTCCACAATATGTTATAATATGAATGTCATTATTCTTTCACTAATGTTATTTAATGAAAGAATAACGACATAACCATCATAATTCAGGTGGTTTATTTACCATTTTAGGGCAGAGTAAAATAACTAATATTCACAAAGATGATACTGAGCTACCAAGAAAAATATGGATTTTAATATCTTAGGACTTTAACAAACAACAGAACAGCAAAATTAAATCCTTAGGAGGATGAGAAGCAGTATTATATTAATTATTACATTTGTTGAAGAACTAGGTGATTAGAGACATACAACACCTCAGCAACTTGTACCTGGTGGACTTGTTTCCTCAAATCTCACTCCTGCTTGCATTTGTTCTTCAGAAAATCCACCGGTCTGTTGGATGCCCACTGACATCATTAGCACTTATCCACCCCTTCAATTACTAAGATACACTTGTATCTATTATAGGCTGGGGTGGGGTTGGAGGGAGAGATGAATATTTTAAAGGGAAGATTATATATCTACTTGGGGAATCTTATAAAATATGTGGGGTCCACTGTAGGTCAGGGAGAGTACAGAGCTCCTGAGATGTAGAACATGTAACATGAATCTGATCCAAAGGCCTTCTGATTGTGTATTGCACAAAAGGCTCTTCCCTCAGGCATACCTAGAGTAAGAAATGTAGACCTGATATAAACTGATTTCGTTTTGATGCCAGTCTTATAGCCAGTCTTAGTTCTCTTTGACATAGAGATAGAAGGACAAGAAAATATAGATGGTTAGCATACTGTAGTATCATGTGGAAACTGCTATTTATACACACATCTCATCACTCTTATACAGTCTTTCAGATACATCTAAATATGTACTAACCATATATACATATATGCATGTATAAATATAAATAATTCATCTTTGTGTTTTCAACTGATGCAATGATTTGCCCACAGTTGTCCGTAAAGTTTACACATTGAATGAAATGTTTTAGAAAGCAATTTTTTTATTCACAAGGACAAACAGAAGTGTTCTTTTTAAATTTGTTCCTCTTATGTAGAGGACTAACACCTGATCTTATTATAAATTATGTTAACTCATTAAAATATTTGTCCTGAGTGGCAATGTTATCTGCTGAATAAACGAATTCTGAAGTCAGAGTGAACTGGATAGGTTAAAATCTAGATTTTTGCCCTTACCAGTTCTGTAACATTATATATATTACATTCGTGCTCCAATTTCCCACTGTAATAGTAATTGTGGAATAGCTTTGTTCTAAGAATAGCTTTGTTACTATGTATAGAGTTATCATAGTAGTTAAAAAACATGGGGAGTGCTCACAGTTGTATAAAATATTACTTATTATTACTAATATAAAACAACTAAGTTTTTTAAAAAAACTACATGTTTATAGAGTAAAATTTGGACAAGTTAGCATGCTTGCCACTTTTTTCAGTTGTCAAGAATTTTTATAAATATCCACTAGAGGGTGCTGAAAGAGAATAAAAGCTTTAAACCAAGGGAGTTGTTAGGAATGATTCTCTTAATTCTTATCAATATCATACAAATATTCAAGGTTGGTTTTAGACTGAAAAATCCTTATTTTCATTTTTCCTCCCCCCCTACCAAATCGAGGATTTCTACTAGTTTCAAAGATTTGTAATTTTTTGTTGAAAGCGTGTTTCTATGTATAGGAAGGAAGAGCAGGTAAGTGCTATTTTGAATTGCTTCGGTTCTTAAGCTGGAGAAGCTGTGCTTTAAAAATTGTTTTAAGGCTAAATAATTGTTTAAAGCTGTGAAATTTCTAAAAATTAGTGTTTGCTAAGTTTTAGTAGGTTGCAGTTACAAATAAAACTACTTTTTAGAAATGCCTCTGGTTATAATTAGCCAAAGAAAAGGCTACAAAATATTTCAAGGAGTATTTGTTTTACTGTAGTCATGTGACTTTAAATTTAATACTATTTGAGGCTAAAGGAATTGAAAGTCCTTCTTAGTTCAAAAGAGTGTTTTATGAGGGTTAGATTTTATTTTTTATTTCCCCAGAAAATCTGGTATGATATATCAAAAACTAACTTGTTCCCTCTGTCCTTTCCCTCCTAAAAAAACAACAAAGGATGTCTGTCAATTTAAACAAGTATAACTTATTATGGTTGCCTGATATTAGGTCTTAATTTTTATTAGAATTTATTAGTGTTAATATTTATTGGTATTTGTTATTTATCATATATCACAATAATTTATGT
Source organism: Tursiops truncatus (assembly GCF_011762595.2). Taxonomy (NCBI): domain Eukaryota; kingdom Metazoa; phylum Chordata; class Mammalia; order Artiodactyla; family Delphinidae; genus Tursiops; species Tursiops truncatus. The sequence continues at coordinate 56,650,483 of NC_047051.1, read as the reverse complement.
ACTATTTCAATATAGGGGAACATGAAAATTATAAATAATACTGGACATATTTTCTTGAACTTACAATATACATAGTAATGTTATGTAGAATATATATATCTAGAATATATATACTTTCAAAATATGTCATAAGAAAACCTCAATTATTCCAGAAGATATATTAGATATTAATAAAGTAAAATGTATACAATAAAAGCATCAAAAAGATAATTATATTAACAAAAAAATCTATATTTATCTTCATGTAGGTGTGTAGGTAAGTTATAAATGCGTTTTTGGCATGCTGAATATAGATTGATTCTGAAGGACTATCTTTCCCTGGGTATCTGAGTGAATTATTTACAACTCAAAAGTTTATTCTCTAAGTTATGTAACACTTTTTAAAATATTATATATCGAAATGTAATATTTCTTATTTTGTTTGGAGTTTTTTGGCAAGATTTCTGTTAACAAAAGAAGTCAACATTATTCAGTGGATTCTGTCAAGGATAATTCATTCACTTTCTTGGTTAATATTAATACTCCAGTGATGACATTAATAGTTCAGTAAATGTCTTTTTATACTAACGCTACCATTATCAAATTAAAAACGCAAAATTAAAAAATACTGAATCATCTGTTGAACTATGTACATATATTTCTCAACCAACATGTGTACCTTGCCAATTATTTTCTTTCTTTACAGAACATAGATCCAGTTGTAACAAAGAAATTTATTTCTCTCTCTATATACATTATATTCAAGCTCATGATATTTACAGCTTTATCTTATTGAAATAATATGTTGAACAAAATGAAACTGACATATTTTATAAAAAATGGTTGAATATCACAATTACAAGATTAAAACTATTAAAGTAAGTTTGCATCCTTCAGTGACACAGCAATATGTGATAGGGAGAGGCAGTGAGCTCCGAACTGTGATTGGCAATAGGAAGACATCCAGAAATTTAAAATCCCCTGTAGGTGGTCCACGAAGCCTATCTTGCATATTTGATTCAGTGGTATTCACCTACCATTACTGTTAATCATCTGAATACAAAGTAATATAGTCACACAGATTGTGTTATAATATCTGCCATATGACAACATTTGGAAAGATCCATGGGGATCAATATTTTTATTTCATCATTAGGTTTTGTAATGTGGACAAAAATTAAAAATTAAAACTCTATATGTTCCTGAGAAAAAGTAAGTAAATGTCCTAAGATTACATGATAATGAGAATGTACAAAGAAACTATTGAACTTGAATAACTACTTATAACTATGTCTTGGAAAAAAAATATGAAGTAGACACTAGCCTTCCCTCAATGAGTCTTTACAATCAATATAATCCACAGTCTACCAATATTCCACTGGACCTGTTTCTCTTGAACACTGCTCATTATTCATCATGGAAACATCCATCAACATTTTTTAGTTGTTTTTTTGCAACTTTGTTTTCTTTTTTTTTTAGAAAAAAGTCTTCTTAGTCATCCATTTGAAGTAGGGGATTTTTTGTTGTTGTTGTTATGAAAACAAGAAAACTTACAGTCCAAGCTTCCAGGAGAAATTTTTTGTTTTGTTTTCAGTTTTGCCAGGTTAAGCAATGGCATCAAACAGTTCCTTTGTGTCAGCAGATTTCAAATCAAAACAGGAAATTTTATTGTAAGACCTCTCATAGAATAAGGCAATTCCATTATTAGTTTTATACTTTTGTTCTCAGATCAAATTGAGCATGAAGGAAACTTAAGATTTAAGTAACAAATTAAACTTTTTATTAAATGTTCAATGCAAAAGGCAAGTTTCCTAAATACCCATTCATGTGTCACTTTATAAAATATATCAATCATATAAATTTTTCTAAGATACATAGACTTTTCACTGAGATGACATTATTCTTGATGAATGTGTGGAAATGTCCTCATATACCAAGAGGTTTTTGGTGAAAGGTGAGAAGATCTTCTATTCTTCCTCATAAAAAGTCACATTCCTTTAGTTAAATTGCGTGTTATTGTCAGAAGTGAAGGTATCCATAATGATTATGTTCTGACTCTAACAGAACCAAAAAAGTAAGTAATTATAGTAAAGAGTTTGGGGCTTCTCTTTTAGTGAAACATGAAAGAGAATCCTAAGTTTAATATTTGGGAATCAAATTCAAAGGTTACTGTATAGCATGGCGTTGTGAAAGATAGGCAATATTCTTTTATTATTATTTTCTGTGAATGGAATTTATGTATATAAGTCAAATTATTTTTTCAAGTAGATTTCACCGCATTATTATTTTAAAGAAAACTTTTACTTTGAAATAAGAAAAAACAAAATGTCTTTATTAATGTTTATAAAACCAGTGCACAAGATCTCTACAGATCTATAAATTTAGACATTATTTGAAAATATTTGTAATAGTCAGTCTTCATAGCATTATCATGAATTTCACGGTAATTCCCTGAGAGTACAGAGCAGACAGAGCCCACAATAATAACTGTTTCTCAAGTATGTGTGCTGTATTTTTCTTTTACATTAATGATACAAGTATTTACTTAAAAAGTGACATTTATTTAGACTTATTTCTTTAAATTCTTTCTTAAAAGAATGAAATCACCAACGAATATTGAAAGACCATCTGTAGTATTATCATCCCCAAAGAGTCATCAAGTTTTATACATTCTACCTTCAGAGTATTTAAATATGTCTCATTCTACATTGCACATGGTGCAAAGACCTCTCTCTTCAAACCTTCCATTTTCTTGAGTTGGAATCAATCTGCTATACATCTTCACTTGACCACTTAAATGTGGCACTGAAGAAGGTGGGCAGGTGTTCTGAAGTAGAACTAGACCTATACAGAATTAATAAATCTCTTTCACTGTTAATTTTTTTCCCTCTTTCCAGTGAACAATCTTTTTTTTTATTCTCTTCGTTCCAGATAAAGTATTGGTCCAATAAATTTCATAAAATATTCTTCCATCTGGTCTGTGTCGCATTGGATAAGCAGGGAAGGAAAGGCCTTCTCCTAAGTCCTGATATCGAAAGTACTGTGCTGCCTTACATATGCTGCTGACCTAAGGAGACTAACACAGATACGTTTATTTCTTTTGACTGCTTGGTACTCTTCAATGTGACAAGAATATTTTCACGTTTGCTATTTAAGATGCACATTCTAAAAAGCATAACTTAGAAGATATGATTTAAAAAGATTACTTTTTAGTATTTTTCAATGTAGAGTCACTGGGGTAAATTATGTGGAAAGAGTAATAAAATTGAGTATTTATTGTGATCACTTAAGATATTTATTATTAAAACTTGGAGCAAGCTACACTGGAAAATACTCTTCCAGGTAATCATTGGAAATTAAAAATGTTGCTAAAATAAATGTTGTCCAACAATAATTAACACATTCTGCCATGAGCATTTTGGAAAGAATGACTGCATTATTGACTTAGTGAAACAACTGAGGAACTGTAGTTAACAAAACATAGAGCTGGGTGGATTTAGCTATAATCATTTCAAATGTGCTGTTATGTACTTTACTATTAATTTTGAGGTAATGCTAAGTAATTCATTATCAATATTACTCCTTTGAATTAAGTTAAAAGTTACAGAATGTTTCTCAAACAATAATTCTTCACCTAACCTTTCTTTATGTTCCCACCGAAAACTTATGAAAATTGTAGAGAATTTTTTCAAAGGCTTGTTAGTCACTCCTTTTATCCCTGACTATTGTGTAGTTAACCAGTAATTTATGCATGAAAAAGATAACATATTATATATAGGCAAAGGATTCAAGAAAAATAACAGCAAATATATACTAGGTATATATTATGAATAAAATCAACACATCCTCAAGCTGGAGAAGATATATCAGTTTATAAGGAATTTATTTCCATTTGTCCCATATGGCTATTTGAACAACTTTTCCACCACAGACTATACTTCCAGAGCATTTCTCGTGTTATTTTGCCTCCAAAACCTAAATGAATGCATTTGGAGAATTATGTCTACAGTGTTAGAAGAAAAATTATTCTAGTTCCTTGTTTTCTCACTGATTCTAACTCTGTTTTGTCACTACCTGTCTAAATCATTAGACTGATTTAAGTTAACTTGGCTTTCAGTTAGCAGCAGACTGTGCCCAAAAGTAATTCATTTCCTTTATTCTCTCTTATTCTCCTTATTATCTTATTCCTTATCTTTATGCTCTTTCTCCACACCCTCATCTGTATTATAATCTCTATTCTATCAAAGCACACAGTGCTATTAAATGAGGAACTTAGTGAGAAGCTGTAAAATAAAGAAAAGTGAGAATATTAGAAATTGCCTCAAAATCCTTAGCTTTTAAAACAACTATTCCACATTAAGGATATGAAAACTTTGTGAATTTGAGTGCATAACTGCAGACAATCATTAAATAATAACCTAATCTGTATCTTCCTGTTTCGATGATATAAGCTGCATAAAACCTCTTAAAAAATACTTTTTCTGAAATGAGACCTAATATAATACAGGTAACCTCTAGAACCTATAGGGAAGAGTGTTTCTAAACATAGCCTGTTTCAAAATGAATAAATGATAGCATCTAGTATATTCATTTTGGCTCTGAAAAAGTCCACATCCTTGGAATGTAGGTAAAGAGGAGTGAGTTTTAAAACATAGGCATTCGGGGAAATAACGAATCTGACAGTTGAGAGTTTTATTAGTGATGATTCAGAAAATTTTAAGAGTTGAAGAAACAAGTAACTTTTTAAATATAATCTTTTTAGGAAAAAAATGCTCCCTAAGCTAGTACCATAAAAATCAGGTTATTGTAATTTTTACGTATTCATTTAACTTGTTTCATTTTATCTGGAAAGACATAATTTCATATTTTTGAAAGTGATAGGCTGATTTCAACTAGAGACAACCATGTGTAATGAAGATTCTTGAAGGTATTTTTAACTGATCATATTTCCATTCCAAATAAATACTATCTACCTGAAAAAAGAACCTCATTTCTAATCTCATTGTTGAACGTTGGCTGTAGGGAAAGAAAAGAAGTATAAAGCTTAGAGTCTCAGACATGAGGCTTTAAAGATTTTTTTTTTCAAATGGTGAATACAAGAATACAAATGTTTCAGGAAAGCAGTTCATGTTAACATTTTAAGATTTAATTAGTGCACAATTTCAACCATAAATACCAGTTAAAAACAATAAAACTGAAGTAACTATTCTATTGGTAGCATACTTGCAGTTTTTCTGCACACATGTGCAAACAGTACAGTACTGTGCTAGATGAGAATTTAATATAGTGTATTATTTAGCCTGCTGTATAACACACTATTATTAAACATTTAAAGAAACATGTAATTATTCGCATCAAAATTCACTTGCACTGTATTTGGTATTTAAAGGGAGAGGAAAAACCATTTGCCAGAGGAGGAGTTGAGTCCCAAGGTGGAGCTGTCTCTTGTGTTAAATGACACTGGCCTATTAAAGCGCTCTGATGGGGAAGGGCTTAAAGGCTGAGTCAAAAGCCAAGAAGTCTATTTACGCCTACCTCCCAGCCCTTGGCAATCTGACTAATAACAAACTGAACTAACAAGAAAGACTAGAAAGGGAGGAAAGAGAACATTGCTGCAGCTTGCATCTACAGCCTAAGAAAGCAAGAGTGATCAATCCCAGCTCTGTTACACATCTTGTTTATTTACTGCACTCGGCAGCTTGCAAATGGTTAACTATATGCAAAAAAAGTCAGCATAGCTGTGAAGTATGCCGTGAATTTTAATTGGGGAATAAAAGGACAACTGCTTCAGGATGATGTAGTATGCACTCTGCTTGAAATATTTTCAATGAAATGCTCAGCATTTTGTGTTTGACCAGAGGTTTTAACTTTATAAAGCGATGGGACTTGCCAAAAAGTGATATTTGAGAAGAAAGTACGTGGTGGTCGGTGTTTTCTTTTTTAATAAAGAAATTGAATTTACTTTGAACATCTCTTCCAGCTGTGCATTACAGATAACGTCAGGAAGTCTTTGCTTTACAGGTAAGATGAATGTTTCCAGGCTTTCCTTATACATATTTTTGCATTATCCCAAAGTGATTGAATTTCTGTTTGCCTCTTCAAAAAAAAATAACTTTGCATTAAAGGATATCCAGTTTCATTCTTGCTCACTGGCACAACTAATGCTGTAGCAGATGCCTGTTTTCTGTGAGCAGCAGACATTTAGTCCACAGCTGGCTGTAGAGAAGAACAAGTAAAATAATATGCTACTATTTCTTTTACAGCATGCAGTTTGTTATGGGAAACTGAATTATTTGTGCTTTTTGAAGGGAAGATTACTTCCAAACACCATTGTTGTATTTGAAATACAAGCACAATATGAAAAGATTCTTTGTATTTTGTATACCACTTTTATTTTTTCCTGACTTGAAAATATGTAAATAGAGATTTTTTTACCTCTTTAACACTGTATCAGATTGTCAATATAGAACCACTTTTCACATTTGTGTGTATTTCTGAAAAGACTAGAAACTGTTCCCTAGGACATTTTGAAGAGCATAAAATGCACATAAGATTTAAAAAAAATAACGAGAGGAGAGAGTCTCATCTGGAAGTTATTTACTCTTTTCTTAAGATACTGTGCCTGGTGAAATGCATAGTATTCTTTCTTGGTAATCTATGGAAAAGTAGTTTCAGTGTTTGTGGATGCTAATCCACAAGATGAAGACTTCCAACTTCAAGCTGCTTGATTCTAAGCATAGCCCTCAGAGCTGTTTAAAATCAAACTATTTCCCTATGGAAACATTCAGCCTGCTAACTTTCCCTTTATATAGAAAGGGACTCTATTGTTTGATGTCTTTGGTTGCCTTTTACCTTTCAGGAACTTCATACTATACATGTTTTCAATAAGACAATGTATTTTCATGGAGTGAAAGTTTGTTTTCAGGATTATTGATTGGATTCTGGGATGTATTATCTAATTGTGATTTTTAATTAGATTCAAAGTTCACATTCCATCCAGAAACATGAAAGCAATTATCATTTCCAAAAGTCGAATAGTTATAAGATGTGGTGTTTCTTTACCTTTCGATTTAGTCTATATAAATTTAAAGTGCAATATTTAAAAGAAGGGAATAAAATTAGATACCATTAGACTTCAAAGTATTTACCACACCACTGCTGTCATTTTAGAATTAGAATTTTTTTTTGTAATTGCTATGTCAGGTGCAGGTATTACATTTTTAAGGAGTTGGAATATGTGATATTGTTATTTTGAACTGTCATTTTTTATTTCCTGAATTAGAGATATCCTCAAATATTTTAATATAGTGAAGCTTGCTTTATAGTTCATTGTTTGCAACATTAAGCCTCATAATAAAGATCAACTGCTTAACTATGTGATGACATTCAGTGCCCTAAAACCTGGTTCAAGACCTCATTAGGGAGTCATTTGCTAGAAATTTATATGAGGCATTGTTTGTTCTAATAGCCTGAAATATGTGTTAAAGATCAATTTTTCTTCTTTATTTTTTATGATATTAACCTTATCCATAGTAGAAATTAAAAGTAGCAGTGAATATTCCACCTCTAGAAATTCAATATAAAGTGTGACTGAAGTGAAATTTGAATGGATGCCTTTAAGCATATATATCTGATACTACAAGGCTTATACAAACTGCCCTAGACAACATAGTTAAAACAAAATCTTTTATAAAGTTCAACTTTACTATATAGAGACATATTTTTTCTCAAAGTTTTTAAATAAATAATGGAATTAATAAGTATCTTAAGCCAAAATCAACGCAGGTTAAACACAGAGTTATTAGATGTTATATTGTGATATCCAGTTCAAAAACAAAACTAAAGGAAGTGTATAATGCATGCAAACATACATTCCTTCTAACGATCATCTTTGAATTCCCTACAGGTCTCTCTGCTTCTGGCTAATACCTACATATTTGTCTTTTATTGTAATCCTTCAGCCTTAGATTCATCTAGTTTGAGCTAAAAAATAAAAAAAGCCAGGGTCTTCTCAAGTATACATTTTTGTATCATATCAAAGTATCAATGGTCCATTTAGCCAGCACCCCTCATGTCTATTAAAATGCAGATTATTTGGTAGATTTGAAGACAATTGAGTTGACATTTTAAATTCTCCCTGACCTAAATTTTAGATTTTTATCACAATGCAAGTTAAAAGTAAAATAAACCTGCCAGTCATAATATTTGTAAAAAGTAAAAGAAAATGTGGACTCAGCAATGTATTTATATATTCAGAATAATAATATTTTGCCTTTTAGAGGAAAACCTATCATTTTGAAAATGTCAGATTCATCTCCTCCCTGCTCCTGGCCACTGAAGCCCATTGCTATTGCATTTTATCTTACAGAATCAGATCCATCACAGGACAACATGAAACTTTGGAGTCATCTCTTGTATTCATCTCTCCTTGCCTGTATATCGTCACAGTCCCAATCACCAATGTCCTCTGCCTCAGCCAGAGGTTCTTGTGACTCTCTTTGCAATTGTGAGGAAAAGGACAGCACGATGCTAATAAATTGTGAAGAGAAAGGTATCAAGAAGTTATCCCAAATAAGCGTGCCACCATCACGACCTTTCCACTTAAGTTTAGTAAATAATGGTTTGACAATGCTTCATACAAATGACTTTTCTGGGCTTACCAATGCTATCTCAATACACCTTGGATTTAACAATATTGCAGATATTGAGACTGGTGCATTTAATGGCCTTGGCCTTCTTAAGCAACTTCATATCAATCACAATTCTTTAGAAATTCTTAAAGAGGATACTTTCCATGGACTGGAAAATCTGGAATTCCTACAAGCAGATAACAATTTTATTACAGTGATTGAACCAAGTGCCTTTAGCAAGCTCAACAGACTTAAAGTGTTAATTTTAAATGACAATGCTATTGAGAGTCTTCCTCCAAACATATTTCGATTTGTTCCTTTAACCCATCTAGATCTTCGTGGAAATCAGTTGCAAACATTGCCTTATGTTGGTTTTTTAGAACACATTGGCAGAATATTGGATCTCCAGTTGGAGGACAATAAATGGGCCTGCAATTGTGACTTATTACAGCTAAAACTTTGGTTGGAAAACATGCCCCCTCAGTCTATAATTGGTGATATTGTGTGCAACAGCCCTCCATTTTTCAAAGGAAGCATACTGAGCCGGCTGAAAAAGGAATCAATTTGCTCCACTCCACCAGTGTTTGAAGAACACGAGGATCCTTCAGGATCATTACATCTGGCAGTAACATCTTCAATAAGTGATGGTGGCATGTCAACCAAGACCACGTCTCTTTTAAAACCACCCACCAAAGCACCAGGTTTAATACCTTATATTACAAAGCCATTCACTCAACTTCCAGGACTCTACTGTCCTATTCCTTGTAACTGCAAAGTACTCTCCCCATCAGGACTTCTAATACACTGTCAAGAGCGCAATATTGAAAGCTTATCAGATCTAAAACCTCCTCCGCAAAATCCTAGAAAGCTTATTCTCGCAGGGAATATTATTCATACCTTAATGAAGTCTGATCTAGTGGAATACTTCACTTTGGAAATGCTTCACTTGGGAAACAATCGCATTGAGGTTCTCGAAGAAGGATCGTTTGTGAATTTAACAAGATTACAAAAGCTCTATCTGAATGGTAACCATCTGACTAAATTAAGTGGAGGTATGTTCCTTGGTCTCCACAATCTTGAGTACTTATATCTTGAATACAATGGCGTTAAGGAAATATTACCTGGTAGCTTCAACCCAATGCCTAAACTTAAAGTCCTCTATTTAAACAACAACCTCCTGCAAGTTTTACCACCACATATTTTTTCAGGGGTTCCTCTTATGAGGGTAAACCTTAAAACAAACCAATTTACCCATCTACCTGTAAGTAATATCTTGGATGACCTTGATTTACTGACCCAGATTGACCTTGAGGACAACCCCTGGGATTGTTCCTGTGACCTGGTTGGATTGCAGCAATGGATACAAAAATTAAGTAAGAACACAGTGACAGATGAAATACTCTGCACCTCTCCAGAGCACCTAGACAAAAAGGAATTGAGAGCACTTAACAGTGAACTTCTTTGCCCAGGTTTGGTCAATAACCCATCCTTGCCAACTCAGACTAGTTACGTAATGGTCAATACTCCTACAGCCACAACTACAGCGGACACTATTTTTAAATCACTTACCGATGCTGTACCACTATCTGTTTTAATACTAGGACTGCTGATTGTATTCATAACTATCGTGTTCTGTGCTGCAGGGATAGTGGTTCTTGTTCTCCACCGTAGGAGAAGATACAAAAAGAAACAAGCTGATGAACAGATGAGAGACAACAGTCCTGTGCATCTCCAGTATAGCATGTACGGCCATAAAACAACTCACCACACTACTGAGAGACCCACAGCATCACTCTATGAGCAGCACATGGTGAGCCCTGTGGTTCACGTCTATAGAAGCCCATCCTTTGGCTCAAAGCATCTGGAAGAAGAAGAAGAAAGGAATGAGAAAGAGGGAAGTGACGCAAAACATCTCCAAAGAAGTCCCTTAGAACGAGAAAATCATTCCCCACTCACAGGATCAAATATGAAGTACAAAGTCACAGACAAATCCACTGAATTTTTATCCTTCCAGGATGCCAGTTCGTTATATAGGAACATTTTAGAGAGAGAAAGAGAACTTCAGCAACTGGGAATCACAGAATACCTAAGGAAAAACATTGCTCAACTTCAGCCTGATATGGAGGTACATTATCCAGGAGCCCATGAAGAGTTAAAGTTGATGGAGACATTAATGTACTCAAGGCCGAGGAAGGTATTAGTGGAACAGACTAAAAATGAGTATTTTGAGCTGAAAGCTAACTTACATGCTGAACCTGACTACTTAGAAGTCCTGGAGCAGCAAACATAGAGAGTTAGAAGGCTTTTGCAGAAATGCTGTGATTCTGTCTTAAGTCTAGACCTTGTAAATAAGTGCCTTATATGAGTGTATCATCAATCAGAACTTAAGCACAGCAGTAATCCTATGGGGAAAAAAGAATAAAAAGAAACTCAGGGATAACTGGGAGAAGCCATTGCATTGTCTTCAGGCAATTTTATCTATCCCCAATAAAATAAATCCTTGCACGTAAATCATTCAAGGATTATAGTAATATTTTCCCATATACATAAAGTGTTTCATAGAAGTCCTCTTGCACATCTAAAAGGGTTCAAAATTTAAGCAACCCTTATTTTCTTGAGTTATATTACCCATGGATTAAATAGAATTGGATTTTGTCATTTAAAAAGTATACCTATATATGTAATTATAATATGTAAGAAATATATTGTTTATAAAACCAGTATATATACCACAAAAATGTAAATTCTTAGATACACCTAGTTTTCTTGCAATAAAGGCAAAAGGAACTGGAACTTTAAAATTACAAATAGTAACAGTAAAGAAAAAATGGAAGGTTGAATTATATAGGCTATGAGTGGCTCAAGACTTTGAACCTTTGATGATTAAAAATGCCCCTGCTATGCTTTCTAAATTTAAAAATGGAAATGATTAACAGTTCAGGTGGAATGGATAAGAAAACTTTTTGGTTTTTCTGCACATTTTGTGTGGACAATCTTGTTAATGCTGCTGTGAATTAAGGTACGTCATTTGTGCTCAAAGTTTAATTCTTATTCTTGGGATATTTTAAAAATGCTACTGATATTCAACTGTAAATATGATTAGTGCATCTATTAAGTTTGGTTTCTTTCATAGCATTAATCCTTTGTAAATTTGAATACCACAGTAGAAATATGTTTCTTGTGGCAAGTAAGAATTTGCTGGTGTAAAACAAATAGGAAATATTATTTTATTTTTATTGATGTAAACTGGTAGTTGCCATAAATTAGTAGCAAAAGGAACATATAAAGGGTAAGTAGTTTAAGTTGCCTCAAGACTGGGACAACGTAGCTTTATTTTACAAGAAAGTATAGCTAGATTTTTATGAACTATTTATTCTGTACAGTTTTGTATATTTTTGGTTCACAAAGGTAATTATTCTTGGGTGCCTTTCAAGAAAATTAAAAATACTGCTCACTACAATAAAACTAAAATTAAAACCCTCTTTTTAAATGTGCTTTCTTCAGTTAGTCTAATCTGTAATTCAGTCAAGTCAGGATTAACGCATACACATGCACGCAGGCACACAAGCACAAACAAGCAAAAACAAGATTTCTGTTTGTCGTCACCCACACAGAAGCAGTTTCTTCACCATGTGCAAAAAGGCCATTAAGTGTCTCAATGTGATTGACGTGGAACCAAACTTTAAGTCTGACCCATGGTTTTCCCTTTCTGGCAAATCATTTTCCCACTCAATACAAATAGAAATTATTTTATTTTCTTCTTTCTGATTATAGAATCAATCATACAGCAGATTTTCACAAGGCAAAATGGATTTAAAATAATTTAGTTCTGTTTCCTGAACACCACTCAGATCCATGCACAGGGTTAGGAAGGAACATATTTCCTATGAGGAAGGATGTTTTTAATTTACTTTACACTATTTTAGTGATTCGTGAATGTTCTATTAAATGTGTTGGTCTTCAACACTCAACTTTCTGCACTACTAGCTAAATATACATTGTTTCTTTGATTTTGAATGAGAAGACTTCCCTGTTAAAAACAGTAGGAGCCTGTGTGGCACGGTATGAAGAACAGTTATGAGTTCATTATGACATCGTATCACTAAGTTTTTAAAAAATCATTGCATATATTAATATAAAGCAATAAAATATTATATATTAAAAGGTCCATTGAAAACCTAAATTTCTCCAGTAACTTTTAAGGTTGGAAAGGACAAAGATGGGAATTCTTTTTTAAATTAACACTTACTAAAAGGAAATCTGAGTGCATATGTAATGCTTATATGTTTATCCACTAAAAAATATTCAGCACAATAATGAGTAGTAAACCCTCCAAAGCATAAATTTAAATGTTACACTCGAAAGAAAAGAACAAATCAAGAGCAGAATTCATGTTATTGCTCAGTAGAGTATCTGCCAATATTTCCTGATCCTAATCAAGTGCATAGAGGTATTAGAGAGACTTAAGAAATCCCCATGCCTGCAGGATCATTGGAATGGATCCATGAATGCAGACAGAAACATGTCCTCAGGAACATTCTTCTCTTTTGAGTGATGGAAATATTTTTTTTAAATCTTCGTTCATTGTATACATTTCATTCTTCAACTTAAAATCAAAGACAGAACAAAGTTGCTTATGGAGTCATGTAAAAATATCCTTCAAATTAGGTTCAACCCCAATACTGAAATCCTATAAGAGTCTGGATATTACTTACAATGATGTAGGAATAGTTATGGTTTCCAAAGAGTAAGAGTAAGGGCTTAACTCTTTAATTCATGATGGAACTTTTCTTATGTAATTTGTTTCCCTACTACAAGTAGTTGAGAGTTGGGAACTCTAGTGATGGTCTTTACCTCTTAATGGGTCTTGTGACTGGTGATAATCACTCAGAATTTTGGTTATTTTACCTGTATTTCATATGTCTTCTCCCTCCCACTACAGAATAATTTTAATTATATTCCCTGTTTGATTATTTTCTTACAAGGCCAAGGTGGTCTCTTTCTGCAACTAATTGTCAGATTCAGAGTCCTAAATCCTAATTCTTCAGCCTTATTTACATTGTACCTGGGCATTCAAAAAAAATTAGACTTCTCATTAACCAAGGATTCTTTTTTTTAAAATTTAAACAGAAGTTACATTTTGTTCACTGCATATCAGGGAAAGCTCTGATTCATGTCTGAATCTTGAATGTTTGTAGTACTGTGATAGTAGTGTATAATCATACTGGATGAAACCCTTTCGATTCTGTCAATCTGTTAGACACAAATTGTATTAATGTGTATTTAACAAATTACTTTCACTAAATAACCATGAAAATACTTATTGGAAATTTATGAGTGTTCTTCAGATATCTTCCATTGATCTCCATACTGGGATGATAATTTTGCAATCTATATAAAAAAGGATTATATCAATAATGCTGATTCTCCCTCTTGAATCAATCTCATATCACAGAGGAAAGTTTTTCCTCGTTGCTCTAATAGTAAGTAAATGGAAGTAGCAGTATCATCTAAGCTGCTTTCATGCTTTGATTCAATTACTTTAAAATGCTTAAGCTTTAATCCAGGATTGACAAAAGTGATATGACTATCCCGTCATTAAAAAGAAAATTTTTTAATATACTGGTTTATATCTTTACATATATTGGGTTGGCCAAAAAGTTCATTTGGGTTTTCCCGTAAGATGTTACAGAAAAACCTAAACGAAATTTTTGGCAATACATACATAATTATATATATAAATATATATGACTACATATATATATTTTTTGGAGAACTACTAAAGATGAAATAGATAATGATAGATAGTCTCATATGTGTAATTTATTTGTATTATTTATTATTCGATGATAACTAATAGAGGTATAATCAAAGGTACTTTTAAAAGAAGAAGAATACTAATAACGCAGAATTGTTGGGCAATAATCTGGTTTTTTTTTAACACAATCAAACAAATATATATCTAAGGGAAGATCACAATATTTCTTGTATGTAAGACTTTCTACATAATAATCTTTGGAGGAGGCTGTTCTGTACATGAAAAGGGGTATCCATGTTCAGAAAATCCTGACTATTTAGAGAAGTTTGGATCTCCTGGTAATTGGGAAATGGTTTTACAATGAATTTGAGGTTTCGTCTCTATTTCTTTTCCCTGAACACTTTGTTGGTTCAAGCATGAATGGCTGCAGTTTTCTTCTTGAGAAGATGGAATATCATACAAGGACAATCTTTTACAATAGGAAAGGAGACAGTTACAAGGAGGAGTGGTCCTATATATCTGGGCAGCCAAATCAAGAATGATCTCTTTAATGAGGAGCACACATATGATTAAAAATACAATGTTTCTTTGTGATTTTTCAATTCCATACATCCTGAAATATAGATATTTGTCCAAATATTCCCTGAGACTTATAACTATAATAAATTATAGGATATAATAGTTGTTTATCATTGAATTATAAGATGATTATATTATTAAAATTATATTCTTTAACAACTTTTTGTCTTATATGGAAATAAACTCCATTATCTATTCTCTAGAACCCATCTAGTTTTTTAAAGTTGAATTTATATTTACTATACACACATCTATTCTATGTATGTGGAACATAGAGGAGACTGCCAGATGTAGAATCCTTTTCTAGCTGCTTTGAAAGTATAAACAATTAGACAAATACTCTTCTGTTAGTGAATGTCAACAGATTAGTGAATAAAGAATGGAAACAATTCAAAACAACAAACTGCACACACATACACAGAATCATTCATGTATTTCCAATTTAAATGATTTAAAATTGCACAATTTTTAAATAGAGAATTATTTCAGAAATGTGAAATATGGAAAGCAGAAGACCTGACCTTCCACAAATAATTATTGCCTCTTACATCTCTAAGCCTCTACCAGTGAGAAAATTGATTATCTGTAAATGGTAAGGTATTTTGAGTTGCCTGTGTAAATCTCCAGGCGTTTCATTGTCCTGTCATCATATTTGATGTTCTAAAGTTCTTGAACAGATGCTACACGCAAAATGAATCATTTTGTTGCCAAGATGAACATGTTCAATTTTAAATTCGTGGTGTTATCAGTGATGAAAGTATCATTAGTGAATGGATGTTAAATGTATTTCCATCCCTTTATTTGGTGTTATGAGCAGTCTAAAGATATATAAGTCCCCATTACTGTGTTTTCATGACTCATACTGTTATAAGTTAATATACTGATACATGGTAGAATAAGAAAAGGAACAATAAAGTTCAGAGGAGTCATGATTCTGGAAGAATAAGATCAGTTTAAGTGCTACATATGATTTCATAAATTAAGGCTTTCAGGGACATGTTTTGGGCCTATTCCTAGCATTCTGAAGTATTTTGGCTTAGAAATATATATCTGAAAACATTGTATTATGATGCAGGAAACACAATTCCAAGATAACAGCACATCATAAACTTCTAGAGTTTATTCTAATTTTCTCATTTTACAAATAAAGGAGTTTGCCTTACATTACACAGTTAGTAAGAGTAATAAGGCCAGAATTGGAATGCTTTCTTATTGTTGTTGTTTACTTTGTTTTGTTTCATTCTCAGGGCACTGGTCTTCACCAGACTGCCTGTCATGACAATGAATATTTACAGGCCATATAGAATCATAAAGAATGTATGTCTTACCCTTGCACATACTTTGCTTCTGTGTTTAGGTAGGACACTCAACTTCATGGAAGAAAAAATAGATGTTTGAGTAACTTTAGACATGGGTTATGTAATTCTAAATTATTCAAAATGGTATAAAAGCACATTTTAGATGCAGCTAGAAAAGTGCTGAATGAGTTAGTGAATTAGGACAACACACACATGTGGCAGACAGAAACTTACTATGCAGTTTTTTATAAATTCAGAATTACTATTTAATCAATATTCTTATATTTTCCAAACACAATTTTTTAAGAATGTAATTTCTGTCATATTTCTTAGAATCAAGCATAGACAAAAAATACAATGGGTATAGTTCTCATAATATTTCATTGATTTAAAACTTCACGTACACACAATATGTAATATAAGTGTTGTTAGAATTATGATACATATAGAGATTATGGTATCGGATATCGGTATTTTCACTATTCCATTTTCTAAGATCTCTGCCTGAAGTGACTACATCTACGTGGTAATGCTTGTAAGTTAAAATAAAGATAATTATTTCAATGAATTTATCATTGGAATACTAGAAAGACAGCTTTATAACATTAAGGATTATACTTTTCTTTTTTAGTAAAATTTTATTTTAGAGCAATTTTAGGTTCACAGCAAAATTGATCAGAAAATGCAGAGTTCCCATATATCTGCTGGTCCCACAAAAGCCAAGCCATCCCCAACGTAAACAATTTATACCAGAGTGGTACAGTTTTTATAATTGATTAATCTACATTAATACATTTTTATCACCCAAACTCATTGGTTTACATTAGGATTCACTGTAGATGCAGTACATTCTATAGGTTTTGACAAATGCATAGTGATATGTATTCACTATAATGGTATAATACTGCATATTTTCACTCCCCCATAAATCCACTGTGTGTTGTCTGTTCATCCCTCCCTGGCAACCACTGATCTTTTAACTGCTTCCAGAGTTTTGCCTTTTCCAGAATGTCATATAGTTGAAATCATACACTATGCAGACTTTTCATATGGACTTCTTTCACTTAGTAATAAGCATTTACTATTCTTTCATATGTTTTCGTGGCTTGATTCCTCATTTTGTTTTAGCGCTGAATAACACTCAATTGCCTGGATGTGTCACAGTTTACTTATCCGTTCACCTACTGAAGGATGTTATGGTTGTTTCCAAGTTTTGGAAATTTTGAATAAAAATGCTATAAACATCCGTTTGCAGGTTTTCATGAGGACATAAGTCTTTGACTCATTTGGGTAATACCAAAGAGCATAAATCTCAGATCATAAGATAAGAGTATGTGTAGCTTTGTAAGAAAACACCAAACTCTCTTCCAAAACGGCCAATTTGGAGTCCCTCCAGCAGCGAATGGGAATTCCTGTTGCTCCACAACCTCACCAGCATTTGGTGGTGTTAGTGTTCCAGATTTTAGGAATTCTAATAGCTCTGTAGTGGTATCTCATTGCTTTAATTTGCCTTTTCCTGATGTCATATGATTTGGACCATCTTTTCGTGTGCTGTTTTGCCATCTGTATATCTTCCTTGATGGGGTATCTGTTAAGCTCTTCAGCCCATTTTTAAAATAAGGTGATTTGTTTTGTTATTGTTGAATTTTAAGAGTTTTCTGTGTATTTTGGATAATGCATCTTTATCAGATGTCTTTTGTAAATATATTTCCTAGTCTGTGGCTTGTCTTCTAACTCTCTTGACAGTGTATGTCACAGAGCAGACATTTTTAATTTTAATGAAATCCAGCTTATCAATTATTTATTTTATGGATTATGCCTCTTGTGGTATCTATAAGGTCATTACCATATTCAAGGTCACCTAGATTTTCTCCCATGTTATTTTCTAAGAGGTTTTTGGTTTTGTGCATTATATTTAGGTCCATGATCCATTTCCATTTTGAGTGAATTTCCATGAAAGACGTAAGGTTTGAAATCAGATTCTTTTTTTTTTTTTGGCATGTGAATGCCCATTTGTTGAAATAACAATACGTTGGGTTTTTAAAATCATATGCAATTTAAAATGGATTGTTTCATTATTTACAATATAATTTATTTTAGTCTCTATATTTTTATTTATTTAAAAAATTTTTATTGGAGTATAGGTGATTTACAATGTTGTATTAGTTTCTGCTGTATAGCAAAGTAAATGAGTTATACATATACATATATCACTCTTTTTTAGATTCTTTTCTCATATAGGCCATTACAGAGTATTGAGTAGAGTCCCTTGTGCTATACAGTAGATCCTTATTGGTTAACTATTTTATATATAGTAGTGTGTATGTGTCAATCCTAAACTCCCAGTATATACCCCCACTGTATCCTACCCCCTGGTAACCATAACTTGTTTTCTACATCTGTAGTCTCTATACTTAATCCTTGAGTGCCATTAACACTACATATTATGTCTGACAAGGCATAACATATAAGAGAGAAAAATGTCAAGTTATAAAGATTAGTATCATTGGGCCTGAATTTCCTGAAGCCACAGTGTTGAATGTGAATGTAAAACAGTGAGCTTAGCAGGACTCTTCTTAGCAGTGTCCTTTATAAGGTTTGTATTATACCCAGGAGTTTTTTAGTACAATTCTGTACCTTTTTGTTTCAGCTGGAGTCATATGGCAAATATGTTTCTTTATGATTCATCTTTTATATATATTCGGATGGAAACCAGGCAAAATATTCACAATTTGGAAGGAATATGAGAAATATATGAGAGTAATATGAGAAAAAATGTCACTCCTCAGGAATGCTACATTTAGTGAATTAGGAAAGTATTTGCTCTCCACTAGAAAGAGTACCTGCACTATTGATGCTTAAGAGCTGTGTGCCATTGCTGCATATAATACCCAAAAGCCTGGAAATAACTGATCTCTAAATCACAGAAAATTACTTTCTTCCCAGCTCTCATATTGAGTTACATAATCATAGGAAAAGAATCCATCAAAATAGGAATGTAATGATTCATAGTGCCAGCATTGGGTAAAAATGTTAGTCTCAGCACTTCTAGGGAAGACATTAAAAAATGAAGCAGCTAGCAATAATGTACATGCATATATGTGTTAATGTATAAAGACATGTAAAATAATCTCAAAATAAATTTTCAAAATTATATTTATGCAGTTCACAGGTCCAAAAACATTGCCAGTGATGCCTAAATGATTCAAGATGAGGTAATGTCCAAATCCATATCACATTATATATCCGGATGTGATTAGACTTCAGTTTTACTACAGGGTCATAGTTCACCAAACAATTTCCTGTTGCCTTTGTCAAAGTTAATACTGCCTTTTCTGTATTGCTACTACCCTTCTCTGAAAAATTCCAGATTAAAGGGGTACATTATATCTGAGTTTCTTTAGCTGATTTTTCTTCCCTCTGCAATACATTTTTTTTAAACCCTAGAGGAATAGAATTCTAAAGGAAAATAATTACAAATGACCTTGACCTTTTCACTTGAAAATTAACTTCTCTGATAATCAGTCCTCTTGCTTTGGACTTCAGTAAAATAATAATGCAATGACACTTAATTGTGTAATTAGTATTAAATTCAAATGAAAGATGAATTGATCTAGGACTAGTGTTTCATCCTGGGATATTTATTCCTTTCAAAAGCACATTTTTGTTACCCTTTTCTCTAGTGTATGAGTCACACATAGCTACAGCAATAAAACTTCAAATAGAATTTTTAAAAAAGCATTTAACTGTTGTAGCTCTCAAAAATTGTTGATGACTCAACCTTTTGTGACTCAATTACAAGAAGAGAGGTTATTAACTGATATGTGAAGATATGTGAGGATCTTATTTGTAGATCTTGTTTAGAGAACAATTATTGTTTAGAAAGATTAAATGAATATAATGCAGCATTTTGGCTGGGAAGACATATATGTATGTAATTCACAGAGGTGGCAGATTCTGAATGATACTTCATTTGTCAGTCATTGTGACTATGCTAATTAAAGAGAGAAATTTTTAAAAATCTAAAATAAAAAGCAAAAGAACAATAAAGTTTATAGTTTAAATTACACAGAAAGTTTCAGGAAAAATGATAATGAGAGTCAGAATTACCTACAATCAATCCTATGAAATTTTATGATTTTTTCATTATTATTATTTGCAGCCAGACTTTAATTCACTGGATGTTTAAATTGTGGTAATAAAAGGAGTCTCACAAATTGATCGCAAGTGATCTGCAGAATAAAGGAATTTCCGATCTTTCATTATTTTTATGAGAAATATTGTTGGATTAAGTGAATCTATTCCCTCAAACTTAATTTTAGTTCATAGCATCAATTTTATAAACAAAGACAAAATCTTAGCTGCTAATAAAATTGTCATTGACTGTTTTATGTTTGATCTCTTATCCAGAGTTGAACATGCTATACAGATAAAAGGAGGTTGGCAAGAAAGAAAGTATAAACATACAGATAATTAGCCTGTGAAGACTTTCAAATGAATCATCCTTTTTCTAAATAGTTTTGTCAGGATATCTGGTTAGTTTAAGAAAACAATATCTAGATATACTGAGTGGTAAAATGGAAAGTGCATATACTATCCAAGGAGAAATAATATTTGTAAAAGACAAGAAACACATTGTATGTCTATAAAATCCAAAATGATAATTTATACTGTTTTAATAACTTTGGAAATATTATAATTTTTTATAAAATAACAAAAGATATTCTAATCTAATATTAAAGAAAAATTAAAATTATCATACTTCTTAATTGGAGAGGAGCTAATAAAGAAATTGCCATTTTGACTATATCCATTGCTGTGATAAACAAGATTTAATGCCTCTTTATTTTATTCTTTTTAATTTTGAAATCAAAGCCAAACTCTTAAGTAATATACATGTCAAATGCAAACTATCTCATTTACATTTCATTAAGCAGTACTTTTCTCACTATTACATTGCTATTGCATTTGTCTGGACAGGTTTTTTCATTTCTGTTTCACTATTAAAGATGGTGCTTTGTCCACAGTGACTGAAGTAATGAGCACTTAAGAATGTGGACTTTGGATGGTGTCAAATGGTTAGCACCACTGCTGGCAATAGTATGAGTAGATGACTGTATTTATTCACTTTTTGAGATATTCCTCACACATATATTGAAGCTATTCTCTCCTGGGTACTTGGAACTTTAGGCATCCAATGTGGGTGAAAAGGAAGCCTCAGTGAGGCTGCTGGGAAGACTTGTTCATGGCAGGGTCACCATCGCAGCAAGAGTTGGGCTTTCTGACCTGGATTTCAACATCAGCTTCCATTCAAGTAATTCCCTTTAACCTTGAATGACCTGAATTCTATTAAGAACCTAGGATCCTTCTAATATGTCCTTAGATCATGACTAAACTGAGAAAATAAATGCAATGCAACAGTTTGCTCCAAAAGGAACATGTCTTTACACAGCAGTAAGGCCAGTTGATCACAGAACATTTCCTAACATTTTAGTTAGGAAATTAGAAGAGTTTTTATGAAACAGAATTTATTTTTATGTAGGCATTTACTGACATTTAAGTATATCCAAGGGTATGGAAGTTTGATTTTAAAATGTAATTGAAGTATATTAGTTCAATAAGTCCTGCTCACCTTATTGAGTGCAAGTTATAGGCTGAAGCACTATAGACTATAAAATGTTTAAAAAAATAACAAGTTTTATTCTTCCAATAGCTTTTCATTTTATAAGAGAGACTTAGCAACCCATCCAAAATACATAACTAGCTATGATTAATTTTGTATGAGCAATTTACTCTATGCAAGTGTCTTTCAAACTTCAGTATTAACAAAATTCCCCCACCACTTTTTGATCATTAATAGAAAATTAAAAATTAGATTATATATGTTTCTGCAGCTAATCCAAGTCTTTTCCACATTTCTCAAAATTTAAACACAGATTAATGAATAATTTATTTGCACTGTATTCAGAAACTCAAAAACTGACTCTTCTTTAGCCAAAAGACCTATAGATTTTTTTCTGAACATTTTGCGCATATTCCTATATTATATCTTTGGTTTATGCTATTCCTTCTGTTTCTAAAAGGCTCAGCCCATGACTTCCCTTCTCAATGAGTCTTGCCATAATAGCCTCAATAATTTTCATTAGACACTAGAATATATTGCCTTATATAGTTATCTTTCTTGTTATTATCCAATCTCTGTGTCTAGATTGCAAAGCCTTTGATGTCAGGAGGTATATTTTATACTTCCTTGTGTTCCCACATTTAACTGAGGAGTATATACATGGCAGGAGCTCAAACATATATCCATAATTATATAGTAGGTAATTTTTGTTCTTTGTCAAACTCCATCAACTGTTTGAAAAAAATGTTTTTTCCTTGGAATATCATCATTGTTGAAAATTTGTATTTGAAATATTCTTTAATCACTGACCCATGTGTACTAATTCACTAGGAAATATTAATTTGATACTACCACTGTCATCTTCTAAGAAATGAAAGGAATAGGAATTTGTTCCTGTTAACATGTATATTCTTTATTCCAAAATCTATTGGAGAAGAAAATTATAAATATTCTCTGGGAATGTTTGATTAGTTCATTAAAAATTATTATAATGAGAACACTTAAGATGAAATTTACCCTCTTCACAGATTTTTAAGTATATAATGTAATATTGTTAACTATAAGCAAAATATTGTACAGCAGAACTTATCCATCTTGCATAACTGAAACTTTATACCTCTTGATTAGCATCTCCCCATTTCCCCCTCCTTCCAGCCCCTAGCAACCACCATTTTGCTCTCTGCTTTGCTTCTATTAGTTTGACTATTTTAAATACCTCATATAAATGGAATCATGCAGAATTTGTCCTTCTGTGACTGTCTTATTTCTTAGCATAATATACTCAAGATTCATGCATGTTGTAGCAAACTGCAGGATTTTCTTTTTCAAAGGCTGAACAATATTTCATTGTGTGTATATATCATATTTCCTTTATCCTTTCATCTGTCATGGACAGTTGGTTGTTTCCACATCTTGACTATTATGAATAGTGCTTCAATGAACGTGGAGGCGCTAATGTTTTTTCAAAAATCTTGATTTCAATTCTTCTCGATAAATACCCAAAAGTGGGATTTCTGAATCATGTGGTAGCTCTATTTTTAGTTTTTGAGAAACCTGCATAGTAGTGGTGGGAAAACTGTATATCCACATGCAAAAAAATTAAATTGAACCCTTATCTTACATCATACAAGAAAGTCAATGTATAACAGATTAAAGAAAGTCATACAAGAAAGTCAGTGTATAACAGATTAAAGACATAAAGGTAAGTCCCTGGAACCGTAGCACTCCTAGAAGAACACATAAGATAAAAGCTATATGCATTGGTCTTGGCAATGATTTCATAGTTGTGATGCCAAAAACACAGGCAGCAAAAGCAAAAATAGACAAGTTGGATTTTTATCAAACTAGAATGCTTCTGTGAAGCAAAAGAAACAGTCAAACAAATGAAAAGACAACCTATAGAATGGGAGAAAATATTTGTAAACTGTACATCTGATGAGGGGTTAATTTCCAAAAATATGCAAGGAACACCTACAACTCAATAGCAAAAATAGCTAATAACTAGATTAAAAAATGAGCTAAGTACTTGGATAGACATTTCTCCAAAGAAGACATACAAATGGCCAACATGTATATGAAAGTGTGCTCAAAAATCACTAATCATCAGAGAAATGCAACTTACAAACCACTATGAGATATCACCTCAAACTTTTCAAGATGGCTATCATTAAGAAAACAAAACCAAAAGGTCACAAGTGTTGATGAAGATGTTGAGAAATTGAAACACATCCACTATTGATGGGAATTCAAAAGGTGCAGCCATTTATAGAAAAAAAACTATATTTTACTGAGAAATTTTAGCATCTTGGTGATGGTGATTTAAGACAATAGCAGAAGATAAAGTTACCTATAATTTTACTCTTTTTTCCTAAAATTCTTATATTGTGTGAGGATGGTGACTTACTGTCTTGCAACTCAGAATTGTCTATTTGGTCAATTGATTAAGAATGCAGGTGTTGCAATAGATTGGTTGTTAAAGAAATTGAGAAAAACAGTTTATTCTGTTATATTCCGGTGATATTATAGCATCTATCTTCTCATGTTAAAACACTAAGCGTTTTAATTTATTAGCATATTACCCTCAGATTATCATAGATTATTAAAGATCATAGCAAGAAAGTATTTTTGAAGACAGTAGTGACATCAAGGATTGTGTTTTATTTATAAACTAGTTTTGGAGAATTTACAAAATAAGGATACACAGCAAGGCAGATAAAACTTGTGAGAGAGTGTTTTAATTGAAGTTCTTTTAAAATGTTTGATTCAGATTTGCCAAATTAAACAAAGATGTCAATGGACAAATGCAGTGTAAATAGTTCTATGCTTTAATGCATTCTGTAATTGCTGATGTCACACCTGCCTTCCAGGGAAAGGTATAAAACGTAAGAAAAGTGAAAAATTATTCCAGAAATTGTTAAAGCTACTATTCACTGATGTGTTAGGATCAGTATTAGTGAGAGGTCATAAGGTTGTTGACAAAATATTTGGAATCAAAAGCCGAGAAATAACAATGAGTTGGAAGAGACTGAAGCAAATGTAGGAAAGGTATTTTTTCAGGTTATCTACAAGCAGTAAATAGAAAATCTGCCACAAATAGTTAAGCATACATGTAAAACAAAAGTAATTTACTCTATCCTAATATATAATATTAATACTGTATTGAATTAGCTTGCTATTAAATCATAAAAACATTGGAATATAAATCTTTGTTTTTTACTTTATTATATAGTTATTCTGTACTTGAAGAACATTAAATTTCTATAAACCATGATATGAGAAGATTTTCATATATGTCTATTAAATTTGTTATAATTTGTCTTCTTAGTGTGCAAAGTCTTAATTTTGTTTTTTTGGATTGATTTGCCTTGAGAATACTTTGAAATACTTTAACTTTCTAACTGGGTCCAAATATTTTGCATATTTCTAAGTGATAAATTATAATAGGCACTTAAGACATTTTTATTCACGATTTTCTTTTTGCAGAATACAATGGGCTTTATTTTTATTTGTTTACTTTTTTCAGGTTTTTTAGTAATCATTTGATTCTTTATTTAGATACGCCTCATAAATAATGTGATATGTTCTCAGAAGAAAAAATACAAAATCTTGATGAAATCACTTGATAAAGTCACCTGGATTAAAATACATATTTGAAAAGACTGCGCAAAAAAAAAAGAAAATGGTCAGAAGAACCTAGGGGCAAGATGGGAATAAATATGCAAACCTACTAGAGAATGGACTTGAGGATACGGGGGGGGGCCAAGGGTAAGCTGGGACAACGTGAGAGAGTGGCATGGACATATATACACTACCAAACGTAAAATAGATAGCTAGTGGGAAGCAGCTGCATAGCACAGGGAGATCAGGTCGGTGCTTTGTGACCACCTAGAGGGGTGGGATAGGGAGGGTGGGAGGGAGATGCAAGAGGGAGGAGATATGGGGACATATGTATAACTGATTCACTTTGTTATACAGCAGAAACTGACACACCATTGTAAAGCAATTATACTCCAATAAAGATGTTAAAAAAGAAAAACAAAAAAGCAACAAAAAAACAAGGTGCCAGTCAGTGAATGCGGAAAGATGCTAAAAATGATTGCACTGAATAAATATTATGATCATTATTTTGGACTCACTGAGGATGATGCGTCTGATTCTGCAATTGATTTCTGTTTCCTACTAAAGTTGTTGCAATGTCCTTCTCTTATTTAAATATCCCATAATAAAAGCTCCATGTCTGCTGAACACTCTTGCTATTATAAATTGAAGCGTTCCTTGTATTCATCATATCATCATAAGTTATGCTTATGATCCCTGCTGACATGGATCTCAGGATATCATTAACACTCTTGATGGGTGGTAATGGCTCTAAAGAGAAGCAGAGATGCCTTTTGGTTTTTAAATTGAATTTTTATAGTAGCAGCTCCTTGTCTGTAAATTGTGTTCTTCTTGTAGGAGGTCTACTTTCAAGATTTATTTGACTTTATTCTAAGTTGATTTACATTTCATTTTCTTGGCTTTTTATGTTTTCTAGTTTTCTTGCTAACGGACAATTCATGTCTAGCTCTACTAGTACAGTTAAGAGGCACTGTTCATGAGTGATCATTTATGATTTAAATAGGTCAAATATACCTGAGATGCTGCAAGCAGTTAACAAAACTATTAAATACAATATGTGACATTTCCAAATTATTATTTTTTTTAAACATCTTTATTGGAGTATGATTGCTTTACAATGGTGTGTTAGTTTCTGCTTTATGACAAAGTGAATCAGCTACACATATACATATATCCCCATATCTCCTCCCTCTTGAGTCTTCCTCTCACCCTCCTTATCCTACCCCTCTAGGTGGTCACAAAGCACTGAGCTGATCTCCCAGTACTTGGATCTAACTGGAGGTTTAGAGTCAGTATAATTTTAAGTGTCTCAGTTAAAAGACTCTAAAAATCTATACTTTTTCTATGCCTTTAAAATATATTTGCCAAAAAGGCTTTTAAAAATATTATTATAGGTATTAAAATAAAACACCTTAATAATTATATGTATTGTCCTTTTATTTTCTAACACGATATAGTTCTTTAAAAATAAGGCATCTTTGGTAGTTGGCCACAATCTGTTAAACATTCTCCAGGAGAAATTTCTGGAGTTAGATTTTTTTTCAAAAAATGTTATTTCTGGTGTTCTCTACTCTCACCTTTTTTTCTGTACTGTGACATTGGCCTGCCCATTGTTCTGTCTACATCACTGCTATTATACACAACATTTACAATGAACTTTTAAAAAATGTCCTTGGACAACTGTGGTTCCAAAGGTTAATTTTTTTTTCAAGATGTAATAAATCAAAATAAACAAAGCCCCTCTTCCTTCCCCAGTCTGATCAGATCTGATCTTCAGACTTTTTACACTTGACTCTCTCTCTACCAGAAAATACTTCTCTCTTCGCTTTGAATGGACAGTGCTACCTCATTTATTAGTTCTAACCTCAGACTTGCCCAAAGTTCCATCCTGGACAAAATCCTTGGGTGTATACACTCACTTAAGACTATATACCCCTTTTCAAGCACTAATAACACTCATACTTTTATACTTATTTGTGTATTTGCTTGATTAAAACCTCTTTTTCCCTAGTAGACTGTGAGCTCCAGAAAGTCATATTGTTTCTTTTCTTGCTCACTATTTTATTTCCAGAAGCCAATGCAAGATACAACATTTAACAGACACTGGATGAATGTGTGAAGAATGAAGGAACAAATGAAATTTAAAATTTTCAGAAAGTAGGTTTCATTAGGTATAGAAACCTGGCAAAAAATTATATCCAAAATACAGAAATTTTAAAACCCACAATTTTCATATCACTGGAAAGACAGCTTTGGAACATAATTTATGGCTAAGATGAATTCATGTCTCCTGTGTGCTGGTTGAACAATTCTGGTCAATGTGTTACTAGGTGGAAACTGTAGCTTCCTTATTTCTAAAATTGGAATAAAAAAAACACAGTGCTGAGCAGGAGGCTATTATGCGTGTTAAATGAACAATGTATATAAATATTTAACATCATGTCTGCTGTATCGAACTTAATAGACATAATCTATTAACATTTTCACCAATGCTCATCAAATGTCAATACGAGCTAGCCACCATGTTGTATGGATAATAATGATCGCCTGCCTTTGACTCTAATGAGGAAGCTATGATTTAATGAATAGTTAAGTAATAATTAGATTATAAAAAATACAGTATAACCTCATTTCTTTGGGAAAAGAAAAAAAGTATCTATTAATCATGGAGAGTCAGCAAAGAATACAATGAATAAATAACACATACGGCTTCCTCTAAAAGAGTAAAACAGTATTGTTCGCATACTGAAAAGTGCCAAAATGTTTCACATAGCAAAACAAGCGCACCTTAGAGAGAAATTATGAGCAATAGAAATCGATAGTTAAGTGGGTTGAGCCCCAGCGTCATTATGCCATTTTAAGCCAAGTACAACTGTGATGAAGCACTAAGCATGGACCAAATGCTCCTCACGTTATCACAGAAACGTGGTTAGCATAAACATTTTAGAAAAATGTCAACAGAATTTAACAAACCAATAATTAGCTGGTTCACATGAAATAGAGAGTGAAGTCCCAGTTTACTATCATTTTCATGGAACTATTCACTAAAGATCTGGTATTAGTTTTCTATTATTGCTCAACAAGTTATCCCCCAAATTAGAAGCTTAATACAGTAGGCATTAATTATTCACTGTTTCTGTGGGTCAGGAAATCATAAGCAGCTTTGGTTCTGGGTCTCTCACTAGGTGACATCAAGGTATTGACTGGGGTGCTGTCCTTTGAGGGTCTGACTGTGACTGGAGGGCCTGCTTCCTACATAGCTCACCCTTGTGAATGTTGACAGGATGCCTCAGTTCTTTGCAATGTGTCCTTCTTTGTGGTGCTACTGAAGGGTCCTCACACCAGCTGGCTTCCCCAGAACAAGTGATACAAGAGAGAAACGTGTACACCACAATGTCTTCTATAACCTCACCTTGGAAACCACACACTGCTATTTCCTCAATACCCTAGCAGTTCCATAAGTCAGTCCTAGGTAATATGGGAGGAGAAGAGAAAACGGTGTCAGTATTATGAAGCAGTAATCAATGGGAGTCACCACAGTCTTGGACCATTTAGCAGTTACAGTTACAATAAAATGCAATTAGTGATATAATTTTGGAGATTCTGAATTGCATTCTACTAAAATTACTTTATGAAATGAGATTCTATGGGTTATGTTAACATTAACAGTAGGATAAATAATGTGTTTATTTGTACTCATATTTGATAGTCTTAATCTATCAATATTGCATTCCATTCTCCACAGTACACTGAGAATTATCTTCCAAGTTATAAATTAAACATTTTCATTTCCTTTTTGTGAAAAGAAAATGCACTCAATGGCTTGCCATTCTCAAATGAACTAATTATGTATTATCAACTACCATCCGTATAACTGAGCTTGATAATATAAGGTAGTGAAGGGGATTCATGCTTTGTATTCCATACAACTCAATGTGTTCACATACTGGACTACTGAAAGATGTCTGTGGAGCGTTATAGCATGTGACCCTTCCTAACTCACTCAGGCCAATTACCAGTTGAATCTAAGGGTAGATTAATATCTTCCACTAAGAACACATTTTATTCTAATTGGTTTAGAAATAACTGTGCTGCAAGTACAGGATAAGAATAATAGTGAATGAGATTGCCAGCTTCCAACCAGCCTAGCTAGCTAGATTCTTGTTATTTTTTGTTTGTTTCTTTCTTTTCCCTCAATATTTCAGAAAGCCAAAAATCAAATTGATTTCATTTCTTCCTAAGAAACAGCCTGAATGTGATGAGAGCAAACACTTAAAATTTCGGTTGGTCAAGGAGCCTCAAAAAATCTCACCTAAATGATCATCATCATGTGTACCAGGGTATTCATCCCCATGTTGATCTGAAGTAATGTTCAGCTTTGAATACAACTGCTTGAATTACATGTCTTCCATTTCTAGGGAAAAAATGTGGCTTGCATGTATTCTTATTGACTTTCTCTATGCAATTTTCTTCAGAGGCATTTCATCAATACAGAACCTTTGCAGAGTACCAGTATATACCTCAGAGTTAGGCATCTCTTTAGGATCCATAAATATTAGAGTGCATGCTTCTGGGTGCAGGCATATTTATTAAATGGTCCAGTTTCTTTGATCTAGAGGTCTGCTCTAATGCTCTGATGCCACAAGATGTGAAGCATCTGTTACTATTCATCAGTGACTAAGAGGATTTATGACTTTCCATTAATCAACTGGAAGAGAGGTCTATTTATTCACTTAGATGGCAGGTCCTCTGTAGATTACAAGAAGCACATGAAGAGAGGGAACACAGTTTCACGAGAGCGAAGCACAAAGACAAGTAAATGACTGACAAATAAGTTAAGAGGGAAACATGTAACATCACATCCCAGGAGGCCTCCCAGATTTTTGCTTTTGTAATAACTTCTTTACATAAGGAAATATTTTTATAAGAGTGATATATTAATTCTATCACTTTCAACTTTCATTTTTAAAGAGCTGCTACATATGTAATTCCTTAAAGTGTTTTCAACATTTAAAAAATAACTTTTTTGTTAAAAAAAAGAGGAAGCCTGAAAGCCTTGCCCTTCCACTTAACATCACTACAGATTAATTTCTAGCTACTTACTTTTTTATTTAAGAGTGTGAGAAATTTGTTGAGAGAGTATACACATGCATGCACATTTATTTGGTGGCTAAAAGTTAAGACATTTTAAATATTAAAAAACAACAAGCTAATAATAAAATGGAAAAATCATAATAGTATTCATTACTTTTTAAAAACAATCTCTCCAAGTGGGATTTTTTTTCAGCTACAAACAGCTGGTTAAACATTCAGAAATCAATTAAGGTAATCCATCAAATGAAATGGGTAAAGAAGAAAAAAATCATATGGTCGTATGAATAGATGCAAAAAAAGGCATTTGAAAAAATTCAAATTCCATTCATGATAAACAATCTCAGAAATCTAGGAAAAGGGAGAACTTCCCCAACTTGATGAAGAACAACTAAAAAATCTATAACTAACATCATACTTAATGGTGAAAAACTAGAAGAAGGAATAAGTGAAACTGCCTTTTTCACAGACTATATGATTTTCTATTTAGAAAATCCCAAATAATAGAAAACAAAAAACACACAAAATCCTCCTGGAACTAATAAGTAATTATTTCAATGTTTCAGGTTGTAAAGATAATATACAAGAGCTAATAGCCCTGTATAAAGAAAAGCAATGAACAGTAGGAATTTAAAATTTAAAAAACACAACATCATTTACATTAGTAGAAATGAAGGGAAGGAAGGAAGGAAGGAAGGAAGGAAGAAAGAAAGGAAGAAAGAAAGAAAGGAAGGAAGGAAGGAAAGAAAGAAAGAGAGAGAGAAAGGGGGAGGGAGGGAGGGAGGAAGAAAGACGTAGGTATAAATTTAATAAATGATGTGCAAGGTCTATAGGAGGAAAATGGAAAACTCTGATGAAAAAATCAAAGATGATCTAAATAAATGCACAGCTATTACAGATTCATGCATGGAAAGATTCAATATTAAGATGCCAGTTATTCCATACCTGATCTATAGATCTGATGCAATCTCAATTAAAATTCCAGTAGGTTATCTTGTGAATTATCAACTGATTCGACAATACAGAGAAAATAACAAGATCCCAAATAGCCACCAAAATGTTAAAGAGAAAAAAAGCAGAGATTGGACACTACCTAACTTCAAGATTTAATATTAGGCTACAATAATTAAGACAGTGTGGAATTGGTGAGAATGAGCACACAGATAAATGCAAGATAATAAAGAAGCCAGAAACAGATCCACACACATATAGTCAACTGATTTTTGATAGATGAGTAAAAGAAATTTTATAATGAAAGAATAATCTTTACAACAAGTGGTACTGGAACACCTAGACATCCAAATGTAAAACAATGACTTTAGATACAGACCTTATAGCTTTCATGAAAATGAACTCAAAATGAATCATAGACATAAATGTAAAATGCAAAACTGTAGGACTTCTAGAAGAAAACATAGAAGCAAATCTCAGTGAGCTTGCTTTTGGTGATAATTTTTTAGAGACAAAACCTAAACAGCTCAGTCTATGAGAGAAAAAATTGATACTTCGGACTTCATTAAAATGTAAAAAAAAAAACTGCTCTGCAGGACTCTGTTAAGAGAATGAAAAGAGAAGTCACAGACAGGGAGAAAATCTTTGCAAAACACATATTTGATAAATACTGTTATGCAAAATATGCAAGTAACTCAAAACTGAACAATAAGAAAAACATTAAAATGGGCAAAATTCAGAACAAACATTTCAGCAAAAAAGATATACAGATGGCAATAAGCATGCAAAAAAATGTTTACCATTAGGGATTTTCAAATTGAAACAACATTGAGATATACCTATTAGAATGGCTGAAATCTAAAACTATGACCTAAATCCTGGTGAGGATGTGGGATAAAGGTACTCTCATTCATTGCAGATGGGAAGGCAGGATGGTCCAGCTACTTTGCAAGACAGTTTGGCAGTTTCATAGAAAGCTAAACATAGGTTTACTCTACAATCCAGAAATAATATTCCTTTGCTCAAGTGAGGTGAAAATTTATGTCCACACATGAACCTGCACCTAAATGTTTACAGGAGCTTTATCCACAACACACACACACAGCTTCTGAAAAAACATAAATGTCTCTTCCATCTGAAAGAGCATAACCAAAACAACAGATAAAGAGCTCAAAATATAAACAATGATATATTGAGCATTTATTTGTATTTTTTGTTGTAAGAGGTATAAAGCAAGAGGGACCAACTCTCTCCATTGCTGACTTCACAAAAATTAGAAGTAACCAAGATGTCCCTAAATAAGGGAATAAACACACTGTGGTTCATGCATACAATGGAATATGTTTGCGGGGATTTCCCCCTACTTCTCTTGGTTCTTTTGGCTACTCTAATAATTAAATGGGCACAAGGCAAATTAAGAGGAGAAAACAAACAAATTTAATTTTGTACATACGGAGAGCTCATAGACATGGAACCTAAGATGTGATAAAAGCAGTCTGTTTATATACCTTTTAGACAAAGAAACAATAAATTTGTGAATATCTGACAAGACAAAGAAACTTAGGCTTGGGTAACAATTAGTGAAGAAACTAAACAGTTTATTTCTACAGTCTTTTGAATTTCTACAGGCCTTGAATTCCTTCTCTTTGGCCATAAGGAGGTCTCTCTACCTCCTGGCACAGGGAGGGTACTTTTCACATACGAGATTTATTTCCTGCTTTCAGGGGCACAGAGAGCAGGGTCAGAGTGTCCTACTTGCATAAGCCATTTCCCAAGTAATTTTAACTTAAGATAATCAATATGCTACTTTGACATATTTGGGGGTGGCCTGCTCTGAGTCCCCTCAAATGTTATTCAGCAATAAGGAGAAATGAATTATCAAGTCACAAAAAGACATGAAGGAACTTCAAGTGCATATTGCTAAGTGAAAGAAGGCAGTCTGAAAAGGCTACATACAGTGTGATTCCAGCCACATGACATTCTGGAAAAGGCAAGACTATAAAAACAGTAGAAAAACAGTGATCACCAGTGGTTCAGATGAAGGGGAAGGGATGAGTCGGTGGAGAATAGGACATTTTTTAGAACAGTATTATACTGTTCTAAAGTCATGCATTAATATTGGCTCATCAATTCCCATAAATGTACCACACTAATGCAAGATGTAAATAATAGTGGAAATGATGTGGAGAAAGAGAAGGAAGGATATGAGAACCCTCTGTTATTTCTGCCCAATTTTTCTGTAAACTTGAAACTGCTCAAACAAATAGTCTATTAAATAGTCTATTAATAGTCTATTAAAAACACATTTTTATTACTCTATTTAAACCATATATTTGTAGGATATTATTATAAAAATAAAATAGAAGATATCTATTTATCCTTAGAAGTGTAAGACATTCTGAGACATTCTGAGCTAATTATTTACACAGCAACTTCCAGAGGTAAGGTTTTGTGCTTCATTAGAGATTTTTTAAAATCCAATGTGATTTTAAACTATTGCCTTGGATTCTATTTTTGTTGACATTATATTTATCATTTTAACTCTTTATAAAAGTATAAAAACTCTAAACCACACTGCAATAGGCACATATAATGCCTGAAAAAAGATGTGTCATTTTCATCTGAAAGAGCATAACCAAAATTTATACATACAGCCTAAAAGATAAACGATAATTTATTGAGTGTACATTCACATTTTTCATTGCAAGGTATAAAGAGGTACAAAGTAGGAGGAGCCCATTGTTTCCATTAGTAAATAATTTAATTGGTTAGACTTAAGCAGGACATTCTGAAAGTCATATTTATAATATATATATTAAAATATATAGTTTATGTTCAATAACATTATTATTGAATATCTTCAGTGATGTTATTGAACATAAACAATAACATTATTCATCCATTCACTCCTAAGAGCTAACCCCAGTGCTTGACATACAAGAGGAAACTTCTAAATATTGATTAATAGATGTATGTTTCAGTCCATTCTAACAAATGTCTCACGATACGCTAAGGTTACACTAATTCTACTCTTCACTCAGGATCATGAAGTTGCTAATTCATTTTGAA
Organism: Tursiops truncatus; assembly: GCF_011762595.2. NCBI lineage: Eukaryota > Metazoa > Chordata > Mammalia > Artiodactyla > Delphinidae > Tursiops > Tursiops truncatus. Next base: position 56,615,887 of record NC_047051.1, on the reverse strand, counting down.
ACTTCATATTTCAGGATCATTTCTGGATAAACATTTCTTTCTGCATTTCCTGATTCAAATTTTTCAAATCCTTCACAATGAAGAGTGTGTGGAGGGGGTAATTATGTCTCTCATAGACAATATTTTTAAAATTAATTTTTATTGGAGTATAGTTGCTTTACAATGTTGTGTTAGTTTCTGCTGTACAGCAAAGTGAATCAGTTATAGATATACATATATCCCCATATTTTTAGATTTCCTTCTTATTTAGGTCACCACAGAGCATTCAGTAGAGTGCCCTGTGCTATACAACAGGTTCTCATTAGTTATCTATTTTATACATAGTAGTGTATATATGTCAATCCCAATCTCCCAGTTCATCCCATCCCCCCATCCCCTTGGTATCCATATGTCTGTTCTCTACATCTGTGTCTCTATTTCTGTTTTGCAAATAAGTTCATCTGTACCACTTTTCTAGGTTCCACATACAAGCAATATTATACAATATTTGTTTTTCTCTTTCTGACTTACTTCACTCTGTATGACAATCTCTAGGTCTATCCATGTCTCTGCAAATGGCATTATTTCGTTCCTTTTATGGCTGAGTAATATTCCATTGTATATATGTACCACAACTTCTTTATCCATTCCTCTGTTGAAGGACATTTAGGTTGCTTCCATGTCCTGGCTATTGTAAATATTGCTGTAATTAACATTGGGGTGCATGTACCTTTTTCAAATTATGGTTTTCTTCAGGTGTATGCCCAGGAGTGGGATTGCTGGGTCATACGGTAGTTCTATTTTTAGTTTTTTGAGAAACCTCCATATTGTTCTCTATAGTGGCTATACCAGTTTACATTCCCACCAACAGTGTAGGAGGGTTGCCTTTTCTGCACATCCTCTCCAGCATTTATTATTCGTAGATATTTTGATGAGGGCCATTCTTTCTGGTGCAAGGTGATATCTCATTGTACTTTTGATTTGCATTCCTCTAATAATTTGTGATGTTGAGCATCTTTTCATGTGTTTGTTGGCCATCTGTATGTCTTCACTGGTGAAATGTCGATTTAGGTCTTCCACCCATTTTTTTCATTGGGTTGTTTGTTTTTTTGATATTGAGCTGCATGAGCTGTTTGTATATTTTGGAGATTAATCCCTTGTCAGTTGCTTCATTTGTAAATATTTTCTCCCATTCTGAGGGTTGTCTTTTGATTTTGTTTATGGTTTCCTTTGCTATGCAAAAGCTTTTAAGATTCATTAGGTCCCATTTGTTTATTTTTGTTTTTATTTTCATTACTCTAGGAGGTGGGTCAAAAGAGATCTTGCTGCGATTAACGTCAAAGTGTGTTCTGCCTATGTTTTCCTCTAAGAATTTTATAGTGTCCGGCCTTACATTTTGGTCTTTAATCCATTTTGAGTTTATTTTTGTGTATGGTGTTAGAGAGTGTTCTAATGAAAGAAATCAAAGATGACACAAACGTATGGAGAGACATACCATGTTCTTGGATTGGAAGAATCAATATTGTGAAAATGACTGTACTGCCCAAAGCAATCTACAGATTCAATGCAATCCCTATCAAATTACCAATGGCATTTTTCACAGAATTAGAACAAAAAATTTTTACAATTTGTATGGAAACACAAAAGACCCCGAATAGCCAAAACTATCTTGAGAAAGAAAAATGGAGCTGGAGGAATCAGGCTCCATGACTTCAGACTATACTACAAAGCTACAATAATCAAGACAGTATGGTACTGGCACAAAAACAGAAATATAGATCAATGGAACAGGATAGAAAGCCCAGAGATAAACCCACACACCTATGGTCACCTAATCTATGACAAAGGAGGCAAGAATATACAATGGAGAAAAGACAGTCTCTTCAATAAGTGGTTCTGGGAAAACTAGACAGCCACATATAAAAGAATGAAATTAGAACACTCCTTAACACCAAACACAAAAATAGACAATATATATTTTAAATAACAATCCCTACTCCTTACAAATTGAGGTCCTGAATAATAATTACAAAGCAGCCTTGATTTCATGATTTATTCTTTTTTTCATGTTTGCTTCATTGCCAATATACTTTTAGTTAGAAGGAAATTGTGATGTATAGAGCCATGAAAACATTAAAGTTCTTTAAGACTTCCTATGTATCCTTGGAAAAAGTATTCTAGTTCTAAGAATACAGCCATTTTTGTACTATAGATATGTTTATCACTTAAAATTTATACCAATTTTCAAAGTGTAGTCATGTAAATTAAAGGGAAATATTGTGGGAATTTATTAAATTATTAAAATATTTGAATGCTCTATGAGAACATTTGACTTTCTTTTGAGATCTATTAGTTTTACAGAACAGAAAAGAGAAAATAAAATATTAAATTAGTAGAATAATACCCAATTCTGGGTTAATAACATTATTGGGAGGGTATGTTGACAGAAGAACATCTGTTTGTTCTAATTGTAATATATAGAAATCACTGAGTTAATGTATTTAATTCTATCATCCTTAAGAGGAAGATAAGCAAGCACCTGTTAAGTACAGTACAAAGATAAAAGAATATCTGGAGAAAGAGTTAGAGCAAGAACCAAATTGCAAATCAACTTCAAAAAAATCACGTTTGTTTAGATGATAAGACATACAAGCTTTAAAGTAATAAACACAATGCAATCTTCAGAATATCACCTGGGAAATAACAAAGACACAGACAAGATGAGAGAAGGTAAACATTATGAAAAGAAAAAAGAAAGACATGTTTATGGGACCCAAACTTATAAATACCACATCAAAGAGATGAATGTCAATTTGGAAAAATAAAACAGAACTCAGGGAAAAATAAATGTTTCAAAAGGTTCCATTGTTTATCATTGGATTTATTTGACTAAACATCTAAAAGAACAAATACTTATGGTCAATCTGAAATCAGTATCTACATAACACTAAAAGCAGCCACCTTCCCATTGCCCAGGGACAAAATCTGCACTGGACTTGATCAGGAAAACCTCTGTGTTCTGCAGAAGGGTTCAGGTTAAAGTCATTCACAGCTGTGGATGGATTCAGAGGAAGACTTAAAGCACAAAGCCAGCAGGTTAACAGTGTAAATATTTCAAAATAGGATGGAAAACTGTCTTATTCTGCTCTCCTTTTAGGATTTTTATCACTTGCAGGAGAATGAAAGGAAAAAGTAGAGAATTCAGATGATATGGGATCATATTTTAGCAATGATAATAGCCTCGCAAGAGTCTGGTGAGAGGCATTGGGAGATCAAGCACACAGCATAATAAAAGAGAAGACTATACATTACTTGTAGCATGAATACAATTTTGTTTTTGTATTACGAACAGTGTAAGACATGTCAAAAGAAGTGAACTTGTAGTAGAGTCCCCTGTTGCTTTTTTATACTTTGTCCTCTTTCAACCTCTCTTCTAACCCAAACTTCTAGAAATACTCACTTTCCTCTTTCTTTTGCTCCAAAATTGTCTTCATTTTAATTTTTAATGGCATTCCCATAAGAATCAAAATTTTTAAAAAACTTTTAATTTTTGAGTCTATACAGTGTCAAGATGTTAAAATACATTAATCACTAACAAGCATTCATTCCTCTTTTAAATGATACAATTGAAGCTCACAAAAGTTAAGATGTAACTTAATTAGGAGTAACTTAGCCCAGAAATTAAAAGACAAGTGTTCAAATTCAAGTCTGCCTTGGTCATGCTTCTAAATGATCCCTTTTTCTTCTCTCACTCTATCAGTGCTTGCATCATCTTTTTCTCCTTCTATAGCCCTGATAGATAAATAATATATTAATGTAGTTCACTCCTATATATTAACTTATAATATTTGATACATAAAATTCTACCCTTTTATTGGAGAACAACATGAATTAAAAAGAACATTTGAAGAAACAGGAGTACTCTGAATAAAATATAAACAAAAGGGCACATAATAGGCTGAATGTGGTGAAACTGAATATTTTTTTCTTACAATCATGACGTCAAGCAGGCTAAGCTCCTTGTTTGAGAAACTGTCCACATATGCTAAGGCTCTTTTAATAGCTCTTGGTGAAGAACAGTCTTGAGACACTGGGGCCATTCTCTTTTTGAAATCATAGTAAATAAGAATGGAATCCGAATTGAGTCATGCCCTCTAGAATCTCTGATACAAATATCTAAAAGAGTTCTCAATACACAGTTCAGTAGTTATTATTTATTGAATTTACTGAATGAATGTTTTTAATTACTATCCAGACTTCCCTCTACTTATTTCAGGGATATACCTCTATCAAAATTCTAAATCCGCATCCAACTTTATCCAAACCCTATACATGTTGCAAGAATTGTATTACTATGCATGTTCTAAGGATTATTAGTTCTAATTTCTGTCTTGCTTCTGAGTCTATCATAGAAACGTTCCTCAACCACTTCATTCCTTACATTTTAATTTGTAAAATAAAGCACATATGACCCAGAATCAAATTAAGAACTTTCATTTTCCTTCTACCTCAGGCCCATTGAATACAATACTTGTGAAATGAAGACAGTGCCTTTTATTATGTTAACATAATAGTCTTTGGAAGCTGAGCATGTTTGTCAAAGTCTGTATAACATCTCAAATTTCTTAGGATTTACTTAGTACAGTTTATCCCTTTTGTAACATTCCATCATTATGAATTCTTATTATGAGACAGAAGAGGTCAATTATAGGCTAGAGAATAGCAAACAAACAAAATAGGAATAAGAAAAAGATAAAAGATTTACAAAATAAAAGTCAAACAAGCCTCACCTGTTTTATTGTGGGTTTTATTAGCAAAGGGCACTCAAAATATGTCTTAATCTCTAACCATGTTTTCAATCTTAGATTTCAAAATAAAACCTTCTGCAAAGGAGCTTTTAAAAAAGCTTTGTAATAGCTCTTTTCTTATTAAGGAAAACAAATACAGTGCCAAATCAAATTTTAATGTCTTTTTCTGGCGATGTTCACATCAGCAAATGTCTTATCACTAAATGTTAAATTATTGCATAAATGTATGGCTAAATAGGTTTCAAAAAACAATCACCAACTTATGACAAGTGTCAAAAAGACTAAATGCAAGCCTTGCTAATAAAGTTCAATGTAAATTGTGAAGTGGTATAAAATCAAGTCGGCCTCTGTTAATAATGAATCACTGAAGTAACAGACTTTCTTCCCTACCAGGAGGATATATAATCAAGAGATAGAAAACTATCTTGATTAACATTTAATAATTAAGTTCAGACATTAAAAGAAATAAAACATGTTACTAATTTTAATGATCATAAAATAGATGTGGCAGAGAAGTATACCAAAATAGTGATGATTATGTTATTATTAAAATTTTCAAGGAAATTATTTAAAAACTTAAAAAAATAGTCTCCCATTATGTAAACACTTAATAACATTATATAGAATGAGTAACTCAAGTCTTCCAAAAGATACCATGCGCATACTTCGTGAAAACACTAAAAACGAGTCTCTATAGTCAAATCATCCTAATGTCTAACAAGGAAATAACACCATATTATTCTATTTTTCTGAAGATAAAGTTCCAGAAAATCAGTTTGACTTCTAATTATCCTGAAAATTGACATTTTATTACTTATGGAGATTCGATCTTAACTGCACAAAATCAATTTACTGTATAAATTCTATCCTCACTTTACTTCTATAACTTTGAATTCTTCAAACTGTCAAATAAATTTCGTATTTTAAACTTCTTTCTAAGCTACAAACTACTTAATGATGCTCAGCATTTTCTCTCCTGTGATTTCTATGCTGTGTGAGAACAATTCTCCCAGATTTTCTTAGTATTAATACTGTTAATTAGACAAAGAAACCATTAAACTGAGGAACCTCTAATGCCATGACAGCCTACATAAGGAAACCAAAATGTAAGCCTGTAAAATGCCTCAAGATTAAGAAACTGAAACCTAATGATAACTAGTCACAAACAGCCAACGAGGCTTAAGCTATAGCTACTCAAAAATTTTCTTAATTTGCTTCACCCTTTTCTCTATAAAAGTCTCTCCCAGAGCTCCTGTCTGTGGAGCATCCCTAAATACTTCCAGTTTGGGGCTGCCTGATTTGAACTGATATTTGCTAAAATCAACTCTTGAAAAATTTTAATATGCCTTAGCTTACCTTTTTTCAAACTTATTTTTTATTGAGGAAACATTGGTTTAAAATGCCATAGTTTATCTTTTAACAATTCATTCTGTAGGAAGTATTGGAGTAGACACTTGCTTTACAGACCGGTATGTGTTTTGAATTTTGAATCACGGTGGTTGAAAAGTCATAAGGCATTAAGAAAAAACAGTGGAATTTTTTCAATGCCTCTCAATGTAGTGACCAAAACAATATCTGATACCAAAGGCAGTTCCTCCAACCCTCTGCAAGGAGTGACGGACCAATAATCTAAAAGTCTATGCTCTCAAGCAGGTACTGCTAACTGGGTCACTGGGGAATAGATGCCAGGAAGTAGGAATTAAGAAAAAGGGAGATATCAAGGATGGGAAGCTGTTTTACAGAGAAAGATGGGGATGATATTTTAGATGACTTAAGTTACAAAGAATTGATCCTAGAGACTTTTCACCATATCTGTCATTCTTCCACAAATATTTGTTAAGCTCCTACCAACAAACACATGAAAGAATGCTCAACAACATTAATCATTAGAGAAATGCAAATCAAAACTACAATGAGATATCATCTCACACCAGTCAGAATGGCCATCATCAAAAACTCTAGAAACAATAAATGCTGGAGAGGGTGTGGAGAAAAGGGAACACTCTTGCACTGCTGGTGGGAATGTGAATTGGTACAGCCACTACGGAGAACAGTATGGAGGTTCCTTAAAAAACTACAAATAGAGCTACCATATGACCCAGCAATCCCACTACTGGGCATATACCCTGAGAAAACCATAACTCAACAAGAGTAATGTACCAAAATGTTCATTGCAGCTCTATTTACAATAGCCCGGAGATGGAAACAACCTAAGTGTCCATCATCGGATGAATGGATAAAGAAGATGTGGCACATATATACAATGGAATATTACTCAGTGATAAAAAGAAACGAAACTGAGCTATTTGTAAAGAGGTGGATGGACCTAGAGTCTGTCATACAGAGTGAAGTAAGTCAGAAAGAGAAAGACAAATACCGTATGCTAACACATATATATGGAATTTAAGAAAAAAAACATGTCATGAAGAACCTAGGGGTAAGACAGGAATAAAGACACAGATCTACTAGAGAATGGACTTGAGGATATGGGGAGGAGGAAGGGTTAAGCTGTGACAAAGCGAGAGAGTGGCATGGATGTATATACACTACCAAATGTAAAATAGATAGCTAGTGGGAAGCAGCCGCATAGCACAGGGAGGTCAGCTCGGTGTTTTGTGACCACCTAGATGGGTGGGATAGGGAGGATGGGAGGGAGGGAGACGCAAGAGGGAAGAGATATGGGAACATATGTATATGTATAACTGATTCACTTTGTTATAAAGCAGAAACTAACACACATTGTAAAGCAATTATACTCCAATAAAGATGTAAAAAAAAAAAACAAGAACAGAACAAAGTACATTTCTATATTAATGAAAGGTAACATTTTAAAAAATGGAAAAAAATTCTTGTGTGCCAAGCAAAAAGGTAATCCATTCTTGGTGTTACTATACCCTTTTTTAACCAAGCGACCATTAACTTATGATAGAGTTTATATCTTTCCCTGATGTATAAATTAAGAGTCAAGAGTCATGTTATAAACTGGCTATTTCAGTATACCTTGGAATGTTGTGAATTCAAATATATTAATGATTTTAGAAGCAAAATTGTTGGCAAGTTTTATTTAAGGAAATCATATTTTTATTCTTAAAAATTATCAAAGAATGTATTGTTCTTCATGGAGAGTCTCTTGAGAGTAAAGCAAGGGCATTGATAGGCAGAAATATGGAAAAGCTCAATATATATTTTTTTAATCCATAAACCCATAGCAAGGCTTCATGTTTTTTATATATCTGTCTCTCTCTCTCTCTTTCTCATGTCTCTGTCTTTATCTCTATCTTTGTCTATCTGTCTAAATTAAAAGTTAAATACTCAATCCTTGTAAAAAAGCATGCTGGAAGATATTAATGGGATATGAAGAGTATGCTCTCTGAATTTTTCTCTTTGTCAGTATTTTTTAAAGGGCTTAGTAATCTAGTTCATCCATATTACACTGTGTCTTAGTTGTATATTTTGCATAATTGCAAGGAAGAAGAGGGTGAAAATATGTTTACTTTTGACAAATCAACCTTATATTTTGAAAAAAATAACATATTGAAAATATTGTTTTATATTTTCTTAAAAATAAATCAGACCCTTAACAAAAAATACTTTTATTAGTATTTTCTTCAAATATTTGTATACTGGTAATCAATATACAGTGTTTTATTGTTGCAAGGCTACTGATTATCACTGGTAGCAAACCACATTTCTACTAGTTTATTCATTCATAAAATTTATGTATCATATATTAAACAAACTGGAGGTTGTAGTTTCTATGAAAAAAAATACAGTAACAAAATCATTAATATAGTTTTCCAAAGCCCTATATTTTCCAGTATTCCTTAAATGTTTCTCTTTTGTTGATGTTGTGGATGGTATTTTCTACAAGAGATTTTATACTTCAATCTTGGGGAGGAGGGAGTATTTATGCGACCATTAAAAGCAAAATGCAATCTTGTGTTTAATGTCTGGAACTTCAAAACTTCAGTTACATTTAATTAGAATTAATTCTGTTTTTGATATTGCTCTGTTTTACTAATCCACTAAAATGCATAATTAAACTATTATTTATGTTCAACTATTAAATGTGGATATGTACCTCTCTGTATGTATTTACCAAATATATATAAACCTTTGTTCACAGCCAATTGATAACATCCTAAAATACAAAATGTCCAATTTTATGAGGCTTTATTTTTACTCAATACTCATCTAACTTTGGTTCCATAAACAAGATATATTTAAGAAAAAAAGTAAAATCCATAATAAAAGTAATTTTATGTCAGTAAATCCTCCTTGATACACTTCTGAGAAATCAAGCCAGTGAATTATTCTAATGACTAGGCAATAAATTCTTTGCAATTTTGTTTTAAGTGTGAAGGAAAGCTTAATTGAGGTCTCAGCTGATAGATCACTGTAAGTATTTTTGTTATGGATAATGTTAAAGTACGATTTCTAAAATGTAAATTCTTAACCATCGGACAAATATAAAATGAACTTGTATCAAGAATTTATTTAACTCATTAATTAAAGAGGAAACTGGTAAGGTGCTATGACCAACTCCAAGAGGAACTAACAAGCTAGTATATTTATAGGACATTTAACAAAAAACAAGTTAGGATAATAATTCCAGGTTAGATATAAAACTGATAAATTCCCTGTAGGGTCATTAATTTTGGATTATCTGTACCATTGGGCAGAAATTATTTACATTACTAGTAAATCAAATTAGCAAAGTAACTTCACTCAATCTGAATCCTTTAATTAACAGTAAACTGTGAGAGAAACTCAGTACCTTACCCTGAGAATCCTTCCGAAGATTTTGCCCCCATAAGGCACTGAAAAGGTGTGCCTCCAACTTTCCTGCCTTATGTCCAAGCTTGGGATAATTTTTCCAACTGATTATTTAATAATTGGCGTATAACCCAGAATGAGTGCAGAGAACTGAGTGATTTTGCAAATTCTTATTAATACAATAATATTTTGCACTGCTTAAATCTTAAAAAAATAAATAAAAATAGAAATCTTTTTTTGAAGCTAACAGAATTAAATCATCCACTGAATGACTGAGACTCACAAACTCCATCTATTTTACCTTGAGATACATTTCCAATGAACTGATTATGGGAAATTAGTCAGTGAAACTTTCTTTTTAATCTACATACAGATATTTTTCAGGTGTGTATAACATGGTCATAAATATAAGACTAGCATATTAAAATAATATTATATTAGGATAGCAATCTCTGGGAAAAATAGAATGGAAATGTGAGTTAAAATATAAGATGCAAGTATATATATACTTTTTTCCTATTTTACAAGTACTTGTTCATGTTGTTTTCAAAAGGATACTGAAGCATTTATGGGTATAACCTGTGTTAGCTTTTGAATTCTGTTGCTCATAATTTTTAGAAGAATGTCATGGATTTATTTGACCAATTTAGCAATATATTTACAGTTGCAGTTTTGTCATTTCATCATTTTATATTAATTAAACTTAAAATTTTAAAATATTATAAACACAACCTAAAAAATGGTCAAGAAAATACTGTGGATTAAAATTGGGTATTTAGTAAATATGTGACCCCAAATGTTTGAACAGTACCAGTAACAGGCCGTTTTAAAGATTTTGGACTTACAATGAAAGCAACTGAAAGTCAGGCAAGAGTTTTAGTGGATTACTTGTAATTACTGTGTCTAAATAAATGCTGTGCTAAAGAAATCATTCTCAGTTGTATAGCAACAGAAGATATGATGAAACATATTCTTTGAAAAGTAAATTTTGGAGACTATGCTTCAATCAACAGTCTGTCACTACAATTATGAAGCCTCCTTGATAGGACACACACAAAATATCATATTTTTTAAATGGTTAAAGCAAGCATATTGGAGTGTGTACATCTCTGTTTCTATTGTAGCTTTTACTTCTAATAAAGATAATGTATGTGATCTACTATCCAAAGTTAGGTAGCAGCATATGTTACTTCAATAAGCATAAAGCAAGAATACAGTTCCCTCTATGATCTTATCTGTGACTCTCATTTGAGTTCCCCATGTCCTAAAAGCCCAATTGTCACAAGTTTGTCATACTTGACAAGTTCACAATCATGGGAAATTTATGTTTTAAACGTACAGAAAATTTTAATAAATCAATTACCAGTACCTCAGTATTTTAGAAGAACCAGACTAAGAAGGCTAAATAAAAACAGAAAGAAACTTCAGGTTAGCAGCTGAATCAAAGCAGAAGACTGAAAAGTTTAAAGTAAGCAGAAAAAATTCAGAAAGCATAGAAGTCTGAATCTAGTTTCAGAATATCAACCATCAGTAAAAACCTCAAAGATATTAGTTAATTACACTGTATTTGGGTTTTCATAATGATGACTTCAAGTAATTATAAAACACTTAAATTATGGTCATTGTTCTCTTTTGAAGATAGCAAATCATTATAAAATAAGCTGTAAAAAATAATCAAAAGGATGTTTTTAAAATGTTTCTTGCTGAAAGTCTTAAATTTTTATTAGCTGGAAAGACCAAGCAGACAGTATTTTACTAGTTCCAGGATACATGGAGCTCCTTACACCTTAAAAAACTTGAATGGATATTTTTATTTCAAATTCATTTCAAGAAAACTGCAAGTTTCAGGAGCTTTCTAGAATTGCCTGCCAAGAAGGAGAGTATTTGACATTTATAGCATAAAATAATTTCACTGCAAAAGATGTTCATTATCTGCTGTTTCTGAGATTGCACACTTTCTAAATTAGCCAATTCATCTGATGTGATGTAAAGAGTAATTTACATATATAATGAATATTTAATAGTATAAATTTAAGATAACTTTATGTTATCAGACTGTTTGGGCTAGTTCAATTGGCAATGAATCATTTTTTTCCCCTATCATTTTACAATAATAACTTATTTTTTCTGTATATGACAGAATGAAGCATTAGAACTCACCATGTGTGTACCAGTAATACAACATTAAAACAAAAAAAACTCTTGCATTTATTTTTAATAATTATATCTGATTTATGCAGAAGACAACCTATTTAAACACAGCAATTTAACCAATAAATTCAATTACAATTTTATAAACTTACCATTAATTACACAAGTTAATGTAAACACAAATATACAGGACGTGAAGCAACATATACATCAGAAATCTCTCAATTTGTCATTTTACTTTACTTAATATTAAAATTAGATTAGCTTTTAGGCATTCTCTGTGGAGACTGAAAAACAAAATGGATGAAGTTCTGAAGACCTATTATTACAATATTTAAAAAATATTCAACCTAAAGTAAATAATGACTCTCCTGACGTTAATCACATGAAATATTTTAAATGGCATCCTGAAAAGTCTTTGGAAGTAGTTGCACATTCGGTGAACTAGCGACCAAGAAACAAAACAAAATAGGAAACAGAAACAAAAGTTTTCATGAACCAGTTCCTCAAGAGAAACTTTACAAAGAGATATCAGAAAAATATGACTCATCAATCCTGATAAAAGAGAACATGATGTAATATTGTGGACATATGTCTTTGCTAACATAATATAGAGTAACATTTTTTGTATGAATGTTTGCTATAATGTCTCTCATCAAAGGCCAATGGCATAACCAAATTTCATCAAAGCAACTCTAAAAGCAGCCAAAACAGGGTAGTTACACAACTGTCTTATTTCCAGATGATCATAGGTCATTATGTACATAACTGAGAGTAATGGTGCCACTGTACATGCTTCAGGAGACTCTTCAAGATGACTGATCCTTGCAATAAAACTTTAAATAAAGAATTAGCACAGAGTTTAGGGTTATATTATCTGATAAAAATCTGCAGTGCAAATATGATGCAGATTTAAGTCAGGTCTGTATACTTTTCCAATTAATGACGCAGGGTGCACGAAGATGCTGGTGCATAAACAGAGAATGAAGTGAACTAAGCAAGGGCCTATGGATGGAACTAAGACATTCTTGAAGAATGGAGTCCTTAAAGTGATAAATAAAGTGATGTTATTAGAATGCTGCATAGGCTCTAGTATTACAGAGAAACAGTCAGCTTATTCAAGATGTCATGAAATAACCAATGTATAAATGGACAATGGAGAACCAAATTAAGTACATCTGAAATTTTCCAGAACATGTTTACTGTCAAGATCATAGTAGTTTGTTTTTGTTTGGTTTAGTTTTTTAGGACCACTGACCAGATGATATACAAGAAATATGTACAAGTTGGTCTATTTAAAATTCTTCATCATAAAAACAAAGTTTAAGAAAATATCATTGAGACCATAAAGTATACAATTATGTATGAATCCACGATTATTTCTCTATACATGGAGTGCCAGTGGAATATGAGTGGTAATTAGAAACGAGAATCCTCTTGGGCTTATTTAGCTTAAAACTACTTAAAACTAGCTTAAAATAGTGTACAATTTTCATGGAGAAAAATGGTACATGTTTAACGTCATGATTATTAAATTAAGGCTTATAATTGGTTTTCATTTAAAAAATAATCCTTTCTGAATCAAGATAAAACCACAAACCCTGTATTAATAAAAAACTGTTAGAAATGCTGTTTTATTCATATTCTGACAAGAAAGCCAGATGTGCTTTAAAGATTTCTCTATTTGTAACTTTGTCATCAATGATAATATATGAGAAATATTTTCTACATCCTAGACAATTGAATCTCATTATTTAAAACCTTTAGAGCTGTTGATTTTTTGTATATAAATAATAACTCTTAATAAATAATAATCTCCCAAGTGTTAATCTTCATTGTGACTTCTATAAGTTTCTTCACAAAATGCAAGTCACAGGAAATAACCCTATCTTTTCTCATAAATTATTACCACCTGTCACTATTATATGGACTCATCCCTGAATTTTGTGTGGAGATGAGAATTCTCTAATAAAAATTTAATTTCATTTTGAAAATCCAGGTATTCTTTATCTAACTTGCATGTTTGCATCTTGCATATTTTCTCTCTGACATGAAGACAGAGGGAATGTGTTTGTGTGTTATTAAAGCTACTTCAAAATTCTTGTCAGCACGGGTACAAGAAAAATGAGCACCAGGTTTTCACAAACACAGATGTGGTGAAATTAGTTACTTCATCAACAGGGTTTTGATAGGGGCCATAAGGCAGGTATTGCTCCCCAAACATCCAAAATGTTTTAAGAAATACTTAGCTCTGCATTCATTACAATTTGTTGTATAAGCCTATTCATGCCATTTAAAAGATGCTATAATAGCAAGTGAAAAAGCTGCTCACAAACCAAACTATCCATTATGATTATCATTTTAAAATTATTATTTCTAAACTATGCCTGGAAAATTATAAACTGAAATTATAAAAATAACTATGTCTGCATAGTAAAATTGCAAGTATTTTTCTGTTTTATTTAATGTCCTATATTTTCTAAACTATGCTTAATAAGAATTTATTGATTATGAATAGAAGAGGAAATAAATAAGTGTGAGGCATTTAAAATGTTACCAACATTTAAGTTCTTTTTTACTTCACACATAATGCATCTCGTGCACAATCATGAGTGTAAATGCCCATTAAGGTTGCTCTGATGAGTTAAAAAAAGAAAGAAATAGCAATCAGAAATGGATCATTTTAATTTAGTTTATGAGACCAGCCTAAAATAGATATTAGAGTATAATTTCTTCCCATTTGGTACTATACGGTGCAATTCTGTATCAACAGATTTTGCATGTAAACATGGTGAGTTACAATTCTCATTCAGATTAACACACTGTAGTGCAGTTTTTAAGACTGTGGAGTTGACATGAGTTGAATCTAGATTCTGCCTTTACTACTTGTGTAAACTTAGCAGATCACTAAACTTTTCTTCCTACCTCTATTTCTTATTTATAAAATGGGAAATATCTCAGAGTAGTGAGGATTACAGGAGTGCATACAAGTAAATCCCTCAACACACTGATTGGCAGGTTATGAGTGCACAGTTACATTAACAAATATCATTTTTGTTTTTTGTTGTTGTTTCTGTTGTTGTTTTTTATCTGCTCCTAGTGAAATGAACCAAAATTTAATTGTGCTTTCTTTACTGCAGTATTCAAGTATTCCTGGTAGGAATTCTTTTTAAGTTTGACATTCAAATTCCCAAAATAATGAGTTCCACTCTGTGGGTTACAAGAAAAAATGAAATTAAAAAAAAAAACCTAAAAGTAATCATTCATTCAATAAGATAGTATTGCTCTGCATTTAAAAAGAATGATAAATATGGATGTTTGTTTTTTTATAAATGTTATGTGTAATTCATTTATCAGATGGTTAGAACAGGATTTGAGATTAGAAGTAGGACCTGAAAAAAATTCCTTTTAATAAATTGATTTCAAAAAATGATACCATGAGTTTGAGAAACTTAGGAATGTTTTGCAACCGTGATAATTCTTTGAAGGCTGACATTTAGCATAAGTAATATGATACAATTAGAACATTAGCTAAGACATCGTAAATATTTAGAGTGGTTTAAAAATTCTAGTTTAAAATATTATACCCTGTTAATCATTAGTTTAACTAATGTTTCCTTTCTGTTAACTTCTAAATAAAATCTAACAGTTATGAGAGGGGCAGCAATTCCTAAATTATATGTATCAAGCTTTCAGCTCTTTAATAGTAATAGTGAATTTTTCTAAGGCTGTCAATCAATATGATTTGATTTAAGGAAAAAGGTTTGGAATGATTAGAAAACACTCATATCTGTCAAAAACCTGGCAATATAAAATTTAAAGTCTCAGCAATCTAAAATCCCAAATATCTGTTTTTCCTAAAATGTAGATAGGTTGTTAGTAGAATTAAGTTTATATAGAAGAATAGAACATTGATGATCTTTTGTTTAAGATAAGGTTATATTACAAGATAATTATTTCAGCCAATGGAGTGCCACTTCTCCTGTTAAGGAAGGGGATTGGATGGGTGAGTTACAGGACACAACACATTGAATCATTTGTCATCTTCCTAAACATAAAAGTCTTTTGGGGTGCCACAGCACCAATTCAGAAATATCTGAATTGCTCCTTTCTTGTAGGTTAGACTCTAGAGCCCTTATTGAGCCAGGTAGATACTAATTGTATCAAAGACAATAAAAGCACAATTTGATTTTGGCAGCATTCTTTTGTAAGATATATTTTGCTTTCCTATTTTAGCTTACAGAAAAATACTCAAGATGAAGAATAAACACAAACTTTGAGTTCATTGTTCAACAACTTACTTAAGTCAACATGTCCTCATTATCTGGATGTGCCACACAAGGCATCTCCCTAGTTAGCCTTGCTTTGTTGCCCATGCTTTTCAATGTTGATAATAGCAAACAAATGACATAACAATTAGACAATATCATTAAAGTCCACTAGCAAATCATCAAGATAAAGAAAAACTCAACCGAAAAAAATGAACTGAATAGAAAAATAAATCCAAATGCATAATTAACATAAAAAAATTCTCAGCTTTATTCAAAGTCTGAAAAAAAGTACATTCACAAAAGACATCTATCTCTGATCACTATAGGCCAGAAACTATACTGTAATTGTATTATCCCATTTAATCCTCACAATAATACCTTATGAGGGAGATAGCATTATCCCCACTTCACAAATGGGTAAATCGTGGCAATGACAGGATAGGACTTGCCTGATGTCAAATAGCTTATAATTGGCAAAACCAGGATTTGTTTTCTTGAGGTCTATTTCTGTAGACACACACACACACACACACACACACACACATCCCAAGGAAATAAACCAAAAAATAAAATCCACTATGCTTATTACAGTGCTATTTGTGCTAGTAAACAATTGGAGCCAACCTAAGTATCCCATTACTAGAAGAATGATAATATGAACCATTGGACATGCATAATATGCAGTTACTCTGAACTTGTTAAAGAATAAAAGTCTGTGTGGATTGTCATAAGTATCTATGATACTTCTTTGGCTAAAATAGCATGTTGCTAAACAATATAGTAAAATATAAATAAAAAACTATAAATAAAAAGTATGTGTATGTATGTATACATGAATACACACATCTGTAAACATCTATATACAATTATATGGAAAAATATCTAGAAGAATACAAGTTGTTAAGCTTGATAATGACTTTGAGGTGTGTTTTACATGAGGCAGAGCAAGAAAAGTGTGGTGGAGATTGGACTTCCTTTTTACACTTATGTAGAGCATGCATTATTATGAATTTAAAAGAATGGCTTATTATTATTATATTTTACCAGATTACTCTTATACTATTAAGGTGTACACTTCTATGTGGCTTTGCTTATAGAATCCACAGAGAATCTTAACTGAAAAGAACCAACTGAATTCAACTCCACCCCATTCCGACTTTGAAGCTGCCAGGTAACTATATAAAGGTCAACAAGAATTGCTATTAACTAGGTCAGACTGGGTGTTAAAGTACAAAGTACTCATCACTTCTTTACATGAAAATTCATTTTGGAGAGTAAAAACAAGGTTGTGCTTTACCTTAGCAATGGTATGATGATGGGAGAGAAGACCCCACAATATTTGAATGTTTATTTATGAGAATAAAACATCTTAAAGGACTTAAATGTGTTTATTTACTGTGTGAATTCATTTTATTCTGTTGACATTCATTAGGAGATAAGGTGTTACTTGGTATTATTAATTTACTTGTAGGATTGTAGGAAAGCCCATTAGTACGTTTCTTTTTTTTTTTCTTTCAAATCACAGCCTCAGATTCAGGAGATGTTGAGCAATCTTGAGAACTGTAATCCTACTTCTTACAGTAGTTTACATTTTTACATCTGATAAATTCACTTGGTCTTTTCATTCATAGCATTAAATTGAAGAGTTTTAAATTACAGTGGTTTTTTTTAACCTGGATATTTCATAAAGTGATTATGAAGCATTTTTATAGCACGATAAGGTTGAATAACTGTTTTCATTATAACCATTTCACTCAGGTGACCTAACACCTCACGAAGCAAATCGGTATCTTCACTCAGTTTCATTTCCACTTTCACACAAGCCAAATGTTTATACAAGTGTTTATATTTTGACATGCACGAAAGAAAAAATATTTGTTTCCTAACATTATATATCCTTATTTGGAAAAGCAATTGTATATTTTTGCCTCTTTTTTCTTGACAAACGATAGCCATAAACTCTTTACCTTTTGGTTTGGTTTTCCTTTCTGAGGATACTTCGTAGTGACGTATCAAGTACTTTTTTGGTGCACTCACATACTATCTATATTATTTCTTATTTAATTGTGTTTTTTTCTCTTGCTGCTTGTTTTTCGTCTCAAAAATCTGTATTTATATTTGCAAAATATACTTATCTATCACATGACTGATTGAATATGTAATTTTAGATAAAGAGAATGTTCAAAAGTTGACATCAGAATGTACATGATATAAATGGACAAAAAATACAAGCTTTTAATAACTATATCAATTTTAAAGCATACTTAACTGAAATGATCTTCATATACCCTCAATCTCTACTATGAACTTCAATGTATGGTTATATGCATTACATATTATATATATGACATATATTTCAATATATTATCTATTTTCATTTTAGTCTATATCCAAAACTTAAACCTCATTTTATTAGTCCTTAATTTGAACTTAAGAAATGCTTACATTTTCATGTATAATCACCAAGTAATGCTATTACTCAAGTGTATTTATCATTATAATAGTATTGAAAAAATTAAAACATTCAGTGTTGCTTTTTCCTCCAAAGTTCGTAAACTCAAGATTAGTATTATATTTCCTTAAACGATAAATAAGAAGTAATATTATCTATGAAATCTGCAAGCATAGAATATCAAATTACCTTAATTAATTCTCAATGCAATACTGAATCACCAAATTTTTTAACCAAAATTTGAAGTAACTAACCATTTTGACTTTGAAATCACTAAACTATTAGTTCATAATTATATCTAAAATGCAAGATTCTCATGTAATTATAGGTAATTTACATAATTCACATATTATCCAAATGATTACTAAACTTATTCCTAAACTTTACATGGACTACTAATAGCTTAGCTTGAAATATTTCATCTTTTTATTTATAGGCACATATACAATTTGCCTCCTCAAAATCCCCATTAGGATGTCTAATAAACAACTAAATATCTTAGCAGATCCAAAAGTCAGCTTCTCCTCCCTCCCTTCAACCAAATCAGCACCTATATCAATATTACCCATCTCAGTAAACGGGTAAGTGTGTTCTTTTTCTACGTTCTTAGTCCCAAAACTTGGAGCATTTCTGTCTTTTCGTTCACAGTCTATTACCAAACCACAAACTACCTCTTCTTTTAGAATCTAACCACATTTCACCAACTTCATTTCTTTAATGTCTCATCTGTAGTATTATAATACTCAGCTGAGTGGAGATGCTACTTCCTTGTTCCACGTACCCCACTTGCTTCCCCTTCTTAGGGTAAAGGCTTAACTATCTATGGCAGCTTCCCAGGACTTACATGATCTCTCTCTTAACTCTCAGCCCTCCTCTCCGATTTATTTCCCCATCATGTATTACAGTCACACTAACTTCCAATCACACTAGCCTCCTTGCTATTTGCACTTACTTTTCTACCTGGAATGTTTTCCCCTGGATTGCTAAGTAGATCACTTCCTCAACTCCTTCATATATTTGCTCAAATGTCAGTTGCTCCATTGAGACAACCCATTCCGCAGGTCTCCTTACACCCTAATTCTGGTGAGTTTTCTCTATATTACATATCTCTATCTTATATGTGTGTTTTTCTTTTTTCACTGTCTGCATCCCCTCCATAGATTGAAAGCTCAATAAGGACAAGAAAGTGTTTTGTTGTTTTTTTCTATTTATTCACTGCTGTATACTCAGTTCATAGAAAAGTGACACATGTTGAGCTTCCAGAAAATACTATTTTATGGAATAAGTCATTTTGAAGTTCATCAGATGTACATCTAGTACATCATACCTGAGTATAGGGATAAGGTGAACTAGAAACCATGCACTAGAATTTTATTTGCACATGGTAACATTTAAAAATATGAATGTACTTTCTAGAGGATCACTAAGGTCAGGAGATGAAGACAGTTACGTTATAAATGATATAAAACATTCTACTTTCAGTTCATAATGTAGTAATTTTGACTGAAAATAAGGGCGTATGAACATACACACTCACAACCTCTTCAATAAGTGGTGCTGGGAAAACTGGACAGGTACATGTAAAAGTATGAGATTAGATCACTCCCTAACACCATACACAAAAATAAGCTCAAAATGGATTAAAGACCTAAATGTAAGGCCAGAAACTATAAAACTCTTAGAGGAAAACACAGGCAGGACACTCTATGACATAAATCACAGCAAGATCCTTTTTGACCCACCTCCTAGAGAAATGGAAATAAAAACAAAAATAAACAAATGGGACCTAATGAAACTTCAAAGCTTTTGCACAGCAAAGGAAACCATAAACAAGACAAAAAGACAACCCTCAGAATGGGAGAAAATATTTGCAAATGAAGCAACTGACAAAGGATTAATCTCCAAAATTTATAAGCAGCTCATGCAGCTTAATAACAAAAAAACAAACAACCCAATCCAAAAATGGGCAGAAGACCTAAATAGACATTTCTCCAAAAAAGATATACAGTTTGCCAACAAACACATGAAAGAATGCTCAACATCACTAATCATTAGAGAAATGCAAATCAAAACTACAATGAGATATCATCTCACACCAGTCAGAATGGCCATCATCAAAAAATCTAGAAACAATAAATGCTGGAGAGGGTGCGGAGAAAAGGGAACCCTCTCGCACTGTTGGTGGGAGTGTAAATTGATACAGCCACTGTGGAGAACAGTATGGAGGTTCCTTAAAAAACTACAAATAGAACTACCATATGACCCAGCAATCCCACTACTGGGCATATACCCTGAGAAAACCATAATTTAGAAAGAGTCATGTACCAAAATGTTCATTGCAGCTCTATTTACAATAGCCCGGAGATGGAAACAACCTAAGTGTCCATCATCGGATGAATGGATAAAGAAGATGTGGCACATATATACAATGGAATATTACTCAGCCATAAAAAGAAACGAAATTGAGCTATTTGTAATGACGTGGATAGACCCAGAGTCTGTCATACAGAGTGAAGTAAGTCAGAAAGAGAGAGACAAATACAATATGCTAACACATATATATGGAATTTAAGAAAAAAAAAAATGTCATGAAGAACCTAAGGGTAAAACAAGAATAAAGACACAGACCTACTAGAGAATGGACTTGAGGATATGGGGAGGGGGAAGGGTAAGCTGTGACAAAGCGAGAGAGAGGCATGGACATATATACACTAACAAAGTTAAGGTAGATAGCTAGTGGGAAGCAGCCGCATAGCACAGGGAGATCAGCTCGGTGCTTTGTGACCGCCTGGAGGGGTGGGATAGGGATGGTGGGAGGGAGGGAGACGCAAGAGGGAAGAGATGTGGGAACATATGTATATGTATAACTGATTCCCTTTGTTATAAAGCAGAAACTAACACACCATTGTAAAGCAATTATTCTCTAATAAAGATGTAAAAAAAAATTAAAAATAAAGTATCATTGAGTGAATATATAGTGAGAGGCTCATTTCACATAAAAAACAAGTATTAGAAAGCTTGTTTTCACAGTATCTTTTAACTTACAGTAAATGAGGTGATAGTATTAAGTAAATAATTAGAAAACAGTATGTATTTATTGAGGTATGAGCACATAAAAGGAAGTTAAGGTACTTATTCTCAACAGTAAAATTAGAATAATTCTTAGAAAATCTACTCTTTAATATCATAATTGTACTTTCTTGGTCAACTTTTATAAAAAGAAGCTCCATATTATACCTCAAAGGAAGTCCAGATAAGATCATTGTGAAAATGTTCACTATATCTCACATCCGTATATTATACAAACAATTTTGTTTCGCTTGCCTACATTCAGGTCAGTTAAGAGCTATAAAACATCAAACTAAATGTTCTCTACTGTGAAGTGGAAAACATTATCAAGTCATAAATAATGTTATTGATAATGAGAAGGATTCTTGACATAATACGCTGAGGTTAAGTCTAAGTATGGATTTAATTTCTGGTTCCTGTTCACTTACTATTAAAGTTTACAATCAATCAATATGATAAACAGACACTTGGATATGGGATAGTATTTATAGTTTTAAATCTCCAACTTGGACCTGAATGTTGATGCTAACTGTATTATCTGAAACTCTGACTTGAAAATAGATCACATGGGATGAGATGATTGTTTAATAATAAATTAATAAATTGGAATTAAAATTTAATACATAAAAAAATACTCATTGTGATAGTTAATTTTACATGTTAAATGGGATAGGCTATGGTGCCCAGCTGTTTGCTCAAACATTTGTCTAGATCTTGCTGTGAAGGTGTTTTTTCAGATGCGATTAATTTTTAAATTAGTAGATTTTAGGTAAAATAGATTATCCTTCATAATGTGTGTGGGCCTCACCCCATCAATAAGCATTTCAGGTCATGATAAGTGCTATAAAATACATTTTAAGGAAGTAAGGGGGTTGAGAGAATCAGTTGAATCTGAGATGAGGTCTAACTTACATTATGGTTAGAGAAACTCTGTTGGGTGATACCAGAGTTATGAATAAAGAGAGTTATATATAATGTGTGAATACAGGAGAAGGGCTTCACGGGCCGAGACAAGGGCAGATGTAGAAAAAAGGTTGCAGAAAGAGGCAAATGTAGAAAAAAAAAAGAAGGTTAGGACTTTGAGGGAATAAGAAGGCTGATGTGATTGAAGAAAGTAGTAAAGAGGAAAATTACAGGATTTAGGTTTGGAGAGATATGCAGAGGCCAGTAGAATTGGCCTGCAGCCACAGTTAGACGTTTTGATTTTATTCTAAGCCTTTGGAATCTCTTGAATAGAGGAATGATTTAATCTCAAAATGGAAAATACCAGTATGACAGGCTAGCACAAATCAAATTGCAACTAATGAGCCCACTACATGCTGAAACTAATCATATGGTGAGTGGTGATGAATAAAAAGGGGGGTGAAGTAACATCTGTGAAAAACAACTACTCCATCACAAAGAGGGGTATCTGCACATTGTTACCTTTTCCCAGACCTTCAAGCCAGTGAATGCTGTCTGATTTGGTGAACCTATTTAGTAGTAGTCCGATCTCAAAATGTATGTAACCTATTAAAGTTCAGAGGTTATTTCATGTGAACACTCATTTCTTTTTAATAGATACACACACAAAATGCTGCCCTCTATGCTTGTCACTTTATCTATGGATAGGTAACACATTACTGCCGTTCTTGCATATATAAGTCTAGACTACTACTATCTTTCCCACTGATACGTCTCAAATGGGCAAATCTCCTTCGCTGCTTCCCTTAGGATGATGACCAGAGGAATTCTGTTTATTTTCTTGCTTCTAATGGTTCTTCTCCTACTGCTTGAGAATCTTTCTCCCCTATACCCCATGTCCAAAGTTCCATCTTAATGATGGAAAATCTATTTCAACTTTTTTTAACACTGATGTGAGGAGTAACTGCTGTGATACCATGGACTGCAATGAGGAGAGATAAATAAGAGGAAAAGAAAATTAAATTCCCGTTACTCTATTATCTCCTGTCAACGCTGGGCTTTACCCGCAGCTTTCTTCTCACCTACACTTACTTCCTTCTCTGAATACTCTATTTTTGTCCTTTCCTCAGAATTCTCATGCAATTTCTGTGGTAAAATGCCCAGTTGAGCCATCATTTTAAGGAGGAGGAAAAGGAGGGGAATTTGGATAGCTTTTTGAAATGCAAATGAGTCTTTATTTAGTTCTTTGTATTTAAAAACACCAATCATGATTACCTACACAACTGTTATTTTAGACATACCGTCTCTGGGTTGCAGTCCCAGGCTGGGTTCTGCTAGAAGCTCAGAGGTAAAGATTACTAGGAAGCAAGTCTGCAGAAGGTTTACTAGGATTTACCCCTGGAATCAACACCTGTGAAGGGAGGGAAGAGGAAGAGCCTGGGTAGAGGGAGTTGATCTGTGAAACAATCCCAACCATGACTATGGCTGACCTCCCAGGGTACTCTGGAAATGGAAGGACCCTTCAGAGCTGTCATGAGTTTGATCTAGATGGCTTGGCCTCTATAACTCCCCATTGTCAACCACTGGATGTGGGCCACTCCAGGAAAGTGGACTTGATAGGGATCTCCTTTGTAGCTGAGGCATTTCAGAAAAGAACTGAAAATTAAAGGTAGTTTTATGACAACATTCTCAGTAGCTGAAGCAACAAGTTCCTCAGTCCTGAAAAGAGATCTGAGCACTGCATCATGACATCCCCCAGAGAGGGGAAAGAGTCCCAGGGAAGAGGTGCAAGGTTACCTGTCTGGATGAACTGTGACCATGATCCCTGGGAAGAAAGAGAATTGAAGGGACACGGATAGGAACAAAGAAGTGGCAGGGCCTGTATCTGTAGGATCAGGTGAGACCAAAACAGTTTTTTTTATGAGATTCTTTTTTTACTTTATATTTTTTCTCCCTTCCTGGCTCTTTCCCAAATAATCAGCTGTAATAGATAAGTCAGAAAACCACAAAAAAGATTGTATGCTTGCCGTAGACATAGGCAAGGAAGGTGGAAAGTATGGGATAGTATGTGTTTGGGCCTGGGGAGGAGAAAGACTGCTGGCAGTAGAGGGAAAGGAGATCAACCCCCCAGGTTCAGAAGAAGAGTCGGTGAATCGCTATGAAGCCTCTGAACATACTCAATATCCCCAGGAGGTTTGCATTGTCAGAAATATGAAGTTTCTTACATGAAGAATCCTTGGGTTTGTGTCTCATCTCCACTCTTCTGATCAACTGAAAATTTTCAGAAATAACAGATGTGCTTTATAACTGAAGCCCCATCTGCTGGATTAAGGGTTATGGGACAGCACCCACTGTCCCTCCAGGTATTTCCTCACATCCTAAATTAAATCTATGCGAAGAAGCATTGTGACCTTTTTAATACAAACTATTTAATAGTTTTAGAATTATAGAGTACAAAAAAAGGAACCAAGGATCCTGAAAAATCAATGTAGGGAAGACACAGATGTTGAAATGTGTTAAAATATAATTCACAAAATTGTCAAGAAGATCAGATTATAACTGTAACGTATATATAAATTGAACACATATCAAATATTTTAACATATTAATTTCTGGTTCAAAGAGCATGTGAGAAGCTAAAATTCTTATAAAATGGCAAAATTGGTGGGTTAGATGAAAAAAAATAGCTGCTTAATGTCCAATAGGCCCATAAACTGCTACCTCTAGGGTTATTTGCTCCAATGGACACAAATTATTTGCATCTCTACTGGACAAAAATCCACAAGTGAACCTGTGGGTTCTCTAAGTCTGAGATCTTTAATCAACAGTAAGTAGGGAATAGAACTAAAAATGTTTCCCTGGAATCTGCATAATCCTAATCCTAGGGAGATCTCAACTCCCACAAACATTGAAAGACATTGGCCCGACTTTTTGTCTATGTTCAAGTTTCAGATACTTTTTTTAATAACAGTTCAATATAAAATATAGAGGAATACTTTATTTCAGGTTTCAAGAAGAGCTAGTTAAATGAGGAGTTAGGAAGCAACTGTAATCTAAGAAAAGAACTACCAAAGTTGTATCTGAGTGATAAAATAAAGATTAGGAGAATTATCTTTTAGAATATACGTTCTCTGAGCCTTTGAAGAATTCTAGTTAACAATTTACTTTGGCCCACGAATGTTTCCATTAAATACCTACACACCTGTTTGCTTGTGCCTGGCAGCATTTAGAATGCCATCATTCTGATAAGTATTTACCAAAGGGAACATGGTTATTGCTCAGTATTAAACCAGGAGATGAAGAAAAAAGAGGGCTGTGACTGGAAAAGAAAAAAGCAGGTGTAGGGCGGTGCATGGGAAGGAAATAGCGAGCAAGACATCTCTTAAAACAATAAAGAGCCAGGAGTAGAAAGCAGGATTGAAAGTAAAAGAAAGAATAATTTGAATATTAACTTATAGTTTATGTCATTTTCACTCATTCAACTCTGCTAATTTTTCAGATATCACCTCAAATCGTTTCTCCAGAAAAAGTCCTTCACAGACCATGTCTGCCCAGAATAAATGTTAGATTTTATACAAAATCAATTTGACTGGTTTTGTCTTCATTATTCATTCAATTATATAAAGGCTGACATATTTAACCCTCTTTTAAACCGTCTTAAAGCATATTTTTAGTTCCTTGATTTGAGGAATGATATACTTTTGTATGTGTATCAAAAAATTAACAGAGTAGAATTTCGATTAAAAAACTTGTTTAATTACTGGCATGTAAACAGTTTAGCTCCAGAGAGAGAGTTTCAGTGCCTGGGTATAATTTATGGAGAAAACTCGGAGTTGAATAAGAAAGTAAGGCCAGAATGTTCATGTAAAGCATAGGAGAATACCAGACTAAACATCTCTCAAAAATAATCAACAATGCTGATCTCTAAATAGCATTCTTATCTTTTCTCATGCTTTATTTTCTGAATCTGACTCTCCATATATATTTTTCCAATAATATGATATAATGATATAATATAGTTGTGAAATAGATTTGATGTTGTCCTTTAATGTCTTTATCTGATTTTGTTTGAGACCTTTGTGTAGATTCCTTTGCTATCAATAGAATGCTGTGTGTTTGGGAAAGGTTCAAACAAAATAGAACTAACCGGAAGAAGACATTGCCATATATTTTATGAAAATACATGCATGTATGCTCTTGTCAGCATACGTACATATGCACACAGACCAACACATACACACATAAGCATGCAGATATTTGTTTACATAGAACAATAAACTCAACGGCTAAAGAGTAATAAACTCTCTGATAAATAGAAAGATCAGAAAACAGTCACTTGCACAAATGATGTCCTTTCCTTTTTTCCTTCTAAGTGATAAAATGTTCCATGTTATATCACAGACTATTACAATTCCAAGTCAGCTGGTGAGATAAATGAAAAAAATACACACTTCTAAACACTTGCACTAGGTACAAAAAAAAGTGTTTAAAGAATGGAATTTAAAAATCATTTAAGCTATGCTTTAAGGAAAGCTGATAGCAGCAAATTAAAATATTCTATATTCAATGTGCACTGTAGATATCCAACCACAGAACAGTCATTCCTCAAATTTTTATTGACTTCATCTCAAAATAAATTCACTATTTTTAAAGGGATATTCTAAGCCAGTTTCTTTAGGTTTCCAGCTTCGTTTTTAGAAAAAGCTTATTCATGTGCATTTAAGGGTTTTACCATTTCATCTCTATTAATAATAAGGAATTTTACTTTGACTATGTGTTACATAATAAAACATACAGCTTTTTGTGTTTGTTATCACATCTGATCATCACAACAGCCATATGAGAGAAGTTCCCTGAATTTTCATCAATTTATGGATAGATGAACCCATGTAAAATTGTTAAATAATCTGGCTAAGGCCATAAAGCTAGTAAATGAGAAATTTTTTGAAAAAAGTCAATTCCTAGCTTGTTGTTACCATAATTGCCCCAACTCCAATGAATGGAATTTAAATGTTCCATATATGTTCTTTTTCATGTCAATTGGCTAGTTCACTGCTACAATCATTATTCTATTCCTTTGAAAAATACCAACATATTGAACATGTCACTTTTTCATTGTCCATGATTGTCATCCTGTCCTTAATTCTTTCCTTATGAGATCCTCTCTTGTGTATACATGCTCAACTCTTGTGGTTACTTGTGCTCACCAATACCTGGTTTTCCTCTCTTTGTTAGAACATCAACTACTGCACTTCCCAGTGGTCTTTTGAGTGTGGTCTGGACAAATTAATTGTTCTGGTCAGTGGGTTGTAAATAGAAGTGACATGAATCATTTCCCGGTTGAAACATTTCAGGCCAGTGTGGGATTCCCTAGCAGCCTTCTTCCTTGCTGTGGTGACAGAAAGGCTGTATCCCCAGGTGGTATAGTCAAAGGATGATGGATGAAGCCCTGTTATCTTGAGCAGCTAAATGATGATTCGTATGTTGTAACGTAATTGAAAAGTATATAATTTTGTGTTAAGTCTGTGATTTTGGAATTGTATGCTTCTGCAGCATAATCTAGCCAATTCTAGTATAACACTTTTGTAGATCTCTCCTTTTTTTGTCATTCCCTTAGAAAAACCTCTATCTACTCTGCTTACATGTACCCCAGCATTGCATGAGGCTTAAAGAAATACACACAGCCTTTGTGCCTGGCTCCCGTCACTTTTCCTGCTTATTCTTCCATTATAACACACAGCTCGGGCCACTTTACCACATCCTGGCTCATACCAACTTTATCAACATTTCCATTAAAGCCAAACTAAACTTAGTGCAGTCAATGATGGACTGTCTGTGTGCCAAGTGTATCCCCTGGATAATTGCTTGTGTAATGGCAGAAGTATCAAGTGGCTCTAAGTATTGCTCAGGATCAAAGATTTGAATGATTATGAAGCGCACACAAAGGAACTTATGCAGATGACTGTTTAGTACAGAGTGTAACTCAGGACAAGTGTTACACTGTGGCCACAGTTGACCGTGACAGTAAACAAAGAATCTGGAAGATCCCTGGAGTTCCCATCATGTACATTTTAACCTGAGGTAAAACACTGAGTGTATACCAGATGATTACAGAACAACCTTGGTTCTAATTCTTATAAGACAAAGTTCTCTGCCTTCCTAGACCTGACTTTTTCTGTTGCCAGTTGACTAAACATGCTGTAGCATGAATTATTATTCCGCTCACCCATTTCCTTTGTTGTAAGTTGAGTATGGTTAAATATATTCACTTTTGATACTGAAAAAATGCATATCCCACTTTGTAAACTTAAATCTCAAATAGGTCCTAAAAACTAACCATCCAATATATTACATGTCTTTTTCAACTTTATCTTCCATTCTCTGAAAAAGTTGGCTACATCTCCACCTCTCCTTGTAAAACGACTGCCCGCCCCATCTCCACATTTTCACCTGATGACTTTTCTTATTTCCATGAAATATAGGGACAATTTGACATAAACTACCTCAAGTTCCTACAGTCACTTCTCCCAATGGGTAAACTCATGTTTCAGGAAACTCCAGTCTGCTTGATTGCTCACTGAGTGTCCATTTTCCATCTCTTTGCTTCTTCTTCCTCTTCTTTCTCATCCTTAAATATCTGAGTTCCCAGGCATTAGTCTGTGTCCACTCACTATCTATATTCGCTGAAGAGGTGATCTCATTAGTTCTTTAAGTTTAAATGTTATCTTTCTATATACATATCTCTGGAGCCCACCTGTGTGCGTCTGTATCACATATCCAGTTTATAAGGAAGTACATCTATATTTCTCCATTTTGATGTAAAATAGATGTGTCAACCGTAAATTGTTGACCCTGTCCCTCCTCAGTATCTTCATATACATAAGCAGCACCTCCATTCATCTAGTTGTTTAGGACTAAAAACAGTGCTGTCTTCTTTCTTTAGACTTCATTTGTATTTTCAACCTCATTTGTTCTTTTGATGGACAAACTATACTCCAAACTGGCCTAATTTCTGCCTCTTCCTCTTACCTCTTCTTCCTTTGCATGGAAATCTGAGCCACCATTATCTTTGGTTCCTAGACCATGAGAATGGATTTTATCCTAGCATCCGGTGTGGTCTCTGCTTATATAAAT
This sequence comes from Tursiops truncatus, assembly GCF_011762595.2. NCBI lineage: Eukaryota > Metazoa > Chordata > Mammalia > Artiodactyla > Delphinidae > Tursiops > Tursiops truncatus. The sequence continues at coordinate 56,586,344 of NC_047051.1, read as the reverse complement.
CATATCATACATTCAACTAAGCAGAATCCTACAACAACTTTCTTTACAACTAGAATAAAACCAAACCTTACCATTGACTATGTTGACTACAAACACGTGTATGTTCTAGCCCCTGCCTACCTCTTCAACTAATTTTTCTACCATGGTCACCCATGCCCAATCAGTTTCTTGAGTACATTATGCAAATTTCTACCTCTAAGTTCTTGAACATACTATTTATTTGACTGGAATTTCTTTCTTTCTTTCTTATTTCTTATCCAATTTTCTTATTGCTTTTTCCTATGCATTTTTAAGTCTCTGTTCAAAAATCTCATTCTGAAAAAGTATTTCCCAAGCGCCCTGTCTAAAAGTCTTCCAAAAACACACCCTCAAATCCAATACCTCATCTCTCTCCATATTCTGATGCTGCTTCATTTTTCTTTGGAAAATGTATTCTTTTCAGAAATTATACACACACACACACACACACACACACACACACACACACACACACAGAGAAAATGTCCCAAATCCCTAATCCAGAGGTTTTTCCACTGAACTCTCTCTTGGTGGGCTTCTGTAAATTCCAGGACCATAACATCAAAGGAATTTTATGATATTGGAGACGTGAAGGAAGGAACACGGGACAAAAGCTTTGCATAGCTGAGGGCAATAAAGTAGAGCTTGTTAACTTTTGAAAAACATATAATAATTTTCCCAGAAGAGCATCAAAGTGCTATGAAAGTTTCATGGTGTATGACATCTGAAGATACTTAAGAATATTATCAGCCCACTGAGGGCTCTACCAGCCAGTAATTCCCCAGCTCCTTCAGTTGTGGGTATTATCAATTTCCTAGAACAGAACCTCTAAGTAAGTTTCCTTTATTCGTCTACATAGCACATTCTGATTTGCCTTTATGTTGATCTCTGCATATTTTGCTTTAATTATGAGCACCAAATAATTCTGAGTCTGGCAAACGAATTAGAATATAACTAACAGCTGTTTAATATATTTCAAATAGCACTGCATAGGTGAAAGTGCTTGAAAGCCTACATTTAAAAGTATCATTTGCAACCTAAAATGTATATCAATGGGCACAACTAACAGTGAAATAAAATTCTCCTACTGTATTGCCTTAAATAAGTTTAAAGAAGCTGAATGTTATTTTCTTCTTGCTAAACATATATTTCGCTTTTAAGGTTTCATCAATTTAAATAAAATTAAACATAATGTGAATCATTCTTTTCTCTCCTTTATCATGTACATCTATATCGGTACCTACATCTATATCTCCTTATTTTTCGACGGCTTTCAGTTCTAAACAAACATAAAATGGAAAGATAAATTATAGTAGCAAAGAAAATAGATGAAGTTTAGAAAATAATATATCAGGGTCATACTTTTTTTCCCTTTTGAGGCTGTATTATTATTATCATTATTATTATTATTGAATAATTGGTTCCTAGTATTTCCTCTATTTGGAAAAGAAATGCTATTTCATTAGTATGAAAATAAATGTTGCATACGTAAGTGATATCATATGATATTTGTCTTTGTCTGAATTACTTCACTTAGACAATAATCTCTAGGTCCGTCTATGGCAATACTGCAAATGGCATTATTTCATTATTTTTTATGGCTGAGTAATATTCTATTGTGTGTATATATATATATATATATATATATATATATATACACCACATCATTATCCATTCATCTGTGGATAGACTTGTGGAATATAAAACAATGATACAAATTAACTTATTTACAAAACAGGAATAGACTCACAAAATAGGAATAGACTCACATAGAAAACAAATTTGTGATTACTAAAAGGGATAGTGGGGTGGAGGGGGGATACATTAAGAATTTGGGGGCTTCCCTGGTGGCTCAGTGGTTAAGAACCTGCCTGCCAATGCAGGGGACACAGGTTCGAGCCCTGGTCCGGGAAGATCCCACATGCCATGGAGCAACTAAGCCCAGGCACCACAACTACTGAGCCTGCACTCTAGAGCCTGCGAGCCACAACTACTGACCCTGCGTGGCACACCTACCGAAGCCCATGAGCCTAGAGCCCATGCTCCGCAATGAGAAGCCACCACAATGAGAAGCGCGCGCAATACAATGAAGAGTAGCCCCCGCTCACCGCAACAAGAGAAAGCCTGCACACAGCAATGAAGACCCAATGAAGCCAAAGATAAATAAAAAAAATAAATTAATTTAAAATAAAAAAGAATTTGGTATTAACATATACGTGCTACTATACATGAAATAAGTAAGCAACAAGGACCTACTGCATAGTGCAGGGAACTATACTCAATATCTTGTAATAAACTGTAATGGAAAAGAATCTGAAAAAGAACATATATATATCTGAATCACTTTGCTGTGCACTTGAAACTAACAACATTGTAAACTAACTATAGTTCAATAAAAATAAATAAATAAATAAATGTTGCATGTCACATTTAGATGCACAATGTTTGAAAATATCTGAATGAGAAAAAGAGAACTTGAAAAACTACCTGGGAAATACTAAATATATATCAAACTATAGCAAAACTACAGCAAGATTAATATGTGGAAGTAAAGTTTATTTCTTTCTCTCTCTCTCTCTCTCTCTCTCTCTCTCTCTCTATATATATATACACACACACACACACACATATAGATAGATATCTTTCTTCCTCATTTTATTTACATATTTTTAAACTAAACTTAGAGTGGTTACAGAAGTTAGCTGCTGATTAAATTGTACCTCTCACCCAACCTCAGGTGAAACAAGACACCGTTTTCTATCGATAATGAATTGCATGGTTTTAAAATTCCTGAATCTTTGTACATTTCATACATACTCTACATGTTCATACATATTCCAACATTAGAACAGAAACTCATGTTTTTCAATATAACTAATACCACTTAGATAAAAGTTTAATATTTAAAGCTTAATTGAACATGAAAAAGATAAGAGATAACAGAATACTCAGTTGTGATCACTTTTAATTATATTAGTTCATCAAATGTACCAGTTTATTATAAACTAATCAGACTGATAATGTTAACAATATGTAATTATTTAATGTTTTATAATAGTTAAATAAATTTAAGAGAAAGTTGAAGAAACCTTTTTGCTATTAGAGTCAAAAGTTGTTATATTGTTATAAAATTAACAAATAATATAAGCAAAATTTGTAGTAATTATCATTTTTAATGTTCCACAGACATACAAAATGATATTACAACCAAGGACATTTCATGGTAGACAAGAAATTTAATTATAATTTAAACATGTTTAGTGATAAATGAAAACACATCAATTATTGTGAAAGGTGACTTCTGATCCAAAGCATTTCTTAACTATTAGTGATTTTCAAAGAAGCATTAATTTATGCCCAGAATTCAGAATTCTAAATCACTGTTATATTGCACAATATATGAGAAATCAAGAAAAACAAATAAATTAACGGAGCTGGAACAATGACTAAATCTAAATGAGTAGCCAAGAGAATCCTAATTCTGGAAGTCATTTCAAAGGAACCAGAAATCTGAAATCCAGATGTTAGGGACATAATTCAAGTTTACTGAGTGTCCGGGTCACTGTGCTGAGGACTTTCTCTTTCTTTTACAATTTAATAGGTCTACCACTGCCAGAGATAATTACTCTCTCTATCAGAGTAGTTAACCAACCAAGAATCTGGATAATTAAACTTTCTCTGATTTGCGGGAAGAGCCAGGACGCAGACCCAGGCCTGTATGTCTGTAAAAACTGAGTCCTATACATACTAAATTCTTTCCCTAAGGGCTTCTTGGCAAAGCCACAGATGCAGATTCACACACTCATGGACATTTGTGTATGTCATACACATTCATATAGTCCCAATATTTGTTGAGATGTTCCAGGAAACTTCATAGTAGAGGTAGGTCAGTTTACTTGGGGGAAAAATACTCAAACCAAAACAACAATAACAACAGGAGTAACAACAAAACAATTTGGGAAGAAGCACTCTACTATCTTATGTATTTTACTTTATTAAATGGAATCATTAATTTCTGTATATCAACTTTCTTGGAAACAGATCTATCAGGATTCCTAATGTTTAAAGGAAAGTAAAAGCAACAATAGCATTTTAGGTCTTTATTTACAAATTGTAGAAAGAAACTAAAAGCTGATGTGTCTCAACACATTGTCAACTAAAAATCAAACAAATTAAGATACAGAAAATGTAATGCATAATGCTTAATATTAAGCAATTAGTTATAACTTAAATTTTTTTTAATTTTACAGACAAAAATAAAAGATCATACTTCTAGATTCAAAACCAACTATGGAAGAATCTTGGCTAAAAACTTGCAAGGATTTGCTAAGTATAATTTTATACCTGATACAAGTATACACATAAGGCAGCGTTTTGTAACAATAATTAAATTGTTTGTAACGAGCCATATGCTATGGAGGTTGATAGTCTATAACTGAGTTACATATTTAGATTTTTATGTACAGGTTCTTCCTGTGACTCCAGTATTAGGTTATACATTTACAAAACTACAATTGGAAGTTGATCCGATAAACCCACAAACCTGTTTTTTCAGAGCATTCATAATTAACTTTCATCTCAAACTAATTACTTTGCATTGCATGTGATTATGGAAGTATATTTGAAATATTTTTCTTGTCTGGAACAAGTCATGAAGTAATTTGCAAAGAAATGGAAAACCCAACCGGTTCTCACAATTTTAAGTATCAAATGTCTACAACTGTCAAGATCCTTAGACACAAGCACGGATGTGCTTTATTAGGTTAGTGGAGGGCTAATAATGCTCGCTCAGGCAGGTTGACATGGTGGCTCAGGCAATGTGCGTCCTCCCGCTGAGTAAGGACCGTAAGACACTCTCACAGTGCCTGCAATATTTCAAAGATGGGAGAGAAGAATTCTTGAGATACCCTCCTCTGTTCACAAAACCAGCATGTAAGATAAGCCACTTAATTTACTCATAAGAATATTAACATTCCAAGGATCTGAAAGGGTGAATGAAGCATGAAGCTTCCCCTGTCACTTATCTAGAGTTAAATGAAGGTGAGGACAAAAATTTCCCTTCATTTTGATGGAGAAAAAAACACAACTGTTTTTCCTCCTTTTGTGCCTTCCCAATTTTCTGAATTTGACTGCTCCTGGAAGTTGTAAGGGAGGAAAAATATCTTTTACTTCTACACTTCTAAGTTCACCCTTGGGTACCCTATAAGAAAAGCCATATTAACAAGTGAAAAGCACACAGATTTATTTAAAATAAGTGTTATGTGACACAGGAAACTTCATGAGGAAATGAGGACCTCCTAAGTAGTTAAACCTGATGGGTTTTAGGCTAGGTTTGATGAAGAGTGGCAAGTAGTGGGAAAATGCAATAGGACAAAAAGGGGTATGAGCTAAGTGTAGTAAAATGGGAGAAATGTAGCAAGGCCTGTTCATTCAGATTTCTGTTGCTATCCCTTTGGTCTTGGAGATAAGAAAGTTCTTGTCCTCTGGGTATAAAGCACCTCTCACATGATGGTCTTATGACCTTCTTCCTGAGAGTAGAGTGGGAGAAGGTCAGAGTCATCCTTAAACTTGCTTTTTTCCTCAAATTCCTTCAGTTTAAATATTCAATATGCCAAGGTGTCATATTTTGGAGGCAGCATGCTCTGAACCTCTTCAAGATCTAAATCTCTGAGGGACCATTTCAAATTCATTGTCTAATGAGTACCACATACACAAATCTAACTGTTTTGAAACAAAGTAAAGCAATATAAATGTTATAAAACAAGTAATAAAGATGGCTATATTGAATTCATATCATGCATTCAGAACTGATGTAGATGATGAGAACAATGACTGTGAATTATACAACATTGCCTCAGCGTCTTACCACCAGAGAATTCTAGATTACGTTGCATGGATTTAGTTTTTATGTTTTCCTAGATTATCTTCTGCCATGATCTTAAAATTTTAAGAATGTCTGATCTTTTAAAATTTAAAACAGTTTCAGGTGTATAGCATAATAGTTCAACATCTGTATACACCACAGAATAATCACCACCACAAGTCTAGTTACCATCCATCACCACACAGTTGACCCCCTTCACCCACTTTGCCCACACCCCAACCCCCTAGCCCTCTGGTAACTGCTTATCTGTTTTCTGTACCTATGAATTTGTTTTTGTTTTATTTTGTTTTTCAGGAACATCAGATCTTATAAATTAATAATACTTAATGTCTCCTAGAGATCACTCTATACAATTTAGAAAAATTTTAAGTAGATTTTCCTTTTAAGTACAAATATGAAATAAATTATTAGCATTGTGGTCAAAAGATCTTCCACATAAATATTTCATTGAGAAAGCCATGAATAAATAGAAAGCCATGAATAAATACGTAAACACCTGTAAAAACACAGATTCTGAAAGTGCTTCATTTTTTTGTGCATTATATAAATTTTTCTCTTGATAATATGATCTAATAGGTTGTAATTATTCAACTAAGATTTATTTTGTTGCTACTAGTCTATGTAGAACATTTCATATCTTACAATTCAAAATGTTTTTTTCTTAGTAAAGAATTAATATTTCTACATATTTTGCCTTATAATAAGGAAGTTCAGAATTCTTATTTAAGTTGCCTGTCTAAAAAATGGAAACTTTTAAAAAATCATTTTTGAATTTAAAGATGGAAAGGCAGACGTGTCTAGTGAAAAGTACACATGCGTTAGAGTGAGACTAACATCAATCTGAACACTAAGTAGTAAGACTGTGACACTGGAAAGGTCATCTCTGTAAGCCTCAGTTCCAACTGAGGCAGTGAAATTACATTAAACTGATCCTTCATGAAAAAACAGTATGAACACTAAATGCAAATCATATAGCATTATAAAATAAAACAGCTAAATCATACTTGATAAATGAACTACTAAGTAACCATATAACTGATTATTGTCTTCATTGCTGTAATTTTTAATTTATTGTTACATATTGTTTCATAATATCAAATTGACTTTTTGTAGAAAATGAATGCTAAATTAGAGCAGATAAAATAGAGTTTAAGACTGATAGTTAAAGTACAAAGTACACTAAAATCATTTATGTTGGTCATGCTGAAGGAAACTGAAGTAAACATTGCAAAGATAATGAACATTACAAGATTTTAAAGAAAAAAAATTATTCTCTATTACTATAGACTGAAAGTGTTTGTTCCTCCAAAATGTGTATGTTGAAACCTAATTCCCAATGTGATGGTATTTGGAGGTGGGGCCTTTGGGAGATGATTAGTCCAGGAGATGGAGCCCTGATGAATGGGATTTGTACCGTTACAAGAGATTCCAGAAAGCTCTTTTGCTGCTTCCTCCATATGAGGACAACAGTCTATAAACCAGGAAACTGGCTCTCACCAGATGCTGAATCTGCTAGTGCCTTGATCTTGTATTCCCCAGTCTTCAGAACTGTGAGAAATAAATTTCAGTTGTTCATGAGCCACCTGGTCTATTGCATTCTGTTATAGCAGCAGAAAAAAACTAAGAATAGCCATCATTCTGGTCATGTTGATAGACAATTAGCCAGCTTCCACATTCTCTCCTTCTAAGGCATCAAAACCTTTAGAAATTTGAAATGAACAAAATCAAGATCAAACTAATTCTTCATACAAGTGTCCTAGAAGTTGGGCTTCTCAGGTTCTTGATAATGACGAATGTTCAGTTATCCTTTTCAATGAATTTAGCCTTTTAATATAGTTTCTTCTGAGTGTCACCAGATTTTCCTGTAATTGTTGCTTAGAACTCTTTCTTCCCAAAGATGCAGAGCCACTCTCCAGACATCTGTTCCTTGTTATTAGAGCCATTGTCTACCCAACAAAAGTGTACAAATGTGAACAAAGTTCAAAAGCCAATATATTTAAGTATTAGTCTCTCCTGTTTTGAAGTTGTCAGTTATCTAGGGACCATCCAAATAGTAAGAATGCCAGTGTATTTTCAGAATCCAATTAATTTCTGAAAATTTTATTGATATTTTTGATGAGACATTAATTTATAAAGAAGAATAAAAGTTTACTAATGTACAATGTTTATATCTTTCCAGTTATTGGCACGTGTTTGCTATTCCAGGAACATTTTTCCAGATATGAAAGCCCCAATGAAAGTGAATTAATAAAAGTCAATTTTAAGATAATTTGTCCTGCATGTCCAAAATTATATTAATCAAGTTGGGGCAGATTCTGAAGTCTTATTTTTATGCCATTAAAGAACAGAGATCCCCAAGTGGATGGAATACTGGAGACTGATATATAAAGAAAACTGTTCTTTGGAAATAGTTGATAACAAATGACACATTCTAGTCCACCACACTGTAGTATGGCAGTAAATTGGTCCTATTAAAAAATAATTAGTTCAGTTGTTTATGTTGCATTCCTTACCATTTATTAGATGAGATTTAAGATTGATGGTGCTTAATTTCACAAATTTTAACTTATTTATGTTTTCTTAAAACTAAACCCAAGTCATTTAATATGTTAAGTGTCAAGATACGAGGACTTTGCAGCTCACAGCCCCTACATGCAAGCTGTACTGTATCTCAAATACTGTAGCCTCTTCTAGTCAAACAAATCTGAGGGAAAGAATGTTGGCTTTCATAAACTTTGGAAGAATATCTTTTTGATATGTATCAGTATTGTCTGATATTAAATTTTAAAAATTGTGGTATGTGTGTATAATTTTCAACATATTTAGCATTTGTATAAATAATCTTGGAGACAAAAAAAATGTAGATTTACTCTTTAAATTCTGCTATAGAACATAACGGTTTCTCTAAAAATGCCTCAAATGTAACTTTTCTATATAACTGTCATTCAGCATTTAGAACTTTGAAATTAAACATGGGTATAGCCTAGGTCACCTCACCATAATTGCATTCTCTTGTCTTTAGGACCAATAAGCAATTTTGGGGTTTTGTTTTGTTTTGTTTTGTTTGAGAAATGAAAAAAACTGAAATCTTAAAACTAAAGGTCAAAGAAAAGCTCCCCTCAAGTGTGGAGGCATGTGGTGCTTCCTAGTATGGAAGGGGAAGGGAAGGGAGTATGGAGATTGTTGTAGCTGCTTCCAGCTGTCTGCAGCATTCCCTGACTTGAAAGCTGAAGTCTTGCAAGCATTTCAGAATAGAATGCATTTCTTTTTCAAGTCAGCAGTTCATAACAAATATCCATCTATAGCCTTTAGGCTGCATCTAAATTATTGACGAGTCTACTAACGTGCTGATCAAGCAGAGCTTTTCTGTTCCCTGACTTCTAGTATGCAAATGCTCAACTGCTCCTTCTTGAGAGTAAACACTTTTTTAAATTGCCTTTGATATTTCATCAATAGACAATTAAAGAAGAAAAAGACAGAAAAAAAGGAAATTACTTCTCAAAATCTCTGTGGGATGAATCACATAGCCAGATCAATTTATTTATTTATTTATTTTTCCCAAACAAAAGACAGAGCTGGGAGTTACAGATTTCCTTTCTGGGTGTAAAACTGTAGAAAGAATCATTTGGAAATAGCAATAAAATTATATACTTTTAAATGATGAGATGGAAGTTTTAGAGATAAACTGGGTAACAGCTTATTTCAGGTACTCATAATAATTAATATTTTCTCAAATATATTGTCTTAGTAAGGCAAATCACATGTTAATCCAGTGCTCTAGATTCAGCATTAGTATTATTTGGGTATGCAGCCAATTAGCCACTACTGTATGACCAAGTAACTACAGGCCTAATAATATCTGACAAGTTTTTAAAGATACAGCATGCCAAAGAGGTTTGGAAGATAGAATCGCCCCTATTCTCTAGTTATTGGATGTCAGTCAAGAAGAGGATGGGAAGAGGAGAAATCATTGCATTAGTATTTCTGTTGCATTTTCTCTACTTCAAGGTTTATCAAAGTTGGCATTAGAGACTTTTGAGCCTCCTAACTCTTGGTTGTGGTGGGCTGTCTTATGCTTTATAATGTGTTCCACATCATCCTTAGCTTCAACTCTCTGAAGGCCAGTAGCAACCCTCCCCAGGTGGTGACAACCAAAAATGTCTCAAATATTTTCAGACATTGCCAGATGTCCCCTGGGCAGGGTTGGGGGAATCAAAATTGCCCCGGGGTGAGACTCATTGCTTTAGTGAGTGGAAATCTAATTGCCAATACTAGGTGAAAGTAGAAAACAACAGTTGGATGTCCCTAAATTACAGAACATACTGATTCTGTAATCCATTAACTCACAGACTGTAAAGTAAAATTATTTTTAGAGTCTGAGTATGAAATATAAATAATCAAATTATAATCAATCACAGGACTTTGAGCCAACTCTCAATTAAACAGGAACCATATATACAGATGAAATACATAAATGATCTCCACATTTTATTTTTGTTATTTGCCATCAATTACTGCCAAATGATTTGAATTGGAGCTCCCTTATCTTCATTATTCATTTTCTTACTGAAGTGCTTATGGAAGTGCCTGAAAGACTCAGTAGGAAAAGCCAGGATAATCCTTGGAGTAGATTCTTTAGTCAATGAATGGTGGGCAGTTGCTTATGGTTTGAAATTTTCCATGAATTTTATTACACTTCTTATTGAGCAAATATAATTGACAACCTAAGAGGTAGCTGGTTAGGTTGCTTAATTAACACAGGGCTAAGTCACATATTGATTGATAATTAAAAATTTTTTTCTCCAATTTACTCATTTGTAAAAGATAATTAAATCTCTAAATATCTCTAAAAATAGTATTCTTAACATTTATTTTATGAACTCAAAGAGAACTATGGTAGGGCTTCAAGAAATTTAAAGTTACTTATAAGTTGGTATACTGTATAAACTTTCTATGGGTTTAGGCAGAAACATCTTATATGTGGTGAAGATACAAGATGGAAAAAGTTACTTTTGTTAGATTCTCAGAGCAATATGTAATGCCCCAAATTCAGAAACTCTTACAGGACTGCTGATTTCGTTTTTATGCAAGATCAAGATATGGCTATGTAGGAGAGTGGGGCAGAAAGATTTTATTCTGTTATTTGGTTTTATGTGATTTAAAATACTATAATTACAAAAAGAAAAAAATGAAGTTAATAGTTTGGATGTTTTCAACTTGTCTTAGGCATTCAGCCACGAGATTAATTGAAGACTTGTTATTTGAGTGTCCTTTAAACACAGCTTCTTACATGATTTTGCCTCAATGTCTAAAAAGTAATACATTAACAAGCACATTAAAATGTTGTACACCCTTCTATCATTCCTGCAAGATTTGTATTTAATTCCATCTCGATATTTTATGGCCTGTAGGGTATTTGAGGTCCTTGTTGCAAAGTCCCGCTCTTTTCACTGATGTAAACGTCACTTGCAAACCTTTCTGTAACTTTTCCAATGAGATATTATTTTTCACAGGTTTAGAAATTCAGGTCTCCTTGATTGCTACAGTTAGTAATTTATTTACCTGAAATAGGCAGTCACTCACATGTTGCTTACTTTTTCACTCTTTCCTTTTAACACTATGACAATACTTAATGCTCATCATTTACGTCTAATATTTTGTTCACATTCTTCTTTTCTCTAACATAATAAAACTGTCGGAAGTACCTGCCATCATATGTGTCTCCAACCAACTTTTATAATCTTATCTCCAGCTATTTCCAATCACCCTGTCCTTGAATAGGTATATGTTTTAATTTTCCTGAGTTTTTCACATACTGTGTCTTCTGGCAACTATAATCTCTTTCTCAGGGATGATATTAAATACCACCTTCTCTACACAGAGTGAGTTACTCTTTCCTAATAGCCCCACAGCCTCAACATCGTGCTTCTATTATATAACTCAATGAGGGGAGCTTCTTACTAACTTTTCTAAAGTAGATACCATACCGAAATCATTTCTCCATGCTTAATCTGCAAAACACAATCCGGCACATACAGTGTCCTCATTAAATTTTAAATCAATGCCAGAATGAATAAATAACTATGGAAGTGGCTGCTAAAGTCACACAGAGGATATTTTCTGGGTGTTTAACTTACTCCTAAAAAGTAATAAAGAATCATTGTGATTAATGATATGAGTTAAACTATCTTACCTGGGTGATTTGGGAGATAGCTGCCAAGAAACTGAAGTCTGACTTAGTAAAGTGAGCAAGGCAGAAAAAGCAAACAAAAATCCAGGCAAAATATGAAAAATCGAATTAGTTCAATGACAGTAGCAATAAAAAAAGGGAATAGAAAATAGTGTGGACTTTTATTCCCATAATCTAGAAAGAGTGTAGTGTACATAAGAGTTAATTAATATATCCAGTTATTGAAAATGGTGATTAGTCACAATTTTTTATATATATATATATATATATATATACCCATTTATAGTTTAATAAAAGCTAAGTCAAGTACTAAATTAAATGGGTTACATACTTCATCTCACTCTCTAAGCAATTTTATGTAGCAGGCATCACTAATCTTATTTTATAAATAAATAAACTAATATTTATAGGTGAAAAGCTAATCAATGTTAGAACTGAAGTTTAAAAGCAAATCTCTCTCTTCATCTGAAATGCCTCTCGTGAGATATTTAGTAAGTTTAAAAAAAAGGAAATTAGACTTTGAGTAGACATGAATAATGTTCAGAAAACAGATAAATTACTGATTTCTTAATCACCTGTTGCTATAAAATATCTCCTCTAAATCATCATTTCTTCTCTTACCCAGATCACATTTTTATACTCTAGTATTTCTGATGACTCTTGAACTTGCTATTTTCACTTTATTGGGAAACTGTAGTTCATTTAGAGTAATATTTCTCTAGGCCTGATGAGTGAGCAAAGCACTAAACTTTAAGTGATAATGGTGGTGATTCACAGATGTTTGGAATTCAGGGAGCATATGAAATATATTGTATGAAAATTAGAAACAAGATGAAATACACAAAGGAAAACGCCCATATAAAGTATGATAATAATACAAATTAAGATAATGTAAGTGAAAAACCACTAACTATATATATAATAATGAATATTAATAGTCTGTGGCTACTATCAATTATAAGCCAATAATAGGGTGAATATATACCCCAGTTACTTGAAGACAGTCCCTTTTTATGCCTGTTGTACTGGTGTTTCGTTCAGCTGAAACTTTGTACAAAATTTTTCAGTTTTTAATGAGGTGTTATTATTAAGTTGCATTAATATAATCCCCCTGGATTTGAGAACCTCCCCTTTAAAGACAGTTTTCATGATGCTAACTATTAAGAGAAAGCTTCTTAGATGAGTTCAGTTAAAAAGCATTAACTCATTCTGGTCTATAATGTGAGTGGGAGCAGGTTTTAAACATAGCTGCCTCTACCCATCACTTGATGTATCAGCCCGTTATGCATGGACCCACACTGCAGTCTGTGAGTTGCATGAAGTTATCAGGCCACAGTAAATGGTTAGTTGGGAAACAGGATAAAGTATAGATTTGCTGTATATAAAATGTGTGTGGGAAATAGAAGCTGAGTAGTTTAGTTGTTGAGTATACAGGGGGAAGTCTCAATGTCTTGTTATATGGTGATTTAATCATTTATTATATGGTGTTAATCTATATCCATTTTTATAGTAACTTTTTAAATTTTGAAATAAAATATTTTTGACAGCACAGCAATAAACTGAAAAAGAAATGAAAGGGGATAGCATGTTTAATAAAAAAACTGCCATTCGAATTTCTATTTCTGAAAGTTGATGCCATGTAGCCTACATCATACAGATATCAGAATATCACAGACCACATGAACAACAGACATCTGCTGAAGTTGCTTCAACATTTACCTCACAATTTATCACTTATAGTAAAAAGGCTGTGCAGAGCACAATAGTTTAACATGTGAACTTAAACAAAGTGCATTTATATATCACCATGTGAAGCATGGTTTTTCATGTAGATCAAATGATCTCATTTATTTTCAATTCGCAATTAAAAGATTTATTTGTGTGTGTGTGTGTGTGTGTGTGTGTGTGTGCAGGTATAAAAAAAAGATGTTAATGTGCTAGCTGTGTTACCAGAAGAACACTTCAAAGAGTTAAATTATACAAGGTTTACATCAATGTCATCAGAATATTCAAATGGAAAATCAGAGTTGTTTTTTTTTCCTGATGAGGATTTCACTTTTCTCATCTAATTCACGGAGTGAAAATAAAGCTTTCAAAATTTCACTCTATTGTAAATACAATCTCATAATATTATCAGTGCCATTGTAAATATAGCTAAAAGTCCAACATGGAAAATACAATTATTTGCTTTGAGGTTGATAAGGCAAATATGAGTTTTAGAAGACTACGTTATTTTTCTAAAAACAGTATTCTTACTAAACGCACGATGGGACAAATGCATACTTGGAATTTGTTTCGGTATACACACGAAATTGTTCTCAAACAAGATGCACAATCTTACCAGTTTAATAGAAGCAGAAATCGCCTGAAAAGTATAGATAATTTTATATGTAAACAGAATAAGTGAATCACAAAACTTTTTAATAATTTTGAATATTTAAAAGTATTTTGGCTGGTATTCTTTTTTGCCTTGTCACTGGTAATCCACTAAATTTTAGAACTGAGCTTTTGAAGAACTACACTGCAAATTAACTTTAGAGTAGTAAGGAATTGTAAGACAATTCTCCATTGGTCTCATGCATTTTGCTAAGGAGAGACTGATTGCCATTTGTTCCAGAGGTTCTATTCAAGGATATTTTTATAGCAAATAGTGTTGCAAGATAGAGATAGTGTCTTCCTCTAAGCAGAGGGAAGGCTTGTATACTGCCCGTTATAAAAGGTTCAGCTTCGATAAGCTCAAGCTTCATCTCTTGTAATTCAGCCCACTGTAAACGGCTGTCATCTGTTCTTTTTATGTTGTCTTGTGGGAATTGGGATTTGGAAATCAGTTGAAAAGATGGTGCTCTGGCTACTGTTCTTGCTGTAAGCTGACATATTTGCACATTTTAATAGGAAGACAGATTTGAGAACAACCTTCATTAGAATGTATTCTGAGTTACCAGTCATCTCAGTTAAAGATATTATGTCAATAGAGAAAACTCAGTTAAAGAGAAAAGTACCTTCAATTCAGTTAAGCATATATAAAAATTTAAATAAGATTGCAAGATATTTCTTAAAAAAAAAACCTTAAAATAATATGAACATATATTTTAAATTCTCAAAAAATAAGAGTAACACATATTAGACATTTAAGGCTGAAACTGATTAAAATACTTGAATATGTATCAAAACTGTCTACTCTGGTTATGTTATATATTAATCTGCAAATGATCAACATAAAAACTATAACTGCTAATATAGATATCTGTATATAGATGTACATGTATATATGTATATAGATATGCATATTATGTGTCATAGAATACTTTTATGTATGCCCCAAAGAGACACACTGGAACACATATAGAAGAGCATAAAGCAGGTCACCACATCTTATCCTGCAATTTATCCTTTTATTTATAGCAAGAGTATGTGATGGCCATGGTGAAGATGATGACATAGTCATAAGTTAAATATATCTAGTATATGTCCAAAGTGTTATGTGATCAGACTTAGGTGCAATTAAATTTAAAAAGTACTGGTAATATTTTTATAAAGTATTTTTAAGTCAACAGCTAATTGCATTTGGGTCTTCTCAGTTACACTGTATAAATGAGTCTCAAATCATCAGATAAATCACACCAAGTAATTTTAGTAAATCATCAGTTATGCTTCATACAAAATTTCAGAGTTGATTTTTTTAAACTATGATTTTTAGTTGACTTGTGCTTGAATATTATCCACTATCTGAATCTTTAGATGTGTTGAATAATTGATATGCTCTCATATATATTATTTGAATAACATACAAACAGGTCCTATGCAAAATTACAAATTTATGTTAATCTCCATTTCTCTATATGTAGATCATATTGACAGCTTAATATTTAACAGTCAAATTGTTTTATCAATGATAGCAAAAGAAGTCACACTTTTTAACACACTGTTATCTAAATCAAAAAATAACCATCGTTTTACACAAAGATAAAAAGTTATTGATAAGTTACCAACTATAGTTTCACTGATAATGTTTTTTAAAAAAAGGATCAAATTAATTTCTGAGAAAAATGCAATCACAATTCCAATTTCCACTAACTAAGGACATTTAAATCTAAAACTGTGTTTATTTAACACATTAAACCAAAACTTAAAGAAAAGCAAAGGAATTTTTAATCTGATGAAATAAGTAGGATTACGAAAAGCATTATCCATTATAATAAATCATGTTTCCTAGAGTCAACTTTGTTCCTATTGTCTCAGAATGACAAGTCAGTTAATCATATACAGCTACAAACTGCTGTCAGCTGTCAACTTTCATATTGAATATCTTCAACATTCCTATTAAATATTTCATTTAATATTTAATAATTTAATATTTTATATTAAATACTTTCAATAGATATTAAACAATACAGACAAGTATATTTTTAGAAATTTAATTATAAATTACCCATTTGGAATTTGGAATTTCAAAACCAATAAGAAAAATTGGTTTTAAAATCTAACTGCAGTTCACCAAAGGATATAAAGTGAAATAGTTATACATGATCTCCAGCAAAAATGTATCACAATGTTATTTTCAGTGTCAGAAGCAATTTTCCATATCTGGTGGAGAAAAACAGAGGTACACTGTTCTATGCATTTTGAATTACTCATTTTTGTGTGACTAGGGTACATGGCCCAGGATATAAAGAGGAAACTAGAGTATCTAATTTTTTAAAAGACTGATTTGAAGTAAAGTGTATTATGTAATTGAGGGCATGCATTTGGAGATGTAAAATTTGAAATCACTTTTTATAAACATTTTTTGTGAATGTAAATTCTAAAACAAGATTCATGGTGTGTGATTTTAAAAAAGACTACAGACTGTTTATAATACTTGTACTTGCTAAAGGCATAAACCACTCCTGACAAATGTAACCATACGTAGATGTTACTCCACTTAGCCTAATGATATCCAGAGAAACCAAGGTACAGACTACATGAACTTTTAGCTCCTTGAAGCATGGATTTTCAAAAAAGAGAATATTTTAAAGTAACAGGAAATAAACTTAAATAGGTAATTGCATTAAAAGTAAATTGGATGATTTAATGTTATAATTTACTGTACAGGTAAAACTATGATGAACATGAGGTAAATAATAAAATCCATGTGCCTACTTATAGTAGATTCAGACTATTGGCCAATAGGGAGAGAGTTAAAGGTAGAAATATTCAATGGTTTGTTTTCAATGCTGGATAATTATGATTTTTTTCTTATCTAAGAAAGTCTCTGTAGGTACCTATAGTATACAGTAGGAAATGCCATGGTCGATCAAAAATAATATAATCCATTAAAAATTATATGCTAAGAAAATATTTTAAATGAGTCTATATATAAAAAAGTGCATTCATGGTTGCAGTGAACTGAGGATTCCTCAATGTATCAGTTACAACCAACAAATAATGTAGCTCCAAGTGGTGAAAAAGATGGACAAAGATGAGGATGTTACTTGACTTGTATAAAATATTTTTATTAGTATATAATAAATATAATAATAGCTTTCAAGATAGAGCTTGATACCAGCCAGTGGCATAGAAAGTTGAGCAGGTATTGGAACTTTTTGAGAAGGACCAGGCAATCCTGCCATGTGTGTGTATACATTTTTCTGATCCTCTCCTTAAAAAAAGCTGGAGCCATTTACCAGGTTAATGTGCATTAGGCAAAAGAAAATACCCAGAAAATTTGAGGACTACTGGATATGTTATCTGAATAGACATTAATAAGAGGAAATCTAGAAAATATTATTGTCCCCAATTAGAGAGAGGAATTATGAAGGCTAGATACAAAATAGTGTTCTATTTCATGTACATCTCACACTGTGTCTGAAAGGTGTTTGGAGATCAATTCAAGTACAGCTTCCCCCCTTAGTGTGTATCTAGGGTTGATATGCTCAGTAGTTGCCCACCCTCTCTTATGGTCTCCTGACCTGTGGACTAAAAGCCATTATGAAGGGAACTTCCTAGTGGGTAATTTCTGCTCCCTAGTCAATATTGCAAATCAGAAGCAGTATGGTACCGTGGCAGGTATTGCAATAATGAGCGACAACATCAAAGACTTAAAAGATGCTGAGGTGTTAGTCCCCATTACATCTTCTCTCTATTAATGTATTACTATTTAAAAAACAGAATCAGTCATGTTATAAAACAAATCATACATTCACTCTACTTTTCTAGGGTACAGAGCAAGTGAGAGCTCTGCAGCAGCTCCAGGATACAGGCATTCTTCTCTGTGATCTAGAGATGTCAGAGGTATCTGTGATGGATGAATGTGCTGTGTGGTGTATCTGTGAAGCCTCAGTAGGAGAACTGCTATGTAGATCCTTAAGTTATAAACGCATGTCCATGCCTTCTGGAGCAGAGAATTGTTCTCAGTTTGAAAATGAAGTCCCTGGCATAATACCAGTCTTTGGAAGAGAATAACACTGGCCTGTGGACACCAAGTGACTGTGCAATCAAACCTTCCCATCATGAGCTGATTAACATAAAACCCACTGAATCATAGGCTATCCAGGTGCAGCAGTAATCCACTGTATGATGGAAATGTCAAAAAGAGGATCGGGCACAATCAGTTCCAAAAAGCACAAATAAATTACATGAACATTTGGCACTGATTCCTTGACAAATATTCCTATTGGACAAATACCTCTCTTTCAGACATATGGATTATGTGGAAATTACCTTTAACCGCATAATCAGGAAGAAAATGTCAAACCTGGTTCACAGAAGGGGCCGAGCAATATGTTGTTGATGCTAGCTGTAAATATGCTGCCACCATGTTATGATGGCACCTGTGCCACCCTGTGTCCCTTGAGCACTGTTCTCTAATTGTAATAGATATGCCAAATCAAACTGACATATAGGGCCAGATTCAGGAGACAAAAGTTGTAAGTAGGATTAGCATATCTCCAGATCACTCCCTGAGACCCATTTGCAGAATATATGCATCCCATCTCACAGCCTTAGGAGCTCATATCAGAAGTTCTGTTCTTCGAGGAAAGAACACTTCTATGGAGAAATAGTAAAGGTTCCACTAAACTGGAAGAAGCAACCACTGCCTCACCACTTCGGTCTTCCGCCTGTAGACTAGTAGGTAAATGTAAGAGTTACTACAATGATGGCAAAAGTAATCCTGATTTCAATGGCATTCTAGAGTTGTTTCTATACAATAAGAGCATTTACTTATTTGTGGCATGCCTCAAATGAAGGACATTCACTGGAGCATTTTGATATTTCCATGACAAATGGTAATTGTGAACAGAAATTGCAACCCCTCAGACCTGACACAGATAGGGAAACTAAGGTTTAAGACATCTTGGGGATGACTTGTACACTGTTGGTGGGAATGTATGTAAAACAGTATAGAAGTTCCTTAAAAAACTAAAAATAGAACTACCATATGATCCAGCACTTCCACTCCTGGGTATATATCCAGAAAAAAACTAACTGAAAAAGAACCATGCACCCGAATGTTCACAGCAGCACTATTTACAATAGCCAAGACATGGAAGCAACCTGAGTGTAAGTGTCCATCAACTCACAATTGGTTTAAGAAGATGTGTATATATATACATACATATATATGTGTGTATATATATATATACACGCATACATATATATATAAAGGAATATTACTCAGCCATAAAAAAGAATGAAATATTGCTATTTGCAGCAACAGGAATGGACCTAGAGAATATAGTACTAAGTCAAGTAAGTCAGAGAAAGATGAATGTTATATGATATCGTTTATTTGTGGAATCTAAAAAATAATACAAATGAATCTATATACAAAACAGAAACAAACCCACAGATATAGAAAACAAATTTATGGTTACCAAAGGGGAAAGGGAGGGAAGGGTAGGATAAATTAGGAGTATGGAATTAACAAACATAAACTACTATACATAAAACTGATAAGCACAGGAAACTATATTCAATATGTTGTAATAACCTATAATGGAAAATAATCTGAAAAAAATATATATGTATAGCTGAATCACTTTGCTGTATACCTGAAACTAACACAATATTGTAAATCAGCTAATCTTCAATTTAAAAAAGTATTTTGGGGATGAAGGTCTGGGTCACCCAATAAGGCAAGCAACCTGGACCACCTAAAGAGCAGGCTGAGGAAAGGGAGGCTTAATGACCAGTAAATACTTGAGATGATTGCTCTCAGTCAAGGCCTCAGAATAAGCTGCAGCCAGCAGAGGTCTTTAGCTTGTTCCATTTGGTCTTTTTAGAGATTTGGAAAGCTACCACCTTGACTGGGACCTTGTGATGAATGAAGAATTTAATGACTAAGTGGATGGAAGTGATACAAGGGTGGGGTCTCCCTTCTCAAGGGCATCACTTCAAATTTTCTCTATCCTAAGTATTACTCCTGATGAGTCAGTTTGGTGCATACATCAGCCAGCTCTTTACAGGTGCAAATTGACAACACCTCACCTCAGTTTTTCTCCCAGGCTAACCTAACACAAAAATGTGGCCACCTCGATAAACCTACTTGGCACTTGCACTTGGGGAACTTGGAAGCGAGGGCAACTTCATGTGCAATGTGTTGTCCTAGTTGAGGGAAAGATGAAAGTGAAGAAAAAAGCTGATGAAAAAATGCTTCACTCTTTCCTTCCCCAGGTGAACAGTACCCTGGCACATTTCTTAAGGCATCTCAAAGGTTCTGTGTGATTGAGCTCCAGGCACCTGAAGCAGCAGTCAGTTGGACAAAGCACCCTTGTATGCTGTATCCTTTCACACTCTGTCCCCAAGAACCACTTTCTGCCTGCTTCTTAAAATCACATTTCCAAGTAAGCCACTTGTACACAAGACTTTTTCTCAGGTTCTGGTTCAAGGCATCCTAGACTAATTATTCTGATAGGGAAAATCCCTGAGACATAAAATACAAAGAGGCCAAGGAGCAAAAAATATTAGAAGAAAAATCACTTTATAATGACATGGCAACAGACTTTTCTACTGAGATATTTGGTCAATATTATATTTATTAACTAATAAACTGAACAAATATTTATTTATCAACTAGCACATGCTAACTGCAGTTGCTGCTATGGTGAGTAGGACATGATTACTGGAATACGGCTTAAATATTTTTAAAAAGATATTAAAATTACAAATTTAATAATTACAATAAAAAGTCTGTAATGTAAAGTAGAGAAAGGGTGTATAGGAGTATACTAGTATTTTAGATGGTCACGCAATTAATGATAGTGGCTTAGACTATATTGTTGGCATTGAGAAACCCATTTATTTTGGGATCTTAATTACTATTTCTTCAATAGTGTCATCGATTTTCCATACTTTAGTTCATAGCACTCGGCTAAAATAATTAACCGATGGAAGTTTTTATTTTGTTTTATCTATTTTTCCAATACAATAGTCTTCTTTGAAAAGTAGCTAAATATTGAAAAAGAAACATGCTTCAGAAGCAGAAGATGAAAGTTTTCATTCCTTACAGCATTTACCTGCCATATTAAATGAAGTGAGTTAATTAATCTAATGGACCCTCTGTTCATTTCATAGCAAAGTGGGTGCTTTGATGCAAACTTTGAAGGGTAGTTTTGACTATTAAAATAAAGTATATAAAATGCATTGTTCATAGTAATTACTTAATAAACAATATCTGTGAATTGCTGGTTCATAGTAACTACTGAATAAACAATATGTATGAAAAGGCAGGTAAATGCTAATTTTGTGTTTTAGTTCATTGTTTTTTTATGGTAACAGAAGACAGAATATGTGAAAGTACATGTCATATTTGACATAATGTAGATATTTGAAAAAATATTAATATCCAGTTCCTTTTCAGACTATGAGAATTTATTCTTGAGCTACAACTTCCAACATTTCTATCTGCAAGCAAATCATGTTTCAGTCAAATTCCCATCCACCCAGCAATAAGCAAAATTATCAATGTGGAAAATTAAGAGCCCTCCATTTGGTGCCTGGAAAACTGTAATTTTCATCTGTTTTTTAGATATTTACTTCCGAGGCTGAGATTGGAATTTAAAAAGTGGTCTCTCATTTTACTGCTGGTGTGAGTAACATTTGGCATATTTTTGTCTTAATAGAACCTACTTAAGATCTTACCCTATCTCAGAAACCTAGGATTCATCATTTGTTTCAAAATAAATTTTTCAGTAGAAGGAGAAAGGTTAAAGCAGGTGTTTTTGTGTCCAGAGGTTGATGTGCCTCTTTAGCTCGTTTCATTTCTGCTGTAAAAGTACAGACGAGAGAAATAAAAACTTGCTGTCAACCACAAGATGTTGTATGTTTGTAGACATTTACCTCAAGCTGACAATGGTAAAAAGCACACCTTTTTGTGAGATGTAATTTATTCTTATCTCTAAATGTATATTGAAACCATAAAGAGAAAAGCTGCTCTGCAAACCCTTCTGGAATATTTTTGCTCTTAAAAACTGACCAAGAGTAACTATATATTTTGAAGTAGTATACTAAAATGTGACAGTTCCACAATCTGTAAGTAACAACTTTTATTTTTTAATTTATATTTACATAGTATTTGTCTTTTGGGCTACAATTATTATATTCACCATCTCATAATATTTAATGAATGGTGTTAGCTGTGTATTTAAGTCTGCAATAAAGACAATATTTTCTTATGAATATAGCTCCAATGTACACATACTACTTTGAAAATTTTCCCCTTATCTATTGTTATAATGGCAAAATATTTGGAGTAAATCTCAGCATGCTAACTAATTGATTTATTCATTTAATTTAATAAATTTTGGCAAAAACTATGTGACATAAACATCTATGATATTCATGTTGATGATAGCAAACACTATACTTGAGACATATAGACAGCCATTAATGGCATAATTTTAAGTTGAAAATAGAGCATATTCAAGGTAAATGGGATATTTAATTAAAATTATTTGGAGCAGAAGGTAAACATTACAGAAGGACAAAACAAATCAATGGGTGGTTTGTTAAATTTTACCTTTTGAAAAACATGATTTTTTAAAGAGCTTCTTGAAGTATTGAACATCTAAACATTCTAATACTACATTTAGAAATTGATGCTAGTTTTCTGCATACAGGTCTTTTGTCTCCTTAGGTATTTTATTCCTAGGTATTTTATTCTTTTTGTTGCAATGGTAAATAAGATGATACAAACAGATGGAGAGATATACCATGCTCTTGGACTGGAAGAATCAACATTGTGAAAATGACTCTACTACCCAGGTAATCTACAGATTTAATGTAATTCCTATCAAATTACCAATGGCATTTTTCACAGAACTAGAACAAAAAATTTCACAATCTGTATGGAAACACAAAAGACCCCAAATAGCCCAAGTAATCTTGAGAAAGAAAAACGGAGCTGGAGGAATCAGGCCCCTGGACTTCAGACTATACTACTAAGCTACAGTAATCAAGACAGTATGGTACTGGCACAAAAACAGAAATACAGATCAATGGAACAGGATAGAAAGCCCAGAGATAAACCCATGCAACTATGGTCACCTTATCTTTGATAAAGGAGGCAAGAGTATAAAATGGAGAAAAGACAGCCTCTTCAATAAGTGATGCTGGGAAAGTGGGACAGCAACATGTAAGAGAATGAAATTAGAACACTCCCTAACAACGTATACAAAAATAAACTCAAAGTGGATTAAAGACCGAAATGTAAGTCCAGAAACTATAAAACTCTTAGAGGAAAACACAGGCAGAACACTCTATGACATAAATCACAGCAAGATCCTTTTTGACCCACCTCCTAGAGAAATGGAAATAAAAAAAAAATAAACAAGTGGGACCTAATGAAACTTAAAACTGTTGCACAGCAAAGGAAACCATAAACAAGACAAAAAGACAACCCTCAGAATGGGCAAAAATATTTGCAAATGAAGCAACTGACAAAGGATTAACCCCCAAAACTTTAAAGCAGCTCATGCAACTCAATATCAAAACAAACAACCCAATCCAAAAATGGGCAGAAGATCTAAATAGACATTTCTCCAAAGAAGATATACAGATTGACAACAAACACATGAAAGAATGCTCAACATCACTTATCATTAGAGAGATGCAAATCAAAACTACAAGGAGGTATCACCTCACACCAGTCAGAATGGCCATCATAAAAAATCTACAAACAATAAATGCTGGAGAGGGTATGGAGAAAAGGGAACCCTCTTGCACTGTTGGTGGGAATGTAAATTGATACAGCCACTATGGAGAACAGTATGGAGGTTCCTTACAACACTAAAAATAGAACTACCATAGGACCCAGCAATCCCACTTCTGGGCATATACCATGAGGAAACCGTAATTCAAAAGGAGTCATGTACCACAATGTTTGTTGCAGCTCTATTTACAATAGCCAGGACATGGAAGCAACCTAAGTGTCCATCAATAGATGAATGGATAAAGATGTAGCACATATATACAATGGAATATTACTCAGCCATAAAAAGAAATGAAATTGAGTTATTTGTAGTGAGGTGGATGGACATAGAGTGTGTCATACAGAGTGAAGTAAGCCAGAAAGAGAAAAAGAAATTCCATATACTAACACATATATAAGCAATCTACAAAAAAAAAAAAAAAATGGCTCTGAAGAACCTAGAGGCAGGACAGGAATAAAGACTCAGATGTAGAGAATGGACTTGAGGACACAGGGAGGGGGAAGGGTAATCTGGGACGAAGTGAGAGAGTGGCATGGACTTACATATACTACCAAATGTAAAACAGATAGCTAGTGGGAAGCAGCTGCATAGCACAGGGAGATCAGCTCAGTGCTTTGTGACCACCTAGAGGGGTGAGATAGGGAGGGTGGGGGGGAGACGCAAGAGGGAGGAGATATGGGGATATATGTATATGTATAGTTGATTTACTTTGTTACACAGCAGAAACTAACACACCATTGTAAAGCAATTATACTCCAGTAAAGATGTTAAAAATGAAAAGTTTAAAAAACTGATGCTAAAACCACAATTCAAGTAATATTTTAGAAAAAATAATTTGATGCCACAATACAAGAAAGATTGTTAATACAGTAGCTAATTAGAAAGCTGTAACACTCACGAAGAGCAAAGGTGCAAGCTAGCAAGGGCCTGTGCTAATGTGCTTCTGTGTCAATGGAAATTAAGGTATGAATATCAAAAAGAAAGCCTCATCGGGTTTGTGAAATTAAAAGATACCGGTTCAAAGCTATTCGAAATCCTAAAGCAGTCTCAGATATTTAAATTTTGCTGATGAAGAACAGCTGTGGTCATATTAACAACAGTAGAAAAGTCAGAGAGATAGCTGGTTTCCAAACCTGGTGAATGGGGATTAATGTATGACTAACCTTGCAGTTTTGGTTGTAAAGTGATTAGATAGTAACAAATTGATCAAGCTGATTTAGGAGTAGAGGTACACAGATATTTATTCAGATTATATATTAAATGCCATGGTGCCCTGAGATGGAAGACTCCTTCTTTCACTTCACAACTTTACCATTTTTGCTAAAAAATGCCTCTCTAGGAGCCTCAGTACACAGAACCAGGAAAACTGACTGCATCCAAGAGAACATGATTTACAGGTAGAGAACATTTTCACAAAGAGTTATTACATTGGAAGAAGAGGTAAATGTGTTTAAAAAGTAAGGCGGCTAGCCAGAAATTTGTAAAGCAAGTTGGAGGCAAACAAAGAATCCACAGAAGACAACAGATAAAGAACCAGTACTCAATGTACTTTGTGCAGGTGCAAAGAAAATTACGGCATTTGTGCTTTTTAGGGAGAAAAGCCTTGAAGCAAGGATTGGACATCCCAGTACAGTTGAGTTAGACAACGGAAGAATGGGATCTGAATAAACGGATCCACACTGATTCCAATGAGGGTGGACTCATTTCCAGTTTTGAAGCACACCATTCACTATGTTAACTTCCAGGTCCTGACAGAAATAACAAAAATTCTTGATTTCATGTTGTGACTTGTTTACAAATATTTTACCTAGGATGCTATGCCCTGTGCCATGAGCTACTGTACCCGTCCAGTGATAAGATATAGAAGTGCAATCACACCTGGAAAGTGCCCAGGCAGGATGAGCCAATAAAAACACTGCACCTGGAAAGTGATACACACGAGCTGTCATCTCTGTCCTACAAAATATGTTAAGTTATAATCACTGGAGACAGCACTCCCTATGACACTAACAGTAAATAGTGAACCTAGGTGACCTTGATAATGAAATGTTTATAGTATCTAACAATTATTGAGCAATTTATGTATACAATACATGTTTAAAGTACTCACTTATAATATTGAATTTAATGCTGACAGCAAACTGGGATATGGATTTTGTTATGACAGCCACTTTAGAGATGATAAAGAAATGAGAAAATGAGTTTGAAGTCACAAAGCAAACAAAAAAGAAAAACAACTAAACAGGAGGGGCCAAGATTAAACACAGTTGTCAGTTGCTCAGTTACAGCAAAATCCAAAACCTTATCACTAAATTATATTACATGTTCTCACAAGATAAGGTTTTCTTTAAGGTAATATGCTTCAATTTTATGATATGAAATTAAATTTTTATGTAAATGTCTTTACAAATATATCTTTATTAAATATTATTATTCGCTGAGTTGCTAATAGTTCACTAGGATTTACAATTAATAAAAATTATATAATTATAACCAATTGTATTAGAAATTAATCATAGATTCCATAAAATTAAATATTAATAATGGACTTAATGTCAAAAAATACTGGGAAAGGATTGATTTCATAAATAAAAAGGAACTTTTTATTCTTATTTTGATAAAGAAAATCCTGAGATTGATGATAGAGAATTTTTGAGGTTGAGAAAAGAAAATTATGGCATAATTTTGAGAGAAAGAAATCATGGTATGAAATTCAGTACTACTATTAGTATTGAATTAATATGGTACTTAAGTAGTACCCCCTACTATTTACACATATAGCCCATAACCCACACTGTAAACAAATACATGTTGGTGTTAAGTAGTCATGCCTTTGATTTGAGGGCATATGCTTTCAAATTTTTATTGTGAAATCCAATGATTCCCTCTAATTAAAGGAAGATACAAAAAGGGACAATTTATGGAGTCTTTTTTTTCCCCCAACACTGAAATTTATTAAACTTCACATTATTAACAAGAATTGTCAAAATAATATTTCTCTAAGGTATTCTACACACTAAGCAGTTATTGTCACAGTTTAACACTCATGATTCCTGTAAAAGAGATGGGAGAAAAATATACTAGCTATACTTGATGGATGAAAGTAAGTAAGGGCAAAATTCTAAAATATCAGGCTATCAAACCATCTGGGTCTGGGGAATTTCAATGAATTGGACACAAAACAAGTCACCTCAGTGAGGACGGTGAGAAAATACCTAGGGGGATTCACAAGAAAAGGCTTAAATTACACATCAGAGTTCTGCATAATAATAGTGAATGAGTCTTAGCCTTTGTTTTGGAAAATAGGTTGGTTCCCAGATTACCTAAGGATGTAACAGAGAACTCCATGGGACAGATGGGAATCCTGAAGAAAAACAGAAAGAAAAAAGAAAAAAAAAAAAAAGAAACTACAGTTTCATGGACATTTTGCTGAAACCTTTTAAATGTGAATAGAAGCTTAGAGAGACAATGGAATAGGCTAACTAACAGAAATTCTAACCATTTTCAGTTGTGCAGATGTGGCAAATTTCCAAGAGGCTCCTTCAGATTAAAAACACTGAAATGTATGAAGAGTGGACAAACCTAGAATACTTTACCAATGCAACTCAAATATACTTTAACTTTCATGCATTACAGAAACCTCCAAGTAATTTAATATCAATAGTAGTTATCTAGGATCTAGAAATTTATTTATCCCTTCTCTATTATAGTATCACCCTGTTTGCACTTCCAACTGTGAAAGCCACACAACTGAATTCTCTACATCTTGCAGTGTAGACTTATGTTACAAATATGTATGTAATCATGATTTAATACTTATTTTGTTATGTTGTATATGCTTTCATATGTTACATTATAATATATATAAATGAATTCTAAGAGTTTCATATTTTCTATTTTCAATTGATTTATTTAGCAAATACCTACTGAGCACCCATTACATAGCAGGCACATATTAGAAAAATTTTAAGTGTATTTGAAATCTGAAATGATTGGGATTAGGAACCAAGATGGCAGAGTAGAAGGATGTGCTCTCACTCCCTCTTGAGAAAAGACCAGAATCACAACTAGCTGCGGGACAATCATCGACAGAAAGACACTGGAACTCACCAAAAAAGATACTCCACATCCAAAGACAAAGGAGAAGAAGCCACAATGAGATGGCAGGACGGGTACAATCACAGTAAAATCAAATCCCATAACAGCTAGGGGGGTGACTCACAGACTGGAGAACACTTATACCACAGAAGTCCACCCACTGGAGTGAAGGTACTGAGCCACATGTCAGGTTCCCAACCTGGGGGTCCGGCAACGGGAGGAGGAATTCCTAGAGAATCAGACTTTGAAGGCTAGCGGGATTTGATAGGAGGACTTTGACAGGACTAGGGGAAACAGAGACTCCACTCTTGGAGGGCACAAAGTAGTGTGTGCATCGGGACCCAGGGGAAGGAGCAGTGACCCCAGTGGAGATTGAACCAGACCTACCTGCTAGTGTTGGAGGGTCTCCTGCAGAGGAAGGGGGGATGGCTGTGGCTCACTGTGGGGACAAGGACACTGGCAGAAGAAGTTCTGGGAAGTACTCCTTTGTGTGAGCCCTCCGAGAGTCTGCCATTAGGCCCAACAAGGAGCCCAGGTAGGCTCCAGTGTTGGGTTGACTCAGGCCAAACAACCAACAAGGAGGGAACCCAGCCCTACCCATCAGCAGTCAAGCGGATTGAAGTTTTACTGAGCTCTGCCCACCAGAGCAACAGTCAGCTCTACCCACCACCAGCCCCTCCAATCAGGAAACTTGCACAAGCCTCTTAGATAGCCTCAACCACCACAGGGCAGACAGCAGAAGCAAGAAGAACTACAATCCTGCAGCCTGTGGAACAAAAACCACATTCACAGAAAGATAGACAAGATGAAAAGGCAGAGGGCTATGTACCAGATGAAGGAACAAGATAAAACCCCAGAAAAACAACTAAATGAAGTGGAGATAGGCAACCTTCCAGAAAAAGAATTCAGAATAATGACAGTCAAGATGATCCAGGACCTCAGAAAAAGAATGGAGGCAAAGATGGAGAACATGCAAGAAATGATTAACAAAGACCTAGAAGAATTAAAGAACAAACAAACAGAGATAAACAATACAATAACTGAAATGAAAAATACACTAGAAGGAATCAATAACAGAATAACTGAGGCAGAAAAACGGATAAGTGACGTGGAAGACAGAATGGTGGAATTCACTGCTGCGGAACAGAATAAAGCAAAAAGAATGAAAAGAAATAAGACAGCCTAAGAGACCTCTGGGAAACATTAAGCGCAACAACATTTGCATTATAGGGGTCCCAGAAGGAGGAGAGAGAGAAAGGACCCGAGAAAATATCTGAAGAGATTAGAGTCGAAAACTTCTCTAACATGGGAAAGGAAATAGCCACCCAAGTCCAGGAAGTGCAGAGAGTCCCATACAGGATAAACTCAAGGAGAAAAATGCCGAGACACACAGTAATCAAACTGACAAAAATTAAAGACAAAGAAAAATTATTGAAAGCAGCAAAGGAAAAATGACAAATAACATACAAGGGAAGTCCCATAAGGTTAACAGCTGATTTCTCAGCAGAAACTCAACAAGCCAGAAGGGAGTGGTATGATATACTTAAAGTGATGAAAGGGAAGAACCTACAAAAAAGATTACTCTACCTGGCAAGGATCTCATTCAGATTCGATGGAGAAATCAAAAGCTTTACAGACAAGCAAAAGGTAAGAGAATTCAGCACCACCAAACCAGCTCTACAACAAATGCTAAAGGAACTTCTCTAAGTGGGAAACACAAGGGAGGAAAAGGACCTACAAAAGCAAACCCAGAACAGTTAAGTAAATGGTCATAGGAACATACATATCGATAATTACCTTAAACGTGAATGGATTAAATGCTCCAACCAAAAGACACAGGCTTGCTGAATGGATACAAAAGCAAGACCTATCTATATGCTGTCTACAAGAGACCCACTTCAGACCTAGGGACACAAACAGACTGAAAGTGAGAGGATGGAAAAAGGTATTCCATGCAAATGGAAATCAAAAGAAAACTGGAGTAGCAATATTCATATCAGATAAAACAGACTTTAAAATAAAAAATGTTACAAGAGACAAGGAAGGACACTACATAATAATCAAGGGATCAATCCAAGGAGAAGAGGATATAAGAATGATAAATATATATGCACCCAAAATAGGAGCACCACAATACATAAGGCAACTGCTAGCAGCTGTAAGAGAGGAAATCGATGGTAACACAATAATAGTGGGGGACTTTAACACCTCACTTACACCAATGGACAGATCATCCAAAATGAAAATAAATAAGGAAACAGAAGCTTTAAATGACACAATAGACCAGATAGATTTAATTGATATTTATAGGACATTCCATCCCAAAACAGCAGATTACACTTTCTTCTCCAGTGCGCACGGAACATTCCCCAGGATAGATCACATCTTGGGTCAAAAATCAAGCCACGGTAAATTTAAGAAAATTGAAATCATATCAAGCATCTTTTCTGACCACAATGCTATGAGATTAGAAATGAATTACATGAAAAAAACGTAAAAAACACAAACACATGGAGGCTAAACCATATGTTACTAAATAACCAAAAGATCACTAAAGAAATCAAAGAGGAAACAAAAAAATACCTAGAGACAAATGACAATGAAAGCATGATGATCCAAAACCTATGGGATGCAGCAAAAGCAGTTCTAAGTGGCAAGTTTACAGCTATACAAAGAAAAATCTCAAATAAACAATCTAACCTTACACCTAAAGGAACTAGAGAAAGAAGAACAAACAAAACCCAAAGTTAGCAGAAGGAAAGAAATCATAAAGATCAGAGCAGAAATAAATGAAATAGAAACAAAGAAAACAATAGCAAATTCAATAAAACTAAATGCTGGTTCTTTGAGAAGATAAAAAAAAATTGATAAACCATTAGCCTGACTCATCAAGAAAAAGAGGGAGAGGACTCAAATCAACAAAATTAGAAATGAAAAAGAGAAGTTACAAGAGACAATGCAGAAATACAATGCATCCGAAGAGACTAGTACAAGCAACTCTATGCCAATAAAATGGACAACCTGGAAGAAATGAACAAATTCTTAGAAAGGTATAACCTTCCAAGACTGAACCAGGAGGAAATAGAAAATATGAACAGACCAATCACAAGTAATGAAATTGAAACTGTGATTTAAAATCTTCCAACAAACAAAAGTCCAGGACCAGATGGCTTCACCGGTGAATTCTATCAAACATTTAGAGAAGAGCTAACATCCATCCCTCTCAAAGACTTCCAAAAAATTGCAGAGGAAGGAACACTCCCAAACTCATTCTCTGAGGCCACCATCACCCTGATACCAAAACCAGACAAACACAATACAAAAAAAAGAAAATTATAGACCAATATCACTGATGAATATAAATGCAAAAATCCTCAACAAAATACTAGCAAACAGAATCCAACACCACATTAAAAGGATCATACACCATGGTCAAGTGGTATTTATCTCAGAGATGCAAGGATTCTTCAACATATGCAAATCAATCAATGTGATACACCATATTAACAAATTGAAGAATAAAAACCATGTGATCATCTCAATAGATGCAGAAAAAGCTTTTGACAAAATTCAACACTGATTTATGACAAAAATTCTCCAGAAAGTGGGCATAGAGGGAACCTACTTCAACATAATAAAGTCCATATAAGACAAACCCACAGAAAAAATCATTCTCAATGGTAAAAAAACTGAAAGCATTTTCTCTAAGATCAGGAACAAGACAAGGATGTCCACTCTCACCAGTATTATTCAACACAGTTTTGGAAGTCCTAGCCATGGCAATCAGAGTAGAAAAAGAAATAAAAGGAATACAAATCAGAAAAGAAGAAGTAAAACTGTCACTGTTTGCAGATGGCATGATACTATACACAGAGAATCCTAAAGATGCCACCAGAAAACTACTAGAGCTAATCAATGAATTTGGTAAAGTTGCAGGATACAAAATTAATACACAGAGATCTCTTGCATTCCTATACACTAATGATGCAAAATCTGAAAGAGAAATTAAGGAAACACTCCCATTTACCATTACAACAAAAACAATAAAATACCTAGGAATAAATCCACCAAGGGAGACAAGAGACCTGTATGCAGAAAACTATAAGACGCTGATGAACAAAATTAAAGATGATACCAACAGATGGACAGATATACCATGTTCTTGGATTGTTAGAATCAATATTATGAAAATGACTATACTACCCAAAGCAATTTACAGATTCAATGCAATCCCTATCAAATTACCAATGGCTTTTTTTTTTTTTTTACAGAACTAGAACAAAAAATCCTAAAATTTGTATGGAGACACAAAAGACCCCAACTCGCCAAAGCAGTCCTGAGGGAAAAAAACGGAGCTAGAGGTATCAGACTCCTTTTCTTCAGACTATACTACAGAGCTACAGTAATTAAGACAATATGATACTGGCACAAAACAGAAATAATAGGTCAATGGAACAAGGTAGAAAGCCCAGAGATAAACCCATGCACCCATGGTCAACTAATACATGACAAAGGAGGCAAGGATATATAATGGAGAAAAGACAGTCTCTTCAATAAGTGGTGCTGGGAAAACTGGACAGGTACATGTAAAAGAATGAAATTAGAACACTCCTTAACAGCATAAACAAAAATAAATTCAAAATGGATTTGAGACCTAAATGTAAGACCGGACACTATAAATCTCTTAGAGGAAAACATAGGAAGAACACTCTTTGAAATAAATCACAGCAAGATCTTTTTAGATTCACCTCCTAGAGTAATGGAAATAAAAACAAAAATAAACAAATGGGACCTAATGAAACAGCTAAGGAAACCATAAAGAAGAGAAAAAGACAACCCTCAGAATGGGAGAAAATATTTGCAAACGAATCAATGGACAAAGGATTAATCTCCAAAATATATAAACAGCTCATGCAGCTCAATATTAAAAAAAACAACCTAATCCAAAAATGGGCAGAAGACCTAAATAGACATTTCCCCAAAGAAGACATACAGATGGCCAAGAAGCACATGATAAGCTGCTCAACATCACTAATTATTAGAGAAATGCAAATCAAAACTACAATGAGGTATCACCTCACAGCAGTTAGAATGGGCATCATCAGAAAATCTACAAACAACAAATGCTGGAGAGGGTGTGGAGTAATGGGAACCCTCTTGCACTGTTGGTGGAAATGTAAATTGATACAGCCACTATGGAGAACAGTATGGATGTTCCTTAAAAAACTAAAAACAGAACTACCATAAGACCCAGCAATCCCACTACTGGGTATATACCCAGAGAAAACCATAATTCAAAAAGACACATGCACCCCAATGTTCACTGCTGCACTATTTACAATAGCCAGGTCATGGAAGCAACCTAAATGCCCATCGACAGACGACTGGATAAAGAAGTTGTGGTACATATATACAATGGAGTATTATTCAGCCATAAAAAGGAATGAAATTGGGTCATTTGTAGAGACGTGGATGGATCTAGAGACTGTCATACAGAGTGAAGTAAGTCAGAAAGAGAAAAACAAATATCGTATATTAACGCATATATGTGGGACCTAGAAAAATGGTAGAGGTGAACTGGTTTGCAGGGCAGAAACTGAGACACAGATGTAGAGAACAAATGTATCGACACCAAGGGGGGAAAGTGGTGGTGGTGTGGGTGTGGTGGTGTGATGAATTGGGCAATTGGGATTGACATGTATTCACTGATGTGTATAAAATTGATGACTAATAAGAACATGCCGTATAAAAAAATAAATAAAATTCAAACATTAAAAAATAAAAATCTGAAATGATCAGTCACTTCTCTGTGATTCTATATGACTTCCATGTTAATACATTTAATTTTTCGTATTTAATAATTTGAAAATCTCCCTTCTTCTGCTAGATTGTTCGTTCCATGTGTTTTATGTGTAGGTAGAGCCTGCTATATAAAGCTTAACAGGTATTTAATAAACAAATAACAATGTAACCACCCTAAATTTATAAAATATATGTGGCTCTAAAGTAATGTTTTATACTTGAAATTTATCTGACACGCTAATAATTTCTCCAAGTTATCTAATATTTATTTAATAAAACATAATAGCTCCATGTTACTTTTTCCTTTACTGACTCTTGTGCTTGTTAAGCACTGTAATCTTTATGGAAGGTTTAAGGCTTTCTCTTTTATTCACCTCATTCTATCCACCTGGAAGATGAGTTATCCTCTATAGGTAAATGACAAATGACATTATCCAGGAGGATGGGATTCCTAGCGAAATAAGTGAGTGATTAAAAAATATAAACATTGTAAAGCAATTATACCCCAATAAAGATGTTAAAAATATATATATAGACAGATTGGTAGCTCTTCTTATGGCTCAGTGACACATCTTTCTGTTCTTGTTCTTGAATCCTTTCTAAGTCGGATCACTCTTTGCTTAACCGTCTATGCAATAGGAACTTCCCTGGTGGCACAGTGGTTAAGAATCCGCCTGCCAATGCAGGGGACACGGGTTCAAGCCCTGGTCTGGGAAGATCCCACATGCCGTGGAGCAACTAAGCCCATGTGCCACAACTACTGAGCCTGCGAGCCACAACTTCTGAGCTCACGTGCCACAACTACTGAAGCCCGCGTGCCTAGAGCCACTGTTCTGCAACAAGAGAAGCCACCACAATGAGAAGCCCGCTCACCACAACGAAGAGTAGCCACTTCTCGCCACAATTAGAGAAAGCCCGTGCACAGCTACGAAGACCCAGTGCAGCCAAAAATAAAAATAAATAAATAAGTAAATAAATTTATGAAAAAAATCACGGAGGAACTGAATGGCAGCTATCTTTGACATGCTTCTTTTATCTTTGGGGGAAAAATGAGTTTTTCCATTGTTATTTAAAAAAATTAGAACTAGACAGTTGGCAGGTGTAGGGGAAGGTGAGTGATTGGTGTGAGTTGAGAGTCCTGTTGTGTGAAAACCGTACCACCTTTTAAACACCAGGGCCATTGTGAGCTGGGGCATCTGCTCCAGTTTTGAGGAACACGGGGTGGGAGGAGGAGTAGCGGCACTGAGGAGAGGAGAGGGGGAAAAATTAGTCTGTATTAATCTTCTACATCAACTCAATAGGAATTTGAGGACTGACATAAGGATGTAGTCTAGATTTTTGTATAGAGCCAAATGACTCTTCCCACCTTATAGTTAATTCAGGTTATTTTATTACGGAGGACATATGGACAGTCTTATTTAAAGACAATCTTATTTAAAACTTCTCGTTTGCATTTCTATAGTGCAGCAATTGCAACACTAAAAATTCATTTCTCAGAGGGCCTTGAAACTTATATCTAATTTAAATTCTAGCAAAGCAATTCCTTCACTAGAAACTTGAATTAAAACTGAGCTTATTGGGCTTCCCTGGTGGCGCAGTGGTTGAGAGTCCGCCTGCAGATGCAGGGGACACGGGTTCGTGCCCCGGTCCGGGAAGATCCCACATGCCGCGGAGCGGCTGGGCCCGTAAGCCATGGCCGCTGAGCCTGCGCGTCCGGAGTCTGTGCTCCGCAACGGGAGAGGCCACAACAGTGAGAGGCCCGCGTACCGCAAAAAAAAACAAACAAAAACAAACAAAAAAAAACCTGAGCTTATTTTGGAGAGAGATGGGATGAAATAAATATATCCATTATGCTGGTCAGCCAAGAAAGAAAAGGCAGGATTCTAGAGCTAGATGCTGAAGAAGCAAGTTCCTGAGTCCTGGCAATTTTTTTGGTCTTAGCAGGAGTAACAGCTTCTTTGGCATCCTGGTTGATACTGACACTGGGAATCATTTCTGGAAATCCAGGCTAGCATCTCTCTCTTCAGATCTCCCAAAAATACAGTAAATATATTTTATGATATTTATTACATCCCTTTACCATAAAACTAGGTAGAGCATATTTTATTCTCTGCAACTAAAAGCTGGTCTGTACCTCGAGCATTATAAGAGAACACATAATTGTGTGAGCTTATAGTCACATTGAGATAAACAATATAAATAGCATTCCTTCTCCTTCTGTATCCATCCACACATCTTTCTTGGGGATCTGGTTCTTGCAGCAAGGATTGAGGGGCCAGACACATAGTAAACCAAAAAAAAAATATATATCCTCCGTTTGTTGTTTTGTAGCTTGTTTGTATAAGGTTTTAAGGCACACCATCACAGCCTAGGGCACGGTTTCTAGTTTTTGCTTTTGCGGCTCACATAGTAAAGTATATCATTCTTAGTAAATGTGCATTTACTCGCATTTCTATGGAGTGTGGGCTCCCCTTTACTGAATTTCAAAAAAGACAATCCCTTTCCTATTCTACTAACAAATCTAAAATAGCTTGGAAAATTTGAATCTGGTATTTTTAAATTAGTCAATTCGTTAACATAGTATTTCCAGGAATTAAATCATACACTAACATCACATTTACTATAGTAAATTTGAAAGAACTATATAATAAACTATTATCAGAAGCATAAAGTTCTAACAATGTTTTTAGAAATTATATTATAAGCTAATATTACATACTACATTATTCCAAGTGTTTTCATTTTTAGCTCTGCCAAAACTTTTTGTAGTAAACAACCTAGCTGGCTTGTCTACCCACTTGGAGATGCTCAGAGTTGACACAATATGATATAACTGTCCAAATCAAGAAAAGGAAAATTTGGTCTTTAAGCACAAAGTAAACCTCATAACAGTATCTGTTTCTGAGCTCATTACTGCTGACTGTTTGAATCATTTATGATTCTAACATGCCTTGCACTTTTATTTCAGCTGCCTGTACAGCTGACCGTGTAGAAGAATAATTATATTACATAAGATTAAACTGTCATAAACCAGACCTTTACAGAAATGCTTTACACAAACAGCATAAACAGTAACAATAGCTCTGTATAATTTTTAGCACTAATATCAACACTATCAAAATTATCACCCAGTTTTGTTTTGAACTGTGAAGCTATGTACAGACTCACTATCTGGTATCAAATTCCTTCCTGGATCCTTTGGGAGAAATAACTGAGTTGAGCATGGACAGGATAAACCCTGCATGAATGTGACCAGTTTATCATAGCCCTCTGACATTTTTTCTGTTTGATGGTGACCAGTCCCCTTGGACACATTATAGGAACTTAAACTGCTATGAAATAATTTACCTTTGAGTTACACTTCTTAAGTGGCCGATCCTACTGTCTGGTAATTCTATCAACAACATTCCCCTTATGCTTCTAAGTTCAGCTTTTAAACTGAACTGACAGTCTTGCTGTTATTTTTCTATTGTTTGACATGCTCTACGGAACACTGCTTGTCTATAGGGACCCCCTTCTAAGAAACAAAAGATTAAGAAAGGGAAGATTTGGGGGGTTATTTTGGTAGACATAAGCATGGATTATACACTGATTTTAGCTTAACTATCAATGTGATATCAGTAGGACCTACCTGAGTCATTCTCCTTTATCAATCTTTCTTAAGACTTAAAAATCAGGTCTACTGAAGTTTTATAAGGTATGCATTTCATGGAAAACCTATAACAGAATGGTTTGGGCCTGGAAAAGTAATGTGCAAAACTTTTCAATTTTTGTAGTTGAAAGGACTTAAAAGAGCATTTCAATGGCTCAGTTCTTTTATAGATAAATGCCAGTGAGATAGTATAAATGATTTATTTATAGGCTTGCTATTAGTCTGGGCTGAACCAGTATTCTAGTCTATAGCCAATGGGCTCTACTTGATATATCCACCAAATCTAAATGTACTTTAGTCACTTTCTCTATAATATAAACATTTCAAACTACTTACAAGCTATTATAACAACACATTCTTCAATGGACAAAAAGATAATTTGGCAATTAAGTTCAGTGATATTATTCTTTGTTCCTTTAGAAGTGTTGCTTCAAGTCAATTTACCATTTTATTACTGTTCAGAAAAGAATCATTGGCACGTTTACATTTATAAAAAAGAGCTCTCCAAATTACCAATTCTATCATATTAGAGACTGTTTTACAAAGTCTGTTTTACAATTTGTAAAGCTTCCAAATGGCTATTTCATATGTCATAAAATATTTTTACTGAAATAGCTATAGAGTAATATTTTCCCTGAATTTAAGAATTCTGGTAATAGACTGAAATGAAATTCAAAATAATCTAAAGCAATATGTTCTAGTCTGCCCTTATTCTCCAACAGCATCAAATAAAAATATAAATTACTAAAATATTCTTTCAAGTATAATACATGAACTTGCATATAAAGCAATTCTATATTCAATACTCTATAAAGCATAATTTGCAATTATTTATCTTTAAAGCTAAATTTGAAAACCAAAAATATTTTAAAAGTTTTTAAATAAAGATAACTTTATTTCTGTTTATTCACACTGTAAAGTCATAGATATACTTATAAGACTTATTTCATATTTTTAAGCCTGAGATGTAAAGGTTTTCTTACCAGATTCACTGTTTTCCTCCACGAATATAGTTACAGAGTCTAAGATAAAATTATTCAATAGACAAGGTCATCAATCTGTGTCAGGAACTATGTATGTGTCTTATTTATTACAACAATTCTATTAGACAAGTACAGTATTTTAATTCCCATTTCACAGAGGAGGAACTGAGGCTTAGAGAGATAAACTCTCTAGTGTCACAGTCCTACCATTTAATATTCAAATTGATATTAGTCTCACTCCAACACATGTGCACTTTTCACTAGACACTTTTGCCTTTCCATCATTAAATTCAAAGAGGATTTTAAAATAGTAATACCTAAATATAATAGATATTGACATTGCCTAAGATATCCAATAAAAAAAGTGATAAAAGAATTATGGTAAATTGAAGAAACATATTAGTTAGCAGCCATCAAAAATAAAGATCTAATGATATGAGGTTCAGAACTAACTTCAAAATAATTATGACAGATGAGTGGGTAGAAATATAGAGAAAACAAGCTTAGTCACGTATTTGATTAACTGCTGAAGCTGGGTAATGAGTACAATAGGTTCATTAAAATAATCTGGTTTTTTTGGTATAGGTTTTCAAGTCCCTATATTTTGAAAACAGCTTGACTAAAACAGGATTACCAAGAACACTTAATGACACAGGAGAAATCCATAATATATTCTTAAGTAAAGGAGAAATAGTTAAAAATTATGGTTGGCTTACCCTTTTTGAATCTATCTCTGGAAAGAAACATACCAAAATGCTAGATACAAAAATGTTCTTCATCTGTAGTAAAATGTTACAGAATATTTATTGTTTTTCTATTTTTATATTCCTTGTAAGTGTTACCCTGAGTATGCATTGTTGCTTCTTTACTTGGAAAAATAAACATGGTTAAAAGCACTAACTGTAGGCATTTTACTTCAAAGTTCTTTAAAAATATGAAAATGGAAGTAAATTGAGTAAAATACTAAATTCCCATAGATAATCTTATTAACAAATAAGAAATAAGAAACAACTATTTTATAATTCTCTTATATTCAAAATAGTAAGTTGGTCTGAAACTTAAATGTTATGCTCAAATTAATTTGCCATAAATTTTGAGTGTGTATGTTTAGCATACAATAGTCAAATTGTTAAATTTATCTACTTTAATCTTTTTTTCTGAGTACAAATAAACTTTTTCAAATGGCATTAAAAATAAAATACCTTTAAACATAATATACTGATTTATGAGAGGTTCAAAAATCTAGGGAAAAATTTCCATTGATTTTAGAGAAAAGATACACGAAGATTACCCAACAATACTGTGTGAATATCTATTCTTTGTGTACTTGAATTTCTCTATTTAAAAAGTGATGCTATTTTAAAGAGAAACAAGTCATTTTGTTCTGGTAAAGTTACCAGTTAAAATAATGTGCTTATGATATTTAAAAAAACCCACTATTTTAATAATAATCTATGCATTTGTATTCAGGGAGAATTTATAACTTTTCCTGTTTACTTTTAGTTAACCAAAAGGCTAAAAAAAAATAAAGGAAGGAACTGTCATTAATGGTCTCTGTAAGTTGACTGCTATTATTGACCATTTTTCCTCCTCCGATTTAAATCTTCTCAATCTCTTGTGTGGCTCATATCAAGCTTCCTTATACTCCATTTCTCCTTTGTACTGTATTCCCTAATAACTGATGCTTTCATAGTCCTATGATTCTGAGGGACCACTCTAGGCAATTTTTTCCAGTATAAGTGGGCCTTTTTTCAACGTCCCCTTAAAAAACTGCATAATTTCCATGGTCCATATCCTTTATATTAAAAGCTATAAAAACTACATTTATTTTGTCTTTTATCTAATATCTGGGCAGAATTGGTGTCTCTTCCCACTCTTTGCTGTGAAATACTTAAACACAAGATAATATGTCTTCCTGTTTGTTTTCAAAGATACTAGAAATTATTGAACATATCAAAGGAATTACAAAACATTTGTCAAAAGATGAATAAAAGAACATCTAAACAACTTGAATGACTGATGCATAAATGTGTATTCAAGTGTTACCCTCTCTCTGAAATTGGACAAGCCTTTTTTTTTAAGTAGTGTGATAAAATAGAAAATAAAATTATATCCTAATTGAGAATTTCATACGAATATGAACCTTGAGAGGACGCACAATTCCTTTGAACTGAAAAATACGCTAGGTTTTGCTAGGATGGCTACACTAGGGAAAAAGAAATATCTGGTTGACCATCTTCCAGACTCTGCCCAAATGATACTGTGGATGAGAAGGATGGTTGTTGCCAAGATTCATTTCAGAAATTATAGATAGTTCCTTCTCCCCACCCCCATCTCCACCCTAAAAAATGTATTAAGAGCTTTCTTAGAGAATTAATTCTATAGACAGAGTATCATATTATTTCAACATGTACTCTATTTTCCTGGACATGAGACTTTAGGGGATATATGTTTCTGCAGATGTGTACCCTCTTCCAAAGAGGCACGACTGAAAAATCAGAGGCATTTATATTTTTAAGCATCAGGAGCAAAGGAAACAATAAACAAGACGGAAAGACAACCCTCAGAATGGGAGAAAATATTTGCAAACGAAGCAACTGACAAAGGATTAATCTCCAAAACTTACAAGCAACTCATGCAGCTCAATATTAAAAAAAACAAACAACCCAATCCAAAACTGGGCAGAAAACCTAAATAGACCTTTCTCCAAAGAAGATATACAGACTGCCAACAATCACATGAAAAGATGCTCAACATCACTGATCATTAGAGAAATGCAAATCAAAACCAAAATGAGGTATCACCTCACACTGGTCAGAATGGCCATCATCAAAAAGTCTAGAAACAATAAATGATGGAGAGGGTGTGGAGAAAAGGGAACCCTCTTACACTGTTGGTGGGAATGTAAACTGATACAGACACTATGGAGAACAGTATGGAGGTTCCTTAAAAAAATAAAAATAGAACTACCATATGACACAGCAATCCCACTACTGGGCATATACCCTGAGAAAACCATAATTCAAAGAGTCATGTACCACCATGTTCATTGCAGCACTGTTTACAATAGCCAGGACATGGAAGCAACCTAAGTGTCCATCGACAGATGAACGGATAAAGAAGATGTGGCACATGTATACAATGGAATATTACCCAGTCATAAAAAGAAACAAAATTGAGTTATTTGTAGTGAGGTGGATGGACCTACAGTCTGTCATACAGAGTGAAATAAGTCAGAAAGAGAAAAACAAATACCATATGCTAACACATATATATGGAATCTAAAAAAAAAAACAAAGAAAAAAAATGTTCTGAAGAACCTAGGGGCAGGACAGGAATAAAGACACAGATGTAGAGAATGGACTTGAGGACACGGGGAGGGGGAAGGGTAAGCTGGGATGAAGTGAGAAAGTGGCATGGACTTACATATACTACCAAATGTAGAATAGATAGCTAGTGAAGCAGCTGCATAGCACAGGGAGATCAGCTCAGTGCTTTATGACCACCTAGAATGGTGGGATAGGGAGGGTGGGAGGGAGACGCAAGAGGGAGGGGATATGGGGATATAGGTATATGTACAGTTGATTCACTCTGTTATAAAGCGGAAACTAACACACCATTGTAAAGCAATTATACTCCAATAAAGATGTTTAAAAAAAAAGCATCAGGCCTTCAACATTTTTATTTGTAAAAGGAGAGTGTTGGCCTATGGAAACTGAAAGATTCCTTTTCAGCAATAAAATTCATACCTTCAGTCATTTAAGACTGAGGAAAAGAAAACTTCTACCAATAAGCTCCTCTATTTTCTTTATATAGTTCAAAATATTAAAACTATTGACTAAAGCATCCCTACTGCTTTGATATTCCCATTTGAGGCTATTTAAGCAAGAAATTAAATATTTCCTTACAAATGCGCATATGTTTCCCTTTTTATTAAAAATTTTAAAGAAAATATATGATGATGAAAAATAGATATCTTCATATAGAGAAAACTTGATACTTGAATGTAAAATCTGATCTAAATGATTTGTGTTAGTTAAGAGTTGTGGAACATAGTTCTATTTTTGGTTTGGAAAGTAATATATTCTGGTTTTGCAACATATTTGACTTTGTGCCTATGTTTTAATAGGTTATTACTAAATTAATTTACTTCCATAATTAATTGATAAAGATAAGACGTTTAGAGGTATTTGAAATATTATAAGCCCAACACATCTGCAACTCAGTTTTTTAATCTGGCCTGTTTGACACTGTGAAACAAAGGCAAAGTAAAGAAAAGAACACTTGGGCTTCCCTGGTGGCGCAGTGGTTGAGAGTCCGCCTGCCAATGCAGGGGACACGGGTTCGTGCCCCGGTTCGGGAAGATCCCACATGCCGCGGAGCGGCTGCGCCTGTGAGCCATAGCCGCTGAGCCTGCGCGTCCGGAGCCTGTTCTCCGCGACGGGAGAGGCCACAGCGGTGAGAGGCCCGCGTACCGCAAAAAAAAAAAAAAGAAAAGAACACTTTGTCTTTATTGTTGTGGTTGTACTTTTCAAACAACTCTCAATAGGTAAAAACACCATTCAAGAATTGACTTTGTTTTTTATTTAAATTCAAAAAGGATGAGTGATATCTTCCAATTAAAAAATATTATTTTTACATAGTGTATCACACATGTAGATGTCCTGTTAGTGATTTCTTTAAAGTTGTCATGGAAATTAAAAATTGCTGATATAACAAAGTTTTTTTTTTTTTTAATATTTACCTTACAACAAAGTTTGCTTCATCTGAATTTTCTTTCCAGAGTCTGATTCGCTGACACTTTGCTTTAATGCCTTGCAACCACTCAACAATTTTGGAATTGATGTTAAATAATTTGGAATTGATGTTACTTCAGTATGTATGGTATGATTTTATTACTTGGTATAATGTATGATTTTATGGCTTGGTATAAGCATGCCAATTTATATTCATATTTGTAACTAATTTCTTTTATTGCTCAGTCTAATTTTTTTTAAAAAGGCAGGAACTAATAATAATATTCTCATTCTCCCTTGTAGAAGCAAATTAAGTGTGACTTCTTAGAAGCACAATTAGACAGAAATCAAAGTTA
Organism: Tursiops truncatus; assembly: GCF_011762595.2. Classification (NCBI taxonomy): domain Eukaryota; kingdom Metazoa; phylum Chordata; class Mammalia; order Artiodactyla; family Delphinidae; genus Tursiops; species Tursiops truncatus. The sequence continues at coordinate 56,542,437 of NC_047051.1, read as the reverse complement.
TTTGCTTAACCAAAGGTCCCGTTATGTTAAAATTATTTAATATACTAATAGTTTTATTGACTGTCCAAATTTCATCTCATAATTGATATTTTAGGAAATTATTTAAGTTTACAAAATTAGGGTAATGGCAGTCAAAAATTTGAAAAGAATGAAAAATGTAGGTATAAGGAGAAATTATTTCAGTGTACTGAAAATTTGAATTTATTGCCTTTGGTAAGAAACTGCTGAGCCAGAGAGATAGACCTTAGCTATACAGCAGAATTTGACCTAAACTATTCCTCATTTGGCTTTTATAGGTCAGAATTTCATACTTGAAAAAAAGAAAAAAACAACTATCCTGTATTCAGTTTTAAAGCAAAATTATATTTAGCACCGATAGCAAATAGCTGAACAAACACAATTTCCTGAAATCCAAACATTAAATAAGATGAGACAGATAGTAGGAATTTCATTTTCTACAAGTTGTAATAACAGTAGAGAGAGTAATGTCTGGCAGATGTTGCTTGATGAAATTATAGTACCTTTGAATGAAATACTTAACACAAAATTCATCTCATTCCAGCAGCCAGAGTAAGGAGGACTGGATTAAAATTCACTGCTTCTTATTGGCTGTTGATTCGCATACAAGTAAATAAACTGTAGTTTTGCCTTCTCAGGAAAGTTCTGTAAACATGATTTTGAGAAACTTGAGTTTTCTTTCTCAATAAAATTCTGGGGGCTGAGGAAGTACATATCTTTTTTTATTGAAGGATCTCATTGATAAAAGATTCCTTTTTCCCCGAAGAACAGAAGGAGATAAACCTTTATGAACAGTTGCTATGTGTTGGACACTTGACTATTTTCCTTGTGGAGAGATAGAATGTTGCTACGGTTATTGGCTCTGGCAGTGCTGTCCACTAAAACTTTCAGAGGAAAAAGAAAACTCAGAAATGTAGCAGTCACTAGCCACATGTGCTATGGAGTACTTGGAATGTGAGTAGTTTGACTAATAAATGGAATAATTTTATTTAATTTTCATTAATTTAAATTTATATACTCACATGTGCTAGTGTCCATGTATTGGACAGCACAGCTATAGAGCCATACTCAATCTCCATGTGTCTTTTATGTGTTACTTAACTTCTGTAGGTCTCCATTTTCTTACCTATAAAATAGGGATAATATGTATACTACTTCTCCGGGTGACTGTACAGATTAAATGAGTTTTTGAATGATGTGGACACATAGAAGTCACTAAATAAGTTTCCTATAAATAAATTCTCAAAAGAGACTATTACCTAGGTACCATTGTTCACATTTCACAGAAAAGGAAGCTGTGAGAAAGATAAATTGTTTCACTTTCCAAGGGTCACAGATCCTACAAGTATTGGGACTTGAGTCTGCACCCAAGTAGAATGATTTATTAATTATTCTATACAGTTTTTCCACATGGACTGACTCATCTGCCAATAATGATGGATGTTACTACTTTTATCATCTTTAGTGAACTCCACTCTTTTTTTCTCTGTGCATAATGGAATCCATGGATGTAATTATCAGGGAAGATAGCTTTCCATCTTCCAATATCTGTGGGAAGAGTAAAAGCCTAACTTCCTTGAGTACCGTGCTCTAAGATGTAAAACTATCTCATGTCATGAAGACAAGAAAGAATTTACTGTTCCTTTGGGTAAAGCCAGTTAGCAAACACATATGGTCTACAGTCACCCCGCTCCAGCTCTTAAACTCTCCCACAGAGCTGAGTATCCAACTTGGTCTGTGCTTTCTCCCCTAATGCTGGAAATAGTATTGCAATAAAATCAATGTCTGTTTGCTCGTATTTTCTGTTCTGATAGCCTTTAACATAAAAATGCATGAATTTTACAATAAAGTATCAATCCTTAAAGTACTGCATAATGTGAAGGATTAAGTTAGATAGTGGGATTACATAATGCAACAAACATTCGAAATTTTCTTTTAACCATCTTATTTCGCTCTTTCCATAAGAAGTTTTATAGGCTTCACTGCATGGCTTGCGGGAATCTTAGTTCCCTGACCAAGGATTGAACTCACGCCCTTGGTAGTGAAAGCACAGAGTACTAACCACTGGACCACCAGGGAATTCCCACAAGATGTCCTTTATAGTAGCTACTAAAACCATCTTGTCTCATTTTTCTTTTTTACCACAAACCATTCTTTTAAAAATCAGCCACACTGGGTTTGAGTTATCTCCCTCAATTTATCTGGAACAACTTTCAGTTAAGCATATCCTACTCTTCAATCCAAAAGCTAAACAAACTTAATAATTACTGTTAGCATTCCCTGGCAAATAATTTTAATATGATAATTACTATAATGTCATAAAACACTTATGATTCACATAACAAAACAAATAAGCTTGGGCATGTTCCAATAAAACTTTATTTACAAAAACAGGAGACCAACAGGATTTGACCCATGGCATATAGTTTGCAAATCCCTGCTCCAGACCCTATCAACTTTTACTAGACAATGCAATAATAAAAATCTTATTGATTTCCCTGCCTCCAGACTTGATTTATACAACTTCTTAATAAATAAAAAATGTATTTCAGCAGTTAGATCTGTTTAATTATGAAACTGACTTCCATCAAACATAGTGACTTTGTTAACATCAGTGTGTTTAGACATACTTGGTGTGGATACTTCAGTTGGAACTTGAGAATGGGGTGAGTCTTTTCAAAGATTCGGTTCACTTCTATCAGTTTTAAATAAGGATTCAATGAAATCTTGTGTGGCTTCCCAGACGGCCTGGGGAAGGAGTTAAAATTAAATGGACACATTTTTAAGACCTCTAAAATGAAATTATTAAAATCATCTCTAAAGGATTTAGTTCTGAGTTTTGAATTTAATCATATGAAACATTTTCAAAGATATATTGCATTTTTTATGCCTATAGCAAATCAAATTTATTGAAAGAATAAAATAATACTCAATTGTGTGTGACCTAACAAACTAGGGAATAAGATCATTGAAATATTAAAAATAAAAACAAGTCAATTCTAGAGACCTGTGCAAGCAGGAGATTTAAAAATATAGCACAAGACCAAGCAGTGGATATGGAGATAATGTTAGAAGTGTACATGCCTTAAAACGTCTCAAAATAGTATAAATTAATAAATGTAACAGGGCATAGAAAACAGGGCATAATGGTCACAAATGTTTATCTTTGCTCAGTCCAATAAGAAAACAAAGAAAAACATTTTTTTAATAAATGAATACACTATGGGCTATTGAAATTAACTTAACATAAAGCTAAATTTCTAAACCTGGAGTAAAAGAAGTTAACAAGAGGCAAATAATGTCCTTTTTAGAACCTCTTCTCATAAAGTCTCAGTAACTGGAGACACAGGACCTATCACACATGTGTGAATGGAGAGTGCTGCCAACAGGGATAACTGGTGCTAAGCCTTTAAAAGAGCCCAGACGTGTCTTTGCACACATCTTACCTCAGGCCACAAGTTCTTACCTTCCCAGTCTAACACCGGAGACTTATGGTTTAGAGCTTGAAACAAACAGATTTGGGGCACCAGGCCCAGTTGAGGGCCATGGTAAGTCACCTTTTTGCAAGTCAATTAATTCAAGATAGGACCATTGTCCCCCTACTTCTCCCAGGTGCGGACAACCACCACCAGGATTATACCTTCCAGACCGGTAATTAGAAGATTATTATCTGGAGAAATGACCACCCAAAAAGATGATCTACAAATACGAACATCTGCAGATCCCTCACAGAAATATCAGTGTGCCTGCGCATTAATCATTTATAAAAACCCACTAATCGACAGCCCTGTAAAGACGTAAGAGCTTTATTTCAACTTCTGATGTCTTACTCCTATGTAGTAACATACCAATTGTCACCAATTATTTGAGGAAACCCTCCAACATAAAAAATGAATCTGAAAACAAATAAGCCTAAAAAAGGAACTTGTACAGAATAGAATCAATGCAGAGAGTTAAATGTCAAACTAAGTTGAAGTTGAAGAAGTACTCCTGACAGAAGAACCCAAAGACAAAGAAAGGGAATGGAGAAATGAAGATGATTTTAAATTAAAATTTAAGAAGTATAAAATCTAAATGATATTAATTTCACAAAGAACAGATGTAAGGGAGGGGAGCAAAAAATTCATCAAACTAAAAGGAAATAGGTTTCAGAGTCCCTACTGAGTGTTTAGCAATAGAAACAAAAGTGGTCACTCACTAGGGTATATTACTGTGAAATTTCAGGTCACTGAAAATAAAGAAAAAACCAAAAAGTCTTGGGTACGGGGAAGGAGGTGAATAATGTACAAAGAATCTGGAATAATAATGCTTCTTAACCAGACACCTGAGAAATTAGAAAGAATAGACCACTGCCCTCAAAATTCTGAAGAAATATGATATTTAATATTGAAATCTAAATTATCAATTAAGATAACATCAATTTATCTAAATTATCAATGTAGGCTAAATGATCAATTAAGAGGGAAGGCAGAGAAAAACACTAATTAGCTAATTCCTCAAATTTTAATATCCTTTTCCTACTGTCTCAGAAAATTACAAGAAAAAAATGTGATTAACAAAAAGTGCTTCAAGTTAAAACAAAATTAATGTATGAAATACCTTTCTGGTGTTGGGATTCAGTCCTTTAGTGCCAGTAACTCAAATCTGAAAATATAATTAGTTCTGGGAAAACTAGTCAATAAAAAAATGCTCACTATACGAAAGGATTCAAAGCTATATTCTAATATTGGAACAATATTAAAAATAGGAGTTGTCAAAAATGTGTTTTATTTTTGCCTTGGTTCTCCTCAGGTGTTCTGGTTCCAAAATCAATGACTTGCCTAAGAACCTATTCTAATTTGACCTGCACCCCACACTCAAGTGCCTGGCAATCATGAATACATGACTGACACTGTAAGCATTTGAGGTTGCATTTTTGCCCCCAGAATGTAATTCTAGAGTGAGACTTAACAAATCCTTGAACAAAGAAGCTATCTCAGATTTTTGCACACATCTGGTGTCCAGTAAATATTTTCTGGAAGAGTATTTATTTTAGGTATTTTGATTTTATATGGATATCTTTGACTCATTTCATCCACTGTAGAAATATTAAAAATATTAAGAATATATTTATAATTGTGTGTAAACCCTATGATATTAAATAAAATTAATATATGTGCATGCTCTCTTATTATAACTATTACACAAATGTAAAACTGCCTTCAGAAAAGCACGTTAACTAGAATAGTTGAGAATTTAGTTGATGAAATTCACAGATTCTGTACCATATTAATTTTTCAACACCTAAGGTATCCTGTAATCTTTCTTATATCAGAGAGTCAGTAAATTGTCATTATGGAGTTATTTTAAATCAAAAGTTGTATCAATGAAATTGTTCCTGTTCCAGGACACTGGAGAAAAAAATAAACTAGCTTTTTTCAGAATGGTTGGTGAAATAGAAGTTGCTTTTAAAGGTTAAATTTTTTAAAGTACAAACGAAAAAGGGTTTGTTATAATATTTGAAATGGCTGAGTAATATTTCATTGTATATATGTACCACATCTTCTTTATCCAGTCATCTGTTGATGGACATTTAGGTTGCTTCCATGCCTTGGCTATTGTAAACAGCGATGCAATGAACATCAGGGTGCATGTATCCTCCTTTTGAACCATGTTTTTCTCTGTATCCTCAACCATTAGAAAGAATGAAATAATGCCATTTGCAGCAGTATGGATGGACCTAGAGATTTTCATACTGAGTGAAGTAGGTCAGAGAAAGACAAATATCATATGACATCGCTTATCTAGAATCTAAAAAAATGATATTTTTTTACAAATTTATTTACAAAACAGACTAACAGAGAATGAACTCATGGTTACCAGTGGGGAAGCATGCAGCGGAGGGACAGATTAGGAGTTTGGGATGGACATGTACACACTGCTATATTTAAAATAGATAACAAATAAGGACCTACTGTATAGCATAGGGAACTCTGCTGAATACTCTGTAATAACCTAAATAGCAAAAGAATTTGGAAAATAGATACATGTGTATCTATAACTGAATCACTTCGCTGTACACGTAACTAACAACGTTGTTAGTCAACTATACTCCAATATAAAATATTTTTTAAAATAAATAAATAAAAAGCAAAAAAAAAGAATAATTTTTGAAATTAGTCAGAAAGAGAGAAGGCTATCAGAAAGTGAATTTTAAAATGGTTTTAAACCTCACCATTGGTTCTCAGATATTTTCATTTCTTTATAGATAGCTTGAACCAATTTATTAAATCTTGATATATAAAATCTAGATTAAATTGCCACTAAAAGCATGTATTATATACTTTGCATAAACATAGCATTCCTATAAATACAGGGATTTGTAAACTCTTAAACATTGCTTTACTGAATACTAATGACTTGAAAGATAGGTTTTTATATTAATGTGATACAAGTGTATTAGTGAGTGGAAAAGAGTTCAACAGAGTTTGCAGCATCAGAAGTCAGAATAAAGGAAATACTTCAGATATTTGTCCTTTTCCTAATAATATAATATTATAACCTACAGTGGGGTAGGGACTTGGATGCAATGTTCCCTGTATTAATATGGATATAATAAAACAAGCACACATTAAGCCATCTTTAGACATTGATGATGATGCAGAAGACTGCAATTGCCTTTTGCAATAAAGACATATCTACCAATTATGCTTATGCATATATACCAATTATACACACTGAAATTTTATTTTCTGAGGTTTCAAAGTTACTTTAAAAAAAAGATCATGCTGCTCTATTTGATCCTAAAACTTTTAATTTAAAAAATAATTTATTCCTTTACTTAATATACAGAAAACTGTTTTTCTCTCTTTTTAAACTTAATATCCTTAGATTATCAAAACACATTTTCTTGAATTGTTCTCACGTCTAATATAAGTAATTTTAAAGTATGAAAGAGTGGGTGTAATTTAAACTTCTAAAAATTCTACCTTGAAATGTATAACACTTTGTTTTTGTTTACATGCTGACATGTTTTTCCCTGTTTTAAAAATAGGACAACCAGTAAAATAACAATACTGATGAATAGTTATGTTATAAATACATACAAACTATACTGTGTCTTACTGCGATACTTTAGTCTGTTTTAAATGCAAAAGAAGGAAAAAAATAAATTGGGAGCTGGGGAAACCATGAATGATTGAAAGTTAGATGGAAGAAACCTTAGTATTTGCTTACTAGTATTTCTCATCCATTCTTGTCCATCCCCCACTCCAGTGCATCTTCACTCTTTCTTCTTTATATTCCAACAGCAAAGAGAAGTTTAATTATCTTTACTTTCTATAATTTATTCCTATAGTTTATTGTGAAAACTTACGTAGTCTAAACATGCTTTTTTAAGCAATAACTCACTGACCACTGAGGCCTAGTGTTCTCTCTCCACTCCCTCTGTCTCTGACTCTGTCTCTCTGTATTGATAACATTTTTGGCACTAATGATACTAACCTTTTTGTGCATTTGTGAAGTTTTAATTACAATTCTTAATAGCATCAAATACACAAGTGAGACTACATCCCAAACTCTTAATTTCCAGTTCAGAGCTCATTATTGCTGCTGCGATGTTAGTTCCCATTAACTTGGTGGGGCTGTAGGGGTTAAAGGTCATCACTTTTAATTAAAAGAATATGCAATTTTAAGCGTAGTTAAGTCAGTGTTGGTCCTTACTAATTTTTTTCCTTCAGGAAGGGAAATCAAACTGACGTGTATGATTAATAGCCTCAATCTAATATAGAATGTTCATATTGTCTAACCCCGCTCCACTTTTCTTTACAACATTAAGGTATCACCTTGCTTCAAATTGGAGGGCATAGACCCTGCATCAGTTTAGCTTGGTACTCCTTAGATGTTTTTATGCTCAATTCTGAATCAATAGTTATTCTTTACTTATAATATTCTCTTTCTTAAACTAAAGGGCAGTATAATGTCATTTATTTTATTGTAATTCACGTATATTCTACATATATTATTTTGTATTTAACACATATTATATGCTTAAAAATAAAACAAGAGTGTGCAATTTGTTTCCTCAGTTTTAACCATTTATCTCTGGCCATGCAAACACTGGTCCTAGCAAACATAATTCAAAGTGAGAATAAAATGAAATTATAAGATCTTTATCAAACACCTGTTGGAGACAAATATTAATATGGTTTGGTAAAATTACTTCATTATAGAGACAGAAAATACAAATGAGGAGTGAGGAGAAGACCGTGGTTTGAATGGAAATTAGGTACCATGCAGATATGTTCAGGTTTTCTCTCGGCTCGTCCATCAGCCTGGAGGTCAGTGTTAGGGGCTCCCTCTTACACAGAAGAAAATGAGTCCAGCTTTATCTGATATTTGCATTTCAAGCAACAAAAAATAACCAGCTCATGACACATGCCAAAGAAGAATTAATTGAATACCCTAGAGAAGCAATAAAAAACTAGAGAGACTTAGAATGATCTGAGGCAGCTCTGGAGAACGAGGAAGCAAGAAGCACAGACATCACTTGGTGCCACTTTGTCAGGATGCACCTCACTCAAGAAAACAAGTCCCAGGGAAGGAGACTGGTTCATGAGTACGTGCCCTGACTCTACTGGAAAGGGAGCAGGGAAACCTGTGCACTTCAGCTTGTGAAATTGGAGGAGGCATAGGTACTTCTTGTGCCAGTAAGTCTCAGTAGTGTGCCCTTCAAAGGGAGAATCAGTGCTACATAAATATCTGCTGCACCCCCAAGGGGAAATAACTTCTCCACTGAACATGGGTCAGTAAGGGTTGGATTAATTTAAAAATTAAAAATTTTATCCATCTGGTGAAAACTCACGCTCTTTCTCAAGATCTGCAGTACAAATCAATGCACCAGAGGATAGTGCTTGGTTTTCTTTTGGTTTTTCATAGAATTTTTATCTCTGTAGAGGTCTGAATATAACACATTAGTGATGATTATGAAACTGCAAATTTCCATACTTTTATTTTGTGTGTGTGTATATTTTTCAATTAATTTCTTAGTTCTTTTTTAATGGTGGTTAAGGGCAGACAAGTAAAATACATCAGGTTTTAATTTTTATATGTAAATTTATGGCATGCTAAATCACACAGTAGTTCATTGTGCAATAGATGATATATACAGTGAAATTCAAAAATGCGTGTGCATCATTTCTCCCCAAATTTTATTTAATTAAAAGAAAATTAACATGGCCTATTGATTTTACATATTTTAATCTATCTCTATGTAAATCAGGATAGGCAAGTTATGCTATAAAAAGAAATTAACCTTGAAATCTCAGTGGTTCAACACATGAACATTTCAGTTTTCACTCACACAGTATTTCCAATGAGGACAAAAGGGTAGACCTTCACCATATATTTCTCAGAGACCAGGCTTCATCGTCTTGTGATATGATCATCTCAACATGTACCTCACGATTAGCCAAATCAGGGCAAGAGAGAAGTAGGAAAACTTTACAGAAGTGCAACTGTCTGATCTGCAGTCACCTATAAGTAAAATTCATCCCCTTGGTTGGAACTTGTCACTGGCTATATCCCACTGCAAGAGAGGCTGGAAAGTATGCCCATGTTCTTGGGAAGAAGAGAATAATCAGGTATTACAAACATCAGCTACCTTGTCCATGCTCTCTTTCTGTCTTATTACTCCTCCAGCCAGGCAGGAGTCTTGAGCAGAATATCATGGGCCAGATTTCTGTATATGTCAATGTTGAGAAGAATATTCAGGAAGCTGCACTCTACAGAGAGATTGTCATAATATCTGGGAGACTACTAAATAATCCATAATTTATCAGAAAATATTTCAGTACAGATTTCTGCTAAAAATGCACATGTGTGAGTGTTTGATCTATACTTCTAGGGGGAGAGAGTTGTCCAAATCAGTAATGCATACATTGAGAATGTCAGTCAAACGTTCACATTTCAGAGATCTCTTCAGACATCTTTTGCTCTGGCCAACACCTGAGGCATACATAACATGTTAGAAATGTGATTTCACTGATAAAATTACAAGCAAACAAAATAAATAGATTGGCTAAACTATTCTAGGGAGTCTCTACCTTTTCATGAACTAGCTTTGAAAATCTAGCAAGCGTTTGATTTTCAGTCTTTTATGAAATTGCCCCATGATAATCAATATACTTGTGGAGTTTTGATTGTCTGCTGCTGAATGTATAGTTACCTAAATGCTGCCTCTAAAATATTGTGAGGTTTGTTTTTAGATGGGGTCAGAGAACCTGAGCCTAAAAAACACAAAGAGCTGAAGCTTCACTGAGACCATAGAAAAGGGGGTTTGTCTTCCTACTAGTGATGTTTAATCAGTGTGAGGATTTATAGTGGTACTCTGCTGAGATTTGATTTCATCAGCACTTGATATTAAAGTTGTGACAGAGGAGACCTATTCCTCTTACCTGTAACACTGATGCCAAAATAAGTACCAAAAAAAAATCTTAGTAGTTGTGTTTGTCCAAATTTACTTGGTCACTTTGTAACAAAGATCAGCTAAAAAATCAAAGATCTAAAGGGTAGGGCTGGTCAGAAGGGGAGACACTACAGTACCAATGAATGTGAGACCAGTTGGAATGATCATGGAGACAATCTGAATAAGAGTCTGAGAAAATATTTCTGAATAAGGGAAGTGGTGGCTACAGTTTGTTTTAATTGGATGTTCATATCTTTGGGCTTGGGTGGGTGGGAAATCATTTGTCTGGAAACCTGGCTAGGTGATAGCTTGAGGCTGTCTGAAGAATCCCTGTATAAATAGGTAAAATATATAGTAAATTCATTTGTCAACAAATGTCTCAGAAAAGAAAAAAGGAAAGAGAAATTAGAAAAAAGAATAGCTGTTGGAAAATCAAAATATATGAAGAAAATAAAATCAACTATGATAAAAGATTCACAGGAAATTTTAAAGGAAAATTACTAATTGTTAATTGGAACTATTTTGTGTACAGGATATGTTTAATGTATTTTGTTTCTTACTTATCCTTTCAGTAATCTCTCTTATTTTTTAAAACTGAGCATGGAAGCTTCATATTGGAGGAGAGTGGCAATCAAAAAGTTATTTCATCATAGACTTTGTAAAAAATGAACATTTCTAAAACCTTTAACTATATCATGTTATATAGCTGTGTGCTGCTCAGCCCACAGCGTAGGATTAAATAAGCTACTACTGAAACTTATATTTATGTTCTCTAGATGAAAAGACTGATGCTTACCAAACCAACTAGGCACATTCTGATGTGAAGATATAACTAGACACCATCAGCCCTGAAGTTGGCAATAATCCATGTTTCTAGGTGAGTTTTGAGAGCCTACTGCTACTTACTCTTCTTGTTTCAAAATCAAGGGACTCCTCTCCCATCCTTGTGGTTTACAGTAAGTCTGTGCTTTTAACTGCTCCCTCCTCCTGCCAAGGTCAAGGATAGTCTGTCTTTCTTTTTCTTTTTTTTTTCACATCTTTATTGGAGTATAAATGCTTTACAATGTTGTGTTAGTTTCTGCTATACAAAGGGATATTCTTTCAAATTTCTCTTTAGTCTCTCCACTCTAAAAAAATAATTACTACTCTGTGCTCTGCTTCCCTTTCCCTACCTCTTAGTTTTCCCAAAACCTATCCTGTAAGTGCTGTATCTAGACTTCCCTCTTTGCTATCTCTTTCAGGTTGACTATCTTTAGGATGGTCTATCCAGAATTTTGATTTTTCTAGAACACCACATCATGAATTACTTCCCCAGATAGATGTACAGCAACCTAAAGACAAATAATAATACTCAAGTCCCCCACCACTAGATCTCACCCCAAACCCAGAGCCTTCATGAAGCTTGCATTCTAAACCAGATATTCGTACCCAAATTTAGATAGTAAAAGGGTTTGGATACATATAGCTAAAATAAGAAAGAGTGGTATTTTGCTTCTAATTGTAACAAACAATTTTTTAGACTTTGACACCATTTATGGCTGCACTACAACCCAAAGAAATATCATTGCTTGCCATTTGATTAAAGAGATTTTTAAAATTTAAATAGAAAGTACTTTAGAAATATACAGTGAACTTCTAGAGATGAAATCCAGATAGACATTAGTAATGGATAATTCGTATGAGCTGTCAGAATGTTTGCATTGTCCTTAATATTTTAGTTGATTTATTTTTATATCATCCTTTTAGCTGTGCTGTTTCATTTTTGAAATATTGGACATCTTAAATCATAGCATTTGAAGTACTATTTCTTTTGGAAATGCCTTTCTGAGGAACTAAATCTATGTATTAAAAAATGTGCAACGTGTAATGTCTGACTTGGAGAAAATGTACTAGAGTAGACAACTCAAGTTCAGGCAAAGGAATAAATGTGTTTAAGTCGTATGTTAGGCAAACTTTGTTAAGTTATAGTTAAAACTAGGAAATGAGGCTATAGAAATTTGAGGAATAGCATTGTTCTACATTTATATATAGAAAGAAAAGACAGTTCCAAAGTACCTTTCAAGGACAATAAGATTGTAGACCAAAACACAGAGCAAATTGAAAACAGACTCTGCAGTTTCAGTACTATTTCCTTGTCTTTTATCATGGGTGATCATAGGAAGGAGTCATATAAAAGAACTGGATTTACTATACACTTTTGTTAAAGACATCACTTACAGCTTGTGATTTAATGCTGTTTGTCTAGGGTCACTTTGGACTTGAAAATTACTGTGAACAAAAATGACGCCTTTCTTTGGATAGCATGTATTGTTTCTTTCATGAGATAATAAGAATTATATAGACATTCCTACCCCATCAGATGTCTGTTTTTTGTTCTGATCACAAGAAATTTATACTTAAATATTTAAACTTAGAAATGAGATTAGCTCTTAAATTGGTAAAAATGTGTTCCTCCGTGTCTTGAATTTTGATATTTATATTTTCACAGTTTTTAAATTTACAGTTTCTTAGTTTAAATTTCATTCTTTCATTTGAGGAAGTGTGTGGAAAATGAGTAATTAAATATTGACTGTGTTAGGTAGGCTCTTTTAGGCTGCAAAAATCAGATTGAAATAAAGGCTGTCTCAGTTGTCAAGGATTTTTTATGAGGATTAAGGAAAAATAGGTCATCACTTCAGCTGCCTCATGTTGAAACTTGAAGGAAGTCAGGAATGTTGTTCAGGACCCAGAAGGATCTCTAGTGGTCCAGCTGGACAAGCTGGCCATCCTCTCATTTCCTCAGCAGACAGAAGATGTTGCTCCCGGCACCAGTAACCGTACTTATGTTGTGGTGACTCAGAAATCCTCTGTCTCCCTGCTAATACCATAAATATCTCTCCACATCACTGCTTCTGCGTCTGTGTGGCTTTTCCTTTGACATAGCCTCTGCTCAGTGCTTCTTGTTTGTGCGTCTGACAGCTTGAGTCCCCTGCTTTCAACTCTGTTTTCTTCTCTATGATTGCCTCATACACCCAATAAGAAGGATCAAAGTGCATTCCAGCCCTGGGCTAGGATGGCAAAATGTTGTTAGGAAGAGTTCTTCTCTATGACCACTCCTAGGCCATTGCTTATCCTGTAGATGATTGCTCTTTAGTGTCTGATTCAGTCAGCTGTGGCCAGAGCAGTGGCAGTGTGTGGTGTAAGATAACTGGCATCTAAGAAGCTCTCCAACCTACAATGTTCTCTGAATGTCAGAAAATTATATATAAACCTCAATTCCCATAACTGTATTGGTCCTTGATATAAAGAGAGAAACATACATTTTTTCATAGTTTATTTTAAAAGAGCTAGATATATTCTTTTTATATTATAAGTATTATACTGTATTATTTTCTAATATAGTAATTTTATATATTTTAAATGTATATTACATATTCTTTTCTTTTGTAGCAGCTGCCTTTCACTTTTTACTGTATGGAGATAAATACAAATAGTCCTGTGGGCAAAATGCCCAGAAAATTTAGTTTGAGTCTATAAATAGAATATTGAGTTAATTAATAAGTATTAAAAATAAAATATAAATTATGCTTCTAAAACATGTGTAAATGTTTGATTTTGCTTAACAAGGTGAATCACATTGTTATCATAGTCTAAGAATGAACATTAATTTTACTAATACATTTACTCAACTATTTATAAGCACATTATTTATCTGAAGGAATCAAAAACTTTTGCAGTTACATCATACTGTATTATAAGGGGGGGAATTATGTGCTGTTAATGTATTATATATTTGGAGTGCATCAAAAGTCTATGCTAGTATCTTTTATGGATGTTAAATTCTGTCTATAAGACACACATATAACGCATTAATATACTTTCCAATATTGTAAAAAACAGATGGTGGTCATTTAAAATTTGTTTATAAACTCTACTATATGTCAAAAGTCTTTGCAATACTTTAATAAACTTCTTCTCCAGCCCATGCCTATTAATTTCTCTCACTATCTCAGGAACTACCTCCCGAATGCTCAGGTACTATCTGCTTTTCTGTAAGTCATTTCCTCTCACAGTCATGGTAATATAAATAATAACCTCACATTTTAGCTTCATTCCTAATCCAGGTTCTGCAGTTTTTTGTGTCCATTGTCAGAGATAACAATGATCTACATATTGGCTATCACTTAAATATCTCAGGTAATTTACTCAGATATCAGTAGCATATCCACCATACTGATTGTTCCTTGACCTTTGTCTTTGCCATAAAATTGAAAAGTTAATCCCTTTTTCATTACCAACAGTCAAACATTTAACTTTCTAACATGTTCTCCTTTTCCTACTTCCAGGTTTTAGTATCAACCTCAAGATTCCTTGTCTATCTGGAACTATTTGCTATTTTATGCTGATTTGTCCTCTGTTAAATCACAGGAGTCTTGAAAACTGTGCTAAGATCTAACCTTTCCTGATGTTACCTGCTGAGCAGTTTTTTTGAATATGCATTATCTGTTTTCCCAATAGAACTCCCTGTCAAATATCATCCTATCTCGTTCTCTAAACTTCTGCAATTCTGACTCTTGTTTGGACTGGGGAATGTTTTCTTGTATAATCTCTTCAGAACACTCCTTTTCCTTCAGCTAAAATTATCCTGTGTAGAATCTACATCACTTCAATGTTAATTGAGTTTGGACTCAATTAAATCATTTAAGATTTTAAATAACAGGTTGGGTCCTCGATTTTAATACACATTATTTAATGTCTACACACAAAACATCCAGGCCCTTTTTCTTGCCATCAGCCAGTATATTTCCTTAGGTATCCATAGTTCACCAAAGATATCCCTATCTCTCATAAATGGGTAAATTCAAACTAGTCTAAATCATTCATGCCATTCCCATTTCCCTGGGCAATGATGGGCTTGGGATACTATGGTGACTTTTTTGGCCAAATCAATGTGACAAGATATATGTTGCAGAGACAGAGTATTGGGGTGAGAGAAATATGTGGTTATCTCACACTTTAAAAAGTAGACAAAATTTGTTACTTCTTTTTCTTTCTTTTATTTCTTTACCTCTGGAGATGATCATTGGTGGTTGTAACACCTAGAATTGCTATATTTGTCTAACCAGAAGAAGAATAACTAAAAAATAACACCAATCTGCTCAGAAGAAAGAAGGAAAAGGAGGGGCTAATCAGAGTAAGAATAATCTGGAACTAAGTGTAAATAAAAAGAAAGGC
This sequence comes from Tursiops truncatus, assembly GCF_011762595.2. NCBI lineage: Eukaryota > Metazoa > Chordata > Mammalia > Artiodactyla > Delphinidae > Tursiops > Tursiops truncatus. Next base: position 56,526,761 of record NC_047051.1, on the reverse strand, counting down.
ACAATTTTAAAAGATAAATTCTAATAATTAGAAACTCCAACCAAACTGTTTATGAAAGAGTAAGTTATGAACTATCTCAGGTTTTTTTGTATTATTTTGTCCCCTATTTAAAAGCAACAGATGAACTAAATTCAGCATTCATGCATACATTAAAAATGAGATAGGTAGGCCTCATTTATGTTCCATTCTGGCATCTGAAATGTATGGTTACTCTCTAATTCTCAGATTTATACTATACTGTTGCTCAGAAAAGGAAATACTTGTTAATTATTTATGTAAGAACCAGATGTGAAGTTTTCCTGCATGTTTTAGATACAACAGGAGCATCCTTATATAAAATAATTGAGAGTCGGTCTTACTTGGCTGATCAAAATCCTTTTTTTAAAGTGGGAAATAATAAATGGCATAAAATATGCAGTAATATCTTATTTGAACCTAAATATGAAAGGCAATTTGACAGTCATTTAATACAGGGCTTATTTACTACTATCTTTTTAAACAAAATTGCCATTGGCACTACTTTTGCAATGCATTGTGTACAATTTTTCGTTTCAATTTTCTTCATGAGCCATAGGAATGTAAAGTACTAGATATTACATCCCCACCTACCCACATTCTGACTCTGGCCATAGCCAATAGAAAAGCATTGTTGCTGTCATTGTCGTTGTATATGAAACTACTTGCCTCGTCCATCAGTTCCCAATTGGACATATTTTTTTTTTCATAGAAGCAATAAGTCAGCACTCAACGCATCAAGGGCTTTGGTCTGTGTGCCTTAAGGAGACAGCATTGTGCAGTAGTTATTCTAGTGAGTCTATTAAGTGGAGGCTGGTGAAGAGAGAGTCTATTGTAGTTGCCTTCACTTTCTTTTCATTTAGAATAAACACAATACATTTGACTGTACAGTTACCTAGACATTAAAATAATTTGCCCTTAAAGTTACTTAAATACTGCTTCTTTAATAGTCAAAAGCAATATGATATACATTTCCCCCCAAATTATATAGAAATTTTATGGGCTTGCTTGACTAATATTATTAGAGCATAATTTTTCCATGTGCATAGAGTATTTTAATGATACAATATTTGATTCACAAATATCTCAAGAGAATTATAAAATTCTAAGGTTAGAGTATAATATATTCAAACATTCAAATACTACCATTATTAGGTGGGATTAGATTGGTTCTTTTTGTTATTGTTAATTGCTTGTTTGTCTTAGTATTTATATATTTGCAGATTCCTTATAGTATATACATTTCTTTTTTTTTTCAATGCCCAACTTGTAAAATACAACACCTGGTTTATTATTTTTATTTTGTTTTTCCTGCTATTATAAAATAAACTCCAAAGAGCTGTAAATTCATACATTCTAGGGCCCAGAAGATAGCTAATGAAAAAAGATAAGATCAAACAAACATCCTTGGATGCCTCATGCTTCCTTTAGGGTGTTATTTTCAAGAGTTTCTAAGTATTGCAAGTTGGCACACTTATACTTCATTTACTTTTAAATTACATATTATTTCTTCAAAAAATTGCTTATTGTTAGTGAGTACTTACTATGTGCTAGATAAAGTACCCAGGAGCTTAAATATATTAACACATTTAATAGTTTCAACATTGCCACGTCAGGTATTATTATCTTCATTTTACAGATGTGGAAACTTAGGCAGAGAGGTTAAGCAACTTGGTCAAACAGTGAGAAATGGTGGAATCAAGGTTCTTACTTAGCTAGTCCGTCTTTAGGATGTGCACTGCACTAAGTACTGAAAAGCTGCATGAAAATGAACTGAATCAATGTAATTTTGATACTTAGGGTTTAAAAAGGGTTTGAAACAATGCTTTTTTTACATTTGCATACATAGTTGATGATAAAAGCAACACAATTTCAAATGACCCCTCCTCCTTCTTCAATTGTCTCCCTCAAACTGCTATGCAAAAAGAATTTGTGCCATGAGAAAGTAAAATGAATTCTAACTATAGTGATGATTCACTCCTACAGTCATGAAATTACAGGTAATATAAGAGAGGAAAAAGGAAGCCTTAAAAACCTCTGTTGATTTTCTTAGAAATTGTTCCAAATGAACAGAATCTATAGGAGCAGGAGTTCAAAACGATGCTTCTAAAAGCAAGAAATCAACAACAAAAAAATATTTTAATGGACACAAAGTTGACCGCCATTTTTGGTAGGAATATATGCAGGCAATTCAATATTAAAACTGTCAAATTCTATTAGAATGCACATAGTGTACTGCCACATATAACCTGCTGAGTACAATATTTAGATGTTTAGAGCCAGCTTTGCAGAAAAAAAATTAGTTGTTATGCATTTGTCTTCTCAACAAAAAATACTATTTGGAAAATTGCATTAAAAGTAAATCTTAGGGAACTCCCTGGTGGTCCAGTGGTTAGGACTCTGCACTTCCTCTGCAGGGGGCCTGGGTTGATCCTTGGTCTGGGAACTACTAAGATCCCCCAAGTCACGTGGTGCAGCCAAGAAAAACAAATCTTAACCAATACATCACTGAATACCATTAATTACATAAAACTTCAATTTAAAAAATCGAATAATTAGATTAATATTAACTTCTAATTATAAAAATCTCTCATTACTTAGAAATTTGCTATACCTCTCATTTAAGAGAAAAGAAAATGAAGCAAGAAGATAACTATGTTAGGAGCTTAGCTTAATAATGAAAGTCAATAACATGTTGTTCAAAGAACAAAGGTATAAAAATCAAAAGCTCTGGGTCCTTGTCCTGGTAGCGTTATTTGAGAAAGGCATTAAATTCACCTGAACTTCAAATTCCTCATCCATAATATGTGGATATTCATACCAGAGAAGTCTTCTTCTCTAAGCTCTATAAGGTATAAAATATTAAACATATATTTATATAGACTATGAAAAAAGCAATTAAATCTAATTTAATTTTTATATTTACAAAATAATTGAAAAAATAAATGTAAAAATTTGAATTTTGTAGTATTTTAAATAATCTTATTGTTTTCAATAAATTCATACTTATGTAAATTTTTTTAATGTATTGGTCAAATATTTTCAATATTTGACAGTATTTAACTCAATAACTTAAACACACAATTATAAAAATTTGTTTCAAATATTCCTGTTAATCAGGGTTTTTCTTAATCCTTTCTATTCAATAATCTCTTGTTCTAAGAACAATTTAATTCATTTAATTAGTTAATTAAATTATATTTGATTTAATTGGCAAGGCAAAAGGTGAATTGGCAATCATCTTGATAATCACCCTTTTTCATTAATAATTAACAATTCTACATTTAATTAACTGATTATGTGAGAGAGAAGGAAGTTGGGAGGATTAAAAACTAAGGTATTTTCTCCTCAACGAAAAAGAAAATATTTTCTTAATATATACAACACTCTTTTAAATATCAGGATAAGGACAAAACACACAAATTTCTAAAAAACAGAACTAGTAAAATCTGAATATGTATAAAAGATATAAGGGATCACTTCAAATCCCTTTGATTAGGGATCACTTCAAATCCCTTTGATTAATGATTTAACTTCATTACCCACATAAGTTAATGTGCAACCTTGCAATATTAGCACGATTATATAGTTCAGAACAGTGGAGATGAAAGCACTTTTCTGTTTTGTGTGGTTCAGACTCTGTGTTGTCTTGCAGTTGTCCCACTTGCAGAAGAGTGATAATAACGTAAAGCATGCTCCATGAGAGTAACTATGGTGATGTGAGGGCTTGAATTCATATCATCAAGTATGATGGAAGAGGAGTTGTATTTTGTGTTCTGTGTGGTACCAGATAAATGTCCAAATGAGTCAAAGTTCAGGGTAGGATATCTTCTGATCAGTCTTATCTTGAGAAGGAAACTTTTTTAAAAGTGTAGTAATATACCCAATAGCACGAAGGAGTAATACTCAGTGGGACATAAAGAAAGTACTAGCAGTGTCAGGGCAACTCTGTGATGTTAAACAGATGTTTTAATATTCAAATGACAGTGATAATGAACCCAAGCAGCATTGTTGGTCAGTAGACATTATTTTATACAATAGAAGAGTGTCATTGGTACCAAACAGATTCAACTGATACTGAAAAAGTGAGGGCTGGGGAAACCAAAAATAAGAACCATGTCTGTAAGCACCAAAGTACCACTGGGAAATTCCAGAAATTCTTGGAGTGGAGATGTATTTGTTTCCAATTAGTGCTTTAAGGAATTACCACAAACTTGGTGGCTTAAAACAACAGCTATCTATTATCTTACAGTTCTGGAGGTCAGAAGTCTAAACTGGATTGGCCACACTCTAGTCCTTCTGGAGGCTCTCAGGGAGAATCCATTCCTTGTCTTCTCTGGTTTCTGGAGCCTGCCCACATTCTTTGGCTCTAATACCTTCAATACACAGACCTCTCCTTCCACCCTCACTTTTCCTTCTCTAACTCCGACTCTCTCTTGCCCTCCTCCTTCAGTTATAAGGATCCTTGTGATTACTTTGGGCCCCTAGATAAGCCAGAAGAAGTTCACCATCTCAAGATTCTTAACCACATCTGCAAAATCTTTTTTTGCCAAATAAGATAGATATTAACAGATTTCTCAAATCAGAACATGGACATCTTTGAGAAACTGTATTTTTCTGTACAACACAAGGGATACATTTTTTAGAGATTTTAGGATGGATTGCCCTATAAGCAGAGTCAGCAAGATCTTATAAATATGACTTTAAATTCTTAAAAAAGTAATATTTGGATGGAAAAATAACAAAAAGGACAGAAATATTCCCTAAAAAATCCAGTGACATAAAACTTGCATACATACACTTGCAGAATAAATAACATTCAGTTTATTTCTTTAAGTTATTTAAATTTACCTCATGCAAATAATTAAAATACAATTTGCTTATGTTGACTGAAGCTATTTGTTTTAAATCATTCTGGCTAGAAAACCTAGTCAAATTAATTTTCTGATAATTTAAGTGGGTCCAAAATGCTACTTTAGGTCAATCTTCTACGTATGAAAGCCAGAGCTACACTATCTAAAGGAAAGTTCAGGTATAAAGAAGAAAGAAAAAAAAGATAAAACCACACTCTTATACTTGTTGAGAAAATCACACAGCAAATGGAAAATAAAAATAAATTTACAGATTAACTTGCCAAGAATGACTTTTATAAGGGACATGTTATATTTTTAAAGATTAAAAAACAGTTACATATATGTTCTGTTTACATTAGTCTATACAGTGGAAACAAGTGTATGAAATCCACCAGTGATGTCAGCTATTAAACCCTGGTGAGAGCTTCCATAGGACATTGTAGGACCTGTTTCTCTATTAGTAACTTGGCCTATTAGAATCATTTTGGAAAAAAAGCTGGGATCATACGGATCTGACAATAGATTTATAATAAAAAAACCACATGAGTTTGAGGAAATTATTTAATTGATTCAGCCTGTTTTGAGAAGGGAAGTGGAATTTTTGAGCCAAGGTATTCAGTGATTGCATAAACAATCGAGCTGCAACTGTTAACCCAAACCCTCAATCAAGAAATAAAGTGTCAAAAAATGGGAGATATTTGCTACTACTGGTGAGCAAAGCCCTCTCCAATAATCCTCTACATTTGCCTTCTCATCTATATACCATTCTGTTAGGTCAGTTCCAATCCAATTATACTGTGGTTTTTAGGTCTTTTAGGCTGATGCAAATTGATTTGAATGTGGAAGGTGATGCAACATTTGTCTATATGTTAGTGGTTCTATGTCATGAACTCACACGATTTTGTTTTTAAAATTTTGAATCACATGTGCATTGTATGTGACCCCTCATATATCATATAATATGTCTAATATGTCCTAATATGCTCATATATGGAATGGTTTCAGTCACATGTGCCTTAGAGATATGTGCAGAGACCTGAAAAGAAACCAGACAGATAATACGTGGTAATTAATAAATATAAATGACACAAAAAATATTCTCAAAAATCCCTATAGTTCTGGGTTTCTAAGGTATTTATGCTTAAAGAAAAAAGTGAAACAACTTGCCATTGAGACTTCAGATACCTGATTCAGAGCCCTATATAAATTACTCTATAAATATTCTCTTAAAAATTCATAGTAAAATGCTGATATACTCATTTTTAAAAATATGGAAATGGAATATCAGATATTTTGATTTGAAGAAAAGTACATTAAAACATAAGCAAGGGGCTTCCCTGGTGGCGCAGTGGTTAAGAGTCCGCCTGCCGTTGCAGGGGACACGGGTTCGTGCCCCGGTCCGGGAAGATCCCACATGCCGCAGAGTGGCTGGGCCCATGAGCCGTGGCCGCTGGGCCTGCGCGTCCAGAGCCTGTGCTCCGCAGTGGGAGAGGCCACAGCGGTGAGAGGCCCGCGTACCACAAAAAAAAAAAAAAAAAACACAATGAGGTATCACTTCACACCGGTCAGAATGGCCATCATCAAAAAGTCTAGAAACAACAAATGCTAGAGAGGGTGTGGAGTAAAGGGAACCTTCTTGCACTGTTGGTGGAAATGTAAATTGATACAGCTACTATGGAGAACAGTATGGAAGTTCCTTAAAAAAATAAAAACAGAACAACCATATGACCCAGAAATCCCACTACTGGGCATATACCCTGAGAAAACAATAATTCAAAAAGGTGCATGTACCACAATGTTCATTGCAGCACTATTTACAAAAGCCAGGTCATGGAAGCACCCTAAGTGTCCATCGTCAGATGAATGGATAAAGGAGATGTGGCACATATATACAATGGAATATTACTCAGCCATAAAAATAAACGAAATTGAGTTATTTGTAGTGAGGTGGATGGACCTAGAGACTCATACAGAGTGAAGTAAGACAGAAAGAGAAAAACAAATACCGTATGCTAACATATATATGGAATCTAAAAAAAATAAACAAAAAATGGTTCTGAAGAACCTAGGGGCAGGACAGGAATAAAGATGCATACGTGGACTTGAGGACATGGGGAGGGGGAAGGGTAAGCTGGGATGAAGTGAGAGAGTGGCATGGACATATATACACTACCACATGTAAAATAGCTAGTGGGAAGCAGCCGCATAGCACAGGGAGATCAGCTTGGTGCTTTGTGACCACCTAGAGGGGTGGGATAGGGAGGGTGAAAGGGAGATGCAAGAGGGAGGAGATATGGGGATATATGTATATGTATAGTTGATTCACTTTGTTATAAAGCAGAAACTAACACACCATTGTAAAGCAATTATACTCCAATAAAGATGTTACAAAAAATAAAAAAACACAAGCAATTGTATTATAGACTATCTTTCTGTTTAATAAACACATTTTGAGTGGAATAGGTACTTGTGTCAAACATTTTTCGTGCAGCACTTCAAACCCTTTTGGCCTTACTTTTTGCTCCAGCCACTGAAAAAGGCATCGTCTTCACTCAGACTTTGCAGACAAAATTAGGCAGCACCCCACCTAAAGCCGACAGTGCCTTGGGACTTGTCTGATGCTGACATGTAGATATTGTGAGGAATATTCTACACTCACTCTGATGCAACTTAGAAGTGACCCAGCAATTAATTTTGTAGGGTCATCCTTGAAAAAGTGAAGAGGAGACAATGATAAATTCTTTCCCTTTCCATTCTAGGCAGCCTGTTCTAAGGTACATTTTATAAATTCCTCAGAAATTCCCTAAAGATCCAGTAACAGGCATCATTTTAGTGGTCAACTAAATAGTGCGTCTTAGTACTGACTTCTTGTTTCCTGTTTTCTCTCCTAGACCCTAACTCACTGAAATTTCTTCCTAAATAATCTACTGGCAAGAAAAGCTCTCATGCACTCCTTCAGGGAACTAAGGTTAAGACAGCCTTTTCTATCTGAGTCTGTTTAACTAGAATGGAGTAAAGCAAAGTGCATGGCTGATAAACATGCCAGATAAACCTGAATACCAAGTTAAGTTTTGCCAATCTGTGACCTTGTTCTTACTATGCTCGTATAAGAAATGGACTCAGTCATGTGTGCCTTAGAGATATGTGCAGAGATCTGAGATAAAACCAGACAGGTATCACATAGTAATTAATAAATATAAAAGACACCTGAAAAATATAAAAAGACCTATAATCCTGGGTTTATAAAATATTTATGCTTAAAAAAACACAACTTTCCATTGAAATTTTGGATATCAGATTCAGAGTTTTATATGAACTACTCTAAATATTCTCTTAAAAATTCATAGTATAACACTAATATTTTCAAAACCATGAAAATGGAATATTTTATACAAGGAATGCATAAGTATTTTTAATGTTAGATCCACTGGTGTCCTAGAGACCACATGCATCAGTTCATGAGAACTGTTTCTGCATATTTCTTTCCAACTCAGCTTTCAGGATATCATGTCAGTAACTTGACATTGGCCATTGTGGGAGTATTTACACCATAGTAATTGACAAACCTTACAAATCAGAGATTTTTTAATAAACACATTCAGGTGTCGACCTGAAGAGCAGGCATCTAATTTAACACATACATTTACAAACCTGCTGGAAAACTCTCTGGGGATTGAGACTGGCAGGTGCCATCTTCATGCTCTCCCTTTTTCCAGAGTATCAGCATCTCCAGGGAGGGAGCTTTAACATACATCTGGTTCCCCAATATCTGTAGTTGTTGCCCAGGGGATGCCTGTTGACCATCTGGCTCTGGAGGTCAGGGAAGCTTGTATTCCTGGTCCCACAGGACTGTAACAATTGATGTCACCCAGAAAGGAGCTCATACCCTTGACTCACACCCCAATTTTTGCTGCTGCTGCCAGGGGACACCTTTACATCACCTGTCTCTGGCAGCTAGTGGGGCTTAAACTTGTGGTCCCACAGGACTGTGACCAACAGAGATGGAGTTCTTAAACAGCTACTACCTCTAGGGCACAGGAAGAGGCAACCTGCTCAGGAGTTCAGTCTTTCTGTGAAGGATGTCTGTTAGTTACTCATCAGCTTTCTAATTAAACACACATCTAGGGGCTGACTGTAATCCTTTTCAGAGAACTTGGATGGCAGGCACTATCTTTGCACTCTCCCTATGTGGTGCTCTAGAGTGCCAATGTCTCCTGGAGGGGAACTTTACACATGGCTGGTGCCCTGATTTTTTTATGTCTGGTGTCTTGTTTTTGCAGCTGCCACCCAGAGGATGCCTGTAGCTCACCTGGCTTTGGTGGCTGGTGGGCTTGCATTCCTGGGTCCCCTGGGATTTTGGCAATTGGAGAGACAGTTCTTGGCAGGCTGCCCCCTCCAGGGCACTGTGCACACAGCAGACTGAGACACGCTCCCCAGTCTTTCTGTGAAGAAGACCTCTTTGCTTGTCCTGGAGCTTTAGCCTGAAGGGCAGGCTTCAACTTGACACACATCTACTGGACGACAAAATTACTTTCAAGGATTTTAGGCTGTGGTGCTTTCCCTCTGCCTTACTCCAGCTTACCAGCATCTCCCAGAAAAGAACTTATACGCTTATCCAGAGCCCCAATTTTTGTGACTACCACACAGGGGACACTTCCACATCACCTGGCCAGCAGGGCTTATGTTTGCAGTCCCACAGGACTGTATATTTACATACTTGGGGAAGGAAACAGACATCCAGATTCAGAAAGCCCAGAAATTTCCAAAAAAGATAAACCCAAAGAAACCCACACCAAGCCACATTAGAACTAAATACTCAAAGTTAAAGACATATAGAGAATGTTAAACGCAGCAAGAGAAAAACAATTTGTTAAATACAAGGGAACTTACATAAGACTATCAGCAAAATTTTACCTTAGCACCTTTCATCTACTGTATAGAAACCAACACAAAGAGTCAAGCAACATGAAGAAAAAGAGGAATATGTTCCAAAGAAAAGAACAAGATAAAACCTCAGGAAAAAAGTCTTAATGAAATGGAGGTAAGTAATTTTCATGAGAAAGAGTTCAAAATCATAGTCATAAAGATGCTAACTGAACTTCAGGGGAAAAGAATGGATGAACACAGTGAGAACTTCAACAGAGAGAGAGAAAATATAAGAAAGTACCAAATAGAAGTCACAGAGCTGAAGAATCCAATAACTGAACTGAAAATTGCATTAGAGGGGTTCAACAGCAGGCTTGATAAAGCAGAAGAAAGGATCAGTTAACTCGAAGACAAGGCAGTAGAAGTCATCCAATCACAACAGGACAAAGAAAAAATAGACCAGAAGGGAGTGGCACAATATATTCAAAGTACTGAAAGAAAAAAAAAAAAAAAAGTCAAATTCTAACTTGTGTCAAACAAACAACCTAAGAAATAAAACCAAACCTTTTTTCTCCGATTATCAACTTCTGAGAAGTTACAAATTAGATTTTAAATATTATTAAGAAAGGACTAGTCATGGGAAATTGATAATCTGTAATTCATCATCAATTGAGTTTATTCATCAGAACACTATTCTCAATAGGGCTAATTATTTGTCTTGGCAAATATTATGTGATTTTTTTCATCTAGCTTATCATAATAGATAATAAAACATTACTATAAAAATGTAACAAGGGAGGGTAATGTTCTAAAACGAACACAAATATGGTTTCCTGTGAAAACCAGTTGTGTATAAATGTACTCATGATGCTTCAGGTACCTGGAATATTACTTTTTTTAATGGCTTTGAGCACAAATAAAAATATATTGCCCCTTCTAAAAAGAGAAAGAAAGAAATTATGCTATTAAAATATTACTTGAATATTTTTAGTTTGGATTGGAACTATATGGAATATAGGGTTTCTTGATATCACATATTTAGATTCCAAGTTATATTTTATATCTCTCCTTGCGCTGACCTGCATCCAACTATGGGCATTATCATTGGCACCTATAAGTAGCTGCTGGGGAACAGATGTCAACTGTAGGGGTAAGTGTAGAAGAGGGTGAACAAGGCTGATGCCATTTGATGAAGTTTCACAAAATGTGGGCATGTGAGAAATCTAAGCTACCTTTCAAGGAATCCAAAAAATTCACTTTATTGTTCTTTGAGTAGCTGATGGGGAGTGGCAGTATTGCAGACTTTTTATTTTGACACTGAAATCTAATATTATCTACTTTCTGCAGAACTTGTTTGGAGGACCCTACAACTAATAGATGTGAAGTATCCCATGTAATCTATAAAACAACCTATAAATTTAGTATTGCTGTCCCTATTATACAGATGAGGAAACTGAATAAATTACCTGTCATACAGCTAAAAAGTGGCAGAGCCTGGGTTCAGACCCAGAACTTCCAGACTCTGAAGTCCATGTTCTTAGCCACAATGTCCACTGATTGACCTAATTTATACAATGCAGTATATATATATATATATACACACACACACACACACACACACACGTATATATACACACACATATATATACATATGACAAAACTAACTGAAGTTACTCATGAATAGTGACCATTCTGATGACAAAGAAATACCATATACAGCTCTGTAATGGATTTCATTTTAATTTTCAATTCCTCATTTTCTACATCATAACGATAGCATGTTAAATCCAAACATCTGTGCTCTTTGACTCTCACATACATGCTATTTTAGATTTAATTGTATTTTTAATACTTCAAAACTAGTAGTATCTAAATTTTAAAAATTAAATAAATTTATTTAATTAATAACAAGGGAGATATTACCTTTATTTGTACATGGTTATTTAATAAATACTTGAATGAAATAGGTTTCAACTTATCACCACAAGTTATGTTAAATCATTTCATAATGTCAATTTATATCAATTTCTGAATAAACCTTCATATGGACAACAGGTGTTATGCTAAATATATGTTCATAGGTCCTTCACAATATTTTAAAAAGTAAATTAAAAACATATATGTTAATGAGAAAAATAAGGCTCAGAATTTAGTTGCTTTGTTCAAGAGCAAATGGAAATGGTTAATTTGTTTATTATGTATGCATACAATATCCGAATTCTTTATGCAATACTTTTGAGACAGCTTAAAGCAAAAGAAGATTCAATTAAGTAACAAAAAATAATTAAAGGTAGTAAATCAGGAGAAAGGGAAAAGTTACTGTGCCTGAAGTTCACATTTGGCTTTGCTCTTCTTCAAGGGAAAGGAAAATAAAAAGAAAGTTTATTATTTATACAGTTCATTTGATCATAAAGGAGGAAGCACAGTAGTGCTTTAGGGAATATAAACTTTTTTAAGAAATAAAAAACACTGTAAAGTAAAAATGTCACGAAGTTTTTATATTTTGAACTCTTGATGTAATAAATAATATCTTCAAAATAGCTTTACAGTAACTGGAGTGCTGAATATCGTGTCACTGTGCATTGTGAAACCCCTTAACAAAAGCTAAGAAAATAATAAAACACATTTTAATCAAGGTGAAATTGTGATGAATTAAATGAATGTGGTCAAACTTGATCCAAGCATAAAATGTAAGTATTGCGTGTCTCTTAGATAACCTTCAGTCTCTAAAAGAGTATCAAGTCTCTTATCCTGGTTTGGTTAGCAACAGGATAACCAGTAGTTCCAATTAATGCCTGGAGTGCCGGTACTTTGCATTGTCATAAGGGCACAACACGGGTTGCTTTAGAAACCAGGTGGGCAAACTGCAGTGTTGGTGTTAGAAGTCTACCCAGGATTCTCAACTGAGTGGAAAACTACCCACCCCCTCTTTCCCTGACAGAGTAGCTTCAAAATGAAGCAAAGTTTGTCTTCAGGAAGGACACTTGGATCTGCTCAAATAGGAACACATGCAGGGTTCTCATAAATTACAGCTAGGAAGAAATGATTTTGTCCCAGAAAATTTCAAAGAGGGCCTTTGAATCATTCAACAAATAGATAGTATTTATATATTAAGCACCTATAAAATGCACTGTGCTCACTGCTTGGGAAGCTCTGGGTTTGCTAGGAGATACACACATGGCCATGAAAATACAGACTATAATGTTAGGAAATACAGAGTGCTCTGAGAACAGAGAAAAAGGAATTTAATGCTTTATTAATGTTTTAAGTATTTAAGTACTGTATAAGGGTATAAGAAATTAATGTAAGAGGAAAAATTAAAAATGGCTAATATGATACAACATTCCATAATATTGTCTAATAATCTTCTTCAGGACAACAACACAGACAGACTTTACAGTATAACCACTAGAATCTTTTACTCTCTCTAACCATGAAAAGAAAGACAAAGGGTGACAACATATTCACCTTCCTCTTCCAGGGAGGTTCATAGCTCACTTACTCCATTGAGGCATTTGCTCAAAGTATTTTCTCTGAGGAGTTACCCTTGACTATAAGACATCCTTACACCCTTTGTCCAACCTCATACCCATCTGTTTTCATAATTATTTATAACATTAATCACCCAGCATATATCATACACTTGTCTATTCTCTATCACACCAACTATAATATAAGCTCAAGAAAGAGACAGTTTGTATCCCAGTCCTTAGAAGAGTGCCTGGCATTTATTACTTTCTCAGTAAATATTTACTCAATGAATTAATTCATGTACCATCTGACCTTCTAAATTTGTCTAAATTATTTTTAGAAAATAAATCAATGGCCTTTATATAACAAAGTAGGACAAGAATTGGAAATTACATTGTCTACTGAAATCACGATGAAATATCTACCATTGCATTTATCATATTTAATAATACCAAAAACTAGAAAAAGACGATCTTGGAAAACTCTTTCACTTTCTCCTAGAAGATAACTTTGGGACTTCATCTTCTGTGGTTCACACCAGCAAAACACTCAGTATTGTTTTGTGGTGATTGCTGACAAGTACTCCCATTGGCACGAAGAAATACTTTATTCAACATTGCCTTAAGCTTCTTTTTTTTTTTTTGGATTTGTGTGTGTTGTGTTATCCAGTTATGTACTTGGAGAAATTAAAGAAACATCAGTAATTTAATCAGTGCATTTGAGTAACTATAGGAGATAATCAAAGCAAACTAGGAAAAATGTATCAATATGTAGTTTTAGATTTGTATTTTTAAGGAGTAAATCACTGAACTGTACAAATCACCTCATTAATCTTTTTAAATGGAGTACACAATCACTTTCAGGAGGACTTTCGGTTTTGCACATATTAAGGTCAATTTTCCACCTTAAGAACAAGTAAGTGTGATATACATACCAGGTAGAAGTATTCATCTCCCTTCCCCTTCACAGGAATGAGCAGGTTGAGTATCTGTTCCAGGGTGTGGTGCCCTGTGCAGCTGGAGCCTTCACAAGTGCTCTGGGGAGATAAGGGCATGAAAATAATTTGTTAACAGTTGCCTGTCTCTCTAAATTTCTCATAGACTCTCCCACAATCTTTCCTCAAATATTCCTCAAATATTTACTATGTTCTTAACTGATATCATGCACATGTATATACATAACATATATGTGTGAAATTGTTAAATAAAATTGTTAAATATAACATACACAACATTTTATATATTAACATATATATGCAACTTTATATATTAACATATATATATGAACTTTCATATACATATTGATACATATATGAAATTGTTGAAGACATACAACTTTAGGAAGCATGGTTTTGGACAGCAATACTCACCGTCACCATGCTCTGGCTATGCTCCACCTTCTGAATGGTGATGTAATGGAAAACAAGGGTTGTAGATCCAGTAAGAGCTGGATTTGACCCCTGGGTCTGGGTAATTAATACTTGTGTCATCTGGGGAAAATAACTACCATGTGTGAACCTAATACTTTCTCAAAATTAAATCAACATCAGAATAGCTATTGTATAAAATGTGTCATGTTATGCAGTTAGCATAGTGCTTGGGACCCAGAAGATCATAAGGGATTCCAGTTTCCTTTTATTCCACTTTCTCTCACTTTTCCCCACTCCTGTAAGCAGAGTAGCAAAATGAACCACACCCTGTGGCAACATAAAAAAAGTAGCTTCATGCTGAGGATTCCAAAGACAGGGAGAAATTGTTCTCTGCCATTTCAGAATTGAAAGTATCTCCCATCTTTAGCTCAGTGATCTACTCCGTGTAGAGTATAAATACACACCCTATTTCAACGAGCGGTAGAGTAGGCCTGTCTTACACTGATACTATTTAAAGAATAATAATATTCCCTGTTTAAATCAAATCCCTAAGGAAAATGGAAAGGGGCTTGGATTTGAAGGTAAGGAGAAAGCAGAGTCCTTCTGGAGGATATAAAGAAGGACTACAAAAAATTCACAAAATTTCTGTGAAAAAGGAAAAAGAAGACCTTCATGTTCTTATTTTTACTGGGGTTCAACAGTTATAATTCGATGAAACAAATTGATAGAGCTGGTTCAACCATGATATATGGCATGTGATATTTGAGGTCACTCAAACTTTCTCAGTTTTCCATTGTGGAACGCAAACGTAAATAGTTTGTCTCTTTAAATACGGTGTTTTGGGCCTGATTATTGGGAATATGCCTGATATGGTCAAGATAACAGGTCTGATGTTACACAGTGTATACTTCTAGGGCCTCAGTTTATGTGTTAAACTGGTAAGGAAGGAAGGAAGGTAGCGGGGGAGGGAGGGAGGGAGGAAAGGAGGGAGAGAGGGAGGAAAGGAAGGAGAGAGGGAGGAAAGAAAAACAAAAAAAGGAGGAAGAGAAAATATAGACTACATAATGTCTACCGAAGCATTTTTGTCTTTAAGAATTCTGACAACATTTCTAAGAATATACCCAAATATAGTGCTTTTAAAAAGGTTTTTAAATATCTTACTTTTAAAATGGGATAGCCGAGGCTGCAAGATGGCGGCGCCCAGGCGGGCCGCGCCGAGGTGAGCTGGAGCCGGGCCCGGAGAGAGGCGAGCCTGCCGCGCCCAGGATTCGGACCCCCGGGCTGGTCTCCCGTCTCCCGGGGAGCGGCGGGAACTCCCAGACTGTTTTTTACAGCAGCTGCACCATTTTTCATTCCCATCATTTGTGCACCAGGTTCCAGTTTCTGCAGATTGGAGAACCCGGGAAAGAAGTTGCTGCGATAGTTTGCTCGGCTCTCAGGAGAGCTGCCCAGGTGCGCGTCCACCTGGCGAGGAAGGCCAGCGGGGTCTGCCGAGGCTCTGCGCATCAGGCCTTGGGCGCGAGGCCCGCTGCCCCGGAGCCCGCCGCCCGCTTCCACAGCCTGCTCTTCCCGGCCGACCACCCCACCCGGAAGAAGGGCGGCAGCTATTAGCTTAACTCGACCCACATGCTGCGCGCGCACAAATCCGCGCACCTGTGGGGCCTGCTGCGCGCGGGTCTGGAGGCCTTCTTGGTGGTGGGCGACGTGTACCGGCGCGACCAGCTCGACGCCCAGCACTACCCTGAGTTCCACCAGCGGGAGGCCGTGCGGCTCTTCTCCCGGCACCAGTTATTTGCTGGCATAAAGGATGGAGAAAACCTGCAGCTTTTTGAACAGAGTTCTCGCTCTGCCCATAAACAGGAGACACATACCCTGGAGGCCACGAGGCTTGTAGAGTTTGACCTTAACCAAACATTTAGCAGGCTTATGACACATCTTTTTGGAGATGAAAAGGGAACCCGGACCCAGAGCAACGAAGTACCACGTGACCACATTGCGGCTCGTGAGTATTAGAGGCCTGGTTTGAGCCCTGTAGTTTTGACTTCCGAGCCCATGTTAGACGTTAGCTCTTTTTAAACGAGAGATACAGACCATTTCAATAATATTCCTAGACTGTGAGGCTTACGGAAGCCGTGATGTTAAAGAGATGGGACCTCCCCCTGGGTGTTGCCTTCCGACTCTCCCGCCCTCTGACCCCTGTAGCTGGTCGGGGTATAGTCTGTTACATTTCAGATACCAAAGATCACTTAGAAACTTCACATTCAGTCTTTCTTTAATTAGCTAATAATAGGAACTGCCTCAGCAGGCCTCAGAATTATTCAACAACTCTTTTTATACTTGTTTTTATGGTGTGAGCTTTTTCCTCTTTTAAATTGTTAGTGTTGTATTCCTTTGTTCTTGAAAAGCAAAATTAAAAATTAGAACACACTAAAAAAAAAACAGAATTGTATGCATATAGTTGGTTTCAATAGCGTGTAGCAGAATGTATATTTCAAATGCACAAGAGCAATTGTAATTGTCTCATTGAACAACATTAATATAAGAGGGATACAAATTTTTAAGTGTTCTTAAAATATTAATCACAATATTCTTTGTATGACATTATCTGTGTAATTGGGGCAAACTTTTTCTTAATTGGAAGCAAAGTACTGATTCATACTATTGTCTCTTGTAAATTAAACGTTCTGTTTCTTTCCTTTGATGCAGAAGAATTATATTCTTATGTATGATGTCAGCAATTTACTTTTTGAAAAAAAGTATAATTTTAAAGTAAAAATGCAAAATAAACAATTTTAGGTAGATTTGTTGATCCTTTTGAATTAGTAAGTCTGTTAACAATGAAAAATATTTATCTAGATAAATAACCTGAAATGATACGGTTATGTTTCAAAGAGAGTTATGTGAGTTAGGCCTTGCAAGGAACTTTTACTTCCTTAGAATAAAGGTGTTACGCGGATAACAACAACCAAAAACTATATATAACCTTGGAGAAAATTCACTTGCCTGTCAACGATTCAAGATATAAAAGTGAAATTAATGTTCTAGTAGTCAAGTGGCCTAAAGCAAAGCTATCATGTCCTTGAAATCTATTTTGATTGTACAAATTCAAGTACATTTTATGGTTGTTTGATTCACTTCCATTTCAAAAAACTCATATTACTCACAGTTTCTCTCATATAAAAGAGGAAAACTACCATGAGTATGGAAACAGAAGGCTCATTTGTAAACAGATGTTCCATATGAAACAGCAAGGGTTTCCATAAGTTGTAATAACCATCTGTTTTCATTTTAATATCAGATAAAAGCATTCTCTTCAAAAGTGAAAGTATTTAAATTAAAGCTATGAATTAGGATTAGATATAAATTTCAAGATCATTTGATATATCACCATTAAAAGATTTACCACAAACTAATTCTCTGATATAATATTAATGTGCACATATATTTACATAAATGATACACAAGATGACATGGGTTACATGCACATAACAATAAAAAAGATATTTTCTTCATTGTACTTGGATTTCAGTATCTGTGTAGTAATGTAGGAATCGGTTTATCTGCTTTATTACAAAATATTTTGTTTCTCCTGTAGATGTGAACCCTCATGGAATCAGTCAAAGAATCATTTTCAATCAGGTGAACAGGTGAAATTCTGAGTAACTGCCATTAGATCACACTGAATATATATAAACACAGATGCACACACAAACACACTCTGTGTACATAGGCACCAATACAGTTAAAAAATAATACATGGAATAAATATATTTGTGATTCACTTTGGCTTTCAGTTTTGCGTATATGACCATGTCCATGTGTGACAGATAAATACAAGACACACAGATATTGATATGCCCTTTCATAAATAAAGACAGATAACTTCAAATTCCATATGCTTTCTTACTTGTCCGGAAACATTCAGCATATGCTACCCCATCCACACACTCAGCTGATGACTTTGTTTCCATTTCCCTAAGGAAAGAGAAGCAATGTGTCCGATACCCTCCCTTTCCTCTAGTTCCTAAGAAAGACCTGTCCTTGCTTCTTACAAACACCACAATATGTGGACTAGGTTAATGTCATCTTCCCTAATTCTCTTACATCTGCCATTTTCAACTTTCTTCTCTATTTTCCCAAAAAGCTTGCACATATGCTATTATTTATCTTGTTCAAAAAATCAGCCAGGTGATGAAGGTTAATCAGGCAGATAATCAGAGTTCACATAAACAATAATAAGCCACGTGGATAGTGTGTACCCTTGGTATGAAGGGATGAGAATGACATTTTATCTCTGTTGTCTTTCTCTCAAAACTTAGGAACCCAATTAAATCATGAGAAAAACAGTAGACAAATCCCAATCAACAAGACATTCTACAAAATACCTATCCAAGACTCTTGAAAACTATCAAGGTCATCAATAACAAGGAAAATTTGAGAATTTCAGCCAAGAGGAGCTTAAGGAGGCATGACAACAAAATATAATATGCACCTTGCAACAGAAAAAAAAGACAGTAGGGAAAAAACTTAGGAAATTGGATAAAATATGGACTTTAGTTAATAATAATTTATTAATAACTGTTTATTAATGGTGACAAATATACCATAGTGATGCAAGATATTAAAAATGAGGAAACCTGATGTGGGTTACATGAGAGTATCTCTGCTATCTCTGCAATTTTTTTCCTAAATCAAAAACTCTTCTAACATTTAAAAATGAAAACAATAAATTTTACTAAATTAACAACAACACCTTTCTCAATGCAGAGGAGACCATTCCTACTACACCAAGCTCCTAGCCCCACTCCAGCAGCCTCCAGGCACACATCTGGAGTACAGTAATTCTCCTACATATGAAACTTCAAGTTGCGAACTTTCAAGGATGTGAACGTGCATTCCATAAATGTCAGGTGTGAGTGACATTGCAGCTTGCCCTCCGTCTCCCGTTGCTGACGATCCTTCAGCTCTACCACCTCCCACCTCCTCTCCCTCCTCCAGTCAGTAACTCTTCTTGCCTGTTCACTCCATGCCAGCCCCTGTACGCCAGCTGTTGTACTGTACTACTGCACTTTTCAAAGTACTGTACTGTAGGATTTAAAATGTTTTCTTTATTTTTTGCATTTGTTTGTTTTTTATGTATTATGTGTGTGAAAAGTATTATAAACCTATTACAGTACAGTACTATATAGCTGATTGTGTTAGTTGGGTATCTAGGCTCACTTTGTTGGACTTACAAACAAATTGGACTTATAAACGTGCTCTCGGAACAGAACTCATTCATATGTAGGGGACTTACTGTACATTTCCCGGCATCTCTAGCAATATAAGATACCATGTGCCTAGTTATCGCCAAAGAAATGTGAGCAGAAATGATGTGTCATTTTAGTTCATAAAAAGTTAAGAAGCAGAAGTGCCTTCTGCATGTTATTTTTCCCCATCTGTTATCTGGATAGTAAGCGATCAGAGTTTCTAGAGGAGGATAGAGCCACTCAATGAAAAGTATATTACTATGTTCCCACTGCCTGGAAAGCTCTTCCCTCCTATATCCATATCACTCACTTCCTTGCCTTCTTCAAGTATTTATTCAACTGTTGTTTTTTTCAGTGACGTTTCCCACACCCCACAGTATTTTAAAATACCATTTTTCAACTCTTTATCCTCCTTCCTTAATTTTTCCCAAATCCATATCATCTTGTATGATGTTATACTCTTTATACATATATTTTGTCTATTGCAGTTTGTTTACTCTTATATCCCCAGGAACTAGAACATGAAATCGTAAAACATAAAGAACAAAAACTTGTTAGATGGATAATATTTTAGATACAAGTAATAGATGAAATATATTCAAGCCACAAAAGAGATGAAAACTGCACTTCTGAAGCTCATTAGAATAATTTTCTACAAGCTGATTAGCTCCTGCTGTAACTTCTCCTTGGGTTGCTCGAAAATTTTAGAATGATTGGTCTTATTTTCTACAGGTGATCTGAAATATCTGTTCAGGTGCAATGCTTAATGAACAACAGATTGTGTCTATGACTATTAATATCCTAATCTGTCAGTCCTAAAATGTTCCCTGATGATAAATGAAGCCTCTGTGGAAATCAGTTTACTTTTGCCAAACAGTTATACTAATTATTTAAAAATTATGAATGATATCTATGTTCATTTTTCTGTTTTCACAATGGTTCTAATCTACCAAAAAAATCACACATTCAAAGACATTGTTTTAAATCACACTTTATTTTAGGCAATGCGATAGCATAATTAAAATAAAGATATATATATTTATATGTACTATATTTATATATTATGTTATATAATATATATGACATATGTAACTGTATTCATTATCTTTTCCTCAAGTGTAGGATTATATATAAATCTATAAAATAACTATGTAGAAATAAATTATTTATAATACATAATTATATGTATTCCTGCAGACAAGGAAATGATATAATTATGTATATATATTTACATATAATTATTAAAATGAGTCAGATAAAGACAAGTACTGTATGATCCCACTTATATGTAGAATCTAAAAGAGTCAGACTTACAGAAGTAGAGACTAGAGTGGTAGTTTCCAAAGACCAGGGGTGGGGGAAATGGGGAGATGTTAGTCAAAATGTACAAACTTTCAGTTATAAGATGAATAAGTTCTGCAGCTCTAATGTACAGCACAGTGACTATAGCTTATAATAGAGTATTGTATACCTGAAATTGCTAAGAGAGTAGATCTTCAGTGTTTTTACCACACACCAAAATATGGTAACTATGTGAGGTGATGGATATTAATTAAATTGATTGTGGTAATCATTTCTCTATATATACTTATATCAAATTATCACACTGTTTACCTTAAATATATACAATATGTATTTAACAATTATACCTCAATAAAGCTGGGAAAAAAATCCAACAACTAGTATTAAAAACACAAAAGATGTGTTTAACAAAAATTTAACACAGGAAAGCAGTTGAAAACCATACTGGAAAATAGGTTAGTAGACATTATCCAAGCTAAAGTAAAAAAGGAAAAAGACGATTTAATCAAATATGAAATGTTTATCATTTATACACTTTCCAAGAACAAACACATCCAAACAGCAAAAATATACATAGGGTACATCAGGACTGCCACTTTTAGGAGACAAAGGATTGAAAGGGGAATGGAAAAATGAACTGAAGAGAATTAAATTTCAACCCTAGATTGAGGGGGATTCTATAAAATACCTGACTAGTAATCTTTAAATCCATAAAGCTCATTTGTTGAGAGTTTAGCTATGCTACTCCATGGTGTTGCTGCTTTAGCATACAGGTTGTTTGGCCAAGCTGAATATAAGGTGCTTTAAATTGACACTCAACTATTCATGCATGAGATGCCCTATACAGAAGCTTGCAGAGTCACAAGCAAATGTAAGTCCCTGATAGCAACTCTCCAATAGCCCTTTTGATCAAGAGTCTCCTCTGCCTCCAGATGCCTTCCCCTTTTGTTACCCTTAGGTAAGACTCCCTTGGGGCTACCTAAACTTCACTCTTTAGGTTTGAATTGACCAATCCAGCCTTAGCCCAGGAACCCAAAGCACTCTACTCAGGGACCCTAATAAAGGCATGTGCCCCAGGTCTTGTCTCTCTCTCTCTCTCTCTCTCTTTCTCTCTCTGTTTGAACTCTGCCTTGACTCCACACACAGCCCCTCAAGGCATGCCAGGTACACCCTCCAGGACCTGTGAGTAATAAAATTCTCTATTTCAATTTCCCTTGTAGTCTGTTGTTGAACCATGTTCACCATTCAACACCCTGTAATCCACTTAACAAGTGTGCATTTGACAAATTCATAACATCATCAGAAACAGGGAAAATCTGAGAAACTGACAACAAAGAAGAGCCTAAAGACACATCTACATAATGTAATAAGGTTTCATGAGCAAAAAGAAAAGACATTAAGGAAAAGCAGAGAAAATACGAACAGAAGTATAAACTTCAGGGGAAAAAATTCCTCAACACTCTCTATCTGAGATAAAACAAAATTAAACCTATGCATATGAATTTAAATAAGCTGATACATAAACATACAGATAGAAAGACTGCCTGGAGATGAGTTCTTGTGTGCAGATGGGGGAATGCCTATGTAATCCCACAGTCTGCGGTTCAACACTCATTGACTGGTTTGCCAATGTGTAATCCAAGATAAGCCAATGGGGGACAAGATCTGAAGTTGTGCAGTCTAGTGGGAAAGAGATTTTTCTTTCTGCTGAATTTTTTTTTCATGTAGGTTTTATGACATGAGCTGTTAGTGGGCACATTGTGACATGTGACCCAAGATTTTCTAAAATCAACACAGAGCCTCCAAGAAAACTCTAGGTGAATTTGCTGAACTACCTCTGTACATATCTAAAGAGAAGATGTCTGCACAGAGAGATGGGGTTGCAGTGGGACATGGGGCAGACTGCATGTTCACATTCAGTGTGACAAGGAAGAATGAAGGCGAGAATGACGGTTGCTAGGGACAGCCAAGTACATCCAGATTACCTGGAGTGTAACGGTAGTGAAAAAGAAGAGAATTTTATCAAGCCCGTGCATGTAAGGGTAAGAAAAAGGAACACATTGTAACATGAATAAATATAAAACAGGATAAAAAATAAAATTATACACTTATATCATAAATGTAAAGAGGTTTTGGGAGAAACTTCTACTTATCCCTCACACTCAGGCTAAGCATTGACCTTCAGTAATTGAATATGAGTTACAGTTGGTCAAATGATCTCCCACCTAAACACTGATTTTCCCAGTTGTCTTTTTTGATTATACTGACAAGTGACTGAGCTCTGGTCAGTGAGGTGGTAGTGGACCTCACTGTGTAATTTCCAGGTCATAATCTTTAAACAGTAACCATTTCTTTCCTAACAAGAAATGGGAAATGTTTAAGAAGACTATACCATATTATTAATATTACATATTACTTAAATGTGGTTTGCTTTTTTAAAAGATTATATTATTATAAGTATCTCTATTCAATGTTTATAGAAATACAAGTTGTAACATAACTGAGATTTTTCTAAGTTCCAGACACTCTGAAATACACTTGATACACCATAATTATTGCATCCTCACTCTACTATGGAGTATTCATTAACAGCCATATTTTATCAGTGAGAAAACTGAGATTTAAGAAGTAATTTCCCCCAAATTAAACTTATTACTGAGCATAAATGGTAGAGTTCACATACAAACCCCCTCTGTATCACTTCAAAATCTATAATTTACATTTTTCAGAATTACTTATTTTGAAGGAAAACAATTTTCATTTTAAAGATGGATAATAATCGGTGAGTGGAAAAGAGAAAAATGCTTAAAATTGATTCTTATTTAGTGATAATTAATTGATTCAGTCCTACACAGAAAATCATATGCTTAGACATACTTCTCCTTTATTTTATGCTGAAGCCAGGAAGAAACAAGAAGGAAATGTTAATTTATTGAGGGGTGAGCTGTGCAGTTCAATGAGATTTTTTCCTGTATCATTAAGCTGTGGGGTTAAGTATTGGGCAGCTGTCCCTGAAGTACTTTACCTGAAAATAACTGATGTACAAGGAGCAGAAGAAACATGCAGGGGGTCACCGGTTATTACTCTAGCCATACCTCAGTTAGAATGTAACTCAACTAATTGAATATTTTCCACTAGGGAAAAAAACCTAAGCCTCCTAGAAGTTTAAAAAATCACAAAGATGTTCTGGAGGCCTGTGTTTGCACTGAAGGGAAGATTTTAATTACTATTCACAAAATGACATAAAAAAGATTAAGATATGAAGGCTCTTTGTAACATCAGCAACTCCATTTTGCAAGCACATTTTTTACAGGGCAGAAAAGCCATAAAGTATTGACTACAGAACATAAATACTGTGTGCCAGATAATTAACAGTGAATAAAGGGCTCCAAACGGCTTTCACACAGAAGAACGCGTTTATAAGCCTCTACGGTTTTCAGTAGAATTATAGATATAGTAATCTAATTCAATTCTTAAAAATATAACTTAGACTGCAGTTAACTTCTATTCAAATTCTTGAAACTTATTTTAACTGAACAAAAATTGTGTCAGAAAATGTTATAGGGCTATCAAATATGGATAAAGTATCTGATAATTTGTTGTTGATTCCGAGAGCATATTAGAGGGAAGATGCTATTGCTCCTATTGTAGAAATGTGCTAAGGGAATCTTTATTAAGAACATAACTCTACTTTTGTCCCTTTCTATTCTACTATATCGTTATGGTTTCTCAGCTTTATATCATTTTAATGTTAATGTCACTAATTCTTTCTTAATAAACATCAAGGCAAAAATTGAGAACTACCATGTAATGAACAGATTTTAAAGGTGGCCTTCTGTGAGTAATAAAAATATCAACTTTACTTGTAAAACTATCTCCTGAACCACAGATGTTCACATTTTTAACACATTCTATTTTTCACCCTTATTTTGACTCTTTTTTTTCAAGTATAGAGACACACTCTTTGTTCTATAACTTAGTATCTAAGCCCCAGTGTAAACATGACACCTGTGAGGAAACTTTATACTTATATAATTGACATAAGGAGACATGTTTAGATTGGGACTTATTTACTAAAGTGAGAGAACAAATACAATGTCTCTTTACTCAATAGAGTATCTTCTGAAAACCAGATATGTTATTCTGTAACAAATAAACCCACATAGGGTTTAAACAGGAAACTTTGAAATGTTCCATTATTTAAAGAAATATTCATTAAATGCCTTTTAAAATATTCTTCTAAACTACAGCAGCTACAAGAATGCTTATTTTTGTTCTCAAGATGTTTAAAATCTAGCAAGGGAAAGAAATATACAAAATTAACTGAAATTCAACATCACAATAGTCATAAGAGAAGAATTAACAAGTACTCTTCAACACAAGGGATAAATCAATGAATTGTATCTAGGGAGGTTAGTAAAATCTTCACAGAAATGGCATTTAAACTAAGCCTTGAAAAATAAGTGTTAATTCAATTTAAAAATGTGTGTAAAAGTCAACAGAGGAAAAAGAATAAGTAAATCACTCATCGATTGTCAAATTGAATAATAGTCCTATCGTTTATCTTGGGATTAGGGTCGCAAAAGAGGAGAGATGCGAACAGATATGATAGAAAACGTAAATTGGTAATACTTGCATTATTACAATACAGAACTTGAATCTGTCCTATTAGTTCAAAGTTTTTAAATTATTAGCACACTGGTCAAGGAAAAATATTACATGGATCCCTACTATGTATGATAGAAAAAAAAATGTTCCAAGAAATCTACTCAGACCTTATAAACCTTTACTGTTTGGCCACGTGTACTGTTTATATGTGTGTGTGTTTGTGTATAGGTGTGTATCTGTTCATGTACTGCAGGCACTTGTAGGTGCATGTGTGCAATGTGTATGTACAAGAGAATATGTGTTAGACAATGATGGTGAGCATATGTATGACTGTGAGACTGGGCACGTGTGAGTGTGTGCATCTGCAAGGTTATACATCGTGAGTATGCATATGGGTGATGTGTCATGTGTAGGAGTATATATTTTCAGGTATGTCTGCTAGTGTGTTTGTGTGTTGGTGAGTTGTGTAGATGTTGAGTGTGAACTTGAATGCCCCTAAGCATCTCTTTGGAACACCATGGTCCCGCAAAACAGAATAGGATTAATCCTGATGAGGGAAAGGGAAATCATTCAAGGAATGGAACCTACGAATCTGTATTTTAGGATATATGCATCAAGTACATCTAATGAAAAAGATATAGAGTATAGACTAAAAATATGAAGAAGTAGAAGCATGAGATGATGCAAGCCTGAAATACTGAAATGTTATTGAGGATAAGCAAAGTTATATAAATATAATCAAAAGTTAAGTGTGGACAAATGGTATCCCATATTTTACATATTTTGATACATGATAAAAACATTTTGAAATATCAAAAACAAAGTTATTTGTCATAATGGTTCAGTGGGACACTAGCCTGAGTGAGCATAACCCCTCCCTCTGGTAACTATCATGCACATCCGGCTGTGCTCATCAAAGTAAGGTGCAAACACATCTCAACTCTATGGTATTGTGCAACTGAAATGCCTAGTCAAGATAAAGGTTAAAGTACATTTTCCTGGAGCATCAATTTTATTTGAAGTTCAGGAACTTTTGAAAATTCTTGAACTTTTAACCTAAAGTTCTAGAAGCTTAGGAAAAAACATCAAAATTATTTACAGATAAAAATACATGTTTATTCATTTGTGGTCACAAATATTAAATAGGTGGTCAGTATATGTTACTAGACATAATCCAACTAGGAGGCAAAATCTAAATGGGTGCGCAGTTTCATGATTTGTAGGAAAAATGGTTTATTAATCTGAAACTGTATGTGAGGCTATTCCAACAATTCAGAACCATGTCGCATAAATAATAAAGTGCCCATCCTTGAGGAAATTCTTTCATCGTGTATGTTTGGTCTGATTTATTACTTTTCGATGGAGAAACACCAGACTTCTCATAAAAAGAGCTCTGAGACTCTTGCCATCCATAGCCTTTTTGGGTGACCAAAATGGATTCAACCATTGTTCTGGGCCTTCTAGCTTTAATCTTGCTGCTTGTTCTCATTTTTCCTTATGATTTAAGACTCCACACAATGGTCTCTGTAATGACTCTGACTCTCCTTCCTTCACTGCGACACCACAGGGGACTCATCTGGTGAAAGTGTCTGCTGGATCAACCAGGTTGCAACACTTCAGTTTAAATACCCTCAGAGGCGGAGTCAAGATGGCAGTGTGGGAAGATGCGGAGTTAGCGTCTCCCCACAGCTAGGGTGCCTGCCGGCTGCTGGTGGGGGACTCTAATGCCCAAGGAGATGGGAGGAACCCCAGAGTGAACTGGTAGGATGTAGGGAGACTGAGGAGGGAGAAGTGGAGGCCAGACAGGGTCAGGGCCCCTGAGGCCAGGGAGATCACGAGAGGTCGGTGGGAGGGACTCTCCAGGAAGAGCAGAAGAGGAGTGGAGAGCGATCGCCTGGCCCACTGGGGCCAGGGAGCCTGCTGAGCTCCCAAGCTGGTTCTCCCAACACCAAAGCCCTATCCAGGCTGTGTGCGTCCTGGGGACATAGGAGGGAGGCCGGGAGGATCAGGAGAGGCAGGAAGGAGGGGCCTTCTCAGACCTCAGACCAGAGGAGCAGGAGAGAAGAGGAGGGCATTTGTCCCACCCACTCGAGCCCAGGAAGCCTGCTGGACCCCCAGATGAGGTCCCCTGCCCTCTGAGACCAGGGGTGAGGGGCACGCCTGCGCCTTCTGTTCCTTGAGCCTAAGCTCCACCCCCCACAGCCCCCAGGGCCTTTTCCAGCACTGTGGGTCCTGAGCATTGGCCCCGCCCACCACCCAAACCTCACCCTTGCTTAGGCCTCGCCCTCGACAACCACGGCCTTTCTCCCATGTCCCCTTTTTGTTTTTTCTTTTCCCTCCTCTTTTTTAATTTTGTGGAGCTGATGTAACTTCCGGTTGTTTATTCATATATTTTGTTAATTTTTAGATTCTTTCTAACATATCTGTTAGTCTCCTAGTCTAATTTTATTTTTTACTTTGTTATTGTTTTTTTCTGTTTTTTTTTTTTTTTTTTTTGCCACCCCATGAGGCTTGTGGGATCTTGGTTCAAAAGCCTGGGGTTGGGTAGTAGCTCCTGTGGTGGGAGCTCCGAGTTCGAACCAGAGGACTAACAGAGAACCTCAGATCCCAGGGAATATTCATAGGAGTGAGGTCTCATAAAGGTCCTCATCTCAACACCAAGACCCATCTCAGCTCTACCCAATAGCCTATAAACTCCAGTGTTGGAAGCCTCAGGCCAAACAACCAGTAAAACAGGAGCACAATCCCACTCAAAAAAAAATGAGATGGCAAAAAAATATGTCACAGATGAAGGAGCAAGGTAAAAATCTACAAGAGCAAATACATGAAGAAGAAACAGGCAATCAACTTGAAAAGGAATTCAGAGTAATGATAGTAAAGATGATCCAGGATCTCGGAAATAGAATGGAAGCACGGATTAAGAAAATACAAGAAAAGTTTAACAAAGATCTAGAAGAACTAAAGAACAAACAGAGATGAACAACACAATAACTGAAATGAAAAGTACACTACAAGGGATCAATAACAGAATAACTGAGGCAGAAGAATGAATAAGAAGAATGAATAAGTGAGCTGGAAAACAAAATGGTGGAAATAACTGCCAAGGAGCAGAATAAAGAAAAAAGAATGAAAAGAATTGAGGACAATCTCAGAGACCTCTGGGACAACACTAAATGCACCAACATTTGAATTATAGGGGTCCCAGAAGAAGAAGAGAAAAAGAAAGGGTCTGAGAAAATATTTGAAGAGATTATAGTTGAAAACTTCCCTAACATGGGAAAGGAAATAGTAACCCAAGTCCAGGAAGCACAGAGAGTCCCATACAGGATAAACTCCAGGAAAAACACACCAAAACACATATTAATCAAACTAACAAAAATTAAATTCAAAGAAAATATATTAAAAGCAGCAAGGGAAAAACAAAAAATAACGTACAAAGGAATCCCCATAAGGTTATCAGATGATTTTTCAATGGAAACTCTGCAGGCCAGAAGGAATGGCAGGATATACTTAAAATGATGAAATAGAAAAATCTACAACCAAGATTACTCTACCCAGCAAGGATCTCATTCAGATTCAATGGAGAAGTCAAAAGCTTTTCAGACAAGCAAAAGATAAGTGAATTCAGCACCACCAAACTAGCTTTACAACAAATGCTAAAGAAACTTCTCTAAGTGGGAAACACAAGAGAAGAAAAAGACCCAAAAAAACACACCCAAAACAATTAAGAAAATGGTAATAGGAATATACATATTGATAACCTTGAATGTAAATGGATTAAATGCCGCAGCTTGCTGAATGGATACAAAAATAAGACCCATATATATGCTGTCTACAAGAGACCCACTTCAGACCTAGGGACACATACAGACTGAAAATGAAGGGATGGAAAAAGATATTCCATGCAAATGGAATTAAAAAAAAGATTGGAGTAGCAATACTCATATCAGATAAAATAGACTTTAAAATAAAGACTGTTATAAGAGATAAGGAGGGGGCTTCCCTGGCGGCGCAGCAGTTGAGAGTCCACCTGCAGATGTAGGGGACACGGGTTCGTGCCCCGGTCTGGGAAGATCCCACATGCCACGGAGCGGCTGGGCCCATGAGCCATGGACGCTGAGCCTGCGTGTCCGGAGCCTGTGCTCTGCAACGGGAGTAGGCCACAACAGTGAGGGGCCCGCATACCTCAAGAAACAAAAACAAAAAAAAAAGAGATAAGGAGGGACACTACATAATGATCAAAGGGTCAATCAAAGAAGAAGATATAACAATTATAAATGTTTATGTACCCAACATAGAAGAACCTCAATACATAAGGCAAATGCTAACAACTATGAAAGGAGAAATAGACAGTAATACAATAATATTAGGGGACTTTAACACCCCACTTACACCAATGGACAGATCATTCAAAATGAAAATAAATAAGGAAACTCAAGCTTTAAATGACACAATACACAAGATGGATCTAATTGCTATTTATAGAACATTCCACCCAAAAGTAGCAGAATACACTTTCTTCTCAAGTGCACATGGAACATTCTCCAGGATAGATCACATTTTGTGTCACAAATCAAGCCTCTAAAAATTTAAGAAAATTGAAAATGTAGCAAGCATCTTTTCTGACCACAATGCTATGTGACTGGCAATCAATTACAGGAAAAAAACTGTAAAAACACAAATACATGGAGGTTAAACAATGCATTACTAAATAACCAAGAGATCACTGAAGAAATCAAAGAATAAATTAAAAAATACATGGAAACAAATGAAAACACGACAACCCAAAATCTACGGGACGCAGCAAAAGCAGTTCTAAGGGCAAAGTTTATAGCAATTCAATCTCACCTCAAGAAACAAGAAAAATCTCAAATAAACAATCTAACCCTACACTTAAAACAACTAGAGAAAGAAGAACAAAGAAAACCCGAAGTCAGTAGAAGGAAAGAAATCATAAAGATCAGAGCAGAAATAAATGAAATAGAAATGAAGAAAACAATAGCAAAGATCAATAAACCTAAAGGCAGGTTCTTTGAGAAGATAAACAAAATTGATAAATGCTTAGCCAGACTCATCAAGAAAAAAAGGGAGAGTATGCAAATCAATAAAATTAGAAATGAAAAAGGAGAAATCACAACTGACACTGAAGAAATACAAAGGATTACAAGAGACTACTATAAACAGCTACAGTCAATAAAATGGACAACCACGAAGAAATGGACAAATTCTTGAAAAGGTACAATTTTCCAAGACTCAACCAGGAAGAATTAGAAAATATAAACAGACCTATCACAAGTAATGAAATTGAAACCGTAATCAAAAATCTTCCAACAAACAACTAGCAAATAGAATCCAAAACCACATTAAAAGGATCACACACCATGATCAAGTGGGATTTATCCCAGGGATGAAAGGATTCTTCAATATATGCAAATCAATCAATGTGATACACAACATTAACAAATTAAGGAATAAAAACCATATGATCATCTCAATAGGTGCAGAAAAATCTTTTGACAAAATTCAAAATCCATTTACTATAAAAACTCTCCAGAAAATGGGCATAGAGGGAACTTACCTCAACATAATGAAAGCCATATATGACAAACCCACAGCAAACATCCTACTCAATGGTGAAAAGCTGAAAGCATTTCCACTAAGATCAGGAACAAGACAAGGATGTCCACTCTCGCCACACTTATTCAACATAGTTTTGGAATTCCTAGCCACAGCAATCAGAGAAGAAAAAGAAATAAAAGGAATACAAATTGGAAAAGAAGAAATAAAACTGTCACTGCCAATGACATGACAGTATACTTACAGAATCCTAAAGACGCCACCAGAAAACTACTAGAACTAATCAATGGATTTGGTAAGGTTGCAGGATACAAAATTAATGCACAGAAATCTCTGGCATTCCTATACACCAACAATGAAACAACAGAAGGAGAAATTAAGGAAACACTCCCATTTACCACTGCAAAAAAAAGAATAAAATATCTAGAAATAAACCTGCCTAAGGAGGTGAAAGACTTATACTCAGAAAACTATAAAACACTGATGAAAGAAATCAAAGATGACATAAACAGTTGGAGAAATACAATAAGTTCTTGAATTGGAAGAATCAATATTGTGAAAATGACTATACTACCCAAAGCAATCTACAGATTCAATGTAATCCCTATCAAACTACCAATGGCATTCTTCATAGAATTAGAACAAAAAATCTTACAGTTCATTTGGAAACACAAAAGATCCCGAATAGCCAAAGCAATCTTGAGACAGAAAAACGGAGTTGGAGGAATCAGGCTCCCCGACTTCAAACTATACCACAAAGCTACAGTAATCAAGACAGTATGGTGCTGGCACAAAAACAGAAATATAGATCAACAGTGCAGAATAGAATGCCCAGATATAAACCCATGCACATATGGGCACCGAATTTATGACAAAGGAGGCAAAAACATACAATGGAGGAGAGACAGCCTCTTCAATAAATGGTGCTGGGAAGACTGGATGGCTACATGTAAAAGAATGAAATTAGAATACTACCTAACACCATACACACACAAAAAAATCCAAATGGGTTAAAGACTTAAATGTAAGACCAGACACTATAAAACTTTTAGAGGAAAACATAGGAAAAACACTCTGACATAAACCACAGCAAGATCTTTTTTGACCCACCTCCTAGAGTAATGGAAATAAGAACAAAAATAAACAAATGGGACTTACTTAAACTTAAAAACTTTTGCACAGCAAAGGAACCATAAAGAAGACAAAAAGACAACCCTCAGAATGGGAGAAATATTTGCAAATGAAACAAAAGACAAAGGATTAATCTCCAAAATATACAAACAGCTCATGCAGCTCAATATCAGAAAAACAAACAATCCAGTTAAAAAATGGGCAGAAGACCTAAATAGACATTTCACAAGAAGACATAGAGATGGCCAAGAGGCACATGAAAAGATGCTCAATATCACTAATTATTTGAGAAATGCAAATCAAAACTACAATGAGGTATCACCTCACACCTGTCAGAATGGCCATTATCAAAAAAGCTAGAAACAATAAATGCTGGAAAAGGTGTGGTGAAAAGGGAACCTTCCTACACTGCTTGTGAGAATGTAAATTGGTACAACCACTATGGAAACCAGTATGGAGGTTCCTTAAAACACTAAAAATAGAACTACCATATGACCCAGCATTCCCACTACTGGGCATATACCCTGAGAAAACCACAATTCACAAATGGACATGCACAACAATGTTCACTGCAGCACTATTTACAATAGCCAGGACATGGAACCAGCCTAAATGTCCATCAACAGATGAATGGATAAAGATGTGGCACATATATACAATGGAATATTACTCAGCCATAAAAAGAAATGAAATTGAGTTATTTGCAGTGAGGTGGCTGGAACTAGAGTCTGTCATACAGAGTGAAGTAAGTCAGAAAGAGAAAAACGAATACTGTATGCTAACACATATATATGATATCAAAGAAAAAAGGTACTCATGAACCTAGTTGCAGGGCAGTAATAAAGAGGTAGACATAGAGAATGACTTGAGGACATGGGGTAGGAGGGCAAAGCTGGGATGAAGTGAGAGTAGCATTGACATATACACACTACCAAATGTAAAATAGTTGGCTGGTGGGAAGCAGGAGTATACCACAGGGAGATCAGCTCAGTGCTTTGCGATGACCTAGAGGGGTGGTATAGGGAGGATGGGAGGGAGGCTCAAGAGCAAGGGGATATGGGGACATGTGTATGCATGTGGCTGATTCGCTTTGCTGTACAACAGAAATGAACACAGTTATTGTGAAGCGATTATACTGCAATAAAGAGCTATTAAAAAATTTTAAAGATAAAAAATAATACTACCTTCATCCTGGACTTTCTCATTGAAGACAAATGGTAAGAAGTTTTATACACAAATCCTTTATATTTTATTCAGGCTAAGGTTGTTTAACTTTTTATTTTTGCACTATAACTAAAATATCTTAAAGCAATAACCAATTTGTGGGGAAAAAGTTACCTATATTTTTAAACAATTCCTAAGAAATAAATGTGAATATGAAGTTCTTATGTTTACTATAACCATCCATAGGTTTTTAGATAGAACAAAAATTATGTTTTCTGTTAACATACTTAGAATTACTATTGTGGGGATGTAATCATCAATAATAATTAAATATTCTAAAATTATGACTATGTACATATATATATACAGGACACATACTTTACATTTTGATACATATTGAACCATTCTATGATATAAAGTCTTTCTATTTTATCAAACAATAAAACCAGTCCTTGAGCTCTCTAAATAGAATAAAGTATGATCTGTTGATGTAACACTATGTGTATAAGCTCTAAGTCATCAGTCTGCCAACAGTCACATCTACATCTAAATAGTAATGCAGTGAAGAACTTGCCAAGGAAAGACCATCTTGCTTCAAGATTCAGCACAAAATGTAGGCTACAAGAATATAATTAACATTTGACCGTAACGTTTATTTTTCTTTTTTAAGCAACAGCCTTTGATTGCCTCTTCTTGCTACTTTTCTCTTTCACTCTGACAGTTTGGGTCTTTAGTGCCAATCTGCATATACCTATCACATAATTGTAAAGCTTATATATTTCTCCCTTTACCCTGCTCCCTTTACTGCACTTCTCTTATTTTG
This sequence comes from Tursiops truncatus, assembly GCF_011762595.2. Taxonomy (NCBI): domain Eukaryota; kingdom Metazoa; phylum Chordata; class Mammalia; order Artiodactyla; family Delphinidae; genus Tursiops; species Tursiops truncatus. Next base: position 56,492,333 of record NC_047051.1, on the reverse strand, counting down.
GACATAATTATGTTTCTTCCTAACTACTTTAATTTAGAAAATGTAGGCTGAATCCTAATTCTACTCAGGATGGACTGTGCATGACCTGATATATTATTTTTCAGGTATATTCACTCCTTAACATTATAGAGTATGTCTAAAGAAATAGTAGAAAGATAGAAAGAAAAAGAAAAAAAGAAAGCTTTTATATTGCCATGGATGAATGTCTGTGAGCATTAATTATTCCCCTTAGCTCTTCATAATAAAATATGATTTTTATTAAGTAGGTCAAATTAATTTGCTATAGCTAATTTTACATCAATGAATTGATTACTTGCTATTTCAACTGTCATTTCCTTGACTTTCTACTGAATATTAATTTTCAAAAATTATTTTATAAATAATCTTGTAAGAGGGGATAAGGCATTGTAATGTAGTGGAAAAGCATTAGAATAAAAGTGAGAATAACTGGGTACACTACTTGCTTTTGTGAAACTGCTTGACCATAGGCAATAGTCCAAAATTAGTTGGTTAGTTGAAAATTATTATGCACATTACACTATGGTTATCAATGAGTTAGTATGTTCCCCTGTAGGAGAGTGGAAAGAGGCAGATGCCATGGCAAATCTTTCAGATTTTTCAATTTTCTTTTTTGGAAGATGGAAGTAATGCTCCTTAACTCAAAGGGACTTTATTAGTACTGAGTAAGGTAACGTCTGTAAAATTATAGCACAGTGTATGGCACACAGTAGGTACTATCTATATCTGTATCTATCTCTCTATATGTATTTCCCCTTTTTTAATTTGAAGAATTTTATTGTTTTTGTTGCTATTTTGCTTTGTTTTTGTATATAATTTATTTATTTTTTAACCAAACTCCTTTGGAAGAATCACTGTTTCAATTTATTACTTGATAAGTTCTATGGGAAGAATAGGAGGCTGCAAGGGTATTTTGTCAAGGAGACCCCTTAGGGGTGGGTACTGCATGATGGAATGGGCTGAAATAGGTGGAATCCAAGTGATTCCTCCTATTTCATATATATATATATGAAATAGTAGTTTCATATATATATGAAGGTAGTTTCAGAGGTGTTGAATATGGAATATTTTTTCCAGATAAATTCTGTGCACCGTGCAATGTGACATTTCCCTGTAACCTCAAAAAATGTTAGTGATAAGAAAGAAATTAGAAGATGCTTGCAAGGTTGGGATTTCTTAAGGAAACCAATTAAGGACAAAATGCTACGCAGTGTGGTGCAAAACACATAGATGAGAGAATATATGAAAACTAGGAATTTTTGTTGGTGTTTTTTGTTCAATATGCTACAAAACAATCTCTTTACTTGGATGACTTCTGCCCCTGGATATCTTAGATTTTGATTGGAAAATGTGTAAGTGTACATCATCATGGTTAAGCACATTGTACTAAGGAGAGAGTGTTAGTGGTGGTGGAAAAGGGGGACACTGATTCATGGCTATGCTGTTTGCTGTCACCCCTTGGCCATGCTGTTCATTATCTCTTGGTCTCAGTTTACTCATTTGCAAAATCAAGTTAATGATAATATCTATCTCAAAGGATAGTTTTGATGCTCAAACGTGCAAATATGCACAAAGTCCTTAGAATGACGACTGATACGTATCAGGTATTCAAAGTGTCTATTTAATGAGAAAATCTATATTAACAAAATCCATACACACACCAAATCCTCATTTAAATATGACAAACATGACCATCAGTGCTTACGTAAAAAGACAGCTAAATATAAATATGACCTCAAATAATAATAACAATGCATTTAAGCAATTTAGAATGATGAACATAATAGATGTAGTAGAGTTTTTAAGCCATAAGGAAAAAAATAGTAATACTCATTTGTTTGTTTACTAGTAAAATTGTGGGTCTCTAACTCCATCTGATTTTTTTTTTGGACTAAGCCAACCTTTCATTGCTGGCTTGGATGGAGCTACAGAATAATGGCTAACATAAGAATGGAATGGCAGTTGCACTCTTACTTTGAATGCAGAAGCAGATTTTAGTGTAGACAATTTAGTTTGAATCAAGAAGCAGAAGGAAAAAAGTGGAAAAGTGAGAAAAAAAAAAGAGGGCAATACAGTACACCACACTGGGAAAGTTAACTGCTGCTGTTAATTGATGCCCCATCTCACTGGGGATTGCCTTTGAGAAATGCAGATAGAAGCCAGTTTAATGCTGTCCCCTGTCAGAGGTGAAGGATCTGAGGTATCTATCAAGTTCATGCTGTCAGCGTTCCCATGTGGTAATTCCCCAGCAACTCCAGCAAGCCCCATTGAGGACCAGACACATCCTTTCTTTCATCCAGAGAATGTCCTTAGGCAAAGTCTTCTGTTTGTTCTGAAATGAGGAGCTTTGCTCCTTGTTCTTAGATCCAAGCAAGATGAGTGTCTTGCAAGGCTCCACTCTTTAGAGAACACTGCATATCACAAACTCCCAAACACAGGACTTTTTTCCCCCTCTGGGAGCCCATATAAAACATTTTTGCAACTTTGGTAGCCCCTAAGCATATGGGATTTTTGGAGAAGGCTGTGTGAGTGGAACTGAACCCACAGGTCATGGGATGTCAGATTAAGAAAAAAAACACAGCTTTTCTGTGAAACCAAGGAAAGAGTATAACTGGCTGCTTTTGTTGGACAGTGCAAGTAAAACATAATCAGAATAGCAGGAAACAAGATACCAGGTTCCAGAGAATGCCTGTGGGAAGAAGAATGGAATTTGTGAGAGGGGGAAATCTGTTATTAGGACTTGGAAACTTGAAAATAGAAAGGAACAAGCTACTATTTGGACTAGATAAGCGTTGGGAAGAGTTCAATTTTGCATAATAATTGTGATAGGACATATGCCTGAGAAGTTTTAAAGTTTAATATTGGAAGTGATTAAAAGTCTCTGGGACAAGAAAATAATGAAGGTTTTAAAAGAAGGAAAGGTATGGGAAAGAAGTGGGGAAAATATGGGATTTAGTCTTTGAGGTTATGGGGTGTGTTGCCCAAAGAACTGTGTATTTGGAAGTCAAAGCGTTATTAAGACCAGTTTTAGTAATAAAGATAATTTGGAGAGGATTATTCTCTGTAGAGTTGAAAGTATTAGAGATCAATTTCTGAGATTTAAATGATGCTATATCTTAGACAGTTGGGGTGGGCAGAGAATTGTGTAGCTGTTTGCCAGAAGAGAATGTAAATTTGGAGTTAGAGGTGAAGTGTATGAAGGATTATTGTAGGAACTGAAGTTGGGATGGCTGAGATGGTGGGAACAGGGCTTAGAGCCAGGAGGAAAGCAACACACAAGCCAGAGCTGAAAGAAGAGTGGATATGAGCCAAGCCTATTATGAAGATAGTAAAATGGAAGTTTCGGAGAAATGGGAAGGGAAGAGAGATGGGTCCCACATGTGGCATTAGAAACTACAGAATGGAAACGGGTGGGAAAACAACAAGCTACTACTACACAATCTGTAGGAGTTCCATTTTTCCAATAAGTAGAAGTTAAAGATACATATCACAAAATAAAATTTAAAAAGGGAAACTTTTCTATAGTATATAAACTAGGCATGCAGTAGCTAAAAGCAGAGGAAAGGCCCACAGTTCATTCATCACAGCTTTATTCACCATAATATTAGCATGATTTCCTGTCTATCTTTTCATTATTATTACTTTTTTTGGAGAGAAAACACTTTTAACAATTTGGATCATGTTTTTAAATCTGTAATATCATTGCAGTCAAATGTAAAAATGTACTGGATGACAGCTCAATGGATAATCAGTTCTAGGGGAAAAGAATGGAGTTTTTTTATCTTACCACTTATGCTTTCTCACGTGGAGAGTCCTTGCCTCAGAAGTTAGACACATGTGGATGAAAAGCCAAAGGAGAAGCCAAGTAACCATTTATAAACAGTTAGCAAGCACTTAAATACTTGTCTCATGTTTGGAGAAAGTTTGATCTGAAAATTGACTGAGTCCATGATACTTACATGAACCTAAGTTACCGGTTCTATGGAAAAGATCCACAGAACTTTTCTTGAAAATCTGGATGAGTAGCATGTGAAGAATCAGTTGACCGTATCCATTTCAGAAGCAAAAAGGAGAGGGTGAAATCTAGATAACTGACTTTATGAAGTATCCTCAACTGATCCAGGTAAATGTGGTCCAGACAGTGGCCTACTAGCAAAACAATCAATTTAAAAATGTCTTTCCTTGCAGGAGGTGGTTGGCCTTTAAGGGAGCAGGCAGAGCTGGACCAGATGTGGGAAATAATGTAGGACCTTAAAACCCAACAATAGGCTATTCATTCATCCACTTATTTATTCATTAAATAAATCTTTATGGAACCTCCTTACGTGCTGAGTACTTCTTAAGTACTAAGGATGGATTCCTTGGAAGCCAAGAGAGAGACAGTTTCTATTTTAGGGAATTTTGCAACTCTAGCAAGGACCACAAAATATGACAAAATGAGAAGATACCAGGAATTGGTTCTTGCTATGTAGAAAATGATTTGCTGGGGTGAAAGACTGAGCATCATATTTCTTCGAGGACAGATATGTAGCCTACTCTGACGGTGTAGAGGTTCAGTTAAGGCCTCAGTCCTAAGCCAACAATAACATATGTGGACAAAATATTCCAGAGTGAAAATCGGGTTTAAATGTGTTACAGTGAAGAAGTCTGTTGAGTTTTAGAAAGAGAAAGACAGCCAGGGCAAGAGCAATCCAGTGACTGATGCATAGGAGAGTAACAAGACGATTTCCTAAGGGCAGGCAAGAGCCATGGAGGCCTAGTGAATAAAGAACCAACTTTCTATTTTATTCTGAGTTCACTGAGAAGCTTTCTTGAGTTTTAAGCAGGTAAACAACATGGACTACTGTTTGTAATAATTTGAGTATTTGGTCACTAACCAGCTAATAGAGTCATGAAGCTGACAAAAAGATTTTTCATTTAAAAAAAGGACATGATTCATTTCAGAATATGGGTTAACTCATTTATAATAGTATTAACAAAAAACTAAATCAATGTCCTGAAGAATTTTAGGAAATTAGAAGAAAAACGTCACCATTTTTTAAAATCATAATTTGCTAATCACTTGCTGTTTGCTTTAAAACCACATTTTCCCTCTGTTCTGCTCTGTTTCAAAGGCTGACCCTGGCGAACTATATTTCCTGGTTCCCTTGTGAGCTAGCTTTCAGTTAAAAATCTACCTCTGGGAGACTCTGGCAGCAGATTTGAGGACAGAATATGAGGGGAAGCCAAGGCCCTGTCTCCCCCTCCACTTCAGGTGGCATCTCTGGCAGTGATGCACCTCCCCTCTGAGAAGACTTTGTATGCATCTTGAATCTACTGGACAGCTAGAGATTCTGAGTTCTGGTAATACCCACACCTTGAGCTCTGTGAGCGCAGGACCTTAGACTGTTACTAATTTCTATGTCTCACTATCTTTGCCCTTTCATCTTTTTGCAACTGTTGTAATTCCATTCTCCTATTAAATTCACTCTATTGAATTATCTGTGTTGATTTTGTTGTCTTATTTTTGTTTGTTTGCTTTCTGTTGGATCCGGAGTGATTTAAATTCATATTCCCTATTTGGGTTGTTTCAATAAGATAGATGAATTGTTTAGCTATTCACCTTATATTTAGTATAATGATTTACTTTTAAAGAGCATTCACATTATTATTAGTTTACATAAATAATCTGTGTTTTACTTAATCCATTTTTATTTATACTGTTTCCAGTGCTAAGTATATTTAGAAATGAAGGATTTAGACACTCAGTTCTTTAGAGAACTGAATTGTCAGGTATGGAACTCATTGTTCTGGTTGATTTGTGTCAATAATTTTGTGATGGAAATGAAACTGGTATGGGAAGCAGGCCTCTGTACTATAACTATCAAGGTGTAGAAATATCCACTTTCAGATAACTCTCCTGAAATTTCATCATCATTGTGTTGGAACAAGTAACTCCTTTAATAGATAAACAAATATGGAAAATAAAACACTTTAAGGCACTCTTGCAGGTATTCATATTTTCTTCATAGATTTTATCACATGCTCTTCTTCTAATATTTAAACCAGAGCAGTTAAATGGGAATGGGGTTCTGAGTGGGTTTGGAATAACAAGGATTTTGAGTGGGCTAGCTGTAACACAGAAGTAAAAGCTTTTGAGAGGCTAGTAAAAAGCATTAAAACACAGAGTAAACTAGGTTATACAGGGATAAAGAGACCATCCTACAAGAGAAAAGGAGATTGAGAGAACACTTAAGATAATGTATGACTACCCAACATTTGTATATACATTCATGTAACACCTGTCTTCTCAGAACCTGGAGGCAGGTTTCATAAATCATTTAGCTTTTTATCACCAGCTCCTAGCATAGGGGCAGGCTTATGGTGATCATGAGTTATCTTTGCTGAATGAATGAATTGAAAAAGCAGACAATTTACTATCCTTCCTTCCTTCCCTCTTTTTTTTTTTCTTCCTTCTCTCATTCAGTTGTAAACTAATTTAGAATAAAGTATCAGTTGAAAAATGTTTAAGGTATTACCTAATCAAATAGGTAGTACTTTCCTAGGGGACTCTAGAAATGTCTTGAAGGAAAAAATATTAAAACTTTAACATAAATAAAATATTTATTGACTTAAGTAATAAATAAAATCTTTGGGGACTGAAGGATAACCCCCTTGAAAGGCCATGTTTGGGGATGAGAAGCCTGCCCCATAACATTCACATAAGACCATACTTGTGACGATGGTGAGATTGTTGATACCAAATTATCCATGAATACTAAAAGATTGGAAAAATGTCAGGATGAGCATTGAACTCCAAAAAGTTGAAGACGTTGTATTTCAGAAAACAAGCTTGAATCTGGAAGACTGGGTATATGCAGAATACACAGACAGAAACCCTTTAGTTTTCTAAAATTTTCAAACACTCATCTAATTGATCATTTTTGTTTTCACATGGATTACTATCATATTCTTAAGGGGTTTTTTTCCTATAACTATCTGGAATTATCCTAACAAAAAAAGAGGAAGTTTCAGTGTATAATGTAAATTATTCAATTACTTCACTAGGTAATGGTGATAATTATAAGGGAAGCAGCTGTTTAATGGTTAGAAAATGCCTTTCAACTCATAATTACTGCAAAATAATGATTTAGTAAGCTATGTGTATTCTTATTAATTCATGAAGCTAATAGTAACAATTGAAATTCTTCTCTTTAACATGAGTTGATTTACCAAAATCAACAAACCATGCAATTCATCTCACTAACAAGCTTATCCATCTTCATTGAAGTTTTTCATAATAAAATTTATATTTTGAAAAATGTGAACATTCTAAATCTGTATGCTTAAATGTAGATAAAAATGCTCTGTTTTCTTTAGGAAAGTACTCCTCTCCATAGTAACATAGTTTCAAATAAATCCAAAGAAATTCAGGAAATCTATTAAAGATGTGATATTTCTAAATTTTTCATTTTTATTCAACAAAATCTTTCTGTTTTTAATAAAAACAATTTCCTCATGGTTAATGTGGCACTCTGACAGAGGTATGTTCTTTTACCAGGTTTGCCTTAAGATTGCTCTTCGGCTACTAAAAGAACACTTGAATCTCCATTTATAAAAGGCTCCTACTTTTTGGCTCAGGTTCTGAGTTTGTGCATTTTGAAAATAGAAGTACTTTATAAAGTCCTTTGATATCTTTTCATCAAAGAAACGAAAGAAGACCTATTTCATTTTTATTTTTACTTTGACTTGTATTTTTCAGCATTAGAACTGGGTTAAACTCCTTGTCATGTTATATAACAGGAATATCTTGTCATATCCTGACATCTTGTCACCTAAACAATGACTCATGGCCCTGGTGAGCTTTCAGAGAAAGGTTCTGGCAATTATTAAATGTCTCAGCTCTTCCTTTGGCATTTTACAAAGTTAAAAATCCATTTGATATATTGTCTGTATTTTTGCAGAAAATATTGCCCTAGACACTCATTCTCAGCCTATCTGAGGGTTTCCATATGCTTACATAGGATGAGCATAATATACAATATTCCATATGCTTCTATTTAAAATGTATTTAAAATCAGAATACATTTTCCCTAATTCTTAAGGATTCAAATAACATATTAAAGTACTGTCTTCTATAAACAGGAAATATTAAAAACTGAGAAGTGCGGGAATAGGGTACATGGGTACCTAGAAGAACAGCACTATAGGCAGAGGTGACAATTACACACATATTAAAAGACAAATATTGAGGCTGATATGGCTGGAGCAGAGTTAACAATGTAGGAATGAGGTCAGAGTGTTAGGAGAAGCCCGGAGCCTCGCAGGGAGGAAAAACACCAGGTACTTCATTCTTAGTGAGATGAAGAGTCATTAGAAGAATTTAGTAGAAGTCTGTCATTCATTTCTTCAACAAATATTTATTAAGCATCCTAATGTGCACCAGCTGCTGTTCTAGATGCTGGTAATAAATCAGAAACAGAAAAACGTTATTTACTTCATATGGCTTGTAGTTTTCTGGATGGGGTGCAAAAATTAGATAGCCAATAGACCAATGCAGAGTAAACATCTCTTATATACTAAAGTGATACATGGTATGGAGAAAAATAAGACAAGATCAAGTGGCTAGGGAGTTAATTCTACGGTGAGAGGTTGTTGCTGTTTTATGTATGATTGTGGGATATGACTGATATTGTTGCACCACTCTATGTGCTAAACGGAGGGGAGATTTTAGGGAGGCACGATTAGAAGCATGGAAACCAATTAGAAAGTCATTACAATAATGAAGGAAAGAGGTGAGTTTGGCTTTAACCCTGGAGGTGGAGGTAGAGATGGCAAAAAATGGTGGGATTCTGGATTAATTTTAAAGGGATGTTAGCCAGCATGATGGGCAGCTGTGCTGCATATGAGGGACAAAAGAAGGAGTCAAATATGACTCCAAGACTTATGCCTCAGCAACTGAAACAATGGAATTGCCTGAGCTAGAGAACATTACATTGAAGGGTGGGTTGAGGAAGTGAAAGTGTAAGTTTAAGTCAGTGTAGCATATGGAAATTATGCTATAGAACGTTAGGCAGAAAGGGACTTAATAGGACAGTGGTTAAGTATATCAGAAGGGATTAAATAGTAAATGTTAGATTGAGCCTCCAGGAATAACTCCTAAAACCATTGGGAGATTACCTAAATAAAGTTGCTGTTAGGAAATATTCTTTTCTCAAGCATCAGTGGAATAAAAATCCTACCTCTATTTCAACCAGCACGACCACGTCTAGATACCAAGGAAGCTGGAGAATGGACATCCCTAGATGCAAAGCAGTGATTAGGAAGCCAGATGGAGAAGCCATCGCCAGGGCTGCTGAACTTCCCACAGTATTCCACACTAATGAAGCTGAAGAAGAGCATATTTCAGGCAAGAATAACATGTTTTAATAACCCTCAGTGGAAACAGAAACAGCAAACAAAGGAGTAAAAAACGGCCTGAATTATCAAAAATTGTTTTGCACTCAGGCACCTAACAATCTCCAGCTTTTTACTTTCCCAACTAGAAAAAAAATGATCGCATGAATTTGTAGGAATCAATGCAGACTATTTGTACCATGTGGTTGTCAAATGCAATGTAATATGGAATATTTGGAACATGTTAAATTTGTGGTGACTATTTGATACTCTTTGGAGATTTAAAATAGAGCTTACTGGGCTTCCCTGCTGGCGCAGTGGTTGAGAGTCCGCCTGCAGATGCAGGGGACACGGGTTCGTGCCCCGGTCCGGGAAGATCCCACATGCGCGGAGCGGCTGGGCCCGTGAGCCATGGCCGCTGAGCCTGCGCATCCAGAGCCTGTGCTCCGCAACGGGAGAGGCTGCAGCGGTGACAGGCCCACATACCGCAAAAAAAAAAAAAAAAAAAAAAATAGAGCTTACTGTACAAATCTGATAATCAAGAAATGGAAGAAATCGAGGAATATATTAGGGAAAAATAATTTATAGGTGATGTTGTGAGACAGGATAAAGTGATGGGAAAGAACAAACTTGGGGAAGAGACAAGCTGAGCCTCCCATTATTGTATTTCCCAAATGCTCAGACTGTTTTCATCTTATATCCTAATTAGTAATTGATTTTTAAACCATGTTCCCTACTGCCACAACGCACACAGAGGAAAAAAATACCAAACACAATAAAGAGAGCACATTTAACAAAGATAATACAGATATAAAACTGTTAAGATCAGAGAGAAAGCTGTCACCTCATACTAAAAATCTAAACATATTATTCAGGAGAAAATCAAAGTCTTCTATAGAAATCAATTCATAAAAGTTACACTTTTAGTCAATTTGTTCATGGAGGGTATGATTTGATAAATATTTCTATATTAGTTATTTCTGTGTTACAAATTACCCCAAAATTTAGTGGTTTAAAATAACATTTATTTTCACTCACTTTCTGTGATTTGGGAGCAACTTAGCTGGGTAGTTCTGGCCCAGAGTTTCTCATGAGATTGTAGTCAGGTTCTTGGTCAGGACTGTAGTCCTATCTGAAGGCACAAATGGGAAGGATGTTCTTACAAGCTGAGTATACAAGCTGACATGACTGGGGGCCAGTCATGTCATTGATGGCAGTTCTCAGTTCCTTGATGGCTATTAGCTGGAAACTTCAGTTCCTTGATATACGGGGGTCTCCATATGGCTGCTCATAACATAGCAGCTTGTTTCCTCAGAGTGAATTATGCAATAGAAAGAGAAAACACCAACTTGTCCAAGAGAAAAACTGCAGTCCTTTACAACCTAATATGGAGGGATATACATTATTTATCTCATTTCTATTGGTCACACAGACATTCCTGGTACAATGGGGGAGGGGACCACGTAAAGGTGTAAATACCAAGAGTCAGGGAACAACAGGGATCTTCTTGGAGGCTGGCTGCTACTGTCAATGTTTTTTGACCTTGTGCAGTTGTGGGGACTTGTTAAGCTGTCTAATAAGACTGTCATATTCAGTTTGATGTTTGCTAGAGTTTGAAGTAATCAGAGCAGTCACTTTGGAAGGCAAAATGTCTGTAAAATGGGAGAGATTAAGCACAAGCTGGAACCCATGAAGAAGGGCTCAAACTTACATTAGTTCTTAGTGCCTCTAACATTGGTGGTCTCAGTATCCTCAGAAGCCCAGGCCCTTTGTCACAGAGCTAGGAACATACACTTGGTTCAACTTCATCCAAAGTTGAGGATGATCTCAGGGAAGTTGGAGTAGTTGTAGGCCTAGCTGCTGCCAGCATATAATGGACAATGTGTGTAGGCTACTAAATAGGTCTTGCTTCACTTCTGCCTTTCAAATCTCCCACAGGAATCTCTCTGGTGGACCATTCCAACAAAAACATGCAGAGAATGGAATTCTGGGAAATGTAGTTTGGTCCAGAAAAGTTATCACACTAAAAACCCACCACAGATCATAACAGAAGAAGCAACAACAGTAATTTGGAAAGCATACAGGAGATTCTAGGCTAAATAAGAATATTTTTTGTAGTCACGCCGATTAAGAGGTTTACCCTGTTTCCTTTTTAAGAAGCAATTTATAACAAATGTTTTTATTGCATGTTTTGTATTTCTTATTATTATTAATTTTAGATTGTAATGTCTCTCTTTTTTGAGGTTTAATTGACATATTTCAGGTGTATATAAAATGATTTAATATTTGTATATATTATGAAATGATCACCACAAGTGTAGTTAACATCCATCACCAAACACGGTTACATTTCTTTTTTTTTCTAGTTGTCCCTTACTGATGCTGTCATGAGACCTCTACTGGATGTGTCTTGGACAATATCTTGGTTTGAATTGAGGAAATGCTGGGCAGTGGTTCTTGGGGGGATGGGGGGGCTCTTCCCTACCAAGGACAAGTAACTAAGCACTTGACAGGCACAGCCACATTCCCACCATCCTCATCCCCTGGAACAGAAACCCTACCCCCACTCCAAGAGCTCTGGACATGCATACAGCACATTTCCAAACTGACCTCTCCTTTACCATCTTGGAAGACGGGGGAGTTAGCTCTTGGTCACGTGAACATGGTACCTCAACCCTCCCCCCGACTCACCATAAGAAGAGAAAGAACTCAGCTGGGCAAGACACAAAGTGGCTCTCCTGTCCCGTAGTTCCTTCCTCAGCTCCAGTGGGCCAAACTCTTGCTACCCCAGGGCCCTCCAGGATGCTTAGTTGTATTGAGGTTTTTAAAAATATATATTATGTGCTTTGAGATGATAATGTGTATGTGGCAGGGTGGCCCAGCCAGGGCTGAGGGAAGAGGACTGTCTATGTCATATATTCCCAGGCTGGGGGCCAGTGACAGCTGGATTCTCCTGCCTGTTTCCCAGTCCATCAGATCTCTTGGCCCTTTAGACAATATTCATATGATTTTGTTTCGTGGGGTATTTTTTTTGAACCTTTACTCACTATTTTTCCTTATTATTACATGTATAATTTATATATTATATATTACATTAAGTTATTATATTATAATATGGTGTTTGTTATACTATATAAAGTGTATATATATTATATATGTATATAATAATATATACATAATATTTAGACTATTGATGACACATATTTATCATTAATGACAAATATTTTCCTGAATTAAAGGTGTTTTTGTAGGTACTGTAATACACAGATGCCTGGAAGATGTGTATCATAACTCAGCATTACAGCCCATATTTCAATATCCACAGTGGGAATAAACAGGTAATCAAACCCTCATGCCCTCACCCCCAGCATTCGATTTTAACAAGGTTTATTTCTGTCCAAATGGGCAGTGTGTGATGTAGACTTTTAATTATTTTTATCCCTTAACTCTTTACAAAGTGATGTGAATATAAATATTCATATTTATTAATTTTGGTTTTTAAAGAAGAGCTAAAACAGGGATTATGATAGGGAGGCTCATGTATGTCTATGTGCTTCATTTTGTCTCTTTTAACTTTCCTAATGTATTTGGAGAGTTGAGACTGTGGTAGGATGATACCCCATAGCACTAAAGCTATGCAATTGAATATGTGGGTACAGCTGAGGGGGAAGAGTATGAGAAATCAAAAAAGGAATCCTCAAGTTAAAGTCACCTTTGTTTTATTCTCTTAGAGTGTCTACACTGTCTAAAGCTTTGAATAAGTGTAGAGGAGAAAGGGAAAGCATATGAAATAAATTATACAGTAACTTAAATGTTCAAGTACAGACTAATGGTATCATAAAATTCTTTTACTATCGTTTCCCTCTATGAAAAGTCATTCGCTATTTTACATATCTTCCATTTCCTTGTGTAGAAATATTCCAGATCAATGGGCATAATTCACGGTCAAATGAGAAACTGCAAAGTACCTTTCTGTTAGATAACTTTCTTCTTAATGTTTTCTTATGGGTTCTATATTCCAACTGCACACAGAGAATTAAAACATTCATTATAGGTGTCAGTTAACATTTTATTTTGGCTACTAAAGACATTTGTAAAGAAAAAGATCCCTGAAATATGCCTGAAATAATTGGTTTGACACATCAGAGAAAAGTATGGGCCTTAGAAATATGTCTGAATTAGGCATCATTCGATGTGTTAATCCTAATTGGTTCACCTCTTGCTGCTACTTACAGGCTTCAGAGTTTCCTAAATTTCAGCAACTTTTTAAAAAGTTTAAAAGGGTTTTCAAATGTAAATATTCTTCTTTACTTGGCAACTTGTTTCTGGGAGAAACACGCTCACATTTCAGGTTTAGCACAATAAGGAGAAAGAGCGAGAGCATCTCTGAAAGAATAATTATCAGACAACTTTGTGTAAAAGGCGTTATCCTGTTACCATACACATGGAGCAGGATGGATAATATCTTTCCTGTTTTCCTTTTATGGCTGCAAAGAGCATACTGTATTTTATTTCTTTCCTGTATATTATGAAATATTCCAAATGTACATAAAGAATTAAGCACTATATAAGAATAACATTCTTTACAGTCTTTTTATATAATTCTATGATATGGAGAATTGTAACAGATAAAAATTGGGCTTGAAATGAGAAGGGTGAAGATAGGTAGAGCGTAAAAGACAAAATGCTAAGTTGATGCAATTTCTTTGGCATATTTTACATTTGCTCTGAGTATCTATGGAATATCTGTGAATGAACATACCTAAGAATATCAGAAGTTTATTTAAAATATATTCTGTTGCCTAAATGCAACCATGTTGAAATAGATCAAAGAAAAAGAAAGAAGCCTGTCTATCATTTCTTGAAAGAGGCAAATCTACTCATCTTTATTCAGGCAGATTCAATATTTCTTTAATGTATGCTTCCTGCAAGCACATAATATTGAATAAATTAGCCTCTATCACTGATGAGGATGTATCACTCTACAGGACCATATGAAACATATCTCAGTACACCATGTATTGGTGCTCCTAAATCTAATTCCGCTTATATTTGACATATTCTGGTTACCTACAGAAATACTGTACTCAGTTCTTTGTTCCTATTTTCTTTATTATTCAGCATTTGCTACTATGGTCTATGAAATGTTGGAAATGTAAAATATAAATACAAAATTTTTCTAAGAGCTAATCTAGATTCTGACAAGAGTCCACATTAGTTATAGTTTCATCCTCAGGGTTGTAGGAAATCAGTAATTTGTAACCTCCCCATTCATGAACCTATTTTATTCTATGCAACACTCATCACAATTTGCATCTGATGCTTTAATCACTTAATGTTTTTCTACCATCATACTATGAACTCCCGTTCTATAAGCCAAAGACACGGCAAGGGCCTCCTTGGAGGAATTACCTTAATTAATTCCTTCTAAATTGATTTTTACTGTCCAGATTCTCAGTTAACAGGCCAGGTGGCTGTCTAGCTTGCTTTAACTGCCGATTATCCAAAATGATTCTAAATAAGATGCAATAATTATGGACTCAATGCCTTGGATAGAAGCTAGGTTGGGCCACCCCCTAAATAGATCAGGCTGGTTCATGCTAATATTATCTAAATTGATCTTAAAGAGCAAAGTACCAGGGTTTCCACTATTACTGTTTTTTTCTATGCTGACTATAGGCAGTTCTCTCACAAACCATGTAGCTCTACCATCCTTGGCTGTAGGATTCAATATGCCTTTCTCTGCAATGTGTGATACATGTGAGAAGTTGGCTACAGATTAAAGAGGTACAGGCAATAGCAATTGCAATAGAGGAAATGACTTAAGAAAAGGAAAAACATCCTCTTTTGATTGTTTTACTCTTAGAAAGTTAACATATAAATACATTTCACATTTCTAAAAAAACAAAACAGAACAAAAAACAAATACAAAGATATTTATAATAAAAGCTAACAAGCTCTGTTATTTACTATCCCTCAGAAATGTTCACAAACTTTACTTTGATCTAGCAAAGAACAAAGGCATTAGTAAATAAGCACTGAAATGTGAAAAGCACATGAAGTTGATGTTCTCATAGCCTGGATAATAGTGATCATTTCCTTGTCAATTTCCTCAGAGCCTCTCCTTGATAGTCTGTGAAATCTCTGCAGGTAAATTCAGTTTTAACATTAGCTCTGTTCCTGGATCTACAGCATCACCAGCCCCCCAGTATCCCTTGAAAACACACACACACACACACACACACACACACACACACACACACACACAATGGCTAAGATCATTCAAAACATATCAAGCATAGACATAGAAACTGAGAGTCTCTTATGATGCAGATGGGCTCATGTGCTTACTTAAGATCATCAGTAAAATTCCAAGACTTTACTTGGGGTGGAAAAAGGTTAACAATTATATCAGTTATTTTGTATAAAATCAGTAACCATGACTTCAAGCAGAAAGTTTAAAGATTCTCAATTTAGAGAATAATTCTCCATTTCAGACAACCATTTTAAAAGTTGAAAACAGTAACTCAAGAACTTTAAGTCCAATCCAGTAGCCACTAGCTATGGGTGTCTTTAAATTTATCTTTTAAATAAAATTAAAAACTTAATTCCTCTGTCACACTAGTCACATTTCAACTGTTCAATATTTACATGTAACTAGTGGCTACATATAGGAAAGCAGAGGTATAGAACATTTCCATCATCACAAAAAGTTCCATTGGATAGCATTGCTCTAGAAAATTAATTAAAAAAAAGCAAACATAGAGCCAAATCTTCCAAATACCTAGCATCAAGACTATTAAGTTGTAAGCCCGAGAGTGGAACAGAGTGAAATATCAGTTCTAAAATCTAATCATTAGATGTTTAGGCTGAATAGCTGAGATGCTCAAAGCTGGTATAGCTGGAAGTTTCCTTGTGGTATTAGTTCATGGTTTGTGTTCCTACTGTCTGTGGCACCAACATCCTTGAGAGGGAGACTAAATATCCCACAGTAAGCAAGTGGCATTTCTTATCATTTGTGAACTCAGGAAAAAAGAGAGAAGAGAATAAAATCTTTGCAACACCCCATCAAAAAGCCTAACATAATAAATTATTTGGAAGCATAATAAAACTGTAAAATGTAATTTTGTCACGTAACTAGCAGTAGAAGCACTGGAAATATAGAATCTGTTTAAGAAGACAGTAGTCATTTTATGAGAACCAATAAACACAATTTTTAGAACCACATAAAGAAGAAAAAGGATTGAAACAGGTCTGGAAAACTATGTAATAACAAACTGTTAACATATATTGAGATCTTACAATGTCCTATGTCATTTACCTTTTACAATGATCTTCAAAACAGGCACAATTATTGTTTGCATTTTAAAGGGGAGAAAGTAAATATTAAAATTAAGTAACTTGCCCAATATAAAATAGTTAAAGAGTGGGATTAAAAGCCAAATATGACTCCAGAGAAATGACTAATGTCCCAATTTTGCTCACAATAAAATCTTTGCTACCAATTATTGCACTATACTGAAAATAATTGCTCAGATATAAGCTATACAGCTCTGAGATTTATTCAGCTTTATTCATCTGTTTATATACATAATCATTAGTGTGCTCTGGACTTCATGTGTGAGATTATTTGATCTCTTTTTGTGAACCAAAATATGGTTTTTTGTGGGGTTTTTTTGCGGTACGCGGGCCTCTCACTGCTGCGGCCTCTCCCGTTGCGGAGCACAGGCTCCGGACGCGCAGGCTCAGCGGCCATGGCTCACAGGCCCAGCCGCTCCGCAGCACGTGGGATCCTCCCGGACCGGGGCACGAACCCATGTCCCCTGCATCGGCAGGCAGACTCTCAACCACTGCGCCACCAGGGAAACCCCAAAATATGGTATTTTCAGGACTTTCTAAAATCTCAGAACTTCAAAAGTTCTAAATTTTCTCATCCATGAATTAATTAATCTACCATAGTGGTTTACAGAACCCAGTCCTTATCATTTTATTTGAATTATCTAACATTAAGATGTTTTTGTCTTAATTTTTGCTTACTATTCCAACATCATACAAACATATTCTACCATTTTAAAAGTAACTACAGAAATCCAAAGCATCTTCCTCATTCTTATGCACCCTTTTTCAATTCCTTTAGAGCCAACTATTTTAACCTCTTTATTAAGTATGACTGACATACAAAAAGTTGTACATATTTAATGTGTACAACTTGATGAGTTTGGAGATAAACTAAACCATCACCACAATCTATGCCATAAACATGTCCATCACTTCCAAAAGTTTCCTCACACCCTCTTTACTTACTTATTATTATTTTGTGATAAGAACACTTTGCATAAGATCTATCCTCTTAGAAATGTTTTTTTAAGTATACAATACCGTAATGTGAACTTTAAGAACTATGCTGTGCAGCAGACCTCTAGGACTTACTCATCTTGTGTAACTGAAACTTGGTATTAGTCAAAAGGTGGAGGCAATTTTCTTGAAAGTGTTGCTGGTGTTTTTCTCACTGCTATTCACTCCTTAATCCACAGCAGCATGGCTTCCAGTCCACATGCTATGAAATGCACTTTGTCCAAGCTACTAATAATAGCATACATGTAAAAAAAGTGACCTAATATTATGTCACCTAATATTAGACATTATATTATGTTGCTCTTTTATGAAACTCTTTTCTCCATTAGGTTCAGTGATATAGATGATCAATTAAATATTCCAGGGCACTTGATTTCCAAAGTAATGCATCTCACAATTTTAATAATAAAATCTGACCCTCTCATGATTGTCTTTATGTCACAATTCATTTACCATGAACTCACATAAGGTTTTGAATCGACCTTTACTTTTCTCCTTCTCCCTGTAATTCCTCATATATACTCATTTTCTGAGTATCATCAATGTTATGTCTATAATATCTGAAGAATTTGTGCCCTTTCGTCTTCTCTCTGTTGCAGTCTAGTTAGTTATGTTTATAAATAAATTTAGACTAGATTATTGAACTTCTTCACATCCAACATATTCCACACATCTACCAGAATTTTCTTAAACAACATTATAAATGTGCCACTCATTTGCTTAAAATATTTTGCTAATATGTCCATTAGTTTCAGGATAAATCTAAGTGATCAACTTGACATTTAAGACACTTTATAAATTGGCCCAAGTCTACTCAATTCATTAAGATTTCTGTCTTGGGCTTCCCTGGTGGTGCAGTGGTTGAGAGTCAGCCTGCCGATGCAGGGGACACGGGTTCGTGCCCCGGTCCGGGAAGATCCCACATGCCGTGGAGCGGCTGGGCCCGTGAGCCATGGCCGCTGAGCCTGCGCGTCCGGAGAAAAAGATTTCTGTCTTGATATTACACCAGTAACCTAGTATCCATGATCTACACGCACTGAATTATTTACACTTCCTAATATTGGCAATGCTTGACCTCTCCATTCTGCTCTTGATGTAATTTGTTTTCTGTCTTCCTGGGATTTCTCTTCTTCCTCATCTTGTTTATTTGTTAAACATTTATTGGTGCAAAATGCTATTCAGATTTGACTTGTCTAGGAAGCCTACAAGCTTTCTAATTTGAATCAAGAAATGTCCATGTGTATTTCCAGTTTAACTGTATTATTTGCTTATTTCTGCCATGATACTTACTCAATATATTGAATTCACTTCTTAACCACCCATCTCCTTAGACAGACCAATATCAGGACAAGAAATGTATATTAATTGGTCTTGATATCAAACAAATTCAATGTGTGAGATATTTTGAGTTTAATATTATTTGGGCAATTGTGTAAACTGGTTTCTTGAGCATGTGTGTACAAGTTGGGATGAAATTAGAGCAGAAATGTATAGCTTTCTAAAGAGTAATTTGAGAAAAACAATGACTTAAAATTTAAAGCTAATTATCCTACTTAAGAAGATAAAAAAAATAGCAAAATAAACCCAAAGAACGTGTTGAGGATTTAATAAAAACAAAATCTGAAATCAGTGAATTTGGGAAACAAAATATAACAGAAAGGATGAACCAAGATAAATTTATTCTCAGAAAGAGCTAACCAAAAAATATATTTCTGATTAGCCTTAATAAGAAGAGAAGAAAGGGCAGAAATAATGTTAAGAATGAAAAGTTAATATAGTTACATATAAAGAATAGACTTTAAAACAAAATACTGTAAAGGTAATGCCAGTTAAATTAGAAAATCCTAAAAAAAACCTTAACCTACCAAATTTGGCTCAAAGAGAAAGAAAAAGCATAATTACTCCCTTAAACCAATAAATTAATGCAATTAAGCAGTTGTTACAATTTTTTCCCAAAGAAAATTTTGACACCATATGATTATCTATGCAAGTTCTAGCTAAATGTCAAGAAACATATTATTCCTATCTTATAGAAACTTTTCCAGAAACATTTTTAAAAAATATTTCTAATAGGAAAATAAGGAATACTGTCCAACCCATGCACTAAAGACAGCATAAGTTTGATCCTAAAACAAGCAAGAGTAATATGAGAAAGGAAAATTAAATTCTATGTTGCTTATTAATATGACTATAAAGGCTAAAAACATATTAGGGAACCAAATGCACACATACAATGTTAGGTTTTTTCTTGTCAATAAAAGATAACTCAATAAATTACAAAAAATATTGTTATTCACTTCTTTAAGAAAAAAGTCATATTATCTCAATAGATACAGATAGAATATTTGATAGCATTCAACATAATTGTATGACAAAAATTCTTTGTAAATTAAGAATTAAGAAGAATTTTCTTTACCCAATAAATGGCAACAAAAATAGACCTACTAAAAACATCATCCAAAACTATAAAATGATGGACTCATTCTCCTTAAAATCAGGAAAAAGGAAAAGAAATTCATAATCACCAAGTCCATTTAACATGCTGGATAATAAAATAAGTGCAGTAAATTAAGAGAAAACAGGCTAGAAAGTGAAAAAAACTCGTAATTTGAAGATTGTTTACCTAAATAGGTCAAAATAAACTATGAGAAACGATCGAAAAGTTTAAGAAGGTAGTAAGAGGTCAATATTCAAAACTCTTTTCCTTGAGCTCATCTAGTATTATCTTTCTCCTTCCTCATTCTTTTCCAGTCATATTTGCCTCCCTCCTGTCCCACAAATGTGCTAAGCCCATTCCCACATCAACATCTTTGTATAACTTTTGACTCCATCTTGGTATGCTCTAGATTTTACATGGTTCCTGTTCCTGCTTCCACTCTCTACATGTCTTTACTAAAATTCCTCCTTCTCAATGAAGTCTCCCTGGCCATCCTACCTACCATGGCTGCCCTGACTCTACCATCTATTGGGAGACAATTCTCCATGGGCTTTTCATGTCTCTTTGCAAGTTGTGACAGGGGCACAAAGTGATTTTGTTCCAGACTACTTTTGCAAGTAGTAGCAAAACTACTTTTGCTGTTCACTGTATAGTGAACAGCCTTGGAAGATATAGTGTCTCCTTTCAGAGTGAAGGACAGATTTGCTTACAGCCTTGGAGGATATATGATTCATTAAGAAATAAAATGCAGAAATACATACACTACCTCTATTAATGAATTTTACATGCATAGTATCTACCTTAGTCACATCTCTCTCAAATGTTGCTATCCTGCCTTATACACCAGGCTGTGAATTTGACTCTACTATTTTCTCCAGGTTTCACATACCTTTTCCCACTTTGGACATGTACTTTGGACGTGGCATTATACATCTCATATGGCTTCACTTCTTGACCTACTCTGTTTCTCACTGAGATTTATCTCTTTTCCCCCTTCCTAACTCCAAACTCTGAATTAAAATTACCCACCCATTAATGGGCAGAGTAGAACAATCACAGGCTTACCCTAGCCCTATAAGTTTTGATGGCCTATATAATAGCAAAGAGGGAAAGCTTGTACACCTTGAAGATAGAAAGATTCTCAAAAGAGGAGAAGGGCATGTATAATGGACACCACCAAAATTTACTATCTAGATAATTCAATTATGGCAAGTATTGAAGTGTATGTGAAAGGGAAGGAAAAAGATCCCATGAAACCCAGAGACCAAGAGGATGGTGAGTCTTCAATGTGGCATTGGAGTTAGTGTTTGAATATGCTTTTATTTACCATTTCATGTTTTAAGACTGTGGATGATATAAACACTGCCTGTTCTTCTTAGCATCTCCAACAACATCCATCCTAGAAATTATTTTACTCAGTTTATTTGTACAACATGCACTTAGCAAAGAATGGGTGGTTTGATCAATTAATAAATTAATTTTGAACATAATGATCAATTTTATATTATTTTTACTCAAAACTACATTTGCTTACCCCATAAATTTAATTTGGATAACTTTAATTTTACCTAAAAATTTTTGTCTTATCATATTTATTCAGATTCTTGAAGTATTATTAAATGCACATGGAGTTGATTTAGTTTGGATCTTTTGGCCCAACATCTTTTCTCAATTTTAATCTGGCATATATTTATCAGTGGAACTTTCAAACCTTAAATTAGATTTAGTTTACATGCGATTCTTAGGAATGTTATTGAATTCCCAAGTTAATCTTAACTTTTATACACTGAAACTTTCTGATAACATGTGAGGTGTTTGTAAAACTTTCAATCCATATATATTTTCTTGATGCTTTGATAAAATAATATATATCATCTTGTTTAAAACTATTTTTTAGTTCATTTTCATTCAGATGATAAAAACTTTCAAGAGTTTTACCTTATTTAAGATAAGTGTGTTTAGAACATGTGTCAATTGACTTTTCTTGCTCTCCATAAGCAGGTAGATATAGCACTGTTTAAATAGAAGGGAAAATATATTAATAAATCATCTAATATTAAACAATGTGACAGTAGTTATGAATTCAGTTGTTACAATGGACAGAGTCAATATCTGAGGGCAGAGATTACCAGGATAATGACTCATTATTAGATATCAATTATAAATTAAGCTCACTGGTCAGAGAAAGTGTTAAAATCTCAGGGCTATGAGACTCAAGAAATTCTAAATGGGAACAATAAGATTATGTTTAATATATTTATAAATATTCTATCTTCCAAGAAATAGATGGATTGAAGTAAGTACTACTAGGATTTAACCTCAAATAATGTATTCTGTAATGATTCAAATGTTTACTGTAGGTCTGAACTTTAGAGTACTATTCCTAATTAGTTTCTCCATTTTATACATTCATGAAATTCATATTCAGAAACTGTTATTAAAAGTACCAGCTACACATAATCTAAAGTCTGAGCTTCAAACCCGTACATATACCTGAGGGTTTATTTAATGTCATATGAGTTTAGAGTAGTAAAATAAATTTCAGTAATCATGACTGTTATTAACTCCAAACATATGTGATTAGAAGTCCCATTAAATAGTGTCTCTGCAATCACTGTTCAGTGAAGGAATGCTCGTTCAATGTGGGCAGGATATTTGTGTTTCACTACTATATAACCAAAAACTAATACAGCATTGCAGTAAGGTATATACTAAGACATACCTGAATGAATTGGTGAAAAAAGGAAAATTGAGAGTGAAGCTATCAAAAGAGTTGCAATTATTCTATTGGAAAAGAGAAAAATCACCCTTAACCATTGTATTTTTTGTATTAAATATATCTATATTCATGTAACACTGCTGCACTTAATGGTTTGAGAGAATGGTTTTGAACCCAAAGACATCAAACTTTAACATGTTACTCTCTACATGACCTATGCACTCTGGTATTATTCAAACTAGGAGTGAAAAATTGAATTATATATTGTTTTTGTATTGGACCTTCTTATTTATTCAACATAAAAATAATTTCATTTTATCTCTAAGGCAAATAGTTTTATGCAAACTGTATATTTATTGCCATTTTTGGACTTACAGATTTAAGTACTGATTTTGATAAATATTGACTTAGAAAATTAATATTTACATATGATATTGGGGTATGTTCAGCATTATATAAACAATTGCAGTACAGCTTGTTTAGAATTAGACGATTGAGAGGATATTTTATAAAATAATGGAACTTCTCATCTTAGGTGTCAGCAAGTTAGCATCTCTGATTCCTTCTCTTTCACTGAAAATGCTTTAGAATCACAGAAAGAAATGGAAAAATGTAGTAATCCTGGGCACCGAGACTGCTGACCAATATTCCCATGACAGAACCTTGGAGAAATTTTCAGAAACTAAATTATTGATGACACTGTATAAAAGAAAAGCAGAACCATGTAGGGAAGAAACTGGACATCCCTACCCCACTGTCCCTATTCCCAGAAAAATAAAGAAATGACCATTCTTACCCAATTGGTCATTGGGTAACAATGTCATTTCTAATATTCTTTTTCTTTTATATAGACAACAGCTCTCATTAATCCCTCTTTACATAGCCATAGATTAGCAATTACCCACCACATCGAGATGTAATCTAAACATAGCTAATTTTATATAAATTCAAATGCACAAATATATATTGAACATTAACTATGTGCTGTGATCATAAAACAATAGGCTTTACCCATAGGAAAATGATAGCTGTGTTAACATAACACGGAGATATATGTGTGGCTTTTCTACTACTCTTTCTAATGAATTCCTGGGAGAGATATGGGTGATTTTTACCAAAAATACTAAATGAATTATAATATAAATAAACGGATAAATAAGTAAATAGAAGAACACTCAATATGGTAGGTTGTGGTAAGGATGAGGGTATGTAAACAGTAATGAGAAGCAACCACGTTTTAATTACTGAGTTGGCCAAAATGTCTTACTTAATTTTACAAAAAATACTGTAAATTATTACAGTAATAATTAATTAATTAATAATTAATGGTGTTAAAATACTGAAAATTAATAAAGAATGGGATTTTAATAAACCTCAGTCCTAAGATTAACATTCAAATATTTCTTTAAGTCAGTTACGTATTTAGGAACAGTGTGTCCACTGAAGTTTACCTTTCAAGAGAATTTCTCTTAACATAAAGTCATAAAGGATTCTCCAGATTTTACCACTGAATAGTGTTATTCAGTTTTGTTTTTCCTTGAAGAGAGTAATGTGATTTTGAAAGGACAAAGATAGTTTTTCTACATTACATGAGAAAATATATTACTTGAACACTTAAAAGATGTTTTATATGATACTTTCTAATTATTGACATTTTAAAAACATCTCTAGTAATTCTGTTCACAATATAATTTCCATTTTTTCAATAAAAATACTTTAGGAATGGCATTCAAAAAGTCAATTAACTGTAGTCTACACTAAATTCAGACTACTTATTGATGCTTACTTGACACCTCTTTGCTATTACATCTGTAGATGATGTGTAACTTTTTGGTTTCATTGAGATACATTATAATATGTTTTGACATCTGACTTCTAGTAAGAATTCTCTTTCCTTTTCCAAGCAAGATAAACAAAATGGAAACATGGCAAGATAAAACAAAAATATAGAATCTTATAATATCATCCAAAATAGAGGCTCAAAACACCATTTTTCTTAGTTGTCTTTTCAATGCTTTTTTACTTTGTAATAAAGCATTAAATACACCTGAAATATATATAATTTTCTTTATTATCATATCTGATAAAATAATAACCATATTTCTTTCACAGATAATGTATCTATTGTAAAAGAGGAAATATTCTCTGTGTTACCTTGTCAGTGTTTCAAACTAAACGTTAACAACAATCCATTTTCTTTACCTGAGAGAAAATGCCATTTTGCTTGAATGTACAATGGTACAATGATGTTACAATGATAATACAACATGTTTAATTGTCTTTAATGAAAAGCCAACAATATTATTGGAGTATAAAATTGAGAGAATTTGTCTGTATGTATGCCATTTGAGGCTGTAATACAGGAAAGATTTCAAAAATGTGAGACAATAAGTAGACTGTATTGTTGAAGTGATGAAAAACTGAAAAATTCAGTGGAGTGTCCAAAACTGCCAGCTGGAAAGGAGACAGAAGGATATCAACAGTCTGCATTCAGAAGGAATCCTGATGTGTTGATGTAATAGCCTGATAATGAGATGATTTGCCTGCCACTACTTACAAAGAACTCTTTGACTCTTTGAAGTGGGATGCTTTGGAGATCACATAAACATGGCCTAACATAAAAATTGTGTCTTTAGGTGTATTGTATTTTCTCTATAAACATGAATTCAAATAAACCAGTTACCAAGTTTTATGTGTTTATTTTACGTATTAGAATTGAAGATTGTTTAATATCTGCTACTTGCTCTGCATTCAAATCAAACTGCACTTAGAAACACCCTTTGGGAAAACAACAATAACTCAAAACTGAGTAGCAACCCTGTCTAGACTCAAGTAAATACATTGTCACCCCATTTCATGAATGGATAATAGAGTACTTGTTAGAAGCATGTGATAGACACATCAGAGTATAACCTTGCCAGAACTGGAAAATGTAGACATAGCTGCCTCGAATCCTTTGAGGAACTCAGTGAAATGTGAAGAAAAGTGGAATGAGAGAGAAAGAAAGAAGAAAAAGAATATAAATTTCAAAATGAGAGAAGTTAGGAAATAATTAAGCCAAAATTATAAGATGTGACATATCCTCAAACTCTCTCAACATAGTATGTGATACACATTAGTGTCCTGAACCAATTATCCAATAAACCTAAGTGAAGATCTGCCATTACAATCCTGGCTCAGCCATGGACCAGCTGTGTGACACTGAACACGTTCCTAACATCTCAATATTGAACGACTAGTACACGTCAGGCCATGACACCAAGGGTACAGTAGTAAACAAGAGCAGGATAGTTCTAATGCTTAGGTACTTTACACATCTTTGCGGAAAGATCAACAACAAACAAAAACTTACAATGAAATAATTCCAGAGAATGCTAAATTCTGTAAACAAGAACAAAATTGGGTTGGCAGGGGGAAGAAGGGTAGTTTATTATCTGATTAAATATTGTGTATCAGTTGTAATAAAGTGGGAATATGAATCAAAGTATCTCCAGAGGGGTCAATACTCTCCCAATAGCCATTCCAGATATGCCAAAATGTCTAAGTAGTAAGAAAATGTGACTTACTCCTGACTTCACACTCTCTCGATTTTAATTCCCCTCTAATAACTGAAATAATTTGAACCAATTTCAAAAAATTACTTGCTATTAATATAGGTTATCATTAATATATTTTAAATAATATTATTATTAATATTAATGATATCAAGCACCACAAATACTCTGGGATTTTCCCTTTGCAAACAGCTCCAATTCTGTTTTGACCACCAACCTAAATGCTGTTTTCCCCATGGTGTTCCTCTTGCAAAACAGCTCCAAGATGATAGATTATGAAATACAGAGTGTGCAGTGTATTGAATTATTTTAAATTCTCCAAAGAAATCGATTTGCATCAATCACATTAGAAAATATTTAATAAATGATATTATCTACATTATTCTAAGGGAAGAACAGAATGAGGGTAACGTTATAATTCTGCTTATGGAAGTGAAAAATGATACAATGGCCTTAAACACAGTGGAAATAAAATTAACATACAGTGCATTGTATCCTTGTCACTTTAATTGTGATAATCTATCTAAAATGGTTATGCCTGACCCATACTAGTGTGCAATGATATGTTAGCCATTATTTTTACTAAAATACATTATATCTATTAGAGTTTATTTTAGGTGACCATTATTAGTTTATGTTTTCTACATGAAAAATTCTGGTTTTTGGAGGTATATGTTATATGTAAATAAGTGATAATTAGAACAAGACATACACTTGCCATAGTGACTTCCATCCCAGCATAAAACTCACTTTCTTTGAGAAATGTCTTTTTTATCAGTTCTAAATTTCTGTGTCACTTTTCTGGCATAGAAAACAAATGGAATAATCTATTTCACCTCTTTTTCCAAATTGAGTATGAAGGGATTTGACTATTTTATAATTACCTCTAAAGTTCTGTCCTCTAAAGTTCGGTCTGAATCTAATATTCTTTAGTTAGCCTATCACTCAAACAGTAAAAATATCGGAAAAAAGCATTCTTAGAAAGGTCAGAGTATTTCTCCATATGTAAGTGATCCAGTATCACTTCTTTTGTTATACATTAAAACAAAATGCAATAAAGGGGTAGTATCAGGGTGACAGAGTGGAGGCCTTTATAAGACTATAGATTTGTAGAATATTTGAACTATGCCATAGGGATAGTTTAATCCTCGATATGAAAAGGTATTTCCTACTCTCTCTATTTAAACAT
Organism: Tursiops truncatus; assembly: GCF_011762595.2. Classification (NCBI taxonomy): domain Eukaryota; kingdom Metazoa; phylum Chordata; class Mammalia; order Artiodactyla; family Delphinidae; genus Tursiops; species Tursiops truncatus. The sequence goes on along the minus strand of NC_047051.1, from coordinate 56,464,686 downwards.
GGCTCAAAGAAAAATTGGAGGAGCGCCTACCCAAGATCAAGGACATGCTTCTGACCAAGAAGAGATGGGGACTGATTCCCACTGTGCTGGGACTGATTCCCCCAAGTGACAAAGGGCACTTTCACTGTCATTGGTTATTGACCATCATGTGTGGTTAGAAATAAAAGTTTCATCTACAATGGGATACTGTTCGTACAATGATGCTTGTGGGAAACGTCACCTCTATGGCTAATCTTGGAAACTCTTTTTGATTATTATTTACAAGACAATCACTTTGAAGCTCTGTAAAAGTTCTATTTATTGATATGTTCTATTATTCAGTTTCTTGTACTCAGGGACTAAATTGTGCTAAGCCCTGAGATTTTAGAATAATAATATCTGATTCTTGCACTTAAGAAATTTCGATGTTCCTAGGAAAAGCAGATCAAATACACATACAGTGTAATAATGATAAAATTGAAGAATGTACATATCTCAGTGATTATATAAAAGAAATAGCAGTTGACTAGATCCAAGAATGATGAAAAATTTTCAGTAACCAGATATTACCAATGAGTCTCACAGGACAAACCGGAGTTTACATGAGAAAGGGGAAAATGGAGTGTTATTTGGAGATGAGGATAGGGGTGAGAACAGTGGCCTGGTAGAGATTTTAGACAAAAGAAAGATCAGATGGGTAAGGCCATATGGCCAGTACAGGGAGCCTCAGAAAGTGCCCACTAGTTGATAAAAATTCAGTACACACAAATGCAATTTGTTTAATATACAATGAAACATCTACCCTGAAATGACTGGCCTACTTAATATTTACTTTCAACTATGAAAAATACATTGGACAAAAATCCCTTTCCAAAGGTTGAAATTAATACTTCTAGAATATTAACAGATAATTCACTGTTTTTAAACACTAATAAACACCCAAACTAACCCCATATGTTTGAAATACTCCAAAAATGAACATAAAAGCTGTCAGTAAAATTCTTAGTAATAAAAGTGAAGAATATAGAAGGTCAAACAATACAGTGAAGAAAATGAGTTTTGGAATGGCCACCTTATATGTTGGCATTAAAAGCAAAAGAACACATTTCTAATCACTTTTAGTTATTTGGTTTTGGATATACAATTAAATAGAAACTACATGTTTCTAGGAGAAAATTTTGTATGTGTGATGAGGATTTGGGGGTATTGTTTTTCTTTCTTTTGATCATTTACATTTTCTATTTTGCTCTCAGCATTTTTATTATTTCTGGATATATTGAGATCTAAAGAGTATGCTGCAATTAGTCAATTTGTATGGCTTTTAATCTCCATAATTGGCCTCCCAGCAGTACCTTTTGCTATTTTAAACAATGTGGCTAATATAATATGCATGATGAAAATGTTAGTCCTATTGTTTTTGCAGCCTGTGATGTTTTCAAATCTATCAACAAGATAGAAACGAAGCTTGGACTATGCCAGAATGAATGCCTAATAATAAAGTGCCCATATTTTGTTTTTCCCTCCATGAACAGATTTTATTACTAAACTCAGAACTCTCAGCTTTACAGCATCAACATACACTGGTCTACATGATTTACATTCTGACTAAGACCTCATGTGCATTGCTAAAGGCAATACCCCCCTTTTCCCCATACCCACACAAAAAAGTGACAACATGGAGTATTTAATTCTGAAAGAAAGGCAAGTGTTTGTTTGTTTGTTTGTTTTGTAAGGTCACCTCCTAAGGAACACTAATATTCTTTCCAAGTAATACTCATAACTTTATTATGTTAAAGAAAGTACAGAGACAGTTTCTTTTGGGGGAAGAAATGACATTATTATTAATGGCTCATATATAATACACTAAAGATAAAATTTTAAAATTGCCAATTGACAAATATTTTAACTCTACACTGTTCCCATTGGGCATAGATGGTGGGAAAAAAATGTTTCTTCTTCCTTGCATTAAAAATAACTTATTTTATAGAAGTGGATAAAATGTGTGGTTAGGGCTTGCCTACTTAATTTGACAATGTCAATTTTGATTTGGTTAGTATTATCCTAAATATATGTCAGCATTACTCTAAATATACACACACAAAGCAAAGGTGGTCCCATCAGAAGAGTTCGTATCTTATATGAGAGTTCATAATATGTTCATATTAGACATATCAATTTATATGTCTAATATTAAAGGCAATTTATTTAATAATTATATCCAGAAATTAGGAAAGAACGTGTTTGTTGAAACAATCTGGAGGATATTATGTGAAGTGAAATAAGCCAGACACGAAAGAAAAAAAAAAAAAACATAATCTCACTCTGTGGAATCTTAAAAAGTCAAATACAGGGCTTCCCTGGTGGCGCAGTGGTTGCGAGTCTGCCTGCCGATGCAGGGGCCGTGGGTTCGTGCCCCGGTCCGGGAAGATCCCACATGCCGCGGAGCGGCTGGGCCCATGAGCCATGGACGCTGAGCCTGCGCGTCCGGAGCCTGTTGCTCCGCAACAGGAGAGGCCACAACAGTGAGAGGCCCGCGTACCGCAAAAAAAAAAGTCGAATACTTAGAAGCAAAGTGTAGAATGGTGGTTACCAGAGGTGGGGAGGTGGGGAAATGGGGAGATGTTGGTCAAAGGGTGCAAAGTTGCAGTTATGCAGGATAAGTGAGTCTAAAGACATAAGGTAAGACATGAAGACTACAGTTAATAGTACCGTATGGTATACTGGACATTTGCTAAGAGAGTAGATTTTTGGTTCTCTGATCACCATAGTAACTATGTGAGGAGATGACATGTCAATTAGCTGGACTATAGTAATCATTTCATTATGTACATGTATATCAAAACCTCAGTGTTGTACACCTTAAATATATACAGTTTTTATTTAAAAATAAAATAAAGTATATATATATATACACCTTGGATACATATATGTATATGGAATTAATATATACATATATTATACCAGTAATAATTATAATACTATAATATACACTAATACTAATTACACATATATGTAATTAGTTTTTAATCCCCTGTGACCATAAGGTGTTCAATATCAAATTTCTACTGGAAGAGTTAACATTTTAATTATTAGTCACACAACTGATAAAAATACTATTTAATAATTAAGTATAAAAAATAAAATGCTATTAATTAGATTTAAAAACTTAATAAACCAAAGAGGATGTTAGGAAGTATCAAAAGTATGGCAAGTGACTTAAGGAAAGTCCCATTTATTCTTAAAAGGTTAATTTTTTAAAAGAAAAATAAGATGATTTTAATATTTTACATCCTAAAAACATCTACATTTTTTTGATCTATAAAATTACAGAATACAAACTTAAATTTCAAGAAAAATAGTTCAGAATTAAGCAAATCTGAACAATTTGAGCTAAATTGATTATCTACATTAGGCCAAAAGGAACTCTTAACCTTTCAAACAGGGAAAATGTAATCGTTCTGTTATTCTGTGTTCTGACCCTTATTTTTAAAAATAAAATTATGGTAAAACTTAATGCTTGAAAATACATTGCAAATATTCATTGGCCAAATACTAAGCATTTGGAAAACCTACAGTGATCACATGATGACCATAATACTAGTCCTTATTTAGATATTTTCTCTTAAATTAAAAATATGTAACATTTCTTTAGGGACAATGATAATCATATCTAAGTAAGCAAGATAACAATTGCCAAGACAAGGATTCGCAAGATGATTTGCAAACTTATATTAATGCTTTACCCATGATTTTTTCATATTTCAGTCTAAAAGGAGTTAATAATACATTTCAGATATTTAATATAAAATAGACCATACTCAATTAGCTGTCTCCTCACAAAAGGCATTTCTTGAAGTGTTAAAATTAAAAGATTGTTGTCTTGTGATTAATATTGTAAAAATAAATACATCTGTGGTTTGTTCATGGAATCAATTACCTCTCAAATGTGGTCTATAAAATTAAAAACAAAGAAACAAAAAAAAAAACCCAAAAAACTTGAGAACTCTTGCTTTGTATTATAGGAATGTGAGAAACCAAACAGCTATAAATTTTTTAACCAGCTCAGCTGAAGTCAAGGTGAGACGAGGCATTCATCACGCATCTCTGCCAAATGTTTTATGTTTCTACATGTCAATGAGTAAATGACACACGGGCAGTCATGGTAGCATGCAATTCACTTCTCTGTAAGAAACTGCCAATAAACTATGAAGACTACATATATCCAACAGCTATCCAGCTGCAGTGTCTTCAGGATTTCCCAACACATTTGATCAGAGGCCAAGCTTTCCAAGGTACCCCCAGTCTGTGACTGACCATTTCTGCTCAATTTGTGATTCTTCTACGGGCAAATTTTGCATCTGCATCCCAGTTGGTCTGGCTGATACTTTCTCAGAGCTGTGTTGTAGTCTGATGCTCATACGCTCAGCTACCCAATTTCTCCTTCCTTGCCCTTTCATTGCAAACGTAACAGACTTGCATGATTTATGAAGGCTTTCCCAACTTACTCCTGCTCTCATTTTTATCTTTTTATAAGTGTCTTCCCCATTAAATCTGCTGTCCTTTTATTTTTTCTTGTGTCTGCTTTCTAGACCCAGATCCTCTGATGAGATGCATAATTTTGGCCAAATTCATCAAGAATGATTATTCTTATTATTTTATTCTCATAGTCCTCAATAAAATGTACCTCTAAGCAAATTTTATAAACTTGCTGAATCATTTTCTGCCAAAAATACACATTTACACTTTATTATTCTACTGTATTTGAAAACCTTCCATTTGACATCAATATGTTTTTTGAACTAAATCGTACATAATTTTTTAAACTAGTCATCTTTCCATGGATTTGTATGAAACATGTTGTATATGATGCATCTGTTTCTCTACCCTTCTCCCCCTCACAAACCAGGGAATGAGCTGGGTGGAAATCAGCCTGGAAAAAAGGTTAGATATTTGAAATTTTATGTCTTGACTCTAATATCAGTTTAGTATAATCACCAGTGCTTCTACTAGCAGGAGATAACTGAAGCATAGTTACAGAGTCTAGACTCTTCAACTATCAGAGTTTTTGAAAATGTTTGAAACATCATAGTCAAATGATACAGAGTTATTCACAATTTTGTTTCAAAATTACATTAGTCAGGGTTCTTTAGTGTATGTTGCCAAATTTAGGATTTTTGCTGATCTGATATGTGAGAAATGGAATTCCAGTGTAGTTTCAATTTATGTACGCCCTATGAGGATATAGATTAAACAACAGATAATACTTGAAGAATTATAACCAGATAACAGTCAATGTCCAGGGGTTAATCATAAGTAAAATTTTTGGTTCAGTTATTTAGAAAACATAATTAACATGTTAAGAAAGTAAAGCATAAGTATTTGACTTCATAGTGTAATAAAAATTATTACTTACCAAAACGCAAAATTCTGACTGTCTTCAAAATTGACATTTTGGTTTTGAATTACCCAGTACATTTAATAAAATCTACGGCAGGAGAAACTATTTGGGACATATCTTTAAGGCTCCTTAGTGATAGATGAGTTTTAAAAGGTTTAGTGATTTAACTTCAGCGTCTCCCTCTGTGTTCAGCATTTATTAAATCTATTGAAATTGGAAAGTCTCAAGATAGTAAGGAGAAATCAAAAGTGTTTTTCATTTGTCAATTCCTTTATGACAAAGAAAATCAATGACCACATGTTAAGGTTTTTCTAAATGTGATTTCTGTACACTCTGACATGAGCAATTTATATCATTGTGTTTTAAAATTCATGTGGAGGAAAAAGTACTAGTGTCCTTGACTTGAAGCCTTCCTGAGCACTTTTACTTTGCACACTTGCTTTCATAAAAAACTGATTTTCATCATTACTCTATTTTGTGGAGTTCATTATTATAACAGAAATATACATTTCTGATGTTAAGATATTTTCTGGACATTTTTCTAATGAATTCCCTGTAGAAAAGTCAGATAAAGGCAGTCATGTGTTTTAAGTTTTATTTGAAACTGTATATTATATTGTTATACTGTTTTTTTGAAACAGTATATTTGAAACGTATATTAAATAATGGTGTGTAAAACTTTGCTGAACTTTAGCAATTTTAACTTAATTTATTTATTTATTTGCCTCACCATGCCGCTTGCAGGATCTTTGTTCCCTAACCAGGGACAGAACTAAGATCCTGGCAGTGAAGGTGTCAAGTCCTAACCACTGGACTTCCAGGGAATCCCTGAGATTTTAACATTTCTAAATACAATAACAAAAAACTAACCTTAGGAAAAGTATGATACGTTTTATGAAAATACCTAGATTAATTTAATACATCTTTAAATTCTGAACTAAACATTTTAAACTAAACTTGTTAGGTTAATGTAAAAGATAAACATTCATTTTTTAACTGAAATGATACTTTATTGAGTAAAATGCAATATCTTTGTAAACAATCAAAAAACTGTTTCTTGAGAAAAGTAAGTTATTAAACATTAAATACTCACTCTATTTAGTAAACCTCACATCTACTTCTATACAACAACGGTTTATGCTTGTGAAAACAGTTGAATTTTCCAGCAATCTTTCATTTACATTTTCAGGCCACTAAATGAATGTGATGTAAAAAGTTAATTTATCATTTTGATTATCTGATTTGTCTGCAAAAGACATTTTGAGTATCCTTTCTCCCACTGTTTTTCTTTCTTCCACTATCTACTACTTTAATTCTCTTCATTGTGGATACATTTTTACTTGGCTTAAATATATTTAGTTTATAGGATTTTGTGAGATGTCTAGTTTATAACTTTTTGCTGTTCTTTTAAGATGATTTTGATGTATTAAGAAATGTTTCCACATTTTCCTTACAATGTTTAAACTGGAAAAGTAAAAAAGTACAGGTGTCGATAATCACAATAAAGAGAGAATTAATTACTGTCTTTGTGTATATATGTACATTGCAGAATGGTTTTTGTTCTTGTTGCAAAATTTAAGGATAGTAATTACTTCTTTATAGTCTGCTTTAAGGTTGAATAAAATTTCACCTTTTTTTTTTTAACTAGGCAGAGAGATAGAGAGAGCACTCCCTTTGTGAATGTGATGAACAATAACAATAAAATGCAGTATCAGGTGTCAGCTCTGCAGTCTTCCATTTGCCTACTTGGGGCTACAGGGTAGTTTTACAAGAGCCTTTTTCCCTGAGATTGGAAGTAGCTTGTGGCAGATGCAGCATAATGCATCTTTCTAGATTATGATACAGCTGGATTTTCCTCCTGTCAAGGCATCTGGAAAAAGGGCAAATTGGATTTGGAGAAGCTGGTTCAACATGGAGCAGGGTCATAGCCTCCCACTCAACCCAGGCTCCTGAAACAAAGACCATGACTAAATCTTAATCATTTTCTCTTCTCTCAAGTTTGTTTTGTCAGGATTAGGACTTTATCTTTTATTGGAATACTGGTTCCTAAATCTTGGACAGAGGAATGTCTATTTTTCTATTTAAAAATGGCTTCACAGTTTATCTTAGAAAGTTTTGAATAAATTAAATCTGTCTTTAAGCTAGGTAATGCTGACAAAGACAATGCTCTACATGGCAAAACTTAAGCCAAAATATACAAATTACCTTAAGTTTGAAAATATTCAATGATTTAGAAGATAAAAATATTCTGTATGTAATTTCCTGAAACACAGTCAGTTTATTTTACTAATTTCACAATGCTAATTACAAAAGAGAGTTCAGGAATTTATTTTTTATTTTGTATCTGTACATCTAGCAAATTATATGAAGGAGAATGTAGCTAGTGTTCAATCTTATCCTAAAACAGAAAGGGTTTTTATACAATCCCTAAGATTTTCATTAATCATGTGATTTTACATCAGTTGACTTTATTTTAGGTCTGTAGTCCTATGAGGTTTCCTTCACGCCTGCTCTGAACTTTGTGCGTGAAGAACTGTTTACTCCTAATTCCTACACTGCACTTTCTGTAGATCAAGTAGGGTACCTGTAACTTAAAAAAATAAATTTGCCTTCTTTAGTAAGCCAACTTATTTTTAGAAATCAAGAAAAAATAGATCCATATTCATATAACTATTTTTATTTTGAGTAAATAATTTCTGCCTAACTTCCAGAAAAGAGTAATTTCTTAGTATGGACCAGTGTCTTTTGTGATAACTCATTAATTACTTTTAGGAAAAATTAGATATATATAAAAATAGGGGATCAAAGTATTTTAAAACTTAACATTGATTTATCCTATTAATATTTATTATGTGCCATATTCCAGGAATCAAGTTAGAGGACAAAATTTTGGTCAGCAGGATTTCAAACAAATGAAAGAAATAGATAACTTTTTAAAAATTATAGTGCAATAATTGGATTTGCATGCCATAGTTAGAAATGCTTCCTAGAAAGAATAACACCTGAGCTAGGACTTGAAAGAAATGAAGGATAAATAGGATTTAGTTAAGAATAAGAATAATGGAATTCTAGGTCAAAAATAAATTATATATGTGAGGGTTTGAGAAAACTTATAGAAGAAAATTCCAATAGTTCTAACCAGTTATAAATTATCATATGCATCGGGAGATGTGAGAAATGAAGTTGGAGAAAAAAGCAAGGATCAGACAATGAAGAGCTTTGAGTATTGTGCACAATGTTCTGAATTGTATGCAAATGTGGGATGTTTGCATTTGCTTTATTGAATAATCACTCTGTCAGGGTTATGAAGGACCAGAGAGGAGCAGTTCAGTGTTTTAGTAACCCAGGAAGGATTACGGTCAGTGCCTACACTGCAACAATAGCACAGGGGAAGGTGGTGATGGGGTAATTTACAAACTTTGGAAGTTAGCAATAAGATTTAGGAAATTAGAAATTGTCAACCATCAGGCAAGTTGCTGACGTGGGGCAAAAGGATTAAACACAGGGCTGACTAGATTAATGATGTTCAGCATCTGATAGAATACAAACCAATTTCCTCAAGTAAGAGTCAATAGAGATGCATTTTTTTTGTGTGTGTGACTGATGGGATTTGTAATTTAAAAATAAGTCAGGGGATGAGAGGGGGTTGATTGTAGCTTTATTTTTAAATAAAGAGTGTTTGTAGCTTACTATGGTAGATATAATAATTGTTCCTTACTCTTCTGTCCCTCTTGCATTCATTTATGCATAAACATCCTTTATTTTGAAACTGTTTAGTAGTTCCCATGAATATATGTCCCTGTTCTATTGATATTCACTTTAACCATGAGACTTCTTTTTGCCATTGGAATGTTAGTTTGTGTAGTGCAAGTAGAGAGCTTAAACAAGACAAGAAATTTGTGTTGGGCTTTTGTAATTCTTCAGCCTGTCTTAGGAAGATAGTCACTGGATCAAAATGAGAGAAGGGTAAAGGCAGTCCTGAGACATGAAGCAGGCCCCCCAGACAATATATAGTTTCATGAATGAGAAAAAGGTCTGCTGCTCTATGCCCATGACATTTGTCACATTGTCAGTTCTACTGCAAAACTGAGCAATACACTCACACATGAAGTCTCTCAGGATCCCAAAACCAATGATTTTGCATAGCATTTGGGAAAAGTGTTATTGGAAAAAAAAAAGTTTCTCTTTTGTATGTCATTTTAGAGAAACTAGCAGCAGCTGCTAGAATTTTAAGAAATATATACATACATGCATGTATACAGGCATATATGTATATATACATATATATACATGTGTGTATACATATATACAGACATGATATATAATATATAATGAAACATTTATGAGTGTAACAATAAAAGAAATGAAGAATGTTGATAGCAATTGTAACAAAAGTGAAAAAAATCTAATTTGATAAATTCATTTTTTGTATTACTTTAACAAAGATTCAGATGTGATGGAAGACAAGATAATTTAGGTAAATAGTTAATATTAAAATCAAAGTTTAGCAAAATATATTTCTTAATACCATTTCATAAAAATACTTGTAGAGTTTATTTATACTGTCACATCTATTTACTGTTTGATTAATTCACCCTTTAAAAATTATTGAGAAATTCCTGTTAAACATTTGTGGTGATTGAGAGTAGAAGGAAAAAAAGTATATAAAACGACTCCTGTTCTCAGGAGTGCTTACAATTAATTTTGCGAGATAAAATGCCCTATAGTTTAACAAAGTATATGATTAAGTAAAAATATATATTATGAACATTAAGTTGGATAGAAATTTCAAGAAAAGAAATAATCACTGGTTAGAAGTTACGAGAAAATCTCCTGCTAAGGACAGAGAATTTGAGTTCATAACCTTGGACATCTTAACGTCTATTGCCATGAATTTTATCAGCCTAATTTCTGCTCTTATAATACTCTTTCCAGACTTCTAATTCACACGTAGCACCCTTTTCTGTGCTCATTTATTTATTTACAGGCATTACTTGTATGTAAAGGATGAATTCTTTGGTCTGGGGACTGGTTATTAGCCCCAGTTGAAAAATGGTGGCTACCATATTGAACTAACCTGGAAATTAGTTACAAAATTTGGGGAATATCACTGTATTTCAATAAATCATTTTATTCATTATTTCTGATCATTCTTTTATGTCAGTGTGATATTTCAAAGTAATTAGCAAAATTACTAATTTTAGGAAATTAGGAAATTAGAATTAGTAATTTAGGAAAATGTCAGTGCTAATTGTCTCCTTATACTTTTCCCACAAGAGCCAAGAAGTGCCTGAAATCCAAATAGCTCTGTCCAGTCTTGTATATTCACTATTGCTCTATTATCAGGCTCAGAAAAATTCAGAGCTAAAGTGGTAAGCACTGTGTTCATTACTGTGGTCTACAGTGAGAAAACCTCCAGGACAATGATATTTTTGTATCTACATACTTATTTAGACTCCACTGTTAACAGGGGCTTACTTAACATTCCATCCTTTATAAATTATCTGGTGGCTGCATAAAAATATCATTACCCAGTTCTTGAAAACTTGTGATACTGTTCTTTACAAAATAAAAATTTTATGTTTAATATGTAACAATCATGTTTATATTACCATCACATTCTAATAGAAAATAGTCATGTTATGCTGCTTTATTAATTTCATTGAAAGTACCTTGTCAAATATAAGATATACCAGGAATTTGAAAATAGCCACATCTATGAAAACAAATTTTTTTCAGAACACAAATGATTAATTTGGTTCAATTGAAGATTATATGCACCACTAGATGTGATAAAGGGTAAACATTTAACCAGGAGAATGAATTTCTCATGATATTCTGAGGGCCCAAGGGCACTGATAATAATACGTTTAAAATTACTTATAAGTGACTAAATTATTTTCCTGTGTTATATTGCAACGAAAAAAGGGGAATTGCCCAGGGAAATTCCTAAACACACCTCTTGGGTTACCTCTATTATCACTACAAGGATGACCAAAATAATCAAGACAATTTTATCCCCTAAGATTGCATCTCTAAAATTCATGGAATTTAAACATATCATCTGCTTCATAGATGAACATTTTCACAACACTGTTTGCTAAAGTGTGAGCACATCTCCAAAAAGAATTATGTTTAATTGAATAACAGTCCAACATACTTCAGGGTCTATTATATGCCAGTCTCTTTTATTTCTCATTTCTGATTTATATGTCACCACCTCTTGCCTATCCAACCTGGCTGGCCCAAACTCTCTTAGGTGTATGAGTCCTGGGCTAGCAGATGCCTGTCGTATGAAAGAAATCTAAGAATCTCCAAGTTTCATTTCATATAACTCTCCTAAAATGAAAACAAAAACAAAAACCTTTTCACAGAAGTTATCTTTAGGTTAGAAAATTGTGGATGATTTAATATCTTTCTCCTGTACATTTTTCCAGATTTCCCTAAACTTCTATAACGAATATGGTAATTTTGTGATTCAAAAAGACTTATTATTTTAAAGAAAGAAATAACCCTGAAACAGTTTATCTATAATTTTTCTAAGGTTCCCCTGTTGTTTTGTCACCCTTTTTCTATTTACTACCTTTTCAATTTCAACCTCCTATTTATATAATTTTTCAAAAGTTCTACTACCATTTGTTATCTAGGTATTTCTTTTTTCCTAAAGGCGTAATTACTTCGGTCCTTAGAATATCGATTTGTCCATTCATGGTGATGTCAAATGTTCTGCTGCTAGGAAAATTTAACATCCTAAATTACCTTGATAGCCTAGACTCCAAATCTCCAAAGATCATTTGCTACCTCCCTCACTTCACCTCCATCCCCAGATAGAAGGAAACTAACAGATCAAATTCACTTGAACTAGGTCTAGCCTTCCATTTAGCCAGTGATTCACTACTGCACATTCTTGAATCAATACTTATTTTTTACATTTATCTTTTAAACTTTTTATTTTATATTGGAGTATAGTTGATTAACAATGTTGTGTTAGTTTCAGGTGTACAGCAAAGTGATTCAGTTATACATGTACATACTGCTGTATTTAAAATGGATAACCAACAAGGACCTACCATATAGCACAGGGCATTCTGCTCAATATTATGAATCAATACTCATTTTTAGGGCAACTTTCACAGCTCCATGATCCAACTTTCAGCTAAATTCTTAATCGATCCTATGAAGCAGTCACAGCCCTGTGTTTCCAGCCAAAGTGTAAGTTACCACCTGTTAGACTACACACTGAATTCCCTCATCCAGAGCCCTCACTAGCTAGACATCTGGCTCAATGTCATCAATTGGTGGCATGGGTAGCCTGGGGAGTATTGAATTTTACATTACCTCAGTTTTCTTAGAATATCCTGAATTGATGAAATAAATTTCAGAAGAGCACATCCAAATTTTTCAAGATATCTATATAAAATTAAATTTTTATAATGCCCATAAAAGTGGAATATACAAACAAGTTGGACATTGTGCTCTATTTATGTTGCATTGTAATAAACAGATCACCATATTTAACAACTTGGGTCAAGATAGCTACTATGTCAATGAGCCATCAAAAAAATTTTATGCTTTGGTTTTTCAATATACTATCATAAACTTTTATGTTGTGATTTTTCTTTGTTTAAAACCTTAAATGATCAAATATTAGGAATATTTTGTCTGTATGAAGTTTTTAAATGTCCTAAATCATGAATATCAGTTATTTATTCTGAATATCTATAGACTATATATATTTTGGGGATAAAACAAATGTTCTTTATTTAGAAATTATTATGATAGAGGGTAGATGTTAACCTTAATCTTGTTATTTCATACTTTTTTTTTCTAACGTCTTTATTGGAGTATAATTACTTTACAATGGTGTGTTAGTTTCTGCTTTATAACAAAGTGAATCAGTTATACATATACATATGTCCCCATATCTCTTCCCTCTTGCGTCTCCCTCCCTCCCACCCTTCCTATTCCATCCGTCTAGGTGGTCACAAAGCACCGAGTTGATCTCCCTGTGTTATGTGGCTGCTTCCCACTAGCTATCTATTTTACATTGGGTAGTGTATATATGTCCATGCCACTCTCTCACTTTGTCCCAGCTTACCCTTCCCCCTCCCCGTGTCCTCAAGTCCAGTCTCTAGTAGGTCTGCGTCTTTACTCCCATCCTGCCCCTAGGTTCTTCATGACTTTTTTTTTTCTTTTAGATTCCATATATGTGCGTTAGCGTCTGGTATTTGTTTTTATCTTTCTGACTTACTTCACTCTTTATGACCGTCTCTAGGTCCATCCACCTCACTACAAATAACTCAATTTTGTTTCTTTTCATGGCTGAGTAATATTCCATTGTATATATGTGCCACATCTTCTTTATTCATTCATCTGTCGACGGATACTTAGGTTGCTTCCATGTCCAGGCTATTGTAAATAGAGATGCAATGAACATTGTGGTACATGACTCTTCTTGAATTATGGTTTTCTCAGGGTACATGCCCAGTAGTGGGATTGCTGGGTCGTATGGCATTTCTATTTTTAGTTTTTTAAGGAACCTCCATACTGTTCTCCATAGTGGCTGTATCAGTTTACATTCCCACCAACAGTGCAAGAGTGTTCCCTTTTCTCCACACCCTCTCCAGCATTTATTGTTTCTAGATTTTTTGATGATGGCCATTCTGACCAGTGTGAGGTGATACCTCATTGTGGTTTTGATTTGCATTTCTCTAATGATTAGTGATGTTGAGCATCCTTTCATGTGTTTGTTGGCAGTCTGTATATCTTCTTTGGAGAAATGTCTATTTAGGTCTTCTGCCCATTTTTGGATTGAGTTTTTTGTTTTTTTGATATTGAGCTGCATGAACTGCTTGTAAATTTTGGAGATTAATCCCTTGTCAGTTGCTTCGTTTGCAAATATTTTCTCCCATTCTTAGGGCTGTCTTTTCATCTTGTTTATGTTTTTCTCTGCTGTGTAAAAGCTTTTAAGTTTCATGAGGTTCCATTTGTTTATTTTTGTTTTTATTTCCATTTCTCTAGGAGGTGGGTCAAGAAGGATCTTGCTGTGATTTATGTCATAGAGTGTTTTGCCTATGTTTTCCTCTAAGAGATTTATAGTGTCTGGCCTTACATTTAGGTCTTTAATCGATTTTGAGTATATTTTTGTGTAAGGCGTTAAGGAGTGTTCTAATTTCATTCTTTTACATGTAGCTGTCAAGTTTTCCCAGCACCACTTATTGAAGAAGCTGTCTTTTCTGCATTGTATATTCTTGCCTCCTTTATCAAAGATAAGGTGACCCTATGTGCATGGGTTTACCTCGTGGCTTTCTATCCTGTTCCACTGATCTATATTTCATACTTTTTGATAAGAGGATGGCAAGGCTATATTGGTAAACTCTAATATTTATCTTCAAATTTTAATGATTTATACAGCAAAAACCTGTAAAACACTAACATACTAGTATTATCCATTCCTATCTAGCATTTACAAAGGAGAGCAGCAGTATACCTAATTAAAATAATGAGTAAAACAAATAATTTAAATTTTATTTTGTAGTATATTTAGAAGTACTGGCTATAAATAAACCATAGACCCTAGTCACTGACTATTGGTTTGCTATTAAAAAGAAGGCTTAACGATAAGGATCGAACTTTCACTTTCAGGAGGAGGGAGTAGTTATATTTCCCCTATTCTTCTTGCAAAGTACAACTATAACACAAAACAAATATCAACAAATACACATAATAGCTTTAGTATCTTGACTTTATCGATGTCAGTGTTCTGGTTATGATATTATTCTTGTTGTGTAAAGGTACTACTTTTATAAGATATTACCATTGGGAGAAATTAGGTAAATGGTACATCAGATCTATCTGTATTATTTATTATATAAGAACAAGTACAAATAAAAAATAAGAGGCTTAAGTCTCTATGTTGGTAAACTGCCAATTTCTGGGGAAAGGTAAGAGCCTAACTCTGGACGGTTTCTTGCTCCAAGTTGCAGAACTACCTTCTGTTGTAAAGGTATGAGAAAGTTTGTTTTTCCTCTGGATAAATGCAGTCAGCTAACAAAGGTCAATCCAACTACCAAGTGAATGTGGGATAAACTTTGTGTGACAAATGGTGATGTCAAGACCTTTTACTTGACGACTAGTCATTGTTTATCTTGAGAACATATGCAATGGGTTGCATCTGCTTGGCTATTCAAAAGGAAGAGATTTCTTCCTGTCTCTACAATCTCTTACCTGATTGCCTGTAATGCACATCACATTCTGGTTTAATGCTTATACAATGTTAAACTTGCTTTCTTTTTTTGGCTACCTTTGTGGAGATGTTTTCTGGTTTGGGAGAAGATTTTCTTTTTAAAATATATTTCCTCAAAACTTACAACTGCCTCCTACAATTCTCCAAAAATTTTTTAAGAAGTGAATTAAAAATGAAAAAAAATGGTTTTGCAGAAAAAGCCCTAAATTAATAGGAAAATAAGTCTCTAAGGTATGCTAATTATAAAAGAATAGAATGTTGATTTTGATCAGCCTCAGTAATATATAAGCTTAGGAAAGTGTAAATTTGAATTTGAGAAGTAAGTTATTAGGCCTTTGACATAATGGCCTTAGTTCTTTATGATTGATCTACTCCTGCTATCTGATGTCTATTGAAAGTAAGGAGAATAGAGACTACAGAAGGTATGTCTTGATGATATATTTTACTTATTAGTTATGGAAGAAGTGCGATTATTTGAAGTAAGGTCAACAGTTCAAAGAGATTGTTAGTTTATATCTCCCTATTTATTCTCACTATTCAAGTGTATATATAGTTTGTTAAAAAGACTAAATGTAAAATAAACTGAGATATTTGACATGAGTTAAAACACAGTTTTTTAGAATATATTTTTCCTGATAATCTTTTTATTCCAATTTGCCTCAGTATCCGCTGAGTTTGTAGTGTTAAAAAATGCCCAACAGTGATAAAATTATATGTGCTAGACCTGCTATCATAGACCTGCTGAAACTCTGCCAGCACTTCTTTATCATCAAAATTCTTCTTATGTGGTAAAAACAAAACAAACTAAAAGATTTCATATTCTAAACCATTGCTAGTTTGATTTTCTGTGTCAAAGGGAACTGATCAAAATGTATTTATTGAAATTAGAAATAAGGATATATATACATACATTAATGAATTATATATATTAATGAAAAATATTGCCTGCCATACCAGTAAACAAAGGATGTTGCAGCCCTCAGCCATTGCAGCCACCCGCAACAGTACACCCTGAGGAGACCCAGAATGGAGAAGAACAGGATGCTGGCCCTAGAGAGCTAAGGTGCATATCTAAGGAATGATTTCAATGAGTCCAGACTCTAGTATCTTCCCATACATAGAAAAGTGCTAAATTCATTAACTCGAGATATCTGGTTTTCTTTAATTAATGGTAATCTTTTGATGTTCCAACTACCTGGTCTTTGTTGCAAAAACCCCTATATATCCTGGCTTCTACCTTACCTCTCCAGAGCAATCCCTCAGAGCTATCTAAGAGTCTGTCTCCCGGGCTTGAAGTCCTCAGAAATCAGCCTAATAAAATATAATTCTCAACTTTTAGGTTGTGCACTTTTTTTTTCAGTTTATATATATATATATGTTTTTTTGGTTTTGCTAGCATTGTTTTGCTAGCATTGTTTTTTGGTTTTTTTTGGTTTTGCTAGCATTGTTTTCCACTGCTCTTATTTTGGTAGTGGAATCCTTGTTTTTAAAAACTCCATGTCATCCTCATGAGGCTGTGAAACATGTCATTCTTGCTTCTCTCTTTTAGTCGCAGTAGAAGTGTAGGATTGTCATGAACAATAGTTCATGATTATGTGACTGGAGCTTGAGACAATCACAAGATGTTGCTTCTAACTGTACTTCCTCTAGGAGGATCTCTCTACCCACTATGGACCTATCTGAATGGGATGTAGAGAGAAATTTCTCTTTAGAGCAAGGTGATACTTTAAGTATCCAATACCTACCTACTGCTGCAGAAATGGAGGCCATTTGACTTTCCTTAAAATTGTAAAAATCATGGGACCTCACTGCTGGTTTGGGGATTTAACTAATCATTAACACCTATTAAAATCCAAGATAACTGCTAGCGTTTTTAACTCCTGGACACTTCACTGGGTAGTAACAACACAAGAGGTTTCTTACAATTAATAACCATTTAAACTGGAGCCCGTCCTTGTGGTTTATGTCTCTGACCAACAGTCTTTTGTGCTCTGTCCTCTCTGGAGCTTCGAATCTTTCAAGGCTCCCATCTTTGTCCTGGGTGGCTCTAAAGTAAAGCTAACCTTCCTCATGAGACAAAGATGCATCCCACTAAGTTACAATTTACAATAGAGTTTATATTTATTTCTTCCTTCAGGGAGAAAGCAAAGTGTTTCATATGTGTTCTCAGGTGAAAAAATATTTTTTATTACCCTGAAAAGGCTTGAGTCCCAATTTTACCTTAGATTCTTGAGAACAGACCTTTTCCAACTTAAAACAGATTACTAAGTTTTTAATCACTCAACAATGCACACGGTTCTCTGTACCTTAGCTGTTGACATGCTGGCTATAAAAGGTAATGATCTCTCAAAACAAAAGTATATACTTTATGTTTTTTGTTTCAGATGGACCAATGTGAATCTAATTTTTTTCTTATACTTATTTGAACTTACATAGCCAACAAAATTTAGCATCTTGACATTTTTTCTAATGAATGTCTGGAGCCCCACATTTGGTAGGCATGCAGTCCAAATTCACAAGCGCAACTGATTGATAGTTTAACCAGCTGCTTTGCAATAATTTCAACTTCTCAGCAAGGGATAGTGTAACCCTTACAATGCACCCTAATTTAATTCAGCCAATGCCACAATTTATAGTGTAGCAATTAAAAATCTCAATCCTAATAGAAAGTTCTATATTACTAAAGGTCTGTTGGGCTTCTGATGACAGCACACAACTATATTTAATTTTTAAAAGGGAAATACATTGGCTATTTGACAAGAAACACATGGGAAGATCCCAAACAATGGCACTAGGGTTCTCTTTGCACTTTGTCTATTTCTCTTCTTTGCTTGTCTTTTCTTCTCTCTGCACATTGCTTTCACTCTATTATGATACAGCCTATCCATTTGTCAATAAAACATAAAATTCTTATAATTTCAATTTTAAAAGCAAGGGAGAGTTATATTTCCATCTTCAACTAGTAAAATATCAGAAAATGCTCTGTTTGGCTTTGCTTGAATCATGTTCCTACTGATTGAATTAAATCCACCATTTAAATGGAGGTCTATGCTCAAAGGGATATGATTGGCCCATTTCTAAGGCTCAAGAATCAAAAAAACATGATAAACTGTTCCACCAGGTAACAGAATGGATAACAAATTTCTCCAAAGACAGTGGTTGAAACGTAAGATGAATCAAAAAAGTACATAAGGCAAAAATAAATATGCAAACATACATACATACAGAAATAATATTGGTTTTCAGTTGTCTTCCAGCAGTCAAATAATGTGCTATTTCTGAACCTACCATCTTGATACTGTTGCCTTTCTTGATATTTTAAGATTTATTAGCATACCAGGTCATAATGCACACCTGAAACACAGGGAGCATGTTATTACACCTGTTTTCTCAAGATTGGTGGACGATTCACATCTGCTAATTGTGTGTACTTAAACATATGCAGACCCCTGCTTTTGAAGTAATTTGTTCCTGAGAACTATATCATAAGGGTTTTACCTATCTCTTCAAACATGCTAGATAGGTATGGAAACCATGCAGTGAGTACAGAAGGCAACTAGTGTCAGAAATAACATTTTCACTGCTTCCTGTGAAAATAAGTGGATTTTAAAAAAATGTAAAGTGGCTAAAAATGATCCAGCAACCAAGAATGTACCTCTCTCTGAAAGAAATCTTCCTTCCAGTCTCCCTATATAAAACCCATATTTTAATAAGCAGAAACCTCTAATTGACAAATTGGA
Source organism: Tursiops truncatus (assembly GCF_011762595.2). NCBI lineage: Eukaryota > Metazoa > Chordata > Mammalia > Artiodactyla > Delphinidae > Tursiops > Tursiops truncatus. The sequence continues at coordinate 56,445,323 of NC_047051.1, read as the reverse complement.
AGGAAGAATAATTCTCTTCTAGTTATATATTTTAAAAGATAAACACAGGTCAATTAGTCAGTAGATGATATTTAGTAATTTACATTTCATGGATATTTTTATAGCATGAAAAATAAAGTTCATATATCTAAACCTACATGAGAAGCATACTGATTTATACAGTCCTTATGTAAATAGCTACATCTTATGTGGAAAGGGTAAAATTTAATGCTGTATTATAAAACTAACAGTTTTTGAAAAATTTATCAAGACCATATTATTTATGATGAATGGCCAAATAAGGTAAAAATTAGCATTAATATATTTCAACCATTCTTTTAGCAAAGATAAATTATATCAAATCCAGAAACAGAAATGGGAACATTAGGAAGATTATCATTGAAGAGTCCCTGTGATAGTGTCTGTGCAAAAGAAAAAAATAAATAAAAAACACAAGCCTATACATATTCAGACACAACCCTTAAGACTATTCATGCATTGTTCAGCAAAATACTTTGTGGGTTATACAATAACAAAATTTAGTTCCAGTGGAGAGACTGGTGGGGTTTGTTTGATTAGAGTTTTGCATAAACAAAGTGATCACCAAAATGGGCAAAAGGCCATGCACAGCTGTGGGTACAATTACTAGGAATGGATGAACTCTTTTTAGTTGACCTAAGAAAGATATTTTGAATTATACTGAAAAAATATAAACATTGTGTATATTTTCCATTCCTTTACTTGTCTCATCAAAATAAATCACATATACAAAGTTTGAGATGATAGCAAAAACAATTTGAAAATGTTTATAACATTTGGTAAAAAGATGAGTATGAGGAACCAGAGAGTGAACCCAAGGTCAATAAATATAGGATCTCTGTGAAATGTGTACAAAAGTGAACATTTGAACCCACAGACATATGGAACCATATGACTTTCTTTTTCTTTCTTTTAGAATCTTTGTTAATTGTATAGTGACTACCAACTGATTTCTTGATCAAATTATACAAGAAGTTAAAAAAAAGAAACTTCAGCTGCTATCAGATTGTATTGCAGTAGTGACTATAAGTGGCAAAACTATAAAAGGTTTATTTTTTGTTGATATCATTTCTATCATATAATTCTAATTGTCTTGTCACGGATGAGTAAAATGTTCTAAAATATAATCAAATGTTTATGCTAATAATAACAATCCCAAATATGCCTCTAGCACATAAACCACAGAAGTTAAAATCCTAAATTTTAAAAACATAAATTTGCCATATTTTCAAATATTTTGTAATGAAATGTTAATTCCAAAAAGAAATTAACTGTGATAAATATACACATATATACTCATATATATAATCTTATATATTAGTACGTGTGTGTGTATGTTTATATTCAATGTTATAAAAATAAAATTGGAATATAAAGATAATGTATAGGCATATTCTAATTCTTAGAGCTCCATAATTTATACATCATGGGCCTTGCTAGACAAGAGCCCCCCCCTTTTCTCTGAGAATTCTTTTTATCTCCAGAATTGCCACTCAGTGTTTAAGACTTCGTTAGTTAAAGTCAGTTTTTAGTTAACTTTATAAGAATATCTGTATTTCCCTGGTATCAAGAATAGCTCTCAAGATGAGCAGTGAAAATATACAATCATCCAAAACTTAATAGTCCCTGAGTCAGCATTATATGGATTAAGTGATTCAGAGAATATACATACACAGAAAGAAACCTACAGATAATAATGCAATGTTTCGTGAATCTCTTTAGCAACCATCTGTGGTAGGCAGAATAATGACCCTCTTTAAAGATATTTACTTCCTAATCCTGGTAACCTGTGTATATGTTACCTTACATGGCAACAAGACTCCAGAAATGGGATTATGCTAAGGACCTTGAATTGGGGAAATTATCTTGAATGACTTACAGGCTTTGGAGGTGGCAGAAGGGAGTCATGAGCAAAGAAATGTAGGTATCCTCTAGAAGCTGGATAGAGCAAGGAAATAAATTCTCCCCTAAAACTTCCAGAAATAAGTGCAGCCATGCTGACCCTTTGATTTTAGTCTGACAGGAGACCTGTCGGACTCCTGACATCCAGAGCTGTAAAACAATACATCTGTGTTGTTTTAAACCACTAAATTTGTAGTAATTTTTTATGGCAACAATAGAAAATCAATATACCATCCGCCCTAGGTCACTGGGCAAACAAATCCTTATTACACGCTTCATTCTAGCCTATCACTTTTATCTACAGAGTATGCAGCCATGGTTATAATACATTATTAACACATGGGTTACATATACAAAACCAAAAACTAGATACACAGCTGTTGACTTTTATTTTTTTAAGAACTTCAGAAGAACTTACCAAGAACCTTAAAATATAAATGTTTTCACAAGTCACCCTGTTTTCTTTAATTATCTTTGTATATCAATTGACCAACTCTATGCAACCACGTTCCTTAATGATAAGTTCAATTTAGTACCTCTGCCCTGTATGGCAACCTCAATAATCTCTAACCCCATCATTCTTGATTTTTTATTTTTCAGTTTTCAAATATGGCAGAAATAATTATTTAAAAATGACAGATGCAATGCCAGAAAATAAAAGACAGTATACTGAACCTTAAATCCAAAACTTGTTTCGTATCTTCCTGGTCCTTCCAGCTGACCACTCACCTCTGCATTGTATGAAATGAAAAAAAATGCTTAGTTCTCATTTCAAGACTTTTTTCCTTGGTTTAGTGCTTTTACAGAAAGCCCTCATGTGTCTATTTAAGCTCTGGAATATCACTATATCTATCAGGAAATCATATTGACCCAGTATAACAGAGTCTTATATAAATAGACATTTTTCTCTACTTCACATAAAAATCCAGAAGTAAAAAATCCAGGGATTGTGTTTCATTATGTTCTAAAAATCCTCAGAGATGTAGACTCTTCTAGATTGTCCCACCAATCCTGTGGTATGGTTTTAAATAGCCTGGCGCACAGTAGTGAAACAGGTTCCACTATGACATCCACATTGCAGGCAACAGGATAGAGTAAGGACTAAAGAGTAAAAGAGACAAAACTTGTGCAGAAATTCCCACATGGCACTCTACTTACATTCCATTATTCAGAACCCAGTCATATGGCCATACCTAGTTGAATGGGATTATGGAAAATCTATCTCTATCCTAGATAAATATGCCCAGCTAGAGACTGGAATTTTCATTACCATGAGAAAAGGAAGGAACAGATATGGGAGAAGGCTACCAGTTTTTGCCACATTGTGCTTAGAGAAAGATAGATAGATGATAGATAGGTTTATAGACAATCAAAATTATTCTCATAAAAAATCTTATATGAGATAAAATACTACTTTCTCTATTTTATCATTGAGAATACACAAGCATATAGATGTTGAAATACACATTGAAGATTACATAGCTTGGAGATAATAGACTAGAATTTGAATCCACTTTTGCTTGAATCAATAGTCTGTCTTCAAACAATAAGTGGTACTATAACAACTTATAATGATCTAAACAGTTAAATTGACACTATTTCCGATTATTTTATTTTAATAGATGCAGGTTTGTTTTAAATTCTATTTGCAGATTACTTTACAATCCTTTATTATTTTCAGATACCTAAGTCTTTTATTAATCCCTTAGAATAATTTTTGGTACAAAAACATATTTAAAATAACAATTAAATATACAACTTAAAGAAAAATTAAATTATTTGCTTTAAAAATAAATAGATCTGTAGACTGAACCCATATAATTGACCCTTTTTGAATTCATTTGAAGTATAAACAAGCATAATTGACAAATTCAGCATATTAAAGATTATATGTCATTAGTAGTTCTCACCACTGCTATACTTTTCAAATAATTTTATTTTCATATATATTAGTAACAAATGCATACAGTATATTACTTTTCCATAAATAATTATTATAAATTCTAAAAAAGCAAAAGAATAAGTTAACCTTAAATAATACTTAGCTGATAAACAAACAAATAAAAACTGTCTACAGCCTCAACATTAAACAGTGGAAATGCCATAGAAGTGTTTTATTATTTCTTCCAAGATGTTTACAAAAGCCAATGCTTCCAAATGAAGTACTATTTTAAACAAATACCCTATATATGTCTCACTATCTAATCACTTTATTTGGTCTATCAACATGGAGATAGAGCTTTAAAAATCAATTAGGACTGGAATATGACATACTTCCAGGTAAAGAGAAGATTTTTAGGGTATAAATCTTGAAGAAATTGATGCAGCGAAAATCACTTGACACATTTTTCTCTAAATGAGATTTCCATAAAATTTTTGAGACAAGGGATGATTGTCTCAAATATTTTAGTAGGTATCTGTAGACATGTAGTTTATTATGTGTGTTTCTTGAATATTCAAATATAAGTAGTCCCAAGAACTAGTGAAGTGTAAAAATATAAAAAGAAAACTAAAAATCACTAATAAAAAAGTAAAATTATAAAATTAGTATGAGAAATGTGTGAAACACTTATGAAAATATCTAATGCAAATGCCCAGTGAGTTGTTTCTAGTTAAGAAAAAAGATAATATATATACTTTATCAAAACTATAATACTGTTTTTGATAAGTTTTGAAACTGTTTTACTAAAAATTACCGTCTACTGTACATATTCTAATCAATGTATTTTGCAGTGAAAACAAGTAAAATATTGAAGAGCCTTTTCCTCAGCAAACATATTATATATACACAGAAAATATCTTAACAATAAATAACCTAGCATATATATGAATAATACGAGATGTCAAGAAGCTGGATAAAGCTTAGATGAAATTATCTTTTTGCTTAAATACATAGAATGTTCTCTAAACTACGTTGGGTCAAAGTCAAAGGATATGCAATGTTGAATATGTGAATTTTAACTTTATCATGACCTGTATTCATGTAGAGCTACTCCCTGCAATTACAATTCTAATTTTTCAAGAATTTTCAAATAAGGTTTTGAAAATTAATAGAAATAAAGGAGTAGATTGGGGTGAAGATAGAGGGTTTGTACTTTAAAAGTCACTTTCTCCAAACTTCTAATGTCTTCCAATCTGCTTACCTACTGAGGAGATCCGTTGATTAACAGAAAGGTATACATATATTACTGGCTCATGTACCTTAACTTTATTTCTCTTAAATGTATTTCTATATTTTCACTTTACATTATACATATTTATGTCTCATTTACACACTAAAATGTATAATTGTTATAGAAGTAATTACTACATTTTATATCCAAATTTATATCTTATAATTTGCTCTATCTACTTTGGATCACAGAAGACTGGCTAAATGGTTTATATATACCACAGTCATTTAGGACTTCACCTACAAACTAAGCTAATAATATAGCATCACTCTGCAACCTAAGTCCTTTCATAATAATTGTTTCCATTAATTATCTTCTATGTGTCAACTACTCCATTAGGTACATTTTACATAAACTAATACTCAAGAAAACACTGAAAGTTAAGTAATTGCCCAAGATGACATGGCTAGTAAACAGGAGAAATCCTTTCAGATTTCACAATACATCTACTTTTCTATATTTGATACATAGTATGTGTTAATGGCAAACAAAATTTTCTTTTGCAGAATATATATAATTTAATTTCATTAAATGAGTTATTTAAAGGATAAAGTTGTATTTCAGTAAATGAAAATTTATTAAAATAACAGTCATCCTGACAATGATTATAACAAATTTGGTAAAATGCATTTATAATATTTTTTACTTTTAAACTGATTCAATGCACACTTCATACAAACGGGGAAACTATTATACATGAAGACTATAGATCCGTAAACTAACAGAGACAGACTCTGTGTCACATTGAAGCCAAAGAAGAATCAACACTACTAAAGGCTTTTAGAAAATGATTGCTTGCATCTGTAGGCAGTTTATCTTTATGCCAAGTTTCTCAACTCCTTTTGTTTACTAAGAGTACATTTGAAAATTAAACATCTTGAGCACCAGAGTTTGTGACATACAGCAGCACTCTGACATTCTTTGGGTTTCACCAAAAAACTGGTTATCTGCAACTTAGTAAACACAATAGCATGAAATCATATTTTACTGGTTTATTTAATAATCTTGCTGTCAATTTCAAGAAAAAAATACAAAGCCAGAAGCTTGCTGTTTCAGTTTTCATAAGTAGCGAACAGCAAGTTGATATGATGACATTGAAGAACATTTTCTATTTAGCCTTTAATATTTCCTTTTTCTTATTTCATGATAATTTGAAATTAAGTTGGCAATGATAATGTCAGGAAAATAGTTTATTATCATCCTAAATTATTACAGAGGAATCCTTTATCCCTTCTTCCATTCATCACATGTTCACTAGGCGCTTTCTATATTTCAACTATTAGAAAAAAAAAAAAACTTTCTTGTTAAGAAGGTTACATAGAAGCTATAAATGGAGTTAAATATGCAGGAACTGGGATTGGATGAGACAGCCCATAGAAAATGTATGGACAGTGGTTCTTAACTTTGGTTGCATGTCCATTTTCTGGAGCTTTTGCAACTACACTTCCTGAAGCCCCGTTCAAGAGTTAATAAATAAAACATCTCTCAGAATAAGGGTCAAGCAAGTCATATGAAAAATTTTATAGAGGATAATGTTTTCAGCAAATGTTAAGGTTTACTGAGTAGAGAAAAACAAACAAACAAAAAAGAGATCAGTACTCTTCAAAACACCAGTATTTAAGTGGGTGATTGAATAATGAGCAGTCACGAGACTGGGAAGTACAATCAATTGGGAGAAAAAGCACTTGGAAAATAAGAATGTCAAAAATTTCAAGAATGAAAAAGGTAAAAAATATTATATTTTTAGAGAGTCCAAGAATTGTGAGAATTACACATAGGCTAAGGGAATTGTAATCTCTAAAATAACTGATAGCATTTTCAGTGAAATCATTGGGGGAAAATTCTGGACTGAGGAAAAAACAGAGAATGGGAAGCATGTAGGAAATTCACAAGAAAACTTCAATTTTCTATGACACTCATGACTATTAAAACAATGTGTAAGAGTAAAGCAGTGTCAATTTCCTGACTTAATCCCAGTGTCATGGTGCGTAAGGACCAAATACCTCAGAGCAATCTATGCATATCTCTATCATCAGCCTTATCCCTTCTCATATTGGCTCTTTCTTTATGTAACTGTTTCATCCATATATCACAGTGGTTGGAAAACAATAGCCACCTAATAAATAATGGTAAAACTAAGAAGAAACAAAGGCCTACGTGGAAAGTTTAATAAACACAGAACAGTGGGGAGGTGGTAGATGATGCAAGATAAGATGTGATTTAAAAATTGATTTCAAATATGAGAAATTGCAAAACTTACAGAATTTGAGGTAGCAGCAGTTTAATAAATTCAACCTAAGCAAAACTGTGAAGTGAATTAAATTTGTCTTTTTTACCTTCCTCCAACTTAGTGATTCCATAAAAGCTACTACTGGTGAGTACATTAGGTTGGTTCTTGATTTCTCTGTTATCCTAGTGGGGCCTGCTCTTTCAAAGTAATATCCAGGATTCTGGAATTATTTTACGTGCTTCCACTTGTACTTAAAAACTCAGACATGGTAGTCCTGGATTTTAATCCCAGTTCTAATTTTTACTGGCTATATGACTTTGGACCTATTAACTTTTCTAAACCCTCATATATGTAATAGTGATAATAGTGGTACCTATTTTACAAGATTACTCTGAGGGTCAACCAAGTGTCTTAGTGTCTGAGCATAGTAAGTGTTCAAGTAATTATACTTAAAATATGTTGTATACAAATAACTATACCTATATAAACTTAGAATACCCATTAAAACATAACTATCTTGATTCCCCTTTTTTCAGGGTTTTCTACAGGATAGTGCTGTCATCAATTTGTCAGTCCAGATGTCGTGACAAAGTTGTTACCTATCCCAGAGGTATTTAGACTTTAAAAGCAGATGACACTTAAATCTAAAATGTGATTTTTTTAAAAATTAATTTTAGACACAGATGAAGATCCTTAGGAGATGTATTGAGGAAGAAGAGTTGTTTGTTCAGCTACCCCTGAAATCATATACATACATAGATGCTTAGTAAAGACTTAATAATGAGGACTACCATCCATTATGGGTAGAATAAATCATGGTTTTAAACTGACCAACTAGAACATGGTAGAGAAACATATTCTTTAAAAGAAGAAATGTGGAACAAGAGAAGATTATTATTTTAACTTCATAATGGAGCTCTTTTTTCCATCATTTTGTTTTGGGACGCTTAAGCTTCTTCTCCCTTGCCCAGAAAAAGGGAAGGTGTGTGTGTGTGTGTGTGTGTGTGTGTGTGTGTGTGTGTGACAGGGAGAGACAGAGCCTGAATGTACCTTGTGAGGAAGGTGGAAAATGTTCTTTTGAGGAAGTGAGACAGATCGGAAAACTTGGGCACCTTTTATTCCTCTCACAAACTGTAGAGGTGGGGAGGGGATGGTGAGTGAGAGAGCTAGGGAGGACAAAGAGGTGTTGTGGATTTCTAGTAAAGCCATTTCTACTAAATGGTCACACATTCCACAGGACAGGTTCTTGTACAAACAGTAAGTCACAGTCTGGAATTCCCCCACTGTTCCCTTTTTAAGGAAAGACTAATTGTACCTTACTCCCAAAGTTAAAACAAAGGTGATGTAGACAATGTATTGTATAAAGGGCAATATGAATTTAAAATCTCAATAATATCGGTCAAGGATATTGAATAGACTATTGTATTCTAAAATTAGCATATCCTTGACAAACCAACAAATTATATGAAGTGTTTGTTTTGCCTAAATTTTCTATAAACACTTCTTGCATCTTTTTTGAAAAAGGGACGATTATAAGATAGGATGTTCATCTTTACATAATCTGTGCATAACAAAAAATGTGGACCATAATTGGCACATGAAATACATTTGCTGAATGAATGATAGAAAAGTTTTAAGTATGTAAAGTGATACCTGGAACATGATAAATGTTCCCTCCTAGTCTTTTTCTTTGTCTCTGTTTTGTAATCATGTATATATATATATATATATATATATATATATATATAAATATAAAGTTATTCTTTTCATATGGTATTTATCATTTCACCCACTTTGAAAGTGAGACAACTGAGGCACACAGATATTTAATAATTTGGCAAAACACACATGTAATGAATGTTGGAACTAATATTTCAACCAAGAAATTGGATTCTAGGGGATACAATTTAATCAGTGTATTTTATGTTAATAAATCCACTTATTTATGGTGAAATGAGCTTTTGAATTTATGTGGAGCGACCCATATTAAGCATTACAGAGAGGTCCATTTCCAGTAGTTTTAACGTTGCTTGCTACTATCTGAATACCACTCAAAGATCACATAGGAAATAAACTTATAGAAATGGATTTAGGTCATGCCTTAAGAATTTTCCTTCCCCATTTACTGAGGGTGTGGGAAGAATGTCCAGGGACGGTATGTATTTACTTCTTATTCAAATAACCCACATTTACACAATCATTCTATATTGAAATACGTTGCATAACTTATTGTTTGCGTAAATAGACATCTCTAGTGCTAAAGCTTTTTAAACACAAAAGGAATTTCTGAATGATAAATAAGCAGAGGTTTTATTTGTGGTCACTTGCTGTGTTACATAAAGTAAAACTATAACCTGCAATCACAACTATTTGCCTTAGCATAGTTTTTTCTCTTTCAAAATTTATTTTGATACGGCAATTTCCTTACAAAGTACCTAGTTATCACATTAAAAATATGATGTGTTGTAATATAATCTTCATAAATAATTTTTTAACTTCAGGATGCTTTCTACCATTTATTTACTTAACACCCTCACTATTGCATGATACAAATAAACATGCAAGCTTTACATTTACTCAAGCACCCATGGTTTGGCACTTAATCTGAATTAGAATCATTGCACTTTCTCTCTATGTCTTAAAATATAATTTTTGATTTTGAGGATACATTCATTAGACTAAGAAGCACATTTTAAAACACTATCACCTATCCATATAAGTAGTAAATAGTACCTAAACATTGCTCATTTGTCATTGTGGATTTTAAAGACACAGAAACATATACAAGCTTGTCCATGTATAGATTTTATTCTATATATTTTTCTCTGTTAAAGAATATAATTCATTCTTCTAACAAATGTTTATTGAGTATTTGTGCCAAGCTAGAGAAAGACTATCAATGATTCAGATCCGCCAGCTATAAGGGAGGTCTGAAAATACCACCAGGTAACTACAGAGACTGGCAGAGATGAGAGCTAAGGTGAGGATTATTTAGATTGGATAAGGGTATGATGAGTATAATTTGTGGCCCTGAGACCAAATGCAAAGATGGGACTGTTCTTTTCATTAACCCCACTCTTAGAAGTTTACTGTCAGACATGTAGATGCTCAGCTCAAATCCTTTTACAAGAGAGAACTTGATGTCCATCTTCAAAGAACTTAGTTAGCTATTGTATCTTTCAAAGTCCACCTTGGATTTTAAGCCAGTCATGTTCTTCTTGGGGTAGACTCCAGCCAATGACTGAGAAGGCAGTGGTAGGTTTACTTAGCCATTTCTACCTTCTTTGGTGCTCCTCTAGTAGGAACTCTTCCTTCATATCGCAAGATTTTGTCAGGTCTCTATAACAGTCTGACAGCAACCCCTGCCCAGTCACATGTCATTCTTCATCTTTCTCAGATATTATTCCTCAGGAAACCTTCCAGAGTCCTAACTCCATCTCAGCATCTGCTTCTGAGTCTAATGGACAGAGGCAATTATTCTATCCAATATTGGTTCTACACATAGAAAGGACCCACCCACCAATTAGAACTCCCTCAAACGATATAATGACGTTAAGATTTTATATAACCACTAACAATCATATCTTCTCCAATAGAAGATATATAATAGAGCAGATAATCTTCTCACTTTGTAAAAGCCTAGTTCTGGACAAAACTGTCTGCATTTGCTTCTCCCAAATCATCAGACCTATATATATGTATGAAAAAGTAACTCTTCTCTCAGGCAGAGAGCTAAAATTCCTATGGTTTATATCTGAATATTGTGTAATAGAATAAAGGATCAGGAAATAATACTCTGAGCTCTAAATCTAATTTTATACGAATATATATATATATATATATATATATATATGATTCTAGAACACTAATTTTGACAAATGTGTACTACAATATGGTGATGAGAATATGGTATAAACAGAACAAATTAGAAATTCAATCATTGTATTATGACCCCATAATACTCTAGTGAGTGATGGGAAGAATCCCCAAACTTTCTTCCATAGCATATTTCTAAGCTACTATAACTCAAATTCCCAGAAAAACTGTAGAGTTTAGATTAGAAAAGTAGCATGGAAAAAAGCTCAGGCATTCTTCCTTTCTCTACCTATTTCTTTCACTCTACTCCATTTCCTTGCAGAGGACATTTGAATTTCTTCTCCCGATGGCTTACGGCAGTTGTGAGGGTGAAGTTTTGGAAGCTACACCTTCTCCTTCTCCTCACATTTATTTTGGCTGGAGACAGTCACTGATGGGGAGCTCACAGATTATATACCCTCCCCTTCTCTCTGCCCTTATTTGGTAGCTGACAGAAGGGACAATAATCCCATGTTGGTGCCTATCATAAGCTTCATGCTTGTAGCACGTGGAAAATTCAGAAGGCAGCTAAATTGTACTAATATTACAACTTGAACTCAGAGAATAAAGAAATGTCCACAGGGCTTCCCTGGTGGCGCAGTGGTTGAGAGTCCGCTTGCCGATGCAGGGGACACGGGTTCGTGCCCCGGTCCGGGAGGATACCACATGCCGCGGAGCGGCTGGGCCCGTGAGCCATGGCCGCTGAGTCTGCGCGTCCGGAGCCTGTGCTCCGCAACGGGAGAGGCCACAACAGTGAGAGGCCCGTGCACCGCAAAAAATAAAAAATAAAAAAAAATAAATGTCCATAGTTAATTTTAATTTCCCGTGTGTCTTTCAAACTGATTTTTTCTTAATCTTGGGAACAGAAAATCCTCCTTGGATGAGAAGAACATAAGTGAACTGACAAGACCACACAAACAGAAGGAATCTCAGGAGCTCCTCCTCCAAAAAACCCTTTATTTGAACCTATTTTCTTTGAAACAAGACCAAGCCAAGTCACAACCATGACTGCAGAGCGGAGGAACTGGGAATACCATGTCCTAATATTTTCTCTTTTTACTCCACATCATAGACTGTGAAAAAGAAAAGTGGTTCTGACCACTACCTGATTATTTTAGAAAATGAAGTGAAATGGTATTCGTGCTATTAATTCAGTGTGGTTTTTGTTCATTTGTTTAATATTGATAGCACTTTATAAATCACTCCTTCATTGTTTTGTCATCACTGACTTTAATGCTTTTTAGGACACTATTTTTTAACCATCAATAGAGTTTAACCTCACTTATTCGAGACAGCCATTTATGTGTTTTGTTCTGCTACAGGGATACTTAAATTCTTAATTATTTTATCAAAATCTTAATGTCAGGCCTAACATAATCCCAAGTTAATGTAACCTATGGCCTAGATGGCATGATAAACAGGGAGATTTAAACAAATAAGTGTAACTGAAGCTCTAATCTCCCTTACTGATTTAATACTTGGAAAGGAATATGTCATTCAACAGGAAAACAAAAATCAGGAGTTCTCTCACAAAATACTCCTTGGAAATGCAATTATTCCTCAGAAGCAAATATAGAAAAAAAGAAAAATTGAGCATGGTTTCTTTCTGAAGACTGTGTATCAGGTACCTGGGTACTATGTTGCAGTGTTTTCATCAGATAACTAAAATGCATATGAATTTGCAAGGGACCCCATAACCTCAGTGTCAGAAGAGTCACAGAGACAAGGCTTCATTCCTGAATTTTTCCTGGTACTTTATTGCCCAGATCAAAATGATATTCCACAGGTGCCTCTTTTTGCCATTATAGCTGCATATAGCCTTTGGCAGGTCTCTGGAATCTTGGTCCTTGTGTTTCACAATGGAATACTACATTTAAATGTCAGCTCTGATGCTTAGTCAGACTTCCTCGAAACAAGTTCTTTTATTGCCATAAGGTGAATGAACACACAAGATTCCCTTTAATGGAAGTGGCATGGATAGATTAAGGCAAAGCCCAAGATCACGACAGTTTTATTTATGAAACTCTGGCTGCTTTACTAGAGAAAGTCTGGGGAAAAGAGCAATTCATCACTAACAGATAAGGGGCACTAAGAAAATCCTGGAAGTTCATCTCTTAGGTGGTACTGTCTTTATACATTAGAGCTGGGAGCGATTTACAGATTGGCTTTTCAACTTTTACTGTCAAAGGCAATAGTCGGTTTCAATTGATCCATACATGGCCTCAGATGAATCTTTACAAAAGAGGATTAAGGAACCTAATCTCACTGTGCAGAATCACTGGCATTAAAAGTGCATGTACTTGACATTTTTCAGGGGTCCAACACTAAAAATAGTCATGTACCAGTCTGGCCACTGGTGTTCTAATGATTAGAGTCTCAAGTCAAAGTTTGTACAGGCCGATTTCCTGGTATAACAAATGTCTGACAAATTAAAATGAAAATCCTAATGATCTCTGAAAATACACATCATATCTCAGGTAAATATTCATAACAAAAAATGCTGTAGATGTCCCTTCAAGGCAGATGGCGGAAACCAAAGAGGCAGGAAATGGGTAAATAAACTCGTTAGTGATTGTGAGGGAAGTCTGCCTTAAAGTGTGCATGGTTCTCTGAAATCCCATTGAATTCTCAAAGCCAAATGATTGGGAGTAGATTTTACCTTCCATGCCTAAAGGATTTGACCTCTCCACAAGCAGGTAAAAGACCTTCAGCTACACCTTAATCATCAGGACACAATTTATATTTTTAACAGAATTTGGTTTTTGCATAAAGTATGAATAAATTTCTTGGAAGCCATCCAAACAATAACGTTATATCATAAAGTTATATATTGACATGGATTGGATGGCTCAAGTATAAGTTCCTGTGGGAAACAGTCAACTCTGCCCCAGGGGTAAACCAGGCACGCTGAGACTCCATCTGCAACCCTTCCACTCTGACTCAAGATGCCTAAACGAATCAAGATTTTGCTTTTCTACTTGGTCAGGCTTTCCCACAATCTGACTGCAATTCTATTTTGGGTAAAAAAAAAAAAAAAACACAAAAAACCCCACAGGAATAATGAAACTTGCTTTTACAGGTTTAGGAAACTGAAAAGTGATATTTCAAAATGAATCATGAAATATAAGTCACATGAATATGCAGGACAAATTAGTAATAGGTATGAATTAGAGATTCAAGACCAAAATTGTGTCTCCACTTCTACGGTAATATTTTATGGAGCAAAATAGGAAGATAATCAACTGTACAAAAATCATGACTACCCCTAATCTACTATGGGGTAGATTTAACAATTCAGCTTAAGATTACTGACATTTTTTCATTATATATTCTATTAAAGTATCTGACTTTAGTGGATCAATAGATCTAACTTTGGACTCCTGTGCTAAGAATAAAAAGTGATTGGTCAATTCTAATGTTGAATAAAAACAATTATGTCTATAAATATAATTAAGTCCACTAACAGTATTATCAGTTCCTTGTGAGGGCTAAAATCTCTGAAGCTATGAACCCTCCAACCACTGGTTAAAGAAAAAATGGTTCATCCCAGAAAGAGTATATAGAATATTGAGTGAAACCTAAAAGGACATGGTTTTCAACTGTGATATGGCATGGAAATCATTTTAATCTGTACTAAATTAAAATGAAGCAATTTTGTCTGGAAATCTTTTCTAAAATATTACATGAAGGAGAGTATATAAACTTTTAAGTGAAATTAAACTTACTTATGAAAAAAAAATAGTAGGCCATCTAAGACTTCTCTCTAAATGGCAGCAATAAAACTGCACATGCCTGGAAGCCTTGGCCCCTTGTCTTCATCTGGTTGAGTGTTGCTATTTTATTAGTGGTATGTTGTTGCCAAGCCAGATGGGCACCAAATCCTGTTCGACTGTATTTTGAAAGACAGACAATGAAAGTTTTTGTGTGTTTTTTTTTAATGCTTCAAAGCAGTATTTCTCAGTGAGTGTGTGCTGAAGTCTTCGAAAGGATAATTTTTTACTGTCACATATGTATTGCATGATGTTTCACACCTCTGTTATCTAGCCATTAAATTGGTAGCTGGTTTTCAGTTTTTAAGACAAAAAAAATTAAGGCCTCCAAACATTTCCAAAGGTCTCTAGGAGGGCTGAGAACCTCTTTACAAAGGATTGTGCCCATCTGTTCCCAATGAATGAAAAATCTGCAGGGTGAAATGGGCCATGTGACCCTCTGAGAACCCAGTCTTACAGTTAAGATATTTTGGCCATTTTCCATCTGAGTATTTTTTGTTCATCTGGGAAAATTTGGACTTGAACAAAATATAATCGGGACAGAATTGTATAGAAGGCATAGGCCATTCAATTCCTAAAGGATGGGGGAGAATTGTTGTGAGGAGCAGTTCTTTTCCACACTTCATAGTTTGTCATACAACATGTGATGCTGCACTGAGAGACTACAGAGAAGCAGCCTCACAGAACCGGGAACTAGAACAAACATATTTGGGCACCACCATCACCACTGTCAACCACTTCACAGTTAAAGAAAGAGGAAGATCACCTCATATGGTCTTGAGTAAGTGTTGACCATCTTTTTTCTTTAAAAGGATAGATACTAAGTATTTTAGGCTTTGTGGGAAAAACCTCTGTGACAACTACTCAGCTGTGCCATTGTAGTGCCAAGCGGCCACAGGTGGTACAGAAGGGGATGTTATGGCTGGTTTCCAATAAAAATTTATTTATGGACATTGACATTTGAACTGTATATATTTTTCACGTCACAAAATACTATTCTCTAATTTTTCGATGATTTTACAAATAGAGATGCCATTCTTCATCCACTGGTGTGATTTTACAAAAAGAGACAACAAGCCAGATAAGTCCCTTGAGCCAATTTGGTGACATCTGACCTTCAATAAAAAATGAGGGAAACTTTGTGGGCAAAGCAATCTGTGTTTTGATGCTGGGAATCCTAAATTAACGCACTTAGAAAAATATACAGCTGTTATAGTATCCAGGAAAGAAAAAAGATGTCTCATCAGTGTTTTGTCCAAAAATTCAGGTGACATATCATGGTGTAAAGGATTAATTTTAAGTTAAATACTATGTTGTATTTGTTAACTAAAACCGCCATTGATGAAAACAGCTTCTCTTGCGATCGTTTAGTCTTTTCAATTTAATTTTAAAAATATTTATAATTTTTTTCTTAGAGAATAGCTAACTTTAAAAAGTCTACTTCAAAACTGTAGGAATTATGACACTGAGACCAACTCTAAAGAGATTAAGAAAATATATGAGCGAGAGAGAAAAGGACACAGAGAGATAATAGATAAACACACACATACACACACACAAACATACACAGGCACAAACACACATAAAGAGGGGGAGAAAGAGGAAAAAAACCCAAATGTGGCAAAATATAAAAATGGTGAGTCTGGTCACATGAGAGCTCTCTGTACTAATCTTGCTGCATTTCCGTAAATTTGAAATGATTTTAACGTAAAAATTTTCTAAAAATAGCTATGGTCGTTTTGGCTGGTTTTCCTCTTATTCTTTTCTATAGTCATTCATTGGATATTGTCAACTTTGAGCTAAAATGTCCATCATTATGCCAAAAATTATTATAATTACTAGGAATTTCTGATGTTTTTTAACCTTTTTTTTATTTTTCGGTACGCGGGCCTCTCACTGCCGTGGCCTCTCCCGTCGCGGAGCACAGGCTCCGGATGCGAAGGCCCAGCAGCCATGGCTCACGGGCCCAATCGCTCCGCGGCACGTGGGATCCTCCCGGACCAGGGCACGAACCCGCGTCCCCCGCATCGGCAGGCGGACTCTCAACCACTGAGCCACCAGGGAAGCCCTTAACCTCATTTTAATCTCTTCTTTTAACCTCTATTTCTGACGAATTCTCTTTAAATACTGCATTCAGGTGAAGTGCCCGTTTGAATACCTAGCTCTTCACACACACTAAACCCCACTACCAACCAAACTTACCTTCCTGCTCATAAATGCATCATATCATTTCCCATCATTTCTCTCATGTTTTCCCTTCTCCTAGAATACATTCTTCCTAACATCCTTTTGACCTAAATATTTCTTACCTATATAATCGGGCTCAGTTTGAATTCTAACACTTAAATGAAGCCTGTCATTAAATTCAAAGACAATTTTTAAAAAGAAAGATTATGACTCTCACTCAAATATAAAATGACTACAGAGCCTAAAATGAATTTGTTAATACAAATATAAATTCAAAAGGCAATAATCAATTGCAAATATACAAGACAAAGTCAATTTCCTTCATCAGGAGTTATCTGTATTGTTGTCAATTCTCTATGACTTGTAGTCTTGTAATATATCTCAAAGACAGTGAACATTGCATACCCTGTGGAATCAGATAACCCAGACTATTGAGCTAAGCAGAATATCCAGTAATCTACTTCTGTATGTGCTCATTTCAAGGTCTTTTACCATTTTTCTCAACACTGAGGACTTACTTCTGACTTTCTTCCCTTCTTTTAAAAAGGTAGCTATAGCATTTACAACACTTGTGGTAGATTCCCTTAATACCTCAAGTGTGCTCAAGGGCCAGCAGCAGTAGCATTATAGCATCATTCGGGAGACTGCTAGAAACACACAATCTCTAGGCCTTATCCCAGACTTCCTGATTCAAAAACTGTACTTTAACAAGAATCCCAGGTGATTTATATGCATATTAAAGGTCTCCAAAGGACTGGTCCAGAATACACAAATTAACGCAAGTATAAACGCTTGTATCATTCACTATTTTGGTACTCTGTCTTAATACGTTACTTTATTTCCAAACTTTTTAGGATACGCCTTTAAAGAAATGAAGGAATTGAGTAAAATAATCAAAAATAAACTTCTTAAAGGTCTTTAAAACTTACCTGTTAGCTGATGCTCGCAGAGATATGCAAATCAGAGCTGAGTTCATATTGTACTGGAAAAAACATCAGAACTACTGAAATATTTTTTTTTATTCCTTCAAAGGTTTAAAGAATATGCTACAGCACACTTTTATAGGTAAATAAAAGACTAGTATCTGATATTAAGGGAAGACTGACCAAGTAGGTAATTTGCTAATTAAAATTCTCAGAGTAGAAAGCGTGTCTGCTTTACTTAATCTATGTGATATTCTCAAAACTCCTGTGTTCCTGAAGATATCAAGCAAAGAGTTTTGATATCCCAGTCTTGGTAATTGTGAATTGAGTCAATTCAACACATGAGCAAAATGTAGTTTAAAAAGAGATTAACAAAGCAAAAGGAAATTCCTAGACACACCATTTTTTTTTTTTTTAGTTTCTTATTAGGCTTAGGTACAATATTATTAAGTTAATTATATGAAAAACTGTGTTATAGGGGAAAATATGCAACATTTTTCACACAGTAACACATTATAATGTGTTTTTTTATTAAGTAAATCTTACTATGAAAAATGATTAAATTTATTTTAGTGTATCATTTCACCTAAACTTTCCCTCTTATGTCAATTAGTATTAAAGCTGTTTTATTTTAAAATTTATGTCTTTTTTCAAAAATCTCATAATTTATTTTTATTATAACTATTTTTAAGTGGTAGTTCACAAGTTTGATTAGCTAGATCTATGGAGAACAGCATTTTAAAAGTTCAAATTTTGAAATGTAAGGTTCCTTTCTACTTCTTCCTTGCTGCTAAAGGGAAAGGGATCCACTTTAAATGCAAGAACAATGTTGTTAATTGTTCAGTATTCAACAGCCAGCTGTCAATCTCTACAGAAGCTGGTTTCCCAACACTCCTTTAATATGGAAGAACATATAGTGCTTAATATATACATAGTATTTTCCCTCCCTATGTAATCTTATAATAAATGAAAAACATCTTTCAGTATATAAATAATGGTGGAAGCTTAGATCAAAAGCCCTTAGATCAAAATTCCATGACATGAGGCACTCTCTGCTTAAGCCCTTAAATTTCAATTAACATAAAATACATAGTTCTATAAATGTGTGTTGTATTAAAGTAAGCAACATAAATTGAAATCCCAAAAGTTAATCTTTAGAGATATTTTATACAGAAAAGGGAAAATTTCATCCAATCTCTCTCCAACTTTCATTCTTTTTTTGCACCAAAATGATGGAATTCATGGATGAATAAACAAACCAAACAATTGCAGTCACTAATAAGAACCTTCCAATTTTCAAAACTTTTAGTACTTATTTCTGAGCTGCATTGTTTTACATCCTACCCTTAGGGAAGATTTTTTCCAATTGTTTTCTTAGTTAAAGAACAGGCTTCTGCTAGTTTAAGCTTGCTATTGAGCAAGGAACCACCTCTCTTGTCCATTCTTGTCTTGGTGTCTCATTTTGTTTGACAGTTTGATTAGCCTAGCTTCCTGTTTTATAATATTCTGACTCACCAGGAAAGGAGAATGACTATCAAATCTTATGTCTTAAAAAGTTACTGTATAGGGCTTCCCTGGTGGTGCAGTGGTTGAGAGTCCGCCTGCCGATGCAGGGGACAGGGGTTCGTGCCCCAGTCCGGGAAGATCCCACAGGCCACGGAGCGGCTGGGCCCGTGAGCCATGGCCGCTGAGCCTGCGCGTCCAGAGCCTGTGCTCCTCAACTGGAGAGACCACAACAGTGAGAGGCCCGTGTACCAGAAAAAAAAAAAAAAGTTACTGTATAAATGTACATTTCAAAAAAAAAATTAGTTTAACTCTAAATATATTTAAATTTTTAACCTACAATTTCTAAAATCAGTGTTTTCTTAGGCTAGCGTAAAAAGCATATCCGATGATGATGATGATGTTGATGGTGATTTTTACCCACGGTGTTTAAGACACAGCTAAAAGATGTAGGGCCACTTGTGAAAGTACTCAAAAAAATATTGATATTTTACTTATGACATTTTTTTACTTAGTAATCTTATAGAGGCAAGTAATTCCCAGGTTGAAAGCCCAATCTCTTTTCCTCATTTCTCTTTGCCAATCTTGTCTCTCTAGTCAGGTTCCGTGATTCAATTATTTGTGCCTATCTCTCCATTCACTCAAAAATATATATCCAAATCAAGGTGGTTTATCAAACACAGGCACTGGGAGATACAAGACATTCACCATAGGGAGAGTAAGCAAGTTTAAAATTTATGTAATTTATAAGGTGTTTTCACTGATTTCATTTTATACAACAGCTCTCTCTCTTTCTCTTTCCTTCTCCCTCCCTCTAATCTCCTCCCCCTCTTTTACCTCTCCAGGAGGAGGGAACATTTAGAATCTCTTGGTCAGTGCCCATTATAATTTTAAATATCAAGTTTCTTAAGTCTATAATTCTCCAACTACATCATACTATACCCTTCTTCTTCCTTGATGGAAAGGTGGGAGCTACAGTATAAAGGATATAAACACATGTAACTTCATATGATAAGTTTATCTTTTAGATTTAACTTCAGATTCAATGTTTTTTTAAATAATGGGAGGAGAGGAATCACACTTCTTATGAAGGACATAAACACTTGAAAGGTGAATGTTAAAAAGTAAAATGATCCTAGGGTATGGTGTTCTGTAACAACATCATTAGCCTCGAGAAGAAGCAGAGCTGGGGAAACAATTGCACAGAAAAATAGTTATTTTGAAATACTAAATAGAAAGTCTAACTTATTAAAACAAAACAAGTCTCTTTATTGTATCATAAAGGAAAGTGTTGTTTGTCTAAAGAACTCCATCTCCTGAGTACTATTATGACTTAAGCACAGAAATAGACTTGACTTCTACACTTGAATCTCACCCTTTTACTCTGCTATCTGAACTTGAAATTAGTATGTGTGTTGGTTTCATGGTCATCAGAACTAAACATTTCTTTTCCCTGGTAAAAATGATATTTGTTACAGAAAAGGTAATTTGAAAGAAATTTCCAATCTGCTCTAAGAGAAATTAAATTCCCATAAGAATGTGCACACAAGTTTTGGCCCTTATAATTTATAATCTGTTCTATTTTTCTTTTTGTCTCTTGAGGATCCATCTACTAACTTCTGTAAGTTTAGATGGACTAGTTGTGAGGTTACCCTCTTCAGCTAAACACTATCACTGCTTATGTGCTTGAGCCATGATAATATTTGATTCAAGCACTGCAAACAGAAAAAGTGAACAAATTCAATGATGACACAAATACATTGCAAACTGAAAGATTTGAAAGCAAGTTGCTGTGTCCCACTGCAAACGTCTATTTGATATTATTAGCATTAAAGTCTATAGCAAAAGAACATGGCAAATCTAAATATGCCTGCTATTAGTTTTTTTTGTTTTTCTGGATATCAATTTTTATATCTCTAATTGGTTTTCAGAAAGACAACCACGTAAAGCCTTTCTTATGGACTTCTCTGGTGGCACAGTGGTTAAGAATCCGCCTGCCAGTGCAGGGGACACGGGTTCGAGCCCTGGTCCAGGAGGATCCCACATGCCATGGAGCAACTAAGCCCGCGAGCCACAACTGCTGAGCCTGTGCCCTAGAGCCCATGAGCCATAACTACCGAAGCCCATGCACCTAGAGCCTGTTCTCCACAACAAGAGAAGCCACTGCAATCAGAAGCCCTCGCACTGCAACAAAGAGCAGCCCACCACTCGTCGCAACTAGAGAAAGCCCGCGTGCAGCAATGAAGACCCAACACAGCCAAAAAAAAATGAATAATAAATAAAGCCTGAAAAATCACACACACACACACAAAAAAAGCCTTTCTTACTATGGTTCAGAAAATACCTTATTTCTGTCCCTTTGGCAGACATAAGATTTTAAGTTTGCAAATGTATGAGACATAGAACAGTTTCAAATGGTGAACCTTTGTGCTTTGTACATGCTTATATTTTTGTCATCAGTTACCTTCTAGGCTTAGAAAAATAATTTAAGTGAATTTTGCTATCAGGCAGCTTAGGAAAATACATTCACATACTTGTTAAATAATTAAGATACCTTCCTGTTTCAAGGGATTATTATACAGAATAGAGGATGTGCATAACACAAAGTTGGTTCTGGGGATAACACTAGTATATGAAGCATAATGACGACTAGGGGATCCAAAATTAAATATAACAGTAAATTAGAAAGGATTAAATACAATAAGTTTTGTTGAGAAATATCCCATATGTGTTTAGCACCTGTAGAAACGTAAACTTTAGGGATGCAAACAAATTATCTCAAAATTTTCTGTCACAACATTTGAAACACTATATGTAAAAAACAAAATTTAGTTAACCTCACTATATCTTTTAGCTCTTAAAGCAATCATATAAAGTGGATTGTAATGATGTAATTGTATAAAAGAGGAAAATTGGCTGAAGGAAGGTAAGAAGCATTCATAGGTGGCGGGGCCAACATTCAAACCCAGATCTTCCTGACTTTAAATTCCATGTATCTTTTTTTCCCCATGGAATTTATATGAGACTATATATATATATATATATATATATATATATATATATATATATAGTCATGGGTATCCCAAGTCTTAGAGAAATGACTTTTCACCAAGGAGTAGAAGGGACAGACCCATGGTGAAGAGAGGATTTGAATGATACCTTGAAGGACCTATGGTATTCACAAAGAGATAGGGCAGACGTGTACTCCAGAAGAAAAGAAAGAAAGCATAGAGAAGTAAGGGATAAGCTAGCAGAAGGCAAACATCAAATGCTTGCTTCTCATAATAATCTCAAAACTTTCTGTTTGTAAGACCAAACTGAATTTGTTTTCAGCAGTAAGGAAAAACATTTTCTTGTATTAATACTGTTCCAGCAGGAGAGGTCAACATTAAGATAGTTATGAGATTTGGATGTCAGTTTTAAGTGTGGTTTTCAATGCTTGGTTGGGATTACAGTATATCATGATTTAATAGTTTGAGATTTAGAGACACAGTAAGGCTATGTTTGATACAAGAGGATCATTGAACGTTAGGATTCAATATATCCTACAATACTTGCTATTTAAGAGTTCATGGGTCTTCTGGAAAGTTCCTGGACAAAAAAACAAAAAAATTGCCTCCCCTTATTTTTGTAAATAAAGTTTTATTAGAACACAGGCACACCCATTCATTTCTTATTATCTTTGGCTATTTTTGTGCTGCAAATGCAAAGGAATACAAAGGAAGTGTAAGTTAAAGGAGAACAAAACAATACACTTTCTTAAAAGCAAATATATGGGGTGGGGATGGGGAAAAAAGGGAGCTTATACCAGTAAATAGAGTGTTTCAACAAATATCAGAAATTTGAAAAGTATGGAAGTAGCTTGATTGCTTGATTATGAACAAGCCATAGCCCTCTAATATATTTAGAGAAAGCTGAACAAAAGATAGAAACTGATCTATTAATTGGGATTGGAAGTGTCCAGGCCTCCTTGACAGCAGGTATTGCCAAGGACAAAGCTAAAACCTGAAGTTCAAAAGGTGGGGAGGTTGTTTATAAACATTGGTTTGCAAAAGCATAATCATAAATTTTTAAAAATGATAATTAAGTTTCAAGGACATTAAGCCACTGACCAGGAGAATATTTTGGCAAATCACATGTCTGATAAAAGACATATCCTATGCAGAACTCTCAAAGTAATTACTTTGAGTGAAAGAAGCCCAACCAAAAAAATAGCACAGTGTGATTCCAATATGTAAAATTGTAGAAAACTCAAAATATAGTGACAGAAAACAAGTCAGTGGTTGCTTGGTAGGGAGAGGCAGGAGGGATTACACAGACTGTCATAAGATAATTTTTGCAGAAAACTTTCAGGAGTGAGGAATACATTCAGTATCTTTTTGTTGTTGTTGTTGTTTGTTTTGTTTTGTTTTTTTGCGGTACGCAGGACTCTCACTGTTGTGGCCTCTCCCGTTGCGGAGCACAGGCTCCAGACGCGCAGGTTCAGCGGCCATGGCTCACGGGCCCAGCCGCTCCGCGGCATGTGGGATCTTCCGGAACTGGGGCATGAACCCGTGTCCCCTGCATCGGCAGGCGGACTCTCAACCACTGTGCCACCAGGGAAGCCCACATTCAGTATCTTGATTGTGGTGTTTTTTACACTGGTGTATACATGTGTAAAAACCTACCAAATAGCACATATTAACTTTAAATATGTACCACATATGACGTGTCAATTATACCTTATTGCAGCTGTTAAAAACAAAACAAAGCAAAAAACAAAAATGAAATAAAGCCTTGGTTGGTCACTTCCAGTCCATCTGTGCCAGAGAAGCTGTCAGCTATTATTTACCCCCAAGACATAATTCATATTATTCTCTTCTAGGGAACATAGATACACTATTCAGAGAGAACTACTTTTCCTCTGGATGATTCTGCCACAGATTTTAAAACAGACGACCTCACTGCCAGACCTCTCTCTCTTGTTCCCAAAAAGCCTGTAGTCAAATTTCCCACTGATAAAACAGTCCTCCATATTATCAGATGAAACCCATCCAAGCTGCAGACATTATATGTCTCAGGCACTACCTATTATGTGTCCCAAGTAAATCAAGGACCACCAAGAATTTACAGGGAGCCAGCAACATGGGGAAAATGTAACCAAAATGAAAAAACAAGAAAAAGGACCAGGAGGATAACAAGCTAATTGTAATATGTTTAACTAAAAAACACAAGATTAAAATAAATCTCTATAATTGATATACCTAGAGAACTTTGTGAAGAAACTTTAGCTAGTAAGCAAAGAAAAATGTTACAGAAACAGAATAATCAGGGATCAAGACTGAACTCTTAAATGTTAAAGCATTAAGTATGTTTAAATATAATAACAACAAAACAAAATGAAATTTTGTACAATGAAAATCAAGAAATCTCTAAGATTATGGAACAAAATGATAAAAAGAGAAAAAATGAGGGAAAAGACATGTAAAAAATAATTGAAGAGCTCTAGGATTTATCTAATACAAGTCCAAAAGAGAGGTAAAAATGTGGAACATAGAAAATAATGAAAGAAACAATGTTGGTAATTTTGTAGAATGGGAAAAAAATAAAATCTTAAAATTGTTCAGAGACAAAAACTGATGAAAAATGACTACTTAGAGATATAACTACTTGAATGCTTCTAGAAATTGAAAAAAGTACAAAAGGATAAGAATTAGACTGACATTGGACTTGATGTCAGCAATCATAGATGCAAGAGACAATTGAGCACCTCCTTGGATGATCTGAGGAAAATGACTTAGAACAAAGTAGACTGCAGTAAATGTCACTGTGTGCCTGCAGAATAAAGACTGCTCAGACGGGCATGTTTCAGAATGTTTACCCCCCATAGAATTCTCTTAAGAAATTTCTTTATATATCAGGAAAGTGGGGAAGAGAAGGTAGGAGATCTAAGAAAACTGCAAAACTGTTATTGAATCCAGAGGAGTAACAAATGGAAATCCAGCCTTTGCAGAAAGGACTGAGGGAAGGATTTTTCCAGGAAGGAAAGAGACTTGATAGGAAAGAAAGTATGGATGAAAGTATGGGAAAAGGAGGATGCAGGATATAACAGAACAAATGACATCAGAAAATGCAGGAAAAAAAAAAAAGAACAAGAAAGGTATGATCAAACTATGAAGTGAATGAAAATATGTCAGTATTTAAAAAAATAAAAGAAAATAAAGTGAGTGAATGGCTGTAGGGGAAATAATTAAACTTTAGTGCTCAGTATAAACCAAGAGATCCTGTGTTAGACTTACAGAGAAGGAAATTAATAATATGATACAAAACTTAGCTCAGTATTAAAAAACATATTTATATGGTAATAATAACACAAAGACAGTTTACTTTTTTAACTTTTAAATTAAAACTATAAACAAAGTACAGAAGATTTTGTTGTATTGCACAATATAACTATTAATAATTATAGCTAAATGTCAGTAATTGTTAAAGATAGAGCTGAAAGGAGGAATGGAATGGGGAGAAAAATTGAAAAAATAGGGACGTTAATATCGTCATCTTACATATTGGAGACTAAAAAGATGGGAAACTTAATTGAGGTTTAAGTATATTAAGTCAAGTTAGAGAACCAGTCAATGACAGACCTCAAAACAATATAAATATCAGATACTGGGAAAGGAAACATGGAAGAGAAGATGTACAATCCAGCTAAATTTGCACATTTCATATTGGGTAATCAAAAGTTATCTGTATTTGTTAATCCAAGAGTAGAACCATATGCATAATGTCTAGGGTAATAAAGCTAAATATCAAAAAAATATAGAAATAAAAACTTTGAAAAAATAACATGTAGGACAGGGATTAAGGATGGAGAAGAAAGAAACAGGAGACAACATAAGTGGTTCAATGTAAGGGGTTCTATGCTTTTGATATGATACTGAATTCATCTATTACTATGATAAATATAACAAGGTTTACAAATCAATTAATAGTAAATATTCTATTTTTAAATTTCGACCGATGGTAGGTGAGCATTTCATTGTTATATTTATATCCTAACCAGCCACAGTGCTTTACACAATTCTGCTTTCTTATTTTTTTCTGTCCACTCATTAATGACAGCCTAGAATATCAGCTAACCTCTGGAGTTAGCAGTCAAGCCTCCATTAAAAGGCAGCAACACATCCAACCCTCCCCGCTGCCACCCTCCACCCCCTCCTTCTACCTCCCTCCCATGGTTGTGAACCTCTTTTCTTTCTCCAAAGTTCTCTCCAGAACTGACAGAGCTCACTAACAGTTAGTATTTGGATCTTCAATCCTTGGGGGTCAAAACAGTAGCAGAAGCTATAATGGTTACAAAAATCCCTGCTGTTCTAAAGAAAGTCATGGTAATATTTTATCTGTTTATTAGTGCTGGGTTCTATATTTTTCCCAAGCAAATTCGAAAACTATATTTTACATTTTTCAATAGTTTCCAGCAGAACTTAGGATTTTTATAGCAAAACAGATGTACTGGGGAGCACACACACACAAATGTAATTTAAAATAACTTTTTTTTATCTTTCCCAATGTGGGAAACCTCAGAAAATGAACTTCAAAACAACAAGTTCTTTTTATATTTTTTAATTTAATTTATTTTATACAGCAGGTTCTTATTAGTTATATATTTTATACATATCAGTGTATACATGTCAATCCTAATCTCCCAATTCATTCCACCCCCGCCCCCCACCACTTTCCTCCCTTGGTGTCCATACGTTTGTTCTCTATGTCTGTGTCTCTATTTCTGCCTTGCAAACTGGTTGATCTGTACCATTTTTCTAGATTCCACATATATGCATTAATATACGATATTTTTCTCTTTCTGACTTACTTCACTCTGTATGACAGTCTCTAGGTCCATCCACGTCTCTACAAGTGACCCAGTTTCATTCCTTTTTAATGGCTAAGTAATATTCCATTGTATATATGTACCACATCTTCTTTATCCATTCGTCTGTCGATGGACATTTAGGTTGCTTCCATGTCCTGGCTATTGTAAATAGTTTTGCAATGAACACTGGAGTGCATGTGTCTTTTTGAATTATGGTTTTCTCTGGGTATATGCCCAGTAGTGGGATTGCTGTGCCATATGGTAATTCTATATTTCATTTTTTAAGGAACCTCCATACTGTTCCAAAATAGTAAGTTCTAAATTATTTGTGTTTCCTTGTTATTGACCAACATCATGTGTCTTCTGGGAATTTTATAAGTCAGAAGTTCAAAAAAGACCACAACCCTGAAATACAACTACAGCTTCTTGTTCAAACCCAAACGCCAAACACTCGTGTTCAATTTCCTCCATCTACCAAACTCATTGCAGCTCTGGGATCTCATTTTATTTTTTTCTTAATTTCATTTTATTCAGCAAGCATTTATTTGTATCCTAGTTTAAATTCACTCTTCTTAGGCTATTAACAGAGTGGTTTGTTCATGAGTAAACATGAAGTGTATTATTTTCCATTGGCTGAACTCTCAGGAATATTCAAAATGTTCTCTTTGCCAGTCAGGGAGACCCCATCCATGCTACCTACATTAAACAGACTTAAATTAGCTCCTTAGGTGCTACTGAAACATGAAAGAATAGAACGTTTAAATTTAGTCTCTCTCCTCTGCATGAGAGACTGCTCATTTACCACAAATGTTATAGGAAGATTCAGAAGATAAATCTTACAAGGAAATTTTTAATATTTATTTTGGTTTTACACCATTGTTAAAGATAGATACATAATTTTGCTAAGTAATTTTTAAATGCATATATGGCTCTTAGATGATTTGTTATTTTGTTTTGTTAATATATATACATTTTAGACCAAACACAAAACCTTCAAAAGACATGCAAGAAAATATCAATCTGTGAAGTATCAATTTATAAACTATACATCATATATGTCTCTTTTGCTATAAAACACATCATTATTTTATGTTACACTATGGAAGTAGGTCTCAACAGTGGGTTTAAAATATTCAGTAATTGTTTTTTACAAATTCTTTGTATGGAAAAGACATGCTGCTAATTAAACTGTAATAAAATACTTATATCATTTAGAACAGGCTTCCCCAGCCCAGTCCATGGCCTGTTCGGAACCGGGCCGCACAGCAGGAGCTGAGCGGTGGGAGAGCCAGCAAAGCTTCATCTGACACTCCCCATTGCTCCCCATCGCTCCCCATCCCTCGCATTACCGCCTGAGCCATCCCCCCACACCCCGTCTGTGGAAAAATTGTCTTCCACGAAACCGGTCCCTGGTGCCAAAAGGGTTGGGGACCACTGATTCTAGAAAACAGTTGATCCTTGAACAACATGGATATGAACTGTGCAAGTCCACTTGTACTCAGATTTTTTTTCAATACATATACAGCTGGCCCTCCATATCCATGGCTGCAAAACTTGAGGATGCCGAGGGCCAACTCTAAGGGACCTGAGCATCCACAGATTTCAGTTCCAATTTCCTGTACCCAATCCCTCATGGATACAAAAGGCTGGCTGTACTTACATTACACTCATTAAAAAAAAACTCTTAAGCCAAATTTAAACAGATCTTTATTAAAAATATTTTTCATATATAGGCATACCTTGTTTTATTGCACTTCTTTTTATTGTGCTTCACAGATATGGCATTTTCTACAAATTAAAGTTTTGTGGCAACCCTGCCTTGATCAGTTCTATGGGCACCAGTTTTCTAAGAGTGTTTGCTCACTTCATGTCTCTGTGTCACATTTGGTTCATTCTCACAATATTATATCACTTTATCATTATTATTATATTTGTTATGGTGATCTGTGATCAGTGATCTTTGATGTTACTATTGCAATTGTTTTGGGGACACAAACTGTACCCTTAAAAAATGATGAACTTAATAGACAAATGTTGTGCATATTCAGACTGCTCCATCAACTGGTCATGGCTTTGTCTACCCCTCCTCAGGCCTCCCTATTTCCTGAGACACATAACAATATAGAAATTAGGCCAATTAATAATCCTACAATGGCTTCTAATTGTTCAAATGAAAGGAAGAGCTCATGTCTCTCATTTTAAACCAAAAGCTAGAAATAATTAAGCTTAGTGAAGAAAGCATGTCAAAAGCCAAGGTAGGCCAAAAGCTAGGCCTCTTGCACAAAAAAATTAACCAAGTTGTGAATGCAAAATAAAAGTTTTGAAGGAAGTTAAAAGTGTTACTTCAGTGAACACACAAATGTTAAGAAAGCAAAACAGCTTTATTGCTGATATGGAGAAAGTTTTGGCGGTCTGGATAGAAGTTCAAAACAGCCACTACATTCCCTTAATCCAAAGCCTAATTCAGAGCAAGGGCCTAACTCTCTTCAATTCTGTGAAGTTTGAGAGAAGTGAGGGAGCTACAGAAGAAGAGTTTGAAGCTAGCAGAGGATGGATTATGAGGTTTAAGGAAAGAAACAATCTCCATAACATAAAAGTACAAAGTAAAGCAGAAAATGCTGATGTAGAAGCTGCAGCAAGTTATCCGGAAGATCTAGGTAAGATCATTAATGAAGGTGCCTACATTAAACAACAGATTTTCAATGTAGACAAAACAGCCTTTTATTGGAAGAAGGTGCCATCTAGGACTTTCATAACTAGAGAGGAGAAGACAATGCCTGGCTTCAAAGCTTCAAAGGATGGCTCTCTTTTTAGGGGTTAATGCAGCTGGTGACTTGAAGTTGAAGCCAGTGCTTATTTACCATTTAGAAAATCCATTAAGAAATATGCTAAACCTACTCTGCCCTTGCTCTATAAATGGAACAACAAAACCTTGATGACAGTATATTTGTTTACAAAGAATTTGTAAAACAATTACTGAATATTTTAAGCCCATCATTGAGACTTAATTCTCAGGAAAAAGAGATTCCTTTCATAATAACACTCATTGACAATGCACCTGACCACCCAAGAGCTCTGACAGAAATGTACAAGAAGATTAATGTTTTCATGCCTGCTAACATAGCATCCATTCTGTAGCCCCTAGATCAAAGAGTAATTTCAAGTCATTATTTAGGAAATACATTTTGTAAAGCTATAGCTGCTATAGATAGTGACTTCTCTGATGGATCTGGGCAAAGTCAATTGAAAACCTTCTGGAAAGGATTCGCCACTCTACATGCCACTAAGAATATTCCTCGTTCATGGGAAGATGTCAAAATATCAACATTCACAGGAGATTGGAAGAAATTTATTCCAGTCCTCATGGGTGACTTTGAAGGGTATAAGACTTCAGTGAAGCAAGTAACTGCAGTTGTGGTGAAAATAGCAAGAGAACTAGAATTAGAAGTGGAGCCTGAAGATGTGACTGAATTACTGCAAATCCCATGATAAAACTTTAACAGATGAGGAGTTGCTTCTTATGCATGACCAATAAAAGTGGTTTCTTGAATGGTTTCTATTGCTGGTGAAGGTGCTGTGAAGATTGTTGAAATAACCACAAAAGATTTAGAATATGACATAAACTTAGTTGTTAAAGCAGCAGCAGGACTTGAGCAGATTGACTTCAGTTTTGAAAGAAGTTCTACTACGGGTAAAATGCCATCAAACAGTATGGCATGCTACACAGAAATCTTTCATGAAAGGAAGAGTCAATTGATGCAGCAAACTTCACTGTTGTCTTATTTTAAGAATTCGCTACAACCACCCAACCTTCAGCAGCCATCGCCCTGATCAGTCAGCAGCCATCAGCATCAAGTCAAGACCCTCCACCAATAAAAGGTTACAATTCACTGAAGGCTTCAGATAGTTGTTAGCATCTTCTATCAGTAAAGCATTTTTAATTAAGCTAATGTATATTATTTTTTAGACATAATGCTATTACACACTTAATATAGAGTAAACATAACATTTACATGTATTAGGAAACCAAAATAGTTGTGTGGCTTGCATTATTGTAATATTCACTTTATTGTGGTGGTCTATAACCAAACCAACAATATCTCCGAGGTATGCAAAAAAATATTAATAAATGATAGTAGATAACGATTCCTAAAACACCTTCCCACTTAGGGTCTTTCCATTTTTTCTCAGCTTGGAGCTGCCCATGCCTACAATTTTTTGCATGATATCTTCTATATATTAAGAATATTGGTAATGGAGCATTTCTTAAAATGGTGACACTGGTCTCTGAGACACTGGTCTCTGAGATTTTCATTCAAGCCACTGCCACCAGTTCTACAAATCTTGATGCCATCACATCTTTGACCTTTCTAGAAAGTTTAAGCAGGTTTTCACATGACAACCAGGCTCCTATTGTTTCCTCAAGTATCCTTAATCAGTTTTGTTGAGTTAAACATTGAGGAGTTGCATTTGTCCCATCAGGCCTCTTGGGATTCTAACCAATCTGTAGAGCCATGTCAAAATGGATGCTGCCCAACAGCATCAGAACAATGCCATCAACCTTAAGACGCATCGCATTTCAGAATTATTATAATGTGACAGAATGTTCATTCTAGAAACAATGGCATGTGGTTAAATAAATGGTAGCACCTGCTGAAAAACAGATAGTGTCTGAAGAACCAAGAGGCATATAAATTCAGGAGTTCTATTTTTTTTAAAGATACCAGTTTACTAAAATAAATTTGAGATCCAAATTTAGATAGTGGGCTTCAAGTACACAATCATCTACTTAGACCATGAAAACATCAAGAAAATTTAAAAAGCAACATTATTTCACATGGATCATCTCCTTCTTCACAACTCTACACATATTTAGGTTGTTCATATATGAGATTTCCCTATTCTTTTCTAATATTAAAACTCTTTAAAGTAAAAACTAAAATCACAAGTCTACGTGGTTTAACTTCATGAACATTTTAAGTTTTAAAAAATTAACAACAAAATATTAGTTTACTAATATTCTTTTTTTTTTTTTTTTTTTTTTTTTTTTTTTTGCGGTACACGGGCCTCTCACTGCTGTGGCCTCTTCCGTCGCGGAGCACAGGCTCCGGACGCGCAGGCTCAGCAGCCATGGCTCACGGGCCCAGCGGCTCCGTGGCATGTGGGATCCTCCCGGGCCGGGGCAACGAAACGGCGTCCCCTGCATCGGCAGGCGGACTCCCAACCACTGCGCCACCAGGGAAGCCCCACTAATATTCTTCAATGAGTTTTTTCCTTTTGTTTTAACATCTAAAGTATATTTAGCACATATATCTGAAGTATAACATGCTATTTATTGACTGCTATATACTGAATGATCCTAAATTGTAGCATCTTAAAACAACAACTTTTATTATCTTCCAGTTTCTGTGGATTAGGAATCCAGTTGCAGCTTAACTGCATGCCTCTGATTTAAGATCTCTCATAAAGTTGCATCACAACATCAGCCAAACCTATGGTCTCATCAAAGGCTCAGCTTGCGTGGTCATTGGCGTGGCTTGCTGTACAAGCTGTGTGTCCATAGGGCTGCCTCAGGACATGGCAATGGCTTCCCTAGGAACAGGTGATCCCAAAGAGAGCAAAAGACAGCACCAAAGGCAGATGTCCCAGTCATTTTGAAACAATATTAGAGGTGATATAACTATTCCTTCCATATTCTATTCATGAACACCAGAAAGTGGGGGTCTTATTGGAGCAAACTTAGAAGCTGCCCCCAACATAGGGCTATATATGGTGCCTGAGTTAAATATGGATAAGTTTCATCATCCATCCTTCTATTTGTTTATTTACTCCATAAATATTTATTGAGTTGCTACTAAATAACAGTCATTATGTTTGTTCCTGAGACTGCAGTGCTTAATCAAAAAGAATGATCACTGGAAGTCAGTGTAGGCGGAAAGTGTAGAATGTTTTGAAAGATAAGTATATGTTACTCAGCAGGGAAACAATCCAGGTTAAGGAAATAATAGCAAGGTCATAAAAGAATAAAATAGTGTGACTAATGCTGGCAATTGTAAATAGTTGGTACTACCTAGGAAGGAGCATGATACGGATAGTCATTGGACATAATTTTGAAAAGTAAAGAAGAATCCATAAAAGATCTTGTGTACTAATTAAAGTATTTGTCTATTATCGTTTCAGCTGTGAGAAACAACTATAAGGGAAAGTAATTTGATCACAGTAATGATCTAGAAAGACTTTATGGCCACAATGCCAAGGATTAATTTTAGAGGGCAATGCTATAGATGGGGAAATTATTTATATAAGTCCCCCAGTCAAAGTAGGATGTGATTAAATTAGTAGTAGAAGTGGAATATAAAAAGAAAAACAGATTCAAGTATTATTATGAGGTATAATTAATGGGATACAGTCCTTAATTAATGTGGTGAAGAGACAGAGGACATGATCAACACTGAAATGCATTCAGTTTACTAATGGCTTTGGTAAAAAGTGGCATCATTTAAAATTGTAAGAAATGCATTGAAAGAAACATGTTTTGTGACCGTTTAAGTAATGTAACTGTGATATATTTAATTTGAGGTGCTTGTAGCAGTAAACTATAATGGTTGAAAGCTCAGGCTTTGGAGAAAGAAATATATGTAATATAATGCTTTGGAGTCTAGAATATAAATGTGACAAGGTTTTTAACTTCTTAAAATAGACACACAAATCTCTGCCTGCAGGCTTGGAGAGAATGAGTTTCTTGGACACATAAATCTTATAAAAGTAAAATTTTGCTTCAATAGCTAAAAAGACATATTATTAGCAAAGGAATCCACTATACACCTTGCCGGGGTTATTCAGTGAGAGGATCGCTCTGAATCTCCCTACATTCTCTTAAGAGATCCTCAGGCAAGTGACATTGGTATTCTGCAGCCTAAACCCTGAGTAGGGTATTACAGAAACTCTTCCATTTATGTCATGGTGCATCTACCATTAGCAAGCCTTACCATCTCAATCCAGGTTTTGGGTAAAATTCCTTCCTTTTTCTTATCAGCTTCAATTTACTGCATTGTTCTCATGTTTTATAATGAAGAATAAGTATCATGCATGCATGGGTACGATTCAAATATAAAATTATAATCTGTATGTGGATATGCAGTTACAAGACCTAGGACATATGGAGCCTGGCCGGGCTGTCCAGGGCTTGTCCCATTCTAAACACTGGTTGTGGACTTCAGTGGTGATCTCCTGTTTTCTGACCAAACTTAATAACCAAGAACAAGATGATACAGGTAGTAGTTCTTTCTACCTAGTTAAAAAACATGCTACTACAACTTAATACTGCAAGGTAGTGTAAACAGTGTACTCCTTGCATCTTTAAACATCAGTTGGAACTATTTTTGAGCCACCTCCAATTCCAATTGCCCTATTTTAAGGGACTGAGACTAAAAGAACCTGGCACTGTTAAAGTACTTTTTGCAAACCCCCTGACTGATTAATGGACACAGAACATGATGTATTTCACAGAGTGTATAAATCCTTCAAACTTTAATAAATAACTTGAAGAACGAGGGAGTTAGTATTACAATTTCATAAATTCTATCAACTCCCTGTTGAAGAGCTACCTGATTTCTTGTGATGATGCTACCAATAATTTTTATAGTGGTGAAAATATTAAAAATCAGACTTTTCATTTTCCATTCTCTTATTTCCAGAGAGCTAGCACATAATAGTTTTTGGACATAGTACCCTACACTATGTGGATCCCAACTAGTTCAGTAGCTCTAGTCATTTCTGATGAGCTACAGAGATATGTCCTGTGGAAGGATGGGGGGCAGAACAAGTGCCACTGCTGACATCCCTTTTCCAATAAAAGGGAATATTTGATAAACCTATTGTCATATCACCAATATTCAGTAATATCACTTTAGTAGGGGAAATTACTGGTATTTAAATTGCACTATAGTATTAGCATGAATTGAGGACATCTGTAGCGTGAGACAACTTCTAATCTATTACCTACACTGTGGTGACTACAGGAATGAGGGTATTCTGCTTGTGCTCCAGGGAGTGTGTGTGCAATAAACACCCTGCTGATTCCTGCACGCTTATGGCCATCACTGAAGAAATATTAGACATTCTTCCTCTTCTAGATTATTTTAGATTGGTTGGTTATGTTGACTCTTTTAGCTAGCTATATAATGAGGATAGGTATGGGCATCTAGTTCATGTTTCAGAGCTGATTAGGTAAATGAGAAGTCCAAGACTCATTGCTTAATTTTGCCTAGCCCCTCATGACTTTGGCTATAAAATTATTTCCTTGGTCGCTGGTTATCATTTGGGTTATGGGTCATTCTATGCATTTCTTATACATCATTTTGCTCGTGGGAATCGTAATGGGCTTGGAAGAATGGTCCATCAAAAAGTGATGCCCTTATGGGGAATTCCCTGGTGGTCCAGTGGTTAAGAATCCACCTTCCAATGCAGGGGACATGGGTTCAATCCCTGGTTGGGGAACTAAGATCCCACATGCCTCGGGGCAAGTAAGCCTGAGCACTGCAACTACTGAGCCCATGCTCCACAACGAAGACCGAACGCAGCCAAAAATAAATAAATATTATAAAAAGTGATTCATTTATGAATCTGTATTGTGAAGCCAGGAGCTTTGGATAGAAATAGAATAAATCTCCTAACCTATTAAATGGATTCACTCACCAAAGGACAGTTCTCCACCTGCTTTTTGGAATTCCAGTATAGTATAAACATAACGTCTATGTGCACTGGGAAACCAAAAAATGTGTGTGGCTCGCTTTATTGTAATATTTGTTTTGTTTGCAGCAGTGTGGAACTGAATTCTCAATACCTCTGCGGTATGCTTATGTGTGTAGTTCTGGCTTCTATATGAGATAACGTTCCCGCATGTGTATTTCAGTAGCCTCCAGGACACAGTAGCATGTAAACAGTTTTGCTTTTTTTCCCTCAAATATTCTATATCACTGGTGAGTATAAGAATATGGATTAGAACCAAAAGAGGCTAGTGCTGGCTCCCCTAATTAAAGTCTGCACAGGCTCTTTTCAGTTTGGATGGGACTAGCTGGGACAATGATACTATCAGTTCTTAAGTATTATACTTCTCAGGCTTCTTTAGTGCACTCTAGGATCTTGGCTTTCTGTGGTTCCTTTGTTGCATTTAAAATAACTTTATAAAGGTTCCACAGGAATGTCCCGATACAAAGAGTATGAGCTCTATTATGGACTGATGAAGTGTTTAATTCTCTTGCTCCATGCTGATAAGATGATTTCAACAAATTTTGACTCAGTAAATACATTTCACCATTTTCAAGGAGGCTCTGAATTTTCTCAGTATTGACTTCCCCATCACAATGCTGCCAGGATGGGTTTCTACCACACCCAGAGCTTGCTTCTTGGTTTTAATTTTTCTATCACAAGGTTGCAGAGATAGTTCCTTCAATATTCAGCACTAAGCCTGCTTTGGAGAACCCCATTTTATAGACTAAGGCTCGTTGCAAATCCTCATCTCTAGTGAGACCCACGGCAGAATGCCACCACTGCAGTGCAATACTGGAGGGGATGAGGCACTGTGGCATTCTCTCAGTACCTCTCTCATCCAACACACACACACACACACACACACACAATTTTACAGTAATACTAAGGCAACTCGAGGCACTCTTAGAGAGACATGGTGAGGTATACCGTGATCTTTCCTTGGTCTGTGCAAATTGTTCCCGCAATATACATTTACTGAGAGAATGCTGATTCTCTAGCTCAGTTACTCCATGCAGCTCACAAGAGGTTGGGAACTTTTGACTACCATTGCTGGCCAGGTCTAGCACTAAATTGATGATGGGAGCAACTGCTTTAATGATAATAATTCACCATGTGTCATCCAGAGATTATTATATAAAGATTTATTATAGGGCATTTATTTTGGTAAAGTTGAAGCCTCTTTAACACACATCTAGTATATGATACTGCTTGAAACTATGTGTCAGAACTTGGCAGCTCCAGGAGACTCCACTGTGTCTTTCCCAAAGGTTGAAACATGCTTACCTGGTAACTGTCTTCCCTTTCGTTGAAGCACATTTATTTTTACCACACACAAACACTCATGCAGAGACTGATCAGCCCTCAAAACCTGGATGCCAGGGAAGGGCCCCAACTATATATATTTGAGCCTTGACTCGCACTCCTGTCATGATTCGTTCAAAACTACGATGTTGCTGTGGATGCTGTGCTATGTTGTTCAGATGTCTGCTGAGAACTGAAGGGAACTGCCTCAGTTTCTGAGAGTTACTTCACTTCATGGAATGTTCCCTTCCTATGGAAGCTCACACCCAGAAATAGTGCATTATTACTATATCACTATATAAGGCTTCAAAGCCCCATTTGCCTCTCCTCAGTGTGGGACAACTCTGAAGGGCCATGCCAACTTCATAACTACCCCCGTGAATCCCAGTGAGATCCTTACTATGACCTTGCCACAGCCCAATATTTCCCCTCCCCAGGTCGGCTTCCTTCGCAATAAAATTCCTACACACTAATCTCCACTCAGAGTCTTCTTCCTAGGGAACACAATCTGTCACAGATGTTTCTTGCTTTACCCATTTGGGATTTTTTTCACCAAGAAATTAGTTAATATTGACTAATAATAACTAGTATTAATATCAGTTTGTTTTCTAGTATCTAGTAAGCCTCTAAAGCTTTGTTCACCTCTTCATTATTAATGAAACAAGTCTCACCAACATATGACATCAGCTATTTCTTCCCCATAATTTCTAACCATACCTATAGCCATCATTGGTTAAAATTCTCTGTCAATTTAGGCATTATTGACCTACCTTTTGAGCTACATTGATATTTCTCCCCTTGCAACCAACTTGCCTCTCTCACCCAGGCAGCAATATTTAATATGATGTTAACTCACTATGTCACGGTGGCTGGAGTTTCCATACTATATGTCTATCAGGATTTTCCAATGAGGTGGAGCCTCTACCAATAATAAATCCTCATGAAGTTAACTGTTTACTTCTAAAAACATCCAAAACTAGAAAACGTGAACTCTCCTCCCAAGAGATGGCACCCCATCTCATAGCAAATCCATCTAGATTACATATTTTCTCAGGCATCATTATTTAATGATGGTTACTTCCACCCTGGGACTCTTAACACTTTATAGCAAGGGCACAGGGTACTTCCTTATTCAATCATATTTTGTAAGCCCCAACCTGCCATCCAGACAGGCTGAGGACTAATTCTGCCAGAGATACAATCTGGTGGAATTCAACTTCACTGAGTCAAATCAGTTGTGACCCACCATTCGTTAGGTTTGAAAATATTGTTCTTAATTGCTGTCATTCTAGAGACATCTAGAGTGAAATAGAGCTTTTTGACGATGTACTACCTCACGGTCATTATTTAACACACTCCATTTTTCTTCATTACTAGTCATGCTACAATTTAGGGGCAGTATATCATCCAAGTAGCTAGGAGCATGACCTTTAAAGCATCTTCCTGGGCTCCAATCCTGGATCTACTACTCTCCAGATATATGTAATTCTCAAAAATATGGATCAAAATAGTACCCACCTTAACTACGGGTCTGCAGTAAGGGTTAGTATGCATTTTAGAACAGTGTCTGGGACAGAGTAAGTACCATACTGTGTGAACCATTACTTATGATTATCTGGGAAAACACAGTCACCAGGCATCTGCTGCTTGATGAAATGCCTTGCCCCATCCTCTGGTAGTGAAAAGGAAGAAAATAAACGAGCTCTGTTACCACCATAGCATTCAGTATTTTCATAGAGAGATAGGGCTAGAAAAATAGGGATCTCCTCTTCAGGGGACACTCCTCTCCAGATTCTTTCACCCATCCAGCTTTGTTCTTTCTCAATAGCATAAATTTCACCTAACAGGCTGAACGTGTGCATGCTTGGAGTATGCCTGTGGGCTCCAAACTCTTTACACTTGAGTAGTAATTAAATCAATCAAGTCTTCCTCTGCTATGATTCCAAGTGCTTTCAGAATGTGCAAGCTGCCTCAGGCAGCTTCTCTCCTTCTGCTTTCCATTAAGTTATCTCTGCCCCCACCTGTCCAGTGAATTGAAGTAAAATGTAACATATTTCTTCCAAGAAGTCCCCTCCATTCCTGTATCTTGCGCTTCTTGGCTGGTGCAAGCTATCCCCTAGACCTGCTCCCCGTCAGACTGCAGACTGGGGACTCATAGGGCCCCATGCTCGGCAGCGAACAGGTGCAGTGGATTGCCAGCCATTATGTATAGAGAAGGCTTATTCCCCGTTAGCCTTTTAAAACGTAAGGCAGGAGGTCATTTTTACTAACGCTTATGTTTTGTGTCCAATAAAGTAGAGCACTGGGACAGATGCTGGTGAAAAATGAGCGCTCTGCTTCTTAGGTGGGGAATTTTTTTTTTTTTTTTTTTTTGCGGTACGCGGGCCTCTCACTGTTGTGGCCTCTCCCGTTGCGGAGCACAGGCTCCTGACGTGCAGGCTCAGCGGCCATGGCTCACGGGCCCAGCCGCTCTGCAGCATGTGGGATCTTCCCGGACCGGGGCACAAACCCATGTCCCCTGCATCGGCAGGCGGACTCTCAACCACTGCGCCACCAGGGAAGACCGGGAATTTTTTTTTACAATAAGCTTAAAGGAAGCAATGTCAGGGCAGAATGTGCCAGGCTGGGAGTGGACAGTCAGCAAGCCCCAGTGCTCACTCATGCTGGAAGTGCCGGTATTGGTGCCAACGGCATTAATTGTGTCTAGGGGAGATCCTGCTAGGCTGCAGGGAGCTCTAAGCATATCCCTGAGAACTCCCAACCCTATCACTGTGAAATTCCAACACAATTACTTGCTGTAAAAGTAAAAACTATCTTTTTAGCTAGCCACTTCACCTGGACCTAACATCTGTGCTCTGGTTAGTTTTTAATATCACAATAGAAACATCGTGTCACGCTACCTACGGAAAATGCACAGTGACTAAGCAGCGCAGGTGTACTCATTACAGCTGCATGAACACGGTTAGTAAGTGCGCAGTATATGCACAGGTCAAATGACCCACAAGGACCAGCCTTTTGGCTCTCTGTCACTTAGTGCTGGAGACTTGTTAAACAAGTTACTTAATCTCTCTGTACTGTAATGTTCTCTACCGTTAAATGTGGATAATAATATGCCAAGATACTTGAGGTGATTAAGTTAATTCATGTAACCTGAAGTGATTAGTGCTACTGTCATTGTTATTACCATTGTTACTGTGGTTGTTACTATGCTTTTTAGAATGTAAGATTTGTTTCCTTACTTAATAGTGATAAGAGTTAGCATATATTAAGTTTATATTCTGTAAATTTCTGTGTTAAATGCTTTATAAACATCTTTTTTTCTCATCTTGCAATAGCCAACAAAGGAGGTTCTATTCAAAATGCCATTTTCAGATTTGTAAATTTAAAGAAAGTTTAAGTAACTTACCAAGGCCACCCAACAGCAACAACAAAACAAAAAAAAACTGGAGGAGCTTCAACATGGCGGAAGAGGAAGACAAGGAGATCACCTTCCTCCCACAAATACATCAGAAATACATCTACACGTGCAACAACCCCTACAGAACACCTACTGAATGCTGGCAGAAGACCTCAGACCTCCCAAAAGGTAAGAAACTCCCCACGTACCTGGGTAGGGCAAAAGAAAAAAGAAAAAACAGACAAAAGAATAGGGACGGGACCTGCACCAGTGGGAGGGAGATGTGAAGGAGGAAAGGTTTCCACACACTAGGAAGCCCCTTTGTGGGCGGAGACTGCGGGGGGCAGAGGGAGGAAGGTTCAGAGCCGTGGAGGAGACCACAGCAACAGGGGTGCGGAGGGCAAAGCGGAGAGATTTCCGCACAGAGGATCAGTCCCGACCAGCACTCACCAGCCCGAGAGGTTTGTCTGCTCAACCGCCGGGGTGGGCAGGGCTGGGAGCTGAGGCTCGGGCTTCGGTCGGAGCGCAGGGAGAGGACTGGGGTTGACAGCGTGAACACAGCCTGAAGGGGGTTAGTGCGCCACAGCTAGCAGGGAGGGAGTCCGGGAAAAAGTCTGGACCTGCCGAAGAGGCAAGAGACTTTTTCTTGCCTCTTTGTTTCCTGGTGCGTGAGGAGAGGGGATTAAGAGCGCTGCTTAAAGGAGCTCCAGAGACAGGCGCGAGCCGTGGCTATTAGCGCAGACCCCAGAGACGGGCATGAGACACTAAGGCTGCTGCTGCCGCCACCAAGAAGCCTGTGTGCGAGCACAGGTCACTGCCCACACCTCCCCTCCTGGGAGCCTGTGCAGCCCGCCACCGCCAGGGTCCCGGGATCCAGGGACAACTTCCCCGGGAGAACGCACAGCGCGCCTCACGCTGGTGCAACGTCATGCTGGCCTCTGCTGCCGCAGGCTCGCCCCACATCCGTACCCCTCCCTCTCCCGAGCCTGAGTGAGCCAGAGCCCCCGAAGCAGCTGATCCTTTAACCCCGTCCTGTCTGAGCGAAGAACAGATGTCCTCAGGCAACCTACAAGCAGAGGCGGGTCCAAATCCAAAGCTGCACCCCGAGAGCTGTGCGAACAGAGAAGAGAAAGGGAAATTTCTCCCAGCAGCCTCAGGAACAGTGGATTAAATCTCCACAATCAACTTGATGTACCCTGCATCTGTGGAATACATGAACAGACAACGAATCATCCCAAAACAGAGAAAGTGGACTTTGGGAACAACGATATATATATATATTTCTTCCCCTTTTTCTCTTTTTGTGAAGGTGTATGTGTATGCTTCTTGTGTGTAATTTGTCTATATAGCTTTGTTTTTACCACTTGTTCTAGGGTTCTCTCTGTCCGGTTTTTTTGTTTGTTTGTTTTTTGGGGGTTTTTTTAGTATAGTTTTTTAGCACTTATTATCATTGGTGGATTTCTTTTTTGGTTCGGTTGCTCTCTTCTTTCCTTTTTTTTATTACTTTAAAAAATCTTTTAAATAATTTTTTATTTTAATAACTTTATTTTATTTTACCTTTATTTTACTTTATCTTCTTCTTTCTTTCTTTTTTATCTCCCTTTTATTCTGAGCCGTGTGGATGACAGGCTCTTGGTGCTCTAGTGAGGCATCAGCGCTGTGCCTCTGAGGTGGAAGAACCAAGTTCAGGACACTGGTCCACAAGAGACCTCCCAGCTCCATGTAATACCAAACTGTGAAAATCACCCAGAGATCTCCATCTCAACACCAAGACCCAGCTCCACTGAACGACCAGAAAGCTACAGTGCTGGACACCCTATGCCAAATAGCTAGCAACACAGGAACACAACCCCATTCATTAGCAGAGAGGCTGCCTAAAATCATAATAAGGTACAGACACCCCAAAACACACCACCAGACGTGGACCTGCCCACCAGAAAGACAAGATCCAGCTGCATCCACCGGAACACAGGCAGTAGTCCCTTCCACCAGGAAGCCTATGCAACCCACTGAACCAACTTTAGCCACTGAGGACAGACAACAAAAACGGGAAATACGAACCTGCAACCTGAGAAAAGGAGACCCCAAACACAGTAAGTTAAGCAAAATGAGAGGACAAACACACAGCAGATGAAGGAGCAAGGCAAAAACCCACCAGACCTAACAAATGAAGAAGAAATAGGCAGTCTACCTGAAAAAGAATTCAGAATAATGATAGTAAAGATGATCCAAAATCTTGCAAATAGAATGGAGAAAATAAAAGAAACGTTTAACAAGGACCTAGAAGGAATAAAGAGCAAACAAACAATGATGAACAACAAAATAAATGAAATTAAAAATTCTCTAGAAGGGATCAATAGCTGAATAACTGAGGCACAAGAATGGATAAGTGACCTGGAAGATAAAATAGTGGAAATAACTACTGCAGAGCAGAATAAAAAAAAAAAGAATGAAAAGAATTAAGGACAGTCTCAGAGACCTCTGGGACAGCATTAAACGCACCAACATTCAAATTATAGGGGTTCCAGAAGAAGAAGAGAAAAAGAAAGGGATTGAGAAAATATTTGAAGAGATTATAGTTGAAAACTTCCCTAATATGGAAAGGAAATAGTTAATCAAGTCCAGGAAGCACAGAGAGTCCCATACAGGATAAATCCAAGGAGAAACATGCCAAGACACATAAATCAAACTCTCAAAAATTAAATACAAAGAAAAAATCTTAAAAGTAGCAAAGGAAAACAACAAATAAGACACAAGGGAATCCACATAAGGTTAACAGCTGATCTTTCAGCAGAAACTCTGCAAGCCAGAAGGGAGAAGCAGGACATAGTTAAAGTGATAAAGGAGAAAAACCTACAAGATTACTTTACCCAGCAAGGATCTCATTCAGATTTGACGGAGAAATTAAAACCTTTACAGACAAGCAAAAGCTAAGAGAATTCAGCACCACCAAACCAGCTTTACAACAAATGCTAAAGGAACTTACCTAGGCAGGAAACAAAAGAGAAGGAAAACACCTACAATAACAAACCCAAAACAATTAAGAAAATGGTAATAAGAACATACATATCGATAATTACCTTAAATGTAAGTGGTTAAATGCTCCAACCAAAACACATAGACTGGGTGAATGCATACAAACACAAGACCCGTATATATGCTGTCTACAAGAGACCCACTTCAAACCTAGGGACACATACAGACTGAAACTGAGGGGATGGCAAAAAGATATTCCATGCAAATGGAAACCAAAAGAAAGCTGGAGTAGCAATTCTCATATCAGACAAAATAGACTTTAAAACAAAAACTATTACAAGAGACAAAGAAGGACACTACATAGTGATCACGGGATCAATCCAAGAAGAAGACATAACAATTGTAAATATTTATGCACCCAACATAAGAGCACCTCAATACATAAGGCAAATGCTAACAGCCATAAAAGGGGAAATCGACAGTAACACAATCATACTAGGGGACTTTAACACCCTACTTTCACCAATGGAGAGATCATCCAAGATGAAAATAAATAAGGGAACACAAGCTTTAAATGACACATTAAACAAGATGGACTTAATTGATATTTATAGCACATTCCATCCAAAAACAACAGAATACAATTTCTTCTCAAGTGCTCATGGAACACTCTCCAGGACAGATCATATCTTGGGTCACAAATCAAGCCTTGGAAAATTTTTAAAAATTGAAATCGTATCAAGTATCTTTTCTGAGCACAACCCTATGAGACTAGATATCAATTACAGGAAAAACTCTGTAAAAAATACAAACACATGGAGGCTAAACAATACACTACTTCATAACCAAGAGATCACTGAAGAAATCAAAGAGGAAATCAAAAAATACCTAGAAACAAATGACAATGAAAACACGACGATCCAAAACCTATGGGATGTAGCAAAAGCAG
Organism: Tursiops truncatus; assembly: GCF_011762595.2. Classification (NCBI taxonomy): domain Eukaryota; kingdom Metazoa; phylum Chordata; class Mammalia; order Artiodactyla; family Delphinidae; genus Tursiops; species Tursiops truncatus. The sequence goes on along the minus strand of NC_047051.1, from coordinate 56,400,514 downwards.
TTCTAAGAGGGAAGTTTATAGCAATACAATCCTACCTTAAGAAACAAGAAGAATCTCAAATAAACAACCTAACGTTACACTTAAAGCAATTAGAGAAAGAAGAACAAAACAAACCCAAAGGTAGTGGAAGGAAAGAAATCATAAAGCTCAGGTCAGAAATAAATGAAAAAGAAATGAAGGAAAAGATAGGAAAGATCAATAAAACTAAAAGCTGGTTCTTTGAGAAGATAAACAAAATTGATAAACCATTAGTCAGACTCATCAAGAAAAAAAGGGAAAAGACTCAAATCAACAGAATTAGAAATGAAAACGGAGAAGTAACAAGTGACACTGCAGAAATACAAAGGATCACGAGACATTACTACAAGCAACTATATGCCAATAAAATGGACAACCTGGAAGAAATGGACAAACTCTTAGAAATGCACAACCTTCCGAGACTGAACCAGGAAGAAATAGAAAATATGAACAGACCAGTCACAAGCACTGAAATTGAAACTGTGATTAAAAATCTTCCAACAAACAAAAGCTCAAGACCAGATGGCTTCACAGGTGAATTCTACCAAACATTAGAGAAGAGCTAACACCTATCCTTCTCAAACTCTTTGAAAATATAGCAGAGGGAGGAACAGTCCCAAACTCATTCTACAAGACCACCATCACTCTGATACCAAAACCAGACAAAGATGTCACAAAGAAAGAAAACTACAGGCCAATATCACTGATGAACATAGATGCAAAAATCCTCAACAAAATAAGAGCAAACAGAATCCCACAGCACATTAAAAGGATCATACACCATGATCAAGTGGGGTTTATCCAAGGATTGCAAGCATTCTTCAATATATACAAATCAATCAATGTGATACACCATATTAACCAACTGAAGGAGAAAAACCATATGATCATCTCAATATATGCAGAGAAAGCTTTCAACAAAATTCAACACCCATTTATGACAAAAACCCTCCAGAAAGTAGGCATAGAGGGAACTTTCCTCAACATAATAAAGGCCATATATGACAAACCCACAGCCAACATCGTCCTCAATGGTGAAAAACTGAAAGCATTTCCACTAAGATCAGGAACAAGACAAGGTTGCCCACTTTCACCACTATTATTCAACATAGTTTTGGAAGTTTTAGCCACAGCAATCAGAGAAGAATAAGAAATAAAAGGCATCCAAATCGGAAAAGAAGAAGTAAAGCAGTCACTGTTTGCAGATGACATGATGCTATACATAGAGAATCCTAAAGATGCTACCGGAAAACTAAGAGTTAATCAATGAATTCGGTAAAGTAGCAGGATACAAAATTAACGCACAGAAATCTCTTGCATTCCTATACACTAATGATGAAATACCTGAAAGTGAAATTAAGGAAACCCTCCCATTTACCATTGTGAGAAAAAGAATAAAATATCTAGGAATAAACCTACCTAAGGAGACTAAAGACCTGTATGCAGAAAATTATAAGACACTGATGAAAGAAATTAAAGATGATACAAATAGATGGAGAGATATACCATGTTCTTGGTTTGGAAGAATCAACATTGTGAAAATGACTATACTACCCAAAGCAATCTACAGATTCAATGCAATCCCTATCAAACTATCAATGGCATTTTTCACAGAACTAGAACAAAAAATTTCACAATTTGTATGGAAACACAAAAGACCCCGAATAGCCAAAGCATTCTTGAGAAAGAAAAACAGAGCTGGAGGAATCAGGCTCCCTGACTTCATACTATACCAGAAAGCTACAGTAATCAAGACAGTACGGTACCTGCACAAAAACAGAAATATATATCAATGGGACAGGATAGAAAGCCCAGAGATAAACCCATGCACATATGGTCACCTTATCTTTGATAAAGGAGGCAAGAATATACAGTGGAGAAAAGACAGCCTCTTCAATAAGTGTTGCTGGGAAAACTGGACAGCTACATGTAAAAGAATGAAATTAGAACACTCCCTAACACCATACACAAAAATAAACTCCAGATGGTTTAAAGATCTAAAGGTAAGGCCAGACACTATCAAACTCTTAGAGGAAAACATAGGCAAAACACTGTATGACATAAATCACAGCAAGATCCTTTTTGACCCACCTCCTAGAGTAATGGAAATAAAAACAGAAAACAAATGGGACCTAATGAAACTTAAAATCTTTTGCACAGCAAAGGAATCCATAAACAAGATGAAAAGACAACCCTCAGAATGGGAGAAAATATTTGCAAATGAAGCAACTGCCAAAGGATTAATCTCCAAAATTTACAAGCAGCTCATGCAGCTCAATATGAAAAAAAAAAAAAAAAAAATCCAATCCAAAAATGGGCAGAAAACCTAAACAGACATTTCTCCAGAGAAGATATACAGATTGCCAAGGAACACATGAAAGAATGCTCAACATCATTAATCATTAGAGAAATGCAAATCAAAACTACAATGAGATATCATCTCACACCCATCAGAATGGTCATCATTAAAAAATCTACAAACAATAAATGCTGGAAAGGGTGTGGAGAAAAGGGAACCCTCTTGCACTGTTGGTGGGAATTTAAATTGATACAGCCACTATGGAGAACAGTATGGAGGTTCCTTAAAAAACTACAAATAGATCTACCATATGATCTAGCAATCCCACTACTGGGCATATACCCTGAGGAAACCATAATTCCAAAAGAGTCATGTACCTAAATGTTCATTGCAGCTCTATTTACAATAACCAGGACATGGAAGCAACCTAAGTGTCCATCAACAGATGAATGGATAAAGAAGATGTGGCACATATACAGAATGGAATATTACTCAGCCCTAAAAAGAAACGAAATGAGTTACTTGTAGTGAGGTGGATGGACCTAGAATCTGTCATACAAACTGAATTAAGTCAGAAAGAGAAAAACAAATACCATATGCTAACACATATATATGGAATCTAAAAAAAAAACAAATGGTCATGAAGAATCTAGGGGCAAGACGGGAATAAAGACACAGACCTACTAGAGAATGGACCTGAGGATACGGGGAGAGGGAAGGTAAGCTGGGGTAAAGTGAGTGAGTGGCATGGACATATATACACTACCAAACATAAAATAAATAGCTAGTTGGAAGCAGTCGAATAGCACAGGGAGATCAGCTCTGTGCTTTGTGACCATCAAGAGGGGTGGGATAGGGAGGGTGGGAGGGAGGGAGATGCAAAAGGGAAGAGATATGGGGACATATATACATGTATAACTGATTCACTTTGTTATAAAGCAGAAACTAACACACCACAGTAAAGCAATTATACTCCAATAAAGATGTTAAAAAAAAACCACTTTACATCTTGCCATTTCCTCTCTCCCTCCCTCCCTCTCTCCATTCCTTCCTTTTTAACATAATACCTTGTCGTTTTATCTCATTCTAACTGAATTTAGTAATTTTCACAAATATGGAAACTCATCCTGAGTACTTTCTTCAGTCTTCCAGTACAAAGTGTAACTTTGCACATGCTCAGCAAACATCAAGGGGCCATACGCGTGATCAATAGAGCAGATGAGCTGAGGAAGCCAGCCGGGTTCTGATAGAAGGTACATGTGTGACCTGGGTGAAGTTGTTAAGCATCTCAGGACTTTAGTTCATGCATCTGCATTCATTAAATTATCTCTGTTGGTTCTGAGGTGACATATCTATCATTGATGGTGGTGGCTATTTAAGAACTGTTCAACAAATACTAATTCAATACCTTTCAAATCATTTGCTAAAAGAATGTATTTGTTATTGGACTTTGGATATTTTTTATTACTATTAAACCTCACTCAAATTTAACTAATTATTCTTATATCCATATTGTAATGAATCCATTTGGATGTAGACATTAGGTGTTTTAGTTTTCTCAGTTACAGCATTGGGTGGGTTTATTTAGTTTCATACTTTAAAGTGGAATCAAGACATATTTATTTCCAAAAAAAATCTCAAGTCATGAAATAGTTAATGAAAGCTATTCTTTTGGAGTGGGATGTGGGGGTGATTTGGTTTTAAAATATCTTAGTCTATCAAATAAGCAGTAGGTTTGCCCTGTATTTGAGGTAGCAGAAACAACTTGAAGCTGTGATAGATATCATGATGAATATTGGGAATTTAGTCTAGTGTTAAGGGCTGTTCATAATTAAAATTAACACAAGGAAGGTTCGGTATTTCAATGTAAGAACTGTTCAAGTAAGTGGTCTTTGAGGTAGTGCTGGCAAATGAGATGAGAAGCAGCCTCTAAAATCTTGCTTTAAGCAGCATTTTCTTGCTTATTAATTTGACAGCTTTCTCTGCTGCTCTCAAGCTAACTACAGCAATTTTAATCAGAGAAGGAACATGTTGTCAAATTGCTGTGAATCCAAGCCCATCAAAGTTGTGGAATGCCTTCTGGATTTAAAAGAACCTTGAGGGGTCAAAGCTCTTACTCCCTATTTACTGTGTCTAATGCCATCAGCTTTGGTGAATGTAACCAAGGAATTAAAAGACTAATAATGTCTATCTTCTGGCTTCCATCATCTACTTCACATATTCTGTAGAGTCGTGCTAAAATTATGCCTTCACTCACTGGAGAGATCTTACTACTTAAGTGCAGCAAATTTTGGTACTGCCACATGTAGGGTTTGCTGTGCTTAAAGGATTCGATGCAGAGTCAGTTATAGAAAAACAAGCACTAACCATACTACTGCTTGAATCTTTATTTTTTCTATTATTTTTCCTGTTAATGTTTTCCTATCTAATGAGCCCTAAAATGACACAGATGATGTAAGCATTCTTTGCTTTGCACTGATCCCTGGTTAACTGAAATACAAGCATACCGGAACCAAACCATCAGTCTGCATAATTCCATGGTAACCAAATATAGGAAATATCTCTGAAATTCCAGACCCAGGTTCCTTGTATATAGAGTTAAATTAAGAAAATAGTGTTGGGTATCAGAGACACTGTATTTCTTTTGAGTTATTTGTTTTAAGAAATTGCATTCAATCTCTCTCATTCTTTGATCTGTCACCTTTGAATAGCAACTCTTTCTCATCCTCTATCCTCACTGATTGTCAACTGCTCAGCTGAGTGGGAGAGTGCTGAGCTGCCAGATGTCAAGTGGTCTATTAAGACAAGTCAAAATGAAAGTAACAGTCAAGTCTTTAATCACTTATTGTGAAGTATAAGCAGTATAAATAGGAGAAAGCACTAGCCCCCTCAACGTTCCATTTTTCCCTAGGGAATGGCCCCAAACAAAAGGTTCTTGACATTTTTTTGACTCAGGGGCCAAGGGAAGGGGGTGGGGGGAGGGTTAGGAGTACAAATGTACTGAGTCTGAGTCAGAGTGGAGAAAAGTGTCTCCAAGGCCCACCCATAAGGAGGGGTCTTGACAGAGATGCTTAAGAGAGGCCACCAAACAGGGGTGTCTAAGTTAGAATGCGGATATGCATGAGAGCATAGCCAGCCAGGGGGTCCGTGTACTGGCTGTGCACCAAGCCTGGTGTGGGACCTGCCAGACAGAGCCTTTGTAGTTGCCTATGGTCTGGCCTGAAGGATCACACCTAGGATTTTGGCCTGGAGCCAGACTCCCCACCAAGTGCTGCTGGTGTTTGCTAACGCTGAAAAACTGAATTTGTTATTACTCACGTGTTCCTAATAATTTTCCACCACAGGAAAAGGCAGATGATCTCTTTAGGAGCTTAGCAGTTTTCTACGTGGAAAACATAGTATTAGACATAAGGTATGGGCAATTGAAATTTGCCTAAGTATTTCTAAAATATACAAATAAACTATAAGATCTTTAAGAATATGAACCATACTATTTATGTGTGCCATGGAAGTACAGAAGTACGTAGGACACCAAATAATTATTCTTGGCATTTTCACTTTGTGTGGAAAATTACAGTCAAATTGAAAGCTCAATGATAGCAAAAGTAAGTCCATCCTATACATATGCATATGGTGTTTCCCTTTTTTTTCATATATATAAAAAGGAAATCTTTACATAGGAAGTGTTTAAAACTATAAATCTTATTTATCTATATTTCATATATATATATAAGAAATGAAGAGATGAGTGGAATATCATATATATATACATATAAAATGTGCATATTTATAAACATATATTTGTATATAAATAAGAAATATTTATAAATATGTATATATAAATATATATTCAGATCCAGAATTTAACATTTTATATAATTTTTATTGGTTTATTCTGTTAATTTGCACTTGTAAAGTTCCAATTCTGTTTTTTATAGACAGAATATTAAAAATAAAAATATTATGTCTACTTGCTTTGAAAATTGGTTGCCAAATGTTTTTCTGATACTAATAGTCATATCACTAACAAACATATTGTCAAGTTCTTAAAACCCTATATCAGTCCTAGCATGTCAGCACCATTATTAGCCCTAATTTAGAGGTAAGTGAAGTAAGAATTAGGGTATTTAAGCAACTTGTCTAAAGCAACAGAGTTAGAAAGCAGAGCCAAGGTTCGGAAGTCAATAACTGAATCCAAACTGTTGAACTTAATCACACTTTTGTGGCCTTCATCATAATTTACTGGTTCTGTGAAAGTGTGAAATGAAATGATATTATTAAATAATACAATTAGTAATGTGTAACTGTGTGTATGCATGTATATATGTGTACACATCAATTTTTATTCTTCACTTAAATGATACATCTCACTAAAATTAGCATGGGCTAGATCTATAAAATAGAAGTCTTTGAAAATTTAGAGTTTTGCCAATGCTCAGTTAGTGACCCTTCTTAGGTGGGCTTACTGCTGACACACAATTGGACACCCATTACACTGCTTTATTTTGGGCTACACGGTACTGTCCCTGTAGGACAGGAAAATAATCTCAGTCAGTGCTAGTTTTGGAGGATGATAGAGGTCACTGAATGAAGTGAGTAAACAGAAGGCAAAGATATTTGACACAAGGCTAATAATTCCTGAGGGTAAATCTTCATGGTTGTGCTGGATGCCATGGTAAACAAAACTCTTGAATATCACTTTATAAAGCACCTTGGAAAGTGCTGTTCACAGAAGCACAATAGAGAGTTGTAGTTATGAAAATGGGCACCTGTTGCATGGGGTGAAGTTGCCAGTGACAGAAATCATACACATGGATTTAAACAGGTATTTTACTTCTGACAACTTAGATAAGAGTGAACTGATGTGCTCCAGAAAAACTATTAAATAATTCATGAAGTAGCCTCATTCATGATGAAGATGATGAAACAAAATATATATGTCACTAATTTGGGTGACTTTTTTTCATAAAATGTAACAATAGAAAATAGCTCTACTTCTAAAAATAAAATATATTATTGCCTGTAACAGTTAATTTTAAAGCTGTATTATTGAATAATATATTAAAAGCAAATAGAGATTTGACCAAATGCTTCAAGTTTCTCTCATAAAGGACATGGGAGATTTTCTTATACTCAGGGTTGCCTTATATATTTTATGATAGATGCCATGTTGAAACTTTGTTGTATAACATTATTTTTTATTCTTATACAAAATCACTAAGTGAAATGACAAAGACCTCAGTATTTAAAGAGAACTTCCTTTAAAGCACTATTTTATTAAAATGGATAAAATAAGCTTATCAGTTTTACTCTCAGAAGGAGAGGTCAATCACAAAAGCAATGCCTATTTAGTTAAGAGATTTTGTTCCGAGAAAGTCACCTTATTTTGTACAAGGTGATATTGACCAACCGATTCATTCATGCCCTTGTTCTTCTGGCACAGGAACAAATGCTTTTTAGTGTTGTTTACACAAATTTTGAAATAAAGAAGAAAAAGGAATCCCTGTTCCAATGTTTTGTTTTCTTTTTTTCCTAGTTCCCTACTTTTGGCTGAACCTCATGTAAATATATTTCCTTATGTAATGCCTTATGCCAACAGATTTGAAGAGTCCTTTTACTTTTGATTATGAATGTAAGAGCTTTTCCAGGACGCTTTGTTTTTACCCCTTTCCATATCTACTTGCGTGCTTTTTCTTCGCACAGGATCTCCAGAGATGTCTGTGGTCTGGCCAGGAGGTCTGGCAGAGTGACTAGCCTCTCAGGCAGCTGATGTTATTGTAGCCGCTTTCCCAATTGCCAGCAAATGACATAAATTGTAGGAGACTGAAAAGGTCACCTCTGCAACAGTCCTACTTATATTAGCTCAATGATCATTAACCTGCAGCTACACAAAGATCTCAGGCCCCAAATACACAAATGACCAAGCCAACTGAGGTAGCAGGTTGGGGCCTCGACCCCACTGTAGTTTTCCCATGGAAAACAAATACAAAGTACCATTGCTGCTGAAATTGACTTAGCTGTGCATGTGGAAGTCAAACAATTTTTTCTCCTGATATCTTGTTTATTTACAAAATATAGCTATGTATTTTTTATGCCTTCAATAAGTCTATATAATACATAAATGCATATATGGTTAAAAGAAAGCTCTTATTTTTAAATGAAATATAAACAATATATATAATGTGAATACTTATATAGATATATATGCGTAAGTGTAGAACGTAATACAAATATAATAAGTCTGTATCAGTTCGTTACAGTTCCTTAGAATTTTGTTTATCAAAATATGAGTATAAATGTACCACCTTCCTTTTTAACTTATTATAATACCTAGGAACATATAGTATTGCTTACAGAGTTTAATTCTCGGTCAACTTGCTTGGGTATAAATTCCAGCTGTTCTTGGGCAAGTTGCCTAACCTCTCAGTACCTCAGTTTTCACACTAAAAAATGAGCATAATCAGAGGTACTTTACAGTCAGGACAGCCAGGTAGTACTGGGGCCATTTCTGACAGGGTCCTGTGGGCTTCCTCCTAGGCCAGCTATTAACACTTTAGCTGCTAGAACACAAAGAGATAGAGGGAATTTCCTAGCAAAGGCTGGTATGACCAGGGTAGAAGGAAAAAGGTATCAGCACAAAAAATATTTAAAGAGTTTATCATCAGTTGTGAGGGCACTGAAGCATACTGGCTAAATATTGGCCTTGTTTATGAGTATGAATTATGCTTTAGATTAGTGCTATGTATATAAATTCTCAAAAATAGATTTTAAATCTATATGCTCCAAATGTTAAAATTTGAGGACTTAGAGGCTCCAAAGATACATTAGAAAACCAATATTCGTGTGTTTGCTATCTCTGAAGAAGCCTCTAGTGTTCTACAGGACATTGAGACTTCATCCAGTTAGTTAAAACAAATTAGAAAACAGAAAATTCCCTCTAAAAATGTGGCTTGATGGAGACGTGACCAACAAATAATATTTCTAAAGAAATAACAGAAATCAAACACACATAGACCAGACCCCCAAAATAAATGCTGTTGATTAAGTTTGTGACAATGTCTTAACTAGTTATATGTTCAAAGTCATTAATTTGATAAGTTATGAAGAGTAATGGCTGGTTTTTGTTCTGGTGTTTTTGCAGAGATAAGAAACAATGCATGATAGTAACATTGAAGTTACATTGATCTGTATTTAAATCCTTGCAATACACTTACTAAATGCAAGAAATAAAGATATAACTTAGGTTCTATGAGACCACACACATACATACACAATTAAAACATAAGCCATACTGCTACCTAATACTTGAATTTTAATACATATGACATTCCTTTAGAAATATTCTTGCACTTCTCAATTCCTTAAAAGAAAATCTAGGAAAGATAATCAAACTTCATAATATACTTAATATACGTTAAAGAATAATCTGAAGCTTTTGGGTTGGTTATTACTGAAATAAACTGCCTATTTAGCAATTGTATTAACGAGAATTACAAAGAAATGCTGAAACAAAAATATAAACAAATAAAATTTTAGAAAGTAGTAAGTTACTACAATATAGGATCATAAGTGTTATGCTAGGGAAAACACAGAAACCTAGAGATAAATGTCATGGAAATACACAGCTAGGCTTGAGAGAATCAGAAAAACTAATCTGGCTAATTTTCTTCTTCTACGCTTCCTCTTCTGATCCAAAATGCACATAAATAGATCTCATTACCAACTGAATCTTGCTGGCTAATTTTAAAACATGGTGAGGCCACTTCACTTTTTCTCCCATAGCCCTGCTGATGATTTGGGCAAGCACTTAATTCCCTGAAATCAATACCTTTCTGCTTGAAAAACCTAGAGAGGTTTCTTGGGTTTTTTCACCTTGAAAACTGACTGATACAGAAGACTTTCTAGAGTAAATAAATGTACCAAGGCAGAAAAGAAAAGTAAATTTATGTATATTTAATTATTTTATCATGAGATTGGAAATGAATTTTTTCTTATAAAATTTCAGATTTACCCCTAGGAGTTAATTTTGATAATGACATTTTAGGCAGTTGTTTTAAGTTGAACGTTCACTCTTTTGATGGGAACCACAATATGTATAATGTAGCTGATATTCCATAATGGATATATCAGTTTCCTACTGCTGTATAACAAAGTACCGCAAAGGTGACTGCTTAAAACAACAAAAAATACAACAAACAGAATGGGAGAAAATATTTGCAAATGATGCAAATGACAAGGGATTAATCTTCAAAATATACAAACAGCTCATACAGCTCAATATCCAAAAAAAAAAACCCTAATCAAAATATGGACAGAAGATCTAAATAGACGTCTCTCCAAAGAAGACGTGCAGATGGCCAAAAAGCACATGAAAAGACACTCAACATTGCTAATTACTAGAGAAATGCAAATCGAAACTACAATGAGGTGTCATCTCACACTGGTCAGAATGGCCATCATTGAAAAGTCTACAACTAATAAATGCTGGAGAGGGTGTAGAGAAAAAGGAATCCTCCTACACTGCTGGTGAGAGTGTAAATTGGTATAGCCACTACGGAGAATACTATGGGGGTTCCTTAGAAAAGTAAAAATAGAGCTACCACATAATCCTACAACCCCACTCCTGGGCATATATCCAGAGAAAACCATAATTTGAAAAGATACCTGCACCCCAATGTTCATAGCAGCATTATTTATAATGGCCAAGACATGGAAGCAACCTAAGTGTCCATGGACAGATGAATGAACAAAGAAGATGTGGTATATATACACAATGGGATATTACTCAGCCATAACAAAGAATGAAAATAATGCTATTTGCAGCAACTTGGATGGACCTAGACATTATGGACTTTAGTTCTGTGTTGTTGTAGTTGTAGGACTCACGTCCCTGTTTCCTTTCTGGCTGTGAGCAGGATATCTCTCTTAAATCTTAGAGGCTGCCTTCATGTTCTTGTCATGTGGCCACCTCTATGGGCAATTCACAAAGCCAACAGAAAAATCCCTTTCACATGAAACCCTTCTGACTTCTTTTCATTCTTTTCCTCATTCATTGGGCTAACTCAGTCTAACCTCCCTTTCTTAATTCAAAGTTAATTGGTTAGGGACATAAGTTATATCTACAAAGTGCCCTCACCTTTGCTTTGTAACATTAACATAAGAGTGACATCCTGAGCAGAAGCAAGAAGAACTACAATCCTGCAGCCTGTGGAACAAAAACCACATACACAGAAAGACAGACAAGATGAAAAGGCAGAGGGCTATGTACCAGATGAAGGAACAAGATAAAACCCCAGAAAAACAACTAAATGAAGTGGAGATAGGCAACCTTCCAGAAAAAGAATTCAGAAGAATGATAGTGAAGATGATCCATGACCTCGGAAAAAGAATGGGGGCAAAGATTGAGAAGATGCAAGAAATGTCCAACAAAGACCTAGAAGAATTAAAGAACAAACAAACAGATATGAACAATACAATAACTGAAATGAAAACTACACTAGAAGGAATCAATAACAGAATAACTGAGGCAGAAGAACGGATAAGTGACCTGGAAGACAGAATGGTGGAATTCACTGCTGCGGAACAGAATAAAGAAAAACAAACAAAACCCAAAGTTAGCAGAAGGAAAGAAATCATCAAGATCAGAGCAGAAATAAATGAAATAGAAACAAAGAAAACAATAGCAAAGATTAATAAAACTAAAAGCTGGTTCTTTGAGAAGATAAACAAAATTGATAAACCATTAGCCAGACTCATCAAGAAAAAGAGGGAGAGGACTCAAATCAATAAAATTAGAAATGAAAAAGGAGAAGTTACAAGAGACACCGCAGAAATACAAAGCATCACAAGAGACTACTACAAGCAACTCTATGCCAATAAAATGGACAACGTGGAAGAAATGGACAAATTGTTAGAAAGGTATAACCTTCCAAGACTGAACCAGGAAGAAATAGAAAATATGAACAGACAAATCACAAGTAATGAAATTGAAACTGTGATTAAAAATCTTCCAACAAACAAAAGTCCAGGACCAGATGGCTTCACAGGTGAATTCTACCAAACATTTAGAGGAAAGCTATCACCCATCCTTCTCAAACTCTTTCAAAAAATTGCAGAGGAAGGAATACTCCCAAACTCATTCTATGAGGCCACCGTCACACTGATATCAAAACCAGACAAAGATACTACAAAAAAAAATTACAGACCAATATCACTGATGAAAATAGATGCAAAAATCTTCAACACAATACTAGCAAACAGAATCCAACACCACATTAAAAGGATCATACACCATGATCAAGTGGGATTTATCCCCAGGATGCAAGGATTCTTCAATATACGCAAATCAATCAATGTGATACACCATATTAACAAATTGAAGAAGAAACACCATATGATCATCTCAATAGATGCAGAAAAAGCTTTTGACAAAATTCAACACCCATTTATGATAAAAATCTCCAGAAAGTGGGCATAGAGGGAAACTACCTCAACATAATAAAGGCCATATATGACAAACCCACAGCAAACATCATCCTCAACGGTGAAAAACTGAAAGCATTTCCTCTAAGATCAGGAACAAGACAAGGATGTCCACTCTCACCACTATTATTCAACATAATTTTGGAAGTCCTAGCCACAGCAATCAGAGAAAAAGAAATAAAAGGAATACAAATTGGAAAAGAAGAAGTAATACTGTCACTGTTTGCAGATGACATGATACTATATGTAGAGAATCCTAAAGATGCCACCAGAAAACTACTAGAGCTAATCAATGAATTTGGTAAAGTTTCAGGATACAAAATTAATGCACAGAAATCTCTTGCATTCCTATGCACTAATGATGAAAAATATGAAAGAGAAATTAAGGAAACACTCATATTTACCATTGCAACAAAAAGAATAGAATACCTAGGAATAAACCTACCTAGGAATAAACCTACCTAGGGAGACAAAAGACCTGTATGCAGAAAACTATAAGATACTGATGAAAGAAATTAAAGATGATACCAACAGATGGAGAGATCTACCATGTTCCTGTACTGGATGAATCAATATTGTGAAAATGACTATACCACCCAAAGCAATCTACAGATTCAATGCAATCCCTATCAAATTACCCATGGCATTTTTATGGAATTAGAACAAAAAATGTTAAAGTTTGTATGGAGACACAAAAGACCCTGAATAGCCAAAGCAGTCTTGAGGGAAAAAAAAGGAGCTGGAGGAATCAGACTCCCAGACTTCAGACTATAGTACAAAGCTACAGTAATCAAGACAATATGGTACTGGCACAATAACAGAAACATAGATCAATGGAACAGGATAGAAAGCCCAGAGATAAACCCACGCACCTATGGTCAACTAATCTATGACAAAGGAGGTAAAGATATATAATGGAGAAAAGACAGTGTCTTCAATAAGTGGTGCTGGGAAAACTGGACAGCTACATGTAAAAGCATGGAATTAGAACACTGCCTAACACCATACACAAAAATAAACTCAAAATGGATTAAAGACCTAAATGTAAGACTGGACACTATAAAACTCTTAGAGGAAAACATGGGAAGAACATTCTTTGACATAAATCACAGCAAGATCTTTTTTGATCCACCTCCTAGAGTAATGGAAATAAAAACAAAAATAAACAAATGGGACCTAATGAAACTTCAAAGCTTTTGCACAGCAAAGGAAACCATAAACAAGATGAAAAGACAACCCTCAGAATGGGAGAAAATATTTGCAAACCAATCAACGGACAAAAGATTAATCTCCAAAATATATAAACAGCTCATGCAGCTCAATAATCAAAAAACAAACAACCCAATCCAAAAATGGGCAGAAGACCTAAATAGACATTTCTCCAAAGAAGATATACAGATGGCCAAGAGGCACATGAAAAACTGCTCAACATCACTAATTATTAGAGAAATGCAAATCAAAACTACAATGAGGTATCACCTCACAGCAGTTAGAATGGGCATCATCAGAAAATCTACAAACAACAAATGCTGGAGAGGGTGTGGAGAAAAGGGAACCCTCTTGCACTGTTGGTGGGAATGTAAATTGATACAGCCACTATGGACAACAGTATGGAGGTTCCTTAAAAACCTAAAAATAGAATTACCATATGACCCAGCAATCGCACTACTGGGCATATACCCAGAGAAAACCGTCATTCAAAAAGACACATGCACCCCAATGTTCACTGCAGCACTATTTACAATAGCCAGGTCATGGAAGCAACCTAAATGCCCATCAACAGAAGACTGGGTAAAGAGCATGTGGTACATATATACAATGGAATATTACTCAGCCAGAAAAAGGAACAAAATTGGGTCATTTGTTGAGACGTGGATGGATGTAGAGAGTGTAATACAGAGTGAAGTAAGTCAGAAAGAGAAAAACAAATACTGTATATTAACGCATGTATGTGGAACCTAGAAAAATGGTACAGATGAACTGGTTTGCAGGGCAGAAGTTGAGACACAGATGTAAAGAACAAATGTATGGACACCAAGGGGGCAAATCCGCAGGGGGGTAGGAAAAAAAAATTCAATCTACCTCCTCATCCTCCTCTAAGTAAACGTGGACTACTATTTAAGATTCAAAATTATTTCCTATTTAATTAATCTCTAATTGTTAGAATTGTGATGATATTTAATACAATTTTGAAATTCAAAACAAAAAAAGTGGCATCCCATCATACTTACATGTCCTACTTACACTAAAGAGGAAAGATTATACAGGGTGAGTAGTATACCAAAAGGCAGGAATCTTGGGGTCCACCTTAGAATTCTGCCCATCACAATAGAATTTAGGTGATCTGGAAATTGGTGACATTTTAGGAACATAATTGCTGATAATTATTTACTATTCTCACTCATCAGAGTCATGTTATTCTATGACTACTTTAAATCAATCTTTCCATGTAGAATAATATGTTCAAGTACCCTAACCCACATGCAGACAAATTATTTCATGAAAAAAAATATATGATTTTTAATATTAATTAGAATTGGAATTTTATAGTCTTTTCTGTTCTTATTCTGCATAACCATATTTTGTAGTCTAACACAGACATTCTGGCTAGGGATTACAATCATAGAATTGTAGAGAAATAAGAAGTGAATTAGATATTGCAGGGAAATAGAGGGGACGTTAAAATTTATCATACTCATTCGAAAACTGGTATCCTTTACAGCAAAAATTTTAGAAGTCCTTTCAGATGATCTATCTTAATAATCAGATTTGGTCCCTTTATCAACAGCAAAATAAACAAAGAGAGCAAAAAGAAATGCTCTTGGAAAAAAATAAGGAGTGGTGTTTTCCCTTCTCTCTCTTTTTCTTTCTTTGTTTTTTACATGTGGTGTAATGAAAAATTTATTTCAGGCCTAAGGCAAAGTTTAATTTAGCCATTAATTTATTTGTATGAAAATTGTTCCATGTAATCTTGCAGTTTAATATATTATGGATTACAAGCATATATTTTAAAGGCAAACATTTAAATAAAATAATAATAAAACATTTAATAAAATATTTTCAAAGACTAAAGCTGAATGTCCAATAAAAAAGTCCAGCATTACTATATTCAGAATAAGGTTTTACTACTTGATATTTTACTAACATTTTTGATTACTTTCTCTATTTTCATAGAACAACAGCTTAAGGCAAAACAGAAACATTCTTCTTTGAAAGCTGCACTGGTATATTGTTTGTATTGACATATATTGACGTATTCTGTGAATTTTGGAGGTATTCCTGATCATTGGTCATATTATAATTCTTCTATGGGTCTTACCTTTTCAAAGACAAGAAACCTAAAGGATTCTTCTAGGGTAGAAAAAATAGCAACAAAAATGGTTTCTTCTTGGAGAAATTTGTATGCAGTTGCTTAGTTAGTTAGCCTGCTGTATGTCTGCATGGACTCCATATTTATATAATTTCATTGATCAGATAGGATTAAGTGATATGCTGTTTCTGGGTGAATACTGTAAAATACATAAACCTTTAAATAGTCCTGTCTATCACTTCACATATAGAAATATTAATTTGATTGTCACGCACAACATTTTAAATTAAATATGTCTAAGAAGTTTCAGTGTTCTAGAGTTGGTTCATTATTCTAAGTTTTTCAAGTAAAATATCGAATATATATTTAGTCTCTATTATACATTCCATCACGGTGGCATAATGGAAGGAATATTTTCCACTTTAGAGTCAGAGCAGGTTCAATTCAGGCTCTCTCAATAGCCAGGTGAACAAGTATATATTTTATATTCTTTGAGCTTTAGAGTTCTCACACGACAAAATGTGGTCTGATAACAAAGAGAGAAATTAACCTAAAAGTCATTGGGCTATTTTTCACAGTAAATGAGGTAACTACCTGGAAGCTGCCTCCTTCTTTACCTCATCTCACTTATCTGGCTGACTCTTATTAGTCATAGTTCAGCTGTCAGTTCAGATATCAACTCTTGTGCAAAAGCTCCCACGGCATTACCTGCATCCCATCCTTCCTCAGATGAAATTAGTTGTTCCTGCTCTTTGCCCTCCTATTAATGAATCTTTCCTTCTATTATAGCACCTATCACTGCGTTTCTCTTACTGTTCTATTGCTAGCACCTACAAGAGTGCCATGCAAATTGTATTTGTTCAATAAAATCTGTTGAATGAAAACAAACATTAAAAAAAGCAGCGTGTATATATTATACACATGTATATATAGTACAACCCCGTGAATTGATATGAATTGTTATCTTAAAGTTTGGAAACGGAGGCTTAGTGAGTGTAAGTGATTTTTCAAAATTCCTCATTTGAATATGAATCCTATGAGCCCATAGGTTTTGTATATTTGTGTACTGCTAAGTATACTTACTATTCAGAAAATGAAGGGACTCAATAATTATTTTTGAAAAATTAATTAACAATAAATAGCAATAATTATATAGTGCCCAGCACATAATTATTTATAAATATTAATGTTTTCAAAAAGTTCCATTCTCACAAATCTGAAGTCTTAAATTTTTTTTTTTTTTTTTTTTTGGTAATTGACTGTGTACTTGAATTAATTCTTTGGGTTTAAAAGCATCACATATGTAAGAAAGACTTAGATAAAAATACAATGTTTTAGTTAACAGGTGAAATAAATAAATTACATGATAGTCTCCAGATAGCATAGATATTGATATAGATGTATGTGATACAGAAATTGGAGGAGTTAAATTAAAGCTCTAATTTAAAAAGTAGAAACATAAACACACACAAATAAGAAAACATTTTTAAAAGATCTAAATTGCACAAAACCATAGACCTTATAAAAATAAAATTATAAGACTAATAAAATAACTATGTATGTAAATATAAACAAAATATATAGCTAGATATAAAAATAATATAACAATAGAAACTATACTAACCAATTTTATGTTGGACAGTAGTAAGAAACAATTTAGATAAATCTATAGTGAAGCTAAAATAGCAAAGACTGTTCCTAAAGAGCTATAGAGTCAATATACTAAATATTACATGATTGTGGTTACTTGCAAACTCTTTTGTGAAAAATAATTACTAAGAGAATCTGATTCCAAATCTTATTGCTAATATTTCTAAGTTTTTTATCTAAGTTGCCTATATCAGAAATGAAAACAATCATCAACACATCCACATTTATCAAAGTTCCTTTCAGAATGATGTTATTTATGTTTCTTTTCTTTTTTTGTTATTGTTTGAAAAGTTATATAAACCTTGCATGTGGGAAACATTTTTAAGTGTAACTCATGGGAACAATCTTATTCTAGGATCCTCAATGGGAAACCATTGTTAATATACATAATATGAGAATGGCCTAGTTTCCAGGAGTTTCTAAAAATTCCAGTTAAATATATATTGGATCTTAGCCTAAAATCCTTGGCAACCTTTATTGCTCACTGCTTACAGATTTAGTTTCTTGAACGAATGAAATACTTTTCAGTAGTAATTACCATGAATGGAACAAATAAAGAGTTGGACAGAAATTCTATTCTGGTATTAGAAAAGACTTTTCACCATACCAAAAACAGACAAACATTTTAAAAATGTACATTAATTTGGTGCCAATATCTTCACATTCACAATGATAGCTTCATTTCAAATCATTGGTCTGTTTTATCTTAGCTTGGTTTTTCTCCTATGGTAAATAAGAAAATATTTTTTGTTTGGTAATCTGTTACTTTGACCTAAACTCTAATTTTGTCTTCTCATCTTGAGTTGGTAAAAAAGGAGACTAGCACTGAGGAAAAAAAACAAGTTTTGCTCCAAACCTTCTGCAAATGACTTATAAAATTTACTCTAAAATAATGACAACTTTAGAGAAAGTATGATTTCTATAATACATATTTAAATTTCTTGTCTTGTTTAAGGACATAAATTAGCCAGGAGTTAGAAGGAATTTGAAACCTAACGAAGATGAAAACAGCAAACTAAATTAACTCACCTCCTAATACAAAGATATGTGGTTATTTTAATGACTTTACATAAAATTCATCTCATATAACTTACATGTTGTACTTTTTATTCTGTTCTTTTTAATGATAAAACATTTGTAAAATATTTTAATGTACTTTTACGTCTCAATTTTGGGATAAGTCAATATACCACCAATTAGTCCACTGTAAAATTTTCAGTTCATAGAGAAATGCATGATATGATCAAAAGGAAGTTCTATTGACTTGATTGCCTTGCTTGATCTCAAGGTCATTAATTAGGTCAAAGGTCTAAATATAATTGCCTGTAATTTAGTCAATAGAACTTTATTTCATCACACCAAAGATTATTCTGTTGATGTCAAAGATCACTAAGCTCTATCCAGAATCAGTCTGATGTGAATCTAAAGAGGGGTACAATCAAAGAGCTTAAGATAGAGAATAATTTTCTGAAATAGGTCAAACCTCTGAAATTCCCTAGCTTTAATGGAACAAGCTGTGCACAGCAGAAAGGAAATGGCATTTTAAGTACTATTTTTAACACTTACTGCAGAAGTGAATGCTTAGCAAGGAATTGGCAGATGGTCTCATTAGATAAAATGAACTGTTAAGGAGTGTCATCACTAATAAAATGTAGTGTGCTACCCACATTCAGGCTAGTGAGTTACAAAAATGCAATTCTGCATTATTGCTGTTGTGACGGTTATGATGGTTTTATGACAAATTCTGCTAGTCTTGCAAAGTCATCTCTTATATGTAAATATCACATGATAAATTCTGAAGCAAACATCTCCATTACACATAAAGAAAATATTGAAACTTCATTTACTCTTGACTGGTGAACAATACTTTATACTTAGTAGAGAAAACATACGCAGCATAAATGAAGAGAGTTTGGGGCACATTATCAAAATATGATGAAAGGTAGTCCAATTATAGAATTCAGGCTGACACTCACTTCTGTACCATATAAGGTACAGAATTGCCTCTGTTCTGGGGAAGCCCTTCATCCCTGATAGTATGGTTGTGTTTTACAGATGTGTTCCAGAATAAACAGAATTTTTTTTAAAAATCACCTCTTTTGACATTTCTGTATCTTTGCTGATTGAATAACAAATTAAATTTCAAAAAGTAATATTTTGATTCTGTTTATTTGGACAAACAATGAAAATCCAGTGGTACAGCTGCAGAAAATTGCTGAGAGAATATTTAGAATGGTATCAGCTTAATTCCCCATAGAAGGGTGCTAAGCAAGGTCATTTCAGAAGCAGGGAAAGAAGAGTTTTAATCCCACCTAGTATAAATTTGCTACCCATAAGTCTAGATGTAGCCTGACACTTGGGTTCCCATTTACAAACTGGAAGACCACTGTATGCTACAGGGATACTAGGACAATGGTGCTAAGTGGTATTGCTTCAGCTACACTCCACTGAAGTGAATATCAGTGTCTCCTTAAACATTACTTGGTGTTATGTGAAAGAAACAGAGCCCTGGTCAAATAATAGGGACATACCCCAAAAAGTGTTTTCAAAATGATTAAATCAAAGGGTGTGTGTGTGTGTGTGTGTGTGTGTGTGTGTGTGTGTGTGAATGTATTCACACATGCATGTTGTAACCTCTTAGTAACAGATCTAGAATGAAATTTCAGAAATACTGGAGTAGAATATTCTAGAGAATAAACTTCTTTAATCTCCATTCCCAATTAACACCCCATCGGGCTCTGTCTTAAAGTTGCATGTGCACCTCTTGAGGGCAAGTCATCTAATCTTTCTGTGATGCAATTTCCTTAGTTGCAAGACAGGTTACTCATGGTACCTACTCAGCATTGTTACTTGGATTAAACATGTTAATATTTCTAAAATTACTGGCTCATAATAAGCAACATGTAACAAAATAACATGTCCTTTTTAAAAAGAACTAAAATAAAGGGAAACAGCTTTTCTCGGAAGATTTAGGGTCACTTGCTTATTTCCTAGAGAAGTAAGTGAGCTGAATTATGCTTGATTTAAACGTTTAGTAGAACTTTTAAATCATATTTTTAATAAAATCTGAAATAAAAAAGTTAAACTACCTATATTTGACAAATCTTTACAATTAAAAAAATTGAAATATTCATAGCCATTGTGATTGGAAGATGACTCTGACTTTTGCACTGGCAAAATACATGATTATCATGCAAAGTTTATATTCCACTTGTCAAATAGAATAACTTGACCTGAGGAATAATTTATTTAAGCAATTATATTAATAATAAACTCCCATTCTATAGTACCCTTGGTCCTTATGAAAAAAAATAAATAACCTTTAAACATGGTTGTTTGTCACACTGTGGAATATAATATCATTACTCCTTGTAATTGAATTATATAAAAGTTTGAAGGAAGTCTTAAGTACTAAAGGAAATATGACTTAAAACTCAATGAAGATGGATATTAAAAATAAAAAAGACATGTGAACTAAAAGCCAGTAAATTTCGTGTTGCCCAGTTTAGGTCATCTCTCCAGAAACTAATGATTATTAATGACATTTTTAAAAAGCTGAATGTTGAAATATTATGACTCATAACAAAAAAAATTGTTAATATTTTTATATTCAGCTTTGTTAACCATTTTAAAATCCTTTCTAATTATTTCTGGGCAGGTCCAAAATCAAGACACGTCTGATAAACTATTGTATTGAATTAACCAAAATTTAAATGAAGCAATTCCTATGTTTAAATTAATCACAATAATGATTTGGGCAGAAGTTTTATTGTTTTGCATTTTAAATTAATTTTATGACATTTGAAATCTATACCTCCTTTCTTTCAGATGTATATGATTAAAGGATATAATACAAACGAAAAAAAAATCCCAAAGCATAAAAACAAAACCAAAAGCCAAGCAAAAACTCACTTTTTTCCAAAGTAACATGGCTTTACAGTTATTTATTGGCTGAAGTGGTTTCACTTATTGTGAGCTACTTTTGCCTATCTCATGGGAACATCCGAGTGACAATGACATTTAAATGAGAGTCCATGTGCATTCATTACTGTGTATGAATGGAAAGGTTACACTTGGTAAAGCAAACCTCTTTTCAGTCTTAGTAACTTCGGAACAATTTACACATCAAAGAGTGAGCTACCCAAATAGATTAGAGATTTTCAATAAACCCTTATTAAGGAAGAGGTGATCCAATCCTCTAAACTGATGTGAACTCTAGTCTAATCTGGAAAATAAGCAAACTCTGTCTGTAAGAATAAGCTAATTTTATCATACTTTTTGAAAATAGTAAGTGTGGGATATGAATGGGAATCCCTATGAGTGAGAATATGGATAAAGATTTGCTCTCACATACCTGAAAACAAAAAAAGTACTGCTTCTTTGGAGTCAAACCTTCACATTGAGATGATGACTTGATGTTCCTAAAATGAAAGTCCTTCCCTGGCTCCCTTTTCACTTCCTCTGTGACACCGGATATCTAAGATCTCTTAGTCATGCTACAAAGAAGGAAAGAACAAAACAAACCAAGATCACAACTCATTCCCTGGTGAAGTATAGGAGATAAGCTACTTTTTTCTTGAAGCTCCTTCCCCTCTCAATGCTTGAATGCAGAGTAGAAGAGGAAAAATGATAGTTGCTGTGTTATTTGGGGTAAGGATGTAGAGAAGCAAAGCTAGCCCTTTTTACTCTGTCCATGAATTCTTATTAATCAGTAAAACTTTATGGACCAGAATTTGGGTGTGTGTAATCTTTGTCTTTACTTTCTTCCTCTTAAGCTGCCGCATACAAAGAAAGGAAATTTATAATGATAAGGTCCCTCAATTGAGATGCTTTAAACATATGTAATTGAGATGAAATAAAGCAGAAAGAAGAATTTGTATAGGGCTGTAGGTTTAAGAACCAGTTGAACTCACATGTTACTTAACCTTTCCAGTTTTCAATTTCTTCTGAAAATAAAGCTAATAATATCTTCCCCACTTGACTCAGCATTTTGTGAAAGTAAGAATAGATGATACAGGTGAAAGCGTATGACACAGAATACAAGATCATGAACATTTTTCATGGCTACCATGCTTTGCTCCATTTGGTTTTTTCTTTCTAATAATGAGAGTTCTACTGAAAGACAGTTGATGTAAACTCTTGAAGTGAATATATGGAAAGTAAACTTTATTTAGCAAAAGCTGTAGGACATGAGATTGAATTGCAACCCAGATGTGGACATATTTATTGTATGATTTTGTGTAAGTTAATTGATAACATGGAGACTCATGTTCCTCATTTGTAAAAAGCGGTTGATGTAAAAAATAAATCAATATGTTTAAGATGCTTATAATTAAATTATAATTGTCACTAAGTATAATTTAACCCTGCCAGGTACATGTCAGATAAGAAATTTGAGATCTCAGAAATGCTGAATGTCTTACCCAGAGGCAAAGAGTTAATAAATGGTCAAATGGAGATTAAAACCAGAATCCTGCTTACATCAAAACCTAGGCCCTTTTCACTTAAAACTATATTATTTAAAGGCCATCTATATTTAAACACAATAGCCTCAATTTAGGGAAATTCTAACAACTTCTAAAGACCTGAAACAGTATATTTAGAGAAGTTAGGATTACATCCAAAAATCTGGTGTTGATTACAACTAGTTTATCTAGATTCTTGTGAGGTGAAGAGAAATCTAGAAATTAAACATAAATAGACTTTTAAAATATTTTGATTGTTCTGGTTTTGGTTAAAAGGGAAGTTCAATAAACCATTCTTTAAACAGATAAAACTAAGCTATTGAATAGTATGTGGATTCAGGAATATGTTTTATTGGTTGTCAGTGCATGTGCCTGAATGTGTGTGCTTAAAGGTGACAACATTCTTTGAATTATTTGTACGTGTGGGTGAGGCTACGATAGAAGTTATTAACCAAAATGGGCTTTCTACGCTATACAAATTTAAACATTGCTTATTTTGTGGCCCCAATTTTCCTCTCAGAATCATTTTTGTGAGACTTAACCACACTTTTCAAGCTAAACTTTTATATGGAAAGTACTAGTGACTCACCTAGAGGTTTAGGGAACAGGTAAAGATTGCGAGAACTTCCAAGGAGTAGGGTTGTCAGATTTAGCAATAAATAAATAAATAAATAGATTTAGCAAACCCAGTGAATTAAAATTTCAAAGAAACAAATATTTATTTTAGTATAAGTATCTCCCAAATATTATGTGGGCATACTTACACTTTTTTTTAAATTCACTTTTTCTGAAACTTAAATTTAAATGGGTATATCAATTTTCCATGCTATGTAGCAAATTATCACACATTTAGCATCTTAAAAAATATTCATATATCATCCTATAACTTCTTTAGGTCACAAGTCCTATAGTGTAACAGAATGATAGCCCATCACCTTCACCATATTCTATTGGGTAGAAACATGTCACAGGTTTGGCCTACATTCAAGAGGAGGGGATTACACAAGAATTTGTCTCATTTGAGGTCACTCCATGGGTATCTACCACACTGGACATTCTGTGATTTATTTAGCAACTCTATGCAGGAGAGCATGTGTCTTTTGACAATGTATGATCAACCATATTTAGAGATAGCAAATCTAGACACATTTTCTTAAGTGGTGTGTATAGAGAAAAGCCAATAATCAAGGCTTCTAGGAGGTATATAACGTTCTACTAATTGCCTCTGTTGCTGTTGTTTCCAAGGTTTATCAAATTATGCCCAAATCAACAGAGACTGGCAAAAATTAGCATTACATCTATTCTGTAATATTTGACAGTAGCTTTAGAATTACTGCAACACAATTATCATCATTTGATAAACATTTACTGAGTTCCTGCTATGAGGAAGAACTGTGTTATACCCCAGTAATATAGAGATGGGCAATATCCCACTCATCTCCTCAAAGAACATGTAGTCTAGAAAAAGACGCACATATTCAGATCAGTGCAAATTCTAAATTATAAGACAGGAAGTGATTGATTGAAGCCTGTTTCACTGAAATTTTAGTTTGTAAAAAGTACCATAGGGGAGTTCTGCAATCAAATAAGTTTTGGACACATCAAGGTGTTGTATCCCATATTCGTTCCCTGGCAATACATAGTGCACATTAACATAGAAAGTCTTTGAGATATCCTATGTAAAGTACTTAAATTTGTATAACCTGGGTTTTCACAATCATTTCAGACTGCTGAAAGAGATTTTTATGCAACACATAGTAGCATCCTATAGCCGTTATAGGTCCTACAGAGTTCTAGCAAATATTGTTTTGAATATGCAGTATTCATGTTCAAGGTAATAGCAGGCTAGGGTTGGGGAGGAAGAGGCTACTGTTACGGTCAGTTTGAAATGGTATATTACAGTCACCCTGCACCTATATGTGGATTCACCATCTAAACATCTGCCCAAGCACCAAATCTTTAAGTTTTTCTAAACTCTTCCTTTTCTTCCTGCCCCAGCTCCTGCTATATAGTAAGCCTGTCCATTCTGCTTCCTAAATGTGTCAGTGAATCAAGGGTGTCCTCCTGGCCATTGCAGCAACTAGGAGAAAATAGTTAAAATGTTTCCAGGGAGAGAGATGTGTTGTTTCTGAATCTGTGTGTGGATCTCAGTGAAGGAAAAACAGAGTAGTGTCACCACAGATATGTGAAAGGTTCTTTTCTCCTTTTTTTCATTTTACTTTCAACAATTTTACAGCTATGAAATTTTATGTTCTGAGAAGTCTCATAGCAGTACACCTGGACAGAAAATGAATGAATTCTATTTACATATTTCAACAATTAAAGGTGTTAAATCTCACTAATTGTGCATAATTGCAATTTAGTTATTATACTAAATAAACCGTAATTTACAATGTAAGTGATTACTCTGTAATTCACTGCTAAGCTATGTGACTCAGCAAAAGATAATAACATTGTTGCAGGGCTATCTTTCAAAAGATTCATTGTCAATGTTTCCCCAAGTGCTTGGATGAAAGGAAACTTCTTACTTGCACAGCAATGCATGGAGAATATTTACCAACTGTTTGTTAGTCTCCAGCTATGACCACTGCTTGCAGGACCTGTCATTGTGCAGAGTTTTGCTTCTGCCCCAAGGACTACATGACATTTTTGCACAAATCGAGCTTTCCCTATTCAGTAGCTTATGTGCTACTATAGTTTTTTTTTTTTCGGTTTGTTTCTCTTTCCCTGCTGTCACTTCTCAGCCATCAGCAATGTTTCACAGTGCTTCAACTTGCCAAATAATGGGGTCTTGTGATGTTTTCTCTACCTGACTTGCTTGTGATCACCCTGCTTCAACTCATCAGTAGGTATGTGGTTTGGCTTCCTGTCAGTCACCCTGTCTTGCAGACTAGCCCCATAAAGCTGGATTGTAATGAGTGTGACTCCGTTGCCACTGGGCTCTCAGTGTATCACAACTGAAGAACTGTTTGAGAATTTGATTTTAAGTAGAAAATATTAGCTGGAAGCCACAGGACAATA
This sequence comes from Tursiops truncatus, assembly GCF_011762595.2. Lineage (NCBI taxonomy): Eukaryota > Metazoa > Chordata > Mammalia > Artiodactyla > Delphinidae > Tursiops > Tursiops truncatus. Next base: position 56,374,269 of record NC_047051.1, on the reverse strand, counting down.
TGCCGTTTGTTAGCGTGCCAAAGATGTGCTCATTTGCCTCATTAGCTTCTCTGCTTCATCTCTGAGCACATCATTTGATTGGCATTTTGCTCAACTAATACACTTTCATGATCAATTTTAGCTGAGAATTTTCAGCTCCCCATCTTGACTGGATCTTCCTGATAGTGGATAATACATGACCTAGAATATCTTCAAGGCAGACTGCTAACATAAAGCATTCCTAAGGTTGTGCGTTTACTAGTGCACATCACTGCATGGTGATTCTTGAGGAAATGTCTTAGGAATCTGGCAGTAACATAGGCAGCTGAAGGAAAGAGGTTTATAAAGAACTGCAAGCATTATAAACTAGTCAAGGACATAGCAGGTGGCCTGGTCATCAGTAGTGACTAAGTTTGAAACATTATTTGGTAACCTGAAAATAAACAGACATATGAAGGGGAAGGTAGATGAGTGCAGATTGTCAAGGTCTGATTCCACAGGCATAGCTGTATATCTTACCGTTTATTCCCAGATGATAAATAACATGTGTTTATTCCCAAACAATAAATAACATGATGACATTGTCTAGATCCATCTGTTCTGACATTATTGGTGTCTAATCTTGCCAAAGCACTTTGTATTTTTACAGTCCTAGTGTATTTTTTTCTTTAATTTTATAAAAACTTTTGTTCTACTTTATATGATTGGCAAAATAATAAATGCATACCTATAAAAAAGGGGGATAATAGAGAATGCAAAAATTCAGATAATAAATCACTCAAATTTTTCTTTCTGATAATCATTATTTATATTTTGGCATTTTATTCCAAACTTTTTTATCACTATCTATTTGGGTGATTAAAATAGAAAATAAACTTTTTTATATTTTAATAATTTTCTTTAATAATGATAACTGCTACTATCATTATTATTGGCAGAAAGGTTATATCATCATTTTCCTCTGAGACTTCCCAAGTATCTTGTCTACGCTGTAGGCCTCTCCTTTTGGAAAAGGCATTTCATTGTCTATAAATAACTCAGAAAACACCTTGTAGCATTTGAAGTTTAGATGCATGTTGTCTTCTTAAAAAGAATAACATTTTTGGAAACCCAATCAGCAACTAAACCTAGAGGGACTTATGATTAGTGCTCTCCCTGCACCATTTTTCTCCCTTTTCAGCATATATACATTTTAGTCTTTATGTGAAGCCTCCTCATGCTGCTAAATATCCATATTGCCTTTCAGGAAATCTATCTTGCTATTGTCTTGAGAGCCCTTAAATAACCTGTGCATTGTCAAAACGGTTCATGCCTATTTCCTACTTGAAAGCAAGCTGACCTCAATATTTCAAATGGAAGTTTTAATAAAAGACAAAGAAATCAACATGAGATATTCATATTAGACACAATAAAAAACTGAAATTCTAAAAGTGACCCAAAGTCTTGCAATGACCAGAGATTTCACGCCATTTGCTGTGTCTGAAGGTAGAATACTGGTATTTAGGCCATGATGAGATTGAACATTGACTACTTAGAATGTCACTGCTGCCAGAGTTAGGTCAATTGTCTGTGCTGGGCTCATCAACTTGGTGATTGGTACGACATAACTCTGCTGTTCTGGGCTTCTGTTCTTTTTTTAATTTATTTTATTTTTTATTTTTACTTATTTATTTTTTGGCCAGGCCTCGCAGTTTATGGGATCTTAGTTCCCCGACCAGGGATTGAACCTCGGCCCAAGGCACTGAAAGCACCAAGTCCAAACCACTGGACCGCCAGGGAATTCCCTGTTCTTTTTGATGTAATATATTTCCTTTTTCACAATGTTGTTCTTCAGCCATGGTTACCACTGCATCACTCAGGGATTTCTTTCCTTTTTTTTTTTTTGCCGTACGTGGGCCTCTCACTGCTGTGGCCTCTCCCGCCGCGAAGCACAGGCTCCGGACACGCAGGCTCAGCGGCCATGGCTCACGGGCCCAGCCGCTCCGTGGCACGTGGGATCCTCCCGGACCGGGGCACGAACCCGCGTCCCCTGCCTCGGCAGGCGGACTCTCAACCACTGTGCCACCAGGAAAGCCCTGGGTATCCTTCTTAATCTAGGCAGTGATTTCGATTTTCACCGGAAGATACAGGGATCAGCTTAAGATCAGCTCCTTCTGGATATTGGGAATTGGACTCAGAATTCTGTTACTCTATATTCAGAGTGTTGCAACATCAGTGAAACTCAGTTTCTGCTTTGGCCTACATGGGAAGTATAATCTAGTACCAGGTAAGGCAGCAGTAAACCAATACAGTGCTCCTATTTTCAACCATGAAGCTAACCCCTTCTGAAAGACACTATAGACATTTGTCCATGTCTAGGTTAGCATCTTATTGATTTTCATTAACTTTTGTTAGGCAACTAAAAGGTTTGGCTAAGTTCACTGTGTTAGCATGTGGTAAACAATGACATAATAACAAAGAACACTATTCTTATCCACTTAACACCACAGAAGTCTGTTTCTTGCTTATGTACATCTGTCCAAGGATCCTGCAATATTTAAGAGCTATTCTGATGCATACAGAAAATCAGTGACTCCAGAAAGCTTCACCAGCCACCATGCAGCCTCCAGTTTGTTACTTAAGAGGAAGAGAGAGCCTGAAGAATGATATAAGGGACTTACACTGCCCTACACCATTCTGACAAGGTTCTTTAATTCTCCTGAGTGAAAACACAGAATGTGTAAACTTAACCTAGAATCCATCACTAGCTAAGCATGTTCTCTCCTATATTCTTTTTTGATCTGATTGATCCCTTCTTGTATAAGATCTTAAAAATAATGTGTTTCTCCTGATAAAACTTACCAATCTCTATCCTAAATTATTTTCTCACATTTGCAGGACTTTATTTTTCATTTGATCATTTGGCATGTCCAATTCTTATTTTGTAAAATATGAGGAATTCATTTTAATGTACTCCTCTGCATATGAAGGCTACAGAAAGGGCTTCATTAGGAAATGAGTGTCAGCTCTACTTTCAGTTTCCAACAAAGAAACCAGCCACAATGAGAAGTACATATAAATAAATATATGAACCATTAGGCAGTGTGACCATATTCTACAACATACACTGCTTCCGTCAATAAAAAGACCAAGCTTGCCATAAAATTATGGAGGAGAAGATGTTGGTCTTTGGGTCTCTATCTGCATATATTGTCTCATTCTTGATTCTTATCCTCTTGTACCCTTTCACTTTTATTAAATATCTTTATAATACATATTAGAAGCCAGATTCAAAGCAGTGTTTATGGCATTTTCACAACAAGCGTTACCAATGCTCCAGCAGAGAAGGTAAAATACTGAGTGGCTATACATCTAAGGAGAGAATAGTTCCTCTTTATTCCATGGCTGATAGAGGTCAGTTGATATCAGTTCTAATTTATTTATCAGTTCTAGTACATGTGTTATTGTGTGATTGTGAGAAAGTCATACATACTCTCTTGTTATAAGTTTCTCTTTCTTAATCAAAGAAATTAAATCTTATTATCTCAAAATTCTCCTCAGCTCAAAAAATGTATTATCATTTCAAACATCTTTTTTATCACTTACTCAAGTAGAAACCCTATTTTCTATTAGGTTTTTCTCATTTAATTCTCTAATTTTCTAACTAACAAAATAGTCTTAATAAGATATGACATAATGAAATAATATATTAATATAATGAATAAAGGCTCTGAATTTAGAAGTCTGATTCAAATTCCAAGTCAACAGCTTGCTAGTTGTGTATAACCTGACAAATTATTTGACTTCTAAACCTCAGTTTCCCCCTATGAAAAATGGCAATAATTTTAGTAACTTCTTAAAAGACAGATTAATAGCAATTATCAAAAAGCGGTGTGATTTGCAGAATAAATTTTTGACGTTTTTAGGGAGCCTAGGATATTATGTCACACACAAAATGTGACCTATGATTAAGACATACTTTTCCCTTATAGGTGTGGTCCACAGAAAAAGCAGACAAGGCAGCCATGGAAATTGCAATACCAAGTACTAAATAGCTTCCCCTAAGGGAGAAGCCAGATTTTATGTGACTTTAATGTTTGCAATAGCGAGCTTCCTTTAATCAGGCAAATATATATAATTAAGGCAAGTATGATATAAATACCTTTTGATATAACAAGGATATGTGGCTTGTGTACTCACTGAAGAGAATCATCTCATAGAGAAAACATTCCCACCCAATTATTATCCTAGTACTATCCTATGATACTTATTATTCAACAGAAATAATTACAGTCAAATTTTGATTATTGTTAAACATTTTCCCTTTAATATTGGAGAGCAGAAAAAAAATTATTGAGAGTGTAGAGCTTTCTTATAACACCTTTCAATCTCCTGGAGCAAGGGGTCCACACAGACATACAGTTAGTACAACAATATGTCATAACCAAATTATACATCTACAAAAGCAAACTAATCATAAATATTTTTACTTGAAATTCACAACTGAATCTTCCTGAGATTGTAATAGCTAACTGAGTGAAGAAAGAAAAATAGTCTGGGATATATGTGAATTAATAACTAAAACACATTTAAGCAATTTTCTTAATTATAAAATTTTCTCAGCAATTTTTATAGGACAGTTTTGAATTTTTAAGAGGATAGTCAATACATATTTAACCAAACATATATCACCAGTAAATTCTTTTCTATCATATGATATATTTAACCCTAAATAGGAAAATATGTACTATGCTACTCCAAAGAGATTAAGATGTTCTTTAAATGTTGATTGTCCATGATTTCAAATACACCCTAGAAGACTCAATGTTGTCAGTTTATTTTAATTATTTGTGCCACCCTTAGATGACTATAATAAAGGATTAATTTTTCTGGAAACTCATAAGAACATGTACTTTATATGTTTGCCATCAAAATTTCCAAAGCACAACCCACACTAAGCCTTCTGTTCTGGCTTTTCTTCTGGCTTAGTGACAAAATAGGAAAAAATGAAAAAAGGAAAGAAGAGGAAGGCTGGCTAACTCTTTGCTATCCTCCGCCTTTCTCTCTGCTTAGCTAGCATTTGTTCTATTTTCTAGCAGCAGTTCTGAAGCTACAGAAAAGTGGAAAGAATATATAAGACAGTGAAAGTCCCATACTCTTTGTCTCTTGCTTTTCAATCTCTGATTTGACTTTATCACTTTTGATTCTTTTAATGTAATGGTTTACAATAAATATGAAATGACATATTTTATTTTATGTTTTTGTTGAAATAAGAGTAAAACCTTAATATACTGTGTGCAGTGTTTGCATCTGAATTTCATATTGTTCAATCATTTTCTACAATGAATCCCCAAATTTCAATATCTCCCACTTCTAAAGGTTGTCCATGTGAACTCATACTCTTCATTATTGTTGTCCATTTTTATATTTAGCATCTGTATGGATTTGAGGGAGCAGAGGAGGCTAATTATTTTTATTTACATGTTATAGGCACTAATTGAAGGTCTATACTTTAATTAACTAGTAGACATTAGAAAGATGACGAGCAGCTAAGATATAACATGCATGGGCCAGAGCAAAGGAAATTTATCATTGTTTTGTACTGTTATTTACAACCCTTTGATATTCAGTGAGGTTTCCAGGTATTCTTGAGCAATGACAGAGCTACCACATTCTGGGGCACCAGCTACAAACACTTAGAGGATATCTGGGATGGGGGAGGGATTCAAATGTTCCCTGCTTTCAATAGTTTCTTCTTTCTAGGTTTTCCCTGCATATATGCAAGCTCTTCACACTGCAACGTTGTGCTGCATTTAGCTAATTGCTTCATCTAATAAGGATAATAGAGCATTTTTCTATAGTTTTAAATTTTTAATTCAATATTTTAAAGTAATTATGGGATAACTGCTTAACTGGCTTACTAAGTGAAGTGCTCAAATTGCAGTCTCTTGTTCTTTCCTGTTTCAAAATCTTCAAAAACAGATGAGCAATCTGCATTGTATACATGGGTTGAACTATAACGCTGTATACCTGTATCTTATACGATAAAATAGAATGCACAAAAAAATCTTCAAAAGCAGTTTATAAGTGATAAACTTATATATCACTATTTTATCACACTATCTTTATAGTAGAATTAACCTAGTTAAAGGATTAAAGCTATGTAGCAAATATCTACCAGCATGACAAAGCAATAAATGGAGCAGATAAGTTTAATTTTAAAAAATCTAAAGTACTTTTCTAAATTCGATCTTTAAAAAACCACTACATTTGCTATAATGTCCACAGATCTCACTTACTTAACTTTAAAATCATTTGGACTGCATTACTTGAAACAAAAAATAGTTATTCATAAAGAAATGATCATCCGTGTCTACAGCTTCCCGCAAGTTTTCACTTCAAACATACCTATCAATATTTTCACCAATAAAGATTTTGTATCCTTTTTGAAAACCTCAATTATGCTTTTGACTGTTTAAAATGTATATCTATGTATTTGATTACTACAGAAATACTTCAATCTCAAAAAACTAACTTTCATCAAAAGGAATAAAAATCATCTAATATTCTTTGAATTCTAGGTCACTTTGGAAAAGAAAAAAAGCTCAGAATTTCAAACTATAAATCAAAATACAGAAAAGCCATTCCATAGTATTTTTTGCTTAATGTGCTGTAGTCAACTTATTATAAATATTGGCTCTAAAAGGTTCGTTTCCAATTACCTCCCACAAGTTTTCTATTTTCTATTGAAGGCCTCCATTGACTGATGTATTAAATTATGCATAATCAACTGAAAAGGATCAGTTCAAATTTTGGCACTCAGTCACCATCTGTTCTTTGTATGTTGACATACCTCACATCACTTTCATGTTTGCTTTATAAATGGTGTGACAGTTAGGCTTTTCATAATGTTCGTTGTTCCATATAACTAATTATAGTGATGGTCATATTCTGAGAATATAAAGATCCATTCAGAAAACTGCATAATTTTGAAAATAAAAACCTTCAATGTGTAGTGACTTAATTTCTAACATTTTTCATGGCAATCATTCCAGGTATACATTCATCCAGGATTTTCGTTCAATAACATGAAATATTAGGACCTAATTTGTATCACAATGTAGCCTCCTTCAGAAAAATCATCAGTGGGATATTCCCTGATGTAAATGTGCATAGCTTCAAAATTTAAAACAAATAAAAAATAAAAACCAACCTCCAAATAAACCATTTCTTAAGAATTATTACCGTTTTGTTAATCTTTAAAAAAAAGAGAGTACATTATACACACACACATACATCCACAAGTGGAAGATACATGAGCAACAAAGTCAAATATATTAAATATAGTGTTTAAAAATTATCTTCAAAATCAGAGGGAAAGTATTAGGACACATGCACTGGAATAGTAAGTAAATAATTTTTAGTATCTTTGTGTACCCTGAGATAATATGGACCTCAATCTTGGGCACATGATTTTTATTCTAACCTAAGCTCCAAATATTTTCCTCAAATTTATACTAAATTTAATTTCTATAATCTTTGTCTAAAATAAACACTATTTCTATAAGATGGAGTGAAATCCTGTGAATCATCTTTTGTTTACTCATTACCTGTCTTATTTGGATGTTCAGAGGAATGATTTCTGTTTTGCTTTGCAATTATAACTGTACATGGCAACCACTTCATATCAAATAAATAAATAAAAAGTGCTGATCCTATATAAACTGCCAAAGTCTCCATAAGAAAGGACTTTCTGTGAGTCCACAGATAACCTCTAGAAATTTTTAGTAATTATTTTCTATTACTGCTAAACTCAAAGTTTTCTCTCTTAACGTTTGCTTTATTGGTACAGGCAAAATATGCACTGATGCCTATTAGCAAAAATTAAAAAAAAAGGGTTCCTTCCTTTAGAATGTTCCCAGAGAAAAGTAGAGGAAAGCACAAGTCATGAGGAAGAAAAATGAGCTCATTTTCTTGGCAGTCAAATAACTATTTGGAACCAAGGATTAAATGAAGTAAAATCTCAGTTACACCTCCCTGTCCTTCCTGAAAATAAACAGACACTGAACAATTCTTAAGCTGTTACAAAATCAAAGGTTATAAAACTTTCACTTTTTAACCTTGACATTTTGAATACAGACAATTCCTACTGATAGTACTTTGAAAAATAAAAGTTCTGGCTTTCAAATTTACTACTACAGGATTATGTGATTCAGAGTAAAGAGGAAGACAGAAAGCCTCTCAGAGCCAAGTGCTTTTCTCTGATATTCTTTCTTATGATCCTTTTAAGAACACTGTATTTTTTTCTCTTTTATTTAGAAGAGTGGTTGCAGGGTCTGGTTTTTAGCTATCTTTTATTAACCATTATTTTTGTAAATTTAGAACAATCTCTAGCACCAGTCTGTTACAGCTCCATCTTCACTTCCTTGTACTCAGTCTTTGTCTCTACTCATGCTTTCTGCCACCACAGTCAAAATACTTTCTTCTTCAACAAGCTTTCTCCCACCAAAGTTTTCCTTAATACACCCTTTTCACTGTGGTCTTGATCTGTTTTTCTGGGTATCATCCAAACATGTTTAATTGACTTGTAAGTGGGCAAAACTTGTATCAGTTTTCCCACCATGTTTATAGCAATTCCATCCTAAGTGTAGTATCAAGTTTTCAATCTTTTCTCCATCAATAAGCTCTGAAATTGCTAGATTGTGACAAACGTAATCATAAAAAACTGTGTGAGCTGTTGTGAGTTGTCCTCCCCTCCCCCATACCAGGGTCCAGCCCTGTATTTCACTGCAAAATGTCCATGCCCCAGCCCCACAGCATAAGTAACATATCGGATATGTACTATGCAAATTTTCCAATAGCTAGTTATCTTCACCAAATACATTCGCTCTGTGTTTTCTTTAAAAATTTGGTGTTTATTCAGGACTCTACCTTTGATCTACATCTTTTCTTATTCAGAGTGATTTAATCCAGGCACGTTTTTCTCTAACAACCACCTACAGAATATCAAATCTGTACTCCAGCATGGATCTTCTTATAGATGCATAGAAAACTACATCTCCATCTAATTATTTTGCCACTAACAGTAGTGAATTACAGATACCATTTGTACAAAATATATGTTGGGGAATATGGCAGCTTCAAAACATTATGCACTCAATGAGGTGGTTATTAGAATTTACCTTTGACAGAGAATAATAATATTCAACACTGAACAATGCTTCCTGTGGGCCTAGTGCTATTCTAAATACCACCTTTTTTATAATATATGATTAACCCTCACAACCATCTAATTAGTAGGTAATATTATTGTCCCGTTTTACATTGGTTGGAACTTTGGCACAGAGAAAAAATCCAGTAACTTGTCCAAAATGACACAGTAGAAGATTTTTGATTTTTTAAAATCAATCCAATAGCTATTTTACCATAAACTCTGCACTTTACACTTACACTATACTGACTGACATACCTCCTCAATTCAATCTAATAAAAAATATACACTCATGTTTTCCTCAACAGCATCTTGCTATTCTCCTATACTTTTTATTAATAACACAGTGAAAAGAATTCTAATGTTAAACATGGCCTTTCATTTAACTTCCACACTGCATTGAATTTACTGATTATATTCTGTCAATGCTACAACCTAATTGTTCTCACAGTTGTTACCTTTTCTGAATCGGCACTGTTACTGTGTACATACATCTTTTCCCACTCAGGCTAAAGCAATAGTTTCTTCTAAACTGTCTTCTTCCTATTATAAAAAAAATTCCTTCTATCCTGCCATATACTCTCTGATCATAATACTTTAAGAATCTGATAGAAGCATATTACTTAATTGTCCTGACCTTTCAGTAACTCTTCATCTCATACACCTTTACAGGACCAATAGGACTTTCTCCTTCCTATCATTTCAAAATCCTAGCCTGTTGTTAACCCTTCTGCTTGTCATAGCAAACTGTATAGAAGTAACTAAAGGAAACATGCTATTTCATGACCCCAGGCCTTTTAACATGCTGATATCCCCTCAAACTGGAATGAACTTCTATATCTAGGATGCATCTACTGATCATCCCTCTGTTCTGCCATCTTTGACCATACTTCCGTTTCTAATTGGTCATTTTACGTTTGCTTATTATTGTATCTTTACGTCAACCATAGTGTGTCACTATATCTTTATATGTGTGTGTAGGTATATATAAGATATATAATATATGTAATATATATATAACATTACGTATATTATATATACCTACAAACACGTATTTAAGTTATAATACCTAAGAGGGTCTATTGCAATAATTTGTTTATGTATATCCTATTTGAATATATGAACTACTTTTTTGAAGTAGAATTATAGGACTTATTGTGGGAAGTAAAGAAAAAGGAAAATTTAAAAGTGGTTACCAAGATTACAAGTTTGGCTGACCGGTTGTCACTGAAATGATTTAGAATTGTAAAGAGAGGCAGAGAAACCAATTTGGGTGGATTTTATATTTTATTTATATTTCATCTTGTTAGGAAATATTGTTGAAATTTTACTATAATCCATTAGCCCCAAATCTATTTTCTTTAAAATTGGGTACGAAGGCGTTTGTATACTTTGATTAAATCTGCATTTTAAGAAACACATTTGAAGGGAAAACAGACCAAACTTAAATTTTAGAAAATTCATATATCTGATCCATTTTCACAAGTAGCTGAATTGCCTAGGCAATAATAAATTATTGAAAGATACACCATAGACACAGATAAAAAATACAAATTTAGACAAAAAGCAAAATATCATTGTCTTTAAAACATTACCATACATGTCATCTATGTATATATTTCTTTTAAAAAATCCAACAATTAAAATAATATTTTTGTATGGTTACTATGATGGACATTTTCATAACAATTATTTCATATTCATTGTACACTCAATAGAGTAAAGTGACATAATCTAGATCTTGTAATTTTAAGCAATACTTTCTATTAATCAATACTTTCTAAATTTACAAATGAAAGAAGTAAAGAGGGTCAAAATATAGGAGGATACACTTAAATATTGATGTTGTTATTGAAAATCTTGTAAACTTATTTTCAATTTACCTTTATAATACGTTGCAAAATTCAAAGAAACTGTAGAACAATATTAATAAACTTCTATTATTATTGAACTTTAGTTTTTCATAAGAGGTACACTAAACTAAATGAGTACTTCACAAAATCAAGCTATGAATATACATATTAATAGTTAATGTATACTGAAGAACTTTTTTCCAGGAATGTTAGATGGCAAAATAGTCATACTTTATTATCCTAAGTAGTATTAATGAGAATAGCAGAAGCACAGAAATATCAAGTAGCTTTCCCCAAATCATAAAGCCAAAATTCAGGTAAGAAAGGATTAGAATCTTGATATTTTGACAGAAGTTCAAGCCTTTCTCCACTGATATACTACTTACTACCTGTGATATGACTTAATTTTCACCAAGAGTGTAAGGGATATGACTAAAGATATGATTACTAGACATTAGATATCTTTACTGCCCAAATAAGTAATACTTATTTCATTTAGTGAAAACAAAGTGTATGGGTCATGAATATAGTTTAGTCACAGCCTCCCACTTGTCTGTTGTAGCCCATTCAACTGAATAGCTTTAATGAATTTTCATGTGTCTCTTCTAAATTCCCTGGTTGTCGGTGAATGTATCCTAACGTGCTTTATATTTCCAGGATCTACCAAGCCCTGCTATGAAACATAAGCAGCACCGAGTATACTCTAATTAAGACTACATAACTTTCTGTTAAAATACCTTACGCTTTTCTCCTAGGGAATAAAAATTGATGATGAAGAGAAAATTTATCGAATCCACATTGCATGTTAGAGATATATAATACCTTGCCTGCTAAAGAAATCGACTCAAAATTGAATAAACTGAAAATTTTATATTTTTCAATTACAAAGCACGTAAATTATCTTATAGTCCAGAATAAAAATGCCAGGTTAATCTCCATATCAAACTCAGCCTCAAAAATAAACTTTAAAGCTAAGGTAATTAGAATAAAAATAGAACCCCAAGCTGCTCATACCTCAAACTCCTCATAAATTCTTAGACTTCTGAAATTTGCAATCACCACATAAAAACATCAAGAACATTTAGAGGAGTAATACAGAACCCATATCCTCTACAAGAGAACAATTACAATGTTTAGAATGCAAACAAAAATTACTCAACATACAAAATATGAGGGAAAAAAAAAAACTGGCCCATTCTCAAATGAAAAGACAATCAGTATAAGACAACCACAATGTGACCTAGATGTCAGAATTATTAAATTTGGACTTTTAAGCAGTTATTATAACCAAGCACAGTGGGGTAAATGGAACTACACCCATAAGGAAGAACAAATAGAACTCTAATATCTAAAAGAAGAAATATCAAATATTATATATATTTGATATTAAATATATCACATATTATATATGATAGTTCAAATCTAAAAAAACAAAAAGATGAAAAATCTAGAACAAAAAACACATATTTATCAGATGGCCTCATAACAGAATGATGATGAAAGATGAAAGTGTCAGTGAACTTGAGATAAATCAAGAGAAATTACTCAATGTGAATAATAGAAAGAAAAAGATTGAAAAAAAAAATGGGCCTGAGACCTAGGGACATTTTAACAATAGCAAAAATCTAATATATATGTAATTGGAAATCCAGAGAGAGTTAAGGGGAAACAAGGGCAAAGAAAAAATTAAAAGAAATAATAGCTGAACATCCCCAACATAGCATAAGACATAATTTTACAGATTTAAGAATTTCAGTTAATTTCTAACAGAAAAAATACAAAATAGACCATGGTTAGGAACACTATAGGCAAAGTGCTAAAAAGAAAATAATGAGATTATCTCGAAAGTGATTAAAAAAACTTGGCATTTTCAACAGAAGAACAGTGATTTTTATTACCATGGATTTCTCATCAGAAACTTTGGCAGCCAGAAAACTTGAAACACTTTTAAAGTCCTGAAGGTAAAAACCTACTGTTAACCCTGAATGCTATATCCAGTAAAAACATCCTAAAAAATACAAAGTAAATAAAGTCTTTTCAGCTAAAACAAACAAACAAGCAAAAAGCAAACAAAACAAAACACCGTAAGATAATCTGTCACCAGTAGACCTACACTATAAAATATGTTGAATAAAGCTTTATTGAGCTGAATGAGAGCAGATGAAAATTTAGATTTTAAAGAAAAATTGAACAGGTGATAAGTGGTAAATATTTAGGTAAAGACTATTTTGTCTTACATTTAATTTTGTTAAAATATATATGACCATTTAAAAGAAAAAGTAATGTTTTGTAGGTTAATAATAATAAAATTCAGAATGACAACTGTAGCATAAAGGTAGCAGTTCAATGGACTTAAAATGATTGCAGGTTTTCTGCCTTTTATGTAAAGTAGTATAAAATAGCTATAAGTATTATAGATTGGGAAAAGTTAAGAATGTATATTATAATTTCTTGAGCAACCACTAAAATAAATAATACAAAGGGTATAGCTAAATATCCATAGGTAAATTTAAATTAATTTATAAAATTATTTAAAGACTAGCAGGGGTCACCTAAAGAAAGTATCAGAATTTTTTTTCTCTTCTTAGCATCATGCATTCATTGATATAATGATTCCCTTGACCTAATTATAAAAAAGCAAAACAACTATCACCATATCCAAGAGGGAAAGTAGGCAGAAGCCCATATGACTAATTAAAACTGCATGCTTTCGTCATCCTCTGAACCTGATAAAGCATTAAGTATATACTCTTTCTTTCCTCCATTATCCCAAACATCATTGTTCCCGATTCCCTGCCCCCCACCACACACACAAATCACTACCTTAAAAGACTGTATCATGGGTGTGTTGTTGTAGAAAGATAATGGAGAATGCTTAATAAGATTATTCCAGTTTATAGAAAGTAATTATATATTTGCACTGCTGAACTTTTGAATAGCTCACGCAATTTTTAATTTTGAGATGTTTAGAGAGTTATGGGATAGCCAAATATATATCTTGTTGTATCTACAATTCCATCATTCGAGATTTTTCTATTTGATCTCCATGAGTTTTCCATAGAGATTCAAAGGGTATGTGGAAGGAGGATTAAGAACTATGAGCAAACAAATGGCACAACCGTGAAGAAATCACAAAGAACTGAAAATCAGGAAAGGGAATCATGCATTTGCTTTGTAATCTTAACCACGCTGGCTTCTTAATATTGTTTCCACATCTGTAAAATGAAAGGACTGAATTAGGTGGCAATAAAAGTATTTTAGTTCTGAAATTTCATTATTATGATAATAGACACCGTTTCTGGGGCATAAACCTAGTGTTTCACATACATTACTTGATTTAAGCTTCATTACAAACTGCAAGGGACATATTATCCCTATATTAAAATGCATAAAACTGAATTTCAGAGCATTCTCTCTCTAAATAGGATCCAGAAATCTAAACAAAATCATGCTTTGAAGTTATGAACCTTGTTTTAAGAATTTCTGGGTGGTTGAGGTATGCAGCACTGAGTCAAAATGATAACGTATTAAGGTAGAATGAGTTAAAAATCCATTTGGTGACCTAGTTAATGTTTGTTACACACTTAACATGAGAATGCCATCATGTTCATTCTGAAGCTAAACAAAGATTTTTTAAAAGTCTATATCAAGTTATCTCTATCTTTCAATATTAAATTACATATTTGCTTTTTTGTTGTTTAAAAATAAGTTAGATATCTACAGAATATGTAAGGATCATGTCTAAATACTCATTAATAACATAGATCTATAAAGTAGCAAATTAGTTGATCAAATGAATGCAAAATAGGTAGAGTGATTTTCACTATCATTTTAAACAAGTAATATAAAACTCACTTTCCTGAACTAGCAGTGGAATTTGAACCAGAAGCAGAATCTTTGTGGTGATTATGCTTCTAAGCTCAAACAAGCCGTTTTAATTTTTGGTAGTTATTTTTTCTCATACGTATAATAAGGGAATTCTACTGTTACCCTGACATTACCACACATTCATTAGACATCATGGCCACAGAGTAGATCTCCGTGTGAGCAGCAATGCCTAAGATGTTTGAGATATTTTGTGAAACTTATTTCATGGTGGAAAAATTTGAAAAATTCATAGTTAAAAAGCTAAAGAACATTTTCCAAGGTCTTATGTGTTCTAAAATGACTCTGACCCTCATAGAGGATAATGAAGTACAACATTTCTCAAGATAATGATCCACGAACCTTGTTCTGAAAAGCAACTTTTGGAATTTTTTTCATGAGATACACTTTAGAAAAGATGTTTCTGATTCTCTTTTCTTTAGCTAATTAATACATATATGGAACAGAAAGATTCCATTTCAAATTATATAGCAAATCTGCATGCCACACATGTACATTTTCCTTACTTAATTAAATTTACATGGGGCTTCCCTGGTGGCATAGTGGTGAGAGTCCCCCTGCCGATGCAGGGGACAAGGTTTGTGCCCCGGTACGGGAAAGATCCCACATGCCGCGGAGCAGCTGGGCCCGTTAGCCATGGCCGCTGAGCCTGCGGGTCCGGAGCCTGTGCTCCGCAACGGGAGAGGCCACAACAGTGAGAGGCCCGCGCACCGCAAAAAAAAAAAAAAAAAAAAAAAAAATGTACATGTTATATGGAATTGTGATCACTCCCAGCTTAAATACTTCCAACCTTTTTGGCGCCAGGTACTGGTTTCGTGGAAGACAATTTTACCATAGGGGTGGAGGGATCGCTCAGGCAGTAATGCTAGTGGTGGGGAGCTTCAGCGGCAGATGAAGCTTCACTGGCTTGCCTGCCACTCAGCTCCTGCTGTGCGTCCTGGTTCCTAAAAGGCCGAGGAGGACCAGTACCGTTTCTCGGCCTGGGGATTGGGGACCCCTGATTTAAATGAGTGTCAGAAGAGTGAACTAAACTAAAGATCATCACAACTAAAAAAACTGACACCAGCTTATTTATTTTTCTTTTTTAAAAAACAGATACAATTTATCAAGCTTTTAAAGAAAATATGAGTATCTTGGAAGGAAATAATAATGGCAACATCTACTAACTGTGGGAGAGTAGTTTTTTTGAGCAATGAGGTTATTCTTAATATTCCGGTGGACAAAAACATAATGAAAAAAGAAACAAATTCTACTAGTAACACTTAAAAGATTAGATGCTTTATATTTTATTCCAGAATCATGGGTCATTTATCATTTTTTTTTCCATTTTAAAATTATAGCTCAGTGTTTTCGAATCTGGAGTCAGCTAGCTTAATGCAGCTTCCTTCCCCTCAAGCAGAGTAGGTGAGTAATGATTGGATCTTTGCACAGAATTCAGTATTTTATATAAGAGGATGTAAACTGATTCTCTAGGAGATCAAAAAAAACTGTTCTCTTATTGCAGCTATTTTTAGGGAAAAAATAGATAACAGCCATAGTCCAAATTGATTCAGAATTTAAATATGATTTTAACAAAAAGCAATGTTTAAATCTCATGTAAATATTTCTCATTAAGTCCTAATGCATACACACTACGTAAATTCTACAGACAATTTGCTAATGCCATTCATGAAATGGAACTTCTGTAAGTTGTTTTTAAAATGAGAACATTGGTCATATTTTGATGATGTTACTTCATTACACTTTAATTAGTATTGCAGAAATCATGCAAGGTTTATAAAACAAGTTAATTTAACCTTGGAAAACAAATTTTTATACCGTAATGTGACTTTACTTACTAGGAAGCTTTAATTAAAACCTACTATTTCACAAACAATGTATCTGTTTAAATACCAATTTTATGCTGTATGTAAGTCCTCACAAAAAGGAAGTGTTTTGTTGTTGTTGTTTTGTTTTGTTTTTCTATTCTTTTAGTGTCTAAAAATAAAGAAATTTCTAAACAGTATATTACCAAAGAGTTTACTCCACTATGTGCTCTTGGGTTGGTGATAGAATAATAATAATAGATACATAGATATTTCTCCAATTAGAAGTCACATATTTTTCAGATTGTAAACCTCCAGCCAACTGTATTTTTTACCTACCAATATAGTGTTAGATGGTCAAGGAGAGAAATGTAATAAAACTTATTGAAATTTTTGTGAAATTGCTTTTAAGATATAATCACAGCACAACGCAGTTCTGGAAAGCTAAGGAAACAATAGCTAAGGATAAGAAAGGATAAGGATAAGAAAGCTAAGGATACAATCATGGAGTCAGAAAATAGTTTGTCCACTATGCTGCCTGGTAATTACGGAAAAGATCTGGAGTGGGGAG
This sequence comes from Tursiops truncatus, assembly GCF_011762595.2. NCBI lineage: Eukaryota > Metazoa > Chordata > Mammalia > Artiodactyla > Delphinidae > Tursiops > Tursiops truncatus. The sequence goes on along the minus strand of NC_047051.1, from coordinate 56,356,986 downwards.
TCCTTAATGAATGTAGAGAGAAGGAAACAGGAATTAGTTATGGGACTTGAGCAATACAATGGGAGGAGGAATGAAACCATGGCAGTTCTTGTGTGGGAGAATGTAAAAGCTTTAAGCAATCAGAATAATAAAATTAGGGACAAGAAAAATGTCTGGGGACCCCACTAGATGGTATATCAAAGTAGAAGTCTGTGAAAGAAAATGTGGAACAGCTGGTCATGTATTTTTAACCAAAAAACTAAAATGCAAAGCTTACAGAGAGGAAGAACAGGCCTGTGTGTCAAACAGCAAACTAAAAATTCCTGAGGGAGATTTCATGTGTTAACATTTTCAGATTGATTGCCATGATGAGATTTTCCTGAGGCCAGTATTCTTGTCTGAAAATATCAAAGAAACACATCTTTTGAAGCAAACATGTTCATTTTGCTTTACACATACCTTTCATGTTGGCACTCACTTACCCAAATATTTTCAAAGATAAGCACTTCCTGAAAAATAGAGTGTAATTTCTTTAACCTGTGTTTGAACCTCCCACCAAATGGCCAATGTCATATTTTTAAAGAGCATTTACATTTTCTCCTTTATGAGTCCTGTATACCAAGATGAACCCACTAGATACAGTTCAACCAATATTCCTTATACATTCCCTTTCCAGACCATGCAGAATACCCTCCTTTTAGTTGTTTTACATTAGTTCATCCTTCAAATCCTGTAACACTGGAAAGTCTTGCCTGATTCTTCCTGACTACCGTGAGCACTTCTTTTCAAAAATTCAAGTGTTTTCTAGGCTAGAGAAACATGTGAGTTTTGAAAACTGCCCTATTTTAATGGTTAAATTTTGTGCATCTTTTTCCAACAAAATAATAATAATAATGTGGTTTATTTAGTATAATATATTGTCAGTTATAAAATTTAATTGGAAGATTATAGAGCACTCCATTCCCTCCAACATTTCCCCCACATCAACAGGGCACCAGTATAAGAACAATGGATTATAGCTGAGTTTCAAGACAGCCATCTTCTAAGGAAAAGTAATTATGAGAAGTCCAAAGTCAAGAGCAGAGATAAAAACATTAAACACAGTTGAACTCCCATCCAGATTAACAAAAATCCTCACACCAAAGGCATATTTACCTTAATTCCTTATAGTCAATACAACATTTCTACCTTACAACAAAAATTATAATATCACAAAAAGCAAAAAAATAAATAAAAACAAAAACACACACAGTTTGAAAGGACAAATTATCAGAAACACTCAGACATGACAAAGATGTTAGAATTATTAGAGAAGTTTAAACAGCTATGATTACTATAATTCAGGGCTCTGATGGAAAATGTAGACAGTGCGCAAGAGTAGATAAGCGATGCAAAGAGAGAGATGGAAAGTTTAAGAAAGAATTAAAAAAAATAATTTTTCAAAATAAAAACTCAGTGACAAAAAAGAATGCTTTCCGTAAGCTCAGCAGTAGACTTGACACAACCAAGGAAAGAACCGATGAATATGAAGACACGTATAATTTTAAGCATTGGTTTATTTTATACAACATATCAAACTTACTGGTTTAATACAGTTTTACAGTACTCTCTCACTAACACTTTTGATGCCTGTATGGTCTATATTGATATATTCTTGTCTAATAATGGTTATTTGTGTTTTCTCTTTTTTTTCCCAGCATGATAGGTCTAGTTGTTAATCTTTTCAAAATAGCAACATTTAAATATGGCTTTCTTTATTGCACATATTCTCCATATCATTGGGTTATTCTGTTATCCTTATTATATTTCTTCTTTAACATCCTTAGGTTTGATTTGCTTTTCATTTTCTTGCTTGTAATGATGGAAGCTTAAATCATTGAAATTTAGTCAGTCTTCCTTTTAATATGTTCATTTAAGGCTACACATTTTTTTCCTAAACATTGCTTTAACTATATCTGACAAGACTTGATATATCAAATCTTCCTTACCTCTCAGTTAAAATATTTTCTTGTTTCTAGTATAATCTTCTCTTAAACACTGGGTTGTTTAGAAGTGTGTTAATTTTCAAATTGTTGGCATTATTCTAGTTTTATTTTTTATTATTTATTCAATGTTAATGTTACTATGGTCAGAGAATATGCTCAAAAATTTCAATCTTTTCGAAATTGTTTGAGATGATGTATGACCTGGAATTTTATAAATATTGCATGTGTTCTTGAAAAGAACATGTACTCTGCAATTGTTGAATATAATGTTTCATGTATGTCAATTTGTTAATTTATTAATGCATATCAACTATAGACTGATTTTCATATACTTGTTTTTTGGCTATTGAAATAGAGGTGTGTTAAAGTCATCTACTATGATTCATAATTTGATTATTTATACTTTTAGTTTTGTTATTATCACTTTGCATGTATTATAGCTGTATTTTTCATTCTCATTATCCATTTCATGTCTTCTTTGCTCATATTCAGCAACTCCTCTGGATGAGGTTCTTTACTAAGGTATGACACCGACCTTTTTCCTGAAATATCTGAACCACCATGTCCTTCCTCCAGTCCTATCCTCCATGTCCTACCTCCAGTCCTATGTTGTTCCAGTCCTATCACTGTGACAACTGTCCCAAGGGTCAGTGCACACATATACCTTTTTGCCAACACTGTGTTGCAGCATCCCTTTTTTCCTTTTATAATCATCATCCAGTTCACATAATATATATATTTTTTAATTTCTTGTGTGTTCTGGGTTTTAAGAAGCCCAAAAATGGCCAGGTGGTAGTCTGGAAACGTCCAGTTTATTGGAAATGTTGTTAAGTCCCCAAGTAGAGACATTTATCCTTTAGAAATTGAGTATAAATTAGCAGAGGCTAAAGATGAAGAGGATGAAAGTAAAGATTTTGCAAGTTTGTAGTTATGGGAGATAACACTCCCACTTTTACTCTATAGTTTCTGGACCTGTATATTCTGGAAATGGGAGAAACAGCACTAAGCAATGCTTATTATATCAATGCATATACCAAATTTCATGGTATAGCATCTCAAAGTTGCAAGCTTTAACTCCCAGCTGGCTCCCTGAGTCTTCCGGAGTCCATCCATTCATTTGAAGACTTGTTGCTACTTTGCCATGAGAAGCATGATAAAATCAAATAATCCCATGAGATCATCCCATTGTCTAGTTTCCTTTTCTGTAAAATGAGTTTATTGTTCAGAAACAAGATTGTATAGCATGTGATGGTAATTAAGAAGATATTCTGGAATTTCATGAATGGTACTACTGACAAAGGTACAGTGGGCAGAGAGTAAATCCATCCCCAGGATAAGTGTTTATTTCGGGGAAGGTAAATTGTCATATACACCATTATGGACACAGTCCAACGTAACTGAATATCCACTATTATTATATGGATGGCATATCAGGCATAGAAGCTCATTCTTAGGGCCTTGGCCACCCTGCCTTGCACCACAATCTATAGCCCATTACTGCCTAGTGTCAATATAGCATGCAGAATTACCTTTAAGTCAGGCTAAATGTTTTGCTATTCAATACTCTGGATATGGTGAATAACCCACAGGCCATTAATGTGAGTAGAGGAAAAGGTGGCGGTTCACCCAAGAGGAGATACATTGGGAAATGAGTCACCTGCTCATACAATTATTTATTCATTCAGAGCCTGTTGAAGTTGATCTTCACTTTTCCAACTTTCACTTGATAAGTGTTGCTGCCCCAGAAAAATTATGAACATGTAAATGAGATAACACCCAATTTATGACAAATATTTTAGTAGTCATAGTCATTGAATGTCCCAAGTTCAAGTATTCAGACTCTGTTAGGTCTCGTTAGCAAGCCAAGATCTATTTCTGTGAGCATTGTTGTCTGAAGTGTATATGGATTTGCTCCAAAAACCTAGGTGCATGCACTGCTTTTCTACTATTGGTGCTGATACATTCCCCATATATTATCTTGATCTGTGGGAAGATAATCCCCGCGGTCACAAAGGCAAAGTTGCAATGCTCCTTGCCCTGCAGCAGAGACCAACTAGAGAACCTCATCTTCTGTTGATTGAAAGCTAGGAGGCTTTTGGCAGTCTTACATCTTATTCAGTAATAGGTTCCAGCAGCACACCTAAAAGTGCATCACCACATTCCATGGGATCCTAGTGTCCCATTTTCTAATTCTGATTAGATTATCCAAACTTCACATCCAAGCAGACCACATAATCAACATTAGGTTCACAGTTTATCAACAGTTATCTCCTGTAACTATGCTGGGTGCTCATTTTTATTGATTTATTTTAATTAAACAAAGTACAAAGGAATGTTATTCTAGAAATTGACTTTCAGAATAATCTAGAAGGTTGAAAATGAGTGCTACTTTGACCTTTCAGCGTTGATTCAAAATATAAAACAAAACAAAGAATCAAATACAAGGGTGCACAACCAGGTTGCCAAGAGTGTTGCTGCTACTTTTGCTGCCAGATCCCTAATCCTACCACCACTTTCACAGTCAATAACTGCCACCAAGAGGAAAATGTCATGATGAGGACACTCATTGATGGCAACAGCAGCACACCTCAAGTTCTAGGATTAACTTCAACAAAAGGCAGCAACTCTAATGATTGTGCCAGTAGACATATCAGTGCCTTCTAGGCAGGTTTGCAAAAGTTTCTCTTCTTCTAACAGGTTTGTTTTTTTTTTGGTGGGGGGGATTGTACTTAAGATAATAGTTTCTCTTTATACAGAGTCATGTGTAGTAATTAAGGCACTATATTTTATGAAAAAAAAGTAAGAGTTAAGGATGGCTTATAGGAATTTTTAAAAATGTGTGTAAAAGGGATTCTTTGACACCACTTATAGAGGTGGGATGTACAGGCATTCTGCTTTCTATGAAAGTGCTGGGGAGGGACTTGCAACTCCTTCTGAGCCTGACTGCTCCTTAAGGAAAAAGCCAATGTGATGAGCAAAATCCTGAGTCATGATGTCCAATAAACATTCACACGTTTCCCAGTGGGTATGGTACTGTGTTAAATGAAATTGTTTATGCATTGCAGAGTCGTTTTTGCCTTCCTCAGTTATCTCTTTACCTAAATGTCTGGGGCTCATCTTTGCAAGAAGCAAATCTGGCAGGACTCACTTTTTCAGGGCCATGAAGGATGCTGTCCTTTCTGTAGAGCTACTTAGTTGTTTTCAATCAGCTGTGATTAGAAAGACAGCATACTGTATGGCCCACTTTAGCTTTAATAATTCCCATTTATTGCACAATTGCCTGGCCCAATAAGAAAATTGTGTTTGATCACCATTTACCTGTTGGCTATTTGTGTGTATCAGTGAGAACACAGTAAGATCCTGAGTGATAGGGTTTGCATAAAAACAGTGCCTTTATTAAAAATATGTGTTGGATTTCACTTTGGCTTTTCCAGTTTTCAATCACTTACCAGGAACATCTTCCACTGTATATGCACTACCAATTCCTTAACCTCCAATGTGAAATACTTTCATTGGAACACAAAGAAAATATTTTTAGGGTTTTAATGAGAAAATAAACCATTTTTTTTAACTTTTATAACTTTAGTTTTAAGCTTAGTCACTTCTCAATAAATGTAGCAAAGAGAGAAATTCTATATGAAAATTAACAATAGTTAAAAATATATAAATCAGGAAGGAACATTTTTGCTAATTTAGAATTTAACTGTGATGTACTTGTTTCTTCTGTTCTTTTAAATGATTCATATTAATCAATGGCTGGCTGATGTGTTATTTTGTTTTAGCCATATTTTTAGAGAATTGACACTTCAGATCATTGACTTTCTCATGAAAACTTGCCACATTGGTGGCACTCATGATAATGTCTAAGATTTAGCTCATTATGAGAAAAGAATATTATGCATTTTTCAAGCTGTATCCAAATGAAAGTGCTAATTACTCATAACTGGATAATTTGTTTCCTATAATATGTTAGATGGCTAATATAAAACAGGTTTTCTAATATGTTACATATAAAAAATGTACTAATTTATAAAAATGTTTTAAGTTTTACTTTATAGTGTGGCCCCATGCAAATTTTCTTAGTTTAATTTCCCCCATGATAAAGAAATATAGCATTATCTTTTTTTTGGTATTGTATCAGGAGCTAAAAGGTCCATGAAGATATCAAAACCATGCTTTTATTACAAGAAAAGCACACATTCCGTCATTACTCTAGTCAACTGACCTACACTAGGCAATTTCTGATTTTTAGGCATTAAGAAACAGAATTGATGAGTGACAAAGTAGAACTTTTAGATGTCAGTTTTATACATTACATAAAATCAACAAAAATATCACTTCTGCAAATATGAAAAGAAATAACTATTTCTAAATGAAATTTTCTGTGATTAAGAAAATAACTTGTTTTAATGTTTATATGAAGTAATATATATTCCTATAGGTTTCTGGCTTAAAATTTGTATCCTATTTTACACTACCTCAGTTAAAATTTTGTTCTTGATCATACATTCTCAATACATTAGAACCTTATGTTTAGAGGACTGTTTCATAAGGAGAAGGAATGGAGGATAGAAATAATGAAAGAGAGTAAATAAGGACAGAGAAAATGAGAGACAGAGGTACAGGAAATGAGTCAGAATTCTGTATTCCTGTTGAGTCTCCTGTTCTACATTCCAGTGTTTGATGCATGCCCCGCTTCTATGTCTAGAAAAAAAGTCTTATAATTTCTCTAAAATGCTTTAGCCTCTTTGAAGTAGTTTTTGGCTATTTGTGACTAAAAAAATATTAACTATTATAACAGCATATACTTATATTAAACATTTAAATAATCATTTATATAATGAATTTTTAAAATGTCAGCAATATGTGAGTGGGCTAGGGAAACGTATTTATGACATGTTACTTATATTCCAAGAATTCCTATGGCTGCAACTCCAGAAGGAGAAAGAGAGATGCACCAGTGATAGCATGTATTTGAACACTGATAAAAGTTGAAATTATTAGCACAAATGGAAAGATATTGAAGAAAACTGGCCCAGTAGCATTTTATATACTGCCTTGGAGGCAGCAGACTAATTCAGTGTAAGAACCAAGGAATGAGGAAGGTGCTTTATCTGTCTTCTGAGCTGACCTTTCCTAAATGTGGCTTCACTCTGGAATGAATTGGATTTTTTTCTCCTAGTGCAAATGGTGGGTTCTTACTAAATTATTAACTTTATTATTTATTGAGAAGACTGTATTACCTCCAAAAGCAAGTATATAAGAAATAAAAATGAATCAGTGACCCTTTTTAGGATAAGTTAACCCTTGTGCTTCACTAATCTTGCATTTTCTAGATTACAGAATTAAAAAAGCCTCTCACAGCTATCATTTATTTTCTGCTCAAACTTTTAGACTAATTCAAGAAATCAGTCTCAATTAGAGATTAGCCATTTTTGTGAGGACGTTTTATTGCAGTGGTCCACAAGGCTTTACTGATAAGGGGAGCAAGACAGGAAATGAAGCCATAATCTAGAGGGACTCGGCAGTGAGAGAACATACATTCAGTGATGCATCTGTACTAGCTGGAATGTATTTACCTTTCTGGAAAGAATCTCCTGAATAAACATACCTCCAAATGAATTTGTAAAGAAATGAATTTGTAAAGAAAAAGTTTTAAATGATTCAGTCAATAATCTCTTCTATAGGACCTAATAAGTTAATTTTATATTAGTTGACATGATACTCTGAATAAAGACTGCGTTTGAAAATCAGTTTTTTAAAGTAGTGTCCACTGATATTATAGATGAGAACTTTCTTTTATCTTTAATCTTGGGAAGGACATTTTTCCTTAACAAGTCAAAGGCAATTTGAATGTTGGTCCATCTTATTTTGGGAGTCTAAGATTTAGAACTATATTAATCTCTTGTGCCTAATTATAAAGTACCTGTGTTCAGTGGAACAACTAATCTCTTCTGTTTTGTCAGTTATTCTAAACTTTAGTGAGCATACATCTACATACGAGCTATCTTTGGGGATCAATGTCTCCTAGTTCAAACATTTCGGGGCAGGAAGTTCTATTTAGTGAATTGAGACACTATGGAGTCTGTCAGAGGTTCAAATATTCATTTTTAGAGCTGTCATACTCTTGGCCACCTTCCAAAGGCATTGACTTTATGAAAGAAAGTGACTTTATCTGCTTCAAGCATAAGGCATTCTTTCTCAAATGACTAGCTCACTACTGGTATTAATATAAGTTATATTTTCATCTTCAAAAATGTACATCTGCTTCTAGGATATAAAATAACATATTCTTTGCACTAAATATGCTAAGTAACTGCATAAGATGAAAAACATTCAGAAAATATAATTGGCAAATGTTTTAGAATTCATTCTGTTACGCATTTTATCCTTTTTATGTAAATTTTAAAGGATTTATTAAAGTTTGTTAGTAAAATGATGTAGTGAGTTTCTAGTGTTTTTAAAGTAAAGATAATTTATTGACTAATAGCATTTAAACTTTTTTTTGTATTTTATAAAGTATTAAAGGAAAATATAAAGAAGCAAAAAAAGAAATGCAAGTAGACTTTGTAACATACAAGAAAAAAATAAGATTTGCTGTCTGCAGTATTATATATATATATTTTTCAAATACAAATACACAGGATATCACATAATATAGTTTTAAACTATAAAGCTTCAGAAGTTAAATGTTGCAAACATAAAAATTCATAAGGAATTTCAATTATTTAAATGTCACATTTATTTGATTATGTGAATTTTGAATGAAATGGGTTTTTTTTCCAAATAACAGTTGCCGTCTTCAGAGGACTGAAATTTTAAAAATGCGCAATTTATTATTCAAAATTCATAAAACTAAATACATGTAAATAAAATTTACCTAATTAAAGTTTGAAGTTTTGTTTTTCTTCTAAATTTGTAGTATATTTCAAGGAAAAGTAACAATGGTATGCCCTTAAAACAGCTCTCTGGAAAGATATAAAACAAAACGAACAAAACAAAACCTCTCTGATTTGCAGTGTTTCCAGTAACTACTACCACCATGGCTGATTTCAAGCTACCAGTGTGATGTCACTAAGTGCAGAGGTGGCTAGACATATGCCCAATTGGCTTTCCAAAACTGGAAGAGGCTGCCGCAGAGCATAATTCAAAAGAGCTGGTTATTTTTTTTTTTTAAAAAAGTAAACTGAATTCAAACAAAGAGAGGTGATTAAGTGATATTTAAATAAAAATGGAAGAAATATATAAGGAAGACATAATGTATGATTTATATTCAAGCATAAGACACTGTGTCTGTCATACTCTGATTTTTAGCTAAAAGGAGATGAGGTGTCTGTGTGGGTTTGTGTGTGTGTGTATAATAATGTTTGTCACTTTTGTCAAGAACTAGGAAAAGTTTGAGATTTTACCCAACTTTCAAGCAAAGAACACTGGTCTGTCACAGTTTTATGGACCCTGGCAGAAGATGTACACCTCTTGGGCCAGACCCAATAGACTTTACTCACAAGACATAGCTAACAGAATCTGCATCAAAAATGCCCCCAAGTCTCATGGGGTGACACAGATGGGTCCAGATGGATGACTGCAGAAATAGTAGTTATGTTAAAGAAAGGAAAATTCAGCTTAGACAACCCACATCTCACAGTAAGTACACATACCCTTTGGTCAGATAAGAGACCTTATTTCTGTCTTCCAAGGCTGTTTGTTATACAAACATCCTTGAAGAGAAAGTCTGGAATAAAAGGAAGTCAGTACCTCTGCATAGAAGATGTACAAAAACATAAGAGACCCACAGAGATAACTGTCTCCCCAAATCTATTATTTATATTGACAATTATTGTTATTCACTGTATTATATTTATAAAGTCACCACCAATGCTGAACTAGCAAATATTGAACCATTGCTCACAGGAGAAATAAAGTTAGGCTCCTGCCAGCTTCTGGTCACATTTTCATAGACCAATAAATATATAACTTTTTTTTTTCCTGTCTGTTATATAACATTTTAAAATGTGTATTTCTGTTTAATAATGGCTTATATAATACATAATGTTAATTCATATAACCTGAACTCACAACCAACAGCACCATAACTCATGCATGAATAAAGTCTGTCTAACATATGTTTCCATATGATCCGTAACAGCCTTCTTAAGAACACCAGCTCTTCACACTGCTTGGGGGGCATTTTAAGCAGCGAATCACCAACAAAACCCACAAAATGAGAAAAACGTGGTATACTAAATAGACCGTGAAAAGTACACTTGTTTACAGCATCCCAGCTACAACAAGAAGGGGGGAGTACCTCCTTATTTGGCCTCTGCTGGGAAGGGGGCCACTGGGTGGCTCCAGTGTTTTGAAACTAAACTTGACCTCAGTTAACCACTGAAGCACCCTGAGTATGCTAGAGGTTACAAATGAACTTTAGCAAGCAAGTGATTTGTAAATGCAGAACCCACCAAAAAATGAGGATCGGTGGTACGCTGCTGCAGTATATTAAGAACAAAGACTATAAAGAGAAGAAAATATTCTTCAGTGCCTCCAGCTTTATTTATCAGTATAAAATTTCAAAATATGTATCCAGAATGTCCTGTTGAGTTAAGAATGAAGGTGTTTAAAAATGTGTAGTCCCTGCTCCAACATGTTTATAATCTGTGGTTGGGCTGAGCCAAGTGCATACATTCTGAAATTCAAGGGAGGCAGTGACATGACATAGTGTAGGGAAGCAAAACTTGTCACCCCAAAATGTCTCTTTGCCATGTGGATTATTCGAGCTGTAACAATCAAGGCCCGCAAGTTTCAAGAAGAAACTCTGACCTTCCTTCTAACTGCCCAAAACGATTTAGATAGCAGGCCTGTTCCCAGATCAGAGTTATCACCAGAGATATCGGCAAAGAATATAGGCTAGTTTTTATTCTAGCCTGCTGGTGGGGGAAATTCTGCAGGGTCTAGAGATCAGAGTCCACACTGTCCCATTGTCTCTGCATGACCCAGCAAACATTTATTTACCAAACATTTGGTTTTCCATCTCCATGGGAATTGCTTTCTTCCCTTTTGAAGTCCCAGATCACTACCCCCAATATCTTTTTTTGTCTTTAGCTGAAGATAGTATTTAAGGTGAGGGTTTTGGCCATTTTGGTTTACTGTTTTTCTGGGTCTCTCCTATGTCTACATGTTTTTAAAACTGTTGTCTGGGGTTTTTTCCTGTTTTTTTCCCTGACAAATTGACATCTGTCTCATGTCAATTTTAATTCTTAGACCAGCCAGAAGAACCTAAAAAGGTAGAGGAAAATTTCTTCCTCCCAGATAATAGGTACCTGAGAAAACCTGAGAGGACAGAGAAAGAAGAGGTCTCCTCTAGATGGAAGAAGGGGAGGTCTATATTAAAGGAATATTTCAAGAAGTTTGAATTTAATTTATGTCTTAAAATACTAAGAGATAGGCTTGAAGGTATTACAGTCAGAAGAAACAGCAAAGGAAACAACTGGTGACTAATTCTTAGTGGAATGTATAGTCTACTGGAAGGAAAAATGGTATAGTAAGCTTGAAAACAATTTGAAAGTATAAATAGTAAGAACTGGAATTCCTAATTAATAGCAATACATCAACTAGAAATATTTGTTTTAAAATACATCTCAATCCTTTCAACATCTATCTAACCCAGCCCCTCCAGCCCATAATAGTTCAGGCCCTTCTCATCTTTCACAGAAACAATTTTAATTTCCTTCTAATTTGAAGCCTTGCCTCCACTCTTTTTCCTCTCATACAATTTTTATTATTGAAATATGTCACATACCATACAATTCACCCTTTTACAATGCAAAATTCAGTGAGTTGTAGAAAACTCACAAAGTTGGCCAACTATCAACACTTTCTAATTCCGGAATGCTGTCATCACCCCAAAATGAAAACCTATATCCATTAGCAGGCATTCTCTAGCTCTCCTTCCCTTCAGTTTCTGGCAAGGTAATTTTCTTTCTGTCTCTACAAATTGGCCTATTAGAATATTTCATGTAAATGGAATCATACAATATGTGGCTTTTCATGTCTGGCTTCTTTTGAGGTCAGTTCATGTTGTACTGTGTATCAGTACTTCAACCCTTTTGATTGTTGAATAATAATCCATTTCAAGGGGATATCCCATTGTGTTCATTCATCATTTGATGAACATTTAGGTTGTTTTCTCTTTTTGGCTATTATGAATAATGCAACTATAAATATTAGTGAACAAGTTAATTTGTTTGTGGACATAGGTTTTATATTCTCTTGTGTAAATACCTGAGAAGGGAATTGCTGGGCAATATGGTAACTCTATGTTTAACTTTTTGAGAAACTGCTCCACTCTTGACTTTCAACTTAGCAAAATTGTAAAACAGGTAAAGATCTGAGGCAGTACATTCATTCCACAGTGTTAACCTGCCTATGACAGGAAGCTACCTTGGAGACTGTTTCAGTGGTACGTATAAGCTGTGTTTCATTGAGGCTACAGCAAAACTTCTGAAAGACTGCGTCATTGATTTTATGAGGGGCTTGCTTTTGTCAGCCCTGCACTGGGGAAAGAATGCTTGTTTCTGCAACTGACTGCATTGACCAACTATTGTAATAGCAGGATAAAACTACTACTGTTTTGTACATAAACAGATAGGTTACAATGTCAGAATATTCCTGGACACAGAGAGGGAGTCAAGTGCATTATTTTGCTACATGCTTTGTTGGATAGGTTTGCTATTATAGATATACCTTTTGTTAGTCCTTCAATTTGTGTTACTCTTCATCAGTGACTCCAAAAGAGTATTCTTCGTGGGAAGGATACCTTTAAGTCTTTTTAGAACTTTCTATCTGATTTTGATACTGTGTGTGCTGCCTTATTTTTAGTGAGAAACTTTACTCTTTAAAATCTTCATGATCAATGTATTTGGTCTTTGGCATGTGAAAGTTCTACAATATGTATTACTAACTCTATATATCACTTATTTAACAATCAAATTGTTAACATTTTAAATTCATATTTAATAAATAAAACTGTCAAAATTTTAATGCTGGTTCTCTAGGCATTAATTTAGTGTTTTATGCCTCTTAAAGATAAAACTGTAAAGAAATATTTAACATTTTATAACATTATTTTGTTAAAAGACTTCTTATTTCAGGTTAAATAGAGAAAAATCAATGTGAATATGTAATGAATCTTTAATATAAGACAGTTATAAAAGAATGATGTTAATTTTTCTCTTATGCTCATTAACAATTTATATTTTACATTTTGTGAATGTTCAGCTCATTGAGATTTTCAAAAAGAGGACCCTAGTCACAAGGGGGAGACTTCACAATATGGAATTGTAAACAGAAATGTCAGGAAATTTTTATTGAATGAACTGTATCCCCAGAGAGTTTTCAAATGTACTTTGAAGAAATATGACAGGAAGAAGAAAGTACCTGACCAGTGTTATCTCAAAAGTGAGAGAAAAACAAAGCACCAAATATTTTGGAACTTACTTTATCAATTACAAAAGTAAATATTTCATTAATTTTATTAGAAAAATACACAAGAAACATCTACTATAAACCAGGCACTCTTCTAGATGTCAGTATTCTGTATTGAAAAAAACTGGTGCAAATTATGCCCTTGTGGAGTTTTTAATTTAGTTTATTTATCATAATATAATAATCTGTATCAATATATAATTACAAATTATGATATATAATATGCAGGGGTATGAGAGTATTCATATACAGAATTCAATGGGGATTCTATATGGATTGAGGGATCAGGAAAAGCCACTCTTTAGAAGTAACATTTCACCTAAAAGGAATATGAATAGGAGCTTTCCTGATAAATATTTTGCAAATGTTCACATCTGAAGCAACAAAGAAGGCTTAGATACTACAATTGGTACACAGTAACTGAGGTAAGAAAGGTACAAGAGAAAGACGGTGGTAAGCAGGGGACAGTCTAATAAGGCCCCTTGCTAAGGAGTTTACATTTGTCATATGTTAAAAGAACACGTACTAAGGGTTAGGAGGGAGTAACATCATGTCATCAGTTATTTTTTACAGTAACAGTAGAAATAATGAAGAGACTATAGTCTGGATAGTTGCCATGATAGAAAACAGCAACTAATTAGCTCTCTATTCAATGTTTCTTAACACTGAGAAATAATGGTTGTAAAACTATTGTCTCTAACCTCCAAACTAGCCCTTCTAATCAACACTATATGATTCTGGGACTGGGACCCTACAAACTACATCTTTCCCTTCCCAGTGGCTTTCTGTAAGTTTCTACCAATAGACAGCACCAGCGGTGCCTAGTCTTCCTATCTGCATCACCTGGATAGTAAGAACTACTTTCATGCAGCTGCAGTTGGTTCCAGCAGTGGTTGGTTCCAGTTTCCAAATTCTTTCAATATTCACAGAACCAGCTTCACTGGCTTCTTTTAAGGCATCAGCAGCAGCCAGGCTGTGCCCTTCTCCTCCACTGTTTGAGTTCCAGCTCTACAGGCTCTTCCTCTGAGCTCCCAAGATACCACCTCCAGCTGGACTATGTCTCCTCTGCAGAGTTCTACTTCTTTGGGCCCTACCGCTAAACTTCAGATTCTGATAACCACATCTCTTTTTCCCCCAGGCCTAGGGGTGAGAGACACTCCCTGCACTTATTATTTCTATGATACGTTGGTATCTCCTTTTTCCTTTATAAATCCTCTAAGTCCTTCTACACCTATTTAATCAATTTTCTATATTAAATGCTCTTTGTTAAAATAAATCCAGTGCCAGAAACAAGTTTTTCTAACAAAAAAATCCTTAAAAAATAAAATTTAAAAAGGCAAAAATATATAATTAACATAATAAAAAGCTACAGTGAAAAAGTATACTTTTTGAAATATTATATTAAAAATAATCATTGCAAGTTGTTTTAATATTCAATTTTCACAGTTAGGATCATTTGTGTAGGTATATTCACGATCAATATTTTTACTCTAAATATAACACTGATGTCACTAAGTATTACAACAGAAAAATTGTACAGCTTAAAATGTAAAGTCAAGTCATTGACTCATTCATTTAAGTGAAATTTTTCTTGATACTCAGTACTGTCTGTAATAAGAAGAAAGATGAAATTTGCAATAGACATGCTCTGATAAGTATCAGTGCAATTACCTATAAGAGTTTACAAGGAGTCTATGATTGAATGTGTGGATGTAAATTAAGCCAAATAATTGTAATACTTAAATTACATCTTTGAGACAGATCATTAATTCTTACAGATTAACTGAATACTGTCACACTAAAGGAAGCATCCCTTGTTCTTTCTAATAAATAATAGTCTATTTAGAACTAGAAAATATCTTAGATTTTAACATAATCTAGATCATGACTCTATAATTTACAATTTAAAAGTATTATTATGATACATATATAGGAGTTAAATAATGATTGGATTATAACCACAACTTTCCATGCATTTATATACTCAGACTAGCATTGTTGCATAAAAATGTAACCAAAATGGAGGTGAGCCTTAGACTATGCCTGAAATGGGGTTATTATTCATCTTTTATATTTATAGAAATGGATGATTATTTGATTGTATCACCATACAATGAAAATTTTTCTTTTCATTACAGAATGATTGTAGCTGTTTATATATTCCTACTAGGCAGGATATTGTTCAGTCTGAATATAAATATAGACAGGGTTATTAGTAAAGTGTTCAGATGGAAATTTCTTTTGTTGGTAGCCCTTCTGAACCTGAATAGAAAAGTAAGAGTTGACATAATTAAAGCCATACTGCTTTATAAAGTAAAAAAATTTTAGCTGCCATATTGCTATACCAAAAATCAACTCATTTGAAGCACTATAATGATGTAGAAGAGTTTAGACTATATATACCATTACCATATGATGAATATTTTTTCCTGCTTTTAAAATACTGTATAATGGGAGATTAGAAAAGATCAGTCTTCCAGAAAACATTTTTTATAGCATGTATTTTGTGCCAATAGCATGCAAATAACAAAGAATATGTTTAATAAAAGATATGGTCACTATTCCTGGAAATGTATAGTCAGGAAGGAATATGTATAATACATTTTAATTGATACAATAAATGAGATATTTATAAAGTGAAAGGAGAGGCTTAGGAGAGTGATTATGCCTAACTTCATAAGCAAGGTAGAATTTAGGTTAAAATTGAAGGGTATTTTTTTCTTATAAAACTAAAGAATAGTTATATATTCTTATATATATATATTATATGGTTGTATAATATTATGAGCATCCTGATAATATGCGTATTAATAAATTAAACCATATGTGCCAAATGATTAGTATTAGTGAACACACATAGAGTTCAGGCTTTGAATGCTTACAGAAATTTTCACATAATTAGAAAAATGGGCTGGTCTTTAAATAGTAAGAAGTGAGATCAAGAGGAGGACATGACTATTTCCAAAAACAGGTGAAAACATGCAATAATATGTTGACAGGGGAGGACAGAACAAAATGAAAATATGCAGATGGAGTTAAAATTTTAAAAGAAAAAGATGAGGTATATCTGTAAACAGAAGTCAATAGTGCAGGCCCTTGGAATACCAGGTTAAGAATTTAAACCTATTGTTTTTTATTCAGTAGGTAATAAGGTGTTGGTGCAGGTTGAAATCAGGATTGTGACATGACAAAGAGGAATTTTAGAAATATTAATCCAGTGATGGCTTAGAAAATAGATTCTATTGTTATTTACAACAATGGACTATAAACAGTGTGTGGAAAAGACAAGATTAACAAGTGAAAATATGTTGTGCGTTAAAATAGGAAGTCAACACTGAGAAGGCCTACTAGCTTTTCCAGGCATGGGCTTGATAATTACATACTGTGAGATTGTCACAGAGGAAATAGGTTCAGAAATTTTAAAAAGGATAGACTTGCTTCAGGGGAAATTTTCTAGGAGAGTTGTCAGATAAGAAACTCAATCCCACAAAGACAAAATGTGTTTGTTTCCTTGGTATAAAGATGGCATATAAAAAATAAAATAGCTACATGTATCTGTCATTCTTGACTGATAACTTATTCCATTCACTTGAATGCCTTTTCATATCTTAGCTTTGTACATTCTTTTGGGGCTTTGACTATATCACTATTCAATTATGATAATAAATAAAATGTGTATATTACCATACATAGTCAAGAGTCTATAGATTCTTTTCTATATTCTTTGATTTTCATCTTTTATTACTTTCTGTATTATTTTAACAACTTTTTTCTTTACTTTTCAATGATGAAGAGAAAGAAACACGGTCATTAAGAAAGTTGAACCAGCTATCTACAATATTAAATAACTATATGTTTAACTGAATACTATAAAAATACAAAAACTCTGATTAACATATACTACTTCAACTCTTGTAAATCTTTGTTTAAAAGAAGTCTACAGAAATGTTACACAGTAAATGTACTTAAAAAGGGATATAAGTGCTCAATTATTGGACTTTATATATTTGTGAGTATATCACAAAATATAGAGGAAGCAGAGATTAAATACTCTGGTAGCAAAGTTGCTGATATATAACTTTTAAATACTCTGGTAGCAAAGTTGCTGATATGTAACTTACTGTTGAATGGATTAAAAAACAATGGTTACATTTTGTTCTCAATTTCAAATACATATAATAATATATTTTAATTTATTTTATTTTTATTATAATTATATTTTTAAATTTTATCAACCTTAAATGTATTTCATACATTCAAATAATTCAAAAGAACAGTATGACAACATCCTTATATATATGTTTTAACAAAATTTACCAAATTTTAATATTTTATTATAGTCTTTGTACACACACACCGTTACTTTCTGAAAATTTAGCTACTACCTATATATGTATTTATGTACATATATACAATTTAAAAGGAAGTTGTAGAATTCATATCACTTAAACCATAAATAACTCAGTATGAATTTTCTAACCACAAGATTATCTTCCTGCAGAGGTACAGTAGCATTATCATATTTGAGAAAATTATCTGTAATTCTATAAAAAATTAACAATGATACTAGAATATATTAATAATTTAGCTTAGAGTATATATTCAAAGCAGCTTTTTTTTTTTTTTTTGCGGTACACGGGCCTCTCACTGCTGTGGCCTCTCCCGTTGTGGAGCACAGGCTCCGGACGCGCAGGCTCAGCGGCCATGGCTCACGGGCCCAGCCGCTCCGCGGCATGTGGGATCTTCCTGGACTGGGGCACGAACCCGTGTCCCCTGCATCGGCAGGCGGACTCTCAACCACTGCACCACCAGGGAAGCCCTCAAGGCAGCTTTAATATGCCTTTTACAGCAACAAATGCTGCTGCTCCACCTCCTCTTCCTCCACTTCTTACTCATCCTACTTTTCTAACGCATAAGCCAAACAAGATATGCTCATTGTATTCACTGTTATTTTTCTTTAATGTCTTTTGATCTAGATTACTCCCCTAGCCTTCTATTTCTAAATAGCACTAATTTATTCAAAAGTCAGACCAAGTATCTTGAAGTATATCCCATAGTCAGGATTTGTCACATTGTTTCCTCATGACTACATACAAGTTGAAGAGTTTTGTGTGGCAAGGACATTTCATCAGGCACCAATGGCAGGTTTTTACTGTTGATAAATTAGGTTGAATTTATCATCAACCTAATTTATCATGAGAGGTTGAATAACAGGCTTCTCTTCATTCTGAAGGTTCATTTTTTCCCCTGTGTATTACTAAGTAATCTCTTGAGTGAAACACTTAAAATCATGTAAATAACATTCCCTCCAACATTTCTTCCAAAGGTTTAGCATTTAGATGATTCGGCTAAAATTAAATTTATTGCAGGGGATTTCAAAACGGTGATTTTCTAGTTCAACATTTTCTACACTTATTAGCCAGCAGTTGTTTTCTAAATATGAACTTTTGTTTTTGTTTCTTCTCCTCCCTCTCTCTTACCCTTAAAACTCACTATGTGCTCATAATATCTTATTAAATTTATTACATCATCATCATTATTTCTATTATGTCAAGTCTAAAATCGGACATCAGTAGCTTTTTTAAACCACTTCCTGTGACTGTATGACCGTAGCTAGTTCATATATTTATAGATGAAGAACATTTCCAATGTACATTTAGTTTCAATTCAAATTAATAAAATAGAGTTGACATGAGATTATATGCATTAATTTTATTATTGACTGGCCCACTATATGTGGTCAAGTAAGTAATACTGCAGTCCAATAACTGTGTCAGAGAATTTGCATGCAGGAATTTAGTATCTGAGTATCTAGTATAACCCTAAGTGGATATTTTATCTGCTCTGTGCATTTTCTGAAACCTTCCTTAACTCATGTTTTCAGTCTATCCTAGTGTTGAAGTATGTTCCTGAAGTTTACCAGCAACAACAGTAATATGATTTTTGTAGGCATTAATGGAAGTTTTAAAAATTAATTTTAATGAACTAAATTGAACAAAGGTTTTGGAATCCCATAGCAAATTCCATTCAGAACAAAATATTTTGAAAGGCTTATGTATGTTTGGTAAGAAATCAAAACAGTCACTGGAAGCTAAGGAGCTCAAAAAACTTTGAGTTCCAGAGAAATTTCTTGTTCAGGTCCAAGTGAAGTTCCTGCTTTTTGTTAGCCTGATTATTTTGCTTGAGTGGCTTCCTACAAATATATAACTCCCTCCCCTCTTCCCCACACACAAATCTTTAAAACATGTAAAATAATGAAATAGAGGAGTATGATGTCAACCTTACATGTGGGCTTTACCACAATTTACAAAGTTCTTATATTTTATCATAGTCTCTGTGTGTGTGTGTGCGTGTGTGTCTGTCTCAGAAAAACTGGTTATTCATCCTCTAGTAAATCTTTTTCTAGTTAGTGATTTTAAGCTTTTTTTTTTTTTTGCAAGACACCTGGAAAATGTTATTTTCTTGTCTCACCTTATATAATAGATGTTTTTGAAAAACAAATTAGGTTCTGTTATTTTACATAAACTATGAAGGAAAGGTATGAAAATCAGGTTTCCAGAACCCAGTACTTAAATTATATTTTCATTAATGTTTTCTAATTTTCTTAGCTCATTTGGTAATTTCCCAGTAAAGGTGCATACTTTGTTAGGATTAGTTTCAGAATTCACATCGTTGACTAAATAAATGTTTAAAATTGTAGTAACTTCTAAATTCACAGTAGTCAATTTAGTTATTTGTACTTCTCTCACAACTTTCAAAGAGTAATGCAATTTCGATTGGGCATATTTTTGTAAATGATGCAAATAATTTTCTCTAATTATTATGTTAAGTTTAATGTTAATTAAATACTGATGGTAAACCTAAGAATGTTCATGAGGTATTATTTTATTATTTAGTTATTTCCTATAGAATTCTTATAACTAAGGTTATTTTCTGAATATACTACAGTATTAGATACACATCAATTTTATTACTAAAATCTCTTCATATAAAATTGTTTTGAACATTGATTTTTATTTACCTAGAAGTTTTAAATTTCTGAACTCCTATAAGCCAAAGCAAGTTCTCAGTTACCCAGAATATTGATAAAAAAAGTACTATGAGATTTTCAAACTGGTACCAAATCATTATTTTTCGCACTTAGTATTGAAACATCTAATAGTAGATTCCAATTATTTTAAAAGTAAATAACAATATAAGGCAATAACTATGTCAGAGTTGGAAAACTTTCTGGATGTCCCTACTTAACACTTTTCTTTCCCTATTCCAGATGCCTCCATGTAGACCATAACTCCTCTCAGAACGGAATTATGAAAACAAGAGTGCTATACCCTTAAAGGTACAAACCTCTGCCATTTATAATCCACATATCTATTGCGTTAGAAAGATTATTGGTTTAGATATAAAAGAGCTAAAATGTGAAATTGTAGTAAAAAATAAATAAAATAATTTTAAATGTTATTCAATATCTAGAATATATGTAGAGTAATTATATAAAAGGGTTTGTGAAAGAGTATTTGAATTTGTGCATTTAATAGAGACATGTCTGTTACTAAATTTTCTGAGTATATTGTCAATAGTTTGTGATTCTTTTCTATTTATAGAAGATAAACTTTATCAGGGGGAATTTATAAACATATATTAGGATTATTTCTTTTCAGTTAGAAATTGCTAAATCTTATATAGCTCATCGGGATAGTCAAACCTTATTAACTTTACTAGATATGGCACCTTGATATTAGTTTAGTTGACTTTACTTAGAAAGGTGTCTCATATATCAGTTTGACAAAAACAAATTTGCTTACTGTCAAGTTCTATTTTAAACTATTTCAAAAATCACTTTTTTAAACTTTAAACATAATTTTATAAAAAATAGAGACCTATCACACACAGATATATTTTTTCTTTCCTTGGATTTCCTAAATATTTTACAGAAAGAGTGAGACACAATATATCTGTTATAAGCATAATCACCTGACTAGTTTTATCCTGCATAAACTTAATAGCAATATTTCTTTCTGTATCTCTTGGCTAATAACATTTTTCATGTTCCAGCAAGGCTGGACTATATTTTACTTTAGCTTTGAATTAAATCCTGGAAACTTGGAAGCAAGAAAAAAAAATACTTTTTTAAGGAAGAGTATATAGATCTTTGTCATATACTTTATAATCTTCATGGAACTTTTTACATATTTTTATGTTTCTTCTTTTTATTAAATATCATCAGAAATCTAAGTTATGCTATAAGATCATGACTTTATTCTAAACCAAGACCTTTTAAAATTAAAGGTGTTCCAGCAGTGAAGCATAAGCCGTTGCTAAGATCCTTCAGGAGAGTGAGAATAGAAACCATTCATTTCTTCTCTAATGGTATCACATATTTCCAATGGGAATTTTTATTTTAATGAAATCGATTGGCCTTTCCTTTGGCCTGAATCACAAGGATACATAAAAAGATACCTCTTACTCTTTTGTTTTTCTTCATGGAGACACTCCTATTGTATTTTTTGCAACATATTCACATTCTTTTCTGCTGCCATTTTTTCCAATTTATTTTATTCATTCCTAAAGAATTTAATGCTAGACACAACTCGCTCATGAGTGAACACCCATTTTTTTAAAAGAGTTATGCAAAACCCTGAGTAACTTTCCATATATAATAAAAGAGTGTCCAAGTATATGTGATTTCTGGTATATAAAGGCCAATTTTTTTTTACTACTCATGTGTTTCTGAATGTGACTGGTTACATGGGATAAGAAGAGGGGGATAGAAAAAGAGCATTAGTTCTAAAAATGATTCATTTTGAACATTCATTTTAAACATATATTCATAACGTTTTTAAACAACCTTCATGAGCTCTTCATGAGTTCAATGGCATTCCTGGTTCTTTAGTAAATTGCACCTCTTTCTCTGGATCTTCACAATGCTTGAGTAACAGAATTATACATTTGCCTTTAGCAAACATTTTATAATTTGTAGGAAGACATCTATATCCATGAAGTCAAAACTAAAATAATATAAAATACTGGTAACATCAGGTGATGTTTTAGGAAGGATACACTGAACAACTCTTTTTTCACAAGATACTCATTTATTATTTCTTAGTATTTCAAGTTAATGCATACTTTTGTGATTATAGGAAAGTTACTAAAGGAAGGGTCCATTGGCTCAAAGAATATAATGGAAACACTAAGAATTCTACTACTGCTTTATCCAACTGTACTGCAGAGGTTCAGAATAAAGTGTGCCACTTTTAATGAAGATTATTTTGAGCTAAAGGCAATTGAGACCCTGTGGGTTGAAGAGAAACTACTGCCCCTTCCTTAACTACTTAAAAGAATTTAAATTGGGGATTTTTTTTCAGAAAAGAGTTATTACCAAAGATAAATTTTACCCATGTGTCCTTACCTATATGACAGGGTAAACATCTAATTGCCAAACATCTGCTCTTCTTCTTAGAGACAGTGAATGACCTTCCTGTCCTTGAAAACCCCAGGCCTCTATCCCATTCTTTAGCTCAGGATGGCTTATATACCTCATTTTACCTTTATGCCACTGAACTTCTCATTTATATGAGATTCCTGTATGTACAGAATTAAATTTGATTTTCTCCTGTTAATCTATTTCATGTCAATTTAATTCTTAAGCCAGCCAGAAGAACCTAGAAGTGTAGAAGAAATATTTCTTCCTCCCCAAAATACTTTCCAGCAAGTGTCAGCTACAAAATTTCCAGCTCCCAGGAAAAAATGAAAATGTTGGTTCCCTTGACAGTAAAGCATTTAAAATGCTATAAGAGTAATATAATATAAAGCTTTTCTATTCTTCTAGAGTCTGTCTCTTGACTTGTCACGGGGTTTTTAATTTGCTATCTAATTTTCTTCTAAATAAAGAAAAACTAACTTTTTTTTTTTTTTTTTTTTTTTTGCGGTACGATGGCCTCTCGCTGCTGTGGCCTCTCCCGTTGCGGAGCACAGGCTCCGAACGCGCAGGCTCAGCGGCCATGGCTCACAGGCCCAGCCGCTCCGCGGCATGTGGGATCTTCCCGGACCGGGGCACGAACCCGTGTCCCCTGCATCGGCAGGCAGACTCTCAACCACTGTGCCACCAGGGAAGCCCAGAAAAACTAACATTTTAAATTTAATAATTTGTTTACTGTTCATCTTTATATCATTCCAGTTTTAAATGTAAATATAAGAGAATTTAACTCATCTGCAGAATCACTGAAATTACACAACTTGTATTTCATACTCTGTACACACATATGTATTTCTTTCTTAGACAAACAGTGAAAGCACTGTGCAAAAACTAAATCATTTTATTTAATTTATTCATATGTGTGCATTCTACCAACACTGTAACTTTGGCTTACTGATTAGTAAAGAGGAACTGAAAGGAAAAAGAATATGAGTTGCCCTATCTTCGCCTCTTTCTGTGAGAAACATTTTCAGTTTAATTGGTTTTCATGGGAAGTAGCATGACTAAGAAAAGTCTTGGTGGATTTGTGTTTCTTAGAATGCAATTGCTTTCTTTCTGCATCTGAAGCAAGTTTTGGTTTTAACAGAACATATACCTCTTGGAGAGCTACCCATGTCCATTTTTTCAGTTGTAGATGTAGCATGCCTATTTTGTACTCACTAGATAACTTGCTGAATTATTGTACATTGTGGGACCTCTGGAATTTAGTGTTCTTGGAGCATCAAAAATGCTATATATAAATAGGTTGAAAGAACATCAGATATGAATATAGGGCCTATCTCCTCTGTGTGTACACTTGTGCATTGGCCCATTGGATTTCACTTCCAAACCACAAGTTAAAAAATAAAATTATCAAGAATTTCAAGATGGTGCAGTAACCAAGTACAGAACCTCTTTGAGCTCAGGGCCTTTTGCAATTGCATTGATTGTACAAACTTAAAGCCAGCCTCGACCAGTAAACAGCATTGTCTTTTATGTCAGGTCACCTGCTTTCATGAGCCTACAGTTTCTCCCTTCTTGCACAGCTGCTTTTTAGAGAATAATTTTTCTCTATTATTGTAAGATCATAATAATTGTGGTAATTATCCATGATCTGTGCAGAAGAAAGCAGCTTTGGATATTGCAATTCAATATGTCGATTTTTATCGACTGAATTTGCCACCCCAAAATATGATTATTTTAAACTGATTATTTTTAAGAAACAGCAGACAAAAAGCTCTGAAAGCTGAGCGTGAATTACCCTTTTTCAAGAGACATTCACATGTTTTAAGGGAAATCTCCATTTGTGAGCGTCTTTCTCCCTGTACCAAGAAGAGAAGAATGACCAAGTCTCTAGAAATTCTTATCAGTGAAAGCTATGACCTAAATCTGCCTAACAACCTTATCCTTCTGATTTTCCTGATAGCTTCCCATAACTGGCTTCCCCCGCAACACCCAACATCTTCTTTTGCCTTTAGCTGGAGATGGGATTTAAGGTGATGGCCTGGGCTATTTTGGGAAGTTACTCAGTTTTCCTGGGTATCTCTCACATATACAGGAGTTATATGTGTTTTTAAACTTCTGTTTGTCTTCCTCCTGTTAATCTGTCCTTTTTTATTACAGAGGGGTCTCAGCCTAGAAGAACCTAGACAGAGGTAAAATTATTTTTCCTCCCCTACTTATCTATTTTCACTATTTTTGTTAATGACATTCACTTGCATCATCATCTCTACCTGGTGCCATTGTTTTGTTTTGCCAAACAAAAACCTCTTTTGTTTTGCTTTTGTTCGGGGAAAGAAAAACAAAATGGAGTCAGTATTGCTAAGTAGCTCTCTAAAATGGACCCGAAGAGGCCATTGAGGAAGTGAGACTTATGCACGCCTCAGCCTGAATGGAATCTGACCTTTTGACCACTGATTATCTTAACACAGGCATCCAAAACATCTGCCCAATGCTGCAGAAACTCCAGATACTTATCCCATCCTATTCTAAAATAACTTGTGATTCCTTAAGAACAAGTATTTCCTGACTTCCATCAGAGTCAATCACAATTTCTGCCAGATAACTTTAACAACCTTTAGCAGTTGTCCTCATAAGCCCCTGACTCCTTCTCTTCCCCAGAACATTCTTCCAGTTTTTCCCAAATCTGTGTCTCCCAAATTGCATATCCTAAGACCCCAAATTCAGCTCTTTGTTCTTTGCAGCCTTGATATCAATTACTATTCAAAGTTCTTTCAAGGCAAAGAAAGTAAACATCTGATTCTAAATCCTGAGGGAAAAAATTTTTCTCCTTACATAAACTATCAAAAAATACACATATTTTCAGTCTGTCCCATACCTTTGAATTCAGGGTAATAGGTGCAAAATTGCCGAGTCTTTCTGGATTTATGTCATTGAAATTGGCTCATTCTAATTGGCATCTAACACCCAACTGGTAGATGCTATGTCAGTTATGATTCAGTGAATGTCTCTTCATCTTCAATATGTTGCTGACATTTTAAACTGCTATTTTTCTTCCTTCATGGTTTTCTGATTTTAATTATTCTGCTACTATGATGTTTGTCTTGTTTGAATGCAGAGGTTTTTTTGTTTTTGTTTATTTGTTCTGTATTTGTAATATGCTTTCTGACAATTTTCCTGAAACCAAAATGTAAAAATATGAAAAATACTGTAAAGCCAAGTAGCTTTGGGCTTGCTTCCTAACGTTTCAGAGAATCACTAATGTTTTCCTTCCAAGAAAAAAATGTGTTGGCAGCTTTCCTTTTTTGCATTAGAAAGCAAAGCATACAAAAATTCATACTAACAAAGACTGTTAGTTTGAATATCTTGAAAGGAAATTTCCAGTGGCACTCAGACTTCAACATTTTTCCTTGCAGTGACACTATGATTTAAGCTATTGTAAACTTACATTGTTTTTCTTGAAATTTCTTTAAGTGGATCTTTTGTGTATGATCAAATTATCTGATAAAGATTAAATTAATAGGATCCACATCATTTTGAATTTTACAAAATTAATTTATTACAATATGTAAATGGGAATTATTGATAGTAGTTATATCAAAGTTTCACCCCTGATTTTTAGTCCAGATATATGTTAAAATATAATGGGAATTTAGTATTCATCCAGGCTCAATATTAAATGGTAAAAATGCAAATATATGAAGATATAGTCTTCATGAATTTACCAGTTTAGCTGGAGACATATCATGCTATAAGCACATTTAACTTTGCTCTTCAAAGGTGTGCTCTTTTCTTTCAAATCTTTGTAGATTGTCTCCTCTCCTTTATCATGGTTTTTTTGTTGTCTTATTACTTTAAATTGCAATTGGTTAGATCTAGCCTCATTAACATGATGTTCATATTCTTCTCTATAATAAAGTAACTGTAACCTATATTCCTGATAGAGGTAAGATTATATGTCAGTGGTTCCTTGAGTCCACTGATCCACCAGGATCAATTACCTAGTACAATCATAATCCTCAAAAGGCTTGTTTGTGGACAATCTCTTAGAAGGGGATGTGAGGATGGGGCAATTAAAGGCATTCATAGCACACATTTGTCCCATGAGCTCATAGAGTAGAGCTATTTGCAAAGAGCAGTGTGAACACATGAGAAAGATGAGGGCTCCATCAACTTAGAATTTCAGGCAAGCTTTTCCTACTGCACAGCACTGGGGTGAAACTGTTACATAGGCATTCAAAATCCAAACAAGTAGTTGGTGAAATTCCCTCCCCCAAAAAAGGAGGTGGGGGGAGAAGAACATGTGCAAATAGTGTAGCAGTATGGTACGAAAATAGCAAGCTTAATATTTTTGGAGTTTATGTTAACATATGAGTAATCATGTAGTGGAATTGCTGCTTGATATCTTGGTAGAACATGGAGAAATTTTGAGACTTGTAATCAGGGGCATGAAGAAATTTACTTATTCATAGGTCATATTTCTACTTTTTTCAAAATTCTCTAAAGAAATTTAAATTTAGAAAGTAACTAGCTATTAGATTTAGGAAAATCCTCAATTTGGGAACAAAAGGATCAAAAAATACCCCTCCAATACTTCTATGAGAGTAGTTTCACTTACTGGGTGTTATAAACTTACAGTCTTTGTATGTCTTTGATTAGAGTTGGAAATTAAATATGCTGATTTCAGTACAATGCCAATAACTTTCTCTATTCAATGATATACACAAATTTAATTATTACCTAACAAATGGAATAGCTGTTTTCTTGCTTTCAAAAGCTGTTTTGCTTTTAATTTCTCTTTTCCAAATTTCAGACACCTCATTGCTATTTGTATACATTATATCACATTACAGTTATAATGCTTCAAAGGAAACATCAGGCTTTATTAAACACCAGAATAGTTATTGACCCAATTTTGAATGCACATGTTTCATTGTTTGTTACGTACTCTCAGAGACTAATTAATTTGGAATTAAGATCAGTATTTTGAGAATTCCTTTTAATTTTTTCCCAACACTTTCAGTTCTCTGCCTTACATTAACATTCACACTTAACTACTTGAAACAGTACTTACTTATATAGCAAATGTAATTAGTACTTTTAAAGCCTGAAGGCTAGCAATTATCCACTTTCTATTAGTGAACAACTCTTATTACCCATCGTAGTCATTTTATTGTGATAGAAAATATTAAGTTATACAAAGCTTTAGTTCTGACACAGTGGTAAAGAAGGATAAGCCATGATGGCATGGCCATTTTGAATCCTATTCTTCAAAAAAATCAAACATTTAACAATACTGAATACCTGTTATGCCCCAGACACAGGAAGTTCTTGGCTTTGATAATACACTAATTAACCAAAGTGACTCTGACTTCAAGGAGTGCATAACAGAGTGGAGGATACAGACAATAAATATAACAATATATAAATAAAAATAACAATAAGGTTGGCACTATATCTTATCATTTGCTAGAGTTTGATAAACATTAGGCAATTAAGAAATGTTTCTGAATGCACAGATCATGCCTAATACCGTTCTCCAGTTTACAAACTACACTTCTCTGGCAATGCCATTACATTTTGGAGAACACTATATAATCTAAAATCATCAACTCTTATAATAAATTTTAAAAGATGTCTCAATTATCTTACAATAAAGGCTCTTATAAGGAACCTCATTTTAAAGTTAGAGTGGTGAAGACAGTTAAATATTATTCTAATATAATTTAGCTATATTTAACAATAAATTTGACCCAGCTAACAGATGGTAAAGTAATCTTAGTTCAGCTACATTGCTCCTACTACAACTTTTATAATTCTGGGTGAGGTAAAATTAAAGTGGTTGAATAGATGACAAGGTCATGTTCAGAGATGTCAGGCATTTGATGTCAAGCAAAGAACATTGGTAGAACTTTGATTGCCACCAGTTTTCTTTGTTTTTGACATCTGCTTCTGGTGGTATAGAAAGTGGGAACAGATGCAAGAATACAGTGTAGGACAAATATTAATTGTGACAATCAGTGTTCCTGCAGTTTTGAAACAAGGATTTTTTTTAAGTCAGCAAATGATCATAGACAATAACTGAATCTGTTAAAAAACATAAATTGGTAAAACAAACAAAAAATCCTTAGTGCAGTCATATAAACTTTTAAAATTGCAAATGAGAAGACATTAAAAGTTTATAGATTGTTAAATCATGATGAATTATTTAGATTTATAATTCCACATGGTTTCAAATGAAATAGTGTGGTTTAATTTAAAAAATGGGAAAGGGGAATTTATTAGTTAACTTGCAAATAACTGTAGGGATTCAGAATACATCTCCCCAAGATGTGCATGCCCCTTTGACATATGGATTATTTTGAGCTGAAGGCAATTGAGACCCTATGGGCTCAAGAGAAAAAACTGCCCCACCCTTAACTACCTGGAAGAATGTAAATTGAAGATTTTTCCTGAAAAAAGAGTTATTACTAGAGAAAAATTTAATCTAAGTAGCACCATCTATACGGCAGGACAAATATCTAACTACCAAACAGCTGCTATACATCGGCTGCCTATAGTCCTATGAAGGATATTCCTGTCCTTGGAAGCATCAGGCCCCTATGCCATTCCTTAGCTCAGGGATGCATATATACCTCATTTTACCTTTCCGTGTCTGAACCTCTCATGTGTGTGGAGTTCTTGGCTCTCTCGTGGATGTGGGTGGATGTGGGGTTCTCATACATATGAATTAAAATTGGATTTTCTCCTTTTTTTTTTTTTTTTTTTTAAGTACACGGGCCTCTCACTGTTGTGGCCTCTCCCGTTGCGGAGCACAGGCTCTGAACGCACAGGATCAGTGGCCATGGCTCACGGGCCCAGCCACTCCGCAGCATGTGGGATCTTCCCGGACCGGGGCACGAACTCGTGTCCCCTGCATCGGCAGGCGGACTCCCAACCACTGTGCCACCAGGGAAGCCCCGGATTTTCTCCTATTAATCTGTTTCATGACATTTTAATTATTCAAGTAGCCAAAAGAATCAAAGAAAGGAAAGTGGGAGAAAAATTTTCCCCTTTCTGACACAACTATGGTACTTCATTTTCAACTTTCCTTACAATAAAAGAGATTACAAAAGCTAATTCTATATTAATCATTGTTAAATAGACAACAATTACTACTACATTTTTGAGGGTGTGGATTAATATATTATTTACTGCTCTTTAAGAATGCAGATGGGAAAACTGGACAGCTACATGTAAAAGAATGAAATTAGAACACTCTCTAACACCATACACAAAAATAAACTCCAAATGGATTAAAGACCTAAATGTAAAGCCAGACACTATAAAACTCTTAAAGGAAAACATAAGCAGAACACTCTATGATATAAATCACAGCAAGATCCTTTTTGACCCACCTACTAGAGAAATGGAAATAAAAACAAAAATAAACAAATGGGACCTAATGAAATTTAAAAGTTTTTGCACAGCAAAGGAAACCATAAACAAGACAAAAAGACAACACTCAGAATGGGAGAAAATATTTGTAAATGAAGCAACTGACAAAGGATTAATCTCCAAATATACAAGCAGCTCATGCAGCTCAATATCAATAAAACAAACAACCCAATCCAAAAATGGGCAGAAGACCTAAACAGACGTTTCTCCAAAGAAGATATACAGACTGCCAACAGACACATGAAAGGATGCTCAACATCACTAATCATTACAGAAATGCAAATCAAAACCACAATGAGGTATCGCCTCACACCAGTCAGAATGGCCATCATCAAAAAATCTACAAACAATAAATGCTGGAGAGGGTGTGGAGAAAAGGGAACCCTCTTGCACTGTTGGTGGGAATGTAAATTGATACAGCCACTATGGAGAACAGTATGGAGGTGCCTTAAAAAACTAAAAATAGAACTACCATACGAGCCAGCAATCCCACTACTGGGCATATACCCTGAGAAAACCATAATTTAAAAAGAGTCATGTACCACAATGTTCACTGCAGCTCTATTTACAATAGCCAAGACATGGAAGCAACCTAAGTGTCCATCGATAGATGAATGGATAAAGAAGATGTGGCACATATATACAACGGAATATTACTCAGCCATAAAAAGAAACGAAATTGAGTTATTTGTAGTGAGGTGGATGGACCTAGAGTCTGTCATACAGAGTGAAGTAAGTCAGAAAGAGAAAAACAAGTATCATATGCTAACACATATATATGGATTCTAAAAAAGAAAATGTTCTGAAGAACCTAGGGGCAGAACAGGAATAAAGACACAGACATAGAGAATGGACTTGAGGACATGGGGAGGGGGAAGGGTAAGCTGGGACAAAGTAAGAGAGTGGCATGGACATATATACACTACCAAATGTAAAACAGATAACTAGGAGGAAGCAGCTGCATCGCATAAGGAGATCAGCTCGGTGCTTTGTGACCACCTAGAGGGGTGGGATATGGAGGGTTGGAGGGAAATGCAAGAGGGAGGGGATATGGGGATATATGTGTATATATAGCTGATTCACTTTGTTATACAGCAGCAACTAACACAACATTGTAAAGCAATTATACTCCAATAAAGATGTTAAAAAATAAATTTTAAAAAAATTAAAAAGTTAAAAAAAAGAATGCAGACTTTGGATTCAGGTAGATGGATTAGACACATGCAGGGCTCTGTGCAACAGGTAGCCTTAGTGGGGCTTCTCCTCGTAGCAGTTTTGTGACTTTTATTCATTTTTTTTTTTTATCACTGTCTCTTAACTTCCTCATGTGTTAGCAAAGACACCATGAATCCCATAATGCTGTTTTGGAGTCAGATGAGAAAATGTTTATAAAGTACTTATTGCATACATTATTTTGCAAAAAAAAGCAACTGGAATAAAATAGGTGCTCAATAAATGTTTACTGAAAAAAAATGAATGTAGTAGTTTTAGAAATAAAAGGAGAAACACTTTCAGTAAGATAATGAATATAAATTCTGTTATCTTTCAGGTTTCTAAAGTGGTAATACTTTAGTAGTTCAAACATGTTTACTAATAGAGTATGACAAAGTGTAATAGTCAGACTTACAATAAAGACTTTAGAAGGAGAAAGTAGAAATGATATTTTCGATAACTAAGAAAACTTTTAGTATTGTGCACTGGCCTAGAATTATGACTGCGTGCACCTACATTTTAAACCATATATCTACATTTATGGGTATGTATATATATGAGAAACTACATCAGAGACAGTACTTTAATATGGTATATAGATATTTTTACACTTTTTTTTCTATTTTGGAAAAATATTTAACACAATTTTCATCTCCCATGCAGATGTAGCACATAATAAGCTATGTCCAGTTACACACTTTTCTTAATAACACCCCATCCCCAACCTGAAGTTTGATCAGAGTAAACTGGGAAATGATTATTGTACTTCATCAGTTGTAATTTCCTTTACATAAATTGCTCTTGCTCCAACACATCTCATTACACATTAATCCATAATGCATCCATCAGTTCAATATTAGCATATTTACCCATTAGTCAGTGTGAACCTCTAAACATCTATACAACAGAATAGAGAGAAATATTTTGTCAAATGAGAGTGATACAAAGTAGAATAGAAAAAGGGCCTTAATAAAGGTAAAATGTTTTTGGAAATGAACATTCATTGAATAACTACCTTGTGTCAGGACTTTTGTTCAATTTTCAACATACACAGACTCAGTTTTATTTGATTTTCCCTAAACATTGTGAAGTCAACCTTAGTATTACCATTTTACGGATGACAAAGGAAACAACAACAACAACAACAAAAAACCCCGAAGTTAGTAGAGGTTAAGATACTCCTTCGAGTTTTTACTTCAATATCCCCTACTCAGATACACATCATATCACTCAATATCCATGGAATACCTTCAAATAGCCATAGTCTCTCATCTCCCTTCCCTATATCTACTGTCAAACACTGATTTCAGCCCCTTATAATCTTTTGCTTGGACTACTCCTAGTTAATTCTCTGCCTCCAGTTTTAAATATCTCCTTTCTCCTTCCCACACATCAGTCAGGTCATGTTACTTCTTGGGATAAAATCCTTCAGGGATTCCCTATTGTGCAAGGATGAAGAGAAAGCTACATTGCATGACACATTAAGCCCTCTTTGAGTTGCCTCCTCCTGTTTCATTCCACTTCTCCCCTGCAGCCCCTGCAGCCCCTGCCCTGAAACCTGATGCGCCCTCCTTACAAAGCGATTTGTAGTTTGTGGTCTGATTGTGCACAATCATGTCTCTAAGCCCATTTTTCCTCAGCTTGGATTTCCATATTAATTTTTCACTACCCAAGTCAAGCATCACCTCCTCTATAAAGCATGTCAGACTGAGAGTTATTTCTGAGATGACTGATCACCATGTACCATACAGACTGTAAAAGTATGCTAAAACTTTTCTCTAAAATATGCCCTGGAGAAAAGGAATCATCTTATATTTGAATTTATTATACCACAGCATACTTTTCCAGTTTACTATTTATTCAATTGCTATTTTTGGGAAAAAAATTTGAGGAAGAAACATTTCTTTGAAACAACTTTCATCATTTCTGACTCTGGATGCTTTAATAGGTCACATAATAGCATTCATTAAAAAAAAGAATAAAAAGTCACTTTATGATAGATCAGTAGTTATTCATAAATTTAGGACCTTACCATTACTGGTGTTGGATATGAACAAAAATAACCCATTTAAATATCACTTTTGAAAAGTCATAAATAAAGGTATTATACAAGTAAAACATACAATGCAAGAATATTTGAAAAAAAGCATGAGAGAGAAAACGGTCCTTCTAATGTGATGACTCGGGATAAAATTTCCAGTGACAGCATCATACAAGGTTTTTTAAGTGCCATATTTCAGAAAATAGACAGAAGTGAAGATGATGTGCTTTAGAAAGCTGTGCTGGTTGCCTCATAAAGCAGCTGCCACGATGACTAGACAGTGATGTCTAGGATTCACATGAAAGGTTTAAGAAAATTGCTTCATAAAATATGGTAGAAAAAAGCCATAACTTTATAGTAAAATATTATTTTATATAGTGCTATTTGAAGTGTGTTCATGTAATAAATGGCTTAATCGTGTATTAAAAGTATGCATTTATCTACTTTTTTTTCAGGATAGAAAAAACATTTTTGTTGCCTTTTCTTGTGTGTTAAAGAGAAAACTGTTTTGTAGTCTCATGTCTTATTTTTTGGACATATGCAATACTTCTTTTATGGATTTTTACTTTGTATTAATTTTTATCAGTCACTTTTCCTTAATATGCCACTAATTTCTTGATGAACAGAGAATGTAAATTACATAAGGAAAGGTTGTTTTTTCAATAAATGGCATTATCACCGTGGTCTTGAACAGTTCTGAGTTTAGAGTGGGTACTTAATACATACTGCTAGAACAGATCATGAAATCACTGCATCCTTACCCACTTCACAGTGTTGACACTCAGTAAACAATTAATTATTTTTTCTAGTAGGAATTCATTATTATAATGAGTAATGAATAAATGAATATCATACCGTAGCGAAGCAGAGGAAGTCTGAATCAAGTCGAGATTTTGTTTCATGTTAAATCTCACAGTATATCCACTGACTCTGAAAAAACAGAAAATCAGTAGATTATTTCCATCTTTGAGTGGGGGTAGCAGCTTGATAGGGAAAATATTATGAATTTAATAAGGCTGAATTGAAATTTCCCACAGTTCCTTAATAGTGACTCATATATTTTATTTAGGCCAAACCTAATTTTAGCTCAATAGTTCCTAGCTGAGTGGGCATTCCCACCAGCATATGCTGCTCTTGTAGAATTTGACATTAAATGCTTAAGCCTGAATGACTAGTTTTTACTCTTCTAGATGGAGTCCACAGAGGCCCTATAAAACAAGAAAGTGTTTATCCCGGAAAGCTAAAATAAAAGGTCTTCATGTAAAGAACTTCATTAAAGCATTCATTTTCTTCAGCCACTCTTTCTGTAGGTTAGTCTGTCAGACTACTAAATTGCTGACACTGAAACACCAACCCAGCCCTATTCTATCCTTTTGGAAATAGGATCCCTTGATTAGTCCCAAGTATCCAGTGTCAATTCTATTAAGACTCACAACAGTCTGTATCCAGTCTTTTTGATTCTGAGAACCAAAAAGTCCCATACTAAACTCTTTGTGTGCTAGACACAAGTCAAAAGAAATATCTTTGCTGAGTCATTATATTAAATCTTGATAGCTATTAAGAAAAACCTAATCATTGTTTCCTAAAAGTATTTTATACTTATAATACATACTTTTTTTCATGTATCCATGTATCCACGATTCTTTTTTTTAAACTTGAGTTCTCTTTGAAGCTTAAGAACTTATAAAGATGTCTCTGTCCTTTGAATTCATAATATCAAGCATTTGTCTCTCATGACATAATCATGTAATACCATATCATTTATCTTCCATTGTTTGATAGTTAGCTTCCACATATGACTAATTACAACACAGTGAAAGGATTGTACTCAAATACTTCTCCCTTTTACTGAGGAATTAGTAAACTATTCTTCATGTGAATCAATAAAGTTTGTCAGATGTCTTGCTCTATACTCTTCCTTTTGGTTTGTTTGTCCTAAGCAGAAGACTCCCTCTGCATTTGATTTATGTTTACACTGATTATGATACAGGGGCCTACTATCATTTTCTGTTGCTGGTGGTGTTTTACTGTCTCTTTTGGAAAAATACCATGTTGCTTATTCCTATAATAGCCGTGATTTAGCTTTCTTTACTTAGGGTCCCCATGATATCAGTTACTCAACGAAAGTCTCAGTCTCAGAGCTCTTGGTATTTTAGAAACCCTGCCCTTCCTTGATCAGATACCTGTGTTGTCAGGTGACTCAGAGCTTGAATTCTTGGTAGGGATTTGAGAAAAAAGATACTCTCATAAATTGTTGCATAACATATGAATTTCTTTTATCCTTGTTCCCTTTGTCACAGACTGCCTTCTCCTTACCTAATGTAGTTTTATCTTCCTACCCAAATATAGAACACATTTAATGCTCCCTCAGGGAGACAAAGAGTCCCATCCTGTCACTTCATCCATCTCAAAATCTATCTTCCTTAGCAGGTCTTGGGGCTTCCTTTGGTATACAGAGATATAGACTAAAATTACTTTTCTTGTCCTCTCCTTCAAACTTGTATACCAAATACACAATGGTAAAATAGGGTCAAAACTTCTCTTTTCATTAGGAGAAAAAAATTGATGGAAGATACAGACTTCAGTGTTTAAGGCAATTCTGAAATCCCAAGACAAGGAAAATGCCATTCATGATTTTATCAATCATCTTTAAAACAATTTCTAATTCACGGTACTGCCATTTCAACTATATTTATATGTGTGGCTTTACTCAGTTTGAATAGTTTCTCCACATTATTTTGGATTCCACTTTTTGGTATGTTTTTTAAAATTGAATATTTATTTTAATAAATTTTCTGTTCATAAATCCTGATAATTAAGAAAAAAGTTAGCATAATTGCCATGAAATGAAAATTGATATTTATATTGTTTCAAAATTTTTTTAATTATATTGAGGTTGGAAGTTCTGCGATGCAGAGATAGTGCTAAATTTTCTGGTGTTTACTCATTTTTCTGTGGATCCTAAAACTTTTATTTCTGTATTCTCAAGTATAGTTGCTCATTTCTTGGTCATATATATTCAGCTGAATATGGAACTAACTCTGCAATAAATGAAGAAAACTAGTCTATAAAATAACATTGTCCTCTCAGATGAAAGTTTGCAGACAACACAATTTTATATGTTATATTGTTATCTGAATTCTTAATGTTTTTGTTTAATATTTTGGTGAAAAGAAAAAGTAAATATTCCACTATCAGGAGGAATAAAACAAAAGTAATTCTTGGAAATAATAAATACATTGCAGATAATGAGAGACAGGTTAATCACAGTGTCTGGTAACCACTGACATCTTACATCTTCAGGCCTAGAGGTGATAATGGCTTTTTCCTTTTGCTACATCAAGGTAACTTACTGTTCTCAGTTGATTTCTATTTATCTTGTCTACACTTTTGTAAATATTCTCCTTATTGAAAAATCTTTAATTACCCCCCTTTTGTATATGTTATCTATTTCCTGCTGCCACTGTGACAGCTACATATATTTAAATTCTTATAAATATGTATATATAATTCTGAGAATGTACACATGTTAATAGGTAGAGATAATACGAAAAACTGCAAAAAGAAGAAAGAATAATTGACCTAGAGTCTGTCATACAGAGTGAAGTAAGTCAGAAAGAGAGAGACAAATACCGTATGCTAACACATATATATGGAATTTAAGAAAAATAATGTCATGAAGAACCTAGGGGTAAGACAGGAATAAAGACACAGACCTACTAGAGAATGGACTTGAGGATATGCGGAGCAGGAAGGGTAAGCTGTGACAAAGCGAGAGAGAGGCATGGACATATATACACTACCAAACGTAAGGTAGATAGCTAGTGGGAAGCAGCTGCATAGCACAGGGAGATCAGCTCAGTGCTTTGTGACTGCCTGGAGGGGTGGGATAGGGAGGGTGGGAGGGAGGGAGACGCAAGAGGGAAGAGATATGGGAATATATGTATATATATAACTGATTCATTTTGTTGTAAAGCAGAAACTAACACACCATTGTAAAGCAATTATACTCCAATAAAGATGCTAAAAAAATAAATAAATATTCTGAAATAAATTTCATTTAAAAATATTATGCCCAGTTCAAACGCTTTTTTTCATTAATCACAGCAACTGATTTTTGACATTTTTACAGACCAGTTTCATATGGAATTAATCCAAACCCTAAAGATAAAGTGACTTGTTACTTCAAACTCCTTGGTAAGTCTACCTAAGTAGAGCACTGTCAAAAAACTGAAGGATAGGGCTCTAAATTCTTGGATGTATAAATTCAGACTGACTTGCCCAAGTTTTATTTGAGCTTTCTTTTACAATACCAGAGAGAGAAAAAAGATATCGGGCTGAAAAATTTTACTACCTCATCACTAATTATTACAGTCATAGAAAAAATTATCTATCTTATTCTCACAAATTTTGTGCTCTTCTTGCTTGAAAACAAATATTTGGAAGCATAAGGACTATTAGAATTCACACACACACATCAAGTCTACACATTGTATTTAAGAAACATACTTTTAACCACTTCTCTTTCCTGCTACCTCTGGAATGACAGCCTATCAACTCATTCAACTAGTATTGTGATTATTAAGTGGTAAGGAAACAGATTCACTTGTATGCATTTGAATTGTCAAGGCTTGAAATTTCATTGTGCAATGATATGCACTTTTTTCCTAAGAATGTCTTTTAAACTGTTATATCATTATATACTAATCATAAGAATAAAAAATCATTACGATTATATCAATAGTTTCTAATGTGGCAATAACAACCCACTTTCTTGTCTATAATGTATTTGAAACAATATGCCTTTCCTGCACTAAATTTTTAAAAATTTCCTTTTTTAGCAACATGTAAAGCAGAGATTCTAAATACCATAAAAGGCCATTCATTTCCAGGGCTACAACTGAGTAAAATTCTGAAGAATTGGGATATATGCACCTCACAGTTGTTTGTTCAATTAGTCACCTAGTGAATCATTCAAGGTAACTGCCTGAATTTTTTAGAATAAGGAACATTTTAATAAACAATAAATAATTCTAAATATTAAAACAAATATTTAATTGGCTGCTTTACTATTCATGTGACTGATATCCTAGGCAGAGCCATTTCACTAAAACACATTTTTTTTTTTTTTTTTGCGGTACACGGGCCTCTCACTGTTGTGGCCTCTCCCGTTGCGGAGCACAGGCTCTGGACGTGCAGGCTCAGCGACCATGGCTCACGGGCCTAGCCGCTCCGCGGCATGTGGGATCTTCCCGGACCAGGGCACGAACCCGTGTCCCCTGCATCAGCAGGCGGACTCTCAACCACTGCACCACCAGGGAAGCCCCTAAAACACATTTTAGTAAGTAACAGTGTCTGAAGAAATGCTAAAGAGACTTTTAGTTTAAATTTTCTACCATGATTTGCTAAAATATTTCATTGTAGTTAAACTGAAAACCAGTTATAATGATTGGTCACTAAACTTATTCATCTTCTTTTTAAGACTGCATTTGACAAATTGATAGTTTCATTCATCATACACTTTCCTAATGGCAGAGAAACTAGGCAACATGGCAAGAGGTGATTCTCTTGAGTCAAATTATGTCATCTGAAGTGAGGCCAGGCTGTTTTAAGGGTAGCGGGATTCTGCTTAATAAAGTGAACTAATGCTGTAATTTACTAAATAATACTATCATAAAATGGAGCACATAGCATTTGACCACTGAAACCATCAATTTTCTCCATTTAAGAAGTTGTAAAATGTAATGTTTTATTTAAAAATCCATTATATTAGGCCTGGATATAGTCAGTGACAATAAAACTAAAATTAGCATTGAAATAAAAAATTCAAGAAATTTGAGACTCTGTTCAAATGTGTAATTATGGCAAATACCCCGTATTGCTTAATCTGTCATGTGTTCTTCTTTGAAATAGTATCAGTGAATTCTAGCTGACACTCGATTGACTAAGCTAATATATAATCCTCAGTAATTTATAAGTGTAAATTCTAGAATATGGGAAATAAAATTAATGTGCCCTACTTAATGGAAATGTCCTTTCCTTAAAAAAAAATGTCTGCTAGTTGTATTGTATATATGATGGTTGGAGTTTAAGTTTAAGTTTATATAGTAAGGGAAAATCATGAGTTGTGTGTTTTGAAACAAAAAGTTCCAGCACACTAGTCCTTTTGTGCCTATGAAACAACAAAGTTAGAAAGAGGTAGGTACAGTTATCACTTAAACAACATGGGGCCCCATATAATTTTGACTCCCCCAAAACTTAACTACTAATAGCCTTGACTGAAGGCCTTCCAGATAACAGTCAATTAAAACATATTTTGTAAGTTACAGGTATATCCTCACATATTTTATGCATTCATGACATAAATTTTTCTTAAGTTTTTTTGATATTTCTATGCTACGCAGTTCATCTGTGAGTTGTTTTCAAATTGTTGCAAGTCTCCAAAATATTTTCCAATAAATTTATTGAAAAAATTCTGTGTAAAAGTGGACCTGCACAGTTAAACCCATATTTAAAGGTTGTTCATTTGTACAATTTCTTTAGATTCCACATATAAGTGATATCATAGGATATGATATTTGTCTTTCTCTCTCTGACTTACTTCACTCAGTATGACAATCTCTAGGTCCATCCATATTGCTGCAAATGGCATTATTTCATTTTTTATGGCTGAGTAATATTCCATTGTATACATGTACAACATCTTCTTTATCCATTCTTCCATCAGTGGATATTTAGCTTGCTTCCATGTCCTGGCTATTATAAATAGTGCTGCAATGAACACTGGGGTGCACATAGCCTTTCTAGTTATGGCTTTCTCCAGATATATGCCCAGGAGTGGGATTGCTGGATCATTTGGTAACTCTATTTTTAGTTTTTTAAGGAAGCTCCATATTGTTCTCCATAGTGGCTCCAAATTACATTTCAACCAACACTCTAGGAGGTTTCCCTTTTCTTCATACCCTCTCCAGCATTTTATTGTTTGTAGATTTTTTGATGATGGCCATACTGGCTGGTGTAAGGTGATACCTCATTGTAGTTTTGATTTGCATTTCTCTAATGATTAGTGATGTTGAGCATCTTTTCATGTGCCTCTTGGCCATCTGTATGTCTTCTTTGGAGAAATGTCTAGGTCTTCTGCCCATTTTTTGATTGGGTTGTTTGTTTTTTGTGATATTGAGATGCATGAGCTGTTTGTATATTTTGGTGATTAATCCTTTGCCGATCGCTTTATTTATTTATTTATTTGGCTGCGTCAGGTCTTAGTTGGGGCACACAGGATCTTCTTTTGCTGCATGTGGGCTCTTCGTTGTGGCATTCGGGATCTTTTTGTTGCAGCATAGGAACTCTTAATTGCGGCATGTGGGGTCTAGTTTCCCAACCAGGGATCAAACCCCGAGCC
Organism: Tursiops truncatus; assembly: GCF_011762595.2. Classification (NCBI taxonomy): domain Eukaryota; kingdom Metazoa; phylum Chordata; class Mammalia; order Artiodactyla; family Delphinidae; genus Tursiops; species Tursiops truncatus. The sequence continues at coordinate 56,316,034 of NC_047051.1, read as the reverse complement.
CCCTGCATTGGGAACGTGGAGCCCCACTTGACCACCAGGGAAGTCCCATCAATCGCTTCATTTGCAAATATCGCTTATATGTGGAATCTAAAGAAATGGTGCAAAAGAACCTATTTACAAAACAGAACTTGAGTCACAGATGTAGAAAACAAACTTGTGGTTACTAGTGGGGAAGGGAGGGGAGGGATAAATTGGGAGATTGGGATTGACATATACACACTATTATATATAGAGTAGATAACTAATAAGAACCTACTGAATGGCATAGGAAACTCTATTCAATACTCTATAATGACCTATATGGGAATAGAATCTTAAAAAGGGTGAGTATATGTGTATGTATAACTGACTCACTTTGCTATACAGCAGATACTAACACAACCTTGTAAATCAACTGTACTCCAAACAAACAAACAAAGAAATTGATGGGAAGGACAGTGCAAAGCCCAACCTACTTCAAATTATTTCTTCAATAGCCTGCCATGGTGGGTCCTTCCTTTCTACCTGGTCTGATATACACCCATAATTTGAGGCACTTTCTTGAGTTATATAATAAAGGTAGGAGCATTGTTCTTGTTAAAAAAAAAAAAAAAAGGTTGTTCAAAGGTCAACTGTAAAATATTAAAATTTTTATTTTTCGCTCATCTAGGAGATTCTTGGTAAAAATGTTCTTGACAAGAATCCAGTTAGGTTTTGTTGATGTTGTGAGTAGAATTGGTATCAGCTACTTTCCAAGTACTAGCATTGATGAATACACTAGCAGTTAGTTGCCCAGATCTTTAAGCCAATCAGAAACAGATATTTCATTTGACAGTTACCAGGAAGAGTTTATAAGAACTGCTCCTTATACGAGTTTGGAAGAAGTAATTCAATATTATGAGTAAAATACAAAAACAATATAATGCTGTAAAAATTCTGAATAAGTGAAAGAACATGGTAAGAGATGAAAAGAGATCACACAATTTTACCTTGAGTGAAATGAGCTAATTTATGGAAGGTAATTTCAGATATCCCACCAAAGAATTATCTTCCCATGGCCTTGATTGATTAGTTCATACCTAAGTTTCAAAGGCATAGAAATCATTATTAATATAAAAATCAATGATTATCTTTCAGACTTTAATTAGATGTATCTCAAAATTAAGTGTTCCATGGAGTGCTGTATGGCATATGTATATAACTAGATCTATAGATCTACACAGAGATAGGGATGAGACAGAGAAAGAGAAAGAGAGAGAGAGAGAGAATGTAAGTATGTCAGGAAGAAATATATAAAAAATCATTTAGTCCAGGAACTTCTGTTTCTGATTTGGATAGGGTAGTTTAGCTATGCCACATCAAAAACCATTAAAAAATCTGGATTATATACAGGAATTACATGCTTGAAGGTATCAGAGAGCTGTTGAGGCAATGAGAACTGGAGGGGCTAAGAACCTGAAGAAAGAAACTGAGGACTATTTGACAGTCTTAAGAAGGAACAGAGATTGGAAATTCAGGATGCTCCAGCGCAATAAATATTTCAGGATTTCTCTTTTGTGTTCAAAGTTCCAAAGTTACAGAAACGAAAGGTAGATTGACCTAACCTTACCAGGTTTGCAACCCAGGCTTGACTCAGCAAAATTACTGACTGACATATTTTTTGGGGAATTCCATAAAAAATGTATTAGGCATGCAGAACAAAAGATGACAAGGCCAATAATCAAGAGAAAAATGGATAACAGAAACAGACTGATAGTGATGAAACAACTGTAATTGACTGAAAAGAACTTTAAATAAACTGTTGTTTTCATATTTAATATAAGAAATGTGGATGGAATAAATAAAAACAAAATTTCATAGAGAAATTGGAATCTATACCAATAATTTTAGCTAAAGTATGCCAAGGATAAGGTGATCACTTTCAAATGAGGTTCAGAGTCAAAAAACTTCAAATATGAAATGCCATTTTAGTGAGGTTGGAGGAGTGAGCTAACAAGGGTGGATGCCAGTAGGGGCAGAATTAGTAATTGAATTCAAGATTTTCCAGGCATTTAAAAGAAGTTTAATATAGAGGCCCCAATGAAGTATATCCCCAGATGAACTTGGAGCCTTTTTTTTATTGATGGGAATTAAGGGACTAGAAGATTGTCAAAACACTAGTAGTGGGTATTTTCAAAAGTTCAAAAAGTTGATTTTAAACTCTATAAATAATATGGATTAATAATAATGATAATAATAATTTTCAACAACATTCAAAAAATCTGTTGTGTAGGCAATTGGAATAGTGGTTCAAAGCCAAAATAATTCAAGTCATGCCAAATTTTGCCAATTTCTTTCTCTTTTTTTTCCCCCTTGAATTATTTTTGTTTTTCCTTGAGTTACTAAGTTCCAAGATGAGGGCCATGCTACAGATATAATTGAGTTTGGTTTCTACAAAACATTTAATAAAATAACTATGCCATTTTATATTGTGGATTCAGTGATAGGATTTCAAAATGGATTAAGAGTCAGCTAGCAAATAAATATAAATAATTTTGATGGTCTGTGTCAATATGAACTTTCTCCTTAGCCTTTCTCTTTTACTAGTCTTATTGTTTTAAATGACTGAATAACGACCCATATATTTTAAAGACACAAATATAGAAGAGCAAGCATGAGAGATTTTTTAAGTTTTATTTGAAAATAATTTCAATAGGCTTGAATAGATGTCTGAAATGAAAACAATATTCTATAATAATAGATGTAAAATAATGTTTCTAAATTCTAATTAAAACTTCAATCAAAGAAAAACAGGTTAATGGAAATATAGCCTAACAGTTCCTGTAATAATATGTACTATTTTGGATTAACCAAATGTCAATGTCACTATAAATCCAGATGGGAAAGACTATTCTATGAGCCGAATATAATTTTACTTCATGTGAGAATACGACATTTTAAGAAGTAATATTGTGGTTAATTCTGGGCTTTCCATGCAAGAGGGCTAGCAGTTAACTTAGAAAATATTCAGAGGTATTTGACTGAATAATGAATGCAAGAAAACCACAACAGGAAGAACTGATAAAAGAACTGGTGATCAAAAGGGAAGTCGTATCAATTAAAAAAATACTTTGTCTAAAATTATTATTACACTACAAAAATGTAATGAACTATGTGAATTTTCCCTAATCAGGAGAAATAATCATTAAAATGTTTTTGTATTCTTATTTTGCTGTGTCAATAGTCTTCTCTGTCTATAAATCTATACATGTATATTTAAAGAGCAAGAAGTTAGTACACAGTCTTAAAGCTTATGAATCTATGTGTACAGTGTAAATATCTCTTGTTAGGTTATCTTCTTATTTAGAGTTGTTTAATTCTACTACTTTCACTAGTAGAAGTTACACCAGAAGCTTAGGTCTGTGCCAATCTGTTTTACCTTATTTCTTATTAGACTCAAAAAGTAGAAGAAAAATTTTTAGTTTACTCTGGCTGAGAATAGATTCTATAATAAAATATGTGCCCATTATATTCAATATCTGGGTTTTAAGAAATATTAGAACTGCTAACTAAATTATTCCTTTTCCATTTTCATTTCTGCAACTGAATCCATCTCTACAATTCATGTCAAACTTTCTGTTCTCCAAATTTTAACAGCTCTCATAAGCTGTGCCCATTTGACCCAGCTGTTGATAATACACTGTATTTTACTGTCCTTTCTTCAGAATCAGAATTTCAGCATTAACATATACTTCAGAATAACTGATATCCTCAGTGTTGTAATTGGGGAAATTGAGTCTCAGGCACGTGAATTATCTTGCACAGAATCCCATGGCCAATTATCAACTGAGTTGATGTTATAAATCACAACAAAAGATTCAAATTTAGTTTCTTCCCATTTATTCTTCTTCCCTTATTTTATGTATGTCAATCTTCTTTTTCAAAGAAACTCTAAGCTCTTCAAGGGTATTAAGAGTATGTAACAAGGTGCCGAGCCCACTGTAGATATCAAATGCATGTAGATTTTTTGGCTCTGGGTTGCAATTCACCTCTTTTGAGAAAAATTAAACCAAGAGGAAACTATTTCCAGTTCCACAGAAAATAGCGTTGTAAGCTATCTTAAAAACAAAACTCTTAGAGACTCCAATATATTTTATTGTAATGTGGCACTGGATCTAAGAAACCAAATTTCTTCTTTAATGTAATGGCATAAATTTAATTATTGATTTTCTCAAGACAGAAAATGACTTAATTTGATTTTGAATATTTTCTCATAGAACAAAGCTCTCATTTTATCCTAAAATTACATATATTTTATATATATATATATATGTTCAGTGATATATAAATATATGTGAATGTATATATGATTAGTTATCCATGAACAGAGATGGATAGTTAAACTATGGATGAGGTGATAAGTGAGAGAAAGAAAGAGAGAGAGAGAAAGAGAGACTTTGTTAATAATTACATTCTTTGGTTCTCTGCAGCAAAAGGATCAGGCAATTGTCTGGGAAGTTGGTCACATTTTACTACCACCAGGAATCACTCCTGGACAACCAAGGACTAAGTCGTTGAAAACACACAGCATTGTTCTTTGGGAGGGTGCTTAATTGTAGAAAGCTACCTCCCAAATGAAAGTTCAAAGATTTCCCCTTTCACACATTAAAATGAATTACAATTCATTTAATATTGTCTGTTTCAAACATATTTGATTTATTGGATTAAATCATTAACATTTCCAAAGGAAAAGAGAAGTGATGTTTTTGTTTTTGTTTGTTTGTTTGGTGTAGTCATTACACATATTTTTTTTCTAACTTCTAGCTTCTATGAGCTTTATATGAATTTATCTAATTTGATTTATATGTCAGTATTACCAGCAAAGCATATCATTATAAAATGAAAGTTTGGTAATATGTCTGTTTCATATGTCATATTGTTATCATTATCATCATCATCATCTAAGGAGGATCTATTAGAGGAAATGTCTTTAGGATGATTCTTAGAAATGCTTCTAGGAGATTGACATGAGGAGGAAGAGGGAGGCCCACAAATCCTGCTGTCATTGACAGAGTAAATAACATGAGTGATGGGCCTGGTCAAGCCTGACACGAGCAGTGAGTGGGAAATAATACACAGATGGAGTTAAAACCCACAGCATATGTTTTGAAGCTGCGCTAATTCAGAATGAAAAGTGGAAGTGAAGTGGATCTCAGGCAAGGCAGAAGTCAGAAGTTAGGAATGAACCTACAGGAGCTTTTAAGGCCTTGACAACTCAGAGGGGAAAGAGAATTCAGAGCAGCTAAAGCCAGAGCATGGGGAGCAAACAGACAGTTGGTCTGAATTTTTGATACTGTACATGTAAAACAAGTAGCCTTTTTTTTGCAAGTAAGAATCACTAAGCTTAGTTCTCATTATGGGATATAATAAGTAAGTATAAATAAGAGCTAAAAGCTTACTAGTATCTACTGGAAAGTTAAATAGAAACATTATTTTCCAATAAGTCCTGTCTTCCCAGGAAAAAGTTGTGTGTCTATCAGAGCAATACTTTTAAAAAAAATATTAAGTACTACCAAAAGCTCAGAGAAGCTACTTAGGAAGATTGATCTTAGACCCATTCCTACCCCTAAAACCTTCATATCAGATCTGTATCTAAAAGTTCATCCACTGTCAGTATTGAAATTTCTTCTTTTTCACCGTTCTTTCTAGCCATAAGAGTTCATGTTTTACATAATGTCTTATTTCAGCACTAAACTCTCTCCTTAAAATGCTTTTAGAATATGTGATGTTAATAATTGATTTTCTTAAACTGAATTTAGCTTTCTACTGTTAATTGAAGAACTTTCTTAGGTTAAAATGAAATATAACAAAATACAAATTCTACTCTGATATTGAAGTTGGTAGTAAAAGTAGCCTAGGAAAGACTGATAGTTACTGGTTTATTAATAAGAAACAAATATCCAGGGCCAAATTTGGGACCAAATCTGTTTTTATTAAAAACTGTGTTTATAAAAGGTTAATAAGAGAGCTTGCATATTTACAACAATTGCCAACAAAGTAATTCCAAGGCTTGGATAAACGAGCTTAAATTTTATTTTTCATAAATACATAGTGGGTTGGCAAAAATCTTTCTGTGGATCTAAAAGTCAAGTAAAAATGTATTTTGACTCCAGAGTCCAATAAATGAAAAAAATCTCTTCCATTACATTTCTAAAAGCTCAAATTCTTATTTATAGTTGTAACTTATTTTCTTATAAAAATTGGACTAGAAATGGGACAATTCATGATTTCCATTTTCTAATATCAGAAATGACCTAAAAAAAGTCTCAGTGCTTTTCATTTTGAAGGCACAGCAGCAATGGGTCAAACTATAATAAACTCTTAAACTGCCTTTAAAAATAATTCTCCAATAACAGTATCTGCTTTGAATGTCATAGTATAAAAATAGAAGCAATGTCCTCTGGTAACATAAAATAATTTCTTACATGGTTTAATTGGCTATCTGGCAAAATGTTTACTACCACAGAAATTTATAAGTAAATATTAATTCTATTTTAATATATATATTTTATGTTACTCATTTCTCCTACATGAGTTAGGATTAGCAGTTGTCCCCAACTTCATGAACAATAAGATAATGATTCAGTACATATTTGTTTTGCTTTTTTGAGTTGCTAGAGTGCTTCATAATTTTCTTTACTGAACCATACTAATAAAACAAGTTCTCATTTCTCATGCTCATTCTATAGTAAATCTTAACATAATGTCCTCAGCCATCTGCTGGTCTCCATATCCCTTTTGCCTGCCACTTTCTTTTGTCAAGTTTTTCAACAAGAAATTTTTGAAGGAATGTTATTATCTGTGCTTTAACTTGGTTATTTAGGGAAGTTAACATTTAAAATTTTATCTCTGACTCAAGGAATAAAAAGTTTGTAGTAAGCTGAAATCTTAAGTCTATCAACAAAAGCCTGGGTATAGTGGAATTCCAGATCATTGTAAAAAGGTTCAATTTTCAAAACTGGTATATAAGCTAGATGAGATCCTTGTCTTGACAGAACTTATGATTTATATTTTAAAAAAACAAATGTTGAAAAATATTATGAATATACTGAGGGTTAATAAATTATACTAAAGTTACTCAAGTGAATATTAGAAAACGTTGACTGTTAGTAAATTATTTCCTTTAATTGGGTAACGCTGTCTGTTATCAATTGAAGAATTTTTCAAGTTAAAATGACCTATATGGGAATAGAATCTAAAAAAGAGTGGATATATGTATAACTGATTAATCTTACTGCAGCAGAAACTAACACAACATTGTAAATCAACTATACTCCAATAACAATTAATTAAAAAATAAAATAAACTACTGCAACATATACACCTTACTCTAACCTGGAAGATTGTAGTAAGAGTATCTCAGCAAAGAAATCTATTTACTGATTTATCAATAAGGAAAAATGTCAAAGGGTTGATTAGGAATTTAAATATTATTAATGAACTTAAAAGAATACAGAGTTTGAACAAAATAAGAGGATTCCAGCTAATCCATTTGGTGATGGAAATTGTTCCTGAGAAATGATGTTAAAGTTGGGGTTTGTAAGGATGAGTAAAATTTAGCTATGCTTATACAGAAATAAGAGTCTTCAGAACAACAGAACTACATATCAAAAGGCTAGAAGTGAGAGAGATTGTGGCTAAAATTAAGCTGATGCAGGCAACATGATCCTTCTTGTACACAGCAAACAAATTTCTTTGAGGAATTACTACTGGTATTATGTTTGGGAGTTGTTGTTGTTTTTTCATGATGAGAACTTTAAAGCATCCCAGGCCCCTCTCAGTCATTTATCTCCCTGTTCAGTTCATGGTCCACAATTTTTACCCAATTTCTTTTTAACATTTTCAACTCCTCGTACCATAATTTTTCTGTTGTATGCACATGGAAAAACCCATCTGGAATCAGTTCAAACATTTGCCTTTTTTAGCTCATCCCCCTAATTGCTAAGAACTACTACAGAAAACAGTGTAGTTCTTCCCCTCAGTGACATTATTCTTATTCTCCAGCCTTCTGTCTTTCCTTCGATATATCATAGTCAACTCATTCTGCTTCCTGTACAGTGGATATTTAAAGCCCTTCTGCTTTAATTTTAGACTTCCTAGGGATCATCCCACCACTCCCAACCTTAACCTCCTTTTCTACTTCACAGAGAAAATATAGCCTATTTAACATTAATGGCCTGACATTTCCCCTTTAAACCACTGTATCTTTCGTAGTCTACACAAATAATTTCCTTATTTGTATACACTCCACAATGGGAGTGAGTTCCTGTTTGTCAAGACCAATTTCTGACATATGATTGCTATCCTTTTGACAACAATATTCACTATCTCAAAAAGGATCAATGATTTATCAATTATTCCTACCCTATAACATCTCTAATTTCTTTCTATCTATCACTTTCTTTCAGGCAGCATTTAAATGTGTTCAAGTTTACCTATCTTAGAACAAACTCAGGAAAAATCTCTCTGGAACCATGCATTTCTTCAGACCCATGCTTTCCTTGACCTAGGCCACTTGTCTCCCATCCACTTCATGAGTGAATCTTTTGAAACTAATTTTACTCTGTTATCATAATTCCTCCACACAAATATTCCTCAACACATCAAATCTGGTTCCAATCACCTTAATTTCTCCAATAACCATTATAATAAAAAACACAGCACAATTCTTTTGCTATTAAATGCATTACACTTTATGATTCTCACTACATTTTTGTATCTCATCTGAAAATGTTGACTACGCTCTCTTCCTTGAAATACCATCCTCCTTTAGTTTCCACTCCCTTGCACTCCTCTGTAATTGTTTATCTTTCTGCTCACATGTACAACTTAATTTTCTTTTAATTTTTTCTTATTTATTCTCATTTATTTTAAAATTGATGCCCCTCCTGGATCCTCTTTATATACCTTTACTGAGTAATTTCATCAATTCCACAGATTTGTTTAAAAGAATATTTTTGCAAAAAGAAATATACATTTGCAATTGAACTTTCAATTATTTTTACAGGTAAATTTAATCATCTTTTATGTTTATAAATGGTCCTAGTTCCTACAGTATGTGCTTAGAATGTGTCTGTGAAGGGGGAAAAAAAGATTTAGGGAACAGAAGATGCTGGAAAGGCTGCTTAGAATCTGTAAACAAATTAATATATACACAGAATAAGCATTATTTCAGTTTTTCTATTTCTGTGTTGCAGAAAAAAAATTAAATAATGCTTCTCTTTCCTCCCTCCCTTACTGTTTTGTCTGACAGTATAAGTATAGTTAATTATTCCTATGTCATCATCATGGCTACATCTTCAAGTTTCTAATAAATATGACATATGGTCACCATATCTATTAGCATCATGATAAAGGCAAAAGAATGAAGACACTCTTCTTATTCATATGGAGCCACAAACTAGGTGTGTGACCTGGGTTAAATCATTTAACCTTGCTGAATTTCTCTCTAAAAGGATAGGACCACATGCTCCCTTAGGTAGTTTCAAGCCTGTAAATATTTTGACGTACTATTCCTTACCACTTTCACAATTGTTTTCTAAGCAGAAGAGATATTGTTTACTTTAGGGATCTTCAGATTTACATCCACACTACAGGGATGCTGAAGAACTTCTAAGAGCTGGCAAAGAAACATGTGGATGCAGGTCCCAGAGTCCATTAACCTGAACTGAGTAGGTTTATTCTCAGCTGCAAGTTTGTGTCCAGATATTACATTATCTCCTTTTTTTTCTGTCAGCTGCCAGGTTGTAGTCATTTGCATAATTTAAACTGCTGTCACTGACGATCTAAATGTTGCTTTACTCCACCACTTGACTCTAACATCTAAACAGGCATACCTTTTAAGTTAGACTCAAATTAACCATAGTCTAATTCTATCAAAAGTATGCTAATCTGTAGTGTTGCCTTTGAACTCATTTATCTTTGAGAAAACTAAAAGAAGGAAGAAAACCTAACAGCCCAATCAAAACTGCCCCAGCATACCTTGAAATATATAATTGATGTTGCTTTGATGATTAAATTTATTCCTCAGGATCCTCATCTCCACCTTAGATATAACAATAATTTAAGGTGTCATGTTTCTAGTTTGCTTTGCATCATCTTTAAATTATACTTTAAAATCATCTTTAAGATGAAGAAGTATTAAGAAGAAGCACATATCAAAGGTACATCTTGTGCTATGCACTGACGTAATTTACCTGAATGCAGGCCACCTTGACCCAAAAGGCTGGATAAATCACCTGCAGTCTACTTTAATTCTTGTTCTTCTCGATCTCACTTCTTTTCCTTCTATAGCCTGACTTCATTTCTGGAATCCATTAAGCATTTTATATCCCATTTACTAGTACCTGCTTCTTTTCACATAATCTAAATTAACCGAACTCCACTTGACAATCTAGCTTCTAAGAAAAAGCTCAGTTCATCATTATAAAACTGACCCAAAGGAATGGGTAAAGAGGCTTTTATATAATAAAACACTAAGCTCTGGCAATCGCAACTTTTATTAACTGTCATACCCTGAGGAGCCTAAGCAAACACGTTTGAGATATTTGTTTCCTTGGGTAATATTTCTGGATGTTCTAGTAATATCCTTTGATGAACAGTTAAGTTGAAAAAGACAGAAATAAACTTTTAATGTACTGCCACCCCCGTCATCTATTTTGCTTTAAAAAATTATGCAGATGAGTCAAGAAGATAACTTTTCCTCTAAATTCAAAATTTATACATGATGTTTTGCAAGTAAACTTGGGTTTGTCTATGTCTAGATTTAAAAGGGTGCGTAAGATTTGTTTAGTTTGTTTTTCCCTTTAAAAATTTTTTCCAGTCGGAGTGTAGACTACAAGAGCCTTCTTATGTGTTTCTGTTTTATCTTGGGCTTAACTATACGATAAGCATGATAGTATGGCACCATAATATGCAGTTTATTTTTAGTACTTGAGAGAAGAAATGCAGTTGTACTAGTTTCTTGTATTCTTACTGTTTTGTCTGACAGTATATTTGGGCACTGAGAAAATGAAAGAGCTTCATAATTTTTTCTTTAATATATAAATATTTGCTTACATTTTACAATTTACAAAACAATTTTATTCCAACCATGTGATCAATAAATCCTGACATTTTGGAATTTGTAAAAAAAAAATCTAGAAACTCTGAGCAGTCATATGTATGTGCAGATACAGTCATACAAGAACTTGGCAATAAATTTCATTAGGCAAGAAAATATGAATTTATCATTTGAAGAAAAGAATAAAGCCCCAAATTAAATTAATCTGGTATCAAATCTCATACATTTTGTTATTTAGGAAACAATAGCCCAATTTTTATCAGAGAAAGTAGCATTCATAAAATAGGCAAATGTTAAGAATCCATCTAACATTGTCTTTATTGTTATTTCTTAACTTTCTTTGGTTAAAGAGTTAAAAACAAGCTTGTAGATGATAATGCAGCAAAAATGTACTAATCTCATTGCTTGTGTAGTTTCAAATGTCTTGTCATTTCCAGTTATCTTTGGAAGATAAATTGTAAATAGTTTAATTTACACAAATGTAAAAAGTTTAGTTTTGAGTAACTGAGTAGTTAAAATTAAATATAACCTTTAAAAATTGTGACTCACTATATTGTACACCTGTAATTAATATAATAGTGTACATCAACTTCAATTAAATAAATACATAAATAAATTACTCTAAATATAAGTATAGTTAATTATTCTAAATTTGTTAAATTTTATAGTTTTGAATACTATGTTATTAAAAGAAAGTTGAATTTTCAGTTACAATTAACCTTTTCTTTGCTAGTATGTACTGCAAAAACTTGAGGGTATCAACAGAGTAATTTTCAAGAATCCAGAAAATTAAGTAATAGCATATTACCCTAATGAAGATACTGATTAAGTATAAGATTTTCACATTATTAGTAGTCCTATTTATGGATGACCTGTTCTGAAATGATTTTTAAAATCTGAAAAATTATCAAACATTAAAGATAAGCAGAAAAGCAATGAGTAGCTATAATGACATAATTTGGGCTAAGTTTCCTGATCACTTTAGTATCCCTTTAATTTCTAAGACCTCAGAAATAAGTGCAAATTGTTTAGGATTTGGAGCATCACTTGAAATATATGTTGCATTGAGGATGTTTTGTCATTTTGAACTAATGTAAACCATTTATGTCATGTGGAACTCTGAATTTTTGGGGTTGATAATTGTAGCCACTGAAAATATTTTGTGTTTGATGAGAGTTTGCTACTAGGCCCATAGCTTTGAATTTATAATAAAAGCTAGTCTCAGAACAAATTCTGTCATGACAGAGATATTCAATGAACATTTATTAGCATGCAAAATATTACACTACCTAGTCTATAGGCTTGAGTCACTTCCATGTCTCTTTCCACCTCTATCTTTCCTGGAAAGTTTAACCAAGGTCACAGCAGACAATAGGCCAGAGGTTGGATTATGTAATCATTATAGCCAGCATCAGGACCAAAAGCTTCAAGTCCATAATGGTCAAGGAACTGTCAGGAATTTAGCCTGGGGGGTCATCCCTAGGGGTGACCTGGGAGGGGAATCTTTAAAATATATTAGCCAGGAACTTCCCTGGTGGTGCAGGGCTTAAGACTCCATGCTCCAAATGCAGGGGGCCGGGAGTTCACATGCCACAACTAAGACCCGGTGCAACAAAACAAATAAATAATAAAAATATATATTATTTTATATATTAGCCCACCCACATCTTTAGATACTTTTAATGTTCCCAATATCTATAATATCCATCATACTAGATAAAGGCTGCTATTTTCCCCTATAAAAACATGTTTTGACTTAGTAAATAGATGCTGACAGACACCAGTTACAGAGCCTCTTATAGTGGCTGCCTCTGGAATGTGAACATTTAAATATATTGCCAGCAATCCACCACTGATTATGCATCCTCCATTAGACTGTCATCAGCAACTGGGTTATAGTTTAACCTGAAAAGCATACACGTAATTATAAGTCATATCAATACATGCTGGAATATTTTAAAGTAAATTAATATTCTAAGAACTAGAAGATACATTAGGGACAATTTAACAAATTATGATACTAGGGAAAACAGGATGATGACATGGGAGTAAGCACTGTCCTTCTCTCACACACTTCTCTACAAGTGTAAAAAACATCTTCCCGGCCCATTCAAACTCTGTTTATTGCCTTAGGGTAATGGGTAAACCCACAGCCAAGAGTAAGGAGTAATTACAAATAGGAACTTTGTAAGTGTCAGACCAGTTCTGCCACTCACTTGCTACATAAAATTAAAAAATTAACCTCTCCTCAACAGCACAATTTCCTCATCTGTACAATCGTTACCGCAAATACGGTCATCTCAAAGAAGTGTTAGTTTATTCATTCAATATTATTTAAGAATGCTTAGTATGTCTCAAGTTTCTTTTCTTGGTTAGGGACTTAGAAGAGATTCGTAAACCTATCCCTTCTTTCTTGGTGCTTCCATTCAAGTGAGTGAAATAACGAGCCTGATAATAAACAAATGAAATTGCATTTATAATACATTACTATACGTAATTAATATTAGGCTGAAACATAAGGAAAGGTAATTGTGGGGGAAGTATGTACAGTTAGAGGGGGCATCATTTTATACAGTGATATACGGACTGAAATCTGATGTAAGAACTTCCAGTAGAGAGAACAGAAGTGCCAAGGCCACAAGCAGACTGTACATTCTAGAATTCACAAGAATTCCAATGTTTTGCACTAGAAATAAACAAGGTGAAAATTTTGAGGAGTTGAGGCCAAACAAGCAAGGAGATGATGGGTCACTAAGGTTGTGTGAGAATTAAAGACAGTGATAGCATAGTACAGTTCTTGGCATATAGTAAATGCTAAGTAAGTGTTAGACATTTATTCTTGGAATCCCTTCCACTGCGGGAGAGATTGCCACCTAAAATATGCTGCCCTGGGATAACAATAGGAGTTGATTATCAGTTTTTGAAAAAAGAAGTGCCTTAAAAATTGAGTGGACAGGAGGAGGAGCTTCAAGATGGCGGAAGAGGAAGACGGGGAGATCACCTTCCTCCCCACAAATACATCTACATGTGGAAAAGCTCCTACAGAACACCCACTGAACGCTGGCAGAAGACCTCAGACCTCCCAAAAGTCAAGAAACTCCCCACGTACCTGGGTAGGGCAAAAGAAAAAAGAATAAACAGAGGCAAAAGGATAGGGACGAGACCTGCACCAGTGGGAGGGAGCTGTGACGGAGGAAACGTTTCCACACGCTAGGAAGACCCTTCGCGGGCGGAGACTGCGGGTGGAGGAGCGGGGGAGAAGCTTCGGAGCCGCGTAGGAGAGCACAGCAACAGGGGTGCGGAGGGCAAAGCGGAGAGATTCCCTCACAGAGGGTCGGTGCCGACCAGTACTTACCAGCCCGAGAGGCTTATCTGCTCACCCGCCGGGGCGGGCGGGGCTTGGGAGCTGAGGCTCAGGCTTCGGTCGGAGCGCAGGAAGAGGAAAGGGGTTGGCGGCGTAAATACAGCCTGAAGGGGGCTAGTGCGGCACGGCTAGCCGGGAGGGAGTCCGGGAAAAAGTCTGGAGCTGCCGAAGAGGCAAGAGACTTTTTCTTGCCTCTTTGTTTCCTGGTGCGTGAGGAGAGGGGATTAAGAGCGCTGCTTAAAGGAGCTCCAGAAACGGGCGTGAGCCGAGGCTATCAGCGCGGACCACAGAGACAGGCATGAGACGCTAAGGCTGCTGCTGCCGCCACCAAGAAGCCTGTGTGCAAGCACAGGTCACTATCCACACCCCCTTTCCGGGGAGCCTGTGCAGCCCGCCACTGCCAGGGTCCCATGTTCCACGGACAACTTCCCCGGGAAAACGCACGCCGCGCCTCACGCTGGTGCAACGTCACGAAGGCCTCTGCCTCCGCCCACTTTTGCTGCATTCCGTTCCCCTCCCTCCCCTCCGGCCTGAGTGAGCCAGAGCCCCCGCAGCAGCTGCTCCTTTAACCCCATCCTGTCTGAGCGAAGAACAGACGCCCTCAAGCAACTTACACACACAGGCAGGGCCAAATCCAAAACTGAAACCCAGGAGCTGTGCAAACAAAGAAGAGAAAGGGAAATTTCTCCCAGCAGCCTCAGAAGCAGCGGATTAAATCTCCACCAACAACTTGATGTACGCTGCATCTGTGGAAGACCTGAATAGACAATGAATCATCCCAAATTGAGGAGGTGGAATTTGGGAGCAATGATATATATATATATATATATATATTCTTTTCCTTTTTCTCTTTTAGTGAGTGTGTATGCTTCTGTGTGTAATTTTGTCTGTATAGCTTTGCTTTTACCATTTTTCCTAGGATTCTGTCTGTCCGTATTTTTTTTTTTTACTTAAAATTTTTTTCTTCTTAATAATTATTTTTTATTTTAATAAATTTATTTTACTTTGTTTTCTCTTCTTTCTTTCTTATTTTTCCTCCCTTTTATTCTGAGCCATGTGGAGGACAGGCTATTGGTGCTCCAACCAGGCGTCAGGGCTGTGCCACTGAGGTGGGAGAGCCAAGTTCAGGACACTGGTCCACAAGACACCTCCCAGCTCCATATAATATCAAAAGGCAAAAATTTCCCAGAGATCTCCATCTCAACACCAAGACCCAGCTACACTCAACGACCAGCAAGCTACATTGCTGGACACCCTATGCCAAACAACTAGCAAGACAGGAACACAACCCCATCCATTAGCAGAGAGGCTGCCTAAAATCCAAATAAGGCTACAGACACCCCAAAACACACCACCAGATGTGGACCTGCCCACCAGAAAGACAAGATCCAGCCTCATCTACCAGAACACAGGCACTAGTCCCCTCCACCAAGAAGCCTTAACAACCCACTGAACCAACCTTAGCCACTGGGGACAGACACCAAAAACAACGGGAAATACGAATCTGCAACCTGTGAAAAGGAGACCCCAAACACAGTAAGATAAGCAAAATGAGAAGACAGAGAAACACACAGCAGATGAAGGAGCAAGGCAAAAACCCACCAGACCTAACAAATGAAGAGGAAATAGGCAGTCTACCTGAAAAAGGATTCAGAATAATGATAGTAAAGATAATCCAAAATCTTGGAAATAGAATGGAAAAAATACAAAAAAAGTTTAATGAGGACCTACAGGAACTAAAGAGCAAACAAACAGTGATGAACAACACAATAAATGAAATTAAAAATTCTCTAGAAGGGATCAATAGCAGAATAACTGAGGCAGAAGAACAGATAAGTGACCTGGAAGATAAAAGAGTAGAAATAACTACTGCAGAGCAGAATAAAGAAAAAAGAATGAAAAGAATTGACAACAGTCTCAGAGACCTCTGGGACAACATTAAACGCACCAACATTCAATTAATAGGGGTTCCAGAAGAAGAAGAGAAAAAGAAAGGGTCTGAGAAAATATTTGAAGAGATTATAGTTGAAAACTTCCCTAATATGGGAAAGGAAATAGGTACTCAAGTCCAGGAAGCACAGAGAGTCCCATACAGAATAAATCCAAGGAGAAACACGACAAGACACACATTAATCAAACTATCAAAAATTATAAACAACGAACAAATATTAAACGCAGCAAGGGAAAAACAATAAGTAACACATAAGGGAATCCCCATAAGGTTAACAGCTGATCTTTCAGCAGAAGCTCTACAAGCCAAAAGGGAGTGGCAGGACATATTTAAAGTGATGAAAGAGAAAAATCTATAACCAAGATTACTCTAACCAGCAAGGATCCCATTCAGATTTGATGGAGAAATTAAAACCTTTACAGACAAGCAAAAGCTGAGAGAATTCAGCACCACCAAACCAGCTTTAAAACAAATGCTAAAGGAACTTCTCTAGGCAGGAAACACAAGAAAAGGAAAAGACCTACAATAACAAACAGAAAACAATTAAGAAAATGGTAATAGGAACACACATATCTATAATTAACTTAAATGTAAATGGATTAAATGCTCCAACCAAAAAACATAGATTGGCTGAATGGATACAAAAACAAGATCCATATATATGCTGTCTACAGGAGACCCACTTCAGACCTAGGGACACATACAGACTGAAAGTGAGGGGATGGAAAAAGATATTCCATGCAAATGGAAATCAAAACAAACTTGGAGTAGCAATTCTCATATCAGACAAAATAGACTTTAAAACAAAAACTATTACAAGAGACAAAGAAGGACACTACATAATGATCAAGAGATCAATCCAAGAAGATATAACAATTATAAATATTTATGCACCCAACATGGGAGCACCTCAATACATAAGGCAAATGCTAACAGTCATAAAAGGGGAAATCAACAGTAACAGAATCATACTAGGGGACTTTAACACCCCACTTTCACCAACAGACAAATCATCCAAAATGAAAATAAATAAGGAAACACAAGCTTTAAATGATACATTAAACAAGATGGACTTAATGGATATTTATACCACATTCCGTCCAAAAACAACAGAATACACATTCTTCTCAAGTGTTCATGGAACATTCTCCAGGATAGATCATATCTTGGGTCACAAATCAAGTCTTGGTAAATTTAAGAAAATTCAAATCATATCAAGTATCTTTTCCTACCACAAGGCTATGAAACTAGATATCAATTAAAGGAAAAAAATCTATAAGAAATACAAACACATAGAGGCCAAACAACACACTACTTAACAACAAAGAGATCACTGAAGAAATCAAAGAGAAAATTTAAAAATACATAGAAACAAACACAATGAAAACACGATGACCCAAAACCTATGGGCTGCAGCAAAAGCAGTTCTAAGAGGGAAGCTTATAGCAATACAAGCCTACCTTAAGAAACAAGAAACATCTCAAATAAACGACCTAACCTTACACCTAAAGCAATTAGAGAAAGAAAAACAATAAACCCACAAAGTTAGCAGAAGGAAAGAAATCATAAAGACAGATCAGAAATAAATGAAAAAGAAATGAAGGAAACGATAGCAAAGATCAATAAAACTAAAAGCTGGTTCTTTGAGAAGATAAAAAAAATTGATAAACCATTAGCCAGACTGATCAAGAAAGAAAGGGAGAAGACTCAAATCAATAGAATTAGAAATGAAAAACGAGAAGTAACAACTGACACTGCAGAATTACAAAGGACCATGAGAGATTACTACAAGCAACTATATGTCAATAAAATGGACAACCTGGAAGAAATGGAGAAATTCTTAGAAATGCACAACCTTCCGAGACTGAACCAGGAAGAAATAGAAAATATGAACAGACCAATCACAAGCACTGAAATTGAAACTGTGATTAAAAATTTTCCAACAAACAAAAGCCCAGGACCAGATGGCTTCACAGGCGAATTCTATCAAACATTTAGAGAAGAGCTAACGCCTATCCTTCTCAAACTCTTCCAAAGTATATCAGAGGGAGGAACACGCCCAAACTCATTCTACGAGGCCACCATCACTCTGATGCCAAAACCAGAAAAAGATGTCACAAAGAAAGAAAACTACAAGCCAATATCACTGATGAACATAGATGCATAAATCCTCAACAAAATACTAGCAAACAGAATCCAACAGCACATTAAAAGGATCATACACCATGATCAAGTAGGGTTTATCCCAGGAATGCAAGGATTCTTCAATATATGCAAATCAATCAACGTGATACACCATATTAACAAATTGAAGGGGAAGAACCATATGATCATGTCAATAGATGCAGAGAAAGCTTTTGAAAAAAATCAACACCCATTTATGATAAAAACCCTCCAGAAAGTAGGCATAGAGGGAACTTTCCTCAACATAATAAAGGCCATATATGACAAACCCACAGCCAACATCATCCTCAATGGTGAAAAACTGAAACCATTTCCACTAAGATCAGGGACAAGACAAGGGTGCCCACTCTCACCACTCTTAGTCAACATAGTTTTGGAAGTTTTAGCCACAGCAATCAGAGAAGAAAAGGAAATAAAAGGAATCCAAATCAGAAAAGAAGAATTAAAGCAGTCACTGTTTGCAGATGGCATGATACTATACATAGAGAATCCTAAAGATGCTACCAGGAAACTACTAGAATTAACCAATGAATTTGGTAAAGTAGCAGGATACAAAATTAATGCACAGAAATCTCTTGCATTCCTGTACACCGATGATGAAAAATCAGAAAGTGAAATTAAGAAAACACTCCCATTTATCACTGCAACAAAAAGAATAAAATATCTAGGAATAAACTTACCTAAGGAGACAAAAGACCTGTATGCAGAAAATTATAAGACACTGATGAAAGAAATTAAAGATGATATAAATAGATGGAGAGATATACTATGTTCTTGGATTGGAGGAATCAACATTTTGAAAATGACTCTACTACCCAAAGCAATCTACCGATTCAATGCAATCCCTATCAAACTACCAATGGCATTTTTCAGAGAACTAGAACAAAAAATTTCACAATTTGTATGAAAACACAAAAGACCCCGAATAGCCAAAGCAATCTTGAGAGAGAAAAATGGAGCTGGAGGAATCAGGCTCCCTGACTTCATACTATACTACAAAGCTACAGTAATCAAGGCAGTATGGTACTGGCACAAAAACAGAAATATAGATCAATGGAACAGGATAGAAATCCCAGAGCTAAACCCACACACATATGGTCACCTTATCTTTGATAAAGGAGGCAAGAATATACAATGGAGAAAAGACAGCCTTTTCAATAAGTTGGGAAAACTGGACAGCTGCATGTAAAAGAATGAAATTAGAACACTCCGTAACACCATACACAAAAATAAACTCAAAATGGATTAAAAACTTAAATGTAAGGCCAGACACCATAAAACTCTTAGAGGAAAAGATAGGAAGAACACTCTATGACATAAATCACAGCCAGTTCCTTTTTGACCTCCCACCTATAGAAATGGAAATAAAAACAAAAATAAACAAATGGGACCCAATGAAACGTAAAAGCTTTTGCACAGCAAAGGAAACCAAAAACAAGATGAAAAGACAGCCCTCAGAATGGGAGAAAATATTTGCAAATGAAGCAACTGACTAAGGATTAATCTCCAAAATTTAGAAGCAGCTCATGCAGCTCAATATCAAAAAAAAAAAAAAACAAAACCCAATCCAAAAATGGGCAGAAGACCTAAATAGACATTTCTCCAACGAAGATATACAGATTGCCTACAGACACATGAAAGAATTCTCAACGTCCTTAATCATTAGAATAATGCAAATCAAAAGTACAGTGAGATATCATCTCAACACCAGTTAGAATGGCCGTCATCAAAAATCTATGAACAATAAGTGCTGGAGAGGATGTGGAGAAAAGGGAACCCTCTTGCACTGTTGGTGGGAATGTAAATTGATACAGCCACTATGGAGAACAATATGGAGGTTCCTTAAAAAACTAAAAATAGAACTACCATATGACCCAGCAATCCCACTACTGAGCATATACCCTGAGAAAACCATAATTCAAATAGAGTCATGTTCCAAAATGTTCATTGCAGGTCTATTTACAATAACCAGGACATGGAAACAACCTAAGTGTCCATCAACGGATAAATGGATAAAGAAGATGTGGCACATATATACAATGGAATATTACTCAACCATAAAGAGAAATGAAATTGAGTTATTTGTAGTAAGGTGGATGGACCTAGAGTCTGTCATACAGAGTGAAAAAAGACAGACAGAGAAGAACAAATACCATATGCTAACACATATATATGGAATCTAAAAAAAAAAAATTGTCATGAAGAACTTAGGGGCAAGACGGGAATAAAGATGCAGACGTACTAGAGAATGGACTTGAGGACATGGGGAGGGGGAATTGTAAGCTGGGACAAAGTGAGAGAGTGGCATGGACATATATACACTACCAAACGTAAAATAGATAGCTAGTGAGAAGCAGCCGCATAGCACAGGGAGATCAGCTCGGTGCTTTGTGTCCACCTAGAGGGGTGGGATATGGAGGGTGGGAGGGAGACGCAAGAGGGAGGAGATATGGGGTTATATGTATATGTATAACTGGTTCACTTTGTTATACAGCAGAAACTAACACACCATTGTAAAGAAATTATACTCCAATAAAGATGTTAAAAAAAAACTGTATAAAAAAACAACAACAAATTGAGTGGGCAGAGACAAACTTTATCTAACCTAGGAGATGGTGAAGGACAGATTCCTATGGAGATATTTAGCCACTTAATTCTAAGACTTTCTATGGTTAATCAAGGATTGTCGTAAAAGATCTTGTTTAAACATCACATAGTTTGAGTTGGTTCCAAAAGTTACAACTGGTATATCACTAGAGACTGACTGGTTTGGGGTCTTCTTATCTATATTTTTCTTTTCAGTGGATGAAAGGAGGGATTAGGGAGTTTATTTTAATAATGTCATAATTAAAATACTACTTCTTCATAGGAAAAATTAAAAAGGACATTGAAGAATTTGGTGAAGTGAAATAACTTTCCTCATGAGGAAGGAGAATGTTCATATACATATATGTGTATATATATATATGAATAGAAAAGTGTTATTTGAGTCAAACTGAGGACTATAGCTCAGGGGATAGCCTCTCAGATAACTCTGAAGAACTGCTCTGGAAGAGCATGGTTTTCAGCACAGTATTATGTCCTGTCAGAACAAAGAACATCAAACCAGTTAGGGATACATTCCTTCAAGCTTCCAAAAAAACCCCAAAATGCAAATCAGCATGAACACAGCGAGTCAGTATGGCCTTGGCACCTGGAAAGGGAGTCTTACTGTCGAAGGAATACTAGCATTGGCATCCGAGGAAGGGAGGCATTTAATCTTTATTTTATTTTATTTTTTCGGTATGTGGACCCCTCACTGCTGTGGCCTCTCCCGTTGCGGAGTACAGGCTCTGGACGCGCAGGCTCAGCGGCCATGGCTCACGGGCCCAGCCGCTCCGCGGCATGTGGGATCCTCCTAGATGGGGGCACGAACCCGTGTCCCCTGCATCGGCAGGCGGACTCTCAACCACTGCGCCACCAGGGAAGCCCCTAATCTTTATTTTTAACATGGACGTTCTTTACTCCCGGTCAGTGCATCCTTCTCTTTAATGATTAAAGCAGATGTACAATGTATTTTTTTTTAATTTTTAGTTTATATTGGAATATAGGTGATTAACAATGTTGTGATAGTTTCAGGTATATAGCAAAGTGATTCAGTTGTACATATACATGTACCTATTATTTTTCAAATTCTTTTCCAATTAAGGTTATTACAGAGTATCGAGCAGAGTTCCCTGTACTATACAGTATGTCCTTGTTGGCTATCTATTTTAAATATAGCAGTGTGTACGTGTCAGTCCCAAACTCCCACTCTATTCCTCCCATCCACTCTTCCCCCATGATTAGGAGGGGAAGTTATGGAGCAGGAAGGACTCTGTCTTTCTTGGACAGAGGACTAAAGACTAATGCTCAGAGGAACTCTTTCTTCAAATCTGCACCAACAGAATTCTTTGTTGTTTCTTTCAAGGAGATGGTTCCTTTCAGGGAGTAAAAGATAGAAACTTGAATTCTAATTGTTAGTCTACTATTATATTCATTGGGATTCTTTGTAAGGAAGTTGGATAACTCAAGGAATAATTAAGTTGCACATTGTAAAGGGCCTCAACACAAACAAACCACAAACGCGTGCCCTTAGAGATAGCTAGATCCTCTCCCCTCCCCTTCCCTCCCCTCTCCTTCTCTTCCTCTCTCTCTCTCTCTCTCTCTCCCACTCTCTCAGTCTCTCTCTCTCCCTCTCTCTATCCCACTCCCTCTCTCTCTCCCTCTGTCTCTCTCCCTTTCTCTCTCTCTCCCTTTCTCTCTCTCTCCCTCTGTCCTTCTCCCTCCCTCTCTCTCTCTCTCTTTCTCCCTCTCTCTCCCTCCCCCCTCTCTCCCTCCTTCTCTCTCCCTCTCCCTCTTTCTCTCTCTCTCTCTTTCACTTTCTATCTCCCTCACCAACGATGCATTTTATACTCTCTCTTCAAATAAGAAAATTTGGCCACCATCAGCAACCACATTTTATATATGAAGTCTTTAACTAAGAGAAAGATTCTTATTCAGTTATTGAGATTCTAAAGCATAAATGTAATAGAGGTTTAAATGGTTTAGCTTTTGTCTGACATTCACATCTAAGCTAATTAATTGTAGCCTGAGGACCCAAATCATGTCATAATGATGGCTTTTCCTGTGTTATGTGTCTGGATGAAGGGTTCCCAAACTAAGGTTAGTGCAGAGATGTTGAACGTAAATACCATAAAAATCTTCTACAGATATGCAGGTACCTATAATAGCCATTAACTTCTTGTAATTGCATGTATAAAATAATTTCTCTTAATCATTTAATTATGGACTCTATGGAAATTAGCTTCCTCTGCTAAGCTCATAAAGATCTGGGGGACTTAGACACTAGTGTTCTAGTGAAGCCTACTCAAGAATCAGTCATTTTAACTCTGCACGTAGGGGCAACAATAAAGACAGTCCAGAAAATAGAATTTATAGATACTATTAAGAGCAGATCTAGGTTGTAGTCTGATTAAAGATGCAGAATGATTCAACAGGAGGTTTATCATTCAGGGAAAACTTATAGAACTCACATTCTGAAGTCAAATTTCCTTAATTCAAACTTAATTGCTAAGACTCTGGGCAAGTAATATAATTTTTCTAAGCTTCAATTACCATATGTGTAAAATAGGAATAATAACAAAATCTATCTAGTAGACATATTCTTAATAATAAATGTACTGTTTCAAGAGAAACATCTATAAAAGTGCCAGGCACATAGTATGGACTTTATACATGCTAGCAATTATTATTATTCTGTTGCTGTGTGGAAGGAAAGTTGAATGAAACTGATACAAATGTTTCTGAAATCATACTTTAGTAAAGATATTGACAAATCAATTACAAAATAATTAAAAAATAAAGATAATAGATACTATGCCTTTTACTGAATGGGAGTTTAAAATGAATACTAAGAGGTTGTCTCAATTTTATATTCTATATTTTTCTTTATAATTACATTTAAGAGTATGATGGTTTTAAAATATCTTCTTTCAGAATTTGAATATGCTTACTTATCCACCTTTTCCCTACAATCACTTGTTTTCTTGTGTGACAACAACAAAAAGTTACTTTAAAGCCTATGACTGAAACTTGGAGCTATGTATAAAAATTTGCCATTGTGCCTTTTTGCATTTATATATATAGGGCAGTTGTCCATGCCCTACCATTGTTCCTCATATAATAAAAACTCGGTATAAATAGAAAATAAATAAAACTAGATAATTAAATAATAAAGTTTTTATTTCATGTGAATGATATGAGTAAATGTACGGATTCTAGAACATTTTAATAGAATTCTCTTAGAAGTTCATGGGGTGGGGACCAGTTTCTTAAAAAGGAGTCATTGATTGGATAAACGTTTTGAAATTTGATCTATCTCATGTTATTCAACAGCAACTTACTGTTTGCAAAGCACTGTGATAAATGACTTGGCATACAAAATAAATAGGAAGAGCCAAACTAGTCCCATTATAAGAGTCACTTATAAAGAGCCTTCATAAGATACACAGGTTCCTAGATTTTGCTCTAGACCAGGGGTCAGCAAACATTTTCTGTAAAGTGCCAGATAATAAACATCATCTACACTGTGGACCACATGACTTATTTTGCAAATTCTTCGCGTTGCCATTGTAACAGAAAAGCAATCACAGACAATAGGGAAGATAAAAGTGGTTGTGTTTCAATAGAACTTTATCTACAAAAACAGGTTGTGTTCTGGATTTAGCTGGAAAGCTGTAGTTTGCCAAGCCTGTTTTAGACCAACTGAATCAATCCGGGGGCCCTTTGAATAAAGATTTTTAATAAGCTACACGTGACTCTCATGATCGGACATATTTGGGGAACATAAGGATAATATATACACATTGAATAAATGCATGTGTCTTTAAGCTGGCCTCAGTTTCGGCAAAGGACGGATACACTAAGAAGATGTTATACAATATGAAAATACTGTTTGTGAAATTTGCAGTTAGAGAGGTTCCAAAGGGACTAAGTGGAATAGGTAAGAGAGTTCTGTACTATCTTAGAACATGCAAATATTTAACCCAATTTATTTGGATAGAATATAAAGCACTTAAGCTCATCAAAAAGGCCATTATGGAGAGAAAGGAGTGCCACACACGCCATATATTTTATTTCAAGCAGTGAGTTCCTTTGACAGTATTGAGCAGTATAATGAAGCATATAGGTCACTCCAGATTTCAGGTTTCCTTTGAAAATCTGAAATAGTTGGCACCCTCTGTACTGCATTTTCAAAAGGCAAAACTCATCTGGAGCTGAATATTGCATCCCCCTTTTAGCAGAGGCAGGTTTTCTCTGATTCAAGCAATCTCCACTTGCGTATGTAACTCATTTGGGTTACCTAAATGTCCTGGCAGGTATTTAATTTTAGACACTTTCCTTCTAATTATCTTGTACACATTTCAGTCGTCTGGAAGAGAAGAGAGAATCCAAGAGGGGTTTCATTAGGAGAAATGCAAATTGCCTGTTAATAGGTGGAAAGACTTAAAGGTATAATCCATTTACAGAAAGTACCTATTTATCAGTTTAAATTGATTATACATCAGCATAATTTGGGTACTTTAATGTATGCACGCTTAGTTTTACATTTTCCTACTATACATACTCCAGGGTAATTTGGTAAAGACTAAAATGAAACAAAACTGAACTAAACACTCTCCCAGGGCAGGTAAAACAAACTCTGCATTAAACATATGTCAATACAAAAATACCTATGTCCTATACATGTGCTATATTTCTCACTGAAATTAATTTAAAAAAATTAACTTTGAAGATATTTGAAGCCTATTGTATAATGTTACATTTTTAAGGTAAAATGAGGTGATGAAGCTCTTTGGAATCCAAGGTCATGAAACACAAACCTCAGAAATATGAAGTAATGAATTGTAGGAATAATAAATTTAAAATGTCAGTACATGAAATAAGTTTTTATGTTTGACTTGATGGTCTCAGAATTTCCCCCAATGTTTTTTGTTTAACATCTTTATTGGAGTATAATTGCTTTACAATGTTGTGTTAGTTTCTGCTGTATAACAAAGTGAACCAGCCATACATATACATATATCCCCATATCCCCTCCTTCTTGCGTCTCCTACCCACTCTCCTGTCCCACCCCTCTAGGTGGTTACAAAGCACCGAGCTGATCTCCCTGTGCTATGCGGCTACTTCCCACTAGCTATCTATTTTACATTTGGTAGTGTATATATGTCAATGCCACTATCTCACTTTGTCCCAGCTTACCCTCCCCCCGCCTCCTGTCCTCAAATCCATTCTCTACGTCTGCGTCTTTATTCCCGTCCTGCCTCTAGGTTCTTCATGACCTTTTATATATATATATATTCCATATATATGTGTTAGCATGCGGTATTTATTTTTCTCTTTCTGACTTACTTCACTCTGTATGACAGACTCTAGGTCCATCAACCTCACTACAAATAACTCAATTTCATTTCTTTTGTTTTTTTGGGGGGGTGTACGCGGGCCTCTCACTGCTGTGGCCTCTCCCGTTGCAGAGCACAGGCTCCGGACGCACAGGCTCAGCGGCCATGGCTCACGGGCCCAGCCGCTCCGCGGCATGTGGGATCCTCCCGGACCAGGACACGAACCCTTGTCCAGGCATCGGCAGGCAGACTCTCAACTACTGCGCCACCAGGGAAGCCCTCTACTGTTGTTAATATGACCACAGCTGTTCTTCATCAGCAAGATTTAAATATCTGAGACTGCTTTAGGATTTCTAATAGCTTTGAACCAGTATCTTTTAATTTCACAAACCCGATGAGGCTTTATTTTTGATATTCATACCTTAATTTCCATTGACACAGAAACACATTAGCACAAGCCCTTGCTAGCTTGCACCTTTGCCCTTCGTGAGTGTTACAGCTTTCTAACTAGCTTCTGTATCAACAATCTTCCTTGTATTGTGGCATCAAATTATTTATTCTAAAATATTACTTGAATTGTGGTTTTATCATCTGTTTTTAAAACTTTTAACATCTTTAATGGAGTATAATTGCTTTACAGTGTTGTGTTCGTTTCTGCTGTATAACATAGTAAATCAACTATACATATACATATATCCCCATATCTCCTCCCTCCTGCATCTCCCTCCCACCCTCCCTATCCTACCCCTCTAGGTGGTCACAAAGCACTGAGCTGATCTCCCTGTGCTATGAGGCTGCTTCCCACTAGCTATCTATTTTACATTTGGTAGTGTATATATGTCCATGCCACTCTCTCACTTTGTCCCAGCTTACCCTTCCCACTCCCTGTGCCCTCAAGTCCATTCTCTATGTCTGAGTCTTTATTCCTGTACTGACCCTAGGTTCTTCAGAGCCTTTTTCTTTTTTTTTAGATTCCATATACATGTGTTAGTATATGGTATTTCTTTTTCTCTTTCTGGCTTACTTCACTCTGTATGACAGACTCTAGGTCCATCCACCTCACTACAAATAACTCAATTTCATTTCTTTTTATGGCTGAGTAATATTCCATTGTATATATGTACCACATCTTTATCCATTCATCTGTCGATGGTTGCTTCCATGTCCTGGCTATTGTAAATAGAGCTGTAATAAACATTGTGGTACATGACTCTTCTTGAATTATGGTTTCCTCATGGTATATGCTCAGAAGTGGGATTGCTGGGTCCTATGGTAGTTCTATTTTTACTTTTGTAAGGAACCTCCATACCGTTCTCCATAGTGGCTGTATCAATTTACATTCCCACCAACAGTGCAAGAGGGTTCCCTTTTCTCCACATCCTCTCCAGCATTTATTGTTCGTAGACTTTTTTAAAGATGGCCATTCTGACCAGGGTGAGGTGATACCTCATTGTACTTTTGATTTGCATTTCTCTAATGATTTGTGATGTTGACCATTCTTTCATGTGTTTATTGGCAATCTGTATATCTTCTCTGGAGAAATGTCTATTTAGATCTTTTGCCCATTTTTGGATTGGGTTGTTTGCTTTTTGATATTGAGCTGCATGAGATGCTTGTATATGTTGGAGATTAATCCTTTGTCAGTTGCTTCATTTGCAAATATTTTCTCCCATTCTGAGGGTTGTCTTTTCATCTTGTTTATGGTATCCTTTGCTGTGCATAAGCTCTTGTTTCGTTAGGTCCCATTTGTTTATTTTTGTTTTTATTTCCATTTCTCTAGGAGGTGGGTCAAAAGGATCTTGCTGTGATTTATACCATAGAGTGTTCTGCCTATGTTTTTGGTATGCAGGCCACTCACTGTTGTGGCCTCTCCCATTGCGGAGCACAGGCTCTGGACGCGCAGGCTCAGCGGCCATGGCTCACAGGTCCAGCCACTCTGTGGCATGTGGGATCTTCCCAGACCGGGGCACGAACCTACGTCCCCTGCATCGGCAGGTGGACTCTCAACCACTGTGTCACCAGGGAAGCCTCTGCCTATGTTTTCCTCTAAGAGTTTTATAGTGTCTAGCCTTACATGTGTGGTCAAAAGTCTGGTTTTTAACCCATTAGGAGTTTATTTTTGTGTATGGTGTTAGGGTGTGTTCTAATTTCATTCTTTTACATGTAGCTGTCCAGTTTTCCCAGCACCACTTATTGAAGAGGCTCTCCTTTCTCTATTGTATATTCTTGCCTCCTTTATCAAAGATAAGGTGACCATATGTGTGTGTGATTATCTCTGGATTTTCTATCCTGTTCTATCGATCTATAATTCTGTTTTTGTGCCAGTACCATATTGTCTTGATTACTGCAGGTTTGTAGTATAGTCTGAGGTCAGGGAGTCTGATTGCTCCAGCTTTGTTTTCTTTCTAAAGATTGCTTTGGCTATTCAGGGTCTTTGTGTTTCCATACATTGTGCAATTTTTTGTTCTAGTTCTGTGAAAAATGCCATTGGTAGTTTGATAGGGATTGCACTGAATCTGTAGATTGCTTTGGGTAGTAGAGTCATTTTCACAATGTTGATTCTTCCAATGCAAGAACATGGTATATGTCTCCATCTATTTGTATCATCTTTAATTTCTTTCATCAGTGTCTTATAATTTTCTACATACAGGTCTTTTGTCTCCTTAGGTAGGTTTATTCCTAGGTATTTTTTTCTTTTTGTTGCAATTGTAAATGGGAATGTTTCCTTAATTTCTCTTTCAGATTTTTCATCATTAGTATACAAGAATGCAAGAGATTTCTGTGCATTAATTTTGTGTCCTGCTACTTTACCAAATTCATTGATTAGCTCTAGGAGTTTTCCAGTAGCATCTTTAGGATTCTCTATGTATAATATCATGCCATCTGCAAACAGTGACAGCTTTACTTCTTCCTTTCCGATTTGGATTCCTTTTATTTCTTTTTCTTTGCTGATTGCTGTGGCTAAAACTTCCAAAACTATGTTGAATAATAGTGGTGAGAGTGGGCGACCTTGTCTTGTTCCTGATCTTAGAGGAAACTTTTTGAGTTTTTCACCATTGAGGACGATGTTGGCTGTGTGTTTGTCATATATGGCCTTTATTATGTTGAGGTAGGTTCCCTCTAGGCCTACTTTCTGGAGAGTTTTTATCATAAATGGGTGTTGAATATTGTTGAAAGCTTTTTCTGCATCTATTGAGATTATCATATGGTTTTTATCCTTCAATTTGTTAATATGGTGTATCACATTGATTCATTTGTGTGTATTGAAGAATCCTTGCATTCCTGGGATAAACCCCAGTTGATCATGGTGTATGATCCTTTTAATGTGCTGTTGGATCCTGTTTCCTAGTGTTTTCTTGAGGTTTTTTACATCTCTGTTCATCAGTGATATTGGACTCTGGTTTTGTTTTGTTATGACATCTTTGGTTTTGATATCAAGGTGATGGTGGCCTAATAGAATGAGTTTGGGAGTGTTTCTCCCTCTGCTGCAGTTTGGAAGAGTTTGAGAAGGAGAGGTGCTAGTGCTTCTCTAAATATTTGATAGAATTCACCTGTGAAGCCATTTGGTCCTTGGTTTTTGTTTGTTGGAAAAATTTTAATCACATTTTCATTTTCAGTGCTTGTGATTGGTCTGTTGTTTTTTTTTAATTTCTTCCTGGTTCAGTCTTGGAAGTTTGTGCTTTTCTAAAAATTTGTCCATTTATTCCAGGTTGTCCATTTTGTTGGCATATAGTTACTTGTAGTAATCTCTCATGATTCTTTGTATTTCTGCAGTGTCAGTTGTTACTTTTCGTTTTTCATTTCTAATTCTGTTGTTTTGAGTCTTTTCCCTTTTTTTCTTGATGAGTCTGGCTAATGGTTTATCAATTTTGTTTATCTTCTGAAAGAACCAGCTTTTAGTTTATTGATCTTTGCTATTATTTCTTTCTTCTTCTTTTTTTTTTTTCATTTATTTCTGATCTGATTTTTATGATTCCTTCCCTTCTGCTAACTTTGGGGTTTCTTTGTTCTTTCTCTATTTGCTTTAGGTGTAAGGTTAGGTGGTTTATTTGAGATTTTTCTTGTCTCTTGAGGTAGGATTGTATGCTATAAAATTCCTTCTTATAAAGGCTTTTACTGCATACCATAGGTTCTGGGTCTTCGTTTTTTCATTTTCATTGCTTCTAGGTATTTTTTGATTTCCTTTTTGATTTCTTCAGTGATCTCTTGGTTATTTAGTAGTGTATTGTTTAGCCTCCATGTGTTTGTATTTTTTACAGTTTCTTTTTCCTGTAATTGATATCTAATCTCATAGCATTGTGATTAGAAAAGGTACTTGATACAATTTCAATTTTCTTAAATTTACCAAGGTTTGATTTGTGACCAAAGATATGATCTATCATGGAGAATGTTCCATGAGCACTTGAGAAGAAATTGTATTCTTTTTTTTTTTGATGGACTATCCTATAAATATCAATTAAGTCCATCTTATTTAATGTGTCATTTAAAGCTTGTGTTTCCTTATTTATTTTCATTTTGGATGATCTGTTCATTGTTGAAAGTGGGGTGTTAAAGTCCCCTAGTATGATTATGTTACTGTTGATTTCCCCTTTTATGGATGTTAGCTTTTGCCTTATGTATTGAAGTGCTCCTATGTTGGGTGCATAAATATTTACAATTGTTATATCTTCTTCTTGGATTGATCCCTTGATCATTATGTAGTGTCCTTCTTTGTCTCTTGTAATAGTTTTTATTTTATAGTCTATTTTGTCTGATATGAGAATTGCTACTCCAGCTTTGTTTTGATTTCCATTTGCATGGAATATCTTTTTCCATCCCCTCACTTTCAATCTGTATGTATCCCTAGGTCTGAAGTGGGTCTCTTGTAGACAGCATATATATGGGTCTTGTTTTTGTATTCATTCAGCCAGTCTTTGTCTTTTGGTTGGAGCATTTAATCCATTTACATTTAAGTTAATTATAGATATGTGTGTTCCTATTACCATTTTCTTAATTGTTTTGGGTTTGTTATTGTAAGTCTTTCCTTTCTCTTGTGCTTCCTGCCTAGAGAAGTTTCTTTAGAATTTGTTGTAAAGCTGGTTTGGTGGTGCTGAATTCTCTTAGATTTTGCTTGTCTGTAAAAGTTTTAATTTCTCCATCAGATATCAATGAGATCCTTGCTGGGTAGAGTGAACTTGGTTGTAGGTATTCCCCTTTCATCACTTTAAATACGTCCTGCCACTCCCTTTTGGCTTGTAGAGGTTCTGTTGAACAATCAGCTGTTAACCTTATGGGGATCCCTTGAATGTTATTTGTTGTTTTTCTCTCCCATTAATATATTTTTAAAAAAATTTTTGATAGTTTGATTAATATGTGTCTTGACATGTTTCTCTTGGATTTATCCTGTATGGGACTCTCTTTGCTTCCTGGACTTGACTATTTTCTTTCCCATATTTGGGAAGTTTTCAACTATAATCTCTTCAAATATTTTCTCAGTCACTTTCTTTTTCTCTTCTTCTTCTGGGACTCCTGTAGTTCGAATGTTGGTGCATTTAATGTGGTCCCCGTGGTGTCTGAGACTGTCCTCAAGTCTTTTCATTCTTTTTCTTTATTCTGCTCTGCAGTAGTTATTCTCACTATTTTATCTTCCAGGTCACTTATCCGTTCTTCTGCCTCATTTATTCTGCTACTGATTCCTTCTAGAGAATTTTTAATTTCTTTTATTGTGCTGTTCATCATTGTTTGTTTCCTCTAGTTCTTCTTGGTCCTTATTTTGTATCATCTTTACTATCATTACTCTGAATTCTTTTTCAGGTAGACTGTCTATTTCCTCTTCATTTGTTTTGCCTGGTGGGTTTTTACCTTGCTCTTTCATCTGCTGAGTATTTCTCTGTCTTCTCATTTTGCTTAACCTACTGTGTTTGGGGTCTCCTTTTTACAGGCTGCAGGTTCATAGTTCCCATTGTTTTTGGTGTCTGCCCCCAGTGGATAAGTGTGGGTTAGTTGGTTGTGTTGGCTGCCTGGTGGAGGTGACTGGTGCCTGTTTTCTGGTGGATGAGGATGGATCTTGTCTTTCTTGTGGGCAGGACTGCGTCTGGTGGTTTGTTTTGGGGTATCACTGACCTTATTATGATTTTGGGCAGCCTCTCTTCTAATGGGTGGGGTTGCATTCCTATCTTGCTAGTTGTTTGGCATGGGATGTCCAGCACTGGAACTTGCTGGTCGTTGAGTGGATCTGGGTCTTAGTGTTGAGATGGAGATCTCTGGGAGAACTCTAGCCGATTGATATTACCTGAGGCCGGGAGGTCTCTGGTGGTTCAATGTCCTGAACTCTGTTCTCCCACCTCAGAGGCTCAGGCCTGACACCTGGCTGGATCACCAAGTCCCTGTCAGCCACACAGCCAGGCACGTGGACCGTTTCTTGCCTTTTGGTAAGTCTGAGGCCTTCTGCCAGTGTTTAGTAGGTGTTCTGTAGGAGTTGTTCTACATGTAGATGTATTTTTGATGTGTTTGTGGGGAGGAAGGTGATCTCCACATCTTACTCCTCTGCCATCTTGGAGGTCCTCTTTGCCTGATAGCTGGGTCTGTGGACCTGTGGGAGCAGGCAGTTCTAACAACAGCATTGGTGCCAAGCCTGGGAATGAAGCTCCACGCCAGCCACTCCTGTGTCCAGCACCACCATCTTCTCCTGCCTCCGCCACTGACTCTGCAACTGTAGCTGCCCTTGCCCAGCTCCAGCTCCCCAATTTTGAATTGTGATATTTTAATTTATGCTGTTTAGTCTTATTGGGAATTTCTTTCACCTCTCCATGCCTATCTACTTCAATAATTAATAATGCAATTTTTACATGAAAGTAATTTTTGAGAAAATGTTAATATTTATTCTGTTAATATGGTCCCCAACATCAGAAAAATATTGTTTTAGGCAGACTTTTCTCTAAGATATAGTTTAAGGTATAGTCTCTATTTGATAGCAGTTAGTGCTGTGCCATTTTTTTGATTATCTAAATTGTTCAACACAAGTTCAGAAGCAATACATATCTGTCCATATTAATACAATATTTCCTCCAGAATGGGGGTCCTCTTCAGTACATCTACAGAAATTGAGTTAAATCTGTATACCAAACCCATATCCATGTTTTGGTGTTAAGTAGAAATACATTAGGAAGATACTTATGTAGTGTAATTTGCCTTACACCATTCACGAGTGTTTCCAGTACAAAATTAATATTCTACCATTAGACTTTCATTCATTTGAGGTTAAGATATTGCTGCCTTTTAAAAGTTTCCTATTTATAAACAACCATACTTGAAAGGGTAATTATAGTAATCTTTCTTGACTATTAATAATTTAGTGGGCCTGATGGAAGTTCTTGCAAATTATGACAATTACCTATACTCAGTGTTTTATTCTACATTTCAGTGGGAGAAAAGATGGGTAGACCTGGAAAGTTTATTTTTTCTTTGGAGACACAAATGAGTAAAGAAGAGTAATGACAAGATAAAGGAAACCTGGGGTTAAGATGAGTAAATTGGGCAATACAAAATAGAATGGAAATAATAAGGTTCCAGTGATTGAAGCTGCATCTAGTTACTCAAAAGCCTGAGCAAAGGGATACTTCTTTCCTTTCCCCCTTTCCTCCCTTATCTCTGGCTCTTCTTTGTTTCCTCTTTTCTACCCACATAGCTTACAAAGAAAACACATAGCTATGTCCTCTAAACCCTTGCTTTCCTCTTAACTCTTCTAGCTCTTAGAGCTTGCACTAGACAATCCTTCACCCGTTGTTTATTTTCCTTTTGTAGTTACTGTAGTTCCAGGAGTATTAATTCTGTTGGACATTTTAATATTCCTAGACAGCGAGTGGTCTTAACTTTGTGCTAATTCCCCTTAAGATTATATGTTAATTTTCTCAATAAAAGAATATAGTTAAATAAAACTTCAGAAAAAAAAACCCTACAAATGTGAAAAAATTAACTATACCCTTCTGACATTCATGTAAAAGCACCTGAGATTAAAGTTAAGGAATAAGTCATTCAATGAGAATAACTAAAATTTACATAGAGTTTACCATGTCCCAAGTACTATTCTAAATAAGTAATATATCTCTTTTACTCTTTTAAAGGATTCTATATAATAGGTACAATTATCATCATATTTTATAGATGGAAAAATGAGACACAGAGTGTTTATAAGGGATTTACAAAATTCACACAACTGGGCTTGAACACATGCAGTCTGACTCAAGTGTCTTTGCTGTTCAGGATAACACAATGATGCCTCATGGGAAGGAAAATAAGTCAAATATATGCCAGAGAAGGACATACTCATTGCAATTTACAAATCCTTATAGGCAAGTGGAATCAGAACATACAAGCAGGCCTTGCACAACCCATTTGTGAATTCCAAGCAATAATAGAAATACAGACCCATATACCATTATTTCAGTATTTAAGAGCTATAAATCAAGATAGCAAAATACTAAAGAAAACTGTTTTTAGCCTATAATCTTAACAAATATATCTTTCAATGACACGGAAGGCCGGGTTCAAATTTAGAATTCTCAGAATTAAAGTTTCATGCCTACACTGTGTTGCTTGGGAAGGCCACCCCAAAGCTCCTGTCTGAGACCTGAGACTTATCCTCATTCATAACCCCAACTCATGGGTCTTTCCATCAGAACAGCAAGCATCTTTTAAGCACAGATGATCATCCTGCCTTATACATATTAGCTCTGTTTATTACCTCAAAGAGTTTCCCCTTGAATAACACTTAGCACTAGAATTTTTCACATCAGAGATATTATCTGATATTAGGAAAATGAATGTAGGAAAGAGATGCCTGAAGGTCCTGAAGTTGGCTTAGGGTGATTGGATAGGAAATTACAGACCAGGAGTGTGTTCTGTAAGGAAAATCAACAGCTCCAGGAATACATTCTCCTGGGTCATTTCTACTCCTGATCCATGCAGACATGTCCAGTTGTCTTATTTGATTCTAAGAGTAGTGTTGTAAAAAAGGTTTGAAAGAAATACATCCATAAAAGTGAGAGACAATGACCGATGAAACTAAAGAATGCCATTTAGAATAGAATTAAGTCAAATCTGGTGAATATCAAAAGACTTTGGCAGGAATCTACTGTAGAAACAATTCCTTAGCAAGAATGACAAAAAAGGAAAAAAGTAGTGAATATCTGAGATAGAAGTGGAAAGAGAAAAATGTGGACATCTAGGTAGGTATGGAAACTCCCATAAATGAACTATTTCTCACTCATCTTAATGTTATCTCTGGGGAAATGGGAAAAAAAATATTTCAACAATGTGAAACCTTAGAGAAAGAAAAGAGAA
This sequence comes from Tursiops truncatus, assembly GCF_011762595.2. NCBI lineage: Eukaryota > Metazoa > Chordata > Mammalia > Artiodactyla > Delphinidae > Tursiops > Tursiops truncatus. The sequence goes on along the minus strand of NC_047051.1, from coordinate 56,280,212 downwards.
GCACAGTCAATTTATATGGCCTGGGTATTCCCACAATGTAGTACTGAAAGAGAATCTTTGCTGAGGAAGACTGGGTAGATTTTCTACTGGATTCCTATAACTGATGTGTGCAGAAAATGAGGTCAAGCTTTGGGAAGAATGAGAAACTAACCCTGATAAAGATGCCTTTATATGGACTTTGGACATTATGGGAGTCAGTAAAATCCCAGGAAATATGGAGTCTGGGCTTATCTAGAGTGACTTTTATTAAACTATTAATTTATTAAACAAACAAGTAAATAAAATTTTATTTAAAATTTATTAGTTTTTTTGTTTTATTAAAGACAAAACTGCCTATTATAAGTATGTTCTACTTTGTACAGTGCTGTTTTACATAATTGATTTCATATTCAGAATAACTTTGTGATGTATGTATGTATTTTGTTGCCCTTTCAGACAAAGGGATTGAACTATAGAAATACTCAACTTTTCAAGGCACCTATGAGAAGCTTCAAGGATTCCATGATTCTGTGATCATCTTTCATAGTACACTGCCTCCAAAGACATGGATAACGGCATGGCTGAGGTAACTATGTTTTCCAGATCAAAGTCCAACATAGGGGGCCTTGTTGCTGTCTAATCTTGCAGAACCCTCATAACCTCTGGGTATTGATATGTGAGAAGTGAAATCTAGAGTCTGTAGCTCTTAAGAGGAGCTAACCCACCAGGAGAACAGGTAACAAAAAGACATGAGGAGCCTATAGAAACCTAGGTCCTTGAACGTATCTTCAAGCTGCTGGTTTAATTTGTTATCCTATCTCAAATCTTGTTATATGAGATAATAAATCCTCATTAAAGTTGAGTCACTGATAGTTGTTTTCTATGTTATTTGCTACCACAAGCACACTAATATGAAGAAAATATGACATCCAGAGCTATCCCATGCAAAACTGATAACTGAGTACAGTTACACTATTGAATGGATTAAGAACAATAAAAGCTTAGACTTATAAGTTACCTTAAACACCAAGTGGTTTAATGTTGTTCATAAACCATGTAGATATCATATCTACAGTTGATGATAAAGTTTAGAGCCAACCCTGAATTTTAAAACAGTTCTAAGTATTCATGTTAAGTTTTTTGAGTAACCTTATAATTTATGATATACAAATATGAAGTACAGCCTCATATCTACTATCTATCTATCCATCTATCCATCTATCTAGCCATCTTTTTATATCTATCTACCTGTGAATAAGATAGCAAATAAATGAACTTTTAGAGGAACTCTTAAATTACATTCACTGATCTTTGCATAGTCCAAATTCCACAGTCACCTACGTTAAAATGAATAATTTACTACTCTTTATCAGTGCCAATTACACATGTTTTACCTGTAAGATATTATTAGCACTGTTACAATGTCAGTTCAACCACATCCATTATGCAGTAATATAGCTTGGCTACATAAATCAAGATAAGAGCTTCTTGTTTATGACTCTCTGGAGGCATGAGACAAAAGATTAAGACTGTTAGGAAGGCTAAAAATAGCTGACTCCCGTATTTCTATCAGCAGGGATGAAAGTTGCTTGTTTTCAATACCCTTAACAAATGATTAACTCAATAATTCCAGAATATTTTACTGTTAAATTATTGTTTATAGATAAATGAGATTTTAAGATTAGCATCCTGCCAAAAAAGGTTCTGTACTTGATAAATAAAATAAGACTATAAGCAAACAAATATTAACAGAGAGGATGACATTTTCTCTCATTTAAAATAGCTGATTGTGGTATTTAAGTCTATGTGAGTATATAAGTTTTTGTTTGTGTATATACAAATATTCCAGTATGTGTGACTTTTACCCCCTTGTGTGCATGTGTGTATGTGTGTTGGGGGGGCTAAGCGAGTATGGGCGGGGGAGTATTTCATCTAACTTTAAAAATACCTTATAATTGACTGACAGTTCAAAGAGATGAGAACCTCAATGATTCTTTGCTGTATAATCACTCTGAAGCATATACAAACTGTTTTTCATAGTTTTATAAATATTTTAAGGGGATTTGTTTTATAATAAATATGTTGTACCCTTGATATTTTACTTCTTATCTCCATTGGCTTCTACACAAAGCAGACTTCAAAGCTCTTTTAAAATGAACTAAAAACATATCTACTTAAATTCCATCATTGCTGTGTTCCTCCCAATTAAATCCTAAATCCCTTAATTTAAAAAAATGCAGAGAATTCCAGCCAGTTAATTCTTGGTTTTGACCACAGTAGATGTGGGGCTCCGTACTGTCATGAGTCTTACTGGAGATTCCTGAAATATCTGGGTAATTGAGCTGGGGATCTTTCCAGGCAAACACTCTTCTATGAAACAGGGTAGTATTACAGTCTGGGGAGATGTAAATGCAGATCATCATCCCTCAGAGATTTCTCTTGGCTGAAAGCATAGATGTGATTAGACATTCAAGTTTCTCTTCTTCGAACTAATCTGTTTACCTCCATGTGGGCAGGCTTAAAACCAAATCTAAAACCTGAAATTGTTTTGTTGTCAGTGCTGTCAGAGGCTCTGTCTACATGAAGCCAAAACAGCCAGATGGAAAATGAAAAGCAACATCCATCATCTAAACATTTTCCTTTTCCACTGCCAAGCATGTAGATATTTGGAAACAACATCACAGTTGACTGAATGTTTTATTTTTAATCTAGATGTTTTGGTATTGTGTAGATACAACCTCAGCATGTAACTTCCTGTGCAAACTTCCCAGATCAGCACAATGGTAGATACATTAGAAAAATAATACACACACATATATAACATTTACTGCATTATTTTAAACCATAAATAATACATTATGTTCAGTACTAAAGAGGATATCATGCTGAATAACCATAATTGAAAATAAAAAGTAATCACACACAAGCACAACTAACTAAAATTAGTAGCCTACTGTGATTTGTAATTTAGAAAAAACACATTTTCATAGGGCCATAGTAGAGACTGATACAGCAGAGCACACAGAGAGAAGATCAGGAGAGGCCTCATGGAGAAATGGATTGGTTTTGGAAATTAAAAATGACCAAGACATGTTAATAAGAATACATGAATACGGGCTTCCCTGGTGGCGCAGTGGTTGAGAATCTGCCTGCTAATGCAGGGGACACGGGTTCGAGCCCTGGTCTGGGAGGATCCCACATGACGTGGAGCAACTAGGCCCGTGAGCCACAACTACTGAGCCTGCGCGTCTGGAGCCTGTGCTCTGCAACAAGAGAGGCAGCGATACTGAGAGGCCCGTGCACAGCGATGAAGAGAGGCCCCCGCTTGCCACAACTAGAGAAAGCCCTCGCACAGAAACGAAGACCCAACACAGCAAAAATAAATAAATTAATTAATCAACTCCTACCCCCAACATCTTCTTAAAAAAAAAAAACTCCAAAAAAAAAAAAAAAAGGTTACATGAATATGAATGGCATTTAAGGCATAAAATGTAGGAACACAGGTCAACAAACATTGACCTATTGACCAAATCTGGACTGCGACACGTTTTTGTATATACATGTATAGGGGAACACAACCATACTCATCTGATTGCTTATTGTTTACCTATTGCCTATGGCTACTTCAGCATTACACCACGGACTTGCCAAGCCACAAATATTTACCATATGGTTCTTTATAGACAAGACTTTGCTGCCCCTATTACATAATATATTTAGAGAAGCAGATGCAATGCAGTGTGAATGGCATATAGGATGCATGCTGCTGATGTGTGTGCCTTGGCCTGGGGGCATTGAGTACATAGGACTGGAAGGGAATTTCAGTCCAGATCATTTAGGACCATGGAAGGGAATTTCAGTCCAGATCATTTAGGACCAATGTCAAGTTAAAGACTAAATAATACTTAGTATGAAGAGAATAACAGCAAGATCAGGCATATACTTATTTTTCAAAAAGCTAGGCTTTTAATGTGATTATATGTCATTTTCTTTTTTAGTATCTACAAAGAAAAAATCTGGTGGACAGTATGTCAAATTTTTAACACTAGGTTCCTCTGATGATGGTATAATTATAATATATCAATGAGGCATATATTTTTGATGTAAAATCAGTGGCAATGTATGGAATTGTTTGAAGGCTGATTGTGGAGGCATTTTGGAAAGTGCTTTAACATCACATTAGCTTAAAGATAACCCTATTTAATTGAAATTTGATGCCAATGGTTTTAAAAAACAAAGTAATTATGATATAAATAACGACTCCTTAACTAATTCATCTTGCAAAACCAAATGCTGATATTTTGGATGTTAACATAATTCATTATTGAACAGTGATGGTCATAGGGTCTGACTGCTTGAGATTTGAATGCATGAATGGCTTTAGGAAACCTGTAAATGTTTGTGCCATGTTTCCTGTGTGAAAACAGGGGCATAATCACAGTTCTTCATTCATGTTGTCGGCTAAATTAAATAAGTTGTTCCAAGTAAAGCACTTAGATAATAAATTGTTGTTATTATTGTTGTGATTATGTTTATTATTTGATTGAGGCATAAATGTGTTGTACTTCAAAATAGAACTCAAGCAAAATTTTCCTATTTATTACGTTATTTCAACAATGTTTTGAGAGCTAAAGAACTGCTTCATCTGCAGAGAATATGTGGAGTTTTATATCCCTCAGGCTTGTATATTTTATCCACAATGAAGTTCAAAGGAAAACTAAGGGAACAAAGTGGTGCCTGAAAAGAAATATGGTGCATTTTTTTCTTCCTGACTGTTCAACCCCTCCTCTTATCCCTGGCCATGTCTTTCTTATGTGTGGTTTTCACAAAATGTAAAACATAGAATACAAATTTTTAAATGTTTTTTGGTTTATTTTTAATTTTTTTAATTGAATTATAGTTGATTTACAGTGTTGTAATTTTTAAAATTAATTTATTTTTTAAATTTATATATTTTTAATTATATATTTATTTTTGGCTGTTATTAATTTTTTTAAATTAATTAATTAATTAATACATTTATTTTTGGCCGTGTTGGGTCTTCGTTGCTGCTCGCGGGCTTTCTCTAGTTGCCGCAAGCGGGGGCTACACTTTGTTGTGGTGCACAGGCTTCTCATTGCGGTGGCTTCTCTTGTTGTGGAACATGGGCTCTAGGCACGTGGGTTTCAGTAGTTGTGGCATGCCAGCTCAGTAGTTGTGGTAAACATAGAATAAATTTAAAGTGGTAAGAAAAAATAATAAAGACAAGATAAATAAAACTCTGTCATTCAGACTTAGACATAGTATAACTTAAGACCTGATTTTTTAATGTTATTTTTTCAACTTTAAAAATGTATGCAGATACACTTTAACAAACACACACAACACAGAATGAGACTGATAATGACAAGTGTATGCAAACAAACCCCACAGTTTTAGTTATTTTTGGAAATATATATTCCAGGCTGGATAAATACAATATAACATTCATAATACTAGTTAGTTATAACACATGGTATCTATTCACTAATGAAAGTTTCTTAGAATGAATGGACATATTCATAAAAATTATGTTGCTACCCTGAAATTTACCTCTAAACATGTGTATTCATATTACTTTTATTGCTATTTTTTAGATAGAACAACTTCCGATAGTGAAATTATCACTATCCTGTAACATTAGAATATAAGGATAAATGCATATACAAATAAATTTCACAAGTAACAGTTGCAAACTTGGAAACTTATTTGATATTTACTCTCATTTTATTGCTTTGTTGTTGTTTGGCTGCTGTAATACAGGCCAAATCAATGAATTAAAAAAGGTAATTTCTATCTCTCATAATGTTCTGAGTGTTCACAGTACAATTCTGTTACAACAGAATCTAGACTGGTGTCAGACTATAACTCCCATTTTGTTTTTCATTTCCAAGGCTCTGCATACTACGCATCAATTCTCAGTTTGCATTATGTGGTGATTGATTAAGGTCTGAGATTTTTAGAGGATAAATTTGTTTCCTGGAAGGATGGAAAATTGAAATACTATACGATTTGAACTTTATAGTAGAGGTTATTCATCACACCACATAGCTATTCCTCCTAGTTTAGTCCACAAACTAGGAAGAAAGAAATTTGGCCCTAGAGAAGGAAGAGAAAGAAAAAGGAAATTGAGATACTATTGTATGAGGCTGATCCACATGGTGAGGATTTCCTCCCCTTTGAATAAACAGTACATTTTTAAGAGATGATTGAGAATATAAAGATTGGTGTTCCATGTGTTTCTTATGGGAGTTTTCTTGGTGTTTGTTAGTTGTTTTAATATATCTGCTTGAATGAATGCAACATGGGTCCTGAAATTTTTGTCTGTTTTGTTCACAAATCTATCGCCTCTACCTAGAACAGTGCCCAACACACAGTAGACAGTGAATATGAATATCTTCAAAATTGGCTTCTACATTTTGATTTAAGATGGCTGTTTAGCTCCCGCATGACATCTGTGTTCTAATTAAAGGAAAGCAGAGAGCATACCTATTCCCTTCAAAGACAAGACACTGGAATCTCAATACCTCTTCAGTCATACTCATGGGTCAGGACTTAGTCCCATGACTATTCTTCTGGGAGAGTGTAAAATGTATTATTTATTCTGGAGATCAGCTAAAACTTGAAGTTTCTAAAACTAATGGAGAAAAGAAAAGTCAATATGGGGGAACAGCTAACATTCTGTGCCACAGTGCTTTTGCATTTAAAAATTCAGCTATAAAACAAATACTAATTCTATTTTTCTTATGGAGTGCTCCCTAAGAGATCTGGGCATGCTTATTTTATGTGTTAAGTGTTTTATGAAACAATGTAATTTCTATTTGATCATAAAATATTCAAATAGGTAAATATAATTTAATGAGTAGTTATTTTCAGTTTTCTTTTTATATATAATTCAGAGATGTAATACTTTTTCTAGGAAATCATTATATTATTGCAAACACTAAAGAATTATGTCTCCTTTTGATCATTGTATTGTGTCTTCATAAAATTTATATTTTTGAAAATGTGTATGTCTTTGAGATGATGAATATTTTTCAAATGTTACAAACCCTAAACTATCCTGTTTTTTTTCTCAAAGAAACCTCTCATATAATTCAACATTTGAATGAATTTGATCAAATTCTATACAATATAAATGATTGAGAGAAAATAGTAAATATAAAATGTATCATCAATCAAAGAATTAAGAATTAATTAATTAATTAATTAATTCTCTCAAAGAATTAAGAGACACAGTGGAAAGGATAAACTAGGAGTTTGGGATTAACAGATACACACTACTATATATAAAATAGATAAGCAATAAGGACCTACTGTATACCACAGAAATGATATTCAATATCTTGTAATACCTATTATGGAAAATAATCTGAAAAAGAATATGTAATCTGAAAAGAGTCACTGCTGTATACCTGAAACTGACACAACATTGTAAATCAACTATACTTCAATTAAAAATGAAGAATAGAGACACATGACTATATACATATAGTAAAGGAGTTAGTCTGAAAGGAAATTAAGGCCTGTTTGTCAGAACTTTTCTATAATTTAGGAAAACGTTTTTTGTAGGACCTTATAACTATGCACACATATGAAAAAATATTTTCCTGTCTTAAAAAAGGTTAACTTTACAACTAAAAAGAAATATTTCTATGTAAGCAATTTAACAACTGAGTCTAGGAAATTTAAATAACAAGTCAACTCAAAAAATTCATACAAAATACCTAATTCTGCTGAAGTGAGGAGATCAAATAGGGAATTTGAATTTAATGCAACCAATTTTATAAACAACATTGTAATTTCTCATAAGATGAGTTTTACCATAATAAACTTCTTTAATATACAATAAAGGAAGAAAAGTGATGAAATATAATGCTGAATTGTGGGATTTAGGCAGTTTTATAGAATTTAGAACAAGAGATGTTGCGGATATAACCCATGATACAAATAAGAATAGAAAAGAAAATTTATAGAGGTGAGCAGGCAGTGAAAACATACACACAAGAGGGAAAGCCACTTAATTAAAATAATAGTGAGTGATGAGACTGTCAATACTCACTAGTGTTTTACAAATTCTTCTCTGCATTAGGAATTTTTACTCCAGAATTTTAATTGGTCTCTATTTTTCATAAAAATTGAAAACATTTTAAAAATATTGCACTACTCATATTTTAAATTGATACTGAAATCACTCTTCCATGAGTCAAATGTGTATTGAAAATATACAATTTCCTAATTAGTTTAAATATTTATACATGTGAGAAAAAATGGAATCAAAAAATCTTTCAAAGACAAATAGAAAAAATTTTACTATACTAGGAGGAGACGTGTTCCCAGGGTCACCTAGGCATTTTAGATAGTGCAAGTGGACACTATTAACAGTTTTGCTAGAATAACCAGTGCTGACTGGGTCTGTCACAGGCTATGATATAAAGTCACTTTCACTTTATTCTACTCTTCCTGTTATCTTTTTGGAGGATTTTCCTCTAGTAACAGTCTTGGTCTTCAATGGATGGAAGGCATAGATGAGTGAGATTCTTCTGCACGTGAAACTCTTCTGGGCCTTATTTGGTCATAGGCAAATCTGTAGTGAGCACATATACCATGGCCTGCCCTCTGCCCATGGTAGAAGCTACTTGGAATTTTTCTCCTTTGCTAGTGATCAGAAGGATAACTCTGCCTAATTTCGAGGTGTCATTAACTCACCTGTCCACAGTTGTTATAGTCTTCAGCTCAAGTTCTTGTGAATAATTAGTTGACATTTTTATCTCTGTATGTTTTGTTCTTTCTCTATCAACTCTTTCAAAATCCAGTTGCGGAGTAGATAGAGACTGAGGGAGAGAAGTGATGATATTTCTCTCACACCAGCATAATTTAATTGCTTATAAAGTGACTTTGAACAATATCTGCACTATCTGAAAGCACATCATTGCACAACAACGTATAATGTGTGTGGGGATATATATATATATATATATATATATATATATATATATATATATACACACATATATATCCCATATATATGTATATATATCCCATATATATGTATATATATCCCATATATATATACAGTAGCTTTACTTTGCTATTTTTGCTATATATATATATATATATATATATATATACACACCCCATACACACTAGGTTTACTTTGTTAAATATATATATATTTATATTATATATATATATATTATATATATATATATATAAAATAGCAAAGTAAAGCTAGTCAGCAGTAATTTAGTAATTATACTACATTACCTTTAAATATGTCTTAATAGATGCCCTAGGTTTATTCCATACACTTTCTTCTTTTAAGGGCTCTTCTACCATACCACAATTTTTCTATATCAGGGCATTTGCAAATTGTTTTGTTTTGGTTTTGGGGTTTTTTTTGGTGAGAAATTATCTTACTTAAATCTATGAATGTTTCTCACTTCATTCAGGTTTCTCTGCAAATGTCACATACTCAGAGAAACCTTCCTTGCCTGCTAAATAAAACGTGTCCTCCTGCTTACAACACCATCACTTCCTAAGCCCTTGCCCTTTCTTACTTTTCTTTATTGCACAATAATTCTCTGAAATCATGATATATTTTATGTGCAATTTTAATCTTCCTTGCTGAAAGGATTTGTATGACATTGATCTATGTGAAAGGATTTGTATGACATTGATCTATGTCAAAAGCATCTTGTATATTTTGGATACTTAGTAATAGTGTGTTGAATGAAAAACAGGACTAAATGCTGTGGAACAGCTATGGACATAAATAGAAGTAACATGCTACATTTATAAGAGAGAAATGTACCATGAATGTTTTTGCTTAACTTCAATTACTTTTTTTTACCCCAAATATATTTACTTTTTTTTTTTTAAACACAAAAGTGATTTAAGAGGCTTGAAACACAGTTTTCTGCTTACCAAACATCTTAGCTTAATCTTGTGGGGAGCACATTATTCCATTTCATTATAATGAAATAACTTGTCCCTTAGAAGAGTTAAGGGAACTTCAATCGTTTCTGCTAATGGAAAACCAAGCACTAGTATAGATCATTCTAGTCTGTAAATTTACAGAGAAAAGCTAGAGGTTTCCTCCTTAAATAACTTAGAATAGAGATTGAAATAAGAGATCTTGGAGAAGAGATGAGGATGAGGGCAAGACTAATTATCGCTAATTATCGTAACAGTGCTTAGCTTTCATACAACACTGACAAGTTTCAAAATACGTTCACCTTCACCCTCTCATTTGGGAGGGGTTTTGCTTCTTTGTTTGTTTCATTTGTTTGGCTTTGTTTTAGCATTTAGTGACATTAAGTGATTCACTCAATGCCTCAGAAATTAAGTGGGTTGCAACCTAGGTCTTTTGGCTGCACTATTCTCCCCCTGACCTTTTTTTCAAAAATAAATATCTTCTTCTTCATAAAAATTATTAAGTTCCTATTACACACTGTGGCAGATAGAAATGAGCCTTCACTGAGCTCCTAGTCTGGTGTGGGAGACTGGTGTGTAAATGGACAGTTGGATACCTAGTGATGATAAGCTCTCAAATGGAAAACACACAGAGCCAAGCGCTGTGGAAGCCTTGAGGAGGGAGGACCTGACACTTACCTGGGAAGTCAGGACAAGCTTTATGGTATTGGTGACATTTGACTTGTGTCCTGAAAGAACTTGGAGGGGTTACCATTAATATATTTTTTAAAATTTTTCTCAGTGAGCATCAGTGAGATGGTTAAGAAAGCACACATGGACTACTGATTACATTATGAGAAATAATTTTTTCTCTAAAGAGCCATAAGTAGATGGTTACATCCTTCCACTTCTGTCCACTGATATTTCGTAGTTGCTTCCTTTCTCAGTTGTGTTTCATGTAAGATGATTCCATTTCCCAGTAACTTTCTTTCCTTGATCACATTCTATGACATCATGAAGTCCCAAGATGTCTTTTCATGTCATATGTAAATAATGCTGAGAAAAGCAAATTTAGAATATAAAAAGCTCACTATCATACTGTGCTCATTTTTGCTATATTGGCCATTTAAAGACATAATCTTTCAACCTGATAACTGAAATTGTAAAAAGGATTTGAAAATGTTATTAATCTATTTCTGTAACAAAGAAAGCAAAGAGAAGGGAAAATTTTATACATTTATTAGTGCATGTTATTCCATTTCTTTTACTATATAGAATCAGAATATTATTTTTATAAAAAATAAAATTCTAATAAATATATTAAAAACCTAAATAGCATTAATGAAAACTTCTAAAGACTACCCATATATTGTAACCCCCCCAAAATACATATATATATATATCCTCAAATTAAGTTTTTATTTTTGTATGATGAAATTAGTTCATTTTAATACACTATATTAATAATACATAAAATACTAATTTTTAATTGCTTTGGTAAGTGAAATAGTGTTAAATAAGTTATTTTTTATATCAATTTATATTTAGTAAGTTCAATTTAGTCTGACCTGACATATATAAAATTAAGATCACCAAGTAAATTTTATATTTTCAATGATTAATTTCTATTTCACCTTTTTTATTAATCTATGCAGGAATGTAAGAATCAAACAACATTGAATTTTGATACTCTCATTACTTAATTTCAGTTCAGAAGACATCAGTCCATCTTTTAAATCGTCACCTCAGTTCAAGGCTTTTACTTTATATCACCCAAGAGTTTTGCATAGTGCAATTAATCATATTTATTTATATTTTGGTTGCATTGGGTCTTCATTGCTGTGAGCAGGCTTTCTCTAGTTGTGGTGTGTGGACTTCTTATTGCAGTGGCTTCTCTTGTTGCGGAGCATGGGCTCTAGGCACGCGGGGTTCAGTAGTTGCAGCACATGGGCTCAGTAATTGTGGTATGCGGGCCCTAGAGCACATGGGCTTCAGTAGTTGTACTGCAACTATATCCTAATATGTTTCCAAACCTCTAGTCTTGCAGAGTAATTAAACAAAGAGGTAGTTTTCACAGGCAAACCAGAACCTAAGCAACAATCAGTGCACTCAAATTCAAGAAAATGAAACTTCAGAACAACCAATCCCAAATAGCCAACTGGGCTTTCCAGATAAGTCAACTGCTTGAGCTATACCCAATCAGATAATGTCCTTCCTTTGCTTCCACCTCTTGTCTATAAAAAACCCTCCACTAGCTCCTGTGGTAGAGTTCTCCTAACCACCTTTGCTTTGGTGCTGCCAGATTCAAATCAATGTATGCTCAGATAAACTCTTGGAGATTTTAAATGTGCCTCAGTTCACTTTTCAACAAGTCTTTTTTTTTTTTAATGAAAAAGACAAAAAAATATCCTTCCTTACAGAGCTTCCAGAGGAATCTATCTTGAATACACATCTGACAATGTCTCTCCCATTGCTTAAATTCTTTGAGTGTTCTCCATTACCTCTAGAAAAGTCCATATACTGTAACAAGAATTTTTGCCTCTTCATCTTGCTTCTGCATAACTCCCTATCTGTATCACTTATATGTCTCACAATTTATGATTCAACAATATAATATTGTCTTTTCATTTCCCCCACACATCCTGTGGCCTCTTATATTAACGCATTTCCTTGTCCTGTTCACCTTCCTCATGGTTTTCCTATGCTGCTTCCACTTTGAACTGGCATCAATTCTTCCAATAAAATTTACTTTGATGTATTTTCTGGTGTCTCCATACTCAAAACAAAATGTGTTAGAAACATTTCATTTTATTTTTGTTTTCATATCTCTATCATTACATTTGCTTAACACAGTGCAAAAATTTTTTTTCCATTGGGTGCCTTATTAATCTCTGCATCCTGAAAACCTACTGTGTGTGTGGCATCTAGACTCAGCAATGTGTCGATGATCATTCACAAGGATTTAGTTCAGCTGAAGTGCTTTTTTCCAGAAATATATATTCATCAGATTTACCTCCAAAGTTGCTACTTAGTCACGTCTGTTTAGGCTTTTTAAAACAAGCATAAAAGGTCATTCTGATATACATGCTTCATGGAGCACACATTAAGAAGCACTAACTTAGATGATTTTTCAGTCCCTTTTATATCTAACAGTCCATCCTTCTGATAAGTAAATCTGAAAACAAATTCACATAGTAATATTTGCATTAAATCCTATTCTGAATAGTTAGTATCATTTTACAAATGATATAGTAATGATGAGGTCACATACCTCTGTATGGCATTAAGAGTATTAAAAGTTTAGAATGAATGTTCAATGACAGGATAAGCATTCCTATGGTTTGCAGTTGCCGCTGTTGTTTTTTGTTGTTCTAGGTAATGACTCTATGCAGAAAGCACTACTACACTGTCCTGCTTTGTATATCTCTCTTTGGCTTTCAAACAGTAACAGAGATGGAAAGAGCATGTGAAAATGTGTCTTTGTAAAGAAGCTTTAAGCATTTATTACAGAAAGAAAAAACGTAGGAGACATTTTACAGATTAGAGGAACACATGTGTGAAGTCACATGCACCAGAAATCTTAACTTAAAATATCTTCAAAGGCAATTTAACAGTTTTCCAGGGAACCATATTATTTTAACAAGTGTTGTCAGGAAATTTAGTCTCATTTTTAATCTAAGCTTATTACACTGAAACTGATTTTTTTTTTATTTCTATGATTTTATAACCAGAGAAGATAGAAATTTGCTGTTCACCATGGGTATATACTAAACTCTCACTTCAGAAAAGGACTTTATTATACTGTTACTCAGATTATTAATCTCTAAAATAATTTTTTATAAATTCTATAATACAATATAGTTTGACATTGTCTTGGAAGTCTATCCACAAAATAATTTATACTGGCCTATTTGTTTGCAAATGTGGTTGCTTTTTATTTTACAGTCTTCTTCCTCTTTAGAAGGGAAAGGACTGTAACCTTTTGGAGACTGGTACATTTTTGGTAGTTATTTGGAAGGCTGATTCAATGCCATTGCCATTCTCTGAGACAATTTCTTTAAGCAACAGCTGCTGTCGTTATAAAAGCTGCCTTTAGTCCCAATTGTACATGATTGTCATAGCCAGAGCTGACCTCTAAAAAGTGGGAAATAAACAGCAGAGTGGAAAACAAAAGATATACTTTGGGTTACTATCATTTCATTTTAGCATAGTAGATATGCTACCAGATGGACAATTCAGGGCCCTTTTGCAGATTAGAAGCAAAGTACATAGTTTGCCAAAGCAAAGGTATGGCTGAACAGTGAATCTCTTGTTTGTCCGCTGCATTTTTGCCAAAGAAATAACCTTACCAAGAATATATATTTTTCAGAAACAAAAACTAGTGTTATCACTCAATAAGTTAATAGAAAAACTAAAGAATTCCAACTAATCTCATGGAATTTTATCAGAGAATAGAATATAAGCAAAAAATTTATTCTATAGCTGATTGCATTTATATTTTCCTAACAATGTTCAATGAAATGCTTTATTTCCAATAAGATGTTTTAAAACGGTCCACCAAACTGTATTAAGAATATATACAAAGACCATGCTGTTCAAAGACTAAATAATTCAAACAAGGCCAATTCCAGGATATTTAAAGAGACAGTTTATGATATTAAGACACCAAGCATATAGAAGAAGATCTCAAATTCTGCTATCCAATTTTTAAATGTATCCTAGTTACCTGAATAATTAATTCTCTTTTGGAAATGTTCAATACTTCCTACTAAATCACACCGAACAACTGTGTGTGTGAATGTATGCTTTTGCAGGTTTAAAAACTCAAAGCAGAGAAAGAGTAGGTTAAAATTCTGTGAATACTGTTAGTACCTAACAGATTTCTGTTGGATGACTGAAAAACTTCTGGGCAGTCAGGGTGTGAAAGTCCCACTGTTGGTTCTGTGTCTGCATCCTAGATGGTTTGGACGTGTACTGCCCAAGGGCAGGGTGCTGCAGAGACCATTTCCTAAGCTGCTGTCAAGCTCCATTAATCCGTCCTTCTGGGAGTGCATGATTTTAGAAATGGTAGTCTTCATAATTTAAAAGTGAAACAAAGGGAGAAAAAAGTCGAAGTACATTATTTTCCCAGTATTCTTGTTTTTATGTATGCTTATTTCATAACTCCTTTGATATCATTATGCTTATACTTTCTAAATATTTTACACCATTTATTGATTTTATTTCTCTTGCAAAATTTCTATTCAGGGTAAATATTTTGAAGGTTTTCTTGTGTCAAAATATTGATGGTTGTTATGTTAGAAATAGTATAATAATTGTCATGAGGAGCTGACTTGCCATCCAGTGTAGCAGAATCTCCAGAGTCTTTTTCAAATTACACATATGCATCCTTTCCCTTTCTCCCTTCTTTTTGGAGGAGGCGCAGTAATGCCATCTCTAATTTTTGATGGCAGTGTAATGAGAAATGTTACTGATGGAAGTGGGCTATGTATAAAGAGTGTGTGGGCCAAGGAAGCATAGGGAAGCATGGATTTGGGTGAGCATGGAGTGAGTATGCTCCCCAGTTAGATAGCTCAGGTACAGTGCAGAGTAGCAGTCAGCCATAAAGAAGGTAGCAGATGGGCCCCTGTGGCAGGTATGATGTGAGGCACCTCAGAAAATGTGGTACTAACCGTGCTTGTGACACACCTTCTGCAAAGAGGCAAGTGCTTTCTAACTGGTAAGTAGGGCAGAAAATGCCTTATGAAGAACTGAAGTCCACAGGGACACCTCACCCATCTATGCCTGAAGTTACAAGAGTAAGTTACGTTCCAACAACACTGTTTTAATTTAGCTGTGCATAACTGGAAAACATTTTGTGTTGTTTCTAAGACATAGCATTAGGTATTAAGCTCTTTTTCAGGATACATAGTTTACTCAGTAACTCACAATCTCTCACGGCCATATAGCGCTAAGCAAGCTTTTATGGGGCAAATGGATCCTGGATGAATGGATTGTATCTGTGATTAGCATGTAACACAAAAGTGAGTCCAAGGAAAACTTCCTAAACTGTTGGCTTAGTAATCATTAAGAGAAAGTAAAGTGCTTCTGACATGAAGGATGAAGGGAACCTCAGAGTTTTAACAATACTCCACACTTTTCTGTAATGTTATTTCAGAATATATGTCCTTATTTATACAGCAGTTGCTGAAGAAGAAAGGCATTTGGATTTTGTTCAATCAAAGCAAATTTTAGTTTTAGTTATTTTGAACTAGAAAACATAGTCTTAGATTACGATGCAGAAAAATTATACTTTGAGTTTATGCATGCTCATGAACTGAAAGTAAGTTGTTCTCTTTCTGTTGATTGCTCTTTCAGTAGTTCTGTAATTAGAGTTTACACACTACCTTAGCAACACAGTACACAGGAAGCTAAAATATCAAGAAATGTATAACTTTGAAAAGAAAATAGTTCATAAGGAATTTTTACCCTGTATGTGCAGACTTTTCAGACTCTAAATAACATGATTTTGTATTGATTGCAGTCATTAATTTCTCATAGCTCTTTTCCCCCAAACCTTAAAACAGCACTTTTTCACTCAGGCCCTAATTTCCCAGCTCCAGCCACCCCAGCCCACCTTACTCATTCTTCTTTCTCAAAAACTATTATAAACATCAATTAAAAATAATCGATTAAATCTATTCCACAGGGTAAATTTATAATACTCATTTCTATAGTACGAACTGTGCTTACTTTCACTATAATTAATACAGTAATACTTTGTAACACTGTAGTAAGTCATTTGTATAGTGTAATCCATTTAATTATTAAAAACAACATTTTAAGGGAAGTACAAAAAAATTCCACCCATTTTATAGATGGCTTCCAGAAGTTGAGACTTTGCCCAAATTTACACAGGGAAAAGAAGATATAATTAAATATCCATGGCTACATGTATAATTTGTATATCATCATCATCTTAATTTAGTATAATTTCTTCTTATACAATTGTACTTTTTTCATTGAATTTAATAGTATTTTGACATTTTGAAAATGTTAACTGCATTGTATAAAACTGAATTCATCATTTGCTTTGGCTTGCTGTGTTGCTTTAACATCTTTAGACACAATTTCAACAACCCTTGAGGCAGAATTTAAGGAACTGTATTTGCTACCTGAAGTGCAGGCAATATGCAGGGTTCCATCAGTTAATCTGGTAGGATCCTCAACCAGTTCATGATTTTTCTCTTCGGGACCTCCAGGTTGGTCAGGGATATATTTAAGTACATTTGGAAAACATGCCATTTCCTGACATAATGTCAAGAAACCACCTAGTGCTTTCAGAATGAAATTCAAATTTCTTATCCTAGCACACAAGGACCTTCGCCGCTGAGTTCCAGACAAACTTTTCAGCTTCATAACACACTACCACCATCCTCATTTTATCCTAAATATACTCGTCTACTTATTATTTCTGAACCTACAGTTTCCATTTTTACATTTCCATGTTTACCTCTGTAAAATGATTTTTAACTGCTCTGTGTCATTCTCATTTACTTTCCAGAACAGCATCTAAAGATGCTTGTTCTGTAAATTGCTTCCTGATCTATTGGTGAGAATTTATTTTACCTTCTTTTTTGTTTCCATGATACACTGTTAGGAGCAATAGTGCCGTCACTATCACATTGCAATTTATTTGTTTGTTTGCTTCTTTCTCCATTTGTATTTCTCCCTTACTAGGCTATGGGCTTCTTTGAGTAAAAAAGGTCCAGATCTTTGATGCTCATTGATATTTAATTTATTGAATAATATGAAATCAGGGATTTCCTCATGATCTCTCACATACCAATATATTTTAAAATCAATCTCCAAAAATTCTTCCCAGTCATTTGTAAATGCCACCTCTAAACATTTTCATCTTAAGGTTTGACTTACTTGTGGTGATCAATTATATTTGTAATGCTCTTATTGAATAGTTATACTTAGTGATTAAAAGGGGAGTATTTAGAGTTCAGAAGTAATTTGTCACTTACTGTCTGTGTGCCTCAGTTTTTTAATCTGTAAAATAGGGATAATAATTGTTAATGATTGTACCTCTTTCATAGGCTTGTCTGAAAGGTTAAATGATGCATTTAAAGAACTTACTACAATATCGTTTATATCTTAAACACTGAAAAATAGCATAAAACTGTTAGACTGTAAACTGGGAGGACAGGGATTTCTCACAGTTGTGTCCCCAATCTCCTACTACAGTTCCAGGCACAGAGTTATGGCCCAATAAATTTACTCTGTTGAACAAATGAGTTAATTTCAAATACATCAATCATCCCTAATGTTGCAAAAAATTCACATTTAACTTGGTTTTGAATGTAAGGTAGGAATTATCCAATTAAGAAAAGAAGAAGAGGAAAACTGAATGTTTGAAAGGAACAAGATTATGGTTATCATCATCATCATCATCATCAGTTATCATAATATCAGGTACCAAGTTAATGAGAAGATAGTGGAGATGGATAAGTGAGGATATAATATAGAATTATTTAGGAGCCATTATGTATAGCTTTGCATATGGCATAGTCATAAGTTATAGTTATCCATTGATTATTAATGGATGTGAGAGTCTAACAAGAGGAAGATCTAAGAGTGAGCTCTGTAGATATACATAACAAAGTAGGTTGTAGAGAAGAGACAGTTTGCCTAATAAATAATGCTCACAGAGTTAGCACGGAGTTTGAGATATCTGTGTAAAATAATAACCAAGTGAAAATGGCCAACAATCAATTACACATATCATTCTGGAGATTGGGAAGAGGTTTGGTCTGGAAAATTGACTAGAAATTCACCACATAAAGATGCAAAGTTAAATCATAGAAGCTCATTGACAAAAATGAATAGGATGAGAAGAACAGGAATGATAACAGAAAACTAGCAAAAATGTATATTTTAAAGTATGAAGGTCAAAAGGTAGTATCTTTCCTCCCATTGTCTCTAGAGCAGTGGGAGGAAAGAGACTGACCACTACAACTCAAAGCCACAAAGGAATAAAACTCTGTGTTTTTGCAAATTTTTTTAAATATATTTTTAAATACTTTCATTGGAGTAGGTGGTAGATATTAAATGCTGTATTCCATCATTAATACACTACAAAGTCTCTGGTTAATGATTCTGAAAGTACAAACAATTCATCAAAATGTCATTATAGATATAAGATAGATTTATAGGAACTACCCATATTCTTTATTTACTAGTTTATTTTGAGTTACCAGACAGTGAATATGGATTTTTAACTTTCACAAAAAAATCTGTAATAGAGAAGACAGCTGTTGTCATTTTTCACAGATTTAATTGTGAATCACAAAATAATTTATATTTCCCATTCAAGTGATCTTTTTGCCAACTTTTCTTAATCTTATTAAAAAACATCTGTGTTCAATAATGATATTAAATTATCTTTGCTAGTATAACAGGGCCACAGATAGATTTAGTCATGGCACAACTCAAATATGTAATAAAACATTTATTTTCAAATTCTAACATTGATCTCATTTATCAGGTTCAGGGGGACATATCATTGTGAATTAATGTCACTTTCAGATTCTTTTGATTAGGGACTTCATTTTGAATGACCAGTTTTTCTTGTATCCATGCTCAGTTTTTCAGATTTCCTCTCCTGCTATCCTGACCACAACAACATACCTGGTGCATGTTTGAAGATTGCCTAAAAATACCTGGTGGAAATGGGTGAGGTTTACTTTAGATACATGTGTACAGGTTCTTATCCTATTCTTGAGGTCTGCAGTAGGTGACATGGTCAGATCTAAGCATTAGCACAGGCATGCCACTGGTTCAATTGAGCCATTGAATCTATTGTGTTGGCTGGGTGTGTGGATCCCACTATTCTCTTAAAGTTTTTGAATTTTTTAACCCTTCTAACACCCTATCCCTCTGTTGTTTGGCCAGTTTTTCAGGAGCCGTTTGCCTCATTGCTGGGGCTTGTGTGAATTTATGGACCCCTCTATACCATGCCTTGACGATGGGGACTCTGGAGAGTACCCTCATACAATTTGGTCAGACAGTGCTATGAAACTTCTGCTGTGCCAGAATGTAGGCTGCCACACAGAGCTAAATGCAGAGCCTCTCCTAGGATTTTGTATCCTCCCCGAGCTCTGACTATGTCTACCATCAATAATCCAGGTTAAAAAAAAATGAAAGATTATAGTCCCATGAAACTTTCCATATTAAAAAGGAGAAAAAAAAATCCATCAGTATAAAAATGGAAATGACAGAAATGGATCTGTCCCTCAGGATGAGTACAGATACAGTGCTATGGATGTTCTGAAAAAAAAGAGATTAGTAAAAATGTCATAAGGCAGTGAGCACTTGAACTGGCCTTCATTTCTGAAGTAAGTATTGAATATGAATAATTTGGCAAGCAGCTGAGGGACTGAGGTTATTCCTGGAAAAATAAACAATTTCAGGCCAGACACAGAGAGAGGAAAATGATTGAGCCTGTGTGAGAAAAGAAAGAACAGTATGGCGGTTCCTTAAAAAACTAAAAATAGAACCACCATATGACCCAGCAATCCCACTACTGGGCATATACCCTGAGAAAACCATAATTCAAAAAGAGTCATGTACCACAATGTTCATTTCATCTCTATTTACAATAGCCAGGACATGGAAGCAACCTAAGTGTCCATCGACAGATGAATGGATAAAGGAGATGTGGCACATATAAACAATGGAATATTACTCAGTCATAAAAAGAAATGAAATTGAGTTATTTGTAGAGAGGTGGATGGACCTAGAGTCTGTCATACAGAGTGAAGTATGTCAGAAACAGAAAAACAAATACTGTATTCTAACACATATATATGGAATCTAAAAGAGAAAAAAAAAGGTCATGAAGAACCTAGGGGCAGCATGGGCAGGATGGGAATAAAGACGCAGACCTACTAGATAATGGACTTGACACGGGGAGGGGGAAGGGTAAGCTGGGACGAAGTGAGAGAGTGGCATGGACATACATACACTACCAAATGTAAAATAGATAGCTAGTGGGAAGGAGCCGCATAGCACAGGGAGATCAGCTCGGTGCTTTGTGTCCACCTAGAGGGGTGGGATAGGGAGGGTGGGAGGGAGGGAGACGCAAGAGGGAAGAGATATGGAAACATATGTATATGTATAACTGATTCACTTTGTTATAAAGCAGAAACTAACACACCACTGTAAAGCAATTATACTCCAATAAAGACGTTAAAAAAAAAAAAGTTGAACCTAATCTTTCTCAATCCCACTGTAAAATTCAATTGTACTGTTCCTTATACCTATCATAATGGTCCTGAATGAAGTTGGCTTTACTGTTTTTAATAAGTTTCATTGTTTTTTTTCTTTAACACTATCAATGGGGAAATAGTTTGAGTATAGTTATTATTTCTTTTACAAAGTTCCCCTAATCATCAGGTTTTAGAATCATCATATTGGCAGGAGGTAGTTAATGCTAAAATCTAGATTGAATGATCTCGAGAATAATTGGAATACAATGATTTTGAATTATTAATTGAAAAAAGAACAGTAAATATTGAAAATAAGACACTGTTTGTGTTGAAATCTAAATAAGCTTACCCCAATAGAGGATTTTCCTGCACCTCATAAGAAGTCCATAGGAATTTTCATAGGCAGAGTCATCATTTTTTCAGAGAACATAGCTTTGCACATTTTAAATTCTCTTGGTGTATGATTGACTAATGTCTCAGTGTTCTCTGTCATATGGTAGATAAAGAGCTGGAAATCATCACCTAGTTGTCTTAACTGTAAAACAGATTTATTGTGGCTACTGAGAAATATCTTACTAGCAACCCTGTGTATCCAGCAGGATGAGGTAATGGCAAAATGAGTAGATCAATGAATAAACTTTTCAGATGAGTTTAATACACACTGAAGTGTTGGTAAATGCTATCATTTATTAAATGATTTTAATAGAATCATTTAAATTTTGTTGGACTGTTTTTCTAATATCAAATAATTTTTAAAAGATCAGCTGTTTTAAATTTAAATTAATGTCTTTTTATATAGTGCAGCAAAATTGGCTTTGATCTTTCTGATGATAAGATTATAAAAAACCTTGTTGCTTCTGCCTTAATCTCTTAGAATCTTGGCTTTGGGGAAAGCAGGTCACTGTGTAAGAATTCTATGTACATTGAGATTATCATGTTATGGGGAATCCCACATGGAATGTTTGCAAAAAGAGAGAAATGCTTCACCAGTTTACTACAAACCTTGTAGGCTACCCATTCAATTCATAAATGGAGTGTGAAACATTCAGTTGACCTCAAGTGATAGGAAATTTACCATCTCTCATAGAGAGATTATATAACATGCCATACCATACCATACCATACCATACCATACCATACCATACCATACCATAATTGTATTTATCATCTGTTCAAGTCTACAAATCTAAAATTTCCATTTATTATTTAGATCTTTACATAAAACAATATAAAAGTAGAATATGTGTGTTTAAATGAAGATCAGCAAATATTTGGATTTGCAATTGTTTGGGCTAATTTTTTTTTCAAATGTGCTTTGGAAATACAAATATAAAGCTCCAAGAGCTTTATACACTTGGAGACAGTAAATACACCACTTAAGAAATAAATAAGAAGGGTATATGTTTATAGACACAGTTGAAAGAGGAGGAAGCACAATAAAGAAATTAAATTACATTCTTTCTTGATGTATTGGAGAGTTCACACGTGTATCAGACATCTGCTAAGAGTTTAATTGATTTAAATGTCTTGATATAATTTAAATACACAAAGGTACTGTCTGTGCATATATACATATATATTTTACTCATGTATATATTCATATACATTGTTATATATATATGAATCATGTACAAGAAGCTTAAGTATATCTTTCATAATTAAATAAGAATGATAAAAATATCAAATTGAATTGTGAAAAATTCTGTTTAAAAATGATAGACATTACAAAGAATGACATGTACATGTCAGTGGATGCATTATAAATGTTTATAAAATATACTAGAAATAATCATGAAATGCTATAATTTTGTGAAGGAAATGCATACTTAGAAAATAAATTTAGCCTGTTGGGTGTTCTCATCTTTTCTTTGTTTATTTCAAGATTAAATATGAGCTTTCTGGCATGCAACAGAAACAACAGAAGGAAACCGGGTAAGGATTAGGTCATCCTCAGCCATCATGTTCTGAATTCCTTTTTTGTTTTTGTGCCATCATTGGCTTCGCCTTTTGATTCTTTCTCTATTCTAAATTGCCTCATTATTTCTATTGAGTAGATTTTCCACTCTGTATTATTAATTTAATAAAAAAATTATAGGCTCAGTTCATGTAAATATCTGCTAAAAATTCTCATATAAATTCTCTTGAAAATATTTTAGTCCCATTTAAATGTCAAATACCTTATAAATGCAAATAAACATCTGATAAAAGTGTATGTTATAATGTTCCATTTTAAAATTTATGTCAGTACTGGGAAACAAACAATAATTCAATTAAAATAACAATAAATTTATAAAAATGAAGTTGGCAGAACTGAAAAGCCTTTAACATTGCTAAACTCCTACCTCGACCTTTCTGAAACTCTTATCAATAGATGATTCAAAAGGAAATTTTGGATTTTTACAGTTATATCACCATTGTGCGATATATAATTTTCATTAGAAACTTGCATAGCAGAAGAAGGATAATTGATTCTTATCCTAATCAAAATTATTTCACAAGCAAGTTTAATATATCCTTTCTCTTTTCATAAAAGGAAATTAATATCATTTCAAAACTTATAGTACTTACTTAAAATGAGAGATATTTTCTAAACATCTTGTTGATTACATGCAAGTATTTAACTATAAAGTAAGGAATTTGAGTGATGTTATTTATTTATCCAGAGGAAGGAAAAGAAGAACAAAGTTATCCAGTGGCATTTTCCTCATGATTCAGATTTGTTGGGCATGTTGATTTTTTCTGTTGTTGCTAAAAGTTGTTTATAACAAGATTTTAATGAAGGTGTTACATGCTCTACTCTATTTCCAATCGGAAACGTGGTCTTATTTTGAATATCCTCTCTTTTTCCTTAGGTCATTCAGCAAACTTCGAGTATTTGACTGCTTTTAATCAAGAAAACGAGGCACATTTGCTAAATCTTTTGATTACTCAGATTTCAACAAATATCCAAGAGTAATTAAGATTCTTAATCCTTAAACTTAGGTTTGCTGAACCTGGCACATCGGAAAAAAAAAAAAAACTTTTACACTATCCAGATTATTTTATGGAAGAAAATCAGAATGACAAAATTTTCAGAAAAACAGAAGCATAAAAGAGGGAGGAAGTAAGACAATAACTATAACAAATACATTATTCAAAATTCTTCGGGGTTGGGATAAGACCAAAACTCTTAAAATTATATGATATTTCACGTATATATATGTGCATACACATATGTGTGTTTATATTCATAGAGGGTATGTAAGACATAATGTGATACAACTTTACGACATAAGCAAAGAAAGTTATAGAATGACTATTTTAAGGAAGTATAATCTAAAATATTTGAAAGGGAAAGATTGAGCATTTTAGAAGTAGCAGAAATAATAGCATTACAGATTTTGCTTTCAAGTTAGGAAAAATAGTGGGGATTGATGTTTATCATTTTATATTTATATTTATGCAGGGAAATCAATTTTTCATGTAATTTAAAATATTATAAAGATAAAAGTTCTTTAATATTCCAAGGCATGATCAAATAATTCTTTCTTATTTATTTAGAAAGACTTGGTTGATATCTCACAATGAAATATACTTAAAGGAAATATAAATATTTGAAAAAATGGATGACCTATAAAAAGTCTTTTCTGAAACTATGATGATCTATCTATATGCATATACATAACACCATATGTATATGCATATGGTACATGCTATATGTAATATATACTATAACTATATTGTAAATATATATTTATATCACATGATATACAGTATATATCATATATATTTATATTATATATTTGTACTACGTATTTACATACAGAACTATACCTAGAACAAAATTGCTGGAAAATAGCCACATGGCTACAAAGTACATGGATAAATATTTGAATATATAGACCTAAGCATTTATAAAAGCAATGATGAATCCATTTCTTATTACTTATTTACTCTAATAATGTTTATTGAGTATGCCAGGCACAGTGCTACAATAAAGAATGTCATGATGAGAATGTTAGTTACTAACATCTTGGAACTTAATTTTCTTGTGTTCAAAGAACTTAAAATTTAATAGAGGAAAACAGTTATATAAATGGAGAAGAACAAAAAATTTTGTAGACTTTATGACATAAGAATAAATAAAAGCATGGCAAAGTAGAAGGAGCATGATCCACGTATTCAAATATATCATAATCTTATTTTGAGCCACAGCACTCATGTCTGATATTGGATAACTTTTAAACTCTCTGAGGCATATATTCCAAATAGTTGTAATAATAAGACTGATTCAGCAATTGTTAGGAGAACTGGAGTTAATATACTTAAAGTGTCCAGTACAGCATATATGACACATGTAAAATTTCAATAAATTATATATATATATATATATATATATATATATATATAGCGGCTATTATTATTAGTATTTATTATTATTATCTTGTGGTTTTGATTCTACTTCAACAAAAACTTTCAGTAAAACATGGTAAGGAGTTGAGAGTGTGCAGGGAAGGTGGAAGCGGTGGATTGTGAATGAACTAGGATGGTACATCTCTTTTAAGTTTCTTTTGAGCAATGAAAAAAATTAGGTAGGAGAGTCAAGTGGTATCTATGGATACAGTGCAAAACTCCCAAATTTTGTTTGTCCTGGTACTTTTCAAGACTAGCAAAGGATACTAGTGTAGTTGACATTTATGAGTGCGAGTGCAAATAATAGGAGATGAGGTCAGAGAAGGAATAAAAGGCCAGATTACTGTAGGATTTTGTAAACTTCGTACACGATTTGGCTTTAATTTTGAAATGGAGGAAACCTGGAGGGTTTTGAGCTGACAAGTGGCATGATTAGACTTATTAAGATGATTACTATATCTACTCAAGAACACGCTGAAATGAGTAAGGTGGAGGCAGGGAAGGCTGGTAGTAGGAGGTTAGAATTATATTGTTGTGAATTGGAGTTGGAGAGAAAAGGTTAAGTGCCTGATATATTCTGAAGATAGAGCAAGCATGACTAGCTGATGGATTTTGTGCTATTAGTGAGTTAGTGAAATAATGTAATTGACAATGAATTGACATGAGCAACTACAAAGATGGAATTGCCATCAACTCAGGTGGCTAGGAATGCAAATTAAGTCGGTTTGGTGCGAAACATTAGGATCCAGTTTTATCCATGTTACGTCTGAGGTATCTATTAAAAATACAAGTAGCCATGTGAATAGGCAGTTGATAAATTTAAAGTTGTAGTATATAAATGACATTTAGATGATGATATGCAGGTAGATTAAATATTCTGAGTTTCTGTCTCTAAAGGCATTCAAGTAGAGGGGAGGTGAACAAATGTAATCATAGGTAATATTGTTACCTGCATTGCACCCTGAATTGGGTTGGAACAGATTACCTTTGTGATCCCTGAGTATGATTCTACAGGATATAATGTGAGAATGGAAAAAAAGTTATAAATCAACTCATCGTAATCATTACAAAATAATTTTATGAATAAACAGAACGCAAAGGAGTTAAAAGTCTTTCTAATGATCAGCTAACTTGTTGTTATTTTTCTGGGATTCAAATCTAGGGCTTTTTGTTTTCTAGTGTGTGCCCTTTCCATTGCACCATGAAGCACTATATTATACCACATTATCTTGCATTACAACCTATAACAATTTGTACCCTATGGGACATTTTGAATTAATTTCAAATTTTCATTACAGTAATGAAATTTAGCTATTTTCCTCATGATAAGGATAACAAAAATAAGTTGTTATTTAAGACATATCTACTCTATTTTCGTGTGTTGATGAACTATTTATGAACTTGCATTTTAAAAGTTAAACTAATCATTTGAAATAGAACACGAATTGGGCAGATATAAGTAGGCATTTGATCAGATAATTTCTTGGTTATAAGAGGTAATTACATGTCACTCATGTATCTTTACTTTCTGGTGAGACAGCTATACTAGTTTCAAAAGTTGCCAATTTTAATGAGATTACTAGTTTTCTTTTAAACTTAAACTTGTGAGAAAATATGTTTAAATTATATACATTGACAAAAAGAAGTACTTGTCTCTAAACACATCTTTCACATATTATAACCTCTAAAACCATCATGACAATGGTGATAATTCATGTTGATAGTACACACTCTTGATATGTATAATGCAATGAACATGGTACTTCATTTTTGTGGTCTTCTTCCTGAGAAAGAAATCTGAGGAAAAAAATCAAAGAAATCTTAGTTGAAGAATATTAGACAAAATAATTGGCAAGTACTCCTCAAAACAGTGAAGATGAAAAACAAGAAAATTTGGAGATACCATCACAGCTAAAAGGAGCCTGTGGATACATGAAAACTAAGTGAAATATGGTATTCTGTGATTCTGAAGGTGAAAAAGGGCATTAGGTAAAAACTGAGATGATCTGAATAAAATAAGAACTTCATGTATCAACTTGCATTCATGTACTGTGGTAAATGTACCATTCTGATGTAAGAAGTTGATAATAGTGAAACGTGGGTGCTGATATGTGGGAAATCTCAGCACTATCTGCTCAAGTTTTTTGTAAATCTAAAACTGTTCTAAAATAAAATTTTATTTAATAAAAGACAATATATGAAAAACACATTATTGTTCAAAACCTACCATAATTTATCTTAAATACTTTGCCTGTGTTTACTATGTTCAAGCCTCTGTGATAGGTCTTCAGGATGTACAATGATAATAAAAAGCAGCCTTTCACAAGAATATATACAGATGGGAAATGGGCACATGAAGATATGTGCAACATCATTGGTCATTAGGGAAATGTAAATGAAAACCACAATGAGATATTACTACATCCTTACTAAAATGGCTAAGATCATAGGATCTTTATCTATTATAACTACACCCTGGAAACAACAAAAATGTCCACCAACAGGTGAATGGATAAATATATTGCATTATAGCCATACAATGAAACACTTTTCAGCAACAAAATACATAGAAAAACATGTCTGAATCTCAATAAAAGTATATTATGTGAAAGAAGCCAGACAAAAGGAGTGTGTACTATATGATTCCATTTTTATAAAATTCTAGAAACTGCAAACTAATCTATAGTGACAGAGCAAATCAAGGTTTGCTTAGGAATGAGGTTGGTGTTTACGAATGAGAGGGAGGGATTATAACGAATCACGAGAAAAAATTTTGGAATGGTGGATATATCCATGATCTTGATTGTGCAGATGTTCTCATGGGTATATGCACGTTTATGTATGTCAAACCTATCAGTTTGTACACCTGTAATATGCACAGTTATTGTATGTCAATTATACCTCAATAAAGCTGTTTTTAAAAACTGTGCTTTGAGGGTCCAGTATCCTAAAGTAAGATAAAAAATAAATGTAAAAAGCAACTTGCCCTTATGAATCTTATATACTATTAAAATCTGGTGATTGCAGTAATATTTCTTTGTAGTTGTGTATATTATTACAAACTTTAAAATTAGGATTCTGTTTCTCAATTTTACTCACTTCCTCAAGGTCACATAGCTAGAATGTGGCATAGGCAGTACTACAACCCACACACACTGACTCTCAGAACAAAGTTTGTTCTATTAAAGCCAGTGATCCAAGTCCAAGAGTGACTGCATAGTAATTGCCTCTCTCAATATAGACATGAATACAACATTGAAAAGAATGTACAGAAAATGCTGGCTGATAAATACCCATGTGAGGATGACCGTAGTACACCATCATCTATAAAACCCTGAACGCTCACCCAAATAGCTCTGTCTACATTTTCTATTTCATATGACCAAGAAAAACCCAATTTAAATATTATATGTTTACAAAGAACAGTGATTTCTTTAAAACATGACAATATCACTACCCTCATCTCCAATGTCCCAAACTAGATGCATGAGTTCAGAGTTACACCTTCATTTACTACCAAGTAAGTATGTAAAAAATATTTGGAAAATAAAAAGGAAACCAAGAAGAGCTTCATGTACTATTTCCATATGGAAGTTTTATCCTTCCTATCAGCTCCTTAGGGTCATTACAATATGATACATCACATATTTTCCTTAAATTAAATCTTCAGAGAACACTTCTTTATCTTTGTGATGGATGGTTTCCTTCAAAATTGATAATAGTCTGGAGGGAAATATAACTTCAAACTCTGGTTTTATTATTCTTAAATTTTTAATCAGGTTAGCACAAATCCCAATAGCATTGAATATTAAGTTTTCTTTCACTAACCCTCAATAAATCATATAATTATCCAATAAATTATAAGGATTTTTTTACATTTTTAAATGTATATTTTATTTCTACACCAAAATTTTTAACATCTTTATTGGAGTATAATTGATTTGCAATGCTGTGTTAGTTTCTGCTGTATAACAAAGTGAATCAGCTATACGTATACATATATCCCCATATCTCCTCCATCTTGCGACTCCCTCCCACCCTCCCTATCCCACTTTTCTAGGTGGACACAAAGAACCGAGCTGATCTCCCTGTGCTATTCAGCTGCTTCCCACTAGCTATCTATTTTACATTTGGTAGTGTATATATGTCCATGCCACTCTCTCACTTCATCCCAGCTTACCCTTCTCCCTCCCTGTGTCCTCAAGTCCATTCGTTACATCTGTGTCTTTATTCCTGTTCTGCCCCTCCATTTTCCTATTTCTTCCTTAAAAATAGTATATAACACAACCCTATTAAAAGGTATAATTATATTTTATGTGTAGAAAAAATCAAAAGAATTATAATCTTAAAATCCAAGTTAATACAGAGTGTCTTAGGTTAGCTTATTTAAAAAGCTCTGAAAAAAGTACTGGAAACACAGAGGATTTTAGACAATATTTATATTTTTAAATAAATACTGTTCTTGAAAGAAAGGCATCTAAATCACTGGGCAGGTAAATCATACTACTTATATTCTTCCATCAACTATCATTATCATCACAGCTTTAGTTCAAGTTAGGTTTGTACTAACTAGAGATAAGTTTTAAGTCATAGTTAAATACTTTAGTGTCTCTTACATAGCTGAGCATAACAAATAGACATTGTTTTGAAAGTTTAGGTTTCCTATGAACATGATTTATGTTATCAAGCACAGAAATCACAAACACTGTTACTTTCCACCTTGACAGAACATTAATCAAGAGATAAAACTATATTAAAGCAAAGTTCCAGTTAGGCAGGAAAGTAACAGTATACGCTATTTTCCATCACACAATCATTTTATGATCCATTTTTACATTAAAACAATGGAATATAGGAGATGTACTGTTCTCAAATCTCAAAGTAAAAAGCAGGTTTAAAAGGAAGATAAATTAGTTATAAAATATGTTATGTCACCTTAGGCTCTTCCCAGAATCACATTATAGAATTAAGCCTAATGCTAGTAGCTTTCATCACATAACTAAATAATTTTATGTAGGACAAAGAGTGATGATTGTCATATTCTTTCATTTTAAAATATAATATATACTTGTTTAAAGCAATCAAATTTTATTGATAGGTTATTCTGAAACTTTTGTTATTACTTCTAAAATAGATATCATGTTGTAACAATACATTGGTATTTTAATGTGGTGTCTTATAATCCTTTATAAAAGTAATACCCAAATAAGAAACATACATGCCAAAGACTGAATGTTCATGTCCCCCAAAATTCATATGTTGAAATCCGTATGTCCAATGTGATGATATTAGGAGGTGGGGGCTTTGGGGGTGATTAGGTCATGAGGTGGAGCCCTCGAGAACAGATTAGCATCCTTATAAGAGACCCCAGAGACCTTCCTCACCGCTTCTGATGTGTGAGGACACAGTGAGAAGATGGCCAGCTACCTATGAACCTGGAGGAGGGCATCACCAGACACCAAATCTGCCAGTGACTTGATATTAGACTTCTCAGCTTTCAGAACTGTAAGAGATACAGTCCTGTTGCTTGTAAGCCACCCAGTCTATGCTAATTCTGTTATCAAAGCCTGAATGGACTAAGACAATACATTTTTTTCTGAATATTAAAGTATCAGAGAATAGTTTAAAGATCAAATATTTGGCTAACTCAAGACTCCTGGTGTATGCCAAATAAAGGGAGTGGGGGTGAAGTATAGCATGGTAGCTTAGAAAAACCACGTAACTTAGACTTCTGTTAGAGATCATCTTGGCAAATAACTATTTTTGTAAATTTACTGGAGATAATTTTAATGGTAAGGTATTCCTATTGTCAATCCCTTCTAGAAATGGTGGTCTCCTCCCACCCTTCCATATAATCTGTATGTCTACACAGCATTAATGTGGATCCCACTTTCTTACATGACCCCTCTTTTCTGGCTACAGTGTTGGTATATGAATAAGTCACTGGCACTAACACAGTCACTTAGAACAGTCCCTCAGTATTCTCAAACTGGAATTGAGGAAAAGCTCTGAGATATGAAACTTCTAAGATGACAATAGTTTTGACTCCCTCTTTTCTCAGAAAGAAAACAAAACTAACATGCTGAAACAAATGAGAAGCAAAAGAAGGAAAGAACAGAAGGGAAAGTGGGCACTAGCTGTATTCAAGTCTTTACTTACAATTGACCCTGAAGCCCAACTTCTTCTGTTGTTTTTTAAGATTGTACCACGATTTATTCAGTATCCCAATATTCTTTCAATAAATTTCTCTTTTGTTTTTGCTTGTTAATTTGGAACCAAAATAATGCTAATTTTGGCAGGTTTTCTCTCTTAGCCTCAAAAATACCATATATGTGTGTGTATCTGTTTGTGTTTGTGTGTGTCTCTTTGTGTGTTATTTGTTTTATGTCCATAACCCACATATTCTTCCAGTCCTGCAAGTTTGTCATTACTTTCAGGATATTCTTTCATCCATTTATCAATAAATGTTTATTGAAAAACCTACTGACTCTAAGCAAAGAAAGAAGATAATTTCAGATGATGTTAAGTGTTAAAAAGAACATACACAGGGCTTCCCTGGTGGCGCAGTGGTTAAGAGTCCACCTGCCAATGCAAGGGACACAGGTTCGTGCCCCGGTCTGGGAATATCCCACATGCCGCAGAGTGGCTGGGCCCGTGAGCCATGGCCGCTGAGCCTGCGCGTCTGGAGCCTGTGCCCCGCAATGGGAAAGGCCACCAACAGTGAGAGGCCTGTGTACCGCAAAAGAAAAAAAAGAACATACACAGAAACCTGATAGAAAGTTACATAGTCATTGAGGATGAGGAAAATCTTTAGATAGGAGGGATATTAAGTCCTCTCTGAGAAGGTAACATTCGAGCTGGGACATGAAGATCAGGAAAAAGAACAAGGCAGGAAAAGAACAGAGCTATTATAAAAACTCCATTTTCAGAAGAGATCTGGTAAATTATTTGATGAATTGGATATTCATCAAATCAAGACCCTAGTGACTGAGTGTGGAGAACAAGGGCAAATAGAAGTAGAAAATGAGGTTGGGGAAGCCTTTACCAATGGGAAGTCATTGCAGGGGTTTTAACTGCATTGTGACTTGGTGTAGTTTATATTTTCCAAGTACTACACTGATTACTCTATGGAGGTCAGATTTGTAATAGGTTATGAGTAGAATGAGGGAAATCATTAAGGAAGCTATTGCAGTAGTCTTGATGAGAAATAAGGGTGATTTGGAGTAGCTTGATATCAAGAAGAATAGATATTGGTGTATTTGGGGTATATTGACAATAAGAAGGGACTTGCTATAAATTAAGCTGAACCTGAGTTGAACACGGAGAGGAGCATAAAAGAAATAGATTATTTAACTATAAGTTAACATATTTTTTTTGTCACTGAGTAGATGTTGTTTTAATTTCCTGGGAAGAAGGGGTGGTCAAAATCTGACAGACATCACTCTCATCAGGTTATGGCCCCACCCTCATGACCTCATTTAACCTTCACTGACTCCTTAAAATCCCTTTTCCAGAGTCACACTGAGGGCTAAGGCTTCAATATACAAATTTGAAGGGACAGAATTCAATCCATAACAATGAAGTACCAAAAATAAAATAAATGGAAAGTCCTAAAAAGTTCCAGATCACTATGGTAGTTTGATCATTTTGTTCACCAGATACTTATCAATGTTAAATGAATAGGCAGAATAATAGCCTAGAAAAAAGTTAATAAGACTAAGAAAATATGAGCAACATCACAATAATAAAGGAATCCAAGAAGCCCCTGGACTTATAATGCCTTTTTTTCCCTTTATATAGCATTTCCAAAAATGATTTAGAAACAGAATTTCTGTTTAAATTATGAACACTGAATGGAATGTGTTCTGTAGAACTCAGTTTGGGAGACTGGGTATAAGAAAAATGTCATGTGGATACAGATAATATATATTCTGTACATACAGTAAATAGTATATACATTTTATATCTGTACTTCAAAAGTGTCTTCTTCCTAGTTTCAGTTATAAACTATGTTTACTCAAGAGTTTCTGGGCTTCACTGATGCAATAAAATATATTTCTATTTTTATTAGTTGTTATCAATCAGCTATTGTTGCAATAATGTTATATAGAAAGAAACTCCCAGATCTCAGTGATTTATGCTAGAAATTATTTTTCTATCTCACACTTCTGAGAAGTTGGCTGAGGGGTTTTTCTTCAGGTTTGTCATTTTTGAAGGACACTGGCAGAAATGAAGATTCATCAAATCAAGAATCAGCTGAGAACCTTACCACCTTTAACTAGGACCTCAATTCACAGCAGTTGTGCACATCTGAGACACCTTGTGTTTCTACTCATGGAGGAGTCCTAATGTTCAATACACAGAATGGAGCTATGGTAATTAGTTGAATCCCTTAAGCATTGTGTTTACTTTGTTTTCCTAAGAATACAATCCATTTTGTGATTTTTGTTTAACCTGATTTGTATTGTATTTGGTGAAATTGTTTTCTAGTATCAAACCTCTATGTCTACTATATTGTCTGCTTGTCTAATAACAGAAATATTTTTTGACTATAAGATAAAAATTGACAGTGAAAGGACTGATAAAGTCAGTCATTGTTCTGGTCCCAAGGTCAGATAAGTTCAGGAGTTTTCTTCTCAGAATGACATTTTAAGACAAATTTTGCCCAGGATTCCCATTTTAAAACTTTCTTAGGACTTTTTCCTACATCTCATTTTTGGGTCCATGAGAACTATTTTACTTTCATTTTTTTCCTGATACTGATTGGTAACTGGGTTTTCACTAAGCTCTGGAAGGGTGAAATATAACATGTGTCATCCATAAGATACAATGTAGCTCTCTTGGAATCTTTTAAATGGAAAATTGTTCTTAAACTGGGCCAACTGCCTATTTTCTTTGTTTTCTCACTTTAACACTAACTCCTGAGCATATCTTTCTAACTGGGGAAATTTTACCAAGGATGACTTAAAATTGCAGATTACATACAATTGAGGAAAGAATTAGAAAACTAGAAGATAAATCTTAGGAATTATCTAAAATTAACATGTATTATATATACATACATATATATGTGAGAAAATAAGACATGGGAACCAAAAAATGAGAGCATGCAGCACACATTTACTACTTTCAAAGGTAGAAAATAAATATTACTTGTCAGGTGTAAGATTCAGAAAGTTACACACAGAGCTTCATGTTCTAATATGACTCCACGCTTTCCCTGTTATACCATTGCTACTGGAGAATAGAAAGGATCTCTCTGTGATTACACAGAGCTCTATGTCATCCCAGCAATTTGTGTTCCCTTGTTATGACCTCACCTTCTCTATCCCAGCCTAGAATTTCAGGAGGAACACACAACTCTTCATATCACACAGACATAATACCACTGAAAGCATACTATAAAGCACGCCTTCAGAGCTCCATGCCTTCCTAGACTTAATCAAGCATGGGAGGTGGGAGGTGGTTAAAATCGGTGAAAGGGGTCAAAATATATAAACTCCCAGTTATAAAATAAATAAGTCATGAGGACGTAATGTGAAGTATGGTGACTATGGTTAATAATACTGTATTGCATATTTGAAAGTTGCTAAGAGAGTAGTTATTAAAAATTCTTATCACAAGAAAAAAATGTAACTATGTATGGTAATGAATGTTAACTAGAATTATTATGGTGATCATTTTACAAATATCAAATCATTATACTGTACACCTGAAAGTAATATAATGTTCTATGCCAATTATACCTAAACTTACAAAAATAATGTCATATATAGGTTCAAGTACATAAGAAGTTATCCCATGAAGAATGCATAATTAAATGTCTACTTTCTCTTAAAGAGCCATTATAGGAATTACATTATCCATCACATAGTAAAAAAAACCAGATATTATGAAAAACAAAATGCTCGGAAAACAAATGAAAAGGCTCAGTATGCATGTGCTATTTATTTTCTTTTGGATCCTCTTAGTACACATATGTGGGTAAAGGCAAAATAAGCAGTAATTCGTTTTCTTCTTCACAATTTTATTTTCCAACCTGCAGTAGAATAATGGCCAAAGTCAGCTGAAGTATGTTTATTATTCCAAAGAGACTCCAGACAAGGTCCAAACTACCTCAATGTTTTATATCAAGAAGAAAATAGAGTGAAGATGACAATTTGCATATCAGTAATCCCAGAGGTTAAGAATTTAAGTATTGGGCTTCCCTGGTGGCGCAGTGGTTGAGAGTCCGCCTGCCGATGCAGGGGACACGGGTTCGTTTTCCGGTCCGGGGATATCCCACATGCCGCAGAGCGGCTGGGCCCGTGAGCCATGGCCGCTGAGCCTGCGCGTCCGGAGCCTGTGCTCCGCAACGGGAGAGGCCACAACAGTGAGAGGCCCGCGTACGGCAAAAAAAAAAAAAAAATAATAATAATAATAATTTAAGTATTACTTCTAGCAGATGTCAAAGACAGGTCATTAATTATTCAGTTATACTTTGTACCTTTGGTCCTTGAATAAAGTTAGCATATAAATGAAGCAAAAAATGATTCTTAGAAGATGGAGAATATTCAAGATTTAAAATGTAAACTTAAGTCACATTTTAATATCCACTTTATTAACAAATGATAGCAAGAATTTTATAAGTTACGAGTAACACCTACCTTAACTGGTATGAAAAGTTATTTCCAACTTTTTACAAAAAGATGAAAATGATACTTCACATGAATTATAAACTGAGGGGAAAAGTCCTAGGAATAAAGGAAGATTGTCCAAGAGAATCTTCATGTGAAGAGGATTGTGGAGTTTCCAGGAGGAAGTAGAAAAAGAGTTATGTAAGTTAAGAATATAGGAGAAGGAGGTCTGGCACCATTTAGAGAAACGGGTGGGGTTTTTCCTTGTATTCAGTGAAAACTGCTTATGAAAACCCTATTTGCTCTCTGCTGGTTCATTTAAAGTTTCTCTTGGCTGAAAAAAATCTCCTGCTGTGATGGTTAATTTTGTATGTTAAATTGACTAGGCTAAGGGATTCCCAGATAGCTGGCGAAACATTATTGCTGGATGTGTCTCTGAGGGTGTTTCTGGAAGAGATTAGCATTTGAATCAATAGACTGAGTGAAGAGATCAGCTCTCACCAATGTGGGTGGGGATCATTCAATCCACTGAGGCCCCCAATAGAACAAAATTATAGATGGAAGGCAGATTCTCTCTCTCTCTCTCTCTACCCCTTTAGTTGGGACATCCATATTCTCCTGCCCTCGGCAATCAGAGATTCTTGTTCTTGGGCCCTCAGACTCAGACTGAATTGCACCACTGGCTTTCCTGGTTCTCTAGCCTGTAGACAGTATATCACGTGAACCAAATTTCAGAATAAATCTCCTTTTATCTATCTATCTATCCTATTGATTCTTTTTCTCTGGAGAACCCTGACTAAAACATTTAGCAAAAAAATAAATATAAAAAAAAATCAGTTATATATTCATCCTATTTAATTTACCCAAAAATTATGTATATATATATATTATATGTATACTTGTGTTTATACATATATACTCACATAGGATAGAGTCACAAGTGATCACACACATTTCCTAAAGTATCCACCTTCTCAATATCACATATCTAAGTTCCCACAGTAGAAGATACAAAGATGAAAAGTTTAATTAGGTCAATGTGATAATTGAAAATTACAATACCCCATTAAGTGTATCTCCAGTTCTTTTTATTTAACAAAGATTTCCTACTATGATTCAGGAACTACTTTAGACACTGGGTTACATGAGTTTAAAAAAAAATGCTGAAAAAGTTTTTCGTTTATGGATCTTTTTTAGTGAACAAAATCTTCTCAAATAAAATCTATTTTCATTGCATATAATTATTTTACTGTGTTGTAATTAATAGCAGGAAATGTTTTTCCATTTTTGAAATTGGAGAACTTAGCTTTTTAAGGAGTAGAAAATAAGTATCTAAAAAGTTTCCTGGTTTACATAACCTAAAGCTACACCTATTTGTTTCTTTTTTTTCCCATTAATCCACAGTTTTCAAAGATAATGTTGTAGTAAGCCTGTCCAGGGATAGAATCTCAAGGAAGATGAAACAATGAAAACTATTTTTTATTTTAGCTCCTACTAGCAGAATTTTTTTAATTTTATTTTTTGAGGTAATTGGCTTATAACTTTATATGTTTCATGCATACGTTATATTTCTACTTCTGTATACATTACAACATGCTCACCACCAAAAATTTAGTTTCCATCCATCTCCATATAGTTGATCCTCTGTACTTATTTCGACCTCTTCCTACCCCTTCCACTCAGGTAACCACTACTCTGTTCTCTGTATCTACATGTTTGTTTTTGTTTGATTTGGTTTGTTAGTTAATTTTGTTTTTAGAATTTCTGAAACACAAGCTTACTTGATTCACTCCCATTCCTTGACAGCATCTCACAGAGCAGGCATACTCTATTTTACCCATTCATACCACTAGCCTGCTGTTGGAAGGAATACAGAGCTTTTTCCCACATAATGGAGAATCTGCTGGTTGATACGTCAGAGAATTAAGTCTCACAATGGGACTAGTTTTTTCCTATTTCTCTGCTGGGCTTCAGGCAGGATCTGAAAGAGACAGGCAGAGCCATAATCCATATGAATCCATATGGATGGATTTCTCCTGAACATTCTTCAGTACTTGCACCACTCTGCTACTTACTCTTCTCTGCAAACACAGAGTGCATTTCCTTGTTGGGGTTTTATTTCACAAGCTCAACTGAGTGAGACTAATCTATCAAAAGTCTTGGGCATGGGAGATTGAGTTCCTCTTCTCTACCTTCTACCACCTGTTTGAGCTGGGTCAGTATATCTGCTCTGCAGCTCTAATTCTCCCTCAGGTGTCCTAGTCCAAGGAAAAAAACTAGGGTATAGGCAGTTAGAAGAAAACAGCACACACACAAAAAAGGTGTTCTCCAATCTAACTTTATTTGTAATAAAAGGTGCTGCAAATCTGCTTTGGGGGTTTTATTTCCCAATTGCTTCAAAACCAAGGCAGGAAAGAGCAGTGCTCTTAATCAGCTTTTTAAACTCACAACTTCTGGTAGGTGTAGCAGGAAAGAACACATGGATAAGTTTTTAGTGAAGCCAGAGTACGGGGGTTCTTTGGCCTTGAGGATTTTCTTTGATTTTGTTAAAGTCTCTTGTAAAATAGCCTCTGAGTACATCTAAAGATAACTTGGTGGATTTATTAGTTTTGCACTTTATGCTCCATTTGTCAAACTAATCTCTAAACCATTAGAGAATATTTGGCCTTGGGTCTAAAGCATAGAGGGCATAGGAGGCCCAAGTAGATATTATAAAGAAATCAGTGTGGCTTATCTTTTTCCCATTTCCTCTGAGAGCATACTTCCCCAGCATGTGCTAAATATATTTACAATTCTTGGGAAAGCAGAGTACAATTACTTTCACAGATATGTAATGGATATTATAAATTTTAAAAATATATTAAAAATGGACATCCCTACCATGGAAATATGACTAACACTTAGAGATAAATAATGAAAAAAATATGATATACTATATTATATATATATACGCATATAGTTTTATAGATATATATAATGCATACTGTGATAAATATATGGCAATATAGAGTTTTAAGAAAAACTTGTGCCTGGAATGTCTCAATCTTCCAGAAGGAGTGCAGACATTTTAGGCACCAGACACTATTATTTTGCTGAGCATAAGATGGTAGTTTAAATAATAGTCTTAGCTCTACAAGTGACAGAAGATGAATGATGATTTGGAGAAGCACCTGGTGATGCAGGAGAAGCAGGATTACCTCAAAGAATCTGAAGCTTGCATGAGCCAAACTA
This sequence comes from Tursiops truncatus, assembly GCF_011762595.2. NCBI lineage: Eukaryota > Metazoa > Chordata > Mammalia > Artiodactyla > Delphinidae > Tursiops > Tursiops truncatus. The sequence goes on along the minus strand of NC_047051.1, from coordinate 56,240,806 downwards.
GATAATTATAGAAATGAAGTGAGAGAAAATTAAAATATGTTCAAATTGACTGCTGTTAAAGCTTTTTTTTAAAAGAGGTTTTATGGGTTATTAGCTCTAGAAGAGAACCAGTAGCCAATGGAAACACTAGGGAAAGAAATGGAGAGATCTAAGGAAGCAGAACTCAACAACTCAGTTTCAGAGGGAACTGGGATCCAGGAAATCATAGAGAAGGTTCCTCTCAAAATCAGATGGATTCCAAAGTAAAAGTCACTAGTCAAGCCATTCTTAAAAACTGGGAAAACTGTAGCAAATGGTTACATAAGATGTGCATAGATATGAAAGGGATGGGAATACACAGCCATAAATACTCAAGACTTCACTGAGTGATCTCAAAGGTAACTATGTTACTGTGGACAGAGATGCAGGTATTGAGGAAATGTGTTTCTGAAGTTTGGGAAATTAGGAAACTAGAGGAAGACACAAGCAGAATGACTCAAGCCATAGGAGAAATGGGAGGGCCACAGTAGGTATAATCCAAGATTATAGACAATGGAGTGAAGAAAGAAAAACTCAATGAAATTAGACTATTCAAAGTGGGAAATTAGTTGGAATTTCTAAGCAGTGGTTACTCCTTAATGACCCAGAATCTAAGAAGTTATATTTCTTACAACCATCTAAATGACACATTTGTTTGGAGGACTTGATAGACAAATGTATTAATCCATAAACAAAGACAAAGAGAGAAAAACTTGATGCCCAAGATTTTGAGAAACAGACATATAGAACAGGAGGAAGAAGAAGAAAAGGAGCAGGAGGAGGAGGGGGAGGAGTGGGAGGAGGGGGAGGGGGAGGAGGGGGATGGGGAGGGGGAGGAGGGGGAGGAGGGGAGGAGGAGAGGGAGAAGGAGGAGGGGGAGGAGGGGGAGGAGGGGGAGGAGGGGGAGGAAGGAGAGGAGGAGGAGGGGGTAGGGGAGGAGGGGGAGGAGGGGAGGAGGAGGAGATGGAGGAGGGGGTAGGGGGAGGAGGGGGTAGGGGGAGGGGAAGGAGGGGAAGGAGGAGGAGGAGGGGGAGGAGGGGGAAGAGGGGGAGGAGGAAGAAGAAGAGGAGGAAGAAAAGGAAGAAGAGGAAGAAGAAGAAGAAGAAGAAGATGAAGGAGAAGAAGAAGAAGAAGAGGAGGAGGAAGAAGAAGAAGGAGAAGAGGGATATAAAACCTTGTGTACATTCATAGAGAGAATAAGGTTGATGAAATTTGAGTCCTAAGCAAATAGCCATTAAAATAGCAGAAATGAAACTTGTGGCCATTTACAAAAGGAGTTCTGGGACATTAGTATTAAGGACCAAATAGAAGTAAACATGAATTCTTACCATGTCTAGGATTTGTTAATGTTCAGGGTGTTGGAATGCAAGCTTTGGAAACTTTATTCACACAAATAGATGCTAAGACAATTAAGGAGTAAAGAAGATGTTCTTGAATTAATTTCATTTATCAAATTTATTTATGCATTCTTCTAACCCATTTCAGAGCTTTTGAGGAAAATCTTCACTAGCAATTCTTTACTAGCAGTCCCAGATCAAAGCTCAAAGGAGTTATTCATGAATGTGGGATCAGGACTGCCTTCATGAATGGCCATTCTTCAACTGTGAGGCAGACAGCCACACTCATAATTGATCGTAGATATAAAGGCTCAGTGCAGGGAGATAAAAGAAGACCAGGAATATGTTTTTCCCAGTGCTCATTTACAAACAAAGAGGGATTTGCTTTAAATTCCTGGCATGTTGTCTAAACTTTTTACTCCCCCTCAAATTCTCTGATTAGTAAATGGATATAATCTGTTTCCTTTATCAGTTGGAAGGAGCTAATCTTTTAAAAATCATGAATGTGAGGACTCGTCCCTTCTTCTCCACTGAACCAAAAAGAGGTAAGGGCATCTACTCTACAGAAACAAAATTTTCCTGGATTTTCTATTCCAGATCCTAATTGAAGGGGGATAGGAGTTAGTCTATGATAACTATGTTCTAGTCTATGTTTTATGTTCCATCCACTGATTCCATTCTTTTATTTCTCAGTTGACTAAGAATCCAAATGAGGAAGAGCTATGGTGTTAATTGAGTCCTTAAAATCCTAATGAGAGAATATTTCATACTCTTGAACAAGGAAATGGCAACTCCATGTCAATATATAAGCCATCTAAAATAAATATCTCTAAAACATTTATACTAGTAAGCCTTCCATATAGTGATTATATACCAGATAGATAGATAGATAGAGGGGAAAAAAAGAAAAAAAAAGTCTCTTTATTGATAAAGACACTTCAGGTAACTTCAGGCACTTGAGAATCAAGAGATCATACCAAGTTATGCTTTGGAGCCTGTACAGTGAGCTTTGAATTCAGTAAGTCACAGAGGAGAGAGTAGATAATAAAGAAGGCCAAAGTGGATTTGTACTACACAAATATGAAGCCATTGAAGGAGGGGGCAATGTGATAGATGTTCAGAAGGAGATTAGAATTGTTGACATGCTTGAGAAAAGTTGAATAGCTAAAACTGCTTTAAGAGGTATGTTTTAATGGACCAGGAAAATAAGTGGGCACCAAATCCAATTCCACTCAGCACTTGCCATCCTCTTTCTATGATGAACACACAAATTAATATACTTTAAGTATCCTTTTCCTAACCCTTATTTATATAATTATTAAGTCCTCATTAATTCATTGAATAAATTTGTTAAAATAATTTTCTATTAATTTGTACATAAACCTAGTCAAATCAGACATCCAAATAAAATTATGTAAAAAAACATAAAATAATATTTTTCAGGAATACTTAATATGTAATTTTATTTTTTCATATTTCAGAAATGGTTGAGAAATAAAGCAATCTTAGAAATAACTTGCTGCTTTTATTTCCTATTTTTTAATTTTGAAAATCTGGGTAAATATTTATATTTGTGAATATATAAATTAATTTTGTTAGTAAATACTAACTACTTTAGATTTTTACTAGGAAATTAAATCACGAGGTTTTTAGCTTTGAAATTCTATATTTCTAATTTAGTATTAGATATATGTAGAACTAATTTTCTCTTTAATTATTGTTCTAAAAGATTATTTTTAAGGCTATATATTCACTTGAAAAGGAAACGTTACAGGAAGTTCACTAACTTCAAAATCATTCAAGTAATGGGGAATATTTCTTTGTAAGGTTATACTAAGTGTGGATTGTTGTAAATGTCTGATTTACCTTAGTGGAACAAATGTTTAAATATGCCTTTCTTCCAGAAAGCCACTGAGGTCTCTAAAGTGTTCCTGGTTAATTGGGAAAAAATTGCAGGGAAGCAGGAGTAGCAGATGGAAAAAACAGTTGGCTGAGCCTACTGCCCATCCTACACAGTTGCCAAAACCCTTGAAAGTAATAGCCCATTTTGGAAACATTTTCTGGAAGAACAAATGTTTGCTACTGAAACTAACATTGGGGCTATTAGGAAATACTCAAATAAAACATCTCCTTAGCAGAAATAAATATTTTACTTGAGAAATTCTTGCCAGTGTAAATATGCCATTTTAAGAAAAAACGTTATTGTAGACAGAACATGAAACATAAAGAATGGAGAATTAGTACACATTATTCATTTACCTTTTGATATAATTTATCTTATGATTGCCATTTTAGCAGCATATTTAAACTGGGGGAAGTTAATTTGAATAATAAAAGAATGAGTGTGTTTCTACTACACTATTTTAGCTTGTTGACCTTAGCTATAAAAGAAGTTGAAAATCATATAAATAAGCTAAAAGTTAAGGCAAAATCAACAACCTTCAAGCATATTGAGCAAAGGGCTATATTTCGATTCTGAATGTTTAAATGTGTTTCTTTATCTGATTGAATTTGATTAGAATTTGTCTCAAATGCTCATGTTTTAACTTATTTCTCTAGGATGTATCAGGGAGAGTTTTTAGTAAAAATCAGTTCAACAATCGTGATGAGAATATTAAAATGACTCAAATTACTGATATTTCTCTGAGTCCTTTTATACATGAAGAGTGCTGCTTTTAATGACTTTATTTTATCTTTGTTTTGGGTTAAGTCTTATATAGGCCTATTATTCTTTTGTGAGAAGTATAAATATGTGGAATTTTGAAGGTAATGAAGGGACTTAAAATCAATCTAGTTCAATCTACCCACTAATTACAGAGGAACAAATCGAGTTCTAGAAAGGTTAAGCTATTTGCCCAAATCATATAACAAATTAGTCACAAAGCCAGGATAAGACTTCCAATCTCCTAATTCTTGCAGCAGAATTTTAAAATTAAAGTTGTATTTTTCTTATTTGGCTCTTCTTTATGTCATTTTCTCTATACGATGAGACATAAAAATTTAATGTGTACTAGTCCATTTATTTTCTTTATAGTTATCTACTTTATGTATAAACTGATGAGGAAGAAGTAGGATTAATGAGACAGTGGTGATATTCTCTACAGATTTTCTTATTTAGCACTGCTAGGGAAAAATAATGATGCTCTTGGTTTAAATAAAATCTTGTAAGTGCATTTTTTTATATTGCTCTCCAAGCTACACATAGAAAATGTGATTCCCTAAGTTTAAGATTCTGTGCAGTAAAGTGTTAATCTTGCCAAGGAGAGGTCTAGCTTTTCCCCTCACCTCCTAGGAGGTGACCTCTACAGCAGTAGACTGTCCAGTCTGATGATTGTCTTTGTTAACCATAGAGTTTGGGAGCAAACTGAACGCTCTATGCTAATCATGTGATTAAGGTGGGGGCTTTGGACCATGTAGTGTTACCTTGGCCTCTGGAGGTGCTGGAGACTAAAATCAGGTTTATTGTCAAATCCAAAAATATAACTGTTTTTTCATCATATAAAACTCATATGTATATAAATGATACATATCTATATCTATGTCTATATCCACACAGAAAAATATATTGATAGATACGTGCAATTCTAGCTAGATATATATAGGTATAGATATAGATGTACAGAAAAGATAGATATATAATACTTTCTTTTAGTAATTTTTTCCCATCTCTAGGCTTTCTTTTTGCCTCTCTACTTTTCTGAGCTCTCCTACCTACTGCAATTGTGCGGTTTTGGCTTGTCTGAGCCTCTTAAGGCTTGTGAAAAATCTGCTTGAAAGATTAAAGTAGACATTTATAAGTGAATCATTAAAAAAAAAAAACATACCCAAACTCCTCTATGTGATTAGTTTTCTCTTCTAGTTCATTAAACAATATGCAAAAACAAGAGCTAAAAATGGAGAGATGCAATTAATAAAATATTTTTGGGAACAATAACCTTGAACACACATTACTGTGAAGTTAAGTTTTACTCTTTTCTTGAATGATTGAGATGCTTTTGTTACCCTTTTTAAATTGAAATGGAGATGCACATTTGTGCATGAGATGATGCCTAATAAATAATAGTGGAGGAAAGAGAATTAAAAAAAAATATTTCCCTGATACCATGCACACGGTGTAATTGGGCCCTGCAGTAGTTGATATTCCAAATCTCTGAGCAAAGGTAAGAATGACTGTTATAGTAATGTTTTTGAATGATTTTCTGATTAAATGTACTTACATCTACTATTTCAGTATTCATGAAATTGCATTTGGCTTTGGGCTCTTGGCTTCTTTGTCAGTTTCTTGAAGTCAAATCTTAAAGCTAGAATTTACCATGGAAATACCAGGAAGGTAGTATGATGTGAATTTAATAGTTTACTTATAAAGCAAGCCATATTTTACAAAATGTAACTTGAATTATCTCAAAGGATTTATTTTCTGTTTTTCCTTAACCTCGCCTTATGTATATGTGCAGTAACCTTTTCTCAATCTGATCATTTAATTGCTGAATTACTGAACAAATCCCAGACTCAGACATTTGGAAGACATAGTGGTTTTCAGAGCAAATTACACAAAATTTAAAGTAATTAGTACTTTATTTAGGATACACTAAATATTGTTTTTTCCCTCCAAAATTCATTTTATAGGCAAACTGGATTGCAGTAATGTGGGGCCTCAGTCCAAACCTCCTGAATCAGAACTCTTGAGTGTGGGATGAGAATATAAATGTTTAAAGAAACTCTCTGGGTGGTTTTTATGCACATCTAACCACAAGAGCCAGTGCTGAGTGTTCAGTAATTAGAATAAGGGTCATGTTGTGTGATATCCTGTGGTGGAGAGATTGCAGTGTGAGCTGGTTTTGTTTAGCCCCATTCAAATACAGGTGCCCAGAAATTTTTCTTTCTTTCTTTCAGTCTCAGTGTCTTCGTGTCCTTAGCTAAGGAAGAGAGCATCACCTACAGTCAGTCTTGGCAAGGATGCAGTGCTTGAAAAGATATATGGATATTGTTTTTCCTGGATTGGAAAAGGTGATTTACTAGGTGCTGTTGAAGGAGGGTGCAAGTGGAAAAACAATTAAGGTGGCTCCTCAGTACATGTGATATGTGGTAATTCCTTAAATGGAGTACTACATGTACAATGTGTTTCTACATGGCTCCAACCAAGGGTCGGTGAGGTCTTGACAAGATTGGTTAAGCCCAATCCAGAATTAAAAGGCACATTGACAGCTTTCCAAGGGATCTTCTGAATATGATTTGGTTTACCAGATGGATCTGCCTCAGGTAGAGAATGCTGAAACTCTGTTCTGAAATCTTCAATGACTCCAGAACACTCCTTAACTTGAGCATTTAATATTCTCAACAATAGAATTGCACAAAAATTAATTTTAATTTACCATCGACTTTCTCTTACAAAAATCTTCTATTTCAGCCAAGCTGATCTTTTCATTGTCCCTCAATACTCAAATTGATATCACCACAAGCTCTTTCTTAGGCCACCTCCTGTTCTCCTATCCAAGATTCAAGTTCAGTTTTCAAACGTCAGGGAGCTCACTGCCTATCTTTTCTTCTACGAATATTATGGTTTTGAGTCCTACATTCAAGTCTTTAATCCATTTTGAGTTGATTTTTGTGATTGGTGTAAGACAGTGGTCTAATTTTATTATTTTGCATGCGGCTGTCCAGTTTTCCCAACACCATTAATTGAAGAGACAGTCCTTTCTCCATTGTATGTTCTTGGTTCCATTGTTATAAATCAATCGTCCATATAACTCTTCTTGATGGTAGAGATTCCCCAACTGCACCCAGACACAGTTTCTTTCATGTTGGATGGTTGTTTGAGGTCAACTATGACAAATGTCTGCCTGGCACAAGAAGTCTCTCCTCAAATTTACCTTTTCACAGAGCTTCAGACTGTGTACTTCCAGTACACCAAGAGGTTCAGGTACTAACAACAGAGAATCTCAAACCGTTGTGTAGCAGTTTTCATTGTTTGGAAGTTCTGTATTTTAAATAAATTTACAAGTTTATATTTTCCACCACCCTTTTTTGCACCTGTAGTTAATCAACAAACCTCTCTCCATTCATTTGCTTCCAATGTAACAACGTGAGAAGGATGACTCAGCAGAAGATTATCAAAGTCATCTAATTTAGATGTTTTTTGTGTCTTTTTCCCCTGGAATTTCACTGTTCTTGTAGTCTTTTCATTATTAACGGCACATATATTCTTTTGAAGGTTGAATTGTTCAACTAAAAATATTCTTTAGTATATTTTCTTCCTTGTGCATAAACACATAATTTCTTTATCAGGTGTTCAGCCATAACTGTATCAGGATTTTTTTTTAAATTTAGTTATTATACTAACTACACCTAGAAGACTTGATTTAAAGCTTACAGTAGTTAAAAAAATACATACATAAATGACTAGACTATAGAGCAAAAAGACAAATGTGTATTCACAGAATATGTATTTCTTCTTTCTGTTCCTACAAATATTTAAACTTAGAATAAAATAATCTTTGTTTTGACAAAATATTATACTTGTCATATTTAGTAAACTAGAATATATAATATGATCAAGTGACAAATATATTATATTTATGATTTTAAACCTTATTTAAATTCTTTAATAATAAGCCAATGAGTATTAAAAATATTTCAGAAAGCAATTTCTCACAATTAACAATGAACTATATATTATTCAAAAAGAGTTCTCATCATGGGAAAGAATGGATAATTGACTCTGAACTGATGTGAACTTTCAAAATCAGTATTTTATAGCAAATTCAGTTATCCCAAAAGGACTGTGTGATCTCATTTGACATGCAGTGAGACTTCAGGATTAATGTAACATGTAATTTATCTAATTTTAGCACAATAATTTCTTGGAATTTAATTTAAAAATTCTTGGGTATAGCTTGAAATAAAATTGGCTTCAGTGAATGAACTCCATAAAATCAAATTGGGTTGGAAGATGGTTAAGCAAAGTTGTAAAGCTGATTATTCTAAGAGTTCTATATGTTTACTTATAACATGAATGCATTAAAATTTTAGAAAACTATTAATTCTGATTATATAGTTATGATTTTTAAATTGACTTCCCAATAATAAATTATTAGGATGAATTATAGTAATTTATTATCTGTTTTCTAAAAATGTTTTACATTGAATATATATGGATATATTCTTACAATTTTTAATCAGTATGGACAAACAAATTATCCTCTAATGACTTTTTTTTAAAGCATACTTTTCATTCCAGGAGTAATTTGAATTTTATGGCCAATTACTGCTACTAAGCTGTTTCATGCATGATAATATTCATATAAATGCATATATAGAAACATAAAAGATGTTTCATAATGTGTTTTACATATATGGAATGCATTATATCTGTTTTCTGCAACTTGCTTTTAAAAATTAAAATACATCTTTGTTTTTATATGTAAACTAAACTGGTGTACAGATAAATGAATAAACACATCTTGTTGCAAAAATAGATGTTTAAGAAGAGAAAGGACAAAATATGAAATATTTTCATATCCTCTGAAAAAATGGTGACATTGCTACCCTATATTTATATATATACATTTCATTTTAAGTGGTACTTTTTTGAAAGTTACTAAAACCTGCTTAGACTCAATAGATTTTCAAATTAATATCCCACTAACAATTAATTACTAAATTCCTCAGTTTTTTTCATTATAGTTTTGGAAATACCCGGAGAGTTTTGGTGAAAGTTTGGTCTTGGAGATGGTAGTAAAATCTGGCTATTTTAGAGTTGCACTAATTTAGGCTTGTATCTTCAGGTTTAGAGATGAAAAGCAAACAATTATCCATGTTTCCTTTTGTGAGTTCAAAAGGTTTGTGAACCTTTGCTAAATTACATTCAACAGTGGTTTGTGAGTTCAAACCACTGTTGAAGGTAAATAAGAATTATGGCTGCAACTTGTAATGATGAATTGAGAAGTTCCAGTTCTCCCATAATGTGATTACGATTCCCAATCATAAACTATAATTCCTTAAAACAATTAAGTACAAATATAAACAAATAAGGAAAAGCAGCAGCTGCACTTTGAAAGATAGAAAATGTGAGTTTATCACAAACTGGGAAATGGAGTAATGGGAGACTCTCTGTTGAAAAAACCAAGAAAATTATCATACATTTCATAAGGTATGTCCAATTTGACATTAAATTCCACCTGGTCAAATATTTGAAATTTGTTTTTACCTCCTCTAAGCTTCAGATAAATGTATAGTAGAAAATGTTGACACAAAACAAGTTTGTTTAGGGCTATTCTGTGGCCAAGAAAAGTCACTTATTCCGTCTGTGTTCTTTAAAATGGATACTTTTTGTATTGAAAGGCATCTGTTCTAGTAACAACTACTGACCCTTCTGTTTCCTTTATATAATATTATGATTATAACCTGCTTATAGTACTCTGCTTGGATTGTAGAAATAAACAGTTCCAAACTTCAAGTGCAGCAGGATGGCTATTATAATGGATTTAAAACGATATACAAACAAAGGGCCAGGCAGAGCATGCTGTCTTCCATAGCATGTTTTCAACAGGGCCCTAAACTTCATGTAAGTGTGTTGCATAAAGCCAATGAAAGCTTCTAATGTATTAGCAGTTTTAAAACCATTTATAGGAAAATTATATATGACATCCTACATTCAGTTAATAGCCATTTTATTGAAGGACATATTTATCCTGTATGTTTGAAAATGGCTTGGCTGATGGATCACATTTAGTTATAATATCTTTACAAATATTTACACTTATATATAGTAGTCATATTTTTCCTGTTTATATTTGTTTGTCATTGTTTGGTTAAAAAAGTACAATCTTGTGATTTAAAATCAGTAGTCTTAACTATTTATATTTCTAGAGATGCTGGAGACTTATAATAGAGGGTATGTTACAGACCTATGGAGTTTAGCAAGAAATTTTACATCACAAGGTTTTACGTTCTAAAAATAGAGTGGGGCAGTTTTCTTCAAAAATGAATCTAGCCAGAATATAAGAAATACTGTCTCATTATATTTCTGAAAGGATATTTTCTTCCTGATGACTGAGATAATAAGACACTATTATAGTCTCAGCATTTGATCATCACTTCTTATCAAAAACAAGTCTGAGCTGTATCAGGAAAAGAAAATTAGGGAAGCAGACTTTGATATGGATATCAATACCACAATAACTTCCTGAAAAAACACTGTAATTTATTTCCATAAGATGATGCCATGTGGAATTGAAGTAGGAAGATTGCAGGTCAAAGACACCCCTTCTAGTATGTAATAAATCCCTTCCTAAATGATTAGAAATTTAAGATCAGATTGTTCAGACTGTGAAAGTTTGTCATTTATAAAAATGTTGTTAGAAATTTTATGTAAGCAATAATTTGCTTTTATTGAAAAATTCAGCACTTATATCTCTTTTGTAAATAATTGTAATTATAATATATACCATATATTTAAGCAGTTAAGGTACTTTAAATGTAAAATAACATTTCCAAAAAATGAAATGGTGCTCCTTTCCATTTTCTTCCCTGAATAAACATCTCTCTTTCATTTCATCTTTTTAAAATCAAACTAATCACATCTGAATTCTAAAAATATTTATCTGTTTTTCAGGAGCTATGTTTAATTGCTTTGGTGAAAATAATGACAATAGAACAGATTTCTTCTCAATGCTTGTTTCTCAAATAATTGTTAATTTATTTGGAGAATGTGAGCCAAATGAGTTGAGTTTATTTTAAGGTCCAATGAAGCAATTATCCAATACTCTTTGAACATGATGCAAACCTTTACAGAATATTACAGAGTAATTAATGTTTTTTTGTACAGCACCCAATCTCTAATTTCTCAGGTTGGATTACTTCTATCTTGTTGAATTGGAAATTCAAAGCGAAAACATTTTAATTTTTTTTACTTTTTCTTCAATTCCCAAATCTGTTCTTTTGGATAAAGGTAGAACACAAGTTTTGCATATCAATTCTTATGTTTATATGCATTTTGTTTGATTTTATCAATTAAGTGGATAATTAAAATTAAAAGATAGCCTTTTATTATTACTATTTGTTTGCTTTGCCATCAGTGTAACTTACTTAACATACTAAAATCATATTATGTTAAAGACTTGGACACACTCAGCAATAGTAGTTTACACCAACAGATTTTCAGACATAGATAATAGCTTTCTGGCTTCTATAAAAGGCAGATATGTCTAGTATAATTAAAGTGTTTTTGAAAAATGAATTGATGAACACAGAGTGGTAGACAATAACATGCTAATTGAAAATGACAATTAAGCTAAAAGCAGTGGGTTCTGTGCTGTACAGGATGAATGTATTTCAGCAAGGCCATGGCTAACAGTGGTACCTCTCCAGTTAGGCTTAGTGGAATCTGTACCCAGGAAATGTCATTATGTCATCTTTCCTAAAATACCATTCAATTATACTGTGTTTCCACACAAATGGAAGAAATCCAATAGGCATATAATTCTCCGAAATATTTGGAATGTTGATGCAGTTTTGGGACTGATTTTGCAAATTATTGCAACGGTTATCATTTTTAATGAGAATAAGTATATTTTAGATTTTGCTTCTCTATAACATGGAATAGTTGCACCAGTTCTCTCTGTAGTTGAGAAGTTTGACAGTGACTAGACAAGTACACAGACAGCCAGTTAAAATCAATTATACATTTTTTTCCTGAACATTTACATTTTACTGTGCAAACCAGGGTAACTATAACCTTGATGGTATAAGAAGGTGAATTGAACACTTCAGTACAGTTACTTACAGATGAGAAAGTTTAGATTTGCAAAAAATGCACAACTTAAAGAATTTAAAGGTCATCGTTATATTTAGAATTTGCAATTTGGCATGTTGGCTGGCCCTGTACATAGAACTAGAATATTTTCAAGAAAAATCCACTGGGGGCACATTATATTTAGTTAGAATTCATCTTTACTGATATATAGATACTCAGTAAAGATATATTTTCTTTCTTCTCTTTATATTATCTTTTTAACTTTTTGGAGGAATTTATACAATTGATTTTGAAATGACAGTGCTGATTTTCTTTGTTCAAGTTTAACAGATTAGCTTTTATTTTTTCATTCAGCTCCTGAAGAAATGAGCTCAAGACAAAGACACACACACACAAAAAAGAAAAAAAAATTAACACCTCCTTTGCAAAAAACGATCACTTTTTACCGCTATTTTGATAGATTTAGTAAAAAGTATTCATTCTAGTCACCAATATACAAATTAAAATAAACATGCTCTTTGACTGAAGTGGTAAGGGTAACTACAGCAATCTCTTTTTCAGATAACCTATTTCACATGGCTCTGAAAATGCAGCAAACCAAACAAACCAGAGCAAAAGTAATCATTGATGTGCCAGCCAGTTCAGAGATGGGTTAAATTTTTCTGTAAAGCACAGGATAGTATAATACTTTAGGCTCTATGGGCAAGTCTCTGAAGTAAGCCACTTGTCCCTTGTAGTATGAAAACAGCCACAGCCAATGAATTATAAATGGCCATGGCTTTGTTTCAATAATACTTTATTTACAAAAAAAAAGGAGACATATTTGGTCTGTGGCCATATTTTGCCAAACCCTGTATTAATCTATTGATTAGGAAATAATAACTCAGGGGTTTTCGTTACTAAATTGGGTTTGTTTCAATTGACAATTATACCCTCTTCCTAAAAATTTCTTCTATGTATTTTTTTTTAAAACTGCAGAAAATCAAGGATAGTCCACCTTTTACTAAAACTCAATTACTAGTCCTGATTCTCCAGTCTACCTAGCTACCCAAGATTCAGCATAAGCAATTACCAAATTCCTTATCTTTTGGAGAATATTACCCCCAAACACCATTTTATTTAGAATATCATCACCATTTTATTTGTGATTCACCATATAAACATAAAAAGAAAGCAGCTTATGTTTTGGGGAGTCTTGAAAAAAATTCTCAAATAATAATTTTTACCTCTATGTAGTTTTTGTCTTTTTAATAAATGTTTCTATCAAACTCATATCAAGCTCTCTATCTGTTTTAAAACTATAACAACATATAGCAGTTTCCTGTTTCATAGTTCCACAACTGTGATCTATTTATGTTCAACTCTTTTAGCTATTTCTCTGTTATTTTGCTTCTACATTTCTAAATAATTTATTTACACTGATATAATTTCATTAATAAGTTTGTGACCTTATCTATTTACTTTCTTTGTGGTGTTTTAATACTTAGCTATTTTAAATTCTTCACATGGCTTACCCTTTCCATATCCTATCCTATATGTTTGTAACAATTTTTGTTATATTATAGATATGTATAATATTTTAATAGATATTTGATATTTATATTATATATACAGTCCATTCATTTGTTTTCAATATTTGCTTTTTCCTGAATCATCTTCTATAGTTTTAAATACTCTATATCAATTCCTCTGTGGTTTTCCTCTCAAGGTTTTGTTGCTGTTCTTTTCTGTTATTGTTTTAATAAATGTCTTTATTATACTTTCAAAGGAGATTAATAGTAGTTTAATAATTTCAAAATGTTTTTTTCTCAGAAATTTGACAAACTACTCAATTATCTTCTATAATCCAATGCTACATTTGAGAATACTAATGACACTTCATTTTCATTCCAATTATTTTGAAAAAAGATTTTTTCCAAGAAAACTGTTCTACCTTTTCAGAATGAAATATCTTAGAGTGTCTTTCCAGTCCTCATTCATTAATGAGAATGAATCTGTTCAAAATAGAAATGACATTTCTATTTGTTATTTCTTTGATGACTCCATCTCTTTGTATTGTTTTTTCTGAAATTTCTAATTTCCTATTTATCTTTTATTATAGCAATCTATTTAGTATTTTTTGGCAATCTGGGAGATTTCCATATCTTTACTTTCCATTCTCATAGTTGAATTTCTTTTCTTCTGTCACAAGAAAATACAAGCACTGTATCTTGTGTTTTGATATATCTTAGTTGCTCATATCATATTCATATTTAAAATTCTATATTAGAAACTTAAAATGCTTAACCATATTCAGTTTTCTTTACTTTCCAAGTCATTGGAAAGATTCTACTTTCTCATTTCCTTTGAAGATGCATAACACCACATCACTAGATCTGTCCCGTGGGTTGTGGTGAGTGCTGATGTGTTTTCCCTTTGCTTCTGAGCACTTAGTTACTGATGAAGAACTTCTCAGTACTGTCGTTTCCTACCCAGTTGATGAAAAATCATGTGTGTACAGGTGGTGCAGTTACAGGATGCTGGAATCTCAATCAACATGGGTACCCTGTGGCCCTGATAGTCATCCTTACCCAGACTGAGTTTGCAAGCAATACTACTACTACTACTACTACTACTACTACTACTACTATTACTACCAGCACCACAGCAATACTAAATAATAATAACAATAATAATAAAGTAAATTTTTACTTTCTTAAGCCACAGAAGTTTTTGTTTATTTGTTTGTTTTGCGTACAACTGTGTTACCCAGTCTCTCCTAAGCGATTCAAATTCGATATTGTTTATTATTTCACTGAGGACTTATTTTTGTGTAATTTTAGTTGTACTTTTCACATGACCCCTGTAAACTTTAAATATTTTAATTTTTTGTTTATGTTTAGTGTCTGTCTTCACTTTGATGGCATTTTCTGAATGCTTAGTAAGTGTAGGTTTTCTGATTAAGTACTTAAAAGAATTTAATAACCTACTACTAGCTATATGTTTGAGGTCTGTGCTCCAGAGTGAATGGGTTAATTTTTTCCCCCCTCATTATAAGATCTCTAAATTTCCAGGTTATTTATTTCTCTGGAAAACTTCAGGTTTTTTAGAAAAAAAATTATGTCAGTTTTTAAGCTGTATACAATTACTGCCAACGTTCTGGTACTGGAATTTGGGAAGACTGCTAATGTTTCTTGCTGTTGCAGAGCAGATTTCAGTTTATAACATTAACTTCTCCATTTTTATTACTTGCACCGAAATCCAGCATCTCTCAAGTTGACATATTCCTGAGATTAAGTATCAGGTCTCCTGTGGATTTGGGAGGAATGGATTAGCTGTATTGATCAGAAAGGTAATTCACAAGTCTAATTCCTTCACATACATAATTTCAAATTCATCACAAACTTTACAATTTCTGGTATCTCTTTGTTCTGTGAAAGCACTGAGCTTTCATTTTTATCTTCTTTATTAAATCACTTACCGTGCTTCTACCTGCCATTTTTTTCTATCCTATTTTATTTCCCCTGTGAGTATGCTTTATATTATTATTATTATTATTTTCCTATCATGTTGTAATGCTTGAAGAGGAAACATGGTAAATGCTCACATTCACACAAATATATTCTAAATTTCTGAAGCACTCCCTTTATATATCTTTACATTTTCATTGTCTTATCCTAGATAAGCCTGTTTTTCAGGTTCAAAGACAATACTAATGGGAAAAATAATAACTATGATTCATTGAATGCTTATGTCTCTTCTTTTTAAAATATTTTATATGCCATTCATAGAGTAATCTTTGTCGTCAGCCAAGTAGAAATTATGCCACTTTATATATCAGAGTTAAGTAACTTATGCAAGGTTAAAGAGTTAGTAAGTACAGGATAAACACAAGTCTGTCCAATTCCAAGATTTTCAGTCTTTTCAATGTGTTGGAGTTGGTGAAAACAACACCAATGGCAACTGATGTAGTAACAGAGGAATATGTTCTGTAAGAATGACTTGATGAACCAAATTGTCAGCTATTTTACTTAAAAATTGCACATAGACATATGGACATATGTTGATGTATCAGGAGATGAAAAAGAACATCATTTGCTGGCAAAAGAAAAATTACTTGTTAAATATGCAAAAGTTTAAGACCGAAGAATTGAAATAAAGAATGAGTTGAGTGTTTGATATAAAGGTTAACTAGAGAAATTACTGAAGTGATAACAGATTATTAGTTAATATTTTCCTGGAATAGGGAAATTTTAGTCTTCCATCATGTTTATTAGTAGGGTATTTATCAAGAGATCACAAAAATAAAGAAATTATTATTCTATATAAGTAAAAACCTATAAACACACAACTATATAGATACACATGAAAATAAATGTCTCATACTCACAGAATTCAGGTATGATGACATTATAATATAACCGTTACAGTTTTATTCTGTGCTTATCTTAAATTCCAGCATATTTCCAAAATTGTAGAGACATAAACTTTGATAACATCAGGCAATTTTGTTTACACATATTTCTTAGAAAGATAATGACATTCTTTTTTAAAATTCACTTGAATAGTAAGGCAAACTTTATTTATTGATACCATTTTACTTAACTAATTGTTAACTTATTTTTTTCCTGTTTGGACAATGATTAATAATAGTGCTTACAATCAAAGGCTTTGTTCTTTGTTTTGTTAAAAGTGAAGAGATAGTGTCATGAAATTTAAGGAAAAAAGGACAATTATACTGAAAGTGAATCAAACTACTCTATTGTTTGATGAAATGGCATCCTAATCATCCAAACATCTCTTCCTTTGACATCTAGAAGTCTTCATTGTATGCCCAATGATGAATGCTTTGTTCAGACTGAACACTTTAAGCTGCTGAAAGTAAGGGCATCTGCCATTTTTATGCTTATGTGGCCTTACACAAAACCCCTTCTGTTGTTTGCCTGACAGAGGAGCATACATCTCCTCTTTCAGCAGAAAGCCTCTGTTGAGAGTTTAAACTTCAAGTCTCTTTGCCAAACAATGCCTCATCCATGATCAAAGTAAAGTAGGGGTTTGACATTCAAGTTCATGTTCAACATCCATAGCTGATATTGAAAAGGAAAAGGGAAAAACCCCTTTAATTCTGAAGAAATAATTTGATTAGCATCTGGAAATTGGCATTTCACCAAAAACTGTGCTGTCAGTTTCCAACAACACAAAAAGCAGGCTTAATTTTGGCCCCACTTTAATTACTTTCTGCTATTCCTGCTTTCTTACGACTTTACTAAACACACAGATCCTTCGTTTTCTTTGAGGCAATTCTTCAAGTTTCCCCTCCAATTCATTTAAAGTTACTCTACAGGTATCTCTTCCTTATAATTTTCTCAAATTCTTTATTTCATTAGAACCAGATTTAATCACCATGGCTCCACAGAAATTGCTCATGTGAAGGTTAACATCTCTCCAGGTAGTTGCAGCCAATGGGTATGTCTGTGCTCTTTTTACACCACCTCTCACTAGCACATGAAACACTGCATATATTTTACCCGACTAGAACATATATCACTTTTTATTATATTATCTACTCATATCCATTGCCCTGGAGCAAGCCCAAGTTTACTGTTTTTAATCTCTTACCAAAAATACCCAGCAAAATTCCTGGTGCCTACTGGAACTCCAAAAACATTTAACAAAAGAACATACAATGAGGTGTAACAGAGTCTTTTAGTCCTCTTATCTGATTCTCCCTGCTGTCTGGGCATTGCAAACATTACATTTCCAATGACTCCTGGAAGTATGTGTGGAGAGGAGATGCTACATGAACAAATGAGCCAGAATTGCTGACAAATAGAGGACAATGACCCTGAAGTTTCACACATCTCATAAGACACTGGGATTCAGCAAGAAATAAACTTCTATTTTATTATGCCAAGATAGTTCCAAGAAAAGAACACTTCGGGGACAAAAGCTACTCAATATTCATATATTGTAAGTCTGCAGAAGAAGAGATAGAGCCAAGTTCCCTAGACCAGTAATTCCTAACATGTGGTCTGCAAATCCCCGATTGTCAACTGGGCACTCAAGGGGGTATGAGGTCAAATCTATTCTCCTTACAATAGTCAGACAATATTTTTGTTTCCACTGTTTACCTTTATACTGACTACGCATAAATACTGGTAGGTAAAACTGCTGGCAGGCAGCTTGGCAGGTATTAAGGCCGTGAAACCATACACTTATATTAGCCATTGTATTGTTTTCTCCTAAGCAGTACAGAGGGAAAATGCTAGTTTCACTGAAGAGAGGTCTCAGTGAAAATCTATTAAGCAGAAAACTTGTTAACTATTATTATTTATTTAATTTCATTAATTGCCAGTCCCTGAGTAAACATTGTTTTAATATTCTTTGTGTAAAAATGAGAAGTCGGGATAAAGATTTTCACTCACAAGAAAAGAACTTGTATGATTGTTTGAATTGTGAATCGAACAGCAGCATTTTCACGAAACATCATTTTTACTGGAATGGACAACTGACAAAATGTGACTTGGGTATTTGCAAGTTTCTCAATAATAAAGTGAGCCTATCCCTTCAAGAAAAACAATATACAGTAACGGGTAATTAAAAGCATGCATGTGAGTGCATTTTTTAAAATAGAGGAACAGAAGATAGGTTATATAACATATGAAAACAGGAGCACTGTCTCCACCTAATTTAAGCTTCACATTGAAAGGATAAAATGGCAAATCCTTCAGGGTATTTTTAGAGTAAAGAACAATAAGGGAAAAAACTTGACTAGCTCATTACTTTAAGAACAAAGCAACAAAAATGCATTAAGGGAGGTAGAAAATAAGCCTAAAGCCACTAATTACTGGAAGAAGAAAGCCTGTTTTTTATATATATATATATATATATATATATATTTTTTTTTTTGGTGGTACGCGGGCCTCTCACTGTTGTGGCCTCTCCTGTTGCGGAGCACAGGCTCCGGACACACAGGCTCAGCGGCCATGGCTCACGGGCCTAGCCGCTCCGCGGCATGTGGGATCTTCCCGGACCAGGGCACGAACCCGTGTCCCCTGCATCGGCAGGCGGACTCTCAACCACTGAGCCACCAGGGAAGCCCCAAGCCCATTATATTTAAGACTATATTCTTTACATAGAAAATCCTGAGTTGTTGAAAGTTTCCTTAATGAATGAAACAGACATTTTGAAATCCCATTGTGTGTTTGTGTGTGTGTGTGTGCACACACTTGCATATATGGAGCGAGTTCAACATGGCTTTGTCTAAAAATATTTATTTCTAACATTTTACTAAAGAATGCAGAGAATGTTGTAATACTTCTGTTGATATTAAAGAATATAATGAAATCTGCAAGAAAATGTAAGGATAACACTAAAAAGGGATGAATAATTATAATTGCTGGACATTGGTTAAATTGTGGAAGGATATTAGACATAAGTCATAAATACTACCTAGTTATTAACAGTCTGTTGGAAGATCAAACACTGAGCCAGTGAAGAGACCTTGATTTAAACAGACCAGTGACTGCAAAACCATTTTAAAAGTCATTAAAAACTATGTCAACAGATTCCATTTCCCCAAGCTAATTAACAATAAGCAGACAGCAGTAAATCATTTGTCTATGAGACTGTTTCTCACTTTATAAGGCTGCGTTGGTATGGGTATGTTTCTATTTATCTTTAAGACAATATTCCATAGGCATGGAAGAAGAGGGAAAAGTAATATTTTCTTCATTCTCAGGTGGTAAATAGCTCCCACTCCTTTCCCTGGTGTGATTACCTGCAATGCCATCACACTGGGACCTATGTCAGTCATATTGGCGTAAAGGATTTGAAAATGTCTTTTTAAAATTGAGTTTCCTTAACATTGAATTGCTTAGGTTAATCCCCATGTCTCTACATGGCATCTAGGAATGGATTTCTACCAATAATACCTTTATCATAGAGAATTCAAGGGGCAACAGTCCAGGTTAATCAGTAACAGGAAGAGAAAGTGAGAACATTTAAAAAGAAAGTCCCACACCGCTTCACGTTCACAGGGGTGACCAGAGCACTTGCAACTGGGAATTGATTCAAAAGAAGGTTGTTGCTAGACACTGACAAAGTAAAACTTACAAAACAAAACAATGTAAACTGAGAACTTTCAGCTAAATGGCCTCACATTCCTTATCGAATTGGAAAAAATATTTTCCATCTTTGAGTTAGGCTATATGGTAAGGACAGTACTGTAATCTTAAGGTAAGTGACAGCCTGGATCCTGAGTCTCTAAGCCCAGACAATCCAGCAATCCAGAAGAATTTCCCCTTCTTTTAGGAACTGTTTCCCAATTCCAGTGACATTGTTGCAGTGGGCGATTTTAAATTCAGTGCCCTGTCTTTGGTCACAAGTATGAGAACATGATTTAGGTGTTTATAGTAATGAATACCTCTGGATCAAACGATTGGTCTAGTGATGAAACTTTATTCATTTTTTTCTGTTACTTGGAGGTAAATTTGTTGTCACTTGCAATCTAAACATTACTAAGACAAAATATTATACCAGCTGTTTTCTGATTCATCACTTTGAAAGACTTTCTAGCATCTCAAAAAGATTCTGGTTATATGGAAGTTTCTGGGTAACAATTTAATTATAAAATTAATTTTTTAAATAAATGTATCACCCCTTTGAGGGTCCACTCCATAATGGCCAGTAAACATGGATTGGCATGCCAAGAAAGTATATTTCACTGATAATAGAAATAGTTTTGCCTTCCACAGAAAGGCTATGGCAGAGAGTATAGTAAGATACCTTGGCATTTTTGGTTAAACATGAGTGTTAAATGAGAAATTTAGATGTACATAACTCTTTGAACCTTTCACTAGGCACACATATCAGGATGCTGTTAATTTTCTCTACAGTCTAACATCAAGAAGGTGAAGAAAGAACTTGAGATATTCATGACCAGGTGCAGCTGTCCACCTTGGAATTCAATAACGAGAATATGTCAACCCATCTCTCTCCTTCCAAGATGAAGAGGAGTTTTGCTTCCATTCAAACTAAAATGGGAAGAAAATTAGCCCTGAGATATGTCCAATAATGGACTCATTATGCTATGACCTAACAGTATAGGCATATGAAATAGGAATATGTTTCACTTGCATATTTAATATGCACATATCTATGTAAGAAGCACCAGACACGGTAATGTTTCTATCAGAGGCAAAAAGAGAGAAAGACATGAGCACCATGATTTCTTTTATGCAGTATTTAAAAGCATGCAGAACTAAATAACATATTATTTATGGATTAAAAACTATATGGTACATCAAAGAAAAGCCTGATAAAACTCAAGGAGAGAAGGAATAGGATAGAATAGGTAAAGAATACACAAGATATTCAAAATAATGAAAATATTATTTTTAACATTTTTTTAAATTGAGTTATAATTAACACACAGTATTATATTAGTTTCAGGTGTACGACATAGTGATTCAATATTTTTATACATTATGAAATGATCACCACAATAAGTACAGTTACCATCCACCACCATATGAAGTTATTACAATATTATTCACTATGCTGTATTCCCTGTGCTGTACATTACATCCCATGTCTTATTTATTTTATAACTGGAGGATAGTACCCATTAATCCTCTTCGCCTATTTCATTTGTCCACCTACTCCACTTCCCTCTGGCAACTACCAGTTTGTTCTTTGTATCTATGAGTCTATTTCTGTTTTGTTCTTTTGTTTTGTTTCTTTAGATTCCACATATAAGTGAAATCATATGGTATTTGCTTTTTTTCTGTCTGACTTATTTCACTTAGTATAATACCTTCCAGGTCATCCATGTTGCTGCAAGTGGCAAGAGTTCATTTTTTCTTATGGCTAAATAATATTCCATTTATATATATATATATATATATATATATATATATATGTAAAATACACACACACACACACACACACACACACAGATACATACCACATCTTCTTTATTCATTTATCTATTGATGGACATTTAGGTTGCTTCCATATCTTGCTTATTGTAAATAGCGCTGTAATGAACATAAGTTTACACTTATCTTTTCGAAGTAGTGTTTTTGTTTTGTTTGGATAAATACCCAGAAGTAGAATTACTGAATCATGTGGTAGCTATATTTTTAGTTTTTTACAAAACCTGCATATTGTTTTCCATAGTGGCTGCATCAATTTACATTTGCACCAATGGTGCAAAAGGATTCCTTTTTATCTGCATCTTCTCCAACATTTGCTGTTTCTTTTCTTTTGTATAATAGCCATACAGACATGATACTATACATAGAAAATCCCAAAGATGCTACCAGAAAACTACTAGAGCTCATCAATGTATTTGGTAAAGTTGCAGAATACAAAATAATTCCTTGATCTTTGAATCTCTACTAGGTATTATGGTGGTAAAATCAGAATACAGAATTGTTAAATTTCATTAAAAAGGTATATTTTCGGTAGAGATTTTGCTAGTTTGCAATAATTGCCTTTCCTGAAAATATTCAGTAAAGATCATTTTCCCTAATAATTATCCTAGACATTTCATATGTTAATAACCATGAAGAAGGAAAAAAGAAACCCTTCTAAGAACCTCAAAATGCTGAACAGAAAAACACAAAACATGGTAATAAAAGTAATAAAAAATAAAGAAATAAAACCAACTATGTTTAAAAGTAGAAAGTTTTTTTTTTTTTTTGGTTTATGTTTGTCTAAAAGAGATGATGAGTGTGACATGTAAGGTTTGGGGACAACCCACACCAGATGGATGTATTAGGATTAGGATCAGCTGAATGATAGGAATCAGAGTGGAAGAGACAGGGATGCAAATGTGACACCTCTGATTATATCTTATAATTGGACTTTGGTACCATGCAAAATATTTTGTATATTTAATATATAAAGTTAAATTAAAAAAATTTTAAAACACTTCTAACAATTGAAAATAACATGAAGTGCATGAACAGGTATTTCAAGTTGGTAATAACATTACAAAGATAAAATATTAAGTGATTTAAAACAGCGCATTTTGATTGTATATGCATAGTGAGATATTTTCAAAGAAAAAAATAGCTTAAACTGAAATCTTTATTTTTCCAGTGATTGTAAAAGTGATATTATCTTGAAATTCTTATATACTATTGTATATATAATTGTACCAATGTATATCACTATGTAGAAATAAGTATTTTAAAGGGTGTTAATTAAACAGAAAATCCATTGGACTGATGTGGCTCTAATGCCATGGTAGATAAGTAAGCAAACCAAAATCTAAGCCTAAAATGCCTCAAAACTATGAAATCAAAATGCTAAGGACAACCAGTCACAACCATCTAGGCTTTAAGCTACAGCAAATGAAGTAATTTCCTTTCTTTGCTCCTGCACTTTCTCTGTATAAGTCTTCCCCTTAGCTTCTGTCTATGAAGCACGCCTAACCACTTCTGCTTTGGCGCTGCCTGATTCCAATCAATTTTTGCTCCAATAACTCAAAAATTTTAATATATTTCAGTCTATTTTGTAACAAGGAGTTATAACAAAACTTTTTCAAAATAAGGGACAAGAAATTAAGTAAAATCCATGAAATGTAAGAATTGAAATATCATAATTTGTTTTTTGAAAATATGTATTTTTTACCTCTGCCCACTCAGAAGGACAGGAAGCAATAATCAGTCGTTCAATAGCAATTAACACCAACCACTAGGTCCCAAGCTGTGGACTCTGATTTCCCACAAAAGGGAGACAGGGCTCTTTAGAAGAATGATGAACTTAGGATAACTTGTGTAAAAAGGTGAGGAAGCTGTCAGAGCAAGGAAGCATGTTGAAGGAGAGAGGCATCAACGTGAAGCACCCAGTTGGCCCCAAATGGGAAAATTTTAACACAAAAAATAATGACTATGAATAATATGTGAAATAAGGTGAATACATATAAAATCCATGATGTTTACAATATTCTAAAAAGAGAACAAAATGACACAAACAAAAACTTGATGGTCACCATTGAAGCATTGGGTTTTTATTCTGAAACAGAGCCATGACAGGGGAAAATAAAGCCATTATTCTGCTTTTCTTATATATGTTGTATCTCAAAGTAACTGAATGGCTGGTGAGAGAAAGTTTGCTTTAGAAAAGAAATTAAACTGATAAATACAGAAATAATGTGAGAATTTGAATGTCATCATTTGCAACCATGAGATCATGCAACCATGAATATAATCATTTGCAACTTATGGAATAAATGATTCAAACAAAAATTGTCAATAGATGAAATGATAAGATAGAAGTTTAAGAGAAATTTTACAATGAAGGGATCAGTCTGTCACCTCTAGTTAAGGGATTATATTTTAGTCATTGCTGTTGCATTCCCATCTACCTGGGCTCTTGAGTCACATAGAATAAGCATATAAAACATGTTTGTTCAATGAATAGATTTGAAAACATCTCCATTGGGATATGTGTCAGTTTTATATTGCTGTAAAAAATCACCACAGACTTAGCAGTTTAAAGTAACACATACTTATTATTTCAGTTTCTGGCTCAGGAGTCTAGGCATGGCTTAGCTGGGTTATCTGTCTAAGATCTCACAAGGCTGTAATCAAAGAGTGGGCTGGGGTCCACATTTATCTGGAGCCTTGCTTCCGTGATCACTCAGGTGGTTGGCTGAATTTATGTCCTTGCTTTTGTGGACCGAATGTCCAGGCTTCTTGCTGTAGGACATCCTCAGTTCCTAGTGATGTCCTCAGTTACTTGCCACATGACATTCACAATATGGCCACTTAATCAAGCCATCAAGGAAAGTCATTAGCATGAGTCCACTAACAAGATGCAGTGTTGTACGTGATGTAATTATGAAAATGACATCTTGTTACCTTTGCCATATTCTATTGGCTAGAAGCAAGCTGCAGATCCTGAATACTCAAGTAGAAGGGATCACACAAAACCATGAATAACCAGAGGTAGGGTGATGGAGGGCCAACTTCCAGTCTGTCTGACACATGATATTATGTGCAATTACATTATTTTTATCCCATCCATCAAAAATGTAAATTGCTGGGAACTCCCTGGCAGACCAGTGGTTAGGACTTTGCATTTTCACTGCCGAGGGCCCCAGTTCAATCCTTGGTTGGCGAGCTAAGATCCCACAAGCCAGTGGGGAGGAAAAAACCCCCCCACAAAAAACGTAAATTGCCAAAAGTATATGCTTTATTGTGGAATTTAGTCTCCTTAGAAGTAGCCACAGTTAAGTCTGAGAAAGTTTAGAAGTATTTTAAAGTTTTCACTTTAAATGTATTTGATTTTCTCAAATAATGAAAGCCATTTGGATTAAACTTTTGTAGGGAATGTTAGGGCAAAGAATTAAAATATAGTTTCAGTAAAATAATACATTATGATTTTTTCATATTAAAAAGTATGAATGATTATGTGGTATTTTTGGTGTATATCCTACACACTTGCTTGTTAATAAAATGCTTATCTCTGAAAAAGTACATTTTTGTAATTTCAAAAGTTTCATTTCTGTAGCTATTTCATATATACTTTGGGGGATACATATTGATATAGATAGATGAAGCTGTAGAAGTAGATATAGATATAGGTATAGATATTATTCCTAAATTTTCAAGGGTACTGAAATCTTTAATAGGACCAATCTGTATTTTGAAAACTGAAATATGATAAATCCAACTCAATTTGAAGTTACAGAATAACTGTCAAAAGGAAACTGAAGTTACAGCATCATTATATTGCTCTCGGCTCACATTATTCTTTTCTTTTCTTCTTTGTAACACTCTCCTTTGCTTTCTAATGTTTATCCCATAACATATATTAAACATATATTTAAAAAATGGAAGGCTCTCGCTCAAATAGGGAATAATACTTATTTTTTTTCTTTTCTTGCAATTAATAGTACATATATTCTTAATCTCTATTGTGTTTATCCCCATTTTTGACATATGTTAGAAAAGTTCTTATCACTTTCTCATTAATTTCTACATGCTTATTTGGCTTGTGGATCTGCCAATTCTCATGCAACAACTGACTAAAATTCGTCTCTCCTCAGTTGTATAGTTTCTATTACTGAGATATCTTGCTTAGTAAAAGTCAGAACCTCAGGCAGTGGAACAATCACCCGAGAAATTCTCTGTGAAACATCCTAGTAATGTCTCCTTCCCCGCCACCCCCACCCGAGCAAGAACACTAAAAGTCCCATTTTTGGCTCAAAGTTTAGACCAATAATTTTGCTCCCTAATGATCTTTGCCCTCATCTGATATTTTTAGTATTTAATTTTATTTTCACTACATTGTTATATTTCATATCTTAATTAACTTATGAATATTAGATATTATTAATCTGTATTAAACAAAACCATTACAGTAGTTAACATTTGGGAAGTAGAATTAGAAGAAATATTACTTGTAAAACACACTATTCTATCAGAGGTAAATTATTGGTAGTTCTGAATGGGTACATGTTAATGCATATATCCAGCCTACTTTTCGCTTTTCTTTCAAATATCTAGAATGTAATTGATTGTCTTATAACTTTATATTATTAATATGCCTATAATTGAAACCAGTGTTTAAAAATCTAAAAATTCTAATTAGCAATAGAATTTATAAAAGGAATTTTACTATTTTATTTTCAAATAGTAGTTCCCCAAAATTGGATAGCTAATCATACTTTTATATCTAATATCTATCTGATTATCTATCTTTTAAAAAGAATTACTTTTACTTTCAGATTAGTCTGATCTTCAGTTATGTTCATGGGTTTCTGAACTCATATAACTAAATCAGAATTTGAGAAGAAACATGTTAAAGAGCAAAAGTCTCTCACATGTGATGATTAACCCTGTAAAGCAGAAATAATCTCTTGAGCTCTGCTTGAGCTGCCATGTAGGGGGAGAGTGATTTATTTCTTCTGTCAGATGGTATGACGGTAAAGAAATAATTTCTATTGACCTTTAATTCATGGCAATCAGTGCCTACCTTTCTATTTTTTAAACTAGTTTGTTTCTTTCCACAGAGATTCCAAAAAAGGACAAACCAAAGCATATGGCATTACTGAGATCACATTTTATATAAAACTTTTATGAAGTCATCATGAATCTCCTAAACACTAAATACAATTTTATTTATTTTTTCAACAAAAACCTTGAGTTACTATTATTATATGCCAAGCAGTCTTCCAGATATTTAGGATATATCAGAGAACTAATCATGCAATAGCTCCTGCTCTTCTTGAGCTGTATATAAAACTGTAGTTCCAGAGGAATAAGAAAATTTTGCTAATGAGTGAAAAGCTTAAATTATTTTTAAATGCTTTCATTAGTGCTCGTATATAATTATGCAAATAGTGCACATTTATTAAAACTGTGTTCCTTGATATACATATATAAGATAAAACATACAAAAATAAAAATTTAAAAGAATGAGATAAATATAAAAGTAAATTTTAAATATTTATTTTATTTATTAATGGCAGTAACCAGTATTTC
This sequence comes from Tursiops truncatus, assembly GCF_011762595.2. NCBI lineage: Eukaryota > Metazoa > Chordata > Mammalia > Artiodactyla > Delphinidae > Tursiops > Tursiops truncatus. The sequence continues at coordinate 56,213,216 of NC_047051.1, read as the reverse complement.
TATAGTTATTATGTTATGATTAATATTATAGTGAAAGTAATAAAGTTGTACGCATCAAAGTTTTATAACTGCTGATTAAGTACTATTTAACATAGTGATTCAAAGATCTGTTTCTAAATTAAATCTTTCTTACTTCTTGAATTTAATAAGTATCTTTTGTTAAAAATTACAACTCAGAAAATTAGGTGATTTGATTAATAAACAGGTGATACTCTAAATTACATTAAAAACAAGTTTGTCACAGTTTTATTTTACTTTAACTTGTATCATCATTGATGAAAAAGAGAAAATAGATAATTTATTTTTTTCCAACAACTAGAGGAATTAAATGGCATTATATTGATTGATGTAGCTTTATTTCTAATACTCTTTTGTCCATTGTCTAAAATTAGATATCTGGTTACCTACAATATTCATATCCACATATGAATACATATTAATACATATCTGCATACATATTAAGTATTAACATATACATATTTATTACTGTTAACTATATAACTTTTTTTATTGTGAATCGGAAAAATACACATTTTATCTTTTCAAGAGTCCTCACCTCAGTTAGCATGAATTATCTTGGTATTGTATTTTTCCAAATTTCTTAAACACAATTAGATTTTCAGAAAATATATTCAGATCACTATTAAAATGAAATGTAAAAAATATTATATTAAAATATATCAAATATTAGAAATTAAATGTATATTTATATATGGAGAGGCAGATCCAGAATATTTAATTGTTTAAATAGAACAATTATAAAAGTCTACATAATTTTCAGTATTATCTATGTTTTATAAGAACTTATTTATAAGGTATTAATTATTTAAATTACAATAATTATAAAAACACATTTATCTTTTTCCCAAATATGAGTTTAGATAACAACTTACCTGGTCTACAAAGCAAATATATGCTCTTTTAAAAAGCTTTACCCATTTTAGCATTTGTGCTAAATCCAAATGTCTGCATAAATTAAATGCCATGCTTATTACCCATTTTGTTCTATATTAACTGCACTATTGCAATAGCAATAAAATATATAGTCATGTTTAAACTAGAGCCCATTAAAGATTCAATTTGCTGAGGAGTTTAATTTAACTAGAAGCATTAAGTGAATTTTGGATTAAAATTCAATTATCTTGATATTATACAGTCTTATGTAATACTGTAACTCTCTAATTCTTGGTTTTAAAGCTCTTGAATAAAATTTCCTTTTAATAGAAAGCATTTGCAATATACAACTGTAAAACCTTAAAGTTACTTTTTATTTTAGAAATTTTGTGACCCTTATCTCTAGACTGAAAATTCAGGCTTGAAGAAAAGAGAGTTTTAAAAAGGAAAACAAAAAAAAAAAAAAAAAAAGAAAAAAGAAAAGAAAAGAAAACCTATTGTTTATTCAGCTCTGGTTAGTCACAGCTCAGGGACATGAAAATTGTTCAAATGAAAATTGCATTTCTGTTTTACATTTTTATGTAAAAGACAGAAAAGTTATTATGTTGGAAAATAGGATAATTAGTTTAAAAAGTTACTTATAACTTTAGTTTTACTAAATAGGAGTTACCTTGAAATTTAAAAGGTAAAAATTGTTAGCTTTATACATCAATACTTGCAAACTGGCTGTACAGAGGGGGGTATCTGGAATGGTGTCACATGACCATTCCTTCCTTCATCACCCCTCAACCTCAAGATCTGGGCAAGTCATTCAAATGGGGACAACTAATGACTCTGTTTCAGGAGGTGATGAGACAAATAAATCGAGTTGTGGTATAAAAGGTCCCAGAACAGCATTAGTCACTATTTTAAACTAATAAGAGCACAGTATACACTCTTCAACCCAACATTAATAATTAATTTTTATTTTCAAATTTTCACCAGGGAACCTTGTTTTCCCAAGTTGAAAAGTTATTTTTTAAGACCTCTCCTCTAAATGCAAACTTTATTAATAATAACTTAATACATACTCCAGTTATAGAACTTTAAAATGTAAGCTGTCTCTAAAGTGATCATCTGACACATAAGAAAAATTAATTACACACTTGTTAGCAAGAGAGGATACAGTTAGAGAGGGCAGGAGTAAAAGAGTACTGGACCTCCAACTTTCCAGGAGAAAAAAACCCTGGGAATTTATATAACTAATTTTTTAAACCAAATTAAGCATGTAATGTTGATTCTGTGTCTCAAGATTTAAAGTCTCATGTCAAAATGAGATGCAATGAGTTGTATACATACTGGGCTGGTAGAGAAGAGAAGTCTTTTCCTCAACCCTCAATTACATCAGGTCTTCCATAATAAAAGCATTTATACTTAAAAAATAAGACCGATATTAAATACTAATGTCAGTAGAGACTTTATAACATCTCTGTCTGAAAATATACATTATTTTAAGGATAAGAAGTGTTAAATCCTGATAATATAAATTAGTTCATCTAATTGCTATCCCAGGGATAAAAGGGTTTTTTGTTTATTTTACTTTTCTAACAAGAGAAATTAAACAGTTTTATATTGTGATGTTATTTTGTTTCCAATACTTTTTATAACAGAAAGGTTGATTTAGTGCCAATTACTTACAGATTTATAAGTACCTGAGAAGGCAGGTACTTATAAATAATATTCTCTCATCTCTGGGGCTTGTGATTAATTACTTAAGTCAAACTGTGGGATTCCTAGTACACAATATAGTTTGCTAATGTCCAGAGATAATACAAAACATTTTTGTAGACAAGACTGTTTACTCATTTAAGACTTGAGTTATAAATTGTGCATATATCATAATGCACATATTTATCCATAATCAACAAAAATATAGATGGTAACTGTCAAAACAAAAGCCCAAATTTCCAAATTGAAAGGCAAACCAGGACACAATTAATAGAGTCCCTTTCTGGTCTGCCCTCACTCCAGGATTCAAAAGCAAATACACAGATTTGCCAACTGTAGAGATCAGTTTTATGCTTGCAAATTATAATTGCCATGTGATAATTTATTCTCAGTAGATGAAGTCCTTTTTGGGAAGGATGGACAGATTTGGCTCAGATGCAACTGAGATGAGAGAGGTTGTACCTTGGTCTATAACATTTTTGAAAACTACTTTTGACAAACTTTTTTATTGGAGTTCTAACCAAAGAAAATTCACACAATAAACACAAAATTGTGTGCAATTCTAGTTACTTGACCCAATCAACTAGGTCAACTCATCCTCAATTACTACTTAAAAAGGAAAAAAAAAATCACTGCAAACATTAAAATCTTAATCTTACCTAAATTTATTTTTAGAGGAGAAAACACATTCTTTGAAGAGGGGGATATTTTCTCTACCTCTCCGTATGACTATCTGAAGATCCATTAATTCAGATAGAAAATATATTTCCTGATGTAAACTTTAAAAGCTTGAGACCGTATTCATTTGTTAAACTAATTTAACATCTAGCAAAAAATAAAAGTTTAACTCAGACCCATACTGGAGGTAAGCTTGCTGAGGAACTTTCCTTCATCCCCAAATTCTCAGTTAGAGATAAATTAATTCTCTTACTTAGAAGTTGGTCAAAAATAATTGTATCTCAAAATAAGCCACTGAAGTTTCTGTATAGTACACATTAAGTGGTATAAATTGGAAAATTGAGTATTATATTTTTATTGTCTTTAAGGCACATGATTAGAAATTTTATCCGAAATTTACAATTAATCTCTATAGCATTGCATGTTATGTTATTAGCTCATAGTTTCTCAAATTTACTGATTCTACTAATCAATTCACAATTTTAATCATTAAATTTCTAACTTCCTTAAAGTCTTTCTTTATGTCTAATTATTGGCAGACATTTGTTTTTAAAACATTATTTTTAACTAAATAGTTAAGAGTCTGTTGAGATTTCAGGATAGAAAAGACATCCTCTTCAATTAGTGGTGCTGGGAGAAATGGACAGATACATGTACACCATACACAAAAATAAACTCAAAATGGATGAAAGACCTAAATGTAAGACCAGACTCTATAATACTCTTAGAGGAAAACATAGGCAGAACACTCTTTGACATAAATCACAGCAAGACACTTTTTGACCCACCTCCTAGAGTAAGGTAAATAAAAACAAAAATAAACAAATGAAAAAATCTTTTGCATAGCAAGGGAAACCATAAACAAGATGAAAAGGTAACCCTCAGAATAGGAGAAAATATTTGCAAACGAAGCAACTGACAAAAGATTAATCTCCAAATATACAATCAGCTCATGCAGCTCAATATCAAAAAAAACAAACAACCCAATCCAAAAATGAGCAGAAAACCTATCAAAATAATTTTGTGTGATTATCCCTTTGCAGTTGTCAAAGAATAATCATTGATTTTATTTCTCATTTTAGCTTCATAGGGGATGGAGCTAGAGAAGTTTCCTTTTAGAAATTGAAAATAAACTTTCTCTCAGTGTAAATATTCCATATTGCCACAGTGCTCTTAACTTTTTCTCTCTGTATGTGCATTTTAGTGATAAGATAGGGAAAACACCAGAAATCGCTATTTATACTGGAAATCTACATGCTCTTTACAGTTTGTCCAATAATCACAATGTAAGGGCAAAACTCTACAGCTCTCTTGATAATTTGTATAAAATTATGTCACATTTCCCAAAAATTTTTTAAATATTGAGTTATGTATGTTTCAGGGAGAATCATTTACTCTTTAAACTCTATCTAATGTCTTTCAACTTGTAGAATACTATCAGGGATGATGTCATCCTCAAGGATGAAACTTGGTAGCATTGGGCTAACGGATTCCTGACATAGCATTATCTCTCTTCCTACTTACCATCCTAATCATGTTTCTGTAACCAAACATCTAATTATTCACAATATATCACATATATGATAAAGTTTGGCATATGAACATATAGGTAATATTTTGTTATGTTTTACATCAAATTTCTAGTTACCATATAACTAAGATAAAAAAGTCTGATTTCAGGAAAATGAAATCTGGGAGATATATTTTAAATGTGGAAGTCTCCACATGACCAAAGGACATTTCAATAATATATCATGTTTACAAACATGAAGAAATGAAATATTCAGAAAATATTTTGGTGTTTTCCTTTCTTATTTTAAGGGCAAAATTGTGATCTATCAATTCTATAGTTGAAGTCCCTGAGGACGATTAATAATTTAGAGGATGCAATTTTCTATATTATTATTAAATATCAGGAGAGAAAATAAAATATAAATTGAGGGAATAAAATTTAAATCTTACAAACATTTTCCTCTATAAAATTGGTAATAAAAGCTAATAGGACAAATATGGGCAAAATATAAAAGGTTAATCTATCATAAAAATTCCTACCTATTACTTAACTACATGCAATAAAAATTTAAAGAGAGAAAAACTTTAATAGCAAAATCCTTTGATATTATTTGGAATTCTTAAGCAGTAATATAAGTTTTATCAATGTCTTGGTAATTCTAAAAGTTGTCAACCAGGAGGGAAAGTGTACATGAATTTTACATCTAAAATAAATCAAATATTAAATCAGGATTAATAGATGCACATTTTAAGTTTGTTTTTGTTTCCCTCAGGGACTGTTTCCCTATCTTTGTTCTATTTCTGTAGAACCATCTAGCCACACTATGCTCTGATATATTTTTTCCACAAAGCTAAACTTGTTCTGAGGGAAAAGGTATGTTTTTTGTAATGTTTACCTCAGTATGAATTAAAATCTATTCATTATATCCATCAAGATTTTGCCTTCCATTACACTGACATCAATTATCAGTAGACAGAGAGTTGGTAGAGCTCATGTATTTCATCAAAAAAGTGGCCATTTTCAGGACTCCAAAATTCTTAGTACTGGTTCACCACTTCCTTAATAGTTAAATCAGCCATATCTGATTTCATTAAACAAACTTCCCATATTAGTTTTGGTACAATAACATGTAGAATAATAGTACATGGGCATGAGTGGGCATCCAGTTAAATTTTTTAGCTGAATTTTTGTCAGTAATGTTTACATTCCTCTCTAGGTGAGAGCCAAAGGAATCAAATATGGCTTATGATATTTGTATACAGATATATAAGAAAAGAGAAACTGTAGATGCAAATTTATACGAGAATCATGTTTCTTTAGAGAGAAACTAGTTATAGAGGGTAATCAGTCAGCAATTCAAGTATAGTTTCAGGAGCTCATTCTTATTTGGGGGGAAAAATATTCTGTGTAGTCAAAGCTTACTATGTACTTTCACTGCTTGCTTAACATTATCATTAATTGGGAATTATTGAATTATTTTGTAGAATGTTATGTGATCCTGCAGAAACTTTAAGATTTTGAACAAGTACACTAGCTATACATTTCATGGATTTGCAGATTTGCCGTGAAAAGTAGGGTATTTAAAAACTCCTATTTTAAAATGATAAGATTTTCTGGGAATTCATAAAAATCTAAATGCATGCTGCATTAGGAATCTATGTGACAACCACTTCTCAATGCATTTATAACCTGCTCTGCCAGACAAAAAATTGAAATAAATTAACTTATTTTCTTTAATCCTACTGGAGTTGAGGGGAGCAATTGGAAGGGTGTGTAGCAGAAAAAAAACTAGTTTGAGATACTTAACAGTACCCCAATATATTATCTCAGATAGATGGGATAAAATAAAAACATGGTATCATCTGTCATAAACATCCCTTGGCATTAATGGGCATAAGCAAATAGGTCTGTGAGTGTATGTTTGTGTGACTGTTCCCTACTGAATTAAAAGGAAGGATAACTTGTAAGAAGTGCACAGAAGAGCAAATCCCCAGTGGGCAGTTGCATTTCAATCTTTCCTGTCTTTGTACACGTTTACTTTATGACAGAATGAAAGTATAATCCAGCTATTTGCTAAGACATTAAATTTATCTTTTATCAGAGAAAACTGCAATCATTTAGAAATGTTATTTAAAGAAAATAGGAGATTTTATGAGAAGGCAATTAACAGGTAAATATAAAAACCATGTACATGTGAAAGAATATAACCTTCCCAACTTACATGTCTTTTAAAGGAGAGACAAGATGGAGAAGGCAAGTGAGCAATCCAATTTAAATTCATCGGGATAGAGACATTTAAGAATAAAGATTCAGATAGCAGAAACTAATCACCTAGACTCAGTACCAACTTTAAACAGCAGTGCATTTTGACAGATGTAGTAGCATGCTTGGTCTTGAAAACATCTGTCAAGAATCTGGCACTAATGTCTGAGAACCCCTCCCATTACTGACTAAAGGTTAAAGAGATAAATAGCTCTGAATTGAGACACACTCTGCATGCAGAGAGCCTGTTCTGTAAGTACACAGATACCTAGACAGACTTCAGAATATAAAGTATGATTCACCCAATAGCTGGGATTTTGGTCAGGGTGGTTAGAGTTATAAAATGGTAAGGCCCATTTATTCCCTTTTTTTTTTTGAGTTCTGTTAAAATGGACTGATCGCACTTTCTGCTTCAATTCAGGTTTGGTTTTACTTTATGAAGGCTCAGTTTGAGTGCTTGCAGTTTTCCTCAGGACTAATTAAATTGCTGAAGTGTCTGGGTCAAATAACACAATATGTTTGTTTAGCATGTGTTTCGCAGATTTTAAGCCTAGAGAAAAAAACTTAAAAATCAGCACTCTAAAGATATGGCAGTGATATATTTGTGAGAGGAGCACTTACCTAGCATTCCAATGTCAGACCAATTCCAGATCAAAAAGAAAAATCTTCATTGTGTAGATAACTCCCTTTTTAAAGATTTCTACAGCTTCTAAATCATAGAGTTAATCGTAGAGTTCAGTTACATAACTATATATTTTGAAACCCACTTGTATCTAAATTTACACACCAGGAAGTTACTTTAGTCAAAGCTGAATATTTTACTGGTGCTTTACGCAGTTGTTTTTATTTGAGATTGTTTTTAATGAAAGAGAGGAGTTTGGTTCCATCTGCTTTAAAAATATCCCAAGGTAAATGTTTATTGCAGCCATATGCTATATTGTATGCCTCTGGGACTTTGATCATCTTTTTGTGTATGTCCTAAAATGGATCCAAAGTCATTTTACAAAGATGGCCTCAGTTCTGTTTGTGATATTACTGCAATCCACTTTTGTGCAGTGGTCAGTGGCCTCTTGCTAGTCACATGCTCTTGATAGTTTCCTCAACTTTCAGAGATGATGCTGATAGTGACTGGAATTTTTTTTAATAGGGATTTACTAATATAGCAACCTAATTAGCTGGTCACCAGTTAATTGTCAAGTAACATTAAATCTTAACTCACGTCTGGTCAATAATTATCAAAGGTCAGCTAACATAAATATATTTACGGAGGATTAATTGAATGATATGCAGTAATTCATTGCAAAATCCAGGGTTTTTGAAGCAACCATCATGGAATAGAGCCAACCCATGAAAGAGTGTCCATGGATTCAAAGTGAAATAACAAAAATAAGAAACATATAGTGTTTTTTTTCTTTAAGTAAATATGTTCAAATTAAAGAAAAATTTTAACAAGGATTTTATTTTTTTCTTTTATTTTTTTTCTTTTTCAGTAGAAAAAATTACAGAATACCCTAACATAGTTTTAGTGAAAAAGTAAAAACAAAAATGCCATAAAATAAAACTGCATACGAAAAGAAAAATACCAATTGCATAAATAAAACACAAATAAAAATGCAAATTAAACAAAAATCAAGACACTGTAATGGGGAGGAGCATAGCATTTAAAAGCAAATAAGTCAATAAATAAACCAGAAAATAGTAAACATAATAAAGGCATCTCAATTTGCTTTAACAATGGTGATGACTGTAGAGTCTAAATTTTGTTTAGATATATTTCTGTGTCCCCACTTAAGGCACTCTACAGCATCCCTATATTATTCGTATTTGATGTTATTAAGTCCCTGAGGTAAAGTCCTGGGATCCATTATTACAGGCAATTTAAAGTCTGGAATTAACCAGATCACTCTAATAATTTATTTTTGTTGAATAATATCTGCATTGACATTTTCCATAGGGATGAAAGTTATAAGGAAGAGGTCTACAGGGCTAGTTACTAATTTGAAACCAAGAATAATTTCCTGGGCATTGTTCACAATATTCTTTTACATTATGTCATATTCTATTTCTTCTTTAGATAGATGAGAGAAATATCTTTGGTTCTCAAGATATCCTTGTTTAATGAATGAATTAGTGAATAAAATGAATGAAAGAATCTGTTCTCAGAATCATTCAAAACCATGCCTCAAAAAAAAAAAAAATTCACTTGTACTGTTTCACTGTAATCATCTCACATGTAGCCAAAAAGGTGTCTCACTTCTGTTATGACATGCACTTTGATTTTTAGACTTACCCTGGCTTATTTTTTCTTTCTTTCTCCTGTTTTTCTTCAGTCTGGCTATTCTCTCCCATACAATGTTTATTTTATCAGTAGTTCCACATAATACTTGTAAAATGTTTTGAATTTTTCTGAATTAAGTCAATAAATATTACTATGATGCTATAATGAAGGATTTCTTAATTCCATGGACACCATGTTTCAGGTGGAATCTGAATTTATGTTATTTGCTTTATTCACTTAATGTAAATAATGATATGCTTTCTCTGACCTCATCTTAATGTCTGGTTTCAGTAAACAGTTTAATTTTTCCTGTCATCCCACAGGACCCAACTCCATTCCAGTAATAACTGAAAATACTACCCAATTACAACAGATAATCAGGAGGGCAGAAGGAAGAGGCCATAGGCGAGATCAGCTTTAATGATTTCCCTAGTTCTGATATATTGATCTACTCCTTAAAGTTTAAACCTCATTAGTTTTTTTTTTAACATTCATTGAAAATTCTAGATAGAAACCGTGGCAAGTGCTACAAAAGCCACAAAAGTGAATAAGCACAGGACATATGATTTCACTGTGATAACAGATTGGAAATATAGGCACACCTCAGAGATATTGTGGGTACAGTTCAAGACTACCATAATGAAACAAATATTGAAATAAAGTGAGTCACATTACTTTTTTTTGTTCCACAGTGCATATAAAAGTTATGTTTGCACTACACTGTAGTCTATTAAGTGTGCAATAGCATTATGTCTAAAAAATGTGTATCCCTTAATTAAAAAATACTTTACTGCTAAGAAATTCTAACCATCATCTGAGACTTCAGGGAATCCTAGTAGTAACGTCAAAGATCACCAACCACAGATCACCACAACAAACATAATAATAATGAAAAAGTTTGAAATGTTGTGAGAATTACCAAAATGTGACCCAGAGACACAAACTGAGCAAACACTGTTGGAAAACTGGTGCTCATAGACTTGCTCAAGGCAAGGTTACCACAAACCTTTAATTTGTAAAAAGCTCAATATCTGTGAAGGGTGATAAAGCTGAGAGCAATAAAACAAGGTCTGCCTGTATATCCTATAGTGTTGTTTATATAGTACATTTGAGTTTTATCATCACAAATATTCAAATACTTTGCACCTACTGCCTAACAAGCCTGGAACCATGCTGGACATTTGGTTTGCATTTTCTACTAACCACCTTAAACTTTGTAGCTTGAAGGAAGGTGACGAAAATGTTGCTTTCCCTAAGAAGAAAACATCAACTAATTTTGGGACCACTAGTGCTTTCCTGGAAACTTTGCCATAATCATGCCACCTACTTAGCACAACTTCTCATGAATCACTGAGAGTTGCCAGTCTGTAAGTGGGATATTAATGGGAGGAATAGAACTATAAAGAGTAAATGAAGTGGGGGAATTTAACACTCCACTTACACCAATGGATAGATCATGCAGACAGAAAATTAATAAGGAAACACAAGCCTTAAATGACACATTAGACCAGATAGACTTAATTGATATTTATATGACATTCCATCCTAACCCAGCAAAATACACTTTCTTCTCAAGCGCACACAGAACATTCTCCAGGATAGATCACATCTTGGGTCAAAAATCAAGACTTGGTTAACTTAAGAAAATTGAAATCATATCAAGTATTTTTTCCAACAACAATGCTATGACATTAGAAATCAGTTACAGGGAAAAAAACGTAAAAAACACAAACAAATGGAGGCTAAACAATATGCTACTAAATAACCAATTGATCACTGAAGAAATCAAAGAGGCAATAAAAAAAATACCTAGAGACAAATGACAACAAAAACACAATGACCCAAAACCTATGGGATGCAGCAAAAGCAGTTCTAAGACGGAAGTTTATAGCAATACAATCCTACCTCAAGAAACAGGAAAAATCTCAAACAACCTAAACATATACCTAAAGGAACTAGAGAAAGAGGAACAAACAAAACCCAAAGTTAGTAGGAGAAAAGAGATCATAAAGATCAGGCAGAAATAAATATAATAGAAATGGAGAACACAATAGCAAAGATCAATGAAACTAAAATCTGGTTCTTTGAGAAGATAAAAAAAATTGATAAACCTTTAGCCAGACACATCAAGAAAAAAAGGGAGAGGACTCAAATCAATAAAATTAGAATTGAAAAGGGAGCAATTACAACTGACACTGCAGAAATACAAAGGATCATAAGAGACAATTACAAACAACTATATGCCAATAAAATGGACAAACTGGAGAAAATGGATATATTCCCAGAAAAGTCCAACCCTCCAAGACTGAGCTAAGAAGAAATAGAAAATATGAACAGACCAATCACAAGTAATGAAATTGAAACTGTGGTAAAAATCTTCCAACAAACAAAAGTCTAGGACAAGATGGCTTCACAGGTGAATTCTATCAAACATTTAGAGAAGATCTAACACCTATCCTTCTCAAAATCTTCCAAAAAACTGATGAGGGAGGAACACTCCCAAGCTCATTGTAGGAGGCCACCATCACCCTGATACAAAACCAGACAAAGATATCACAAAAAAAAGAAAATTACAGGCCAATGTCAGTGATGAACATAGATGCAAAAATCCTCAACAAAATACTGGAAAACTGAATCCAACAACACATTAAAAGGACCATACACCATGATCAAGTGGGATTTATCCCAGGGATGAAAGGATTCTTCAATATACACAAATCAATCAATGTGATATACCATATTAACAAATTGAAGAATAAAAACCATATGATCATGTCAATAGATGCAAAAAAAGCTTCTGACAAGATTCGAAACTGAATTATGGTAAAAACTCTCCAGAAAGTGGGTACAGAGGGAACCTACCTCAACATAATAGAGGCCATATATGAAAACCCACAGCAAACATCATTCTCAATGGTGAAAAACTGAAAGCATTTCCTCTAAGATCAGGAACAAGACAAGGATGTCCACTCTCACCAGTATTATTCAACATAGTTTTGGAAGTGCTAGCCACAACAATCAGAGAAGAAAAAGAAATAAAAAGAATCCACACTGGAAAAGAAGAACTAAAACCATCACTGTTTGCAGATGGCATGATACTAGACATAGAAAATCCTAAAGATGCCACCAGAAAACTACAAGAGCTAATCGATTAATTTAGTAAAGTTGCAGGATACAAAATTAATACCCAGAAATCTTTTGCATTCCTGTACACTAACAACGAAAGATTAGAAAGAGAAATTAAGGAAACAGTCCCATTTACCACTGCAACAAAAGGAATAAAATACTTAGAAATAAACCTACCTAAGGAGGCAAAACACCTGTACTCAGAAAACTACAAGATACTGATGAAAGAACTCAAAGATGACCCAAACAGATGGAGAGATATACCATCTTCTTCAACTGGAAGAATCAATATTGTGAAAATGACTATATTACCTAAGAAATCTACAGATTCAGTGCAATCCCTGGCAAATTACCAAGGGCATTTTTCACAGAATTAGAACAAAAACTTTTACAATTTTTATGGAAACACAAAAGACCCAGAATAGCCAAAGCTATCTTGAGAGAGAAAAACGGAGCTGGAGGCATCAGGCTCCTTGACTTCCGACTATACTACTAAGCTACAGTAATCAAGACAGTATGGTACTAGCATAAAAACAGAAATATAGATCAATGGAACAGGATAGAAAGCCCAGAGATAAACCCATGCACATATGGTCACCTAATCTATGACAAAGGAAGCAAGAATATACAATGGAGAAAAGACCATCTCTTCAATAAGTGGTGCTGGGACAATTGGACAGCTACATATAAAAGAATGAAATATTAACACCATACACAAAAATAAACTCAAAATGGATTAAAGACCTAAATGTAAGGCCAGACACTATAAATCTCTTAGAGGAAAACATAGGCAAAACACTCTTTGACATAAATCACAGCAAGATCTTTTTTGACCCACCTCCTAGAGTAATAGAAATAAAAACAAAAAATAAACAAATGGGACCTAATTAAACTTAAAAACTTTTGCACAGCAAAGGAAACCATAAACAAGATGAAAAGACAATCCTCAGAATGGGAGAAAATATTTGCAAACAAAGCAACTGACAAGGGACTAATCTCCAAAATATATAAACAGCTCATGCAGCTCAAGATCAAAAAAACAAAAAACCCAATCCAAAAATGGGCAGAAGACATAAATAGACATTTCTTCAAAGAAGACATACAGATGGCCAACAAACATATGAAAAGATGCTCAACATCACTAATTACTAGAGAAATGCAAATCAGAACTACAATGAGGTACCACCTCACACTGGTCAGGATGGCTATCATCAGAAAATCTACAAACAATAAAATGCTGGAGAGGGCATGGAGAAAAGGGAAACCTCATGCACTGTTGGTGGGTGTGTAAATTGATATTGTCACTATGGAAAACAGTATGGATGTTCCTTAAAAAGCTAAAAATAGAACTAGCATATGACCCAGCAATCCCACTACTGGGCATATACCCAGAGAAAACCATAATTCAAAAAGGTACATGCACCCTAGTATTCATAGCAGCACTATTTACAATAGCCAGGACATGGAAGCAACCTAAATGTCCATCAACAGAGGAATGGATAAAGTAGATGTGGTACATATATAAATGGAATGTTAGCCATAAAAAAGAATGAAACTGGGACATTTGTAGAGATGTGGATGGACCTAGAAAGTGTCATACAGATTGAAGTCAGAAAAAGAAAAAGAAATATCATATATTAATGCATATATGTGGAATCTAGAAAAATGGTATAGATGATCCTCTTTGCAAAGCAGAAATAGAGACAGACGTAGAGAACAAAGTATGGATACCAAGGGGAAGGGTGTTTGGAGGAGTTGGGAGATTGGGATTGACACATATACACTATTGATACTATGTATAAAATAGATAACTAATGAGAACATACTGTGTAGCACAGGGAACTCTACTCTGTGCTCTGTGGTGACCTAAATGGGAAGGAAATCCAAAAAAGGTGGGATATATGTATGTGTATGGCTGATTCACTCTGTTGTATAGCAGAAACTAACACAACAGTGTAAAGCAACTGCACTGCAATAAATAAAAAGACTAAATGAAATTGTCAACATTGTTTCAGTTCCCCAAGGGGCTCCGAAATCCTACCTCTGGTAATTTATGTCAATAAATTATATGTGAGTCAAAAATCAAGAGATACTCTTATGGAGACAGGTTTCCTAATCCTGTCATGCTACACCACATACTCAGTCTCTTTGAAAATTTAGCCGGAAAGTGAAGTTTAGGAATTTTTTCTGAGATTTGTGCAAATTTTCTATTATAAAATAGTGAGTGTCTCAAATGAGCTGCCTAAAAATATTAAGGGGCCACCATATTTAAATACATACCAACATTTATGTATGTGCATGTATACACACACATATATATAAGTTTTCATGTTGTATACAATACAAATTGAAAACCATATTAAAATTTCTCTGCGGTCTTAGTTCATAAGGAAAGTTATTACTCCTTCCTTCCTCTGGCATGATTACTGGACCATGACACATTTTTCTATTACTGTGTTTGATAGTTTATTGCTGACAGTAGCTATCTACTCTGCTCCACCAACCTCCCTTGATACTTTAATTGCTTTCTTTTGTTACTCTACACAGTTGAAACTTCTGAGATAAACAGCAAGTAAAATATACAAATATGTTCTGTGGTAATCACCAGCTTTTTCTCTGACAAGACAAATAATGAGACTTTGACAGTACTAAATGAGTTTATGTTCCATTAGGTTTAAATTACAATAGAAAGTTTTTCCAGTGCTAGTTGATAATGAGTTTAAAAATTCAAATGAGTTCAGCAGCACCTCATCTTATTTGTGAATGATAAGACTATTCTATTATTATTGTCACTGTGAAGTGATAAAAGCTAGGTTTTCTCAGGATCATGTGAAGTGGAAATTTGGCTGTCTAGGTTTAAATAATCAATACATTAAAATATCTTTTTATTTTAACTTTTTGGCATTTTGCAGACAAATGAATGTCCATCTATCTGTATTTACAGGTATTTGATTTTGATTTAATAATAACTGTAGACAAATTAAAGGCATCATGAAATGCCCTCACTTTGATCTTTGATGAAGAGTGGGGGCAGTGCTCATTTTAAAGTATATATGGATATTTTTGTAATGAGATAAGAGAATTCTTGACAAAATGTTCCTCTGAAAAATATATGACTAACAATCATCCTTGTGTTAGATTATCAACTGGACCATCTCCCTTTCTTCTCACTGTCCAATCATATCCAATCTTACCTCAAGAAGCCAAACTAGACCCAACTGTTCTGTCAAAAGTACACTAAACATACTTCAGGACATTAAATATTTCTTTCTTCTTTTCCATTATTTAACCATTTATAAATAATGTATATGTTTGAAGATGTATCATTGTTGTCAAGGTTTATGTCAAATGTTTTTGTTTATTTCATATATATGCAGTTTATTTTATCTTCCCCATAGGAATATACATTCTTGGCAATGATTGAATGCAAAATTCTATGTCTGTTTTAGAACAATTGTTCAATATATCATCCATGGTGTTTATGCAAGAACTGGTTATTGGTTTGATATTTTTGTGAGAGAGATGACTGCTGAATTTTTTTTTTTATGACTGCTGAATTTTAAAACATGAATCAATTGCCATAAGCAGGAGGGGAAGGATGGATCATTTTTTACATTTAGAATCTCAACTGTATTTATCAGGTCAATATATATCTAGTTTGATCAGTCGATTCACTAAACTGAAACCAGGAAATTTAGTGGTACAATATTTAGCGTAGCGCCAAACTAATAAATGAACAATAACAGCACCCCATGTTAAATACAGTAGGGCTGAGAATACAGTACTATGGAAACACATAGAAAAAAATCTTTGTGAAAGTTGTTCCTTACTATCTTATACACTGAAATTACTATCCAAACCTGCCCTCCCATCGTTAGTTGCCATTGCCAATTATGTGGCTTCTTTATGCTTTTTTTCCAAAAGGAGGAAAAAAGTGTGGTTATTTTTGAGGGTTAATGAAAAAGACTGAAAGGTTACATAATGATTTTGAAGGAATATTTTTTCCCTCACTGCCAAATTTATTGCATACACCTCCCTTTTTGAAATTCTTATACTATTTCCATGTATTAGAGATTTCTTGAGCCTTTTTTATGAGCATGGCTCTGTTCTGAGTGCTATATATGTATTAAAGCATTTTAGCTTCATTTCAACTCCATGAGATAGTATCCCCATTTTAGAGATGATGAAACCGATGCAAAAATGTTGAATGATTTGTACAAGGCCATATTCTAAAGAGGTGTGGAGTCCAAATTGGAAACCAGTCAATCCAACACTAGAGGCTGCCTCATAATCTCCACATATCTTTCTCATTCTCCTTTTACTTTGCTTGCCATGTTTCACTGCTCTGGGGCCATAGCATAGACTTCTATTCCCATTTACTTATCTCATAATGCGCAACTTCACTACTGAGGGAATTTATTCATGAGTACTTCCACCCTTAGCATTCCCTATCTACTTGTGCCTTACAATGTTATCACTTTGAATTCCAAGCAAGCTGGAGAAGCTAAAGATGGAATGGAGAGAATGTGGTCTAATTTACCATTCTGAGTATCCTACTTCAGATAATTCTATCACACTTTTCTAGTCATTCAGGCTAATAATTTCCCCAAACCTCTGGCTAATAACATTCTGTTAACCACTGTCACTGTCAATTTTCTTTCCCATTTTGTATCCTCTCTTCTTGTCATAGGTCAACAGGTCATTCTAAGTTTTCCATTTCATTAGATAGAAAAACTGCTGCAGTGTCTAGTTTTTCCACTGTACTTTCTCTTCTACACCCTCCTCCCAAAAGCATTACTTTTTCTTTTTAATTGTTTATTTTGCAATTGGAAGTCTGTACCTTTTGATTGCCTTCATCCAATTTCCCCTCCCCCACCCCTGCTCTGGTAGCCACAAATCTCATCTCTTTTCTATGAGTTTGTTTGTTTTTGAAGTATAATTGACCTACACTATATTAGTTCCCGTTACACAACATAGTGATTTGATATATTTCTATACATTTCAAAATGATCACCATGTTAAGTCTAGATATCATCTTTTACCAGTTACTGCATTACTTTTTAAAAACAGCACTCTTGAATAGTACAATTATATCACTCTTCTTATAATATTTAAAGTTTCAAATTTCCGTAAAAAACAATCCCTATGGCAATTAGTCTAACAAGGCTCCTGCATATGTGCTGAATTAGTTCTGTTATTGCTGACCAATATCCTCCTTTAAATATATATGAGTTATTTACCCATCCTGTCCAGAAATCCCATGTTCATTCTACTGTTCACTTTTACGCATACAGTTTCCTGTCTCTGGAAAACTAGATTCCATTCTCTCCACTCACTGACTTATTTACTTTCTAAACAATGCTAGTGTTAAGCCACTGGACCCCTATGAAACTTCTATTGACAAATCTGGTACACAGTTGTCTCCTTTCTAAGTTCTTGGGTCACTTTGTCTTTGTCCATTTATTTATCATTTATCATGGAATACATTCGTTTTTATTCCCATTCTGTATCCTACCACAAGCAGTACATTTTATTTTTGTTATGTATAAAATCATGTATTTGTAGGCCCATCTTCTAGCAAAGAGCTTTTAATATAATATTTTCTCAAGTAGATCACAGATAAAATGTATTCCAGAACATTCAAAACTTATGCAAATTTTGATTTTACAATAACTCTTTCAGAAACATTCATTTTAGGAGAGAATAAATGAGGAGGTGTGCGTAGAGACAGCCACCTCACAAAGTGGAAAAGTTTTTACCACAGGAAGAATTTTATAATAGCATTTTCTTCCAAATGATGTATCTTGTACTATTGAGGACATTTCCTATTCTAAGTGTCTTTCTCACACCAAATCATGCTCACACCATGCCTTCTTTTCATGTCCTAATTGTAGCTATACTATAGAGGAAGAAAATGACTAGAAACACTTGTTTTATAGAGGCAGAATCTATAAAGAAAAGTGCCTTGATTAAATGGAAATACTAAAAAAAAGTACATCCATTGCTCTACCAGTCTTAAGCAAACAGATCTTAAAGGTAAGAAGAATGGCAGTAGTCCTTTGTGTTTGTCCATATTTTTTCAGTACCAGAAAAAGACATCAACTTTAAAAATCTAGAGGCTACGTTTACATGAATTCGGCTCAGGACTTTCTTCTTCTGTGTTTTCACCATATGCATTTCATTTAAAGGAAATGATTGCCATATGGTTTTGATTCATTTACACTCAGCTCATAAAAGTACTATGCTTTAGAGGTATTTGATGTCCACAGAATTTTTGGACCTCTTTATAAGCCATTTTATTAAAACCAGGAAGTTATATTTTGCTAGCATGTGAAATAAAATATCAAATGGTTCATGTTTGTTTAAAAAAATTTCTTACATCTATGAATGTATATATATATTGCAGAATGAGTTTGTATATCTACTTTTTTTCTCTATGAAGTTGTTTACATATTCCCAGTGAAGGAGAGAATTGAAGAAGTTATTTACAAAGTTCAAGACTTTTTTACTGAATTAGATAGTAAATTCATTATTTTTTTTAAATGTTTGTTGTGTAGTTAACACAAACTTCATCTAGATTCTGCTCAAGTTGTGTGTAAACATTCTTCTATTTTTACAGCATAATTTACATTTTTGAAAAAAGAATCAATGTGAGCTTTTAAATTAATGTTGATTAGTTTTGTGATAAATGAAAACTCTAGAAAACTAAAGCATGTGTTTGAGGAAATTGTAAATATAACATGAAATTGGGGCTATTGTTTTCCATTCATTATTTTTTTCCAAATTGTTTTACCAAGTAAAAAATCTAATTCCTCACGAGTTTTAATTAACACTAGATAAGCAATTCAGAACACCTCATAGACAAATATATACCCTGCAGGTACTGGTAACCAAATAAATAAGAACCCAGAGTAGGTTGGTTTCCATGTGCTGGAAGAAAACATAAACACAAAGTAACTGGGGAAAATGAGAATGAAAATTGTTTTTTTCTTTTATATCATATTCATTTCTCAAATAGTAAAGGATATATTAAATTTGCTTTTTTTTTTTTTTTTTTTACTTTTTGCTACCCAAGGTCCAAGATCAATTCACTCTAATCCCTCAAGTCTTTTACTATTTTCTTTTATGATTCAACAAAATCACTAGTTCCTTGAATGGTAAGATTCAGTGATGTCATAAAATTAACAGGATTTATCAAATATACATCTTACAACCTCCTCACCTGGTTACTGATGTGTGACATTCCTTTGGCTGGACAGATTATTTCTCTGAATAGTTATACATTTGTTCAAAAACAACTAATTGAAGAGAATGTACATTAACTCAAAGGAGAAAATGTTTTCTTAAAAAGATTATTTCTGGGTAATATATATTATCTGCATTATATTTACAACATTAAAACCCTCACATGAAACTGTTTGCTTTTTTGTTTTTTACTAGAATTTTGTTTTTTTATAGGGGTTGATCTGTGTATTAAAATACACTTACTTTAATTATCAGATTAGGGTCATTATTATACCAACTTAAAATTTAAGAAACGTATAATATTAAAGTGTCTTTTACCACCCATTACCCTTTTTGACCTCTGTTGTTTCTAATCAGAAGTCAGTCATCCCATGTATTATATCCTTCTAAGTAACTGGTCTTATTTTCCCTGCTTGTGTCTAGGATTTTACTCTTTATATTTTACTTTTTTAAAGTTTGTTAATAATGTTTCTAGATATGGTATTATTTATACAAATTCTGCTTGCATCTATATGGTTACAGTCTATGTTTTTCATTAAATTTGTGACATCCCACTCATTAGTGATTCATACATACATATATTCAAATTATACATACACGTCATTCTCTCTTTTGGGGACTCCAATTACACATTTGTTACCCCTCCCGATAATTTCCCTACAGGTCATTAATCTATTTATTATTATTATTACTTTTTTTTAAAGATGTTGGGGGTAGGAGTTTAGTAATTTATTTATTTATTTTTGCTATGTTGGTTCTTCGTTTCTGTGCGAGGGCTTTCTCTAGTTGTGGCAAGCAGGGGCCACTCTTCATCGCGTTGCGCGGGCCTCTCACTATGGTGGCCTCTCTTGTTGCGGAACATAGGCTCCAGACGCGCAGGCTCAGTAGTTGTGGCTCACGGGCCTAGTTGCTCCGCGGCATGTGGGATCCTCCCAGACCAGGGCTCGAACCCGTGTCCCCTGCATTAGCAGGCAGATTCTCAACCACTGCGCCACCAGGGAAGCCCTATTATTATTTTTTAAATCTGGGTTTTTTTTTACACTCTTTTTTCTTTAGTGTGGGTTATTCATCTCATTATCTGTTCAAGGACACTGACTATTCCCTATGCAATCTCCCAATTGTGTTTATTTTTACTTAGTGAAATTTTTATATCAGATATTATATGTTGAGTTCTCTAATTTATATTAGGTTTCTATTTCTCTACTATGAATTTCCATATTTTCACTCTAGGTCAACTCTGTGCTTTAAGTTCACGAGTATATTGACAAAAGATGTTATGATGATCTTGTGTGCTATTTCCTAAAGTTGGCTTATAGTGAGGTTTTTTCCACTTACTTTTAAACATATATATATATATATATATATATATATATATATATATATATCTCATATTTTTCTCCTATGGATGTCTTCTTGTTGTTTAATTTATGCTGTGTAATAGGGCTGATATATTGCCGTTCTTTAAAAGTTGCTGAGTTTGACCTCTAAGACTGTCAAATTACTAACAGCTTGATTTTTGACAGTAAGATGATGGTACGCAGTATGCTGTATCTACAATGTACTGACTTTGAGCATATCCTCTACTTTAAGATAATTTTTCAGTGAACTTTATACAATCCCAAGTCTTGTCCTTCCACTCAGAACCTATAGATGATGTTTATCAGGCTGACATCACAGGGAGGGGGAAAGTTGCTCTTTTGCTACTGTTACTATTCTTGGTGTAGATTTTATTGCTGCTGCTGTTTCTATTATGTAAATAATGAAAAAAATTGATATAAATTATTTCTTGAACATCTGTGTTCATAAAATTAGCAGCATTTCCACTGTAAGTGGACTTTTGTGCATTTAACTAATCTGAAAAACAGGTAAAAAACCAAAACTTTACTATATCATGTATTGCCTTCTTTTATTTTCCCCAAAATATGATTAAAATGTTGCTTTTTCAAAAATAACAACGTTCTTTTTAGGGCTTTATTTTACTAAAAATAAAGAAGAAATAAAACAACATATCAAAAATATAATATTGCTTTTATCATGAGATATTCTCCTCCACAGAGTACCTACTTTAAAAAAATGAATTGCACACTGCTGTCAATATTTCAAAATTGTAGCCATATTTAATAATATTTTGCTGTTATTAGAGACAAGAGCTCATCAACTTTTAAAATAGTTTATGATTCAAAATAAAATCTGTGGGGCTTCCCTGGTGGCGCAGTGGTTGAGAGTCCGCCTGCCGATGCAGGGGACATGGGTTCGTGCCCCGGTCCTGGAAGATCCCACAAGCCACGGAGTGACTAGGCCCGTGAGCCATGGCTGCTGAGCCTGCGCGTCCAGAGCCTGTGCTCTGCAACGGGAGAGGCCACAACAGTGAGAGGCCCGCGTACCACAAAATAAATAAATAAAATGTGTGCTATTTTTTGAAGAAGTGAAGGAGGTTCAGTAATTGAATGCAAACAGACATGGTCATGATATAACTACATATTAGAGATGGAAAAATGTTAGAGACCTGGGTCCTTTTATTCTTCAAGAAAAGTTTAATTATGAAAACAGATACTTAAAAATAATCAATTTTAGAATTTTAAAATACTGATTGCAAGTAATTTGATAACTCTAATTAATTTTTGTTTAAGATCTCTGTATTTATATGAAATCTTGACCATTAGACTTAGCTTCTGATTTTATCTCATTATGTGTCCAGGCTTCTAAGATTTAAAAAGATGAGGAAAACCCAGATTGCTCTTCAACATAAATTTTTAGAGATTCTGACAATTTTCCTAATATAATGTCATTTTCTAGCTAAAACCTCATTCATGGAACAAAAAAGAAGCACAATATTTATCTTCAAAATATTCTATCCAAGTGCATTGGACAAATGCTCATCCCGGAAGATTTGAGTTCTCAAAGATCAGTGTTCCTCTACTTGAGAGCAACCTACTGTATATGAAATTTGGGCCCATCTATGTTTCCCCCATGGGACTTGCGGGACAAGGGAAACTGATGTGAACATGAAATTCATGTTGCTGGCTTGGCTATAATAATCCTTTCTTTCTACCTCAGGTGTTTCTGTCTTCTACCAGCGTCCATGAACCTGTGGCAAGTTAACTTGTTTAGTTTTAGGCAGAAAAAAATATCTCAGACCTGTCACAAATTCTTGAAAATGTCTAGTAAGCACTTGCTGTTTAACATAAAATATGTTAAATACTGGAGAAAATACGTTATGAATATCACAGTCCAGTATGGTGAGTAAGAAAAAAAAGACCAATTAACAATATGTTATTAATGCTATGAATGAAGCAAGCAAAAATCTGCGACAGAAAATAAGAGCATATGTGGGGATGGGAGCTTGTGAAAGATTGTCAGGAATGACTCTGTAAGAAACACACTTGGAAGGTAAAAGATGAAATATAAGAAGAACCTTGTCATCTGAAGAGTGGATTGAGAGCAACACAAAAGGAATTATTACATTCACTATCTCAAATGGCAACACTGTTGTATGTTACAGAAACTTACAGGTAGCAGTCTAGATAGAATATAATGAACAAGAAGGAAATAAAGTGGGAGAAGCATTGAATGGGTGGATGGTGTTAAAGAAAAAATAATTCTCTCATTTCCTAAAAATGGTAAGGAAGACTTTATTCAACACTATTGCAGTAGAGGTACTGCAGATACCTCTGAGAGAGATTGGACTCAACTCTGAATATGGTAAAGATAACTGGGGATTTATAGCCAAGTATCAGAGTGAGGGAGTCAGTGGATGGAAAACTATTAAGAGGACAAATCAAGGGTAGGAGAATTCTTGCTAAACTCAGCTAACAAGATTCTTGCTATAAAAGGCCAAAAAGATGTACATCAAGGGTGCACAATAAGAAACCTGATCAGATAAGGGTAAGGGGCTTTTTCACTAAAGTCACTGAGCAGAATTATTGCTAAAACTAAGTTAGATGGATGAAAGACAGGATCGGGGGTGGGTGGGGGAGAAGAGGTTAAGGGTCCCAGCCTAGTACAGAAGAGGGCTCAGAGGAAATACACTGAAATTTGGTCAAGGAGAGTCTTTGTCAGTTGGGCAGAGTGTGGATCATGCAGAACCTTGTAGGCCACAGAAAGTAGTTTACATTCTATTCAAAATATAAATGGTAGCCATTGATACATTTTTATCAAAAGAAGTACAAGACCAACTTTTTTCAAGGGGGTGACTTTTGCTGCTATGTAAAATGGCAGGACTTGATGTGGGTGATATTTTGAACTGATTATCAAAGTAGACTATCAAAACTTAACTATATTTATGATTTTATATAGAAATTACACAAAAATATCCCTTTCCACTTTCCTTTGTATGAAAGTTAAAATATAAAGTGGAAAGTGTATTGAGTATCTATCATCCAAGTGCTGATATTTATACCTATCCATTATGTCACAGAAATATATTCCTTTGATTTTCAATGTTGTAAAATTAGTGATCAACATTACCATATATTCAGTGTTAAAACTGGAGGAAAAATACATTACCCAAATACAATTCAGAAAGTCTGTATTGTTCAACAAATTTGTATAGACATTTATTAAGTACCCAAGTAAATTTATGTACTATTTGGTAGAGCAAAATTCAAGTAAAAGAACTAGCCTGATTATATCATCTAATTAGACTGATGAAGCAGTTGAAAACTCCTGACATGCTATGTATATAAATAGTGCTCTTGCTTTAGGGTAACAGGAGTAGCCAGACACTAGAATTATGACCTTGTGTGATGGAACAGATTCTAAGAAGCAATACCACGCTATTTCATAATAGTAGAATTACTACTACATCAATATAGACATTAGACATGATTTTTCTCTTCATTGGATTTACCGAAGGCTTGTGAGAAATGAAAGATTTAATTCAAGAATTTCAATACATTTGAGGGGAGGAGGAAGGATATTTCATTATTCAGTTGCCTTGAAACATAGAAGGAGGTTGATGATCTTGGAAATACTGAAGGAGGGTTTTGAGTAAGGAAAGGATTAGTAATGTTTCCATAAAGTTACATCCCATGGAAATGTCCTTTTAAGCATCAGAATTAGAAGTTATAGTGAAACATCTACACCAGCAAGGATATATTAAAAATAAACAAAAAGAGAAGATATGAAATTCAGTTTTCCTGTCTTTAATTTGTTTTATGTATACACTGAGCTTGATTTTGACTATTTCCTTTTAAGTACTCTAGCAGTCAGGAGATGAAGAGCATTGGATTGGGAAGAGGTTTTTAAGGCCTTTCACAATACATGAAGTTTACCACTTCATCCTTATTTGTAATCACTCACCTTGAGACCTGCAAACTTGGAAACAGTTGTCTCAGGATTGCAGCAGATGTAATTTTCTCAGGGAACTATGCTACAGAAATAGCTTCACCTATGGTTGAAGTTTTCTGTTTCTGTTTTCACCTAGAAACAGAAGGGACAAGGCAAATTATTACTCTCTTGAGTTGTAAAATTATCTACAAGATAGGAAATGGAAAAGATAAACAGCCACTCTTCTTGAGGAAAAACAAAGAATGTCCATCTTCTATTCTCTCTGTATATACTTAGCTAACCAGGAAGGATTATTGGGATCTTTACATACCTGGCTTTTGTTAGACATTTGAGGGAATTTTTAAGTTATGTAGAAACCTACAGTTCTTACAGTAAGGCAATTTAATAAGAAACCAATACAAAGGAGATCATGGTTGCTTTTCTGTGAAGATAATTGACAGGAGAAGCATAAATGAGAAGAAATCTGTCTGCACTGGAAATGTCAGGAAAACTTTTCTGAACATGGCATATTAAAGGGGGCCCAAGAAAGAGATATTATGAAGAGAAGAGGTGCAGTATTATAATAAAATGAGTAGGCAACTCTCACAAATAGAAGGACATTAAAATTATTATATTATTTGGGAGTATATGAAAGAAATTTTCCTTAGTGGTTCAAAATATGTGAGCATCCTACCATGATTGCTAGTTCAATGAGAATCAAGAAATGACCTAAAGCATTATTCATTTTAATACACCTCTTGTTTCATAGCAGAATTTTCTGCATTTCAATAGATTCAGTACATTTTCACATGCATATATTGAACACCTCATGTTTGGAGGACCTTATTCTAGAAATTGTGAATTTAGAGAAAAATATGATATTCTCATGTTATCCAATACTGCAAGGGAAAATATTATGTTATTTATAATAGTTTTTAAATGATGGTTGTAAATTGAGGTGGTAGATTATATGATAATAGCATATAAGAGGCAGAAAGTAAAACAACAATGATGTTTTCCAAAGAGATTGTAAGAAGACTTCAGAGAGGACATAAAATCCAAGGGTGTATTAGAATGGGAGGTACCAGTCTTTCACACAAACACTGGAGAACTGACTATCCCAGACAGAGGACAAAACATTTTCAAAACTCAAAGGCAGATAGGGTAAAAGTAGTGCTCCAGGAACTACAAATAATTTATCAAGATGCATGTTTAAATTATTATGAAGGATAAGATAATAGATATAGGCAGAATACAGGTTAGGGAGACTTACAACATACAGCTAAGTTTTTAACTGGGCTGTTATTGAAAGTGAAAATAATTGAGAATTGATTTTGTTCGTGAAGTAGGGGATAAAGTTTATTTCATAACTGTAAAGATTATTTAAAGAAAGTTGTACTATAGCTATATGAATTGGAATGGGCCAAATTACTTTGATTTTTAGTTCAAGAAAACAGAACACTTTTCTAAAAATTTTCAGCAAAGTTCATAAACCTGTAGTCTGTCAGCAACAAAAATGAAAAACACCCATTAAAAGTTTCTGAAGAGGCTTTCTAGATGGCAAAAAATACAAATTATTTTTTCAAAAGCTCAAAATAAACTTCTCAATTCTTTGATATGTATTTTAAATTATTTTCCATATAGCATGTAAAAGTAAAGACTAACTAAAATAAATACTTCTGTTTGTAGTAACCTGCAATTGTACAAAAGGAGAAATTTTAAAAATGATTGCTTTGCTTGGTACTCATTTCATAGGCACAAATACAAATTTATTGCCACCAGTGCAAGTATTTTCAGATGTTTACAGAATAATGTGGCTTTCAACATTTATCTTAGTCATAAAAATAATCCCAGGATATAAATCCATTGTTTACTATAGGATTGGGAAGCAGTGGAAGCATTTTACAAAATAAAAATTTTTATAAAATATGTGCTTCTTAGCACACAAGTGCTTTCTTTCTTGTTTTGATATTCATTACCTTCTAAAATATTCTTTGGAAGGACATGCAATTCCTTCTTTTGTCATAAACCAAATAAAATTCTATAAAAAGTTTTTACCTGTTTCAGATTAGGGTATTTATCAGTGTTTTAATGAGGCAGGAGGCAAAAATCAATTCCATTTAAAACCCTACAGCCCTGATTTTCAGATATGGAAAGTAGATTGAGTCATTAAATCATTTCTTTCTGTTCTCCTTTATACATCTCTTTAATGTAAAACAGAGAAGAGAAAGGAGATACTTCCCGAATAAAAGCTAAACATTATTCTATCATATTTTAAAAGATGTTTATATCAAAGAGAAAGGATATAAGAGCAGAAGGGAAGGAGAGAGAGGGAGGGAAGGAGGAAGGAAGGAAGGAAAGAGGAAAAGAGAGAAGAAAGGGACATAGCTGCTGATTCTTTCTGTACCTATGTTAAAATATTATTATGTTCAAAATATAATTAATTCCTAGTAGAGGTGTTCTTAATTAGTGTGTGCTATTATTACAAAATGTTCACTAAGGGCAGATTTGTGTATATGAGAACTAAAAGTACATAAGGAATAAAGTCAACAGTAAGAGTCTGGAGATAGCATCTGAGGACTGTTTATAGGAATCAGAGAAGTCTAGAAAACAAAAAAGAACGATAAGTAATGGATTGTTTACTTTTCTTTTGAGAAGTTGTGAATACAGAGTGTAGAATGAAAAGGAATGTTCTTCTGGTATTTCTGCTGGCAAATAGGCCTTTCTCCTGGCTGACAATATCTGCAAATTTTCAACCTTTATGCAATAGAAACCTGGTAGCATAGGTAAAATGATGAGGATAGAAGAAACAAAAGGAAGAAAATCAGAAAGACTAAATAAAGGTTAGATTGCTGGAGAAGAATAGGAACATTTTATCAGTTGTAGCAATATTGATAAAATAAGTTAAACCCTGTCAGGTAATAGTACAATGAATATTCTTTGAAAATAAAAGGGAAATTAAAAGTATCAGCAATATAACCTAGAATAACTCTTCAACCTGGATTATTCAAAATTTCTCTTATTATTATCACCATCATTATTATTATTTTTGCCATTAGTAATGAGGTAACATGGAGAGAGTGTGTGTAAATCAACTAAAACCCAATATATGACACACAGTCAGGATTCTATAGATGGTAGTTTTTTTCCTTTAGTTGCTTCCCAAAGCTGTGAATAGGTTTCTATGGTATTTTTTTAAAATAAACAATGAAAACAGTGACAATGGCAATAATAGCAAGAGCAGCAACAACAAGCACTATGCTTGATGCTTGTATGTATCTGAGAAAAAAGTTGTAATGCCTGTCTTAAATTCTTCTCTTATTGCTATTTTTCTATTGATATAAAATAGATTTTTTGTGAGGTACTTATTTGAGAAGTTTTTTTTCTATTATTCTTAATAAAAGTTTGAAATGTTGGTTGATTGAATTTTTGGTTCTGTACATGTAGAGATAGACAGGTTAACATTAAATACTGTTTTATGTGAGGTTTTTTTTCACTCATTAGCTGTATTCTTGTTTAAGAATGATAACTATTTTATTGTTTCTTTGTTACTATTTTAGAATTATTTTACATATAATCATGAAAAAACCTTGTACAGTTATGTGCCATAGTGTAAACTTAAATGCCTTTACTGAATTTTGTCATTCTTTGTGGGCTTAAGTTATATGATGCGTTTCTTTGTAAGTGCTAGTGATAGATGATACATATTCTACATACATTTTAAAACATTTTCTTCCTGAAAATGTTTGACATTTTTCTCTTATTGCTTCCCTTCCACAATCACAATAGAAGAAGATGATGCTTGAAATTAGTATGGGGTGAAATATGTTCAAGAATGGAAACAAGAATGCCAAAATACTGAAAAATCTGTTCAAATATAGATAGATGGTAAATGAAATAACTATATCCTAAGTCCTTATTGTATAGTGATGGGCTAGAAATAGTAATGGTATCCTGAGGATCTACCAAGATTCTGTTTTAGGAGAGTGAAATATAAGTAACTTAAGGAAATGATTAGTAAAGTTACTTGAAATTTACTGGATTTTTTCTTTATTTTTTAACCTTTTAAAAATTGAAGATAGTTAATTTACAATGTTGTGTTAGAATACTATGGAAGTTCCTTAAAAAACTAAAAATAGAGTTACCATATGGTCTAATCCTGCAATCCCACTCCTGGGCATATATCTGGACAAAATTAAAATTCGAAAAAATACATGTACCTCAGTGTTCATTGCAGCACTATTTACAATAGCCAAGACATGGAAGCAACCTAAATGTCCATTGACTGATGAATGAATAAAGAAGATGTGGTACATATACAATGGAATACTACTCAGCCATAGAAAGAATGAAATAATGCCATTTGCAGCAACATGGATGGACCTAGAGATTGTCATATTATGTGAAGTAAATCACACAGAGAAAGACAAATATCACATGATATCACTTTTACGTGGAATGTAAAAGAAGGATAGAAATGAACTTATTTACAAAACAGAAACACTCTCAAAAGACATAGAAAACAAACTTATGGTTACCAAAGGGGATAGTGTGGGTGAGGGGGAGGTAAATTAGGAGTCTGGGATTTACATGTACACACTACTGTATATAAAATAGATAAACAGCAAAGACCTGCTTATAGCACAGGGAACTATACTCAATATCGCATACAAACCTATAATGGAAAATAATCTGAAAAATATATATATATATATAAACATAAAACTGAATCACTTTGCTGTACACTTGAAAATTACTGGATCTTGACCAGGTTTAAAATTGATTACTTTGGCAACCTACCTTAGCCTAATTAGGCTACATTAGCCTAATTAACTTAATATGGTTCCTTACTCGCTCACTAATCATGTTAATGTGATACCGGTGTTTACATGAAGTCTGGAAAATGTTTTATAAGACTTATGATAAAACAACAAGAAAGAGGGGCTTCCCTGGTGGCACAGTGGTTGAGAGTCCGCCTGCCGATTCAGGGGACACGGGTTCGTGCCCCGGTCCGGGAGGATCCCACATGCCAGCGGAGCAGCTGGGCCCGTGAGCCATAGCTGCTGAGCCTACGCGTCCGGAGCCTGAGTTCCGCAACGCGAGAGGCCACAACAGTGAGCGGCCCGCGTACCGCAAAAAAAAAAAAAAAAAAAACAGCAAAAATGAAAACTAATTTATAGACTTTCTTTGAGATACTGGTAATTTATTACCTACAATTTTTAGATGAAATTGAGTCACAGAGAACAAATTTCTCTTATTAACAGTGCTATTTTTAGTACTTAGCTCCTATAAAGTCATATAATAGCTAATCAATAAATAATTGTTGAAAAATGAACTTTAGTAAACTGGATGATGTAGTAAATGTAGGAAAATGGACAATACCACCTTTACTATCATGCTACCAAAAATATAAGTTAAACAAAGTTAATATTATTTCCTAAAGTACAGTTTATGTTTTCAATTAAAGAAATTTTAGCGAGTTTTTCCTTGATTAATAAACAACTTTGAAAAATAAACTTAAGACTGACAAGCACATGATGAGTTTTCTCCATATCAATCACAGAAAATGAAAGAATTGGGAAGTTATAGGTGAGAAGCAGGCATCACTTTGTTGATGTCCTGAATGAGCTAGGAGTGTCTATCATTGAGAACAGAAGAAGGAACACCATATACAGTATATCCTCTGAGTTGTAACAACAAAGACCTAAAAAATTCAATGTTAGATTTTGCCAAATAATTTTTAAGTGAAATCTGATGATTTGGTATGTGAACTCTTAATTGACGGTTGTTGTAAAAGATGTAGTTCATACTCTTTGTGTCATTATCTTTGACTGTGTACTCTCTGGAACAAACAGTAGTTTGCTTTTTCTTTTTTGATAATGTACAAAACTTGATTTAGATTTGAGTCAGAGAGCAGGAAAGGTTAATTCAATGAAGAGAAAAACTTTATCATCCTAACATGTATGTACTCTGAGTTCTGTTTCCAAAAGTTGATATAAATGAGAAAGTTAATAGGAAAACAATTGGAATTAATCATAACTGTAAAAATGTCATCATTGAAGAGGATGTTCTAGATGTCTGGGTGAAACTTATATGGATATATCAAATAGACACATATATAAATACTTCATATATGCATATACACATATTTTCCTTTCTTATTGCCTTTTAAAGTTGGCATTGCAGGTAGTTTTTTCTGTCATAGATTATATTTATCCTTCAAAAAATAAAGCAATGAGGAAAATTCAAATATCTACCTGAATCCTCATGTATGTGAAGCAATTTGAGCTTTTTCCATTTTCTCAACATGTTCAAACTGTCTCCTCTGACTTCCATGATGGAAAACATAAAATTTTACTTTCTGCCTCTGTGACTGATACTTTTTGTTTCTTTGCCCTCTTCCACCATGCCCTCTGTCCTAACTATGCTCAGTGCTCTGAAGGACATCTCCTTGGACACTTCTCTACTGACTTTGCACTCTACTTTGGCAATGTATCAATTTCCATGGTTTTAAATATTATTTTTTTAATTTTTCACCATCATTGCCTTTATGAAATTCCATCTCACCTTTCTGACTATCACCATCATCCTTCAGGTTCATCTCAGTTTATTATTGGAATGTGATGGGAAACACCGACCCAAACAAACATAAGTAACATGGGATAAACTTAAGATCAACATATCTCATATTCTAATATCAGCTTTACAGGAATGACAATTAAACACCTGTTCTAATTTATGTGTCATTGGCATATAGCTTAGGATTTACTTTTAATATCTCAAAATATTTCCTGTTTTTTTTTTCATTTTAAAAACATGGTTTGTATGCATTCAATATGTCTTCAGTCAAGATTGTATAAGGATTTCCTCATCCAAAATGTCTAGATTTATTTATACCTAGCTGTGTGCTAACATCTAAACCAAAGAAAAGGATTTGTTGTTACATCACTAAAAGTATTATTATTTCCATTTATTAAAAAGCTATATACATGATCGAGTTGAGTGTTACTCAATATTGAGAGTGTGGCTAGAAAATGTCCAAATGAACCTACCTAAGGAGACAAAAGACCTGTATGCAGAAAATTATAAGACACTGATGAAAGAAATTAAAGATGATACAAATAGATGGAGAGATATACCATGTTCTTGGATTGGAAGAATCAACATTGTGAAAATGACTCTACTACCCAAAGCAATCTACAGATTCAATGCAATCCCTATGAAACTACCACTGGCATTTTTCACAGAACTAGAACAAAAAATTTCACAATTTGTATGGAAACACAAAAGACCCCGAATAGCCAAAGCAATCTTGAGAACGAAAAATGGAGCTGGAGGAATCAGGCTTCCTGACTTCAGACTATACTACAAAGCTACAGTAATCAAGACAGTATGGTACTGGCACAAAAACAGAAATATAGATCAATGGAACAGGATAGAAAGCCCAGAGATAAACCCACGCACATATGGTCACCTTATCTTTGACAAAGGAGGCAGAAATGTACAGTGGAGAAAGGACAGCCTATTCAATAAGTGGTGCTGGGAAAACTGGACAGCTACATGTAAAAGTATGAGATTAGATCACTCCCTAACACCATACACAAAAATAAGCTCAAAATGGATTAAAGACCTAAATGTAAGGCCAGAAACTATCAAACTCTTAGAGGAAAACATAGGCAGAACACTCTATGACATAAATCACAGCAAGGTCCTTTTTGACCCACCTCCTAGAGAAATGGAAACAAAAACAAAAGTAAACAAATGGGACCTAATGAAACTTAAAAGCTTTTGCACAGCAAAGGAAACCATAAACAAGACAAAAAGACAACCCTCAGAATGGGAGAAAATATTTGCAAATGAAGCAACCGACAAAGGATTAATCTCCAAAATTTACAAGCAGCTCATGCAGCTTAATAACAAAAACACAAACAACCCAATCCAAAAATGGGCAGAAGACCTAAATAGACATTTCTCCAAAGAAGATATACAGAGTGCCAACAAACACATGAAAGAATGCTCAACATCACTAATCATTAGAGAAATGCAAATCAAAACGACAATGAGATATCATCTCACACCAGTCAGAATGGCCATCATCAAAAAATCTAGAAACAACAAATGCTGGAGAGGGTGTGGAGAAAAGGGAACCCTCTTACACTGTTGGTGGGAATGTAAATTGATACAGCCACTGTGGAGAACAGTATGGAGGTTCCTTAAAAAGCTACAAATAGAACTACCATATGACCCAGCAATCCCACTACTGGGCATATACCCTGAGAAAACCATAATTCAAAAAGAGTCATGTACCAAAATGTTCATTGCAGCTCTATTTACAATAGCCCAGAGATGGAAACAACCTAAGTGTCCATCATCGGATGAATGGATAAAGAAGATGTGGCACATATATACAATGGAATATTACTCAGCCATAAAAAGAGATGAAATTGAGCTATTTGTAATGAGGTGGATAGACCTAGAGTCTGTCATACAGAGTGAAGTAAGTCAGAAAGAGAGAGACAAATACCGTATGCTAACACATATATATGGAATTTAAGAAAAAAAAAATGTCATGAAAAACCTAGGGGTGAAACAGGAATAAAGACACAGACTTACTAGAGAATGGACTTGAGGCTATGGGGAGGGGGAAGGGTAAACGGTGACAAAGCGATAAAGAGGCATGGACATATATACACTACTAAACGTAAGGTAGATAGCTAGTGGGAAGCAGCCGCATAGCACAGGGAGATCAGCTCGGTGCTTTGTGACCGCCTGGAGGGGTGGGATAGGGAGGGTGGGAGGGAGGGAGACGCAAGCGGGAAGAGATATGGGAACATATGTGTATATATAACTGATTCATTTTGTTGTGAAGCCGAAACTAACATACCATTGTAAAGCAATTATACTCCAATAAAGATGTTTAAAAAAAAAAAAAAAAAGAAAATGTCCAAATGTCTTCTGGAAATATGTTCATTTTACAAAATATCACTGTTACTAAGACACATGAACAAAGCAAATAGCAATATAAATGACAATAAAACATTTTCTAGGATAAATATTTTTTAAATTTTAGATTTTTTATTAAGCCTTATACCTGATAAGGGAAAGAAGCAAGAAGGAACAGTACAAAAAACATTTACTTATACATAATAATAATGTTTCTGGGGATAATAAAAGTGAATGAAACACAGCCTTGTAGCCATGCCTTGTAGCTATTGGTTTATGAAAATCTACTTCAGTAATTGTTCTGGCTAATTTCTGTTACAGAAACTCATGTCCTATTTTCTTGTTTATTCTATTGAGAAAGCTGAACGTTTGGCTCTTTGCTAGGGTGTTGGCATTCAGATCATGTAATACAGACTGAATAAATTCAAACTTTTCATCAAATATTAAACTCCAGCGGTTTTCTGTATAATATTCACAAATAATCAGAAGAAATATTCTATAGATTAGAACATACTAATTTGTGAATTTTACTGGATCTTTAAAAATTTTTAATTTATTCAGGTTAAAAATATCATTATGTTCATTTCATCCTTTAAAGAAAATAGGTAAGTGACTTATAGTGAGGTTTCAAAATTTGTCAAAGTTAAAACTGATAGAATTTAAACCAGACATGTTAGTAACTTGCCCAATCTACGCTGCCATCCTATATTCCAAACAGGAGAACACTCTTACAAACTTTTGAAACCTAAAATGAGATGCCATTAAGCTGAAGAGGATGATTGGGGATTGCAGGGGCATCAGGAGGAGGGCCTCCACAAGGCTGAGGAAGGTAAGCAGAGGCCAAGGTCAGGAACCAAGTATTGTTTAGACAGTGAAGAGAAGCTGTGGTATATCAGGTAAATAAAGTGATTTTACTAAATCCAGAGGGATTAGTGTCCTCAGTCATTCAATCCTGTTTGAACATTTGACTCAAGCCAACCTGCCCCCACTTTACGTTGTTTTCCTGTAGTCTGAACAATTTTCAGATAATTGTTTCCTGCACCATATGTCAGACACTAAAGATAGACTCACAGCCCTAGCATTAAAACAAAACATCTGTTGCAAAAATAAAGCTGTTTCTTTCTGCTCCCACAAATAGAGTTAAGATCTGTAGTAAGATCTTAGAAGTTGTGTCTTTTTTTATATATAAAGAGAAAACAACCATAATGTCCTACTTGAATAAACTAAATATGAACTTATAAATAATCGAAGAATTACATAAAATTAGATTTTAAATGTTGCCAATATTTTTAAGTAATTTATGGATTCTTTGAAGAGTTTATTCAACAGCACCTGGCTATAATAATCTGACTTTTTAAAATGTAAATTCAACCAATCCAGGCATTTTGAAAACGATTTCAAAATGATTTACTCTGGATAAATAAATCAGTCCCAGTACAGGTCAAACGTTGTCCCTTAGTCTTTCCTTAAGCTTCTCCATGTCCCATTTTTAAACAACTAGAGAATACAATTCTGTGTATCAGTGCACCAGGAGGGAGTTGACAAGCTATTCATGAATAGTCACCTATTTTTTGTGGGAGAAGAGGAGACTACATATTGGTCCAGTGTTTCCTCTCTGTTTCCCTGCTGGCTCCTGATGTTGACATGGCAACTCTTCAAACCTTTCACCATGGGCAAAACATGAATCTGAGGACTGGGTGAGACCTGTGTACCTTCATGGGATTCCTAACTCCCCTCAGATCTTAAAGGTGCTCCTCATCACCAGAGTTCATCACTCTCTTTCCAGGTTAATATATTGGAAAGGTAGATATGTCTCCTTACTGTTTAGAAAAACATACATCTATGCATTTGATTTGCAAAATATTCATTGAGAGAATATTTTATGTCTTATATTGCTTTAGGACTGGGATGTAGTAAGGAACACAAGTGAGGGCACTATATGTAGCATTAAATTAGGGAGAGAGAAAATAAGCAAAACTATATTCATGTACAAGTACAAAGCTGATGAGTGTTATGCTGAGTAATAAAAGCAATGATTTCATACAGATAGGGTGGATACTTATATTGAGAGGCAAGAGGATACTTTCTTAAACTGAAATTTGAATATTAATGAGAAACTACTCATCTAGCATTCAAAGGAAGCATTCCAAGCACAAGGGCCAGCCATTGCAGAGACCAAAATTGTGGAAGTGGCGCAGCACCACTGAGAAACTAAGAAATGTCCAGGGAAGCTGAATCATGATGAATGTATCACTCATCTCTTATGTCCCTCTCCCATTTGTCTGCATGGCCCACCTTTTATTACAGACATTGCTGTGGCAGCCAGCTTTGCACAGGTGTAATCCTGCCTCAGCTTTCTGCCTTAGCTCCACCACCAGCTCCAGTTTTCTTCTCCAAGTGTATTCTGATGAAGTGGTATTGGACCCCTGCAGGAAATTTTGGCCTTCATGCACATGCATGTGGCAGCAGAGAACTGGGATTCAGTGGAAGGACATCCTGCACTGTACTTTACTTGTTGCCTTTCCTCACTTAAAAAAAAAAAAAAGAAAAATGAAAAGAAAATTCTCTTCTCACCTCTCTACCTTTCTATTTTTATCCCCCCTTTTCCAGTAAACTTTAACTCACCCCAGACATTGGGAAGAAAAATAGATTCTGTGATTTGAAAATACGTCTTAGTCCTTTTTCTTTTACACTTGATGCTGTGTCCCTTAAATAATTACTTTAGAATTTGATAAGGTTTCCCTCACCCTTCAAGTTTAGGGTGTCATATAAAAGGAAAAGGCAACAGGCCCTTTCATATTTCAAGTTAATTGTCTGCCTCAGATTAATAATCTACATTTCTTCCTCTCTGAATAAGGTAGAGGTAGATATGGTAGATATACTCTGCCATGAGTATAGTAATGAAGATGTTCCTGTCACTACCATCTCTCATCTTCAGGGACTGGCATTCCAGCATGATAAGTGCATAAAGAGCAAGGGTTGAGCTCAAGGACATTATCACGAGTAAAACTATGAAAGAATTCAGATAGCTGGAAGATCCCAGGAGATGATAAGTGGAGATATTTGGCCTGTAGCCTTTTGAAAATTTAGGAAATTCCTGGGATTTCACTTACTCTGGGAAACACAGGATTCTTCTTAAATTTTGCCACTGATTTAAACAGTGACAATATGTTTCAGCCAATATGTTAAACATTCTATAAGCATTATATCATTTATCTTTCTCTTAATGAGTTTAACACTATTATTTTCTGTATTTTATACTTGATGAACATGACGGTGAATTGTTTCACATCCTAAATCAATAAAGAGATAAACATTTGAAGCTAGGGTCCAGAGGTGTGAAACAGAATGTGACACCTTTGCATTTAAGTTCAGGAATGTGAGAGAGAGAAGCTTCAGATATTCTTTTAGATTGTTCTATTCTGTTCATTATTGTAAAGAAAATGGACTCAGAAAGAAGATCTTTCCAAAAATAAAGATTATAGTTTGATAAGAAAATCTCTTGCTACCTATATTTCAGTAAACTACATATAATGAAGAAGGTACTGTAAGCTTAGAACCCCCAATATATGTTACAATTTAAAACATGAAGAGTAGTTAAGAATGGTTATCACCTTATTATTCTAATTTTTATATATGTTGATTAAAATTTTTTAAATAACACAAATCAGGTAAAGATTTATATAGAAATTAAAAATATAACATCAGGTATAGAATAGAATATTGCATTAAAGATATCTTTTACCTTAGATTGCAATATTAGTTGACCAGTGCTCTATCATTAACCTGATGTCACATGGTAATTCTTCCTCATGCTTTTGAAATTATGGATGTGTAGAAAAAAATTCTTTCCCAAAGTCATGACTTTCATTATATAGGACAACATAGAAAAGCCAGAAATTGAGATTAAAGTTTTATGATAGGATGTCATATTGCATGATTAATTCTAATTCTTTAATCCAAGTTTGGGTAGGCCTTTTCTACCATTATGTTTGAAAAGTATCTAATGTGTAGATAGGTCATCACAAAAATGAGGCTGAAATCCACTTGCAGGTGTGTTCTATAGGTGGCTTTTCACATTGGTTAATTTTGATGAGACATTATTAGCTTTGCTCTTGTGAGCAAAACTATCAGAAACTTCACTTTCCCAACAATATCCAACCAAGATATTCTAATCATAATCCTTTACTTCAAGAAATGTAAGTAACCTGGCAAGCCAGGCATCCATCAGCACCCTGTTGGGTCTTTATGTGGATAAAATTTGCCTTCAAGCTGCAGATGGCTCTTTAATCCTATAATCGTTCAGAATTATACATCTGTACTCTGTTTTTAGACTTTTCACTAGAAGAGATATCCACCCTTAGTCCCTTATTTTATTAAGCTATTTGGCTAGATAGATCAAAGTTTTAAAAATAATAAGTCCAGGATTTCTATTACTTTATATAATGACACGATTCTCCTACAGCTCTTGTGATTTCCTACAGAGATTAGAACACTTGTATTTCACAGTTGTCATTGTGCAAGTTTAAAGCACAGTGTTATCCCCATTATAAAATTTGAGATATAAATTCTTAAAAATAATCAAAAAATATACCTATAAGTCTAATTTTCCATAAATATTGCAAACAAATAACATCTAAAAGATTGTATTTTAAATGAAATATAAGCTTTCAGTGACTATTATTACTTTTTATTTTTTCCCCTGCAAGCATCCCAGAATCTCACAATTGAGTCACTTCTCAGGGCCTTTTACTTCATTATTTTTTCTCTCCATTTTCTGTTCCTTTTATTAAGACAGCAGAGGTCTGTTTGGAGCCCCCCTGCTTGACACTGCTGCAGGATTTAAACTTTAGCAAGTTCAAAGAAAACAAGAATTATAATGAGAAACCTCGGATTTATATAGATTCTTTTGAAGAGCTCAAAGCATGAGAAACCTCTCCCATGGTCAGGGTTAAGGTTACAAAGTATAAAACATGAAATCCCTATATTCTTGTCAGCCTCTCATTTTTCTGTACAATTCCAAAAACACCTTATTGAAAATGGTAGGTGCACTTATCAGTCAAGCTCCCACCAGGAAATAGATTTCCACTCAGATTTTTCAAGTCTGTAACAAAAGAAGTGTTTACAGAAGTAAGGGTAGGGTTAGGGGAAATAACAACAAAGGGTATTGAGGGCCTCAGATACTGATATGCCTTTACTGGCCTTACACCAGGAAAAAACAGAAACAAAAACAAAAAAAAACCCCTACAGGAGTAAACCATGCTACTGAAGTCCAGTGAGAGTTAGAGCCAGAGAAGAAGTCACCCAAGGGATGCTATACAGGTGAGTGGACACAGCCACAACAATAGAGTGCTGCCCACAGCAAGGAGGGTGGACAAGAGCTGTCCCTCCTCCTTCCCTCTGATCCTTCCTGTGGCCTCATGTTACCCCAACTACCTGGAAGCCAGTCCATATGGGAGCATGAGTGATGCAGTCATAGAGGTTGGCCTTGTGGGCACAAAGAAAGGTGGAGAATAAATGTGGAAGAGTGCAAAAGAAAAAGACATAACTGTGCCTTTTGCCATTTAGGCTTTTATTGTATTCCTTTTCTCAAATTAAGAAACATATTTAATAGAATGTAAGCATAATTTTAGTGTTATTATATCACCATGGGATGATGTCAATTAAGTCAGAAGGCCACCGCTAAAATATAAAATTAGCCAGCTCCAGAACACTTCATACCAAGAGAGAGAGAACTGGAGGGAGAGGGGAGATAAAGTAGTGAAATAATAATCAATGTATGATATGCAATATAAGATCTGCATGGCTGCTGTGATGTGAGGAGATTTATAACAAGTGGAGCATAAGAACTCAGGTATAAATGAAGAAACTATAGTCCTTTCATTTCACTTAATTGTATTTACAATTTTCTATGTTCAGGTACTTATTTATTTATTTGAAGTTGGATTTCATCTACACCATCCAAAGGGGTGTAGTTAGAGTGACTGAGCATGTTGTATATAATAAAACCATGTCAGTGTATGGTTTCTCTAATCCTTCAGACTCATTCTGCTCTGGTATAGCTCCTCAACCTCATTGACCATAGGCCTGTGTTGAGTCTAGATTTCAATTAACCAATGAAGCCATTTGTTTGATCCAAAAACTCATGCT
The DNA here is from genome assembly GCF_011762595.2 of Tursiops truncatus. Taxonomy (NCBI): domain Eukaryota; kingdom Metazoa; phylum Chordata; class Mammalia; order Artiodactyla; family Delphinidae; genus Tursiops; species Tursiops truncatus. Next base: position 56,173,152 of record NC_047051.1, on the reverse strand, counting down.
TACATATTAAATTCCAAATGCCCAATTTAATTGATTCAACCCTCTCCAACCATATATTTTCTGTCTTTGTATAATCCTTTTAGAATCTTTTTCTATTATTGCTTCCCAAAGTCAGCTAATACAAATTAAAAAGATCTATCAGATCCTTTAGTGAAGATATATCTTCTTTGAGAGCCAAACTTAAAATTCTCTCTCTAGATCATTTTGGAGCTTAACTCATATTAAAAACTACATGGACCCAGTGATGAGTAGGAAAAGTTGTTCTGGAAAAGAACAGGATTCTTCTTGCAAGTAAACTGACCATGATAAAATCGTTAAAGTCTTTATTGAGGAAAGGATGGGCTTGGGATTTAGAAATTCAGCTTCTTCAACATCTGCCCAAATATCAACATCCTGTGTCTCAAGGTCCTTTGTTCCTCTCTATAAGACTTAGCATTTAACTGGCATGGCAGCTCTACAGCCTGCAAAGTAAGACTCTGGTTCTCCAAAGATATATTACAGAAAAAGTATTTTGGATTTGAAACAGTTAATCTGGAAATCCATAAATCTAAAGAAGTACAAACGTAAGCCTTAACAAAAATAAAATGTTAAAGTATAAAGTAAATCCAAAGATGAGTTTTTTCATAACAGTTAATTCTAATAGTTTTATGTTGGGCTAATAATAAAGCCTAATAATAATTATATGAGTGAGTTGTAGGAGAAGAAACAGTGCACTTGGCCATTGAAGCAATGTTGTGTTGAAATTCTACCACTGGCATATAATTGTTATATGTAAGTAAAGGAAATCTCTGTTTGGGGACCACTTATAGTGAAATGGTGAAATTTTAATCTCAGAAATAAAATAATTCAGGAAAAGTCCCAAATCAGCAAAAAGTAGGAGCAGCTCAATTTATGAAGTTTTCTTTATAACAGATCCTAGGTCAAAATTTGGTGCTAAAACTTTATTGAAGGGTATAGTTCCAGGGAAATAAAAGGAAAGGAAAATGGGAACTGTTGCTGTAATCCCAGCCATACTTTCCAACAACATAGCTGATTGCTTGGCCATGCTGGATATCTCCTTGAAGACCATTCAAAACTAATGCCTTACAGTAGTACACCTGGGAGAAGAGGAGTAAACAATATATTTGTCGGTACCTTGTAAGTCCCAGTCTCTAATTTGTCAAAATCCATCCTCCATACTTTCAGGCCTGCCGGAGGAATATTCCAAGGTCTTTGTTCCTGTAAAGTCAGAGGACTTCGATATTGAAAGTTGTTGCTGAAATCATCTTTTGTTGTTTGTTTGTTAGAGTACACAAACAAACAAAAAAATTCCTGAGTGAATCCTCTTGGTTGTAGACGTAATTCTCCAAGAACCTTATGGCATAAAAGCAACATTTCTTCTTGATAATCAGAATTAACTATATCAGCTAACAGAATAAATTCAAAGTGATTAGACAGTAGTATAAACCTCCAGTTCCATGGAACCTTTATTGTGTCCCTTGGTAAATGAAATGACCTTCTGGAAATGAAGGTCTTCAACTCAAGAAGAGCCTAAGTTGGTGGGGACAGATAGCACAGATTATACAGTTGACTCACATAAGTGATGGTAAAAGGGATTATTTCTATCCTCCGCCATTGTTTATAGATAACATATTCTAGCTACTAAGGATACAGTGTGACATGATGATCCTTAGCTTGATCCATATGCCACATCCTAGAAGACAGCACTCGAGTCTCAAAGCATAGATCTCTCTGGCTGGCATCTTAGCTGAGCCTTCAATGAGCTATCACACCATTCTATCAGGCCATTTGCCTCTTTGTTTTGGAGGAACATAGTAAGGTCAGTGAATTCTGTGGTCAAGAGCCCACTGTCTTACTGACTTTGAAATATAATCAGTGACTTATCTGAGTGTATCTGTTGCATAAAATATCCATATATCAGGCATTATGTAAATAATAATGATACTGATAGAAACATTTCAAATAAGGAAGAAAAATTCTGTATCTGGAATATGCATTGATTTCTATAAGAATATATTGTTTCCACTTCCAATGTGGAAGTGGTTAATTTAATAAACCTGACTCTAGGAAGCTGGATGGTATCACCAAAGGACTGTGCTAAATTGAGTACTTAGGGTTTGTCTGTGATGTTGGTGGGGTTGACGGATTGAACACATCAAAATGTTGAATACCCAGTCAGATTTGAATTGCAGACATACGCTATATAGTTTTTAGTATAAATATGTCCAGTGCAACATCTGGAATATACTTATACTAAAAAAACTGTTGTTTATCTAAAATTCAAATGTAAATCACCCTCCTATATTTATGTGGCAACTCTAGCTGCTATATGCAAAGTGCCTGTAGTAAGATCAGCACTGGTGGCAGAGTACTGGCCATTAATAGAGCACTGGAAACCATAAATAGTGCCTATCACTGCCAAAATAGGCACTTTATTAATGAGGCCCATGGGATAAATACTCGAGTCACATATGAGAAAGGCTAGTTGTCATCTCTGGGGCAGGTCATCCTGTCTGAGACTGGTGACATAATTTGTGGGCCTAGTACAAAATGAAAACGTAGAACCCCTATTCAAAAATTCCTATGAATTTCAAGATAGTACCAGAAGAGCATCAAACCAAGTGCAGATCCTTCTGAACGCAGGGCAGGTGTGGCTATATGGATATCACATCCATGAAGAGCTTGGCCCTCTTCCTGTCCATATGGTTTTTGAGATTTTCTGTTAGAGTGAATGTTCTCTGTTGGCACTGATGTTAGACGAAATGGTATGTACACTTTAAACCCACTCCCATATGTCCACCCACCTAACTCTTCCCCAGAACTTTTTTGATCCAATCTCAGTGTTTTTCACTACTGGCTCCTAAGCAATTACCTTTACTTCAAATTCTTACAAGGAACCTTGTAAGAAGTAATTTACATATGTTGTGTTCCTTGTGACTTAAATGAAACTAATATATACCTGAAGTAGGGAATGAATATAATCATGGGTATAAAAGAGATTCTTTTTTGTGCATATGTTTCTAGCAGGAATATAATAGTCATAGATAAAATGTGAAGTATGAAGGATGCTTTGAAGTTAGATAAAACTAGTGTTCAATTTGACAAGTGTTTTAACAGTCTGAGAATGCATTTTAAGGATTAGGATGAGGGCAACTTATTTGAGTAAAAATATATGAAAAGCATTTAAAAATAAAATAGTAAAGCTTTATTAACTGAGAGATATTGAGGGATGAAGGAGTCTTTTATCTTTTCAACAATTGGGAAATCTCACTCTACTTAAAGTAACTAGAGTAGGTTATGTTCTCTGCAACTGAACCCTAAAGGTCACAACTCTCAAAGAGGGAATGTAAAATAAAATGCCAATCTTTAGGAAAATGGTTGTAACAGAGAATCTGTTGTCATTAAGTTATACACAAGAAGTATTTGAAGCCAGGGGATATAAGCAAAGGTACATGGTACCTGAGAACAGCACTGTATTAGTCAGGGCTCTTCAGAGGAAAAGAACCAATAGGATACATAGAGATGCATAAGAGGAGATTTATTATGGAAGCTGACTCATGTGATTAAGGAGGCTAAGAAATCCCACTATCCGCCCTCTGAAAGCTGCAGAATCAGGAAAGCTGGTGGTATAATTCAATCCAAGTCCAAAGGGCTGAGAATTTGGGAGGGGGGTGAGCACTAGTGTAAATCCAAAGTATAAGGGAATCCAAATATCCAAGAACTAGGAGCTCCTGTGTCAGTGAGCAGGAGAATAGGGATGTCCGAGCTCAAGAAGAGAGAGAGAACTGGCCCTTCCCCCACATTTTTGTTCTATCTGGGTCCTCAAAAGATTGGGTGATGCCCCCCACCATTGGTGAGTGTGGACCTCTTTACTCAGTCTACTAATTCAAATGTTAATCTCCCTCACAGACGCATCCAGAAATAATCTTTTACCAGTTAACCGGGTATTCCTTAGCCCAGTCAAGTTGATCCATAAAAGTAACCATCATACCACCTGAATACAGAAAATTATGTAAGAACAGGTATACGAAACATAACAAGAGTTCATTTTTATAAGCAGAGGAAAATAAAGTGTTGCAAGAGCTCATGGCAGCAACAGTGCCTTAGATAACAGAAAAGTCAAATTGGATGAAGCCTGCCAGTATCAACCATGAAAATTTTTTGTGTGTGAGAGTCCTGTTTTTGTGCAGGACAGTGAGTAGCATTGTCACTTTAAGCACCGGGAGATCTGTTATAAGTAGACATGACCAAGCTGTTTGATATTCCTCTCACCTTAAAGGTTTTGATTTTATGCTAGCATATACTTTGAAAGGCCCTGAGGTAGTAAGCTGAGGTGAGAGCAAGTCACAGCCAGGAGATAAAGTATGGTGCATTCCAGGGAAGAACCATGGAAAGAAAAAAAGGAACGATGGATTCACAGGTCTCTTCATACAAACTTAACTTTCTGTAAAGTTTACAAATTCATATCTTTACAGTGTGGAATAAATTCCACACAAATCTTCTTCAAATGTTTTAAGATTTCTTACTATATTGATTATTTATTTATGAAATAAAAAGAATGATAGAGAACTAGAAATTTCACATTATTTAGGTTAAAAGCTAAACCATTATATTAAACAAATTTTGTGAATCCTCTTTTGGATATCTTTGGCTAGGGATTATTTAGATATATAATTCAGATAATATGACATGATTTCTAAGTTTGAGTTTGCCAAAGCACTCAACCATATAGAAGAGTGTCTAATGATTTCTTGCTTAAACATGCAATAAAATTATTAGAGATGTGAAACTCAATGACAACAAATAAAAACATTTCCTGACAGCAAATGACTAACGTACTTGAAAATGAATATATACTTATTTAACTTGCTCTAGATTTAGCTGTGCTGCATTCAGCAGGAAGCTGTCACAGAGCAATGAAGCTGCAGTTCACACAGAAAGCCCAGCTTCTTATAGGCACAGACATCTGTATCCATGCATGGAAACAGATCAGTACTTTCTTCTAATTACTTTCTTGAGAATTTCTGAGTTACTAATTTTCCATCTAGAAAAGAAATATACATTCATATTTGTTTAAACTTTTGGAATTGCATTATTTGGATTACTCTGAATCATAATTATTATTCCAGGATGTAATAAAATCACTTTAATATATTTATTTAATTGTCACTGTTATCCTGCAAGGTAGTTATGAAAATTTTATTTATATATATATATATATATATATATATATATATATATATATATATATATATACACATATTAACAAACCAACCCAGAAAGATCAAATCACTTGCTTAACATTCAACTTATAAGTTGCAAACCAATAATTCAAAATCAAATTTTAGATTAGGATGTTATGCTAAAATATTTTGCTATAAATATCATTACTTGGAGAAAAATTAATCAATCTGTGCTTAAATGTGACTAAAATTAACTTAACATTGGTTAAAATAAATTGATTAGATACATTAATGGAAAAATAATCTAAATATTTAGGTCTCACCAATGCCATGATGATTTATTTTTTTTTTTCCTTTTTTGACAGAATAGAAGGTCTAGGAAAAATTAGAACAATGAAGAAGACAGAAGAGTGGGGGAAATCACAACTTATCTGTACTTTGTCCATAAGATAATTATTTCCATTAGCTAGCTAAAATTACCTTGAAAATGTGATTAAGCCCTACTTGACTAAACAGAAGAGTGGGGCTACATGATCAACAAAGTGAGAGAAATTTGACACTGCACAATCTTGGAGCTTCAAGAAAATCTAATGGGAAAGTCATTTGATTCTAATTGTTATTTAGGATGAGGTGAAAAAGGAAATTACTAGCCACACCTTTGTGCCTAAGCTTTCATTTCTTTCAAGTACTTAATTTATCACTTAAAGATAAGATATACTTGCCTTACAAGTCTACATGGTTTTGCATATCCTAAGGTTTTTATTTATTTTTTAAAACTCATTTATTATTTACTTACTTATTTAATTTTATTTTTGACTGCATCGGGTCTTAGTTGCGGCACACAGGATCTTCGTTGAGGTATGTGGGATCTTTGGTTGTGGTGCACGGACTTTTTGTTGTGGCACATGGGCACGTAGGCTCTGCAGTTTGTGACACGCAGGCTCTCTAGGTGTGCAAGTTCAGTAGTTGCAGCGTGCAGGCTTAGTTGCCCTGTGGCAAGGGGGATCTTAGTTCCCTGGCCTAGGATGGAACCGTGTCCCCTGCATTGTAAGGGGGATTCTTTACTACTGGACCACCAGGGAAGTCCCCTTAAGGTTTTTAAATAGAATATCTTTTCCTTACACCACCCTTTTGAAATCCTCAGACCTTCCTTCGAAGTTCAGGTTTTATTCTGAGTCTGAGAAAACTTTTCCAATTCACTCCCAAACCACTAGTGCAATGCTTTCCCCTTCTTGATGTATTTGTAGTATTCTTTACCTATCTCCTATAATGGGCATTGTGGTTGAATGCCTATTATTTTTTTCTTTTTCTTTTTTTTTTTTTGCGGTACGCGGGCCTCTCACTGTTGTGGTCTCTCCCATTACGGAGCAAAGGCTCCAGACGCGCAGTCTCAGCGGCCATGGCTCAGGGGCCCAGCCGCTCCGTGGCATGTGGGATCTTCTCGGACCTGGGCACGAACCCACGTCCCCTGCATCGGCAGGTGGACTCTCAACCACTGCGCCACCAAGGAAGCCCCCTATTATTATTATCATCATCATATACTTTTTACCCCCATTATCTATCAGTAGTGCAATTCTCAGTTCCAGATAATTATAACTCCCCATTCCCCTTGGCTTTGCCAGTTCTAGGGTGAGTAGGACTATATCACATTGGAGCGAGAAAAGAGAGAAAAAAAAATAAAACTTTTGCTTCATCATTGAATTATTGGTTCCATCAATTTTGAAGTCCATTTTACCTCTGTATTAGCTCTTTTGCCTTAATGGATTTCCAGTCATATTCAGACCACAGCATCATAAAATGTAAACACTAAATGTTCCATGAACTATTCTTAAAACTTATATGTATAATGTTGATCCATTAACTCACACCATATCTATGAAATAATAGTTATTTCCATTATTGTGATGAGGAAATCAAGGCCTAGAAAGGTTGTAAACTAGTCCAAAGACACATAACTAAGAAGTGGCAGAGACAGAATTCCAATTCAGCCATTTGGCGCAATATCCAATCTTCCTGAACAATATGACACATTGCTTCCATTACCTCACTTCTTACTGTATACATGTGACTATGCCACACTTTAGTTCTTTGCATGTAGGGAATTTTGTCATTGGTCTTTTTTTTTTTTTTTTTTTTTTTGTCATTGGTCTTTATCAGTCTGTGTATCTCCAGCATTCAGCATCATGCTTGGAACATAATCAAATATATTTTTATGGGGAAAATGGGGCCTGTTTCTTCTGCAAATGAAATCACCAAGTGATGATTACTTATAGAATGCTTCAGTAAAAAAGAAAGCCATTACCTAGAGAAACTAATTTTTTGTTTTGTTTTGTTTGTTTCTGTTTGCCCAGTGGCATCTGGCCTAAACATTCATCAGCAGTTCCCATCATGCTTTGAAAGATCACTTTAGTTTACAGAAAAATAACATTTGAATAGCCTGTTATTACCCCAGCCAATCTGCTTGATAATCTATTATTCAATTCAAAAAGCATTTAGTGTGTGAGAAGTATATGTTGAATACTATGTTATGGAGTCTAAATAAATTTTCTTTTAGTATTGCCTCTTCCTACTATACTGAGGTTATTCTGGAAATCTTGTTTAAGACTGGCCTGAGGCAACATTCAGATGGTGGTCCTTTACTGCAATATCTCAATATCTCACCAAAAGCAGTTATAGCCATGAGCTTTTGAGTTATTCCCCTATAAATAATATCAGAAACATAGTCTTTAAGATTGACTGTTTCAGTGGATTTGATTTTTAAGCTTTGGGAAAAAATATAGAAGAAGAAAAGTGAGTATAAATACTTGTGAGAAAAGAAACAAGTTGATTATTCAAATACATATTTTGCTATAAATGCAATTAATTACAGTTCTAATATTTAGTTGATGATTCATCCTTCTTCTGAAAGCTTAAAATGTTTTCTCCTGACTATGAGATCACTATGAATTGAAAACTTAAACTGTTATGAGCATAAGTGTTTTCTTTTCCCCATTGAATTCTTACCACAGGAAATGTAATTCTTTTTAACTGAGGCATTACTTAGTAATTAAAGAAAAGTGGATTCCTAATGCTAATTTCTATAGTAAAAAGTAAATATATGAGCACATTAAATTGAAAATTGTAGTGATAATGAAAGGCATATTAACATACCTCACATAAAGTAACAGTTTTCTTTCTTTCTAAAATATAATACTGAAAAGGAGTCATATTTTTCATTTTATTTTTTCATACAATATTTATCCCATGAGGAAACTAAATACACAGGCTGTTTGCTTTATCTTATTTTTTTTTAATTTTTGTGAGTTTTGATTTCTTTTTTCAGAGATTTGAAGACTTCCACATAAATATTTTGTACATGTTTTGTTAGATTTATGCCTATTTCAATTTTTGTGAGAATGTGAGTATACTGTATTTTGAATATCAAATTCAACTTATTTGTTGATGACATATAGGAAAGAAATTGACTTTTTAAATATATACTTTGTATCCCGCAATTTTGCTTTAAATTCTTATTAGTTCCAGGGTTTTAGTTGTTGTTGTTGTTATTTATCCTTTGGGATCTTCTACATAGACATTTATGTCATCTATGAACAAAGATAGTTTTATTTCTTCTTTCCCAATCTGTATAGATTTTATTTCCTTTTCTTCTCTAATAGCATTAGCTAGGATATCCAATACGATATTAAAAACTTGTTGAGGGTGAATATCTTTGCATTGTTTCTGATCTTCATTAGAAAGCTTCAAGTTTCTTACAATTAAATATGATGTCAGCTATATGGTTTTTTGTAGATGTTGCTAACAAATTGAGGAAGTGGCAAGCAACACTGCCAAAGCTCTCCTCTACTCCTAGTTTGATGAGAACTTTTATTATGCATGTGTTTGGATTTTGTCAAATCCTTTTTCTGCATATATTGATATAATCGTATGATTTTTCTTCAGTACCCTATTGATGTGATGAACTTCATCAACTGATTTTTGAATTCTGAATCAGAAATGCATAACTGGAAAGAAACCTACTTGACAGTGATGTTAATTCTTTTTATACATTTTTGGACTCAATTTGCTAATATCTTGCTAAAGGTATTTGCATCTATGTTCATGGAAAATATTGGTCTGTAGTTTTTCTTTCTTGTGATATCTTTGGTTGTGGTATTATCGTAATGTTTTCCCCATAGAATGAATTAGGGAGTATTCCTTCTGTTTCTATATTCTGGAAGAAATCATAGAGAACTGGTATTATTTCTTCCTTAAATATTTGCTAAAATTGTCTTCAGACAGTAGTTACAGATAGTTACTAGGCTATAGCTTCTTCCGCTCCCTATGAAATGTAATTTTAAGTGCCATATCATCCTGTGGTTGCATTTACATTATAAAATGTTTTATCTACAGTAATTTGCTATTATATATAGTCTTGGCAGGGCCATTTCTTGCCCAGGTATAATACTTGTGATAACAATTTATCTGTGAAATTTGAAAAAAAAAGAAAAGATACACTTTTACAATTAGGGCATTAAAATCTTAATTTTCCTACTGGCATATCCTTTAATGAAAAATAAATGGGTTAACTTAAATTGAACAGCTCTGTAAAGCTTCTTAGATATTTTTTTTTAATTTGGTAAATCACATTTCCACTGTAGGGAATTCGATGAACTAGTTTGCTCTACACTATGTACACTTCACTAATTCTTATGATGTGTTTTGTTACTAAACCTGTCATGAATATATTACTATTTTTCTTGTACTTCATCCACGTTTTTCCCCTGAAGTCTTTTGTAAACAAAGGGCAGCCACAAGCATATTCTAATGTCCTCATTCTATCATTATTTCACTGTATTCATACAGCAATGCCACTTCCATAGTCTCTGCTCTATCTGAACTATAATAAATATTTTGAAATTTGCACATTTTCAGTTGTCTCTGCTCATGTCTTAGGAGATAATGAATATCTTTCAAACATTTTACATCTATTAGAAATTCTTCCCAGTAAGAGATTAGTACCCATATATTCTTTTAGGCTTTCAACATCATAATTAGTTCTTAAAATTAAATAATAATAACAACAATAACAATAATACAGCATTAATACTATCAAGAATTACAATAATAGCTATTGAATATTAATATATTTTGGAACTGGGTTAGGCCCTTTTACGCAGCCTGTTTTATCTAATTAAATCGTTAAATCAATGTTACAGATATTATCACCCACTTTTTAGAGATGGTGAAATTTAAGTTTGTCTTCATTAAGTATCTTGGTCAGGAGTCATAAAGCAGGTAAATGGTGCAATTGTTTTTTTATTTAGAGATTCTAATTTTAGGACAAACTTCTAATCACCATACTACACAAATGTCCATATTTCTGGACACCTCATTCACAAGTATTTTCTAAGATGTTTTATTACTACATATTCATTTGTCTAGTAGAAATCAGGAGGCAATTGTTCATTTACTTTCAATATTTTTCTAAAGGGTTATGGAATCTTCAATAGCTATTCTACAATCTGAAGTGAGCCAAAAAGGTCCTTCATGAGCAGAAAAATCTACTTTGTCTGATAGCATACATCAAAGTTATATCACCACACCACTAACACTGCCATCACCATCACCACCATCACTGCTGCCAGCACCATTGCTGCCATCATCACCATCACCACACTCTGCTAGTCTGAAAGTTATTTGAAAATGAGGCTCATGGATACTTTATTATCTACACTCTTTGACAAGAAACTCTGAGTATCTAAATTGATGGTTCACAGAGCTATGCTCTTTAATTAAAATCGTTGCATACTTGTTTTGTTAAGAAGCAAAAGAAAATAGTGTCTTAAGTAGAAAAAAAAGTATTCTCAAATTTCAAAGGAGAGTTTGATTTTTGTCTTCATTACCACTTGATTCTGAGAAATATTTTAGAAAATTATATTCATTTTTCCTTTGGAGCTTAGGAGAAGCAAGACATGGAGGAAAAATTCTAGAAGAGACAGAGGAATACTTTATTATAATGGCTAAACATAACGGGAATGCATCAATTTGGAAAGAAAAATTGTCCTAATTTCATTAAGACAATTCTATTTAAATGGATAAGTTGATATAGGTAACAATTTATTGCCTCAAAGTTAGCATGCACATTTTGAACAAGTGTTATTTTCATAATTAAACATTGCATCTTCATTTTATACTTTTAATTCATGATTCCCTTATATAGTAAATGGATATAAATAGATAAATGGTATAATCCAACAATTTGTAATTGTATTGCAGCTCCATTCCTATCCTCCTATGCTCTTTCCAGTGTCTCATCTTTGCTTATTGGTTTCAGGTTGCTGGTCCTGGAATAAACATTGCTGCTTAGGTCACAGGTGGCCATGTGTGACAGAGCTCTGCAGAAAACCTTTCGCCACTGACAGAGGTGTGGAACTTTGGTGACACTAGTGGAGTATAACAACATCTGGTAAAGGTCTGTTGTCAAAGAGAATACTGGCAACAAAGGTCATGGTGTAGCAATGAGATGAAGAGAAAGAATTGGAATTGTTATATTTTTTAAATTGTAGTTGATTTACAATGTTGTGTTAATTTCTGCTTTACAGCAAAACAATTCACTTATACATCTATATACATTCTTTATAAAATTCTTTTCCATTATGGTTTATTACAGGATATTGAATATAGTTCCCTGTGCTATCCAGTAGGACACTGTTGTTTATCCATTCTATATATAATAGTTTACATCTTCAAACCCATTTGAAGTGGGTTTTAAGAAAAAGGGAAAAGGTGCCTTAAAGAATCTTCATTTTGAAACATTTCTAAGAGCTAAGCACCATTCACGTATCTCACCCAAGTAAATGTGCATCACAAAAGTATAAAAACAGATGTAGCTTTTTATATTTAGCAAATGTATTAAAAATAAATATTTACCTTAAATGTATGTTGTTATTATAATCTATTGGGTATTAACCAAAAGTATAAAAGACAAATATTGGAAGGAAATGAAAAAAGACTTAATATTTGCATTAAATGATTGTTTAAAATTTTAACAAATATTTATTATCTTAAGTTACTATTAGTAAATTATAAACTGGAAATAATGTAAACTGTGGAAAAGTTTAAAAATAAAATGAATCACAGCTAAATGTTGCATACAGAAAAGTTTTAAGAAGATTTTATGCTGTTTAACTAAAAAAATTGAGAAATACATCTATAAATGAGAAATTTATTACTTTCTCAGAGATGAGTCATTAGGTAACACCAGCCTATCAAATAGCCAATACCTTGTTAAGAAGAAAAACATGAAAGAATATTTTCTCAGTTAGAGTGAAAATGCAAATTACATTATAGCAAATATGTTCTAGCACTATGTTGCTATTTTTCATAGCAGCTGCAAAAGGTGAAAAATGGCTTAGTTTGAATAATCAAAAAAAAATGAAATGAGTAAAAATTAGAGTACTTACATTGAATTGACAATTTAATCAACTGAACAGTCCCTCTTGATATTTTGTGATTCTAATAATCATTAGGATCCTAGTTGATAAGCTAAACAATCAGATTCATTCTGGCCCTCACACTAATAAATCAGATAGATGACTTCTGTACATATGAAAGATAATCCATATTCCTGAAATAAATGTTGTTTTATATGAAAACAAAGCAAAAGAAAGTTTAACAACAAATGATAATGTATAAGGTAAAGTCCAGCATAATTTAAAAAAATGATAAAACTTTTTAGAAAATGAAAAAGCAGATATATTTTGTTTAATTTGGATGAAACTCATTAAATTTAAGTTGTCTAAAAAATGACTTTTAAAAATGAGTTAGCAAGAAGATGTGGTACATATATACAATGGAATATTACTCAGCCATAAAAAGGAATAAAACTGGGTCATTTGTAGAGATGTGGATGGACGTAGAAAGTGTCATACAGAGTGAAGTAAGTCAGAAAGAGAAAAACAAATATTGTATATTAATGCATATATGTGGAATCAAGAAAAATGGTATAGATGACCTTATTTGCAAAGGAGAAATAGAGACACAGACTTAGAAAACAAATGTATGGATACCAAGGGGGAAAGTGGTGGGGTGGGAGATTGGGATTGACACATATACATTATTGATACTATGTATAAAATAGACAACTAGGGGAACATACCACATAGCACAGGGAACTACTTAATGCACTGTGGTATCCTAAATAGGGGGGAAATATAAAAGAGAGGGGATATATGTATATGTATGGCTGATTCATTTGCTATGGAGTAGAAGCTAACATAACATTGTAAAGCAACTATACTCCAATAATATTAATTTAAAAATAAATTAAAAAATTAAAGAGTGATTCTCGATGCTTTATTTAATATACAAGTGAAATTTTGAAAAATTAGAGACCAATTTTATATGATATAAAATTATCTTCCTATTTTTCTATTGCTTTGGCAGTATAAGATATGAAAAAAATTCAATTATATTGTGATAGAAATGAAAAAACCCTTAGTATTTATATATCTTCCTATAACATATGGTTAATACATGTAAGCCCAGAATGGTCAAATTTCTTTCACAAAGTTACAATCTAGGAGAATATATGCCTGCTGTATTCTAAGTTTAGCTTCCAATTCGTGCTATTTCTTAGACACCAACCAGTCCCTCAATTAGCCAGAACAGCAGTTGTTGAAGATAGAGATCACATAAATATATATATTTAAAATTGAACCTTGTGATAATAGTAGTAGTAGATAATAGTAGAATTCCATTTTAAAATATATTTTCATAAAGTACATTTTGAAGCTATGAATTTGTCAGTATTTCCTGAAATTTCACTCTCTAATTTAAAATTCCAAAACTGTACAAAATAAAATAAAATCTTGTGAATTAGAATGATTCATAATTTGAATTATTTAATAAAAAATTTATGATTGAAGAGTTTGAGTTAATATTTTAAGTTTTGCTGAAATAACACAATTTCAAATGTGCTTAATAAAATTTAGTAGCTTTTCCCTGTGATTGGTAGAGAGTTTGTTAATTTATTATCTATAGTCTATCTATCTACCTATCACTTATCATCTGTTTTATTAAGTATGACCATAAGCTTAAATATGCATGCATAAATACATGTAAAATATCACGAATTACTTTGCAAGAGAAAGTTATATAACTGTGGCCATTGTCCCGTTTGTAATAGGTAATTGTTAGCCATTTATTTATTCAATCAACAAAATATTTGTTAATGCCTATGTCTGCATGCTATATTTAGCAACAGACATAGAAAAGATGATCGATTTCAATTCCTGATGGATATAGAAAAAACTGTCAGCAATCTCCAAATAAGGCCGAGAATTTCTGGCATACAGTCAAGTAATAATTTTGATACCTTTTTAACTAATATAAAGCAAAAAGCAGTTGTGACTGAATTTCACAATGGACCCCAAATTTCTGCCCACAGAGACTAGTAAAACATTGAGTGGACCCTTTCTCTTTATCTAGGACACCAGTCATGTATAATCTGCAGAGACTGCTTTGGGGAGCAAACTGTCTCTTGTATATCAAATTACCGAATGATCAGCACTACTTCTGTGCTGGAATATTAAAGTGATTTAAAATCTCACCTTGAGACAGAGGACTGGAAACAGTGTTAATAATATCTTAAAGAAACCAATGGAACACTTAAGTTTGTTTCTCTTCAGTTTCTAGAACTTTCTATTGCATTGTTATTAAAAAGAATCATAAGAGAATCTATTCTAGGAAGCACTTCCCTCAAAATGCTTTTAAATGAGAAGAAAAAATCACATAAACAGACATTGTAAAATAATCAGTTGAACTCTACAATAGAAGTATATAAATGTTGCTCAGTCACAAGTTCAAGAGAATGGAATAGAGGACTAGTAGACCTTATTATTAAAGAATTCAATTGTTAACTAGTAAAGAAAATGGAATGTGGAAGAAGTAAAACTGCATTTCAGAAGTAAAACATTCCAATGTTTCCATCAGACAGATTCTGAAAATGAGCACATCCTGGACAGCTTGCCTTCTTTATATTTGGTACCAGGTCCTCAAAAATGCAAGTCACATATTCAATCTTCTTATATTCACAGGAAGAGTTTATGGGAAATAGATTAACTTAATTCTGACAATTAGCTTTAATATTTTGCAGGGACTAAGGGGAGAGAATGAGAACTCTAAGAACTTAAAGAAAAATTAGTCTTGACATATGTAAAATGGTAAAGGATTGTAGAGGAGGTATTACTTGTTTACTGGATATCAACATAAATTGAACTGAATGAAACTGAGGGAGGTTGTTAGGCAAATTTTTTACTACTTTCAGTCCCTTTAACTCTATTATTCATAATCAAATTATTTGCAAACTAAGGAAGTGTCTCCCACTTTCATAACTCTGTTCTTTTTCTTTCCTCCATCTTTCTACATTCCCAAAGCCCTTCTCTTTACTTACAGCATTATGAATCACTCTTATAAAAAAGCCTTAGAACTTCTGCCAACATTTCCAACATCCAGTACTTTAGAAGATAAAGAAGATTTAACAACAGGATATCTTAAAGAAGGAACCAGCTAAGTAGAAGGAAAAGCAGGAAAATAGTGAAAACACGGTAAAATGAGTACTTCAAGAATAAGTAGTTAATCAGCTAACCACAAGGAGGGTGACGGTACACTAAGCTGAGAACTGAAATACTAAAATGAATGCTGGGAATAATAACCTTGTTTAATTGGATTGCTAACAACATTGAAGTGGATCGGTGAGTTGAGAATACTCTTTTGATGGCACTGGCTAAAATGGGGAACAAAGAAATGGCCATTAGAGATTGATATAAAATGAAAGACTTTCATCTAATTTTCCTGCATAATTGTACTGAGGAGAGATTATATTTTAATCAGGAGGAGAGGAAATAACTTGAGACATTTGTGAAACTTGCCCCCTAAGGAAGCAAGACATGATGGAGTCTGCACAGACGTGGGATAGCTGATGTTAAATTGGAGAGAATGCTATCATATTAAAAGGGGGCAGAGATGGAGATAGAATTGTTATAGTAGGATTAGAAAATTCTGTCCTGATTTTTTATTTTTAGTGAAAGAAGAATCATGCTCATAAGCGGAGAGTGAGGAGGTGGTGAATATTTCTTTTATAAAGGATGTGTGAGGGACCTTCAAGATGGTGGAGGAGTAAGATGTGGAGATCACCTTCCTCTCCACAAATACATCAAAAATACATCTCCATGTGGAACAACTCCTACAGAACACCTACTGAACACTGGCAGAAGACCTCAGATTTCCCAAAAGGCAAGAAACTCCCCACATACCTGGGTGGGGGAAAAAAAAAAAGAAAAAAAAGAGACAAAAGAATAGGAATGGGACATCCACCTCTGAGAGGGAGCTGTGAAGGAGGAAAAGTTTCCACACACTGGGAAGCCCCTTCACTAGTGGAGACAGGGGAGGGGCAAGGGGGGAAGCTTCGAAGCTACGGAGGAGAGCACAGCAACAGGGGTGCGGAGGGCAAAGCGGAGAGATTCCCACACAGAGGATTGGTGCAGAGCAGCACTCACCAGCCTGAGAGGCTTATCTGCTTACCCACCTGGAGGGTGGGGGGGCTGGGAGCTGAGGCTCGGGCTTCAGAGGTCAGATCCCAGGGAGAGGACTGCGGTTGGCTGAGTGAACACAGCCTGAAGGGGGCTAGTGTGCCACAGCTAGCTGGAAGGAAGTCCGGGAAAAAGTCTGGAACTGCCTAAGAGGCAAAAGACCATTGTTTTGGGGTGCACAAGGAGAGGGGATTCAGAGTACCGCCTAAATGAGCTCCAGAAATGGGCGTGAGCCATGGCTATCAGTGCAGACACCAGAGACGGGCATGAAACCCTAAGGCTGCTACTGCAGCCACCAACAATCCTGTGTGCAAGCACAGGTCACTATCCACATCTCCCCTCCCGGGACTCTGTGCAGCCCACCACGGCCAGGGTCCCGTTATCCAGGGACAACTTCCCCTGGAGAACACACGGTGCAACTCAGTCTGTTGCAATGTCACACCAGCCGCTGACACTGCAGGCTCACTCCGCATTCCATACCCCTCCCTCCCCCGGCCTGAGTGAGCCAGAGCCTCCTAATCAGCCGCTCTTTTAATCCCCTCCTGTCTGGGTGAAGAATAGATGCCAGAGGGTGACTTACATGCAGAGGTGGGGCCAAAAGCAAAGATGAACCCCAGGAGCTGTTCAAATAAAGAAGAGAAAGGGAAATTTCTCTGGGCAGCCTCAGGAGCAGCGGATTAAATCTCCACAATCAACTTGATGTACCCTGCATCTGTGGAATACCTGAATAGACAACGAATCATCCCAAAATTGAGGCGGTGGACTATGTGAACAACTGTAGACTTGAGGTTTACCTGTACCCGAATACTAATCCATAACCTAACACTAAACTGTACCCTAACCCATATCCTAACCCTAACCCGTAGCCATACTCTAACGTGTACTCTAAACCGTACACTAAACCTAATCCTAACCCTAAACCTAACCTTAACCTATATCCTAACCCTAACCCTCTAATCCTAACCCGTACCCTAGCCCGTACCCTAACCCGTACCCTAACCCTAACCCGCAGCCATGCCCTAACCTGTACCCTAACCCTAACCTGTACCCTAAGCCTAACCTGTACCCTAAGCCTAACCCAGACCCTAACCCGGACCCTAAACCCTAATCCTTACCCCTAACTTAATTTTTTTTTTGTATTTAAAAAAATATTTTTCTGGGGTTAAAACAAATTAGCAGAACAACAAAATAAAACAGAAAGTAACCTGAGTGTCCCTCAAAAAACTAAGTGTGAAATACTTGGTACTTCTGTTCTAAGGACTGTTATGTAGCCTATAAAAAGTGTGAGAGCTAAATCTGTTTTTCGACAGTGAGAAACATGATGCTCCAGATGTAAGGAACACCTGGATAAAATGAGAAAGCTACACATCATGCTGGTCGGTTCAGGGAGTGGGAACGGATGGCAAGTAATAAAATATTTTCTTTTCCTTTAATCTTTTTAAATTTCACTTGTTACAAAGAACTTGAATTATAATTGTACTTTAAAAAATAACAATGGAAATTTAAAAGAAAAAGATATATATTGTGTGTTTAATTACATTTCATAGAATTATCATCCCTGAATCAGAATTCTGTTAGTACACCAGTATAGAGATTATTTCTTAATATTTAGGTGAGAACCATTTCCTTCTGTTTTTGAGAATAATCCTGTAAACTCATTTCCAGTAGGGCACACTTCCCCAAATCAAAGGTTTAACAAGGGAGATGCAAGCAGAATAATCATGAAAACACAAAGCAATACAAAAGCAACAAAAATTTTCTAACTTCCAATAACAGCTCAATTTACAAAAGGGTTTATATGTTCAGAACGAAAGCATTCCTCCTTGACTTTCTAACCAGTCAAAATCTGTGTATTCTACAAGATATCTGTGATGTTATTCCCATAAAACTACCCTTTACTGCTTCTGCCTCCATTAGATTTCCAAAGCACTAGTGTTTTAATGTACAGGTTAAAACCAAAATCCTAATGTGACTTATTTATAAGGTGTGTGTTCTTTGTCTTACCTTAGAGTCTGAAGTCTTCTCCATGGCTGGACCCCAAATAATATACCTTTACACGCTAAGTGATATCTGGAGAGTGGGAGAGGTTTAATAAATACCCTAACCCTAAAGCGTACCCTAACACTAACCATAACCCGTACACTAAACCGTATCCTAATCCTAACCCGTAACCTAACACAAATCTGTACCCTAAGAGATACCCTAACCCTAAGCAGTAGCCATGCCCTAAAATGTACCCTAACCCATACCCTAAGCCTAACGCTAACCTGTATCCTAACCTGTACCCTAACACGTACCATAACCCTAACACATAGCCATACCCTAAATTGTACCCTAACACTAACCTGCACCCTAACACTAACCCTAACCCGTACCTTAAACAGTACCCTAATCCTAACCCGTACCCAAACACTAAACTGTACCCTAACCCATATCCTAACCCGTTGCCATACCCTAACCTGTATGCTAAACACTACACTAACCCTAACCCTGAAAATAAAACTAAACCTAACCTGTACACGAACACTAACCAATACCCTAACCCATAGCCTAAACCTAACCCATAACCATACCATAAATTGTACCCTAAACCTAACTCGCACCTGTACCCTAAAACTAACCTGTACCATAATCCCAACCCATAACCTAACCCATACCCTAATGCTAACACATAGCCATACACTAATCTGTACCCTAACCCGTAACCTAAACCTAACCCTAACCTGTCCCCTAACAGTAATCCATACCCTAACCCTAACCGGTACCCTAACACGTACCCTAATCCTAACCCGTTGTCGTAGCCTAACCTGTATCCTAAACAGTACCCGTTCCGTAATACGAACCCTAACCCTAATCCGTACTGGTACCCTAATCCTAACCCGTACACTGAACTAACACGTACCCTAAGACGTATCCTAACCCTAACCCGTTGTCGTAACCTAACCTGTACCCTATACCGTACCCGTTCCCTAAACGTAAACCCAACCCTAACGTTAAACATTACCCTAACCTGTACCCTAATCCCAAACCGCACACTAACTCTAATCCGTAACCTAACACTTACTCTAACTCTAAACCATAGCCAACCCTAAACTGTAACCTAACACAAACACGCAGCCTGACCCTAACCCTAAACCGTACACTAAAATGTACCCTAATCCTAACAGGCACCCTAACACTAAACTGTATCCTAAACCGTATCCGAACATATTGCCGTACCCTAACCTGTACGCTAAACACTACACTAACCCTAACCCTAAACATAACCTAAATCTAACCCATACCCTAACACTAAACAATACCCTAACCCATACCATAAACCTAACCCATAGCCATACCCTAAATTGTACCCTAACCCTAAACCTAACACTAACCCTAACCCTAACACTAACCTGTACACTAACAATAACGCGTACCCTAAAGCTAACAAGTTGTCGTACCCTAACCTGTACCCTAAACCGTACCCATTCCCTAACACGAACCCTAAACCTAACCTGTACACGTACCCTAATCCTAACCTGTACACTATCACTAACATGGACCCTAACACGTACACTAACCCTAACCCGTTGGGGTACCCTAAGCTGTACCCTAAACCGTACCTGTTCCCTAAACCTAACCCTGAGCCTAGACCTTACCCTAACCAATACCCTAATCCTAAACCGTACATTAACTCTAACCAGTGCCCTAACATGAAACCTAAACCTAACCCGTTTTCGTATGCTAACCTGTACCCAAAACTGTACCCGTTCCCTAACCCTAATCCTAACCCTAAACCTTAGCCTAACCCATACCCTAATCCTAAACCATACACTAACTCTAACACATACCCTAACACGTACCATAAACCAAAACCATTTTCGTACCCTAACCTGTACCCTAAACCATACCCATTCCCTAATCCTAACCCTAATCCTAACCCATACACTAACACTAACCCATAACCTACCATGTACCCTAACCCATACCCTAAACCTAAGCTGTACCCTAACACTAACCCGTACCCTAACAGGTACCCTAACGCTAAACCATTGTCATACGCTAACATGTACTCTAATCCGTATCTGTTCCCTAAACCTAACCCTAACCCTTACCCTAACCAACACACTAATCCTAATCCACGCACTAACACAAAACCATAAACTACTACTAACCCATACAAAAACACTAACCCGTACCCTAACCCGTACTTTAACGCTAACCCATAGCCATACCCTAAACCATACCCTAATCCAAACCCGTACCCTAAAACTAACTCGTAGCCTAACATGTACCCTAACCCTAACCCGTTATCGTACTCTAACCTGTACTTTAATTCGTACTTGTTCCTTCATTCTAACTCTAACCCTTACCCTAACCAGTACCCTAATCCTAACACATACACTAACACTAAACCGTACCATAACACGTACCCTAAACCTAACCCGTTGTGGTACCCTAACCTGTACCCTAAATTGTACTCGTTCCCTAATTCTAACCCTAACCCTAACCCTAACACTAACCCTTCCCCAAAGCCCTACCCTAAACCGTACAGTAACACTTACGCTAAACCGAAACTGTTACCGTACACGAACCTGTGGTTTAAACTGTACCCGTTCCCTAACACTAACCCGAACCACAACCCTAATCCTAACCCTTGCCCAAAGCCTTACCCTAACATGTACCTTAATCATAAACTGTACACTAACACTAACCCATACCATAACATGTAGGCTAATGGTAAACTATTGTCGTAACCTAACATGTACCCTAAACCTTACCCGTTCCCAAACCCTAACACTAAGCATAACCCTAACCCTTCCCCGAAGCCTTACCCTAAGCCGTAACCTAAACCTCACCCGTACACTAGCACTAACCCGTACCATAATACATACACTAACCCTAAACCATTGTCGAACCCTAACCTGTACCCTAAATTGCAGCCATTCCCCAACCCTAACCCTAAACCTACCCGTAACCCTAAACCTTACCCAAAGCCTTATCCTAACACTTATCCTAATCCTAACCCATACACTAACACTAACCCGTACCCTAAGACGTACGCTAACCCTAAACCGTTGTCGTACCCTAACCTGTACCCTAAACCGTTCCCGTACCCTAACCCTATCCCTAACCCGAACCCTAACCCTAACCCAAAGTCTTACCCTAACCCTTCCCCTATTTCTAACTCGTACACTAACACTAACCTGTATCCTAACACGTACGCTAACCCTAAACCGTTGTCGTACCCTAACCTGTATCCTAAACCTTCCCCATTCCCTAACCCTAACCCTAACCTGAACCCTAACCCTGACCCTTACCCGAAGCCTTACCCTAATCCGTCCCCTAAGCCTAACCCGTACACTAACACTGACCTGTACCCTAACACGTAAGCTAACCCTAAACCATTGTCGTACGTTAACCTGTACCCTAAACCGTCCTCTTTCCCTAACCCTAACCCGAACCCTAACCATAACCCTTACCTGAAGCCTTACCCTAAACCGCCCCCTAATCCTAACCTGTACACTAACACTAACCCGTACCCTAAGACGTACACTAACACTAAACCGTTGTCATACCCTAACCTGTACCCTAAACCATCCATTTTCCCTAACCCTAACCCGAACCCTTACCCAAAGCCTTACCCTAACCCGTCCCCTAATCCTAACCCGTACACAAACACTAACCCGAACCCTAACACATACGGTAACCCTAAACCGTTGTCGTACCCTAACCTGTACCCTAAACCGTTCCCATTCCCTAACCCTAACCCAAACACTAAACCTCACCCTTACCCGAAGCCTTACCCTAACCCGTCCCATAATCCTAACCCGTACACTAACACTAACCCGAACCCTAACACGTACGCTAACCCTAAACCGTTGTCGTACCCTAACCTGTACCCTAAACCGTCCCCGTTCCCTAACCCTAACCAGAACCCTAACACTTACCTGAAGCCTTACCCTAACCCGTCCCATAATCCTAACCCGCACACTAACACTAACCTGTACCCTAACACGTACGCTAACCCTAAACCGTTGTCGTACCCTAACCTGTACCCTAAACCTTCCCCATTCCCTAACCCTAACCCTAACCTGAACCCTAATCCTGACCCTTACCCGAAGCCTTACCCTAATCCGTCCCCTAATCCTAACCCGTACACTAACACTGACCTGTACCCTAACACGTAAGCTAACCCTAAACCGTTGTCGTACGTTAACCTGTACCCTAAACCGTCCTCTTTCCCTAACCCTAACCCGAACCCTAACCATAACCCTTACCCGAAGCCTTACCCTAAACCACCCCCTAATCCTAACCTGTACACTAACACTAACCCGTACCCTAAGACGTACACTAACACTAAACCGTTGTCATACCCTAACCTGTACCCTAAACCGTCCATGTTCCCTAACCCTAACCCGAACCCTTACCCAAAGCCTTACCCTAACCCGTCCCCTAATCCTAACCCATACACTAACACTAACCCGAACCCTAACACATACGCTAACCCTAAACCGTTGTCGTACCCTAACCTGTACCCTAAACCGTCCCCGTTCCCTAACCCTAACCCTAACCAGAACCCTAACACTTACCTGAAGCCTTACCCTAACCCGTCCCATAATCCTAACCCATACACTAACACTAACCTGTACCCTAACACGTACGCTAACCCTAAACCGTTGTCGTACCCTAACCTGTACCCTAAAACGTTCCCATTCCCTAACCCTAACCCGAACCCTAACCCTTACCCAAAGCCTTATCCTAACCCGTCCCCTAATCCTAACCCATACACTAAATCAAACCCGAACCCTAACACCTACGCTAACCCTAAACCGTTGTCATACACTAACCTGTACCCTAAACCGTCCCCGTTCCCTAACCCTAACCCGAACCCTAGCTCTAACCCTTACCTGAAGCCTTACCCTAACCCGTCCCCTAATCCTAACCCGTACACTAACACTAATCCATACTCTAACCCGTACGCTAAACCTAAACCATTGTCGTACCCTAACCTGTACCCTAAGATGTCCCCATTCCCTAACCCTAACCCTAACCAGAACCCTAACTCTAACCCTTACCAGAAGCCTTACCCTAACGCGTCCCCTAATCCAAATCCATACACTAACACTAACCCGTACCCTAACACGTACGCTAATCCTAAACCGTTGTCGTACCCTAACCAGTATACTAAACCGTCCCCGTTCCCTAACCCGAACCCTAACCCTCACCGAAGCATTACCCTAACCCGTCCCCTAATCCTAACCCGTACACTAACACTAACCCATACCCTAACACGTACGCTAACCCTAAACCGTTGTCGTACCCTAACCTGTACCCTAAACCTTACCCGTTCCCTAACGGTAACCCTAACCCTAACACTATCCTTTACCCGAAGTCTTACCCTAACCTGTAACCTAATTCTAACCCATACACTAACACTAACCTGTACCCTACCACGTACCCTAACTCTAAACCGTTGTCGTACCCTAATCTGTATCATGAACCGTACCTGTTCCCTAACCCTAACACTAACCCTAACCCTTACCCTCACCCGTACCCTAATCTTATCCCGTACACTAACACTAACCCGTACCCTAACACGTACCCTAACCCTAATCTGTTTTTGTACCATAACGTCTACCCTATACCATACCCATTTTCTAACCCTAACCCTTACCCTAACCCGTACCCTAATCGTAACCCGTACACTAACACTAACCCAGACTCTAACACGTACCCTAACCATAACCCATTTTCACATCCTAATCTGTACCCTAAACCTTACCTGTTCCTTAACCCTAACAGTAAACCTAAGCCCAACCCTTACCCTAACCCGTGTTCTAATCGAAACCCCTACACTAATAGTAACCCATACCCTAACACGTACCCTAACCATACTCGCTCCCTTGTGGCGCAGTGGTTGAGAGTCCGCCTGCCTATGCAGGGGACACGGGTTTGTGCCCCAGTCCGGGAAATTCCCACATGCCGTAGAGCGGCTGGGCCCCTGAGCCATATCTGCTGAGCCTGCGTGTCCGTAGCCTGTGCTCCACAACAGGAGAGGCCACAACAGTGAGAGGCCCGCATACCGCAAGAAAAGAAAACAAAAAAAGACCCCGAATAGCCAAAGAAATCTTGAGCAAGAAAAACGGAGCTGGAGGAATCAGGCTACCGGACTTCAGACTGTACTATAAAGCTATAGTAATCAAGACAGTATGGTCCTGGCACAAATGCAGAAATATAGGTCAATGGTACAGGATAGAAAGCCCAGAGATAATCCCACACGCATATGGTCACCTTATCTTTGATAATGGAGGCAAGAATATATAATGGAGAAAAGACAGCCTCTTCAATAAGTGGTGTTTGGAAAACTGGACAGCTCCATGTAAAAGAATGAAATTAGAACACTCCCTAAAACTATACACAAAAATACACTCAAAATGGATTAAAGACGTAAGTGTGTAAGGCCAGTCACTACCAATCTCTTAGAGGAAAACATCGGCAGAACACTCTATGACATACATCACATCATGATCCTTCTTGACCCACCTCCTAGAGAAATGGAAATAAAATAAAAATAAACCAATGTGACCTAATGAAACTTAAAAGCTTTTGCACAGCAAAGGAAACCATAAACAAGATGAAAGGACAACCCTCAGAATGGGAAAAAATATTTGCAAATGAAGCAACTGACAAAAGATTAATCTCCAAAATATACAAACAGTTCACGCAGCTCAATATCAAGAAAAACAAACAAATCCAAAAATGGGCAGAAGACCTAAATAGACATTTCTCCAAAGAAGATTTACAGATTGCCAACAAACACATGAAAGTATCCTCAACATCACTAATCATTAGAGAAATGCAAACCGACACTACTATGAGGTATCATATCACTCTGGTCAGAATGGTCATCTTCAAAAAGTCTACAAACAATAAATGCTGGAGAGGATGTGGAGAAAAGGGAACCCTCTTGCACTGTTGGTGGGAATGTAAATTGATACAGCCACTATGGAGAACAGTATGGAGGCTCCTTCGGAAACTAAAAATAGAACTACCATACGAGCCAGCAATCCCACTACTGGGCATATACCCTGAGAAAACCGTAATTCCAAAAGAGTCATGTACCATGATGTTCATTGCAGCACTATTTACAATAGTCAGGATATGAAGCAACCTAAGTGTCCCTCAACAGATGAATGGATAAAGAAGATGTGGCACATATATACAATGGAATATTACTCAGTCATTAAAAGAAATGAAATTGAGTTATTTGTAGTGAGGTGGATAGACCTAGAGTCTGTCATACAGAATGAAGTTTTCAGAAAGAGAAAAATAAATACCGTACACTAAGACATATATATGGAATCTAAAAAAAAAAAAAAAAAAATGTCCTGAAGAACCTAGAGCCAGGACGGGAATAAAGACGCAGACGTAGAGAGTGGATTTGAGGACACGAGGAGGGGGGAGGGTAAGCTGGGACGAAGTGAGAGAGTGGCATGGACTTATATATACTACCAAATGTAAAATAGATAGCTAGTGGCAAGCAGCCACAGAGCACAGGGAGATCAGCTCGGTGCTTTGTGACCACCTAGAGGAGTGGGATAGGGAGGGTGGGAGGGAGATGCAAGAGGGAGGGGATATGGAGATATATGTATACGTATAGCTGATTTAGTTTGTGATACAGAAGAAATTAACACAATACTGTAAAACAATTATACTCCAACGAAGATGTTAAAAATAAAAAGAGTAACATGATTATTTAAGTATGCTTTGACTTTGCACTGGAGTCAGATGAAGTGGACCATATTGAATTGTCCCTAAGTTTTCTTTCCCCTAACTATTTGGGATACATCCATGACAAATGTTTGAGAAACTTCATAGAGGAATGCTAATTTTAAGAAAACATCTTGTAAGCAATGTAGTAAGCAAATTTGACCACTTTGTAAATACAGGTCTATCTAGAGTACTTGGTTTACACACAGAATTGAGTTAAACCCTTCAGACCATTGTCCCCAGGAACTGTGGCTTGTCATTTGATTGCAGCATGGATCTAACCAGAGTATTTTTCTTCACACACACAAACACTAATACACACACATTCATTCTTTCTCGCTCTTTCTCTCTGCATATACAAGCAGAATTTAATTTGACTTGATAGCTTCATTCAGGGATCCCATGCAGAGAAGTACTACAAATAAATCTAAAAAAATAGCTCCTTTCCTAGTTAAGAAGTAAAACTTAGAAAAAAAATATTTTTCCTTTTAGGTTATTCTATCTTTGGACAGTCCTTTTGTCAAAGTCTTCAATAAAAATCAAGGTAAGAAAGAATTTGTGGAGAAAACACAGAGTTCATAAATCTGTAATACTCTGATGATATTGATATGCCCTCTTTTCTCTGGAATCCAGAGTAACTGAGAAAGACTCTATTCTCCATTTCCTTTGATATAAATACACATTTAATTCCATCTGAATGAATATTTCAGTCAAATTAGAAATTTTTCCTAAAAAAATGCCAGATTTAGTGTTATTTTATGTTTATAAATACAATCAGATGTATGTGTACATGTTTTGTATGTATACTATATATGTATATTACACATGTATATAATATATATGATCACTCTGAAGGCTTAAGTAGAAGATTGTTATCTCCAATTAACTAGGCAAATGTGAAAAGATATGATGTTGCAATTAGCTATTAAATCTAATTGTGATAATTTCATGAAATTATGTGATTTTTAAAATAGCAAGTGAGGAAATCTAGTGACAAAACGTACATTTTATATAACAAAATGCTACAGTAGACTTCTAAATTTACTTTTCTTTTAACATCTTTAGTGGAGTATAATTGCTTTACAAAGGTGTGTTAGTTTCTGCTTTATAACATATAAATTCCAAGAGTCATGTACGATGATGTTCATTGCAGCACTATTTACATATATCCCCATATCTTCTCCCTCTTGCATCTTCCTCCCACCCTCCCTATACCACCCCTCTAGGTGGTCACAAAGCACTTAAATTTTACGGCAACAATGAGGGTATTATCTAAGATAAATTAATTTTTTAGAGTCCCACAATTTAAAAAAATTTTTACAAATATTCAATGTATTAAAAAACCCCAATGAACAAAATAAATTGTTTTACGTGGAATATAGTTCGAGTTTATAAAAATAAATATTTCTGAAGTATTTCATTAAATATGAAGATACTAAATTATCCTGTTGATACTGATATGTTTCTTCAACAAATATTTATCATTTAACAAACATTTATGAAACATCCATTATCTGCTAGGAATATGCCAGAGAGATGCAATATTACACAAGACAGACATTTCCTGAACTCATGGGAATAACATAAAAACATTAACAAAAACCAAACACCAAAAGTGCAAATAATATGATTGTATAATGGATCTTTGACAGAGCGCTCTGTATGACCACAGATACTTCTTAAGGTGATCAGGGAATGCATCTCTGAGGAAATGACACACAATTTAAAAATGAGAGATGCCACATATCCAGTCATGAAATGAGTGAAAAGAAGAACATTACAGGTAGAAGTGAGAGCTAGTGCAAATGATCAGTAAGTGTGAAAATGTTAAATGTAAACAGTACAGTAGAAGTCTGAAACAAAAGTTTGGGCATTCATTGGGGATTTGTGAGCATATTAATTTCATTCAAAATGTAAAAATATATTAGGATAACTGTGGTAAGAATAATTAGAATAACTGTGGTATATACACATATACATACATATTACACATATATGTATGTTTATCTTTATATGTATGTTATTTACATATGTGTTTTATATATGTGTGTGTATATATATATATATATATATGTACACATATATATCCTGAGGGATTGGAAGTCAAATTACATAAACTTGTATAGTTCAAGGAGATTAAATAGTAGAGAGATATATTTTTAGTTTTTTGAGGAACCTCCATACTGTTTTCCATAATGGCTGTGGTAATTTACATTCCCACCAACAGTGCACAAGGATTCCCTTTTCTCCATATCCTCACCAAGTTTTTTCACCTTTTATCTTTTTAATAAGAGTCATCTTAACAGGTGTGAGGTGATATATCATTGTAGTTTTGATTTGCGTTTTCCTGACGATTAGTGGTCTGGAGCACCTTTTCATATACCTGTTGGCCATCTGTGTGTCACATTTGGAAAAAAAGTCTATTCATGTGCTTTGTCCACTGAGGAAAATAAAATTAGTACCTTGAAGAGGTATCTGTATTCCCATGTTCATTGTAGCATTATTCACAATATCCAAGATATGGAAACAAGTTTTTGTCAAAAGGTGAAAGGATAAAGAAATTGTGGTATGTGTATACAACTGAATATTATTGAGCCTTATAAAAAGGTGGTCTTACCACTTACAACAACATGAATGAACTAGAGGACATTATACCAAGTGAAATAAGCCAGAGAGAGAGAAAATACTGCATGATCTTACTTCCATGGGGAATCCAAAAATATTGAAACAGAGAATAAACAAGTGGTTACTAGGGGTGGGGAGGTGAGGGAAATGGGGAGATCTTGGTTGGAGGGCACAAAGTGACAGTTGTGTGGGATGAAAAGATCTAGAGATATAATGCACAGCAAGATGAATATAGTTAATAATAACAGAAGTTTGCTCAGGGAGTTGATTTCAGGTGCTCTCAGTATTAAAAAAAAAAAGTAACTATGTGAGGTGATGGACATGTTAATCAGCTTGACTATAGTAATCATTTCACTATATACACATATATATATATGTATACAACACAATCATGTTGTATACCAAAAATATATAATTTTATTAAATAATTAAAATAGAGAAGAAAGAAGTATGAAAAAAATAGAACAATCAGATTCGAAGAGAGAATATAGCTCAATTTGGAGAGGTATAAGGGTTCAAATACAATATATATTGATATATACGCCTATGTTATATATTTCAAATTTCTTAAAAACTGGAAAAAGTAAAGGTTTTGATATGGTCAGCAAAGGAGCTGAGCCTGACCTAAGCAGAGTACTAAATGTGTAACACTGCCACAGGCATTTCTCCAACGATGCCCAAGGCTTTTAAGGTGCTGAGAAGCCCAGGGATTTCTTTGGTCTTGAGGCTTTTCTTTCTTTGTTGGCATTTCATCTGTGACATCATTATTTTCGTCATCACATAGCTTTGCAGTCATGATTTATTTTTTCATAAAAGTGTTATTTTTAAATTCTTTTTATTTAGATAAATAGCATCTTCTGATAATTTTAAATACATTTCCAGAGACCATCGAAAGAAATTAAGTTTTGTTATTTCAAGTCGTGCTCCTTCTGCTTACCACAATTTAACATTTACTCTAAAGCCCAGCAACAGGTTTCAGAGCCCAGCAACAAGTTTGAGAGCATCTCTTCTTCAGGGTATTGGTTGTTACGTTGCTCTGCAGACATAATTAACAGGTATCAGGCAATGAGATGCAAACGTGTAAACAACATTTAGACTTTATAGGTGGGATGCTGGTTAATGACCTGAAAGAATTAATGCATCTTTTTCCCCATTAAATAATTGCCAGGAAATAATATAGGCACAACAGAGAATAAAGACTATGATATAATATTTTTACATAAATAATAAAGCTACTCTTGGGATTACATGCACTATTTTGTTTTAGGCTAAAAATCAGTAAATGAACAGTATATGCTCACAGTTATTTTTCCAGAGTTTTCTTCGCTTTTTCCTTCTTTCTCTGCTGTATTTCCTACATTTAAATGTCATACTGAGTTCTTCTGTAAGTTTAAATAACAAAGAAGGTTATTTTCCATCTAAGTGAAGCAGGCCATAATTCTTCGCAGGTTCCTTTTGTACGTTAAGATGGCTCCTCAAGTAAAATGTACCACATGTACCAAAGCTCTGACGTCTACTGCTACATGTGGTTCTTCAAAGACAGCACCTCACATGTTGATCCCTTTGCCATTCTGAGGCTGTCCCAGAGTTCTCTCTGTTGGTCCCTTTGAACAGTCTTTGAAGTGCCAAATGTAACTAAAGAAAATCCTGGGATGCATCACCACATTACGCATTCCAGCTGCAAGCCAGTTTCCTGCTGGAGCTTAGGGTTGGAAAGAGATCACAATATGCCATCCATCTTGTTAAAATAAGCTCAAGAAGGAAATTGTTAAAGGGAAAAATGTAAGAGGTGAATGTCAAAATAGCTTTTAAGCAGCTAATAAATGAGACTTCATAATCACTTGGATTTAGTATTAGGTACTATGATTTTTTTTTATAGATCTTTATTGGAGTATAATTGCTTCACAATACTGTGTTAGTTTCTGTTGTACAACAAAGTGAATCAGCC
Organism: Tursiops truncatus; assembly: GCF_011762595.2. Classification (NCBI taxonomy): domain Eukaryota; kingdom Metazoa; phylum Chordata; class Mammalia; order Artiodactyla; family Delphinidae; genus Tursiops; species Tursiops truncatus. Next base: position 56,142,073 of record NC_047051.1, on the reverse strand, counting down.
ATATACATACACATGTCCCCAAATCCCCTCCCTCTTGAGCCTCCCTCCCACCCCTCTAGGTTGTTGCAAAGCACTAAGCTGATCTCCCTGTGCTATGTGGCTTCTTCCCACTAGCTATCTATTTTACATTTGGTAGTGTATATATGTCCATGCTACTCTCTCACTTCATCCCAGCTTACCCTTCCCTGACCTGTGTCCTCAAGTCCATTCTCTACATCTTCATCTTTATTCCTGTCCTGCCCCTAGGTTCATAATAACCATTTTTCTTTTGAGATTCCATACATGTGTTAGCATATGGTATTTTTCTCTTTCTGACTTACTTCACTCTGTATGACAGACTCTTAAGTCCATCCACCTTACTACAAATAACTCAATTTTGTTTCTTTCTATGGCTGAGTAATATTCCACTGTATATATGAGCCACATCTTCTTTATCCATTCATCTGTGAATGGACACTTAGGTTGCTTCCATGTCCTGGCTATTGTAAATAGAGCTGCAATGAATATTGTGGTGCATGCCTCTTTGAGTTACGGTTTTCTCAGGGTATATACCCAGTAGTGGGATTGCTGGGTCCTATGGTAGTTCTATTTTTAGTTTTTTAAGGAACCTTCATACTGTTCTCCATAGTGGCTGTACCAATTTACATTCCCACCAACAGTGTTAGGAGGGTTCCTTTTTCTCCACACCCTATCCAGCATTTATTGTTTGTAGATTTTTTGATGATGGACATTCTGACCGTGTCAGAATGTCTTGGATAAAGACATTATTAGGTCTTTAAAATAAGATAACTGGTACATCAGACAAGGGAAATAGATCTGCTTCTGCTGGCAAAAAAAAGGCTCAGAGAGATTTGGGGGTTTGCACTGTTCACTGCCTTCCTAATTTACCCTGACAACCCCATTCTAATCCTCAATGTATCATGATCTCCCACTTAATACTCTAATGTCTGCGTAACAGTTATGGTGAAGCTGCAAAATCAGTCTAGGCTTTAATTCAGCAAACTGAAGGAATAGCTTCTGTATCTTACTTTTTGCTATGTGAGCCTTATGGCTAAACCATCAAAGGAAGTCAGAGAGGCTTCGTGATTAAGTGACCATTCTTAAACTGAAAATTTAAAATCATGAGTTTGTAATTTTCTTCCTTTAAGCTCCTGTGTGTGTTATAAATCACAGCCCACCCCACAGATCTCATATCCCTTCTTTTCTTGAAGAAAAGGTTTATTGCAGAAGCCGCACAATTTATCAAAGTGTTGGCTTTATTGGCTTTATTACACACTTTATATCAGGTGACCACAGGTGAAAATGTAAGTACTTAAGTAGCTAATGCATCAGCACATAGCAGCGACTAGCAATAGTTGTCTGCCAATGTTAACAAGATTCTTGCTGTTTTCAAAATCACCCAGCTCTGAAAAACAATTCCAGATTTTTGCTTCCTTGAGTGTCTGTTCCTTGCAGTAGCTCTGTACAATTACACTATCAGGGGTGGTTCAGTACTGATTAAAGAATCCACGGTAGTCAACTGAAGGAGCAAATAATTTGTATTATGCGTTTAATACTTAATCTAATATTCAGAGATCTAGGTAGAGATACAGACCCTAAATTGAACGTGCAGGAACTTCTTCCATTGCCAAACTGTAGAAGAGCTGAGAGTCAGAGGAGCCTGCCTTGAGTAAGAAGGTGGCAAAAATAAAAGCTACCTGTTGAGATAAGAAAATGCCACTATAGCTGCTGGACTCAGAATCATATCTTCAGTGACCTGATTCACATCAACAAAACTGATGCCTTTTGCCTTCCCTCACCCCCTCCATAAATCAGTTACAAATCGACTTCACATGCCAATGAACCTCCTCCACAGAAAATAAATTATATCCAGATCGTAGCATGCTGGATGGGAGTTTAAAGGAATCCTGAGCAAACCAATCTAAATGAACTGCTTCATCTAGTCACTAAAGGAAAAAGAAAATAGAAAAAATTAAAAGAAAACGGCAGATTGAGTCTGGTTTACAAATGGTTCAGTCTGATTTGCCAGCACCACATCAAAGGGAGCTTCTCCGTTGTCACAGCCCTGCTTAGGGACTGCAGAATGTGGAAGAAGGACATTCTCACAGTAGGCAGAAGAAAGAATTCGATATTTTATTTTTTATGCTTGAAGGGATAAATGTCCTACTCCTGTAATGTATATGATGATCAGGCCTGCTGGCACACACTGGGGAAACAGGAAGCAAGAGATGTGACTTTTCCAAATGAGACACAAGTCTGCACATAGGCACAAACCATGTTAATGCTTTTTAAATGTGTTAGGATACTACATGAAAGGTATGTTCCTAGTGCTGCTACTGCAGTCACCACCATATATCTTGATATTCTCTCAGGAGTGATTACCTGCCTCTAAGTTCAAGAAATAATTTAAAAAATGCTTATTACACTTTTGGCTAAATATCATGTTCACCTTAGCATAATCTTTCAGATGTCAGCACACTGGATGAAGAAGTGGTACACAGCATTTACTAATAGCTAACATGGTGAATATTCACTATGGGCCAGACACTGTCCTAAATACTTCACATATTTTTAACTCGCTAATATGCATCCCATTCTGTTATTATCCTGAAGTGACCATCCTGGAGAGCACGATGGACCTACCACACAACCAAAATGTGGTTCAGATGTTGAGACTGTTGACATTACACACATATCATAAGGATATGAAAAACTTTATTAAAACTGTAATTGAAGTCTCTGGGGAGAGCAGGGCAAGTCTCTCATGCAGATCCGAAGTGGCCTCAGAGAGTGAGGAGAGGAGACTGCCTCAGTGTTTTTATTAAAGCTAGGAGGTAGGGCTGAGGGTAAGAGTTCCCCTACATGGGCAGGGGCTGGCGTGGTTTGAGCCTTCCACTACTGCCAAAGGATGGAAAATATTGTCTTTCTTATCAGCTTGTGTCCATGTGCAGCACAAGGGAAAAGAGTTTGAAAATGTGCAGATAGGGCCAATTGTTTGTCAGGGCATCTAGTGTTAAATTTGGCCACTTGTTTCTCTTGGGTCCTGTCTTTTATTAGATACGTCCTGGGTAAGGGAAGAAAAGCAGAAACACTCCCCTGAGTTTCCTCACAGGCCTGGTGTCACTGCTGGTCGTTAAGTGTATGAACTCCTCGTGCATTCACTCTGTGGATCCTCAGGGACTCCCAAAGTAACCAAGGAGTCTGGGAGAGAGTTACCCCTCCACACCGTGGGATCTGGCAAGGAACAAAGAAGAGGGTAGGCCAATTTCTTTCTGTAGGATTAATATACTACAGGATGAGGGCACAGGGTTGGCTCCATTTGGCAGTGCCAGATCTGTGAATTGCTGCTTCCGTGACCCACGGCATCATGAACAGTTCACAGCCTATGAGAGCCTTGATTTTCAGGACAGCCCAGAAACTGCCTTCTCTAATAGCAAATACTGTAGGGTAAGGAAGACATAGTTTTTATTGTAATTGAGGCAGTAGGGCCAGCATGAGGGTTCCTATGCATGTGCATGGGCTCGCATGGTTCGAATCTCCCACCAGCACCAAAGGACAGCACATCCAGGTTTTCTTATAAACTTGTCCAGATGTAAGGCACAAGGGGAAGAGTGACAGGAGAGGCTTAAAAGATGTCAACAGTCAAACATAAAAAAATGGGGTCAAAAAATGGAGTCAGACTCTTTATTACATTATTCTATTTAACAAAGAATGAAGCAAGTAACAGAGAAGCTAGTCACTTGTCCAAGATCATACAATTAGTAAGCAGAGGAGAGGAAATTCACTATGGTTCCAGAATCTACAAGCTTACCCACCCCTGTATTTCCTCTCTAACTCTCCTGACTCTGTATTAATTTCCTCGGGCTGCCATGACAAAGTGCCCCAAACTGAGTGGCTTAACAACATAGTTTATTGTTTCACAGTTCTGGAGGCTGGAGATCTGAAATCAAGGTGTTGGCAGGTCCATGCTCCCTCGGAAACCTGTAGTGACTATCTTCCTTGCCTCTTCCTAGTTTCAGATGTTTTGTTGGCAATTGCTGGCTTCCTGGGTTGTGGTTATGTAAATCTGATCTCTGCCTTCATTGTACACATGGCCTCCTCTCTGTGAGTCTCTGTCTTCACACAGTATCTTCTTATAAGGCCATCAGTCATATTAGCTTAGGGGCCACCCTCCTCTAGTATAACTTCATCTTAACTAATTACATCTATGATGATGTTGTTTTCAAATAAGGTCACATTCTGTGGTACTAGAGGTTAGGACTTCAAAATCTTTTTTGAGTGGACACAATTCAACACATAACAGACTTTAACCCCCCAAAAACCACATTATGTCTCTATATTATCTGTGTTGGTCTACATGTCTAAGTCCCCTGTTCTCTCTCTCTCTCAGTCAAAAGAATATCTGAAAGGAAATTCTTTCTCAAAATGTTAGGGTAAACAAACAAAAATCCTTAAAAAAAACCAAAAATGAATCAGTTACTTAAAAGGTATACCTTACTATGGCACATGTTGTTTTGTTTTTAATAAATCATCTGCTAGTAAGATAAAAAAAAAAAAGAATATCTGGAAAGGGGAGTCAGTTGGACACCAAAAGTTGTTATAAAAGTCATAACATCATTTCCTCTTCTAATGATGTTAAATTCAACTCTCTGACCTCTTATTTACAAACCAGAAATGTAAAATATGAAAACTGAACATATTTTTGTAAATTTTCAGTTCATTTGGTGGCAAGTCTGATTTGTACTGATGTGGAGTAATTTATAGCATTTATTTATCTCACTTATTATAAATACGTATAAGCTTTACTTTAAAATAATACCCTAAATAAAAGCAATAAAAAGAGGAAGAACAGGTTCAATTACAAGGTTTAGCAGTATAAATCCATTCTTACACCAGAAAAATTCTCTATTTTGAAACATATGAGGCCCAAAAGGTACAGGATAAGAGACTGCAGAACTGTATTGCAATAGTGCTTTATTCTTATAACAAGCATGTGCAGAGACATATAGGCAGCTACAATTTTTTGTGAAACTGAGCTTGTTATATATTAAGGTTTCTGTCTTTTAAGTACAAAATGCCATCCCATAGAGTTGATCTGTCAAATTTAACAATGAGAATCCCATCAAATACTTTATCCACTATCTGGTAACATTTATTTATTGTCTAGTCAGCATAATTCCTCTTTTTTTTTTTTACCTTATACAAATACCCTAGGATATCATGATTATATGGAGTAGGTGCCTGACACCAGTTCTAGCTATGTAGACTTAAAATATACCCAAATAATTTATATAGTAAAAGCAGTTTCTAGGTAAAAATGGAGAGTAAAATGTTAATTTTTATTTTACATATGAGTTTGAGTTGAGCCATGAAAGTGGTGATGAAGTTGCTGGAGGCCATTGGATACATTTCTCTCAAACTCAACAGTGTCTGTGTGTGTGAGTGTGTCTGAGAAAGAGAGAGAAGGAGAGAGGGAGAGGTGTTTGAGAATGAAGGAGAGAGGGAGAGAAAATATGAATGAAAGACAGTGATAAAGAGAGAGATCAGCAGATAATTAAATGGAATTGTTACTTATTAGCTTCTATAAAATCACCTAAGGAGAATATACAGAGCAAAGAGTTAAAGAACGGGTTAGAGGGAGAGATAGAAGGCTTTTTCAGGGAGAAAACTGGAAGACACCACAAGGAAAACAAAGCAGGGGGAAGGTGATTCCATAAAAACAAACAAAATTAGGAAGGAAGGAGCAGTGGGGTAGTAAGAATTGAATGATGTAAAAACAAAACAAATGGTAGTTTATCAAATATTATTTAGTGCAGGGAGGCTTAGGAAGATAAAGTTCAACATTAGTAAGAATAATTTTATTAGGAGTGGTGAATGGGGAAACACACTTTGATTTGAGAAGGTAATGATTAAGAAGCAGTTTGAAAAAGGAAAAACGTCAGATTATATTTGAGGAGGACATGGGTTTGAATGAGAGATTTCTTACATTTCTATTTTCTTCTCTGGTATATTTTAGTACTTTTAAAAATTGAACAAATAATTCATGATTATATATTTAGAACAAAGGAATTAGACTTCACTTTAAATTCTATACTTAATTCCATATTAATAATTTGTATATGTATACCTTTCCTGATACACATTCATGGGAACCTATTACATATACTGCTATGAAATCAGATGCTTCTAACAAGGTTTTGAGGACATTATTATTTTAACAGAAGTCATATTATCACATTGTATGGATCCACTAACATTTGTCAGATTATGTCTATATTTTTGGATTTTTAAAATATGGCTCTATTATTTTCTTCCTTTTTAAATTTTCTTTTGGTTATAACCATTGTTTGAAGAACAGATTTGGTGTACATGCTAGATAATTTGCCTCATTATTTAACAGAATTAAACTTCTGAGATATACTATACATGTATAGTATATATACACACACATAAATAGCAAATATGCCTTGAAGTAAAAATTGTTTTCATTACGTGAAATTTGTAAATGCTTTTAAGTTGAAAATAAAAATGCAGAAATGAAAATTATTCTTGGGAGAATAAATTAAATAGACATAGCTAGGTCTCTGAAGAAGTAAGGAGAATTTTGATTCAGTAAAGACATAAAAAGATTAGGCTTAAATAGAAAGAGGATTTTCTTTCACTGAGAGGTGAGGAAGAGGAACAAAAATGTAAGTGGAATCAGGTTAGAGTATTTATGTGAACACATTAGCTGGAGAGAGTCCACCAGAAACCTACATTCTCTGTAAATAGCAGGTATAGAATTAACATAGGGGCCTGAGGAAAATGAGAGAAAAATTAAAATTTTCACCTTGGTGCACAGGGAACAAAGGTCAAAAGAAGCCAGAGGACTGGCAGTTAAGATGAGGTGAGATGGGAAAAGAGACACTTGAAACCTCACTAATCCATACAATGGAATGGTTTTGGGTTTTGTTTTTATCTTTTTTCAAATCGTTTTGAGGACCTAGATTTAAGAACATTGTTACTGTTTGTAGGTCATGAAGTATGACAATTTTTAATTTTTATTTTTTTAGTTTACGGTATGATCTAGAAAGTAGGTGAAGTGAAATAGGATATAATCTAAGACAGAATGAAGAGAAAATGGAGAAAGAAGAAGGTTGTTGGATTAGGAGAGGGGATGTTTTCATCCAGAAATACAGAAAAATAAGTATGCAGAGGGGAAAGAAATCATGACCTTCCAGATGCTGGATCAATTAATATGCCACAGAACTCATAAGAGTGTAAAAGAAATCATCACAGGTCAAAATAAAGGATTTAAGTGTTAAGCAACACCCCTGTTTCAGCAACTAAAAAAAAAAAAAAAATGGATGAATTTCTTCCCTTGGAGCACTTGCCATTCTAGGCATGAACTGATCTGGTGGGCCCAGGCAAACAGACTCCACTTGAAAGCAAAACTGTAGATCTTTTGGCAGTCATTCAGAACAGTCATTTCAAAATGGAAACCAGGGGGTCAAATTCATAATCAGATTTCCCTTTGCCTAAAACCCCGGCTGTATTTTAGCCTGAAGGTGGGGAATTTGGCTGGAAGCTAAGAGAGGGTGTGATATTTCCTGAAATCTTACAGTGCTTGAATCCTGCCACAAGCACATGGCCAGTCTTCCCGTCAAGGCATTTGCCACAGTTTGAAGCTGCCTCAGGCAGGAATTTAAGAGCTGAACTCAAAACCTCCAAAGAGAAAAATGAGAGCTCTTTAAGTCTTTCATGGATGAAGAGTCAAACCACCTCTAGTTGCTGAATATAAAACCCAGGAGGACTTCACTCAATGGACAGAAATAAACCATCTCTGACCAAATTAATTCTAGTTTTGATTAAGGTAATCAGTGAAACAAAGAGTTATTTAGTGTACTTAATCTCACTGTGTTATACATTTCCTAACTTGTGAAATGCAGATAATAAAACCAAATTTATAATTTTTTGTAAAAATTAAGTGAGAATATATATGTATACGTTTTAAAGTTCTTAGCACCACCCATAGTAAGAACTTAAGAAATGGAATGTTTATTACTAAACACACACACACACACACACACACACACACACACACACACACACAGAACCCAACCAGCTAAACTTTGAGTTACAGGGAGAAACACTGTGTCTCTTTATTGATACTTATATCCCCATGCACAACGATGTGCGTGCAAACTGACTGGTATTCAGTATATGTTTATGGAACAATTGGATAGATTCTTACAGTGGTAATGATTGTAGAAATTGTGGAAAGAAAAACAGATTCCCAGTAAGTCATGGGATTTTAGCCTTTGTGAATAGAGGTACTTGGGCCTTGGTTAGTATGTATTTTAGTATATACTTTCCATAACAAGGACATATATGACATCTGTAGTTAAAGTCAAATTTAAGTAAATGTAAATATGAAGAATAAATGTTTTTCTCAAGTAAGGGCTCAGATGCAATAAAATGACATTAAAGACTGACCTAAGATAAGCAGACTGTGGTTTTCAGAGATAGGAGGAGAAGAACTTATATAATGCATCATTCACAATCAATTAAAAATAATGATTATTTCCATAAATTACACTCATTTGAGATCTTTTTCCAATTCCATGGACAGTAACAGAACAATAAATATTTACACTTTGTTTTAAATTTTTAGAAAAATGCATAGTGTTTCCGTTTCACAGTATGTTCTATCACCTACAACAATATTTTACTAATATACATAGTAAAGGACCTGGATGAAGGATCTCTCCTATTATTATTCTCTCTCAGTTGGACAAATCCTGTTGGACTCAAGATTATGGTTTATAGAGTAAGGAAATTCAAATAGCTCCTTTTAGAGTACTTCAATATTTCATAATTTATAGCAGTATTATTAGGTCACCTATAACAATGAGAAAATAGTACCAAAAGCAGATACTGTTTGAAGTTGTAAACAAGCTTTAAGATGTATATCACTTCCTGGAATGGCATGTATTATTGGGCATCAATTAGAAGACCGAGAATAGGCAGAGGCAGCCAAATATTAGGAAAATGGTAGAGGAAAAAATCAAACAAGGAAGCAGGTTTAAAGGTATCAGAAACAAAATATCTGTAAGGCTGGAGCAGCATAACTAAATGGTATCAGTCAATGCTTTGAGAATCAATGACTGCATACTAGAAAATGAAATGCCTTCATATTATCATCCTAGTACTACTTTCAGCTCCAGGAAATGATCTTTCCATCTGCTTTCAAATGAACACCTGAGATAAAAATAACTTACATGAAATGAATAAATAATTTTTAAAAACATCTACTACACCTTACATATACGACATTATAGTTTGTTTCCTAATTTTATTGATCGAATATAAATTTTTGTACTATAATCACTTCCTTTTTGCTCTTGTATACATAAATATCATTATGTAATACAGCAACCCTGTGACCAGACTTACATGAAGGGCATTTCACATATATAGTGTCTGCATGTTAATTAACTCTGAGAGATCAGTACCTTAGACACTAGCTTAGCTTCATTTCCTAAATAGACTCTAACTCTATAAGGAACATAAATTTTCTCAAATATTTAAATCTGTCATGCTTAAAATTGAATCTAGAATTCTGGAACAGGAAAATAAGTAGGTTGATTTATGAAGGTATTTCACAGAGACCAGAATTTATCTATCTTTCTTCCTTCCTTCCATCCTTCCTTCCTTCCTTCCCTCCTTTCTAGTCTGAAAGGTGTTAAGGCTACCTATAATTAAAACCAAAACAATAAAAATTAAAAACAAAGCAGATTTATTTGGACAGTTTAAAAAAACTAGTTTGAAAGGATCAGAAAGTATGTAGTGAAAATAATACTTAATTTACCATTATCCTGTGACATTTGACATAAAATGAATAATCTAAACTATTATTGAAAATATTTCCACTTCTGCATAATTTAGTTAATATGATGTGATAGTCTATTTCAATTTTAGAATCTTATGATGCTCTGAGAATGCAGGAGGTCAAAGAATATCAGGGAATTGTGGCAGCAGTCTAATAATGACATGAACTGGTATAGGCTGAGGAAAAGTCCCTAGAAATAAGAGGGCAAAGAGTATACTTGAAGGCTGCAGAATTAAGAATTGAAAACTGGCTTGCTCTGTGCACTGATAGTGAGCTTCACGCAGTAGATTTAAGTCAGAAAGAGAAAGACAAATACCATATGCTAATACATATATATGGAATTTAAGAAAAAAAATGTCATGAAGAACCTAGGGGTAAGACAGGAATAAAGACACAGACCTAGAGAATGGACTTGAGGATATGGGGAGGGGGAAGGGTAAGCTGTGACAAAGCGAGAGAGAGGCATGGACATATATACACTACCAAACGTAAGGTAGATAGCTAGTGGGAAGCAGCTGCATAGCACAGGGAGATCAGCTCGGTGCTTTGTGACCACCTGGAGGGGTGGGATAGGGAGGGTGGGAGGGAGGGAGACGCAAGAGGGAAGAGATATGGGAACATATGTATATGTATAACTGATTCACTTTGTTCTAAAGCAGAAACTAACACACCATTGTAAAGCAATTATACTCTAATACAGAAGTAAAAAAAAAAAAAAGATACAAGGAAATAAAAATTTTAAATAAAAATTACTCAAACCCCCCCAACAACAAAAAATAGAACTCAGGCCTACCGGACCTACTGAATCACAATCTGCACTTTTACAATCTCCCCAGTGTACTTATGTACCCATGAATAGTTGAAAGGTACATTTCTACCTCGACATGTATTTTCTGTCTGAGAAATACACACATTTTATCCAATTTGATATAAATAAAACACTCAAAAATGCAAAATAAATAAAGATGCTTTTTAATATAAAATATTTTATTTTTTCCATGATTACATATTTCAAATACATAAAAATGGAAAATAATGAAACAAACATTTGTATCCAACAATCTGCCATAATAAAATATTAGCATTATGTCATAAGTATTTAAGATTTTTAAATAAATAAAATTTTATGGTTATATTTGAAGTTCCTCATGTGCCTATACCCTTTCTGATATATCTCCCTTTTATTCCGGAAGTAACCACTATCACAATTTCAGATGTATCATTTCATTGTATGTTCTTTATAATTTAGCATCTTTGTTTCCATAAAAACTTTTTTCAAGTTTTATATTTAAATATAAAATATGGTTATGGATATAACATTTTTGAAGGATTTTTCATTCAAATTTATGCTTTGAATTTATCCATATTAATATTAAATGTGCTCTAGATAATTGATGTCCATTAGAATATTGTATGAAAGTACTGTAACTTATGCATTTTCTTGAAAATCAGCATATGTTTCCTGTTTTTCACTATTAAAAATTGTGCAAAAACTATTTTTTCTCATTTCTCATTGTACACATGGGTGAGAGTTTCCCCAGAGCACATACTCTAGCTAACCTGACCCTTAAAATCTACTGATGGAAGAATTCTTGCATCTTCATGGAGTTTATCTCCATCCTCTGCTATGCCAGGGTCTTACCTCTAACATGCTACACAAATATTATTCATCCATTCTGATTAGCAAAACGACAGTAATGTGAGGGACCAGTGCTCTGTTCTTCAGGATGTGCAGATGATCCAGGTTTTTATCACATTATGACATAGAGGGAAAGATTTAATAGCACCCTAGGTCAAGGGTGTACCTGTAAATTGCTATTTATTCCAAGAGAATGAGAATTATTTCTCAATTTCTTTTGCAATAGGGGTAGACACATATTTTTCAGTCAGTAGGCACATACCATGTACCTCAGACTTTTTTTATCAGCTATAGCAAAGTTACTGCATTGGGCACAGGGTCTGCAATTATAGCTTATTATTTGTTTGAGCATACAGCAATGCACTTCATCCTCCAGGATCGTTCTGGTTTTTGCAGGGTTCAAGACTGGCAAATTAAATGAAGATATCATGGATTCCACCACTCTTGCATCCTTTAGCATTTAAGGGTGGAATCAATTTCTGTCATTCCTTCAGGCAAGTATTATTGTTTTGATTTAATATATTGATCAGGGGAGGGAATCCATTTCAGAAGCTTCCACTTAGCCATTCTCACTGTATTAGTTCTTAATCTACAGAATATCCAAACCATGGCATTGTATGAATTATCTGGTTTGTTTATTCTAATATGAATCTGGGGACTGTGTTCTGTAGATCCAATATACCTACTCTGATGTAGCTGGGCATAGGGTTTCATTCATTACTTGTCTGCCATATAACTACACTCTGTAATGATAAATATGCTTCCTAGGTCAGAAATCAGTATGGGAATCTGCCACATACAAAATGTATCTAATTATATTCTATAATCTGAGGCTGGATAATTAATCACAGGGACAATTTGTAGTCCCACTACCACCAGTCCGCAAGACAGGACTTCATCTGTCATCTAAACTTCACAAATCTTCCTTCTTATTAGTAGTCCACTTATTTCTAAAGATTAGTGTCAATTCAGAGTCAGAATCTAATAACCTCCAACAGTTTGTGCATTTCCTTTCTCTAGTGTATAGTCACCCACATATATGGCTGCAGGACAAATCTGTGGTGTGCAGCAGAGGTTGTGTTACAGAGCACTTCTTCAAAGTTCCTCTAATTATAATAATTATTATTATTTGCCAATTTATATGTGAGGCAACAACTTAGTAAGATTTTCCATTTCTTACATATCCCTTGACCCTGTGACCAATTAGCCATGTTCACAGATGCCTGATGGGTTAAATTCATGTGTTTGTAACCATGGCTTATTCTGATAATTACACTAATCTTTGCCTTCGATGATTAGCCGCTATCACCCTGCCTCAGCTACTCTGGACTCCCATTATTTCCACTGATCACAGGAAACAATTCATTGCCATCATTGTCCAACATCATCTATGGCCTACAAAGTCAGTCACCACAGAGATAACTGTGCATCTTTTCAAGGAAGCTTGAAAGCCTTTATAAATATTCACTTTATTAATTTATCTCCAAATTCTTCAGTTTGAGTTTGTCACCTGTTTCCTTCTGAGAAACTTACCCCTGCTTATACAAATTGGTGAAAGCAAACACCTTTTCTGTGGGAGTTGTCTTAATTTATAGGCTATCTTCAATACAATTCTTTATATTTCTACAATTGGGATAGGTTGGGATCTCTCTCACTACAGGCATGGAGGTAATGAAAGGTCACGGATTTGGATCTTGAAGAGCATTGGCTTGTGAGGCAACGACCCCATGTGCAGTCCTTGGAAATTGTTATCCAGAGAAGCCTAGTTCCTTCAAAGAGGGAAGCAAAGTAGTTTCTCTGGCAAGGGAATTTCAGGTTTTGGGGGCTTAAGTTTCACAATCTCATCTGATTCTTTCCAATAGTTCCCATTCCATGTCTCCAAGCAGCCCTCCTTCCTTGCCACTGCCTTATATTAGCATAACAGCCCTGATGGAACTGAGCATATTATTGATGTTACAACGCAGAAACCCTCAAAAGTCCCTAGGGTTGGTTCTTACTTTATCTGGCCTTTAAATATGTCCTTGATGGAGATAAAGCAACCATTAAAGCTTTTTTAAATTTAACTTGTAAGTTGGATATTTGTAGTTATCAATTTTTTCTTTTCTCATGGACTATTCTTTGGTTACAGGGTAACAGTGCCCTGTTCTACCCCATCAAGATGTTTACTCATTTACACCACAAATATATAAGCAACTGAACTCAGAATCTCTTTACTTTAAGGGCCAATTACTGGGCCCAATTACTGGGCCCATTCAATGCCAATTCTTGAATTGGTAAGTTTCGCAGTATGAAACACACAGCAAACTCAAACTGAGCCAGTAGGAGAAAGTTTAAAAAAGAAAATATTTACAGAGGTTTGAACAGGATTTAGAAGATCTATATAGGGATTTTGCAGTATCCTATGCATAGAAAGAGCAGGGCATCATTGCTTCCACGAGGACATGGAAGCGAGCAGTTACTGGGACCTGGTTAGAGTAGCTGTATGAATGGGTTCATCCAATTGAAAGTGAGACATTGTTTGCCAAACTTGCATGGTAAACACAGTAAGTTCATAGAACATCCTGAAAAGAGGAAGCAAGGGCATAAAATAGCCTAAAATTTTTTATCCATAATTTATAGTTTTTTTTAATAGATGTTACTCCACTTTTTCTTTGAACATCCTTGATATATATATTTTAGATTTTTAAAAGTTGATATTTTAAAGTGAATTTCTGTTCCAACCCTTGCTTTTCTTGATTGTTTTCATAGAATTATGTGTTCCCCAGTGATCTAAAATTTTGGTTTGCAGGGTTATTTGAAGAGGAGTTTTTATTTTTATTATTTCTTTCTCTCTCTCTCTTTCTCTCTCTCTCCCCACCACTGTGTTCATCTCTTCCTTTGTGAGGTTTTATTTGCCTGTTGAAATTGTTGTTGTTACCTCCATTTAGTAATCCACACTTCAGATTCAGAAAGAGGTCATATACTTGATATTTAGGTTCACTACTCCAACATGAGATTGATAAAATGCAGATCTACCCCCAGAGCAGTTGAAGGGTTTGGATTTTAAAATCTTGTGTCTGTGTCTTCCTTCTTCATTAGGCCTACAGCTCACCATAGCATTTGATGATATTTGAAAAGAAGGGTGTGTGGCAGAAGTTTTCTCAGCTTCTTTTCATGATATAGAATTTGGGGGGGGGGTCCCCATCAAACCCAGGCTTCAAGCAGTGGGCCTGGCTCTAGTGCTATTTCTGCCCTGGAAGGCAAGCCACTGCCACCACTGCACAATCCCAGATCAGTGATCTGTTTGCTTAAAACATCATCTCTGCCTTTTGTGTGTGTGGTGGGAGAGGTGTTTCTCCAGATATGTTCATTTTTCTATAACTCAGCTGTCTTAGGGATTTTACTTCATTGTTTAATTAATGTCATGTGTTGAAGCAGAAAGTGTTTTTACCAGAGCGTGAATTCACTGTACCATCTTGAATGTAAGTATCAGCATACATTTTATTGACGGGTTAAAATTCACACTTTTTTTCTTCAGAATATTGAAATAAAATTCAATGGTGTCAACATGCTCATATTACAACTTAATATTTATTAAATTTACTATTTAGAAATTATTTTAAGATTGAATAACCTATGCATATGTATTAGCTTCCTATTTCTGCTATATCAGATTACCACAGACATAGCAGTTTAAAATAATACAAATTTCCTACAAATCTTATGTCAGAAGTCCAAACTGGATCTCACTGACATAAAATCTGTATGTGTCTATAAAATCTATAGGTGTCTATATGACTATTTCAGTAGGCTCTAGGGAAGAATTTGTTAACTTGTCTTTTTAAGCATCTACAGGATACCTGCATTCCTTGGCTGTTGCCCCATCCCTCAATCTTCAGTACCAGCAAGATCAGGCTGAGTCATTTTCTCTGAGCTCTTTTTTCTGCCTTCTCTCTGATTCTGACTATTCTGCCTCTTTCCAAATTTAAGAACCCTTGTGATGAGTCCATTGGGATAATCCAGGATAATCCTATTTTAAAAATCAGATTAGCAAATTTAATTCCATCTGCAACCTTAATCCCCTCTGCCATGTGATACAACATTGTCAGAAATTCTGTAGATTAGGACATGAATATATTTGGGATGCCATTATTTTGCCTACCACAAAAACTCTGTGTGGTAAGAACTAACTAGTTAGAAATATTTTTATAGGAAAAGCTAAGGGGCATCAATATGAAACCAGCATTTGGTATAACATTTTTTTTAACTGGAGAATTCTTACATAGAAATGAAAAACAACAGGATAGTTTTAAGCAAGTTACTCATAGCCTTCATATCAGGCAATCCTTTTTATATTTTTCCAGAGAGTAGAAATGCTCTTTGTCAAAGAAACCATACTTTCTTGTACTGGGATAGCACTTTCACCAGCAATTTCTCAGAAAGCTACTGCTTGTAAATCTAAACCACAGAGGAGCACGATAATCTCATCAACTGCAGCAGTAATTTGTAGAATCACAAAACTGCTGCAACAAATCACAGTTTTTCACAGAGAAATCTCCCTATTATGTTGATTTGTACAATATGTAATTTAAAAACAAAGGAACAAGGATCCATTCATTTATTCATTCATTCAACAAAACGGCTTTTAGCACTTATTGCTTGCCTAAATTACACTGCTATTTACTTGTGGATATAGTGATGGACAACAAAGATTTTCTATCTGACTATGATATCAATTTTGTTTTAACCTACAGAGAATAAGTAACCACATACACATGCTAAAATCTATAAATTGTGCTTGCATTGTTTTCTGTTTGTTTGTTTGGGGGGCTTTTTTGATGGTGGTATTGGTTTTGGTTTGTCCAAACTTGCCTATATCAATTGCCAGTAAATTTTGTTGGATTGATCTTCTGATTGTATTATTGTTTGTTTAACCATTTTTGTCTCAGTACTTTATGGAAAAACTGACCCTATTTTTTTTTAAGTTATGTTCTAGATGGAAATCCCTAGAATAAGACTTTTACTACTCACTCTTCAAAAAGCAAACAAAAACCACCAAGATTAATTAAGAACATCATTGACCTTAGAAGGAAACAAGATTCATCAGATTTCTTTCCTCTGTCCTTCACTGGTTTAATTTAGTTATATAGTACATTAATTTCATGTTTATAATTCAATGTTTTTAATAGCTATTAAGATATAAGCTTCATTGTTCAATTCTGGAGGTAGATGGATCTATGCTATTTTGTCCTTCTCCCTTGAGACTGAGGAAAACTTTCTCAGAAAATGAGAACAAACATCTCTCAAATTTCATTGAGGAAAATGGGGTGTATTACTAAACCAAAATATAGAAAGGGAAAATTTACTTATTGCTCAATGTGATTTTTAAAAATATTCAATGGCAATATAGATTTTATTTTATTCTATTCTATTTTTATTTTTTAAATTAGTGTAGATATAACTTACATACCAAAAATTGCACATATTTAATATATGCACCTTGATGAGTAACTACTCAATATGTTCAATGTATGTTGGGTGAAACAATTTACTGGAGACAATTTTGTTGTTTTATTTTAATTATGTCCTTTACTTGGCTTCATTGGTGGCTTCTAACACTTAAGGTCCTATTATAAGTATCTCCCAACAGACAATGGAAACTCCTAGACCATGACATTTACTACTGTCTCCCCCACAATATAAAGGTAGATTACAATAATTACGTGATGAAAGCATGAAAATAGTTTTCCACTGCATGAGTACTAGATGACAATTCTTATAGGAAAAAAAAATGAGATTATATAATTTTCAAAGGTAATTTGCCCTTTCCATACCCAGAAAATCAGGATATACAGAATGTTTAAGATAAAATATATTCACTCAAAAGGAATGAAGTACAATTCATAGTTAACCAGAGAGAACACTGACCGCTTTGACTTTATCTAAATTGACAGCACATTTTGTAATAGGCCACTGTAGTGACCCAGACACCAACCATTCTATGGAATCTTTTGAAAAAATAGCATAGGAGTGTTGATTATAAAGTAGTATTATTAGCCTCCCTATATCAACAAAAACCTTATTGTATCCACCAAGTTAAGACTTCAGAATTTTATAAAAAGCTGGATTTACTACATAGTATAATGTGTATACCAATGTATACTTTCAGAAAATAAGAAAATAAGTACACATTTTAGTTAATAAAACAGCATAAAAAGAAAAATATATACTTAAGGTACCAGTAGCACATTGGAATAATTATTTAACATTATTACTCCAATCATATGCATTTAAGCATATCTTATACACACATTTGACATGTTCTAAATTTGTTATACTCTGTACAAGGGGTTATAGGAAGGTGATAAAAAATAAGAGTGATTTGGAATTATAAGCTGAGAAATTTTCAAATGAAGAAAATTTGATGAAGGAATTGCATAGTGTTTAGAAGGAAGTAGAAAGTATTCCTATGTCTGGCATTAAATGGGGATCAGAAAATATGGGAAATTTTAATAAGAAGCAGTCTTAACATATACTAAGATGTCTCTGTATAGCTCTATTCAATTTAAGCCAAATTAGTAATGATAATAACTTCTCAAAAGTTCATCCCCCCTTCCCACCAATGGCTAAATAGCTAAACCCCATGAAAATGCATAGCTCAGAATTTGTGCAAAATAGTGACTAAAAAACATAGCATTGTTTAATACTATTCAAGATGATTTTGTGTTTTTAAATTTCTATTTGTTACAGCTAAAAGAAGAAAGTATGTACTGTATTATGCTTCAGTGGTTTCTTAGATACAATAAAATTCAGAAATAAGGCTGTAAAAATTCAACAAGAGGGCCTTTCTGATGAATGTTCAGTGAAGAAACCACTATGATTTCATTTGCTGTGCTGCTGTTTTTTTAACCTCTTTCCCTGATGTTCTAGTTATTTGGCTCCAGTTAATGGAATTTATAGAAACACAAAAGAGGACAGATGCAAGTAAAGGAAAAAGGAAATAGGAATTTCAAGTAGAAGGAATAAGAGATTACATCATGTTTGAATATAGGGCATTATTCAGACGACATAAATCCAGATTAGCTTTCCTTGCTTAAGGATCAGGCGAGGATAAGGATTAACACAACATCTGAATAAAGTTGGTTTCTTTAGAACAGTGTTTTGGTAGTTAGAAAAAAATGTATTAAAGCTTCCTATAATAAAATATATTCTTCAGTTATTTTAAATATATTAAATAATATTTATCTTACAATTAAAATCTTTTTTCTTCTTTTTTTAATAAATAATTGCTTTCTTGGTCCAATAACATTTCTTTCCTGTTGCCAGTTAGTAAACAAGCAATGCATTTTCTATGTATTATTTAATCTTATCTAGCACATAAAGCTCAAGATCTGAGATTTCCTCCTCAATTTATATTAAAAGAAAAATGTTGCCAAACTGATTTATGAAGTAAAAGTTATGTCTAAATCACAGAGAAATTATAGTTGCAATCTATGCATCTATTTTCATAGAAAAGCTGAAGTCTAAATCTATAATCTCTTGATCTTTACAACTATTTTAGCTTCTGTCAATCCTGCTTAGGAATGCACACTGACCTCATTTTCTTAGTTGATTATCTTAATTTCTAATGCCAAGGTGGATCACATATCCAAAATTGACCTAGTTACATTTGGCATAGAAGGTACATGATAAATATCAGAGTAAAACTACTTGATATGCCATCATGAGTCTCTTTTGTGGGTGTTCTCCATTTTATTATCATACACATTTTTAAATGAGGC
Organism: Tursiops truncatus; assembly: GCF_011762595.2. Lineage (NCBI taxonomy): Eukaryota > Metazoa > Chordata > Mammalia > Artiodactyla > Delphinidae > Tursiops > Tursiops truncatus. Next base: position 56,122,803 of record NC_047051.1, on the reverse strand, counting down.
AATGAAGAATTTAGAAGAGAAGGCAGGAGACAGAATTCTAGTAATGTTAACAAGATGATATAATCTATCATTACAGCATATTCTTATAAAATTTATAGTTGGATAATAGAGATAATTGAATTTCACCTTTCCGTAGAAAAGGGAAAATCTTCAGTATTTCTTTCTCATGTAATCTCTGAAGTCACTGCATCAATTTCATGGTACTGATAATTATATTCTTCCATAGTCTTTTTTAGAAGTATAGTAATAATAATAATGCATCTAGTTATTGAAGCAATAAAATTATTAAGAGCTTAAACTGTGAATATGAATTGCCTGGGTTCAAATCCTGTTTTGGCAATCTCTTATTTCTATAATCTTGGACAATGTACTTAAGCTTTCTAGATAGTTATTTCATCATCTGCAAAAGAAATATAATAGTAGAACCAACTTCGTGGGATCTGCAGATTCACTTGAGTACTATATATTAAGTTTTGCCACTCAGCAATATGCAAGAGTGTTTTGTTCTAAGTCAGGTAATACCCACTCTCTCTTAATCCTACTAGTTTCTTTGAGGTAGGCACTATTTTTTTTTTTTTTGCCACTTAAAGATGAGCAAATTAAAGCTAAAAGATGGTGGGTAATTTTCCCAAGGACATAGAAAGTAAAATCTAGAAATGAAGCTTTGTGCTTATGATTTAAACCCATCTTTATAACAACACTTCCTCCTTTCATACTGTCAGATCAGAAGTGAAAACTTCTATTCTTTGTGTCAAGGACACTATTATTTGTCTAACATTTAGAAAGTATATGACAAGTCTTTGAGTAACTAAATATTGGGAAATTTCAAAGGGTAGTCATTTATATAATCATGTTAAAGTGTTTAGAGAGAAATTTAAAGTGCTTAAAGAAAATAAAACAACCTGTAGAGGCCAAAATAGTTAAGACAAAATGTCAAAGAGAAATTGTCACACTTTTCATTTATTAAAAAATATTAGTGTGTGATAATTGTTTAATAGGAGGTAATAGTAAGTGAATTTTAAAGAAGTAAAAGAAAAAAGTGAAGTAAAATAAAGAGGAAAACTACTTTAATCAAGTTTACTTAACCTTTATTAAAGAAAATTATTGAATGAATAGGATATTCTCCACATAATATAAGGTAAACAAAGAAGAGCAATAAAGAAAACAAACAGAAAGTTACAGCATTCAAATAATTTTCTCTCTCTGAGTCTCAATTTCCTCCATATGAAATGTGGATGATAAAATAACCTTTACATAAAATTATTTGAAAAGCATCACTTGCTATTCAAATAAAATATTTTACTTTTCCTGTTACTTTTTACTTCTACTTTGTACAACATTCAATTCCCAGTCTTTCATTGAATATATAAGCTAAAAGCAAGGTGTACTATTATAATGTCATTTTAATATTCCATAAAAACAAGATACCATATAAAACATAAATCATATATTAAGAGGTTCTTCTGATTATTGAGTCTGAATACTTTCAATATACCAAACAAATTCACCTCATTTGGTATCACTATTTTGTTCCCCTTACTCCTCAGTAAGATTTCACTATAAAACTTTTTGAGTTTAGACTTCATTGTCTACACTATAAAGGTGTTTATAAATGTTCAGAAAAACAGTCTGTTTGATGGCTGGTGCAGGACATTTAGCTCTTCCACCATCAGTAAATGCAACACTGTTGGAGCAGTATGGGGTATTTTCAGCTCCTCCTTTCTGGGAAACTATCCAAGGCACACATGCAGAAAGAGTCACCTTGAGAGAAGATATTTTTTTTTTTCTAGTTACAATCACTGTATTTTCAACACTGCTTTCCATAAAATCTGCTTCCACCTCATGTTCACACTGGGTCTTCCAAGGACCACATGTGTCAGAAAATCTCCTAACCACTGCTTCTTTCTGTATTTTTATATTATTTAAAAAAAATTTTTCTGACCCATTAAAATAAAAAGATTGAAAACTGAGAGGTATGTCAGTGGTAGTGGTAGATTATAAATAAATACAGATATAAATAAGAGAAATTAAGAAAAATTGTGGGTTTAAGTTATTTCAACATTTTTTCATGGTAAATATAATTGTCAAATATTTGGAGCATCAGCATATGTAATATTTCATGATTCATTAAATTAACTTCATAGTCACTTTGGTAGAAGATAAAATAATAGTAAAGAGATGGGAAAAAATAATTCTCGTACTATTTTGGTTATGTATTGATGCACAACAAACTATACAACTCAGTGACTTAAAACAACCACTGCAATAATTTATCTTGCTAACACACCTGATACAAAATAAAGCACTAAAATAATCTCTTCATTAAGTAAGCTAATAGCAAGTCATGTTTAAAATGTAATATCGTGTTTGTGGAGTTCTTTAAATAGTTTCATAGGAAAGGGTCCTAACACCATAATTTGAGTTAGTTTTTTTGATAATAGGACCTAATTTTTTTTCCCTTTTGAAGAAGCACAATGTTTAGTATACAATAAGTATATATTTATTCTAAATCATATTTTATTTCTGAAGACATTACTTGGATTTTTTTTCATAATCTGTTAATCACTTTATTTTTGGAAAATATTTTTTCTATTAACATTATCTAATACTATGGTCTAAATCATCTGGTTTATGGCAAAATACATCATAATACAATATTTCTGTGTTGTTAAGGCCTTTTTCATCTCCAACTTTTATTTTAGAACTTGTGAAAACTACAATTAACTACCACATCTTTGTTAAGTTTTTTAGGGAAGATATAACCTTTGATAGATTTAGTATAATTGATATTTTAACGAATGTACTGTCACCAGATTTGACTCCAGACTTAAGCAAGGCTGTGATTTTTTGTCTTCCTTCCAGGCTTAGCTTCCTTTTCAGTAGTTTCATCATTGTTTGACACTTTCTTCTTCTGAGGTATCAGTGTCCTTAGTGCATATCCATTTTCTTTTTAGTTAGTCACAATCTTTTATTTAGTATTAATAAACATTGATAGACCAGTTCACACTGATTTGTAAATAGGTAGAGTGTTTAACATGCTCCCTATCATCTATTTAAGTAATCTACTCCATACTACATCATCCATATAAAATATTACCTAATATTAAATCTATATTTAGTGTTAAAATGTTGAGGGCACACTAATTTTTTTTTCAGTTACAATCATTAATTTTCACTTTTCCAGTTTTCTTTTAATTGTGCAGTACCTGATTTTTTTCACAATAGTTTTGTATGCCATTTAATGTTTTTGTGGGACTCTTAAAAATCTATCTATATTAAATGACAATTTATTCTTTTAAGGTGATGCTTTAAGCATCATGTAGGAATATATTTTCGATGGGAAAGTGATTATTCTGTGAACTCAGAAATTATACACACATTGTGGTTTATAACAAATAAACCTTCAGCCATAGTTTAAATCACTTACTCTAAATAAACTAGATTTATCTGATATTAAATAGATGATTTTACCTATTTGTCATACGCAATCTAGTTAATCAATGTAAATGTGCAATTTCTTAGTATTACAATAGATATTTGTCTTTAGAAGTGTCAGTAGCAGTTTTGATAAAAAATTATTATGTTACTGTGTTGATTTTGATAATTGATAGTTTGGAGAGAGGTAGTAAGTGGCACATTCACAAGCAACTTTTAATAATACTCCAGAATTTCCTAAACTGTTGAATAAATATGAAAAATAGATTAAAGTTTGAAATATATTAATACTAATTAGCTTAAAAGACCTAAGTAAAGTCTTAGATGGTTAAATAACTTCAAAATAGTTGGGAAAAAAATGTTACTTATAGTGATTAACTGATATGTGTGTGACTCAAAACTTTAAGAGTTTTCCATGTTTAACAAGTTTTTAGTTTATCTTTGACTGACTCAGAGACAGCGTTCAAACTAACAAACAAAAGAAAACAAAAATGGACTATTTTTTACAGTCTTAAATATCAGAGTTGTCTAGTCCTGTGACTAATATAGTAATGTTGATGTCAAAATTTTTTTTCTAATATACTAGTTTTTATTTAATGACCCAGTTTCTGAAAAGGTTGATGATACTCCATGTTATTTAATATTCAACTAAAAATTGTTTCTTAAGTTCATAATCAATAAAACGAACCAAAGGAAATATTTGAAAAACGAGGAAATGTTTGAGTGAATATATACAAATATTTTTTAATAATTCTAAGAAAATAACACCACATATTAAATTTGGAATATGAAGAGAATTTTATGAAACCTCTGTACAAAATAATGAAACATCAAGACACTGTAGAATAGTACCTAAAGCCAAGACTTCTCTACATCCTTTGTATTATATATTTAGACTCAATGTCCTTTACATTCTTTAGAATTCACCTAATCATATTTGAAGATGCTTTTGTTGAATAAAATAGAAACTGTGTAAACTCTGGTTAAAATTATACCTGTTTCAAATATATATTAGAAAGTATATATATTCAAATATATATTCAGAAAATTCTGAATTTCTTCTACTTTGAAAAATATTACTAATACCTCTTTAGAGGGAGGGTGTTCTAGACTGAATTGTGTCCCCCTAAAATGTATGTGTTGAAGCTCTAATGTCCAATGTGCCTGTATTTGGAGACAGAATCTTTAAGGAGGTAATTAAGGTTAAATGAGGTCATAAGTGAGAAGCCATAATCTAATAGGACCAATGTCCTTACAAGAAAAGGAAGAGACACCAAGGCACACTCACACAGAGGAAAAGGACATGTGAGAACACAGTGAGAAGGTGATGTCTCTGTGACCTAGTAAGATCCCTCACCAGTGTCATTACTTTCATCTTGGGCTTCCATCCTCCAGGACTGTGAGAAAATAAGTTTTTGTCGTCTAAGTTTTTGTTGTAATTTGATGTTTAAAATGTTTCATGAGTATTCATTGTTTTAAAGAAGCCTATCTTTGTAAACATATTTTTGTGTATGTCCATGTTTATGGAATCTGGTAGAGCTATAAATGAAGTAGTTATTTTTCTTTTAGAAAATTTTATATTGCTTCCAAGCCTTTATTCATATAACAGAATGATTTGCTGTGTTCCATGTTAGAGTACCTACTAACTATATGCATTTTCTGCTTTTGACAGAAATGTGTCTTTCTCTGGAAGACAGAATTATGTTATGGATTGTTTTCTAAAATACATTGTTATTTTTTCCCTTCCTTTCGGTTTTAACCTAATTTATTTATCTATTTATTTCTTTATGTAATACTCAACTGTAACTCTAGTTTTAGGAGAACAAACATACACAATGCTCATTTTTTACATGTACATTTTATATATTTTATATTTTTAAAATTGAAAAACGCTCTGATCAAAAGCATTAGTTTTATACGTATCCAAAAACAGATTATTTCAGGTGACATGGATAGAGAATATAAGCACATAGAAAACTGCTCATGAACTCAGGATCAAGCCTATCTCATTCTTTCAGGATTAACCTCTAAATTATAAATAGCTACTAAGTCATCTGAGCAGGCCTAGAAGAAGATATTCAGAGCCCTACATACTGAAAAATTATATTACTCCACTAACTCTCCAACTGTAGTTGAAAATACTACAAAATGATAAAATAGGTATACAAAATAATAAAAAAGTATCAGTACTCGTTATGATTAATAGTCCATTGCTTTGTATTTCATTATGATGACCTAAGCATATGCTTAATTAGTTTATTGATAATTCAAGCTCTGTCTGAAAGCCACCAGAAGAAAATATGCAGCAAATGCAGTATAAGATAAATGTTTTCTACTTAAATCTTCTCTTGGCCAGCCCTTGAAATTGATATATTTCTCTTCAAAACCGGTCTCCAACCAGTCTCTTCGCTTCATATTCCTTTATACCATAAAGTTTCACTTTATAAATATTAATTTGGTTAATCTTCATCACAGTAACATAACTGTATTTAGCCTACTTGCATTTATAAAATTGTGAATTTTTTTCTTTTTTAATTAGTATATTTATAATTTCATTAACCATTGATAATTAAGAGGTCATAGAGACCATATTTGTTGTTACAAATCTCAAAAGATTCAGGAAAGGACAGTATTTCTGGGACTGTCACAGTAAGAACCTCCAAAAATCTTGTCCATAAAAGCAGTAAAAACACTAGCAAATATTGTCAAAACCAATTCATCCAGAATTTTGGGAATTAACCAAATGCTTACAACAATCTGAGGAACATTCATTCAATAAATGCCTGATTCTTAAAAATAATAGCAATGTCAGTAATCCTCAGTAGTTGCAGCAAGCTTTGTGATACTTTAGCTTGCTCTCTTTCGACCCACTTTCACCCTAAGTTCCTTGGTATCCTTGAAAACCAGCAACCTAAGACCACTGGAGAAGCCAAAATGGGTTTGGAACTTTTACTGAATTTTCCAAATAATGGGGTTTTTTTGTTTTGTTTTTTGTTTTTCTGCTTGCCTAGAGGCTCTCATGAGTACCCCCAATTAACAGTTTGTTCGTTATTAAATGTGACTCAGTCTGCTTAAAGCCCTGTTTGCAGGCCCTTTTTATAAAATAATAAGAAGCTATTGTTAAGCATTGAAGCTGTGTGAGGTAGTGTTACCAGTTGTGCTCAAGAGGCTAGATAAAAATATAAAATAAAGGAAAATCTGGAGAATGATATGTCCATGTGGAGCTTTGAAAAGCTCTGAAATATTCCTGGGAACATAGAAGATCACAAGCATGTGGTGAGTTGTATGCATGTCCAGAAAGACTTGAGGAGGCCCTGTTTTCATATTTCTGACACACCGTGAGGTTCTGTACAAGCAGAAAGTGAAGGAATAAAGCAGATTTGGAAAACTGGCAGAGCACTGATGTTTATCCCAACATACATCCAGAGCCTCCTGGCAAAGGGTGGAAGACTTTTTGATTCAAAGCATTCAAGAAAATCTCTGACCAATCATTAGCTGAGTTAGAGACTACAAACCACACATGACAAAGAATACAGACTTTATAGAATTAGTCCTGAAAAGTCACTAAGCAAAGAGCAATAGCCGCAACAATAATAACAACAACAGAAGTAAGAACAAACGGCAAGCCCTGAGGGGGATCTGATTCTAAGTGGTCTAATTCTAATTTTACAAGGGAAAAGAATAATTTTATAACAGTAAATGAGGTAATCCAGATTTAATGAACAAATTCCTAGAGGGACAAAAACTACTGAAACTGACTCAAGAAGTAATATACGATTTGGATAGACTTGTAACTAGTGAAGAAGATGAAAGAATAATTAAAACTTCCTAAAAGAAAATTCCAGGGTTATATGGCATCATTGGTAAATTCTACAAGATGACTTAAAAAGAAAAACTGCCAATCCTTTACAAAATTTTTCCAAAAAATAGAACAGGAGAGAATATTTTCTAACTCATCCTATGAGGCCAGCATTACCTTGACACCAAAGCCAGACAATGACATGACAAGAAAAGAAAACTTCAGAAAAAATATCACTTATGAATAGATGAAAAAAAATCAGTTCTTAATAAATTACCAGCAAAGCAAATCCAGCAACATATGAAAACAATTCTATACCATGACCAATCTGTATCTATCCCAGAAATGAAAGATTAATTTAACACATGAAAATTAATGTAATACACCATGTCAATTGAATAAAAGCAACCACATGATTTCAATGCATGCAGGAAAAGCATCTGACAATATCAAACGTATTATTATGAAAATAATTCAACAAACTAGGAATATAAGGGACTTTCATTAACCTGATAAAAGTCATCTACTCAAAATCCACAGTTAACATCTACTTAATGGCGATGAACTGAAAACTTTCCCCTTAATATCAGGAACAATCCAAGAATTATCTATTCTTGCCACTTCTACTCAACGTTGTACTTAAGGTACTAGCTAGATCAATTGGGAAATATGAAGGAAGAAAAGCCATGTAAATTAGAAAGGAAGAAGTGAATCTCTCTCTAATTTTAGATGACATAATCATGTACATAGAAAACTGGAAGGAATCCACTGGAAAACTTTTAGAATTAGCGAACAAGTTCACCACAGTCAGTCACAAGGTCAATATATAAATATCAATGTTTTCTATATATTGGTAATAAATATATTGAAAACAAAATTAAGAAAACCTTTCCATTTATAATAACATCAAACATGTTAAAATGCTAGGAATAAATTTAACAAGATATATGACTTATGCACTGAAAAGCTCAAATCACTGTTGTAAAAAATTACAAAACTAAACAAATAGAAAGAGGCCATGTTCGTGGATCAAAAGACTTAGTATTGCCAAGGGTGCAATGTTTCCCAAATAAATTTACAGAATCAACACAACTCCTTTCAAAAACTCAGTAGCTGATTTTGCAGAAACTGGCAAGATAATCCTAAAATTTATATGTAAATGCAAGGGACGTAGAATTGCCAAACAATCTTGAAAAAACAAAACCACAATGTTGGATGACTTATACTTTGTTATTTCAAAACATACTACAAAGCTACAGTGATCAAGAAGAGTGTAGTATTGGCATACAAATAGACATATAGATCAGTGGAATAGAACTGAGAGTTCAAAAATAAAACTTTACATTTATGATCAACTGATTTTATCAGGGATGCCAAGACAACTCACTGGGGAAAGTAAATCTTTTCAAAAAATGTGCTGGGACAATCTTATATCCACAATCAAAAGAATGAAATTGGATTTCTGCTTAACACCATATGCCAAAATTATCTTAAAAGGGAATAAAGACTTTAATGTAAGAGCTAAAATTTTAAAACCCTTAGAAGAAAACTTACAAATAAAATTTCATGATCTTAGGTTTTATGATGTTTTCTTAGATAGGACATCAAAAGACAAGTGAAAATATATATATTAATAGATCAATTAGACTAACAAAATTAAACTATTTGGTATTTTAAAGGACACCATCAAAAAAATGAAAGGACAAACCACAGAATGGGAGGAAGTATTTGTAAGTCCTATGTCTGATAAGGGAGTTGTATACAGACTACACAAAGAACTCTTGCATCTCAACAATAAACAACAACAAAAAACTAAAAATGATACAAGTATTTGAACACTCATACACTACTGGTGAAAATGTAAATTGATGCAGTCACTTTAGAAAACAGTTTGGCAATTCATTAATAAGTTAAATATTGTGTTACCATATGACCCAGTACTTCCAATATGAAGTATATACCCAAGATAACTGAAAGTATACATCTACACAAAAGCTTACACATGAATATTTATGGCAGCATTATTCATAATATACCCAAAGTGGCAAAAACCCAAATGTTTATCAATTGGTGAACAGATAAACAAAATGTGGTATATCCTTACAAGAGAATATTATTCAGCAATTAAATATGGAATAAAGTGCTAATGAATTCTGGAATTATGTATGAACTTTGAAATGTTGTAATAAATGAAAGAATCAAGTTACTGAAATACATACTGTATGATTGTATTTATATGAAATTTCCAGAATAAGCAAATCCATAGAGACAGAAAGCTGATTCATGGTTACTGAGGTCTACAGATAGGAATTGAAAGTGACTGCTAATGGGTACGGGCTTTTTTTTGAGTGATGAAAACATTCTAAAATTGGATGGTGATGATGGCTACCCAACTACACTAATATAATACAAACCACTGAATTGTACACTTCATGTAAATGTACACTTTATACAATTGTGTGTGTGTGTGTGTATATATATATATATATATATATAAAATCAGATATATTTTTATCATAAAATGGCAAGTTAATGAAGAAAGAGAGGAGAAGTTCACTTATCTGAGGATGCTTATTTTCAACTCACTTTTCCTGGTGTTGGTAGATGAGCTACTCCTACTGTTAGTTTCCTAACATACTCCAATAGCCATTCAGCATCTTTTTTTCTGGTGACACCATCTCTAAAAGGCAGTTTTCTTACATTACCTGGGAGCTCGTTTCCTATTTTAGTCCACTTGTACGTGCTTCTGTGACAAAAATCAAGTACCAATTCACTCTTTATTCTTAAAGAGTGCTAAATGTATACTGTGTTCAAATGGAGCAATGTGCCCTAATATCAGGCTGCATAGTGTTCCGAAACTGAAATTTTTAATGAGATTGAGGATGTTAGCCAAAATTACAAAATGCATCAGAAAACTCATGCCACTCCAAATAAGAGTGTGAAACATAACAAGCAACAGCTTTTCACACTATGGAATCTAGATGCAGAATGGAAACTATAAAATGAGTATTAAAAATAATTTAAGGCTTAATGAGGCAACAAATGTATTACAACTTAATAACCTTTTTAAAAATACTCACTTTTTCAAAAAACCAATGAAACAGTTACAAAAAGAGACATTTTCCCAACCACAAGGCAATTCCCAAATTTGCAACAAAAATAATTATATTACTAAACATCATTTTCCTAATTTTAAATATATTATTTAGAAATTAAAACCATTGGGGTTTCCCTGGTGGCACAGTGGTTAAGAACCCTCCTGTCAATGCAGGGGACATGGGTTCAATCCCTGGTCCGGGAAGATCCCACATATCATGGAGCAACTAAGCCCATGTGCTGCAACTACTGAGCCCATGTGCTACAATTACTGAAGCCCACGTGCCTAGAGATTGTGCTCAGCAACAAGAGAAGCCACCGCAATGAGAATACTGTGCACCGCAATGAAGAGTAACCCCTGCTCGCCACAACTAGAGAAAGACCACGCATAGCAACAAAGACTTAACGCAGACAAAAATAAATAAATAAATTTATATAAAAAAAGAAATTAAAACCATAAAATGCCTATCAAAATAAAAGTTTAAAATAAAATTAAAGTTCTAAACAATTTTGATTATGAGAGGAAATCAAAAGATATATCCATTAATTTATATAATGTTCCATTTCTTGTAGGCTTGTTAACTACCAAGTACTGTTGAAATTCTTTTAAATTCATTATAATATTTGATCTCCATTTGATCCTCACAACCCTGTGAGCTACATTAGAATTATATATCAATACAAAAATAATAGAAAAATAAAACAGTTGAAGGCAGCATGAATAAAAGTAACCCTGAATGTTTAATAAGAATGTAGCTAGTTTAATTAGAGTTAAGTAAAAATCAAGTATCATGTTTAGTGACTGGACTGAGATGGAACACACATGCACATTGTTCCCATTACTGAGTGCCAGTATGTGTCTGGCACTAACTCTTTTACATTAATTAACACATTTGGTGCTCATAACCCTGTAAGCTACCTTAGGATATTTTTGGCTGCTGGCAATAGGAAAAAGGAAAAAAACAAACAAACCTCAAACTGGCTTAAACAAGAAGAAAATTGATTTCCTCACAAACCTGAAACCCAGATATTTCAGAGTTGGCTTAATCCAGGCTCTCAGCTCTATTTACAGATGAATGTATTTTGTCCTTTTCCATATGTCAGCTGGATATAAAAATGTTTACAGGTAAACCCAGCATCACATCTCCTAAAAGCAACAGGAGGAAAGACAGGTTTGGTGGAGAGCTTTCCAAGAAGTTCCAGGAGGTTCCTTCTTACTCTGGTATATTCAACAATCTTCTCAGCTTGATTTCTTAACTCTATTAGATGCTCCATTTTCAACTAATGCTAACAAGGGAAATCATCAGATTACCCCTAAACCAATAAACTGTATCTCCTTGGGGGTGGGAATGAGCAAGTTGCCCTTATTGACCATGGTCTCTGAAGACTCAACCTGAAGTTTGGTTAGAAAAGTGGTAAGAGTGACTGGATCCTATGTAGCATTCAAAACTGCCCTCTATAGATATATATTGTTATTATCACATTTCATAAATGAGGCTGACTATCATGTTTAAGGTCACACCCTTTACTGATGGCACTGAATTTCAAAACCCAGTCTGTTCACACTAAAACCTCCTTTTTCACCACATAAATGCATAGTACTGTCTAACTACCAGTCTTTCCCCATAGAAGGCTGATGAAGCCTTACTTCATCCGAGAGCTACTGTTGAGATTTTATTCTACATAATTTCTTTTTTTGCTTCCTGTCTACCACTGGGATTCACGGTGACTCTGTAGTTATTGGTAAACACTGTATCTCAAACAGAAATTTAGAATTCTTGATATGAAAAGTTTGTGCTAAAGCTGCTCTTCTGAGACCGTGGCAAATCCTCAACTTTTCTTTTATCTCCCTTGTTCCCAGTGTAATAATATGTCATGTTCAGCTTCACCTGGGATTTCTTTTGTTCCATTTCTTTAGCAATTTCTATCAAGTTTCTCTGTGATATTTTTATTACTTTCACTAGTAAAGCAAACAGATATCTCCTGGTCATGGAGAGTACAGCCCTCAAAGGAACATTGTTGCAGTGTGAATGTTTGTGTCTCCCCAAATTCTTATGTTGAAATCCTAAGGTCAAATGAGACAGTATTAGAAGGTAGGGCTTTTGGGAGGTGATTAGGTCATAACAGTAGAGCTTCCATGGAGAAGATTAATGCCCTTATAAGAGGCTCCAAGAGAGCTCTTTTGCCCCTTCTGCCATGTGAGGATGCAACAAAAAGTCCTTGACCACAAAGAGAGCCTTCACCCAACCAATGCTGGCACCCTGATCTCAGAATTCTAGTCTCCAGAGCTGTGATAAGTAAATTTCTGTTGTTTATAAGCTACCCAGTCTGTGGTATTTTGTTATAGCAGTCCTAGTGGACTAAGACATATTAACAGAATCATGGTCTCATGGGTGATACTATTACTCCTTAAAAGGAACCCCATTCATCCCCTTGGTATAGAGTAACAGACTTGTTGGACAATCATGGTATAAAGTAACAGACTTGTTGGACAATCATTCACTATATCTATCTATTATTCTTTTTAATTTTTTTGACAGTAAACATTTTTAATACTTTCTTGGAATAACAGCCTCTCCTTTAGTATATGGAATCCAGATCTAAGAGCTGGTTCACATTTAGAAATTAGACAGCAAATTGCCACTTTTTCTTCTCTCAGCCTTTTCATCATTCATCATGGATTTTGTTTTAATTGTGTAAATTAAGCAACACCCTGTTGGCACCCCACATCTCTGTCCTATCTCTTGGTTTGGGGCACTTCAGACCCCTTCCAGATATCAGGTTAACCTTGCTGCCCATTATGATAATTACACACACTTTTATTCTGATTTTTAAATGCTACTTGGTTTCTATGTTTTGTAATTCCCTTAACCCCAATACTACCAAGATAACCATCACTCCATACCTACAAAAGATAGTCACCTTTGAACTTCTCAAAGATGCTGCATTGGTACATCCCATACTTTTTTGGGTAAATGTAACCTTCCCAAAAAATATAGTTAGCAAGTTGATTTTCTGAATGTATATAATCCTAACATGCCCAGTTTTCCAAGGCTTATGATCTCTTTCTCCAATATTTTTCATTTAAATTCTGGCCTGTCTACTTTACTTTGAGTGGGCCATGACTTTTTTCAGTCTTTCAAAAGCCACTCAAGTTTAATACTGTCTCCCAGGACCTTGCCAGGGTTTTAAATAATGTATCAATGGAGAATGTTCCCATATGTATAAACTCTCTTATTCAATTTTGTGACCTGTCCTCCTTGATCCAGAATCCTTAATATCCAGTCGATATACATTCCCTTGGCTCTTTGCAAGTTCGTTTGTTTCATAAGTCACACAGCTCCTTTGGCATGTAGTTACTTCCCCTTTTACAAGAGTGAGCTCTTCCAAAGCTTGATTATGCTGTGATATAATCTATTGTCCAGGAGGAATGACAAAGTAGACCCTGAGGAGGCTGAATGCTTTCCTGTCAAGTAAAGACTTCTGCATTGTTTTCAAGCAAGAGAGGAGAGGTGCTTTCTAAATTCTAACAGAAAGGAGTAGACACTTCTGCAGATCCAGAGGGTTTAGGGGAGTATCAGGATTCAGGTTTTCCAAATGTGTCAACTCAAATGTCCCACCCCAAATCTCAGGGTCCTAGTCCTGAAGCATGGCACTGATCTTGGTATACCGACTTGCTGGAGTTAAAACAGCAATCTTTTCTAGAGCTCTGCTAACCTTATAATTAAGTCATGGGACTGATGCTCAGCTGTTTCTACCCTCTGGTTTCAGGAAATGACTATATTCTCATGGAGGCTTTCCCTATTGCCTTTAGTTTGTGATTAATTATCATTAGACTTTTATACTTTTTCTCATAAAAATTTTAACAGTTGAACCAGGACAGCATGCCAGAAGCTGTGAGTACGTGAACTGACATTGCATGGTTCACTTTGCCACCTAGGTAACTGGTTAATCAGTTGCAAGACTGCATTTTAGAGTCAGCTTTTACACGCAGGAGGTTTACTGGGGGAATATTCTCAGATCCTATACCTGTGAGGGTTATCCAGTGTTGAAGCAAAAGGGCTGGGCTTTTATTATTAGACATAGACTGTCCACAAGGGAAATTCACATGCAAGCTCTCAGCAACCAACACTCCAAGAAGCTGGGAAGATAAGGGGACATCTGGGCAGCCCACCACTAGGCTTCCTTCTGCATATGAAGGTATTTTTAATATGTTAGCAGGAATTAAATAAAATCCCTTAGACTTCTCATTTCTAAGCCAAATATCCAAGTCTTTATTAACTACACTATAAAAAGTTTCAGAGCAGAAGCCATTTTATATTTGTTTACTTATCACAGAGTTTTGAACATGATATGCTCCAAAAATCTATTTTTATTATGTTAAATAATTCACAAATAGTATAACTCTTCACTCAGATGTTCTCCCTTACATTCCTATTCATAAAATTCTTAACCACTTCTCCATTTGCTTACAAATATCACTGTCTGCTTAGTATTTCCTAATTGACTTGTGGTCATCTGATTTTTGTTTGGTACTTCATGTTTCTCTTGTGACCATTATTTTATTGTCTTCTTATCAGTTCAAGTTATTATCTTTATTTATGTCTATACTTGAGATGCAAAATATAGCTTGTGTAAAAGTTACATTTACTATTAAAAATATAGGCAATGCAGAAAACAACAAAAAATAAACTCCTAAATCTCTCTAATCACAATTAACAATTATCTGCTCAGAATTTACTCAGTCATAAATATTAATGAACATACAATTAGGATGAATATGTTTAATTATATAGTAACTTTTTAAAGCCTTTAGATTGAGGAAACATATTACACAAAATGAAGTACAAAATCTTATACAGTTAAGAGAAATTTTATGTAGGTATACTCCCATGTAACCATGGCCAAAGATGAATATACAAAGCAAGAAATATTTTTTATGTAATGTAATTTAGGGTAAATATTACTTAAGCTCAATGAAAAAAGATTCATAGGATATTAGTGAAAAATTTACTAAATTTTTAAAAATGCATTTTAAAAATTAGAAATATTTTTTAAAAGCTCACTCTCAGGTTAAGAGTAGAGATAACAACAACATTAGGACTAGAGTCATTATATTTTATAACTAGTGTTCCAGCTTCAAATATAAACATGATATACTCTCATTTTTTCCCAATTCCGCTAAGTCCCCTCTTCTCACTTTCAATATTTTTAATTATATTATATATTATTATACTACAAGATTTTATAACATTTATGTCTGTACCATTAGCATAATGCCCACAATTGTCCAATAATATTTATTTACATTAATGGCATTGCCTTATAACCTCTCATCTTACAAAGACTTTTTTCAAGAAGTGCTTATGAGTGATGCATCCCTATATTTAATCATGTTTCCTTTTGTTGTCCCTAGACATACTGCCTGATATTCTAGAGGGTTTATATTATATTTTTGAATAATCAGTTCTTTCCTTTAGCACTTCATAAGCATTGCTCTGTGGTTTCTGGCACTCAAGTTACTTTTAAGAAATGTGCTGCCAATTGATTTCCCTTCTTCTCAAGCTATTTGCATGATATTCCCTGGATGCCTGAACAGTATTTTCTTCATTCTTGAAGTCCAATAATTTAGCTATGAATGGCATGTTGCTGTATGTTCGATATCACATATACTTTATATGATACTTATGGTTAATCTGATATAGGGTTCTCATACTTCTTCCCTCATCCTTTCATCTCACCTTTTTATTATTATTATTATTATTGTCACTGTTATTATTATCTTATACATCCACACATACAAACTTTAGGATTATTACAAACTTCATTTCAAGATCATGTTCTTATATTGTAACTTGGAAAATTATTTCTTTTCTATTTATCAGTTATCTAATTCAGGTATACCAGTTATTCTTGTTCTTGACCATATATTTTCTTCACATGTAGTATCATCTTTCTGATATTATTTAGCATTTGAATGTGAATTTACTGCCTATTTTGCATTAAAAAGATCTGTAAAAACTTAATTGAATATAATCAGTGTTTATTTTAGGTCATAATTTTGTGAGTTGGCTGCTGGTTGATCTGGGTTAAGTAACCTTATCCTGCTTCTGAGACTAGTGGGACATGAAGCATGTTCTTCTCTTCTCTTGGTGATAGCAAGAAGCCCAAGAGGGTAAGTGGAAACATACAAGGCACCTTAAACATGCAAAGTAAGTGAAAACATGCTTAAAACTGTGTAGGAATCAAGGAGTAGGAAAACGATCTTTGCCTTTTTTGTGGGAGGAAATGCAAATTAAAGAGTGAATACAGGACAAAGGGATCAGACTTACGGTTTTCTTATACTATTTTTCTGTCATTAATTCAAATTCTATTTCTTTCTGATTTCTACTGACTCAACATTAATAATGCTATTTTCCTCTATATCACATCTTTTCATTTAATTTTGTTTTTATCTTTGAGCTCTTATATGGATGAGTTCATGTCCTTAAGTTGTTTCCATTTTGAAACACACATGGGTGTTTTCAAATAATTTGCTTATTCCTTGCATTTTGCTGGGGGCGGGTGGGTGGGGAAGAGGCTTTATGTAATACTGTGTGCAAGACTATAACCTCTAACAATGTCCATACTATCTTCAAATGATCTCTACTAGTATTCCTCCCATTTTCTTAGAATCTGTATCCTAATCCCAAAGGAACATTCTTAGTCTTTGTATCCACACACTCAAAACTCATGTCACGAAATAAGTGAGCATTCATAGAAGTGCGGACAAAATATGGCTATAATTATTCATGAACAGATTTATTTTGCTAAGAACAGCAATACATTATTGATGCCTTATTACTCAAGTACAGTTATATATTTCCTCCTTTACACACTAGCCAAAGGAACTTGATTAGAATCCTATGAGTTACATATAGAGGATAACTTCCTATGTTTAAAATGTATTTTACATATTGTGCTTGTGTACATATACATATGTATAAGTGTGTGTGTGTATGTGGTATCTCAGGCAAAAGTAATATATTTGCTTACAATTTGCTGAATTTTAATAGCAATGCAAAAAAATGATCAAACTCTATGCAGGGGTCAGCAGTAACCTACTGATCTATTTTGAATTTAGTGTTTGAAGTATTATTGTCATTTGTGTACACATACTTCCAAACAAGCTGATTGCTCTTGATTAGATTACAGATCTTTAAAACTTTCCAACAGTTTATATCTGTTTGAATAGACTTCACTATTAGTAACATATTCAAATATTGAAGGAGATAGATATTGCAATAGTTTTATTTTTTCTAAATTATATATTGACGTCTTATTCATTTACTTAAAAAATCATGCCATAATAGAAAAATTCTAAATTTTATGGTCATGCCTATGCTCCTAAATAATTGAGTCAGAAAATAAAGAGACTGGTATGCATCTTGTGGGTAGACACAAAAAAATCTGCTATACTACAAATATTCACACCTATAACCAAAAAGAAATAGACACTTTGTTGGAAGTTCAGAGTGCGAGCTTTCAGTGTCACAGTGTATTATGTTATCATGCCACTTTGAATTTTGTTTTACTTTTAGAGGATCTCACAGAATAAAATATATGTGTGTGATATGAGGAATCTAAAGTAAAATTCTTTTAGCTTCTGTTTATTGAATTCTTATGGGCAAATCAAATAAATAATTTATTATTTACTAATTTACTCTTTATGCATAAACAGTAACAATGGATGGACTGCCATGCTCCTAGCTAAGACTGACACCTTTCCTTGCTTTTACATTTCATTCCCTCACACATACTCAATGACATTGCTACATTGAATCTCCCTCTCCTCTTCTACCAATTCTCTTTTGTATTATTCACACCATCACAAAGATAAACTATTTCTTCCATCTTAAAAAATACCTGATTTAACCCTACTTTCCTCTCTAATTTCTGCTCCATTTACCTCCTCTTTACAGAAAAACTTCTTGAAAGCGTAGAATATAATTGCTGACTTCATATTGACCCTTTCCACTATTTTTTGTACACAAACTCTACTAAAATTCCTCTTTCCAAAGTCACCGATGAATTTCACATTGGCGATTTCAATGATCAAACTGCAGTAATATTACTTTAGCTATTTAGGAGCATTTCGTACAGTATTACTCTATTTTTCTTGAAGTACTTCTTTCACCTGAACTCTTGGGCACCACTCTCAGCCTTAAATGTGGTAGTGACCCTGGACTATTTGACATTATTTTTTATCATCTAGTCTCACTGTCTAAACTATCTCATGTAGTCTGATGATTTAAACATCATATAAATGCTAGCTCCTGGATTTGCATCTTCAATCTAGTTCTCTCTAGACCTCCAGGTCTAAATATCCTATGCTTACTTGACTTTTCCATTTCTGTATATGACAGTCGTTGCAAACTTAACACATGCAAAACTGAGTTATTGATATCCACCCCAATATTTACTCTTCCTGTAGTCTTCTTCATTTCAAAAAATGCCGTGCTCTTATTTCATTTGCTCAGCAATAAATCCTTATAGATTCCTATGTTCCGCTTTTTTTCCCTCTCAACCCCAGGTATGGTCTTTCAGCAAATACTTTTAGCTTCATTTGGACTCCACATCACCACTTCCAATCATCACCCCAGCCCCAGACACTATCAGTTTTCTCCCAGAATACTGTCAGATCCTTCTTTACACTTTAATAGCATCACCCTGGATACTGTCTTAAGAGGCTAAGACCTGCCCTTGTCTCCTTCATCCCAAGTGATTTTGCTAAAATGAAAGTCTGGTCATGTCATTTCTCTTCTGAATACCTCCCTCAGTGGTGTCACTTCTTGCTCAGAATGAAGCCCACAGCCTTTAGTGAATGAGTTACAAGGCCCTACCAACACAGATTCTCTACCAACTTTCTCACTGTATCTTTTACTTGGCCTCACATTTTCTTTTCCTCCCTCCACTCCAGTCATATTGGACTCAATGCTGTTCCTTGCAATATGCCAAGCAAGATCCCACAAGCAGACGTTTTAATGGTTGTCCCTTATGAATACTATCCCCTAGATACGTCTCTAATTCATTTATTTAACTTTTCTTTTTTTTCAGAAAATGTCTTCTCAGTGAGATAGGACCGATGCATCCACTAGGCTCAGTTAGTACAATACTTAAGAGTAGACAATACTCTTAAGGTTCCTCAAAAATATTTCAATTTATTTTAAAATTAAAAGAAAAGAAATAAACTTTTATGTCAAGTAAAATGTTTTAATATATAATATTAATACTATGTCTTTATATCAACAAGGACATAAAATAAAATTATATACATACCTATATGCATATGTGTGTGTCTATTTAATGAAGAAAGGGGTCCCTAAATCAAATGTGCCTAGAACCCACAAACCCATAATGTGGCCAGGCAGAGAGGCCCTCCCTGGCGATCTTATGTAAACTTTCAGCATCCAGTTTCAACATTTCCTATGCTCCTTCCCTGCTCTGTGCCTTATGTCTTCCCCTTAGCACTTATTACTACCTCTCCTACTAGAATACAAACTTCATGGGGTAATTTCTTTTGTACGTTTATTATTGTTTGTTCAGTACCTAGAAAAATATATGGCACATAGTAATGTGCAAAAATACTTATTCAGTGAATGAATGTATATTTTAACTGGCTTAAATACATCCAAATGATACATATCTGGTTGAAGCATTATTTTTTCTTTTGATTCTCATATAACATTCTAAATATATTGGTCCTATTTATTTCTGTACTGGTTATTAACTTGTTTACATAATGTAATGCATCACTTATTTGTAATACAGGGAGTACCAGATTTGCAAAGGGAATGTTTCTGAAATGCTTTCTAATATATATTATCTTTTTCTTACTTGACACAAATTATGTATTATCTTCCTTACACTAATTTTTTTAACATCTTTATTGGAGTATAATTGGTTTACAATGGTGTGTTAATTTCTGCTTTATAACAAAGTGAATCAGCTATACATATACATACATCCCCATATCTCCTCTCTCTTGCGTCTCCCTCCCACCCTCCCTATCCCACCCCTCTAGGTGGACACAAAGCACCTAGCTGATCTCCTGTTACACTAATTTTTAAAAAGTGTGATTTTAATTTATAACGATTTTCTATTTTAAGGGAGAGGGATGAGTATTTCAGGAATATGCATCCAATAAGACTTTAGTTAGAAACTAAAGGTTTCACCACACAAATTTTTTACCACAATGTTTTTACATTGTGCCAGAAGCGATCTTTCTGTAAAGCACAAACTATGAGACCAATGCTATTGAAGTCACATAAACACAGAATTTTCTGCACTGAATTTTTGGTTGTTTACCACGACTTTGTTTTCTCACTACATTAAAAATGTATTCTAACTAAGTTTCAAGTATCTGCTGATTACAAAATGTGGTTTTTATTTGAAAACGGAGGACCCAATTTGGATTTAAGGAATGAATTTTGAAGAGTCGACTATGACTTTTTTATATGTGGTATTTATTTCTGCAGCAGAGCCAACTCGAGTTATATTTTTGTATAAGAATTGGCTTTTCTCCAATACTGTTCATAAACTTCCCCTGAATTACCAGAATCAAAGGCATCTGTTACTCTCATGCCACACCCAATCACCAGAGTCTCCCACTGACGTCCAGACCTCTGGTGCCTTCCCGGGGTGTGCTCCTGATCTTAATGCCCTCACCCCAATGTATGATAAGGTTTAAGGATTTAATTACGCCTTCAGTATACCAATATTTTAATAGCATTTCCTTGATTCAAAACCCTAAAGTTTGAAAGTCATTACCTTCTACAGGCTTAGAAGAAGAAAGAAATATATATTCAGCAGGGAAACCATTCCCTATTCATATCATACAATTTCAACTAAAAAAAAAATGAAATACTTCTTTGTGTATATACACAAGTACCACATAAAGATATTCTGGTAAAAAGTTGTGGTGGCTGTCTATAATCTAACTTTTAAAAAATGAGTGTATACATACACACGTATTTTCAGCATTAGAACATATGTTCTTTATATGCCTTTCAGCAGAATCAATCATTCCCTTTTGCTGAACTGACTAGAGTGATTAGTTTAGAAGTATTACTTTCAGTGTAATATCTCATCCTCATTTCTGAAGAAGTCTGAAGAATATCTGTCAAAGTAGGCAAGATTTATGGTCTGATTTTCCCTTGCAAATACAATATTTTTGGAGAAATTTAATAAATGGAGATAATATGACTCTGGTTCATAAATATGAGATTTAAATATTAAATTTACAGATTACATTCCAATGTTAAAGCTCTCATAAGATTCCTCTTTGTTTATATATATACTTTTACATCTTTATTGCAGTATAATTGCTTTACAATGGTGTGTTAATTTCTGCTTTATAACAAAGTGAATCAGTTATACATATACATATGTTCCCATATCTCTTCCCTCTTGCGTCTCCCTCCCTCCTACCCTCCCTATCCCACCCCTCCAGGCGGTCACAAAGCACCGAGCTGATCTCCCTGTGCTATGCGGCTGCTTCTCACTAGCTATCTACCTTACGTTTGGTAGTGTATATATGTCCATGCCTCTCTCTCGCTTTGTCACAACTTACCCTTCCCCCTCCCCATATCCTCAAGTCCATTCTCTAGTAGGTCTGTGTCTTTATTCCTGCCTTACCCCTAGGTTCTTCATGACATTTTTTTTCTTAAATTCCATATATATGTGCTAGCATATGGTATTTGTCTTTCTCTTTCTTACTTCACTCTGTATGACAGACTCTAGGTCTTTCCACCTCATTACAAATAGCTCAGTTTCATTTCTTTTTATGGCTGAGTAATATTCCATTGTATATATGTGCCACATCTTCTTTATCCATTCATCTGATGATGGGCACTTAGGTTGTTTCCATCTTCGGGCTATTGTAAATAGAGCTGCAATGAACATTTTGGTACATGACTCTTTTTGAATTATGGTTTTCTCAGGGTATATGCCCAGTAGTGGGATTGCTGGGTAATATGGTTGAAATCTCTTGTTAGAATTCTAGGCATTAAAATAAAAGATGCAAAAGGAAGGAGTTCTATAGGTAACAAGAGACAGGACCTCAAAGTTGTTCGTGTTCAGGCACTCAGGTCATTCCTAGTGGAGACTTCATAATTACCATATCCCCAATTATGGATTTATTCTATTAATATATATGTATATATAAAGTATGTATTTCTGTACACATGGATATATTAATATATCATATCTATAACATATATTAATATATCCATGAGGGTATTATATGTACATAAATATACATATAAATGTGTACATACGTGTGTTTGTCTGTATGTAGAGAGGGGATGGGATGAATCTTTTATATTGACCAGAGAACTACTGCTAGTTTAAACCTCTTAGGCTAGAGGAGTCAACTACGGTGGATAAGATATGGTCAATTTCTCTGGGGAAAAAAAAATCTGCATTTGGATGTAATTGAAGGCTTTTCTTAGCCTTGTAGGACCTATCTTCTTTTTGTCAATTTCCTCTGTTCTCCGTGTCTCTCCATAATGTGGATGAAAGTACAGAACAACAAAATTCTAAAAAGTATAGGCAAACATATTTGCCAGCCATCCTCACTCTTAACCAAATTACAGTAATCAGAGTGACCATTCAAATCTGTTTTACTACCTTTCAAAAAGAATTTGAGAATAAATTATACATTACGACAAACAATTAACTTCTTAAAACTTCAAAGGCATTTGACACTCTAACCAGAAAACTGTCTTCTGAATTTGGGAGCATCAACTACTCTGACTTACCAAGCTAAGCTAATCAAAAGTAGTCACAATTTAGGGGGTAGGGAAATCTGTATAATTAATATTACATGAAAATGTAGATCATTCTAAACAACAGACTTCAGAAAGTATATAAACTCTATTTTTTAGCACAGTATAAAAATTCACAGGAAAGGAAAGAAAATATCCTCCTTTAATTTCCTCCCTTTTATTTTTTCATTTACTTGGATGTTTTAGAGTAAAGAAAAGAATCAGACTATTCCCAGACTACACTCTGCCTATGTGGCTTATTAAAATGACACTCTGTTTTACATTATTTTACATTCATGCAGCAAGTGAGTTTTTGAATATGTACAGAATCTGGTAAGATATAGCAGGAGGTAGTTACATTAGAGTGTTTTTATTAACAAGGTTCTGTATTTACTTGTAAACTGAAGAGGCTAAGCCAGTGGTTCTAAATTAAAGGGGAAATTTTGTCCCCAGGGGACATAAAGAATGTTTGGAGACATTCTGGTTGTCATGACAGGGCTTACGACTTCATATAGTGGGTTGGGGCCTGAGATACTGCTCCATATCCAATAATGCACAAAACAACCCCATAACCAAAGAACTATCTGACATAAAAGCTCAACAGTGCTGATATTGAGAAACTATGGTCTAGGCAAATATAAGCAGCAAAGTACAACTTAATATTCTCTTTTATTAAAGAAAAAGGGTTAAGTTTTCTCCGTTTATCAAATATGGTGGTTAAAAGAAGAGCGATTGTAACAATGCATTTCCCCATCCTGAACTATTTTATGGATAACATTGAGCTCACCTCAAAATTTATAAATAACTCATGTTTATAAAATATATTGATACTTTATAATTGCAATAACTAAATTTATTTAATAGTCATACTATTTAAAGGAGAAATTTTTTTGAATTTTATTTTTTATATAGCAGGTTCTTATTAGTTATCTATTTTATACATATTAGTGTATAAATGTCAATCCCAATCTCTCAATTCATCACACCGCCACCCCCCCACCCCTGCTTCCTCCCTTCATGTCCATACATTTGTTCTCTACATCTGTGTCTCTATTTCTGCCTTGCAAACCAGTTCATCTGTACCATTTTTCTAGATTCCACATATATGTATTAATATACAATATTTGTTTTTCTCTTTCTGACTTACTTCACTCCATATGACAGTCTCTAGGTCCATCCACCTCTCTACAAATGACCCAATTTCATTCCTTTTTATGGCTGGGTAATATTGCACTGTATATATGTACCACATCTTCTTTACCCTTTCGTCTGTCGATGGGCATTTAGGTTGTTTCCATGACCTGGTTATTGTAAATAGTGCTGCAGTGAACACTGGGGTGCATGTGTCTTCTTGAAATATGGTTTTCTCTGGGTATATGCCCAGTAGTGGGATTGCTGGGTCATATGGTAATTCTATTTTTAGTTTTTTAAGGAACCTCCATACTGTTCTTCAGTGTAGCTGTATCAATTTACATTCCCATCACCAGCGCAAGAGGGTTCTAAAGGAGAAATATTTACTTTGTGGTTCCTGGAAAAATACTAATTTATCTTAATGATGAAGTCGAGAGAATGTAAAATATATGGAATTGACAACACGGTGATTACTGATTTACTAAAGCATTTCAACTGAATATTGCAGACAATTCTAAATTGATTTTAATAGAAAATAGAAGTGTTTGATTGAAGATAGCATTTTGGATACAAATCTGCATAACTATCATGCTTTAGACCCATGTTCTATTAACATTTCACTAATGCCTGACAAGTGCTAAAACATCATACCAACAAATGGGCATATGCACTGATGCAAAATAAATATTACTAATAACAAAATTATGCTTTCTTAAACACAGTTATGAAGTCATCTGAATAGCGCTTTAGGCTGTAAGGTAAAGAAAAAATTTGTCAAATACTGTACCTAAGTAATTAATTAGAGAAATATTTAGATTTTTCAAAACTTGACTTAGATTTAAGTGGCTATAATCAAAGGCAGACATACTTTCCCTTCAAGAAAATGTTAGGTAATGTTTGCTATATAATAATAAAAAACCTGGTGAGCAAAATTGAGATAAAATCACCAACCAGATCCCCCCAAATGGATGTAAATATATAATTTTAATACTATTTAAAATTGCTTTTTACACTCCTCAAGTACTGTTTTTGAAAAATGAATGAACACTATATATTTTTTATTCAATGATTATAAAGTATGTTTTACTAAATTAGTTCTTTAATTCTATATCAATCCTTAGGAACCTAAACTTTAATATGATGGAATACTTTTAAATAAGCTTTTTAAACACCTTAGATACTAGTATTCATAAATTATTTGCTAATAAATAAATTATATTGTACTATCAAATATGAGATTTTTCCATCTCCCAATAATATTCCATGCATATATTTAATAAAACAAAATTCTTTAGAATTTTGTGTGGTTGTGCTTGTGTTTCTCTGAATGTTCCTGTGCATGGTGAACTGTCACCTGATGAACTGGATGTGTTTGTGTGTGTATATGTGTATGTGAACTTAAGAGGGAGCACCTGTGTGTGGGTGTGAAAACAGCTTTGTGATAGATTCAATTTACTTGAGATGATTGGTTACATCAGAATACTATTTTCAATTAATGCAGTTCATAGCCATTTAAATGTATACTAAGAACTAGTTTGATAATATATCTTCATAACCTAATATAGAAAATAAAATCATTCCTCTTAGAGGTCTTCATTTTTCTAGCATAACTTTTTCCTTTGCGGAAGCATGTATTCTGCTATAGCTACCATCATGTAGGGTGGATTATTTTGAAGTTAATGCGTAGAAATGTTATGCCACCTGACTTTCTCAACTTCAGAGATCCCTGTCTCTCAGTTTCAGTGTCATGCTTCCAATCCTATTCACTTTAATTTTTTCTTTGTGAAGTAAAGGAAGGTATCTGAACCTTCTGCTGAGTGAGAACAGCTTCACTTCGTGAAGCTGGAAAATGTAGGGGAAAAAAATTAGTATTTTCTTATCATGTTTTTAGGTCTTAGAGACAATTATACTCCATTGATTTATTTCAAACTGATTGGTAAGTCTTTTGTATATGTTTAAACACACTCTGCTGAAAATATATGGGGCAGGGGATGTTAATTCCATTTAAATCATGTACAGTGGAAAATAAAATTATATGTTATTATGAAACCCTTATATTTAACTGTGTTTTGTAGCTTTTTAGTGAAACTCATATTTTAGGCTTAATAATATCTAGTTTTTCGAAGTTAAATATTTTACAGAACGATTTTTCTCTACACAATGTTCCATATATTTTTAATACCATAAGATGTGAAGGGAAATTATTTTTTGTACCAGAATTATAAATGCAAAAGAATTTCCTTGTGAATTCAAAAAAGCTAGGTATTAAAGAATGAAAAACTAAGCAACAAAAATATTTCCAGAAAAAAAACCAACCTTTGATTTAAAGAATCACAAACTCTTATATCTTCAGACATTTTATTTCAGAACTATATGATAGAACTAAACAGAAAAAAATATGACTAGGATATTTAAGTATATTGACAAACTCACAGCATACTGTGAGTAGTATCAGTATCAGTATATTGATAGTATGTAGATGTGCATGTTTTCTTTTAAATAAGGATTATTTTTCCTCATTAATGAAAAGACACATTTTTTCTCTTCTGGTTTACTAAGAATATGCTGTTTAATTTCTATGTTGTAAGCAAACATTTGAGTTTGATTATATGGAAATTCACAAAATATACAGATATTTAAGAACACAATTCTTAGAAGAGTTGTAGCAAAATAGTTTCAAAATTTTACCAGTTACTTCTAGTAATGCTCAATTGAAAATCAGATTTTTTTAATCAAACCTTTTTTTTTGCATAGGTGTTTATTCTTCATTCATTTGTACTGTTGCCATCCCAATTCAAACATGTCCTGCTACACCTATGATTTACTGTGAAAACCCCATACTTTTCCCTCCTTACCTGATTATAGTATTTGCATCCTGAATCTTCCAGAATGCAAATTCATAAATAAAAATGTAGTTTCTAGAAGCCAATTTATGTGTAAACCCAAGGTCTCATAAAATGAAACTCAAAAACAGTTTTTCCCCATTTTCTGGTGCCTCCCAGCTTAAATATCTGTTTACATCTCTATCTATCTATCTACTATCGATCATCTACCACAGTCAATAAGATTCTGCTCTAAATGGGTATACTGTATTTACGGTTTGAGAGACAGGTCTTTAGAATATCTTAATACACACACACACACACACACAGCTATGCAATGAGAACAAATTATTAGCAGATGATTAAAGTTTGCTAAAGGCCAAAAAAACAAAACAAAAAAAACAAAAAACTAAAATTTTTTGAGGAAGCTCCTGTCCTCAAGAAAAGAACACCATACATACAATGTTAGAGAGAAGATTTGGATAGAACAGCCGTTTAAAGATTTAAAGCCCAGAATAAATGTATGTTAAGTAAACCCAATAGAAATTTTAACAGTGCTTTGCAAATTTTAAAATGTCTTAATTAAAGTTATATGAATTATCCTGAGTTACATGAGGCTATTTGAAGAGTCCCATTTAAAACAAATATACTGACACACTGCTTTCTGCTCTCCTTATTTTATCTTAATAGTTACCTAAATAAATATTACCATTTTTCCATTAAATAACAATAAAATATGTATTTTTAATAAAATATATATAAAGAAAAATATATAGTTATGTTAATATGAGTCTATATACTAATATCATTGGTTTATATTAGTAAACATTGGCATAGATATACTTTAAAAGAGCTGATAACCTATTTCCCCAAAATGTTTACATGACCGTTGAAGAGATACAAAAGGAGGCTGGATCAATAGCAGTTATATTGGGATGATGGAAGTTTATCCCTTCTTCTGAGATAGAGGAAGCATGACCAGTATGATATGAAGTAGAGAAAGAGAGTAAGTCAACTCAGATTTGTGGTGAGGGAATTCTGCCCAGAATAGTAGCATTATGGATACCTGAATGTTCCCACATTCTCACAGCTCTGAGGCCAATTATTTTTCAGTTTTGGTTGTACATCAGATACAACTGAGGGCTTTAAAAATCACTAGTGCTTTCATAATTTTTTAAAAAGCATTCCCCACTATAACCAGTCAAATAAAGAGTGGTCAGAGTATAACACTGCTGTTTAAGGTATTGCATCTGGAAAATAATATTTTTTTGAAATTTAGTTTTAAAAATTAAACATGGGCTTCCCTGGTGGCGCAGTGGTTGAGAGTCACCCTGCCAATGCAGGGGACACGGGTTCGTGCCCCGGTCCGGGAAGATCCCACATGCCACGGAGCAGCTGGGCCCGTGGGCCATGGCCGCTGAGCCTGCGCGTCCGGAGCCTGTGCTCCGCAACGGGAGGGACCACAGCAGTAAGAGGCCCGCGTCCCCCAAAAAAAAAAAAAAAAAAAAAAAAAAAAAAAATAAACATCATTTTCTTTAGTGTCTACGTCTACAAAACATTTTACAATATTTATGTCATGTTTCATAATTTTAAAGATTTCTTCATCAAAAACTTGTGACTTAACTCAGAGAAATATACTAGTGTAAAACCACTTAATTGATGGCTATATGAACATGTGTGCTAATTTTAACCCATAATTTACTATAAATCTTTAATCTTTGAAATATCTCTATGCCCTGATTCAATCAGAAGTTAACATTTCAGATGTAATTTTGAAGATATTTTATTTTATCAATTTCTTTAGAACCATTTAGTGCTGAAGACATACTAGAAAAATTGAGTGCTTTTTAAATTTTACTTCTCATTGCTTACTTATATCTATGAAACAGTATGAAGGTTTCTTGTTTCAGGTAATTTAAAGTGTGTGTGAATTTATTTTATTTTCTTAATATTTAATCCCTACACATTATTTATACAGCATTCACTTAACTACTTTCTAAAGTTTAAATTTTAGATTGACTACTAAAATTTATGATGACTACTGTTCATCCCAGATGACAGTTATATAATCTTTCTAAACTTAAAATCAGCCTAATGACACTAAATACTTAAGCAAAATTCTGACACCTAGTTACAAATTAATTCATAGAGTATCTTAATGGGTGACTTATCTTCACATACGGTATACAACCTAGCCTAGAGACAGGACAAATGTAATTTAACATGAAGATACATCATTAAATACCAGCTCATGGGCACAAAAATCAGCTAGCCCATTTCATTTCTTATGGATGTTTATTAATTAAGGACGTTATACAGTATATGCAAAAGTGAAATAAGAAGTAAAAAGATTATTTACTTGATATATTTTCACTCAATGGATGGATGTCTACTCTTTCTGTGCATGTCTGTCTTTGCTTTAAATATGCTTTTGATTTCCACTTAATAAGATCAGTGCTTTCTAGATCTTTCAGCCTTTACCTGTATCAAAACTATTAATTTGGAAAGTATCTGCTGTCCATCATTGATGCTTAATTGTGAATATATACATATATAGTCTTGTAGCAGAAAGTGCCTTAAAGATCACCTAGTTCAGCTAAGCATTTTCCATTTGTTAGAACGAACTTCAAAGCCAGCAACATAAAGATAATCAATACTTCCTGCAGAAGTATTTTATTAGTTTGCTAAGCCTAACAGAATAAATTTGATTAAGTATGGTGATAAGCATATTGTCTCCCTTAAAACTGATTTTGCAAAAGATACGCAGAGAAAGGAAGTTTTTTTCTTTACTCTCTTAAAGATTAAGCCATATGAAGATACGTGACAAACATACAAAACAAAATATGAACAAAAATACTGTCCTAAGTATGAAATCAAACATCAATCCAGTTTAATGATTTCAACTACTCTTCTAGTTTTCCATTATTAAAGAACAAAAAGCTATCTCTTCAGGAAATGAGATATAAGCATTATTTTTATTGAGATGTGGAGCATGTGTTTAAGGAAAATAGAATGGCATATATTCATCAGATTATGAAGTTAACTGAAAACCTACCTCTTGCACCTTTGAAGCCTCAAGGTCAGTGATGTGACAAGGGGCAAACTGCAGCAGTGGTCTGCCTCAAGATCAGGCAACAGGACATGTGGTGTCTGCAAAGAATATGTAAGTAATAAGGAAGGGGACTAAAATTCAACCTCCTGGGTATTAGCCTATGCACCAGCAATTCGAAACAATATCAGTGAAATGTTTCATTTCTTGCATTTCTTCTCTGAACATTATTATTTTAATTTATATTATTACTGAGAATAGTTTTATCGTCTACAGAGGGGAATGCGTGAAAAGTATTTTGCTGATCAAAAGTATTT
Organism: Tursiops truncatus; assembly: GCF_011762595.2. Classification (NCBI taxonomy): domain Eukaryota; kingdom Metazoa; phylum Chordata; class Mammalia; order Artiodactyla; family Delphinidae; genus Tursiops; species Tursiops truncatus. Next base: position 56,092,348 of record NC_047051.1, on the reverse strand, counting down.
TGCTGATCAAAGGGGAGGCAGCTTATGAGCCCTGTTTCCTTTCTTTTGTTCACACCAATTCCCAATTACCTACCGTGAATCTTCTACCTGTCAAAATCCGGAGTTTCTAAGTTTGAATGTCCCCTCACATTTAAAATATTCTCTGATTTGACTAATGCACTGGGCTCTCTTGTTCACCTCAATGCAGACACCATTTTTGGATAATATCACTCATTCTCTATTTGTATAATATACCACGCCTTAGTTACACTTGCATCAATCTTTTTTCACCATAACTGTAAACCATGGTTGAACAAGACTATGTAAATCACAATCTCTGCATCCCCATGGAATTACATTGTTTTAGACATTTTGGACATTCAGCATCCTTAATTTAACAAGTAGTTATTGAGAAAATTGTATGTTATAGAGTTTTGGCATTAAAAAGACAAAAATAAAATGATTTCTGTCCAGAAAGCCAGAAATACCAAATATTTTGAGAGATATTCCAAATACATTATTTCACTTACTTTACCCAACCCTGGGAGCTAGTGACCAGTGTTATCATTTCTGAAGGTTAGACGATGCAAAGAAAGGATTGTGTTACTTGTCCATGGTGTCAATAATATAAGACAACTCACTATTCTATCCTGGATACATATTATTGTAATGGCTATAGTAGTGATATATGTGGGAAAACACAATATATTTTGTCTGTAGTTGAGCATATAGTATTTATCTGCATTTAAGGAAATGTTTTCAGCATAACTTACTTAAAATAAATGAAATGTAGCCTTATCTTTATTAATTATTCCCTAAATTATCTTCTGATTATCAGAATGTTAGATTATTTTTTCTTTTTTTTCAAATAAAATGATGTATAATATAGAGCTTCCCTGGAAAATACATTTGAATGGCTAATTTCTTTGGACTCTAATGGAGAGAAACTTTATTTTCTTTAAAAATAAGAGGAGCTTTCTCTTAGCTTGCTATTTTAAAAGTATGCTAGATTACTTTTCATTTTTTGAATTAAGAAAACTTCATAAAATGTTTTAAAGTAACAAAATCAACATAAATGGAAAAAATCATAGGTATTAAGTTTGACTTTGCATGTCTTCATACATGTGCTTCCTCCTAAATGTTTTACAGAGTTTAGAAGTTCTGCAAATGAACAGTAATTGAAAGAACACAGGGAATAGAACATCCTCAAAGATGAATGGTTGGACTTCATACCCGACAATGTAAATGAATTTAATTAGATTCAAATCAAATCATGTTACAAAATAAACTTTTATTAGATACCTTTTGAAATGTATTAAGCATATCCTTCCTAGCTTCTTTAAAATAGCATTGGTATAAATACAAATCCTTTTAATGTTAACTTAAAGTATGACTCATACTTCACCAGGAAAAGTGTGGATTTTGAACTATTCCCTTTTAAATCATTGTGTACATAGTTTCTTCTTAACATAAAAATGATTTCAACCAGACACAGAGAACAGCAAGTTGTCTTAGACTTTTAAAACAGTATGACTTTTTTTTCTGAAAATGGTATTTTTTTTAACTTTAGTTTCCTTTCAAATGCATAGAAAACCCATAAATTCTTGTTGTTAATATTAAATAGAATCTTGACAACAGTTTCCATTAAATAATTTAGTTCTTAATATTGTTTATGTCACAAATTTGGATCTCATGGGTTCTGTGCATTTTAGGATCGCTCAACTATTAAAAAACAACCCAGAAATTTGAACTTGAGCACATCAAAATTATGTCCTTTTTTTTGCCAAAAAATCCTAGCTTAGGACTTCCCTGGTGGCGCAGTGGTTGAGAGTCCGCCTGCCGATGCAGGGGACACGGGTTCGTGCCTCTGTCCAGGAAGATCCCACATGCCGCGGAGCGGCTGGGCCCGTGAGCCATGGCTGCTGAGCCTGCGCGTCCGGAGCCTGTGCTCCGCAACGGGAGAGGCCACAGCAGTGAGAGGCCCTCGTATCACCAAAAAAAAAAAAAAAAAAAAAATCCTAGCTTAAAAGGAGCACAGTTTCATCTCCGGTGAACAAGGATAGGTATGTGTATCCATTTCAGAGGCTATATCAGCCAAAAACGTTTCTCAGGACAAACAAATTTTGTACTATTGAAGAGCATGTGAGTCCTACTCTTAATTATAATAAATTAATTTTTATTTGTATATCAAGGAAACAATTTACACTTAATAAAAATATTTTTCCTGAATGTTAATAAAAACTCATTTTGATATTCATAAGTCATCTATATTAAGTTTTTAAAAGCATTCTTAGGGAACTTTTTCACAAAATATTATTAGTAAAACTAATCATTAAATATCTTCTATCAGATTGTGTTTCATTGAGAGTCAAGTAACAAAGACAGAGAAGAGACAGAGATGGAGAAAGACAGAAATGAGGAGGAGCACTAAATATTTTGAATGAGATATTTGTTTAATGTTCTAATCTCCCTTTGTTATTAAAATGAAGGATGAAGAATAATGCATTAAATATTTCCTAACTCTAGTTATCTTATTTGTTAACACAGTCTTCCCAACTGGGGTCATGCAAAAGATGTGCAAAGTGCCCTCAAATTTAGATAGAGGGACCATAATCAATTTTTTAAAGATTCTTCATCATGTAACATTTTATATAACTGATGTTAAACTGTTCATTCATTGTGAACTGTATAGTCACATTGTCTTAGTTAAAAATAAGTTGAGGGACTTCCCTGGTGGTCCAGTGTTAAGACTCTGCACTCCCAATGCAGGGGCACTGGTTAGACCCCACATGCCACACTGCACGGCCTAAAAAAATTTAAAAAAATAAAAATAAGTTGAAATGTATGTCTGGGCACATACACAGGATGCTCTTTTATAAATGTGTCCTTTAAAAGAAAATGCTGAATACCTAAAAAAAACTGGAATTCACCAAATTCTGATTGGTAATGTTTGTACTTTACTTACCTTCTCTCTATATTTAAACCTTATATTCCTAGTTGCGTTGTCTTATAAAGACCGGACAAAGCCCATCACTGCAATTCTCCTACAATCATTGAGAGTTTTACATTAGCATTTCAATTTACCACTTTACTAAATATTTTTTTTAATTTGCTTGAATCAAGCAGATTTTTATCTACTGCAGAAAACAACTAAGAAAACTTGACAAAAAATATACTGTTTCCTGCCATCAGAGAACCACTGAAGCAACCTGAATTTAATAGGACAAAATTCTGGAGAAAGTGGCACCACAGAAGAATGAGTTGACATTCTGCAGTGGCCTTTTCCCATAGGGGATTTGCTGACTCTGGGAGCATATTAAGAAGGTGAGGATCCAGGCAAAAGTTCTGGACAGAACACAGCTATAAAGAATTGGAGAAATCAGTAATGCACGCACCTGTCCGTGTGTGTGTAGTCACCAAGGACTTGAATCCTTTCCTTTTAAATACTCAAAATTACTCATCTAATTTTAATTCACTTAATTGACCATATTCCCAAATATGGTTATGATTGTGTGGGATAATAAAATGTCCCTTAATAATACCTATAATAAATATTCTAATTCCCCTCAAATTACTGCTTCAATGTGACCAGTGGATTACCAGTCTGATCTCAGGTGGCCTTGGCCTGCAGCAGCTTGAAGCAAGGTTTCAGTTCCTGGCCAGTGATTAAAGTCGGGTCGCGTTAGTGAGAGCACCAAATCCTAGCTACTAGACCAGGGGTCAGTGACAAGGTCCTGGACCTATGGCTTTGCAGAAAAAGAATTCCCACGAAGACGGAAAGTAGTGAAACAAGTATTTATTGGGAGAAAAAAAGAGTACTGTACGTACGGATAGACATAAGAATGGGCTCAGAGAGAGTTGCACACTCGTGGCAGTTAAAATCACTTATATGGGGCATTTCTTCTGGGTTTCCTTTGGCCAATCATTTTGATTTGCTTGGTTCAAAGTCCGTATTTGGTATATCTCAGGATCTTCCCATGTGTGTGCTCGCATCTCTTAGCCAAGATGGATTCCACCGAATAGGCCTGTGGGTAGTTAGCATCACTTAGCATCATTCCCCTTTTGACCTCCAAGGAGCCCTTCTTCACATGTGGTCGGGGAGGTCTTCTGACTTTGAGAATGAGGAATGTGTGGCCTCTCTCTTCTATCTGGGCAGGGCTCAGCCTCCTCTTTTCAATTGTCCTGCAGTTTTCGTCTCGGAGTATCTATCCACAGGGAACTCCAACTGTTTACCTGGGGAGGCCCATCAGTCTCCTGCCTCAAGTCCATATTTGTTTCCAAGTAGCCATGGGATCTTAAATTACCACATAACTTCCTTGATTATCAGTTTCTTGACAACAAAGTAAAAATCCCAATGTTAGTAAAATAGTTTATAAACAACCCTATATAAATGAAAGTTATTATTTTTGGTATTATTATTATCATTTGATTATTATTAAGAGTGGACTACATGTTATAGGTACATCTCTAGCCAGATGAACAAATATTAAATTATTCAGGTCCCCAGTATTCAGTATCTTCTAGGATTAAAATAATCTATATAAATACATCCATTAGATTTGTTTAGAAATTAAAAACTAAATAATGAATTAAATTTTCTGGAACTTTGCTTAGTAACTTATTTATTTTAAGTATTTGAAATGTCTCTAGTTTGTCTAGATCAGCTAAACAATTATTCTACATTGTTAAAATTTTTAATATACTCCTTATTTGAACTGGACATTTTTTTGCAAATCTCCTCGGCAGAACCTTTTTATACATTTAAAACAGCAAATCATTACTACTATTTGAATAATCTCTGCTTCCTTATTATTCTGAGGTGCCCTTTTTTTTACGTCGTATATAAGACATTCTATCATCACATACTTATTAGGCCCAGTACTCTTATAGACCCAAGCTCTGCAGTAATGAAAAAAAAAAAAAAGCCTGTGTTATCAAAGAGTTTCTATTCTCTTAGGACGCTGAGAAAAAACACCTACACATGATACGTAATATGACAATCAGTAATTAAAATTGTGAAGTAAAACAAAGTAGGGTAGAAATAAACTGCAGGAAGGACTTCCCTTTCATATAAGATCTTTTTTTTTTTTTTTCATATAAGATCTTTAAGGTAGCCCTCCTTGATACTTCGACATTAAACAGAAGATGGGAGTCAGCTTCTGCAGTATTATTGTATTATTGCTATGATTTCTTTCTTCACACATGAGTACAAAAATGTTTTAATAACTACAGTTCTGTAATCTGAGATAATCCGTAGTGATGTTAATTCTTTCCTGCTTTTTTAAAAAAAGTCCTCTTATTTCTTCTTAGTTGTAATATAGCTTTACTGAGTCCTCCAGAAAACACACACACACACACACACACACACACACAATGAGATTTAAATTAGAATTTCAAAAATTCGATCAGTTAATTTACAATAAACTCACTTTTATTTTATAACTCTTAATCTTTACATTTAGAAACTCTAGAAAAAATTTTGTAACTATGTATGCATTGTTGGTGACCATTTTGCAATATATATCAATATCAAATCATTATGTTGTACACCTGAAATTAACATAATGTTTTATGTCAATTATACCTCAGTTTTAAAAAAAAGCAAACACCTGCTGTCTATCATACTCTTACCTTGGAACACTGAATGGTTCATATGCCCTCAATAGACATTTGATAAATAAATGGATAAATGAAGAAAAAGAAACTATGCATGCTTCTCCTCCATTTGTTAATATATACTCTTAAATCTTCTAATAAAAGTGTTTCTCTTATTTAACCACATAAGTACTGTTTATACTGATTGTTATTTTCTGCTATAATAAATCATTTTATTATACTTATAATGTATTATTTTTGCTTCATAGAAATTATAATTCTGAAGCAAAATTGTAATTTCTATGAAGCAAAATAAAAACCCATTATTTTTATTAGACTTCTGGGTTTCCCCCCAGGAATGCTCTATGTATGCTATATTATCCTTTTGTGTATACATGTATATGTGTGTGAAAGTATATGGATGTATTTGTGTTTTTATATATATTTTGTTCTTTTTGTACTATTGCCTTCCTAGAATTTCTAAAGCAATATCAATGAAAATACTGAGAATTTTTTTTCGGTTCTTACCGTTTCTGTGCCGATGCATTACTATGAGGTATTTAATAAGGCAGTACACAGCACTCAGAAATTAAAAGAGAATCCCCTACATATAAGCTCTCTTAGCTGTGATATCCCTTTAACTATAATATCCATGAATAGTCCCCTCTGACTGCTTCTGGTTTCTAACACTATTGTACTGTTTACCTGCCCATATGATCTTTGAAAATCACTTTTCCTGTCATAGTCCTGCCATTTGGAATTGGAAACATATTGACTTTTTACTTGGCTTCTGGCATGCACTTAGTTGGAAAGGACTTAGTATTCTGATTTTACCTACTTAATTTTCTTCCGTTAATCATGCTGTCAAATCAAGGGACTCAACTTTGTATAATACCATTCAACCAGCATTGCCATGCCATAAGGGAGAATCAAAAGTGTTCTATTTTCGTGAAATGATACTTTGAATTTTTGTAGCATTTACACAGTTATTATTAAATTGGTAATTGTGATCTGTATCCAGGTAAATTGAATTTTATTTTCTTTAAGATATATGATTTGATAGATGCAATTATAATAAAGTATTCAAAATACGTGACAAATAAATTAAAATTTCAAACTATATAAAGGACTATTGTCCATATCCCTAAGGCAACTCAAGAGGCATAAATAAGAAACATTACAAAACCTATTTTTTTTTTTTTTTTTGCGGTACGCGGGCCTCTCACCGTTGTGGCCTCTCCCGTTGCGGAGCACAGGCTCCGGACACGCAGGCTCAGCGGCCATGGCTCACGGGCCCAGCTGCTCCGCGGCATGTGGGATCTTCCCGGACCAGGGCACGAACCTGTGTCCCCTGCATCGGCAGGTGGACGCTCAACCACTGCGCCACCAGGGAAGCCCCAAGAAACCTCTATTCTTGGTACAAATAGTTGTTTTTCTCTTCTCTTTCTTGTAAAAGTTACTGAAAACGTTCCACTATTGATGTCACCATTATTTTATTTTCTTCCACTATCTGTCATATTAAATCAGATTCTGATTCTTTATTTTAAAGTCGAGATAATTACATTTGGGTGTAATTTTTTTTTCCAAACCGCTCCCCAGGGGAGGAGCTAATTACCCAGGCAAGTTGATTTAACTCTCACCTCCTGATTCTTAAGTTTACAATTTATATCAATTGACGTTGGTGTGTAACACTCAAGTGAAAAAATGCAATTTTAGCATTTAAGAATGAAATCTTTTGTATATTGGTTTTGTTTTGTTTTGTTTTTGCGGTACGCTGGCCTCTCATTGTTGTGGCCTCTCCCGTTGCGGAGCACAGGCTCCGGACGCGCAGGCTCAGCGGCCATGGCTCACGGGCCCAGCCACTCTGTGGCATGTGGGATCCTCCCGGACCGGGGCACGAACCCGTGTCCCTTTCATCGGCAAGCAGACTCTCAACCTCTGCGCCACCAGGGAAGCCCCCATGTATATTGTTTTACGTTAGAGTCTTGATTTCTAATTTTGGTTGCAAAGAGGTATGTGTTGAGCCATCATGCAAAAAACTAAGTAATACATGTCATTAAAATTGTTTCAGATTTCAGATGCCACAGATGGTTAAGATTTCAGATGCCATATGTAAAAATTGCTAAGAATTCTATTACCTTGATGAGCAATAAGACCAACCTCTTGTAAAATTTTCTACTTGCTTTTCAGACTAAAATGATCATTGGCAATAACCTACATTGCATGCATGATTTCAAAATCTGTCTACCTATATTATGTAAAAATAATCATAAATTCTAAATTTTGATTGCTTTAAAAATGTCCAGTTAAATAAAATAGTACAAATGTCATTAAAAATAGTAGAAAAAATTTTTTTTTATTTAAGTATAACAAGTTTCTAGACCTTATTTATAGATTTGCAGATAAATTACTTGTTATATTCAGCCACTCACTCAGGTCTATAAATTATTTTTCTTATCTCCTCTACCATAGAACCACAGGTCTTTTGCATTTGCTGAATATAACATGTAATTTATACATGTTGGCACAAATAAATATGTTTAATATATAATGAAGTGGAATATTTTGACATAAAGTTACAGGATTAAATGGATTTGATAATGATGTGGGATAATCAAATGCCTTGTTTCCATTCATTTTTAGAGATAGGCCAGAATTACACCATATTCTGAGAGCTAAATCCCCAAATCAGTGCTGAGTAAACATTTTTTAATTATCATGTGGCATAGTAACCTTCTTACTTATTCCTGTAAATGATTTGATGAAACTTCTAAACCTCGAATCAAGATGAAACCTCAGGATGAGATAAGTATACGTGTTGTTTTGGAAATATGAATCCTGAGATTTAATATTTCTTATGCATCTTTTATAAATATTTATTCTCCTTTTAATTATTTAGTATTTGTTTTATTTTACAATGTACTTTAATCTGTAAACAATTTTACACATATGAGTTAGATTTTGGAATCATATCTTTAATATATAATTAACTTACATTCATTAATATCACACAAAAATGAATAATATATCTCTAGCTAAAGGAAATACATGGTATTTACCTTTTTAATATTGCAAACTCATTGCATATTTTCAAAGATCTTTTTCAAAACACAAACGCATTTGAAACATCTTTTTTCTCTACTAATTGTACTTGTCTGTTACGTAGACGATTGGGAAAGAGTCCAGAATTTCAGACATCAGGATAATGGTCACTACATAGACGAAATCAGATGAAAGATGATTTTTTTTCCTATTTTCATTTTGTTTTCTGCTATTTATTTTTTAACTGATTTTGGTACTCTGTATTCACCAGCTAAGTTAAAAGCAAGAATTAATTTTAAACTCACTTGTATCTGTTTTTTTTATAATTAAGTTTACTTTAACTCTAATAATGAACATAAGCCTTTAAACAGAGTAATAAATGTCATAAAATATTTTCTTACATTTTGTTAGTTTATTAAAACCAAAATTTATTAAGTGCATACAAAGACTGATAAGCATAATCTCTGATTATAAAAAGTGAAAAGTGAACAGATTCTGATGTTATTATTATTAAGGTTTCTTCTGGAGTTTATTAGCTTATTAGGATTTTGAAAAATAAACATCTTATCCATCTTTAAGTATACAGAATACTAATAATTATTTATCCAATAACTACAAAATTATACATAGAAAGAATATAACTGTAACATAAATTATTCATAGAAGGACTCATATTACCAAATAGACGTTACAGCTGTGACTGTAGAAGTCAGCAACGTGAGTGTAGTTTCAGGAACAAACTTAAGGATCATTGTCATTCAAACCTTATTAAATAGCTTTTTTTGACAGAAAAAAAAATGTTCTGAATAAAAGGTCCTGAATTCAGGGCTGATTCTGAGAAATTTACCATATTATTACTCATAATTTAAAAACTTTCCCAATACTATGAGTACTCGCAAAATCTTGTCTGGATGTCAATTTTAGGTGACAGTTTTCAGCTTTAGCAGGCGGACAAGTGTGCCAGTGTTCCAACAATTTTACTGTGCAAAATCATACAGAAAATGAAACATGTTTCCAAAATTATTCCAGATCTCAAACAACTGGAAAGAGAGTAAAAATCAATAAAAGTCAAATATAGCCTGACAGACAAAATATATAGAAAAAAAGATTTGGAAGGTACATAAAACAGAGTGGGTTCAATGTAGAGTTTCTTATTGCTTAAAAAAGGAAATTGCAATGAAAAATTCTAGATAATATCCTTCCTTAGGAGATCAGTTTTATTTTAACTATACTTCTTTAACTGCTTATTAGTCTACATTTTACTTTCCATTTAGGAATATAAACAATCTGTGATGATACCTAGACAGACAAGGAAAACATTATAATCACATTAAATGGGTGGGCTAATTCTAAAATACCAATTTTACACCTAATTTTCATAATTTGAGTTAAATGGAAATTCACAGAAAACTACAAAAAAGCATTACATTTATGGGACATAAGTCCCATCTGTAACTGTTACAGATAATAGAAGTATTAACTCTGCAAAACTTAAGTATAACTATTAACAAAAGGTTGTGACTCACAGTGTTAGAGCCAATAGTTTGAAAAACCCTTACAATTGACCAATTGCTTTGAATGAGATGGATTAGCTTTGTCATAATTTTTATTTCACTATACTGATTAGACTATGGTATGCAGCCTAAGTTCAGGATTATTTTTGTGCATTAGGCAGTATTTTCCTGCTAAGAAAGGTTTTGTTTGCCTCTCAAAGCACATATAAAGATAGAAATCCTCCATGAAGCCTTCTGAGAGTGTTTCTTTGAAGTTCTACAGTATATTTTTTTATTCTATGGGGGAAAATGTAGTTGCAAGTTTTAAGAATTAAAAAAACTCTTTTTTAGAAGTAATTTTACTGAATAAGAAGTGTAAACTATGTGTGAACTTTAGAACATCATTTCCTATACCCTCAATCCTGTCTAGTACATGTATATAAGATATCATTTCCCAAACTCACATAGCCCATGTATGGTTCTAGATCTTACATTTAACTAAACTCTGCTTGATTCTAATTCCAGTGCCTTGTATGACCATATTCAACTGCCTCATATGCAGGCTTAATTTGATTTGAATGTATCAAATTATTGTCATTAAAAAGCATATTTATTATTTTATTTATTTCACTATGACAAATTATAGTCATTACAATAATGGCTAAGCATATTTTTCTTTTTAAATTTTGTTTTGTATGTAAAAATATGTTTCCTTCTATCACAAATTTTAACATATTTAACTAATTACATGTAATATCTGTAACATATTCAGTACAGCTTTTACTCTAATTAAAGTGTCTTTATAAAAATATAATTTATCAATGTAACCATCAAATGAATCTGACATGTTTTGTGGTACTGAGTTATGTTAAGATTATTATATGCATGTTTACTGAAGGCCCCAAAAGAGCCACATGCTGGTTAATAAGTATCTCAGATTTGTATTTCAGTTTCCATTAATGGTAGTATATTTTAAATATTATGCTTCTTACAAATCAAAAGTCAACTAGACTAACTTCCAGTTACTTATTACATTTGAGTTACACCATTCAAATTTTGACATTATGCACAGGATCACTGATCTCTGTATATGGTTTGCAAGGGTTTTAAATAGAGTTTAAAAAGAAGTTATAGAGAAAAACACCAATTCATTAAGCATTTTACCATGTGTTATTCAGAAGTGTTAACATTCTGTGTGTGTAGGGGGGTGCTGGGCGAGGGACAGAGAAAGTGAAGGAAGAGAAAAGTATTGCATGTGTAGATTTAGTATTGAATAGAAATTGTTATAAAAATTTAAATTGTAGGCGTTGTATTACTATTTGAATATTTTTCATCACAGGCATGAGTTAATTTTATATAAAATAAATTTTCTTTGTAATTTCTTTAGTATAGTAAATGAATTTGTCAGTATGTGTAAACATCACACCCACAAGACACAACTTTATGAGGGCCACTTTATCATTACTACCTGAAACTACAAGGCACACATGTATATGGCTGGTCCAGCAGTTAGAATGAGAAATGAGGAAATGGGAAAAGAGGAAATGGAAAAATCGCACACATATAATTTTTAAAGAAGATGAAGATTTTTCTTCTCTCTGTCCTATTGCTGTTTGGTAAGAAAGGAGACACTGTAATCACATATCATTTGAATAAGCAGAGAAGACACATCATATCCTTAAAACAGTAGCACTCAATCTCATCTTTGTTATCCATCTGCCTTCCAACCTGATTCTAGGTTCATATTCTGGAAGTGAGAGTGCAGAATGTCATGCTCCAGTGGAGGGCAGCTTGATTTGTCCTCAACCAATCTATATGTCTATCTATATTAGTGAGGACTACAATGAGATATTTTCATATGTACATTAATTTAGGATATTCATACACATAAGGACAATTTTTTTTCTTTCAAATTGAAAGACTGGTGACAACCTTTATATGGTATTCAGTTATTTAGTTTGGGGGAAAAGAAACATACAGTAGAGAAAGTTTCCCATTTATATTACACTGTGGTATCACTGCATGCACACGCACACTCACGTGCACACACACACACACACACACACACACACACACACATACACACAGTGGTGGAGCACATCTCTGTAGAGCCCATGTATAATATAATAAAATTGAAGATTTATTTTTAAACTATCAAGGCATACTAGTGTTAGATTAGACAACTCTATAATGTCACTGTTACAACTCTACCAAACTTGATGAACTATCCGTTTCTCTTTTGGTCAGAAGTATCCTGGCCCCAAAGCAACTTGATCTGTTTGGCACAGTTTTACTTGTTAGAAATGTTTTGATATACCTATTTTTGGTGCTAGTGTCTTCACTCTAGAACCACGGAAAATAAATCTAATATTTATTTTTCATAAAATTCCCCAATATATGAAGTGACTTGTGATCTATTTAAATATAATAATAGTAGTAATAATAAAGTTAAATGTATTTTAATTATCCCTAATTTTTTCAGATGCTAGCAACATCAATTTTTATTTTTAATTCCCTTAAATTCAGGATACTTTTGTACTTTATATGGCACTCTACTTGTCAATGTTTCTCTTACTAGAAAACACAATTGAATTTTGTGCTTGAAAATGTATTAGCAAGGTACTTATATACACACAAATATGTGCACAACTTTGCACCTGACTTAAAGTTGAACAGGTAGCACTTACAGTGAAACATTAAGTATAGCAACAGAAAACATGAACAGTGTGTGTGTTTTAATAGAGTGGATATGGTCTCACATATATTGTTACATAAATTGCCCCCAAATTTAGAGGCTTGAAGCAACCATTTTATTATATATAATGTTTATTATGGCTAGACTCAGCAGTGGTCAACTGTGAGATTCTTTTGCTCCATGTGGCATTGACTAAAGATATTCATCAGCTGGGAGATAGACTGTCCTGGTAAGTTCAAAATTGCTCCCCTTACATGTCTGAAACCTTAGCAGAGAAGACACAAAAGCTGAATTAGTACTCTCCTATCAGAGGACTTACATATGGAATTTTCTGCATGGTAAACTCAAGGTTGCTGGATCTCTTACATGGTTGCTCAGGGATCCCAGAGAGAGTGTTTCAAGAATTATTACTGCTCTTTTAGGTCCTGAGCTTGGAAACTGGTACAGAATCACTTCTTCCCAGGACAGTCTCAAGTTTACTGACTGAGAGAGGCAGGGATATAAAGTCCCAGATATTTGGCCCTACTCTGACAAATCCCATGGGCACACACACTTGGCTTTTCACCAAGTGAAAAAGGCTTGGCTAAGGCGTTATGGAGCCTGGATCATACATTTTCTTCTTCCCCTACCCAGTTCCACTTTCTCCTTCTTCCTTTCATGGGTGTTGATACTGAGCAAACATCTTGCATCTCCCTACTAAGTGCCTGTTTCCATAGATCTTAAGCTGCAGGAAGTACCAACTTGCAAGTTGGAGCTCCTCTCTAGCAACAATAACAAACTAAGGAAGATAATATTAAGTAAAGTTATTTGCCAATGCTATAAAAATCTAGAAAGTATCAATAATCAATTACTGAATGCTCTACATACTTTTTGTAAAATTTGTAAAGTTTTAACCATTTGTGTCAAAGAAGTCATAAACTGAGAGACATTTTCAATCCTGGATTGATTGATTCCATATCATAAAGATGGCAATTAATATCTAAAATATATGAAAATAAGTCCAAGGTAAGCAAGTAAGTGGGGAAAATGACATTTTTAAATACAGTTCAAGACAAATGGAAGGTGTAATCACAATTCTAAAAAATAATCTTCTGGTTTGTGAAAACTCTTGTTTCTTTATTTATAAGACCATTTCTGGATATATATTCCCAGAGAAACTCATATAAAGTTCATAAGCAGACGTGTACAAAGATTCTTCTCGCATTATATTTACAAAGACAAGGAGCTAGAGGCAATCTATGTACCATCACTAGGGGAATAGATGAAAGGAATAAGGCTACCTCATACACTGGAATAACTTGTGGCATTCAGAATTAATGAAGTAAACATACATATTACATACAGTAACAATTTGCATATGCCTTACAATATATTGTAACAACTTGCATATGCCTTACAATATATTGTGCTTAATGTAAAAGAAACAGAATGAGATCTTACATAAAATATTTATGCAAATTAAAAACATACATAAACATATTCTTTAAAATGAATACATATGCAAAGACTGAGTTAAAACACACAAAAAAAGTGTATGCCTATCAGAAGGAAAATTGCCAGGGGATGAGAAATATGAGAGGCTTTGCCCAGATGGATGTGACTGCAATGAACATAGGGGTACAAGTAATTAAATCTTATCAAAGTACAAAGCTAGCCAACCCACCAACCAACAAAATAATGCACACCAAACAATATGCAAATTCAAATGTCAAAACTTAGTTATGTGAGACTAGAAAATATAGAAAAAGAAAAAGATATTCTGGATCTATCCCATTTAAGTAGTTAGAGTTCCGGTCACTGAAATTAATTTTGGCAAAGGGATTAATTCATGTCAACAAAAACCTGATTAAGCAGAAGACACTGCCTTTCATCTTACCTTTTCCCTTGAATTATTATTATTGTTTCAACATTTGAACAGTTTTTAGTATGTATTTTTGTTTAATAAGTTAGTTCTCAGGTAAATATTCCTGCATGAAACTGAATCATGCATCCTTAGGGATTTATTCTCTGTACCACTAACTGTGCTTCTGTCAACATTGTTACAACAATATTGGTTACAGAAAGGAACTGTGGGAGTAGGAAATCTTGAAAGATTTAAAACATAAAGAAAAGTAATATAATTAAAATAAAAACTGTATAGTTAAAGAAATACCCTGAATGTTTTTTTTTTTCCTGAGAACAAGTATTTTAAATCAATGAGTAAAGATTTAAATTATTTTTAAAGTTGTAATGGAAAATTCTGAAGGTATTACCCCATTTACTTTGTAATTATTTTGCAACATAATTGGCACTAAACTTATACTCTTCTCTTTAAAATACTGACGATAATGAAGAGGATGTTATAAAGATTAAACAAATATAATGACTAGAAAACTGCATACATCTATTATTAGTAAAAATAACCATAATAATACAACAAAATAAAAATATATTATGCAGCAAGGAAAATTATTAAAATCATAACGTGAAAAAACACGGTCTAAGTTACTGATGAAACAAAACTTTTAAACACAGTTCTAAAGGTGAAGAATCGTGGCATGTCTGTCTTCAGGGAGTTTCCATGTGAATTTATATTTGAGTGGAAAACTGTTAGTTGTTTAAACAAAAATATTTGAGTGTTTCTCTCCTGCTGTGTTTGTGTTTCCATGCCTACATCAAGGTGTGTATTATTTTAAAATATGTCAATCAAATACTTGAATTCCAAATTTACACATAGTTTTTCTGATTTTTTTAAGAATAAAATTGGGGTAGAGAAGCAAGAACTACAATCCTGCAGCCTGTGGAACAAAAACCACATTCAGAGAAAGATAGACAAGATAAAAAGGCAGAGGGCTATGTACCAGATGAAGGAACAAGATAAAACCCCAGAAAAACAGCTAAATGAACTGGAGATAGACAACCTTCCAGAAAAAGAATTCAGAATAATGATAGTGAAGATGATCCAGGAACTCGGAAAAAGAATGGAGGCAAAGATCGAGAAGATGCAAGAAATGTTTAACAAAGACTTAAACAATTAAAGAACAAACAAACAGAGATGAACAATAAAATAACTGATATGAAAACTAGACTAGAAGGAATCAATAGCAGAATAACTGAGGCAGAACAATGGATAAGTGACCTGGAAGACAGAATGGTGGAATTCACTGCTGCAGAACAGAATAAAGAAAAAAGAATGAAAAGAAATGAAGACATCCTAAGAGACCTCTGGGACAACATGAAACGCAACAACATTCACATTACAGGGGTCCCAGAAGGAGAAAAGAGAGAGAAAGGACCTGAGAAAATATTTGAAGACATTATAGTCGAAAACTTCCCTAACGTGGGAAAGGAAATATCCACCCAAGTCCACAAAGCGCAGCGAGTCCCATACAGGATAAAACCAAGGAGAAACACACCAAGACACATAGTAATCAAATTGGCAAAATATTAAAGACAAAGAAAAATTATTGAAAGTAGCAAGGGAAAAAGGACAAATAACATACAAGGGAACTCCCATAAGTTTAACAGCTGATTTCTCAGCAGAAACGCTACAAGCCAGAATAGAGTGGCATGATATACTTAAACTGATGAAAGGGAAGAACCTACAACCAAGATTACTCTACCTGGCAAGGATCTAATTCAGATTCGATGGAGAAATCAAAAGCTTTACAGACAAGCAAAAGCTAAGAGAATTCAGCACCACCAAACCAGCTCTACAACAAATGCTAAAGGAACTTCTATAAGTGGGAAACACAAGAGAAGAAAAGGATCTACAAAAACAAACCCAAAACAATTAAGTAAATGGTCATAGGAACATACACATCGATGATTGCCTTAAATGTGAATGGATTAAATGCTCCAACCAAGAGACAAAGACTGGCTGAATGGAAACAAAAACAAGACCCATCTATATGCTGTCTACAAGACACCCACTTCAGACCTAGGGACATATACAGACTGAAAGTGAGGGGATGGAAAAAGATATTTCATGCAAATGGAAATCAAAAGAAAGCTGGAGTAGCAATACTCATATCAGATACAATAGACTTTAAAATAAAGTATGTTTCAAGACACAAGGAAGAACACTACATAACGATCAAGGAATCAATCTAAGAAGAAGATATAACAATTATAAATACATATGCACCCAACATAGGAGCACCACAATACATAAAGCAACTGCTAACAGCTATAAAAGAGGAAATCGACAGTAACACAATAATAGTGGGGGACTTTAAAAACCTCACTTACACCAATGGACAGATCATCCAAAATGAAAATAAATAAGGAAACACAAGCTTTAAATGACACAATAGACCAGACAGACTTAACTGATATTTATAGGACATTCCAACAAAAAACAGCAGATTACACTTTCTTCTCAAGTATGCACGGAACATTCTCCAGGGTAGATCACATCTTGGGTCAAAAATCAAGCCACAGTAAATTTAAGAAAATTGAAATCATATCAATCATCTTTCCTGACAACAACGCTGAGATTAGAACTGAATTACAGGGAAAAAATGTAAAAAACACAAACACATGGAGGCTAAACAATACATTACTAAATAACCAAGAGATCACTGAAGAAATCAAAGACGAAATAAAAAAATACCTAGAGACAAATGACAATGAAAACACGATGATCCAAAACCTATGGGATGCAGCAAAAGCAGTTCTAAGAGGTAAGTTTATAGTCATACAAGCCTACCTCAAGAAACAAGAAAAATCTAACCTTACACCTAAAGGAACTAGAGAAAGAAGAACAAACAAAACCCAAACTTAGCAGAAGGAAATAAATCATAAAGATCAGAGCAGAAATAAATGAAACAGAAACAAAGAAAACAATAGCAAAGATCAATAAAACTAAAAACTGGTTATTTGAGAAGATAAACAAAATTGATAAACCTTTAGCCAGACTCATCAAGAAAAAGAGGAAGAGGACTCAAATCAATAAAATTAGAAATGAAAAAGGAGAAGTTACAACAGACACCGCAGAAATACAAAGCATCCTAAGAGACTACTACAAGCAACTCTATGCCAATAAAATGGACAACCTGGAAGAAAAGGACAAATTCTTAGAAAGGTATAAGCTTCCAAGACTGAACCAGGAAGAAATAGAAAAAATGAACAGAACAATCACAAGTAATGAAATTGAAACTGTGATTAAAAATCTTCCAACAAACGAAAGTCCAGGACCAGATGGCTTCACAGGTGAAGTCTATCAAACATTTACAGAAGAGCTAACACCCATCCTTCTCAAACTCTTGCAAAAAATTGCAGAGGAAGGAACACTCCCAAACTCATTCTATGAGGCCACCATCACCCTGATACCAAAACCAGACAAAGATACTACAAAAAAAGAAAATTACAGACCAATATCACTGATGAATATAGATGCAAAAATTCTCAACAAAATACTAGCAAACAGAATCCAACAACACATTAAAAGGATCACACACCATGATCAAGTGGGATTTATCCCAGGAATGCAAGGATTCTTCAATATACGCAAATCAATCAATATGATACACCATACTAACAAACTGAAGAAGAAACACCATATGATCATCTCAATGGATGCAGAAAAAGCTTTTGACAAAATTCAACACCGATTTATGATAAAAACTCTCCAGAAAGTGGGCATAGAGGGAACCTACCTCAACATAATAAAGGCCACATATGACAAACCCACAGCAAACATAATCCTCAATGGTGAAAAACTGAAAGCATTTCCTCTAAGATCAGGAACAAGACAAGGATGTCCACTCTCGCCACTATTATTCAACATAGTTTTGGAAGTCCTAGCCATGGCAATCAGAGAAGAAAAAGAAAAACAAGGAGTACAAACTGGAAAAGAAGTAAAATTGTCACTGTTTGCAGATGACATCATACTATACATAGAGAATCTTAAAGATGCCACCAGAAAACTACTAGAGCTAATCAATGAATTTGGTAAAGTTGCAGGATACAAAATTAATGCACAGAAATCTCTGGCATACCTATACACTAATGATGAAAAATCTGAAAGAGAAATTAAGGAAACACTCCCATTTACCACTGTAACAAAAAGCATAAAATACCTAGGAATAAACCTACCTAGGCAGAGAAAAGACCTGTATGCAGAAAACTATAAGACACTGATGAAAGAAATGAAAGATGATACAAACAGATGGAGAGATATACATGTTCTTGGATTGGAAGAACCAATATTGTGAAAATGACTATACTACCCAAAGCAATCTACAGATTCAATGCAATCCCTATCAAATTACCAATGGCATTTTTTATGGAACTAGAACAAAAAAAATCTTAAAATTTGTATGGAGACACAGAAGACCCCGAATAGCCAAAGCAGTATTGAGGGAAAAAAACGGAGCTGAAGAAATCAGACTCCCTGACTTCAGACTATACTACAAGTAATCAAGACAATATGGTACTGGCACAAAAAGAGAAACATAGATCAATGGAACAAGATAGAAAGCCCAGAGATAAACCCACGCACCTATGGTCAACTAATGTATGACAAAGGAGGCAAGGATATACAATGGAGAAAAGACAGCCTCTTCAATAAGTGGTGCTGGGTAAACTGGACAGCTACATGTAAAAGAATGAAATTAGAACACTTCCTAACACCATACACAAAAATAAACTCAAAATGCATTAGAGACCTAAATGCAAGACCAGACACTATAAAACTTAGAGGAAAACATAGCAAGAACACTCTTTGACATTTATCACAGCAAGATCTTTTTTGATCCACCTCCTAGAGTAATAGAAATAAAAACAAAAATAAACAAATGGGACCTAATGAAACTTCAAAGCTTTTGCACAACAATGGAAACCATAAACAAGACAAAAAGACAACCCTCAGAATGGGAGAAAATATTTGCAAACGAATTAACAAAGGATTAATCTGCAAAATATATATACAGTTCATGCAGCTCAACATTAAAAAAACAAACAGGGCTTCCCTGGTGGCACAGTGGTTGAGAGTCTGCCTGACAATGCAGGGGACATGGGTTCATGCCCCAGTCTGGAAAGATCCCACATGCCACGGAGTGGTTGGGCCCCGTGAGCCACGGCCGCTAAGCCTGCGCGTCCGGAGGCTGTGCTCCGCAACGGGAGAGGCCACAACAGTGAGAGGCCCGCACACTGCAACAACAACAAAAAAACAACAACAACAACCTAATCCAAAAATGGGTAGAAGACCTAAATAGACATTTCTCCAAAGAAGACATACAGATGGCCAAGAAGCACATGAAAAGCTGCTCAACATCCCTAATTATTAGAGAAATGCAAATCAAAACTACAATGAGATATCCCCTCACACCACTAAGAATGGGCATCATCAGAAAGTCTACAAACAACAAATACTGGAAAGGGTGTGGACAAAAGGGAACCCTCTTGCACTGTTGGTAGGAATGTAAATTGATACAGCCACTATGGAGAACAGTATGGAGGTTCCTTAAAAAACTAAAAATAGAATTACCATATGATCCAGCAATCCCACTACTGGGCATATACCCAGAGAAAACCATAATTCAAAAAGACACATGCACCCCAAAATTCACTGCAGCACTATTTACAATAGCCAGGTCATGGAAGCAACATAAATGCCCACCGACAGACGAATGGATAAAGAAGATGTGGTGTATATATATACAGTTGAATATTACTGAGCCATAAAAAGGAATGAAATTGGGTCATTTGTTGAAACGTGGATGGATCTAGAGACTGTCATACAGAGTGAAGTAAGTCAGAAAGAGAAAAGTAAATATTGTATATTAACACATATATGTGGCATCTAGGAAAATGGTACAGGTGAACCAGTTTGCAAGACAGAAATAGAGACACAGATGTAGAGAGCAAACATATGGACACCAAGGGGGAAAAGTGGGAGGGGTGGTGGTGGTGGTGGTGGTGGGATGAATTGGGAGATTGGGATTGACATG
Source organism: Tursiops truncatus (assembly GCF_011762595.2). Classification (NCBI taxonomy): domain Eukaryota; kingdom Metazoa; phylum Chordata; class Mammalia; order Artiodactyla; family Delphinidae; genus Tursiops; species Tursiops truncatus. The sequence goes on along the minus strand of NC_047051.1, from coordinate 56,071,610 downwards.
TATACACTAATGTGTATAAAAGTGATGACTAATAAGAACCTGCTTTATAAAAAAATAAAATTCAAGAATTGAAATAAAAAGAACACACATAACATCATAACTATAAATTTTAAAGAAATCTGCAGTATCACCTAGTTCTAGCCATCATTTTATGGCTGAGAAAATAAAAGGCAAAAACGTTTAAAAAAAATCTGGTTAGACTGCGTGCATTTTTGCTAACTGTTTTAAAAACTCAAATTATAATTTTCAAGAAAAGGAGACATCAATTAGGACAGTCATAGAAAACCCTGATTCCTATAATGCTGTTTGTTCAGAAAGATAAAATCTTTCCAATATATTTCTCTCATATTTTGAAAGAAGAATGAAACCGTTTTCTATTTTTAAATATGCTGGTATATTTAACAACTTAAAGTATCAAAGTTGTAAAATCAAATTCAATGACACACACTGTAGAGCGGTAACGAAAATACAGCTCTTCACCTATTGGCTCACAAGGCAATATAAACAGCATAAACCTACATACTAACTAACACAATAGCAAATATATTTAGATGTATTTATGTGGATATTCAAAGGGTTGTTTTAGACTCTTTTTCATTTCTTTTTTAAACAGGAGAATTAGAGATTATGCATTAAGTATGTGTTCACATATAATGAAGTGAGTTCATCGCATTGGGATTTTCAGGGCTAAATCCCATACTTAAGGGAGAGTGCTCCACTTTAATCCATTTGAAATGTTGAATCAAAATATATAATTAAATATGCTCAGTGTGAGGGATGAATACTGTATATTTTGGATGTCACTTCTTAACAGCATGAGAGCAATCCTTCATTTTATGCAGTCATAACTCAACTTGATGATATCTATGTCATCTTCTCTTACATCGTGGGAATGCACATTTGGAGGCATGTTGACTAACATGGTAGCATGTATAAACACAGCCAAGCTAGACTTTATAAAATATGTCAGAATATCTACCTGAAATTTTGGCATAAAATTATTTAGTTGACGCATCTAAAGGTCAAGCAAAATTTCATGAATGCATAAAAGAAACAAATACAGCAGGAGAAAATCACTGGGAATTCTTATTATTTAAATTATCAGAAGCAGACAATGTATGAAGTGTCTTATTGGATAAGATATAAAATGTAATAACTATTTAATTAACATTTTCTGTCCCAAATTAGAACTAAAAGAACATAATGTTGACTTGTGTATTTAGGAGACAAGTAGTCTGAATTTCAAAAAACTACTCCTACTATTAATATGAATGTGATGAGAATAAAGTAATTGGCTAATAATGCTTATTTTGTAGCTATTTGTACGTCCTTTGATATTCGCTTTTACAGTCTTAAGCATGTTGGAGACTCTTTATGTGTCAGATCACATCTGGTAGGCATTTTTGTTTGTTTTTGTTTTTGTTTTTTGTTTTTGCAGTATGCGGGCCTCTCACTGTTGTGGCCTCTCCCATTGCGGAGCACAGGCTCCGGACGCGCAGGCTCAGCGGCCATGGCTCACGGGCCCAGCCGCTCCGCGGCATGTGGGAGCTTCCCGGACCAGGGCACGAACCCGTATCCCCTGCATCGGCAGGCAGACTCTCAACCACTGCGCCACCAGGGAAGCCCTGGTAGGCATTTTTGAATCCAGGAAAGTTATATTAAATATAGCAAACAATTTTATAGCTTTAAAAGTCAAAATCTAAAAACGTCCTAATTAGATATATGATAAATTATTTTTATTATCAAACTTCACTATTTCCTTTCTAGTTTATTTATATATTAAAATTAGTGAAGTCATGCTTACACCCTAACAATTATATAACTGAAATTGAATTATAGGCTAAATTTGCTGATATAATTTACAATGTTATTGTACATTCAGATTATCTTAATCAGCTAGAAATGGCATATCTGTCTTGTACTGTTCTAGTATTTGGTAATGGAAGACGATAGCAAATATGCTGTATTTCTTTTTCACTTTTCATTCCATAGTTCCTCTTTATGCTTTAGTAATCTGCTATATCCTCTGGTAGTCTAACTTGTCCGTATTGCCTTAAAGGGTTTACATATGCGAGTTGGAAATTAGAAAACATGAGAAAAGTAATTCTGGGTTTTTAAAAATTTTTTCTCTAGCTCCCTCCCTTCTGTGCTTCTGCAAGTTAGTCGCCTCCCTCTACTAAAAGCTATAGTTCTTGTCAGGAACAGTCTCTTGTAAATACCATTACTCTCTTTGTGTTCCAGTAAACGTTCCTTCTCTTTGCCCCTCCATGTGGCTAGCTCAAGGATGCTTCAACATTATTCTTAACTATCCATGCAGTTTTCAAGATAGTCTTTCCATTAAACTCTCCTTATGTGATTATGCCACCTGTTTCCAGCCAAAGCAAAACAGAACAGAACAAAAGAAACCCACAGTAATTGATAATGTAGCCCCAGAAACAGCCCCTGAACATGGGATTCTGGGCTCAAGTTACTCACATATTTAAGGCAAAAGAAGATTGCTTTCTTGTTGGAAGAAATGAGACAGTGGAATTCTAAGGAAGATAGAATAAGTTATCAGTGTACAGTTCTTCATGCAAGGGGTGAAGGGCAGGTCTAGGGCAAGACATGGTGTATCTCATAGCTGTGGAACATCAGTGCTATGGTAACCATAGTGACTGTAAGCTTATATGATCACTAGACTGCTTCTGACAAATCTTCAGTGTTTACAGAGCAAAAGACAAATTTAAAGAGCTTAAATGTCCAACAGACAGCACAACTGGAAAATCAGAAATCCTTTATGGCAACTTTAAAGCAAGTCCCTCATCTCATATTTACAGAAAAAAAACAAGTTGAAGACTGAGCCTGGAACATGATTGAATGCAGAGTTTAGTGTAAGGTAAAGGCATTTGAGGGTAAGACATGAAATCCAGAATATTTGCAGAATTTTGCACACTTATGGATGAATTTGAGAATTTTAAACCTCTAAATCCTGATTCTTTGCCAACAGAGGTAGCCACTCATCCCAACTTAAGGGACTTGCCTTCTCTTGTATAAACTCCTTAGAATAACTCCACCAAACGTATGACAAAGGAATAACGAGTGTCTTCAGAACCTGTAACAGATCACTCCTCATATTCTCCATAAATATAACAATAGTTACATTCCAGCATAGCCCAGATGGAGACACTTAAGGCCCTTTCCAGGAGGACATAGCCAGACAGTGAACATTTCACAAGGTATCACCAATTTATGTGAGCAAAGGTGTATACAATATGCAAATACATTCTGAGAATGTTAACATCAAGGAAGATGAAATATAAGACTTGATTGGCATAAGTGTACTGATAAAGGGGAACTTTGCCAGATATAATATATGACTGGGAGGAATATTAACAGTCTGCTAACTTGGTAAATGAGACTCAGTAATGGTCTAGAGATAATAAAGTTGAAATGCTGAACTTCCCTGCCATACCATATGGGACGCTTTCTGTTTCCCTGAAAGCTCAGGGAAACAGAAATGTTGGAATGAACATAATTATTATGTGCAACTCATTTAGCTAGTCCAAATTGGTGACTACGGGAATGAAATGATAAATTAGGATGGTCTGTTGTCCTGGAACTATGGGACACTTAAACAAGTGAGGGTATAGATTCAATAAAATAAGGCTTGTAAAATGTTCCAATATCAGGAACCCTCAATTTGATAATACCTAGGGAAGGAATTTAGAATATAATATGGACATGTTTCAGTCATCTTTGACTGTAAGGAATCTAACATACTAAATACACACACAAATGTCTGTGTGTCATGTATCTATACTTATATTTTTGTTTATCCAGATCAATTAATCTAACAAAGTGTATATTACTCCATAACAGAAAAACTTTCTATTATATGTTATCCATTTTGTTACCATCACTGCTTATGCATTAACTTCTCATTTTATGCATGATGACACTGAAGTACACTGATACCAGAATGTAGTAAATGACCAGCATTAAAATATATCCAATTGATATTTAGCACCTATTATGACTTAAGCACTAGGCTAGATAATGGGAAAAGAGAGGCAAACATGCTCACAAATTGACAATCTAAAAAACAGTCAATTTCCATTCAGTGTAACAACTGAGTTGATAGAGCTGGTTTTAACGTTTACAGAAGACAGACAATGGAGATTTGGAAAGGACTTCTAGAGAAATTAAGATCAACAGTGAAGAACTTAGAGAAGAAAGGTGTAAGGTTGAGAATCTCATAGGCAAGTAACTATGTGCCCAGAATAGTGATATATAACAGGCAGGGAACTGAAAATATTTCAGTATAGTTGGATCTTAAAGTGTGACATGGTTAAGAGATGAGGTTAAAGAAAAAAATAGGGGCCTGATAATGAACAAAAAAATAGTGTTTGATTTTTACTTTGTATATAATGGTAATTGAATAATTTTAAGCAAAAAAATAATAAAATGTGATTTCTGCTTTTGAATGATTACAGTTATAAAGATAATTCAAGGCATAGGGAATAAAATTGAGTATGTACAAGACAGATAGCAGAACAGATTAAGAGGGCTTGAAAATATCCAGAGAGATAGATAGATAGATCGACAGGAACAGTGATAACCCTTTAGATCTAAGTAGTGATTTATAATAAAATAATAAAATGAACATATTCCATTTATCAGTGTATTATTAGTAACCCTTCTCTATGTTACCCTTGAACATCTAATCTTCACCTTATTTGAATATATGGGAATTACTTTCAGTTAGATAGGCAGATGTGACTATATCATTCTCTGTAAAAAATTATTTCTTACCTCAAGAGGTTGTATCTTGTTGGGTGATAACATAGATTTTGTATTTAATCATTATTATAATATTTTCTGCTCAATCATGTAGCATAACTAGATGATACCACTCTATTTCAATTTTTACAATACTTTTTTTATGTTACACTTCATTTAAAAACTTGATTAAATCTGAAGCCCTAAGTTTCAAAAAAATATATTTTCATTTTTATGGGGAAAGAATATCTAAACATCCTCATCTAAAACAGATTTCCAAGCCATTAGGTTTTATAAATAACTATTCAGACCCCTGTAGTTAAAGAAAACCATTAAACTTTAACTCAAAGTGAATTAGTGTTTTGGCATATTACGATGGTTGTTTTTGAAGATTCAATTATCTATGTAAAACTCTATGTGAATGAAAAGCAAACAAATTCTACCCCTGTGTTTTAGCCTTTATGCTTTTAAGGATAGTTATTATTATAATTCAAAATATTTCTCAGAAGTGAAACATTACTATAGATTCAATAGTTCATGTAAACTTATAATGAATTATCTTCATTTTCTACAAAAAATCTTTGTTATTATGTTCTTGAGGAAAGCAAACACATTAATTTGCCATATTTTCATTGTTTCTGTAATCCCTTCTCACCAGCTCATGGGCTTAAACTCAAATTATACCTGAACTGAAGGAACCATTTTGTTGAAAGTTCACTCTGCAATGTAGCAACGGGAGTTGCTGTAGTAGGCGGTTAAGATGGTGAATAGTTTTGTGTTGTTGTTTTTGTTTTATTTTGTTTGTTTAACTGGAAGAAACTTTGAGGTTATTTAGTCATCTTCCTCTTTTTCTATTTCGGTAAATAAGGAACAAAATGACTCTCTTGCTCATTTTATAACACACAGGTAGTCAGTGTCATATTTATGATTGTGATTCAGGTATTCTGACCTTATTCAATGCTTTGTTTCATTACAGTTTTTAAGAAAAGTTGTTTCTTCATATTTTACCCGGAATACCACATTCTTTCAGCCTTGTCAGTATCAAACTGCTACTATGTGGTTGAACTAAGACTTAGTTATAAAAGAGAAATAAATTAAAATTAAGCTCTGATAATTTTCTAGAGTTTCTATTTGAGTGGAAGAACAAAATTAAACATTGACCCATTTATATCATGCCCAAAATTCCCCTTATACCTCATTGCCAATCATCAGTCACATTGTCAGAAATGTGCCAAAGATTCCAGAACCACTCATGTAGCATTTCACCACAAGACATACTGTTTAAGTCATGCATTAAATCTGATATCTCAGAGCTCTAACCTTAAATCCATTTTGTACTTAGCTGTCTGTGAGTGACAGAGCTAATTGGTTCACTCTCTTGTATAAGGTTACTTTGCAGTAGTCAGATGATGGATTTCTGAAATGTCAAGCTGACAGTTAGTTCTTCAGTTTTTACCCTCGCATAGTTTTTGAAGGTATTCTTAAACATTCATATAAAGGGGCACAAGCCTCTTTGTTTAAACATCAGTAACGTGGGTGCCTCTGAGTTTTAACCTACTTGAGATATCCTGAATTAGAATATATCAAGATGATCTAAAACGTTGACAATGTATATAGAATGCTAAATAATGAGCTGAACACTCAAAATAGCAGTAAAGCTGTTATTTGAAATGCTTCACAAATGTACAAACCAAACTTTATCATACGTACCATGTTTACTGAATTCAGTCTATGTGAAGAGATATATTATTATGTTCCCCCCACAGTTTTCAAATTTGTGTAGCCATTTCACTGAAAATTTAAAGATTCATAAGCATCCTTAGAGAACAATAATAAGAAAAGAGCCTAAGGATAAAAAGAAAAAAAAAGTCTTAGTCCACTCAGACTGCTATAGCCAAATACTGTAGGTAGGGTGATTTGTAAACAACAGAAGTGTATTTTTCACAGTTCAGGAAGCTGGGAAGTTGAAGATCAAGGCACTGGCACTTTTGATATCTGGTGAGAGCCTGCTTCCTGATTCACAGTCTTTTCACTGCGTCCTCACATGTGTTCTCACTGAGAAGTCAAGGGACCTCTCTGTGGTGACATTTATAATTGCATTAATCCCATTCATGAAGGCTCCACCCTTATGACCTAAAAACCTACCAAAGGCCCCACCTCCTAATACCATCACATTAAGGATTAGGTCTCAACATGTGAATTCTGAGGATACAGAAACATTTGGTCTATAGCACCAAAAAAACCCCAAGAAAACAAATGCCTTAAATCTACAAATCTCTATAGATCATTTTCTTAAGATGGTTTAAAAAACTTTTTACTTTATGAAGCTTCTCATCAACATTTGCATGTATTGTTTAGAAAAGCTACTTAAGGGTGTTTGGTCACATGTATTTCTTCATATTTTTAACTTTTTAATACATTTCTACCCAATATTAATAAAATAATAATTTTTTAATTGAGCAATACTTATATACCTGATATTTTTTATAATCTTTACCAGTATATACATGGTATATGTGTATATAAATGTATATACATACATATTGTGTGTGTGTATGTGTGTGTGTGTATGTATAAAAATATATATAGTCATTGAATCTTCACAACAACTTTGGGAGGAAGGCATATATGTTGTCCCATTTTGCAGTAGCTGAATTTGCAGGCTAAATAAACATTAGCATTGTGATTTTAGACCAGATGTTATTAAAAACTCTGATATTATGCAAAGCCAAGCCAATGGTCTTACAGTAGCACTAATAATAATTAACTTCAAATAATTGAATATTTACTCTGCAGCAAAACATTATTTTGCTTAACAGTAAAATTATAAAATGTTTTTAGTAATATTTTTAAATTCAAATTAATTTTAATAAATATTTTGAGATTTTAAATAAAATGGTGAAGTAAAGCAATCAATGTGATGCTACAAAATTTTACAAATTATTTGTAGAGTTACTGCTTAAAAACTGTTAAATTTACTGTCATATTGTGATTTATAGGAAAATATATATATTTTTGGTCTTCCTCTACAGTTCCTGGCTTATGGCTCCCAAAACTCTTCAGATTTCCTAAGCAATAGAGCAGTGGGGTAATATTTAGTCTCTAGTCTTCGGTTGCTAAAAACACTTCAGGAAAGGTGACTTTTGGGTCCCACCCAAGGGTGGGAGCTGGCTGCCAGGAGAACCAACCATGTGATTAGAAGGTTGAAGCTTTCAGTCCCACATGTGACCTCTGGGAAAGAGAGGGCGGCTGGAGGTTGAATCAGTTGCTAACGATTTAATTAATCATGCCTATATAATGAAGCCTTCATAAAAACCCGAAAGGACAGGGTTCAGAGAGCTTCTGGACTGGTGAACACATGGAGATTTGGGGAGAGTGGCAAGCTCAAAGAGAGTTTGGAAGCTCTGTGCCCCTTCCCCATACCTCGCCCCACGCAATTTTTTTAATCAGTAGAAGTAAATTTTTAATGGCTGATTAATTATATCTCTATATTTTTATTGCAATATAGTACTCATTTAAGCACTTAAAAATGGAAGGTATACAAAGATTAAGACATAATACATACATCTCTTCCATCTGGATGCTCATCTTTATATCTTTATCATATCATTTTTTAAAATAAACTAGTAACTCAGTAAGTAAAGTGTTTCTCTAAGTTCTGTTAGCCATTCTAGAAAATTAATGGAACCCAAGGAGGGGGTTATTGGAACCTACACTTTGTAGCTGGCTAGTCAGAAGCACAGGTAAAAACCTGGGCTTGTGACTGGCAATTGAAGTGAAGGATGGTTCTTTCCGTGGGACTGAGCCCTCTAAAGACCTGTAGAATCTGATTCTATCTCCAGGTTGAATTCTCAACACCCCACTGGTGTCCAAGAATTGCTTGTTGGTGTGAGGAAGCCTCCATACATTCACATTGGAATTGCATCCAGGAACCCATTTGGAATTACATAAGCAGTGTCTTTCTTTTCTGATAAAATGAAAGAGCTATATGAGGTCACTTACATTGATGGACTTTTGGGGGGTTTTCCCCTATTTTTTAATCACATTTTATTGAGATGAATTAGAGTAGTTCTTTTCTTGAAAAAAGAATCATCTCACAGCAACTTTTATGGTTTTAGTAACACATATGTTTGAATATAAGGTGACTGAATAGAACAGGCAATCCCTTATCTTCCAACAGAAAGATGCCCCCCCAATTTTTTGTCCAACTTAGATATATAATTTGGGGTTGTAGATAAGATGGAAAAAATATTATATAGGTTAAGTATTCATTATATGTGTTTCATATTTGTTAATCTGTTAACCAAGAAATGATCTTTTCCTCACTGTATTCACAATTAATGAATGTTATTGAAATTTTAAATTCACTTTTGACATTGGAGACACATGTAAAATCATCCATCAGGTTAGAGCAAATTATCTTTTCTTCTTGCTAAATTGTTTGAGATGCAGCATTTTGTTAAGAAAGTTAGGTGAATTTATTTTTTTAAACAGCTTTGTCGGAGGTAAATTGACATATAATCATTGTGTATGTTTAAGACTTTGATAAACAGTGTAAAATGATCACTGCAATCAAGTTAATTAATATATCCATCACTCCCACAGTTACCCTTGTGTGTGTGTGTGTGTGTGAGTGTGTGCGTGTGTGTGTGGTGAGAGGACTCAATTTAAGTTCTACCTTCTTAGCAAATTTCAAGTATACAATACAGTATTGTTAAGTAGAGTCACCATGCTGTGCATTACATCTCAAGAACTTATTCATCTTGCATAAATGAAACTTTGTACTATTGACCAACATCACAGTATTTCCTCTCCCCAGCCCATTGCATACCATTCTATTTTCTTTTCTATGAGTTTGACTATTTGAGATGCCACATAAAAGTGAGATCATTCAATATTTATCTTTCTATGTCTAACTTATTTCACTTAGCATATTCTCCAGGTTCATTCATGTTGTTGCAAATAGGATTACCTCCTTTCATAAGGCTGAATAATATTCCATTATATGTACACTGAATTTTATTTCCTCACTTATCCATGGAAAAATCTTTAGATTGTTTCCATATCTTGACTATATTGAATTACTGTGGTGGAAATTATTCTACATATGGAATGCATTATGTTAATATTTTGTAACAGCAATACACTGTAAAACTTCAGGCAAAATATTTATCCTTATGGACATTAGTCTCCTTATCTATAAAATTAGGTAATGGACAAATTATATTAAACGACTTTTCAACTGTAAATGTCCCTATGTTTTTAAATATATCATTTAATGAATACTATCTGAGAAATAACCAATGGACACAGCAACAAGAGTCAGTTCTGTCCTCTAAAATTTAACTTGATTTAATTTCCTTACTTAAAAAGTCATTTCCAATTATGCATTTTTTCTTTTTTTGGACTGATGTTAAATTATTCAAATAAAATATATTCATGGTGCAATGAAGTTTTGAATATGCTTATATGATGGTTATATGATGGGGAAAGTTACATACACATTTTAGTCAACTTGTTACCTAAATCTTTAAATTAGATTGGTATATCCTTGGAAATATGAATTCTGTTTCTTGTTTTAACTCAGACTCTTCAAGAAAAGCTATTGCTTTATTCTTTTCAGTTCTTAATCATTTGTTTTTGTTTTGCTTTATTTTTGATTGTCATTTTTTGTCATTGTTTACTTTTGTTTCTTTTGTTTTCCATCTATTTTAGATTTTTTAAAGATTATTTCAATATTTACAGTCAAGTGCATTCTAAAACTACATGTTTGGGTTTTATATTTCATGTTTGCTAAAATATTATGGTAAGTTATGAGAATACACAATCCTATACAGTATTTTTTTTTAATTAAAATTCCCTTGTTTGAAATTGGCTCGGTGGTTGGGTCTTCATACATTATGTTACTTTGGCCTGAAAAGATTATATATTTTTCTAGATATTTCTCCTTTCTGCCTTTACTATACAGGTAGAATAAATTTATCCTTATAGTATTTGCTTTCTGTTTTTACTGTTTCTTAGAAATATGTGTGGCACCAAAAAATCACATGCTGGCTAGTGGTTAAGCCAAGAACATAATTAAGCCCTTGGATTTTTAGCCTCATGATTTCTCTGCTGTATGGTATTTTCCTTTGAGTTTGCTTTTAAACACTAAGTGAAAAAGCACTTTTCCAATACTGAGTAAACTTTTCTACTCCAAAAAACATTACTTCAAGAAATTATATTTTTGCTTTCAGCTTCTTAGGGAATGAAAGAAACTGGTGAAGAAAAAGGAAGAGAGATGTTTTGCAAAAGTTATAAAACACAATATTTGACAATTGAGTCTTAATTCTTGAGTGCAGAGAATTAGATTCTCATAAACTTCCTCAACTGTTACAAAAGGCAGGATGGTAAAAGTTTTGGCGGTTCTAAGTTTATATGAAGGACACCACTGACAATCTCATATAGGTGACATGTTTCAAACCACTAATCATGCAACATGTTAGTGGCATACAGTAAAGAACAATAACATTCCTTGACTCAATCTTACCAGTAAGTAGCATGTTTCTGGTAACCAACAGTCATCAATAATTGTTCCAAAATCATCAGGATTGTACATTTCACAACAGCAGCTACCAAGTCTAGGTTATCTAATAACTACTAATTGAGTAAGGCCAAATACTACTGAACATGTCTATCAATAAATGACTTTACTTTTTTAAGAAAATGGCTATCCATGGAAGATGAGTTTACTAATTACTTTCCCAGTAGCAATTTGATTTGGCTGTTTCTTGGGCTTCCACTTTTTAGTGAATGCTCTTAAAGTGCATTGATTGGTTTCTCAGTTTGTTATATTCAGTCTCCAACTGCTTATGCTCACTAAATTATACTTTTAATCTTAGAGTAAGCTTTATCATCTTTTCGGTTTAAGAAGTTATTGGATGAATGATAATATCTTAAATTTCATCATAAACTCTCATTTATATTATGCATCCAATAGTCAGAACACATTGGGGAAGTTACTTCTGGCTACTCTTGATCAGTTCAAACAAGTGGAAATATAACTGATCCAAATATGTAATTTTAACTTTGCTAGTAGTCATATTTAAAAGCTAAAATGAAATAGGTGAAATCAATTAGTCATGTATTTTATTTAACCTCATTATCCAAAATATTATCCTTTCAAAATGTAATCAATATAAAATAATTAATGAGAGTTTGCATTCCTTATTTCTTGTCCTGTCTTTGAAATCCAGTGTGTGCTTTATAGTTAAGTACTTTTCAATTTAGACTAGTTACTTTTTAAATGCCCGATAACCATGTGACTAGTACTTGACATATTGGGCACTTCAGGTCCTGCTTAATGATGAAATTCTAGGTGATTACAACACATTAATTCCAATGCTCAAGATGATATGCACCCAAATGGTACTCCTTTGAAGCTTCCTTTCCTCAGCATTGTATGAAATTAAACAGAAAATCCTGTCACCAAAGCCTTGGTAACTATTGTAGATTATTAGAGTGTCGAGTTTTGAAAGGATGGCAGGCATAGTGAGAAACAGATCATCATCTAGTCCCCTTTCATAACATTCCTCTCGAGCCCCCTCTTCTTTTCTTGGAGTATCACAGCCATGGTAGTTGATATAAATATGTTCCCCTCTTTTATTCCACAGAGCACTTTTAACATCACTCTTCTCTTATCCTCTTTCTTCTGTTCTGGCTACAAGCTGCTTTCAAAGAAAGTCCACTCTTTTAATGTGATGCTGCCTCCTTCTATGAACACTCTGCTGGAAATGAAATCTATTTCTTTTTCTACTTTTGTCATAAGAAATTCTAGTGAATAAAAATCTCTATAAACATGGCATTCAAAAAATTCTGTGAACTGTTCCTTTTTATGAGATATTTTACTTATTTCCCATACTAATTTAAGAAAATATAATAACATTAATTATTTCAAATGAAACACTGTTATTTAAAAAACATCTATTCCAGGTTTTGTTTTGGAACAAGTATACTAATTTGAAAAATACAATCAGGTACAGCTACGTTTCATAGTGAATTAAAATTGTAGCCTTCATTACTATAGACTTCAAAGTTTAAAAAACACTTTTACATGTAATTTGCCATTTTAATTACAGTACTAGAATTTCTTGCCAAATAAAGATAAAAATAAAATTACATTCTGTGGTGCTCTGGGAAGCAGGTCTCTAACAATGCTTAAACTGCACAGCCATAAACATCAGGTGTTAACTCCTTCCTCCAAAATGTGGAAATTTTTTCATTTCATAGACTTTGATTGATGGGCTACATCTTACTGTTGGACCAGTATCAACAAGGTTATTTTTCAACCTTTAATTCTAAGAATTAAGAATTCTGACTAAAGAAAATAATAAAATGGATTTGGAGCCAGTATTAGACTTAAAGTAGCATTTCTTCTTATCTTAGGTGATCAAACTTAATTGAGTAATGCAATTATTCAGATAAATTCACATCACAACCAATGAACATCCATCTTCAGTCCAGGTAGTGAGAATACAAAAATGGACTTCCTAAAGTCCATGTACTCACCTTCATATACCTCAATATTTTGTGTTTCACAATATTCCTCAAATGTTTTTGATGTGTTTACTTAATAATTAGAGGATGAATGATTCCTTGAAAACACTTATGCATACACAGAACATATAGAAATGAATATTCATTGTAGCTCACTTCAGCAGTCCTATGTCTTTACCTTGCTTTCCTCTAAAAAACAAGATAAACTAATAATTCCTAGTCTATGATCCAGCAATTTCACTTCTGGATATAGATTCAAAGGACATAATTCCTCAAAGAGATATCTGCAAACCCATGTTCATTGTTGCTTGCAGCATTATTAACAGTAGCCAAGATATGGAAACAACCTAAATGTCTCAACTGATGAATGGATAAAGAAAATGTGATACATATATAAGGATATAGTATTCCATTGCATATATAATGGAATATTATTCAACCTTTTAAATAAGGAAATTCTACCATTTGTTTCAAAATGGATGAACTTGGAGGATCTTAGGCTAAGTAAAATAATCCAGACACATAAGGACAAATATTGTATGTTCTCACTTATATGTGGAAGCTAAAACAGTCAAATTCATAGAAGAAGAAATGGTTGCTAGGGGCTAGGGAAAGGGAAAATGAAGAGATTCTGATCAAAAGGTACAAAGTTGTAGTTAGGCAGGATGAAAAGGTTATTGAGATTTTATGTACAACATGGTGACTATAATTAACAATACTGCATTGTATACTTGAAATTTGCTAGAGGGGTAAACCTTAATTACCCTCACTACAAAGAAAAAATAAAAAAAGAAAGAAAGAAAAAGAAAATGGTACCTACGTGGAGGTGATGGATATATTAATTAGCTTGATTATGGTGATTATTTCACAATGTATATGCATACCAAAACATCAAATTATACAACTTAAATACATATAATTTTGTTTTTCAACTGTACCTCAATAAAGCTGAAATAATAAAATATATTGTTAGCCTGAACTGAAATATGCTGGACATACAAATACACATTGGATTTTGAAGACAGTACATAAAAAATGCAAAATACATTTTTAATGTTTTTTATGTTGATTACATGTTAAAATGATACTTTGTAAGTATTAGGTAAATAAAATGCATTATCAAATTAAAAAAAAATTCCTAGCCTGTTGCAACTGAAATTATTCAGGACAAAAAACAGGTATGTTATTCACAAATATAGTCTATCTTAACATAGATATAGATTCTATTGTGCTTCTCTATGTGAAAATTGATTAATCCAGATTAATTTGATTAAATCAAAATTCTTAATTCTTCAGATTTATGGTTTAAAAAAGCTCTTTTTATTTCTTTTATTTGAAATATAATTTATCCCACTTACCATGACTATTAGCATGCAAATTAAGATATATGAGTAATGTGTGAAATTTTAAGGAATGCCAACAAGTTAATTATTATGAAGCATATTTAATACTTTTGAAATTATATCCTAGATTTTGATCAAAATAGCATATTAGAAATTGGTTTTGTTTTCTTTAAAATGAAAGAAAGTGAATTTTATCAAAATGTATAATTATAAAAGTAGTCTTTTACTGGCTCTTTTCCAGTATATAATTTTAACACCAGAAACTAAAATCTATTATTTACAGATATTTGCACTTATTAAAAACAATGTCCTGGGCTTCCCTGGTGGCGCAGTGGTTGAGAGTCCGCCTGCCGATGCAGAGGACACGGGTTCGTGCCCCAGTCCGGGAAGGTCCCACATGCCTTGGAGCGGCTGGGCCCGTGAGCCATGGCTGCTGAGCCTGCGCGTCTGGAGCCTGTGCTCCGCAAAGGGAGAGGCCACAACAGTGAGAGGCCCGCGTAACGCAAA
Organism: Tursiops truncatus; assembly: GCF_011762595.2. Lineage (NCBI taxonomy): Eukaryota > Metazoa > Chordata > Mammalia > Artiodactyla > Delphinidae > Tursiops > Tursiops truncatus. Next base: position 56,056,467 of record NC_047051.1, on the reverse strand, counting down.
AAAAAAAAAAAAAAAAATGTCCTTGGAAAACAGACGATAGACATTCTTGTTTTCCTATCCATATAAGGTCAAATTTGTCACTGTTCAGTTCATAAAATAATACAAATTGTATCCATTAATTAAGATTGTTAATTCAACCTAAACAATAGACCCAATTATCTGTATAACCCAGACCTTAATCTTTTTCCTAACAGGTATATATTCTCCAAAATTACGGTGACTATCTTTCTACCAATTGGTTGTATTGTAATCATTTTTACTTTACTCCAAGGCTATCACCACAAACCATAAAGCATATCCTGTGAAATATGCTTTTTATTTTTTCAAGATTGCAATTTTTCCCAGTTAGGGGTTAAGAAAACATTGTCACACATGCTCTGAATAAACAAAAAGCATGATCCAAAAGCAAGTTATCATTTTGGTTATAAATTGAAAACACAACAAATAATGATTCTGAGAATTATCAAGAGTGCATGTGTAAGCGGAGAGGTTGGGCAAAGTTATTCTGATACAAGTTAGAACAAACTGATGTCATCAATAAGAAAGAGAGAAGTTGGGTTTGCTTACAGTAGATGGATAAAAAATACCTTGAAAACAAGGTCAAATATAGCCTAGCACAAAAACCAAGAAAACATAGGGATAAGCGGAAATCATAACAATGAATCATCCTTAGAAGTAGCACTATCAACGAATAGAAATGCCAACAAAGCAAAATCCAAAACTCTACTATATTAAAAGAAACACTTAAAGAAATTCAGAAAGGTTAAAATTTTTAAAAAAGTAAAAGATGGGCCAAAATATATCAGGTGAACACAAGCAATAAAAAATAAGAAAACTGTTTTCAATCTTGATATTTGACAAGGTATGACTGAGGCACAGAAGAGCACTTAATAGCAAAAAACTTTTAATAATATTAAAGACTACAACTCGCAAACAGGCTGTAAGTTGATTATGCCATTGATTCAAATACATCAGAAACAATTTTGATAAAAAAGAGACTTTGGGAACTGTAATAAGAAACAGAAATGCATCAATAATAAAATATTTAACATACCTCTTAGTCTATCGGGCAAAACTAGTAGGAATAAGAAACACTCAGACACATAAACAAGAAAGTAAACTGTATAAATAATAAACTCTGAATTGAGATAATAAGTAATAGAACTTCTTTTCAAGGGCACATGAAAACTGACTGTATCTTAAGCCCCCAAAGGACACTTCAATTAATTCTAAATAATAGAGAAGAGTCAGCTAGAAATGAAAAACACAATTTAAAAGGCCCTATCATATAAAATAAACTATTTTTAATTCCTAGGTCAAAGGAGAAATATAAAATGGGGTGCCGGCATTTATTTAAAATAGTGGTAATTAAAATACAGCATCTCAGAGGAATCACCAAAACATAAAAGTTTAAAAAATTTTTGAAACTACTTTGCACAACTCAGTAAAAATAGAATAAAAATAAATACATGAAACTGACAGACTGTAGAAAAATATAATGACCAAATCCGATGGCAGTTGAGGAAAAAGCTCTAATTAGATCCATCACAAGAAACGAAAAATGTAGATACAGAGCCATATCACACAAATGTGCCAGCACAAAATGGTATCTGGAGGAAATTTTACCAATGCCTAAAAATCACATATCTCATGGATATTATCCACGGACATGTGTTTAAAGATTATATAATCTCAATGCTATTTAAACTATCTCAGATCAAAAAAAAAGATTAAAAATTTCCCAATTTTGTTTATGAATCAAATATAATATCAATACCCAAATCTATAAATAATCGCTCACAAAAATTAAGACACAAAAAACACGCACACACATGCTTATGTATGCATATGTAAGCGAAATCTTTAAATAACAGCAAAAATTCAAGAAAATTTTATTCAAACTTGACACATTTAAGACCAGATGTGATTTATTCCTATTCTGTATTATTATAATTCATCACATTACTGTAACTAAGGAAAAATTACATGATTAACTACAAGAATAAAGAAAAGGAACCCAACATAATTCAGTAACCATCCATGTTAAAACCCTTCAATAAAATATAGATTGAAGAATAGTCTCTTACATTATTAAAGTAATATAAATCCCAAAGTTATTGCTGTGTATGAGGACACACAAGACCATGTTACCTGACTAAAGTCAGGGAGAACACCAAAATGTCTTAAATCCTCATTGCTATTAAACGTTGAGTTAGAGTTACTAGCTAATGCAATTAGACAAATGAAAGAAATTAGAGGCATAAGAATTGACAAGGATTAAATAAAACTCTATTTAATCATTATGAGATAGTTATTGTACCTATGTGGGAAACCAAAATAGTCAATGGGAAAATTTAAGAATTAAGTGAAGTAATATGTTATGAAATGAATATTTAAAAATGAAAAATCTATTGTGTGTACAAACAATTAGAAGATAGTCTCTCTCTCTCCCCTCCATTTATTTATTTATTTATATAAAACAGAGAAGAAAATAAATATTTAATTCTCTTTAAAAGACAAAAACTTGACTATACACACCTAAAGAAATTTTGTGGTAAAAATGTGGAAAAAACAAACAAAAAAATCCATAGAATGAGTCAAGCAATCATATTGCTGGTAATGGTATCAATGCGATATGATATGATACAATTTAAAAAGAGAAGAAATATATGCTTTATTGGTTACTTACTAGTTTAGCATCTAGATTACAGTAGTGTATGTTAACAAGTCACTGATTTGAAAGTAAATTTTGATAAAATGCTGACATTCAATTCTGTTATAGTGATGTATTGATGCATTTTCCATTCTGGGGCAATATGAAATGGACTGGTTTGAATAGCCAAGGGACAACACCAGCAGGGTGCCAGTTTGAACAGGAAGCCAGTCATTTGGTTTTCTGTTCTGGAATATTTCGGATTTAAGACATTATTTTTAAATGACAGAAATATTTCCTATGCATTTATTTTCATGGATACACTTAATGTCATGGGCAGGCCTAACAATAAACTATGTTCTAACTGAAGCTTAGGGCTTACTTTAGATATTGGAGTGTAGCTTTATTACAGATGGATTTTACCTTTAAACAAATGCATTTTGATCAACTTTGTATATTCATGTGTATTGATATATTGTGCACTAAATGTTTTGCCCTGTTTTGCTATTATAAGGTCAAGGTCATTTATCCATATTACTGTGATTAACTCATGTAAATGGCATGGGTCATGAAAAATTATTTCCTACTTTTCTGCTGAATTAAATTTCTGTTTTATGGTATTACAGCAATTTATTTTTGGCTTCCATTTATATATAACTGGATATGTGTAGCATTCATTTGATTTTGTTGCTAAAAATATTTGGTTTTACTTAAAAATGAACTGAAAAATATTTTATGTATAATCAACTATTATTGAGGCCAGATGTTTTTCTTTTTTTTTTTTCTTTTTCTTGTCTTTAGAACAATGAAGGCCTCTTCAAGTTGACTACTGTTTTTTTGAGAGTACCCAAATAAACTCTGATTTCATCTCTGCTTTCTGCTATATAACATACCACAGGCTAATAATCATTCATATCTCTATAAAGATGTTTTTCTCTCTAACGTGTTTCTCTCAAAAAGCAATTACTTTGACTTGTTCTAATTTCATAAATAGTAGTCACACTGTCTGTAACCAGTTTTTAAATTTTCTAGTGCTATGCTTATTACTGAACATTATTTTCTTTAGCTTGTCTGGAAATGGATATGTTAAACTTTAGGAGTAAGAAAATTATCATGATTTATATAAAACAACCTAAAATATATGTGATGGAGTGTTGGGGCTCATCTGTACTTTTTAGACCATTAGGACTGCATCATTTTTCTTTTATACACAAAGCTCATTATCAGATTTTTATAGAAAAAGAGAAGGCAAGTATTAATTGTTCTGCCTTATAATTGTAGTGAGCTATGGCTTCCAATCTTGTTAAGAATATTAAATTTAACTGTCTTTTAGACTACTGCAGTAATATATGTGATATATTATTTGGCCACCTTAATGAACATCTTATCTTTTGAAGAGTGAAATAAAAGTCACTTTAATTTATTTGCAAGACAATATTAAAGCAAGATCCACATTTAGTTAGGTGTACATTGGAAGGCTAAATTTTGGTCCTATCAAACAAACAAAATGGAAAATTTTTATGGTGAAATACTATTTGAGAAATATTAAAAATATGAAATTGTCAAAATCCAACTTAACCAAAGAAATTGGGAGTCCATGTGCTAGACAAACATGGGAGCAGTAATCACTGCATGATACAGAATGATTGATTCCCTATTTCCTAATAGAGACATACGGGTGTGTTAACCTATTTGGTAGTTACAATACTGAAAGCTCTTCAATTTTCAAATATTTGCTAAAATGAAATAAATACATAAAAGAGTACTAATAAGTGCATCAGCATTTATGAGCTTTGCAGAGAATGAAACTATATAAATACCTTCCCAAAATTATGATCATAGGTGAGAAATCTAATTTCACTGCTATTTTATGTCTAGTTATACTTGGGTAGTATAGAAAATAAATTATTTCTGAAAAATACAAAAGATATATGGAAAACCAATGAACAGTTAAAATTTAAAAACAAAATAGCTGTATGCACCTTTTGACAACTCTAATTTATGTAGATATACTGTTCAAACCCTACATCAACTACTGAAATTAGCATACAATGTAGAACATTAGAGATTAGAAAACATTCAAAACATTTCATTTCATATTCAATGGCCTGTGAGATATAGTATTCCAAAATGAATGTATATTTTTAGTATATTGATTAAAGATTTTGTTTGTAACAATTTTGATAACTGAACTAGTTTTTTATGAAGGCAGGAGGAATTGTATACTTCCATTTTAGAAAACTAAATGACATGATACCTGTGGTGAAGTTTTCACCATAAACTATTAATTTTGTTTTTGTACTTATGATATAACCAAATGTAAACATGTTAAGAATTTCAAGAAATTGTAGCATAGGAAAAAACAGCCAAGTACATTCCTTTCCAAAGCAGAAGTAGACAGATTTATTAAATAAACATAAAAATAAAGATTTATTAGAATAATAGTTATTATTGTTGTTTTTATACCTCAGCTACAGCTATTCTACGAAGTGTGACTTCATCATCATATCTTAAGATTTAACATTATTTAGTGGGAAAAATTAAAAGAAGCTTCCCCAAATCAACAAAGAAATGTTACTGCTACTTAACACTAAAAGATATTAAACTGTGTGGTGGACAGAGCAGAAAGTGGCCCTTTTGACACCAACCTTTAGTTGTTTATGCTTTTATGTAATCCCTTTCCCTCCACTGTGAGAAAGATCTGTGACTTACTCCTAACCAATAGAATATGGCAAAGGTATACCACTTGTGTGACTGCATTATGCATGACTATTTTGCTAGCTTACTCACCCTACTCTATACCTGTGCATGGCTGGGTTTATAGAAGCAAACTGCCAGGATTCTTACACCTGTAAAAAGATGAAATCTGCTATCTCTTTTCCCTAAGTGAACTGGGAAGCAGATTCTTCCCTGATTGAGCCTCCAGATTATAAACCAACCCTGAAAAAAACCTTGATTTCAGCCTTGTGATACCTTAAGCAATGACCCATCTAATCCACCCTTGAATTCCTGACTATAGTAACTGTGAGACAACCAATGTGAATTGCTTTAAGTTGCTAAGATTTTCAGTATGTAAAACTAATACAGTTGGTCCAAAAAAAAAAAAAATAACAGCAAACAAGTTTCTGGAAAAAGCAGACATCAATACTTGTCTGGCAAAGAAGAGGTATATCACTCAGGTATGTGATCAGAAGGTTTCCCTGAGGAGATACTGAAAGCTGTAGATACGATGTAAAAAAGAGAAAGTACACCAAGTAATTCAGGAGTCTGAAGTTAGGTCCTGAATAGCTCATGGAATGGATGGTAATACTGTTGTTATGGCCAGACTTCACAAGTTTTTAAATTGGGTTTTGCATCACTAATGCCTAGAAGCCTTGATCCAAACAATTTTGAGATGAGGTGCATCAAATACCAGAGGGACTAGGATCTTTCACTAGATGTTCTTCTATGCTTTTGATGGAAAAGAAGCAATATTTCTACTTAATAATGGTGATGTGGGAAGGTCGTTCAATCTTTGAAACAATGTTTCTCAAACTATGATCCCTAGAAAAGCAACAGCAGCAGCACTGGGTAACTTGTTAGAAAAGCAAGTTATCAAGTCCCACTTCAGATCTACTGAATCAGAATATCTGGGGCTAATGAGTCCTGGAAACTTGTGTTTATCAAAGTCTCCATATGATTTTGATGACTCTAGAGTCTGAAAAACAAGCTGTTTCTATTCCATTGGATAAACAAAGGCTCAACAAAAGCTGGAGAAAATATCAAGGCTTGGTCTTTGCTTCTCTAATATAGAGCTCTAGAAAAAACTAGGTAATACTTGTGAATAAAAATACCAATGAAACCAAACAGAGAAGGTTGGGGAAAAGGAAGCTGGGAAGAAAAGGTTGAGATGAAGGTAATCTAAAAGTAGCCATGCAGAACAAATACATGCATGTTTTGTTCCATAGATAGATAGATAAATAGATAAGTAGATGTATATATAATTGGAAGAATTAATATTTGACAGCAACACTACAGCAAGGAAGCAACCATAGCTAGTGAAACAAAATCCAGTAAGTTCAATTGTTCCCAGTTCTATACTGTCGGATCTCTTACTAAGAACAAAATATTTACACCCTGATAGAAGCTGAAAAATACATAGAAAATCACTATATTTTGTAAAATGAAGGTTTGATAAAGCTACTTTTAAAAATAATCTGAAAGGAAATGACCTAGTAAGGTTTTCAAATAGTACCTCAGAAAAAAGACAGAAAAACTAACATTCAAATAAATTAAGTAGAAAGAGCTACAGGAAATAATATATTACAGAAAACATATGATAGTACAAATAAATACAGAAAGCTAACATAACTCAGCAAAGAAATCATATATTCATATAGCTTGTAAATATACTGACAAAAAAAAAACCCCAAAAACAAACTCCTGACATGATTAGAACCAGTTAGTGTTAAGACCATCTCAAAGAAATAGAGGAAAAAATATAGTTATTGCAAGTTGATCGATAGATTCACAAAAAAACAGAGCCACTTCATACTCCAGTATGTCCATCTAAGTATCACTTCCCCATGAGCTATACTTGGTTTCTCTACTCTCTATCCAGGAATACTTCATTTGTATCTGCTGTCTCCACTTGCTTACCAACCAGTCTCCCTTCTCAAGAACACTCTCATCTCAACATTCATTATAACTGCTGTTTATCAATGTCACAAATAGCCTTTGTGTTGCCACATCCAGTGATCATTTTTCAGTTATCTAGTCACCCTTCCTCTGATTCTTCATTTACATGACATCTCTTCTTTGAAACAACTTCTCTTGGCTTTCTGAAATAATACTCCCTTATTACTTTTTCAACTTTCTGCTTCTATTCCTCTTCTAAAATCTGTTGTCAATAGGTATCGTCCTAAGCTCCATTTTATTAATTATCTATGTTTTCCTTATTCAACCTCATCCAGAACTTATAGCTTTAAGTACCCATTATAACATGCTGATGAATCCCAAATTTTTCTCTGTAACCATGGCCTCTCTACAGAAATACAAGCCAATATGCAGAACTGACCACTTGACAAGTTTAAATGGAGATTTTTGGAATTTCTTCTCTTTTCCCTTTCAAAAAAATATTTATGTATGTGCTTTTCTGTGTAAGCTGGGGTTTAGAGGAAGTCTACTACATCACTCAACTCTAAGTAACTGTGGCAGGAAAAAGTGCTCTTTGAGCACGAATGTTCATTTAAAGCTTAATCACTTTTATAGCCAATACCTAGTTTTATTTCAAATGAATTATTCAAAATTATAGCATAAGGGTACATAGATAAGGATACCAAATAAAGAATAAAATTTAACTTTTACAAAAATTCTCCCTGTGGCAACTGAAAAGCTAAGCTACAGCAATATCATTGCAACTTAATAACCAAAGAAAAGGAACTTTTTTATAAAAGTCAGATTCTGAAAAGGCTAGAAACAGGACAAAAGCCTAAGAGAAGGGCACAGAAGAAATAAGAAGATTAAAAACATTTGTGAAGCTGAATTTGTGTTCTGACTTCATTTTTCAAGATACAGCTTAGATACATTAAATAAATAGAAAAGATGTAGAACAAAAATTAGAAAAAGCTGTATTGATTTAAAAATGTGTAAAATTCCCATAAAACACTACTAGAGAGTTATCATTTTCTTAACATATTTATTGGAGTATAATTGCTTTACAATGTTGTGTTACTTTCTGCTGTATAACAAAGTGAATCAGTTATATGTATACATATATCTCTGTATCACCATCCTCTTGTGTCTCCCCCGCCTCCTCCCTATCCCACCCCTCTAGGTGGTCACAAAGCACTGAGATGATCTCCCTGTGCTATGTGGCTGCTTCCCACTAGCTATCGACTTTACATTTGGTAGTGTATATATGTCCATGCCACTCTCTCACTTCATCCCAGTTTACCCTTCTCCCTCTCCAAGTCCTCAAGTCCATTCTCTACGTCTGTGTCATTATTCCTGTCCTGCCCCTAGGTTCTTCAGAACTGTGGGGGGTTTTTTGGATTCCATATGTATGTGTTAGCATATGGTATTTGTTTTTCTCTTTCTGACTTACTTCACTCTGTATGACAGACTCTAGATCCATCCACCTCACTACAAATAACTCAATTTCATTTCTTTTCATGGCTGAGTAATATTCCATTGTATATATGTGCCACATCTCCTTTATCCATTCATCTGTTGATGGACACTTAGGTTGCTTCCATGTCCTGGCTATTGTAAATAGAGTTACAATGAACATTGTGGTACATGAATCTATTTGAATTATGGTTTTCTCAGTGTATATGCCCAGTAGTGGGATTGCTGGATCGTATGGACCTCTATTTTTAGCTTTTTAAGGAACCTCCATACTGTTCTCCATAGTGGCTGTATCAATTTACATTCCCACCAACAATGCAAGACGGTTCCCTTTTCTGCCCACCCTCTCTAGCATTTATGGTTTGTAGATTTTTTGATGATAGTTATTCTGATTGGTGTGAGGTGATACCTCATTGTAGTCTTGATTTGCATTTCTCTAATGATTAGTGACGTTGAGCATCCTTTCATGTGTTTGTTGGCAATCTGTATATCTTCTTTGGAGAAATGTCTATTTACGTCTTCGGCCCATTTTTGGATTGGGTTGGGTTTTTTTTGATATTGAGCTGCATGAGCTACTTATAAATTCTGGAGGTTAATCCTTTGTCAGCTGCTTCTTTTGCAAATATTTTCTCCCATTCTGAGGGTTGTCTTTTTGTCGTGTTTATGGTTTCCTTTGCTGTGCAAAAGCTTTGAAGTTTCATTAGGTCCCATTTGTTTATTTTTGTTTTTATTTCCATTTCTCTACGAGGTGGGTCAAAAAGGATCCTGCTGTGATTTGTCATAGAGTGTTTTGCCTATGTTTTCCTCTAAGAGTTTTATAGTGTCTGGCCTTACATTTAGGTCTTTAGTCCATTTTGAGCTTATTTTTGTGTATGGTGTTAGGGAGTGTTCTAATTTCATTCTTTTACATGTAGCTGTGCAGTTTTCCCAGCACCACTTATTGAAGAGGCTTTTTCTCCACTGTATAGTTTTGCCTCCTTTATCTAGTTGCTATAATTGCTTTAGGTGTAAGGTTAGGTTGTTTATTTGAGATGCTTCTTGTTTCTTGAGGTAGGGCTGAATTGCTATAAACTTCCCTCTTAGAACTGCTTTTGCTGCATCCCATAGGTGTTGGGTCATCGTGTTTAAATTGTCATTTGTTTCTAGGTATTTTCTGATTTCCTCTTTGATTTCTTCAGTGATCTCTTGGTTATTTAGTAGTGTATTGTTTAGCCTCCATGTGTTGGTATTTTTTACAGATTTTTCCTCTAACTGATATCTAGCCTCATAGCATTGTGGTCGGAAAAGATACCTGATATGATTTCAATTTTCTTAGATTTACCAAGGCACATTCACCCGCAAACACACCACTGGACATGGTCCTACCCACCAGAAAGACAAGATCCAGCCTCATCCACCAGAACACAGGCAGCAGTCCCCCCCACCAGGAAACCTACACAATGCACTGAACCAACCTTAGCCACTGGGGACAGACACCAAAAGCAACGGGAACTACAAACCTGCAGCGTGCAAAAAGGAGACCCCAAACACACTAAGTTAAGCAAAATGAGAAGACAGAAAAATACACAGCGGATGAAGGAGCAAGGTAAAAACCCACCAGACCAAACAAGTGAAGAGTAAATAGGCAGTCTACCTGAAAGAGAATTAAGAGTAATGAAAGTAAAGATGATCCAGAATCTTGGAAACAGAATCAAGGAAATACAAGAAACCTTTAACAAGGACCTAGAAGAACTAAAGAGCAAACAAACAATGATGAACAACACAAGAAATGAAATTAAAAATTCTCTAGAAGGAATCAGTAGCAGAAAAACTGAGGCAGAAGAACGGATAAGTGACCTGGAAGATAAAATAGTGGAAATAACTACCCCAGAGCAGAATAAAGAGAAAAGAATGAAAAGAAGTGAGGACAGTCTCAGAGACCTCTGGGACAACATTAAACACACCAACATTAGAATTACAGGGGTCCCAGAAGAGAAAGAGAAAAAGAAAGCGATTGAGAAAATATATGAAGAGATTATAGTTGAAAACTTCCCTAATATGGAAAGGAAACAGTCAATCAAGTCCAGGAAGTGCAGAGTCCCATAGAGGATAAATCCAAGGAGAAACATGATGAGGCACATATTAATCAAACTATCAAAACTTAAATACAAAGAAAAAATATTAAAAGCAGCAAGGGAGGGCTTCCCTGGTGGCGCAGTGGTTGAGAGTCCGCCTGCCGATGTAGGGGACACGGGTTCGTGCCCCGGTCCAGGAGGATCCCACATGCTGCAGAGCGGCTGGGCCCGTGAGCCATGGCCGCTGAGCCTGCGCGTCCGGAGCCTGTGCTCCGCAACGGGAGAGGCCACAACAGTGAGAGGCCCGTGTACCGCAAAAAAAAAAAAAAAAAAAAAGCAGGAAGGGAAAAGCAACAAATAACATACAAGGGAATCCCCATAAGGTTAACAGCTGATCTTTCAGCAGAAACTGCAAGCCAGAAGGGAGTGGCAGGACATATTTAAAGTGATGAAAGGGAAAAACCTACAACCAAAATTACTCTAACCAGCGAGGGTCTCATTCAGATTCAACAGAGAAATTAAAACCTTTACAGACGAGCAAAAGCTAAGAGAACTCAGCACCACCAAAGCAGCTCTACAACAAATGCTAAAGGAACTTCTCTGTACAGGAAACACAAGAGAAGGAAAAGACCTACAATAACAAACCCAAAACAATTTAGAAAATGGTAATAGGAACATACACATCGCTAACTGCCTTAAATGTAGATGGATTAAATGCTCCAACCAAGAGACACAGACTGGCTGAATGGATACAAAAACAAGACCAGTATATATGCCATCTACAAGAGACCATTTCAGACCTAGGGACACATATAGATGGAAAGTGAGGGGAGAGTTATCATTTTTAAGATATAATATACATTTCATCATTAAAACTGAAGAAATATAATGCATCTATTAAGTTTTTATCTAATGAATAGGAATTGAACCCTGAACCTGGGCAGTGGGACCATCAGAGGAAGAATGGGTAGAATTCTGGAGTTCAAAGATCATGGTCTGAAATCCCCTGTCTCTGGTAACACCAGAATGACTGAAGAGCTGAAACAAAGATAAATAAAAGTACTACTAAGTTTTCATAAATTCAGAAATATATATTTTAAGGTGGGAAATGGATAAAAAATCCAAATTCAAATATCTCAATATATTTAAGAACAATATGGTGGAGTCACAGATAAATGGTATTCACCTTTTCTCTATTTTTCTGAAATACAGATTTGACAGATTCATAGTTTGGCTTGCCTGAAAACTGACCATCTAGAAAAGTTTCGAAGACCAAAGAGAATTTAAATTACTAGGCTTTATCAAAACTCTGATTTTTCTCTTACCTACAAGGAAAAAGCACCAGTGTGGTTAAACTGCCCCTTTTAACCTTAGGGAACATTTTCTTATGTCCAATAAGAAGAAAAAGGAAAAAGCAAAAGGAGAAACTCCAAATGCAAATTGTATGTGCATTTTAATTTCCTATTTTTTTACTTTGTTTTGTAGCTCCTGACATGTAAATTTAAGGAGTCATAAGGAAATACTTGAGAAAATGTAATGAACCACTTTGTTACTAATCAGCCTATTGTCTTTTTTAAAATTTTACTATATATATATTTTTTATTTAAGTATAGTTGATTTACAATATTATATTAGTTTCAGGGGTACAACATAGTAATTCAATATTTTTATAGATTAACTCCATTAAAAGTTATCACAAAAAATGACTATATTTATCTGTGCTGTAAAATATATCTTTTTGCTTACCTATTTTATTCATAGTAGTTAATATCTCTTAATCCCATACCCCTATTTTGCCCCTCCCCCTTCCCTCTTCCCACTGGTATTCATTAGTTTGTTCTCTGTATCTATGAGTCTGTTTTTATTTTGTTATATACATTCAATTGTTTTATTTTTTATATTCCACATACAAGTGATAACATAGAGTATTTGTCTTTCACTGTCTGACTTATTTCACTAAGCATAATGCTCTCTATTTCTACCCATAAGTCTGTTTTTTTTTGGGGGGTATAGTTATTCTACAATGTTGTGTAAGTCTTCACATTTTGATGAATAACATCCACTGTGGACATCTCTATTACCAGTATGATTAACTAGCATTTGCCAAGATCATCAGAAACATGATTCTGTTATTTAGAAATTTAGAAGTCAAAATTCTTTTGGATTTGAATTATTTAGTTCTGAGTATTACAATACTTATTTTGTTCATGTCCATGATCATATGATATTTGCAGAAAAGTAGGATCAGAAGTGGGGTCACTTCCTCTCAGTCTTTTAGCCTGCATTTGCCTTGGATTCATCTCATTATAAAACCTCTGTCTTACAAATTATTTCTAGTGCCATCCCATTCCAGGTACCAAATTGCCTCTTAGTGATTGAATAATCATTAGTCTACAGCTATAAGTAAAATTAACAGATACACATTATATTCGTATTTTTACAAATCAGATTAAGTTGAAATAACTTAAGTAGAGACCACCACTTAATTTATATACAATCATTATATTCTTTTACACCAACAACTTTTTTAGCAAGTATATCTAGAGATTGGTTTCTTTTTATATGAGGTAAATAAATTTCTTTAAAAGATGCAGTTGAAAAAGTAGAACATATAATGATAAAATATATCAAAAAAGATGGTAACTCATCTTTAAATTATTTGATTCATGAACATTTAGATTTTATATTATGCTCCTGATTGGTATAGGTCCTATTTATGGTTTCACAGAGTCAGGATTTGCTACATCTTCCTGATTAATAGCACTATATTTGGGAAATAATATTAAGTTACAATTGAGTATACTTAAAGTAAAATAGAGTAACATAAGGTAGAACAGCACACATATCTAAGATTCAAAATTACTTTAACAATTTCAAAAAGTAGATCTTCAGTTTACCTTATATCTCTAAAAATTCAAATAAAATAGAGCTGAAATATTTTTAAAATTACAAAGTGAATACATGTTTGGTGCGTAATATTTTTCTGAATCATTTAAAAGTAAATTTCAGACATTGAGCCCTTTATCTCTAAACATTTCCTGTATACGTTCCTTAAAAAAGAGAATTTTCTTACATAGCAACAGTACAATTTCCAAATCAGAACACAGTATTGATACCAGAGCCATCCTTAAGTTGTATAGGACCCAAGGGAAATATTTTTATGGTACCCCTTCCTATATACCCAACTGATTTTAAAATGTATTAGAAAAAATATGGGTTCATATAGTGATTTAATGATGATTTAGAATTACAGGTAGAGAACAGTATTTACTTATTATCCAAAAAATGCATGTGGAGATTCTTCATAGTGTCAAAGTACCATCTCCTCCTGGTTAGGTCTAGGAAACTGCTTCACCTTTTTATTTGTCAAAAATGCTATCCCTGGCTGATTTACTATATCCCAACATAAAAGAATGGTAGCACCTCTGTTATTACCCAATGCTATGGCCCTTTAGGACCAGCATGCATTGACCAATACAGATCTTCTTGTCTCTGCTGCTTTATAACACCTTTTATGTATTGCTGGCTACATCATTACTCATGATACTACTTTATGTAATGCACCATTCATGAATACTGGCTTCCAGGGACTCTGGAATCTTGTTAGTAAAGTCTTACTTCCACACCCTTAAGTCATGAAACGCCTCTTAACCTGGCTTCCTAAACACTGTCATTTCCTGGTCCTTTTTTTATACTTACTGGGGCATATAAGTTTCTTTCCATGGTTCCTCAACAGTTGACCACTTCTAAATTATAACATGCCCCAGCGCTCACAACTGGAATATTTTCTATTAGCTCTGTCTATATAAGCCTTTAGTGTCTCAAATAGTTTCATCAATTTGTATTCATATACCCATTGCCCAAACCTCTAAATTCCAGGCTTGTATATAAAGCTATGTACTTAATGTTTCCTGTTGGATAGCTAATAAACATTCAAACGGACACTAGAAATCCAATGTTTCCCAACTACCTCTGACAAAACAAAATAAATCACAACAAAACAAAAAACTCACAACTAAATACTTTCACTATTACCATCCATCCTTTCCCAAGCCCACACAATACCCCCCACCTAGATAATTACAAAATCTTCCAACTGATGCTCCTGCTTCTGTCCTGTACAAAAAGCAGTGAAAGGGGCCCTTTTAAAGTACGTATCAGTTCTCTGCATGAAGCCCTCTAAGTGGCTGCCCATCTTACTAACAACAATGAAGTCTTTTCTTTGGAT
The DNA here is from genome assembly GCF_011762595.2 of Tursiops truncatus. NCBI lineage: Eukaryota > Metazoa > Chordata > Mammalia > Artiodactyla > Delphinidae > Tursiops > Tursiops truncatus. The sequence goes on along the minus strand of NC_047051.1, from coordinate 56,041,424 downwards.
CATACAACCCAGCCTGAGTTACATCATTTTCACCTCTACTAGTCCTTGCCTTTACTCACTCAACTGCAGCAACAGGGGACTCTCTTCCTGAAGCAGAATAACTATCTTTTCTCTTGTTTTTCTCTATGTCATGAATGCTTCCTCTGTAGATATTTTATGAGTCATGGCCTCAGTTCATTGATGTCAATACTCAAATTTCATCTTATCAACAAATACTTCCCTAAATGCACTATGTAAACATTTCCTTAGAACACACATTATTTATCTTGCTTAATTGTCCCCACAGCACTTTACCTTGTTTGCCATATTAATATGTTTGTTTGTTTATTTATTTATTTGAGATTCTCTCCTAATTAGAGCAGTAGATTCTGAAGGTAGCACCCTGGGTACCTAGCTTGTGGTGGGCACTTCATAAACAATGCTGAATGAATGAATAGATGGACAAAGAGACAGTGGTTATTTCATCCTCTAATTCTGCTAGTCCAGAGAAAATAAACACACCTATTAATTAGAAAAAAAAATTCCATGAGAATAAAAATAAGTAAGCAAGTAAGAAGACAAACATATCAGAAAAATGTGTATAATACTTGATAAAGGTTGAATGCCACAATAATTATATGTCTCCTGAAATGTGTTCCAAAAAATATTCTTGCCTCTGCTTACAAAAGAACCTGGCAAGTGTCTTAGTCTTCTCTGACTGCCACAACAAATACAATAGATTGGGTTGCTTAAACAACAAACATTTACTTCTCACAGCTCAGAAGGCTAGAAATTGTATGATAAGGGCCATATTCCTGGTTTCTTCATATGGTTGATAGAGAGCAACCTCTCTCCAGTCTCATCTTTTTAACATGGGCACTAATCCCATCACAAAATCTCCACCTTCATGATCTAATTACCTCTGAAAGCCCTTATATTCAAATACAATGACAATAGACATTAGGGTTTCAACATACGAATTTTGTGGGGATACAAACATTCAGTACATATCAGTAAGTCAACAAACGTTTATTGAGTGACTGCTATAAGCCAGGAATTATATTGGTTTCTAAGGATACTGTATATTGAATAATTTGAATCCTTAACCTCAAGGAAAATACTATCTTATTGAAAAGACAGGTAAAAAAAAGTAATTAAAATATTTTTAGATAATAGTAATATAAAGGAAATAAACTTGCTATTATCACAGAAATTAACTGACATTTGACTGGAATGACAGGGACAGGTTCTCTGATGAAATGACATTTGAATTTAAAACTATACAACAAAAAGGAAGTAGCTATTTGAAGATATGGAGTACTATAATTCTAACTGGATGCTGAAGCTTCTGCAAAAGCTCTGAAACTGAAATGAGCCTGATATGTCCAAGGGAAAGAAACAAGACTAGGCAATTCTGAATCTCTCTGATCTCTCTGATATAGAGAGCTGTGGGAGATGAATTTAGAGTGGCAGATTTGGGCCAGATTAGGTAGCACCCAGTAAGTCATGGTAAGAAATAAGAATTTTCATCCAATTGAAATGGGAGGCTATTGGACTGTTTTATATGTTATTTGATTGATACTCTAGAAATGGCCCCCAGGCTGCTATCTAGAAGAGGAACTATAAGAAAGAACAAAATAAAGGCAGATCAATCAATTGAGAACATTACAGTAGTCTGAGCAAATAGCTTAAACTAGGGAGGGGTAGGAAATATGGATTTAAACAGAATGTTGCATGTAGAGATGAACAAATTGCTGCTGATTGGTTGTGGGATTATGGATGGCAGGGCATGATTTTTTTTTTAATGGTTTTTTTTTTTTTTTTTTTTTTTTGCGGTACGCGGGCCTCTCACTGTTGTGGTCTCTCCCGTTGCGGAGCACAGGCTCAGCAGCCATGGCCCACGGGCCCAGCCGCTCCACGGCATGCGGGATCCTCCCGGACTGGGGCACGAACCCCCGTCCCCTGCATCGGCAGGCGGACTCCCAACCACTGCGCCACCAGGGAAGCCCCAGGGCATGGATTTTGTGTGGCTCAAAAATATATTTCAATTTTTATAGGCTTAGTTTTAAACTTGAGATATATATTACAGATCCAAATACAGATATAAATATATAGAAAATATATAATAGGCTATTGTGGTGAAGCATAGGGCTACAAATTCAAATCATCAGTATATATAAACCTTTTAAAGACAATGAGCTGGTTGAAATCATTGAACAGAATATATTAGTAAATATATACATTTTGGAATTTGGGGCATGGCCAAAAAACAAGACAAAAAGCTAAATGGTATAAAGACTCCCTGCTTTCAATTGTTTTACAGGACAGGTAGTGAAATATGTTTAAACAGCAAAATTTTAAAAATCAGAACTCTAATTATTAATAATGGTCATTAACATTTCCTTTATTGAAAGTCATACCTGACAGATGAATGGTGATGTTCAAGTTCTATCAAAAGTAATAGCCCAAATACTTCATTACTATAATGAGAACTATAGTTTCTAAGGTAGAGATATTTTCTCAAAGGATGAAACAATGTCAATACTCTATGTAAAACGTCTAAATATGCAGACTTACAGTTTAGCAAGCAATTCTTAAAATGACAATAATAATAAACATAAATCTAGCAAGTATACTATAGATAAGATAGAAATTTAGTGAGAATAAAAATTCAAATAATTAAAGCAGCATGACAGTGGTGGTAGAATACACAGACAAATTCATGGACTGAAAAGAGAGGACAGAAGCGTTTCCAATTAGAATGTGTCATTTTAAGATAGGGATGTACCTACTTATGGTAGCTCTACATCAAAATAGATATGTACATAAAGTTATAAAAGTACAATTAAAATATAAGTGAACAGTGATTTTCCATATGTTGTACAGTAAAAACTGGAGAGGTTTTTACATTGCATACATGTAGGTTGCTAGAAAGGTTTCATGAGCTTGTCAGTCCTGCTCACTGGATAAATGACTCGGAATGATGGCCTTGTTAGTTCCATATTAAAATTGACCTAAGAAAATATTCCTTTTTATTTCTTTAACACTGATGTTGCTTTCACATAAGATCCTCATAAAATTACTTGTAATTGAAATGTTTTTTTCTACTTTCAAATGTCAGGTTATTAAATTTCTTTTTCATTTCTCTATGGAACAGGCTGATTTTCCATTGTGTAAAAATGTCACAGAACAGCTGTGACCTTATGTTTGGAGATGACTGGCACAATGAAGTGTCAGAGGAAGGGAAAATGCCATTCTCTGATGAAATGAGCTGCTTCTATCACATTAATCATTTGTTTATAATTACTAACACAGGTGCAGACAGCTGAATATAAAATAACTAATAAAATTACTATTTACTATAATGTTCCTGGTAACCAGTAAATTGGAAAAGAAATGAAAGATGTAGTTAGGTCATCATATGTCACATAAATGAAAGAGGTAGGTTATTCACATGGGTAGGACTATTGGCTAATTCTAAGTCAGCATCTGTTTTTATCATGCTTTGGAACTTTAAACCATTTTTATTTCTTGATATTTTATATTTGTTCTTAGGTTAGAAATAGGAGTGGAATTTTTAACATCCAGATATCATTACCCTTACAGACAAAAGCACTGAAAGCACTGCGATTTTCCTTTCAATTTAATAGGAAATAGAGCACTTACAGCTCTATACTAGGTATTTAAGATGGTATATTGGAATATATTTTCACAAAATTTTTTTTCTTTTATCTCACTGTCTGTTGAGAAGTGAGCCTGCTTTTAAAATCTATGTACTCAAGCTTGACAATTTTTCTCTTACTTTTAAGAATGTATATCCACAACTTCTCACAGTTTTACATTATTTACAATTCCCATTTTTAACAAGCCTATGAAGAAAATGTAAACAGTAAATAAATAGATGATCACCAGAATTTTACTCTGGGTACACTATACCTGCTTTAGAAATGGAAGTCTTAGTATGATTATTTTTTACCAAAATTAAAATAAATTATATCAAGAACTTTACTATATTCATAATTCTTGTTACTTCTAAAAAATGACAAATATACTTCCTGTTGTTTAAAATATGACAGGGAAAAGTATAAATGGGAGCAGGTATAAAGAGCATGAAGTCGTACTTAGTGAATAAAAATTTATTTAGTCAAAATTTTAAATGTGATTAGTTAATTTCTATTGTGTACATGTCACACTTTCAATTTTCTTCTCATTGGAGAGAGCAAATCTTTAAACATTTAAAAATATAGTTCAATATCATTAGTTCTCAGTAAAATCAATTTAAAACCACAGTGAGGGGCTTCCCTGGTGGCGCAGTGGTTGAGAGTCCGCCTACCGATGCAGGGGACACGGGTTCATGCCCAGGTCCGGGAAGATCCCACATGCTGCGGAGCGGCTGGGCCCGTGAGCCATGGCCGCTGAGCCTGCGCGTCTGGAGCCTGTGCTCCGCCCGCAAAGGGAGAGGCCACAACAGTGAGAGGCCCGCGTACCGCAAAAAAAAAAAAAAAAAAAAAAAAAAAAAAAACCCACAGTGAGATACCACTAAACACTTCTTAGAATGATTAAGATCCCAATTTTGTCCCTATTAAGTGTTGATGAGGGAATGAAGTGGAACTCACATACATTTCTGCTGGAAGAAAATTTTGTACAATTTGGAAAACAGTTCGACTGTTCCTTATAAAGCTAGTGTACACTTACCATAAGAATCAGAAATCTGAGGTATTTACTCAAAGGTATGAGTATTGTATTCATTCAAATATCCCTTGTGAATATTTAGAGCAACCTTATTCAAAACTGCCAAAATCTTGGAAGAGCCCAAACTCTACCTCATAATAAGCCCTTTTCTCTGACTGTTTTATATTTCTTACAATGTGTTCTCTCTTCTTATCCCTACACTAGATAAAAATTAGGGTTTTTAATAAATAGTCGAGAAAAAACCCAAAATCTTTGAGCAGGTAAAATATACAATAGTTTATTTTATCTGAACAATACATATCCTTGGTATACATAAAGCTGATAAATGTAAACCATTATCTTTTCTAAAAATGCATTGGAATAAACTGCCCTAAGAAGCAATAAATACAGAAATGATCAACCAAGTCACATATTTTTCCTTACCAATGCAACATACCATACGTTTTGTCTTTATAGTTAATTTATTTAAAATTAAGTAGCACTTCCCATGATTGATTTTAGAATATTGGATTCTGATAATGTACTTATCGAAGCAACAGATCCAAACAACTGATAGAGAGAAGAATTCAACATAATAGAAGATATTTAGTATCCAAAATATATAAAGAAGATTAAAAACCTATAGGGTTTAGAACAAAGTTCATGAATAGAAATTAAGAACTCACAGAATTGAAAGTCTTTACAGAAATTAAAGATATGAAAAGGAGCTCAATCTTACAAGCTCCCAGAGAAATATTAACTAAAGCAATTAAAAGCTATTATTTCAAATCACAGGTTGGGAATAATAAAGAAGTATGTTAGACAGATGTTGGCAAGAATAAAGATAAAATTATTTTTCTTAAATGATTCTGAGAGGGTGATTTGATATTACTATTTTGAGAGCAATTTGTTGGCATCTAATTAAACTCAAAGTGTGCAAAGCTAAGGCCCAGCAGTTTCATTCTTAAATACCCTATTGCATTTGTGGCACAAATACAACAGGGCACTTAGACCTGAATGCTTATTGTGGCAGCCTGTTATGGGAGAAACACTGGAAACAAAGCATATGTCCACAATAGTATAATTAAGACATTAAAATGATATCTATTCACAAAGCTGAAAACTTTGCAGTTGAAATTTATATGAAAATAAAATTAGATCATAAAATGCAGTTATGAGTGGACAATGAAATGAACATGTAGATTATGTATATAATTTTTCATAATTCACATGAAATACATATATAATGCTCTATATGGATGTTTGACATGTATATCAAATTAAATTAGAGGAATAAGGTCAGACACACAGCCTTTAGAACTTAGCCAAGGAAATGGACTTATAATCTTGAATAAAGCTAACTTTAGCCATACCTACAATATTAGGTTTCGAAAACTATCAAAAACAAAATCTATTATTTATCATTATTTTTGATTTTTGGACATATGTTTCTTTCAATAATTTCTAATACTTTATGTTTCTGAAAATAGAGAAACATCAATTTTAATGACAATTTGATTTTTCAGTTAAATTCTCAAAATGCGGTCCCTTTGTATAAAATGAGGCAAGTCAAGATATTACTTTTGTACTATTGTTGGTGTCTCAAGTAGAAATCATAGCATGAATAACCAATTCTTTTCTATGTTTATTTAACAAAATGTAGCTTAGAAGTAGATTTTCTACTTGCACGATATTGGCCTTTTTATATTTTCTCTGTAAAACAGATTTTCACCAACCACTGACACTGGAAAAAGTGTTCATCGTTGGGTCTTTGTGTTAAAGGCTTTAAAAATCTTGATTTCTAACAAAGAATATTTATTTGATCATCCTGCTGAGATCTACCAAGTAGCAGATATGTGCAAAGACCCCATGACATAAACAGTTACAACAGTTAAAAGCTATAAAGCAGCACTCTGCATTTTGGATAGACTAAATGAAGAACACAGTCAGCTAGACATTAATTCTGCCTATATGTGAAATTTTTGAGAGTTTAATACTTTAGGTTGAACAGTATTTTTAGTGATATAAAAGTAAAAGTAACTTAACCTTCTAAAAGGCAGTGAAGACAGAGTATCAAATCATTAAAAATAAATAGGCTACTTTGAAACATCCAACTGAGAAAAAGTCCTAGGAAGTAAAACCTGTTATGAATGTCCTACTTCCAAGAAAGTTAAGACTCACAGCCAAGGATAAGATTAGCTAATGTCTTTTTTTGTCCTCTTTAAATGAAAATACATGTGTAAGAGCTAATATGTTACCATATTTAATAAGTTCCTAAATGGTATATCTGAATTTATGATTGGCTAAATTTGTGCCATGATTATGATTCTTTCACATTTCCATACACGTGTAAGCACACACCCCATTATTTTATTATGTAGTGTTTGGTTTACTGGAGAAGATGTTTGGATTACTTTGGTGTTCCAGCAATGAAAGTCAGATAAAGAACTAGAACAAGTCAGGGGAGCTACATAATTTCACTCAAATACAGGCAGAACAGTGAAAATCCTTTCAAGCACTTTAAAGACTGAAAATTTAATGCATTGATTATGATGTAATCATAGGATCTAAATCAACAAAAGCTACAGACTTTGACTGGAAACCTTTCCTTTCCTCCTTGTCAGATTCCTCTGAAAGATGATGCAACTAGGAAAAAGAAGCAACAGAGACACTAAAATATAGACAAAGCTAATTTATCATAATTCATAAGAGTTAAATTGATGCATTAAGTGCCCAGACTTTCCTCTTGGTGTTTTTCTTTGATATACAAATGAGAATTCTATTTTTTAAGCAGGAACATGACAATGACTAGATATAGTCAACAAGCTAGCCTACCTAGCAAACATTTCTTCTCAATTTATCATTCTGCTTTGAAACGTTTTTCTTTTTTTCCCCATGTCTAATTGCCTCTATAATTAGAATGCATAATTATAATAATCAGGTGACAATATAGTTGCACGGATTGACGAAAAATTATATATTTTTAGCACCACTCCCCCTCAGGTCATAAAATACTACTATGACTATCAGGAAAAGTTTTGAATACAGAGTGACAGGTCTTTCAATAACCTGGAATATGGGATATGAGCAAAATAAATTAATAAAAGAGGTCATCTAGGATTTTGGTCTGAGTAACCGAGTGAAAGACTGTGCCACTTATGAGCTGGGAAAACCTGGACAATCAAGACACTAGAGGACTGGATCAGGAGGAAGAAGATTCTACATTAAAACTGCTTTAGTTAGGTGACTCCTGGAGATTACAGTGGAGATACCAAGTAGGGAGTCTGACATTGGAGCGCATACTGTTGGTGTGCCCTAGGATCTCATTCACTGCTTTGGAGCCACCATTCATCCAGCAGACACATGCACTGGCTGAACTGCTGCCCACACCTGCTCATATGTTGCACTTGGGCTATTGGCATCACCTCACATTAACCAATTTATTTCAGGGCAATAGTGAATGAAGAGCAAAAACCAATACAGACATACTTCCTCTTCTTGTGCTTCATTTTACTGAGATTTGCAAGTATTGCATTTTTTACAAATTGAAGATTTGTGGCAACCCTGTGTGAAACAAGTCTATTGGCACAATTTTTCCAATAGCGTTTGCTCATTTTGTGTCTCTGGGTCAACTTTGGTAATTCTCACAATATTTCAAATGTTTCCATCATTATTACATTTGTTATGATGACCTGTGATCAGTGATCTTTGATGTTACTATTGCAAAAAAAGATTATGACTTGCTGAAGTCTCAGATGATACCATATTTTAGCAATAAAGCTTTTTAAAATTAAGGTATGTACATAGTTTTAATAGACATAATGCTATTGCACACTTAATAGACTACATTATAGTGTAGACATAACTTTTATATTCGCTGGGAAACCAAAAAATTTGTGTGACTCACTTTATCATGATATTCACTTTATTGTGGTGGCCCGGACTCAAACCTGTAACATCTCGGAGGTATGCTCAAATGTCTTTCCTCCATGTGAGACAAACCCTCAGGTTCAATTTACGCCATCATCCTAGGGCTAGACTTATCTGAAAGCAAGTCTTTGCTGGGCTTCTTCCTTTTTCTATTGTCTTCCCAGGCTATTTTCGATTACCCATGGCAACATTCCCGTTGTAAATTCCTTGAATGTAGATCCACTTCTCAGACTCTCTTTTACAGAATCTAACCTAACACCCAAATCAATAGAAAAACCAGGATTAGAAATACACATGTAGTAAATCACAGCATAAATGACATTTAAACAACTGGGCTTGTACATCATTACCAGGATAATGAATGTAGACACTTAGTCAATCATTAAAAAAAAAATTCAGAAAAAAGCAAATGTATAATCTTCTTGCATAATTACAGCAAAAGGATCACTCTGAATATTGTATTGTGTAATGACAAGAAATAAGTTGCCCTCTTCAGTAGGACACAAAAGCCAGTGTCTCTAAGGAACTCGGACAGAAAACACTACTGAATGAGGTTGAGAAGAAGCAGAGGGATGTAATTTTGAAGAGCTACTCTGGAACTCTAGCCATAATGCCAAAATTAGTATCTATGCTGGAAGTGACGAAGAATATAACTTTATTCATATACTGTAGGCAATAAAAATCTATAGTATATAGACATGAGAAACTCTACTAGAATGTAGTGGGAGAGAATAAAGAGATTAGTAGGCAGTGCAAAGAGAAGAAAAGATGGATCACAGAAGAAAAAGTAATAATAAATAAAAAATAAAATAATATATAATGGTAACAGTAAAATGATATAATAAAATTGCACATGGTTGTCATTCATCAAATGTTAGCAAGAATGTGATGAAAGGTGCCTTGAGGTGCATCATTATTTAAAGCTCTTTGACTATTTGGGACCCAGTAACTCCACTGGTAAAAGTCCATTCAAAGGACATTTAACACATTTTCTAAATTTTATATATTAATATATATATATATTCTTATATTTTAACCATTTATTTTACTGTAGCAATGTTAAAAGCAGTATGAATTTCGAAGGGTGAGTTATTAAATAAATTCTGGTATGTTCTTAGAGTAAATATAGATGAACATTAAAGTTCTGAATTTTTTCCTTTTTGGTATCTTCTGATTACTCTAAACATAATTAAAAACACTGCTATTTAACGTAGGCATATTGAAGTATTCGTATGCAAGCTGACCTACAGCTGCCATGCATACATATATGCCTGTTATGTGGGATTAGACAAGCTCCATCTCCCCGTTACCCAGACAGGAATAGTTTCAACTACTGTCACAGAAGCAAAGTCACCTAAAATAAAATGAATCATAGCGTCCTATTTGTTCCGAAGTATTAACGTGTCCTGTAGACTTCTGGGTGAAACACGTAATGGAATTTATATGAAAAGTGAAAAACAGTGCTGCTGGGAGTAAATCCACCATTGGTTAGCAGCCAAGAGTTATGAAGAGTTAAACTCTGGAGATTCCAAGAGGAGAGTGTGGCACTTAGAATGAATCCAGGCATAGCTACCATGGAAGTTGGAGGCCACTTGATTTGAAAAGAGCTATGGATGCCTAAAACAGCTATGACATAAGGGCTCACACTGTTGGTGGTTTTAAAACAACTGGAGAGAATAAGCAAACAAGATCTGGTGCTGTTGGCAGGTTAAAATGAACAATGGAATTCTGGAGAAATGGTGAGAGAAGAAGGTACACAAGGAATTGTGGGCAGTCTGGGTTGAACAAACTATATTATTCCTGAGGGAGTTCTGAATACTTCCAAATTATGCCCCTAGTGACTCTGAATTATATGAAAGAAGTAAGGAAGCCTCAATATAAGGCTGAGAGTATTTAGGTTTAAATCAGAGTACTTGAACTCTATTGTTCCTATGGGAAGACATTTGTTCTCATGGAACAGAAGATTTAACATTGTTAGGATATCAACGTTCCACAAAATGACCTACAGATTCAACACAATCCCTATAATAAACTCAGCTGTATAATATTTTTGTAGAAATTGAAATCATATTCCTAAAATTACTACAGAAATGCAAGGTATCCAGAGTAGCCAAAATAAATCTTGAGGAAAAAAAGACCAAATTTGATCTCCTTTTTTCAAAACTTGCTATGTAACTAGCTACTCTGAAATACTGTTAGGTAGTTCCCCCAAATGTTAAACAGAATTATCTTATGATCAAATAATTCTATCCTAAGAGAAATGAAAACATGTCTCCATGAGAACATGTACATAAATGACCATAGTACCTTTACTCCTTATAGCCAAAAGGTGGAAATAATTCAAATGCTGATCATTAGATGAATGCATAAATAAAATGTTCATCCGTATAATGAGATATTGTTTGGTAATAAGAAAAATGAAGTACTGATACATGTTACAACATGGACAAACATTAAAAACCTTATGTTAAGTGACAGAAGCCAGATACAAGGCCACATATCTTATAACTCCATTTATATGAAATGTACAGATTATCAAATTCATAACGATAAAAAGTATATTAGGGGTTGCCAGGTGCTGGGGAGGGAAGGGGTAATGAATGAAGAATGACTGCTAATGTATAAGCAATTTCTTTTTGGCATGATGAAATGTTCTATAATTAGACAGTGGCAATGCCTGTACAACTCTGGGAATATACTAAAGATCACTGAACTACTCATTTTTAAAGGGTGAATTTTATGATATGTGAATTATCTCAATAAACCTGTTGGTTAAAAAGATGGTTTTAGGGCTTCCTTGGTGGCGCAGTGGTTGAGAATCTGCCTGCTAATGCAGGGGACACGGGTTCGAGCCCTGGTCTGGTAGGATCCCAAATGCCGCGGGGCAACTAGGCCCGTAAGCCACAACTACTGAGCCTGCGCGTCTGGAGCCTGTGCTCCGCAACAAAAGAGGCAGCGATAGTGAGAGGCCCGCGCACCACGATGAAGAGTGGCCCCCGCTTGCCACAACTAGAGAAAGCCCTCGCACAGAAAAAAAAAAGATGGTTTTACAAAAGATCAAACATAAATATATTTAATACTTCTATTATTCTGAAGACATTCATGATAATATGTATACTTTTAATAATTTCTTCCCATGTTATTTCATATTACTATATGTCTACATTAAGAGCTTCTGCCTTTGTTATTTTTCATTAAAATAGTAGTGATTATATAGATTTTCATTCAAATTTTATTGATAATATTTTCAATTTTTATGTTAACTTCAGATAAAATGGCTTTAATAATATCAATATTAATTATAAAATACATACTTTGGCATATGTCTTTTAATCACATTTTGCTTATTTATTTTCAACATAATTTCGATCTTATTCCCCCTAGGCTATGGAGATCTTATAGTAGTTTCTTAAATCATTGAATTCACTTTTGGAGAATGAGCAGGTACTTTGTTCCTTTTCCTTTACTACCTACATCAACAGGACATAAATATGTTACTTCTTTCCGTTTATTTTAGTTACTAGATTACTAGGTTATTACTAGGTTACTTCTTTCCATTTATTTTAATTACTAGATTACTAGGTTATTTTAATTACTAGATGACACTCTCAATTTCAGTCAGGTCATTAAGCAGTATACAGATGAAATAAAGGGATGAATATATGAAGAGAAAGTGACCTCAGAGCTTTCTTTGTCTTTCTGGAATTTTTTTTTTTTCCCAATAAACAAGTCTAAGCAAGCATTGAAAGGAGAAATCTGTAATTTCTTAAACACTTTCTCCAATGCTGGAAAATTCTATAAACAATGTCAGTAACTTTCAATTTCTTTAAACTTAATTCCACACAAATTACAGTCATCTACATAATAAGTACTTAAGAATACAATATCTTTGAAGTCTGTCAAGTTGATCTCTAAAAAGCTTTGTTACTCATTTTAGACCTTGCCATTACTGCCCTTCAACTACCCCTTTTGTCTTTCTTTTACTTACCTTTTATTACAAAACTAATCCAAATTTAGGTGAAAGTTGCAGTTTAAATGGTAAATAATTAAAAAGTAAGCTGCCAGCTCATCAAGGCAGTGTATTATTTTGTCAAGATTTTAAGAACAAATCAATTGTTCGTTTAACAAAAAAAACAGTAACTGCTATTGCAACCAGAGGTAAGGCATTTCTATTAAAAAGTAGATTCCATAGAAAAGCAACGGGCCAAATTCTAACTGATAAAAGGGATTGGCTGACACGGCGTATTTCCTAACACTGATGTCAACAAAAAGCTTTTAGAATAAGAAGTACGTGATATAATAGTTTACAACTTTAAAAACTTCAGTGCGATTTATCTTTCTGCAATGTGAATGAGATAGATTTATGAGCCATTCCTACTACCCACTGATGATTCACTGAACAAGCATGTTTTCAGGCTGCTGTTTACAGAAACTTCAACCATAACACCATGTAGGTGGTGAGTCACATGCCAGATTTCAAGAAACTTCAAAAACTTTTTAAAAAGGAGGCAGGAATGTACAGTGGAGAAAGGACAGCCTCTTCAATAACTGGTGCTGGGAAAACTGGACAGGTACATGTAAAAGTATGAAATTAGATCACTCCCTAACACCATACACAAAAATAAGCTCAAAATGGACTAAAGACCTAAATGTAAGGCCAGAAACTATCAAACTCTTAGAGGAAAACATAGGAAGAACACTCTATGACATAAATCACAGCAAGATCCTTTTTGACCCACCTCCTAGAGAAATGGAAATAAAAACAAAAATAAACAAATGGGACCTAATGAAACTTCAAAGCTTTTGCACAGCAAAGGAAACCATAAACAAGACCAAAAGACAACCCTCAGAATAGGAGAAAATATTTGCAAATGAAGCAACTGACAAAGGATTAATTTCCAAAATTTAAAAGCAGCTCATGGAGCTCAATAACAAAAAAACAAACAACCCAATCCAAAAATGGGCAGAAGACCTAAATAGACATTTCTCCAAAGAAGATATACAGACTGCCAACAAACACATGAAAGAATGTTCAACATCATTAATCATTAGAGAAATGCAAATCAAAACTACAATGAGATATCATCTCACACCAGTCAGAATAGCCATCATCAAAAACTCTAGAAAGAATAAATGCTGGAGAGGGTGTGGAGAAAAGGGAACACTCTTGCACTGCTGGTGGGAATGTGAATTGGTACAGCCACTATGGAGAACAGTATGGAGGTTCCTTAAAAAACTACGACTAGAACTACCATATGACCCAGCAATCCCACTACTGGGCATATACCCTGAGAAAACCATAATTCAAAAAGAGTCATGTACCAAAATGTTCATTGCAGCTCTATTTACAACAGCCAGGAGATGGAAGCAACCTAAGTGTCCACCATCGGATGAATACATAAAGAAGATATGGCACAGATATGCAATGGAATATTACTCAGCCATAAAAAGAAATGAAATTGAGCTATTTGTAATGAGGTGGATAGACCTAGAGTCTGTCATACAGAGTGAAGTCAGAAAGAGAAAAACAAATACCATATGCTAACACATATATACGGAATTTAAGGAAAAAAAAAGTCATGAAGAACCTTGGGGTAAGGCAGGAATAAAGACACAGACCTACTAGAGAATGGACTTGAGGATATGGGGAGGGGGAAGGGTAAGCTGTGACAAAGCGAGAGAGAGGCATGGACATATATACACTACCAAACGTAAGGTAGATAGCTAGTGGGAAGCAGCCGCATAGCACAGGGAGATCAGCTCGGTGCTTTGTGACCACCTAGAGGGGTGGGATAGGGAGGGTGGCAGGGAGGGAGACGCAAGAGGGAAGAGATATGGGAACATATGTATATGTATAACTGATTCACTTTGTTATAAAGCAGAACCAACACACCATTGTAAAGCAATTATACTCCAATAAAGATGTAAAAAAAAAAAATCGGACTTCTAAAATTGTAATTCACCATTACAAGTAGATCTGCTTGTTTTGTAACTGACTTTAACAGGGGAAAGCACTTGTCTGAGTGTCTCTTTAGTTGTTTATCAGACATTTGTGTCCCTTCACATCTGAATGGGTGGGATCAGTTGATTAATCATTCCACTTCTCAGATAATTTGGTCTTCTCAGGATTTATGTTTATATTTTTGTTACCATAATGAAGCTTATCAGAGACCCTATAATTTCAATTTTCTGTGATAGAAAACAACAAAAATAATAATAATCACTGATTAATCTTGGCCTTTTTAGAGTTGAGAAGATTTGAAATCAAGGTATCAATCCTATGGGTCAATTCTCTAAACTCTTGATCAGATCAAAATTAATGTAAACTGAAGGGGACTAAGAACTTTATGCAAAAAATGCTAGATTTTACAATCCATTTGAAGTTGGAATTCTGATTTAGATGTACCTATAACTTAATAAAATGGCATCAAATAACTCACACAGATTCAATCACTCTTGTTTACATATGCAACTCAAATTTTAAAATTTGTTACAACTGGCACTTCCCCATAAAGATGGCTACCTTGGAGGAAAAAATATCATCAAAATGATTGTGTTTTAATTGTGTTTTAATTTTTCTAATGTGAAACAGCTATTTTAATGATTATCTTGACTGATAAAAGTGATAGATTTTTAAAATATTAAAAAAGATTGCAAAATAATAACATATAAACCATTAAATGTATTTCAATCATTTACTATAGATTTTATAGAAAAAATCTATATAGCTCCATATACATAGAGCTATTTTAGTCATTAACATACAAATTAAATTGAAGAGGGCACAGCGAGTAACAACTGATTAAATTTAATGGTCTTGTCTTCTATACTCTTCAGCTACTTTTTAACCCTTATCATACATGTTAGAATTCGTGTCACTATGAATCAGGTCACTAGAGATTAATCAAAGTGATGGGAATTATCTTGAACCAATGCTAGGATGAGGAAGAAAAATATGAGTCTGCTATCTATAAAAAGTCAGAAATGGCTTTATGCCAATCTTCATAAACCTCTAATTTAATTAAAACTTCAGAAGAAACGAAAAATAAGGCAAGTACATTTCTGTGAGTAATAGACAAATCTCCTTAACCCCCTTGTATTATCAAGTTCACTTTTGCTCTTTTAAGAATAGTCATTTTCTTCTGTGGTAATATAAATCCAATATGACATAATTGGTATGTTTGTGCTTGGTAATCTTTTAATTCAAATGAAGAAATAAGCATCAAAAATGTCAAATGCTCAGACAGGAACAACTACAAGAACTTCAATCCATCAAGTCTATGTTACCGCATTCAGTTAAATTAGGTGTAATGTGCCAGTTACACTTTCTTGAAATTATTCACTTCCCAACTGAAGTTGTCAATGTTTACCTAAAATGGCTCTTCTTATGTTATTTATTAAATATGTTATGTGCAAGATATATGATAGCTGCTAGAGACCCAAATATGTAAAGACACATTTCCTGTTTCAAGAAACTTATAACCAAAGAGAAAAATATATGAGTAAATTAATAATTGTTGTTTTCAGGGGTCAAATGCTATCATAAATCTAGGTATGGGATTATGGAACATTTCAAAGTATATCACTAGCCCTCAGTGCCCCTTGGATTGGAGACTGGGAATTCTGCATCAACATCAATATTAGAAATTAGTATCATTAATAAATTCTTATAGGGCAATTATTCATATTCAAATGAAGAAATCCTTAATTTCTGCCACAGTCCCTGGAATTTTGTGAAAGCTCTGAAAACAATTCTGCTATACATCTATTAGCTTTATAGCTAGCCATTAAGAAAAATATCAGCTTTTGTAGTTTTTGCATAGCAAACACAGAACAGGATGTTTTCAGAGATTTGCAAGATGTTTATAAACAATGCATCAGCTCAGTACTGCATAAAAAGAAACCAGGAAACACTAAATCCATGGAATTTGTAATATATCCACTGACTATTTTGCTTGCCCTTTTAAAATTTCAACTTATATTTATGGCTTATGGGCTGGAAGCTAGGATACTATTAGATCCTGGGGTTCTATGATATGTAATTTTGTGGTATGTGTTGATGAACAGGAGTGGGATTCATGAGGGACTAGCTCAGGCTTTACTGCTTTGTCTTCAGAAAGAACATGCATTAAAATTGTAAGGAACTGCTCAGATCTCTAGAAATTCTTCTATTTCTAAGGATGACTCAAAATCCATAAAATAACTTTTGTAACAACCTGCTACTTCACACCATATAATCAATGTATATTCTTAGGTAAGGTAAAAGAAATCCATGGGACAACATTGATAAGTAACTAGATACCTTCTATTCCTGGATTACTTGATCTTTGAGATAAGAACACCAAAATCTTAAAAAAATGCATTTTTTTAATCCTCACATGCTGTTTTTCCCATGTTAGATAAATATATCCATGTGTACTTTGTTGCTTGTTTTAAGATTAAACTTAGATTTTTAAGTTCAGATTCATTCTCAAAATAAGTCATAACAATAACAAAATATAAAGGCAAGCAATCATTTTTAAACTGTTTTAGTAATTACTGGCCAAAGGTCAGGAAAAATCTTTTTTATTAGGCTTAAGTTAATTGGTATCCTCAAGTAACTTTTGAGATGAAATATGTAAAATTACAAGAGACAGAAATCAATCATAAGGATTTTTAAAATAATCCGATATTACATTTAATGATTTCTCAACCTTTTAGTGGGATTTCATTCTTATGTTTTAAAGATCCAAGTAGTATATATACCACCATTCTTAACAGAAGGATTCCACTGTTTCCACGATAAAAACATAAGCCAATTATCCACTTGATGATTGAAAATGTCATTCAACTTTACTTTTACTAAGAGTCAAGCTTCCTCTATTTTCTGGTTAAAATAATTCCAGTAATGCAAAATGATTTCCATAAAGAAGAAAAAAACAGTTAATCATGTAAGTGATGTAATAAGTATTTGTCAAAATTCAACACTCATTCTTTTTTTTTTTTTGCGGTACGCAGGCCTCTTACTGTTGTGGCCTCTCCCATTGAGGAGCACAGGCTCCGGACGCGCAGGCTCAGCGGCCATGGCTCACGGGCCCAGCCGCTCCGCAGCATGTGGGATCCTCCCGGACCGGGGCACGAACCCGTGTCCCCTGCATCGGCAGGCGGACTCTCAACCACTGCGCCACCAGGGAAGCCCCTCAACATTCATTCTTAATAAAAACTCTCAGAAAACTAGGAATAGATTGGAACTTTCTCAATCTTATGAAGAACATTACAAAAACCTAAATCTGTCATAATACATAGCAGTGAAAAACTGGCTGCTTTCCTGCTCACATCAGTAACATGGCAAAAATCTTCATTCTTTCCTCTCCTATTCCCCATTGTACTGGATATTCCAAGCCAGTGCAATAGACCAAGGAGGGGAAAAAAAAAAAGACAGCCAATTGGAAAGGAATCAACAGAAAAGTTTCCCCATTCACAGATTACACAGTTACATATGGAGAAAATCTGAAGAAAACTAAACTAAAATTTTCTTTAAATAATAAGTGCTTTATAAGGTTACAGGATAAAAAGTCAGCATGCAAATAATTATATTTATTTATAAAGGCAATGTAAAATTGAGAACTAATTTTTTTTTTATAAATACCATTAAAATACTGTTAATAATGGCTCCAAAAATTTGACATATTTAGATATAAATCTAGCAAAAATGCAGAGGCTTTGTAAGCTGAAAACTATAAAGTCCTGACAAAATAAATTAAAAAAAGAGATGCTTATGATGTTCAAAAACATATATTTAAGAAGAGAACATGTGAAAAATATTTCATGACCTAGGGTTAACAAAGATTTCTTAGACATGATGAAAAAAGCAACAGTCCACCAAAAAAAAGTTGATAAATTTAAATTTATCAAAATTAAAACTTTTGCTCTGGGAAAGTTTCTATGATGAAGACAAAAATGCAAGACATAGACTTGTAGAAAATATTTATTTGCAAATCTCATATTTGTCATGTGTCCTTAATATATAAATTACTCTATAAAATCAATAGTAGAAAACAATATAATTACAAAATGATCAACATATCTAAACACTTGATTAAAGAAGGTATAAAGATGGCAAATAAATACTTCGAAAGATGTTAAATTTAATTAGCCATTAAATAAATTAAAACCATAATAAGATACCACAATGTACCTAATTAGACAGCTAAATTTAAAAAATTAAAATTGAAACCCCAGAGTTACTGCAAACTAACTTAATTTCTTATACTTTGCTGGTGGAAAAGTAAAATAATGCAGCCACTCTAGAAAAAAGTTTGATATATAAAATTAAAATCCATTTCTCTAACTGCATGGTAACTGTACTCCTGGGCATTTATCCTAGAGAAAGGAAACTAAGTTCACACCAAAAGTTGTATAAGGATGTTCAAAAGCAGTATTTTATGTAATAGTCCTGAGTTAAAAAATAACAAAAAAAACCCTGAAATATCTTGCCATAGGTAAATAAACTAAATATTACAACGCAATAAATGGTTTCACAAAAAAAATCCTCTAAATTTTGTTTCTAAAATTTTTTATTGTTCTAAGGTTTACATTTAGATGTTAACCATTTTGATATAATTTTGGTATAAGGTATCAAGCATGAGTCCAGGCATTTTTTAAAATAGATATTCACTTTTCCAATACCATTTATTAAAATGTCTACCTTGTCTTTACTGAACTACCTTGGCATCTTTTTCAAAGATCAATGACCATATTTGTTTGTGTTGATTTCAGGACTCTTTATTTCATAATCCACAGACCTCTTTGTCTATTTTTTTCACTAATATTACACTGTTTTATTGTAACTTTATAGTAAGTCATAAAATCAGGTAGAGTGAGAACTTTGTTCTTCTTAGTCAAAACCATTTTTGATATTCTAGTTCCTCTGAATTTGTATATACATTTATTTTTTTGGCTTTTTTAATGACATACAGTTGACTTACTATATTAGTTTCAGGTATACAACATAGTAATTAGATATTTTTATAGACTAGACTCCATAAAAAGGTGCTACAATATACTGACTATATACCCTGTACTGTACATTGCATCTTTTTATCTTATTTAATACTTAATAGTTTGTATCTCTTAAGCTCCTCCCGCATCTTGCTCCTCCTCGAGCCAATCCCTCACTTGAAACCACTAGTTTGTTCTCTATATCTCTGAGTCTGTTTCTGTTTTGTTATATTCATTCGTTTTATTTTTTTGGTTCCACATATAAGTGAAAAAGTATTTGTCTTTCCCCACCTGATTTATTTCACCAATCATAATGCCCTCTAGGTCCACCCATGTTGTCACAAATGGCAAATTTTCACTTTTTTATAGCTCAGTAATATTCCATTATATTTACATAAATTTTAGTATTGTTCATTGCTAGTCATTAGAAATACACTTGATAGCTGTATATTGACCAAGTATCCAGAAACTTTGCTGAACTCACATTATTTCTAGAAGGTTTTGTGTAGATCCCCTGGATTTTTTACATCAACAACCAAGTTGCCTTTAATGAGAGAAATGATCATGTTTCTTTCCAAACTGTAAATATTTTTCTTTTCTTATTGCAATGGCTAGGTCATTCACAATAGTGGTCAATGGGAATGGCAAGAGTGGACACTCAGTCTTTCAGGGAAACGATTTAGTCTTTCACTATTTAATATAATGTTATCTGTAAGGTTTTATGAAAATCTGCATTATCAGGTTTAAAGGACTTACCTCCTATTTTAATTAATGAGAGTTTCTTATTATGATCAAATGTTGACCAAAGACTTTTCTAAATCTATTCAGGTGAACAAATAACTACTCTTCTATATTTTGTAAGTAGGGTGAATTACAATAAATTTTACTTATTTGATTAGCTTTTTATACCTTATATAATGTACCTTATACCTATCTATTATATATATAATGGATATATGTATTACATAATGGATACATATATAAGTGGACATTCCTACTTTCAAACAACCAAGTAAAAGGCCAATCTGAAAATATTGTTGACAAGAAGGAATTTCCTTCTTTCTTTGGAAACCAGATTCTGGTAAGTAGGAAGGTTTGAAAAATTGTTTCGATAAATAGTGGAGATGCTATAAATTCTCATGGCAAAGTAGAAGTAAAGAAATAGCAACGCCAAATCACTTCCTTATGTTAGCAACAGTAACATCAGGAACATTCTCATTACTATCAACATGAATTTCAGAACTGAATATCAAGGCATAAATTATAAATACTTAACAATTCTAAACAGTGATTTCAAAACCTTTTCTCACCAGCAAGCATGGAGAAGAATGAGCACCTTCCCAATGTCAGAGGGTATCATTTGGCAAGGCCACCAGGATATGATAAACAATCCAATCAGAGGTCAACTTTACCAATGTCATTTGCAGAATAACATGTAACAGACACTTGAGTGGAACTAACTACTTACTGATAAGTGGAGTGAAAAGAGCTCACACATTAACAATTTTATTTTAGGAAAAAATAAAAGTGCAATCATACTTTATATCCAAAAGCTACTAAGGGTAATGACCTACACAAGCAGTTATCCCATACTTTACTTGATTGATTAACTTTTGAAAGTTTATGCAGATCTAATCAGGTCAGAGTTGAATTAGACTGCATTTATATTCATAATTATAATCACATGTGAATCAGTAGACCAAGAAATGTGCTATTGTCTATTCAGATACTGGCATTCTCATAATCCTTTGTCTGTTTATTCTTTTCAGAAGTCTTATTTTGCCCTGGCATTTTCACAATTCTTTTTCTACTTATACTTTTTAAAAGCCACATTTTACCCTATCAATAATAGCAGTACTAATGCTCAAATAACTTAATTCAAAAATTGTACCTTTTTGTAGGCATCATGGTTTGAACTAAACATGCTAGAAAAGTTAGGGATAATAAGAAATAAAACACACAGACTCAAAAACCAACAAAAGATTGTGATATTATTATTTCATATTTAAAAATATGAAATGAAAACTTTTATTTTCTTCTCTCTCTCACACACACACACACACACACAACTAGAAAAAAGGATATTAAAGTAAGGATGCTATTGAAACCCAGCTGAGTATGAAAGGATGGATATTGAAATATACTGGCTCCAACATAGAAAAAAAAAATTATTCTCAAAAACCTGCTTGGGAAAAACAGCACTCCATATACTTAGACAAAAATGTACTTTTCAACAATATTTTCTCATTTGAACGCACTTGCTCTAATTAAAACATACATTATGTGCCAAGCTCCTTTGGTTTCAATTAATGTACTGATTCTTTCAACCACAAATGACTATTCCATTCTTTCTATATCCCAGGTTCAGGAAACATGTTCTTGGATAAGACATAAAAGCCTCCTCCTCTTTTGGAGCTTAAATCCCAGTAGGACATGACAGAAAACGAAGGGCAAATAAATAGCAAAATTATGGGATCATCTGAGGGAAAAGATTCCTGAGCAGAGAGAATAACTGTTATAAATGAGAAAAAGTATATATGACACTATGTGATTCTTTCTAGAACTATGCACAATTGGGCCAATGTGTAGTGAAATCAGTGGAAACATAGAAATGTGCTTGCAGTTTAGTTATAGATGGTTGGCAGATCCAGGGAGAATAGGGTCTTCTTGGGAAAGTGGGAAAGGTTTATGGTCAGTGAATCATAATAAAATATTATTATGAAGGGCAAAGCCAGTTTCCTTCATACATTATTTTAAAAAATAGCTTCCACAGTTAAATCTTAAGGGAAATTTTAAAAATGCAAGCTCTTCTTTGGTTCAAGTGGCCTGCTTTTCTTCCAGAGACATTATAGGTCTTGATTTTTCAGGCGATATAGCAGCTCATTTACTAATGTTTTTTTAAATACTGAGTAGAATAATTAAACTTATTGCTATGTAATGACATATTAGCCAGAATCCTAAAACTTTTCTAATTTGGATTTATCAGAAAAGAATGGTTTGCTGACATAGACCTAAAATAGACTTAATTATTTTTAGAAAGTAATGATTATGCTTTTTATCATTTTCAAAGAGTTTCATTTGACCTTCTTTGACAGAGATCTCAATAAACTCTGCCTGATAACACCTGTGATATGTAATTTCAAAGTAAGTGCCTGCATTTTTTTATGGCTCATCAGATCCATTCTGAATGGTCAATTAGTATATATCAGTAATTACTGCACGTTCTAGAAAAGAAGATTTATATGGAATTTATAAATTATAACTCAATTAGCCATCAAAGAAGAGATATGGTAACACAGAAGGTGAGTATGAACCATAACAAATCGGATAAGCTCTCACACATCATTAAACAGCCTCAGCAGTCATGTTAGGGGGAAGTCTTCAGCACTTTTCCATTTTGCCTTCTCATCACTTGTGTCTCTCTGTAAATGAGGCCCATAAATGCTGTTAAAAACAGAGTCATCTAATGCCAGTTTCCTGTTTCATAGTCATAAATATAAAATGACGATAAAAGAGGTAGTTCATTAAAATGAACTATCCATTACTAAATTTATTATATTTAATACATAGCACCATCTAGTGAAATTTGAGGGAAATGTGTAATATATTGATATGATGCAGAATAATTTTGCAAATAATTAGAGATTAGTTCTTATGCATTAATATACATTTAAATTTCTCCTAGAAATTTCTCAAGGGATAAATAAAATGTTACATCACACGCATATTTATATATATACATTTTTAAAATATATGCTTTTCATATTAATATGTTTATGCAATTAGTAAAATGATATCTTTCTCTTCAAACACACGTGATCATAAGCAAATATTTATGATTTAAGCAGGTGTTTAGTTGATATTAAGAAAATATAACCTAAAACAATTCAACCATAGTATGTGAAAGTAGTATGTGTAGTATGTGTGGGTATCCACAAAATAACTCAAAAGATTTTTTATTCAAAAATGTCCCTGATAACATTTATAATACTATTTGGTGGCCCTTTATGCAAAATAGAGGCTGACTGTTTATGAAAACTGTCATAATAAATTTAATGTGTTAGTTCCACAAAATATGTCCTGGCTTGTTTAAAAATATTAAAATATCAGTGATATTAAAATTATATATAAAACATATAATTGTGTGAACAGCATACCTCATTCCTTGTGTTATTCTTGCTGTTATAACATAGTTTATGTGTAGAGTTTATATTTCTGCACAAACATGTTTTATAAAATTAATTTAAACATCAATTTTGAAAATGTATCATCTTTTGTGAATAAATTATTTATAAATGACAACAACAACGTTTTAAAACCACTCTGGCAATCCAAGTTATATAGAAGCTGGATAATATTTTCTGAGTAAAAAGGATGTCATTATAAAACAAAATGGTGGGTTTATTTTGTATTTCTTAACAGGACTTCCAAGGCAATTCTAAAGAGATAAGTTCAAATACACCTTTGTAACAATGTCAATTAAATAAATTTTATTTTTTATTAATTAAATAAGTATTGACCACTTTTCATGAACTATCATATTAATGAACAAAGAAAGAAGTGTGTCAGTGATAAGAATACACTGATTGACTTTCCAACTATGAGAGCATTATTGTCCGGAAGCCCTAGTTGCTATGCTCTGATATCCATGTTCATGTTTATTTCAAGGCCATGCCTTCCACAATTTCTTCCCAATCAAGGACTAAGTATGGCATGGATACAAAGCCAGGCCCATTCCTGGGATGCATGATAGTCTTCCGACAGCAACCTTTGACTTGAAAACTCCTCCATTGCTTTGATGAACTTTTCTTAGATTGTGCTGCTGTCTAGAAAGCTTCCAACAACGTTCTTTTAGTCTCTCCTTCACTGGGGTCAGACTTGCATTGCAATTTGAAGGTTCTCCCAGATTCTTCCAACTTCCTAACCTCACTCCAATTTTTTTCTCATGGGCATTTTTTCCTAACAAAATGTCTGCACATTTAATCACATTTAATCCCATTTGGCATCTACTTCTTGGAGGATTCAGAAGTGAGGTCCTAGAAGGGCCAGAACTTTTTCCCTCAGAGTGATAGATACTTACTCCAGACACTATTTTGCTTTCGTTGCGCACAAAGCTTCAGCCAGCACTCCCACACAGAAGCTTATAGAATGCTTGATCTACAGGCTTGGAATCCCACACACAGTAGCATTTGAGTAGGTGACAGCAAGGGTCCCATTTAACTACAAGTTATGGCCACCAATGGTTCACTTCAGAATTCATATGCCCAGGGATCAGAAGGCAAGCACAGGGGTCATTTTAATGTCAGAGATAATTTACCTTGATCAGTAGGAGAAAGAATAACGGTACTGGGGCTTCCCTGGTGGCCCAGTGGTTGAGAGTCAGCCTGCCGATGCAGGGGACACGGGTTCATGCCCCAGTCCAGGAAGATCCCACATGCCATGGAGCGGCTGGGCCCGTGAGCCATGGCCACTGAGCCTGCGCGCCTGGAGCCTGTGCTCCGCAACGGGAGAGGCCACAACAGTGAGAGACCCGCGTACCGCAAGAAAAAAAAAAAAAAGAATAACAGTACTTAGACAATGGGGCAAATTTGATGCACAGAACCCAGGTGATCCACTTGGGTTGTCTCTGCCCCATTAGTACTTCCTTGCTCTATTTTAACTGTGAATAGATACACGTAGCAACCTGGGACTGAGAAGAAGGGTACTGACTATCAAGGGATCAGACCCATCGGTAATGAAGTTTTGGGTCACACTACTAAGTAAGCCAGCATGACCTCTGAAGAGATAGCTGAGATTGGGAGTGATTTAGAATGGACAGTCGTGTTGGGAACAGGTTAGCATCAGTTGTAGCTTCAAGATCAATTCCATCAGTTAGGACTGAAGTTCACAGCAATATCACTTTTTAAAGTTTTTCTCAAGAAAATGGGCCCCAGAAAACCACAGAAGAGCTACTGCCTGAAGCTGTGTGGAGGAGCTGGTCTGTACAACACAAGGAGTAGAACTGGTAGCCTTGGGAATATGAGTATAACTGACCAAGGGCCCAAACTGCTGTGCTCTGAAATCCATCAACCACATCTGTAACGATGTTAAGTTTCTTACTAACTGCTCTCTGCTAACGACTGAGACTGGCAAGGAGACTAGAGCTGGCCTTTTCTTGGAAGACACAGAACTCCTCTGACAGCCAGCTTTGGTTCCAGAACTCTCCAGTCTCCCTGTTGAACTTTTCTTAGACTAAAAACAGTCTAGGACTCTTTCATATAAATTCCTATTCTCTCTCCTCACTTAGAATCAAACTTGCATGGCAACAGGATAGATCTTCCAGCTTTACCAGTCTCCAGCCTATTTCCTCTTGGAAGCAATCTCAGGCCTTCTCTCTAATAACATCCTTAAATGTTTAAACCTAATAATGCAAAGTCAAACAGCTTGAGACACTTAGATATGCTCCATGTTAGGAATTACTAAGTACACCAAGTTCATCGCTTTTGCTGATCCACAACCAGTAACTTAGTAGGAAGAAATTCCTTCTATCTTTAAATTAAATCTCTCCCTGCATTTAAAAAAGCTAAAATTAAAAAAAAATATCTTATCCTATGAGGTATAACACAAAAGAGAGAAATCAAGCATTTTTTACAGCACATAGGATAGTCCAAATAGAGAGAAAAGAACATTAGTTTCCCAAGTCACAGCTCAAAGCAGCATGGAAAGAAGCCCAAAATAAGTTTAAATTAGGAGACTCTGCTCAGAAACTGCTCATGGTCACAGAAATAAAATTAGATCCTTGTAAATAAATGGGATATTATGTACTGGGCATCAAGTTGAAATATCTGGACAGTTTTTTTTTAACACAACTTGTCCTCATTTCTTTGCAAAATATTTATGAGTGTAAGTGGATTCCCATAAAAATCTGGATAATAAATTTAGTAAAGCTGTAAAACCATTACTTTTAGGGTAGCAATTACAGTGTGTACTTATGGCATTTTCTCTGGTATGGCACTTTTTTTTTTTTTTCAGTACGCGGGCCTCTCACTGTTGTGGCCTCTCCCGTTGCGAAGCACAGACTCTGGACACACAGGCTCAGCGGCCATGGCTCACGGGCCCAGCCACTCCACGGCATGTGGGATCCTCCCAGACCGGGGCACGAACCCGTGTCCCCTGCATCCGCAGGCGGACTCTCAACCACTGCGCCACCAGGGAAGCCCTCTGGTATGGTACATTTTTGTGAACATTTTAAACATATGTATATAAGGCATGTTCCTACTTACTGAAATTGGGAAAATGAAAACAATTAGTTAAAATGCATACACTTTAAACTACACAAGGCCCTGGGAACAGGAGGATCTCTCTAGGTGCAGTGGAGTCTGGCCTGCACAAGGTGGGACGTGGTACACCTACAGTGGAAGGTAGGCTGCTTTCTTTCTGCCACACAGTGATAGGCCTGGGAAGACAGGGAAGAACAGAATGAGTGTTCTTTCTGTTGTTTTATTATTAAACACTCAAGCTTAATAACCACTATAGTTTAGGAACTTAAGAGAGGACAATGGTGTCTCCATTTATCATAGTTAGAAACATGAAGAAGTCACGTATGAGACTTCAGGAAGTAATGAACAAAGGAGGTTAGCGATGATGCAGAGCAGAGAATGACTTAGATGGACAAACAACTTGCAGGAAATATTTAAGCAACACAGAGGCATTTGTTGGTACTGCCAAAGTGCGTCCCCTCTGCTGATGTTGGGGGTTTTATTCTTTTGGGAATAATGAAGTAGAAACAATCTCCCTGCACTGAACACTAATGCGGATAAAACCATACATCTAAACAGCCTCTATTTCACAAGCTGGCATATTGGATCTTTTTGATTTGACTTATGTTCAGAATGCTGATTGTATTTTTTAGCAACTTCGGGCAAATAAACATAAACTTTAATAGAGGACACCTACAGAAGTCTTGTCACAGTCAAGAGAAATCATGAGTCTCATATCTACTGCCTGCCATTTTCATCATTGGAGAGGGTACCAAGAACCACCTGCCAAAATCCTTTCATTTGTATGGTAATTTAGACATTTGGACATTATGAGTGTGTATTCTGTTGTTCTCATTGGTGAGCTAAAGAATGAGAAATCTTTGTTTACCACAATATAACAGCTGTTTCCTTAGCCTACCACCACACTTCGGAATGTAGATCAAGATATACTTCCCTAGAAAGGTCAAGTGTGTGATCGTGTGATCATTCATTGCAACACAAAAGAAGGAATATCCATACCACTAGTATTTCGAATTATGAGTCTATTTCTTAGGAAATGAATGAAGAAAAAAATATCTTGAGTATATATTTCTGGACATTCGATATTAACTAAATATATCCTTGAGTTAGAAAGCTTTTTTTTTAATAAAAAGCTTTATATATTTTTTTCCTCTAGTAAATTGATGCAGTCTGTGATATAAGACAAGACACATCACTCACTTACGACAAATTACTAACACATTTTGCACTTTAAAGTTATTTAATTGTTTTTGGTCTTCCTTATAAAATTCTAAGCCTGCTAAAATAGGCAGAGATTATTTTACTCACTTTTAAGCCTCAGAGCCTACCTAGTAGTACCTAGTACAACCATTTATCTTGCAGGGAAATGTTATGTAAAAAATTATACATTTTTATGCATTACAGAAAATAATTTAATAAAGTTACTTTTTCTCCATTATAATAAATGATTTTTTACTGATGGAAACAAAAATTATAAAACAAAAGAAAACAACACCAGCAATAAATGTTGTCACTATTATCATTCTTAAGGATACCAGGACTAATATCATTATGTTCTTTACCTCTGTTAATGCAAATCACTCTGAAAGGTCCCAGAATTCTAGGTCCCTTCTCAACTCCTACTTAAAATTATTCGTCATAATTTTCTACACATTTAACACTTCTCTGCACAAATTTAATTTCCTCATATCTCATGTTTCCTAACTTTGAAAATTCTTATAATATACAATACAGAACTCAACATCCAGCATCAAGAAAATTCCTAAATCATCAACCTCTACTCTGAACAGTCCTGAGTCTGCTCCACGGACAATGCTACTTCTAAATTTTTATTGTGGCAGCTTTTTTCTCCCAGGTCTTATACAAATGGGCCCAGAAATATGGTAGAGACACTTACCCCTGCTTATTTCTGATTTCAAAATAAATTCAATTCTTTCTCCATAAATGCCCCCAATTTTGAATCTCATGTCTTCAGATTTTTATACCATACAATACCTCTCTTGATTGTGCTCATCTACTAACATGAATTTGATTCCTCTTTAGTTTTCAGACTAAGTGCCTGATAAAATGAAAAAAATACTCCCATGAAGGAATATCACCACAATTTTTCTTTTATCCAGGATAAAGAAATGTTTCCAAATCATTTGAAAGAGAAAAAATAGGTAAGAACAGCTATAAATGATCAAGTATCAGAATGATAAAGAAATTTTCAACAGAACTGGAAACCAATGAAAATGGGAAACATTAATGTTCCATATAATACATACATATAAGAAGTGCTCATGAAACATAGAAAATATAATTATTAATAATAAATAACTCAGAGATCCTTCTCTGCTGAGGAAAGATAAATACTCCAGTCATACTGAAAACAATTCTTATGTAAGTAGGCAGAATACATTTTTGGACATTGACTTTAAAAATGTCATATTAGATACTTTTTTTTGTTTGTTTTTCCTATTATGATGCCATTAGCTCGTTGCCAAGAATCTGCCTCAGAGTCTAAAGGATACCTGTATTGAGTGAAAACATCTATTCTCACCTTGGTTATCCTCAGCCCATTTTCACACACTTTCCAGTCAGAGAAAGTAGTATAATTTTTTTAAATTCATTAAATGACTAATTCCATCAACATCATTATTTGGGATGAGGACAGAAGAGGAAAGGCTGATAGCTGATAACATTCATTTTCATTATGGATAAACAATGCTCACTAATGGATCAGGCTATTTTTTTTTTATTGGAGTAAAATTCCTTTACAATGTTGTGTTAGTTTCTGCTGTACAATGAAGTGAATCAGCTATATGTATACCTATATCCCCTGCCTCTTATTTGAACTGTTTCAAAAAACTATCCAACAAAAATGTATCTGTTATGCATGCTGTATGTTACTTTCATATTGACCCTCTTGTTTTGACTTCAGATACATAATTTTGACGTGGGATTGCTGGGATAAAGAGAAGGAACCAGAGAAAGATACACTTGTCCTATAGTAATAAATTATTATCATAATGAGGCCCTACTTATTTCTTTTTGAATTTTTATTGCTATTTGATAGATGGTAAGAATCCATAGTCTAAAACTGGCTTTGTCAACTTATTCTAAACTCAAACTCAAATTGACTGCAGTATTTAGATCTGAACTTTTTCACACAGTGTAACAACTGAAAATTCCAGTTGTTGGGATAGTTTTGAAAATTGGGCCATTATTCATTTCAGCTATTTCAGGTCTGCTTCATATAGAAAGTAATAGAATTTTAAAAAATGGGCAGATTCTTAGTTTACATTTCATCTATAGGACTAATGAGTGCAAATACTTTTGATAAGGCTTTACCACTACAAAAAATTATTATCTATAAATGTTAAAATTTTGGGGTACATATAAAACCACTTAATTATAAGTAGCCATGGGAGACCACTGCCTGCATAATGCGGTTTGAAGGAACTAAGAATCAACCTCTAGTGAAAATATTTCTCAAATCCATCTGCCACATCAGCAAATGTTAAGTTTCCATTAGAAATCAGGATATATTGTCAACTTTATATGTAACCACATTTTTCAATTACTTTCTTTTAAAACAGAAATATCTTTGAGTGATGTAGATTAAGTTCATGACAATGAAACATTGTCCCATCAGTGCAGATTATTTGTTAAAAGAAACATAATCTGATCTGGTCAATATAAATGAGTAATGGTATTACTTAAGTGTTATTGTTTGGCTCACAGAATCTCCAAGAAGGCTAGAGAAGCTGGCTTGGACACTTTATAGCCAGAAAGAGTAATCACAGTCAAGTACAGGAGTGGTTAGGGAAAACCCCAGTGCTACCATCAAACAGCCCAGACAGTGGATTGTACTGACCTCATCGTGCTCTTGACCCAGGATGCCCTCATGTGAACTGCTGCCACTGCTAATCCTGTAAACTGAACATGGATACTACTGATTCCACCAGCTCCACCATAAATCCCACATGGCCACTGCCATTTATTTTATTTGGTTCTAATTCAGTGTCTGGGATAAGTGCATGGGATTAATGGGGTCTAGTTTCCAAACAAACACTATCTGCCACAGACCTGGAAAGCAAGAGTCTGAAACTTTCTAATTCACTTGTTGGAAGCAGGGCCTTTTTCATAGCAGAGAAGATTCCCTAGAGATTAATTTACTGAGGAGCAAAAGATAATAATAAAAAATATTTAGCATCACCACCTTTGTGTAATATCAATATCATTGTATTCTCTTATTTTTACTTATAAAATAAACACCAAAAAATTAACTATTTTTCTAACATCATATAATTGTATCTTGTACAATCAAATACATTTAACCTTTCCATTGAAAAACTTACTATGAATCACTGAATACAAATTTTGGACTACAGTCATTCAGTCGTGCACATTGAAATGTTATTTTGTCAAAATTTTTATTTTGATATTACAAATAACTTATATGCTTTATGCAATAATAAATGTGTGGAAGGGAGAAATTAATTATACCATATGCACATGCATATGCTAGAGCAAAAAAGAAATATGAATAGCTGCTATAGTACTCATTTTCCAACTTGTTAATAGATGACAGTTGGCTTTCATTACTTTTCTACTTAACTAATCATATCACATGTCCTGTAACTTCAGCCAGAAGCTCAGAGATTTTTCCTGTGAGGTAACACATATCTTTGTTCTTAAGGAATCTGAGTCTTCGTTGGATCTGCCTGTGTAAAGTGGCGGTGTTTTTCTTTAAGGTATACCATTTGACTTAGCATCACAAGTATAAATCAAGTGTCTTTATATGCATTAACCAAGAAGTCCAGAATTCAAGAGAAATTCTTTAGTTATAAAATGAGATTATTAAATAAGTAAAGGATTAATAAGGGAAGGAGTAACTTACAATAATGGGTGTGATATTAACAAAGCTACCATAAAGTGCTCATCAGCTGAATCTGTTGGAGAAACCCTGGGAAAGTGTGCAAATGCACATTTCCATTTTAGCCTATTCATGGGATAAGCATCATTGGTTGAGGGCTTCTCCTGGACACTGTAATTCCTTAGCATGTTCAACCTGCTGCCAAAGCTAGGTAGAAAGCTAGCCTTTCCAAAAATCCAAGGTAAAATGGATGTAGATACTGGCTGTTGGAAATCACCTGTAGAATATAAAAGGTCCAAGAAAATATGGGTGGAACAGGGCCAGTGTATGCTACACTCTCTTACACTTCCAGGAGTTCTCCTGGGTTTAAATTATTTCCCTTTTTGTTTCCACTGGGACAAACAACAAAAATTGCATTACTGACTTCAAAAACATAAGGCGTTGATACTGTCATTCAAACAGCTACAACTGTTGCTGTAGGAACTAGACATATAGCTGCTGCTATCCCACTGTAGTCCTTGATCCCTCACATTCTTAGATACTAATTTGAGTCTATGGTAGGTGTATTTGTGAAGCCTAGATCATGAACCATACTGTATATTGAAAGGAGGCTAGAATAACAAGTATCAGAAATTTTCTCATTTTGTTATATGAAGCATAGAGAAAACTCAAATTAAAAAGAAATATAAAAGAGGACACATTACAAGTGATGTCAGAGAAATACAAAGGGTCATAAACATAAAAGACTACTACAAACAATTATATGCCAATAAATTGTATAAACTAGAAGAAATGGACAAATTCCTAGAAACACACAACGTATCAGGATGGAATCTTGATGAAATAGAAAATCTCAACAGACCAATAATGGGTAAGGAGATTAAATCAAGCTATCAAGCTTTAAAAACTACATTCTCTGATCATTAGACTCATCTCTGTGCTCTCTCTTTCATTCTCCTCAGTCTGGGCCACAAATCAGTCTTCTCATGCAATTTGAGTTTCTAAAATACAAATCTGATCAGGAACTTCCTCATGCATCAATTCCTCAGTGACTACAAATTTCAAATATACTCTTGAGATTCTTGAATGTTCCACTCGAATTGCATGGGAAAATATAAGTGCCCCTAGCCAGTACCATGGCCCCAAAATATTCTATCCCATCCTTTCTTCTCTCTCTCCCCAATCTTGTCATCTCCCTCAACATAAATGTTATTTCTCAGGGAAAACTTTTGTGATCATCTCCCTTTATGTTATGCTCCTATAACATCCTGAACTTCTCCAATACTATCAAATCATAATATAGTTATATTTAGTTTCTATTTATGTTTATCTCAAACATTTAAACTCTATGGTTGGGGCCAATTTCTCTTTTATTAATTACTTAATCCCAAACACCTAACAAAATTCTCTTAATTTGTTGTGTAAGTGTTGTTAAATATATCTCAAAAGCAATGAGAAGCCTTTAAGTGGATTTTTAAAAAGAAATCGGTAGGACACAATTTGTGTTTTAGAAATTTCTCTCACACTGATACATAGTAACAGCGGAATCTTGAGGCCAGTAGACATTTTATGAGGCTGGCGAGGTTATCTAGGTGATACAATGGCTCAGACCAGTGAAGTGACAGGGGAATTGAAGGGATTGGACAGATCCCGTAAATTTTTAAGTGGTAAAATTGGTAAGACAGAACAAGAGTTGATGTGTGGAATAAGGTAAAGGGAGATGGCCAGCTTGAAATAACTGAGTTTACTGGATTGATAAAATCAGTCGGACAGTGATGTCATTAAGATAGGGAACAGAAGACAAAAGTTAGTTTGGATAATGAAAATTTTTTTTGCCCTATGCTGTACAGAATTAAGCATTCAATAAGAGTTTCTAATGGTATGTTTTATTTTTTAAATTCACTGAATATGTAGTTTTTAATATTATATACAATAAATAATATATCTCACGGCAAACAAATTTTTAAAGCATATTTTATTTTAAATTAATTAAACAGTAATATTCTCTCAAAGATAAGTTCAGTTAATGTACTGGAAATGGTCTGGGAAAAGAAATAATTTGAAGGGTAACTAACCACTATTTTGAATTTTACTTTCCCCACACTTAAATATAACTTATAAATGAATATAAAGTTTTGCTACAATTAATACATATTTTTCATAAATAAAGATGTTTTACACCCCGCAAAAATGTTTCTAAAATATTCTGTATTCTTGTGTTTTTACCATTTAGTTTTGCCTATTTATTGTGAAAGTGCAAACTGAGATTCAAATAGTGACACTGTGCTTCCACCTGCTGGAAGATGTGGGGAACTGTCTGTTTTAAATAATGGAATGACAGTGATGTGTACTGCACTGAAAAAGAAAACTCATGTGATGTTCAGGATATTTTTCTATTAAAAGAGTATCACAATGTACAAAGCCATGTGCCAATATATGTTGATATTTTCTTTAATTGTGATCAAATCTATTTTATGTATTCTTATCCACTGTGCTCTCCATGATTCAACTTTTCAGTCTTATTTCTTTTGTAAAAGCATATGCATTCAGGAAATTAAAATTTGATTTTAACTAAGAATTAATATAAAAGGTAATTAAATATTTACATTCAGTAAATCAAAAAATCTTTACCACATCTGGGTGTTTAACTGGAGTCAAAAACAAGTGTGCAGGAGGAGAAATAAAGTGATCAACATGGAAAAGTGAAATTGAGGTTTATATGTAGTACACTGATTTAGGACATAGGTGTAGGACTCAGATTTGATTACAACTCTGAGGCTTAGAAGGTGAATTTGTAAAAGTCACTAAAGCATTCTATCTCAGATCTTTGTACTTAAAATGGGAATCACATCATTTATAACATAGGGTTTTTGTAAACATTAAATTTGGTACTTGAAAAGTACTTGCACAGTACTCTTGTATATAACATGGAAAGCATAAAAAAAACTCACAGTAGTATTTTTGGATAATGAAAACATTTTAACATGCTTAATAATGCTTTTAAAATATAAAATAAACACCATAATCAATTATGGGCTTTCTTGGTGAACACATATATACATATGAAGTCAAATAATCTTTTAATATTCTGACTAGAATGAATCACTAATAAAAATCACTTTTAGGAATGAGATGTTAATAAGTATACAAAAGTCTGCTTTTAAGTAGTGCT
Organism: Tursiops truncatus; assembly: GCF_011762595.2. NCBI lineage: Eukaryota > Metazoa > Chordata > Mammalia > Artiodactyla > Delphinidae > Tursiops > Tursiops truncatus. The sequence continues at coordinate 56,006,572 of NC_047051.1, read as the reverse complement.
TACTTTTGCTTGTACTGCAATAATAGGGATAACTAAATACAAGCTTGATCTTTATAGAACTGAGTGGATTAACTCAAGTATTTTTGAATTTTAATAATTTTCCAACTTCTATTCCATTTGACCGTACTAAAATTGCCATTAATGGTTCTGACTGCTAACAAAATTTAAAATCTAGTCAAGTGTTTCACAAAATTTGGTCTATAGATCACTGGTAGTTCATGTTTATCATATTTACTCACGTTACATTAGTTTTCGATTGCTGGTGTAACAAATTACCACAAACTCAGTTGCTTAATACAACACAAACTTACTACCTTGCAGTTTTATAGGTCAGAGTCCAATGTGAGTCTTACTGAGTTAAAATCAAGGTTTTTGCAGGAAGCCTCTGGAGGCTTTATAGGAGAGTCAATTTTCTTGCTTTTTCCAACTTCCATAGGCTGCTTGATTCCTTACTTGTGGCCCTGCTATCTTCAAAGTCAATGGCATTGCATCTTTGACCATTCATTCTTCCGTAGTCACTCTTCCTCTTTTGCCTATCTCTTCCACTTCTAAGGATCCTCGTGATTGCATTGGGCACAGTCAGATAATCCCCTTAAGTTAATCACACCTGCAAAGTCCCTTGTGCTATGTAAGGTAACATATTCGCAAGCTCTTGAGAATTAGAACATGGACATATTTGGGAACATTATTCTGACTACCACATCTGTCAAATGGCATCAAGTGGCTTGGCAGTTTTAAAAAGAAAAGTAGTTTTGTTTTGGCATATATTTCACAATCTTGAAATGCTGAGTCATTATTTTCTCAGACATCACATTAGAGTCTTAATCATTATCCTCCATAATTGTATTTTGGCGAGAAATGTGATGAGAAATTTATTTATATTTTCTGGTCCAAGATCAAGCCAAAAATACACAAAAATGAAACATCATTTTTGAACATCAACTTACAGAAATGACAATTTAAAATTGAAACATGAAAAAAAAAATTGAAACATGTATTTGTGTACAACATGGTCCAAAGATTGAATGAAACAAAGTCTGCTTTGAGGTGTATGAGGTTCCTCTGGCAGTCAATAAAGTTTAAACGTGAAGAGAAATAAATATATCAAGTCAGGCATGCCATTTTATCTTGAAAATTATACTATACTACTAGTCTTTTAAAGGTCAGATTACACTGGAAACGTCTCTGTTTCTATTTCAGTATTATTTTTAACAATTATACAGCAGTAAACTGCATAACATATGAAGATAAAAATTAAATCCAACCTAATTTTGATGTTTTGTCAAATAGTATTTATCAAATGTTTGCTTAGTAGTGCAAAGTACAGGTTAACAGACAGTTTTTACTTTGGGACGCTGAGTTGACTTGTAAAGGAAACGCTGAGTTGACTTGCATAGACATCAGTGTTATATGATACTCTTAGAACAGTGTTCTCTAAGTGTATTCAGGACCTCCTGCATCAGAATCACCAGAAACTACTGAGCAAGGACTGACTCAGAATCTGTGTGGACCCCAAGGTTCTTAAGAACCTGCAGTTTGAGAAACACTATCTTATATCACATATTAGTATGTCATATATTATGCATTACATATATCATATGGGAGAGTAGGAGGATGTTAGGAATGGAGAATTGTCATTAAAATCATGAGAGCCATTAAAAATTGTGAGAATCCTTTCTGTAGTGAGAAACTCTTTACAGTCAGCGTTGTTTTTTTCTTATTTCTTCCTTATCATACAACTAGCTTATTTTCAGTGGAATAAAAGTATAAGTGTAGCTGAATAAGTAATAAGGTTACTCATATTCCTTTATAAATAAAGAAAAAGGGATAAAAATGTTAAAAATAGAGGAAATGTTACTTGAAATATTTGAAGATAAAGAACTTTACTGTCATGTATAATATTAAAAGTAGCTTATTTTTATATAATGCACTGATTCTGAGCTTTTCTAGTAACAGAGTGAGGGAGACATACAGTCAATCTACATGACTATTAAAATTCTGCTTATGGGAATTAAAAAGAAACACCTCTATAAACCGTACAGATAATAAAAGAATTATAAGAAAATATTATGAACAACTTTATGCTAACAAATAAGACAAATTCGATGAAATTGACAAATTCCTAGAAAGACAAATTACTGAAATTAAATCAAGAACAAATAGAATTTGTAAGTAAACTTAGATGAGCTAATAAAATTGAATTAAGAATTTATCACAAAAGAAGCTGAGGTGGTTCTATCAAACTTTAAAGGTAGAAAAGATATCCCAATCCTACACAAACTTTCCAACTCATTTTATTAGGCCAGTATTACCTCAACATGGATGCAAGACAAAGACACCAAAAGAAATCAAAACCACAAATCGGTATCTATCGTGAACATACACACGAAATTCCTTAAAAATATGAACAAATGGAATCCAGCAACATATAGAAATCTATATACATCATAACCAAGTGAAGTTTGTCCAAGGAAAGTTTGGTAATGTAAAATCCAAAAATCAATGAACATAGCACATTATAATTGTAGAATAAAGGACAAACAAATAACAACAACAATACAAGCAAAGGAACCAAAAACTTACATATGATTATCTGTGTAAGTGCAGGAAAAGCATTTGACAAAATGCAACATCTGTTCCTGTTAAAAGCATTCCGGAAACTACATATAGAATGGAAATTCCTCAAACAGCTACAGGACTACTATGGAAAACCTACGGCTGACATATTTAATGATGAAGGAGTAAATGCTTTGCTCCCAAAACTGGGAATAAGATAAAGGATGCCTTTTCCTTACCACCTCTATTCAACATAATCACTGGTGGGTTGAGCCAGTCAAATAAGACCAGAAAAAGAAAACACACGCAGATTTAAAAAAAAAAAAAAAAAAAAAGAGGATAAAAACTCTCCTTACTCTCCTGATTTGCAGGTGGCACAGACCTTCTTTGGTGAAAACCCCAAAGAGATCTAGCAATATAAAACAAAGCAAACAACAGAAAATAAATTATGAGCAGCTGAAAGTGCAGAGATTTCTCATTTACCTCTCTTTATCACAACCCCTGGCACACAGTTTTCTCTATTTTTTTATTTACGTTTGTTACAATTGATGAACCAATATTGACACTTTATTATTAACTAAAATTCATAGTTTTCATTGGTGTTCACTTGTGTTGTATAGTTCATGGGTTCTGACAGGTGCATGATGTCACATATCCAGCATTACAGTCTCATATAGAAAACTTTCATTGCCCTAACAATGCCCTGAGCTCTGCCTATTCATGTCTCCACCCTGCCTTCAAACTTCTAAAAACCACTCATCTTCTTACTCTCTCTCTAGTTTTGGCTTTACCAGAATGTCATACGGTTGGAACCATAGAGTATGTAGCCTTTTCAGATGGGGTTTTTCCACTTAGAAGTATGTGTTTAAGATCCCTCCATGTCTTTTTATGGATCACTTCTCTTTATGGCTCAAAAATATTCCATAGCATGGGTGCACCACAGTTGGTTTAATCTATTTGTTAATTTTTTTTTCAATTAAAAAAAGAATATCATTTTGCATCAATTTTTGGCAATTATGACTAAAGAAGTTATAAATATTTGTGTGAGCTTTTCTGTGGACATAAGCCTTCAATTCATGTGAGTAAATATCAAGAAGCATGAATGGTGGATACTACCATAAGAGTGTGCTGAGAAAAACTAACATTATCTTCCGAAGTGGCTACTTTCCCACCAGCAATGAATGAGAGTTCCTGCTGCTCCACATCCTTGCCAGCATTTGGTGTGTCAATCTTTTCGATTTTAGCCATTCTAATAGGTATGCAGTGCTATCTCATTGTTTTAATTTGTAATCCTCTAATGACAAATGACAATTTTTATGCACCTTCTGATATGATCCTATGATATTTCTTCTTGAGCCTATTGAGATGATGGATTACACTGTTTGATATTTGAATGGCAAACCATCTGGCATACCTGAAATAAATCCTAACTGATTGTGGTATATAATTATTTTTACACATTGTTGAGTTAGATTTGTTAAAATTTTGTTGAAGATTTTTCCATCTTTGTTCACAAGAAATGTTTGCCTATAGTTTCTCTTTTCTTGTCTTTGTCTGGTTTTAGTACTGTACTAAAGGGTAAATCTAGCCTTACGGGATGAGTTAGGAAGCAGTCCCTCTATTTACATTTTCTGGAAGGGATTGCAGAGAATTGGTATAATTTCTTCCTTAAATATTTGGTGAAATTCACCAGTGAACCCATATGGGTCTGGTGCTTTCTGTTTCAAGGGTTATTATTAATTCATTTTCATTGATACATATAAATATTTCAGATTATCTATTTATCCTTTTGAATTTTGCTAGTTTGTGTCTTTCAAAAAGATTGCTCATTTATCTGGGTTATCAAACTTGAGGGCATAGAGTGTCATACAGAACATTTCTTTATCATCTTTTTAATATCCATGGTATTAGTTGTAAGACTCTCTCTCTCACTTCATTAGTAATTTGGGCCTCCTCTCTCTTTTTTTTTTTTTTTGCTAACCTGGTTGGAGACTTGTGAATTTTACTGATCTTTCCAGAGAACAAACTTTTGTTTCATCAATTGCCTTTACTGATTTCTTGTTTTCAGTGGTATTGATTTCTGCTCTAATTTTAATTCTTTCCTGCTTCCCTTGGATTTATTTTTCCTTTTCTAGTGAGTGAATGTGAACATTAGAATATTGATTTTAGATCTTTCTTCTTTTGTAATGTATGCAATCAATGCTAATAATGATCCTCTAAACGCTTCTTTTGCTACATCCCACAAATTTTGATGAGCTATAATTTCATGTAGTTCAAAATATAAATTCCTTTTGAGAATTATTCTCTGATCCGTGTGCTATTTAGAAATGTGTTGGTTAACCTCCATATACTTGGAATTTATTACTGATTTCTACTTTTATTCTATTTTGGCCTGAAAACATACTTTGTTTTCTATTCTTTTAAATGTATTAAGGTGTGTTTTATTGTCCAGAATGTGGTCTATCTTGATGAATGTTCCATGCCGGCTTGAGAAGAATGTCTATTCTGCTGCTGTTGGATAAAATATTCCTTAAATGTCAAGTATCCAGTTGATTGACAGTGCTGTTCAGTTAGTTATACCCTTACTGATTTTCTGCCTCCTGGATCTGTCAGTTACTGATAGGGAGCACTGATGTCTCCAACTATAATAGTAGCTTTGTCTATATCATTGCACAGTTCTATCAGTTTTTGCCTTACATATACACATTAAGGATTATTATACCATCTTGGAGAATTGACCCCTTTTTCATCATATAATGTTTCTCTATATCCCTGATAATTTTCTTTGTTCTAAAGTCTAGTTTGTCCAAAATTAATATGGCCACCTGCTATGCACTGAATTGTGTTCCTCCCAAATTCATGTTTAAGTCATAAGCCCTAGTACTTCAGAATGTAACTGTATTTGGATTAAGTTTTTGAAAAGGTAATTAAGCTAAAATGAAGATTATTAAAATGATCCAATATTACTTGTGTTCTTAAAAGAAGAAGAGATTCGGTCACAGATACACATACGGGGGAAAACTGTGTAAAGACTTAGGAAGAAGATGGTCATCTATAAACCAAGGTTAGAGGCTTTACAAGAAACTGTTCCTGTCAACACCTTGATATCAGACTTCTCGCATTCAGAATTGTAAGAAAAGTAATTCTGTGTATTAAGCCACTCAGTCTGTTAGTACTTTGTTAGGATAACCCTAGGACACACTATGGTTATTAACACTTCCCCAGCTTTCTTTTGATTACTGGTAGCATGATACATCTTCCTCCAGCTCTTTACTTTTAATCTGGGTCTTAAATTTAAAGTGGGTTTCTTGTAGAAACCTATATGGTTGGATTTTGATTTTTTTAAATCCACTCCAGCAATCGCTTTTTTATTTGTTGTACTAGACCATTCATGTTTAAAGTGATTATTCATATAGATGAATTAATATCGACCATATTTGCACCTTTTTTCTATCTGTTGTCCTTGTTCTTTATTTCTTTACTTCTATTCCTTTTCTGCCTTCTCTGAAATTGATCACATTTCATGATTCCAATTTCTATCCTCTCAGCATATTAACTATACTTCCCTTATTTTTTTATTAGTGGTTACCCAAGAGTTTGTAAAATAATTTACAACTAATGTAAATCTCTTTTCCAATAGCACTACACCATTTCATGTATAATACACACACCTCACAACAAAATATTACCAATTTTTCCCACCTGTCTCTTAAAACATTGCTGTCATTTATTTCATTTATCCACATGCTATAATCACTCAATACATTGCTGCTATTATTATTTTGAAACAAAATCTTATCTGTTAGATAATTTGAGAGTGAAAAAATAAAATATTTTATTTTACCTATAGTTACTCCTTCTCTAACGTTCTTGCTTTCTTTATGTGTATCAAAGTTTCTGAACGATATCATTTTTCTTTTCTGTGAAGAACTTCTTACAACATTTATTTCAAGGTAGGCTTACTGGCAAAATATTTCCTCAACTTTTGTCTTAGTATTTCTTCTTCATTTTTCAAGGATAATTTCACTAGATACAGAATTTTAGGTTGGCCTTTGTTTTTTTCTTTGAACATTTCAAATACTTTACGACACTCATCTTATATCAAGAGTAAGTTATTATTAGTAGACCATACCACTTATTATAAGGTTGAGTTGATAGCAAAGCAGAATAAATGTTTATTGTAAGGGTTTTAGTTTCAATGAATATAGAAGATGTGCTTCTTTACCTAACATGAATATAAATTTCAGAATTTATTTTTAAATAAAAGAATACTTACTGCTGAATTATTCATACCAATCAATTCTAGTTTTAAGGGAATAAAATAAAACATTAGATGCTTAAAATAAATGAAAATATTTTGTATTCAAAATTAAATAAAAACATTACAGGCCCTCGGGAGAGATTCTTAGATGTGACTTTTCCAAGCAACCTACTTTTAAGCAGTCATAATTACTTCCAATCGTCTTTCTATGCAATTTATGAAATGAAGGTTTTACTCTTTAATGGGTAATCTGCATTCTCTTAAAGATTGAAAGCAATGTCTACGGCTTAGTTATTCTTCACTGAAGCAAACTTTTTTGGTACTCAATTCTTATCTTATAGTTAAAATTCACATTTCAGGAAATTAATTTCAGGCTTGAAAGACAAGAGGCATACATATATCCGATATGGTTACAGCATAAAAAAGCAAGCAACTTTGATTTCTAAAGTACTAAATGTCATGTTCTGGAACTCTTCTGAGATAATGTAAGTTAGATCCTAATTTTCAAAGAAGTCTACATGGAAATAATAAGTGCAAAATAACAGATCCAGTATGTGTGGTTGATGTAATTAGAATACTCATAGGAAATGCTTCAGTTAACAAAAGGCAAGAGTTCACATCATATTTAAACCAAGGCAGTGTGAACAATGAAGATTTTGAAACATTTTATTAAAAAAACCCTATATTTTCCTAATTTCTTTAAATCTTAAGTAGTTAAATCATATACTTAGATAAATGAAGGTGATTCGATGGCACATCATTTCTTTTCAAGTCTAAACTGTGAACAGGTAATGGTTATGCAGTGTTGTATGTTTTGTTTTGGAGTCCAATGTTCTTTGAGTTTTGTTTTGGTGATATTTTGACTTTATGAAAATCAGGATATTAAGCTTAAATTCTCAGAGCCATAGTATTCTCCTCTGTAAAATGAAGATGATACTTAGCCTGGTAGCAATATAATTGTTTTGAAGATGAATGATATACATTATGAAATAATTCAACCTATTTATATACTAAGTAAACAATGTTAAGTACCAAACTTGTAGTTAAAAACTGGTAAACAACTTTATAAAAGAAAATCTTACAATTTGCTTACCTTCAATAGGCTCTAAAAATCAGTAAGATTATGTCAAGTGGCGAACTGATCTCAGTGAAGATTTATTTGTAAAACAATAGAGTTTTACAAGTAAATAAATTACCCTAAAGGGCTATGATTGCTTCAATAATGTAAAACAACAAAATTTAAAATAAATTAAAATAATAATTCTTTGCTTTGGTTGCTACTTTCAATTCACTAGTGAAAAACAGAGGTTCAAAAAAATGAAGTTAAGTATACACCTATCTTAAGTCAAAGTTGATATCTGAATACGGGTTTTCCTAGCTCTAAGATCCGTATATGTACATTTTGTTTTGCTTTCCAGTAGACCACCCCAGTCTTCATTTTTTTCTTTTCTTAAGATTTTAGTATTCTCAGCAAGTCTTGGAAGTTTACTTATTTTCTCAAGGAGTTCTAGTTCTATGTTCTCCTTTTCAGTATAATAAAGAATTTGATACATGCTCGCATTTTCTTTTAAGTGCAGTTAAGATATATAAGGTAATTTGGAGAAATTTTCAAATTACCAGAGGCTTTCTTATTCCTTCATCACCCAGGACATCACTTTGCTGGTGGTTTGCTACTTGAATAATTAATTTATATGTAATATGTTTTTAATTGTATCTAAGAACTTATCTTTGTAGCTCAAATGCTTACTTAGGTTTTATTTTGATATTTTATTCTCAGAAATTATATAAAAACAGAGTAGTCTAAAATAATTTAATTTGTAGATAAGAGATTGCTAAACAGACAGTTATAAACTTTTAAGGAATCCTTTATCAAGGATGGACTATAACACCAAAATGTAATAACAGTCCTAGGAAAAGTTCAGGCCACAAACTTTAACACAATTTTTAATATTCATGTGACCTTTAGACTTGCTATTACTTTTCCAAACAGTTTTTCTAGAAGATCTAAGGATATTTAAGAATGAGATCTGTTTGTCAGATGCCTTTTGATTAGTCAGCATAACATTTAAAAAAAAAAGATAAGTGAACGTCTAAAATTTTGGAGATAAAAATCAGGATTGGTGAATTATCTATGAGAGAGAGTGAGACAAAGATAATGACATAAAAGCCTGCTGAACTTCCTTCCTCCCACAGGTGTACGGTATGTACAGCTACAAACGGAGCAATTACCCCCAGAGAAATGCAGAAACAAACTGAGTGAATCCTATACGTTGAGCTAATGAGAAAATACCCACATCAAAGCAGGAAAGGCTGAGACACACTCCCGCCATAAACCCCAGACCCGCACAGCACCCTACAATCAGGAGGGAACCCCCAACTCCCAGATTCTCCCTGAGAAGAGAAGGGTTTGGACCTCATATCTAGTGCCCAAACTTGTAAGACTCCCAATGGAAGGACGGGGCCCAAAACACCAAGCCGTGAAAGCCGATGGCAATGAAAGCCATTGACGAGTCCCACACTACAGCAAACAAAGAAGCGGTTTTTTTTTCTTTTCTTTTCCCTTAGAAACTACTTATTTTCTGTTAACCTTATTCCATTTTCTAAGACTCCGTGGAAAAACAACATAAGACCACTCAGTGGCTGTTCTTACCGTTCAGAGGCCTGAGCAGTGGGAGCTGCAGTCCTGACTCCAGCAGAGGCCTGAGGCCCAGTCGGTCCTCAGCACGGAGTGGCAGGATGGGCACTGGGGCTCTTTCAGCACCGTCTGCGGCCTCGGGTTGAGGCGCAGTAGCAGTAGCAGTCCGTTCACCGTAAATTTCCTACTCATTTGCAGCCTTTTCTGCAGACCCCGCCCTCCCTTTCCAGTCTCTTCAGGATCTGTGGAGATCACGAGCGAACGCCCTCGATTTTCTCGCGAGAAGATGCCGCACATGCGCAGAACTTCCCAGGCCCGGCCAGTTTGCGCGGCGAGACACCCGCTGAGGGAATTTCGTTGTTGCTCAGGTGACGATGTCTGCTTAGCACAGAGGACGGTCTGGTACCGAGAGCCTTGGTAGACAGGTTAATACCAGACACCTCTAGAGACCAAGAGTCGCGGCTCCTGGAAGGCTGCCTGGATCTGGTGATCGGAGGCTTAGGAGCGAAGCTGCGGCAATAGGAGTAGTTCCAGTGACAGCAGCGAACGTCAGCACAGCTCCCTGGTCAGCATTCCTCGTAAGGAATTCCCTGGTAAGCAAACCTTACATCATTCAGGTTTTCAATGACAACAATAGCACGAGCTGCTGGCAAAAGCTTCTCTCAGGTTCTCCTCACTTGTATGATGTAGATGCCATCACTTTACCTCTAGTTGAAGTACTGTTCCATGTGGAAGTCAAGGTTGGTGCCTCCTAAGTGGATTCCTGCTTCAAGGAATTTAGGACATCCTTCTCCTGTATTTGTAGCATGTCGGTATCTTCAGGCATTATAAAAGTTTCCTTTAATTTAGGACGGGAACCCAGAACAACTTCACGTGGACCCTGTGTATCTCCTATAGGTTATTGTTTTGTGGTTTCCAGGGAGCTTACGTAAAACTTAAATGCCTAAATCTTGTGGGCATTTAATAAAGCTTTCAAGAGGCATCAGGAAATTCAGGAGAAGGCAAAAAACTATTTTTGGAACTTCTCTTGCCTTTCACAATTATTAAAATATTCTCTCATATTTTTATACTGTAGGCCATTCCCAAGCTCTTTTTAAATTATGCATGCACAATATGCATGTGATATATTCAGAGGGTGATGATCTGTCCAAGGTGATAGATTTGGTAACTAGCAGAGCCAAAAACAGGACCCAAGTCTCCAAGTTTTAATTTGGTACTGTATGTCTTATACTAAGGGAACCCTTGCAAACAACTTTCCGAAAGCCTGAGAATCAAAGAGTTTACAATATAAAAACCTACCCAAGAAGTCTGTGTGTGCGTGTGTTTGAATGTGTGTGTGTGTTTTAATAGCTTTTTGAGTCTCTGAAATTCCCAGTACATGGCCTTCTTAAAATATGAGGTCAGCTCCTGAAATGATTTTAAAACAACTTAATAACCCTAATTTTATTAATTTGCAGTACCAAGGATTTTATTTTTTCATTTCTGGAATACTTTACTATTCTAATAGTAGAACAAAGTAATATTATTATGCATGCTTGTCATAATGCATTATTGAAAAAACAGTAAAATAATACTGTTTGAAAATCAACTTTTCTTATTGATCAATAAACTTCCCTATACTCAATAGCTGAAATGAACCCCCAAAGTGAATTAAGATGAGTGTGTTTTGGTTTCTCTACCCCAATATTGCAATGTTTGTGAAAAGATATACAATCAAAAATATTTTAATTCAGGCAAACATAGTTATCTTCATTATTCTTACAATATTGACTCATGCTCATACGATACTTGTTGCATGATCTTTTCGCGGGCCTCTCACTGTTGTGGCCTCTCCCGTTGCGGAGCACAGGCTCCAGATGCACAGGCTCAGCGGCCATGGCTCAAGAGCGCAGCCGCTCCGCGGCATGTGGGATGTGGGATCTTCCCGGACCGGGTCACGAACCCGAGTCCCCTGCATCCGCAGGCGGACTCTCAACCACCGAGCTACCAGGGAAGACCTTGTTGCATGATCTTTTGCCAGCCATGTTAAATCTTCCTGTTTTATACTAAGTTTTTTACACATCGAAATCTATGATGCTAATATAATAAAGAATGACTTTAATATTACTTCACTTACATTGAAAATTCATTTTGACTCATATGTCCTTGAAGTTCTATTTTATCTTATATTTAACAATTTGTAAATTTTTTACACATCCCTGCTTTTCTGTTTCCCAAAGAAACTGGGAATGGAAGAGCTATCATATGTGAAAATATCAGTAGATAAAACTGTCACATTCCTAGCATGCTCAAAGTAGTAACTTTTTATTCTGGCAAGAACAGTCTGTTCTAGTATTTCCAACTCAATTATTTGTACAGAAAGGCATCTGAATGACTTTCAGATAACTCGTGATTTTGGTCAAACTTCTATCACTTTTCCTTTTGCCATCCTTTCACCTCTATTTCTCTTTTACTAAATTACGGAATTTTTCAATGATTTTTAAAAAATAATTCACTTTTTATTTGATAAAATACATTTTTGACTTATTTCCACTAAAGCAATGATAATCTTCATAATAGTTTTAGATCTCTGTAAACAAAGAAATAAAAAGAATATATGCCTGCTTTAAAAATTGTCCAAGTGATTGAGAAAAGTTAAAAGTAAAAGTTACTGTAAAAAATACTTTCCTGGGCCTCCCTGGTGGCGCAGTGGTTGAGAGTCTGCCTGCCGATGCAGGGGACGTGGGTTCGTGCCCCGGTCCGGGAAGATCCCACATGCCGCGGAGCGGCTGGGCCCGTGAGCCATGGCCGCTGAGCCTGCGTGTCCGGAGCCTGTGCTCTGCAACGGGAGAAGCCACAACACTGAGAGGCCCACGTACCGAATTAAAAAAAAAAAAATCTTTCCTAAACATTGAAAGATATTTTATAAGCTCAGCTCTTCATGTATGAATTTTTAATAATTTTGTAATTTTTTGTTTTGCATTTTTAGTTGCTTGGTTCCCACCACTGAAGACAAGTTTATAACCATCAGGATGTTCCTGAAATAATACATCAGTAAGTCCTCAAGGTTATTATAATATTCAAAAATATTAACAAAATAATATACTGGCCAATACCATGACATATACTGTACTGGTTTATGAAAGAATATTTGTGCTCTGTTAAGTAGTTGGCAGGATGGCATGAGTTTTCCCTCAGGTTCAATACTGCTTTCATCCAAGTTCTAGCATTAACTGTAAGACTATTTTCCACACACAGTAAGATAACAGAGTTGAAGTAAGACCTAGAGAGCTCCTTACGCTCCCACTGAGACAGCCACTTTACTTTCTCTCTCAAATATCCTGCCTAAGCGTCCAGTCCCATAAAAGGACACTGTTATTAGCATAGCTACCTACACTTCCGTGGTCATCATAACTCCCTAATTTAGCGTGAGAGCTAGACTCATCATGCCTTTCATTCTAGGTGATCTCAGTCCCCACAAACTAGTCAACCTCCCCCAAATTCCTTAATATTTAGACTCTTAAAAGACCAGCACTTTGATTTGCTTGCTATAATGTGATTCCTCCCTGTTTGCAGTCATCTATGTCCTTCTGTAATTCCCCTCATTCAGTGAAGATTTTCATGTGCTTCCTTGTATATTACCAGTTATATATTTCATCATTCATGATCATTCAATGTAAATATCTATTCTCCATAGTTTCCTGACGTTTTCTCCTCTATTGAATTTTTCTTCCACCTGACCTCAGACATACTAAATGCCACACCTAGGTTTGCAGTGAGTAATAATTGAACCACCTCCTGAATTTCAATATCTTTTATCTTTCTATCACCTTCTATCTTCATAATGCAATCACTCAAATAACTTGATTCTAAATTTTTATAGTCATTTCTATAACCTACAAGTTACTGACCTTTTTTACTTTTCATCAGCCTCTCACAGCCTGACTTCTCTGTATACAGAACAAGTTGTCCACATTTATAATTATCTCCTTGCATATATCCTCAGGTTTGCTCTCTCCCTTGATTAAATTCCTGAGATTGGCAGGGGGGTGTGGATTACAACCACATTTGAATTTTACATTCTGCCTGCAATGCAGCATGTGAATATAGATGGGGACACACACACAAACATGCACGCATGTGCACATTCTCACCTTTCATTAATCAGTATAATCCTCAAGGGAGTTCTCCTATACTTATATCAATTCATTTTTCCTATTTTTCTATGCAACTAATTTTCTATGCCTTCTTCTGAGTCCTCAGTTAGTTTTGCTTCTTACATCGCTGAGCTACTGTAGGCAATCAAAAGAGATCTCCCATATCTACCCAGTGCAAAAATTATCAGACTTTTCCTTTGTTTCCCCTTTACAATGAATGATTTAGAAATATTTCCATCTGAGGCCAAAATCTCCACATGTGCATTGAATCCCACTGGTGTATCGCTACAAAGAATTCCTATTTTTAAGTTTCCCTTTTTTTTTGCCTCAAGAATAATTCCTATCAACAGTAAGAAAATACTTTAATATTTTTCACTGCAAAACAAATGAACAAACAACCTTATCCAACATCTTCCTCCACTTACCACTCCTGTGCATGCTTCTGTTTTGTAGCAAGTCATCAAGGAGTGCTCTACTTACATTATCCTCCATTCTCTCCTGTTGAATTCTCTGGAATCCAGGCCAGTCAGTTCCTTGTCCCCACTACACAGAGGAAAGAAGCCCAGTGATCTCCACTATGCCAATCTAATGACAATTTTCATTCTACGATTCATTCAATATATTAGCTGCATTTGACATAGATTGGTTTTCCGTGATAACCGCTTTATTTTGGATATCAACTTACTACACTGTTCATTTAAAACCTTTCTCTCGGGCTTCCCTGGTGGCGCAGTGGTTGAGAGTCCACCTGCCGATGCAGGGGATACAGGTTCGTGCCCCGGTCCGGGAAGATCCCACATGCCGCGGAGTGGCTGGGCCCGTGAGCCATGGCCGCTGAGCCTGCGCGTCCGGAGCCTGTGCTCCGCAAAGGGTGAGGCCACAACAGTGAGAGGTCCGTGTACCACAAGAAAAAAAAAAAAAAAAACTTTCTCTCTAGGTAGGTAGGTAGATTGATAGATAGGGATAGAAATTACATATTTTTCCTTTATGTATCCCCAAAATCTGTACTCTATAACAACCCAAGAAGGCTTGAGCCTCTTCTTTGTAAGTATTCTCTCCCTACTTATTTAATAAACTTCATTTTTAGAGCCATTTTGCGTTCATAGCAAAATTAAGGGGAATGTACAGAGATTTCCCATAAACGTCCTGCTCCCACACACGCATAGACTCCTCTATTATCAACATTTGTTATATGGTACATTTGTTATAATTTATAAACATATATTGAGACATCAATATCACCCAAAATGCACTCTTGGTTTTGTACATTTAATTTTTATGGAGATGAAATATGTCCTTCATTTTAGTATCATATAGAGGATATTCACTCCTGTAAAAATCCTCTGTGTTCCAGCTATTCACCACTTATCCTCACCCAATCCCTGGAACTCACTGATCTTTTTACTGTTTCCATAATTTTGTCTTTTCCAGAATGTCACATAGTTGGAATCATATAGTATTAGCCTTTTCAGATTGGTTTCTCCCACTTATTAATATGCATTTAAGGTTCCTCCATGTCATTTAATGGCTTGATAGCTCATTTCTTTGTAGTTGTGAAAAATACCTCATCGTCTAGAATACCACAGTTTATCCACTCACCTAGTAAAGAACACCTTGGTTCCTTCCAAATTTTGGCAATAATGAAAAAGGCTGCTATAAATATCCATGTGCAGGTAATTGCATAAACATAAGTTTTTAACATCTTTGGGTAAATATGTCTAAGAAGTTCGGTTTGTTGGATCGCATAGTAAGAGTATGTTTAGTTTTGTAAGAAACCACCAAACAGTCTTCCAAAGTGGTTGTATTATTTTGCATTCCTACTAGCAATGAATAAGAGTTCACATTGGTGCACATCTTGCCAGCATTTGGTGTTATTCGTGTTCCAGATTTCTGCTGTTCTACTAGGTATGTAATGGTATCTCATTGCTATTTTAATTTCTATTTCTATGACAACATATGATGTGGAGCATCTTTTTATATGCTTACTTACCATATAATCTTCTTTGGTGAGGTACCTATTAAGATCTTGGCCCATTTTTTAATCAGGTTGTTTTTTTTCTGTTGAGCTTTAAGAATTATTTGTATATTTTGAATAACAATCCTTTATCAGATATGTCTCTTGAAAACATTTTCCTCCAGTCAAGGGCTTGTCTTCTCATTCTCTTGACATTTTGCAGAGCAGAGGTTTTAATTTTAATGAAGTCCAGCTATTCAATTCTTTCTTTCATGGATCATGTCTTTAAATTTGAATCTAAAAACTCATCATCATACCCCAGGTCATCATACTTCTACATCATCTTCCAGAAATTTTACAGTTTTGTGTTTTTAATTTAGGTCTGTGGTCCATTTGGAGTTAAGTTTTGTGAAGGGTATTAATTTTATGTCTAGTTTTATTTTTTGCCTGTGGATGTCCTGTAGTTCCAGTGACATTTGTTGAAAAGACTATCTTTGCTCTATTGTATTACCTTTGTTCCTTTGTCAAAGATCAGTTGACCATATTTTGTGAGTCTATTTCTGCGCGCTCTATTATGTTCCATTGATCTATTTGCCTATTATCTTGCCAACACCACACAGTCCTGATTACTTACATCTATAGTAAGTCTTGAAGTACAGCAGTGTTAGTCCTCCAACTTTATTCTTCAAGCATTGTGTTGGATACTCTGGAACTTTCGCCTCTCCAATATAAACTTAAAATTTTTTGTGTGTGTCCTCAAATTGCTGGGACTTTGATTAGGCTTGCATTGAATCTATAGATCAACTGGGAACCACTGACATACTGACAACACTGAATCTTTCTATACATGAATGTGGAGTATCTCTCCACTTATATTGTACTAAAGTTTTGTAGTTTTCTTCATATAGAGCCTGTCCATATTTTGTTAGATTTATACACTTAAGTACTTTATTTTGGGGGGTGTGAATATAAAGAATATTTTGTTTTTAATTTCAAATTTTATTTGCTTACTGCTGGTATATAGGAGAGCAACTGACTTTTTTATATTAACCTTATATCCTGCAACTTCTTTATAATCAATTAGTTCCAGGATGTTTTTTATAGATTCTTTTGGATTTTCCACACAGACCGTCATGTTATCTGGGGACAAATACAGTTATTATTTCTTCCTTCCCAATTATTCCTTCCTTTTCTTAATACATTAGTTATGATGTTGAAAAGCAGTGGTGAGAGGGTGAATCCTTGCTTTATTCCTGATTTTAGTGGGAGAGCTGAGAATTTCTCACTTTGAGTTTCTAAGTTTGATATTAGCTGTAAGTTATTTATACATATTGTTTATCAACTTGAGGAAAGAGTTTACTGAGAGTTTTTGTCATGAATAAGTGTTGGATTTTGTCAAATGCATTTTCTACACCATTGACTAACATTTAGGTTTCTAATCCATAATGGATTCTATTTCTATCATAAAACTAACCTAAGAGAATTTTCTTTCAACAACAAAAAAAATGTAATGGTCACACTCAGTCTCCCATTTGCACTAGCTATACCAAAAGACTTCTTTAGCGTCAAATGAGTAATATATATATATTATATATATATATAATATATATATAATATATATATATTATATATATATAATATATATATATTTGGAGTTAGTTTAGTTGGCATGTGGATAATATTACCTCCCAGACATACTTGCTCTCTCTCAGCCATTGCCATAGCTCTGAACATTGTGCAACAATGTCTGCTCTTCCCTAAATAAAAATAATAGCAATCTGGAGAAATCTAACTTCCTATACAGGGGGATGAGTGAGAAAATCCAAATAGCTTTAACCCAGAATCTTCTGGCCTGTTCGGCTGGAAGGACTTCTAATTTAATGTAATAATGTTGAATGGGACTGCTCACTTTGAAAAAGAAAATAGCTGACTTAGGTCAGTTATTCTCTAGGAGCAGATTCTGAGGTGGGGATTCTTGTTCAAGTATTATTTGGGGTATGCTTTCAGGAGAAGGGAAATTGAGAAAGCAAGAAGGGATAGAGAAATAAAGTTAAGCAAGAATATATTCTTAGCTTTAGAAACACAGACAAGTCCTGGAGCACAACTTAGAACTTGAGAACTTTTGTCTCAACTTGAGACAAAAGGCTGGCCTTTGGCATCCCCATGTCAGGCATTAGGCAAGGTCTGCGTAGAGTGGCTCCCATTTGACCATGCTCAATTAAGAAAAGAGGGAAGACTGAACTGTTATCAGGCAACAATAACAGCTGGAGGATGGAAAGCAGGCCAAGAAAGGGGCTAGGGATTGGAAATAGCAACATCTACTCTTAGAACTGACACTTATACAGCTTTTTGGGGCCAGGTTTCCCTACAGAGAGATGCCTCTGAGCTTTTTCATTTTAGATATGGCCCAAAAAACCCATCTTTTGCTTAGCAGTCAGTACTCCTCAGTAAGAGTGAGTCCAGTAAAATTAAATCCAGAAGGTCTGGAGACCTCCATCACAAGATATTTGGAAACACTTGAGCATATCTCAATGCATATCAAATATAGATTGCATCTTAGGAATATGATAGATTTAATAAGTTTCATTTCTGCTGTCACTAACTAGGACGTGGAATTAGTACCTCTGAACTTCACAAAGAAATGGTAACCAAGGTGCATAAACAGTCACCAAAACACTAAGTTGTTCTCTCTTGGTAGTTTCTGTGTGTTTGAATTCTTTGCAATAATCTTAAGTAAAATACATTTTAAAAATCTATTTTTCCCATGGCTCAACTATATAGAGGAAAGTATTATTTTTAATTATTTGATTGTGTTCTTCAAATATGAATATTATTCTGCCTAGTATTTTGCCATAGTTAAAATGTTAAGCTCAATAAGAAAAACATGAAAATATCATTACGATGTTTAGATTTTGCCAAGATTGTGTGTATGGCAGGAAAGGAAGCCTTGAGCTCTCAATGTTTCTAATAAGAACATTGGGATTGCACCATTCGTTCCTCCTTATGTACTCCCTCCTGAAAACAGTTAAACATTTTCCCCATTCCTATTTATCATCCCATGTTTTTCCCTTCTGGTTAATTCTTACCACAATAAATGTGATCAATATTCTCCCAGACACTCAGCAAAAAAAAAAGTAAATTCTTCCCCTTTCTCCTTTCTCACACATTCATTCACAAAAGCTTTTCCAACTTCACAAAATTTTCATTCACACTTCCCTTACTCTTCTTTAGGATTTGCTCAATTTTTTTTTACATATTTGTGGGCCTCCCATTACAATCAACCCACAAAACTGCTATAATATCTGTGTTTTGGAAACACAATCTGAATGTCAACAAACTACCTAAGACTTTACCCTCCCTCCCCATTGCCTGGTTAATAATAGAATACCTTCCTGGTACAGCACGTAAGATGTTGTAATATGACTGTTACATAGCTTTTGATACTGAATCTACATATATCCTGAGTCTGTCCTCTGATCCCATTCCTGCACCTCACGGTGACCTTTCATATGTCTGAAATACATTTCTTTTCGTGCCTATTCTATTCCTCAGTTTCTTTCCACTTGGCTAACCTTATCTTTTATTCATACACCCCTTAACTGTTACTTTATAAGGAAAGCATTTACTGCTTAGTAGTTATGTAGGCAGTCTTTTCTTTTTTTGTGTGCACCCCTTTTACTGGTTCTTAAAATGAGGGTCTACCAATGCTAAACTTTCTCTCTACTTTGGTGTTAACATGTTGTGGTTTCACATTTCCTCTTAACTGTAGGAGGTGTTTTCTAGCAAAAAGAATGTGAGATTGGCTAATTTTTGTTGTTAGAAACAGGAGCAGCACCCCTCCGTCTCACAATAGCCTTTTTTCATGCCTTTATCATGATACATTTTTACTATTTGTTTACTGTATTGTGCACTCCTTTTGTCCCTGATCTAAAGTCAAAGTCCAAGAGAAAGCAGGCTAGCTAATGCAATTTTGTTACCTGATTATTGTTACCCTAATTAATGAGTAGAACTAGAAAGGCAATTCAGTGTTCCCAATGTTATATTTTACGCTTGTGTTTTGGTCATTAGCACTTTCATACCATAACAGTTCATGTAGAAATCTATATATATATTTCCTATTCTTTTTGCTTAAGTAGAAAACCAGAGAATATTTGTTCTGTATTACATATTATAGGCTAGATTTGTAGATTTACTGGAATAAAATAATGCAACTCTAAAATAACAGTAATGTAACATTACTAAGAGCATAATTTAAATTTTGTTTAATTGTAGTAAAAAACACATCATAAATTTTATTGTCTTAACCATTTTTAAATGTATAGTTCAGTGACATTAGGTATATTCACATTGTTGTAAAACTCATCTCCAATATTTTTTCACCTTGCAAAACTGAAACTCTATATCTATTAAAAAAACAACTCCCCTGTGCCCCATTCCCCCAACCCCTGGTAACCACATTACTTTCTATATATATGAATTTGACTACTTTAGATACCTCATATAAGTGGAATCACGTAGTAATTGTCCTTTTGTGATGGGTTTATTTCACCTAACATGATGTCCTCATATTGTAGCGTGCGACAGGATCTCCTTCCTTTTCAAGGCTGCCTAATACCCCATTGCATGTATACACCACATTTTGTTTACCTATTCATTTGTCCATGGACCTTTGAGCTGCTTCCACCTCTTTGTTATTGTGAATAGTGTTGCTATGAACACGGGCATGCAAATATCTCTTTGAGATCCTGCTTTGAATTCCTTTGGATGTATACCCAGAAGTAGGATTGATTTCTACATAAACTATAAATACCCCCAAGGTTCCCAAGTGAGACAAAATCCCTATATCTCAATCTAGTTATGAGATTGAGCTCAGAGTCCAGAATTTCTGGTTGATGCTTTATGTCTTCCTGAGGGAAGGGGCACTTGATGAGACCTTAGTTCTGCTCCCTGGAAGGAGCTTCCATGTTCATGATTCTCCAGAAATCCTGTTTTCACTTTCTGGAAGATCCCTTCATTTCCATTGTTTTTGGCATTAGCAACTTGATAGATTGAAAACATTTCATCCTGTTTCCTTTCAGCAGCTTGTAGAGGGGACACCAAGGCAAGCTTTAAATCTCAGAAGTTTTTAGCCTCTTTATTCACGCAGAGTGGAAAACATAACTCTCCTTAATTTAATTGACTTTTATTTTTATTTCTTTGGTAACGGACACTACTCTGAGGCAATAATCACACTCATGATAATTTTCATAATCTACTCCTTATATTTGTATACATCTTTGCTTTCCCATCCCTATGTCTCCCTTTATGATTTAGTCTCAGGTACTGTGAGCCCACAGTGCTAGACTGGGAGAAATGATTAGCTTCTTTTCTCTGAAGTACAGTATTTTGTCCAATTAAGAAACAGGATTTACTGCAAACCACACTATTAATCCTTTAATCTGAGACTTCTTAATCTAAACAGAGCTTTGAACAGTAAGTGTGATGTACATATGATTGGTTTCATGATTATTGTAATGGTGAATTCTAAATGTTTTTTGTAGTCCATGACTTCCTTTTTTAAAAATATATTTTAGAAATTGCATGTGAGAAGCAGCTGTTTTTTCAAACTGCTAAGTTTTTGTACTCCTTATCTCTTTTCATTCCTTTTATCAAACCTGAAAATTAATATCTGACCTTTTTTTGCAGTCAATAGCCAATCATACACACTTCTAATATTTGGTTTCCAACTTTTTGTCTAAAAGATATAAGGTCATTACATCCATGATCTGTCTTGTTATTATCAAACGTAGCCAGTTTACCAGTTCTTTTTATCACTCTATTGCCTGAGTCACTATTTTTCCATGTTGCAATAAGAGTTTCTCCTATTTTCTGCTCACTGCAGGGCTTTTAAAATGTGCCACACATTGTAGTTATTTGTTAAAGCAGCATCTCCTTCTGTGACTGTGTATATCAGAATGGGGTCTGCTATGCTGAGGTAGTAACAAACTGCTTTTAAATTCCACTGGCTTAGTAAAACAAAATTTTATTACTTACACTTTTTCCAACATGAGTTGGTTGGCTCGACATTAGCCTCACTAGAAAACAAAGATCAGTTCCATTTCATTTTGACTCTGCTTCCAAGATCACCATGACAGTAGAAGAAAACAGTATAAATAGTGTGGCTTGTAATACTTCTGCCCAGAAATGTCTCCTATCACTTAAATTACCACTCCATTGGCCAAATCAAGTCACAGGTCCATTCCTAACTTCAAGGGCATAGAGAAACATAGTCTTATCATGTGCTTCTTTAAAGAGATGGCCCAGAAATCTTTGGTGACTAGCACTAATGTCTAACACAATGTCTGTATACCAACAACACAAAGGAAAGTAAGACAATCTATCCATAAAGAATGAAAGGAAGTTTAGAACTTACCCAGCATAATTTTCTATTAATATATATTCTCTTTCATTGCAAATATTTGAATAGAGCTTTTTTATATTTAATTTTGTTATATTATTTTGAATATTTAGCAAACAGTTGAAGATACAGTAGTTGCAAATTGGTAGGGGTTTCGTTTTGTTCCCAGGTCATAAAGCTCAGAACACATGTCCTTAGAACAAAAAATAATGAATAATTATATATTCTTTTTTGAGATGTAGAGTTAATCCTGGTTAATTGTATAGTTTTTATAGTAAGATTATCTGTTTTATCTAGAATATAGTAATCCAGCTTCTTTTGGAATAACTGATATATTCTGATTTTTATTTGTGTAGTTTTTTCATTTTGAAATGCATCTCATCAATATACTTTTTAAAACTTTTAATTAAAACAAAAAGTTTAAAAACACTTTAAAAAGTCTGTAAGGTAAACTGTTTGGATAAGAGGGAAAGAAAGATTCTTTTCATTCTTTTAAATTTTGTCAAGCCATCACCACCTCATAAAACCCTTCAGGTAGATTTGATATGCTCTGTTGTTTTTCCTTGGCCCTGCTGAATAAATTACTTTTAATTTCTTATTTAGAGGCTCGAAATGCCACTGAACATGCCAAGATTTGTTTTCTAAACTATGATTCTGCTTGTGTTTTTGTTTTTTGTTCCTTTTGTTTCCTTCTCTATTAATTCAAATGCAGTTGGTGCCTGGCTTCCAGGCATTTGCATCGCAATAACACCCAGTGGCTAGCTAGAGAGCCCTGGCCTGGAGCCAAAGAAGCTGAGCTGTCCCAGACTTCCTTGTGCTTTCACTGCTCTATCAATGAACCTTTGGTATTAGCTGAAAAAGGTGCAATAAATCGGGCTGTTTCTTCAGATGAAACCCTATGATTGAATTAAAGAGCGTTTTAATATTTTACAGGAATCGCAGAACATCTGTTAAAATCTAGCTGGATATGCTGTGGTCTAATGGACTAGAAAAACATTTTGTGACTGTCCACTCTAGTAATTTTCTTGGCTGCCTTTCTTATTGTTAATGTTTCAGCAATTGCATTGTGTGTCACTGAGTGATCAAAGCAATTTCCTCTCACAACTCAAAACTAGGCAGTTACCCTCTTTTTCTTTTTTAAATTTTCTTTTTTTTTTTTTGGTAGTGAATTGTTGCAAGTATCTTCATCTTAAAACCTTAACCCCAGCAAACTCAAAGGTGTTTGACTATAGTTCAAGAAAGTATGAATTCTAAACAAAAATTATTACCCTACTACTGGAAAATTCATTTAAGAATTCACATAACACATATCTAAGAAGTAGAATTTTTTCCATAATTGAAGTCTAGAGACAAAATGAAAAATAATTTTGACATTCTCTCCTTCTCACACATATACATAACTGAAAATGAATAAACTTTCATTGTTTCATCATTTCAAAATAAAATGTGAAAAAGATGATACTTTAAAGCCTGGGTTCTATGATATCACTAATGTAAATTTGTTCATCTATTTATCAATTTAATAATTATTATTTATTGCCTTCTATGTTTCAGGAATGATGCTAGATTCTGTACCTTAAAAAAGTTTATAATCTCTTAAGAGAAACTGGTAAACAGATAGTTAAATATGGTATGCATAAACAGAGCACAAAAGAAAATTTGGTTGGGTCAAGGTTCCATTTACAACAAATGATTTTGCTTTGTAAGTCTTTCAGTCTCAATTCTAATCTGTTATAGAGAAGGAATCTGTTCAAATTTTATTTCATCCAGCACCTAGTACCTTATATTGCAAATACTTTTCTTCCCAGTCTTGTTAATTGATAATGTCCTATTATATACAGCATAATTCATGGTACTAACACTACTCTTAGTTTTTCTGTATATCTGTAATTACTCTGCAATGCTAAATGTGTTATCATGTCTCACAGCAGTACAAAATCGATGTGAAAGTGTTATTATTCACCAATGTACAGTTCCTTTCCAATTTAGTACATAGGGGAGGATCATTGTGAAGTTAGGCGTGGTCAGCTTTTTGCTCTGACCAATGAAACGTGAGTGAAGGTACATGTTGTACCTTCTCAGTGAAGTCTGCCTGAATGACACATTTAAAGTTGCAAGTCCTCCCAATCAACAATCCTTATGACACTGTTGGCTTTGTTTTCTGTATAGTATTTATTACCATTTAGAAAACAACATATTTCATGTAATTGTTGTATGCTTTCCCATGCTCTGAAAGGTACATACTTGAATGTAAGATTAACAAAGGCAAAGTATTTCTTCAGTTTTTCTACTGATATTTTTTTCTTTCTCTTTGGATCTAAAATAGTTCTTGGAATATAGAAAATACTGTGCAAATTAACAGTTATCACTGGGGAAGGGTATGTGATAGGCAGGAGTATATGGTTGTTTCCAAAACACTGGAGATACACATATGTGTGTGTGTGCATGTGTAATAATATATACACATGCACACAGATAGAGTACATATACACACATTTTATACATATTATTTGCACATTATATATCAATATACATTAAATGTATAAAATACATTTCTTTATATAAAAGACACATACATGTATACTTTCATCTATGTATATATAGAATACTAGAGATATACATACATACACTATTTCTTGTGTGCTTGAGTTCTCTTGTTATTACTCTTTAAATTGTTCATTTATATTATACATATTTTTATATATGGTGTAGTTCACTAAAAGCATTAAAAGAGTAAGTGTAGTGGGAGAACAAATTTAGGAGACTTAGATGAGAAAGGATTAATATTATTCCAAGTAGAATATTTCAGTTTAAGGTTCAGAGACGGTGTATTTCTGTGTATTTCTGATTATGATGATGTATTGGTGTGGCAATGGGATATAAAGTTAAAGTGGAATGGAATGAAAATTGCAGCAGTGGATGTGTTTAAGGATTGATGAGACCAGGTTTAATAGCTCTTGACATCATGAAGTATGATGGCAGGTTAGTCAATTGGAATGAGTGTCATTCAGGAGCCCAAACTAATTTGGAGTAACGATGAGTGTGGTAGAATCATCAGATTACCATTTATCACAAAGGTGTTGAAATTTTATGCTATGCTTTTAATAATAGCCTTAAAATCAATACATGTTTTCACCTTCCTGTCATTTCCCTTACCTCTTTTATTCAAAGAAGCGAATTCACAGAAGCTCCTACTGCAGGTTCTGTCCCTTCTTGGTTTCTAAAGCAGTGTGGACACGAAGCAGAATGGTGCTGGAAATTTAGTTCTCCTTTCCTTCTTCACCAGCCAAGCATGGTGGACTTACAAACTGCTAAGGCAATCCATGTAGCTTTCTGACCACTCTAATGGAGAAAAAAAAGCATCATTTTCATTAATCTAAGTCTGTTTTCCTATAATCATGATCCACATGTCATAGATTAGTTTTCCTTTGTGATGAAACAGATTAAATCTAAACCTTTCAAATTTTAACTTGCTTGAATCAATAACACATGATTGACCAATAGATTGTGAATTTGTTTTTTTTATTTGCTCTTATCAGAGGTAGCATTTGGGCAATGGATTCACTCCATGACTGAGGTTTCTGAGCCTGATTTCTAAATAAATATGCCATCCCTTGCCATCTCATTTTGGAGGATTGAACTCTTGATTTTGTTACTGTGTTTTCCAGAAGCCTGTCTATTTTCTGTATTCACTCTTGTACAGAGTAGACTAATTATTTCCTCTGAAGAAGCAAAAGTGATTGTTACCATATAATGTTTCATAATATTTGAAAATAAGCATTATGTGATAAATCTCATTTCTTCAGATTTTCCAATTTTGGGCAGAGCTTTTGATCTCCACTACCTTTGACCATTCATCTTGTTGGAAAACACTGTACACAGAAAGGAACAGACGAAAACTGAGTCATAATCCTCCTCTTTCTACACATTGAGTGAAAAATGAAAAAGTACGTACATTTTTGAGAGTTGCAACACACTGATAGAACTTCTGTTAACCAAAAGGCATATTTCCCACATGTTAATGTTAAGCCAGGTAATACCCATTGCAAATATTAGTTGTTTTACTCACTGAAGTATAAACTTCATTTTTCCACTGTTTCAATCAACTTATATTCAACCTGTTGTTCTAGATGCTCATATTACTTTAGGACCATGATTCAAACATATAACTTACTGTCCATTGTCCTTGCTCCCTGAAATCCATAAACTTGTATAATGTTAATCCAATAATCCATAACAAATACTTAATGGAACATAAATTTATTTTAATGAACAAACAATTCTGAAAAGCCAGAAAGGAATCCAAACTTTGACTAAAAACAAGACAAAGATGTTGAGGAAAACAAAAGAATTTTGAACCAAGTAAACCATAAAACAGGTACGGGACATATTTTTTAACTTCTACATAGTGGAGAATATAAACATATTCTCTAAGAATCAATCTAGTTGACTCAAGGAAAACACTTTGTGCTAAGTGAAATACAATTTTCAATAAGGGGTAATAAGAGAGAAATTAAGAGCAAGGATAAAATGTTCAGTCCTACACATTTAGTCAAGAGAGAAGAAAAATGTGAGAAATTTGTCTCTGAGAAAATTTAAACATGACATGACAATATATAACAGTTCCAAAGGAAACCCACCAGTTACTGAATTTGAGTGGAAGAAAATAAAATTTATGAGAAACGTAATGGTCCATCAGTCATATTTGCTATAGGTTTTTAGACTGTGATTTAGCAAGAGCTGATAAAGGCAAAAGTTTTGAGTTATTTCTTGATTGACTCAGAATTGAAATGTTTAGTGGAGTAAGACAGCAAATAGGAACTGGCTAATGGCTCCAGTTGTTGAGTAAAAACCTAGAAATTTAAGAAAAAAATATTTTCAATGCTGATAAAATTTAAATCCAAATAATGGGACACATATGATAAAGCCCCGAAGAATTAGGCAGTAGCTGGGTTACAACTGTTGGGAGAAATGGAGGCTTATGGCTGGAGAGGACCAGAGGATCAGATTGTAGGAGTATTCTGGGGAAGAAAAGTCTAGAATTTTTCCCTTTCCCTTCATGTTGTGACTCTGAGAGCCTGAAGCTAGAGGTATGACAACATGATTATGAGGCCAAAGTTGAAAATGACCCAGGTTGTACTCACAAACATGTTCACACTTTCGAGCCAGTAGGAGTGTTCATGCTGCCACAAACCCTCTAAACTAACGTAAGGCATAAGTAAGAAATGACTTAATTATTATACACCCCTGGCCCAGACCTTGTAATCCAGAATCTTGCCAGATCCACTCATATCAAAAAGGCAGCAAAGCAGTAGAACCAACAGGTAGGGTTATATTAAGAATATGCTAGACTATTATTACTAGGTTGAGGAGCCAAGAACTTGAGGGTATCTGGACTGCAGACCTCTGAACTCTCTTTTACGTAACCCTTGGAATAGGGAATAATTCAAAGGAAAGCTACACTCAAAAACAAGAGCACGGTCTGTAATACAGCGATTTGGAGATAAGCTGAGGCAGGGTCCACATGGAATGATGAGGCTCACACTGCAATCATAAATGGACACCCCTCCTCCACTCATGGGGGGAACTCACTTTAGGGGATAACTTCGATTTATAGCTACAAGAAGATATAACTAGACTAGGTATGGAGTACATCAAGCAAATCAAGATTTGTTCACATTGGAAAAATTAGAAGAATTAAAATTAAGAACTCAGAAAAGTTAAAATCCAAAAAGATGTTTAAAAATTGGAAACAAGAAGGAAGAACAATAGTATTGAAGAAGTACTAAGTGAAATATTGACCATGGAAATGATAATACAGTGTATAAGCTGAATATAAAAATATAAATCCAATTGGATAACTAAGGAAACCAGTAGGATATATATATATCATATGTATACACATATATATCTCCAATGAGATATATATATGTATTTGATAATATGTAGATTCAAGTCACAGAAGGTGAACTCTGAAAGGCTGCAAGAGATGGTCCAAATCACTGTAATACAGAATACAAATTATATCAGTGATGATATACACAACTAAATCCATCCAAATATAGAAAATCATAGACCTCGATTATCAAAGCATTGTTTTGGACATAGGCAATTTGGAAAGAGCATTTTTTGAAAGATAGCAAGCTCTTGGAAAGTTAGTAAATTGGAACAGTCATTCTGGAAGCTAATTTTGTAATATTAAATTAATTATGGGTATGCCCTTTGACCTGATGAGCCAAACTTAGTCCAAACATGTAAGATATAAGTATAAGGTGTCCCATATTATTTGTATCAGCAATGTGGTAAACTAGTAACCATCAATAAGGAATAATCACCATCTAGTAAAATATCATGTACTTCCATTCAAAAACATGGAAATGTTTAAATTTCATAGCACAATTTCAATTATGCAAAAGTAAAACTATTAAGCAAAAACATAATTATGCATTTTGTGCAGACTCATGAATATTTAAGGACTTTTATAAAAATATCAGAGTAAGTTCATATACAAGTGCTGGAGGGATGGAAGGAAAATGAGTGGAAATCAGTATTAAGTGAAAAAATTAGAATAACAAAGGGTTTTACATGACTCAATGAATATAATATACTATGAATTTAAGAGTAAGATTAAACTCCCTACATCTAAAATTTTAGTTAAAAACGTATTTTTATAGAAAAAAATTTTTAAAGAAATCACCTTCTTTGAGAAAAGGTATTATATTAGCAGACAACATTAAGGATAGGGAATTATGCATTGCTTATATTGATTATTTCTTTGTTTTCAAGAAGAATGATAATTGACCTGGATATGGTAAAACAAGTAATATTATGAAACAATTCAATTGCAAAGGAAGTAACAAGATTAAATAAAATGCATGACTGTTATATATGCATGGACTTCTTCCATTACAGGTAATATTCCTACTAGATAATGTAATTGCAGATAATATTGGCACACTATCTAATAATTTTTAAATATTTGCTTAAAAGGATAGAGACGCAAAGAGTAATAACTGCTATTCCAATTTTAAGATGGAAAATCTTGTGATTTCTCAAATTAAGAATTAGTAAAGATAATGCCTATCATTCAGCAATATTTCAGAAAAGTTTAAAAGAATCTCATTTAAATCCTTTTTGATATAGTGCATTAATTTTTAGAAACTAGAATAAGGTCAGTAATGGTATCATGTGCAAAAATATTACATTTCCTCTTTTGATAAGATTCTAGACTCATAAATATTACAGATTCTGTATTTGAATTGTTGAACTATGCAATTGGAAAACAGATCACTAACATTATCTTTTTTTAAACATATTTATTGTACTATAATTGCTTTAAAACGTTGTGTTAGTTTCTGCTAGATAACAAAGTGAATCAGCAGTATGTATACATATATCCCCATTTCCACTCCCTCTTGCATCTCCCTCCCACCTTCCCTATTTCACCCCTCTAGGTGGTCACAGAGCACTGAGCTGATCTCCCCGTGCAATGCAGCTGCTTCCCACTAGCTATCTGTTTTACATTTGGTAGTGTATATATTTCAATACTACACTCTCACTTCATCCCAGCTTACACTTCCCCCTCCCCATGTCCTCAAGTCCATTCTCTACATCTGCATCTTTATTCCTGTCCTGCTCCTAGGTTCATCAGAACCTTTTTTTTTTTTTAGATTACATATATATGTGTTAGCATATGGTATTTGTTTTTCTCTTTCTGACATACTTCACTCTGTATAACAGACTCTATGTCCATCCACCTCACTATAAATAACTCAATATCGTTTGTTTTTATGGCTGAGTAATATTCCATTGTATATATGTGCCACATCTTCTTTATCCATTCATCTGTCAGTGGACACTTAGGTTTCTTCCATGTCCTGGTTATTGTAAAGAGTGCTGCAATGAACATTGTGGTACATGACCCTTTTTGAATTATGGTTTTCTCAGGGTATATGCTCAGTAATGGGATTGCTGGGTCATATGGTAGTTCTATTTTTAGTTTCTTAAGGAACCTCCATACTGTTCTCCATAGTGGCTGTATCAATTTACATTACCACCAGCAGTGCAAGAGGGTTCCCTTTTCACCACACCCTCTCCAGCATTTATTGTTTGTAGGTTTTTTGATGATGGCCATTCTGACCAGTGTGAGGTGATACCTCAATGTAGGGTTGATTTGCATTTCTCTAATGATTAGTGATGTTGAGCATCCTTTCATATGTTTGTTGGCAATCTGTATATCTTCTTTGGAGAAATGTCTATTTAGATCTTCTGCCCATTTTTGATTGGGTTGTTTGTTTTTATGATATTGAGCTGCATGAGTTGCTTGTATATTTTGAAGATTACTCCTTTGTCAGTTGCTTCGTTTGCAAATACTGTCTCCCAATATGAGGGTTGTCTTTTTCATCTTGTTTATGGTTTCCTTTGCTGTGCAAAACTTTTAAGTTTCATTAGGTCCCATTTGTTTATTTTTGTTTTTATTTCCACTTCTCCAGGAGGTGGGTCAAAAAGGATCTTGCTGTGATTTATGTCAAAGAGTGTTCTTCCTATGTTGTCCTCTAAGAGTTTTATAGTTTCTGGCCTTACATTCAGGTCTTTAATCCATTTTGAGTTTATTTTTGTGTATGGTGTTAGGAAGTGTTCTAATTTCATTCTTTTACATGCAGCTGTCCAGTTTTCCCAGCACCACTATTGAAGAAGCTGTCTTTTCTCCATTGTATATTCTTGACTCCTTTGTCAAAGATAAGGTGACCATATGTGCAAGGGTTTATCTCTGGGCTTTCTATCCTGTTCCATTGATCTATATTTCTGTTTTTGTGCCAGTACCTTACAGTCTTGATTACTGTAGCTTTGCAGTATAGTCTGAAGTCAGGGAGTCTGATTCCTCCAGCTCTGTTTTTCTTTCTCAAGATTGCTTTGACTATTTGGGGTCTTTTGTATTTCCATGCAAATTGTGAAATTTTTGTTCTAGCTCTGTGAAAAATGCCATTGCTAGTTTGATAGGGATTGTATTGAATCTGTAGATTGCTTTGAGTAGTATACTCATTTTCACAATGTTGATTCTTCCAATCCAAAAACATGGTATATCTCTCCATCTGTTTATATCATCTTTAATTTATTTATTCAGTGTCTTATAGTTTTCTGCAAACAAGTTTTTTGTCTCCTTAGGTAGGTTTATTCCTAGGTATTTTATTCTTTCTTTTTTGCACTAGTAAAAGGAAGTGTTTGCGCAATTTTTCTTTCATATTTTTTGTTGTTAGTGTATAGGAATGCAAGAGATTTCTGTGCATTAATTTTGTAATCTGCTACTTTACCAAATTCGTTGATTAGCTCTAGTAGTTTTCTGGTAGCAACTTTAGGATTTTCTATGTATAGTATCATGTCATCTGCAAACAGTGACAATTTTACTTCTTTTCCGATTTGGATTCCTTTTATTTCTTTTTCTTCTCTGATTGCTGTGGCTAAAAGTTCCAAAACTATGTTAAGTAATAGTGGTGAGAGTGGGCATCCTTCTCTTGTTCCTGATTTTAAGGAAATAGTGT
This sequence comes from Tursiops truncatus, assembly GCF_011762595.2. Taxonomy (NCBI): domain Eukaryota; kingdom Metazoa; phylum Chordata; class Mammalia; order Artiodactyla; family Delphinidae; genus Tursiops; species Tursiops truncatus. Next base: position 55,975,094 of record NC_047051.1, on the reverse strand, counting down.
CAGTTTTTCACTATTGAGAATGATGTGGGCTGTGGGTTTTCATATATGGCCTTTATTATGTTGAGGGAAGTTCCCTCTATGCCTACGTTCTGGAGAGTTTTTATCATAAATTGGTGTTGAATTTTGTCAAAAGCTTTTTCTGCATCTATTGAGATGATCATATGGTTTTTATCGTTCAGTTTGTTAGTATGGTGTATCACACATTGATTGATTTGCATATATTGAAGATCCTTGCATTCCAGAGATAAACTCCACTTGATCATGGTGTATGATCCTTTTAATGTGCTTTTTTTGAGGATTTTTGCATCTATGTTCATCAGTGACATTGGTCTGCAGTTTTCTTTTTTTGTGACATCTTTGTCTGGTTTTGGTATCAGGATGATGGTGGCCTTGTAGAATGAGTTTGGGAGTGTTCCTCCCTCTGCTATATTTTGGAAGAGTTTGAGAAGGATAAGTGTTACCTCTTCTCTACATGTTTGATAGAATTCGCCTGTGAAGCCATCTGATCCTGGGCTTTTGTTTGTTGGAAGATTTTTAATCACAGTTTCAATTTCAGTGCTTGTGAGTGGTCTGCTTACATTTTCTATTTCTTCCTGGTTCAGTCTCAGAAGGTTGTGCTTTTATAAGCATTTGTCCATTTCAACCTTCCAAAAGGTTGTGCTTTTCTAAGAATTTCCTCAATTTTATTTTCATAGAGTTGCTTGTAGCAATCTCTTATGATCCTTTGTATTTCTGCAGTGTCAGTTGTTACTTCTCCTATTTCGTTTCTAATTCTGTTGATTTGAGTCTTCTCCCTTTTTTTCTTGATGAATCTGGCTAATGGTTTATCAATTTTGTTTATTTTCTCAAAGAACCAGCTTTTAGTTTAATTGATCTTTGCTATTGTTTCCTTCATTTCTTTTTCATTTATTTCTGATCTGATCTTTAGGATTTCTTTCTTTCTGCTAACTTTGCAGTTTTTTATTCTTCTTTCCCTATTGCTTTAGGTGTAAGCTTAGGTTTTTTATTTGAGATTTTTCTTGTTTCTTGAGGTAGGATGGTATTGCTATAAACTTCCCTCTTAGAGCTGCTTTTGCTGCATCCCAAAGGTTTTGGGTCATCGTGTTTTCATTGTTACTTGTTTCTAGGTATTTTTTGAATTCCTCTTTCATTTCTTCAGTGATCTCTTAGTTATTTAGTAGTGTATTGTTTAGCCTCCATGTGTTTGTATTTTTTACATTTTTTTTTCCTGTAATTGATATCAGTCTCATAGCGTTGTGGTTGGAAAAATACTTGATATGATTCCAGTTTTCCTAAATTTACCAAGGCTTGATTTGTGACCCAAGATAGGATCTATCCTGGTGAGTGTTCCATGAGCACTGGAGAAGAAAGTGTATTCTGTTGTTTTTGGATGGAATGTCCTATAAATATCAATTAAGTCCATCCTGTTTAATGTGTCATTTAAAACTTGTGTTTCCATATTTATTTTCATTTTGGATGATCTGTCTGTTGGTGAAAGTGAGGTGTTAAAGTCTCCTACTATTATTGTGTTACTGTTGATTTCCCCTTTTATGGCTGTTAGCATTTGCCTTATGTATTGAGGTGCTCCTATGTTGGGTGCATAAATATTTACAATTGTTATATCTTCTTCTTGGATTGATCTCTTGATCATTCTGTAGTGTCCTTCTTTGTCTCTTGTAATAGTCTTTATTTTAAAGTCGATTTTGTCTGATATGAGAATTGCTACTCCAGCTTTCTTTTGATTTCCATTTGCATGGAATATCTTTTTCCATCTCCTCACTTTCAGTCTGTATGTGTCCCTAGGTCTGAAGTAGGTGTCTTGTTGACAGCATATATATGGGTCTTGTTTTTGTATCCATTCAGCCAGGCTATTTTTTTTATTTGGAGCATTCAATCCATTTACATTTAAGGTAATTATCGATAGGTATGTTCTTATTACGATTTTCTTAATTTTTTTCCTTGTTATTGTAGGTCTTTTCCTTCTCTTGTGTTTCCTGCCTAGAGAAGTTCCTTTAGCATTTGTTATAAAGCTGGTTTGGTGGTGCTGAATTCTCTTGGCTTTTGCTTGTCTGTAAAAGTTTTAATTTCTCTGTCGAATCTCAATCAGATTAGACCCTGTCAGCCACACAGCTCAGAAGAAACGGGAGAAAAAAAAGAATAAATAAATAATAAAATAATTAAAATTAATTTTTTTAATTATTAAAAATTATTAAAATAAAAAAATTAAAATGTAATAAAATAAAAAGGAGAGAGCAACCAAAGTATTAAACACATCCCCTATGGTAACAAGCGCTAAAAACTATACTAAGATAAACATAATAATCAGAAACAAGTCAGTTGCAGACAGCAAACCCCAAGTGTACAGTTGCTCCCAAAGTCCACTGCCTCAATTTTGGGTTGATTTGTTGTCTATTCAGGTATTCCACAGATGCAAGTTGTGGAATTGATTGCGGGGATTTAATCTGCTGCTCCTGAGGCTGCACAGAGAAATTTCCCATTCTCTTCTTTGTTTGCACAGCTTCTGGGGTTCAGCTTTAGTTTTGGCCCTGCCTCTGTGTGTAGGTTGCCCTCAGGCTTCTGTTCCGCCCAGACATGATGGGGTTAAAGCAGCGGCTGATTATGGGGCTCTGGCTCACTCATGTGGGGGGGAAGGAGGGGTACAGTAGTTACAATTGGAATGTGGGGCGAGCCTGCAGCGGCTGAGTCCAGCATGATATTACAGCAGCCTCAGGCGCACCATGTGTTCTCCCAGGGAATTCGTCCCTGGCTCATGGGACCGTAGCAGTGGCGGGCTGCACAGTCTCCCGGGGGTGTGTAGGTAGTGACCTGTGCTTGCACACAGGATTCTTGGTGGCTGCAGCAGCAGTGTTAGCGTTTCATGCCCATCTCTGGTGTCCAAGCTGATAGCCGCAGCCTGCACCCATCTCTGGAGCTCATTTAGATGGTGCTCTGCTGCCTGTGGGCAGACAGGGTAAGAATCCCTTCTCCTCTCGAACCCTGAAACAATGGTCTCTTGCCTCTTAGGCAGGTCTAGAGTTTTTTCCGGACTCCCTCCCAGCTAGCAATTTAGGCACATCTAGGTAAATATTATTCTGACGATTAAGTCTTTTGATTTCCCTGTCTTAATATAAAATAGAAAAATTTAAATTGGATATTACACGTGTGTGTACATCTATGAATATACCAAGCAAATCTTAAAATTTATGACTTAATCAAGATTATTTGGATATAAATATACAGAGATGTATATCAATAACTAACATGCACATAAAGGTATATGAAAAAATTTAATGTTACGGATCGAAGGGGTTATCATGTGTCTAGCTCCTTACGTGGGCCCCAACGGAGACAAAATAAATTAGATTTCAATTTAATCCTTACTGCAGAGTCTGACATGTGGACATTTATTCAATTCTTCATCATCATCATAATCATGTTTATGAATTATAGTTATTAAATGCATAAAACTTCTATTAATATGTAAAAATATGAAAATTACATCTTTTAGTTGATTACATAACTTGCTCTTAAATGATGTCTGTGATCTAATCTAAAATTAATTACAAAATATTTTATTGTAATTTTTTATGCATTCTGTTTTTAATTGACAAGCAGTTAAGCACATTAGAATATGAAAATATTTAGGTGTAGACTTTTTTTCTAAGGTAAATTTCTTGAAATATAGATGCACTCTTTTTAAAAATGTGAAAAGAAAGCAGTTTAAAAGACTAAGTGTAATGTAATGCAAAATTATCATAGAGTACTGAATGCTTTTCTATGGAGGTATTTCCAAAGTTTTTACTAGTCTTCATTAAACTGTATTGAGGATTTTAATGGAACAGAAGGGAAAAGACTGATTCAGAATTGCCAATTGCCATTCAACAGTCTTTCTCTTCACTATGTCTTCTGCAGTATTGTACTCATAGAACACTGAAGTATCACAGTATTTCTTGTCGACTGGCAAGAAGACAGCTCTGAGGATAGTTGTACAGCCTCTTAGAAACTAATTAGCATTATTACAAAGGATTGTATATTATAATTAACAATTAAACTTAAACTTTCAGAACAGAAGCTGGTCCTCCCTAGAGGAAGCTCCACATAGATTATTGCTAAAGGAAGAACTGAATGAAAATTTCTTCATACACCAGTTACATAATTATGATTTTTTGCTACAGTCATTACTCTTTAAATGTGCTATATATGTGCACCTATAACTTTGAATACACATTTCTATATAATTAGATATTAAATAATATTTGCATTTTTTATTGAAAACATTGTATTGTGACTACTTTTCAAATCTCTAAACTAAGCGCTATTATAATATTTGTCTACACCTACTTTGAATAAACATTTTTGATAAACAAAGGGACAGTATAAAGATCTGAACTACTGATTCCTAACCATATCCCAGTGGATTTTTGAGACATCTGGGACCAAATGTTCTGAAAAATATAACCTCTATTATGTTCAAAGACTTGATATAAAAGTTATCACTTTCAAAGAAGAGTCTAAACCTTAATTAATCAATTTTGGAGGGAAATTAAACATTGCATATGTTACTTTTCTTTTTCTTTTCTTTTTTTTTTTTTTTTGCGTTACACAGGCCTCTCACTGCTGTGGCCTCCCGTGTCACGGAGCACAGGCTCCGGACACTCAGGCTCAGCGGCCATGGCTCATGGCCTCAGCCGCTCCGCGGCACGTGGGATCCTCCCGGACCGGGACACGAACCCACGTCCCCCTCATCGGCAGGCAGACTCTCAACCACTGCACCACCAGGGAAGCCCTTCTTTTTCATTTTTGTACTTATGACTATATTGTAATTTCAGGGAAATTGAATCCTTTTACTCTCTAATCAGCAACATAAAATTTTGGATGGGATTAATAATGATGTAGGGTGGGTATTCTATTTTCACCTAGCAATTTGGTGCACTTGCTCATAATTGGTAATTTTAACAAGTAAAAACCTTTTTTGTTTTTGTTTTTTTTCCTTAAAAACTGTAGCTCACTGTGTTAAGCCCATTAGGTACTCAAATATATGTTTTTGAAATTTGGAATTTATGTATATTCATTATTGTTAGCAAATTTCCTAAATGTAAGCTAAGAAACCTAGGAGACTTTCTGTTGAGTGAGCTAAACCTTATGTCATATATATGTGCTCAAATTATTCTTGGCATCAGAAGTATGATTTTATAAACTGAATCGTCCAGATCTATACCAATTATTTTTGAAATCTAAATTTTAAATAGAAAGACTTACTATTGTATTTAAACTTTAAAATGTATATTATTATAGATATAGAATCATTTGATATTTTAATGAAATTACCATGTTTGCCACTTAGCCAGGGAGCACAATGGCCATAATTGTTCTGGGCTCCTAATATTCATGCACTTATATAATCTTCTCATACACTGTTCCCATATGATGAAAAGAATGCTGAAGAAGTGGTAATGTGTGACTTCTAGGGTATGTCATAAAAGCCTTTATCATTTCCAAGTTGGTCTCTTAGATGACTTGCTTTGGAGAAAGTTCACCGTCATGCAATTAAAACAAAAATCTAAAGATCCCAAAGAAGAGGTGCAGAGAGAAACTAATACCCCTAGCCAACAATCATTACCAGTTGGCCAGCTATGTGAGTGACCCCTCCAGTCTCCAGGTCGTCAAATAACTGTGGTCCCAGCTGTTATCTAATTACAAATCCATGAAAGACTCCAAGCAAGAAATGTGAATCTGAGCCCTTCCTGAACTATGGACCCAAAAAACTCTGAGATGCAATAAATTATTACCTTTACAAAAGTAATTAAATTTTGTGTGATTTGTAAGATAGTGTTACTAATTAGAACAGATAGTAATCAGCTTCATGAAAGTGTAAAATCTGATTTGAATATTGTTACATAGAAAGGTTTAGAGTAGTCAGGACAGATTTTTTTTTTTTTACTTTACATTTTATTATACTTTTTGAGATGGTTGTAGATGCACATGCAGTTATAAAAAATACAGAGCACTCCCACAAACCCTCTACCCATTTTTGCTCAGTAATTACATCTTTAAAAACTATAATACAACATTTCAATGAAGATATGGGCATTGATACAGTCAAGATAAAGACCATTTCAAACCCACAAGGAGCCTTCATGTTATGCCTGGAATAAACCCACTTGAAGAGCAAATGGGAATTTTAGAATTAAAAAAAATTAATAACTAAAATAAAATCTCAGTAAATGGGCTCAACAACACAATGGTGGAGACATAGAAAACAATCAGTGTACTTGAAGATAAAACAATAGAAATAATAAAATCTGAACAGTGTAGAGAAAATATTCTGCAAGAAATATGAGTAGAGCCCTAGGACCTTTTGGACTATAACCTGAAGATCTAACACCAGTGTTTTTTGAATCCTGAGAAGAGAGGTTAAAAAGAGTGGTTCTGAAAAGTACTGGAAGTAATAATGACTGAGTCCTCTCCCTAACTTTGGCACAAACCATAAACCTACAGATAGAAATAACTGAACATCTCCCAGATAGGATAAACTTGAAATCCACACCCATATATATATAATCAAACTTCTGAAAACTAAAGATGAACAAAAAATATTGAAAGCGTACAGAGAGAAATGGAACTTTAGCAATGGGGGGAAAACAATTCGAGTAACAGTCAATTTGTCATCCAACACCATGGAGGCCAAAAAGTACACTCAACCAAAAATTTTATACCCAGTGAATTTACCCATCAGGAATGAAGAGAAACTCAATACATTCACAGATGAAGGAAAACTAAGAATTTGTCAACAATTGACCTACCCACAAATAATGGCCAAAAAAATGTTCTGTGAAAATAAAGGAAATGATAAAAGAAGAAAGTTGAGAGCATCAGTAAAGAAGAAAAAATAATGTAAAAAGAAAATGTGACTAAAAACAATCCATTTTCTTTCTCCTGATATGTTTTCTCCGTTATGTTTCATGGTTGAAACCAAAATTAAAACATTTTCAGATATGGATTTAAATATATGGAGAGGAAATTTTTAAAGACAATTATAAATGTGAGAGATTAAAGAGATATAAAGTGAGATAAACCTTCTACACTTTTCTCAAACTGGTAAAATGTGAACATCAGTAGACTGTGATGAGTTTTATATGTATAATGTAATCTCTAGAGCAACCACTAAAGCAATGCATGCAAATACCTATTAGCATATTAAAATGGAGTTTTTTTAATGTTAAAATCACCCACACTAATGTAGAATAAAGAAAACAAAGATATGAAAACCAGAGATAACACAAAATAAAAAATAAAATGACAAATTTAGCCATAATCTATCAATAAATATCCTAAATATGCATGATTTAAGCATTCTTTTGAAAGAAATTGGAAAAGTTGATTTAAAAAACATGATCCAACTCTATATTATCTACAAAAAAATTACTACAAATATAAAAATTAGGTAGGTTGAAAGTAAACTGTTGGAAAAAGATAAAGAAACATTAATTTAAAAATCACCGTTATTAAAATATTATAAATATTTGTTAGCTCAAAGAAATAAAAATGTAGTAGGCACTTTTGGTGATCATGTGGTATCACATGAGGCTCCCTCTGACTTCAGCCTCAGCTTCAGTGGACAGTGCCATACAATTTACAGTTTGGATTCAACCAACAGTATTCCACAATATATCTGTGTCACACAGCTTTCTAATTTCTGTCTCAGAGCCTTCATTGAAAACACAGGAATATATTCAGCTAGATATGCTTATCTGAATTAAAGGCAATTGACATTATTGGAGGCAGGGAAATGTCCAATCTATGAGGTAGGATTAATGCTTTGGCTACCGTCCTTCAGGTGCACAATTTGGAGTGACAGAAGACCTGGCACAAGTGAGCTACCATTAATACAGCAGCAGCTTTAATAACAAACTTTGAATTACTTTTTTCTTCACCTACCTCCTTCTTCCTGCAATCTCAGTCCTGTTTCCCAGGATCATGACCCATACAAATACCAGCACCCAATCCTAGCCTCTTTTCTGCTTTCAGGGAAAAAAACTATTAAAAGTTACTTTTTTTCTTAGAGGTAATTAGCTAGCTATACTCTTTTTTTTTTTTTTAACATCTTTATTGGAGTATAATTACTTTTAGTAATTATAGTAACAGTTTATCTATTTTCTTATTTATTTAGCTATTTAAAAGTTCTTAATATTTAGTCATAAATATTTAATCATAAAATAATATTTTTCTTTGTCATTAACTATTGCAAATTTTTCTTGAAGTAATAGATATATAGTTATGTGTCAATTGATAGCATTTCAAAATATTAAATATAAAGGAGCTTTCATTCCCAGACTGCAATAAGAGCTGAATTGAAAGTAGAATTTGACCCTAAGACAAATTCAAACTATTCTTGGTCTATAGAACACTATGATGATGCTCTGACTTAAAATTTAACAATGTGGTCAGAAAACATTAATTTAAACTTATTGTGAAGACTACATTCATTCTTATTCAACTGTTATTGTCATGTATTATACCAATAATATTAGTTGCTTTTGAATAAACATTTGTATTTTCTCTTTAGATTGAAAAAAGATTTTTCAACAAATCTGCTTCATGTTTAGATTATAATACATGTTAAGCAACATGGTTATATACCATATCACGTATGATTTTATTTGGTTTTATAAGGAAAATTTTGAAAAACAATACTAGAATGATGAATAAAAAAGTTAAAATCTCAATTTTGTCTTCTTGCTGATTTGAAATTATGTCAATGGAAATGACTGAACCATTAATTTAGGCTAAGGAGTCTTGTCTCAATTTTATCTCTTCCTTACATCCCTAAGGTTATGAGATAATGGATGTATTGTTTCCGGGTAAATGTACTTTTTATCGCTATTGCAGGGTAGTAGGCATTTTTGTTTCAATGATTTTCTGTCATTCTGTGAGAGTGATGGAGTCTGTGACTTATAAAACAGTGTCGATAAAAGGTTTTCTTGATACATTAAGTACCTTTGCAAACCCAATGTTCAGTTTCTTCACATAAGAAGAATAGAGTTTGGTGGTACCTGTAATGAACAAAGATCTTCAACAAATGTGATTTGACTCCACGAGGAAGAAGAGCATAGAAGTATCTTCTTTTGATTATAGAGGTTTGTTTCACTTCTTACAAAAAGTGTTTACATCTCTGAAAAAAACTGAAAAATGGTTTATTTTTAATGAATGAAAGTAATAAAATTAATAAAATGATTTTTAAAAATTTTAATGAATGTTGGGCTTCCCTGGTGGTGCAGTGGTTGGGAGTCCGCCTGCTGATACGGGGGACACGGGTTCGTGCCCTGGTCCAGGAGGATCCTGCGTGCTGCGGAGCGGCTGGGCCTTTGAACCGTGGCCGCTGAGCCTGCGCGTCTGGAGCCTGTGCTCCGCGACGGGAGAGGCCGTGGCGGTGAGACGCGTGCGTACCACAAAAAAAAAAAAAAAATTTAATGAATGAGAGTAAAAATATTCTTAGAAAAATAAGATTCAATTTATTTAATGCATTTTATAAGTGGAATTTCACAACCTGAGTAACATAGTTCCCCACTGAAAAACTATATATATACGCATATACACATGTATATACATATACACATATATACACATATACATATATTGTATATATATATATATATATACAAATTCTGATATATAATTTGCCTATTTAAAGCACACAATTTTAGTATAGTCACAGAGTTGCACAACCATCACCACAGTTAATTTTAGAACATTATCATCATCCTTCCCCAAATCCCACATACCCAATAGCAATCACTTCCCATATCCTACCACCACCTGGTTTTATGCAAAATAATAAACTTTGTTTTTGTATATTTGCTGACAATTTTACTATTTTGGATATTTCATATAAGTGGAATCATATGCTTGTAATAATTTGATTCTTCTAGCTTTCTTTTTTACTTGGTCTAGATAGCTAAAGCATTGTCATTTTTTCTCCTATTTTTTCATAGAACCAACTTTTGGTTTTATTGACTTTATTTTCTATTATTTAAAATTCTGCACTAATCTTTATTATTTTCTTCCTCTGCTTTCCTTCAGTTATTTTGCTCTACTATTTCTAGTTGCTTCTGGTGGAAGGTTGGTTATTTATTTGAGATCTTTCTTTTCCCCCCTGGCTTTATTGAAGTATAATTTTAAAAATTGTCTATATTTAGTGTGCAAAGTGATGATATATGTATACATTGTATAAAGATTACTACAGTCAGGTTAATTAATATACCTATTACCTCAGATATTAGTCTTTTTTTGTGTATATATGTTGTGAGAATGCTTAAGGTTTATCTCTTAGCAAAGTTCAAGTATACAATACAGTATTATTAACTGTAATCACCATCTTTTTTGTTTTCTTTTATATGGGCATTTAAAATATATTTCTCTCTGGATACTTATTTAGTTGTATCCCTTAAATTTTGGTATGTCATCTTTTCATTTTTATTCATTTCAAGATATTTTCTAGGTTCCTCATGATTTCTTCTTTGAGCAATTGTTTATTTAGCAGTTTCTGTGAATTTCCACTTATTTGTAAAATTCTCAAATTTCCTTCTGATATTGCATTCTAATTTCTTTCCATTATGATCAAAGAAAATTCTTAAAGGATTTCACTCCTTTTAAATGTATTAAAGCTTATTTTGTATCCTAGCATGTGGTCTATTTTGAAGAATGTTAAATGTATAACAGATAATTGGTATTCTATTGTTATCAAGTGACATACTTTAGACATGTCTGTGAGTTCTCGTTGGTTTTCAGTGTTGTATTTATCTTCTTTTTTCTTGTCATTCTTTTGCCACTTTTTTCTCAACTATTACTTTAGAATTGCCAATTTTCACCTGCAAAATTGTTTCCTTAGTTGTTTTCTATATTTGTGGACCCTCTTCTTAGGTGCACATGTGTAGATAATTGTTATGTCTTTCTAATGGATTTACTCTTTTTTATCATTGTGTTTCTTTATCTCTAGTAAATTTTTTGTTTTAAAATCTTTTTTTGGCCTAATATTAATATAGCTACTCCAGCTTTATTATGGTTACTATTTGCATGATATATATTTTCCATCCTTTTACTTTCAAACTATTTGTTTCTTTGAATTTAAAACCTGTCTCCAGTAGAGAGCATATATCTGGTACTTAAAAAAAAATTCTGTCAATTGTTTCATTCATTTATTTGAACTCTTTAATCCATTCATATTGAATGTTATCATTAATATAGTTGAATTTATGTCTCTCAATTTACCTTTTATTCTCTGTATACTTCATGTCTTTTTGGCCTCCACTTGACTACTTTCTTTTGCATTGAGTATTTTCTAGTTTAACATTCTAATTCTCTTAAAAATTTACACTGTATTTATAAATTATTTTCTTAAATCATTGTTCTAGGTCCTGCCAAAGCCTCTTAACTTCACCATGATCCACTACAGATGTATGCTAACTGTATTCTAGTAGATATATATTGCTTACATTGCTATATGCTTCATCATTTTTTGAGCATTTAAAAAATATCTAAATATAATACAAATCCACCAATACATTGATATAATTATTACTTTATATAATTTCATGTGTTTTAGCTAAAATGAAAGAAGAAATGGAGGATATCTATTTTATAGTTATACATATTTATATATTTACATATATACATATTTAATATATACATTTTAACTTTCCTATTTATCATTTCTACTTCTCTACATTTGTTCCTGTGGATTTGAGTTACTATCTAATATTACTTCCTTACTCCACATCAGCTTTGTTCTCACTCGCCTCCTTTGTGCCTCCTTTTCTATTGTCAAAGATGTTACATTTGTATATGTTATAGAACCAAAAATTCTATTGTATTAATGTTGTTAATAAAATTGCTTTTTGACTTGGGTAATGGAAGAAAGGAGAAAAGACATGAATTTGAATTGTTTTTTACAATTACAGATTTTTCTTTATGATTGCTTTGTTATTTGTTTTCAGATTTCTATCTTGAGCCACTTATTTTCAAATGGAAGAACTTATTTTCATATTTCTTGTAAAGTGAGTCTGCTAGCAATAGATAATCTTTTTATCTGTGAATGTTGTTGTCTTTTTATCTTCTTTTGTGAAAGACATATTGCTGGATATAAGGTTCTTGGTTGACAGTTTTTTGTGTGTTTCTTTTCTCCTTTTAGCACTTTGAATATGTCATCCCACTGCCTTCAGGCCTCAGTTTTTTCTGATGAGAAGTCAGCTATTTATCTTACTAGTGTTCCATTGTATGTGATGAGTCACTTGTTCTCTTGCTGCTTCAGTATTTTCTTTTTGTCTTTGCCCCTGATAATTTTTAGTATACTATATAATATGTTAGGATGTGGATCTCTTTGCATTTATCTGATTTTTAAATCACTGAGCTTCTTGGAAGATTAGATTAATGTCATTCATCCAATTTGGGAAGTTCTCTGTAATTTTTCAAAATTTTTTCTGCACTTTTCTCTCTCTCCTCTTCCTCTGGTACTCATTTTATTCATAGTTGGTGTAGTTAACAAGGTCCTCCTTTTCTATGAAGGCCTGTACATTTTTGTCATTCTTTTGTCTATTTGTTACTCAGATTGCATAATCACTGTCATCAAATTTACAGACTCTTTCTTCTCCTTCAAATCTACTTTTGACACCTTCTAGTAATTTTTCATTTGTTGTACTATTAAACATCACCACTTTCATTTTAAAATGACTCTCTTTATTGATATTCAATATTTGGTGTATATTGTCACCATACTTTACTTCTTTATGCATGATTTCCTTTAGTTCTTTGAATATATTTATAATAATTGCTTTCAAGTCATTGTCTTCTAAGTCCTATATATCAGCCCTCTCAAAGTTTCTTTTGCCTGCTTTTTCTTGTGCATGTTCACTTTCCCTTATCTTTGCACATACCATAATATTTTTTTGTTTAAAACTGGACAGGTTAGATAACCTATCAAATATATATTAATCTCCCCTTTTTCTGGGGCTTGTTGTTTTTCGCTTGTTTGTTTGTACCTCTGGTCTTCTTGGCTTGTCTCTTTTCACATTGAACCATCACCATGTAAGTGAGCTGAGGCAGTGAAAATTGGGGCCCCAGTTTTTTTGGCCTGCCACACCTTAGGTAAAGTCTCAGCCCTTTAAGTGCAAGCTGGGTAGAAGAAGGAAGCCCCCAGCCCTTTGACTGTACTTACCTGGGATTAGCCTCAGAAACAAAGTGTTGGGGATTATAAGAAATCAGGGTGGTCACTCCACTGTCCATTGTGATACTGTAACCCTTGAATAGGAGCTGAGGCAGGGAAAAGAAGCCATATTTTCTTACCCACATTCAGCCTGAGTGGAGTTTCAGTCATGCTTATCTGAGAGTAGGGGCTGAACTGTCCTAAGAGCCACAGACCCTCACTGTTGTTATCAAGATTTATTCTATTTGTGTTGAGTAAACATTTATTCCTTTGCTGTATGCTCTTAGGATAATTTTAAAAGCCTTTGGTTTTTTTGAAAAAATAATTTCCATCAGTTTATATTTGATTTCATTGATTGGGGGTCTGTGGAATTTCTCACACTGTCATTCAGAAAGTAATCCCCAACAGTATAGCTTTATCTAATTTTTGCTGAAATCATTTAGAAAAGCTTGTGAAATGAAATGAAAGTAAAAAATATTAAATTGTTACGAGTTCTGTGCTATTAAAAGATGATTTTTAATCATTTAAAATAAATGTATGTAATGATGTTAAGTTTCTCACTTTGTATTTCATTTTATAATGCAACAAACAAATGTTGTAGTTCACTTAAAATTACCATCCAGCAGGAAATGTTAAAATATATATTCCATATAGAACAGAGTTTAAAAAAAAGTCTTACCAAGGCAATTAAATATGAATTATTAAAGATATGCTCTGTTACTTTCATCTTTACATAATTTACAGGCACTTCCTTTCATCAGTTACTGCAGCCTATCAAAGCAACTGCTAGAATTCACAGTCATTTTCATTAAGTGTAATTGCTTTGAAGTAAAATCTCTAGCCATAGTAATATGGTTCCAAGGTAATACAGAATGTTAAACTGGTTGGTTGGACAAAAAAAAAAAAAAAATTCCTGCCTTTTGCTATAATTTGTTTTGAATGTGACTTATATAATCTTCAGGCAAACATACTTCCAAGAAGCCAAAAAGGTATATGATTGGAATACTGTACAAATGGCTAAAACTGTCATTGGATTTTATTGTGAAAGAGGAAAAGTATTGTTACAGTGTCCTGTTTAGCAGGTGATTTATTCTTTTGTTAGGTTAGAGCTCCCCTATGTGGCTATTTGGTTGAGACACACTAAGGATGTACTATATTCTATAATAACAATTAAACATAAATTAACCTCACAGATATCTTCCAATAATAATATATTGAGGTAATCATCTGTAAATAATTTTAAGTCATAGAAAGTAAAATTTTTCTTCCTTTGACTAACACTACCTAAAGGATATTAATGGAATGAAATGTAAAGGATGGAAATAAAATTCAGTGTTTGCCTGGGATTCATGAATATAAGCAAATTTCCATCTAAGTCAACATGCTCATACTCAACAGGCTACTTAAATTTGAGATAATTTATTTCCAAACAAGTATTAGTAAGGTTTATTTTCTATTTATTTAATTAATTTATCAAATTAATACATATACTTTTAAGGATATGAGAACATGTAAAAAGCAGTGTTGTCCTCAGTATACTGAAATTTTAGTAGGGAGTACAATTCATGTAAGCAAACATCAAATAATTCAGCTGTGAATATTTTTTTCCTTGTGATGAGAACATTTAGGATTTAGTCTCTTAACTTTCGTAGATAACATATAGCAGTGTTAATTATATTAGTCATATTGTATATTACATCTCTAGTATTTATTTATCTTATAACTGGAAGTTTGTACCTTCTGACTACCTGCATCCAATTCCTCCTCCCTCTGTCTCCCACCTCATAACCACAAATCTGATCTCTTTTTCTATGTGTTTGTATATTTGTTTTTTGAAGTATAATTGACCTACAACACTGTGTTAGTTCCTGGTGCATGACATAGGGACCAGATATTTTTATACATTACAAAATGATCACCACAATAATTCTAGTTTCCATCTCTTATCATACAAAAGTATTACATAATTAGAGACTACATTACCCACACTGTACATTTCATCCCCATGACTCATTTATTTTGTAACTGCAAGTATGTCTCTCTTAATCAGAATTATTTTAATACAATCAATTTTTTCTGCAGTTTTGGTGGCAATGTAAATTTTTGTTCAGTGGTTTAAATTTTAAAATATATGTGTGCTATTTCTGTGTTTTGCTAAGAATGGGGAAGGCATTTTATATGAAAGAACTATGAGCAGCTTGCAAACAATCTGAACATTAAAAATTAGTGTGGAGGGCTTCCCTGGTGGCGCAGTGGTTGAGAGTCCGCCTGCCGATGCAGGGGACACGGGTTCGTGCCCCGGTCCAGGAAGATCCCACGTGCCGTGGAGCGGCTGGGCCCGTGAGCCATGGCCGCTGAGCCTGCGTGTCCGGAGCCTGTGCTCCGCAAAGGGAGAGGCCACAACAGTGAGAGGCCCGCGTACAGCAAAAAAAAAAAAATTTATGGGCCTACGTAGGTCATGTTTCACTACTTGAATAAAAAACATGTTCAGGGAATAGGATACTCTTCTTTACAACCTATATCATAATCTCAAATCCCTGCTGGAATGCAGGGGCTCCTTGATTGAAGACTTTCTCGAAACTACAGAAAATGTGAAAGGATATAACTGGCAACCACCAGATGCTTTGTTACCACCTAATAAATATTGCCCAGGAATGAATAAACTTAAGTGTACTCACCCACTTCCCCTCATCTATCAGTGGCTGTCATATCAACACCTCAATTCCAGATACTAATAACTATAACCATTGGTGTATAACCATAGTGTATTGATTTTAAACAACAGAAATAACCATGTCTGGTGTAAGCAAAATAGACATTAATGGAAGTTACCATGTACATCACAGAATTAAAGGGATATTTGAAAAATAAGTCTTGAATAAAGGAACCAAATTTTTCTGAGTACATAGCAACCATTTGTTGCAACCAATCTTTGGGAATATTTTAAGTCTAATGTATTTATGGACTAGGGTAGTTGGAAAAGGTTAAATTTCAGTTCTGGCATCTAAAATTGTTCAGAATAAGCTCACATATGAACCAGCTCATCAGCCCCTAACTAGGTTTACATTCTGGGATTTTCTCAATCCAAAATTTCTAAAAGATCACATTTACCTAAATCCAAAATTTCTGCTTGGCATAGAATGCCTAAATGTCCCATTTGAATTTGAAAGAGTATACCTCTCTCTCTGAAGTCTTACGTTTATGTACGTCATTATACTCAAACTTCCTTTTTGTTTACCCAGAACATTCCCCATCCTTGATGCTGGTTCAATCTGGGATGGAGACAGTGCCTTGATCAGGTCAAGAATGAGACTTCATGTGCTGGAAGGAGGAAGGAACATATATGGTAGGATACTGGAAATTTGGAAAGCCCATGACCGCCTCTTCTCCCTTCCAGATGCTAATGTTTAGAGAGAATATATACAATAACCACCAGTCCAAAAGAGATTCAAAATACTTCAAAGTATCTGAATTTTAATATCAGTAGCACCCAGGACCTCTAGAAGATTTCCAGGTTTCTGGAAAGCTCTATGCCTGGCAGAACCTTCGATCACACAGCATTGAATTTAAAATCTACCAAGAAACTAAGCTTTGTCTCTCAAGTATTTTTCTTGCCCTCTTCCTCCTTTCCCTCCTTCCCCTCCTTATCTTCCTACCCTTCCCCTCCCTGTCCTTCTTCACTTTTTCCTCTTAACTCAAGAACATGCTAACACTGTCTCTTGGGCTGGTGTTTGTACTTTCAGATGATCGTTTAACATACTGGCTAAAAGGGAAGTAGTTTCCTGGGGAGAGAGATGAATTTATGGTAAGGCACATAGTTTCTTTAGTTTTATGTATTGTATATAAGTCCAAATCTTCATTTTAAGATGTAAGGAAAGACTTTTAAACTATAACACATATCTCAGACACTCTAAAAAGAAATAATAAAATCAACAGCATTGGCTAAGTACGAAACAAAGGCTTGAATAGGATAAAGACACTACAAATCAAAGTTTAATGTAAAAATTAAACTCTGGGAGAGAATATTTGTAACACATATAACAAGTAATTGTTTGATGAATCCTAAATGTAATTGCTTGATGAATCCTTACTAAAAGTGCACCTAAAAATAAGAATCAGGCATGGTGTTTAATGGAAAAATAGACCAGATATAGATAGGGAGTGTTACTTTTAATTAAGCGATATGAAACTATGTCCTGGGAAATATCAGAATATTGGTCACTTTGTAGATAAACATATCAAAAGATGTTTGATGCTTACAAATAATCATAACAAGGCAAACTAAAATTAAACACTAAAGATTGATACTTTATTTTTTAATGATTTCAGTATTCACAGTGTTTTTTGTTTGTTTCTTTTTGAGGGAAATGTATTTTGAACAAGTATTTTGAAAGTCAAATTGGCTAATTGACTTGAGCTAAAGATGTGAATTTCCAAAGAGCAATCCTATTCTGGGGAGGTATCCTAGAAAAATAAATGCATGCTTGCTGTGACGAGCATGCAAATTTATTGACAACAGTATTGTTCGAAATAGCAGTAAAAGAAACCTAGATATATTAAAATCTATATAGGAGAATCATTACACAAATTGTTATAAATCTGTATATGAGATATGTTGTGCACTGGAAAGGAGAGACTATTTAAAGTGAAAAAATCAAGTGAAAGAGCAGTATATACTTGTTCTCACTATGGGGAATTTGTGTATGTGTCACTGACTTGCTCAACACCTATTCCAACCTGTTTCTAATATTTTTTACTGTGCAAGTGGGAGGACAAAAACTATTTTCTAAGACTTCCTTGCAGTTAGGCAGGCCCCTGGGGGTAATTTAGATGTTTCCAATCAGATGCACGCTTGTGTGAATTTGATCTAGGCCTGGATTGTAATGAGGTAAAGAACTGACATAGTCCAATGTGTCCATTTTGCTGGCAGCTATCTGTGTGGTTTGAGGATCCAGGAGCCTCTTGATCTGACAAGGGTGTGACCAGGGATTTGTTCTAGAATCAGCAGCTATGGCAGCAGCTTCCTGAAACTACAGCTTCTTGACTGTTGTACTCAGAGAGGCAAAATTTGTGACCATCATCTGTGTTTGGTTTTAGAAGTCCCTTCCCTAAGCTCAGTTTCAAGTTATTTTCTTAAGCCTTTAAAAAGAAAGTCTCTTTTTGCTTTAACCAGTTAGGATGTTTTCTCTTTTGCATTGTTTTCTACAACCTGAATAAGATACGTACCAATATTTTAAAAATGGCTCTCTGGGATAAAAATCCACAGAATAGCTTCTTCATGGTGCCTGTTTTTTTTTTTTTTTTTTTTTTAACATCTTTATTGGGGTATAATTGCTTTACAATGGTGTGTTAGTTTCTGCTTTATAACAAAGTGAATCAGTTATACATATACATATGTTCCCATATCTCTTCCCTCTTGCGTCTCCCTCCCTCCCACCCTCCCTATCCCACCCCTCCAGGCTGTCACAAAGCACCAAGCCAATATCCCTGTGCCATGCGGCTGCTTCCAACTAGCTATCTACCTTACTACGTTTGTTAGTGTGTATGTGCCTGTTTTTTATTTTACATCTGAATATTCTTTTATTTGTTCCAATCTATGTGTTCCAATCTATTTAAAATTTATTTACGTCTTAAAATTTTTTTGAAAATATTAAAACTTTTTACTTGTCCAAATTTTACTTATCCTCATAATTATTTTCCATAAATTTATATTTTCACAAAGATAATACAACCGTATGGTTGGAAGAAATGTTTAAAATTCATTTTAAACATTTTAAACTCAACAAAATTAGCTAAATTAAATTAAAATGTTAAAAATTAAAAATTTCAGTCCCCTCTCTGCTCAACTGTAATCTCATTCTTCATTTCTTACATTTACCTTTGTAGTTTAAAATAATATGTTTTCCTGGAAGTTCTGCTCAACTCTGTGTTGTAGATCATGTTTCCTGGTTCTCGTGTTCTCAATATTTTTGGTTTGCTTTCACATTTTGTTGGAACACATCTTCTAATAACTTCCTGAAAAAGGGATAACAACAGATACATTTTGGAGATTTTACATATCAGAAAACATATTCTCATACTTGAATAAGTATTTCTCTAGATTAAAATACCAAGTTAAGAAATATTTTATCAAGAATGAGGATTGTTTTGCTTTGTTATCTTTTAATTTTTCTATTAAAACTTGCAGTGTCACTCTATTTTTGATCTTTTATATATGATCTATTATTTTCTTCCCTGATCCCGCTCTTAGTTTGTAAGTTTTCCTTCAAAGATTGCAATCAAACCTTCCACCCTGTTAAAAATGTAATTTATTACTTTTCCTCATTTCATTATATCTATTCTCTAAAATATTTTAGTCTTTATGGTGATGTTATAACAGAAAGTACCTTACCATCTGTCATTCTTACTGTTAAGCACTTAGGTCTCTGTTTATTACCCTGTTATGTCAGTTTAAACACTTCTATAAATATTTGTTTTTCCTAAATATATTTAAAACTCTCCAATGCTGCTGTCTCCTGTCCCTTTCCATTATACCAGTAGTTATATATGATCTTGTCATGTATCCTTAGGAAGGAATGTACTAAATCCTTAAGTTTAAAATGCTAGGTTTGACCAGAAGTCATATGAAGTTATCATCACAATTAAAATGTTTTATCCCAGTCCTCTGTTTTTGATATTTGTATCATCTATATTGGCTTCTCATAGTCTCACTCTTCATGAAGGAGGAAACTTTTGGTTTTTTCTTGATGATATTTCCAGAGTTATTAAAATATTTAGTATGTACATACATCTTTGTTACCATCATGGTTGGTGGTAGGACATTGAACACTTAATATGGACAAATAGGTTTGTAAAATGTTTTAAATTAAATTTTGTTTCTAAACTATGTGAAATATTTATATATTTCAGAGTTAAAATGTAAAATAAGATTTATTAAAAAGTTTAGATTTTATTCCTGTTCTTCCTCCATGTTCATTTCCTCTGATTAGGCACACATTTTGTTATTTTTTTTAAAACAAAGGCATTCATTCATAGTCTCTATCTTTTTAACACAATAGTTAGTTAGGAGAGTATGCATACTTTTCTAAACCATGCTTTTTTCACCCAAATTATATTATACATATTGTTATATACTATATAATAATTAGAATATACATATTTACACATATATTTGTGTGTATGTATATATAAAGAGAGTATATGCTGACTTACTTGTGAAGAATGCATTTAAAGCTATTTTAAATGTGTTTTAATTTGTGAAACTTTACTTAATAAGGAATATGTTATTATACTTACTGTTCTAAACTGGCAGTAAAGGTATTCTTAAGAATTTGCAAGTACTTTAAATTTTCAAGACTGAACATTGTATAGCCATCTTGCTGCTCCTTTAGTGAAATGCAATGAAACTCTGAAGTTTAAAAAAAAAAAAAAAGGAAGACTTTATATCATGCAATCATGTAACTTTACATTTATTTATTTATTTAATCTTCATCACAGCCCAATAGAATAGGAATGATTTTTATTTCCATTTTGCATATGGGGAAACAAGCACAAAGTTTTAGTAACTTATATGCAATCATAAAGCTAGTAAGTAGTGGAGCTAGGATATGTAACCAATCTAGATCCAAAGTCAATGTTCTTAAAAAATGTGCTATAAGGTTTAATGAAAAATAAATAAATAAAAAATGTTTCCCATGGTCTATACCTAAGTACATATTTATATAAATTTGAATAATTTTTAATCCCTTCCAGTTTTAGGTTTTTAAAGTGTGAGTTCTTGTTTTCTAAGGACCTCTTGGTGGTAACAGTTTTCTGAATCAGTTCCTACTAAATATATGGTTGGAATCAAAGTCACAAGGCAAGCAAACACCACATCTGCTATAAGCCCAGAGATATTTATGTATATGAAATATATCTATCTTCTACTTATATCTATATCTGTAACTATATTTATATCTATATGCATAATGAGAATATGACATAGTGTGGAAGTACGACAAAGCCAGGAATCTCTTAATTGAAATCATCAGACTTTAGTCGCTGAAGTGCCCCCAACACATCTCTATATCAAAACTAATGGCCTGAGTTCAGCACTGAGCTCCAATAATCTGAATAAATTTCTCATTCCACATGAGTTGCATTGAAACATAAAAATTCTGATATACCTTTTTGGACCAATACAAGAAATTAATATTAGCTTCTACTCTCTTACGTTTCTGATCTTGTGTTAATTCTCTTATATATTCACTGTATTGCTCATTTTCAAAGCTTAAACAGAGCCATCATTCTCATTAAATTTTTATCCCACTTTGTTCTTTGTGGTCTGGCCTATCTCAACTCTCCACTCTCAGTAAGCAATATAAAACAAGTGAAATATTTCTTTTTGTGACCACAATCCACAACCAGGGTTTCTTTTCAGGGGTGCTTCTACTTCGAATTTACTTCACATATTCTAAAATGTGCATTACCTGAGTGCTATAGCATTTGTCATTGTGCATGTCAAGATTTATGAGACTTGCTTAGCTTTTTCTTCTATAGCTCACTGCTCTAGAACTAAATCACTGTAGAGCCCGACCCAAAGCTTACAGTTGAGTAGACCTGTCATCTCTTCCTGGAAACAAACCTTCCCCTCAATAATCTATGACCTGCCTGGCCAGCTTTCTCTTATTCCAATTTATTCCTTGGCATGATAGCTCCTTGATTTGAAACTTTGTGAGTTACTACTGCACTGAGTACAACCATGTTTTTATAGGAACACTGGGTGAAAAAAAAAGTGATGTTACACTCAAAGAATAAATCAAAGTCATGAGTCAGGAATTAGTGAGGACATCAAAAGCACTTTCAGGAGAAATAATTTTCAGCAGCTACCTAGAGAAAATATAAAATCTGATCTCTATCTCTAGACTTTTCTGTGTTTATTAACTAGATTATAAAGCAGAACTCATTTTTTAAGCTGATAAAGGAAAAGTAGGAGCTGCTAAATTAATAATAGTAAATATGCTAAAGAAACATAAATCAGAATAGTATAACAATGGAGCTGAACCTTTGGAACTTGTTCTAGTCCTTTCTTACTGAACTTAGGCAAAAAATCCTAAACCATCTGCATATGCATTTATCAATTTTTTTTTTATGCGTTTGGCATCTTAGAAATCTTGTTGCCCATAAGCTAAATCTCAGATGATATTCCACTGATAGATGGATGTTTCCACAAAAAGGTTTTCTATCTGGCTCACAGATAATTTTTTAACCACACTGTCTCCATTCATACATAAAACAACAGGTTTGTAATAACTTGATTACACATCTATCCTCTAAAATCATATTCTTGGAAATTTATCTATTTATCAATTCATCTATAAAAATTCAAATTCTTTCATTTCAATATAAATTTGAGCAGCATTTCTCTGTGCAGATTTTTGCCATTTGGTTTTCTGATGTCTTCTATATCTTCTAGGAGTATAGATTTAGAAATATTAGAGTTAAAGAATTACAGTAGTATAACATTTGATTAACATGATAACTAATATGACAAAAAAAGAGAAACGAAACAAGCATAGGGAAATATCTGTGATATTAAATAAAATATATTTTAAATACTGATTAAACAAGAAATAGAGATAACATTAGTTTGACTATTTTTTCCGAACTACAAATTTTATCAAATTATTTATAATTTTATATTAGTAAGGTTGCTTTTCATAAGAGATGTGAAGGGAGAATCAATATGCTTACTCCAAATTTCTAAATAAGATTTTGAGTTCTAAGAACTCAAATTTAAGGCACATCCAAATAAGGTAATATCTAAGAAGTATTCTGAGCAACAGGCTATATTAGGAAGAGTAGTTTGTTATCTGTCAGTTGGGTTCTAATCCAGTATCAATACCTACTAGGGCCATGTATCCTTCATGTAAAAGGAAGATAAAAATTACGGGAACCAGCTTGGATAACACACATAAATATTCTAGATAAGGTATACATGCACGTTCTCTTTTTCCCACCTAAAAATAAGCAAACCAAAAAAACCCCCCAAAATCCCTGTGAAATCTTATTCCAAATTCTCACTAAACCGTCAAAGTCTTTGTTGAGAATACTTGTTATTCTACAAAGAATATGTTTTATTAAGGAAATTTAATTTAAGAAACCATATATTTACTTACACTAAATGCTTTCATTCTAACTAATCAGGGTCTATAACATGTAGGTTATTGCATCCTAACAGTCAAAATACTGGGTTCTCATTACCAACAAATCAGGTTGAATTTTCCATTTAAACAGTATTCCTTGCTCATATTTTCTTCACCAAGTTTATGCCAATCCATCACTCAACTCAACTGCAACAGAAATATAATATTATCCTCAGTGTTCTATTAATGGAAAGACATTGACTTCTTTTAAAGAAAATAATCAGTAGCATGTAATGTTCCTTACACCTAGAGTGTATAGATGAGTCATCAGCTCCTTTTGAACAGAGTTGAATATTTAATCTAATTTAAATTCTAAGAGTCAGTTAAAAAAAAGAAGCTTTTGCAATTCAACACTCCATTTTTTTCTTTTTTAAACTAAAAATCTATACCTCAGGAATCATTCCCAATATATGTTGAAAGATAAACAGTTTATTCTAGAGGTTAGTTAAATATTTTTGGAAGTAAACATTAAATTAAAAATCTGAAAAAAAAAAAAAATCTGTCTTCAAATAAAACTAAAAAATAAATGTAACAGAATATTTCCAAATTCTGATTAAATTTTATTTTATTTTTATAGTTTTTATTTCCCAACCTTTACTATAACTAAGTCGAGAGATTGAAATCTTTGAGAGTTTATATGCTAAAAGATAAAAAAAAACTTTCTATTTATATGGATTTCAGGTATTAAAGCAAATACACTGACATATTACTTAGAGAATACAGTAAACTTTATAGTGAAAAATCATTTCAGTAATAATATCTAAAATGAAATCACCTATAACATAAAGTTTCCCCAAATTATTCTTTTTTTCTTATTGTCATTATAATCAAATCATTGACATTGTAAGTATATAAGGTATATTCACATACACAATTAACATATAATTTTTACTTTGCATTGTATATATTCATATCAAAAAGTAATTCTCAACTAAATAAAATCTTATTTTTCAGGACTTCATTTATATCTCTTTGATTTTGCTTGTAATACAACTGTTGGAAAGACAAAATAATGATTCAGTTTATTAACAAATAATATTTTCAAGAAAATATAAATGAATACTAAATATAACCAATTGGAATATCAAAATATTTGAAAATCCATGAAACATTTAATATCTTCTTAATGGGAAATATAATATTTATGTCATTCAAAAATATCTGTTAATAAATTAAAACAAAATGATAATGTTTTATCTCAGAACTCTTTGTTGCAAATCTTTTTATCAGCTATATTTATCAGCCAGAATTATTATTAGAGTATTTTTATATTAACAATAGATAACAAGAAAATAGAATTGTCATTGATTATAAAGAGTACAAAAGCATAGTCACCAGTTTCACAGCAGAAGAAAACCTTAAAATAAAGGCATAAAAAGTATGCAAAGTCAAAATCTGAGGTTAGCAATTTAAGTGTACTTTACTGAAATAAAGAAAAATTTACTGTGAATAAATATCAGGCACAATTTTTTTTGACCCAAGTTCTTAAAAATTGGATAGGCTACAAATATATGCATAAAACCAAACACCCACACATTTCTTATTGCTGCAATACTACTCAGAAAATATATAGGTTATGCAATGGGTTCCCAGTAGGATATTTAATAATTTAATAAGCCTGACCCTTTATACTACTACTGAACACTCTGGGGACAGTGCTAGTCTAAAGAAAAATTGTATGTTGATGCTGAGTATACTGAGCTAGTCTTAATTGTTAGTGAGTGAATCACATTTCACTGCTTTTTGTTTGTTTAAATTGGTTAATTTCCATGGAGAAATGTGGAGCTCAGCAATTCTTCCAGTTTGATTTTTTTTTAATGTAATGAAAAGAAGCCAAGTTTTCACACTCCAGAGGAAACTTCTTGATCCATAGCACAACACATTAGTGTTTTGAAGTTTTAACTGTGCTTTGCTGAAGTGTATTCTCTTGGGAGCCAGTATACAGTGATATTATGGCATAAGCTTAATATTACTGTCACCAAATATCCATTTTTTGTTTCTGCTATAAAAGTAGCAATTTTATTGTGAATTTCCCTTGCTCTCACCATCACCTCTATTAACCAGTATGGATGCCTTGTTCAAAAATCATTGGTCCTACAATACTCTCACTTTTTCTCAAATCAACAATGTTTTCTCCCTTGTTAAATTACTCAGCTTCCAAATATGCTACAATCACTGCTAAAAGTAATAAAAAGAGAAAAAACCTTCCCTTGCCCTCAAATCTTCCTATAACCGCAATTCTTTCTCTGATACCAAAAGTTCTCAAGAGATATTCATTTTATGATTTAAAGATTCTTTTGATGGCAAGACACAGCAGAATGACACTAATTACATTTGGAGAAATGAAAGACAAAACTCTTTGTTACTTGCAATTCTAAAGGAGAGAAAGCTGCCACTCAGGGCTACAAAGAACAGAACCCCAGGACAGAGACAGAGTACCAGTAATCTGGAGTTGTAGGGGCAATTTATGTATGGCAAAAGAGGTGAGGTAAACTACATTTCATGGGTTCCCTGTAGATTGGCTAATTTAAATAATTCTGTGGGTTCTGAGGAATAGAGGCTGTCTCTACTTTTCTGGCACCTGGCCTCAGGGTGATTAAAGTAGATGCATAGTGGTCTCAGAGTGTGAAAACAAGATAAGGGAAGTTGTTGGGTGAAATTTACTCAGCTACTCAAGAAGGAAAATTGAAGGACCTCTAGTCAGTGCCACAAAACTAGGTCAAGACATCATTAAAAAAAAAGAAAGAAAGCAACTGTATTACGCTATTATATTTGAAATCACCAGTATTTCAGTATTTCTCATATTTTATTTTTCCTGTTACCACTGCAATCAAAATTTTGTCCTCAACTCACCACACAATGATTTGTAATTGAGGTCAGTGACAACAGCCACTTTGACAAATTCAAAGGTTAATCTTCAGTCTTGATCTATGAGTAGCTAGTCTATCCACCTCCCTCTTTGAACATATTCTTCACTGGATTCCCAACACAGTACTCCATCTCTAGCCATTGTTTCAGTCTCCCTTGACTGTTCCCTGACTTATCAATATTTAAACATTTTATCAGAGTCAGTCCTTAATCCTGTTTTCATGTCTACCTGCATTCACTCCCACATTTCCTTCATCCATCCCAGGCTGTTAAATTCCGTGTTTACACTGAGAATTCACAAATGTGTCTCTCAAACCCAGAACTTCATCTCAAATTTATATACAAATGTATTTAACTGTATATCTAATTTACATTTATATCTTACTTAACTTCTTTCATTGTCACATGTTTTTTTCTGACCACAGCCTGGGAAGCTTCTCTGTTTTTAAGGACTCTGTGATCAGGTTTGACCTATCTGGATACTTGAAAATAATTCCTCATCTCCAGGTACTTAATTTAATAGAATTTGCAAAGTCCTTTTTGTCATATAAGGCAACATGAATTATATAGTTTCAGGGTGTCGGGATGGTTTAGAACAAATCACACGTGTACAATACATTACCTAACTTGAAATTAGGAAGTGTGATGCCTCCAGCTTTTTTCTGTTTCAAGATTGCTTTAGCTACTTGGGGTCTTTCGTGGTTACATATAAATTTTAGCACTGTTTTTCTAGTTCTATAATAAATGCCATTGGTAAAAAAATAATGGTCATGAAGAACCTAGGGGCAAGACGGGAATAAAGACGCAGACCTACTAGAGAATGGACTTCAGGATACAGGGAGGGGGAAGGGTAAGCTGGGGCGAAGTGAGAGAGTGGCATGGACATATATACACTACCAAATGTAAAACTGATAGCTAGTGGAAAGCAGCCGCATAGTACAGGGAGATCAGCTCAGTGCTTTGTGACCACCTAGAAGGGTGGGATAGGGAGGGTGGGAGGGAGGAAGACGCAAGAGGGAAGAGATATGGGGATATATGTATATGTATAACTGATTCACTTTGTTATAAAGCAGAAACTAACACACCATTGTAAAGCAATTATACTCCAATAAAGATGTAAAAAAAAAAAAACGCCATTGAGATTTTGATAGTGATTGCATTGAATCTGTAGGTTTCTTTGGGTAGTATGGACTACCAATATTAAATCTTCCAGTCCATCAAAATGGGATGTCTTTCCATTTGTTTGTGTTTTCTCTAATTTCTTTCATAAGTGTTTTGTAGATTTCAGCCTACAGTTTTTTACTTCCGTAGTTAAACTTATTCATAAGTATTTTATGTTTTTGATAAAATCATAAATTGAATTGTTTTCCTAATATTTTTCAGATAGTTCATTATTAGTGTATAGAAACACAACTGAGTTTTGTTTGTTTGTTTGTTTGTTTTGCGGTACGCGGACCTCTCACTGTTGTGGCCTCTCCCGTTGCGGAGCACAGGCTCCAGACGCGCAGGCTCAGCAGCCATGGCTCACGGGCCTAGCCGCTCCGCGGCATGTGGGATCTTCCCAGGCCAGGGCACGAACCTGTGTCCCCTGCATTGGCAGGCGGACTCTCAACCACTGCGCCACCAGGGAAGCCCACAACTGAGTTTTATATGTTGATTTTGTATCATTCAGCATTACTGAATTCATTTATTAGCTTTAACAGTTTTGTGTGAGTGTGTGTGTGTGTGTGTGTGTGTGTGTGTGTGTGTGTGTGTGTGTGTAATCTTTAGGGTTTTCCATATATAAGATCATGTGAGCTACAGAAAGGGACCATTTTACTTCTTCCTTTTTAATTGGATGTCTTTTATTTCTTTTCAAAAAATGGTATTGGGAAAATTGGATATCCACAAGCAAAAGAATGAAATTGGACACTTAATGTTACACCATACACAAAAGTTAATTCAAAATGGATTAACAAATTAAACGTAAGACCTGAAACAAAGCTCCTAGAAAAAAAAATAGGAGAAAAGCTTCATGACATTGGTCTTGACAATGATTTCATGGATATGACACCAAAAGCAAAAGCCAAAAGAAAAAAATTGAAAACAGAAAACATCAAACTAAATGGGACTACAACAAAATAAAAAGTTTATGCACAATAAAGGAAATAATAGAGTGAAAAGGAAACCTATGGAATGGAAGAAAGTATTTGCAAACCACATATATGATAAGGAGTTAATTTCCATACTATAAAGGAACTTCTGTAATCAATAGCAAAAACAAAACAAAACAAAACAAAAAACCAACAACTAATAACCCAGTTAAAAATTGGCTAAGGGGGGCTTCCTTGGTGGCGCAGTGGTTGAGAGTCCACCTGCCGATGCAGGGGACACGGGTTCGTGCCCCGGTCTGGGAAGATCCCACATGCTGTGGAGAGGCTAGGCCCGTGAGCCATGGCTGCTGAGCCTGTGCGTCCGGAGCCTGTGCTCCGCAACGGAAGAGGCCACAACAGTGAGAGGCCTGCATACTGCAAAAAAAAAAAAAAAAAAAAAAATTGGCTAAGGACTTGAATAAATATTTCTTCAACTAAGACATTCAAATGACCAACAGGTGTATGAAAAGATGTTCAACATCACTAATCATCTGGGAATTGAAAATCAAAATCACAATGAGATATCACCTCACATCTGTCAGGATGGCTATTATCAAAAAAATAGACATTAAGTGTTGGTGAGGATGTGAAGAAATTGGAACCTTTGTATACTATTAGCAGGAATACAAATGATGTGGTCGCTATGGAAAACACTATGGCAGTTCCAACAAAAATTGAAAATAGAACTACCATATGATCCAGCAATAACATTTCTAGGTATTTGTCCAAAAAGTTAAAATCAGGATCTTGAAGAGATATTAACACTCCCATGTTTCTCTCAGCATTATTTATAATAACCAAGAGGTAGAAGCAACCTAAATGTTCATGGATGAAGGAATGGATAAAGTGTAGTATTGCATACAATGGGATATTACTCAGCCTTAAAAAAGGATATCCTGCAATTTTCAACTACATGAATGAAACTAGACATTATGCTAAGTGAAATAAGCCAGTCACAGAAGGACAAATACAGCATGATTCTTCTTATATGAGGTTCCCAAAGTAGTAAAACTCATGGAAAGGAAGCATAGAATTATGTTAGTGTCTGGGGGAAGGGAAAATGGAGAGTTTCTAATAAACAAGAATAAAATTTCTGTTATGCAAGATAAGCTCTAGAGATTTACTGTACAACAATGTGCCTGTACATAATGATACTGAATTATACACTTAAAAATGTGTAAAGAGGGTAGATCTCAAGTTTTCTTACCACAAAAACTTTTTTTAAAAAATTAGGATAAATCACCATTTGATCATGAATTTTTTATACTAAATGGAAACATCCAATGAAATGTATATTGGATTGTCACAATATGAATAACAAATACCTGTATATGGTCACAATCTTGGTCCATAATCTTTAAATATTAGAGAGAGAAAATAATCTTTAGAAAGGAGAATCTAGATATGGAACAAAAACACAAAAGTCATGCTGATCTACTCTAATAGTCATTTGCTATTTGACTTTATAGCATCAATTCTACTTTCATATATTGAATTTCCTAAGAGAACTCAATGTTTTTCCTGTTTTGAATAAAATTTTACTTGGGTAGATCTCCTTCTCAAATGTTAGTGATAGAGTATACCAGCAGCCCCCAACAAAATCATGTTTCAAATTCTACTGCCCACAAATATACAGGTACATGGCTGATAATTTTGAGTTTCAACCTGGAAGGATAAAGCCTCAGTAATTTTTGAGAGGAATGTGGTGATAATGCGGGAGAGGATAGGTGATGATGGAGTCAGTGTAGAAGCTGCAGCTCTGAAATAAGGAGAGTTGAAAACTTCTTGTTACCAAAACCTTCAACCCCTCCATTATCTCACTTTCAAACATTTCCCTCTCCAGTCACTTATCAATCCAGTTTAATCCTTGAGTTCTCCAACTCCAAACTGCTTTCATCCTATTTAGACTTAAAATCCTTTGTTGCTACATTTTTAAAGCCGCTTATTCTTCAGCCCTCTGATGATTTTTCCTTCCTGCTTTATAGGTTAAGTTTCGTGAACCATTATTATCACCACTCCCTTGCATAAACCCTCAACTTTTCGTCTCTTCACTCTTTTTAACTGCTTCCCCATCATGCAGAACAATGTCTGCACATAGTAGCTTTTCAGAAAGGATTACTTGAGTGAATGGACTCTTTATGTATTGAATAACTAGAAATGTACTGTGTGTAAGTGTGCTTCTAGCTCCTTTGTCTTTTTCAGCATGGGAAACTAGAAAATTAGATGGGAAAAGGATGTATCTAAATTCACACAACATATTCCCAGCAAGATTAGACCTTGAACTCAAGTCTCTTGGCTCCCAGTTCATCACTCTTTTTTCCCAATTTCTGAGTTCTCTGAAAAACCTAATTCATTTTCTCACAGACTGTTTTTGATCCATGTTTAATAACCTACCTTCCACCACAATTGTTGCAGAAAAACATGTTTATGAATAAAGTACTTCCATTTTTAATTTATAAGCAAAACCTCCAAAAATTTGACAGTTATATAAGGCATGCATAGATTCATTCTAAGACAAATTTTATTTATAAATGCAAGTTCTTAAAATAATGTAGTTTTTCTGAACTGATAGCTAAATTGAGGAAACTGATTTTGATCCTCTGTAAAGTATTTGACCTGTTCCTAGAATAAAGATATGGGATATAGGGCTCTTTCTCTGAGAAATCTGGGGGTAAAACTAAGATTTTATTGAACACAGTGATTTTAGTTAACGATAAATAAACAAGAAAATTGTACTGAAGTGTTCTTTCTGTAATAAAATTGTTCAGTAATTGTTCACTTATTTTACAATACATTGTTAAATATAAACTATTTCAATTAAGTGTTTTCAAAAATGAGTTAGATGAGTTAGTAACAACTCTCCTGACAATCTAAATCTTTTAAATAAAACACATTAGAGAGGGTTTATGGTTTGCATTTTTTCCTTATTTATTTGTTGATTCTAAGTATTGGATAAAGAGTTTGAAATTTGAATCTCCAAACCTAATACAGAGCAGAATTATCACATTTTGAAAAGGTGAGCCTGGAAGTAGAAAATACTGCTGAATACAATCCCAGTATCAGCTAGACACCGTGACAAGTGCAACTGTCTATGTACTCCAAACTCAACAGGAAATGTGCATGTCATTAGCAACTGTATGCTGGAGTTGTGACTTCCTTAATCATCTATCACATGGTTATGCTAGCTTTCCTGACCTATTGTACTGTTTTTCTTTCTTTAATGCACGTTTACAGACTTGGGTTAAACATACATCTCAGTTAAGGTATACAGTCTTCATCCATCAGCCCTATTTTGTTTTATTTATTTATTCATTATTTCATTCATTCATTGCACTTTTCTTCCCCTTTCTCAGTCTCATTCCCATCACCTTACAGGCACTCCAATATGTTTAACATATATCCTTGAATTTTATATATATTTTATTTTGGGAATACATAATTTTAAAATGCATAAATGACTTGGTAATATAAAACATGTTTCTGTTATCTATTTACTTATGAGGTGTACATATACTAGTTTATTTCTTCTGAGTGCTGTGTTTTATTCTATAGACTGCAACTACTATTTATCTCCTTTGTCAGAAATAAAAATTTAAACAGCTTCCAAATACCAATACCACAAGAATGTTGAAAATAGCTTCTGACACATTTTCTTACAGAAGTGTGTAAGAATTTCTCTGGGCCATATATGATGGCAAAGGATTGATGAATCATAGGGTGTATTTTGACTGAGTATATCAGGCTACATACCATGTTTACTGCACCAGTCAAATTTATACCAGCAATGAAGAGTTCACATCATTTCCACCAGAAGTTTTACCCAATATTTTATCTTTGAACGTGTCATGAATAAAATGTAGTACATTTTTATTTTCATTTACTAGTTAGCTATGATTTTGTGTACCTTATATAGAATTTGAGTTTTGTCCTCTGTAAATTGTTTGTTTATATATGTTCTCCATATGTCTGTTGCTTCCTACTTTATTTCTTAGTGATTTTCAGAAGTTTTTTAAAATTTTATTTTAGATGTTAGCCACTTGTAGGTTTTTGAGTTTAAATATGACTTTTCCTAGACTTCGTATATGATATGTATATAATTAAATTCATCAGTTCTTCATACTATTTTATATGCTTTAGATATACTATTTTAAAAATTCCTTTCCTAAACCAAGCATATACAAGTTATATTTTCCTGTATCTATTTAATGATTTATTTACTCACATTTAAGCCAGGAAAATCTGAAATCCACGTTTGTAGATGCTGTAGAGATGTCATTTTATTTTCTTCTATGAAGTGAGCCCACTTGCTTGATATGGTAAACTAAATAGATTGTCACTTACATATTGATTTGTTTTCACCGTATTTATCCTACAATAAATTGTATTAGATGAATAGAAGGATAGATAGATAGGTAAATAGATAGATGTAAGTAGATATCTGAACTTTCTATTCATTCCTACTGGTAGATTTGCCCTTTTAAATGGCTTAATAGGTCTAAATGTCTTTTGAATTTTTCCCTTTGCTCTGCTTTTAAAATGACTTAGATACATATGAACATATATGAAATAATTTTGTAGATCATTTTGAAATTAATTGATATCATTTATTTCACCATCTGACAGTGTGCATTATATCTCCATTTATTTTGACTTTTATTTATAACTTTTAGAAAGGATTTAACATTACCTTGATGCTAACGTGCGTTAAATATATTACTGTGTAATTTATAGTTTTTGTTGACATCTTAAATTCTTGCATATTACTAATTTTTAGTTGATTATTGCTCTTGAAAACAAGTCCAATTTATTTCTGTGAATCAATTTTCATACTCAGAACATTACTGATCTTCTTATTTCTAGTCTTTTTAGATTAGAGTGGGATCAAATCTTTTTATATTGCCTGTAAGTAACAATAATCCTATTGCCTTCATTTCTGTCTTAACATCTCTTCCTTTTTTATTGTGTTATAGTTGTGGTTAGAATACATAGTGACATGTGAGCAATGAGAGATTTATTAAACATCACTGTCTTATCTCCGTTTTAGAGAATAAAGGTACCATTTCTCCATCACTTAAATTTTTTGTAGGTGTGTTACTAAGTTTTTTCATGTTAAGAATGTTTTCTTCTATCCTTAAACCACTAAAGGATTTTTGTTTAACATCCCCGTCAATGTTTTGTAATTTTACGCTCATTTTTTTTTTTTTTTTTTTTTGCCAATCCAGTCAGTGTCAAATCATATATCATTGCTGTTTACTAATTATTACATAGATTGCTACCGGTTACTAATATGGCAACATGATTCTTATTCCTTCAAATTATGGGTTATGCTTTTGTCTATTTACACATATATTTGTCTTTATTTTCTTTATTCTTCAGGGTACCGTATGTAGTCTCTTGCTGTTATTTTGTGACTTAAATGTGTTCTACATATCTTCTCCCAGTTTGTGGCTTTCTTTATACACATTGTATGGTATCTTGTGAGCAATGCATGTTCTTAAACTTAATGTAGTAAATTTTATTTTCAATGTTTTATTACCATTTCAACTTTCTATGTTTTGTTAAAGTAGTAACCCTCTCTACCAAGGAGATGAACATATTCTGGATTTTCTTAAAAAATGTTTTATATATGTCTTGTACACTTTGACTTCTAAACTATCTAGAAATCATTTTGTTTGTGGTATGATGTTGAGATCAAATTTTACTTGTGATCATATGAAGGGTTTTAACAGCATTATTTTTTTTATGTCCCCATACTAACTCCAAGCAGAAAGTTGCCTTCCATGCCCCCACACACCCAACGTATGCTTAATGTTTGTGTTAGATGATTTATTATACAGCCACTCTAGAATTCAGATTTCTGCTCAGTGGTGTGGCAAGACATGTTGCAAAAATATCTTGTTTGAAACAGAGTCACTAGCTACGGGGCTGGTCAGCCTCAGCAGAGAAACTATTCTGGTCTGAATCAAATCAAACGTAAAATGAGAGAATAATAGGCAGATAAATTCCTTCTTCTTTCTCCAGGGAGTTTTTCCATGGAGCTAGTCCTTATGATTCTATAGAAGTATCTGCTTCACAAACAACTTAAGATTATATCTATTATTAATTGAGATAAAGTGCAGGAAGAGGAGGAAAACTTTGGGGAATTAATTCAATATATAGTCAGTATAGGACAACAAAAACCGTCGTTATTGTGGAATGGATTGATGCTTTTGATGCATACTGAATACCTTGCAAAAGAATGTAATAGTCTCAGAGAAGTTATTTCCTAACCTAGTGAATGCTTTTAAACCAAAGGACCTCTATGGCAACTTTAAATTAGTCTTACCTCTTACTATAGTCACACAAGTGACAGTGCTGAAAAATCTGCTGCTGAGTCTTGTAAAAACTCCAAAGGGAATATTATATGTGCAATACTAAATAGACTTCTATTACCTAATAAAGCACTGATAAGTAAGCTGTACATAACCAAACATATTTGAAACCTGAAAGCCATAAGATACTACCATGACAACAGTGCCATTGTGAGTTCTAATGAATATAACTCAGGAAAATTATACAAGAAAATTGCCATTAACTTACAAGTACAGAGTAACCTTGGTAAATGACACATGTCTGTTAGAAAATGTTAGAATGATGATATAACAGATGCTTGTAGTATCATAGTATAGATCTCACTCAAGGACACACTAGGGGCCCACGTTGGGTCTGAATCAATTAAGATTAAAATATGAGGCAAGGGTAGAGATTTTGTATTGTAGTGATTCATATTAGGGAACTGTTTTCCAGGCCTATAGGATGCTTTGTTTTTTCAATTATACAATCCTAATATAATTATACAAATTGTACCCAGTTATATTTGTTGTGGGAACCAATGATTAATTAGTTACTATCAACTAGTCTTGCAGATCATTCTGTTCTAATTAGAGACAAAACCTAGTAGCTATGAAGGTTACCTCTGGTGATTTAGTACTGGTACTAGAATTCTGCCAGATCAGCATCTTACCCACATTGAAACCAAGCAACACATTTTATTAACAGCATTTAACACCCACATCTCTGTTCTTTAGAAAACAGCCAAAAGAATATTTTTATAAGATGCTTGCTCCCCCCTCACTAAAGAATTTCTCAATGCCTGTTAAAATGATTTATTTTTTTAACCTCACCCCAGAGCATATCTAAATGATAGATGTGCACAGCAGGCCATATAAATCTATTCCAACACTTGTATCTTCATTAGACTTGGAATCTTACCTCTCCAATTTGGCAAGGAATTTCTGACATCTTAACTTTATTTTGTGTAGAACCCCCATTGAATTAGGTTACTGTCTACTCTTACTGAGAAATCAATTACTACCACTTTGTGGGAGTACATCTAATTCAAAATCTCTGGTAAGTGAACTCATATTTATAAATGCAACATATAGAAAATTATATTTCTCATTTCCTTGTCTAGCACCACAGGCATACATTTTTATACATATACCTAAGTTTTCTTTATAGATGTGATCACAGAACGTGCATTCTTTGTCTTGTAAGCCTCCTTAAATGAGATTTTGCAGCTGGCCTTGTGCAATATGATATGGTTCTGGATTTGTGGAAGATGCATGGTAGTTACAGTAGGATATGAAGAGAATACTCTTACTTTTACTAGGTGATTTTCTCAGGCAAGATAATTACATGGTCTTTAAGCTTCAGTGAGCAGAAGAGGAGCTTCTTTGGTTGGTGAAAAAAATTTTTGTGTGTTTGGCATTTTCAAAATTTTCTCAATTTCCTGGTCATCTTTAATTCTAATTAATTACCAAAATTCCACACACGAGAATATAAAGCCTAGAGATCCATCCTCTCTTATAATTCAGAAATTTGCAGATTCAGAGCATACATTTGATTTTCAGTATCATTATCACCATGCTGGAGGAAATAAGAAAGTAGAGCATCATAAAAATCTCCATTTTCTATGACTGTGTCTTGAGGTAAGCATTTAAAAGCTGAAGGCCATATTTTATCATTAAATAATTGGTACAATATGAAGTAGCCCTTAGTTTGTCAGAGTCTTGCTTTTCACAGGCATTATGATCCAGGTGAGTAAAAGTAAGAATTTGAATAATATATGCACCACTGGATTCTCCTGACTTCCAATTTTCTATCCTGTAGTATTGAATTCAGACCAGGTCACATAAGAAATCCAAATTTATCATATCCTTGAATATTTATTAATTGCAATCATTTCTTGAAGTTATTACTTTTGCCTAGAACTCATCCTTGCAAGTAGTAAAATCCGTTTCTTGGTAGTTAAAAAAAATTATTAATAAATATTAGGTGACTCACAGAATCTTCCAGATAGCCAGGGAATCAAATTCTGAAGCTACGTAGTTCAACAACCAATGTACAAAAAAGCATTGTCCTAATGTTTAGCATCTAGTTATTGAGTAACAGATAATAACACAACTGCTTCTGAACAACTAACAACTCTGCCACCATGATAGCCAGAAAGTCATTTTCCCTGAATTCTGTGACATCATATTTCATGCATAAGAAAATAAGCCTTAAAGAGGTACATCCAGTTAGTATAATGTAGATCACAAGTTTCCACTGTAGTAAGGAAGACTAGAAATAAGAATTTACAGGTCATATACTAGTAAGTCTAAACTAACAATTGGTGACATTTTCAAAATGTAGGAATTATTTTCAATTATCTTGAGTAGCCTCAATGATACCCACTCTAAGTTTATTATATTTTTCCATAATATTTTTATTCCTTTTTTATCATTATTGATCCCTTTGGTCAGAGAACAAATAAATAATTGTGTTCAGTCCAATGTCTTTCATTATTATCTTCCATTACATACTATGAATATTTGAGTATGGAAGTAAATTTTATACTCTTAACTGGACATCAGCTGTCAGATAAGCATAACTTTAATCATCTACCTTGATATGTATTACTTTCAGTAGAATGCACAGAAATCTGACTGGAATTGGCTAAAGAAACCATTTCTTATATTCTATTTTCAAAAAGGACTTTTGTTAATATTTATATAGTAATCTAGTAGATATATTTAGAAATACAGTTATTCCCAAATGTTTGATTCTTAAATGATATTGCCACATCAATGTGAAATTCAAATTTTCCTTTACAATAATGTTCAACTAACTGATAATTGATAAGATAAATTTTGGTTATAAATGGATAAAAAGAGTGTTATAAGCCGATGTTAACCTCAATTTAAAATAATTAATTAATTATTTTTAAAAACCTCATATTCTAATATCTACACTCACCTAAAGCAATGTAGAAAGTTTAAAGGACATTAAAATATTACTAGAATCCTACTGACAAGTTTCTAAATAGTTCTACAATTTTTATGCAATTAATAAAATGAATTTCATGAATCCTATAAGCCTTGCACTGAATTATTGGTTTTCTTGTAACTAAAATCCTCTTGATGCATATGCATTCTTTTGATTTTTAAATTTTAAATATATATTTTAAATGCTACCCCTCACTATCCATAATTTATGTATACACATATATATGCATACAGATATACATGAATACATATATTCATATATGTATATATATACTTATATATATAAGTATGTGTGTGTAGATGGATAGAAGGATAGTATGTATTCATATAGCCAACTAATAACACTGAGTGCTTAGATAATATACAGTTATACATTATGATCAGGAATAAGAGATATCAAAATTCAGATAACAACCATCATCATCATAATAAAAATTGAATAACAGCAACTAAAACAAAAGATCTGAGGAACTTGTGTAATGCTCCATTAGAAAATCACCAGTAGTATGACATAATATTTACCTTGACAAATATGAGAGAAGAAAATTAGACAAAGAGTGATAGATATATACACATAATAAAATATGGCTGTAGGAAAGAATATACATTGGCTAAACGTGGAAACTATGTTTGAAAAGAAAGATGAATTTGGTATTTGAGATACTTTACTCTTAGGATATTATAAAGGATATATTAAAGGAATGTCCCATGGCTAAAGTATGTGTAAAGAATACATACAATAAAATATTTTAGGGTATATATTACATCACATTTTTAAAGTGACTGCCATCTTCCTGTTCCAAAATCTAAATTAATTACACAGTTTATTATATATCACCCCAAATTTAAAAAAAAATCCTGATTGTAAGTCATGTTTTTAATTTGAATTCAAAAACCAAACATTCATATAATTGGTCAATAGAGCAAAATTTTCCTTCAATGAGCTCAACATTTAAATTTTTATTTTTTTAGTTTTTTTAGTTTTTTTTTAGTTTTTTATTTTATTTAGTTGGTATAAATGTCATTTTAACATCTACTTTGCCTTGAAATGAACAAATCAACCTAGTCCTTACTATGGTTTAAGCCCCATTGGTTTTGATGGAAAACTTCAGCTTTCAAAACGTGTACTCTGAAGTAAACATTATATTTTCTCTAGTCTTTAGAGAAAATAAGCAAAAATAAATTAAGGGTAGAAACTGTGTCTTTGCAGTGTCCTTTTTTTTTCTTTTGTGTCCAACATATTATAGATCCTTGATGAATATTAAATTATGGTGATGACAAAATCCTAAACTATCTCATTCTTTAAATCAACAAACTATGAAATGTTATCATTTACACATGATGTTAAAATAGCTGGAAAAAAAGGAAAACCTTTTATATTTCCTTGGGTCATTTTGAAAAAGCAAAACAATTGGCATACATGACAGCCTCTCATCTATCTGTGTGTTTAATAAAGCCAAATATGATGAAGACTAATGTACCATACTGATGTTTGCAGAATTTCATTAATGCATTTCCAAGACTATCATAACTCACTCACCTCTGTTGAGTTTATGAGCCATGGGTTTTGCTCCAACACATAAAATCAGCTTGCCTAACACAATGCAGAGACTAATAATATCAAAGATGACACTCACATTTTGAAAAAAGGTGACATTTATTTCCCCCTCCCCAGGATAATGGAGTCATTTAATTTAGCACTGAAATTAAGAACTTATACGAAGTCCCTAAGTGATAGTAACTTGTCTTTCATAAGAAAAGTCTGGCATTTTTTCATCACAAAATTCAGAACGCTACAGCAAAGCAATAAGATTTATCAGTTTAATATCCAGAAAACCTCTTTATTTTATAAATTATCATTATCCATTCCTAGTGCTGTATGGAATGAATATTTTTAAAATCCTCAAACAGCTTTTAATAATAAATAGATACAGTTACTCATATATTATACCCCAACGAATAATAGAGACAGAATTTAAGGAAGATATTCTTCAAATATACAGAATTCATCTGTCTTTAGTACTGCATCGAATCAAATAATAAGATCACCTAAAAGATATTTTCATAGGCTGTCTATTCACTACCACCTTTGGTGATTCTATTAGATTTGCACTGTTGCTGTTCTCACAAGAAAATAAAATTACCAAGTGTGTCTATAGCTGTAAACCAATTAACTAAAGAAGCAAACAAATAAACTAAAAATTAATGACTACCACATCAGAATTCTGTCTACTTCTCTGTTCTCTTATAATAGCCCTCCCCTTTAAACTCTATTCGCTCCTCTCCTGCCTCACTGGACTGCCTCTTTTGCTTCATTATGTCCTATTCATTCTCTCTCAGATCTAATGGTCTTTCCTTCCATTCTGTTTGGAAAGTGCTAATGCAGTTTTGCATGGCTGCTTCCTTGTGATCTTATAGGTCTCAGGTTATTTTATTCTGATGTAGGTGGAAGAAGAGGAATCTACCATCCACTTTCAAATACTAGAATAAGGTCAGGGTATTTTCATGGATTTTAGCCCAAATAACATGGAATACTGGAAAAAAATAATTATGTGGCAGCAGATCAAGTCTTATTTTACTGCCTAAAAACTGTGTAACATTGTAATTTGGATACATCACTGAATCCGTTAAAAACCTTTTATTAACGTCTATTAAATGTAATGCTCATACTTACACCACCAAACACAAATTTTTGGACAAGTATCTGACATTAAATGTATGAATTTATAGAGATGTTCAGCTTAGGATTTTCCCCCCTTCAATAGCCATGGTATTGAAGGTAGGGAGGTAGAACAGAAGATTCCACTCATCTCTATAGGCAAGCAGTCCACATACTTGCAAAACACAAAAGCAAGTAATCATTTTCCTAAATGTCCATATTTAAATTCCAATGATATATTAAGCTGATTTAAATTTATTGATAACTTTATTAAATCTATAATATTCCAACAAATGCACACATTTTTTTGTAATTTTTTTCTGTAATTATTTTACTCATAATCACAGAATAAAAGGAATATAATGAAGACAGCAGTATGAACAATGTAGCAAATTATTAGAAAACTAACTAGAATCCAGGAAAATGGGAAAAAAGAAAAGTTAAAAGCAACAAGATAGAGTTTCCTTAGACCTATATGTATGGGTCTCTCAATTCTCTAGTGAAGAGATAGTATAGTCACTTCTTTACAAATTGCCTTTGGTTTTTATGTTTACCTTGATTGTGAAGCTGTGCTGAGTAGGTTTCAGTACAATCCATAATAACATTTTTAGGTTTCTGACTCACTGGAATGTGAGCAAATTGAAGATAATGGTGATCTATCATTGCATCTTTATACCTAAAATAACACAAAACATAATGTAGGCACTACAAATATGTTGAGAAACATTAAATTAAATTGAACTGAGCACACTGTAAACTGTAAAATGGTATAAACAACATGAACTGTTATTATTTCAATGGTACTGGAGATTCATGTGATAAGGAATTTGAATCAATTTTTATTATGAAGTTATATACACGAGAAATTTTATATGGAGACTAACTTGTCTTCTCTCTGGCAAAAATGTGTTTCATGATTTTCCAGGAAAAAATTTTGAGGGGTATAGATTGGTAGCATATTCTCTATTCATACTATCCGTAAAATGGTTTGATGGACCAAACACAATTATCTCAGAGATCAGTTAGGAGGTGTAATTGTCTTAAGGTGCTATATAGCAACAATATGATATATCCAGTGTCATAATGATTGCTTCTGTGACTTGCATATTGAAAGTAAAACAATAAAGACAGCCGTTAAAATGGCACTATTTTTCTTACTTGTAAATACAAAACTTTTGGTGCATTTCCAATTTTCTTCACCTGTTAACTTCCCCAGAAAGTAATATCTACCAATAGATGTTAAAACAGGTAGAGAACTTTTATCTCCTCTAAGTTAAATTTTTTGCTCTCTCCTCTGCTGCTGCTAATCTCATTAATTGGATCATCAATCTCTAATATTTTCAATTTATCTCTCAAAAATGCAGTGGTTGCACTGACACAATGAAGCATGTATATCATACACACTGCAAAATTATATGGATTAATACTCACCAGGGACTTAAACTTCACTGAACAAATTCCCTCCAAAGTAGAAGAAACTGGTTTATTTTGCTAGAGATCTTCATCCTCCTATCTATTATATTTTGTTCTTCTTGTCTTTTCTGGAAAACAACTTCTCAACTTGACTGCTATTGCTTCAAAAGTTCTATTTCATTACTAAGCCTTCTGGTCTCACTAAGAAATCCTTTTTATGTAAATATAAAAAGGAAACCATGAAAAACTGCTTACCTTGCAAATGAAAAGTCAGATGATACTTCAATTACATTCCAACACTTTAGGGACATTCCACACTTCTCCTTTGTGGTATGCTTTAGGTCAGCCATCTGGATTTCAACAATATTTAGGGTCAAAACTTTGAATGGGGAATTAAACATTTCCATAACAGCTCTCCCATTGCTCAAATCCTCATACTGATTCTGCTTTGCCGCATGCACTACACTGTGTTATGCTCCATGCTGAAAATCGTATGTCATTACTAAGCTGATGGGAAAATTGCTGTAACATTTATCAGTATCACACCAGGCTATTATGTTAGGTGTTCATTCAAGTGTCCCATTCCTAGAGTCTTTCCTCAATCATACTGTATGAAATTTCACTATTCACCTCAGTCAACTTCCATCCTATTATCTTTCTTTATTTCCTTCATAATTCTACTGTATGAAATTCCTTCCTTCTCTTCTCTTTCCTTCCTACCTCCTTTCTTCTGGTTTTCTTCCTGCCTTCTTTTCTCTGTCTTTACCTCTGTTTCTCTCTGATTCACTTTCTCTAACATCATGTTTAACTAATATTATACTGTTTTACTTGCTTATTAACTCTTTCCCTCTCTCTGAGGGGGGTACTTTCAAGGAAAAACAGAAACTATACTGGTTATTTCAATAGAGAATTAAATATAAGGAATTATTTCGTAGGTATTGGAGAACTGGAAAAGCAAAAAGACAACACTGAAGTAACATAGACATTGCAACTGCAGGCATCAGACTACTACCCCTACAGCTGACATTAAAAATTTAAAAAAAAAAAAAAAAAGAGGCAGAGAGTACAAGAACCTAAGAACTCATAGAATGGGCCCTGCAAAGAAAGGCTCAAACTCCGAGGAAGACACTAAACTGGCTGTTGGTAGTGCTTTAAGAACTTGGAGAAATGGGCCCAATGGAAATGAGACTTAGACTGATAAGCATGGGATGCTATCTGGCTAGTGGTTAAAAAGCTGGGGAGCAAATGATATGATGCAGCAGAGAGAAAATGTTTAACAACCAGTATATCTCATCATTTTTGTACACTGTATCCACACATACATTTATTATAATAAACTTCCATCCAATAACAAATACAACTTTATCCTTTTGCCTAATAAGATGTAACTATTTTTCATGCAAACAGAGAAGTTATTACCCTCTTTCCAAAAGACAGGGCAAGATGCTAAGACTCATTTTATTCAACTCACAGAAACTATCATATCATCCACCTCTGATTTATTTTAAATAGTCCACTAATGGTGTTACAGCCCCCCCCCACATATGAATATATTGAAATCTAAATGCTACACGAAAAGTTAACTAACAGACAATGTTCCATTTACACAATAATAAAAGAAAAATAGGAGGTAGAAACAAAAAAATTGGAAAGTATATTCACTAGTGTGTGTGTGTGTGTGTGTGTGTGTGTGTGTGTGTGTGTGTAACAAGTAGAGGGGGGAATATGCATACCTGCTACAATCCTGTTTTTTTTCTCTAAATGTAAGCCCATAATCAACAAAGCTGATATTTTTTTCATTCTTTTTTTTTAACTACCAATTCATTGTTCTAGGCAGGTTCAAGTTCTTTACCTTATGGGGTGACCACAGAATTCATTTCTTTTTTTTTTTTCAAAATTCATTTCTGAAAGATCTAACATTTTTTTGTTCTGGCTTTTATTGGTTGCTGTAGTTTTCATTAACGTTTACTTTTAAACATGGAAGTACTAAGTGACACCTCAGATAAATCTGTGGGTTCTAAGCACACTCCTCTTTATCCCTAATGTGTATCAGTAACGTATTTACCTCATAGGTATCACAATCATTAACATCACCCCATAACTATCGTGTTCTTTGCATATTCAGTGGAATGAGGAGATCAAATGGCCAAATGATGACTTCAACCTCCAGTTCAGTGGGCCTTTTTTCTGTGCCCTAGTGGTAAGAGCACAACAAACATTTTTGGTACAGGGAAAGATTTCTAAATGAATTATTAGGTGCAGTAGTGTGACAGGCAGGATTATAAAAGTGTCTTCAAGATACTCATCCCCTAGTTATTCAACAAATATTAATCTTGGTAGTTCTGTGAAAGGACTTTGGTAATGGAATTAAGATTACTAATCAGATGACCTCAACGTGGCATTATCTTAGATCATCTAGGTGGGTTCCATGTATTCATGTGAATCCTTAAAAACAGAAAATGAAGGCAGAAGCGTCATTCAGACAGGTGCAGAGGAGAAATGAAGCATAAG
The DNA here is from genome assembly GCF_011762595.2 of Tursiops truncatus. Lineage (NCBI taxonomy): Eukaryota > Metazoa > Chordata > Mammalia > Artiodactyla > Delphinidae > Tursiops > Tursiops truncatus. Next base: position 55,930,821 of record NC_047051.1, on the reverse strand, counting down.
GGGAGGTCAGAGAGATTGAAATTTTATGAATGAGAATACAACTCATTGCTGGTTTTGAGATGGAGGAGAGATTCAATGAGATAGAGTATGGGGGTAACCTGAGATGAGAAGATAAGAAGAAACCCTGTCTGACAGCCAGAAAGAAAATGGAGACCTTAGTCCTACAACCAAATTGAACTGGATTCTGACCAAAAAATTCTGCATGCGCTTTGAAGTGGATTTGTCTCCGGAGCCTCCAGAAAAGATTGCATAGAAAATTGGTAGAAAATCTTGCTACCAGAAGATTTCAGTCCTCTTATAAGCTAAGCCAAGAAACCAGCCAAGACCACCAGACTTCTGACTGACAGAATTCTGAGACAATAAATTTGCGCTATTTTAAGTGAATGTTTCAGTTTGTGACATTTTTTTATGGCAGCAATAGAAATCTAAAGCAATAGTAATTTGATCCTCCCTCATTTCACCCCTTGATTCTAAGATCTATATTTTCTGGCAACGGAAAAATATTGTCCATATTTCGATACTTATCTTAAAGCATAGATCACATATCTGTAAGATAGAACAGTAAACTTTCATGGAATTAATTCTCAACTGACACTATAACTGAGCCTTTAGTATGTCACTCCTCTTTTCTATGAAGGCAGCTGCTTGGGATGATAAAGTATGTGAAAAAAAAACCCTGAATTTTATGGCACATGCCCATTTCCACATTTATTTGCTGCAAATAATTCCTTTGTTCAGAAGTAATAAGTCCATAGGTGGTGGTGCTATTAAACATTATGTGCAGGAAAAGCAAATCCATAAATAAGGTATCTTTCTAAACCCGTTAGGACAAATCACTGCCCTTCCTATGAGATGGTAACCAATGAAATCATCCCTAGGAACGGTGCCGTATCAGGGCCTCAGTAATTTTTTCTCTGATGTTGCAAAGTTAGGTATTTAGCAGTGGAAATAGCAAAATGAGTCTTAGCGAGGAAATTCCACATTGTTTAGCCCATGCAGAGCCGCTATCCTTTCTACCATGGCCAATTTATAAGTCAGTATCAAGCATCAAGTTGGTTGGAGACAGAATGTTATCCAAAAGAGAGGTCATGTTGTCCATCCGATTATTGAAAGCCTCCTCTGAATTAGATGAATGTTTGTCAGGTCAGCATTCAATGGTAGACAAATAGCTTCATACTCTTCTCATTCCAATAGGTGTATTTATATAGTCCTATGAACCCATTGTCACTAATTTTTCGATTCTGTTTTCTACTCATTTTCCAAATTTCTGATCATACAGCCAAACCACTAGCTACTGCCCACATACAAATGCATATAGATCTATACATCTATGTATTTATTGATCCAGACAAAGGATCTACAAAAATATTGTAGATTGACGTTCTGCCAACTGAGATGATTTTCATTTATCGTTGACTTTCAAGAACACACTTCTGATCGAAGTTCTATTACTGCAGTAGTCTGTTTATGGTTAGATACACTGTATGGACAAAAGGCCTAAGATATTTCCTCTTTCCTCTTCAGTCAATTTGTCATAAGGAACTCTGCAAGAGGCCATGAGAAGAGGAGTGGTAATGTTTTGAGAGAAGATATTAAAGGAATCTGAGCCAGCTTCTCATTAAACTTCTTTGTATCTTATTTACCTGCTGGAACATGATCTCTAATGCATCATTTACATAGGATGATTGATGGCTTCTGTGAATGTTCTGTCTTACAATTTGGTAGCCAGAAGATGCCCAACCAAATTGTTAGGTCAAGCTGCATGATCTCTTGATGTCTTGTGATCATTTTTCAATTTATACAGGGCCCAGTAACAAGCCAGAAAGTATTTCTTATAAGGAAATTTAAAAAATGTTATATGCAGAAGAGGGAAAGATGTTGCTTCATAACAGTCCTAGAAGTTTTCAGTGCCCTATTGGCCTTCCTAAATATTTCACAGAACAGCCCTTTTTTTTTGCCACAGATATTTTATATAACAGCGGAACTGCTTTGGAAAAAGTTCATATGACATCATAACTTTTATTGCAGATGGGACTTTCTAAAGAGTTTTCTCTTGCCCTTGGCCTCACTCACTGAACATTGTCAGTCTTATTTGTTATACAAAGTATGTATAACATATTGTTTTCAAAGTAGATGATGCAAAGTGCCATAGGAGGGGTTATATTTATATGCTCTAGTTCAGTGAATACTCACATCATTTAATGAGATGGCAAGACCCTCATTTTTGTGGGGTTTAACTCCAACCTTTGGTTCACAATTTTCTTACTAAGCGTTTTATGGCCATTGCTACTTCCTGCCATTATATTTAATAAGGAATGTCTCATAAATATAGGTGAACAGTGTAAATTGTTCTGTGGTTTTTTGATACTACCAAGATGCTTGCAGACTAGATTATGGTAAAAAGCAGGAAAATTGATATCGCCTTGAAAAAAGACCATGAAGGTATACTATTGTACCTGTCAGGCAATAGCAAGTAAAACTTGTCTCCATAGACATTGGAGAGCATAGATCTCTTTAGAGTGGGTATCCTTCTGCTAGCAAATGTGGCTCAGAGAGATTTGGGTATTAAATATTCTCAGCTCATCTGATTCTATCTATATGACTATAATCTTAGAGTCTTATTCTTTCAAAATAAATACTTCACTGAGAGAGAGGAGAGATCTATGAATTCAGCATATGCTGTGATTCTGAAAGCTATACGATTACAATTTGGTTCTGGTATTCTGTGAGCTCTGTCTTAAAACTATAAGGAATACAAGATTGTTAGGTGATTCTTTTGAGGCTTCCATGGAAGCTCTCTGGTTCTCAATTATGTGAGCTGAGAATGCAAAGTTGTAAGCTTGGATTTTCTTTACATAAACTCTTTGGTGCATTCAGAATCAGAGATTGCACTGATCAGATCCTGTTGTCATCATTATAAATGTAATGGTCATGTACAACAGCCTCTTGCTCCCCAGTGCACTTGCTTCAGCAATCATTACTTCACAGTCAATAACACGTATTAATTTAATAAATTTTATTTTCAGGGAAACCCACTAATATTCCATTTTTCATTGTCAAGGAATTCATTACTGCCTTAAGACAAAACATAACCAAGCAGTTTCATAATCACATATGTATGGTTCTGTTTTCTTTGGACCATTTCTAATAGCAAGTACTGAATCTAATACCAATTAGAACCCAGTCAGGGAAAGTGAAGCCACAGTAAGTATTTCAACAGAGAAAATTTAGTATAGGATATTAGTTAGGTAATTTTGGGATGTCTGGAAAAGTGAACTGAAAACACTTAAGTAAAACAGAGATAATATTGGGTTATCCAAGTATAGACACTCAAAGGAAGAGTCCCTGTCAACCTGGGGTCAGACATTGAGGAGGGGTACTTCCTGGCTGGTGCTGATACATCAGGAGCGATAAACCTACAGATCTGGGCTCTGAGCAGGGGTCACTGTCTGGCTAGTAATAGTAATTTCTCAGATAGTTCTGAGAAAGTATAACAAGATTGGTTGTGAGTGCTGAAGGAAGTTGGAAAATGGATCAAAGTGGTGTTACTTCCAAGGCAAAGATCCAATGACATAGAGGTGCCAACTGAAACAGCAACCAAAGAGACAGGAAAAAGTACACCCATCCTTTTCCTTCCTACCTTCCTATAGTGTGTCCATTTGGCAGAAGATAAAAGAAGTCAGCTGACGAGAAAAAAAAAAATTGGTTTGAAGAATCCTAGTCCAAGTATTGCAAAGTAGAATATCAAGGGGTTGATTGGAAGCTGAATGACAAGAGCTTAATTACTGATATAATTCCGAACTAGAATATACATTGTGTAATAGTGAGGCTTTGCCAGTCTAATTTATTGTGTTCCCAGAATCTTTGGACTCTCGGTGGAAGGGCCTCAGTACTTATTTGTTGAGTAACTTGTTATAGAAAAATGACTTGATACATATGTAAAATGATAAAATATAGTAGCATGTACCACCTTATATCATTTTACTGGAATATGATAAAAATTTATAAAATCAAAATAATCACAACAAAAATCTATTAGGGTATAATATTTATATACTAAATTAATATCTATATGATTACATGCATTATATTTTATATTGTACTTTAGTTGATATAAAAAAGAAAATACAAATGCCTATTATTTAATTTGAAAATAAAATATTAAAAAGACTTTGGATCTCACAGATGAAGTTTCACTAGCTTATTTCTTTCCTTTAAACTTCTATTCAATATTTATACATACTTTATCTGAAATATTTTATAGCAAGTGTTTGAGCTGATTTTCCTCTTCTAAATTAGCCATTCACAAAATAATAATGTATAAAAGCAAATTATGTATATGAACAGGTTCCAAAAATATGTATTCAATTTTCTCATCAGTTAATTAGTTAAAAAATTAATTCATACATCATTCATTGGAATAATTGGAAACTTATTGTATAACAAAAAGAAATAAATATGGAATGTGTGATAAAATTTGGTAAGAGCTGTAATCATCATTTGTACAGAATGTTAGGGGAGCATGGAAATGTGAGTAATTTACTCTGGCTGCACAAATTGAAGAAAGCTTTGTAAGAAGAGACGATACTAAGATTTTAGCAAATTATTTTTCACAATATCACTTCACTTTTCACTAGACCTTTTATTTTTACTTTTAAGCCACATTCTATATGCAACTTGCAGCATTTAACTGGGTGGCGAGGCTACCTGGGTTATCATGCCAACCCCGTGGTCTACCAGGGACTATTCTGTCCTTCATATACAACCATATCGCTTTTGATTTTGTTTCTCTTTGTTTAGCAAGGTATATGATGCAAGGTACGTTTATTCCCACTTATTTCAGTCCCTGGTTTGATCACAGTTCCTTTTTAGTGCCTCACTTGCAGTTTTTCGTATTTTTAAATATTTTAAGGATAGAGTATGGCAGTCTCTCCTAAGCATGTTGATGTTTCTTGCAGAGTTCAAGTCTTATTACAGTTTGTAAATAATAAGAATTAGCAGATGGAAGACTCAATTAGCAGTAGTACCACTTGACCCTATGTGCTATAAAATCTTTGTCTCAAACAGATAGAGTTAGGGAAATTTTGAGTGATATATCACATGGTTTAGAGAATGGTGTATGTCTTTCTCTCTGCCATAATTCTTCATATTTTGTTCATTGACCTAGAATGTTATTTTACTCCAATTATTATTCCTAGTTATCTTTCAGTACTTGCTTCAGCATCTTTTTCTACAGGAATATTTCCCTGAACCTTAGTAGACTTGGCTTGATTGTTCTTAACTTCTGGGCTTACTTCTACCAAATAACATGTAAATTACAGATAAATTTTTATTTTTCTGCATCCCACACAGTACTGCATACTCTGTGTTGGTAAGGACTACATCTTGATTTCTGTTTCCTATTCACTTAGGAAAGGGACTTGGAACATACTATAAATTCTCCATATTTGGGCTGACAGTATAAATTAATAATTAGGTAGTTATATTGAATCTTGAGTGTGGTAGACAAGAAGAGTTAGCAGGTGAAATATCCAAATGTTAAGTTTAGAAAAGAATCCGTGGAAAAATATTGCAGCTACAGTGTGGATTGAGGCAGTTCACGAATAATCACTTTTTTGTGTACTTGTACATACAACATTTTTTTCTCTCTTTTCTATCTGTGGACTTCCTAAGCCAATTTTAAGTGCCACTAATTTAGTTAAACTTTCACTATTCCCAGTTTAAAATAACTGACACCTTCCTGTGTTCTTTTACTATTTAATTTCTATTTGTTTTACATCATAGTTTCTATCATGCTAGCTTTACATCTTGACAGAGTATAGCATAGTGGTTCAGAGACAGTAGAGCATAATGTTTAGGGAGTACTTACCTGAAGTCAGAATAACCACAATTATCAACCTTGTCAAGGTTGTTAATTACCTATGATACTACAGACAATTTATTTAAAGTCTTTTCATCAGGTTCCCCAAGAAAGAATGGGGACAATAATAACAGCTACCTCAGTGGGCTATTGTAAGGATTAAAAGATACAATATTTACAAAACATTTAGATCATTACCAAACATATGACATGTTATCATGTACTTATTCTCCCCTTTGAATAGTAAACATGTTGAGGACATCAATAACTTTTTTGTTTTACTTTTTTGTTGTTTTTAACATCTTTATTGGAGTATAATTGCTTTACAATGTTGTGTTAGTTTCTGCTGTATAACAAAATGAATCAGCTATACGTATACATATATCCCCATATCCCCTCCCTCTTTCATATCCCTCCCACCCTTCCTAACCCAACCCTCTAGGTGGTCATGAAGCACGGGCTGATCTCCCTGTGCTATGTGGCTGCTTCCCACTAGCTATCTATTTTACATTTAGTACTGTATATATGTCAATGCCACTCTCTCACTTCGTCTCACCCTACCCTTTCCCCTCCCCATGTCCTCAAGTCCATTCTCTATGTCTGCGTCTTTATTCCTGTCCTGCCCCTAGGTTCTTCAGAACCTTTTTTTTTTTAGATTCCATATATATGTGTTAGCATATGGTATTTGTTTTTCTCTTTCTGACTTACTTCACTCTGTATGACAGACTCTAGGTCTATCCACCTCACTACAAATAACTCAATTTTTTTCTTTTTATGGCTGAGTAATATTCCATTGTATATATGTGCCACATCTTCTTTATCCATTCATCTGCTGATGAACACTCAGGTTGCTTCCAAGGACATCAATAACTTTTTATTTAGTTTTTTTATGCTGCAGTAAATAATACAAATTCTATCAAAATTCCTTGTTTTGTTGTTGTTTTTACCATTTGATCTTTGAAATATGCTCTTTTCCTTACAAAGTTATATTTATTTTCTTTCCCTTCCTTATCTGAAATTGTTTCTTTTCCCTTTCATAATACCCAGAAGTTTAAAAGTACAAACTCAACATCACCAATTTTATTGTGTGTTGCTTTTTAAACTGGTCACACTAAGCCCTCTTAGTAATAATTGTGTTGCCTTAGTATAACTATGTCTACATTATGCTTTTGTGACTAAGCTCCTGACTATTGTATGCTGGAATTTCAAGAATTCATAAGGGAACAAAATAACATGTCATTAACTCTCAGGGAATGTTCACCAGAACTGTTCTGAAAGCTTTGAACCCCTGAGTTATTCACTAAACTCTGACAACCAACCCACCGAGTCCCATTCATTCTTCATCTTTGTATTTGCTCTCACTGAGAAGAATGGTCCAAATAGGGAAGTAGAGCACTCTAAAAGATAATGTACCAGATTAGATTCCAGGAAGCTGGGGACCAGTTCCTGGCTCTGACATTCATTACCTGTGTGAAAAAATCAAAGGGATTTAATGTCTCTTGATCCTAATAGCTTCAGCTACTAAATGAGGAGGCTTGTCTAAGTCAGTGGTTTTCATTTTTTGGAACACGGAAGTAACAGAATGGGTGTCAGTATTTTTTTAAGTTAGTAAGTATTACTGAATGCCTGTAGAAATATAAACATGTTCGACACAAAATGTACTTTTTGTGATACCAGATCTCAGTTGGATTTTTGTTGTTACTGTTGTTTGAAGAATTAATGGAAGCAAATGTAAATGTACTAATTACTGCACCAATTATTCCTAAGGTATTTTACATTGTATTCTAAAGATCAAAGAGATTTTAATTTTGGTCATTCATTCAATGGATTCATTTACTTGTTCATTCAGTACATAATTAAAGAAAATATATTTGTTAATATTAGGGATATAAAAATGAATAAAGCATGGCTCCCAAATTTGGAATACTCTGGAAATATCATGAGTGAAGATACATTATAGTGCACAGAAGGAGAGAATGATGTACCTGAATACCTTCTCTGGAGATACAGGTTGCAATGAAATATATAATGTAGTACTTTACATCTCAATCCTCTAGAAACTCTCTAAACAAGGAGCATGGCTATTTAACCAATAAGAATTTCTGCAACTTAAAAGAAGTGAATAATTTATTCTGGGTTGTGTTTAAGAAGCTGTTGACTTTGAAGTTTCTGCCAGATAATTCTGATCTAAAAATTTACCAATTTCTTAAATACATTAATGTGCCCCTGTGGAAAGGAATTTACTTTGATGCTTTTAACACTTTATTGGTACCTCATGAAGCCTAAAACAACTGATAAAAGGTGGTTTTTGTTTTCCAAACTTTGGCTTACTAGTTCTCTTAGGAATCAATGTCAACACTTCCAATGAGGTATTTTGTTTTTTGGGCAGTGGAATGGGTGCTTTCAATCCTTATTCAAAAGAATCAATTAAATATTATTTTAAAATGGTGCAATTTTGAAGATATTATTATCTCCACATTGTATGATAGACAATTATCACAGTTATATAGACCATTTCATATTTCAACTTTTGTTTACCAAATGTGAAGCAAATTCATTATTTTAAAAATTCCATTTGACTTACAGAGTTTTAGTTTTTAATCCCAATTTTCTGTTCTAAATCCCAAAATCCCCAGGGGCAAATAGACACATAACATTTATGTTTTAAGCCATTTCTCATTGTCCAATTAGGGGAAAAAACACACTGTACAATTGCTTTCTTTCCTTTTGAACACATGCCAAAAACCCCCTTATTTCATTCATTGTAGTAAGTGGAAATTTACCAAACAATGTTTCAAAGACAAATCATTTAGCAGCAAAATAATGTCTCTAGGGCTTCCCGTAAAGTGAGGACAAAGTGCTTCATAGCTCTATTTGAAGCTGGTTAATAAGACACAAATGTAATAGGCTTCACTGCATTTAACTTCAGAAAAAGCACCAATATCTTCAAAGGTGAACCTTGGATTATTGCTTCTGCAATTTGTTTAGGCAGCCAATGCACCACAACTCATTCCCAGCCTACAAAGTGCTTTTGTTAGTGGGAAATAGCATACAGTAAAGCTAGATTTCCTGGTGCTTTATTGACTCATGATCAAGTAGATGTTGAGAATTTTTTGTCTACTTTCAATGACTCTCTCAAATATTCTAAATGTTTGCAAAATAATAGCATCTTTAAGTACCTTACGGTTTATTTAAGATGATTGTAATTCTTTGAATTTTTTTGTTTCCTTAAACTGTTTTAATATTCTATTTTCAGATTGCCTATATTTGTATGAATCTTAGAACTACTGTAAAAATTATTTATTCCTCTAAATGTGGAAGTTGCACATTAATGTCAATACATCAATGTTCCTAAACTTCATGATTATATTTATTCTGATGGAAGTGAAGCATTACAATTTCTCATAAACATTAACTTAAAGTATGCCATTATAGTGTGTTTTGTCAGTTGTATTTTGCATTACTTTGTAAGTATTATATAGTGTGATGAGAATATCTGGAATGCAATATATTACTACATGCTACCAACATAACTGATTTCCCTAGCATTCTTAGATTCCATAAAGTCTGCCCATTAAACATGATTTAACAAAGAAACATTAATAGTTTATTTAGTTTCCATTTAGTTCCTAATAGTTTCCATTTGTTAGGTGAATAATAAAATATTTGAACATCAAGGTTACTATAGAAGTATAGGACAAATATTTTTATATCAAGCTTCAAATTACAGAAATATTTAAAGACATTTATTTTAATAATAATATTAATTTAGAATTTTCTTTATAAGCATATATCAACCATTGTTTTTAATTCTTTTTAATTTACCTGTAATTATAAATAAATTATAAAATAAATATTAAAATTAATGTTACTGGCACTGAATAAATTTTGTGTTAAACTGATGATTGCATTTTAAAAACAAACATATAAAACTCACATATTTTAAAGAGATCATTACATCACTTTATAATAACATTATCCCTGAGGACAACATAATAAATGGAGTTCTATTACCTGTGATATCTGAGTACTAGAACCGTCCAGCTTTATTGACAACTTGGAAGCAGTATTCTGGCAAGGCATCAGGCTTAGCTATAAGATATTAAATCATCCAAACTCCAGGAAAATCTTGACTTGAGATATTAAGAATATATCCAAGAATCAAAGATATAAGCAGATGTGGAGTTCCTATATAAGAAGGAAATGGAAATCAAGTACATGCAAGTATCCCTTACACCACAGAGCATCTTGTCACCACTAAGTATTTTTTTTTTTGATAAATGCTGCTAACCCATAAAAAATTTAATGTGTTGATTTAGTTTTATTACTCCTGTGTGTTGACTTCCACTTGAGATAAAATTGATCATAAGGTTGAAATCCTTGCTGTCAAATAAATTGCACAAAAAATGCCAGTGTTCTAAAGAATAAGCTACAGAGCACACTTCCTAAAATTATCCTAATAAAGAAAGTGGAACTGATCAGTAATGTAGATGCCTAAACAACTTGAAGTCTTTTAGTTCAAGGACACATAATAGAAACTTAAAAAGAAATCCATTTCTTATTTTGATAAGTGCAAAGCAAAATTGCTTCTAGCCTTTGAAATCAAATGCTACTGGCAGTGAAGTGAGTACCCTCAAATCAATATACACACCTTATATTTACATGTAACCCAGAAGCCTCTAAAATCATTATGAATGCCTTAAATTTATATGCAAACTAAAGTTGAAGATTTAGGTGGATTTTGAACAGTTGCAGAGAATAAGAGATTGATCTAAATTTGCAGATGCATTCTCTATCTGTCTCAAAGGATGGTTTTCTCCTAAGAAATGGTCTGCAATTGAAAACACTCTCTCTTTTAATCATTTTCATTCATATATATATAAATGAATGAATGAATGGATAATGAATGATTGATGTATGAATTAGCAAATAAATGGACACGGAATATTAACTTTTTATATATATATATATATAAAATCTAATATGTATCAGATAAAATATACACCTAATTACATATATACCTAGTATATTATATATATCTGAATAATATATATAGTATTATTAATCACTTACTAATTGAGCAGCTGTTATCCACTTGTAGATGCACAATGGTGCACAAAAGACAGTTGTTGTGCCTTTATCATGTAACTTATAGCCTAGAATGATACTAATTGTAAAGATACTGTAATGTCAAGAGATTGTAGAAATTTATATTATTAATAAAAAGAACTGGATCTAAAACACCCAAATAATTAAAACAGAAAATATAAAATTGAAACAGTTCTCAGTTCACAACGGCAGAGTAGAAGGACGTGCACTCACTTCCTCTTGCGAGAGCACCAGAATCACAACTAACCGTGGAACAATCATTGGCAGGAAGACACTGGAACTAACCAAAAAAGACAATCCATTTCCAAAGACAAAGGAGAAACTGCAATGAGATGGTAGGAGGGGCACGATCACAATAAAATCAAATCCCATAACTGCTGGGTGATGACTCACAAACTGGAGAACAATTATACTACAGAATTTCACCCACTGGAGTAAAGATTCTGAGCCCCACGTCAGGCTTCCCAACCTGGGGATCCAGCAATGGGTGGAGGAATTCCCAGAGAATCAGACTTTGAAGGCCAGCAGGATTTGATTGCAGGATTTCGACAGGACTATGGGAAAGAGAATCTCCATTCTTGGAGGGCACACACAAAGTAGTGTGTACATGAGGACCCAGGGGGAAGGAGCAGTGACCCCATAGGAGACTGAACCAGACCTACCTGCTAGTGTTGGAGGGTCTCCTGCAGAGGCAGAGGGCAGCTGTGGCTCACCGCAGGGACAGGACACTGGCAGCAGAAGTTCTGGAAAGTACTCCTTGGAATGAGCCCTCCTGGAGTCTGCCATTAGCCCCACCAAAGAACCATACAGTGCTGGGTCACCTCAGGCCAAACAATCAACAGGCAGGGAATGCAGCCTCACCCATCAGCAGACAAGCAGATTAAAGTTAAACTGAGCTCAGGCCACCAGAGCAACGCCCAGCTCTAATCACCACCACTCCCTCCCATCAGGAAACTTGCACAAACCATCCTCTTAGATAGCCTCATCCACCAGAGGACAGAGAGCAGAAGCATGAAGAACTATAATCCTGCAGCCTGTGGAACAAAAACCACATCCACAGAAAGACAGACAAAATAAAAAGGCAGAGGACTATGTACCAGAAGAAGGAACAAGATAAAACCCCAGAAAACCAACTAAATGAAGTGGAGATAGGCAACCTTCCAGAAAAAGAATTCAGAATAATGATAGTGATGATGATCCAGAACTTCGGAAAAAGAATGGAGTCAAAGATCAAGAAGATTCAAGAAATGTTTAACAAATACCTAGAAGAATTAAAGAACAAACAGAGATGAACAATACAATAACTGAAATGAAAACAACACTAGAAGGAATCAATAGCAGAATAACTGAGGCAGAAGAACAGATAAGTAACCTGGAAGACAGAATGGTGGAATTCACTGCCACAGAACAGAATAAAGAAAAGAGAATGAAAAGAAATGAAGACAGCCTAAGAGACCTCTGGAACAACATTAAACGCACCAACATTTGCATTATAGAGGTCCCAGAAGGAGAAGAAAGAGAGAAAGGACCCAAGAAAATGCTTGAAGAAATTGTAGTCAAAAATTTCCCTAAGATGAAAAAGGAAATAGCCACCAAAATCCAGGAAGCACAGAGAGTCCCAGGCAGGATAAACCCAAGGAGAAACACACTGAGACACATAGTAATCAAATTGGAAAAATTAAAGACAAAGAAAAATTATTAAAAGCAACAAGAGAAAAATGACAAATAACATACAAGGGAACTCCCATCAGGTTAACAGCTAATTTCTCAGCAAAAACCCTACAAGCCAGAAGGGAGTGGCATGATATATTTAAAGTGATGAAAGGGAAGAACCTACAACCAAGATTACTCTACCCAGCAAGGATTTCATTGATTTGATGGAGAAATCAAAAGCTTTACAGACAAGCAAAAGCTAAGAGAATTCAGCACCACCAAACCAGCTCTACAACAAATGTTAAAGGAACTTCTACAAGTGGGAAACACAAGAGAAGAAAAGGACCTAAAAAAGCAAACCCAAAACAATTAAGAAAATGGTCATAGGAACATACCTATTGATAATTACCTTAAATATGAATGGATTAAATGCTCCAACCAAAAGACACAGGCTCGCTGAAAGGATACAAAAACAAGACCCATATATAGGCTGTCTACAAGAGACCCGCTTCAGACCTACAGACATATACAGACTGAAAGTAGGAGATGGAAAAGATATTCCATGCAAAAGGAAATCAAAAGAAAGCTGGAGTAGCAATACTCATATCAGATAAAATAGACTTTAAAATAAAGAATGTTACAAGAGACAAGGAAGGACACTACATAATGATCAAGGGATCAATCCAAGAAGAAGATATAACAGTTATAAATATATATGCACCCAACATAGGAGCAATGCAATACATAAGGCAACAAATACTATTACATTAAATCATGATTATAGTACATAGGCCAGGAAAAATGGCTGGAATCTTTGGAATTCCCTTCACCCACTAACTCAACAAAACTCAGATTTGTTATAGCTTAAAACACTGAGACACATCTTCTTGAGCTACCCAAGCATAGCTGCTTTTCACTAAATAAATTGTTCATGATCTAATCGGTCATTTGCATATCATACAAGGTTTGTGCACCTTAAAGACAGAGAGTGGGGGAAACAGCAAATCTGTTAAGAAAATACAGTTTATAGTAAAAACTAGAGCTACTTTTAGCATAATATATTGAATGGATATGTGCCAACATTTTTGTTAAAGTTTTCGCAAATTCTCCATCTGCCAGAATTGAAAATATGAGCTTCTGGCCTTTAAGAGCTGTGTAACAAAGATCCAAAATTGGAGAATAGAGTATTAAAAAACTGAAATTAATTCACATCTGATTATTTAGAAAGCTGCTAAATGTGAATGTGAATTTTTGATATCTAAAATAACGTCACTAAAAGCAGGCAATTAGGAGACATCTGCGCAAGAAAACAAAAACAGCAAAAACTTTTCCAAAACTAGCACAACAGTGATTTAATTAAACTTAATTCTATATTTAGGATTAAAATTGAATGACTTCACAGATTGCAATCAAGACCACCAAAAATGTACTTCAACAAAAATATTATAATCAGACCACAATTTAAACCTAAATATACTTAAGATGTCATTCTTCACTTGAATTTCTCTCAAAAGCTTCAGATTGCGAATTGCATTATTTTTATTGCTTTCCTTCTCATTTAGCACAAATTGTCTCTTTTTAGTTTAATTATGTGCCCATTAATAGACAAATGGATAAAGAAGATGTGGCATGTACATATGATGAATATATATTACTCAGCCATGAAAAAGAATGAAAATTTGCCATTTGCAACAACATGAATGGAACTAGAGTGTATTATGCTAAGTCAGACAGAGAAAAACAAATGCTGTACGATTTCACTTATATGTGGAATCTAAAAAACAAAACAAATGAACAAACCTAACAATACAGAAACAGATTCATAGAACAAACTGGTTTTTGCCAGAGGGAACAGGGGTGGGGGGATGAGTGAACTAGGTGGAAATTAAGAGGTACAAACTTCCAGTTACAAATGAGTCACAGGGATGTCATGTACAGCACAGGGAATATAGTTCAATAATATTATAATAACTTTGTATGATTACAGATGGTAACTGGACTTATCGTGGTGATAATTTTGTAATGTACAAAAATATTGGATCACTATGTTGTACACCTGAAACTAATATAATATTGTAAGTCAATCATACTTCAGTTAAAAATTGACACAGCAATGGCATTAAAAAATGTTTTAAACATTGTATTAAGTTAAAAATATTAAATTCCACATATAATCTATGGCATAAATGGCACCTGTTCATCCACAGCCTGTACTACAATGAATAAAAATAGGCACATCATGTTCTTGATATTTTCTCATTAAGCTTATCAAGTCCAGAATAGAATCAAATGATGAGGGAACACCATGGTCTGGCCAGTTCACATAATGTAACTGATATAGCCTATGAGATTCATCTTGAAATTCAAGTAAGAGTGTCCTAATGAAGTAGTATGTTCTTGTTTGTTCAGCTTCATAAGAAATTTTAAATGGTGAAAATGTTATAGGGTCTTCTCCATACAAAGGCCAATAGTGCTCATATTTTTTCCTTCCCATCTCAAATTCACGACAGGCCATTACAATGATTACAACATTGTACTCCCATATCATCCTCCAAAAATCTATTACTGTATTTGCTAAAGGTTCTTGGGTTGCCACATATGCTTTTGGCCCATAAGCACCTTTAATATAATTTGCATTGATATAGTCTGAATCTTGAGAAGGAGTCTTTAAAGTCAATTTAACTCGGCTGTGGTCAAATGGCAGTATGTCCTCATATCTGTTCTTTTTAACATTTTCTTCTTTTTCTCCAGTGGCTGTGGTATAAATCTTTTCTGTTCTATACTTTGTTGACAATCTTCTTAGTTGCTTGCCCACTCCTGAGACCAGCTTGAGCAAAGGGCAAGGTTATAGATTTTTGATAAATGGTAACTGGTAAAATAAATATGATGTTAGAAGTCATCTCTAGCTAACATTCTAAGTTTTAACATCATGAATTCACAAATTTGTAAAGTCTAACTTTAAGGGTTGAAGGCTTAAAAAAGTTAATTTCAAGATACATTGAGAATGACTGTATTACCTATGCATGACCTCACACCAGCAACCTCAGAAATAATTTAACTATAAACCAGAATTCAAGTTTAACTATTCACAATGAGAAATGTAATAACTATGGATGTAGGATAACCTTATCTAATTTATTCTTCCCATGAAATTAGATTTTATTATAGGGCCTTATGTGTGTAGATTAGCTATATGTACCCATCTCAATAGATACATACTTAATACCAAAAATAGTAAAAATCTTTGGCCATCTTACTTCTCTGAATAGGGATGGACACAGAACATAAAATGCAGGGCTTCTTTTAAATAATCCTTCAACAACTACCTCTCCTCACAATCTTCCTTGAATCATTGGTTCTGTGTTCTTTGGGGAATTTGGCATATGTTGTGGTGATTCTCAAAACCTTCAATTTTTCCTCAGAAGAAAATTTTATTACTAAGTTCTAAAAGAACAAACAAAAATTCTAAGATAAGAAAGTTATTTTTCTGTGATTCTTTGGAAAAGAATACACTTATTATGATTTATTTGTTTGACTCACATTTTTAAATGTAATCTTTGAACATTTAGAAAGAATATCACTCCATTGTAAATATTTTTATCATGTACTTTGAGTTGACACATTGCAGTGATATCACGTGTTGCCCTCCTGCTGTTACAAATGAAGGAATTTACAGATAAATTAAGGATCTTGAAATAGGGAAATTATACTGAATCATTCAGGCAAATTCAGTGTAATTATAGGATCCTAATAAGATGGAAGCAGGAAGGTCAAAGTCAGAGAAGATGGAACAATGGAAGCAGAGGAAGCAGAGATCGAAATGTCATAACTGCTGGCTTGCACATAGAAGAAGTGACCACAAGCCAAGGATTACAGTCAGCCTCTAGAACCTGGAAAAAGCAAGGTAACAGACTCTCTCCTGGAGCCTTTGAAAGGAAGTCCTAGATTTTAGCCCAGTGAAAACCATTTAAGATTTTTGCCCTCCAGAACTATAAGATAAAGGTGAAAGAAAATATTAATAAATTTGAGTTCTTTTAAGCCACTATGTTTGTGGTAGTATTTCACAACAGCAACAAATAATTAATACATATAGTTAATCAAAATAAGTCCTCGTAAGTGGAATAAAGAAAATTAGAAAGTTAATTTCTAATTAGAAAAACATAAATAAAACATAAAAGCATTATCCTGAACAAAAACTATATTCTATAAAAATATTCCTTTACTTAATGCTAAACAACTAGGTATTGAGTAATGTTTAATCATGTTGACAGATCCTTTCTGAACCTCAGCCCCACTTTATGTGACCTTAGATAAGCCTGAGATTCCTTTTCTATAAAATGAGCAAAATGTTTATGAAAAGGGCTAGAACAGTACCTCACACATTATAAACAATCAACAAATGCTACTCATCTATTTGTTTCTGGTTATTACATCTTATTACATACCTTGCAAATAAAAGCTATATTTGTAAAATATAACATATAAACTGTGACAAATTTCTAGATCACTGTTCAGTCTTCAATCTGAAAATTTCAAAATTCTGTGAGCATGATAGATTATAATATCTAGTTATTTTATGGCATTATAGTTTAATTAACATGGGAACTACATAATTACATCAGATCAATAATAAAAAAAACCCATAATCTCCCCAAATTAAAAAACAAGGCAGAAAAACACAGTAAGCATTCTAAATAAATTGCCTTTCTTAGTATATGTATTGTAATATGTCAAGCCTGAATTAACAACAAAATCTAAACTCCTATTTAATGCCTCTGAAAACATACAGTCTCCTTCATCTCCCAGCTTAATAGAAATCGGATATAGACATGATGTTAGACTATAAACTGAAAATTCAGAAACCTAAAACAGAGTAATAAATTTCTTTTTAACATCATGCTACCAGCAGAGTAGTCAATAATAATTGTTTGTAGAAAATTGTTTAGCCTTTCCTCAACTATGGCTTAGAAAGTAATTTCATCTGAAAGTATTCTATTTTAGCTGACACTAAGGACCTGCCTTTGTGAGTTCTATTAAATTCTTATGTACTGTGGAATTGTACTTCAGGGTAATTTACAAACTATATGTGTGATTGGTGATTAAAATTATCTTCAAAGACAGAGTTCTGTATTGATAACAATTTTCTGCCTATTGAAAGAGGAAGTGAACAATCAGGAAGGCAATAAGCTATACTTATGTGTTCTTACACAAAGGTGCTCAGTAGATCTCTTCTCAAGATAACTGCAGTCAATTCAATTAATTTCTATAGAGAATCTGTATAAAGTTTTTATTATTATCATCATCATTACCATTATCGTTATTTTACTTTGTCTCAACAATAATTCTGTTGTTCTATTTACCCCTTTTTTACCAAACACATAAAAAAATCAAATATATTTTGGGTAGTGAAGTAATTTTGTATGCAGTTTTAAAGTGATCCCTGAAATTAATTTAGGCACAATAAGATATAACTATTATAATATACATGATATTGTATGAATATTATAAAACTATTAGAGAAAAATATTATAAAATAAATATTAAAATATTATTATAAATTTTCAAACTTTATAGAGTAGTAAGAGTATGACATCTATATTGAATTTAAGTAGATTGCTCTTTAGCTTTTTTTTAATTGAAAAAACTATTTTAATAGGCACACATTTGCTTTTTTTTTTAAATCTTCAACTTTCCTTTTTTTCATTGAAGTATAGTTAATTTACAATGTTTGCTAGTTTCAGGTGCACAACAAAGTGATTCAGTTATACAGACACACACATATAAATATATTCTTTTTCATATTCATTTCCCTATTCTTTAGCTTTTTGATTGTAGGCAAGATATGTATTCTTTTATAAGCCTTAACATAGATCCTGGCAAATAGAAGATGGTCCATATGTCTCTCTCTGTCTCTCTGACTCTCTTTCTCTCTTTCTTGCTCTATGTGTGTATATGTATATATATGTTTCTATATAAAATATGTACATACACAAAAATATATGATTATAGACAGGCATATGCATGTTTATATAATTATATATTATATTTCATGTATAAAATATATCTATAATATTATATATATTAGCTAAATAAATAAATGAACATCCTACAGCATATACTGTGTCTTGCTGTTGATGGCCCTTTCCTTCTTTGTTAGCAATTTATCTATCTCCATCTATACAAGTACCTCCATCACAGTAAAGATGAAGCAAACATTAGGGACAAAAGTAATATGTACAAAAAAAAGTGAAGCAAAAAACCATTATAGCCCCACTTGTTTCACAATGTATTTTTTGAAGGTGGCCTTCTGGTTTAGAGCTTCAAGCCCATGGCCAAGCTATGTTTCAGGTCTCAGTAATGTTACAGACAGTCCAGTAAACAGAAGTATGACTGTTAGGTATGAGTGAAGAATAGCCTTGCAGATTGTGATATAGGGAGGGATTGAGCCAAAACGTAATGATTTTTAACTAAAATGAAATGAGTTTTCTCACTGTCAGAGAGAGGAGTTATAAGGAGAGAAAGAGTCAAAGGCAACATGAACTATAATAATTGGTGTCAGAATAATTGGTGTCAGAATAGTTTTGGGTGTAAACTAATAATTTTCAATATAGAGATAGGTATAGAAAGAAACATATGTATGCCTGTGTGGATTATGTGTGTGTGTGTTTATGCATGTATAAACATTCATATATTTTGGGATCTATTCTCTGAAAAATCCTGGAAGCAGTGACACCCCTGTAACGATGAGCAAATCTAGTACTCAGATCTTGCATTCCTAAATAATTAGAAATATTTCCAAATATCTTTCTCCACTGCAAGGAATACAGATTCTTTGAAAAAATGACCAATAAAAATCTGGAAAAAACAAAGAATAAAATAAACCTGGAATATTTTGCTGTGTCAGAAAATAAGCAAATTCTCTCTCCAAGATATATCAATTTTAATATTGAGATGCAGCTCATGCAGCTCAATATTAAAAAAACAAACAACCCAATCCAAAAATGGGCAGAAGACCTAAATAGACATTTCTCTAAAGAAGACATACAGATGGCCAAGAAGCACATGAAAAGCTGCTCAACATCACTAATTATTAGAGAAATGCAAATCAAAACTACAATGAGGTATCACCTTACACCTGTTAGAATGAGCATCATCAGAAACTTGTAAAAAACAAATGCTGGAGAGGGTGTGGAGAAAGGGGAACACACTTGCACTGCTGGTGGGAATGTAAATTGATATAGCCACTATGGAGAACAGTATGGAGGTTCCTTAAAAAACTAAACATAGAATTACCATATGACCCAGCAATCCCACTACTGGGCATATACCCAGAGAAAACCATAATTCAAAAAGACACGTGCAGGGCTTCCCTGGTGGCGCAGTGGTTGAGAGTCCGCCTGCCAATGCAGGGGACATGAGTTCATGTCCCAGTCCGGGAAGATCCCACATGCCGCAGAGTGGCTAGGCCCGTGAGCCATGGCCACTGAGCCTGCACGTCCGGAGCCTGTGCTCCGCAACGGGAGAGGCCACAACAGTGAGAGGCCCGCATACCGCAAAAAAAAAAAAAAAAAAAAAAGACACATGCACCCCAGTGTTCATTGCAGCACTATTTACAATAGCCAGGTCATGGAAGCAACCTAAATGCCCATTGACAGATGAATGGATAAAGAAGATGTGGTACATATATACAATGGAATATTACTCAGCCATAAAAAAGAACAAAATTGGGTCATCTGTAGAGACGTGGATGGATCTAGAGACTGTCATACAGAGTGAAGTAAGTCAGAAAGAGAAAAACAAATATCGTATATTAACACATATATGTGGAACCTAGAAAAATGGTACAGATGAACCAGTTTGCAGGGCAAAAATAGAGACACAGATGTAGAGAACAAACGTATGTACACCAAGGGGGGAAAGTGGCTGGGGGTGGGTGGTGGTGGTGGTGTGATGAATTGGGAGATTGGGATTGACACGTATACACTGATGTGTATAAAATAGATAACTAATAAGAACCTGCTGTATAAAAAATAAATAAAATAAAATTTTTAAAAAACCCAGTAAGGAAAATAAGCAAATTCTCAAGGAATGAGAGACATCCTGAAAGGTCAGGAGTTCTAATTTTAAGAGGCTCCCACTGGACAAATATGAGACAAGTAAAAGTGAACACACACATACAAAAATATTGTAACAGATTGTTGCTCATTGATTAAATAAGAATTCATAAGTCCATACCAATATAAATAAATGAATAAATATATAAATATGGAGAAGAAAAACTCATCTTTACAGTTAAATGCCAATTAACAAATGCAGAAGAAGTTATGGAATTAGAAAATCACGATTTGGTAACCCTCCTGGCAATAACTGATATAGACAACTATCAATGAATATGAAAAGTAATGGGTAAAAATGTGAAACAGAAAAATTTTCACACAAAGTATAAATTTACACAATTTTACACAAAGTGTAATTTTAGTCACAAAGTATGTCATCACAAAATACTCATAATTTACAAAGACAAAGAGAATGAAGATACCTGACAGATATTGCTATAATTTGGTGATCAAAGTTAACATGACCCACAATAGGGCAATTTTTTATCATGTACCAACTGACATGATGGAATAAAAAGAATATACATTTCATCTTCAATATCCCTGTTAAAACAGCTAAAAAAAGTAATCATGATGAATATCAGTCAAACAAAGACTGACACAGCATTCAGTAAAATAACTACCTGTAGTATAGTACTTTAAAAAACTCAGGATCATGAAAGTAATGAAAAGACTACAAAAGCATTCCATTGAATGTGATTAGAGAGAGTCGACAAGTGAATGAAATGTGTGATGTAATATTGGATCCTTTGCTATAGAGGCCGTGATTGGGACAACTGGTGAAACTTAAATGGAGTCTGTGGTTTGTCACTAGAAGTGTATTGATGTTTAATTTCCTGATTTGGATGTTTGTGTACTTGTTATAGAAGACATCCTTGTTCATAAATTATAGACACTAACTTATTCAGGCTAATGGTTCATCATTTCTGCAAACTGCTCTCAAAAAACCCCAAAAAGATTGATAATAGACAAACAGACAGATATAGATACAGATGTAGATATAAATATATAGATACTGGCAAAGCAGATGAGATGTTAACAGCTGGGGGATCTGGGGTAAGCACATAACAGAATTGTTTACCACCTTTGCACACCCAGAAGCAAGTAGATCTTTTATTCAGGACTTGATATGATGCATTTTATTTTGTTTTTTAATTCTCAGCCACAAATTATCATCTCTACCTTTTCTTCCCTACTCTAAATCCTGGGTAATATTGATATTTTGTTCAGACTTTCAAGGCCCATGCTTTGGTGACCTATTCAATAGGATGGAGATGTGCATACTCATCTCTCTTCAATAATTTGTGAGAAAAAATTCTTCTCAACTGTCACAAATCCCATTTTGAAGGCAAATCAAAATACCTATTAAAAATACCTATTAATAGCAGGAATATTTCATCAAAATATAACTAAGTCTGATGTTCTTCACTCATCTTTAATTCTGCTATTTTGTTTTCATAAACTCAAAGCTTTTCAGTCACATACAGAAGTGTAAGGAGAATATTTTGCATATGAATGCAAGGTCACTTTAGGTTTTAGCTGTACTATTTGTTACAAAATATCAGCTCATATAGATCGGCATATTCTCTATCACTGAATTAATTGCAAACTTTATCAACATGATTAGGAAAAGAAGCCAAAAAATATAACCAGTCACATTCAGTAAAAAAATCATTTGTTAGACTATATAAATCAGTGTACAACGATTAATATGTTAACTCTATCAGTCATTGGAATCAGGATATTTATTTATTCACCTCATCAATCTGAAAATCATTTCTTACATAGAAATATATATAAAATAACAACACTTACCTCATACACAAGTTCTTTATGAAGATGGAAATATTGAAAATGATCTCCAAGAGATTTCTGGGCATTAATTTTGTAACCTGCAACTTTACCAAATTCATTGCTTAGTTCTAGTAGTTTTCTGGTGGCATTTTTAGGATTCTCTACATATACTATCATGTCATCTGCAAACAGTGACAGTTTTACTTCTTCTTTTCCAATTTGTATTCCTTTTATTTCTTTTTCTTCTCTGATTGCCGTGGCTAGGACTTCCAAAACTATGTTGAATAACAGTGGTGAATGGACATCCTTGTCTTGTTCCTGATCTTAGAGGAAATGCTTTCAGTTTTTCACCGTTGAGAATGATGTTTGCTGTGGGTTTGTTGTATATAGCCTTTATTATGTTGAGGTAGTTTCCCTTTATGCCCACTGTCTGGAGAGTTTTTATCATAAATCGGTGTTGAATTTTGTCAAAAGCTTTTTCTGCATCCATTGAGATGATCATATGGTGTTTCTTCTTCAATTTGTTAGTATGGTGTATCACATTGTTTGATTTGCGTATATTGAAGAATCCTTGCATTCCTGGGATAAATCCCACTTGATCATGGTGTGTGATCCTTTTAATGTGTTGTTGGATTTTGTTTGCTAGTATTTTGTTGAGAATTTTTGCATCTATATTCATCAGTGATATTGGTCTGTAATTTTCTTTTTTTGTAGTATCTTTGTCTGGTTTTGGTATCAGGGTGATGGTGGCCTCATAGAATGAGTTTGGGAGTGTTCCTTCCTCTGCAATTTTTTGCAAGAGTTTGAGAAGGATGGGTGTTAGCTCTTCTGTAAATGTTTGATAGAATTCACCTGTGAAGCCATCTGGTCCTGGACTTTTGTTTGTTGGAAGATTTTTAATCACAGTTTCAATTTCATTACTTGTGATTGGTCTGTTCATATTTTCTATTTCTTCCTGGTTCAGTCTTGGAAGGTTATACCTTTCTAGGAATTTGTCCATTTCTTCCAGGTTGTCCATTTTATTGGCATAGAGTTGCTTGTAGTAGTCTCTTAGGATGCTTTGTATTTCTGCGGTGTCTGTTGTACTTCTCCTTTTTCATTTCTAATTTTATTGATTTGAGTCCTCTCCCTCTTTTTCTTGATGAGTCTGGCTAATGGTTTATCAATTTTTTTTTATCTTCTCAAAGAACCAACATTTAGTTTTATTGATCTTTGCTATTGTTTTCTTTGTTTCTATTTCATTTATTTCTGCTCTGATCATTATGATTTCTTTTCTTCTGCTAAGTTTGGGTTTTGTTTGTTCTTCTTTCTCTAGTTCCTTTAGGTGTAAGGTTAGATTGTTTGAGATTTTTCTTGTTTCTTGAGGTAAGCTTGTGTAGCTATAAACTTCCCTCTTACGACTGCTTTTGCTTCATCCAATAGGTTTTGGATCATCGTGTTTTCATTGTCATTTGTCTCTAGGTATTTTTTGATTTCCTCTTTGATTTCTTCAGTGATCTCTTCGTTATTTAATAATGTATTGTTTAGCCTCCATGTGTTTGTGTTTTTTACGTTTTTTCTCCTGTAATTCATTTCTAATCTCATAACGTTGTGGCCAGAAAAGAGGCTTGATATGATTTCAACTTTCTTAAATTTACTGAGGCTTGATTTGTGACCCAAGCTGTGATCTATCCTGGAGAATGTTCCGTGTGCACTTGAGAAGAAAGTGTAATCTGCTGTTTTTGGATGGAATGTCCTATAAATATCAGTTAAATCTATCTGGTCTATTGTGTCATTTAAAGCTTCTGTTTCCTTATTTATTTTCATTTTGGATGATCTGTCCATTGGTGTAAGTGAGGTGTTAAAGTCTCCCACTATTGTTTTCTTACTGTTGATTTCCTCTTTTATAGCTGTTAGCAGTTGCCTTTTGTATTGAGGTGCTCCTGTGTTGGGTGCATATATATTTATAACTGTTATATCTTCTTCTTGGATTGATCCCTTGATCATTATGTAGTGTGCTTCCTTGTCTCTTATAACATTCTTTATTTTAAAGTCTATTTTATCTGATATGAGTATTGCTATTCCAGCTTTCTTTTGATTTCCATTTGCATGGTATATCTTTTTCCATCCCCTCATTTTCAGTCTGTATGTGTCCCTAGGTCTGAAGTGAGTCTCTTGTAGACAGCATATATATGGGTCTTGTTTTTGTATCCATTCAGCAAGCCTTTGTCTTTTGTTTGGAACATTTAATCCATTCATGTTTAAGGTAATTATCGATATGTATGTTCCTATGACCATTTTCTTAATTGTTTTGGGTTTATTTTTGTAGGTCCTTTTCTTCTCTTGTGTTTCCCACTTATAGAAATTCCTTTAGCATTTGTTGTAGAGCTGGTTTGGTGGTGCTGAATTCTCTTAGCTTTTGCTTATCTGTAAAGTTTTTGATTTCTCCATGGAATCTGAATGAGATCCTTGCTGGGTAGAGTAATCTTGTTTGTAGGTTCTTCCTTTTCATCACTTTAAGTGTATCATGCCACTCCCTTCTGGCTTGTAGAGTTTCTGCTGAGAAATCTGCTGGTAACCTTATGGGAGTTCCCTTGTATGTTATTTGTTGTTTTTCCCTTGCTGCTTTCAATAATTTTTCTTTGTCTTTAATTTTTGCCAATTTGGTTACTCTGTGTCCTGGCATGTTTCTCCTTGAATTTATCCTGTATGAGACTCGCTGCTCTTTCTGGACTTGGGTGGCTCTTTCCTTTCCCATGTTAGGGAAGTTTTCAACTATAATCTCTTCAAATATCTTCTCTGGTCCTTTCTCTCTCTCTACTCCTTCTGGGACCCCTATAATGCAAATGTTGTTGTGTTTAGTGTTGTCCCAGAGGTCTCTTAGGCTGTCCTCATTTCTTTTCATTCTTTTTTCTTTATTCTGTCCACAGCAGTGAATTCTACCATTCTGTCTTCCAGGTCACTTATCGTTCTTCTGCCTCAGTTATTCTGCTATTGATTCCTTCTAGTGTAGTTTTCATTTCAGTTATTGTATTTTTCATTTCTGTTAGATTGTTCTTTAATTATTCTAGGTCTTTGTTAATCATTTCTTGCATCTTCCTGATCTTTGCCTCCATTCTTTTTCAAGGTCCTGGATCTGCTTCACTGTCATTACTCTGAATTATTTTTCTGGAAGGTTGCCTATCTCCTCTTCATTTAGTTGTTTTTCTGGGGTTTTGTCTTGTTCCTTCATCCAGTACATAGCCCTCTGCCTTTCATCTTGTCTATCTTTCTGTGAATGTGGTTTTTGTTCCACAGGCTGCAGGACTGTAGTTCTTGCTTCTGCTGTCTGTCCTTTGGTGGATGAGGCCATCTAAGAGGCTTGTGCAAGTTTCCTGATGGGAGGGACTTGTGGTGGGTAGAGCTGACTGTTGCTCTGGTGGGCAGAGCTCAGTAAAACTTTAATCTGCTTGACTGCTAATGGGTGGGGCTGGCTTCCCTCCCTGGTTGCCTGAGGCAACCCAACAATGGAGCCTACCTGCGCTTTTTTGGGGGCTAATGA